>NC_085084.1:61531269-63931269 GCF_963662255.1 Cinclus cinclus
GATAGTGACTTCATCCTTAAAAATGCTACTCACCCATATCCAGGCTTCAGCAGATTGTTTCAGGCCTAAACCCAGCAAAAGATAAACCATGTGTCTAACTTTAAATGTGAGAATAATACATTAAAATGTGATGGAAATGTCACATCAGAAGAGTCAGGGTTAAATTTTCATGAGTACGAATCTTAAACTGATGACAATTCTCTCACTCCAGCCTGTCGGTTTCTATGCACTCCCTGATCAGATTAATTAGGTCTTTGGTACTTTTTCTGGCCTGATTCTGGATATGGGGTGCATCTCGGAGCCATATTACTGCCCATCATTTCACTCTAAATAGTGAAAAATTTTCAAATCCTGCTATTTTGCACCTCATTTTGTATTTATTTAAAATACAGTGGACTCAAGAATGGTTCGAATTCTGCTTAAATTCTGTGTTTTCACTGTGGTTCCTGGTTTTCATACTCACAAGATGACTTTGCCTCTCCAGTTTTCAAGTAGTTCTAGATTGTAATGTTATTCAATATATTTTTGTGCACACTGGTGCTTATGTTATTTGGATTAAAAATTGTTTTAACTGTGCATACAGACACAGTACTTCTAGACACCAAGGTGCACAGTGGGAGCAGGCCTATGAATCCTCTGTTGGAAGTCTATTACTTACATGACTGTATGCATCTTAGCCATCACACCATACAAGTGAACAATTGGCATTGTAAGATTTTTCAGTTGGAAGCTGCCCATCTCCATCACTGATGTGGGCTCCAGTACGAAAACAAAATTTCAGAGGGAGGCAGAAAATGCAAGATTTGAAAGAGCCAGTGGAAAATGAGAAAGCCTAATAATAACAAGAAGGAAACTATGAAATTCTCTTCATCATTTTTATAATAAAATATAAACAAGCATATTGATTTTAAAACCTTAACATTTCTGTCTTTTGTAAATTGAGACCATTGCACTGTTTTGCATTAAAAGATGTTATCCGTCCAAAAGAGCAAGTATAGTCTTATGCAACTAATATCTGCTAAAACGTACCTGACTGCATTGGAAATGTTGCAGTAGATTGGTATAGCAGAGAATAATGAACCGCTGCACCCCATTGAAATGTAATTACACAGCACTCTTGTTCTTAAACCTATAAGGTGAAAGAAAGATGAATAGTGAAAGTAAAAATCGCTGACCCTTCAAAGTTTAATTTACGTTATGCATTCCCTCGCCCTTCTGATAGGTTTTAGAAAGGTCATAATTTAGGGTATTTTGCAGTTGATAAATGATCTGTATGTTTGTGTTCACACGCACCGATTGATTTGTTATAGCCAAAATATTGTTTCTATAACAACCTGCAGGTCCTTAACTAGGCAAACAGCAGATGAACAGGAATCCAAGTGGGAGGTGAAGCGAAATCTGATCCTCCTCAGAGGATGAGGAGCAGGAGGTGGAGAAGGGAGAAGAGGAAGAGGAGGAAGAAAAAGAAGACGGGGAAGGAGTGATTTTATGGGGACAGTGGAAGGTGTGGAAGTGCAGGGGGTGGCAGTAAGTTGCCTGGCTCCATCCTTGCCTTTCTGTGCTCCTACTGATTTTCCTCCCCTGAAGCTTCTCTGCTCTCCAGGGCCTTGTGTCAGCAGACAAGGAAGCCTTTGCAACTCAGATTGCTCCCACCGTGCAAAGGGCTGTTGGGGCAATATTCCCGCCTTTCCAGCCTTGGATGAGGCTCCTGTTTCCGGGCCCAGTTGATGCATTATGCATCAGGGCTGCCGGCATCTGACAGCCCCTCAGCCAGCGTCTACTTGAAAAGCAATGGTGCTAATCAAAGTCGACACATTTGAATGTCCAGACACACACACAGAGAAATTTACTAATCAAAAAGTGTATTTCCTAGGGCTGTCTCCAGAGAAATCCGCAGGAAGAAATTGGAATAATTTATTAGCTTACAAGTTTTCGTTGACAGTTAGCCCAAGGCTATTTATCTCTGTAATAGAGAACGTCTCCAATGTGGCAAAATTGACCAAATCAAACAGCTTTGATCAGAAAATGAATCTGGCAAGGCTGTCTGTCTGTGGGTCCCAGGGGAAAGGTGGGAAACAAACAAAAAGATTTAACAAGTGGTCAATAGGAGAAAGAGAGAGAGAGAGAGAGAGAGAGAGAATTTGCAGCCTGGAAAGTCAGAAGCCTGCAAAAATCTTCTCACACAAACACTGAAATGAATTACAGGAGAAATAAATTATGTCTCACATCTTAACACTTAACACTGTACTTGTGCATAATTGGAGCTATGCAGCCCAATGTAATTCTTGCATTAAGATGATGAAAAACAACTGCAGGAATGGGAAAAATGTTTTAACTTCACCTTAAAGGAAAACAAAATACAGAGAATTCCACATCTTCACAAGAACACTCATACCTTCACTGCAGTTTGCACTTACTGTCCATTAGTAATACCTGCTTTGCCAGAAAGACTCAGAGTCCCATAGACCCAGTCTGTTGAAAGTCATCACAAAACCAACATCAAATTCAGTTTCAAGGAATCAGAATGTGTTTCAGCTGTTTCACTACACAATTCAGGCATTGATTAAACCATCTTCCTGTTGATGACTAAAATGTTTAAAATGAAAAATAATAAAATATAATAAGTATTGGGGTTAAAATTAAAACAAGTATGGAATTGATTTATGTAATAAACTAGACCAGCCTTCTCTTGTAAATAAATTTTTTACCTCTCTAAGATCATCCCATAGCAGAGAATACAGAGGAAAATATTCAGGATAGGAATCAGAAGCTTTTACATTGCCACAATTCTATTTTCATATTACTTAGTACTCTCTGCTACTAGTAATCCATGTGAATTATCAGATAATAATACCTATGGGTGCAAAATTTCATTATTTTTTTGGAATTAAAATGCTTTGTGCTAATTAGATATAGATGCCTCAGATGGCCATTTCATTATTATATTATATTCTCAATGCCTCACAGAGAACAGACTAAAAGACTGTATGCTGGTTCCCTTTTTCTTGGAATTGCAACATCTCTTCCCTGGTAGAAAATGGATTTATTTATTCAGATTCTTATCCTACTGGCTTTAAGCAGGAAAAGGCAGAAGTAATGTCTCTCTCTCTCTCCTAGTAAAGGTTTCAGATTATGTGAAAGAAGCAAAAGTGCAAGCCATCTTAACTTAATAACAAAGGATCAGCAATTTTATTTTGCTTATATTGGTGAATTGAATAAGTAACCTGCAAAGAGAAACACTCAAACAAGTTGAGATTGAAAGCACTCCAGAAAGCAACCAGGCAGCCTAGTCAGATACCCAGCAGGAAACTGAAGGCGACAGGTTACCTTCTCACATCTTTTCAGGCCATTTTATGGGACCGTTAGTCCTCACACCTGATCTATATTGTTATATACACTTAGAGATATCAGTAGGGAATAGTCTGGGAATTTATTTATTTATCTCTGTTTGAGGTGATAAATTTATCAATTTAAGGAGGAGAGAGAGGCTGGCCTCTTGAATGTTGTTCATCAGATGCAATTTTGAATGGCTTTGTATTTTTACATGAAATCTTCAATACAAGCCGTTTTTGTACTTGGAAAAATGGAAATTCAAGTAATTGATAGTCTGTGGATGAATGGCACTGTACAAAGTATGTTTTGTTATCACTGGGCTGGACCATGAACCACTTCATTTTTTCTTAGACACTTGTGAGGCAAGGAGGACTTTTGCCTTATTAAGAAACTTGAAGTATTTTATATTTGCATTACAGTATGTTTCTATGAAAGACGAAAAGAACATGAAAATGGATTGATTATAGTTTCTACATAATAAATAGAAGTTTAATATGGCCTGACATGTAAGAGGCAGAACAGTCAGTGTAATAAAGCCAAAATAACAATGTTTCCAATCCTTCCTCTTCCATTGACTTACTGTTTTGCAGTTTACTGTTCTGTAGGACCCAAGAAACATGAATATTTCAGCTGCTGAATTGTCACTATTACACCTACAGTCAATATGATCTTTAGACACAGCTTCTCCTGTGAAATTTGGTTTTCTGTCTCAGGGTATAGTCCCCAAATGTACTAATATTTTAAAAAGGCTTTTGCTTTGCAAGTCTTCATGTGAATTTTCCTTTTTGTAAAACAGAACCATATTCTTTATGTTTTCTTTAAAAGACTATGAGTGCTATACATAAGAAATATAATGACGCCTTAAGTTTTAGCTTCTATATTTTTCAGATTTTGTACTGCCTTACTGTGTGACTCTGAACTTCACATAAAGTGTTAGCAAGTTCTCTTCATGGTTTAGTTAGACAAAACAATCCTTTTCCAGTCTGAAAAGCAAGGACACTGTTGGAGCTTTGGGCCCAAAAAAAGTATAAACAACAAGGAAGTGAGGAGAGCAATCTAGGAGGGTGAGACTTCATAAACTGAAGCTGTAATTGGACAATTGAGCCCAATATGTAAATGGACCAAAAACCTACAAAAGTGTGAAAACTTGTGCCTTGGAATCCATCTTGTGTTCATCCTGGGTGTAGCCATGGCTGGGCTCTTCTATTGCCCAAGGTGTATCCTTTGAAGGCCTGTTAGTAAATACCTGCTTTATTCCTTTAACACTGTCTAGCCTCTGTTCTAGGTAGTTCTTTAGGCATCAATAATGTGGGCCTTCACTCAGCTCGACCTAGAAAATAAGAGTTTTTCCACTGGCATTTGTAGAGTTTAAATCAGGTGCTAAGCTTTATTTTAGAAGCTGCATTCAAGATAGTGGAGTTATTCTCCATATATACATGGTAGGATGGATCCTCATAAAAGACACGGATGAGGCTTATTTGGTGAACTGCAGATATCTGCCCCTGCTCTGGAGAAACAAGCACATTTTATGTCTGAGTCATTGTAAAGCAGCAGTCTAAAAGAAGTTGGATGAATTGTGAAAAAAACTGTATTAACCAGCAGAGGTATGGGTAATCAAGGATCTAGAAAGTTAAGCAAGTCCAACTGAGTGGAAATTACTTATTATGGGATCAATATGGAATATGCTGATGATAACTCTTTGAGGCAGCCCTGAAAGTCACCCTAGAGACAGTCTTGGGCTGATCTGTTGCACAGGAATGCAGGCTGAAGGGTTATTGCTCTGTAGAGCTTGCTGATCTGTGGAAGTGGGAAGGAAGGGGCACATCTCCTCTCCCTGGCTTCCAGTGGTAGGATGAGTGGAAATGTTCAAAACTGAACTAGGGGAGGTTCAGATTGGACATTAGGAAGCATTTCTTTACCAATAGATAGTCAAACACTGGAATGGGGTTCTTAGAGAGGTGAGATAATGCCATTAGTAACATGATTTAACTTCCTCTCAGCCCTGAAGTGGCCAGGCAACTAGGCTAGATGATTGATGCAGGTCCATTCAAATGGAAGAATTCTATTCTATTCTATTCTATTCTATTCTATTCTATTCTATTCTATTCTATTCTATTCTATTCTATTCTATTCTATTCTATTCTATTCTATTCTATTCTATTCTATTCTATTCTATTCTATTCTATTCTATTCTATTCCTAATAGATACCTAAAACCATAAAGCAGCAAGACTCCTGTAAGATTTTCAAATTAATTACTGAGTGCAATTTAAGATGCAAAAGATAATCTTTGGGACCCTGGATGATATGATGATCTTTTTGAAGAATGATGTGGTCCTCAAACCTTCAGATAAGAAATCTTCACTTCTTTGCTCCTCCTTTTTTTTCTGGATGAATATCATCACTGACCTCCCACAAATTCCTTTAAATGAAATTGCTCAAATGCATTGCATTGAGGAAGAGAGAAACAGAAGAAATAAAGATGCAAAATGAAAACCCAAGCCAATTAACCAAAACAAACAAACAAACAAACAAACAAACAAAAAAGCATTTCTGTCTAGAAACAGTTAATAAACTTTAACATGGGCAATGTGCTTTAAAGAAAAGTTGACAGCTTTCTTTTTCTTCCTTTCATACCATTTTTTTTCCAGAGACAACCTCTTTTATATAGTCATGTTTACAATGATACTAGTAGCTGGCACAATACAAAAGCCAACAAGAAGTAGAATATTTGTCCTCTGCCACTGCTAGCAGCTCTCTCCAAGCCAAAACTTACCTGACACCTTCATCTGTGCTCTCTGATGGAAGTGACATGGCCAGGACACTACTGTAAACTTCAGCATTTTTAACCTGCAGGAAGCCATTGACTATGTTTTCTTTGTTGTCAGAACAGGAATGCACATTGTCAGATGTTGACCCTTTGCCTCCTATTTAAGTTGACATGACCTGTACTACTGCTTTTCTATTTCTTCCTGGGCTGAAAGGATGGAAAAATTGTCAATTGGATGGAAGTGTCTTCTTCCTCTGCATGAAAAGTTGACTTTTCTTTTTAACCTGCTTGTTCAGAGCTTGCTGTCCCCTTTATTTTGCAAATTAATGTTCTCTTGGCAATGTAGTAGTTAGATTTCTTGTATTAATATTATGCTTCTCACTCCCTATCCCAAAGCCAGAGCTGAGGTAAACTAATCTTCATCAGGATGTCCTTGGTGCTGTGTCTTAGGTTCTGGTGCACACCAGAAAGAGACTATGAAAACTTGAGCTCAGCAAGGCTGGGTGATATTGAAAAGGGTGGGTGTTCTGGGATTAGTAGGGCCATGCACAGCTTTAATCTCATTGTTGTTTTAATTTGGTTTACTTTATTATGTTATTTTATTGAAGCTGTTTCTTGACATCTTGACAGGACTTAGTTTCTAATAGTTTTGAACAGCTGTCAGTTTCTCCCATTGTGATTTTACACAGCAATATTATCTAGATAAATTGGTAAATCATGGCAAATGCATTGATTTATGTTTTGATCTGATCCACCTAGTATTGAAAGGCTTTTAGTAGAACATGTTCCCATATTGTTCTAAAACAATAATGCAGTTCTAAAGAAGAGCACCCTTAAAAATCTAACTCATAGGAGTTTTGTGATTTTTAACAAGGGACATTCAGACAGACTTCAGTCAAGTCTGTTGTGATCAAATACTCTACCTCTCCCAAGTTATGAGGTTAGAGGTATTCCATACATCTTAATTAAATTACCAGTGACCTCAAAGAACCAAATTATTCTAGGGTTGGGTCACCAACCACATCCTAGTAGTGCAGAGAAAGTCATAATGCTTCTCAGATGACTTATAAGGGCAGATCTCTGTTCTTCAACCTCTCACATACCACACATCTTTTGCCTTTATCAGCCATTGTCCTCTATCAGGTCATGCAGTAAGGCCATATTGTCTTTATGTATTCAGCATATTCCCAGAGAAAACATTCCTGTAACACGTTTTGATGTGTTTTTAAATGCAAATCATCCTGTGATACTGTGCTAGCCTGTGATTTTGGAGGGATGAGTTTCAATGAGGCTTGTAAGTGCAGACTTATGATAGACTTTATAGACCTGTAGGACTCTGGAAATGTCTTATTTCTTGCTGAAGTTTGAGATGCTTTCCCCATGGAATAATTCTTTCTGACTTTAACATTTCATAGTGTCCAGACCACCCTGACATGACCTAAGCAGGGATTCCAGGTAACACTGGTAACACTAAGCTGTAGTGTGTGAATCCCTGTGTACCTATAGGATCTCCCAGCTGAAGCCCTTGAGGTAAAAATTTCCTTCCCTATAGAGCATTGGTCTAATTGGGTCACAGATCCTGTACAGGCTCGTATTCTTAATAGAAGGGCACAGTAGAGAACAAATTAGGGCAAACCCATTTTGAAAGCAATGGCAGAGCCAGTCCCAAGTACTCTCATCACGGGAACACAGGGAAGCAAGGCAACCACAGGCATGCAATGCTGGGCAGACTTTGAACACATACAGAGATCTAAATGCCCAAACTTACTGGGAGGGCTTTTCACTCACTGGTCTTGCAGGAAGGCCATGCAAACACAGCAGTACTCACTGCCTTCTCCAGTGGCATTTTGCAGAAGATGTGGAAGGCAGTTGCCTCTTTCATCCTTTACCCACCATGGATTGCCATCACCTCTGAGACATGGAGTGCAGAAAGGTTTAGTAGGAATACAAATGGGTACAATAGACAGAGATGCAAGACCAGATGCTTTCTGAGGGGGCACTTCTCTCTAACATGTTTGCTTCCATTGCATGCATTTCAGTAGAAGGAAAATTAATTTATTTGGCTCAACTTTTGAATTTTGTGTGTTTATTTTTTGTTTACATTTGTTTCCATCTTTCATGCTACTAATGCATTTCCACTTCTTTAGCAAATGCTCAGCCCTAAATAGGTATTAATATTACATGAATATTTTTCTTGGTAGTTTTAGTCAGCTTCCTAAGCCACTGTTCCAGGAGACATGCCAGGTTTATAGACAAGGTTTATATTGGTATTCTCTACATATAGAACAAAACAGAAATGTTTGAGAGAAAGCCATCCTTATAATGAGGAAAGAGGAATTCTACCTCATCCTATTTTAAAATAAACTTTAATATGTATTGTTTTTACATAAGCAAGATTTCTTCTCTGAGGTTTGCCATGTACTTCTGGCAGCAGATGCTTTCCTGGCAGCTTCTTTCTCAGACCTTTGGCCATTATCCTCCAATGTCACCCAGCTAACTATCACCATAGGCAGGAAATCACTCATGAATCATGACTTCTGTGCATCTCTAGGACCTCAGATCTCCTCTGACCTTAAGCACTCTCTTCAATGCCATTAAATAAATTAAATGTTTAAATTACCTATATTAGCTTTAATTGTATAATTATAGTGTCAACGAGAAATAAATCTGTAAAGGGGAAGGTTTAATCTAACAAAAGACTTGCCCTTACTTCAAAGTGGATGAACATGCCAGTGGAAATGATAGAGGCCTTTGTAGGAAATCAACTTATGTCAAGGTTTCATCTACTATAATCATATGATATAAACAGTAGCAGATATTTTTAGTTGAGGGATGATGTCCTCACATTATTTCAATGCTTTATCATTTATCATTATGTAATATCCAGGAGAAAAGAGCAGCTTTTATGCACTGGGAGGAGGATGTAGTGAAAGCCTTCCTCTGAGACACATGCAGATTCCAGGCAGAGGGCAGGGGACAAGAACAACAAAAAAAATTATAGTACTAGTAAATATTTTAGAATAGATCTAATTTTTTCAACATGAAGAGTGGAATTAGAAGTTTAATTTAATATAATTAAATCTAGTTAAGTTTGATGAACTCAGATTCAAATTAAGCTATGCTCTTTTGCAATGTCAACAGCAGTCTCCCTTATCTCCATTTACCTGTAAACTGTCCCTGTGAATAAAGGTGTGGGAAGATGAGTATCCAGATTCATATTGACTAGGGATTAAGTTATAGGTGATTGAATATAGGCTTAAGACTAGATCTCATTATTTCCCTTGGTGTAGGGCTCTAGGTGCAGGCACATCCCAGGGAGTGATGGGGAAAACGTGCATCAGCAAAGGCAGCTAGCAGGACATACCAGGAGCTCAGTCCTTTACCTTTTTAATTTCCCTTCTGCTGTTCAAGACCACCTTGCAGGATGGATAGGAGCTGTTGGAGCTCTATTCAGGCAGCAGAGCAGAGGACCAAGTGGATGAGAATGATGTGTCTTGTGAGAGCTGGCAGCAATACCTCTGTATTTTCCAAATAGTATTTGTCTTCAGTTTTCTTCTATTACACTGGGGACTGACTGCAGCTGGCCTCCATGTCTGAGTGGTTAATAAAGTTGATTTACACTGTTTACTTCTGTCAGGAGTCCATCAAGCATACTTTATTTTGCCTCTGGTAAGTCCCCAATTTGTTACTCTATAGTCTGCTTCCCCAGACACATCGATTCCATAAAAAGAAAAACATTATTACAACATATTGCCAAACTAGTCATTCACAAAGGAAAGAAGTTCATTTATTCTTAGCACCTACTAACAGTTAACTCCATTTATGCTGACATTACCTTTTCATTGGTAAAATATATGTGAAAAAAGTGTGCAATGTGCAACTTATGCTTATTACAGTGATTTTGACTTAAAAGTTGGTATGTGGCTTGGTTTGCCAATTGTTTTAAATAAAAATAGTGTTAAGGAGGTAAAAAGTCTTCCTTCCCTTCTTTATGAAGTCTTTTCAACTTTAGGTAAAATTTCTCATGGAAGAGTTTCTTTTTTCCCTATTAGCTCTGCTGCAGATTTTTGCTGATGGTTCTTCCTAGTGTTGTGGTCCCACCCTCCAGGAAGAATGGGACAAATATCTCCCACAGAGAAAGAGGGGAGAAGAGTTACCTCTGGCACCTGCAAAGCTGGTACAATTGCAATAGCCAAGATGTCCTGTAGAAACAGGGGAGAAGAAACTCTGTCATCTCCCCACACCCAGCAGCTCCTGGGAATTATCAGGATCAGAGTTTTATAAAGACAAACTGTCATTGCATCACATATACTGAAAAACAAATTGCAGGGAAGATGGACTATGAATTGATTCTCATTGATTAAATTCTCATCTCAGTCTTCTGGAATAGTGTGGAAGATCCAAAGGATCCTGTTGCATGACAGGTCCACATAAATCCAAGGATTTAGGATTTATGTCAGCATTTTATGGAGCACCTTGGGGGTATCCAGTTTTTGTCTCTATTTGAATATAAAACTGTGGTTGATTTTCAAAGGAAACATTAGCTAAAACCTCATTTAAGACTCCGGATCAGTAGGGCATGTCATTAGTCTCACAAAAGTCTTCCCAATGTCCAGAGTAATGTTTTTGGCAAATAAGATTATAAATGGAATAAAGAGATATTTAAAAAAAAAAAGTTAACTTAGCTCTCAGAAAATTAGATTTGTTGAGATAATTTAAATGACCTATATGCAAAGGTTTGCTAAGTGATTGAGATACTCTAAGGGCATACAGGAGAGTTTACTGTAAGAATCTCTTTCCACTTGCATTCAACTGCCATGCCTAGGCATAGCCAAGCAACCAAAATAAAACACATACATATCTGAAGCCTGCAATAAAGAATGATTAAGAGACCTCCAGATGAACTCCGATGTAAACCAGATGCAAACAACAGCTCAAGGCTCTACCCCTATAGGTCCAGGGGAATACAGCTTTCAGGAGACGGAGCAAAGCTGTGCCTTCACATGTTTAATGTTGAGCATGGTGTTAATCCTCATGAAGTGCCTTGGCTCAAACACAGCAAAGCCAAGGTGAAAATATAAGATGTATTTTTTCACACCGAAGTTGTATTTCTTGCAATTGTTTTTGAGGACAGTTATTGATACCTGTCAGGCCTTTGTCACAGCTCCATCCTGTGCTTTCCCCCTTCACATGATGATGGATACTTCCCATCCATCCTCATATTGTACTGTGCAATTCTCTTGCGTTGGGATGCTTGACAATGTTGAAGCTGCTAATAGATGAGTTGATGTCCCACCAGACTGATCAACATTATACAGCTCTGTTTTGTTGTCCATGGTAGAATTAATGTGTTATCTTCCTGTTTCCCAAAGATTCTATGCTTCTGGTTCTGTACAGCTTCTTGCATAATGGAGTCCTGAGCTGTTTTTTAATTTCAGGTGCTATGCTCTTACATGAAGTGCAGATATTCTGTTATTACAAAGAATGAGTAGTAAGAACAGTGAATAGATTCAAATGAAAAATACATGAAAGCATATGAAAATTTGAAAAACACCTGAAAGCAAATGAAACCTGAAGGAGCAGATGCTAACATGGTGGGATTCACTAAATGTAACCAATAGGGGATGATTAGATTATATTTTTAGCAAGGCATATTTGCCATGAATGTTTTGAAGACGGTTTACTACCTTTGTGGGAAAATAATGATATATATCAGTATTAGCAAGACTTTGTGAAAAAAGGGCTTATTTTATCTTTCATGGGAAAAATGTTGATTTCACTTCAATTTAAAAAAACCCTGAATGTTTGAACATTTAAGGTTCTAAAAAGATACAGGATAAAGACAGCAATGCTGTCATCAGGCTCTCACAGATTCAAAGGTTCTGGAATTTATTTAGGTTCTCAAGAAAATGGCAGTCTCAAATGAACTATGAGTACTTGATTATTTAAACAGGTAAACTTGAAAGAGTTACATCAGCATTTTGTCTGAAACAATTAGCTAAATATCAGTTACTGACAGTCAGAAAATCCATGCATATTTTTTGCTCATTTCTGATCTGGTCTGGTGTCTGGTAGTAGTGAAACAATTAGTGAAGACATAGGTTGCTCTTGTTCTGGTATAAAATTACTTGCTACATTAATTTTTTTCTGGTTTTGTGTGACAAAAAGTGTCCTTTATTGTCTATTGTATTTTTGTGGTTTGAGCTGTGTTGCAAGCAGAACGTTTTGCAGTCTTGGAAAGTTCAGTTAAGTCTGAAGTGAAAGCCACTTTAGAGCACCTATACCCTGCATGATTACTTAACTAATCACCAAAGGACTTCTTGGTGCTGGAATCTTCACAGAAGGTAGATTCTCCAGCTCAAATTGGCTTTTCTGAGTCAGTTTAGTGATGAATTAGACTCATATTAGGAGAACTTTGTCGCATCATGGAGAGAGGTTCTGTGAATAGGAAAAGGATTCAGAAAAGGGATTTCCACAGACAGGCAGCAGATGATCACTTAAGGCAACAAAGCTGAAGGGCAGAATGTATATGAATCAATGCCCATGTAAGAAGTCCATGAGTGAAAGATGAAGAGAAAGAGAACAAGATAGTCTGTTGAGGAGAATAAATCAAATTCAGGATGTCCACATACCAAAACTCCTCTAGGAAAACCACCTTGATTTCTCCCTTTTTCATTGTTCTAAACTGCTCAACACTGAATATTGCCACTTTCAAATCTGTGAAAATTTGGCTGACTGATAAATATATGCTGGAAGGTTTTTGTCAGGGCCAGTGCTATTTCTGGCTAATAGCTGTTCTGCAAAAGTCCACCATTCAACCAATTCAAAATTCAAATCTGTCTCCAAAAGGCCACTTTAGCATTACAAAATGGGAGAGCTGAATACGTTTGACTTTTAACATTCTGTCATCCATGTATACAGAGCAGTGCAGAGAAATGCTTACATGAAATTTTGTATCTAATGAATATTCTCAGAAAGTATGGAGGGAGAAGTAGAAGTTATGAAAAATTTTAGATAAATTTATTTTGGAGTTCTCAAAGAAAGAGACCTTAAAAAGAGATGATGTTGAAACAAAATGTTGCCGTTCTGTTCTCTTCAAAACCCTTCCAGGAAGATTTGAAAATCAGATGCTAGGAATCTGAATTTTGGAACACTTACAATCTGAATCTACTTCTGAACATCTGGGCCAAAGTGTTTTCTTTAAAGTTATTTATCTTCACCAATACAAGAGGTACTTAGTATTTTAGTATTTTTATGAAACACTATTGACAAAGCCACAGTGTTCTAAGTGGTTACTGCAGTTTTTGGCCCTGTGGAGGGGCATATTTTCTTACTCTCAACCCACAGATTTCATCATATGAAAGAAAATTTTTCTGTCATCTTCCCCGGGACCTCTCTGCTTTATAGTACTCAAATGTTTAGGCTACTTTTTCAGCAATATTTAATTTTTTTAAAGAATGAGCCAGTCTGCAAATTGAAGGAAGAAAGAATAAATTGTCCTTGTGCTAAGACACTTTGCAGGATTGTACCACATCCTATCTGCATAGTATGGGTATATATGGGCTCCAAGGCAGGATGTGATATGATTATCCCTGTGTTTGTAAACATTTCCCAGTCAAGTCAAAAGTGTATACAATACAAATGCAGAGAACACAATTTTATAATAGTGATGAGGAGCCTGCGAAATTTTAATACCCTCAGTCAAAAAATAAATGAGAGATAAACTGCCTCTTTCTGAGTTGAGATTTCATTAGATGCTTTATCCAAGCTTCAAGGAGAAGCAACCTCTAACCTGACTATCTCTCTTTGTTGAGATAAATGTGGACATTAGTATTTCCCCACTTACTACTAACTTGCATCATACAAGAATTAAAATGCTACTTTTCCAGACCAGACTTTTGGACATAAAGACAGACACACAAATCTGCATGGAAACCATCACCAATGATCAACGGGAAACAAATCCTCTAGGGTTTATTTATCTCATATTTGTGCCTTCTGTAGTAATATCAGACTGACACATGCAAATATGTAGTTTTTAGAGGAACAAAGGAGGGGAACAGTCACCCTGTGTCTAGTAAACATTGGTCAGTAATGACCACTGGTCAAACTTTCAGCTTTTTGCAGGTTTTTGCAAAACTTCCTTCATGTTTTTGCAGGAAGGCAAGACCTGTGCTGCACTCAGTAGTCTCACAGTCCATCAGTTCAAAGCACAAGCAAACAGATGGATCAAACCAGAAAGACAAATATGAAAGAAGGGACATTTCTGAAGTTCACGTATCTTACGCAATACACTCTGCTTTAGAGTAGTAGCCTTTATGTCCTTGCGAGGGGAAATGTACATCTGAATGAGTAGGGGGTTTTGTATGCATACTACTTGTCCATTTTATTGACTTATTACCTTAAAGACATTGTGATTTTCAGTGCACAGATTGTTCTGGGTACTCTGAGAAACATTTGGTTTAAGTTAGGACAATAGACATATCCTTGAAGAGCAACAGTGAGAAGGGAAGTGTGCTTAATATAGAAGAGAATTTATTTTAAAAAATAAGGAGGAAATATAAATTCTAAGCAAAATGTTTAGCATAAAATCAAATTGACAAAAACATGTTGAAACAAGAAGCTGCCAATAGCTGAAACACTAATGTCTAGATTTGATAACTATTGAGATATGAGGAAACATGTTTGTACTATAGAGCCAGAAAGTAGACTACCTGATTCCTCCTTAAGCTAATACCTAAATATTTATGAAGACATATCAAGGCTCTGTGAAAATATGATACATAATATAATAAGATAATGGAACGCATTTGGGTGTTTTTTGGTAAAAAAATTGTTCATTAATGTTATTGATGTACACTGGAAGTCATCTGATGTGAGGTTCATAATTGAAATGTTATAAACACTTCAGCATATGGATCCTTCACATTCACTTAATTGCCAGTTTAGTAATAATTTTATGTAATGAGGAATTATTAATAATACGTGAAATACTAAATTGACGTAATCATGAAAAAAAGTAATGTGACATCCACTGTGCAAAGGATGTTATAATTCCAGGTGTCTTTGTTATATTTTAAGCAAGTAATATAACTGGTCAAATTCATCATTCAAAACAATTGACTGTATAAAGTAG
This sequence comes from Cinclus cinclus, assembly GCF_963662255.1. Classification (NCBI taxonomy): domain Eukaryota; kingdom Metazoa; phylum Chordata; class Aves; order Passeriformes; family Cinclidae; genus Cinclus; species Cinclus cinclus. Next base: position 61,546,508 of record NC_085084.1, read on the forward strand.
TACTAATTTTTTTTATAATTGTCTTTAAAGGTAAGACTATTAATCAGATATTCTTTATTTCCCCTCATCTTTAGTATTCCTTATTAACATCCAGTTATGACAAAAAAACATGACAAATTATCATTAACAAACTGCCTTGCCATTTTGTGGTGCAGGTCCTGCTGTGAAATAAATCTCTGTATCCTGATTTTTTGATTATGTAGGCAGGTACCAACACCCTGTTCAGATGGGTGAGAAAAGGGGACCAAATTTGTCTCTTTCCCAGTTGCAGTTTAATCATTGTGGAAGACTGTGATAGTGGGACAAGAGATCTTTTATCTCCAGCACACCAATAAAAATCTTCTCTAAGTTTGCAATTACTGAAAGTCAATAGCCTATTGGTATGAGAAATGTACTCTTCGAGGACAAATGTCCACAACACAGTTATCACCTCTATTGCCACACAGAACAGATTGAGCAGGCATGGAGAATGTCAGGCACCTCCCCAGGTAATCCTCGTCACGGCAGGATCGGCGCACACTGATGTGGGGACCAGTGAAGTGTGCAAGGCCGCTCATTCTCTGGGAGCCCTGTCTAGTCTATGACTTCATTTTCCTGAGTCATTATTCTGACACATCTCATGGGCAACATCTTCAGTGAGAGAAAAGAGCCAATATGAGTTTTACTTAAACTGGTATAAATCAAGAGAAGCCCTACTGAAGCCAACGACTTTCCACACAAAATCATAAAACCAAGAGGTAAACTGAAGCTGCTAATGAACAACAAAATAGAAAGCAAAGCCTTCAATTTCAGTTTACTTCAGTTTTAAGTAAAGGGAGAAAAAGGAATTGAAGATCTCTGGTTCACTTGATCTGGGAGCAGGAACTGTGAGACAAACTTTGATGTAAAAAATACATTGTGTGCACCTGTCCAACGAAAAAATTAGTAAACCAGAATTAATACATGTGCCTTTGGCTCTTCTGCTCCTTTTCCATAAAGCTTGTATCAGTGATAAACTCTGGTTTAAATTGAAATATATTTATATTTATATATATTTACTGTATATTTACTGGAAGAGGGCATTTTCCAAATTTCATTTAAAGAAACACATGAACATGTAAATTAAAGGTAATTTTTTTTTCAATTTTAGGTGGACACTGCTTTCAAAAGTTAGAAGCTTTGGATAAAGGAGATCTCACTTTGTGCCTAAGGAATGCTCCATTTCAGATTTTATGCAGATCAATCAGTGAGTCTTCATAGGGTAACAGCTGTATGCAAAAAGAGTCGGGACTGGAGTTATTAATGATTTCATGCTTCCTTGGACAATTTTAAAATAAAATCTTACAATAAAATATGAATTTTAGTACTTCTAGTGCCATGTAAAGTACTGAGCGGTTCCTTTCTGATTTTCTCCCTGGAAGAATCTATATAGAAATAATGTACACTATATTCAACAGCAAACACAACACAGCCCTTAGAGAGAACATGCATATATGTTTCATAAGGGAGGTCAAATGAATTATTTGTATATCCCACTATAACAAACTAAGGAATTTTTCAGGCTACGTAAAAAGTCTGTACTCTTTGGGTGATATAATTTCAATGCTAGTGCATATGCTATGATTTGATGAATTGCAATAATTACTATGTGCATTGTACTCTTCCCTTCTTGTTTTCACATTTGCAGATTTTTCTCTGGGAAGTTTACTAATGGTTTGTGTTTTAACCAATTTAATACCTCTTCTCTTAAAGCATTTAGAAGCATTTGTTTATATAAAGGAATTGCTGTTGAACAGGCAAAAAGGATCTATTTTAATATTTTAGAAATCAGCAAAGTAATATTGCAGAAAAACAAAGCATTACATATTGTGAGAAATGATACAACAGAGTATCTCATTTCAGATAAAATGTATTAAGCAATGGCAATCGTTTTAGGCAAATGTTTATTTTTTATTTGATTGCTAAGCAAGAGAGAGTTATATTCATCTTAATTTTTGCATTTTTAAGTCCAAATAATTTAGTTCACACTCGCGAATGAAGCTGAATGTTAATAATTTTCCTTTGTGCATTGTGAATGTGAAAGGCAAAATATTTCTCACTCTTTTTTATTTTTTGCTTTTTTTGGCTTTTTTGTTTGTTTTTGTTTTTGTTTTGCTTCTGTTTCTGGATTTATGTATGGTAAAGGAAGCATGGTGTCCAAGAAGATATCTTGTCATCTACAACAAAAGTAGCAGTTGGAGATGGCTATAGTGTTCTTCTTCCCCTCATGAAAGAAGAGAGGACAACTCAGAAAGGGAATGAACATGTTAAAGAAAGCAAAAAGGGGAAATTTGGAAAACTCTTTTTCAGATGGGGTTTGATTCCTGGTAGACTAAAATTACAATTAATATTACTTATTTTGTGGCACTCTAAATTCTCTGTCCTTATCTGTAAGATTTGTATTCTAACTGAAATCAGGGGAGGATACTTTTGCTTATATTACACAACCTCTTGAACTCTTAGGAGTGCCACTGACATAAAACACCAACTCATACCAGTTTATGAAACCACAATCCAGCAAATTTCCTGCCGTCTCTTTTAATCTTGAATACAATTCCACAGAATATTATAATAGAGTGCATGAGGTAAAAAGTAGGCATTGACAAATGTTAAATGTTGTGCATTTCACTCAGATCATCAAGAAAAATATTCCTGAAATGACACAAGTGGGAGAGTAGGCACAATTTTCAAAAAGTGTAACCTGCAATAATTATAGTAGGACATATATATGCAGTAGCAAGAATTAGTGATCCAGTCCTGAGTTTACCAACCAATCTCAAATATTGCTTAAGTTCTTAGGAACCCTCTGTGCTTGAACCTCTATGAAGCATGCCCTAGACAACAAGCTAAGAATTTGATCTCACAAGAAACTAGAAACAATGGATATTTGCCTTAAAAAAATGACAGCATCACTGTGAGATTTTTTACATTAGAGCTGGCGAATATTTGCTGAAAATTATCTGTAGGTACTACCTTTATTTCTCTTTGTAAGCTGTCCACAAAGAGATAGTGACCTTGTAAAATTCTCAGCAGTACTTCTTATTTGAAATTAGTCACACACTTCTCCAGTGAGTTTTCTCTTCAAAACCTGCTTTTGGTGAATATTTGAGCTAGCATTCACTTTTTCATGAGTTATTCATACTAATAAAGCTTGGGCACTCAAGTGTTCCTGGAAAGCAAACGTGAAAGCATTGCAAACATGGTCTAATTGAAATCCACTTTCCACTTTGAGCAAATATTCGCAGAACATTTTTCCTACTATTTACTTCACTTTAGTTGACATTATGGGCTAAAATCTCACTGATGTGCACTAAAGAAAGACGTCAGAGCAGAATCCTCTTCAATAATGCAGGTACAATATTCCTGGAAGAGGCAGGTCTCTTGAACAGGGATAGCACTATTTAAACTGCTCTGTACTTTCATTTCATTCAGAGGACAGCCTTAAAGGAGATTGCTCAACAGCTAAGTGAACTCTGTTGTTTCAACCACACATCAAAATATAAGAACCTGTGTTGTACCTCTCTCTAAGCTACCCTTCAGTATTAATCAATAAAGTTATTCATCTAGCTTCTTTGATAATTACCAGTGATCAACTTATTGCTGCTGTTAAGATAAGCTTCTTAAGGGCAATATTTTTTGCTGACATGACAGGACACAATAGAAGGAGTGACCAGTGATGTAACTTGACTTACATTTACAGTGGACAGATAGACAAATACATAGATAGTTAGATAGATAGATAGATAGATAGATAGATAGATAGATAGATAGATAGATGGATGGATGAACCTATTTCCCCTGAAACATCTTGCTCTGTGGAAATATTAAAAAATCATCATAGGAACATGATGAGGTCTGTAGAGCAACAGGAGCCTCCAGAAGGCAATTCTCATCTTGGTTGACCAGAACTACTTTCTGGATGTGTCCCTATTTCCCCATCAAGGAGAAGAAAACCTTACAGAGACTTAACGCCCAATGGATGTGCTTCAGAAAAGTGTTGGTGTTGGGGAGAAAAATTCAGATCCTATGGTCTCCAGTGTCAATATGTAAGTGTCCACCGTCCTGCCATCAAACTCCCTTGTAAAATTATCTTCTTTGTATCCTCCTTGAGATGTACTAGTCTAGTGAGAATCACTCATTCATACTGGTAATTCCCTGCTACTTTGATTGCCTTTTAAGCTCATCTCTTCTTATTTACTCATTCATTACAGACCATTAAGTGAAGCACTGAAAGAGATAAGAGATATTACATCTCTCACAGAACTCTCAGAGGAAGAAAACTTCAAGAAAGTTTGTTACAAGTTGTGTTTGTATTTCTCACAGTGAAAACTGCATTTTGAATGTTCACAAAGCCTAGAGTCAGATTTTGGGGGATTTTGTTGCAAACCTAGTGAACACCATCTTTCCATTGCTTTGTGCATGGCCCCTCCGGGTCACAGCTCAACCATTTAGATGAGTGTCTTTACGTCTCCCCATATTTGTACTACACACAAGTTGAAGAAACTGGCTGATAGGAAACAAGTAAAAAGTAATTTCCCCATAATCCTCAACATAATACACAATCTTTGCATACAAAACAGATAATTGCAACATACGTAATTCACCCTTGTGGTTGTACAAATTTGTAGCTACCCAAACTTTTGTATGGGTGCATATATCTTGTCCCTCCAACCATACCCACTGACTACATGCAGATAATAAAAATATCTCTACTGCAATAGTTCTTCTTAAAATATGATATATCTTATTGCAATAAATTTCCTTCAACAAGGTTGCAAGACATGAAGTCAGCTCTCTCCCAAAGTGTTTTTTTTTTTCTTTTCGAATCTAAGTACTCAGTCATTAAAAAATAGTTTCCTACATACTAAATAGTGTCACCCAGTCATTTTCATATAGTTAAATAAAGCACTATAGCTTGGATTTTAGGTCCAATGGCCCCAATATGAGAATGCAATTCATTCACTAATTAAATGCCCACTACCTCCATCACTAGTGCCTGCCAACTCCAAATTTATATTGCAAAGAACTTTCATTTTATATGATGCATAGAAAAGAAGAAAAAGAACAGGGAGGAAAGACCAAGACTATTATTAATATGTAAAAAATTAGCTCTTTAAGGTCAGGAGCACCTCAAAAAGAGTCACTAGAAATGGAAAAGAGACTCTGAGGTTCATAATAATACAGCAATGATATAAATAATAGCTCTGACTTTCTCTATGTATTACAAATAGCTAGTTGACATGCTTTTGTTGCTACTCTGTAACTACTGCTTTATTGCCCTATTGGATGGGGGCAGAAAGGCATGTCAATTTTATGTGGCTTATTGTCAAAGTTCATAAAGCTAGATTAGGCTGAGTTCTTGTTATGCTTGCTCCTCCTTTGCAGCAGAATTACATACTATTTTTCCTGGACATTAGTGTGAAAATTAATATGAATATTTATTTTAAAGCTGGTTCAGTTTCAGCTTCCCTTCATCTTTACTATCTCCACATATTCATGCACACACCTTATTTAGTTACCTTTTTCAGACGTTATTTTTTTATATTTTTAATTGTTCGGTAGACTTAGGATAGGTAACAATGGATAACTGTGCAATACATTAAATACTTATGGGTATATTGTGCCTTCTGTTATAATATAAAATCCATCTATTCTGGTTGATGGGTTTTAACCTCACACAGAATACTTTAAACTCCATTTGGACTTGTGCCTACAATCACCTTAGCAAAGTCTCTTAAGTAACTGCGCACAGCCTAATTAGTATGCATTATCAATTAACAAACTTAATAGCCGGCAGATTGATTAGATCCTCTGTTGCAGGGGCAGAGCTGAAGCGAAACAGAATGAAAAATCATTGCACGCATACACTGCTGCTTTGTTATTTTCTCAGATCCCCTCCTCCTCCTCCACATTCCTTTAATTAATGCATACATATGGTTCTGAATATCTTGTAAACTGTAGCTTGCTCTAACTCTTTAATAAAACTCACTCGCAGATGAGAGAGCCATAGTCCATGCCTTATTTATTTCTGGCTGAAAACATAAACCGTTTGTTTTCAGCCAGGTCTTTCCTCCCTAAATGGTGCAAATTTTAGAGATCTGCTGCTTCTTAGCTGCTTGTTTTCACAGTGACTGATAGAGAAAAACAGGTAAGTTGGAGCTGTGTACATCACTTCAAATAACCATTAGCTGAGAAGGTGGTTCAGGCATCATTGTGATGGTATGCTGACACATACCACAAGGTGGATGCTGAAATTACTGTTATAAACAACAACAAAAAAAGCATAGCACAAAACAAGGCATGTAATTTTATAAATTCTGGTATGTTGGTGAGCTGGAAAATAAGAATACAGGAAGAGAGTTCCTATTTTGAAACTAGGAATCATACTAAAAAATGTAACTGTCTATTTTAGATAAAATGCTGGTTTTAGACAGGATTTGCATCCTTTGATGCAAATGAAATTGATCCTTTCCTTTTTCATCCTCAAAGACTGAAAACAGAACTAAAGACTATCAGTTACTGCCTTGCAGTGGTGGCAAGCTCTATCCTTGGGTAAATCAACCTTCATACACTAAGAAAGAAAGAGGTTCTTACTATAATGGTGTAAGCACTAGCAGCAAGTTTCAGAGTTAATATTTATTTAGCATTTATACAGCATTTACATATGCAAATCACTGAAGAAATATTAGTTAATTAATCCACAAAGCACTGTGGTAGGGTGAGTCATGTAAAAGTATCTATGATGGTTGATACTGTTAAGTTCAATAAAGGTGCAAGGCTACTTTCCCAAAGACATAACATGTGCTGTTGTCAAGACCTAAAACAGTGCTTGAGGCTCCCTAATTCCCACATCTACACGCCTCAGTGAGGTTGTGCTGCCACAATTGCTACCATTTTCCTAACCACACAGTCAAAACCCCAGTGGCTGAGGTTGGAAGTGACCTCTGGATGATCTGGTCCAAGCCTCCTACTCTGGTGATAGCAGTGGCCTGAAAGGAAGATTTCTTAAAGAATGGCTGCTCCTCTGAGTCCTCTGAGGAGTCATATCTGAAGAAGATGATGGCTATAGTCTCATCTTGATATAAAGGCACTGACAGACTCAATTCCCTAGTTGAGAAAAAAGCAACAGTTAAGGGTGGTGTGCCAAATTGTGTTTTTGTTTTCCAAGTAAAAACTCAAGCATGCTGATACAAACTCAGTAAAATACTCTGCAGTACCTTGCAAGATGAAAGGCAGCACTTATCACTGGATTGACCTATTCTTTGCCGTAAAACCCCAGAAACTTGCAGACCTAGCTGAGTTCAGGACTCTCTCCACAACAGGAGATAATTCCTCTGTCTTGCTGGCTTTTGAGAGTTCCTACAACACTGTCCCATTGCAAGTCATTCAAAGACTTTCCATGCGTGTTTCTCACTCCAATGTAATTGATTTCTCTAGCCCACCATTTCTTTCTTTGTAAGCATGTTGTCCTACACAAAAGAGCATAAGGCATGTGAAAACAGTATGCTCTGTACTGTCTTTGTAGTCTATTAGTATGCCCTAACATGGCATTTTTTTCCCCATCCTCAAAAAGGCAAACACAAAGAGTTAGGAGCTATTTTTACTCTGAGGTGTTAAACAAATAAGTGTGATTTAAATAAAACAAACTTAACTTGAGTTAGAGACTATCCTCCTCTCAGGTCCTACTGATCTCACTTGGGTTTTACATAAACTATCACACAGTCTTATCTACTGTCTTCTCAAAACCAAATAATAAATACTATTTCCACTGCTATGCGGATTTACCCCCTTTTTTCATCTTTTTTTTACATATATCAATTGATCTGCTACTGGTGAAATAAAAGTGATTTTCAAAAGAAAAACCCACACAAGAATATTACTGGGTGTTTTGATCTAAAGAATTAGATAAACCACAGAGATTCAGAAATGTAATTAAAATATTTTACATCAAAAATAAGCTTCTTTGGATTATAAAGAAATCTGAAATACTGTTAGAAGAAACAACAATATCTAAAATACCAAAGATAAAACTTCCAGCTAAAAAAGGCTTCCCTTATTAAAAAAAAATTCTTTAAGAAATAAGAAGACTAGAATTCCTTTGAGTCTAGGTAAGGATGGAGCATTAATTAGCTGCCAGAAAATGGTCTCTTAACACTGCAGTAAGAAATATGCCTCTAATTCTCATTATGTGACCCAAGAGAGGGGCATTAGGTCTGTAACCAGTGAAACTAAAATGTGAAAACTTTTTTTTTTAATGATTGGACTACTCAGAGAGCAAGAGGTGAATAATCACCTGCTATCAAAGTATTCGGTTCCCTGGATTAGCAGTGGCTCCATACAGGAGCCTTTCTTCCCACCTAAACCTTGATTGTGCTCTATTTAAGATGGATCACTTTACACAATATGAAGTTTCTTTTACTTCTTTACTTTTAAAAGTAAAGAGTTAATAAAAAATAAAAGAAAGGAGCTAATATGTGGAAAAGTCAAAAGTCAATGCACCAACTTTCTGTTATCTCTATGGGTATTGTTACGGTAGTTTTACAGTTCTACAGCTGTTCTACAGTACCTGTGGTTGTTCGTGTCATAGGTGTATTCAATGTGTATCCTTTACTCTCCATGTAATAGACGTTCTCTGTGTTTCCGCATCATGCATTTCTCTTTCTTATTTTAGGTTAATATTGCTTCTCCTTCAACACAAGTCTAACTCAAACAGTTCCAAAATAATTAATGCCCCAAGAACTGTATATACTTTAACATGTTTCCTTTTTGCCAGGAATCATCTTTCAAATACTTAATAAATGTGTGTGATTTATGTTGTCCTATGCTGTATGTTACCCTTTACATACTCTTTTAAGAGCTCTCTGAAACAGTGTATAGTATTCCAGTACTCTCTATCCCGTGCTGGAGGCATGAACTGGTATTCACTTCAAATTTAATATCCTGTTCCTTTGATCTGGTAGTTCTGCATTGCTCCATATCTCCTTCTTTGTGCTACCACATCTTCTTTTCAACTACTTATTTTTCTACATGATATGATGTTACTATTCATATTTCTAGGGAAAGATTACATCTTCTCATATCTTCTTATAGTTTTAGGGATTTATAATGTAAAAGAAGCAACAGGACATCTTTTAATGCAGACATACTAAACTTGACAGGATAAACAACAACATACTCTTACATATCTGAGAGAAGATACATAGCATATTGCAAAACAATTTATCTACATTTTGAGGACACTTTGCTACATTTGTATTAGTTTATGTCCAATGTTTAAAAAATCGCAGCTGGATTACTCATCTGCCATAGCCCTAATGATATTAGTATTTTAAGTGCAATTTTTCAAAATGTCTAGTAATTCTGTCTACTTAACATTTGGAGGGAGCCCAAATTTAAGAGTAGATGTTCAGCACTTTCTGAAAATTAGTCCATTTTATATGTCAAATGGAATTATTCCCACATTTCTTGAGCAGAATTTGCTCTACCTCTTACACCGGCAAATAGACCTTGAGGGGAAAGTGGAAGAGATGGTGGAATAGAGAAAAAGAGCAAAACACACCAGCAGACACTACTCGACAAACCTCACAATTGCTTCTTATTTGTTTCTAGTCCAGAAAGTTGTAATATGTGTTTCACCTTCTCTGGAAACAACTGACAACTTCAGACAATCCAGGGAGACTGGCTATATGAGAAATTCTTTTCCCACGTAAAGCACTATCAGGCAGCTGCAATGACATTCAAGGATTAACCTTCTCTTAAAGAAGTGTCCACCTCCAAAACTGAAGTGACACCACAAACTTGTTTTCAGTACTATGCTAAAACAAGACCAATTGAAAGAAACCTTGCAAGGTCCTTATTTAAATTGCTTTTCAGAGGTATGTTCATACCAACTGAAAGAGATTCCTGCTGCTCTTTCAATACTCGCTACAAAAGGAGCACAAGAATTTCAAGTAGTTAACTGAGCAGAGATAATTCAGAGGGTGGTGAGAGAGATGCCATTTTCTCTTCTCCTTCCCCAGGACCACAGATTGAATCCAACTAGAATAGGGCCCCAACATTTTCCATGTGGCTGACTTCTCAGACTTGAGAAGCATAGACCTTTTCCCTTATTTGGCATTTGACTAAAGCTATATCAACCTGAATCTATTTTCAATAGCTGGTCCCAGGTAAATAAGCCTTATGAATGGTAAACCTTCACAGGCCCCAGAGGAGATATCAGCTGTCTTGCTGTCTTCGAGGAACTCATATCTGTGACAGTTGTATTTTTGGACAACTCACCCCCACCACAACACCCCATGATGGTGCTTCAGGAAATGGATGCAAAAAGAAACATAAAGCTGCAGTGTGTCTGATTCTAACTGGTCAGGAGATTGTTGGACACATTTAAGCAGCTGTTCCACATTCTTGCTATTATTGTGGTTTGGAAAAAAAAGTGTATTTCAGAACTTCCCTTACATCAAAAACATTTTCAGGCCATATGAGTATGAATGAAAAGTCTATAACAAAGGATCCCTCTTTAAATTCAATCTGTCTCCTTTATAGGAATACACTATGATAGATAATAATAACAAGATTACATACGTATTTCTTCAGGAACCAGGTCTCATGCAGTGTTCATTGTTTCTTTTATTCTCATAATTCAATCTGTGACTTTGTTATTTACTATACACCATTCAAATGCAGCACTGAATACACTATTATTAAATATCTTCTGATCTTCTTATACAATGCTTCTGTATTATTTTCTTTGGGATTTACAAACACAGATTAATTTATCTTCACAAGATCCCAGTGTGATGAGGAAGGATTCTGGCTTGCAAGTTATGGGTAAGTATTTATCTATAACTGAGGTTGAAAGCAATACATGAGGTAATTTTGAATACCAAATTTTTTAAAACTGGGGACTTAATTCTTCAGAGTAAAAAGTATATCAAGAGCTCTATTTGTTCATAAGAAAGTTTCCACTGAGCTTGGGTTCAATCATCAAAGTTTATTGCTACTTCTAATCAAAGGACTTTTTTTGCATAGCCAGGGAGTGTGGATCATGCTTATAATGCCCTCGATTATATAAGGGGATACAAGATCTGTGTTTCACAGTATATGACATAGTACCATAGATGGAGCTGAGACTAGAGTTCTCAACACCGTTTGTTTTTTTTTTTCTTCTGTGTTGCTGTAAATGGGTTAGCTGGAGCCAGAACAACCTATTCCTTCGTGCTGCCCTCTATGATGTGGATCCTTACAGACAAATATACTTAGTAGTGAAGCAATCATAAAAGAAACAAATTCATACTGGAAAGACAATCTCCTTCAGGTATTTTTAGAGAATTTTGTGTGCTCAGTTTTGTAAGAATGGTAATGTAATATTTATTTCACAATTTGTTTAGTTCCACTAGACAACAGCCTTTGCTAGCAGCCTTTTACTGCTGTAACCTTTTTTCTTTCCCCAGAAAAATTCCGTTCTTCTGTTATTTTCTTCCTGCTTCATGCAAGTTCTTTGATGCAGGATATGCTTTGCTTCCTTTTAACTTAGTTGAATATGGAGCACACTTCTGAGTTGTGAATAATTCATACAAGAAATCCTTATTAAAGATTTTCTACCTGATATCTGCAGAAGACACAGGAAATCACATCATCTATGACCTTGTGATAGAAGAACTGCTTTAAAAATTATCGAGTTATTCTGACCATAACCTAAATGCACTCACTTTTTCCCATAAGGAACCAGGAAATGCCACCCATTTAATTTTTTTAACATGGAGGTGCAATCAATAATCTTCTCTCTCTGTCTGTGGGAGACCCTTTATTCATGATCCAAAGCCTACCTAAATAATAGGTAGGCCAATGATTTATTTTTAATATGAAAATCTTCTTATCTATCGAATACTTTAGCCCCACAAATGTCAAGTCATTTATTCAATTGTTAAGGTGACTGCTCATTTTCCATATTTTCAATGGAATTATTTCCACTTCAGTGCTAAAATATACTAAGCTTCAAGTAAATCAATTCCCTCCTTGTGCTAAAAATTAGCATAGCACAAACTAATCAATGCTATCAAACACTAGTGCAAAAGCTGTGACAATAACCGTATCAGTGAGGAAGTAAATTGCTTATTATGCCAAACTGGAAAAAAGTCTCATCAGTCACAAATCATCTGATTCACAGAAATACAGTCTGTGGGCCTATTGTTCTTAGAATTGGGCAAGTTTGTTCCCCACGTGATTGAAAATATATCTCCTGTAATAATGCATGGCCCCTGCAACATTTCTCTGCCGCAGCACCTTCCCTGTGCCCTAGTGCAAAACCTCAGAAATACTGAGCCCATGTTATATGTGATACAGCAAGCTGCAGTGCCCATTCTCCATCATGCAGCAGGTCTTGTTTGGTGGAACCCTTGCTACAGTTCAGATGAGCTGGGGAGGTGGCATTGCAGCTAGGGTTGAACTGGGAGAGGGGGCCCTGGCACTCACCTTTGTCTCCAGCTTCCCGCATGACTAAGTACAGCTGCTCTGTGCCTCTGCTTCCCCATCTGCAGACAGGGGTAAATATGTCCCTGCTGACTAGTGGTGTTGTGAGGACAATATGACTAATATCTGCAAAGCATTCAGGTGCCTGAATGTAGGGATTAATAGAAAACCTGTGTAATAGTTCATTAAGGCAGGGCTGCTTCCATGCCTGCCTAACAAGACTGTCAGCAAGGATGGCAATTAGTGCCAGTGACTGGACCAAGACCACCAACTCGTTTCCTCTGGGCCCCCAAGCAGCCATCTGATGATAATAATTTTGGGTCTTTACCAGGCAGGGACAGACATGAACGGATGAGCTAGAAGGGAGAGGTTCTATGTTCCATTACTAATATCCTGAGCTATCCAGTCCTACTATAAAAATTCACTTTTATTAAAAGGTTATTTCTGTCACTTGCTATAGTATTGCTATCATTCTTTGGGATAGAAATGATGAAAGATCATTTTAAATGTTATCAATGCAATATTTAAACAGCTTTTTTTTTCCCTCAGAGAAAGTGCTTTGAAAAGATACCCCCCCCAGCATGTGTTAGTTCTTAACAGGGCCAACCTTTTTTAATCTCACAGTTCCTTGCACATTGTAGGGAGAAGAAAAAGAACAAATCTGCAGTATACTCTGCTACACCATACTTCTTGCAGCCCGAAGGGACACTTCTTATTTTATGCTTAATAAATTGTCACAAACAGAAGTTGTTTAAGTATGTGGATATTGATTTCCAGTAATATAGTGACATTGATATAAAATGAATGTAATTTCAGTATTAATATCTTACACTTTTAATAACACCTTTTGTCCCAGAAGGAAAACAAAATACTTTCTGGGGATCACCTTGCTCCCAGCTGCTGTGCAACGCCTGTATTACAGTGTTGTTTTTATTTTCTTCAAAAAGAGAGCCCTCCCTGACACCTCTTAGCTCTTCACAGAACTACCAGTGCCCAGATGAAGTTGTAGACTGTAGGAAGCAAATGTACATGTTAGACTTTTTAAGATCCTGGAGCTGACACCCACACACTTTAACCCAATCTCCTCAACAAATAACTCTTTCCTCCCTTTCTGCCTGCAGAAGTGATGAATGGGAGCTAGCAAGCCTTGGCTTTATGCTCTTCTGCAGACAGGACTTCCCCTAACAACACGCATGGATTTCCATTACATTCTGATTCAGCAGAAAATTGTATCATCAGCACCACTTGTGCAGCTGAGATTATCAGAGTAGTCCAGGGGATTGAAACACACAGTTTCCATTAAAATGGATTAGAAGTTCTTCCTGGAAATGGACCTTCAAGTTACTGGACCAGTTCAGTTCTCAGGAAGAGATACAATGCACTTCAGGGAAGAGGGTATTGTGGAGTATAAAAAGGACAACCATAAAAGAGGTTGTAGCAAGTCAAGAGAAAGAACCTTACATTTTCGCAAGAATATCCCAAAATATTACATTTTACAAAACCACTATGTCATGTGGTGTAATTACTCAATGTCTGCCTTTGCTACATTTCACATGCTGGAGTAGGGGGGCTGCTCATAGCCTTCATTTATGCAGAACAAAGGGAGACTGATTATTTTCAAGGCTTTTTCTAAAAGGCACCATAACAGCATAAAAACAGCGCTTTTTAAAGAGAATGGTTGAAATACAAACTTGGGTAAACTACAGCTACCACTGAGGAAAGCACAGTTTTGTGATTACAAATACTGGTAAGTAGCAGAGCAAAATCATTGATATGGGAAAATAATTTACTATTGTGCTTTAAGATATAGTTAAATAATCTTGGTAATGAATATGCTAATATCTAATTTTTTAGATGAACTGTTGGGGGTTGGTTCTTTCCCTTTTCCCTCTGTGGAATTCCCCCCATTGTCATGCTAAGATACCTGTTGACTGGGCCCTAATGACAGGGGGAAAGGGGGAGGGGAGAGAAGAGGGAAACCCCTCAGTATCCAAACATCCAGAAGAGCAGACGGAAGGCTCTGGCTCGGCCCATTTCCCCCGTGGAGTTCGGATGAGAAGGACGATCGGTGCCTGTGTCCCATTCCTGCCATCCCAGCGCCAGGAACCATCCTCACTGCTGTCAGACCCTGCCCTGCTCCCTTCTCGCTGTAACCTGCCACCATCCAGCACTCTGCTGAGCACCAGGACCCACACCGTGAGCGGAGGGCTCTCTCTCCATCTCTCTCTCCCCCTGGGACAGCTCTGCCATCACCCCCAGCCCTCCTGCGGCTCTGTGGGACCTGCCCGCCCCCAGCACCGGGAACTGCAGCTCAGGGAAAAGGTGCCTGCAGCCAGAAAGGGACTGGGACTGAGTTACTGTTCTGTTTGTGGGTAATTTCATAACTGTTGTTGTTCTTGTTTGTCTTGTTAGTTATACTAGTAAAGAACTGTTATTCCTACCCCCATATCTTTGCCTGAGAGCTCCCTTAATTCCAAAATTATAATAATTTGTAGGGAGGAAGGATCACATTTTTCAGTTCAAAGGGAGGCTTCTGCCTTTCTTAGCAAATACTTGTCTTTCAAACTAGAACATGAACTTAAACTGGTGACTTTGATTGCAGAGGAATAAAATTGTTATATTGAGGAGAAATGATAGCAGCACTAAATCTAGCGTCTATCACAAAAAATATAATTCCACAGATCCTTTCAACATAAATGTCTTTAGATGTGGTGTGCCAAGTGCACGAAGTCCCCTTAAGACTCACTCCTGTAATGCTCAAGGCCCTGGAAGGTTTGGTACCAGCTCGGTTCAAAGCGCAGTAAGAGCGGATACAGGGAGAGAAAAATTCTTTATTCAGGTGTCATGAGTATGCATTCAAATACTTCTATTGTTATTCACAGACTTGATCCACAACAAAACTTTGCTATTTTCAGTCATAGTCATGGATAATCAGAGTACAGATATCTAGCCAATATACCCATAGAAAATTCTTTGCAGCACAAACTTTCTGTTTTTATAAAAAACCCACAAAACCTTGTCTGCACCAAGGTGAGCTCTGGTCAATAGGGTCCACAAAAACTTTATGTTACCTGGTGCTATTTCCAGATGTCTCTGGCAGAACCCCAGAGTTATTATACTGCCTCATCTCCTCCAAAAATCTCATCTCCTCTCGTAACCTCATCTCCTCTCTCAGCCCTGACTGAGAATGGTGAGATGGTACCTGGTGACAAAAGATGCTGCCTATCTTGGGGCCATCCTCATGTTTGGCTTGTCTTCCACCATGGAACGGCCCATGCAAATACTGGCATTCATCAACTTTCCAGCACATCTTACAAAACAAGAAATGATGGGGTTACGAAGAGACGAAACATAAAATGTTAGAGAGATATAAATGAGCCATATAAAAATCCAGTAACTCAGCAAATTTTCTTAAAAATGCAAGAAAATCCCCACATGAGAAAAAAATATCCATGTGAGTAAAGACACATGAGAACACACAACAGCTCATCTCAAGTCTTTTGGGCATTGTGTACATTTGCAGTCCAGAAGTAGAAGAAGAACTTGACTAACCCTTCAGTTTCACATAGATAGTTCCCATTTTCATCAGAACAATTAGCTATGCAAGGGAGCCTGACAGTCTCAGAGAGAACAGCAGTGAAGCAGTAGCATGAAAATAATACTGCATGCCATTTGTCTCCTTTGTGCATACAAAAGATACCTGTTTATGGTGCCATAAGCACCATAATGCCTCTTAGAGACCCTAAACTCACTCCCCAGGATGGAGAGTATGAACATTTATGTGGTTATTTATGTGACAGACAAAGGTGCAGTACAGGTAAGTATGACAGAAAGAGTTACTGAGTGAACATGTAGCTAATCAATGTGTGTGAACAGATCTGCCATACTTACTCATAAATGTGTAAATGTTGTAAGTAATGAACACACAAAATATGAGCACACTCATTTGTCTACTTATGAAGAATCAATTATTTCCTTATCATTTTCTGTATTCCAGCCCATATCGCAGAGGATCATTTTGTCTTACTTCACTGCAAACATAATAAATCTTCAATACATCACCAAATCTAACAAATTAGTACAAATCTTGCAGTATTCTTTCTTTTCTAATCTAAAAAGGGCACATGCAAGACCAAACCTCCAAAGCAACCCATCACTTTCTTCTTAGTTCAAGTCCATTTAATTTTATAAATTCATTACTCCTTGCACATAAAATTACTTTCCTTGATGCTTTAAAATACACTTTTTTCTGATTTCACCACATTCAGACAAATATTTCCACAGAACTCAGACAAAAACCACATCTTCTCACTGTTAAATAAGAGGCAGATTTCTGATTTAATTTGTTACTAGTATGACTGAAGTAGTTGTAGTGCTTCATGTAGTAATGTACTAAATCGCCTCTGTTTTTCCATGTGTTTAAAGAGCTTTAGCGCCACAAATCTATCTCAATCCAATTCATAGAAATTGAGTCAGAAATATGTAGTAAAACCATACATAATATGAAGTTTACTTTGGCTATGGCAGGAGAATTTTGAAAGATGTCTCTCAAAGTTCTGTAGAAAATGAAAAATTGTAATATATTGGTATTCCTTAATGAAGTGTTGCATTTTGAAATAAAGTATTTAATAATGGAAGTAAAACACCTAGCTAAATTTACAGTCATCCCTTTGTTACCTGTACATCCATCTAAATATCTGCTCTTGTAACTCAGGAAAACTCCTGTGTTTCCTCCCTGTTGCAGAGAGTTATCTGTTTATTTATGATTTTGCATACAACATGTTTTCCAGCAGAACAACCCTGTTAGAGTGCAATCAAAAAAAATGTATTTCATATTCTGATCTACACTGTATAGTCCTGATCTCTTCTATGGACATGAGTGAGTGGATACACCATTACTGTCTTCCACATAGTGTGTTTTTTTTTATTCGAAGGTAACAGTTCTTGGAGAAAGGAATTTCCAGGAAAGTTTGCAGAAGGATGCCTAGTGTTGAGGCTGAGCTCCAAACATGCTTACGCTGCTTATGACACTGCAAAAGTATAATCAGGAGCTTTGTATCTGAGCCAAGAGTAAACATTTTGCTCTGTTCAGAGGTCTTTTGGCTGGCATGGCTTTTGTGCGGGTACTGTCACATTCTGATACCACTTCAGATGATTACATGTTTCTGTGTCTACACGTGGAAGTGTATTACTTCATGCCCTGAAGAGGCTGTGATTTATGCTCTTCCACAACATTGCTTTAGCAATGACAGCAGATCAAGAAGTGGCATCTCCTCCTGCCATAAGTTGCTTGTCCCCACCTCTAATGTCTCGGTTTGCCCTCCCAGCTGTTGTGCCAATACAATTCAATAAATATGAAACAAGAAGGGAAGAATTACGGAACTTTAAAATGAAACAAGCAGCAAACTTAGAAAAGAGGGTTTAATTTACCTAAGCACAAAGTATTTATTTTTTCTTGTAATTGTTTTTATTATCATGATTTACACAAATGTAATTTCTGAGAGTTTGTCTTTGTTGGGGGTTAGGTTTCTTTCTTTTTGTTCCCTTATACTTAGGGAATTTTCTCCCATAAGTTGCTAGGAAATACTAAGACTGGGTTCTTAACAAAAAATAAAGAAGCAGCCAAGCTCAGGGGAGAAGGGCCTCTGGTTGCACTTCTCTTATTTGGGAGTTTCTATCCGAGGGGGGAGATACAGCAAGAACTGGAGAGGTAAAGGACTGGGCTGTGGCACCTGTAGCTGTCTGTGTGTCTGTGTCCGTGTCTGTGCGTGTGTGTGTGCCTGTGTCCGTGTCTGTGTATCTATGCCTGTGTGTCTGTGTCTGTATCTCTGTGTCTGTGTCTCTGACTGTGTGTATGTCTCTCTGTGTCTGTGTCTCTGTCTGTGTGTCTCTGTGTGTCTCTGTGTGTCTCTGTGTGTCTGTGTCTGTGCCTGTGTCTGTATCTCTGTGTCTGTGTGTGTGTCTCTGTCTGTGTCTGCGTGTGTCTCTGTGCCTGTGTCTGTCTGTGTCTCTTGTGTCTCTGAGTTTGTGTGTGTCTCTGTGTCTGTGTCTCTGTGTCTGTGTATCTGTGTATCTGTGTGTGTGTGTCTGCATCTGTGTGTCCATGCCTGTGTGTCTGTGCCTGTGTGTCTGTATCTCCGTGTGTGTGTCTGTCTGCATGTCTGTCTGTGTGTCCGTGCCTGTGTGTCTGTGCCTGTGTGTCTGTGTGTGTCTGTGCCTGTGTGTCTGTATCTCCATGTGTGTGTCTGTCTGCATGTCTGTCTGTGTGTCTCTGCCTGTGTGTCTGTGTCTGTGTGTCTTTGCCTGTGCGTCTGTGTGTCTCTCTCAAGTGGAAGAGAATTCGCTGCCGCCGCTGGGGCCCAGCCCAGAGCTGCTGCTTCTGCCATGGGGTGAGCCTCTGCCTGTGAGAGCAGGCACTGAAGTGGGACCTTACCAGCACCCACCTCACTAAAAGAGGGACCCTGTCATCCTCTGCTCGGGAGTCCGGGATCCTGAGCTCGCCTCTCTCTGCCCTGCTGGAGCCCAGTTGCTGCCGCCCTGTCCCTGCTGCTTCTTCAGCACTGCTCCAACTTTTCACTGCACTGTAGGCCCTGCAACCGCTGCCTGCCGAGACATCGTGCTGGCCCATGTTGTTTCTGACAGTCCTGCAGGGGCAGGGGGCTTGTGAAGCAAAGCCTCTCTCCCATCCCTTCCTGTCCGGGCCCCGCCGCCATGGCCGCGCTCCCCGAACCCGCCCCACAGCGCCCCCTGCAGGAGCGGGGGAATCATCGCCCGCCCTGCCCGCCGGGAGCCACCGGCGCCCCTGCTGGCTGTGCCCGGAACTGCACCCGGCGGAAAGCGCCCGCGGCCAGAAGGGTCCTGGGTTCCTGTTCTGGTTGTGGGTGATGCTGAGATGGTTGTTGTTTGTTTGCCTTGTTACACACACTAGTAAAGGACTGCTATCCCTATTCTCATATCTTTGCCTGAGAGCCCCTTAATTTCAAAATCATAATAATTCGGAGGGAAGGGGTTTACATTTTCCATTCCAAGGGAGGCTCCTGCCTTCCTTAGCAGACATCCGTCTTTCAGACCAAGGCAGTCTTTAAGATTGACATTGGGATGGCTGTTGAGTTCCTTACTGTCAAACATCTCCTTTCTTACAAGTTTGTGCTGTGCTGCAAATCCAGTCTGGTTTTGCAAGGGAAACAGGCTCAGGTATTAGTTTCCCTTGATGGGGCATGTTGTAATTCACAGAAAATCAGGAGCTGATATACAAGCTGCAAGGTGGATTGTGCAGTCACAAGAACAATTCCAGCTACACCAGAATTAGGGTCCTCAGACACAAACTCCAGATTTGTGAATGTAAACGCAGTTATGCATGTGTTAGAGACGCATGTCTACCTAGGCAAATTATAAGCCTCTTTGCAGTTAAAAAGCCTGCCCACCCTCTTTTTACATCATACAGCTAATTTTCCTTCAAAATAAGTACAGGTTTACCTTTGATTGTATATAAATTTGTATATAAATTTTATCTAAATTCATATACAATTTGTTATATGCAAATTCATAATGAAAATGTCATTCTAATAGTAAGAACAATTTAAAATTTGATCTGGAGATATGTCTGCTTCTGCCTTTACATTGGTTATAGCACCAACAGGTAACTGCAGGAAATTCTGAGCAGTCAGGCTTTATTCTCATTACTTGAGGAAGAATAACACAAACCAAAAGCCATCATAGATTTCAGGCTAAACTAGGAACTAGCCAGATTACACTAAAAATTTCTCAATGGAGTCTTCAGTGCAGCTGTTTCCTGAAATATGCAAGACTAAACTAGTGCTGATACATTGACAAACATCTCTGTGTAATTACTCATCTCATGGCAAACACAGAGGCATCTTCTTGATAACAGACAGCATGTATATTTTCATGCAATATCAAAAAAATAACATTGGTCTCCTGAACCCAGCTCTAGTTCTTACACTATGGTTGTTTATATTGTGCCACTAAGTGACCATATGCACAATATTTTGGCCATTCGTAGCCTTTTTCTAATAAAGTGAGAAGAAGAAGAAAAATAGTGAACAATTCTTGTCATAATAATGACAAAGTCCAAGTTGTTAATTCATGAACATAAGAAAAACATAAAGTTTTTAAAATGTCCCAACAAATTCTAATTAAACTAGGTGGCTTCAAAAGATGTCTGACTTTAAACACATTAAAATTCCTCTTCAAGTTTTTAAAATATACTCCCTATTATTCTCTCATATTTCTTTTGTCTTATGATTATGAACTGCATTGTCCATTTGTACAAAGTATCACACAAGCAGCGTGAACCATTAGCATGCCTTCTGCACTCTTTAATAATAAATGCATGAACTTACATTTCAACATGTTTTATCAAAAAATATGAAGAAACAGGCATTGAAATATAACACTTCAATAGTAATTCTCAGCCACAAAAACTACTCAATAAATCTGTTGTCAACACACTGCACTGTATTTTTTTCTATATATGTGCAAGTTGCTATGTACCCTTGTGTCTCAGGTTCTTCCTTCACAATCTGCCTGTCAGAATATTCAAACATTCAGAATAAGTAATTCTGAAGGACACAGAGATTTGGGAAGCAGACCCTACCTCCCTTCAATCAGTTGTCATGGTCTTTTCAGGCTGAGATTGTCATCATTGCTACAGCCTTAACTCAGCTTGACAGTAGCTGCATTTGTGCATGTTGGTCTTCATCTTTTCTGGTTAAAGCCTTGGACCTGCTTATTTTGATTCAAATATTCATAAGGGATAGTAAACTTGCTAACAAAGTTTGGCTTCACCATTTTTTAGAGTAGCAGCAGTAGACCCAGACTCCATTAAAGATCATCTCAAGTTGATAGGAAGAGAGTGAATGTCTTCAAGACCCCAGATTTTGCACCATTCCTCTTAGCAACACTGAATTTCAATGAAATTCAGATGTTAAAACCTTTTCTTTGTGAGCACTATAATTTGAAGCAGATTATTTCACATATTTGATGGGTCATTGAAAATTTTTTTTTTCTTCTTGCCATAAGGATGTGGTGAACTCAATTTTTCTGTCAGGTTTGAGGAACAAAACTTCTTTACTTGTTCAACATATTCATTTCCATTCAGTAATGCTGCTGTCAACTGTCATCCACAGTGTCTGAGCCCACACTGGCTTCAGCCACTTTTCTTGCTACTAGAAACCACAGACTCAGCAATAAGGATGTCATCAGCGTACTTGAGATTACAACATCTCCTTCTGCCAATGTTAATACCACTATGGCAACCATCAACAGCAATACACATTATTATTTCACTATACATATTGAACAGATGTGACAGCCTTGTCAAACTCCTTTCTTGGTGTCCAACTACTCAGTTATACCTCCTGCTGCTATGACTACCCTTCTCTGGCCATGAAAAGATATGGCACAAGTTGACCATGTGTGCAGTAAAGCACTTTTGCAATGTCCAGAGCTGGCCCTTATTTCTGTATAACATACTAAACTAAGGTGTTTAGACACAGTTGCTACAATATAACTGCAGTAGAATTACAATCTCATTTTGGTTTTTTGTAATAACAAATCTGTGACTAAAATCTATTCAGATTTTCACCAACTTCACCAAGGCCAGAATGTAGCCCAACAACCATAGAGCTCCTATTATAGTCAATAGCTGTCTGAATCTACTTTAGCCATCTTCTCCTGACATAATCAGCTGCCTTGAAAGAAAACAGAAGTACTACTTCATAGTTTTTGTTCAAGCCTTTATGTACATTCACTTCATTAATCTTTTTGCTTAATTTTAAATGTCCTAAGAATGTTCTTGCAATTTAGTTAGAAGTCACAGAGACTGGAATATTAGATGTTACTTGTTGTTCTCTTTAAGAAGGTTTTGCAGCATCTTACTTGGTGAAGACAGCTGGGGAACCTTAAATTAGAAGAGGGAGTTAATTTAGCCCAAGACTAGGTCAGCAGGAGAATGAGGAATAGGCAAGAACAACCTAATCCAATTTTCCATCCATTTTCCTGCTTAACCACATACTATTCAAAAAACCCAGAAGGTTATTCAACGTCTAATTTTGTAGGCATTAGCCTTTAAATTGCAGCAAAGCAACTCAAAGAACCTGGGGAATGACCTGCTGAGTTCTGCTTCAAATCCACAGGCATAGGTTTTCTCTCTGAGGGCTTCAGAAGAAGCAACACAATGGCTATGTGGTAGCATGGCTCTATATGGCAAAATATACTTCATGTCAGAAAAGGGAGTGTTCTAGATGTGATTGTCCTGAAGAAACCAGTGTTTTGGACAGTAGCTCTGATTCCTGTTTTTCCTTCCTTCTGAGTTGGCATCTGTGGAAGGTGGAATTGTCAATGGTAAAAAGAGAGATGTGAAAATCTGGGCATATTTTGTGGAGCAGGATGTTCCACAGGCAAGGGAAGCTGAAACCTGACTCCAGGGACTAGATATAGATGTTTTATCATGAGCCAAGAATTGCTGAAGCTAATATATGTGTTTTATGTGGAAGAAGAGGAAACAGACTCTATACCCTCCATTGTTAAATCAGTAACATTGTGGTGTGTTGCCAAGATCCAGCTGTATGTTTCTGGTTTTTTTACCTTTAGGTCTAATCCATGTAGAAAAGGTGAAGAGGAAAAGAGAAAGCAGTAGTGTGAAGCAGCTTTTATTCTCATTAGAGACATTCTCTTCAATCTGGGTAGCATGAGATCCTTAGAAGAAAATTCAGGAAATATTTGCTGGCAACCATAAGACTTACCCTCTAAACTTGAAAGTTTTCAACCTTCATGTCTCCTAAGCTCCATCCATAAAAATGATGACAAAGCCTTTAGGTTTGCACAAAGTTATATTTGTCTTATTGGCATAATTTCTATTAGTCTCTGTTTAGCAAAACTTTGAAATCTCCAAGGAATCATTTACTGAATGTAGGAGGTATGTGGTAGATCCAAGACTCACAAGTCATCACATGGTGGTGCACAATACAAAAAACAAAACCAGAGCATAAGACAATGAGACAATATAACAATAAAACAACCAGACATAAGACAATACAACAATATTTGAGCAGTCATATTCTAACATCAGTTGGATGCTGCTGGAAAAAAAATGGGATAGGTTTACTATTTTTAAAGGATAGCCAATGTTATATTTCTTTGGTTTACATTTTTTAAGTGACTCCTAAATACTTCATAGGACCATAGACTGTACATTGCCTAATCTTAAATGTATTCAGAAGGACACATAAACAGATACAAAATGCCAATGAAGGAATAATATAAAAATATTCCATCCTAAACTTAAAAATGTGCAAAATCATTTGTGTTTGAAGAAAAAAAAGCCCTTATACCTCTCAAGAAATGATGAAGACAAGGACTTTGAAAATAAGTGACAATCTGAAGTTGGACAAAAACCTCTAAACCTGCTACTTCAGCTGTAGTTTTGCATAGCTATAGACAAAGCAGATGTGATCAGGGTAATTTCTGCTTTTGGACAGTTCCTTGCCATAGTGCAACACAATAGATTAAGAGACTTTTAACTCTTTCGATATCTCCCAAGTCTTCCAGCAGAGAGCAACAACAACATGCTCCATACTGGCCTCGCTTCAGGTCAAGGTTCTCATAGTGCTTCACAAATTATCAAAATATAGATGAATTAATATCAAAAACATACCTGACCTGTGAGTATTTTGCACCCATTTCAGCCCAGCTGATTTAAGTGTGCTGCAAATCCTTCTTGCTAAATACTTATGGGAACAGTTGTAACCCCCGAGGGCATATCTCAAAAAACCCAAGGTCCTGGTTTAGCTTTAAGTGAAAGTGGTTTCTTTGAACACTGTAGGAGTTCTCACATCCTTAGAAGTGATACAAAAGGTGTTCTCAATGTCATGTTTGTTAAGGGCCCCGTAATGGGTAAGGCAGTTGTCTGGGGACCATACAGAGGAAGTCTGTTAATGTGTAACATGTTGGAAAGATGTCAGATGAAGAAAGCTCCCTCTGTAGGTGACATGCAAAATCTTTCTAGGGCATAGGTGGCTGTTGGTTCTGATCTGGAAGACTTTGGTATAACGGAAACTAAACCACTCAACAGTTGATATTAAATAATTAAGTACCTCATCAGAATAGAGGTTCATCTGTAGGCAACTTTTAAGGTAATTTAAATTTAATTGAACCTAGTAAAGATGCAGATTTTGTGGATCTCTAAGGCTAGTATTTTAGTTTCACAAATTTTTTTCTGTGTCTTTCAGATTTTTCTGTTCTTGATAGTTAATATTATGTTCCCCCTCTACATGAGATATTAAATTAAAGTACAGAACCTTACTCTGTAGACAAGAGGAAGTCTGTACTATTTAACAAGCTTAGGGAATAAAGCCATTGTTGGTTTAAATGAAGGGAAAACTCCCAACTGTTTTCAGTAATGGTCAGGGTTTCACTTTCTGAAAAAATGAGCTTCTGTTACCTCACAGGTAGCACTGATTAGGAGGAGTTATATAGGGTATATATCACCTTTAGGTTTTCACTGCAGGTTATGTCTATACCTTTTTCTTACCTTCCCTCTGAAATTTGTTTTCCCCAAATCTTTTTTCTCCCTTCCTCCATCTCTCTCCTTCACTCCCTTGCCCCCCACCTTTTCTTTGGATTTCTTCCACTTTCCCGTCTACTCCTTCCACAGCACAGTAACACAGCCTGCAAAACCCATAAAATTAACATTCCAATTAAACTTTCAGGCTCTCAGCATTTGAATGGATTAGAATAGAGCTGAGCTAATAAGTAATCCCTCTTGCAGATCTGGTATAAAATGGTGGCATCAGGACCAGTGGGACAATTTCCCCAAGAGCAGGGTATTCAGGAGACTATAAAACTTAGTTTTGGTTTATGCTATGTTTTTATTTTTCCATTCTATAATAAAATATGAGAGGAACTTCCTTAATTTTCACATCAGTGTTTGCAGCTCAGGACTCCATTAATGCACCCCTCTCCCTGCTGCTGTTCTCTGCCCTAGTTTGCAGTCAGTTCATTCTGCACTGATGTATATTTCATTGCCCAAGGCTTAATTTTGATTTATTGTCCATCCATAAATTAGAAAAATATGCTCTGGAATTCCATCCCGCTGAAAAGCTGTGCCTGATGTCAGGGGACTGGGTGATATTTAAGATGTCAGAAATACATATTGGATTAGTGTGCTTTGTTTCCCCACAACAGCAGGTGTTTAATCATAGCTGATGGCTGAAGTTAAATGCATTAGGACAGGATCAGCCAAGAAGATGGAGTTTTTCTAAACCATACAAACTCCAGATAAATAACTCAAAACTAATTGTGTGTCCACCTCTTACATACAATTTTATTTACTTTAATACATTAAACAATGAAAATAGACCCTGGCACTTAACTCCTCATTTAAGATCTGTACAAATCTTTGATGCTAATGAGTGAGTGGCTTTTGCAGGATATACATGCTCCCTTCTTGGCCCTTCAATGGCTTAAGATATTTTCTACAGTAAAGATAACTAAGAAAGAAATACAAGGGAATAAAGCAGTTACAGAGATGGTAGACTGCTATTTGAGTTTGGGGGGGTTATTCCCATACAAAATTCAGGACATAGATTTTTAAAAAATTATTTAATATACAGAAGACCCTAAATATCACAGACCCCATTGTGCATCCAAGAGTTCTCTTGAATTTTCTTCTTCTTCTACAGTTGATTTTTGTTTGTTGCAGTTAAGCTCACTGCTCTCTTTATGTTAATGAGAAGTCTCTGTGTATAGAAAAATGATCAGGCCTGGTCTTGAGCAATTTAGCTGGAGGCCGAAGAGAAGACGCTTAGGAGAGCAAACATTTTCAAGGTCAACCGGTGAACTGTAACAAGCCAGTGAGATTCATGGCGAGAATTGTATATTTTGACACAACAGCGATTTGATTAAAAGAGAAAGTAATGGGTTTAAACAGTCGCTATGAGGATGTAGCCAGACTTTGTTAGCTTTTCGCAAATTACTTAACAGAGCAGTGATGGAACTGGAAATAGGGCTGTTTTGTGTAAGGTAAAGAAAAGAGGGCTATGTTTGAAACAGGAATAATAAAGGTTGTTAATGTTTGGTGTTCAGTGCATTTCACTTCATTCACATTGCAACAATTTCTTGGAAGTTTAGAACATTATAAATATTGTAGACTGTTATAATAAAGTCTTCTAATATCCAAAACATGGTTGCTATTACTGCATTTAAAACCACAGCCCTTTATGAATAAATAATACTCTGCATGTACAAGACCCCCCTCATGGAGGTTTTAGATCACTGCAAAAGGCAGACCATGGAAGAGCTACTGTTCACTTCATATGCTGCAGAGAGAAGATGAGTCAGAGAGGCTCTGACTTGCGCAAAATGAGAGATTCTAAGGAAAATGTGTGATACAGGGCCTCATTACCCAGTTTTTAGATCCTGATTGTATATAGTACTTAAGTGTGAGTTTGTAGTCTAATACTGGGTAGTTAAAAATAATGTTAGGTCCATTTTTCCAACCTTTGTTATATCTGTATTCCAGCTAAAGAGGGGATACTAACATAGAAAAAAATATATACTTTTTTTACTGACATTGTGATTCTTTTGCCTTCCTGATTTAAAATTATTTTAAACTGAATTTTGAAATCATGGTACAAATTAAATTGTTACCATAAAGTGAACTCCAGTTTGCATATGTCCCAAAAGAGACATTTTCTGCAGGTAAATTCCATCTTGCCTCAAAGCAGAGACTTACTAGTATATGAACCTTATGCAGAAGAGTAAAACTTGATGTTTATAAGCAGCATTATAAGCATTTCATCAGGCTGGATGTTTTAAAATAATATTTACTGTGAGTGTCCACTAGAGACTCATACTCTAGCAAAAAGTGGTCCTTTTCCTCTGCCTGTTACATCTCCATTTAATGTTGTTGACATTAGTGTCTTTGCATACACAGAGATTAAGTGACTGAGGACAGGTCTGCTTTAAAAAAATCCCCAATGAGTAAACAAAAATTCCTCTTAGTGATGAAGGAGCAGTGCCTTACAGTGGCAGAGCAGGAGCAGGTACTGGAATCTTCCCAGGCTTAGAGGCTGGAAGATAAGACCAGGCTGGCAGAGGATTAGAGATGAATGAATGGGACCATAAGCATCAGAATCATAATTTCTGTCAGTGCAAGTTGTATTTCACAAATAATATCTTTAGAAAAGGTTACTGTGCTTTCTTAATAGTCATTTCTTAAGCTCTCAATATTCAGGTATATTATCAAGCCGTGAGGTGAATTTTCACGTTTGAATTAAATCTACCTCAGGCCACACTGCCATCAGAAAGAGGTAGCCCTGCCTTATTCAGTACTTTGTGTCTATACTCTCCAGAGTGGGACCACACTGAGACTGATACCATTTCTCTAACCTGGTTGAAACTAGAAGTTTTTTATGGTCAGCTGGTCACTGAGTCAATCCAACTCACCACACAAACCCACATTCACTACCTGTTACCTTCAGGAAGTGGAGGAAACATGTCACTGGGAATTAGATGGGGCAGGGCAAAAGAGATCATGCTGACCTCTGACCAGCTTTTCTAAAATCATCTTTGAGTTAGGTTCTGGTGCTTCAGCACAGCTTCAAGATCTGCGCCCTTTAGTCTTAGGGCATAAGCAGATGATGACGAACACCTGCTAAATACTAATGTGGGTGAGAATCATCAAGAAATTTGGCTTCAGTTTACTTTGAAACTGTTTGTTTAGAATTACTATGATATTGTAGCTGCCCTCAGCAGACAGATGTGCTAGAAATCCTCTCTATACAAAGTCCAAATGAGGTTCAACTCATATTCCTTGTAAGGATTTGGTAGACAGTGAAGATGGTTTTTATTTTGAGGAAAATAAAAATATTGGATTCTCAATTCTGTGTCGTTTATTCAGAAAAAAATCCACTGAATTGCTCCCAATAAGTCAGAGATGAAGCATATAGCCTTAATTCAGATTTCCTAGGAGTATTAGAGAATGTAATTCACAAATGAATGTGAAATTAAGTTTTTTTCTAAGGAGCGGTAATTCTGATTTGAGACTGGAAGGCAAAATCTAATGAGATAACATGCTTAAATATGCATAAATAATAAATAACAGCTTGTCTTTAACAGAAAAATAGTGTAACATGGGATCTACATATTTTAAATAACTAGTTAGTTTAAATGGAAAAATATTAAGAATCATAAAACTCAGTACTAGTAAGAAGTGTCCAAGAAAGATTCTAGATTATTCCTCCCTGAAAAAAAAAATAAAATAAAATCTGTCTTCACTTGATCTCCAGATTGAATGCTTTGCAATTCAAAGCCAGTGGAAAAGATCTTCCAGTTATTACATCCTTTGACCCCTACAAAATCATAATGTACTACCCTTAGTATATGTACTGGTTTCCTTCAATTTTCACTAGCCTTTAAAAATATTTTCCACCTGAAGATTTTGGATTGAGAAGGATGTTTGTCAGGAATCACAATTCCCAGTTTCTCATCTCTTCCATGGATTCCTTGTGTGACCTTGAACAAGTCAACACACTTCCATTTCCATTGCAGAACAAAAGATATCCCATTTATCTCCCAGGGACCTTGTGCATCTTAATCAATCAATATTTTTCATGACATTTTGAGATCCACAGATAATTAGAGATTCTACAACTATAAAATGTAAGTATTGTACACATCTTAGGGGCTGTTTTTTCCCATGCATCATATGTATTCCTGTGGGAGCAATGAATATCTGCACACCTTTCTAGTGTACACTGAAAGGAAATAACTTGCTCAAAAAACCCAAGCCCAAACAAGACTACCAAACATTTCTCCTGTTTCATTATCCAAGATGTCCTATGAAGGAAAATAGAAATTCTGATGAGCTCTGACCTCTATCTTTTCCTGTAGAATCACATCACTACAGGAAAATGACCTATCATTTTGAAAAGGAAGCACAGAAAGTTTGGTTGTGCGGGAAGTCTAATGCAGAACTTAAAGATAATTGGAATCTTAGAAAAACTGTCAATTACCAGTAGTATCATAGGACATTTCTTTGGAGGCAATACACAGGGAGGGTCCTGCCCTATTTGTGTGGTAGACACTAGGTGTTTCAGTGATATCTGTAATTAAATGATAAATGATATTGTACTCTGCTATGTTTCCACTTGCTCAAGTAATAAATCACTGGGACATTGGAATGCCCTAGGTTTTGCTACCAGGCCTGCTTCTCCTGATGCAGAACTTTGAACTATGAATTTTCTCCTCTGCATGAGATACTGTACACTTTATATGCAAGAAATAAGGGCAAAGTTTAATATGAAAACTTCTCCAGGCACTATTTACTCTTTAGAATTGTGGTTACACACTTTGTACTGTAGGGTCAGCACAGGACCTAAGTCTGGCACTGTTCACAAAGAAAACATGCAGAGTATTTCTGATGAATCACATATTGCATCACATCACAGTGACACACCTAAAGAGATCCGAAAATATGTATCAGAAATAAAACCATTATTAAGAGTGTTAGCTTTCTGGAGTCCTGTTCATCTGGAGACCACAGGAATAATCCTTATTTCCATAGTAAAATTAATCTGGATACCATATGGGCTGAGATGATGGAAGTAAAACTTGTGTTCTAGCTCTAAGCAAAACCATCTTCTTCATTATCAGCGGGACAATTTGTCTATCTGAAATAACTGAATTTGCTAACAACAATGCTGATAATGAAGTCATACCTATTATTTGAGACTGAAGACAAACAAATGACTGCAGATAATGAAAAGTAAGATATATTTTTTTTTCTCTCTACTCATTTGAAAACTGAAGTACTATTTAGAGCTGCTGAAATTACAGAAGAAAGCTCATCACTTCCTGGATATGCCTCTAAATCCAATCTTCTAAAAGTTTAGTAGCTAATTAATCTTTCATACTTCCTAGTGACACAGACAGTTCTCTAACTTTCATTTTAAGTTGTTCATGATGATACACATATGGTAACAATAAGATGAGGCAATTCATGATTATGCATGCTGTCTATTCAAAAAAGTGAGAAGGTAAAAGACACTCCTCTCATAAAATTCAATTAGGATAATCAGATGTCAATGAGCAATCCATTTATTAATTTAAAAATACTTAATTACACCCCAAAATTTAATTTTTAAAATTTATTTAATGTTTTAATTGCCTGTCTACAAGTAGGATAATTTTGCTAGCTCCATAGTTTTTAAAGTGGGTTTTCTCTTCTATCAAAATTCTGTTTGCAACAGGCATAGTATACAAATATCTCTGCAGCAGGTAAGTTCTTTTTTTTTTTTTAAATCATGCATAAAGTGAAATGCATTTAGCCTGACAGATGTGAATCTTCCAAGATTTCACTTGAAATCAGATTGAATTTAGCTACTTTGAGAATTTTGTCACAACTCAAAAAATCATACCAATTTTTGGATGTCCTGAGTACATAACTTGATACAAAAACGTGATTTTGTAAAAACCCATAGCATTTAATTTTGATAAAAAATAAGCTAAAATTCCCAAGACTGGGAGGTGATTTTGTCAGTCTGAAATTTTACCAAATCTGTTGTGTTACAGTTGAATTTTATTTTGACATTATTATTACTCTCTAGGAAGGGGATTCAAATCATCTGAGAAAATGGAAATCCTTGCAAACAGAAATGGCTACTAAATTAAAAATATAATTCTTCATGCATCTCTGGTTAAACCTGACAGAGCATAACAATTTCAAAGGAGTATTTATAGTTATTTACCCAAAGATTACAGAGAAAACACTGTTCTCCCCTACTCATTTTCTCTTCCCACAACTGTAACTAGTGAGAGGCCTAATTAATTTCGTCCACCTACTGCACAAAATTATACTTCATAGCTTAGTTTTAAGTGGGAGGAGTAGTATTTCTTTCAGAGTTAGGCAGCTCTATGGTATGTTGGGAATGGAGAAGTCAGTGAGTAGCCCTTTCCTTCTTCTTGGTGATTTTCATAAAATCATAGAATGATGGAATAGTTTGGGTTAGAAGACACCTTAAAGACCATTTAGTTCCAACTCCCCTGTCACTGACAGGGGCATCTCCCATTAGGATCAGGTTGCTCAAAACCCCATCCAACCTGGCCTTGATCACTGTCAGGAATGGAGCATACACAATTTCTCTTGTCGTCTCACGACTCTCACAGGAAAGAATTTCTTCCACATATCTAGCCTAAATATCCCCGTTTTCAGTTTGAATCCATTACTCCTTGCCCTGTCACTACAGCTGCTGATGAAGAGTCCCTCTCCAGTTTTCTTGTAGTCTCACTAAATTGATTTTATTAAAGTCAGAATGTCTGTGTTGCACAATATAAATCTACAGCCCTTCTACATCCGCTTCAACATGTTAGACTCATCTATTTGTGCTTAGTATATGGAGCTAATCAAAGGTCCATGATGCACTTCTGTCTTCATAGCAGCTCTTTTAATTTCCACAGTTCCACTTCAAGTGCATGTTTTGAAGAACCTCATGTACTGATGAGGACAAAGGGAGTAACCATAGGCATAGAATAGATTCCAAACACAGCAATTTCGTCTTGGAAAAGAGACAAGTGAGTGAGGAGATAGTGTAGGAAAGTAAAATCAAGCTGATGAACTGATGAATAAATGAGAACAGAATAACAAGCGGGCGGATGTGTCAGACCTACAGTCAGTAGGTTTAAAACAAAGTATCTTTTCAGAGAACATGGGTATAACCTGCAAACACTCCCTGTTGGGGAAAGCCCAAGTATTTATGTATTTAATAGAAGATAAGATGCATTCCTGCCAAGTAGAACTACCAAAAGTGAATAAATACATGATTCTAACACTCCTTAAATTTCCTAAGTGGCTGATCATCGAAGAGAAGAGGGATCAGAATTTATTTATACTTTACAGAAGCAGATTTAGAAAGCAAACTACATTAGATAGATCTTTCAAAGAGTTCTTCTCATGTATTTTACCTTAGCTAATGTAGTTTGGTGTGTAAACTGAAAAATTCCTGATCTGAAAAGTTTACAATATCCGAAAAAATCAATCATGAGGGCTGAGAAGCCTTTGCAAAATGCCAAGCCCTACAAATTTTCTTTCACAAGACTATGGTCCAACACTCTTCACCAGAATAGAGAGGCAAATAGGAACTGAGCCTTATCATTTAGGAGTGTTTCACTCCTGATCTCCATGCTACGCGTGATCACATTGCTGCTTGATCTTACACATAAAGTTAAGGAAGAGGGAAGGTAAAATAAATCTGACCTGTACGCCAGGGCTTGTTTAAGGGTTCTTCTCCCTGTAGCCCTTCTGGATCTGCTGTGTACCTGATTTGCTCTCTATGAATGTTGTTCTCCTGCCATTAATCTCAGGAGAAGCTCTGATATCATTCATACCTGCTCTGCTGATGTTGTGGGTGCAGCAAAGAATTCCTTGGCATGATGGTCTGGCCTTGGGTATTTTTTCAATGCTGTGATCAACCTTGCACTACCAATCCATTTTCTGGGTGTTCACAGCAGAACTCTGATAAGAGGATAAAGATGCTGAAAATTTTCTGTGTGCAGTCCCTTTCATAGTAAGGTACTCTACTACTGCTTAATGCTCTCCTTCCCCTTTGATTCTTATTAATTCTCATACCAACTAGGTACATTCAGAAGGTGGGAATTAATATGACTTGGTCATGTGCCTTTTTCCCAAACTGGACCTTGTGCCCCTCTCTGATTGTACCAGAAATCTGAAGGAAATTATAATGTGTCCAGGTGCATCATAACAGGGCATGGGACCATAGAGTCTTTGGCTCTGTGCTGCTGACTTCTCCATATTTATGTTTTTTATCATTACTCAGTTCAGCCACACAAGGCAAATTGTGTTTAATAAATTAGCCTAATGGATTCAGCAAGTGGTTTGTGAGCAGTGTGCTTCCTCTGGTTAAGGAAAACATTTATATTCCCTCTCTCTTTGCTTTTCATGACAAAGAGGGTAAGCAGAGGGCAGGGTGCAGTGGGGAGGGGGAGCAAGCCTGCCTGTCATCCCTGGGGCTGGAGACATCATCAGGGCCAGCCCCAGAAGGTTTGCAGGGAGCCTGGGGCGCCAGTGCCCTTTGTCTCATCACCAGTGGCCAGGCAGCCCAAGGCTGAGGTACCTACCACAGCCTCCCTGGCAGGCAGCTCCCTCCCCTTCCCTGTGCTGCGCATTAAACTCTTCCAAAGGGGCCTCTTTAACAGCTCCCCATGAAATAATAATTCATTATGTCACTAGGAGGGAAGAAAGGGAGTGTAAGTGTCTTGATGGGATTAGCGTAAACCCCCGCAGAGATGATTTAGGAGCCGTGATAATTCATTTAATAGGGGCCTGGGGTAAATTGCTAGACAGGGAAATGTAACTGAACCAGCTTAGAAAGGGCGCATTACAGGTCTGTATATGATAACTGGCTTCATTAGCAATATTTAAGAGATTTCATTTAAGAATGAGTCATAAAATGCAGAACTATTTCATCCACCTGGTTTGGTGGCCTTTAGCTTTACTCTGTCTGAATATTAAATTGGAAATGGCACCACAGCAACACATTTTGGAAACTGTTCTTTTGGCTGTTATTTGTATGGTTGGTTTAGCTTCTCATTTGTTAACCTTTTAAAATGAGTATCATTGAAGCGGCTAACAGTACACCCAGAATTCAGGGAGATGAGAACAGACTGCTGCAAAACTTAGCAAAAACTCTGGATTCCCACCACTGTACACGCACAAGGGTCCAGAAAGTGTCAGCAAGCAGCAAATGCTTTCCATCAAGCTCAGTAAGCTGGCTCCTTTCCCACTGAATACCTCTGATTTTACAACAGCTTGGAGGGGTGGAACAACAAGCATGCACGCAGACATAGTCAGATGGACTTTGGGAAACCTACTGTCCTGTACCACGGAGCTGAAGTTTGCCTTGGATACTGTTGTTAGTAAATGCTGGGTTAGAGTTTGGAAACACAAAGATAGATATGACAGTTTTCTTCCACTCACCAATATTTTAAAGTTGGTAATCCTAAAAAAGTCTGCTTATTTTTAAAGCATAGTCCAAATACATTTTAAGTGTGGCCTAAAGGATTGAGTAGAGATTCCTAGTCTCTATATGGGTAAATATTAAACAGGTAATTTTTAAGGGGTAATTACTCATGGGTAAAAATTAAAATTTGTTATATGAGGTTAGAGAACATAAAGAACTTAATTCTGAATAACCTTGCAACTTCATTAACTCCTCTGAGGCTGTGAGACATAAACAATGGGAGAACTTGACCTGGCATTTACATGGTTTAGATGTGTGTAAGGTGATGTCCATTATTGACACAAAAGGAATTGTTCATGACTAGTAGTGTAAAATGTTTTATTCATCCTAAATATAGGGGTCCTGTGCTTGTCAAGTAACGTTTCAGTGATAATTGTCACCAGTTATGATTTCGATCCTTTGGCCCATTAGATGCATTTTAGGAGTCATGATGCATTTCAAGATTTGAGAGAATGTTCGTAAAAAAAGTCATAAGCTTACAAACTTTTTCAGTGGTCCCTGTTTATTTATCACTGTTGATTTTTTTTTAAATCACAGAAAACAAAAGAAATGCCCTTATAAAGAAGCACCATCAAATAAATTATTAAAGTAATTCTGTCATAAACATGTGTGCTACTTATTCTTGTGCTAAAATATTGAAATGAAGCAGTGATATTTTAACCACTGCATAGAATTAGATTAAGATTTGATGGTCATATTTTATTTGGGTATGTTGCCAACTGAAGTGCATTGTAATTCATTGTGCAAGCTACTATCACAGAGAAAAAAAATAACTGAATTCTTTTTAGCCCTCAAACAAAGTGTGGATGTATTAATAAACTCTTCTATTAGAAAAGGCAAGTAATTATATGCAAAACAATGCAATAAGAAATATAAGGCTGCAAAAGAACTAGATTTTCTTTGGGTATTAAAATTTAGCAAAACTTCTTGTTCTGTCTATCTACCACAGAAATCCCAGCGATATTAGCACCCTTTTTTTCCAGCTTCAAAATCCTACAATAAAGATGTTGCACTTGATATACTATTGTAAACCATTTCAAAATATAGTAAGCAACATCTTTATCAAAGGTAGCTAAAGATATTAATAACCACAACTGTCAAATGTAGGAATGAGACAAGCGTTTTAATAAATCTTCACTAATACTCCACACAAATATAAAAGAATGACTAGCTTTCTCTCCCTTCCTTTCCCTAGTGACCACTGCCCGTTATGACTTTGAATGATTCCCTCTAATGGAAGACAGCCAATACTCTCCATTATTCCAGATGGTCAGCTCGGCTGTGAAGTTCTGCTAATGCTTCTTAGCATTCAGACATAATTCGGAAGGTTGAATATTTTTTGTTGTTGATTTTTTGTTTGTTTGTTTGGAGTTTTTTTTGTTTTTGTTTGTTTGGTTGGTTGGTTGGTTTGGTTTAGGTTTTTTTTGTTGTTTTTTTTTTGTTTAACACGTATATCCAGTCCAAGATCAGCCATCTCATAGCTGGCAGAAAAAAAGCAGGGCCATCTTGCTGATTACTTACAAATTCCGTTTTGGTATTCATGTTGGAAAATGAGCAGTGGTTTTCTGCTCAGCTCATATTAAAAGAAATTCAAAGCAGACCAACAGCTCTGTAATAGCCAGTAGAGTAATACATTAATCACTTGATTCTCCACAGCTAAGAGGTGACAGGTAAAAATATAAGCAGATTTTGTGGGTACATTCTCAACTGGGTTGTACCTGCAAAATAATTCTACCTGTTACCACAATCTGCACTGAACACAAACAGGATTTGGTCCAATATCTTCCATGTAGCAGATGTTGCTTTTTCATGTATTGGGGATATTTGACATGCTCTGTCCTGATTTCTGTAAAAGCAATACAAATCATGCAAATATTTCATGCTCTAATCAGCAGAAAGTAGATAAGTACTGGCCTGTGCATGCAATTTACCAAAGCTCAACTAATTTTTCCGTTAGTAGATAATGGCTGGATATTATAAAGTAATGCTCATCACTTCACACAAGCAGCATTTGCTTAGTGCTGTCCTCTGTTAATACAAAGAGGCATTAGCAGACACTTGTAAATTTTCCGATGTACAGCTTACATAAAAACTAATGACAACAACAACAAATGACAACTGCTCCCATTTAAAGGCACTGCACCTAGAATAAATATTCTAGGTGTCCTTGGGGACAAATATTTCAAGTGCTTAAATATCTTTCTGGTATGCCTTCTAGCATTATTCTCCTCTTAAAAATCATGCTACAAAAAGTGGGCTTGCACATTATTTGCATGATGTTTTGTAACAGGAAGTTTACAATGCTGCATTTCTGGCATGACAATTAAAGTTATTTGATTAATTTTAAAAATAACTCTATTAATAATGGACTGGTAGTTTTGACACTGAATTATTCTAGGATTTTGTCTTTGCACAGGAATACAAATTGGGCTGGTAACTGTGCATTTGATTGCAACAATAACTACTATTTAATTGCTGTATTTTATTCCAGGCAATAAGATATTTCTAAATATTCAAGGAACATTCAGCTAGAAGGAACCAATATTTCTCTTTTAAAAAAAAAACAACAAAATTATTCTTGAGAGAAGTACTAGCTATACATTTGATCTTCTGACTTTTTCAGAAATTATTATCCCTAAAGCACTCTTGGTACTCTCAATAAAATAAAGTTTAACTTGTGTTTGAAACACACATTACAAATAGATGTATAGATGAACGAGATATTGAGAGAAGGAAGAGTACAGATTATGAATATTAAGATTTATATTAATCTATAAGCCTATTAAAGTACAGTAAAACCTGTCCTTCAGACCACCTTTTTAAAGATATCACCTCCCTGATGGGACCACTAAATTTCGGGCCAAATTATTTTCCCATAAAGAACAATGAAAAGAAAATT
Source organism: Cinclus cinclus (assembly GCF_963662255.1). Classification (NCBI taxonomy): domain Eukaryota; kingdom Metazoa; phylum Chordata; class Aves; order Passeriformes; family Cinclidae; genus Cinclus; species Cinclus cinclus. Next base: position 61,583,951 of record NC_085084.1, read on the forward strand.
ATTATATTAAGACTACTTCTACTATGGTTTCTTTTCATTGTTCCGCCAAAAATGATTCCAAACAGTAAAATAACATTGATTTTGACCTTGTTAATGAACCTGAAGAACTTCAAGGCATACTTGATCATAGATTTCCGTTTAATCAGGAAAAAACTGACATGTAGTCATCATAATTTCATCAACCTTGGCAGAAGAGATGTAATTTTACTGATATTTTGGATAACCAGCTTGTCCTGATATTGTTAATGTTCCACAGGGACAAAGGCATGGGGTTTTTCATCATACCAACACTCTTATATGATTCTGTAATTTGTATCACGTTGATTAAGTCTTCAGAGAGTTAGGAATATTTTAAAAGGCTGTGTTGTACAGATTTATATACTATTATGGGATTAATTTAATTTTTCCAAGATGTCCATCTTCCCTATGGCTGGAACTTTTCAGAGGTGTCTCACTGGGACTGCCTCACTCCCTTTAAGAGGCTACACCTCATCTGTGTAAAACATAGATGATCACAGGTTCCATTCACATTATAAGTCCTAGACACAATAGGTCCCAGAGTGCAATGTCCCACTTTGATTTAAGCTGCTTTGCACAGACTGGGACCTCCAAAAATACCTGTCTGGTAGACTGGGACCTCCAAAGATACCTGTCTGGTTTAGGAGATTTCAAAGTATGAGTTGCAGAAAACATGCTGGTCCACCACCAGCCACTGTCTTGTTTATATTTTTACAATTTTACCTCTATTCATAGATCAATTCCAGTGTGTTTCCCACATATTTTTTCTACCAATTTTCATATGTGTTTTTATCATTCAGTGTATTTACATGGAATCACAAAATATGCTGAACTGGAAGGAGCCCACAAGGATCACAAAACCCAGCTCCTGGCCCTGCACAGGACACCCCAAGAGTCACACCACGTGCCTGAGAGCAATGTCTAAATGCTTCTTGAACTATGTCAGGATGTGACCACATCCCTGGTCCCTGAGGAGCCTCTTCTGGTGCCCAACCAACACTGGGTGAAAGCCTTTTTCTGATAGCCATCTTAAATCTCATCTGGCACAGTTCCATGCCATCTCCTTGTTCTGTCAATGGCCACCACAGAGAAGTAACCAGTGCCAAGCCCTCTGCTTGCCCTCAGGAGGAAACTGTCTCATTTCAGTCTCCTCTTATCCCTAGACAAATTACCTCAGCCGCTCCTTGTACAGCTTACCCTCCAGGTCTTTCACCATCCTCATAACTTTCCTTTGGATGCTCTCTAATACACAAATGTCTCTCTTTTTTTATTGTGGCACCCAGAAGTGCCCCCAGCACTGCAGGTGAGGCTTCCCCAGTGCAGAGCAGAGCAGAGCAGAGCAGAGCAGAGCAGAGCAGAGCAGAGCAGAGCAGAGCAGAACAATCCCCTCCCTTACCTGGCTGGTGATGCTGTCCCTGACACAGGGACATACTCCCTGTGGACACGGGTGGCCCTCCTGGCTGCCAGGGCACTGCTGACCTGTGTTCAACTTGCGACAGGTCCTGTTTCATGGAGTTGCTATCAGAATCTTGTTCTTCAGTTTGTCCGTACATACCCTGTTCCAGGTGCAGAATTCTGATTTTATGTGAAGCATCCTAACCACTGCTGACACTGGGAAGAATATCTCTTGGCCTTTACAACTATGATACTAATAACTTACTATGTTCTAAATGGTTTTCTTCCTAAGGCAGTGGAAAAACAGTTAAAAACCAAACAAGCAATATCTTCCAAACTTGGAATACACTTGAATAGTAATTTTTAAATTCTGCATATCATCTTAATTTTCCTGGAGCTAAACAAGGCATTTCTAATGTTAAAGAGCAAACAAAAAATTAGATCACCAGGACTATTATGTTACCACTTTCAGAGCTCTGGATTGTTTTGTTTGGAATATATGTCTTGCTGTAATGGCATACAGGGACTCAGCGATCCTCACAGACAGAAGCGGAGAGGAAATGAATTTAGAGAAGAATTAGAATTTGCCCTCAGCAGAATTTCTTTGGCCTCTCAGCAGTGAGGTAGGGTCTTCCCACCCAGGTCCTGATGTCGTACTTGGAAGATGCCAGGGAATTTTTCAAGGTGTACAGTTGTTTGGTGTAGTTTAATTTGAAGGGTTGGTATATCTCAGCTATCCCGATGGAAAAACCCTTCCATCTGAACTGGGGGTTCTCAGAGGACCCTGTGCTAGTGACCCATTCAGCCAAAACTGCCCCACTGTAATTGGAAGTACCAAAGGTGGTTTCTGCACATTGACTTATTTTCACTTGTCAACATGAAATTCAATTAAATTATTATTCTGTTAGATGAGGCACCAAGTCTACCAAGCTGCCACTTGCCTTTGATCCAGTACATTTACTGGACTTGCTGTGCCCTGCTGACTCCAGTTCACAAGCTATTCATTGTGAATGCTAATAGTGTTGCTAGTAACTTGGGATTTGTGTTGGTAGTCTTGGAGCAGGAATGTTACAAGTTAGTGTTGTCACTAGACAATTCATACAACAAAATCACAATCCAGATCTGCAATTGTAGGAGTAGCTGTCTTGTGGTTTGTTGATTCCCAGAGGGGCAGATCTTGACTCCTCTCCTCACTAATCCTTTCTTCTCTTCCTCTTCCCCTCTCTCCCTCTCTCTGTCTCACTCTTGCCACATGGTCCCACCACCTGCCTTACACCATCTTCTTTGCTTCTCAGAACCTCCCTCCCTTTCTTTCAGCTCATCCACCCAGCAGAAAATCACCTCCTTTTAGCTGAATTAGTTTTCTGCCAGGTTGGCACACTGAATCAGCTCTCAGAGGAGCCTGGGGAGGGTCAGTGTGCATGACAAGTGTCAGAAGTGCCTGTCTGGGAGAAGGGGGAAGAGGAGGGGAAGAAACAGAATGGAAATAGGATCTGCCCTCACTGGTGGCTGTGAGCTGAGTGATTGGCTGGTCCCATCATGCAGAAGAAACTGAAAACATGAAGGCACTTTATAGGATCCAGTAACTGAATAGATAGATTACTCACATTTCTTTGAGGACGTTCAAACTCACTGGTAAACTCTGCTTCATTAAGTCACATTATTAACCCTTCTAATCACAGCTTTTATTACTAAAGAGAATAGTTGCAACTTACAGTTAGCAGTCTGGTGCTCACAAAACAGAGTGGTCAGAGAAACAAAGATTAATTAAAAAAAAGCTGATTCACTGAAATCAAACTCTTCAATTTAGGTCTTCCATGCCCAGACTTTAATTTATGCCATGACATTTTGTCGTGTGAAAATGTCCAATAGAGCCAAGACTGTGTTCCTGCTTCATCCCACCTTTCTGTAATGAGTGTTTTGGCAGAGTAATTTGGCAGCCCTACAGTACTTGAAAGGCTGTTTTTTTCTTGTGCTTTTTACACACCAGTACCCCTTTTTGTTCAAATGAGATTTTCTTGAAGCCTGTAATAATTTAAATCAACCCTCAACTCATATTTGTCCAAACACATATTTTAATATGATGTTTAAAATGTTTGTGTAGGCGTGTTAATACCCATAATGTATTTGGGCTAAAAAGCAAACCATCATTTTAATATTGTTTCATTACTAGTATTTGATATGTGACACAAATTCATGACTAGTTAATGAACAAATGTCAGCGTGGCACAACTATTTCTGTTACAGAGCAATCAGTGTCTCAATAAGGGTTTGTTAAAGCCAGGGTTTAATTGTTTTTCCTTCCTCAATAGTTCAGTGAACTAAATGCAATTTATTGTCTTCTCACTTTTTTCTCATTCCTCCTGAAAATTCCCAGTGTTTTCCTTACTGTGTCTGTACTGGAAGCCATGAGCATCTCTTTACTATTACCATCTATACAGCATGATAGATACACTTGGATGATTCATATATAAATAAAAAAAAAAGTATTTGCCCAGAGAAGCCTAAAATCAACTGTTTGAGTGCTGCAATTGCTATCACGTGGGCGGGATTGCTGTGTCTATGTGTTATCAACTTGAAAATTGTAGCTGAAGGTTTTAATTCTGCAGTCAGCTTTGCTAGTGAGGAATAGATTCAAGCCCCAGTCCTGCAGTTGGCTGTGCTGGCCAGCAGCCCAGCGCCTTTGCAGAGCCTGGCAGCGGGCATCACCAGCAGACAAGACGACGCAGTGAGGTCCTTCACAATTGAATTTTGCTTGTTAGTGCTGCAAATCAACCCATCCTTATTTTTTTTTTTTTTTTTTTTTTTTTTTTTTCTTTCCCTGCTCTCTCTCTGCAGGAAGGGCTCTAAATTCTCATACTTAGTGGCCCACTCCTGTTTGTGGGAAAGACATGGGCATTTTCTTTTGGGCAACACTATTCAGAATTCCTTGGTGCAAAATGCTCTGACTGGCATGTTTTGCTGTTAATTGTGCAGTCTTTGTTCAGGCAAAATTCCTGTTATCTCCTCTGGGCATTTTGCCCAAGTAAGGAAACAGAATCCATTTTACAACAGTCTGTAAAAACAAGAATCTTCCAGTTTTAACCTGTTTCAAATAGTTCATTGGCTATGAACAGTGAATCTATATGGTTAAAAGATATTAACTTGCAGATTTTAGGTAATTAAAATAAAAAATATCAATATTACATACAGTTAAGAAAAGCTATCCTTTGATTTATGATTCTTTGTTGATCTATTGAACAGTATTGCCCAATATACATGTTAAGTATTGTAGCAATTATGTATTACAGGTTTGCATAGCTTTTTGAAACAGCAAAATGTAAAACGTGTATTTAAAGACTTTGGTCACCTATTGGGAGCCATGTTAATTATGATTTGTGAATTATTTTCTGCATGAAATCACAATCTTTACAATAACAATATATAGATTATGAACTTCTCAGAAAACCTAATGCCTGTGGGTGATATTTTGGTTGTTTAAGCACTGTCATTCTGGCAGAGCATTAATTTAGATTTTCATGCTCTAGTCAGCACCTTGGATGTCCTTAGAGTTTTACACTTGGATTAAAAATACATTGAATTCATCAAGCATATTGTTAGCAAAATGAACTTGGGACTTCCCTGTTGCAAACCCAGTTTTATGATTTTCTGAGTCTAAATGACCTAAGAGAAAACCAGGAATGTTCGCAATTTTGAGGTATAAACCTTTTCTCCCTAGCCTTGTGTAGTTTTGAATTTCTGAAATAAACTGTGTGTAAATAGATATTGAACTGGTTTCAATATTGAAAATTGATCCCATTCCTTCTCCAAATATGTCAATAGCAAGGCCACCACTTCCTGGAAATCATTAAGCAGAGTAGATCAGACCTGCAGCTGGTTCAATCCCAGATATGGATATTTGAAACAATTCTGCGTGAATCTACAGAAAATTCAAAGCTCACAAACCCAAGGTCTTTCACCTGTGCACAAAAAAATTCCTAGCTACAAGCAGGGAGAGATCAGGATGCAAGAGCAATAAGGAGAATTTGCATAAAAGAACATTCTATTGTGGTACAAAAGAAATAAATCTTATGTGTATGAAAATCATAAGCTTTAAGATTTGGAGAGAGTTGTGCAATTGACAATCAAATGGAGCCTAAAGGAAATTATGAGGTTTTACACTAAAGTCCTGAAATAAAGAAAGTAATATTTTACAGCAAAAAATTGCAAATGTCAGGATTAAATCATAAGACTTTGCACCATTGAGCCACTAGCTAGCTCTGTAGCTTCTTCAGTTCTTAACACAGGGAAAGACCAACTTTCATGGTCAATAAAACTTAAGATCTTTAGAAATACATTTAGCCATATAAATCATATATTTGTGACTTTTCCTCCTTCAATAGCTAATTACGGGAAAAAATGAATGAATGGACTCTGTGGCTGCTAACTTATTCTTGCATTTGTTTTCAAGCTCATTTTTAATCACTTTTGTTTGTTCCAAGGAAAATATATTATTTTCTCAATTTAAAAAGAGGTGAATTAAAAGAACAGGGTAGGTTTTTATCTGTTTTACTGCAGTAGTGAAATCTTGAGTAGATATACCTTGGAATGAGCAAGCCAAACCAGATTCAGAAGTGGAAAATCCAGAGCTCAAATGCTTAAACTGCTTCCTCCAGTCCAAAGCTGGACAGGTGGTGACCCAGATTGAATCAGTAGTTGTGGGAATGATTTGATTCACAAACAGGGTTATAAAATTTTATATGGAGATGCCAGTGAAAGTCACAAGATCATAGAGCAAAAGACCTTATTCACATAAATTACCTGAATGGCTATGAAGCATAAAGGAAATAAATTGAACAATATTACCCATACTTAGCTTACAGGCATATGGTACGTAGCTTCACATGATATACATGATAACAATGGGCATATTTGTGAATCCATAGAATAATATTGATATATACCCCCTTAATAATTCAAAGAAGGAAACAGTGGCCTGTTCTGAGGCTTATGAATTCACACATATGGATTATGCATTTTGCTGCATAAAGAAGGCTTTTTCAGCTCAGAAACTTGTCTGTCTCTTCTCATGCAGTATCAGCTGGTCTAATACAGTATATTACCTTTCCTTAAAAGCCATCTTTTATTACAGAGGTCATCACACATACGTGTTGGGTATCTTTATAAGGAATTAATTTTGATAAGTCTGGGGGCATTCAAAAGGGGATATTAATTTCTGGAGGGGGAGCCTCTGCTGGTACCTGGCAGTACAGCACACATGGTTCACATCTGGCACGAAAACAAATTTTTCTTTTTTTATAGCTATTTGTACTATATGTAAATACATGTAACAGCAAAATATTTCCAACCCTGTCTACCCAGCAGATGCATTGATCTCAGTGGATTCTGAGATATAAACTTCAATTTGGCCCCCAGTCACTTAGTGGACACTGCCACCAGCAGCTCTGACACCGGGTTATTTGTTGTTGCTGTTTGCTGTCCCTGTTTGCACATTAATCCAGTGACAATTAGGTGTCAGCGAGCGTTGTTTCTGCTCGCTGATAGCCTTGGGCTCTGCGCTTGAAGCCCTAATCAGGAGTGTAAACTCTGCTATATTTCAATTTGGAGAAGCGCTCTTCCGCTAAGAGGCCCCTGGCACTGCGATAAATAAAACGCCTATTTACTCTATTGCCACACTTAGACATCTAATGCACTTACTACCGGCCCCCTAATCATGGCCCACAGTTAAATCCGTCTATAAATCACTCCATTCTCATCCTGCAGATTAGTGAAGCCATTTTCCCCAAACCCCACAATGAGCACTGTTTCCTTTTCTTGTTAGTCAAAAGCGAGATGATTTTTATTAGGTTCAAGACAAGCTCACAGATGGTAAATCGTGTGGAGGGAAATAAGATGAGGAGTGCTGTGGCCTAGTGGGGATGACAGGTGGGACAGGGTGGGCTGTGACTCTGGTAGGCATCATCCCACCCTAGTGCATCACACCCGGAGCAGTGCATCCTCCCGCAGCTCCGGACTCAGGCGACATGTCTCCACACATTGCACAAAAAGGCAGCAGCCCACAGGTGTGACGAATGTGTCTGGCTTCAGCAGCCATCAGTGCAGGCAGAGGGGAAAAAGGGTGCGTGGGGTATATTTCCATTTTGCGCCATCCACTGCTGGGTTTATCTGCAGAGGCTTCTGGATGTGCATAAATGTGGCTGGCACAGAACAAGGTCTGGAGTCCCACCAGGAACAGTCCAGCTTTATACTCCACAGCACTCCTAGGCACGGTGGGAGCAAACACAAACTGAGGCAGAGCATTTAATACAAACAACTTGGTTCTCCTTAAAAACAGGACCTTCTCTCAAACCTCCTTCATATACCTTCAGATAAGTAGTACTACATAGTCTACAGCTGTTCTAACATACCCAGGTGCCTAATATAAATGTAATGCATAATACAATACATTCTGCATTTTTTTTCAGTGGCTGGTAAGGGAGAGATTCTGGGTTTTTAAAAATAGGTTCGTTATTCTCAACCATTCACTGAATAATTTCTGTGAACAATTTCCAGTCTTATTCAGGTGGAATTTGTTGCAAATATCTGATATTTTAAATTCTACCTGGGTTAATCAGTTGCATAGGTCACGCGCTTGTCTGCATATCTTTGACTGAAGGAGCACTGTGCTGAGGTATCAGATTTTCTGTGCAATAACTATAATAAATTCAAAATTCATTATCCATAAATATTCGGTGACATTTGCTCTAAATTTTGGCACAAGTCTGATAGCAGACCCCTGCATTAGGAGGACCACAGAAAGCAAGCAAAACTGAGAAGCAAAGCACAACATGTTAAAAAACCTCCAAGTGAATCAAAGGAATCATTGGGGGATGCTTTTTTTTTTACAGCATCAGTCTGTTACCCTTGATATGTGGCAGAACTGTGTCCCCTTTCTGGGCATGAAGCTTTCACATTACATGTTCAAGCAAAAGCCATCCAGAGGGATGACAGAGATTTACATCACCCACGGAACATGATTTGCCTCATACGTGGATGTGCACCCATATGGGCCATTGAGGGGGAAGTGGCAGCTGTCCCTGTGCTGGGGCCCACGCTGCCAAAGGCTCTGCAAATTGACCCTCCAGCACTAAGTCCCTGCTCCATCTCAACATCCACCGGGATAAAATTCAGACCCTTCTCTCAGCCTTCTCTCCCTACTCCTTACTTTTCAGGTTCTAAGCAGGATGGATTGCAGTGAAGAGCTCCCTGTAATCTCTCTTTAAACATTTCCATATGACAACTGCTTTGGGCCCCCACAGCCGAATGAAAAGGCCAGAAGCCTTGGCTCTGTTGGGGGGTGGGTGCCCCTGGGGAAACATATGTAAACAAAGCCCAGCTCTGTAGCCTTTTGCACCTCTCTCTCTTTTCCCATTCTTGCTTGGATCTCAGGTGGAATTAAAGGGATTAAAGCTGAGCGTAAATGAGGCGAGTGTGTAAAATGACTCCTTTCTGAACCAAACGGCATGTTCCGTGCTGAGGAAATGAGATGCCCATTTAAATCTCATCCATCCACCGCCTGTGGCCACCACCATGTACCTGCCTACTTAGCCCAAGGGTTAATTAATTGAGGCTTCAATGCACTATTGCAAGAGCATTATTGCATTTGATACTCTACATCTGTGATTTAAAACTCTTTCAGTCCCTTGTCAGCAAGGGAGGGTTTTAACTAGGAAATTAGCATTCAGATAAGGGTACGCTCTATTTGCTTCTGAAAGGAAGGAAATATTAAGGATGCTGGTGCACAAACCAAGCTGTAATATCCTGTCCCATCCTAGAAAGGGCTCTTGGGCCCCACTTCCCAAGGGGACACTCTGTACAAGGGGAATAGAACATAGAAAAAAGGAATTGCAATTTTTGGTGGAAATATCATAAAGTAGAAAACAGACAACCAATTATGGTTTATTTTTCAGAAACTTCTACTTATTCTATGATAATTACATATTTTCTGTCTTGACACCTGGCTTATTTTAAATACCCAGTCACCCAACCAGCTTATATCCATACTATATTTCAGTCTTTTTATGGAGTTTGTATATTCATATTACTCCCTATCTTAGTTAAGAAGATTTTAATAATAACTTTTATTTTCTCTAAATAAGCAGAAAAATAATCATTCCTTGCCTTCACATAATGTCCTTGCATTATACTCAATGGCATATGTGTGTAATCCCCAATTATTGAAATGAAACACTCATTTTCCAGCAATAAAACACAATAGTTTAGGATGTGAAGTGACAAAGGAAGTATCCAACTGAAACAGCAGAAAGAATTGAAGGTAGAAAGAATTTACCCAACCTTGAGTCTAGCTACGAAGCCTCAAAACTCTGAGAAAAGTGAAAGTCATATACGAGCTATGGTGATTGACACAGCAGGTCACCTCGCTGCAAATTTCTCAATGTAAGAGGACTGCTTAGTTAATATGGAGCTTAATTTCTTTCTTTTTTGGAAAGGGCCACTTGCATAAGAAGAATTCCATAAATAGGGCCATTCAGAATGGGTTTAATCTAGAACCATGTCAAAAAACAACATGCTCCTGCTCTGCCTCTCCAGTGCAGAGCTAAAAACTTAAGAATGTGTTTGGCCAAGAAAGAGGCCTAGCGTGAGATGGACAGCCACAACTACCTGTGCCACGGGATGGTCCATAAAGCACTGTGTCTTGGAAAGATGGAGTTACATGAGTCAGCAGCATGTCCCACCAAATAACTGCTTATTGCCATTTGCTGATGTTGCAATGATTTATCTATTTTGAAGAGTTCATTCCCTCCCCAGGATGTCACATCATTTTGCTGAAAATGAAGGTCACCACTATGCCCTCTTCTTCCACTGTCCGTGGGGAATCGGTGTGGCCACACAACGTTCAGTGTGCCTGCACTGCCTGTCACTGGAGCATGTCACGGGATGAAGCACAGCAGCTGTGTGCCCCAGCGCAGCAACAGTTGCAGGGATATCTAAAACAGGAAGTGCAGATTAACTTGTCCAGTTGAAACTACAGGGGGAATTTAGGAAGACAGAATGCAATCAGCCAGGACACTGAGGTTAACACAGTTAATCTTGTGGAAAGTGCAGTGGGACCTTTAATAACTGCAACTGGTCAAGGCCTCAGTTTTATGTCTCATCCCAAAGATGGCACTTCCCAGTGTTTGGTGGTGCTGTTGTGGCTGGAGGAGGGGAATAGTGCCACCTACTGCAACAGCATCATCTCTCATAACACCTGGGCTCACCTGAAAAGTGTCACCAGCATCCTGGATTGTCTGGAAAAAGAGTGCTAATTAGAGTTTTTACTGGTTTTCATTCATAGGTGGTTTGTTCTTCCTTAGGACCCCTTCCATCTATTAGCTATGATGTCTGACCTTGGCAAGCAGAGTTGTTAGTTGGGGGATGGCCAAGCACTGTCTCTGAGGGTTAATCTATTATCCCACCAGGCATGGAGATGGGAGCAACCGGTGCTCTTTTTGACCAAGTCGTGTCACTTTTGTTTGAGCTTCTTGACAGACAGCTCTTAAGTACTTCACAGGGCTAATTGTCATCGACTTAAGAAGCTTGTTACATGTTTGCACAAAGGTTTTTTTATCCTTTCAACAATTAATCTTTGAACTACAGAGCTTAATAAGGCACTATGAACTTCACTGTGGTATTTTAACAAAGCACTGAGACTGCTGTATGCAGTTCAGGTTTATGAACAATGACACAGGACTTTATTTAGCAGGAGGCAATCTATGCACTGTAAATCAAATATCTCTAAGCCAGCCTCAGAACAGTGGTGGGCATAAATCAATGTGTTGTCAAGCAGGCCATATCTAGTCTTTAAGACATATGTCTGTTCTGTATCTTTCTTTGATCTGTGGGGCATACATGCTGTTTTACTACAAGGAGCATTTCATGAGCCCAGATTTCTTAGCAATCCCTCTCTCTATATATAGAGAGAGGTATAGGTCTCTAAAGTAGGACTACCTTTAAAATTCTGTAAATACATGCATATTTTCTGATACCCACTGGTAGTAATGATATTGTACCCACAGTGTGGAGGGGACCTGCAGAAATGTTTTGATATGAGGCATACTGCTGTGAGTTTAAAAGCAACAGGAACATTGTACATTTACTCTCCTCAGATGCAAAGGAGATACAAGCTCCTGTGTGTGCACTATGTATTTGTTGCAGTGGTTAAAAAGAAGACAACATGATTAAAACCAGAGGTGTAATTCCAAAAATGAGGAGTAAGGACAGGTCCCACGAGGCTTTTAAATATGCTCTCAATTCTGACAGAAAAAGAGAGGACCTTGAGGAAGCTCATATTATATGACTGCATGTTTATATAGGGTGTGATTAACAGAGAAGAAACTAAAATAGGTTGTCAGGTGAAGGTTTACATCCTGTGGCTTAATCAAGCACGGGGCAGAGAGGAAAGTACCTAATACTCCAGAGATGAAATGGTTTCATGAGAGCCACACCCCCGAAGTTGCCTTTTTAGAAAGTGTAATAGGACTTTTTCAGTTTCATAAAGTATCTTGATAACTGGAAAGTGCCAGTTAATGGTACAATGTTCCAACTATGAATTTTACAAAGATTAATCTACCCCTTTAGGATCCAAAGGAGCCAATCAAAAGCTGCCCAGTCTTCAATGTTTTACAGTCTCTGTGGGCAAAAAGCTCAGCTGAAACTACTCTTCAACATCCTAAACTGTCATCTTAATCTTCTTCTAGCATAAAAATACATATTTTTCCCCATAATAAAGATTTTTTATGAGAACATGGTTGTCTTGAGATAGCTTAACTGTGTGTGGTACCTCATAACACCCTGGGGACCCAGCCACCTCATAATATTCTCTTTCTTTACCATGCCTTCCTTAATTAGGGAGTGAAGCCAAAAGGTCAGTGCAGGATAAAAATGTAAATCTCAAAGTTTTCATGTGGACCCTAACTCCATATCATAAAATATGTATAGTGTGCTCATCACAAAGCTTAGTACATTAGAAGAGAGAAAGTGTAATGTTTTATGTTCTCAACATTTTAGTGTTTTAGTGAGACAACAAATAAAAGCCTTAGGTTCTTCTGTATAAAATTAAGTCTTTCTTCTGCAACTGATAATTACTAAGTTATTAATTTATTCTCTATATACAAAAATCTTCTTTAGCCTTGTACTTGTCTTTTACAAATATGGCATATATCAAAAATATTAGAGTTCCAGAATATTTGGGTACACCTAGCTTGCATATACAAAACACAGTGCATTCCACTATGGAGGGACAGATACACAATATGGTACTACAGTCTTCTCATTGTTATTTGACTTCTCCAATGAAAGCAAACATAATTTCATTTCCAGATCTTATTACTAAATTTGAATATTGATGTCATAATAAACAACATGCTTTGGCTATTTATCCTGTTGTGTCTTTCATTATTTGCTGTGCTCCTTTCCAGTTGCCTCCTGATGATAAAAATATGCCTACTTTCAAACTGTGTGTATCTCTGACACTGTTACATATATTTTTAAACTCCAGTCTCATTTCTTATCCTTTTTATCACAAGTGATGGCTGCAAACCAGTAAAAATTCAATAATCAATGTAACAGTGCAATTCTCTTAGGGATCCAATTATGTGGTTTTCCCCTTCTCTGATTCTAGGTAAATAAGTGGACAAGATGTACGTCACCGACTGACATTTGACCAGCTGATTTGGATTTAGATCAGATGGTAAATATAAGAAATACAATAATTTTGCCCTTCAGATCTTGATTCCCCCTTGTCTTTAAAATAGCAGCACTATTCTAATAAGCATATTTGCTCTCAGAATTGCAGGTACATGATTTTTCTGGATATTCAATTGTGGAACATTTCTTATTTTCATTTTTTATGGCACCATTGCTATGAGTGACACCCTCTCCGTACCAGAACCCAGAAGATTTTTCATTAGGCAGTATATTGAAGTAGGTAGCTGTTTTACAGATTGATTCTAAAATAAGAGAATGTACTTTCCCTTTCGGTTCAGCTGCCTATTAAGGAATAAACAGCTATTTTTACAATTTTTATACAGGTTTTTCTGACAGCCAAAGTTAAGTGAAGGTATCACTCTGTCTGGATGTTTTTAAGATAGTTTCATCTATTATTCAGATACATCAGTTATATAATACTTCCTGTATGGAGTTGTGATTGAGATGTTTGTACACCATTTTTGTATGATTCAATGAACAGACAGCTCAAGAATCTACTTCCAGAGTGCTAGTTGCCTTGTCTTATCCAGTCTAAAATCTCCTTCAATTCAAGATCTTTAGATCCTTCAAAATTGGATTCCTGTTTTTATTCACAAGCACAGTAGACTGCAACAACATAAGCACATCTAATGGACCTCAGCTCTGAACTGAAGGAGGACACATTCTGTTCCATTACCCTGTCTCCATTTCCATTCTGAATCTTCTCTAAATTGTTATGCAGTGTGGTTACTTTTTCTTACAGAGTGGGCAATTGCTCCACTGGAAACTGGTACTTTAAATAGTTTGGATGAGGCCACCACTCCTTGTTATCAGCTGCAGGGCTGGTAGCAGCAGAGAAGGTTAGCAGTTTCCTGCTGGAAGTCTGGAAACTCTCCAAACTTTCTGGAACTCTCCATTCAACCCACAGAATATTTCAGCCCTTGCATAAAGTTTTAACACTGAAAAAATGAAAAAGTGTAAATTGTGTACCTTCTATTCTGCTGGGTTTGTGTTCTGAGAAGCAGAAATTTCAGCACTGCTAGGAAGAAGTTAAGAATATTATCTATAATTAAAACAAGAAGATAGAAGACAGGTGAAGGAAGATTTTTTTTTATTATTATTATTTATTCCCCAAACAGAAAGGACAGCAATGGTGTTGGAAAACCCCTCAAGCCACTTCAAACACACACAGCCCCCCCACACCCACTCACCCACTCACACACACCCATATGGACTTTTCGAAAGGATCTTTTAAAAAGGTGTGAACATTCCCCTGGATTTCAGGTCAGGGCAAAGTGTTCCAGAAATTGACTGGATATTGGACCATGAAATTATTTTCCTGTCATTTTAACCTCATCTCTTGTTTTAGAAAGAACAAAAAGAAACAATAATATTGTTAAAGAGGAAAAAAATGAAAGAATCATGCCACACCAATACCAACATCCCTCTTCCTGCATTCTGTTTTCAGGTGTTAAAAAAAGTTATTTCCACTATGCTTTCTAAGTGTATGAAAATGTAACTGAGTTTATTTTTTGTGCATTTTTGCTTACTTCAACAAGAGCAAGGGAGCCTGAAGCATTAGGACGCAATACTGGTACTTGGAGGGTTATGACAGCAGTTCTAATGATAAACTTCACATTTTTGGTACCTGTTGAGGTATTGGCACACCTGTGCCTCAGGTTTGCCCTATTGTCCCTCAAGATGAGCAAAACAGTAATACTAACGATTCCATACATCTCCAAAAAAGACAACACAAAACCAATATGTATTCATTTTCTCCTTTTCAAGGGACAAACTTTTGAATTCAAACCATTATCTTCACAGCTCAAAGTATAAAGCCCATCATATAGATCCTGTATGGTGACAGGTCATAATCCCAACTCCAGTCAGCAGTGGCTTGTTAAACATTGCTTCCCAGAAGTTAATTACTCTTTGGTGTAGCTAGGAAATTAGGATTCCAGTTGCATTTCATGGACAACGGGAACTATGTCTCTTGTCTAATTAAAATTCATTTTTGTAATGCAGAGCAGAAGAGGCAAATAGGCCTCAGGTTTGATTTCAAGGCCACTGATTTCTTGTGTGAAGATCTGATAGGGAGCTGTTTTATGTTTAGTAGCATATTCATCATGTAGAAGAGATGAATTGTGTAAAACTTGCTTAAATAACGTGTGCACACTCTGGGGTACCTATGTGTTTGAGGACAAAGAGCTGAAAGAAAGTGAAAATATCCTATTAAACCTCATTTAAGAACGGCTTTAACATTTGTGAAGTGTAGGGCCTCATTAAAGCCACCATTCCTGGAATCCAGGCAAAACACTTCGTACAATTCAATTGTTGTTTCTACAACTAATTATTTTTATTTTCTAATATATGCCTTGTGCCATGAGCAAAGAGCAGATTTTTCCCCCATTCCATTTAGCACAGCTTCAAATGCTTACAATAAAGGTGAGTGCATTTTACTGCTCTTTGCTTCAGCTAATTTTGTTCTATAACAAAACCAATTAGACTGGTGTAGCCCCAATTTTTTCCCTCTCATTTCCAGCTGCTGAACCTGAATCTCTCTCAAAAGTACTTTATTCCTCAGCCACAATATTTTTTTAATGTCATAATCAATTGATTGTTGTTTGGTTTAAATAGAAGAGATGAGAAAGCAACGGAACAGGCAGCTTCAGAACAAAAATTGGAACATGAAGAGACACTTCAAGTCTTTGCTTTTCTACTGATGAGGTAATCTCTATTTATGAAAAATAAATTAATTCCCTGCTTATGTTTGCTATTTTCCTAGTTATGTGCATTTTCACCATTAATTAATGGAGAGATGAGAGACTGCAGAACAACAAGCCCTATGCAATATGAATGGACGCTTGGGCTGGCTGAATAGCTATTCTCCTTCAAGCATTGTTTTAGGTGGTGGCTGCATCAAGGATAAGACTCTTTCTCCCTTTTTGTGGTGTGTCCTGAGCAGCCGCTAGAGACCTAGCCATGCATCTAAATAAAGGGTAGGAATCTTACCAACAGGCAAAACATTAGTATGATAGATAATATAATGTTCTGTATGGAAAAAGATAACAACTCCTCAGTTTGCATATTTGAAAGAAAACATTTCTCTATAGAGACTGTTGGAGAGAGACAAGTTCTTTCCAGCTGTCCAGCTCCAGCGTATGTTTAATGCAAATGGATATGTTTGACTACTGGCCTGTCTTGAAATTCTTCCTCTACAGGGCTTTTGTCTAATTTAGATGTCCATTTCATAGTGTAAACAGGTGCTGTGTCTTTGTTTTATGTTAAAATAGCAAGAGGTCAGAGGTAGAGCACCTAGCCTTTTTTCCACCCATGTGTGTGTTGCATGCTATTTACCTGCTACAGTATTAAACTCTATTTTTGGTAAATACCAAGCAAACTTCATTTCTTTGTTTAAGATCTGGCTAAAAGGTGTAAGAAGCTACAGTATTTTCCGATTTCTGGAGAAAACAGTGTGCAATAACTTGAGAAAGGAAGACCTTCCATACCACCATACTCAGGCTTTACAGGCTAAAGTCTTGTTAAGTTTTGACAAAAGTTCCACATAATGCCTAAAACACAATGAAGAGCTTTAGGAATGACAACAGTATATCTGAAAACCTAATATTGACAACCATAACAATCTATCCTAGCAGTAAAATTAAGAAAAGTACAAACAGCTAGAGAATGTTCCTTAAAAATGTGAGACTCCTTTAATACACATAAACTTGTCACAGAGCTATGTAATAAAGCTAAGTCATGTGAATTTGTAGTTAAAAGATGAACCAATTAGAGACTGAATAATTTGTGATATAACTGATAATAGGTCAAAGCAAGGTTATTGCAGGAAATGGACTTGACTTTGGAAAGAACATTGGATATTTGCAGGGCTAGCAAAAACAGCTTCTCAAATTAAAGTGTTAGTAAGCAGTGAAAGAACAGAAGTGCATCTCATTAAAAACAAATATCAGGGTATATAAGGGTATACAATCAGAATACAGGACTACAGCCAGTGAAAGAAAACAAATATAATGAGGAGGGCAATATCCCATGTATGATTTGAAAGAAAACATGCTTAGTTTTCATTCAAATGTAGACTTTCCTTTTAAAAAGGAAGATGTTTACATATGCATTTAGTATTTAAAGAACGCAAAATCCAGAAGAAACAGGCCAAAATTGTGACTCACTTATTCTCAAAACATGCAAAATATCAAAGATATGATGAAGAAAATCATACCAAATTACCTGCAGCACAAAAAGAGCAGTATCTATTGGTAGGCTCCCAGAAATCTTCCTCATGACAAGATTATGTTGACAAGTCTCTCTCTGGTTTACTTCTCAAGAGATAAACAGCAAGGCACCTAGAGGAGTTTGACAAGATACATATACATATATAAACAAAAAAAATGGACCTCCACCTTCTTATAGAAACTGTTGTTTTGCCTTCTATTAAAAAGCCCACCATGCCTACCCCTGGCTGAACATTTTATACACAACTCAAGACAAAACCACTCCTGCTCATGAGATCACACAAGGGAGGTATAATGTGAAAGAAGGCAGTATAACATGAATAAAGCACAATAATTTTTATTTAAAATTCCACCAAACCACTAAAAATCCCTTAGATATATACACATGCATCCAAATATGTTAAAGTTACACTTCTCATCTTGATTTTTGTATACAAAATACAAATACATTTTTATTTGTAAATACAAATGGAGAAACCATCCTTTCTCACATCTAAGGCTGTGAGAAATGTTTTCATATGGGAAGTACAGAGACCTGCACATATATCACAAAAATCTAAATAACACATAATATTTTTATTTTAATTGGATATACTATTGCTCTTCTGATTTGTCTAGTGACCACTTTGAAAATTTTTCTAATTTTGCCATTGTTCCTAGAGCTACCTATTTCTTTGCTGTGTTTTGATATTGTGCTATGATGATATCACCTCGATCTCTTTGGCTCTCCTATACATACACTAGCATGAGTGGAATTTCTGTGAAAGCATAGAAAAACCATATGAATTTTGAGTGGGTGTGCAGGTGAAGGAGAAAAAGCAAGAGCTTTCCAGTGAAACTTTGTTGGGTTTGTGTGGCAAGCTTTTTTTTTTTTTTTAAGGGTTGCTGGGTTGGCTTCTGTGAGAAACTGCCAGGGGCTTTCCCCATGTCCAAAAGAGCCAGTGTCAGCCAGCTCTAGGACAGACCTGTCACTACCCATGGCCAAGCTTGTCTGCGATGGTGGCAGCACCTCTGGGATAATGTATGCAAGAAATGGGCAAAAACCTGCCCAAGGGTAACTGCAGTCCCAGAGAGGAGTGGGATTATGTGAGAGCAATTACTCTGCAGACACAAAGTCATTGGAGAAGGAGGGGCAGGAGATTACCAGGTGCCAAAGCTGAGATTTCCCCACAGCCCCTGGTGCAGATCATGGTGAGGTGCATGTGCCTCTGGAGGACCATGGTGGAGCAGAGATCCACCTGCAGCCCATGGGAGACCTCAGGCAGTCTTCTAAGACAGGTAAATGTCTGAAGGAACTGTGACCCCACCAGAAGCTTATGCTGGAGCAAGTTTGCTAGCACCCACACTGAAGCAGACTATTCCTGAAGAACTGTACTCCACAGAAAGGACCCACACTGGAGCAGTTCATGAAGAACTGCAGAACATGGAAGGACCCACACTGGAGAAGTATATGAAGGAACATCTCCCATGAGAGTGACCCAACACTGGAGCAGGGGCAAAGTGTGAAGAGAAAGAAATGACAAATATGTTGAACTCACTGCAGCCCCTATTTCTCATGGGGGGCTATGCTGCTGCTAGGAGGAGGAAGAGAAAAAAGGGAATGAAGATGAACCCAGGAAGAAGGGAGGGATGCGGGAAGTCTTTTTAATATTTGGTTTTATTTTTTATTGTGTCATTATCCTACTCTGATTTGCGTATACGATAAATTAATTTCTGCACCAAACCAGTTTTCCCCATGACAGTGGGTGATCTTTCCCTGTATTTATCTCAACCCATGAGCCTTTTGTTTTATTTTGTATCATCTGCCAGACCAGGAGGGGAGTGACAAAGTTGCTTTGTGGGAACATGGTGTCAACTCACTACATAAACCCGTTAACTAATTGCTGCTGAAATGAAGAACCAAAGGGGAAGCAACTTTAACTTTACAGCAGCTTTCACTTCAAAGCACATGAAGAGAAAATGAAGGACACATTTTCAGTTCATACCACTATACTGTTCCCTTAAAAGGTGAACCCAGGTATTGCAACACACTACCAGTCTCACCAGAGCTCACTATGCCTCTTACTTTCAGGTGCTGGGAAGAAGCCATCCCGTGAGGAAGCTGGAAGCATTGCACTGGCAATAGTTTTAAACTTTCCCTTTCCTTTGTGTTATTCAAGTTGGTCCAAGGAGCTGCCTTCAGAAGTGGATCAGTGGAGTGAGACTTCCTGGAAAACTCTGCTTACCTGCCATTAGAACTCCAGAAGGAAAAAACATGGTAAGAGAAGATGGATGAATGTGCTCCAGATATTATGAAATTGAAGGCAAAGATGAAGTCCTTGAGGAAAATACTGCATTAAAATGCAGTGACTTTTAAGGGTCACTGGAAATTCAAATCAAGAATTTCTTCATGGTTAAAAGAAATACTTTCAAAAAAGCAACATAAGAGGAAGGGAAAGAACACACATTTTATTTTTGGTGGGTCAGATGATGCTGGAGAACATGTTTGTGCATGTGAGAGGAATGGGGAGGGGGGGGGGAGGTGGCATGGGGCCAGAGCCACATGGAGGGGATTTGTATGCTATGGGAATAAATCTGTGAAAATGTGTAAGTGGAGCTGCAGAAGGGAATCTGCAGCTGCCTGAGCCAGGCAGTTGAATGGCAGAGAGGATGGAGGCTATTTGAATACTGATGTGGCCTTCACTTTAAAGAATCCGCCTGATTCTTTAAAAAAATAACAGATTTTTACTTTTTTTTTTCCTTCAAACATACCAAATACAGTTCTTGGTAAATAAACTGCAACATTTCAAAAGGAAAAATGCACAGAAAATCTGAAGCAATCAAAATGGGTGCAAAGCTATGAAGAAGTACTTTGATAATAGGGCCCTAAGAAAGAGGCAGCTCAGATATGTTGTCAAGAGAGATATGACGGAATGCAACAAGGGTAAGTAGGTGAATTAAGAAAATTAGCAATAGAGACAGTGTTATGTTACTTTTAAATTATTCCATGCAAAGATTTTACACCTCCTGAGAAGTACATATTTCTGACAAGCAAAATAGGCAGATATTTTGCTACAGAGAACCAGAGCAGAATATGTTCTTCCTCTGGAAAGGCCAGATCTGGCAGTACTGAATGGTATAAAAAGAGACACTGTGATGTGTATTACTTAGTAGCAATAATCTGAGTATTGGAAAGCATGTAATCTTAGTTCATAATTCGTCAACTTCACATCTTCATAATTGTGTGTATGACCACTTCACAGACCAAAGAAAAAGAAAGGCAGACACTTGGCCAGGAGATGAGAGCACAGAAGAGAGCAAAGCAGAAAGGAACTGAACAAACTTTGTTTTGTTCCCTAGTGATAGAGTCCAAGTACATAAACTTAATCAAGGAGTACGTGGCATGAAAGATCAGCTAGATTTGAAATATTCTTACACATTTATTGAGAGAAAAAAAAAAAAGACTGGAAATTATCTTGTCTATGTCCTAAAGCTGTTCTGTATGTCATCCTGACAGATTCTTAACTTGTAATGATTTCTAGTTCTGGAACTTCCACAACCTCTCCAGCCAGCCTGTTCTGTGACTCTACTGTCCCTAGTGTCAGATAACTTTCCTATGCCTAAATCTAGCCTTGCTACTTTCCTTTCTATTCATCATGGACATGGGGAACACACTATTCAATGATATTCCCAAAGGTCTTTTGGGTATTGCAGTAACAGTCAGCATGTTACCCAAACGCTGTTACACTATCCTCCATAAAGGAGCAGTATAACCTGTGAATCACAAAACTGTTTACATGGAAACATGGTATCTTCCCTGAAGAATAAAGACTGGTGAGTTAAAAAACTACATACTGATGGTGAAATTGTCCTCTTCTCACAGTGCACTGTTTAATGTGCACAGACCTGCTCTGTAGATGACAAATTGGACCTGTCCTTTGGGTGTCATCCACAAAATCTCTGAGTTGTATTATCAAAGATAAAATCTAGCTCTGACTTATTCAAACCCAAAGAAAATAAGTTGTTGATGACTTCTGATCATCACTGAATTCATAGAAGGCCTAAGAAATAAAGCACAATATGGAGAGCTCTTTGACAACTCAAGGTGTTACAAATGCAGGAGCCAGAATCTCACCTCAAGCAGATAAAGTCTGCATGAGATAATGACATTTCAGACCAAGTTTTCAATCAGATGACTGTCTCTATCTGCAAGCCCTTGGGTACAGCTGGATGTAGATATATCCATCTCATTTGTTTCAGCTTTTATGGTGCTCAGCTGAAGATGGGCCAAGGATTTGCTTCTCAGAGGACCATGAATTGAACTGAGAAAATCAGGCGCTGTCTGTAGTGTCCTGCAATGTATGATGCATTTAAAATTACTCATTGTTTCTGGAAGTGTACTCCAAAAACTTTTTCTACGGAAGTCTGTTCTCCATTTGTAAGTTCTACCTCCTGGTGCCAGATTAGATGCATATCTGTCACATCTTCCAAATTACTCTTTAAATGATAGGGACTTATTTTTAAAAGCAGGACAGTAGCCAATTTCTGCAGAATAGGATTTAGTACTTTTTTTAACTTGTTTCTCTTGTCCCTGACATGTACATTGTGCAAGATGCTGTTTCAGGATGGCTGCCACATAGAATTCTCCTCCACTAATATTCAAGATGGTAACATTTTTAGTTTCCAGAACACAATTTTTGATGTATCAGTTTTGAAAATTTTCTGCTTTTCTAGGTGAGCTAATTGCCCCTTAATTTTGTTCAGATGTTGCTTGTGGCTGTGTCCCAGGATGAGGGTACTTGCCATAACACCAGAGTTGGCTTTAATTTTGACATTTTTCAGCATATTCTTATAGCCATTTCTGGATATATTTCTTGTGAAGAAAGACTGGTCTTTGGGTTTTTGCCAGTGGAAACAATGGAGAAGCCTTATTTTTTTGTTGTTTTTCTTGAGCTGAAAGCAGCCTGATAAAATGCAGTTTCTGCAATTTGTTGAATTATTAAACTATGCAGGAATTATTAATAATTTTAAACAAGAGAACTTATAGGTTTCTTCTCTTGATCTCACTCAACTTCAACTGCCTCCTTTGAATTAATGCCCAAAGACAACTATTATTTCTATCACAGCAACACCTAGAGGTTCCTACTGAAATCAGAGTGCTCTTGCACGAAGTACAGAAAGGTGAGACCTAGCCTGTACTCTGCAATTCAAACTGGTCAAGAAAAGAAAGAAGAGCAGGGGAAGCAGTAGGAGCCAAGACAGAAGAACACATCCATGCTCACAAAGGTCATCATGCTGGAATGAGCCTTTGGAACCTAAGTGGCAATCCAAATATTTCACCATCCTGCTCCCAGAGATCATAGCCAGAATCAGATGGATACCACCACTGCTCTTTTCCAAGACCCAAGCTGCAGGGAACTTAGTGCTGGGGCAGTCCCCACGGCTACCAGTGGAAGAAAAGCACCTGCAATGGCAGACACATCCAAGACCAACCCTATCTACACCCCAGTAGGATTTCTGGGCCTAGAGCACTGATGGGAGGAGTATGAGCAAGGACAGTATGAGGATGCAGTGTTTTTGCTTATCAAAATATTGTGTAACAATTGTGCTCCTGGTATGTAGTTTAGGAACCAAGTAAAAATTTAGAAATGACAAATGAAAAACCTCTAGGCTAACTTTCTCCATCTCCTGGGCTTAAACAGGGATGCAAAATGTTCCAAGGTTTGGAAATCACCCAGCAATGTACATTCATTTTTGACTCCAGGCTTTTATTGGAGCTTTAGTGGAGAGAGCTTTAGTTTTGAGGTTAAATTACTGGTTGGAGAGGACAAGGGCAGACAAAAGACAAGGGGTACCACATCCAACCTGCAAGCTGGATTTGTAATGAGAATGATTTGGAAATACTGGAAAGAGCAAACTGATCCTGGTGGTAGTGTCAATAGCCTCCCCTGTGAGCACTAATTATATTATTACAGAAACAGACTAACACAAAACTAAACCACAAAAACATACATTTAAGATCTGGCCAGATGCCAGTGTGCTCAAGGTACATTCTTCATACCAGCAGTATGATATTGTGTTATTTGTTTTGCTGGACTGCTCAGGAGGACTAATGGTCAACCTGTGTTCAGCTATGGTCCATGTATAAAAATACAGAAGACAAACACACCACCTGCTTCCAAAAAGACCCCACTGTACATGCAGGATCAAAGGGATACTGGCAGCCTAAGATGGCGTACCCTGGTGAGATGGCCATTTGTCTCCAGCTATCCATGGTCTGGCTGTTATTAAAGCACAGAACTTTGAAGAAAGGTTTTGAAGGAGAACAGCATGACTTTAATGATGTTTTCAGTAATACTGTCATTAAGGAGGCATATGGATTTTTTAGTTATTTCTCCTTTTGCCTTGAATCATCTTACTTCATACCTACTAGGTGAAATGTTCCAAACCAAACATATTGAAATGTATTGTAGCTAAAGAGGTCACTCAGACAAGCATCAATACCTGCTTGTGAGAAAACAAGGACATTACAAACAATATATCAGCCCCTTGCTTGGTGCTTCAGGTTTAAATAAATAGCACCTTCCATTTCCTGGATTATAAATAGCAAGTATTTGGTAACAGTACTTAAGCAATTCACAAAACAGGGAGGAAGGGAAAGAACACCCACTTTATTTTTGGTGGGTCAGATGATGCTGGAGAACATATTTGTGCATGTGAGAGGAAGGGGGGGGGGGGGGGGGGTGGCATGGGGCCAGAGCCACATGGAGGGGATTTGTATGCTATGGGAATAAATCTGTGAAAACGTGTAAGTGGAGCTGCAGAAGGGAATCTGCAGCCGCCTGAGCCAGGCAGTTGAATGGCAGAGAGGATGGAGGCTATTTGAATACTGATGTGGCCCTCACTTTCTTCCATTTCCATTAATGACATGCTCATCAAGGGCAAACAATGGGACCGGCTGCCTGCGCCTGTCACACTGTGTGGGTGCTGGGAATGCCAGGCTGTCATCCCGGGGCTGCATTTAGAGACCTGCACGCTAATAAGAAGTGCTCTGTGCCGTCAATGCAGACAGGTGCTTCCGAGGCTGGGACATGCTCCATTCCCTTCCCCTGAAACCCTCCTCTCTCGGCCCCCTGACAGACACCATGAAATGCACAAATTAACAGCCCCATCATGTTGGGCTGCTGCTGCCTGCGGTGAAAGCAGAAAATCAAGTTGTCACCCAGGGTGCAGTGATAAAGCCACAGCCTCATTTCTCTGTTGGTGCCCTATAATAGCAAATGCCAGACAGCTGGATGGATTGGGAGGTTTTAGATTAGGGTCCTGATGCACTTTGGCCACTGAATTAGCAGTTGCTGTTTTCATGCAGATTATTTGTGTGCAAAGCAAACATCTGGAGAAAGCAAAGGCTCCAGGGTTGGATATTCGATGCTTCTTTCCCCTAATGAAGCAGAATTAATAGAAATTCTACAGTGATTTTGAAAAACAATCATCTCCCCCATCAACTAAAAAGGAAAACTTTTCCTGTATTTGCCTTTAGAGACCTCCACGGCAAAAGCTTAAGGCTATGTTTGCAAGCACTTGCGCACAGCCAAACTGAACAAGAATCTCAAACCTAGATGTGTGCCTAGTTTTATGACAAAAATGGTTGGAGAAAAGTCACAGCAGGTGTCTCTGGGAAGGAAAAAGGAAGGGTGAACACTCTGAAGTGATTTTATTTCCATAGAGCAGCATGCCCCTTTGTCAGCAGATTCTTCCCACAGCCATCCAAGACCCACTGCAACAAGAGTGTTTGCCCATTTTCACGTGTGTTGCTCAGCTGGAGTGAAGAATTGATATCCAGAGCTCAGAATCTAAAGAGGGACCACAACCATCCTGAAACTCCAATTGCCTCCTTACAAGGCAGGTATGGAAGCAAAGAGAGCCATTGACATGGAAAGTGAGCATGGACAGAAACTGGTAACACAAACATTTGCCCCACAGCAGGCATTGCATCAGTGATAAGGAACAGAGGGGCCTGAGCCCTTCAGACTCCAAGGAGTTTAATGACATAATGGCCTGAGAACTTCAACATAAAACAGGAAGAGCAACTAACGAAACTTACAACATAAAACCCCCCTCCTGTCATTTTTATAGTAATAGTAAAACACTTTATTGAATTTATGAGCTACATAATGACTATGAAGAATGTAACTTGAATTAGAACCAACTCAGAAATATAATATCAACTATAAACCCTTTTCTATTACCCCATCTCTTTATCATCAACCTATCCAGCTCTTTTTAAACCAAGGAATATTGCTTTCTTCAAAATTCAGTCTGAGATCCATCTCTTAAATTCTCAATAAATCAAGAAAATCCCACGCGTTTGTAACAGACACAGAGCCAAAAATGAAGGCATGGCCCAAGCACAGATTTTTATACTTAAAGTTAGGAAATAATTGAAAAACCAAAAAAGCAAACATTTCCGTGAAGACTGTGCCTGGGAAGGCATGGGGGAACATCCTGAGTCCTGAAGGTTTTGGCTGTGAAGCTGCAGTGGTTCAGGCCCCAAAATGCAAGTCGTCAGCACAGACCTTTGAAACAAAAGCACAGCTCCACAATTCAATCTCTGAGCAGTCTGGAAGTCCACTTAGAAGCAGAAGTATTAGCAAGACTTTGTAGCACCCTCTCCAGAGCCCTTTCATGCCCGGAGTTTGACATGAACGTTAAAGTCTGAGTAAAGCTGGGGAATGCATCGAGGGGCTGTTTATATCCAGATCCATTATTTTTGCAGAGGAGTTTGTAAATGAATGATTGTGGGGGAGGGAAATGTATGTAACACAGCTAAAGCAGCATGTTTTACTGTGTTTTCTGATTCCATTGTGCTTCTTTAGTCTCTCTGGTCCCCAAGGATTTTTCTGAAGGGCTGATAAAATAAAATGGGTGAAACAAAGCCATAAGCCAGTTAAGTCTGAAAGACATGTCATCTCATCTAAAAAGAAGAAACGGACCATTTCCATGCCTAGGGCTGACAGCAACGCCTGAGCTAGCAATAGCGCTATTCCATTTGATTTATAGAATAATGGGGTGACAAATGATGACAAAAATAAACTTTTACTGCACTGAACTGCTCCTTTATTTATGAAATTTGGCCAAGTAGTGAAATCTTTTATCTGCAAGTTGTAACATGGAGTGGAAACGAGCGATTATGGTGTGGTAATAGTAATCCAGTGATGGAGGCCGAGTCAGTCGGAAATGGATTGAGGTAAAATAACTACCGCACCATGATAAATGTGAACAGCGCTTTGCTGACAGATGATCTAACAGGTGTTCATAACAACTATATAAGAGGATTTATTTATGACTAGCCACAGCCGCAGCACTGTAAATCAACTCCAGCAGCTGCACACCACTGAAACCAACTCCCTGATGGAGAAACAGTGCAAGAACCCAAAAGAACGCAATTCACTCCAGAATCTTAATCATCAAATAACATGTTTTTTTGAGCAATTACACCACAGTGCTGAAATCAAAATGACTTTCAATTACATGAAGCTGAGCCACCAACTAACTTTGCCCAAGCCCAGGCACTGGCAGAGGCCCACAGATCCATATGAAGCAGAACAGCTATTTTTGGACTCAGTAACAAAGAGGTGCCTTTTTTGTTTTCTGATAAAAGTAAGCACTTTGGTGCTGTTTTAGCACAGTGCTGACACACATGAAATAAAGGCAAGATGAAAAGAATGGGAGTACATTTTGCTTTCCCACAGTGTACTCCTTCCTAGCTGTGTCAAATCCAAATGTCTGTAGGGCTACACTCCAAACTGTATCAATGAAATTATTGGATCACCAAAATCAACCCCAAATCCCACTAAAACACTGCTGTCTCACAGAAAAGGTTATGTGGTTTTTAAGCCCAAATGATCCTCCTGTTTTGCTTTAGGGGATACATTTGCAAACATATAGAAAGACAGCTGAGGGAAGAATTACTGGTACCAAGTGGTACCTGTTTTTCTGCCAGTATTGAAAAAAAGTCAAAAGAAATAACCGATCTGGTATCTCTTTCTTCTCTTCTACTTCCTTTACAAATGACATTTCAGAGTTCGTACCATTCACTTTTCAAACCAGTTTGTGTAAGTGCTGGCACACTGTTCACTGCTGGTGCATGTAGAGAGCAATTAAGTGCCTAAAAGTCCTCACACAAATACACAGAATTGCGTAAAACTAAAATGAAAATTATAGATTACAGATATTACAGGATCAAATTATTTCATGTGTTAAACACCATCTGCAAAGAGAGGGAAGTGCCCCACTGCAGAAAAGTACCCTGTTAAACACAAGCAATTTCCTAGACACCTTTGAGGAGATCAGAGGGTCTGCAGTGACCCAGGGCAGAGCCAGCTGCCCCTTGTTGACCTGCAGCTGTGGTCTGTCAGGGCCTCCAAGACTGGCAGCTGTCACAATGGGGAGGCCTCAGACAGGCATAGGCTTCTCAGCCTAGAATTCCCCCAAGCAGATGTGTTACAGAAGTAAAATAGCTGATTCTGCCTCTCTGAAGGGTCCTGCCTTCCCTGCACCTCCCTTGCCTGCTGTGTTCCAGATGCTGGGCTTAGGCTGCTGCTGCGAGCCCAAGCTGGTGGGTGTCCTATGGTCCAAGAAATGGCTGGAGCTCTACAGGGTGCCTGGAGCACCAAGGTGCTCCCTCACCCTCCTACCATTTCCTGTGCCTGGCTGCTGAATGCCTACCAGTCATGGCTGCTACAAGAGAAGGCTTTTCACCACCTCCCACCACATATCCAGAGTCCACCAGTGTTTTCACTGGATAGGAAGGTGGTTCCAGGAACCCAAGAGTGCCAACAGGTCTTGCTGTTTCCTGAACATGAAGTGTGACTAGTCAGCTGGTTTTGGAAGGCTTAGTCTAAATCCTTCCACCAAGGAGAAAACACAGGTCTGAGTTGAGCCAGAGTGGTGTATGAAAGGATGGATAACAACTCACAACTCATGCTCCAAGAGATGGTACTAAGGGCAGAATCATCTTCCCTCTTCCCTGAAAGCCATGACTGGGAAGGCAGGCAAAAGAGGAGGCATGTCACCAGGTGCAGGATGAGAGCAGGCCAAGACCTGGAGAAGATTGGAAAAGCGATGGAAGCCAGCAAAACTCGCTTTTGCCCTCCTACACATGTGTGATGGAAAAAAAGAAGTACAATAAGAATAGAATTGTAAAGATCATAACATCATAGAATGTTTTGTTAAAGACCACATAGTTCCAACCCCCTGCTAAGGGCAGGGATGTCACTCGCTAGACTGGGCTGCTCAGGGCCCTATCCAATCTGTCCATGAACACTTCCAGGCATGGGGCATCCACAAACTCTCTGGGAAATATAAATCTTGCCTTTGTGGTAATGTAAATGCATACGCACCACAACGTACACAATTTAAGTGGATCAGGTCAGGATTTATGGCACTACAGTCACAGCAGGAGCTCAAGAGTTACCACCCATTGAAAAGTAGTTCTACCTTGCACCTTTTGAGGCAAAACTTGTGAGACTGGAAGGGCAGTGGGATTCACAATCTCTTTCTCCTCCAAACAGGTTCACTGGACTGTGCTATATAAAATCACAACTATACCAGCTAAGACAAAGACAGCAGAATTACTGCTTTTATCACAAGGGTCATGCACGAAGTCTCCTATCAGCAATTAAACCACAAGTGTAAACATAGCAAAGCATGGCTTCTACATTACAAAACATTTAATGTAAGTGTTAAACAAGTGTAAACTTTATGTTAAAACTAACAGAAATGTGTAGAAGGGGAGAACAATAAACTGCCAGAAAAAGAAGGGAACAGAGTCCAATCCTCATATACTTGTTTCAGAGCACACAAAGTCAGAAGAGGGCTTGGGATG
Source organism: Cinclus cinclus (assembly GCF_963662255.1). Classification (NCBI taxonomy): domain Eukaryota; kingdom Metazoa; phylum Chordata; class Aves; order Passeriformes; family Cinclidae; genus Cinclus; species Cinclus cinclus. The sequence goes on from NC_085084.1 coordinate 61,613,207, forward strand.
ATTTAACTTACTTGTATATTGCTTACCAGAATCCATGTTAGGGCATTTAAGTGCTAAGCTAAAATTAATTCAAGCATGTAAGATGCTGTATGCAAAACTAAGCAGTTCAGTAATTGAATATTTTTTTTAAAAAATTACTACTACATATGGCAACGGACCATTGCAAAGCAAAGTGTGCAAAAGGATTTCATCTTATCACCAAATACCAGCAATTAGCCCAAAGCTTCAGATAGAGAATTTAACCTTAATTTAAAACCTTGGGGTTTTGTATCCTACCTAATACGTATCTGTATATTTGCTGATGTACACTTGCAGTTTTGTTCCACTTTTGGTAAACATCATACTATCTCATGGCAGTGGATGACCAGAACTCAAGTACATTTGCACTCAAAAAAACCAGAGGAAATAAAAGTAAATGTCTTCCTCGAATTTAAATACATTGCTTTGGAAATGTTGCAAAATGTCACCTTGTTCCTGAGTTAGTAGAAAAGATCATCAGGAAAGCTCAATTTATCTTTTCTATGTAATACATTATTTATTGTACTGTATCATGTCCCTGTTCTAAAACCACTTTCATTATTTCCACTATCATTTCACGTACTATTCTATTTATATCTTCCATTATTTTGTCTCTAGCTCCAGACCCATTTTTATTTCTGCTATTTTTCTTTAGAAAATAATTATTAGAATTAAAGCAGGGTATGAAGGGAAAAAATACATTATCCTTTTATACAACATCATAGAATGTCTCAGGAAAATAAGCAGAAAAATTATGTTATTTTTACTGTCATGCATCAAGCCTATGTTCATATTCTGCCACCAACAGTAACAAAACAATTTGTCCTTGGATCCCATTCTTTCAAAATGGTTTATTTTGGAGCAACTGAATTTGAAAGTTTAGTTGTTTAAAAAAGACCAGAAAAACAAAAAAACCCTTTACTCTTCACTAAGGAGAATATGTGGAATATGTGTGTTTCTGTAGAAACAACCAGACAGAAAAGCCTATCAATCAGTCAAAAAACTATCAATCTCTCACTAGGCAAAATCTTTCTTACCTGTTTATCCTTGCTCTTGCTGAGTAATTCTTCAGTTCAGAGTTGCCAGCACTAGTCCTATAGCTTGTAGTAGACCACAATAATTTTGTAGTCTTTTTGAGGTTCAATACCTTCAGCATGCTTAAGGTTAATAAAATTATACCTCAATTTCTCTTTATGGTAATGTATGTGAGTTGGTAGTTATTATTTTTCCTATGTTTCTGAATGTTCTGTTGCATTTGACACCTTGAAAATGTAAGTAAACAACCCTCACCTCCCACTCCTTAAACTAGATCTTGACACAAATGCTAACCATCTTAGCAAAACCCCTATCAGCAGTCCTGCAGTACTGTGCTTTAGCCTTGCTGTTGTGTCCCAAGCTGTGAATGCAGGGATGTTGCTCCAAGTGTGCCCAGGCTTGGATACTTGCTGAAGCCAGGTGGCTCTCACTGTGTAGCTCCTAATTGATTAGCTGCCCGCAGAGGTAGGAGCTGCTGCTACCTGATACAAGCAAATCACTCCAAAGTGAATTTTAGATTGCAATTTAGACTAGGCATCAACCTTCAATATGCCTCTACAAATGATTAAAAGAATGGAAGAAGTGAGTACAAATGATACATAGCCAACCTAAGAAATAATTAACTACTGCAACTGGTTAATTATGACTGAGTGCAACTTACACTGTTAATGTAAGACAGATACACATGCTTTTGTTTAGATTCCTCAAGAGTGGATTTTTAAAACATGCAGAAATGTATGGCTATTTGAATATCTATTCTTAAATAAACTTTATCTCCAAATATTCTGGGAAGGCAACATGAACTTTCAAATTACAATATCATGCTGGCCTGACAGAGTCACAGGAGGTAATGCTGCTACCAGGGTCTAAGATCCATGATGCTGTCAAGAGGATAGCCCAACTTGTCAAAAGCATGGACTTCTACCCACTATTACTTTCTCACATGGGTACAAATTATACCCACAAAAAATAGGCAGTGTGAAGAGCTGTCCCTGAGGAATACCCGTGAGCAGGTGGAAAACCTGTGAGGAGAAGTCAGAGATCGAGGCAGCAAAGGGAACCTTGTGGCTGGGTCTGGTACAGCTGCCTGAGCAAGGGGAGCCCATTGGCCAAACCCTCCCGATCCAGCCACAGGAGGCATTGTGCCCACAGGGTTTTGTCCTGTAGGAGAACTCAACCATGCCAGCAGCTGTTGGGAAAAGAGCTTGGAGGGCTGTAGGCAATGCAGGAGACTGCTGAAACACATGGAGGATAACTTCCTGAGCCAGGTGATAGACACCCCTGCCAAGGGAATGTGTTACAGGATCTGTTGGTCACCAGTGCAGGTGAGCTAACTGGGACACCAAGAGTGGAGGCAGCCTGGTCTGCAGGGATCATGCATGGGTGGTGGACTGTGCAGTCCTGAGGGATAGGGGTCGGGTAAGGGGTTAGGTTAAAGTCCAGCTCTTGAACTTTAGGAAAGCAGACTTCCAGGCCTTTGGGACCTAGTCAGTGGGATCCCCTGACAGACTGTGCTCAGGGACAAGGGAGTAGAATAGAGCTGGCAGATCTTTAAGCAATTCTTCCACAGACAGCAAGAGGACCTGAATGTACCCAAGGAGATGCATCTCAGAGTCCTAATGGAATTGGCTGATGTAGCTGCCAAGCCACTCTATGACATTGAAAAGTCACAGCACTCAGGGCAAGTCCCAGGTGACTGGAAAAGGGGAAACATGTTGGCCATCTTTAAGAAGGGTAGAAAGGAGGACCCTGGGAACTACTGACCTGTCAATCTCACTTCTGTGCCTGGGAAGATGATAGAACAGATCCTCCTGGAGGCTGTGCTAAGGCACATGGAGGACAGGCAGGTGATTTGGGACAGCCGGCATAGCTGCAGGAGGGGCAGGTCCTGTCTGACCAAGCCAATTGGCTTTCTGTGATGGGGTGACTGCATCAGTGGGGAAGGGTTACAGATACCATTTTTCTGGATTTCTGTAAAGCCTTTGACATGGTCCCTCACAATATTGTCCCCAAACTGGAGAGAGGAATTTGATGGGCGAACGGTTCAGTAGATTAGGAATTGGTTGGAGGGTCACATCCAAAGGGTCATGGTCAATGGCTCAGTCCCAAAGGACATCGGTGACAAGTGGTGTCCCTCAGGGGTCTTTACTGGGACCAGTGTGATTTAGTACCTTCATTAATGACATAGACAGAAGGATCAAGTGTACCCTCATCAAATTTGCAGATGACACCAAGACAAACGCTCTTGATGCCATCCAGAGGGTCCTGGAAAAACTCTAGGGGAGGCCCATGGGAATCTCGTGAAGTTCAACAAGACCAAGTGCAAGGTGCTGCTCCTGGCTCAGAGCAACCCTGGTACCAACACAAGCTGGGGATGGACAGATCAGAGCAGCCCTGCCCAGAAGGACTTGGGGGTGCTGGTGGGTGAGAGGCTGGACATGACCCAGCCATGGGCACTCCCAGCCCAGAGAGCCAAAGGTGTGCTGGGCTGCATCCAGAGCAGTGTGGGCAGCAGGGCAGGGAGGGGATTCTGCCCCTCTGCTCTGCTCTGCTCTGCTCTGCTGAGACCCCACCTGCAGTGCTGCAGCCAGATCTGGGGTCCCAGCACAGCAAGGACATGGACCTGCTGGAGGGAGTCCAGAGGAGGGCAACAAGATGGTAAGAAGGCTGGAGCAGAGGGAAAAAGCTGAGAGACTTGGGATTGTTCAGTCTGGAAAAGAGAAGGCAAAGCTATTTACAATGGTATGTAGAGACAGGTCTACAGGGAATGGGTTTAAATTGAAAGAGAGTAGGTTTACAGCAGATATTAGGAAGGAAATCTTTACTTTAAGGGTGGTGAAACACAGGTTGCCCAACATAACTGTGGATGCCCCATCACTGCCAGTGTTCAAAGCCATGTTCAGCAGGGCTTTGAACAACCTCATCTAGTGAAATGTGTCCTGTTGCATGGCACGTGGTTAAAACTAGATGATCTTTAGGGTGCCCTTCCAATGCAAACCACTCCATGATCAGCCAAAGACCTCTACCAAGAGGTACTGAACCACTTAAGTGCTGAAAAATATAAACTATGACCAGAAGCTCCCCAGCAATCTTTATTATACACATTTCTGGGCTTCATTGATAAAATTTTATCAAGTTCTCCAAGGAAGGCAGAAAATACTCAGCAATGTTTATGACTTACACAGCATTAACATGTTTTTCTTTGCTTTATACTGTTGTATGAGAAGCAATTCTTGTTTGTGTTCTCCTTTACAGTAACGGTCAAAGATTTTCCAGTTCAGGCTTTTCTCAGGATGCACGTTTCTGCATTACCATCTTCCCCTCACCATCTTCTTGCTGGGTCTTAATATTAAAGGCTATCTACAGACCAATCTGCAGTTTCTCTGAGACAACAGTAATTTTTACGACAATTTATTTTTCATCTGTTTGAATACCTATTACATCACTTAGTTGAAAGGTAATTCAATAGCAAATTTATTGCAGGATTAGGACTTCAGAAAACAATGTGAATGTTGATTAAGAACATGTACATTTCTCTTGAGGGTGTAAGATTCTTGGGGGTTTTTTGGGTGCTACAGCAAACTCTAAAAGCACATTTCTCACAGAAGTACAAGATAATGCCTTAAAAACCTAACCTCTCTTTAGCATTTGCCAATATGCTCTGCTTCACATTGGAGTCTCTTTTTAGTTCTACTAACTTTTAATAGAAAATTTTAGAATTTACTGTGAAGTAATGCAACATCTTTTAAAAGTCAGTATTTTGTATCATTCTCAACTGGAACAGCACTAGATCCTGTTGACAGAGGAAGGTTACACTTATTCAAGTATTTTCTCTGTAGCAGAGCCGTGAGTTACTAGGAAAAAACGTTTAGGAAGTGAGGAGAACTGATAAGATAATAAGATAAGAAATGAAAATGCTCAGCATCTTCCATCCTGCCATGTAACCAGAATGTGAAGGGAAGCTCAAAATCAGTGACCTGACAAAATCACTGACCTGTACCAAGAAAACTGGGTACACCAACTGGTGCAAGGCTATTGGTCTTCTCTGGCTTAGTTCAGTTGATAGGGATATGAATTCCTCTTTGCCTCAAGCCCTGGTTTATACAAAGTTGGGAAATGTTTTAATCTAGTTGAAAAAGGGAAATTCAATATAAAGCTGAATATTCATCAAGCTAGATGACAGTATATGCCACAACAGTCTAATAATCAGCATTTCATTTAATACTCATTTGAACAATTCAATCTGTATTTTATGAGTAGGCCAATTTAAAAACAGGCAGTTGATGGTTTTGTTTATTAACAAAAATGCAACCGTATAGCAGACAATTATCATAGGAGCACAAACACTGGCTACTTTTAAAAGAACAATTTACTGATATGAATGTAGTGTCCACCTCGTCTGAATTTGCTTTAGTTAACCAGGTATATACAATACCAGCATATCTGTTATCAATTATCTACCAAAACAAGAAACCGGGAGCCTCTGTTCATAGGCACTACTTTATTAGCATCTTAACAAAATATTTGAGAAAATGACAGTAGGTAGGAACAATGTTCTCAATAGACGAGTTCAGGTTCACAAGCATTTCCAGAAAGCAAACACCATTTTTCTGTACTTACTGTGTTTTCACACTTACACCAAAATTCTCTCTGAACCACACATTTGTGTATGTGGCTGGAACCCACCTGCCATTTGAACTCAGTTTTCAAGCAGTGTGATTTCCCTTGAACTTTATTACCTAGTATTTGTCCACTATTGGGGGGGAGGGGAGTGGAAACTGATGGGGAAGCAATGTAGTGGGGGAAGGGAAAAGAGAGGGAAGAACTAGGGTAGAACAAATGGGAAATACATTTAAAAGCGCAGATAACTGACAGTAAAATATATGTTCTTTGGTTAGCAAGCAGAAAAAAAGGAAAGGACTTGCATATATGATAGATACGCACTAGCATTCTAAAGCAGAAGACAAGAATGTCAAGAGTGTATTTTTTCCCCACTGCCAGATGGAAGGGCTATTATTATAAATGAAAGGCAGCAGTAGTGGATGCCAGGCACTTTTGTTGTGTGCCAGATTCTGAAGTCCAGATGTAAGCAGGTTACCCCTGGGACAGGACAGGCTTCAGCTCCCGCAGCAGAACAGAACCAATCACAGTTTTCTCAGTGTTTATGATGAGCTGTGCTGTAGAGCTCTCCTTCAGCTCCACTGTGACTAGCATCAGTGACCCACTGTGCACAGTCTTAGCTGCAAACCTGGAGGGAAAAGGAAAAATAAAAAAAGAGAAAAATCACTGAGGATCTTAAGGTCAAAGACTGCCAGTGTTTCCTTCTGCAAGAATTAAATGAGCTCAAATATAATAAAATACTTCTAAATTCATTAATGTATTTCAGGGGATAAACCATAAAACCTCCTATAAATTCTTCAAACACAATTTATGTAAATATTTTTGCATTTTAGAAGGGAAAGAAGTATCATGCAAAATTTTGTATTTAGTAGTACAAACTAAATCTTATTTAAATAACTTTCAAATGTAAATATTGATTCCTCAGTTCATCAACAATATTCATACACATTGACAACCTGACTACAGCTGTATAGAATTTTCCAAGGATTTTCATTATTTTTTGCCCCAAAGAAAATACAACTATGTTAAATGTAGTAGAACACATACAAAAAAGCCAAACTGTTGTACTTTCTGAAATGTGTCTCCTCCTGTAACCCCAGAAATTAATTCATATTAAACTAGTCAAAATTATAAACATACAAAACAATCAGTTTGAAATTACAGTATCAGCAACGCAGTTATTCTATCTGTGAATTTATCTCCAGAACCATAAAAATGTGGCCAATATTTTGAAATATTTTATAATAATTAAAAATCCTACAAAGGAAATAAAAAACTACCAACCTATCAGACAGACAAAAGTTAGGACTAATGCACGTTACTAAATTCCAAGACATGAAGAACCCACTAATTACATGGAATTAAAAACAAAACTACCCTTTTAAGCACCACAATTGACTGAAAAGCCATTTCAGGCACAATGAACTTCTGTCAATCCTGTTAATTCATTCTGTGTGCAGAGCCAGGCCCAAGAGACAGGAAGCAAGAGGATGGCAACAGCGTCCATCTTTCCATCTTCCACAAGGAGCCCAACATGCTTTCTCTTCCCACCCACCCCCTTCTTGGTTACTTCTCAACAACAAAGTTGCTGCACACGGGCTTTTGAAAACACTAACAAGTGTAGAGCAGGTCTGTGACCCCGTCTGACCCCACTTTGCAGGGCCAATCTCCTCTCCTCTTTCTGAATGACACGTGTCTGAATCGGAGCCATCTGCCTCAATTTGCGCAACATCTTCAGTCACAATAGGACCCAGTTAGCCCTGACAACAGCTCACAATACAGAAAAATCAAACTGCTGCGCTGACAGCACGCTGTGGGCTATTCAAGAGCAAACCAACTGGTCAGTGTCTCCTGTCTGACAATCATCATGGGCCGCGCAAAGCGCCTACCCAAGCCCTGGGGGATCTGTTTAATTACCATCAACATAAAGGAGGGAGTTTATCAGGAGATACTCAAAAAACTTCACTCCAGACTTAATTAAAATATTAGCCACTTAAGCAGGAAGCAGGTTCTCTTTAAACGAGAAGCAATTTCTGTCTTTTTTTTTTTCTTTTTAAAATAAGCACATCAAAATCTCATAACACATTATACTAATTAAAGAAACATGGGACACTTTTCTAACATCACCCATCAAAGGTCAATCTATTTCTTTTGTCTGGATTACAGATACATTCAAAGACCTTTCTTTTAAATAGGAGGTTATAAAACAATATTACTAGTACAAAAATTACCTACTTAACTAGTTATATCAATGATTTCATCTATTTATGCTGCAAGGTAGAAGACGAGTATTTCTCTTGTTGACTTCGACAGGGGGATAATTATAGAAACAATAGTCTTATTAGTCACTTTATTTACTTAACAGTTGTGTCTTGGGACAACACAGAAGCAGATTATCTCTGAGTATGCACATAAATAGGTTGCTAGTTGGCACTCCTGCTGTGCTTCATAGCCTCGAGGCTTGATTCTACCCTTTTTTATCAAAAGCTGAAAGTGATACAAAGTCAGCGTTCTGGGAAAGACAAGGTGGTCCGAAGCATGAGAGATGAGTTTTGCGCTGATATTTTTACATGTGAATTTGCAAAATCACTTAGGAGATCAATAGTACTTTTCCATAGCCCTGAACAAACCACATAAAATCAATGAATGTGATTTTGCATGTGGCTTGCAAGATGCAAAGGGCCTGATACTCAGATAATTTTACACAAAGTGTTAATATGCATAACTAGCAGCAGCTAATCAGCTTCTATCAATGGTTACCGACATGGGATCTGGAATTGCTCGGTGAAGGAAAAATTGGACTGCAACAGAAAGACTTATTTCACCATTTAAAAAGCATGTATAGAAGAGAACCACTCAGTGGGTTTACAGCTGCTTTTGAACTTTGGAAACTAAAATCTGCTCCTTAGAATAGGGAATATAATCCAGTTTCTTGGGAGAGTTACAAATACACTTGTATGATCTGTAAAACTGAATACAGTTATAACAGGATGAAGCAGTTGATACTAACAGTAAAACTCACTTAACAGTTATTTAGATGTTTTAAATACACTGAAGGATTGAAGTATTTAGTTAATAGCTGTTTTTTCAACTAAATACATGCTACTGCATTTATATGCTAACTCTTACCATAAACCCCCGAGGATTTTCCAAAAGGTGTGTTGTGCTCAACTAAATACCTAGAAAAGCCTAGAAAGCCATTTAAAAAATCTCTCAGCAGCAAAAAATTCATCATTAATAACATGTGTTCACTCTTAGTGAGAAACTTTTATTTTCTCCATGAGGTCAGTAATAATTTTATACTTTGTGGGTAAGAATTTGAATTAAAAACAAATTAAAAAAAATCCCCAAACCAAACTAAACCAAAAAAGACAATAAAAGAACAAAAAAATCACTGACTTTAATAAGCCTTTAAAACTGCACTGTGATACATTTAAATCTAGGATCTTCACTGATTGACTGTAGGTCCGAAAGAATGAATTTATCCTGTGGACAACTCGTAACATAAGACACATACAATGAACATGGTCCTGTTGCAACCAAGGACACATCTGTAAATTTAAAAAAAAATTATCCCAAACTAACAAAAAAGCAAACACACAAAAGAAAAACAACTGCCCCAACCAACCACAACAACAAAAAAACCAACCCCAAATCAAAAAACCCCATCAAAAAAAACCCAAAAAACAAAGCAAATGAGAAATGAGAATAAATCCAAAAAACAGGACAAAATATTACAAATATCTTCCAGACGGCTGTTTCTGCTATGATGCAGTATTTAATTCTGTGATAATACTGATTCTAAACCTGATTTTACATCACCAAAATATTGAGGAACATTTGCAGCTGCTAATATTTTTCCCATTTAAAAAATCAAGACAGATTAGAACAAAACAATGTGAGAAATATTCATTTGTTATGAAGGTTTACAATATTTTTTTGAAAGAATGTTAAATATTCTGAGCCTATGTGACATGCAAAAAACCAAAAGGAATTAATACATTGTTCCTATATAAATATAGCACTTATCAGTGGATAAGGAGATATACATTAAAAATCAAATTCAACATAATATTCAAAATACTATATGTTTATAGAAAGTAACTCAGTCTTTCAGGAGTTAAAAATGAAGTACATAGTCTTGATCACTTCCCATGAAAATAAAATTTTCCATACAGAAAAATTTGATATATAGTTGATATAAAGAGAAAACACAGAGTATCAGATACTACAATGTGACAGCATTTGCCAAGCACTGAGTTTACAATGATGGGTAGTCTGAGTACAGACTGGCAGCAATTTTCTCTTTTTCTGTAGACAAAATATAGCTACACTATAAGGAGATGCATCTTTATGGAGAAAGGTTATGAAAATTTCATGGCAGTGAATATACAGCAGCAGACTAACTCACTTAAAACCTACTCTTTAAAATTCAACATTTGAGAAAGTAAATTTACACCTGAACACTCACTATCGGGATATTTACAGCAGAGCAGGGTTCATTATGCATAATTCAACAGCATTATAACACACTCTCTTCTGTCCGGTGCCTTTCTTCCTCTTTGACTTTTCTATTCAAGCTAAATTTTCTTCTTTTTTTTGTTCTACTGCTTACCACAAAGAGTGACAATGGCCCATGGAGGCTAAAACTTTTTTTTCTTCCACCCTTTCTTTAAATCTTGTACATGAAGCCTTCAATTACTGCTTGCTGAAGCAGACAGAATCCTATTAGTAAGGAAGACAATCAGAAGATGCAATGCCCTGCCCTAGCTGTAGAAAAATAATTAGTCGAAAGCTGACAAATGTGTAATCAAGTTATGCAATGAATATATTCAAAAGGGAAAAAAAATACTGCTGCGAATTAGTCTTCAATTTGTAATATAAGAATGAAAAACTACAAAGGATCTTCCAGCACATCAACTGGACAATAAAGATAGTTACACTTAAAATTTCTTCCTATTGCTCTGCTATGCAAAGATTTCACCTTATAAATAACAATTCATCTAAATATTGGTTAAATTATTAATTTACTTGTATTCATTCTCTGAGTAAGCCTTAGAACATGAAAATAAGTATTTCGGTATTAGTTCTAACCTGGGGATAGAGAAAGCTTAATACCAAAACTGTAAGCACAAACTAACTCACAGAAAGAAGGAACTTAATGGATGATTTTAACATTGGTTACTCCTAATAAAATTTAATTACTATTTACCTTAACAATCATATTATGATAATGTGACTTTCTTTTTTTCCAGCATATTTAATGCAATTTTATCACTATTTTCAACAAATTGTTCAAAATACCTAATTCATTAAAATAATGTAATTCTTTTCCAACATAATCTATTTTTTCAGGGGGTATAAAAAGTAAAATTACAAAATAAATTGCAATAAAATGTACATATTTTTACCATATTTATTTGTATTGCCAAAATAAATTTTGAATCTGTCCCCACTTTCCAGTAATCAGCTGCAAGGTACCTCTAACAAAAATGCACAACTGCAAGTGAGTCGTCTGAACTTACTTCTGTCCAATACATAGCACTAATCCACATGTTCAAAAAGATGCTGCATGAACTTTCTACCATCTTCCAAATTTATCATTAGTTTAAAAATATCAGCATTTTTATATGTAGGTATTTATGTCTCCTCCCCAAAACTTCAATGAGCTAAAATCTTGAATCAAAATATTTAGTCCTCCCACCCAGAAAATTCTAATTGCAATACTTGATCAATTTATTTTCTTACATGCTTTACTATTTTTATTTTTTTTTCTGATAGAATTGATTTCTGATTTAATAAGATATGTGCTTGAGAATTATACTCAGTCTATTTTTTAAAACAGGGTATAAATTTTAATTTGAAGGAAAACAATTTAATTTCAAGAAAGCAGATTACCTCATAGAAAAATATTAAAATATTAAATACTCAGAGACCTTTACAATCAAAGACAGTCTTCTGCTCAGTTAATTCTTTAAGTGTTCAGCATTTTCTGTTTAAATAACTGGCTCAAAATGCTCCTGTTTGTTTTTCAAAGAAAATGCTGCACATATTTATCACTTTATACCATTCAGATACAAAAGCAGTGCTGTCCTCTAGTGGACAGCAAATAAGGCAGGCTAGAACAATCTGTTTTGATTAACTGCATATCTAAAATGACTAACTCATATCCTTTTAAAGCTAAGACCAAATTTAATTTGCTAAAGTTATTTTAAAATTTTGTGATTTGCATATAAGCTCTTTAGTACAACAATATATCTACCGTATTAAGTGCATTAAAATGATTCTGTGTGAAGGCATTCTCTTGATCAAGTATTTTGCACCAGCTAAATAAAATCGTTGTACGATGATAACACATGAAAAAAGTATTAGTATACACAGGGCCCTTTGCTAGCAGAGAGAAAATTTCAAGGTTTTGGAACATTAGGATTTGATTAAGGATTTGATTAGGCTTCATTAAAGAATAATTATAATAAGAAAAGTAATATGAGGAACTACAGAATGAGTACTTTCATACTTATAATATTCAGTTTTCTTTTCCTCTATTAACAAAAATATTAACCAAAGTGTAAGTCCTAGCTGGGCTTTTTTTTTTTTTTAAAATTTTTTTTTTAAAAAAAAAAAAAAAGAAAAGAAAAGCAAAATCTCCAAAGCAGAAAAGCAGAAATCTGGAATTATTTGAATTACTTCCATCATAAAACAAGAAAACATTTAAGAGTTTACAACTTCTGGCTAAAATAAAGGCTGAAATAACTGTGGGCATGGACATACTGTTTCATTTAAAATTGTCTCCTACAGGTAAAAACTACCAAAGAAGCTGTTTTGCCTAGGTTATTTAGCTCTATAATTAATTCCTACTTGAGAGATTAGGAAGTGAAATCAAAGCTGCATGCCTGTTGCAAGTTTATTTATGCAGCTACCCACTGAAGCTTTCTAGAAGAGTAGAAAAGGAAGACTGAGCCCCACAGCTAAGGAACTACAGAAGCAAAACAGTCTTAGGTAACTGCATCAAAGGACCTATTTTGCAGGAGAAGAGGTTGATTTTGCTTCCTTGGAGCCCTCCAACACGGTAATTGCTTAGTAAAAAAACCTTAGAACACATGTGCTTGCACACAGAACAAAAAGTGCCTTTAAAAAAGTCTTCTGGATTTATAGACCTGTTAATCAGCTACTGACTTACTTGGATTCAAGTGAATAACTACAAAGAATTTCCATTTCTCAGAAATTTATACATGGTGTTTGTCCTCAATAGATGGGCATTTTTCTTTCCAGCAGAAATGCTGGAAGCAGATGCAGTTGTTAGTTATGTTCAGCTGATGGTGTCTGATCACTACATTTCTGCCTGAGAATTCTTCCAAATTTAGTGCAAATTGGAAGATGACATACACAGAAAAATTTTCCAGGTAGACCTCTTAAGATAGAGTTTGGCTCAATACAAATGTGCCTACACACGTGTGCAATTGCATACCTTTTCTCCCCACATTAACTGTTGCTGGATTAAAAAGATGTGGGGAGGATAACTGATTACTAAGCACGACGCTCTCTGATAATCAAAATTGTCTGTAAACAAAACCCTCTTTCCTTTGAGAATCAGTCTGCCAATATACTATAAATGGGACATGACAGGTTGCAAAATGATAAAAAGGGGTGAATACAACCAGACTGTCAGGCTGATACATGGAGTAAGAAATAAAGGGTAGTGAAACACAGGTCCTTGGATTTCTGTATTTTAAACATCTTATGCAAGTTTCCACATTTGGTCTTGTTGTTTTCATATTATTCAGAGTATGAATTCTCACCCATTGCAATGTGTTTACTGTTTACTGCAGTGTGTCATAATAAATGATCTACACAGTATGTTTCTGATTTTGCTAAGAAGACAGGTGGACGGTATTTTACATCTTATTCAATAATTGCTTGTTCAAGAAATCAGATAGTTAAGGGTACACTAAGCAATGGCATACTACATACAGCAAGCTCTGAAGAAACTACCATATCTATGTGTTCCAGTGAAGCACCCCTAAAAATGTAGGTTTCAGAAGCCGCACAGACGCTCACACATTACTGTGCTTGAGCTAGTTAGACCTGCCCCAGCAATGAGCAGAAGTGCTGTTTCACTCTTCTTTGTTTAAAACTCAGCCTGCTTGCTGCTAATTCAGGTGTCTACTATGACATCACAGTAAGAGATGAGAATCACCCCTCTGCAAGCCCTTGCCATGTCTAGAAAGAAGAGACGGCTGTTAGTATTGCCACTTTTGTGACTGTAACGGAGAAAGACATTAAAATTCCTATTTTAAAATATGAAATGGTTGTTCTGAAGCACTTTAGAGCTTCACTGTTGAAAAAGATTTGATTTTCTCCAAAACCTCAGATTGTTGCATACTGGGTTCTTGAAATTATAGAACTGATCATGTGAAATTTGAGGACTGAAATTAATTCTGTCGTGTGTCTCAGAGTGCAGGTCAATGGTTACAGCCATTCTGAGGAACTGTAGAACAGAGATATATGTATGACAACATGCTCACTTTCTAACCCTGCTACTTCCTGTTTGCAATTGAGGATTCCTTCCAGAATACAACAGCAGCAATAGACTAGTGCAATGGACTATTAAATAAGTTGGGGTTGACTAAACTTCATTCTTCATTATCCACCCTGCTGGCTTAAGAGTTTTATTTCACTGACTGGTTGGGCAATGCACAGGTAGTCTTTAAGAAAGAAAAAAGTAGAAAAGATGATCTATCTTGCACCATTTTTAGAGCCACAGTCATTGACGTCAACAATATTCTGCAGTGCAATGAGATCTAAGAAATTTAAGAAATACTTTGGAAGTGGAAGGTAGAGAGGTAGGTAGTTGAAGACAGCCTGATTCTCCATCCCATTGCACATCATACTCTGACGTCAGTAGCAGCACACAAATATAAAAATGAGAGTGAAGAAGTAAATCCAGTTTGTAATCTTAGCTCTGAACAGAGTTTTCTCCTATATGCTGCTGCCAACACTTTAAAAGCTTTGCACCAAATTTTTGCTGGTAGCGTGAAAAAACACCTTCCATGTGCATTTCTATTACTTTTTTCCCTAAGCCAATTTAGCCTGAACACCTCTCTTTTATGCATAGGACCTTATGTAATAGTAGACAATATTTTGACACTTTCTAGAGGATTATAAGAGCATTCAAGTACTTGTAAGATTCAAGTCTGCAACTAGCCTTTTCATTCTACCACCATCTGTTATCTTTTGCTATATTTGAAGTGAAGCAGATGATGACTACTTATACTTGTAGGAGATGAAATTGAATAAAGGAGGAAGAAACCCGAGGAACTTTTAGGATATTCATCTGAGAAGGATAAGCAACACATGTTGAAAATAGCACTAGCATGAAGAGCGTTTCTGGGTAAATAAGGCTTGTATCAGTTAAATAGTATATGACTGAAATTGAATAATGTCTTCATCTCATCATATTTGGAAATAGAACAGTCTGGATTTCTTTTTCTTTTGTTGTTGATGTTGTATCTAAAGCAATGAATGTTACTGCCCAAGTAAAGACCAGGAGCTCAAATGGTGTTGTATAGAAGAATCAACTTTGAGGGAATAAATGTCCTCCACTATGTACCCTCCTATCTTGAAGATAGAAAAATTCCTAATAGGTTTTTCCTACTAACAACAAACAGCAGTCATAGTTCAACACAAAAACACTTGTTCCCTAAAGGTAGTTATTCAGAGTAATTCCCTGTAGGAACAAATACTTTTCTTTTAGCAATTGTGTCTTCAGATATTCAAACGGTGCCTTCAGGTTTGAAGTCTGAAGCAAAACAGAGAAGCTTGATGCCTTAGCTGACTCTTTGAAATCACTTTATCAACATCAAGTAATAGTTCTTAAAACATTAAAAGACCTATGTATATGCCAACAATTACTCTCATCATTCTTGTGAAAAAATATTTAAAGAAAGAACCCTTTTTTCTGAGGTTTTCATATTTAAGAAAACACATTTCTCATTCAAGAAAATCTCTCTTTTGAAATGCATTTCACATTCTTGCTTCTAGTAGAAACCTTTAAAAATTGAAGTGGTTCCACTTATTAGCAAAAGCAAGAAAGATGAATACATAAAACAGCTAAATCCCATTAAGAACCTGTGAATACTTTACATGTTGTCTTACAAGGCCCTGTAATCTTAAGCCCTTGAACCAACTTCACTGAAGATCAGGTAACTATTCTAAAGGAAGTAAAACAGTACAGCAAATTAATTTTTCAAATATATAAATATTAACCTGCAACTTTGTGTGGTGGTATCTATGTCTACATCTATGTCGATGCTACTGAGTTAAATATCTTTGCAGTTATCACTTCAAATAAAACCAGGTCAGAAAGACCATTTTAAAGCAGAATCAACGATGTCATCTGCCATATTTTTAATTTAACAGTTAAATTATTGCATTTTAACTAAGCACACAAATTCAATAGCCACACGGTAAAGAGAGAAATGTATGTAAGAAAATGTTTCTATATTGTGACGTGCTCAGATATATAGCTCATGTATTTGACATCTGTTTTCATTTATTTCTTTTTTCTTTGGTGACTATATGCTACTCTGTTGATATTTATTTAAAGTATTTACTTTCAAATCTTCATTATATTTGCTGTAAGTGTTTTTACTTGGTGCAAAAATAAAATCCTAATAGGGTTATTAATTTAAGGACCAGTAATTGGATTCCACCAACATAACAACATCTTCAGCATGAATGTGAATATGTTTAGACTGAAATAAACCATGAAACACACCTGTTCATGTCCATTAGATACTCTTGCACTGAACAATTTCATTTTGAATGAGTATATTGCATTACCAAGCAATACAATTTTTTTGGCATTAGCCATCATTAAGCAGTAATACTTAAGTTGGGGATGACCAACTAATAGGTTAAAGTAATTTATGCTGCACAGTGCAGAACGCCAGTTAAAAAACAGTACTTCTGTTTCTGTGTAAAAAGGTTATGTTCCAGGCTTTTCCAAGAAGTCAGCTGAAGTAGTCCTCACAGAACAGCATGATGAGCTGAAAGTTTTTGGAAATATTTTTTTTCTCCAATATCACTTTTAACATATTTTTATTGAATCTCTAACTGTTTAGACAAGATAAAAGATGACAGTTTATTTTATTATCCTGAAATTGTGTCACAATTCCTGATATATCCTGAAATAGAAGTCACAATTCTTGCATCCATGAGACTTCTGCCAGGAGAGATTTAATTTCTGTCTCCTCTCATGGCAGAGTTCATTTAAGCCAAACGTATGTTTGCTTTAGATATATATATAAACTATTTCAGTGATGTTTTTCAGCATTTTGAAAGGATTAATTATATAATATCTATCTCAAATATTCATTCACATGAATCTAGGATTTACTTTAATGATAAAGCATTACTGTTTAGAAGATGAGCAGGCTCAGCACAGTATCAACTAGGTAGTGATCCTGATCAGTAAAATCTAGGTGGAATTATGACTACGTAATATCTGTGAACTCCATTTACGTATGGTGAAGCAAATGAAGGACTGTTTCCTTAATGCTTACCAATTGCTGGGCATTTCTCATAGGCCACTTAAATTGCTACAAACTACTTGTTTTGCTTGATGGATTATTCTATAGTCTATTCTATAACTATTGTGGCAGACTGAAATTGAAAACACTGTATTTTGAATCTAAAAAATGAAAGAAAACTTCAGGATGCTCTGAAGCACTCTGAATACTTCAGCTTCACCCAAATGTGCCTTTAAGCACTGTCTCTGAAGGAGTGTACCCAACAGTTAAGTGCATCTTCAATTTATTTACTGTTGGTTATAGACTGTTGTAGAAAACTTCTTTTAAAAGAAACAAAAAGAGCAAAAGAAAACAACATCAAATTGGAAACTTACCTACAAACAGAAAACCTGTGGCTGAGCCAGGAGCTAGGCTATTATTTTAGGGAGCCTTTTTGAGACTCAGTCAACGAAACAATCCATGCCTATGTGAAAAGTCTCATGTGATAGATAGGGTAAAGATGCAGAGCACCTGTAGACTGCAGACACTTCAGTCTCTCTTGATTGACACTCTCACCTAGTCTTTGAATTGATGTTGAGAACACAGGCTATACAGATCCCTCAGGGATGCAACAAATGAGGACTCTTTCATGGAGGATCAGGTGTCAACAGTGACAATCATTTCAGTGCAATTGCACTAGCTGTGCCATGTTTTTATGGTGAAACAGAATTTTATCATTAACCGTATCAAATACATAGGAAAATCCAGCTGGGTTAATGTTAATGCAATGCAATACAAATGCCCAGCAATGCAAAAGAGACCACATCCAACAACACCAGGTTATTAATCTTGTGTAGCCTACAGCATTCTCACCCTTTTGAACAGCCATCTCAGTCTTCAAAATTTCAAAGAAACACATTGTTCTTCTTTTTAAAAGAAGCTAATTTGCTCTTTTTGAATAGCAAAATTCAGGGGATTAGAGATAATTCAAAATTCAGTGAACAGTTTTAGTAGTTGGTACCGAGAGATGTATTCTTTTCTTAGTTCAAGACCAGGTTAACCTGTTTGTTCCTGCCACAAGTGAGAAGCCATACAGATTCACAGGATTAAATATTTTGAGTCAATCAGATTAAAAGCAGTCATTAAACAACAACTGCATCAATTCTACTGACATTCTGTATCACAGCATTTAGATGAAACAGATTAATCTACAAGCAAAAACTGGAAACTGGACAGGGCCGATGACTTTCTTGGCTGATAATTGTTTTTGCTTGCAGATACATATGTATGTATAGGGACGTAAAAAAAAAAAAAGTAGCTCATCACAGATGACAAAACTGGAGCAGGCTGCTTACTATGGGAAACAGAAGCAAAACATAAAAATCCCCAAAAACCTTTTTGAAAGCACTGTGCTCTAAAAGGCTACCTCCTCCCTTTGAAAAAAAACAAGGGATAGACAATTCCCTCTGTGTAAAATTGAGACACTTTTATAGACACTCAAATAATGAGCTGCAGAGTACTTAGGCTCATATTACTATCTGCTTAGTATTATATAGTACAGTATAATTTGGTACCTTCTCCCTTAAAGATATGGCTAATAGAATTTTCCCTAATATTATCAAAGGTTGAAGAATTTTGAACTATTAAATTAATATTAAAAGACAGTTGTACTTCGATTAACATATAATCTTACCTGTGTATGTTATCTTGACCAGAAGGGACTACACCCAGGTTTGCTGCTTTCACTACTCTCTCAGTTATTATAAGTCTAGCAGAATTCTGTGGAGCAACAGCTATTGTAGCAGATGTCTCATTCATTCCTGTCAGCATTCCTGAAACATTAAGTATTTCATTATGAATACACTAAGATTTGCCTGCTTATTAAGTGTTAAATTAAAATAGTATGCATCTAAACAAAAAAAAAAGCATTAAAAGTTAAATCATTTATTGAGAAAACAATTTCATAAGAACTCACATAATTACCTTAGTTTGTCTTACTTGCAATGACCTATTATCAGAAACAAATTACTAATAGTTGAACAATGACATGTGTGATACTAATGCAACTGTGAAACCAAGGTAGTTATTTTCTCATAAAAAGCTTAATTTAAAAGAGAATGCAAATGCAGAAATTAAATATTAAGGAAGACTGATTTGGAAAGTAAGTAAGACTATATACAAAGATCCCTTATAATCTTTCATTCATACATTTAATTATAATTCCATAAGCAATTGCTAAAAATGATCTTTAAATTCAGACAGTAGTAATCGGTTCAATTCAGTTATTTAAGAGAAAGTCAGCACATTGGAAATTGGTAAATTCATTTAGTATCCAGCTCTCTAAAATGTCAACATAAACTATCTGAGTAAAATTATTTGAATATTCCTACAAAAATGGAACAGAAACGTGAAGATTATATCCAAACATATGATGAAGAAAAAGTAAAGAAGGATATGCCATTCAAAGACATTTTAACAAAACTCACACCTTTCTATCAATATCCATTGTTTAGAAGAATGATTTGTTGGATGCTCATGTTGATTACAACACAACAGAACTACAACTTAACACTGTGTGTGCCCTTTTACAGTATGTTCAGAATCTGAAAATGCAGACAAACAAAGGATCTCAGTACTTCAGGCAGAAATAGCATCTGAAGCATCTGAAGCAAAACTAACAATGAAAACAACGGAAAGTCTCAAAAGGCCAATGTTTTAGGGCTGCACATACAATAATAACCCAGAGAAAACAGTAGTACCAAGATACTTAGTAAGAGCAATTAGAACAATAAATCCAGCATTTTAATGCCCTGGAATGTGTGGCTGTCACAGAATAAGAAATATGAAAGTAAAAACAGAACAGCTGATGAGTAAATAATAGGATATTTTTGAAGAGAACAAAAATAAGCATACAACTTTTATAACAATCAGATTTATCTTGAGAGTAGAACATTCTGTTTTAAATTGTTTAACTATTAGGCAAAAGCTTTACAAACTACATACACAGACTAAAACCGCTTTTAAGCAGAGCACGGGGACTTCCATAACACTGCTGAGAGATATGTGTACTTATTTAGGATTTAAACCTTCTCCATTAAGCTCTACTGAAGAGCAAATGCTGAATAAATGAATGCAACTATGTTTATGTTAAAAGCCTGCTTCCCGCAGCATGTAATTAAAGGAAATGTTGTACAAAGCCAGTACTTTTGTCAAGCTCCTGTAAATGGAAAGATGGATAGCACTCAGAGAAGTGAATGCATTGCTTCATATTTAACCTTAACACTCTTGTCATTAATGGTTTGTCTAACTTGTTCTATAAAAGACAAGGTACTGCTCCATTGAAGTAAAATTAAAAAAATCAACTAAACCATGCTTTTCAGAACAGAAGATTCATTATCGTCGACTAATGTATTGGCATAAAGCAAAGTAACATCCTATCAAGTAAGGCACACATTCAATCTGCTTTTTCACCCCCCTTTATTTTTAACTCATGCTGTTTTATTGTTATAGGCAATTTGTACCACTCAGCATGACAGTGTAAACTGAATCAAGATTAATTTACATGCAAAAGAACACTTAGGAGAGCAGCGTGGTAAGCAAATGTATTGTCTCGATTGCTGAGGTGGAAAAGAACCTGGAAATAAAATAGGGTACTCTAATTAAGGAGCATCAAATATGATTGCTTGGGGTAGTCAATGGCCAGAAAATAGTAAATGTCCAACCATTTAAAGAATTAGCATCTTGCTTGTTAGGAAAACAAATTTTATATATATAATTTTAATAAAATCAGGTAAACTATCTGTTTACTTAACCAAGATTAGATTTTGTTGTTGGCCTATTTTTTTTAAATGTGATTCAGGTATACATGTTAAGAAAAGTTGACAAAATTATTTAAAAACATGTCTTTTGAGAAAAAAAATCCTAAAGTAGTTTTAATTACTTATTTTAAAAACAAGATCATAAAAATTCTGATTAATACCCAGCTATAACAATCACATGACTATTTCTTGAAACACAAGAATCTAAGAAAACTCTAGCCTGAGCACAAAGCAGCAATTAGCCTGGGTTAACCACCTGATATGATGAAATAACGCCACATATTTTAAATAATAAAAGAAAATTATACTGGAAAAATTACAGTGATGGGTAACAAGGTATGCTAGCCAGCAGACTAGTCCTATTCTGAACTGAGGGAAGGAGAGTTTTGATACTGATTTTTAAAAACAGACAAGTTGAAATCTGGATACAAAGCTGCAATAGTAAATACTCTACTCATGCAGTGTTCCTACTATGGGAACTCTACTTTTCTTGGGGATGTGATGTAAAATAGGGTATAAAATTCTGAGGCCTGAAGGATCAGAAAAAATATCTGAGCAAAAAGGTAGAGTGTTTGATAATGTAATTTTAATTCACTCATTCCAAATTGTCAATTACAACAGCCACTAACTCAGCTGCTTCTCTGAGGAACTACTTCACCTGGGGATTCCCAAACTCAGGAGGGAAGGAAAGGGGAGATGGTGCAGCAAAGCTAAGCATATCATGCACAGCATGTGGACAAAAACAGCTTTTCAGGTTCTGCCACTTCTACCAGATAACCTTCACTGCCATGAATATTCAATAACCTGTCTGCTCCTCTCTCTTTATGCCGTTAGGAAGAAAATGGATACATACAAATGTAACAGACAATGCAAAACAGCAGAGTGTAATTGAGTAAAGATGTATAGCAATGATTTGTCTTCTACATAGCAGTATAATACCAGCTATTTTCATTTTAGCACTCTTATTACGTTACACGTGCAATTTAGATGTAAAAATCCTTAAAACCCATATATATATATTCATTCTCTCCCACTGTTACCTTGCATTTCTAATGTTCTCCTCATTCCTTCACTTTTTACCTATCTATTTTGGTCACAAATAAAACCAGGCAACTCCAGATACAGGACTTGAAACATTTTCAAAACCAAAAAAAGAAAAAAAAAGTTAAAGAAAAAGCATGACAAGTGAAAAACAAGTTATATAAATCAGATTCATTTGGAGAATACAGACAAATTGAAGTTAAACACAAAATAGAATAATATATACCAACTTCTAAATTGCCCAGCATTTATTATTATAATTCGGAATTTTCATTTATCAACAACACAAAGTAATTCTTCCTATATGCTACCTGTTTCTCGATCTCTGAAATAAATACTAATGCAAAATGCAGATTTGAGACTTCTGTTACCAAGAATATTCTGATACAGCTGATAACCATAAAAAAAAAAGATGCAATAGGAAAGGTTTTTAAACCTGTAGTAAATTTGCCAGCCTGCAAAGTCCTGCATCAAAGAATGAATTCAGGAAGACAGAGTGAGCGATACAGAAATGCCAAGAGACCTTCATGGATTTACAAATACTTCATATAAACAAATTTTCAAATAGCTTTATTCAGAGTAGCCTTTCTGCTCTATTAAACATAGCAAACAGCTGCCAGATTTATTCAGACAAATAATCAACAACCATAGAAGTAAAATGGCAGAAGAAAAAGGAATTTTGGCAACAACTCCACAGAGGACCACAGCTATTCTCCAAGTACACTTCTTCTATGTGCTCATGGTTCTGTATGGCCAGTCAGGAGGAAAAAATGCCCTCAGTCACAGTAAAGCATACAAAAACTCTATCAGAATACCACAAAGCAAGCAAACATAAAAACAGGGAGGGAAGAAGCACGAATCCTGCCTTCTTTTCACTACAACCTCAGCTACAATGTTTAGAAGGGAACAGTTGAAAATAAATGTACCACAGCCTCATTCAATCACTCACCTTGGTTTGCTGAGCAGGTATAAAGCTGAGAGGCAGGCTTTAGCCAGCAAAGGGTAAGAACAGCAAATAAGTATCAATTGGTTATGAAAACAAAGCCCAATCCTAACTTTTCACTGCAGCCATAAGCTTAACTGTGAATGATCTAGACAGTATTTAAACCACTTTCTTAATAATTCAAAAACATAAAAGCAAGAAATGTTCAAAAGCAATAACTAATAATACATAACATTACTCATTGGTGTTCTTGACTGCTCGATGGATATACTGAGTTTCTGAGCCTTACACAGCAATGAGACAGGATCCCATGGGCATATTCTCATCTCAATATGAAGAGACATATACATGTAAATCCCCATACATTGAGACAGATGAGTAAACGCTACTACATTTGAGTACATCCAAAATGTTACCACTTATATTTAAAAATATCCAAGAATCATATCTGAATTAATGATAGCAGTATTGACTATTCTATCTAACATATGGTCAAACCTAGGCACAATTTCCTCTAATTATCGTGAATAAAATATTCAAGTCACTAAAAGGTCTTACGGGGATTTGTGCCTGGACTAGTATCAGAGACTTACATTCTTTGAAAACACAGTATTAGGAAAATATAGAAGTATATAAAACATGTCGTTGTTTTAAAACAGTATTCCAAAAAGAGTATTTTTTATATATAAAGTGTTTGACAGTGAAAAGATTTAAACACTCTTCAAAGTATTTGAGGAACACGCACATTATCAGGATTGAAAATTATTACTGGAATAAAGAACAGTAAAATCCAATGCAATACCCATGTAGAAATGGTTCATTTCGTTGAGCTGGAATCCCAAGTTTCTGTTTTACTGCTAGCAGGAAAGGCATTCACACTTCATGGTGGGAAGCCAAAACTCTTTGAGCAGAAAGACTGTTTTAGGGTTAAGGGTGGGCTTTGGCCCTTTAAAGACTGCATCATGTCACAGCACATCCTTCTTAAGATATTTTAGAACTACTTATTGTCAGAGTGAATACTAATAGCGGCTAACTCAACCACCTACAACTGGAAGCACTTTCTATAGGCTTGGAAACTGAAAGGCATGCAGCCCTCTTCCCATCCAAGTACATTTACTGAAGCTGCTGAAGTATTTCTCACCTTGCTCCTTCTTAAAATCTTTCTCTGACATAGTGACAGGCAAGAGCAGTTCTCCAACAGGGGGCTGAATGTTAACATTGAACTGATCATCCTTTGTGCTAGAAAAGAGAAATTACAGAGAATCAACCAAGTGCTTCAACATAGATTAATATACATATATCAGTTCCAAATTTTCTGTGAAATCATTAAAAAGTGTAAGAACTACCTGTATGATTTCTACCTTCTTACATTAATAAAGCTGATGCATTTTCTCTCAGTACAAATGTGGTAGGCATGGTCTTGTATTTCTGAAAATGCAACTTTTACTCAGATCAATGTTTATTCATGATCTGCAAAGCATCACGCTCAATCTAAATGCTTGCAAAGGACAAATTACTGTGTATTTGACAAGTTCTTTAAGAGAACTGTTACATGTCCTGTCATCAGCTACAGCCATCCTAGAAATGATGCTAAACATAGAAAAGATATAATTTCAGGCAGAAGGATGCTATTATTTGAAAAAAAACCACAAACAAGCCAAATAATAAATACAGTAGTAAATAAGTATTTTTTATAAGTTCAATTTCACAGTATGTATATTTAAATTAATGTATGTATATTTAAATTTATATTTATTTATATTTATTTTCACAGTTTGTGTATTTAAACAAAACCACACAGCATACTGGCTATTGTAAAAGCACACTGGAAAACTGCAGAACTTGAGGCCATTTTCTTAATGGAAGAGGTAAAAAAAACTATCACTAGAAACACAATACTATTAAATGTTAGATATCTCTCCTTAAAAAATAAATATCATACACTGAACTTCCTCTCCTTAACCATTCAGTTCTCTAAGTTTCCAACTATTTTGTTTGAGACTTCTTCAAGGCTAAAGAAACTCAAGATGCATTCACTCTGCTATGTTTCACTGACCAACTGTGCCATAAGGGATTTGCCTGGCAATTCAGGATCAGTATGCCTAGCCAGAATCTTTGTCAATGCCTTAAGGCCTGAGAAATTTTTAGAAAAGAACACTGTTTTTTTTTTTTCCTGGTATACCAAATAGCCAATATATATTGATTGGAGATATGCCTCAGATATCCTACTTAAATATAATGATACAATTATTAGAATGGAAAATACATTTCATCCATTAACATCCATGTTATTTAAATTAACCTAAAATATGTGCTACGGATTTTTTATAATTCTGCAACCTCAAAGTTTTAAAACAAGATAGACTGATGGAAAGCAAACAGCACTATAGATCAGTAGTATAGAAAATATATGTGTCTCCCTCCTAAAGATGCAAAAGTAGCCACCTGGAAACAGAAGAGCATTTTACAGTCCTCCTACTCAAATTTCTAATACTTAGCATAATTACCCATTTTCAAAAGGAAATGCTTAGGAACTCATACAATCCTATTTTCTAGCTTCTGATGTGTTACAATTATGCTTATGAGTGCAGTCTCAAGAATGGGCTGTTCAAATAAAACTGGACAATTATGCTAACTTTTTTGAGAACTGGTATTTAGTAAACATACAGAAGAACAATCCCTTCAAACTTCCTAGTAATTTTATTAAGTACTGCTTTTAAAACCTAACAAAGTCAAACATCTTTTCCCCTGTACTACTTTTTCGCCCGTGCTACTTTAAATGCCATCCATCTCTAAAGTAATTATTACAATAAAAGTCATTATTATAATAAAAGAGGGATTGTTTGATTGTCTACCCTGATTAAGTGCACAGTAAAATAAGCAAGAAATATTTTTTAAATTTTTCCTTTGAAGAATGATTAAGAACTCCATCAGCTTAAGAGCTGATGGAAAAGTCTTTAATCAACTGCCCCATTAATTTTTTGCTGTTCATACCTACTACTTGGACTATAAGACTGACATTTTCAACAATACCTTCATTGACACTGTTCAAGTGATCGTTCAACCAATGTTATGTTTCATATTTAAGCAAGACATGCTGTATATAATTTGGAATGAAACAGATAAACCATTTTGTGTACAATGATTTATGTCCTTCATTGACTGGAGAGATGCCATTTGTACATTAACTTGACTTATAACATCAATTATTAAATTGCTTTAATGCTTATAACAATATTTCCACAATAAGAAGGAATGAGTACAGCTTGGGTTTTTTATGTCCATAACTGCTCAAGAGGATCACTTGACACTTCTGCTGTTAACAAACATTCCAATTCCATTTCCTCTAGTGAATAAATAGCTAATATATATTCTTTGATAAAACATGAACTCTTCATAGCCTACAAGCACAAATTCTGATTGCTAGTTGTCCTTCAAAACCACTTCGTTCTTAATTTCACTTTAGTCAGCATCTAGGTTACTTTGCATTACTTTAATTCCAGTGCGCTTCAGTAAATTTCTTTCTCAGCTACAGAAAATCATCCTTCCTTATAGATTCTCTTTACCAGACACTTCATAGATTAATATACAGCTTTTGTTTATTGATCTGCATCTCTTTTATTTCATCTTTATATTAGAGAGCTCATAATAACTAATTTAACAAAAGTTACTTCATAATTCCATAGAACACAATATGATTCAGAAGGGGCATTAGAAATCACCTGGTTCTATCTCCTGCTTAAGCAAAGGTCACCTTAGCTCACTTTGCTCATGGCCTTGTTGATTTGAGCTCTGAGAATCTCCAAAGATGGAGATTTCATCAGATATCTAATGGAGAAGTTCCAGGATAAAACTGAGGCTTGGAATACAACTACTTAACTTCTCCCAATACCTAGTCAGCTGAATTTCAGTGCATTTAACTTATTAATTTATATTTTCGACACTATAATTAATACAAATTATGCTTAAACAAAAAAATACATTAACTTTCAAAACTCTGCTGGAAAACTGGTTCAAGTTGCACTGAAGCATCACTCAGGTAGCATTGCTTTAACTTTCCTGGAAGAGCAAGGTGAAGAATCTTATTTTAAAAAGTACCTAAAGTTTCTCAGGCCAACAGAATATGATTTTGAGTTCAAAAATTAAAGACTGCAGCAGGTGCAGCTGGAAAGTTGCAGCCTTAGAGGAATATGAATGCTCAATGAGAAGTTCTTAGAGGGAAACTCTAAAAGGGTCAAACAGTTGGGGATGTCTGACAACAGTACCTTACCAACACTAGCTGGCAAAATCTGTTATGTATTTAATTGTGAACTTATGGGCAAATAATATTAGACATCATTACTCTTACTTACTCCTTAAAAACTATAAAATTGTACATATTATATTTTTAAAAGACTTACATCACTTTCATGATTCAATTTCAAGTATCATATTAATTTATCTTCTGATGCACATAAAGATGAACAAATGAGAGACAATAATGCTCCCCCAGGAACAAAGGGAGACTTACTAGCTCCACAATAAACGACACTGCAGGCCTTACAATTAACCCTTCAGAACATGCAGAGTTGAAAGATTTCTGTAGAGGTCTACAGATGTAATGGGAGCAGCTAGCACCCGACATTTGAAACTCTTGGCTATTTTCCCTATTGTCCTATTGTTCTCTCAGTTTGATTTTTTTTTGTTTGGGTTGTTTCTTTGTTTTTTTTTTTTTTTTTAGAATTGTCTCTGGAGGGTTCCTAGTAAAGAAGTTCTCTACCATAACAAAAGTCTTGAGAACAGTAATGGCAAAATATTCAAAATGAAAGTAAATAATACTAACACTTGTGAATGAGGTTTTTTTTAAAATTCAACAATAGCAGTGTTTAATGTCTTAACTTCCAAGGCTTTTGATAAAATAATATTCTAATCAGACCAGGAATATTCTTCTTGCTCTTTATACTATCCTTTTTTGTTTCACTCCTAGCAGTAGCTTGTCCCAGAAAGTAAGGGCAACACTAAGAGAGAATTAAGTTCCTGCAAAACAAAACATGGAATGGAGAAGTATAGGAGACTTAATTCATAGTCTTGCTGAAGAAAGGAAAGGATTGCATCCTGCTTATACGATACAAAAAGGCCACAGCAATAGAAAAAATGAAAGCAGTTGTTCATGTCCAGCCTTGTTTTTTTCCAGGTCAGTTATTTATCTTGGCATAATTGTGTTCTGGAATAGGGCCAACTGACTACTTTAGAGTAATGAAATAAAGAGAAGAGTACCAGACTGCTTGTCTTACATCCATAAGCAACTTGGTTATCTGCTGACAAAGCACTAGGGGAAGAAAAAGCGAGAAAAAAGTGAAAATGCAAGTGACAGTGATGTGAAGATAACCCTACATTTCTTAATATTAGCTTTTAATATATTCCATAACATATTCCACTACATAATTTTAATCAGATGCTTTTGTGCAAGAATTTACACCTGAATGCATGCTTGCACTCAACAGAAATACCAACTGCTACCCAACCAACCCTCTTCATTTATGCTGCTTTGCAGGTAGAAGTTCTGCTTGGGAAGATTTCTACATCAACACAGAATGAAGTAAGTGAATTTCATGCTGCAAAAAATCTCTTCCTTTGAAAATAAAATTCAGAGCAAAAGTTTCTACAATAAGATGGAACCTGCAGAGAACAGAGTGAATGAAGTTTTTAAATCTTATTCACAGAATTTACTTCATTTAAGAAATTGCTAGATTCTTCAGGCTACACCAAATTCTTCTGGAGTAATCAGCAAAATGTTTTCTTTATATAGTACAGGACAGATTAAATGCTTCCTTTTCTATCAGCATAACAACTGTACAAGAGTATGTATTCTCCTCATCTGAAGGAGAGGGTTTTTCTGATGACACTGGGACATTAAGAAAGGTCAACAAAAGGTAATTAGTTAAAAACCTCTGTTATGTCACACTATTTCCCAACTACCTAATGATTTTGAAAAAGAATGGAAGGCACAGAAGCTGCTGCTTTCATTCAATTCCTCTTTCTCCTTGGGAGCTCTGGCTGTGTTCTTTACACTTAAACCTTGAGAAAACTAGGGAGAGAAATGTGAAACCAAAACTAGGGACAGAGATGTATGGCATGGACATCTCCCCTACACCAAACAGTTTCAAAGAAAGCTAAAACAATTTCCTATGTACTTTTCAAAAGAACAGAAAAGAGAACAGGTTCTCCATAAATTAATGTTATCATGAAAGCTGTGGTTCTTTCATGGTTTTGGGAACAACTAGACAGAAGATAATTTGGAAAGAGGATGAGAAGAATAAGAAAGAAAAGGTAAAGACAGGCTTTTTTCTCCAGCTTTCAATATTGTAAAAAGGACATCTCCCCTACACCTTTAGTTATTCATCATACCTATAAGAAAACAGAAATTTGCCTACTGAGTTATACAAACACGGACATGAATTCATTACGTTAAATACATACAGAAAAAACAGAGTAAGGGCATGTATATGTTATAACTCTCTGTCTCTATAACCTTCCTTGTCTTCTATCTCAATGGATTCAAGTATTTCCATTCCAAGGATCCACAGTCAAAATTCTGACATGGCAAAGCTCCCAAATCTTTGTTCAGACATCTCAAAAAACTAGTAAGCTGACAGAAGGACTTGAGAATATCTGAAAAGTAGAGACATGCAAGACAATAAAGATAATACAGGTGGTAGGACTGTTGAAATGGTGAACACTAGTAGCTCCAGGATTCAAGAAAAAACACATTGATGTGGAAATCTTTAAGATCTGACATGGGGAACAAAATAGTTCTGCAGTCAGTGGAGTATTAGTCTGTTATATCAAGGATCCATTTCAACTTTTTCTCTGCTCAGCTGATGCCTCCCTGCTTAGCTAAGTCTCAGGTCTCTTACTGGGATGGCGAATATACTAAAATTTAACTAGAATTCAACAAGCTAGCAACCTACCTTGCATGTGAGTTAGCCAATAACAAATTGCTTTAAACTTCTAACCTGTGTAAATCCTGACTGCAAAATGAGAACAAAGTAACACAGAAACAAAAAGTAACATCCAAGAAATCTTTTAAAAGGCCAAGTTCCTCATTTATTCCTCTTTAACTTTTTGCTTGAGAGGCATTATCATGCAGAACACCAGTGTGGCTGAAATAGCCGCCTCTACAAGGAGGTGGCACAAGAAAAATAACAATGAAGAGATGTTCTCCTCAGAAGCGCATGCTGTGAACATCCTAATACACACTCGAAATAAATGCATTAGGCACAGTTTTCAAGTAAAGGTGTTTCACCCCACTTTAATTAGATGCATGGTCTTGGTAAGGTTTGCTTACCAGAAATAGTATTTGAGAGGGAGGACTTTCAAAGCTCATTCCTTCAAACCTCTCTACTGCAATTTTTCCTTCATTGTCCTTGACTTGTACAACGAATTCAGAAAAAGATCTAAATATTTTATGACTCATGTTAGCTTTTTTCTTTATACAGTTTGTATTTATCGAACCACTAGTACAACAGCACATCCCTCAGCAGAAGGGTAGTGTTTGCTATGCAAAACACACAGTCTATGATTGGCATCTAAGACCAATTGATCTACCCATTACCACTATGTCCCTACCCCCACAAGTTTTACTACAAAGCTATTGATTTAAACACTGCCGATCGGTTTCCATTTTCTGATTTTGGGCAGGCCAATTAAGAAAGTGAGTAATTGTGATTACACTGCTTCAGGATCAATTACATTTGATGCAAGATAAAGTGCTCCTCTTAGAACAATGTAAAGAAAATTCTTATGATCAGGAACACTTTACTGCTGAACATGCTTCCTGCAAAAATACACAATGACTAACATCTTTCATAGAGATATGTTAAAAGGAAACATGAGAATATAGACACCTTTGCATGTATATTATTTAAACTATGTTTTGACAAACTTCTACAAGTCATTCCTTCTTTTGGATAAAAGCTTTTTAAAAAATATGGTAAGTTACAGAGCCTGCAGCTGAGTTTGAGACATTGCTCCCAAAACACCACACTACACAATTTCTTCAATGATACTGAAGATCAGTAGGATTTTGAACAAAGTAAGTTTTCAGTGTAAAATAGCATATTTAATGCAAATAACATTTAACCTATTTTTACACTAATTTCTTGGAACTAACAGTGAAGAAATAAGGCCTGTCAATTAGCAAAGGAACAAAGTAAGCAATTCCTATTCCTAATTTAATTTTAAACTTAGCTTGAGCGCTTTGTCATTGGACTCACATTGTCTAAATCATTAAAATGAATACACCACTGAGGTCTGAGGCAAATCTATTTACAGTGATGTTACTCATAGTCTGGTTGGTGCTCAGGAATATTGATCTGTCTTGTTTGTCTAATAGGAAAATAATAAACAATTACTAAGCAATGTTGGAGAAAGTAATCAGTTTTTATATATCACTAATACAGCAGACCTCCCAAAACATAAAGGTGATGATCTGCATAAAATCAATGTGTTATGCCACATTGCTTATCCTCATCACTGCTAAGATTCTTAGCAATAAATGGTGTAAGTTAAAAATCAAATCATTGGTAGACTGAAAATACACACTTGAAAGAAAAAATATCTGCTTTATTTAAAAAATGTTTCTGCTTGATAAACTGAGAATATACTATTTTATGTAACTCAAGATACATTTAGATAAAGAGAGTCAGAGTCTATAATTTTGAAGAAATTTTGAAATTGCACTGCCTACAAGGGAACCTTCTTCCCAAACACACATCAGGCAACAGTTCAAAGCTGTTTCCAAATTCCAGCAAACAGCATACAGACCAGCTATAGCAACGTGACATGCATAAACTACATGCTGCTGTAAAGACATTTTGCTGGGAGTACAAATACGTGTAAACTGACTATGCAGGAGCATCCATTGTACAGGGAAATGTTTGAGGAATGGAAAGAAAAAAATCCAATAGTAAAACCTCCTTACCCCTAGAAGAAATTCAGCAGTTATTTTAGCAGTGGTACTTTGGGACTCACTTGGGTACACATCTCTATTATTAGGATTTTCATGCTATCTCCAATAACCTGTCAGTTGAACAAGCTGTGCTCAGTAGTAACACACTAAAATTGCTACAGAAATTTTCTGAAGTAAGAAGCACTTCACAAAGCGCTTCTCTTAAACTGAAATGCAGCAACCTGAATGTCTATTCAATATACCTATTTTTGTGCTGAATATTGAAAGCTGTGCTTCTTGCAACAAAATATATAAAAATCCATTATTTCAAAATAAGTAAAAAAATCTAAAATCATGCAGATCTGTGTAGTGCTTTTGCATAATTTAAAAGACTATATAAATCTGAAAAGCTCCTAAAAGAAGGTGGTGAGTTTTCTCCCATCCATTCTTTCCCAATGTTGGGACATTGCTAATGCAAATTACCTGGGTTTCAAATACTATTTTTTAACAAAATTCTCACTGGGTGAATGGGTTCCCTGCTAGCCTAGGATGCACAAAGGGGACTATGCACACCACAAAAATGAGCATAAAAAATGTGAATCAGGCATGTTAGACAAGGTTTAGTTGGCCAGCCAGTTACTTGGTTTCATTCTCTCTGTTGATTAAAAAGAATCAACTGTGTGAGGAATAGATTTCTTTGGTGGGCAAATTTTGGGGTTTTTCAGGCAGTCATGTTACAGCAACCACAAGCAGTCATCATCAGGACTCAGGGCAGTAAAATTGCTCACACTATGTGCCATTTTGACTTCTTCTGGTGCCGTTTCTTAAAAGGAAGAACACACAAAACACTACAGCAGAATAGTCAGACATGACTGCTCCTTTCAAGATGGTGTTAATAAGAAGAATCCCAAGAAGAGTGGGACAAAAAAGTAAAGCTTCTAAAGTAAAACTGAACACTAATAATGTGATATTTCTCTTGAAATATCCCGGATATATATAAATAATGTCGCAATTTTTTTTTAATTCTTTGAATATTTAATAAAACAGGAAGTCTGATACCCCTAAGTAGATTTCCAATGAACACGACTTTTACATTCCAGGAACAAAACATTACTTTCCCCCTCCCAAGAACTTACCATAACTGGAAACTGGCTGTCTGGGTAGAATCACAGAAGTCAATACCCATTGTAGCAGTAAGGGATCCTCCAGGCTCAAGGCACTCTGCATGAAGAGATTTTTAACAGGTAAAGCACACATGCAAGGCAACTGAAGATGTTAAATGCAACTTCCCCGACTTTACATAATTAAAACCCCCAAAAACTCTGTAATAAAAAATCCAATTTATTACAAGTAGGTATCACCTAAGTGTCACACCTGCATGTTTAAACATCCTGGATGCTCCCTCTCACACAATTAATGCACATGAAATGTTTCCATTTCAGTCTTAGAGACCCTTCAACAAAATAAGGCCTTGTATTGGAAAAGCAAGGAAAATAAAATTATTTACAGAAAAAAGATATATTGAAGTGACATCCTTTTCACTGTGCACAGATCCAGCACAGAGATTTCATTTTCAGTAACACCGGTTTGCAGATTTAGTTAGTAAATAGCAAAACACAACAAATAAAATCTACATTAATATACACCATAATGGAAAATTAGGCTGAACTTAAACTATTTCATAATTACTGTGGGTTTACTTATGTCTCAATATTCCACTTGCATTAGCTGGAAGGGAGAAGAAAGATTATGAACACTAAATGGAAAATCACTTCGTGCTATATGAGCAGTGTGGACACTCTTGGCAATGAAGATATCAAGAGACATACTCCTTCTTAAGATTCTTGGCTAATTCACTACACTATTTCCCTAATGTTGTAGAGATAAAGCTTTTGTTAAAGGCTTTTCCTTGTAAGCTCTTTCTTTACATAAGTAAAAACCAACCACTGAAGCAGACTTTGTCTTCTCAAGATTACAACAAAGAGCAGAAAGCACACTTTAAAAGAGAGGAATTCAAATAAAAAGGATTGGGCAGGCAGAAAAATGTCTGATTTCCAGATTATTTGTAATGTACCTGATACTTTCCAGAACTGAAAGTAGAAAGCTGCTCCATGACAAAATGTAACAAAATTTAACTATTTCAAGATTAAGCTTGTAAAAATACGGAAAACATAGAGTTAATGCTGCTGGCTATAGTCTAAACTAACACCAGGAAGTGAATAGGAAACAAAGTATTCCAAGGATTCTGTTTAAAGCATTAAAAGATTACAGGCTCCAGCTCAAATTCAGAATTAACTTTACCAAAGTCTTTGAGCTTAATGTTTTCAAAGGCATTTTCAAATACACTTAGGAACAAGAAAATGTTGTGCACAGTGGGACTTGGGTGAAATAATTTGAACCACTTTTGCTAGAAGAATCAGGACAATAGCCAAGAGCAATTTCAGTGACTGAAGTAAAAGTAGACTTGTACTCCAGCAGGAATACCTGTCTACACTGACACTTCTTCTGTTGGGTCTGCTGGGTAAATTATAGGATGTGTTTTCCAAAAGCTGGAAACAGAAAATGTAGTGAGAACAGGGTGTATATAGTTCTACATAAGATGACAAAGAACACAGAAAATACAGAAAATTCGCATTTGAACAAGAAAAATAACATTTTTGGAAGAAAAACAGATGATGGATAGCTTATTTTCTGCAGAAGAAACCAACAGCTTTGCAGGACAGATACCACAGTGTCTTTCTTGGGGAAAAAAATACTTTAAAGTGTAGGATTGTTTGGTGGAGCTCAAAGAACCTGAAGTGGATAATTCAGTAATTCCATTTTCCCTCCATGTTTTTATGCAAGACAGAGGAATGACACTGTTAATTGACTGCTTTTGTGGGTACAGTATCTCCTGATCTGATTTATAATATTACTATACTTCTACTTGCAAGCCTTTGTGCTTTATTTCTTCAAATGTTTACAAGCAGGGATATAAAATAAAGCTCATGGGCAAAACTAACTTAACATCTCAATTCTGATCTGGACTTATTTTGAAGAATAAGCAGCAAAATGTTCACTTAAAAATAAAAACTATTAATAGAGTTCTAAAAGTAACTGCCTTGATCAAGTATGTATCATTACCAAGACGCAAACAGTATTATTAATTTTAACTCTGAAATAAACCATAGCACTGGAAAATTGCTTTTGTGGCTGTTTGGTATAAATCTGTATAAACTTTTCTATGCTAAAAAAATATTTCAATAGTTTAGAGTCATTTAATGCAAACTAAAATAAACAATACTCTTTAGTATACTGTTGTGCTTTAAGAACATGTTCCTAAATTCTTTTATCATGATATATATTCACATAATAATGTAGCTCATTGAAGGAGAAGAATTTGTATTATGAGACTGAGACACTTCCTTTCCTTCTGACTATACCACAATGTCCTAAAATAAAGAACTGCTGAGAAAAGAAAGCAGGTTGTATACACAGCTATTACTCTTGAAAAAAACTTGCTGTAA
This sequence comes from Cinclus cinclus, assembly GCF_963662255.1. Classification (NCBI taxonomy): domain Eukaryota; kingdom Metazoa; phylum Chordata; class Aves; order Passeriformes; family Cinclidae; genus Cinclus; species Cinclus cinclus. Next base: position 61,648,627 of record NC_085084.1, read on the forward strand.
TCTGTGCTCTCAAGTTTTATACTCTTTTCCACAGAAATTTAGCAAAAAACCTTTCTGATTATAAAGTAAAACAATTTAGGTCAGACTAATAATGTGACTACATATTATTTTTTAACCAGTCTAAGCAGACACACTTTGTGGAACTATGGTACACAGAAGCAAAACTAAAACATACACTTCCACTCTACTGCCATAAGATCACAAGGAAAAACTGACAATGCTCTGAGCCGGCACAATAAATATTTAAAGCTTCATAAGAAAATATTTGTGAAAATAAAAATCAAAACCTCATTTCTAATAGAAGCCCATAATAACCAGCCTAAAAGAATACAGTAGGAGAATCAAAGTTTGTAAGGATGCAGAATTTTGTCCTAACAAGTGGATAGTTGATGAGTGTGTTTGTATGTATACCCACCCCCACCCACTACACACACATACATGAGTATACATGTAACTATTCAAAACCACTTTCTTGTATATGAAATTTTGCTGAAGATTAAGAGTCTGGTTTTTTTTAACGTAGGGTACGGTTACCTATTGGATTAAACTCATGCATCCTCATGCCTGGAGGTAATTTCTTCTCCCCAATGTGAATATTCTCTATCTTCTGATCAGTTGTGTTTGTTACTGTCACTTGCACAGGTACCATACGATCACCAAAAATGCCTGGCTGTCTTGAGAAATGATAGTGAGCAGCTAATCCTTTCCCACTCATTCGATGAAGCAGTTCATGTGTTTTTGTTGGCACACAGGCTTGCGTAGTGACCTGTTAAGTATAACACAATAGTTGGCAAATGCTGTAAGTCAAGAACATGAAAACTGAATATTGCCATCTGCTTTTGAGTTGGAATTTTACTGAACCAGAAACAAAAATATGTAAGGACATAGTGAAATGCATAAGCAAACTGCAGTAATAGACACCAGATAACAGAGAGTTCACAGATAATACACAGATAAAAACATTTCCAGTGCTGAAAATACCTTTGTTGTGTCCGTCTCACTTTCCACGACAAATCTGTTTACAAACTTTTAGTTTTACAGTTAGCTATCAAATTACCAGTTTTTTTAAGAGTTACAGTTAAATGGTTATGTTTTTTTCCAACAATAAACATTCTATGCATCAGAATTCAAGGGTATTCCCAAGCTCATTGTGTAAGGTGAAAGTATAGTGAGAAATTGTCTTCAGTTTCTCTTGTCAAAAACACAAAAAATGTTGTCTAACAATTTCACTGGTGAAAGAATAAAAACACAGTTATATACAACAGAAGGATGCTGCCACTTTTTAAATAGTCTTGCTAGTAGAAACAATAAGAAAAATCCCAAGGATGTTTCAGTCCATTCTATCCTGCAGAAGTAGCATGAAAAAAAGACATTCAATGTGCAAACAAATTCCCAGATACTACTGACAAGGAAATCATGAGCTCAAATATACAAAAGTAAGGGTTATACAGAAATATGCAGACAAGTGAATTTGAATTCTTTACACAAGTTTCAAGGAAAGACCAGGGCTACTTTAAATTATATTTATAAAATAATGACCTGTGACATCACATGACCAGACTTACAGCTAACACAATATTAATGGAAAAGGTGTAATTTGTATGAACCTTCTCAGTTACTGAAAATTCAAATCTCTGAATAGAAGTCCCAAACTTTCACAGATCAATAATCTGCTTAATTTTCCAGAAATAACTGACAATCAAACTCTCAAAAAATCCCTCCCCTCAGTTGTCAAGAAACAATAAAGGAAATGATTTGAATATCTTACTGGTACATAGAAAGAGACAATAACAGTAAGAGGTTATTAGCAGTCAAATTAGCATGTTGCATAACAGAATACTTATTTAATGAAATGGTTCTCCCATTTTATATTAACAGGTTTAGGATATATGTTTAATTCATGTTTATACAAGTATTTTGAGGTACACTAGCTTTTTTGTGTTAACTTAAGGCTGGCTTTATTAATAATATTTTTTAATAGGAATGAAAACATAAAAAGTAGTCAGAAGTCCATCATGCAGATTCTTCAGAATTACAGAGCCACTGAGATTGGAAAAGACCTCTAAGTTCTGTGTCCACCTGTTTACCCAGCCCCGCCATCTTCAGTAAACCATGTTCCTAGGTGTCACACTCACATGCTTTCTTGAAGACATCCAAGAATGGTGAGCCTTCTGTGGCCATCCCATTCCAATGCCTGATAGTCCTTTCAGTGAAGAATTTCTTTCCTTATACCCAACCTAAACCTCTCCTGGAGCCATTTTCTCTTGTTCTGTCATTCACCTGGTAGAAGAGGCCAAACCCCATGTGGCTACACCCTCCTTTCAAGCAACTGTAGAGAGCAATAAAGTCCCTCCTGAGCCTCCTTTTCTCTAGGATAAAAACCCCCAGCTCTCTCAGCTGTTCCTTACTGGCTTTGTGCTCCAGATCCTACCCCAGCTCCACTGCTCTTCTCTGGACTCACTTCAACACCAGAATGACATTCTTGTAGTGAAGAGCCCATAACTGGACACAGCACTCGAGGTGTGGCCTCAGCAGTGCCCAGCACAGGGGGACAATCCCTGCCCTGCTCCTGCTGCCCACACTATTGTTGATCCAGCCCAGGATGCCATTGGCCTTCTTGGCCACCTGGGCACAGCCTGGCTCCTCTTCAGCTGCTGTCACCAGCACCCCCAGGTCCTTTCCAGCCACTCTGTCCCAGCCTGTGGAGCTGCCTGGGGTTGTTGTGAGCCAAGGGCAGGACCCAGGATTGGGCCCTGTTGAACTTCAGACCACTGGTCTCAGCCTTTTGGATCTTTGCCCTTTACAAACCTGTGCTGGCTGGGCCAGATCTCCTGGTTGTGCTGCATGTGCTGCATGATGGCACCCAGGATTAGCTGCTCTAAAATACATACACATAGAGAAAAAAACCTCTCATTATTCTTAAACTGTAACACTGATTCAAGTTTTACTGAATCCTTTATTTGATTTTTTAGAGATTTTAATCTAAGCCTATGCCTCCTTCAGCATTACTTCCTGTTTCAGTAATAAAAACCTTGTGAGCCCATTCACTTTTATTTTCAACATCATACTGTACACAGCAGCAAAAATTCAAAGGACAGTCAGAGCAATGACATTATGTTTAAGTCATCTTTCTTTGTACAGGACATTAATTTTCACTTGCATTTAATGTGGCAGTACTAGAAATAAATAAAACATATGTATGTTGAACAAAGTGATTTACTTCTGGAAAATTGGAGTTTTCAAAGCCTCTACTTGCTAGCAAGGATTTTGAGCTAACAAAGGCTGATATGACTGTAATGTGGCGAATTCCATAGCTACATCAGTCTGGTAAACAGTTCTTTGTTTTAATTCTAAAAATTCTAATGCAGTTGTGATAGAACCCATGGGGCAGGTACCTGCAATCACTTTGGGGTTAAAATAAAATCACACAGAGTTAACAGAACAAGAAGCATCTACTAAACAGGAGATAATCTCCTACAAATCTTACACAGCATATGTTTAAATAATAGAAGTCGTTTGTGTACCTTTGGATGGTTTATGAAAATAACCAATCAATTCTGCAGACACAACATTATTTCTAAAGGAAATCTATGAGACTCGTGATGCCTGCAGATACACAGAGACAAACCACACATATTTTATCAGTTTATTACAGTAAGCAAATAAGCGTGGAATGAGACTGCACATAACTGTCTACTTAACGCTTACTGAAACATTTATAAGAGCTGTTATCTCCCTAATAACAGACAGACAGTGTGCAATTTTAGAGAGGAGAAAAGCTTCATATTTTTTAACACTTCACTAAAAAGTAACTGAAGAGTGTAAAATGAAAAATACTCTGTGCAGTTAGCTGGTAATGGACCATATTATCAACTCAAGTTAGATTTATAGGATACAAACTAGTCACTAATAGTTATTTTATGACAGAGCATGTCTGCTTTTTTGGGTCTAGATTACTAAGATTAAACTTGCAAAACTTTTTTTATACAGCTGTTTAGAAAGACAGTAAAAAAATTAAAATATTGACTGCCCTCCTTCCCCATTTTGACTGAAAGCAACCACATGTAGGGACTTCACACTAATACTGTATAGTTACAGTACCTTGGTACCAGTCAGACAGGCCAGAAGGCTGACTGCACATATTGAAAGATATTCATCACCCTAAAAGAACTGCAAGTATTGTTAAACTAGCTCATATATGAGAACAAGAGCAAGATTGGGATTTTGTCCCTGCTCCTTTATTCATGGGGAAAAAAAGGGGCAAGTGTAAGATCACTGATTTTAGTAGTTGTGGCTTTATCACAACTGAGTGGACTAATTACAAACCACTGAATCCTCCCAATCTGAGTATGTTTCTTTTGGCCAGCTCAGTAACTTCTTATTAATTAAACGTATATTAATACAAAAAACTGTTTCCAATAATTATATAAAATAAAAACTACTACATGGTTTATTAAATCTACTACAAAATAAAAGAAGAGGACACACATTCCTGTCCAAAGTTCCATGGAATCATGAAGAATCAGAATGGTTTGGGCTGGGAGGGACCTTAAAGAAGCATTGTTACTATTAATATTATTATTAATACAGACACAAAATTCTGTTTATTTTCTTTTGTATTTGTTCCTCAGTTTAAAAATCCTGCAATAATAAACAGACTAATTCTTGATCCTAGTTCATAACTGTATAAATGTTTGGATAAAACACGTATTATTGAAAAAAATATTTGCTTCTAAGGATGATAAAAATTATAATTTTATTACTCTAATTTACATTCTGTTAAAACAGTGGACTACATAATTTAATCTAAATAATCCTCCTACTGGCAGTATCCATGACATAATCCAAGAATTACCTACTGAGCTGTGAGAGCTATAACCTCTCTTGCATTCATGGTGAAGCTATGCTCCAGTAACTTTGCAACAGCTAAGAGGAGAAGGGCTATCACATAGCCCAGCCACATTTACATGATCTTTCAACTGAAGCCATGAGAGCAACTTAACTACAATTTTATAGTACTAGGAGAAAGATGGAAAAAATATAAAACCGAAAGTCAACTACTGGCAGGAAATGTGTGCTCAGTTAACAGTCATATATTACAGTCACAAGGCAATTACTTCCTTATACAGCTCTTACAAAAATAATTATTTATTCATAAAAAGATAAGATAAAATGAAGTGCAAGCAAAGAATGGCAGCATCCTAGTCTGCATTATTTCAAGAGACTGTTGGAAAACCCAGAATTACAGCACACCTAAGTCATGATAATATGAGCTGCCAAAGTAATGACAGAATCTCCCTGACAGGGAGCAAGGAAACCAAACAAGCAAGCTAGCTAGCTCCCATTTTGTACAATCTAAGAAGAGCAGCTGGATACTGTCATTTAAATTGGGCTAATTTATCTAGACATATAGACACTCAAGGTCATATGTTGAATTCTGGAAAACACTTTCCACCAAAGGTACATTTAACTGCTTTACATCTAGTGAGTACCTTCTAAATGCCATGTCTGCTAGGAACTCCTTCAATTTCTCAAACATCCTAACTCCCTTCTTTTTGCATTGTCACCAACTTTTAGGCTCCACACTTCCCTTAATTATTAACATGTCAATGAGGCTAATTGAAAATTACCATATTAATGATCATATCTTTAAACCATTAGTGGTTTCAGACAATTTCAGACATTATAAAACGAGTTTCAAAAATTCTTACTTGATTTTGATATTGATAGACACTTTTGTCTCCAAAACCTTGCAAGAAAAATCAAAATAAATAAAACCCAAAACTGCTCAAATAGCTTCCACTGACTTTTAAATCACCCAGAGATGGATCTCAAACATAGTCTGTAAAGCTGCAAAAATTTATTCTCTGCCTTTTTTTCTAAACTGCAATATTTCTGTTTCTGATTAAATAATTTCTGATTCAAATCATCCTTTCAAGGAGAATCATGTGCTCAAGGTAATTACAGAATGGCTTGGGTTGGAAGGGATCATAAAGATCATCAAGTTCCAACATACCTGCCATGGGCAGGCACACCTTTCACTAGGTCAGGTTGCTGAGAGCTCCATCCAACCTGACCTTCAACACTGCCAGGGATATGGGATTCACAGCTTGACTGTACAAGTCCCAGTGCCTCACCACCCTCACAGAATAGAAGTTCTCCCCAACAGCTAATCTAAACCTGCCTTCTTTCAGTTTGAATCCATTCCCTCTGTCCTGTCACTGCATGCTTTTGTGAAAAGGCCCCCTCCATCTTTCTTGTAGGCTTCCTTTAGGTACTACTAGGCTGCAATTAAGTCACAAAGCTTTCTCATTTCAAGCCTTTCCTGATAGGAGAGGTGTTCCAGCCTTCTTACTATCTTGTTGCCCTCCTCTGGACTCCCTCCAGCAGGTCCATGTCCTTGCTGTGCTGGGACCCCAGATCTGGCTGCAGCACTGCAGGTGGGGTCTCAGCAGAGCAGAGCAGAGCAGAGGGGCAGAATCCCCTCCCTGCCCTGCTGCCCACACTGCTCTGGATGCAGCCCAGCACACCTTTGGCTCTCTGGGCTGGGAGTGCCCATGGCTGGGTCATGTCCAGCCTCTCACCCACCAGCACCCCAAAGTCCTTCTGGGCAGGGCTGCTCTGATCTGTCCATCCCCAGCCTGTGTTGGTACCAGGGTTGCTCTGACCCAGGTGCAGCACCTTGCACTTGGCCTTGTTAAACTGCATGAGATTTCCATAGGCTTCCTCCCAGAACCTGCCCATGCGCCTCTGGATGGCATCCTGTCTTCCAGGTGAGGCAACTGTACCACTTCACTTGGTGTCATGTGTGAATTTTCTGAGGGTGCCCTTGATCCCTTTGTCATTAATGAAGATACCAAGTAACACTGGTCCCTGAGTGACACCACTTTGTCAATGATGTCCATCAGGACTGTGAGATACTGAACACCACCCCCTGGATGTGACCATTCAAACACTTTCTTATCAACCCAGCTGTCTGCCCATTAAATCCATCTCTCTAATCAGAGGGGGAGGCAAAAGAGGGAGAGCGGGATGAAGGGGGCCCAAAAACACAGTCACCTTATCCCATTTCATGCCTGAATTCCATTTGACCCCACACATCACTTCCCAGCCTTGCCCCTTATGATGGTACTTCCACTATCCCAGCCTCCTCCCCTTATCCTAGCTTCTCCAACTTGCAGTGGACTGTGTAAAAGGCTTTACAGAAATCCAGAAAAATGGTATCTGTAACCCTTCCCTTCCCCACTGATGCAGTCACCCCATCACAGAAAGCCAGTTGGCTTGGTCAGACAGGACCTGCCCCTCCTGCAGCTATGCCGGCTGTCCCAAATCACCTGCCTGTCCTCCATGTGCCTTAGCACAGCCTCCAGGAGGATCTGTTCCATCATCTTCCCAGGCACAGAAGTGAGATTGACAGGTCAGTAGCTCCCAGGGTCCTCCTTTCTACCCTTCTTAAAAATGGCCACCATGTTTCCCCTTTTCCAGTCACCTGGGACTTGCCCTGAGTGCCTTGAATTTTCAAATGTCATAGAGTGGCGTGGCAACAACATCAGCCAATTCCATTAGGACTCTGAGATGCATCTCCTTGGGTACATTCAGGTCCTCTTGCTGTCTGTGGAAGAATTGCTTAAAGATCTGCCAGCTCTATTCTACTCCCTTGTCCCTGAGCACAGTCTGTCAGGGGATCCCACTGACTAGGTCCCAAAGGCCTGGAAGTCTGCTTTCCTAAAGTTCAAGAGCTGGACTTTAACCTAACCCCTTACCCGACCCCTATCCCTCAGGACTGCACAGTCCACCACCCATGCATGATCCCTGCAGACCAGGCTGCCTCCACTCTTGGTGTCCCAGTTAGCTCACCTGCACTGGTGACCAACAGATCCTGTAACACATTCCCTTGGCAGGGGTGTCTATCACCTGGCTCAGGAAGTTATCCTCCATGTGTTCCAGCAGTCTCCTGCATTGCCTACAGCCCTCCAAGCTCTTTTCCCAACAGCTGCTGGCATGGTTGAGTTCTCCTACAGGACAAAACCCTGTGGGCACAATGCCTCCTGTGGCTGGATCGGGAGGGTTTGGCCAATGGGCTCCCCTTGCTCAGGCAGCTGTACCAGACCCAGCCACAAGGTTCCCTTTGCTGCCTCGGTCTCTGACTTCTCCTCACAGGCTTTCCACCTGCTCACAGATACAAGCTGTGAATCTAGAGATGATCAAAATCTTCAGTAGTACTAAATTACCAATTTTCTAACACTTTTATACCCCTCCGATTTTTTCCTATGGTTTTCCTTAAACTAGAATCAACTAGACAGCATTGCAGTTACTCTGTATCAATAGCAAGTATTGCTCTTTGAGCATAAAAATGACAACATGATATAAATCAACTAGAATTGGGCCTTAACCCGGAGTTCATGAACAGCAGAAAAGTCTCGTAGTTCTATACCAGACTAATCAAGATCTTTAAAGATGGAGTGTGCACCTGTTCTGTGTAACCTGTTCTGGGGGCCATTGATGCCAGCTTGCATTTTGCACAAGTAATACAACCTAAAGCTTTGCATTATAGTAACACCTGGTTTTATTTGAAAATTGGCATCGTTGCCTTTTTCTTCTGCTGAGCATAATGAATCACATGAATAATCGAATGAAAATATTAGTAAAATCTTTTAAAGTGCCACATAAGAAAGAAGTTCAGTAGAAACAAAATGGGAATATTCTGATGATTAAGTCAGAGTTATTAAACAAGCTATTATGAAGAAAATGGCTAAAATCAGTCACATAATTAATACAAACCGTGGTATGCATTCAGAAGTACACATTCTCCCCCAGAAGGTCTGCTGGGATCATTGGTGGGCTATAAAAAGGACTTAAATAGATACCAAGGAAATTTTTTTTGTAGCAACACTAACAGAAAATTCCTACACTTAACCTGGTGAAGTTCTTATCTGTGTATGTGAGACATCAAGATTTTCTATCCTTTCATCCTGTGTATGCTTCCATGAGGAGAAAAGCAGATGGTCTGGTGGCTGATACATGAGACTTTCATCAAGCAGCATGAAACACTTAGTCATTAGGTGTTTCAAGGAAAAGGCATTCTCCGAATACAAAACTAAGTAATTTACTTCAATTTAGTGATTCCATTCTTCCACTGACCACTAAACTGCAAAGTCTGAGAACTTCAGGACTTAGTTTAGTGGTGGACTCAGCAGTGTTAGGTTTGCAGTTGGACTCTGTGGTCTTTTTCAACCTCAATGATTCTTTGATTCTATGATTACCTGAAGTAGTTTAGGAGTTAGAAAAACAGAGTAAGGTGTCAGCCTCACCTTGCATCTTAATTATGAATTTGAAATAGTGGACATTGCTGAGAAGGATTAATATAGATTTTGGCATTGAGTCTAAATGACTTCAAAGAAGTTCTTACAAATGGTTTCTAGTATATTATTTTGATTTTTGGCATACAGCCAGTACTCTAGAGACCTCTAAAGTGAAAACATACTGAACCCTACTGGCCATAACATATAATCTTACAGTTAGATTTATTCTATAACAACTCCTGCATACTGGTTCTTTTCAACAGAAGCATCTAGCTCAAATTTTTCCACAGAAAAGGACATAATCTTCCAGGATAAGTGTATAATATAATTTAAACATTTCTACACAGTATTACTCACAAGCTGAAGTGAATTCTGCCTTTAATACACTGTATTAAAAATCTAGGACAGGTATTTATGAATGTCAAAATGTAAATCACATATTTGCCACCTTCATAAAATTATATTTGAATCTCATTCACTGTATTCTTGTTGAAGAATGCAACATGTTATTTTGGTTTCTATCAGGATAATCCTAATGCACAATAGACCACTCTCAAGGACAAAATCCTGATATAAGCACTGAACTCACTGCATGTAGATATCTGTATCAGTACTTCCTCAATGCAGGAGAAGAGTCTCTTGCGTGTATACTATATGTCTTATACATAATATTGATGTGCCAATTGTCTCCAAGTTTTATTTAATTGTAAACATAATATTTTAACCTAAACAAATCCATAGTCCTTAGAATGCAAAAAATTACAGCTGACCTGAGGCCATGCTCAGCTAACATGGTTTTTCTGTGTTTTGTTTTCCTTAAGTTTTATTTTCTATGCTTAAAAAATAAAAAACCCCATGCACTAGATAGTAGTCTGTTAAGCAGCAGACGTTTATTTATATAACCAATCACCTTCAGTTTATTTGTTTAAATTTAAAAGCATATTTCTATTTTTTTGACTCAGAAAGAAAATTTATGGTGTCAAATTACATATTCATCCTTCACAATGACATTTCTTTTCACACTTGTAAGAAGAAACACCTCTTGATCCCATCCAAACTGCTCAGAGCAATGCAAGCAACACCAAGCACAGCATTCTGCAGACAAAAACCTCACCCCATGGATGAAAAACCCATGGTTTCTAATGAAGGCCCCATCTGCACAGTCAGAGACACCAATGTAGGCAGTAGCTGTGGCCATGATTAAGACCTTTAACTATGTGGCAAATTAGCTACGTAACTTTTTCTCATCTACTTTTGAAATAATCTTGGTCCTACTAATTTAGAGTATTACTGCTACTATTGTCTAAGACTGCCACAGATTGTTAGCTCACTGAGCATAAATGCAGCAGCAGGAACACTGTGACAATGACCATTATTAAAACTTAGTCCATTTCAAAACGTCTTTTAGTACACAAATGTATGTAATAGTAGTTCAAATTTATGATTCATGTAGAAAACATATATTCTAATGCTGCTGGTAAACAGTAGAATGTCTTTGTATATTTTTTTCATAAAACATTCCAAAATAATAAAGTTTTACACAAACCTCCCTTTGTAGTCATGAACTCCTTATTGCACTATGCAACTTAAAAGATGTGGTTTAGAATTCTTACAAATGTACCTTTCCCCCATTCTTCTGCCATTTTCAAATGAAGAACATAGATGTCAAGGACTAGAAACAATAAGCAGCACTTGCAACTATACAAAGCTGGAAATGTTTCTTAACCCAAGTGAACAAAAGTTAAAAATGAAAATTTTTATCAACTTCACAGAAATCAATGTTACATATGAAGATTCTAGAACTAATTTTTTTAGTCTTAACAGGTCAGGACCCTGTTCACCAAGCCATTAGGAGAAAAACATGTAAAAATAAGGTGAAAGTCTGGACTAAAGCAAGCTTTTAAAAACTCATCTCTCTGATGATACTGTGTTTAATAATACAGCCTTTTAAAGAGTCTTTTGTCTCTCCAATATCCTATAGAGTCTGTGGCACAGGAGGGCAGAAAACATTTCTGAATTATTCTGATTTGAGGAAAGAATGGCACATCATTTACCAGCTTTTTTAAAAACAACCTTAACACATGTTAGGAGGTGGGTAATGGAGGGTACCCCCTTCCTGCAACTCTTAGCAAGAACTTTTAGAGCACACTAAAATACAGTGACATTATCTAAAAGATAACAAGTCACTCCATTTTAACAACTGCATTGTCCTTGCACTTCAGTTACACTGTACTGCTAGCCTACAAGTCATGTGGCAACATACCACTAGTGCGCAACAGGGAAGATATGCCTATTAGCAATAACATCTCTCCAGTAGTTGTGTTAGCCCCAGGCTTAGCTTTTACTTTCAATGATCAAATACTTATCTTCTCAAAAATGTTATATTCTTAACATTTTTGGGCGAAAATCTCAGTATTATAGTTTGAATACCAGGTGTTTCATGACATGTTGTGGTGATTCTTCAAGTAAAAGTGCAGATGCAGTCCTACATGCATCAGCCAAAACCTGGTTATTTATTTTTTCAAATATGCCAAGCTAAAAAAAAAATAAAATTTCAATGATCAAGACATTTTGTTAGTTAAAAAGCATTTACTTCTATTTCCATCCATATTTAACAAGCAGAATTTAATTTCAAGGCTTATAGACTCTCTGGCTAGTAAGATATATGTGGAACCGGAGTGACATAATTTAAAATTATAAAGGACCCCTATGCTCTTTGGAGTCATTCCTCTTTACAAAACTCCAAAGCTATAATTACTCATTTTAATTCCACCCCCCCTCCAATTTTTAGATGTATCCGAAGCAAGGAGGCTTCTAAAGAATTTGTGCCATAATAACTGGAGTCTTTGAGTGCAGAGACTATGAGAAGTTGTATTTTAAAAAACTTCCACCTAAAGCTCCAAATTTTCCTACCTATTCTCCTCAAAGTGCTCATCATAATCTCACAATGCTGTGCCGCAGATGAAATGTAAGAAATCTTAACATTGGGAAAAACTGAAATATTGTAACTTGCTGAACAACAATTGCATAGATAGCTTAAAAAGTAATTCTTTCTGCACACCTCAAAAAATAATGTATTAGGCATACAGTTATAATGAAATTGAATTGACTATTACATATATTTAATGTATGTTACATAAGACAGTATTCTAGGTGATATATAAATTTACATTCTATTTCTATTATAATTCTGGTTTTGCAGTTAAATAAACTTTGTTATTGGATCATAATTTACTGTAACCCTCTGAATATAAAGTGAACACTGATTAGCACGTTTTCTGGCACATGCTGTGTCTGTCACTAAACAATGTCTTATTTTAAATTCTGGTTCAGAATCACTGCTTTGACAACTACTGTCACTGTTCAAGGTCTGCATGAAGCTTCAAACTGCATATTATCACCCATTGACAAACTCGACATTTTATGAAGAGCCCCTTCTCACTCTGACTTATCCTCCTTATCCTGTGTAAATAAGTAACGATTCATTTTATAACCTTGACTTTAAAGTCCAGCCATTCCACCCTCTTTTTTCTTCTTCCTAAACAAGTGACAAAGAACAAGGAAGCTGATTGAAGGGGTCCATTATGTATCAACTTAAAGAAAGGCAAAGTGATTGATGAAACTAGCAGTCACCTTCACTGCTAGCTACAGCACCTGTATCCTTTTTGTCAAATGACCTGAAAATCCTGCTGACAGTTTAACATTCGCCACAAGGATACACTCTCTAGTACTGTAGTTTTGAATATTTTTATTTGCTCAGAAATCTGTGGGAACATTCTTTAAGATGGAACTACACATTTAAAACCAGTAGTAATTCATATTTTCTTCAGACAGATCTAATGCTTTCTTAATAGCTACCTGGCAAAACAAATAATACTTGCCAGTAAACTGGCAAACCACAGCTCCTCTGCAATTGTCACACATTTAAATTGTCCACATTATAATCACTTTTACAGTAAGATTTGCCAATCATGGTCAGAGAACCTTAGTTAATTTCCTATCAGAGAAGAAAATCAGTTTCCAGGTGTTAGACTAAGTTTTACAGCTTTTCAGTACCAATCATTCAAAACGAAAACCAACCAAACAAAACCCTCCCTCACACACCACTTTTTCTTTAATTATTATTTTTAGTTTTAAATAATATTTGGCTATTTAAATATCATTCTGGGTTAGCAGATCAAGTAAAACTTCCTTTTATTTTCAAAAAGAAGATTAAAATTGCCAAGCCCAAACCATTCCTACAGTAGTGAAATGGTCTTCTGCTCTCTGTATGAAATAAAATTTTCACTGGGAAAGTGACAACTGAGAGGCAGGAATACCTCAAAAAAATAATACCACCACACTCCCCACTCCAGATTTACTCCATGTGGGACAGAGCACCATTTCCTTTGGGCATTTATTACCTGTTAAAAACCAATCTTTTGGTGAGTGGCAGTTCAGGGTTTTTGAGAGCAAGCTGCAATATTTCTTCGGGTCTGCAGAGTCATAATTAAACCTGAACTGAGTGGAATTGGAGAGGGAAGGTCAGCGAGGTGCCGTATGAGAGATGAGGCTGGGCTGATGGGCACCAAATGAACAAATTATGATGGGCCCCACTCAATGTGATGAGGTCAAATGCTTGTTTCTACCCACTGACAGTTCAATTTCCCTGAAATGTCTCTCGGTTCTCTATGAGCTAATTATGAATGAAAAGTTATCAACTGCCCTCACCAAAAAGAGCTTTCTTGGAGCTTTTAATGTCAAAATATTGTTGGAAAAGCATGCTGGCCAGCTTTTTAGCCAACACAATACCTAGAATAAACTAAATACCACTGTTACACAATATAGTCTAAAATTACAGCATAGATATAAAACATTCTTCAACTACTGTTAAACACATAAGTAAGTTTTATAAAGTAAACCCATATTAATATTACTGTTCATTATCAAAAGAAACCGTGCTTATAGTTTTGTATAACAAACATAACTTCCATCCATAACTTTCAAATATATCCATGTTAACAATAATTTCCAAGAAAATAGTGCTGGATTTTCAGGTCTAAAGTAACCATGTCTAGGTGTATTTCATCATGGTATTTCAGCATAACTCTAAAGTGCCTGATAAAATTACATAGATCTTTCATGAAACTTTAGTTTTCAAAGTAGTGTCCTGATTTCCTTTTTAAAATACTGTCTTTCAAATATTCAAGAACATATGGTAGCACATACATGCAAAGTTTTAAATAAGCAGTAAACACAGGAACTGTTAAATACACACAGAGAAGGTGGATCTTTAAACTGAAGGGAAAATAGAAGTAAATAGACATTAAAATTGCAATTCAGAACAGGACTGTCTGAGAAATTCCAGACTACTTATTTGCCTAGAGAGATAATTTTTGATAATTTATTTGGGCATTATTATTCACTGCTTCAAATTTAAGAAATGAAAGAGTAGTTTAATGTTTTGATTCAGAACATTACTTTGTTTATCCTTTACTACAAAGCTCTTTCTATTTGGTATATTTACTTACAAGTTAGAAATTTTAAAGGAAATTCTTAGAAGTGATTAGAACTTTGCAGAATCTTTTTACATTTGCAATCTATGCACATACTTGGCACAAGTATGCACAAGATGTGACTGTCTGAAAGCATGGATTATACCAACTTCTCAATTATACCAATTAATGCAATGACAGCATGCACGTAGTTACAATAGGATGTTATCAGAGTGCATCTGATATGTATTGATTTATAAACTAGAATTATTTGTCAGATGTTTAGAATTTCTCATAATCATCGTAGAGATAATTTAAACAGAAACTTTTCAGTAAGTGTTTAGTAAAATTAAATATATTTTTAAGGTTATTTAAAGAAATTGTATAAAATAAGCAACTGCAAAAGAGTAAGAGAAATAAATCTAATGACAATGTTCAAAGCAGTCATCTATGTGTCCAACACATATAGTTGCAATATAAATGTGAGTCTGAAGGTTTTCATTAGAGCACAGTATTAAATTTATCAATATAACAGTTGCTGTCACTGAGGTTGGCATACTGTCTTATTAGACACACTGTTGATCAACTGTTATTACAACAACAACAACAACAACAACAACAAAACAGCTATGCTGCACAGAGTCTTCATGTTAAAGTACCACAATTAAGAACAGAGAACTGCAGTTCATTTCTGACAGAACCTTTTCAGGAAGTTGTTTTTTTCTAATTCTTATTGTAATTGCATTGTTCTAATCCTGTATTATAAAGGCAGCTGCTTGCCTATCATTCGTACTTTCCTCGTTAATCCTGACTCAGTGAATTAACCTTTAATTACAGCCGTTAAAATTGAAATGAGCCTCTTGTCTGGCTGGGGCTGCCCCCTTCCAATGCATGAGACTGATGAAAATTTTTAGGGTCAATGAATATGTCCCATGTCATGTCTGATAGATGCTAAAGATGTGAGGAGGTAAATGTTACCTTAGAAAGATGTGGTTGAAATTTTTAAGAGCTACATTTATTGACAAAATAACAGAAAAATACAGCTTAGGTTACCTTTCTCTTCTGTCTGAGTTATAGAGCATAACACACATTCAGAAACACTCTGTTTTACACACATTACCAAAATATACATTTAAAGAACAACTTAAGGAATCATCATTATGCATCATGCATGCTTGTTTTTAAACACTGGCACCAACCCTGTTCACATCAGCTCTACTTCAAAGAGCATAATATATGCATTTTTCATGTTGGAAAGAAAAAGAAACATTATTTTAAACTCTACCATAGACCTAACTATATCAACCAAACAAAAAAAAAAAAAGAAAAAAAAAAGAAAAAAAAGAAAAAAAACCAAGTTGGATTAGTTTTAAGGACAGTACTGAATTTTAATGTAAGGCAAAAAAAAATGACCACAGGTCTCCTCACAGCAACTTATTTAATCAAGCTGCTGTTTCGCAGTATCCTACACTTCAATTCCTATTTTATAAAAAGACTTTAATATTACAATTGCACTCTACTTTGCAATTTGGGCACTTTTATTTTTAAATACATTTGAATGCTGGGTTACTCTTTATAACTCAAAGATAACAGGAGTAAAACAGCAATATAGCACTGAATCAAGTTAATTAGCAACCTGGTTATCCAGAATACAATTACATTAATATACAAGTTGTTAACTACTTACATATTATATTTATATAATTATATTTATATAATTCATATAATTATAAATAGTATATAATTTGCAGTGTATACATTTATTTGAAGAAAATAAGTTGGAGATTTTGACGTCCAGATTTTGTTAAGAATGATTGCATTTAATATATATGAGGTGTATTTTTCAGGCTTAAACATTATCATAAACAGTATCACAAATACTTGTAAATGCATTTTTAAGTAAAGAATAGAGGTGGAATGGAAAAACAGTAGTGTCAAGGCAGGTGTTTTTTTTTTCTTTCAAGCCAACATTTTTAGAAGTATGTGGAGGTAAATTCGGAAAGGACATTATAGCTTTCAAACATCTGCTGCTACACATATTCTTTGTAACCAATTTAAGAACATCCACCTATACAGCAATTTTACATGAACCAAAAAAAAAAAAAAAGAAAAAGTATGTGGGAGTCTTTGTTTCATTCCTTCCTCTAGCTTGCCAATAGTTAATACCTGCTGATGAGCAGCTACTTTCATTTGTAGATTTCCAAGTGCTTTCCCAAGGTGAGTAAGCATCATTATCCTCATTTTTCAAATGGAAAACTAAAAGATTAAGATACTCCCTCCAGATCACATAGCAAGTAGTAAGCCAAAAATAGAACTCATTTTCCATATGTAACACACAGTTCTGTATCCACAGGACCACACTGCCTACCCACAAGCATCAGTCACACCTAATCAGCCACATAGCTGAATTTTGAGCATCACTAAGACAAAGTTACTTTTTAACTCCAAAATTTAAGACTAAGCCTTTTCACTTGCTTCACATGTACAAACTTTCCTAGGCACCCTACTAACATACATTGTAGAACATGGTTTCAATTATGCTTTATTCCAGTTTCAAATCTTGTAGGGCA
This sequence comes from Cinclus cinclus, assembly GCF_963662255.1. NCBI lineage: Eukaryota > Metazoa > Chordata > Aves > Passeriformes > Cinclidae > Cinclus > Cinclus cinclus. The sequence goes on from NC_085084.1 coordinate 61,665,973, forward strand.
CAACAGAGACTCTTCCATATAGAGAAACCCCCATCACAAATGAAGCTGAAAACTGCAGAACTGAAAATGTATCTCTGTCTAATATGCAGTTATGGTCAACAACACAAGAAAAGTTATAACCATTCACAGGAATAGGATATATGTATACTGTCCTGTGGCACACCTACTCCTTTCACCTCCCTACAACAAACCTTCCCAATTCCAATCTGCACATAAAAACATGGGTTTCAGAATTATAATGAAAACACTGACTATATAGGAAAAAAGTTGTGATGAAGCAGCAAAGGGATAAAACTCCTTATAGGAAGCCAAAAACTGAGGGCAAATGGTAAGCTATAAAAATAATAAAATGCTATAATATGCCTGTGTTAACACAAAATTACAAAAACTTATGATAGAAGAGAAGATGTGGCTAATATTGAAGGTGTATTTAAAAGCATCTTCTTTTGCCTGAGTAAAAAAATTTTACAAACATCCTTAAGAGGGTACAGACATACTCACAGAAATGTAAAACTAATTATTTGAAAAACAATGGCAGTTGATCAAAACTTGCCTGAGAACAGTGGGCAGAAGACCACTGTTGCCCACAATCTGCTACTATCATAAGTGGTTGCAATATGTCTCTTTCCTGACAATAACAAATAAATGCCTCTTCTGATGTAGCCATTCCTGAGGTAAGCACTCAGACCAGAGCTTATATGAATGACAAATGTATAACAGTTACAGAATAATTGCTGCTAGCAAAGCTCTGGAAAAAAAAATGAAGTGCATACCAATAACTGTTTGGAAGAACTACTGTTTATTTCTCTACTGTAGGATTTGGAAAATTCTTAAAACACCTTATGCTAACCTCTCTTAGCAAACTGAATAGAAGACTAGAGCTGTTATATAACTCTTCATTGCAATCTTTGGGTTCACAGTATTTCTAAGCAGAGATGCATCAAACAGGAAAAGAATATATTTCAGAGTCAGTCTTAAAACTTGTTACAGTGGAAATACAAACAGCCTAAATGGACAAAGCCACCTAAATTATAAGAAAGTTTTCCCCTCTAAAGACTATGTCAACAACTTAGAAATAAAATACCATTTAAAGTGTTCTCCTAGTATGAAAATACCTTTAGTTAAATATTGAGGGAGTTCATGTTTGCTATTTCTCAAGGAATTCTCTAAGCCTGTAGTCAATTTAAAATTAAATGTATTTATCACCTGATTTGACAGGTCTGCAGCTTGACCTTGACTTTTGACAAAAGCTATTACTTCTTTTTCATGCATCACCACTCCAAAGAATGTCTCAAAGTGTAAACTGGTCAAAAGTTCTTTAGAAGATACAAAACAGAAAACAAGATTATTTACTCCTCCCTTCCTAAACAGCTCCTCTGGAAGGCCAAGTAGTAGGGAAAAATAAAACATACCATTGTAGCAACAACAATCACGAAAAAACAATATATTGACTAAAACCTTAGTAAGTAAAGCAGTACCAGTCCTATAATTACACTTCGATTCTATATGCAGAATAATTGACAGCAAGTTTGAATTGCTGCAACAAATATTTTTATAAGCACTTCCCCACTAGAACAAGAGTCTTCTTCCCCATGTGGTACACATATGTTTTATGAGATTTCCTTAGTCACCCCTGACCTTTTCCCCAGACAATCCTATTTGGGGCAGGGAAACAATCTTCTCCCTTCAAATACTACTCAGAGCATATACCTACACACTTTTTTCCTCATCCAACTTCTTCTCTCACCAGAGCTCATATAGACCTGGCAGTTCTCCCTTGCACTAACACTGTTCTGAACCATAACAAGTTTCTTGCTACCAAAGAAATATTTCCTTCTCACTAATTTTATTCATAGAAGCATGCAACATTTTTACCAGTTAATTATCCTATGCAGCATATTCAAGGGTCTCTACATTTAGGAGAGTACTTGCTTGTACATTTTTACCACCTAAAATCCTAATGAGGAAAGATAATCACTTGCCTGCATACAATGAGAATCCCCACAGAAGCCTCCAGTGACCTCAGTTACCTGGTTCACTTAAACCTGAAGATGAACCACATGTACCAAGGCAGAAGCATGCACACAGATTTACTACATTTTGCATTCAGTTGGAAGAAGATAATCCATGAATTACAAGAGAATTTTGTTTTTCCTGGAACAAACGATAATATGCATGCATGCATTTATATGAGGGGGAAATGTACTGTATGTAAACATGATGATAAAAACAAATGAGCCACCAGACAAAGCATCAGATTGTGCAGTTTATATTCAAGAATATTTTGGTTTTCTAGGTTTTCCCATAACTGTAAAACCATTTTGGTATTTATGCTTTCTACAACATTCAGCAGCTATGAATTTGGAAATTAAAAGTTTTCTAAAAGCTACATCCAATTACCATGCTGAGTGATTTGAGTAATAGACTGCTTGACATATTTCAAGATAAGTGGCTGCTACATTTCTTTGATATTAGGGACATATACTGTAGTTATCTATTTTTACCCCATGCTTTCCGTTGCCTAATAATAAATTAATTTCTCACTGTTAGCTTGGCATGTGCCCTACAGCTATATTCACTTTCTGTTTTCACACTGAAGGAAGAAGTTTTCAGAAGTGTTTTTAGAATTAGCCATCACAGATTAAATTCAAAATACTATTTGAAGAGGCACATTCTCACATAGTCTTAAAAGCTTGTTTTAAATTTTTATTTGCAGGAAATTACCTGGTGGTGCTGAGCAACATGGAATTATAGTTATCTAACTACTTTCATGCATGTAAGACTTTATAAACCATATGGCTATAATTTGAAGGAATGAGTTTTAACCTTAGTATTTAATTTCTGTTGCTCCCTGGTGCAGAAGACAGCAAGGGACCTAATGTACCTCTGCAACTACCAATAGCAATGAGAACTGAGTGTAAATCAGAAAACTGAATACTGACCAAAACATGTAATCACTATCCAGGCAGAAACAATTAATTTTTACATGATCCGGGCTCTTTCCAGGGCAGACAGAAGGAGGAAATGTTGCAGTTTCTTCACTGGCTACCAGACCTCTGTAATACTAAGGAGGCATTTTGCACAGTCATCATACAGAACAACTTCTACTCTTCAGCCCACACCTTCTAGCTCTGTTTATTGAATAGCTCTGTTCCTTTGTAGTTGTCTTCAGAAGAATGGGTAAAGCAGTGAACAGCGGCAATCATGAGGAAGGCAAGCATGAATATGGGAATGGAATATATGTTCATGTACTGAAGACAATGAAAGGAATAAAGATATTGGCTAGCAGGGTCTCCTAAGCCTCTGGCATTACAGATTGCTATCTCTAATTTTTCCTCAAAGGTGATAATTTTGAATTAAAGCAGACACCAGAGTCATTCTTAAGATAACCCAGAGTGAGGTAAATATATGACAGCTTGTGTTTTGAGGTGTCAAAGCCATAAAGGGTCGCAGAGAGGCAACTGAGCCGTGCAGTCAGAGCAACACTGCAGCTGCTGTTAAACACAGACTTGCCACCTAACTGTATACTGTTCCACAGAATAGCATGGAAGAGAATTTTTTGCATCTTCAGACTGTGACATATCAGTGACTACACATCAGTTGTAGTAACTGCATGTCCATGGATTGTTTGTGGCCTGCTTGAAATTTACATCACACACCAAATCTCCTAGACAAGGCTAATTATCTGAAAGTTTCCTATTTCAGCACCAAATCTTGAAGCCTGTAAACATGAAACAGAATCATAAGCAAAGGTTTTCTTCTATTTCTTGAGTCAAATCACTCATGCAGCTCTATTATTTAAGAAATATTTGATGTTGCAAATTGCTGTTACCTATGGAAGCCCAAAGTAGGTTACCAGTGACCATTAAAGTTGCAGTATAGTTTCTAGACATCAACCTCATTATAAACAAGGCTAGGCTAAAAAAGTGCCTGCTTCTCTGGCATTTTGTCTGGTCACTTCTATCCATTTTCACAAGGATATGTACCCTATGTAATACCACTGCAATTTCTATTTAAAATGCAAATATAAATTGGATACACACAAAATACTAAAAAAAACTCAAGTGAAAGAGAACAAACTACTATCCTTTCCCACAATAAAGAAAACCCTCTTACCTCCAGGAGTTTGCTAACCTTAATTATACCTATAGTTTTGAGATTCCCTAATGGAAAGTGCTACAAAGCACTAACAGAATGAATCATGACACATACTGATACACCACTGATTGCAAATCTATACCCTTTTTATTTGCACCCAGGGTCTATGTTTCATATATTTAAGAAAAATTACTTCCAAGTAGCAAAACACCATGATTGGAAGCATGTATGGTAAACAAACAGAGAGAGTATTAGCAAGTATGTGATGTTCTTGTAGCTTATTTTTGATATTGTAGCAAATAAATCATTTAAATACCTGTAGTTTAGATACTTAATTTCTGAATTAAAGTTTCCCCGGAGGCAAAGAAAAAGACAATTTGGAAGAGGTTAAAAATCCTTCAAGGAATCCTCCTCAGATATGCAATATTCATACTTTTCTCCACATTTCAGGATGCAATTACAGATCAAAAAATGCTGCCACACTTGCATGTAAAACATAAATTCATATAAGACTTTCATAGGTGAAAGAACATTTAAAAATAATGACTGCCTCAAAACATGTGAAATGCTTAAACTGATATGCACCCTCCCACTTTTTAAGGGCTACTTACATCGATGACTGATGAACTTGACAGACTTAATCCCTCTAGATCTGCTGCTAAACTCGGGGACAAAACAGCTGCTCTAGGAACTGCCACAGGTGTTACAGGACAAACTAGAAGCAAAAGGGCAAGAGACATTTAAACTGAAAAACAATTTAGGATACTGGGAAAGACCATGATTTTTTTCATTGCATAGAAAGCGTTTTACATCCTCATCTAAATGTTACATTCTTGTATAAAAGTTTCTAAATATTAGATTACTTTTCCAGACATATAGCCCAAATACTCAGAATAAGCAGTGAAAATATAAATACAACTCATACATGTAAGGATCATGTGATTTACTTCATAAGTGTTTTCTCCTCCTTTCCCATTTTTTCTCTATTATCCTTCAGTTTGATAGATACTATGTAGCACTTTTTCATTTACAGGCTACATGCAAAGTACATGTTAACACAGTTCTGTGATGTACTGCACCTACAGAAGTAAACTTTTAAAATGCTACTGCAAATATAGCCAAAAAACAGTGCCAGCTTTATCTTATCATTCCAAGAGTACCATTTCACATTGTTCTTCACAAATTTGAATGCTAATGATTTTTAGCATCTCAATATAATACCATAATTGGCTCATAGATTGCACAGGTGTTGTACAAGCAACATCCTTTATTACCTGAGAAAATAAGCCCACTTTAACAGAAAACGAGTCCAGACACATACAAATTCTCAAAGTAAATGTTTTATACTGTGGTACATTCTAAATTCTGAAACAATTTCTCAATTATGAAACAAAATCTTGCAATAACTGTGCTTAGAAATGACTTGATAGTCTAAGTATTTATTTCATCTGGAAACTGGTACAATAAATTAACAGAACCACTGTTTCAGACATTTAAATTCATTGCATTAATAGAACTGAATTTACACCTTGGGAAAAACGAGACTTCAATCAAGATACTTACAATCATCTAAATCTAAGAGAAACATGTCTTGGGTTTTTGGATTCTTTCTATCTTGTACTGGTTTTTCTTCTTTCTGTCAAAATAGATGAATATTTCATCTGTCACCATATCAGCAAAAAAAAAGCATTTAGTACTTTTATAAAGCAAGTGCATATATTTTACTAGTGTGATAAAGCAATATGCATCCATTTTCAGGGCTTGGCATCCAGAGAATTCACCTGCTGGGGAAGACTTGTTTGTATAGCTAAATTGAACCTAAAATCCACAAATGAATTTCTGTGGCCCCTGTATTTGTTTAATATCAATCATTGTTGCTACATAGAAAATATTTGGTGACAGATCAGACACTTCTGTTAAGACCATTAAAAGAAAAAAAAAGCTACTCTCTCTTAAAGAAAAAAGATCAAAAGATATGGGTACTAACATTTCTGCTTTAATATGAAAAACAGGTCAAAATCCATTCAATATTAAATATAGTGTTATCTGCACTTATCTAGGAGCATGGAATTCTGTCCAATTATCTATTGTGATTTACTTAACAGAAAGTTGATTTTTGCCACCAAAAAGTTTCAGTTTTAAGCCTTGAGATGAGTTCTAATAATAACTAGCTTTACTTTAAGTAAAGACTAGAGAAGTAATAATCCCAGTGCCTTGACAGAATATTGAAACAAAATTTGTTTCAATACCTAAATAAAAAGTTCTAAACAAATCTTGTAAATGTTGGCCATACCTACAGAGCATGTCTAGACAGTGGTGATTCAGGAAAGAATTCACTGTTACAACTCAGTACAGACTGACAAGAGGGTGGTTTAGTATGAAGCATTGATTTTTGGTTGGAGACAGAACCTTGTGTGTCAAAGACTTTTGACATTATGTCATTCCTACCCACTCTAAAGCATCTTTCATTTGTGTCAGCTGAAGAATTTCTTTTACCTTCATCCTCTCTGGCTCACATACCAAGCAGAAGGCTTTGCCATTTTTTTAGAAAATATGTTAACTGCCTTTAGACCTTAAAGACATTGCTCACTACCAAATTATTGCAAGTAATTTAAATGTATTTCCAGGAGTCACACTTTCTAGTTTACTTGTTTCCTCTTAAGCAGTACATGACAGCCAAATAAATACACAAATATAATTATTTTACCACTTCGAATAAATCAACAGGTCTAAATAAATCAGTAAATCCCTTAATGCCCATCGAGGCCATAATTTCTTGAGCATTTGAGACACTCAGGATACAAAGTGTGGAGTCAACTCAGCAGCTAGAACCACTTCCTTTAACCAGCACCATAGAAAAAAATGACGCCTCTTTTCTCACAAGGTGCGTTCCCTTTCTTCTGGTCTCCCAGCTTCACAGTCAGTAGCAAACAAATGATAATAATGAGTTAATTTTTTTTTCTATTTTGCAAGAAATTCTATGGTTCCCTCCAAAGAACATGAAAGAAACTTGCCAGTGTTCTCACTATTTGAAGCCATTGATGTTAATGACTGCCAGGTTTGACCTTGGCCAGGATGACATTGCTCATCATGTTCTTCCTATAAATACCATGGTTCAAACAGAGCGTAGTCACTTACATGATCCCTACAGATATGCTTCAGGTATTCTGTGAGAAGAATCATCTTGTGGACTAAAAAGAACAGGAGCTACTACTTTAAAAGTTATTTTAACATCATCATGGTTCGATGGTCCTTATCTCTATGGTAATTGAGTGCTCTACTACTGCTGATTTATCTGAAATCCAAAACTTAGTTGGACAAAGAAAATATTACAAAATAGCTTTAAAATGGCGCTGAAGGTGTACCATTTCTTAAATATTTTGTCCAGAATTAGTGAGGGACTCTTGCAGAACCAACTTTCTTGAATTCCATTCTGCTCACCACTACCAGACCTTTCTCTTGAGTTGTATTTATTAACAGGTCACTAAGCTTGTTTTGGCTACTTTAGTTTTAAATCTGTTAAATAAGGACAAATAGTATATTTCATAAGCTACAAGTTCTACTTGAATTATTCATGTCAGAGGCACAATTTCATGACAATCCTTCTCATTAATTCAAAACTACTTTACAGCATCATTTGGTGAATATTTAACCCTGAATCTTGGGTTTAGCTGTTATTTCCAGCACTTTTACTATAAATTATGTATCACAACTTTTTTCCTCAACTAGAAACTTTTCAGAAACCAAAACAGACTAAAGGAGAACTCAGTTAAACAAAAGACAAATATATTAAAGATACCTTCAATTTCTGAACTTTCACCCTTTGTCCCCACTTATCCATAAGATACAGTTCCACCTTCAATTATGATTAAAATTCAAAGCTACAGCTTCATATTTGCTAAATATTTCCACAGAGATGGGATATCTCCATTCCCTTTTATTATGCAGCCAATTAAAAGTCTCTAAAAAACTGGCTCAGCCCAGACAAAAACCACACAAGGTTAAGAATTCTATATGCTTCAGTACAAGTTTCTAAAAAAACAGGAGTCACTGCCAAAGAATCCTCTTATTGTTTACTGAAGACAACTAAAATGGGCATTCTAAGTCACAATACCAACAGTATGCTTCAGTTTGCTTTTTTCTGTGACAAACACAAAAAGTACACAAAGCTTGATGAGTTGTTTTATAAGGTGAAATCCATCTCAGCACTGATATTACTTTGAACCTACTACTTAAAAAACGTTTAAAAATGAGGGGGAAATCCATCAAGAGAATTTACTTCTTACACTTCAAAACAAAATAGAATGGTCCTAAAATTAGGCACAATTAAAAAAATTATTGAACCAATGTATGGCAAGGAAAACTTTCACTGGACACATTATTAGAAAACTGCATTTAAATGTATCAGTTAAATATGAAGAACAAGCAAGCAAATAATTCCACCAAGAAGAAAGCAAAAAAAAACCTCAAAAACCTGACCCTACCAATTGGGAAATGTAAAATCAAGAGCTAATTAAATCAACATAAAGCTAATGTTTAAGTGTGATCATGTCTTATTTCCAGCTTAAGTTGAGTGTTCAAGCTTAAGAGAATACTGGGCTACTCATACATGTGTTTGGGTGCTATATATACACAAAACCATAACTATTTTCATGCTTGTATGTATTTCTACATATGGGTATGAACATTAATTGTGTGCAATTTGTGTGCAATTGTGTGCAATTGTGTGCAATTCTGTATAAAACACAAACTAAATCTATTTATGTGGGTCTTGCCTATTACAAACATGATAATTTTAAATTTTTTTTTTCCAACAAAAGAAAATTGATTGGCTATCTATGACCAATAAACAGCCAATGACTGCAGATAATTCAATTGAGTAAAAAAAGCTTTGCATTTGTAATCAAGACAATAAAAAGGTTCTGATGTATCTGACATTTTTCTGTAACACAATTTTTCATCCTTTTTTTTTTTTTCTTAAAACTAAGCCTACAATATAACCCAAACAGTTTTCTACCAAGAAATTCCACTATGGGAAAAGCAGAATACTAAACAAAGAAGTTAAGGTATATTCCATCAAACATTTCTCCATTTGCAATTCATCTTGATAATAGAGATAGAACCTGGTAAATGCATATAGGACTTGAAGCAAGAGATTTCTCTTGCTCAATGCATAATTCATGTGCTCCGCCTGCAAAGTGTGTAAAATGAGAATTTCACACCGCAGCATGAGCCATGGAGCTGCAGAGAAAAGGCAGATGAAATAATATTCTGCTGTGTGAATTTTATTTCTTATCCTCCCAATATTTATACAAAACCATCACTGACAATCCAAATGCATTGACAGATCACCCACTGTTTCCATTGTGTTAGCACTTGAAAGGAGATCAGGCAGAAAGATAGACAATTTGTTTTTGTATATTTTTTAAATAGTGGATCAGGTTTTTAACAGCTGAGTGACTGTATTATACTTGTAGAAAGAGGTCAACAGTAGCTGATTTTAAAACCCGCTGTAGAGACACCTACTTATACATGCATCATACTCAAATCTGCATTTCAGCTCTACAGTATTTATGCTTACAGTATAATATGCATCTGAACACCTCAAATTATCCATATTTCAAAATAATATAAAAGACTGCAGTAGAAGAGACTGACTTTTCTTTTCACTGCAGCTCAATTACAGTGAACACAACAGCTTTTTCAAAATGATTTGTCAGGAGAAAAAATGCTAAATCATTTACAATATATTCCGGAAAATAATCTGATTTTTTTTGCAGCGTATTTTAATGCCAGTAAGTGCATGGATGTATGTAGAAATTAAGTCCCAGTGTGAATATAATAAAACCTTTTTTATTAAGAAAATTCTGCAGAACATGGCAATGGCACCCAACACAATATATATCGAGTGATAAGCATCACCCAAAACATCTGCTATATAATATAGTTCATAACATGTGGCAAACTGAGAAACCATAAAAATAGAGCTCACTAACCACAACTTCTTCTATTACTGTGTGTTTCAGAAAATATTTTTCAGTTTTACTGGAAATGAAATCCCAATGAATAATCTCCCCATATAAACTGCCCAGCCTAAGAACACACTATAGCAGAATAACGTACATATCCTTTCTAATGACAAACCAGCAGAATAAAACATGCATTTCTGAGAGCCTGGTAGAAACCATCTGTTTCCTGGGTGGTCTGCAAATAAGTCAGAAAGGAAGCAGAAAATAAATATGTGTAGTTCCTTTAAAATGTATTTTGACACAAAGGGGTCTATATATAAGACTATACTACTCTTTAAAGTTTGTTAAAAATGTTTTTTTTTTTTTTTTCTTTTCAGCTTGGAAGGTGTTATCTAGATTATTATCAGTTACCTTCATTTATCATTACAGGGCTCAAAACAGATTTCTCTCAAAAAAACCTATTATGCTAGTTAGCATAGAAATCACCTTGAATAAAACCTGCAATTCTCTTCCCCCACCCCCTCATCTAAATGTCTAAAATAAACAAGGACTAGAAACATCTGAATGCAGGCATCGACCATGGTTTAAGCAGAAAATAACTTCAGGGTTCCAGGGATTAATATCATATACTGAAACAGTCCTCCCTGTTCAAGGAGATTAAATTAACTGCCCCCTTCCCCTTTACATATGACCATTGCTGTTTACAGTTCATCAGCCACAGTTTGTTGCCCTTATAATAAATGTGCTAATTTCTAAATGAAAAAGAATATAAGGAACATTTTGCTTCTGCACAGTGAGCTCTATGCTGTCTGCTCTTTTCAATAATCTCCTTGCTACTTTTCTTGCTGCCATGCTTATAAACCCATTGGTATTTATTTTAATGTCTTGTACGATATTTAAAAGCTTTGAAATTTTCCCCTTTATCCTTTGACTCTACTCATATCAACTCTTCTGTCAACTGCTTAAAAATACTTCTTCCTAATACATTTGCTATTAGTTGCTTCTTAATCAAGTAAGACTTCAGAACTACTGCAACATTCTTTCTCTTCTCTTAAAATCCAAGGCTTTGACAACTTTCCATTGACTTCAACAATTCAATCTCAAGCTTCTTGGACATTCCAGTTCTCATATTCAGTGTATTTGACTTCACACATTCTGCTGTTTTAAAACAGAAAAAGCTTTTTTATGTTATTAGTCCTCACACATCCTGCGAAAGAACCAAACAATTTAGAGAAATGTAGTGAAAGAAATTAGCAACATGGCACCAATGTCCTAAGAAAAATGGAAACATGCAGCAGAGAGAAGATGGTATAGTTTAAAGATGATTTTGCAGTGCCTGCTGAGAACTAAGCACATACTAGTACTTTTTGGTGAAAAAAATACTGAGATATGACAAGCCGCAAATTGTTAAAATTAATTCATGTCCCATCTAGTATTGAAGCAGTTTATTCTGAGAGGATTTAAGTTGCATTTTTTGTGCTACCATTTTTTGGCGAGATCCAGTCTGGCTGCTCTAGAATAAAAAACCTTTGACACAGGTGTGTTACCCAATGTGTTATGTGGACAGGAAACAATGATCAAACCATGGAAACATATGTGCATTTCTCAAGTAATACAGCCACACTTCATCTTGCATTACTTGGTTGAAGAAGGGAAGAGATTAAAAGTTAAGATCACAACTCAAGAGTTCTTAGGCAGACCTATAAAGTTACAAAAAGATCGCGTAAAATATAAATCCAAGATTTACAGAAATAGAGAGCCTTACCTCCTTAATTAAAGGAAATACACACCTCAACAGCTTAATCAAGTAATGGCCTTCCCTCTTAACTGGTCAAAACACAGCTATTCACCAGCTACAAAAATTGCCAGAAATGCAACAAAGAATGTCTATTTTGACTATTCTGCCATCTGTATTGGAGTCCTGACTGAAATGGCTTAGCTTAATTTAAAATACATTAGAGTTTCACTTAATTTTCAGTACCACATATCAGTATTAGAAAGGAAACTACTGAGCTACAATTCTACCCTTCAATATTTTTTGTAAATATAAAGGAAGGAATGCATAGGAACTACTTGATAACAGAAAAGTGTCAGAAATTCTTTTACTCTTCTTCCTGAATACATTTAGGAAAAAGTTCCTCATTTATTTCTTTTTTAATGCAAGGTAGGTGGGTAAACAGTAACCTATTCATGCTAATAGCATGAATAGTTAGTTCTATCATGCAAGTTTGAGTATAATGAACTTTTAAGTTCTTTTGCTTCACTAAGGTATGCATTAAATCTTAACTGACACATGTATGCACACGTACTCTGTTGCACATTTTTATATCTTCACGTATTTTGAAACCAATTTAAAAAATACATGTTTTAAAGCTTTTCATATTTTCATAGGATATTTCATACCTATTTTAAGAAATCTAACAGAATTTGTAAGTAACAGAACTCTTTATCCCTATCAAACAAACAGCAAGTAAAAGTTGATTGCTCATTAGGAATATTAATGCTACAATTCTATATATACATCTCAGTTATAGATTCATTAACTGCACTATTCTCAATTTTAACAGACAATTCTAAAACTAAGCGAAGAGTTCCATTACAACATCCATTAGAACATCTTCAAATGCTTAGAAGCAATGTACTAACATTTGTTCTTTGTTTTCTTTCCTCTCAGACCCAGGTACTATAGCTATAGTTTAAGATCCCATTTTAATAAAATAACCATTAACATCCGTGTATTAAGTCTCACCAGTTCAACAATAACCCAAAAATTAAATTAAAAACCAATTAATTTTATTATAAAAGAATAATGTACTGCAAGAAAAAATATCACATTCTGTGTATAAAAAAATAATTAGACTCTGTTATTCTTCTTCAACTACATGCAGTAAAAATAACATGAAATTCTAAACTGAATTAGGGTTTTTTGTTATGAAAACACTTACTTACTTAAACTATCAAACTACTTTTGGACTGGTCTCTATATGAAAAGTAAAAAAAAAAAATATCTTTTTACAAATTCTGGATTATTTTATTTATACATAAAACTACTAATCATCTTCATTCCAACAGTAGGAAACATGGATGGGCAGTTAGATGCACATTCTCATATTTTATAGAGGTTTTAAAAATACATATTTTACTTTACTAACCTTATTAGAGGTAGCATTTCTAGATTTTCCAGATTCAGAGTCACTTTTAGAGTCGGATTCTGACTTGGAGCCTGTAGAACTTTCATCTGATGAAGTGTACTCTGTGTCAGAGGAACTGGATGTGCTTCTCTTTTTGGAAATGCCCTCCGCTTTCTTTTTAATAACTTCTGAATCACTACATATTTAAAAAGAAAAAGAGACGTAAAATCACCAAAGGAATCTGCTTAGGCAATATCCTATATCAGCATTTCAAAGTTTTATTAAATGAGTTTTAAGTCATTACTTCCCCACAATAAAAAACTCAGCTATGACTGAAGAACTTTATTTAAGGCTACACAAAACAGTTCTATTACACTATGCAGTACACAATCACATGCAGTCTAAAACAGTGAAACAGCCGAACAAAATGTGAATATATGAAATACTAGAAAGATTATTTGCATGCATCAAGCTTGTGACATTACAAAAGGAAATGCAGCCACCCTTTTAAATAAAGATGCTTTTATGCTATTCTACCTATGATGAACAGAATATTGGTATATCATCTTTTTGTATGGTAATATTGCTTTAAAAAATAAATTAATTTAGTTTATTCCTTTGTTAATTCTTCTAAATAAAACCACAACACCTAGAAATAAGATTTACAACATCTACAAATAGTTCAACCCATTAAAGAGCTTATACACAAGGGCTCTTATATTCCTATACCTTTGGTCACACTGAATGCCTTACAGCTTCAGACACAGTGTTCATCACGCACGGAAGTTCTGTTCACCCTACCAATATTGGATTATGTTGGTCTGTGTTAATAGCTACTGAATATTATCTGCCTTGTTCACGTCTAATAATACTTTAAATACCAATTAGTAGATTACCCTTTTGTCTCAGGGGGAGTTACTATCACAGGAGATTGTGTTCTGATAGTTATCACGGAGTAGAAAAATTAATACTGTGTATAGAAAAACCCCCTCTATTCTTGGATATGCAAACAACCATTTTATACTTCCAAATCAGGTGTTTCATACACTACCTGATTCAGCTTCCTTCCCAAGACAATAAATTGGTTATTGAAGTGCATGAAGGGTAACAAGGTCAACAATAATTAAACAAATCTAGACCACTCAACTATTAAGAGTCCCTTTGGACTCATATTAAATTGTTACACATTTTTGCTTAGCTTTAGGAGCAGTACAAAAGAATGTACTATGCTGCATCAGTGAGATTGCAGTGTTTTTAGATGAAATATATATAGAGAAGGAGAAATGAAAATCTAACATGACAGAGATCAGAGTAAAGTCTTTCCCATCTCAAGAACTTCCTATGACTGAATTGCCTAAATGAAATTCAATAAAAGCTGTTTAAAATTTAAAATACCATTTAGGCCATGCCTACTCATGTACCTAAAGCTAAAATTACCTCCCCCAAATTTTAGTCAAAAGTATAAAGCAGTAATTTGAAGCTTGCAAAGTTAAAAATGGAACAATAGTACACGTCACAAAAAAACAGTGTAATGTAGCATATCTGATTGTTAAAATAGATACTGAAAATTATGTTTCAGTATGACAACATTTAAAATCTTGTTTGAGGTCAATGACTTAAACAAAAATTCACTATCATATACTGTTCAAAGTTTCTTCACAACAATAGAATTATCTATATTTCATTCACTGCCATTCAACAGTAGCTGCGGTTGCATTAATAAAAGTTATTGTGAACCCAATATATAAATAAAGTTGTTTTTCAATAATTTTTCTTCAGCTTAGCTTTAAAACTAGATTTCAGGATTAAAAATGTTACTTTGCTGCACATCAGCCAGTTTTGATGGGTAATAATTGTTTATCTTACTGCTTAAAATTTCAGATGTTATTCTAATGAAAAGAATTTACTGGTAACTAGCTTTTTAACTTTGCAATGATGAAAAGCCTGTATTAATTTAACCTACAGATTTCATTTGTTCTGAACAGGAAAAACAATATAAATCACTTTTAAAATCATTAAATCCTGACTTAAATTAATAAAGTCATAATTAGGGCATTATGCTGTGTTTGTTATGGAAGTGGCAAGGCGAGCTGCTTTAATTACTGTCTGTAATAAAAGGAGCAGAGTGTGTACTGCGCCCCAATCAGCGCTGTCAGCCACGACTGAGCTGAGCTGCAAACTCATCAAGTGAGCTGGCAGCAGACTACAAAGTAAAGGGCGATCATGTCTGCAGGGGCCGCTTGCTGACAGCAGTGGAAGAAACAGATTCATACAATCCAAGGTATTAGCCCCAATTACTCAAAATTTTAATGATACTTTAATACTGTGATAATGCTGTTGATAATAGGCAATCTTAAAAGCGCTAACAGTTAAATATCTTATGACCGTTTCCCTTCACAGCCCTTGCCTCTAATATTTGGATCATAATCTTTTTAATATAACATTATTTAGAAAAATCAATTGTCTTAGTTACATAATGGCAAAGTGTTGAAGGTCTTAATTTTAGCTCTCAGCAAAATTGCAGCAAAAGGTAATTAAGTGTTTCACACAACTATTTGATCACTTATTCAGCCTCCCAAGGTTACATCAATTTTCAACAAGCCACCCAAGATTTTACTGAAGTTTGAAATTAATTCTAAATATAAGAGTAGTTTGATTAATGAAAATATGAACTAGGTTCATACAATGACTATTACTAGTATACACTGACATCACTCCTTGGCCAATATATGCCCTAAATAACCTAATTAAAGGCTTGGCAGACTGCTAACAGGAAGAATGCTTTATAAGCTAGTATTGCAAAAAATTAAAACCAGACAAACATATACCTACCTTTCATTGACAGCTCTACATGTTTTCTTAGCAGCACTTTCTTTGCTGTCTGATTCACTGTCAGTTGATTCTTCACTGGGAGATGAACTCCCACTACTCTCATCAGTGCTGCCTTCCTCTTTATCTTCCTTCTCACTTTCACTGTCAGACCCACTCCCTGAAATGAAAACAACCCTTACAATTTTGATCCAAATCTTAAATAATTAGTATTTTCGAAATCCAACTTTGTTTTAAATTAAACAATGGTTTAGTATTTTAAGATCCAGGCACAATCTTTAGTATTATTTACACCCTGTGCCAAAAGCAGGCAACGGAATTACTTTCCCCTTATATTAATAAAATTTTGTTAGTTAAAAACCTGTCCTGTTCAGCCTACAGTATTATACTTTTTCAAATTAGAAATATGAATAATAAATGAATCACACGTGGATTCTTCAAAGTTACATAACCCTATTAGGAGCTGGAGATGACCTCAAATTTTCTAGTCTTTACATTCACTCAGTTGCAAAATTATCTTCTCAAACAGTTGCTTAATTAGATAATCTGTTCTTAAATACCCATAGTGACTATGATTGAATCACTGATTTAAACAAATTATTAATACTCTAATTAATTATATAGTTACAAAAGATTCAAATACCTGAAAAGTGAGTGTATGCTTGTATCACTTCAGAAATCACTAATTTCAGTGGTAGAATTCTTAAAACTTTTCTGCATATTTCCTCAGTTTAGGAACTGGAAGGAAGCAGCTCCATGCTCATGTTTTAAGATGTCCCTCTTCCATTCAACTAGATGATGATAATTCTTTCAAGTCTCTAATGCTAAACAGTTTCTGTGTCTAAGGTCTGGACCTGGGAGAATTATGAACTTTACTACATCTGAAACACACTAACATCTTCTTAAATGGCTGTCTTGGGGAACTGCCTATCTGACAATAAATGGGAGAACAGTTAAAAGAACCTCTGCTTACTGAACTTGCAACTGTTACCCCCTTCATCAATATCCGCATTATAATAAACAGAAAACATCATGCAGAACTTCAGAGAAATACTGTAACACAGTCTGCTAAATAAATCTCATGGAAGACTACCCAATTAAGCAAATCTGTTTTTATCAGCAAGCAGCACATGCTATCGAAATAATTCTTCACCACCACCAAATTCTGAAAAACAATTAAGACTTAAGGTTCCTTACAACTAAGCATCTGGGCACTTCTCCTGAAAACAGCTACACGCTTTCAGTTTTAACTGGAGTTACATGCTCTCCTAATTCATATTAGACTCCAAGAAGGATAAAAATAGCATGGCAGCTTTTTCACCTGGGAAACAAATCAAAGGCTCTTCCTTAATATAGCGAATATAAAATTCCACCTCTCCTCCCCAAATTTATTGAGTTTATACACAGCTCTGGCTTTGCCTGCAATATTTTTTTTCTTTTTACATACCAGACAGTTGTCCAGGCAGTGAAAATACAAGTTGCTTTCCAAACACTTACCTGATGAACTGGTACTGGCAGACTCATCTTCCTCTTCTTCTGATTCAGAGTAGAATTTTTCAGTAGGTTTCTCCTTCTTTGGCTTGCCTAGAATTCCAGTCCATTCCTTTGCCTGTAAATAAATTTCAATTTAAGTTTACTTTTGCAACCAGCAATACAAAAATACACATATAATACATCGAATAAAAACATTCAGAGTAGTAGTATTAAGATGTTGCTAAATAAATCATCTAAGCAAGCCAAGAGAAGCTATTAAACTTCTCTTATGTTACACAATTAGAACTAGAAGTCTGGTATATACCTATAAAAGGTGAGAGATGTCTATTAGGTTGTCCAGAAAAAGATTTAGGAAGGTAGATTAAAAGCATCAGTGATGATAAATAAATTTCTATGCCAAAAGAACCTGAAGTCTGAGTTTTATTTCTAGATTCCAGCTGACTATGACCAGGATGAAGGTTAAATAGTGCTAGTCACCACCTTTATCATCCCAAGTTTTAAGCAGAAAACAGATGTGGACACTCTAGGTAGCCACAGACAAATTATATTTCACTTCCATCACAATTCTCCAAATAAAAGTAATTTTTTACCACCAAGAGAATGACAAAATGAGGCAGTATTTCCCCCAGACCTTTTTCTTTCCATATACTTCTATGGTACTTGAGAACCAGTGTTAAAATTCAGGACAGGAGAAAAAAACAAATTGGGAGACAACTCCATCAACAGTTTCATACAGGTTTGCCTCGTTGACTGTATGAACAAGACTTAAGTTTTGAAATAGGCTCTAACAATGACCTGTAAGGCTAATTCTAGAGACACACTGGGTTCCTCTTAAACATCAAAAGCTCCAAAGGCTTAAAAAGTCAATATTCTTTAGGATATAAATGACAATTTGCATGTGGATTGCAGCTTAACTCAGCTTTACTCACATACACTATGTAGGCACATGCAGTATTAGGGAAACCACAAAGTTAATGGAAATGAGATACCCTCCAAAGAAGATGCTTGCAAAAATCTCCCAACATGGCTGAAGGATTTTTCCTGTTTGCCTTGAGGTGTAAAAATTTTTTTACTGTGTTGTAGATGCATGTTATGCCATTTGACCAATTTCCTGCAATACTTTTTGGTCTTATGGATCAAAGCACCTTCACACATTCTTTCATGCCAACCCTATAATTTTTAATCCTGTTTGAGCTGATTATCTAAAATTCTTCCCACAAAATCTTTCAGAAGTTTGTACACAAATATCACTTTTCCTGAAATGTGTATAAGAAGGTAGACACATTACAGTACTGAGGAGAAATGCCTGTCCTACCAGATTGCTGTCCACCAGCTTCTGTAGGTCAGATCTATTTTTTTAATTTTCTTGCTTTTTCTGCATGTAACATCTCATAAGCAAATTAATTAATGTGTGATTTACTGAGGAAGTTGCCTCATTACCAGGACTGCATGCTTTTCTGTGTATATCTGTTAAAATGCTGTGCCCACAACAGCACCATCAGCACACTGTACACCAACACGTTTACATTTCAGCTACTGCTCAACAGCTTTCACTGGCATTCTGACAGAACTCTGGTACCCAACACATAAATCACAACTCTGGTACCAAAACATGACTTTGCTGCAGAGTTTACACTACAGTAACAAAAAGCTGTTGCTAGTAGATGACAAGCCCCATGTGTCAACACATGACTAGTGCACTAATAGATGATGTTTTCCTATCATAAACTTTACTACTCCTCTCCAGATTATCTGAAATGTAAAAACCCTAATCTCTTCCAAACTTGACACTTCAAAACATACATAATCTACATAATCTAATCCCCTGCAGCTGCTTTTTGTTGTTTGTACAACCTATTATTTTTTTTTTTAATTTTGCCTTGGATTTTTCACAAGCCAATCTCTTAATTTCTGACTTCGGTAGTACAGCTACATTCAATTAACATACTGCAGCAGAGTGGAGATTAAAGATATGAAATCAGAAGGGAGATGGAGGTGAAAAAGCTTACTTATTCCACAAATGAAGCAGAAGTGGCCTATAGGTTATCTACTTTTGTCATTGAAAAGAACTAGCATTAAGCAAGTTTCCAGATGCTTGATTTCTAAGATAAAATAAGCAAAAGGGACATTCCCATGCACCAGTGGCTTTCAACAGAGCCCACAGACACTATCTCAGTACATGTAGTTTTGGGCTAATACTTTACATTGACAAGTGCCTTCAGCAAAGTTACTTTCAGTGATGCTGACGTACCAACTCGGCCATCTCGACGTTTCGGACGGAGGGGTCAGGTGCCACCTCTGGCCAGTCAGACAGCTCCAGGTACCCAGTGGCTTGGCTGTTCAGTGTGTGAGACAAGGTGCCAAGCTGGAAATGATCCCGATCTATTAAAAAAGCCGGGCGAGGGAAGAAATACACAAACAACTGTGAGGTCTGCCACAAGGAGCAATCTTAATCAGGGCTAAAGGTAATTGCCATTGTATTACCTCAAATGTCATGGAATAAATATAAACTAGGAAGCTCTTCATAGGTCAAAAAACTGATTTCAGTCCATAGATTACAATAATCTCTCCCATAATGGTCAATAAAAAAGCTAATCAGTCAGTGTGTTTAGAGGTGTTGCTCTGAAATGTAGCTTCTCTAAAAATTACTTTACTGTGAATATTAAGAATGACAGCACAGTTAAACAATCCATATACATGTCTTGGCACAAACACATCCAGAATTTTAATAGTTTTTCTTCAAAATGGAGCTCCTTCTAAAGCTTCAAAACTAGACCTAAGTAAGTATGAAAATTAAAATGCAAATTGTCACAATAAGGGAGTATTTTTAATTTAGATAGCCTGATAAGCTTTTAATGTGAGAGGATAGACAATGGATCTTACCTGTAAAACAACAGGAAAAATGCAGACACAAAACTATGATTTTGGAGAAAAAAGTATCTACAGAGATTCAATTTATTTCAGATTGATATAGCATTTGCAAAACTCACATTAACAATTTTCTAATGAAGTCCAGAAAAAATCTTAGAGCTATTTTCCTAAATTGAAGAATATTCTTCCTTGAAAGACCTACCTTCTGTTATTTAAATAAAATTTATAATCCACATGAACAGAAATGGATCAGCTTGCCAGGGTTTATCATTAGAGAAATGCACTGTGCACCTTGCTTGCTGAAAAGCAAGTAAGCAGACTGAGCATCCTTGCATATTAATCTTTTCTATTTGCTAAGTGACACAATTTGTGAGAGCATTTGAAATAGAATAAGCTGCCACATTCCTTTACACAATAAACATTTACCAAATGATTTTGTCAGTTATACCTTTAAAAGGAGACTCAAGCAATGGGGCAGGTTTCTGTGCCAGAAATATTTTTTTGGCATATTTGCTTAAAGCTCCACTCTTCTCATTCGGAACAATAAGCTGCCTAATAAATCTTGTACGGTCTCTGATGTCGTAGCTTTGATCATACTTGCCGAGATTTAATACATACTGGGTAAGCAATTTTGTCTGTGGAAAAAAACAGGACAAGAACAGAATACAAGTTATTTATGATTATTGATAACTCTGGATAAACATATTTAAAGAGGTAATAAAAATGAATGGTTATGTCAAACAAATGTTGCTCCACAGGGAATATGCATTTCTAAAGCTGCAAATGGAATTCTGCAGCCAAAGCACATGTCCTCTTCTGTATTGGGGAGGTGAATGCTGAGTACTGAGAAGCAGCCATGTGCTAGATTATTAAACTGCTGAAGTGGAAAGAAAGGCATCATTAAAAAAATAATCATATATGGCAAACCCGCTGAAGGGTCTACGTGAGGATAATGAATGTGGAAATACAACTAAAAACATGGCACTCAAAACTTAATCGGAAAAATATGCAGGACATCAAAACATCAGAGGGTATTAGGGGGCTGGCAAACTGCTTCTACTGAGGTGTGTTTTATGAAGAGATACTGTCCCTGGCATAAGCAGTGTCTGCACTCTGACTGCACTCAGTTACTTTATCCTGAATTATGACCCATTAAAGCAGACACATGAATCACTGAACTGGATTACTGCAAATTATTTGCAG
The DNA here is from genome assembly GCF_963662255.1 of Cinclus cinclus. NCBI lineage: Eukaryota > Metazoa > Chordata > Aves > Passeriformes > Cinclidae > Cinclus > Cinclus cinclus. Next base: position 61,687,568 of record NC_085084.1, read on the forward strand.
TGCATTTAGCTGTTACTTTTTCATAAAAGCAAGCTGCTGATGCCCTCTAAAAACCAGGATAAAAGACTTCTTCCATTTTTTTCGTGAAGCTTAAAGCCTTCAGTAATATTGGTAATTTATTTATTTATGTAAGAGAGCAACTCATACTATCACAGGTTTTTATAGCATAATAACAGCTTCCTAATTTGATGTTTGAGAATATTAATATGTCTTCAATAATTTTAATAATTCACATAATTTTTTAATATAAGAAAATAATATAAAAAAGGAAGGAGACACAGAAAATAAAAATAATGTATTGTAACCAGAACAACAGTGCTGAATAGACTGGAATCCACTAGACATATTTGCAACACGTATGCCACTTCATTTATATACAGCCAAACAGGATAAAGAGAAGAAATGCTGTACCATCCCAAGGAAGTAAATTTTGGTACTTCAGCTGAGAACAGATGCATACCACAGGGTTAAAACTGTATCATCGTGGGAGATTTATCTGCTTTATACAAAGAAACAACCTTGCATATACATACATATATGTATATTTATCATGCTATTGCTATGACAATAACACAGTTTCAATCATGTGAGCAGAAAAATGTGTCCAAAAAATCAGTGCACTTTTGAATACACCATTTTAAAAAAAAAAGTTCAGATTAGTAATTTCCAACTTGAGGATGCAAATTGAAGTCTTTTTCTGGAGATATAGAAATGTTTTTTCAGAATACTGATTAAATTCCTGTCAGTGAGATATACAGTGAACAGAAAATGGCTCTAATTCAAACCCCATCAATGCAACATATGCAAGCATTTCAAAAATTAACTATGGCACCAAAGATTGGAAGAAATTAATGACTATACATTAGAATAATATAGCAGCATAACTTAAAAAAATCTTCAATGGAATAGTCTTTGTTTATTTTTTCTCTCTGATACCCAAGAATGTCTATGTGAAAAGATATTTCTTATTCTTGAGGTACTGTCTTAGCTTTTGGAGAGGCAAAACTTTCCCATATGTATTTCACAGTTTACTGGCAGCTAATTCTGTATTAGGGTATAAAATTTTAAACAACTACATCAGACTGAGCCTACATAATCTGCACTCATGCAGGACTTACACTGTTCAATCTAAATGGAATTGGAAGGGAGGGTTCCCAGGTAGCATGAATTAAACTAAATGAGGGATACCTCCGGCAGCCTTTGCCATCACTTCTCCACTGTAAAACAAGGCAAGACTCCTTGCTGTCATGGCAGGAAGCTCAGGAGAATGGATCATAAAACACAATGGTCCTAACCTGTGAATTGCTATAGGGATGGGAAAAGTTGAAGGCCTTGTCACAGTGGGCATTTTTTCAGTGAGTGTTGATGGAATTGCATAAAGACAAATTAGACAGATAAAGACTGAAAGACTGTGTTTCCTTTAATAGGATCATTTACACTACAGTTTTCAGGAAAACAGTGAGGAAACACAATTTTAAAATTTTTTCTTGTGGTAAAGCAATCAAACAAGTGAATACCTTTTCTACATGGAGGGAGCTAATAGAAACAGCTATTTTTAATTTTTTTAAAAAAACAACAAAGCTAACAAATGCGGGTAAGTTTTTCCAACAAAGGACTTTTCCAAAGAAGCTGAAAATCATTTCAGCAAACACACTGATTTGGTGAAACATGACAGATTGTGCATACTATGACTGCTTCATAGAATAGCGACAAAGTATTCTGATCTGTGATTTAATAAATTTATTATCATATGTCAATATTTCCTAATATCTGGACATGCACATTATATAGCCATAATGTAATTTCTTTTATCCCCAAACTGCTGAACCCATTATGATTTCTTGTATACTTTGTTTTGGCTAGAAAGGTTAGGTTTAGGTATTTCCAGAATTCAATCATCCTTCAGCAACATTTCTGGAATTTTCTAGTGACAACAGTTTTTAAGGATTCAATGCCTATCCTATATTAGGAGCAATTAATTTTTTGGCAGATCCCCACTTGAAAATTTTACAACAGAGGTTTTACCAAGAGATGAGGCACTACAATGAGAGAGAAACAGTTATCTGTCCACTCCTAAATATCATTAGCTTTCAGTAACTTGATTCTTTAGACACACAAGATAAGGTTTTTGTGCTAAACCACAACTGACATATCTATTTACACCCTACAACTACTTGGGACTTTTTCTGGTGGGAGTCCTACTGTATTAGACAACAGAAACCCATCAAAATCTCTTTATTCTTTCTGCTGTATGCAAGGAACATCTTAGGCAACTGTATGAGTTCCATTTAGACAGCTATCTAGCACACTCAAGGTTTTATGATCCCAAGTGTTGAAAAAACAAAGCAAGTTTACCAATAGTACAGACAAGCAGAGGGAAGCCTGCCTTTATTACATACCAATCTAGATACACCTGAACCTGAAAGTTCCTTACATTATAAGGATATAAGAATTTGATAGTTCACAAAGTGATTTCAGGATTTAAAGTATACTTTGAATTTTTATAGGAAATCCTGAATGTTAAAAATCATTCCTGTGAATGTGCTTCACTAAGTGTTTCACCATGAACTTAAGGAAACTACAACCAAATAAAAAAATATATTTAGACAAAGGGAATAAAATAAGCAAGTCTTATTTTCTCTAGAAATTTGTGCTTTTCTCCAAAAAAAAACTTAACAGATGAGTTCAACCTGCCTTTCCTTCACCTGGTGAAAGAGCTCTTTTCATCTATTTGGTCAGCACTGAGTGTGTCTTGGCCACCACTTTTCTATATTCTACCACCACTTTTCAATAAAGTGAAATTTTATCTTTGAGGTTTTCACAGCTCCATTAAATTCAGATGAAACTGATGGTTCAATATCAAATTATAAAAATGAAACTGAAAAATGGCTGGACATTTAAGGAACTGAAGTAATTCCAGGAAGCAATTTTAATAATGAGTGAGTAAAGAAGAGTTACTCCTTGAAATAATCATGGAGATACAGGAAGAGCCTCTTTGGAGCCTTCCAGCCTCTAATGGGAAACCCATGGTATTCTAGTTTGAAAGGAACTTTGAATCAACCCAAGTCACCAGACCCACACTGTTAGAAATTTTATGTGAACACCTTGACCACTTGAGATTATAACTTATTCTTCCACAACCTTGAACTACAAGAGGAAAACACCCTTTGAGGAAATTCATCATTTAGCTGGCATCTCAGGAGACAGTTTCTTCTGCTTTATCATCATTACCATGTTTGAATAAAGGGTTATGCAGCACTTACAACAATGATTTAAAATGTATTAAGATGTGAAATAGGAAAAAATGCATCACAGAAATCATCAACTCCTTGTACACAATGGATTTTTGACCAAATACAGTGTGGAAGAATTTATGTGCAAAATTACAAAAACTATATGGAAAATCAGTAAATACAATGGGCTAAAAGAAGACAGTTTAGATTGCAAAACCAAATCTTTCCTTATTTCAGTCAGCATGCTCTTTAAGATGAGCATTGCTAAAGAGAAGTCACCTTTTATTACTGCCCCATTTTAGACTGTATGAGCAAAGCATTCACTCCTATCTGAATGCATTGCCATGCACAGTTCATCACAGCTCATCTCCCACATGCCCTACAAAAAAAAAAGTCTAAGACAAATAATTTCTGTAGTTGCATATAACTATCAAGTAACAAGAAGACTTCACAGTTGCAGAGGTGCAAGGTCCTCTGCTGTGCAAACTGTTGTAAAACAAAGAGGTCCAAGCAGCCCCGGAAAGTATATATATCAGACAATGCATTTCATCTACATTTGGAAAAAAACCCCAACTCTGATTTTACAATCTTTTACAACAATAATTCAAATTACAATGAAAAATTAGTGTCAAAATGCTACATTCTATAGTCAGTGATGGGGTTCACAGTGCTGTCACTTAGAAGAGGCACCTCTCATAGCTATTGTTTTCAGCTGCTTGGAATTCTATGTTCACCTCTTTGTGTTATCTATTTTTACTACTAGAGGTATTAAAACTTACCCCTCCCCAAAATTAAAGGAAATAGGAAGAACTAAATCAAACCAACCAACTAAATAGAACAAAAAAAAGGAAAAGCAGTTACTATCTTTAAAAGAAGTACTGATGGAAAGACAAAAAAAAAGACTATTAGTGGCATCTCCTTTCAAATATACTGAACAAAAAAAGTGAGCAGCCTCTTGTTAAAAATAACAGTATTTTCTTTAAAGTTTTGGGTTTGGTTTGAGAAAACTTTAGATCATGTCAGCAAAATCTGCCACCTGGTATTACTAACACAATTTACAGTTTTCTATTTATGTGAAGTAAAAATTTCACAATTTCCCAAAGACAGATACAAAAAAGAGTTTATCTCATCACTACATTCACATTCATGATCTAGCACACACTGAAAGACTCAATGGTTAGATTTAGTCCATTATATTTTTGGAAAACATATGTTCAGCTTTTCTTCATAGAATAATATGGACTAGGTTTGGTTACTTATACAGAAGTCATTACCAATCTATACAGACTGTACAAAACCTGCCATGACTCTAAATACAATAGTGAGTTTAGGCTTACCTGCTTTGAATTTGTTAAATAGAGTTTTGCACCCAAATTTAAGATCTGCAGCTTTACAAGGTCATCTTCATTTGTGAAGCTCTTGGCTGTCTTTCTCAGAACATCAGGCGCGATCTTTGGAACCCGTTCACAGTACTCGCCAATGAGCCAGAGAATGCTGGCTCTGGCTACTGGAACCTGAGAAAATATTGAGCACTCTAAGTTAACAGAGTCACAAAGACTACTTGCATGTCTCTGTGTTCATTAACAAGTTGAAGAAAATACTATTTAAGGACAACTGCCATGCAAGAAATGCAGCATGAAATTAAATACAGCCATGGTGGTAGACTGAACATTTATACAAATGTACTAATTCTGACCCAAAACTCATGCATTACAGGTTGATGATACAGAGACACATAGAAGCGACATGTTAATGCTCACAGCACAAGCTGATGAAATCCAGGAACACAGTCCAAGCCTTCAAGATGTGGTTGTGAATTCCTGCCACCAGGTTATGGTAAACACCATGTTGGAAAAAATAGGGCTTTTTTTTTTAAACTATATTAATACAGAAATGGTTTCCAACAATACAGCTTCCTCAATTCCTGCCTATCTAGTTTAGAAGCATATGGATTTCTTTAAGACTATTTCTAGCTTTACTTAATTTTTATTCAGAATTTTATGACAATAAGATTTGTATTTTTGCTAATGTCCAAGATCAGCTGAAATCAGAATATTGGTGAGACAGAAGTTCAAAACTGCGATTCACAATTTCTGAATGGGACCTACCATCTTAACTGAAACACTTTGACCAAAAAGTTCACACAGATCTTAGTATTTTGGAGCTACTCAACAGTATCACTGAAATAACTGGCAGTAGCAGCTTTTAGATGAACTCTCAGTTTATAAGGCCGAGTTCAGATGCCCACCAATGCCAGAAACAGAGGAAGGCAAAATGGAAAAGCACAGAAGGAAACAGAAACTCATGCTCCATGCAGTTTAGAAGTAGTTAAGATTTAAATGAAGCAATACACAAATATTCTTGTAAAATGTGAGCTAGCCTACATTACCTGGTGGTCAAGTTAAAAATTTTATCTGCATTACATACATTCCTTGAAAACATTTTTTCTACTTCCTTGAGCAGAAGGAAGGAAGAATGCAATGAGAAATTTCAGAAGAAAGTCTTGTATAGTGTCTACAGACTGTGGTGTTCTAACATTCTGTACAGACTCTTGTTCAACAAATGTTGAAATGTCAGGGGGAAAGCCTAACTGTTCAAGCCTATCAAAAAACTGACTATAATTCAGAAAAAAAGAGAAGTTTTGAATGCAATTTCAGCTAATTTTATTGCCTTTTCTGAAAGGATCAAAACCACTCATACTAACATTTTTCATTAGTCATTACACTACATAGTAATCTTTATTAATAAACTTACTTTAACAGCAGGGTGAGTTTTGCCTTAGCTAAGATTCACAGGATATACATTCTTAAGAAATGCAGCACTGTGGTTCTCAAAGCATTTATTCTTGCTAATTTTATATATGCTTTAATTACTTTTCCAGCATGTCTGTTACTAATAAATGAGCATTTAGTTCTCAGAATTACAATGGGAACCAACTACTAAGTATCTTATTCAGTAACCTTGTAACATTTGAAAGTACTACTTATGAAAGTATAGTCTAAGAGGGTAAAATGGCTCACTAAGCTTAATAAGGAAATACTAATTATGGTCACAAGCATTTTTAATGATTAAATGTGCTCCAGAAAGTTTGGAAACAACTCTAAATAAAGTCAACTTAACAGTATTTGCCTCTGTATTTGACATGGTTGCAAATACATATGCCAACAAAAATATAAACAGGCATGTCATGGGGAAAACAGAGTACTGCCTCCACTGAAAGAAAAAGCACATAATGGATAAACAGAATGTAAAGTCCAACAACAACAATAAAAAGTCCTGTAATAGATAAAGGCCAATTCTGACTATGGGGAAGAAATTTAAGATAGAGGTAACAGAGTATTTTGAGAGTGGCATAACACAGTGATTTAACATATACAGATATATGTAAATAATGATCAAGATACAGATGAGTTCTTTTATGCGAGTTGACAAAAAAATTAAGTAGCCTTGGAATTTACAGTATGAGATGAACAAGCTACCGAACAACCACTATGTGTAAAAACTTTAAATGCAGAGTATGTTCATCTGCAAAATGGTAAGACTGATGCCATTACTGTACACTGATTTTAAAAGGGAAAGAGGTTATTTCTAATGTTCCATAGGTTACACTGCATTAAAACCTCACACCCAATCCATTATTTTAAATTGGGCTAAAGAATAGTAATTGAGTGGTACATTAGATTTTCCAGTATTGGAGCAGTTCAAGTTGCCTACTGTACAGATAGATACCTCTAAATAAGAATATATAGGCAACTTCAGATTTCAGTTATGCTAGATTTATTTTTCTAAAATATTTCATTACAGACCTGTTAAAATACTCAAATTCTCAAGAGATCACCAAATACCACAGTTTGAGCAGCAGCCTACCAGAAACATTCATCTTGTTGTCTTTTTATAAAGCAAAAATAGCCCACAGAGCAGACCAATTTCAGTAATAGCAATAATAATGAAATGCAAATATCATTATTGTACTTCTACTAGTCAAGACCAGGACTACACTTTAAAATCACAAAAAAATGTATTTAAATATATTTAAACAGTGTCCATTTAAGCACAGTGTTTTACTCTTCAAGTTTTTTTCCTTGTTTATAAAATAAGATTATTAGAGTAATAAACTAGTTTTGCAATGCTAAATAATTAGACTAAACAAAGTTTCATTTGAAAAACAGTGACAATGACAGAAATGACAGAAATGACAGAAATTTCTTGTGATATTCTGCCTTTTGGCTGGTGGTTAGGTTACTATGTAAATACTGCATATACATTAAACAATACGTGGCAAATTTGTGCCACAAGAATCAATACCAATTAAGAGACTTTTTGAATCAAACCCTGAGCAGAAGCCATTTTAATGAAAAGTGTATGTTGAACTGATGAACCCAATGTTTCTGTGTCACTGGATTCATTTGGGGTCAAAATCGCACAATATTTTCAGACTTCTTCTTCCCTGTTTAAGTCTTCCAGTTCTCAACCATGTAATATCAAGTGCATGATCCTGCAGCTGTTGTTTCCAGGGCACTCAAAACAGCAAACAAGAAATGAAGCCCCTTCTAGACCTTCACTGCCTTTTCCAGTACAGCTTAAGTAGGGACCTTGAATTGACAAAAATGCAGGAAATAATACTTTCATTATTCAGCCCTGCTCACATTATCCTCAAAGGTAAACAGGACTGTAAATTACTTTGCCTGATGTTTTATTCCATATGGCCCGAGCAAGTGGTTAAGTGCACGTTTTAAGCCTTTAGTACCAGGAGGCAGTTTCTATTGCCATTTCAACCCATTACCTGTCTCGAGGAAAATAAATAAATGGTTAAAAAAGAAAAATGAAAAACCAGCCAGACACTCCCCTCAAAGCAAAACTCTGGTTATTTATGGCAATTAGAGAAGACCAATGAAGTTGATTTAAAATGTCATACTGATAGCAAGAAGAAAAGATACCTAGGAAGGAACTGGAGCAAAGAGAAGTATTAGTTTTTTGTTTTCAAATGGGAGACCTTCAAGGACTCCTCTATTCTTTGAACCTCTACATATAAAATTCCTTTAGAACAAAATTTTTACTTGCAATTGCACCTCTTATACAGTGTACTAATTTTTTAAAAATTGTATTATCATCAAATTATGAGAATTGTTCATTAAATCATCACTAATACATAGGTTTAGAAATGCCTTATTAAAGTGTATCTTAGGTAAAAGAATTTGGCTAGAATCTGAAGACTGCAGAACTGAAATACATACAAAGATATAGATGTCATAGTTTGTGATACCTTCCCACTGCTGCAAGAAAGGAGAAGTAGATTAAAGAAAGCAAGCTGCCTGTTCTGTCAAGCCATATCAGAAAAATAGCTACAAGCAGTATTTATGTAAGACTAGGAAGTCAAGTCTGTTGTCAATAGATGAATGGACAGAGCAGTGTTAAAAATATGAGTCCACTACTCTTGCAATAAGAATCCCAGTCCAAAACAGTAAATAATAACACTTAATTGCATCCATAAGTGACATGATTTTCCTCACATTTTAAGCTCTTCAAAATTACATACCACTATCTTATTTTTGCTCTACATTTGCAACACCTAATCCCATCAAGAATTTTTCCTCCTCATGTCTGGATCAGAAAACTGTTCAAACTTGTTTCATATTCCCGCTCATATTCTAGAAGGAAGTAGGAATAAGTCTAATGAAAAGCAAGCTATCAAAAGAGAACAGCTATCAAAAGAAAAAAACCTGCCTTAGTAGTATTGCCATAGAAAAATCACACCAGAAGTCAAGATTCCCATGACTCAGATAGCAGTCCTTACTCAATACAATGTACCATAATAAATTATTTTTCTAAAAACAGAAAGGCAGAAACAAATTTGGAGACTATTGGCCTTGGAACATTAAGAACAGGATACAAAAAGAAAATATTCTACACATACTGATGAACTTCAAAATATTTCTAAGGAAAAACACATCTTGGAATCATGAATGTTTTCAGAAAGTCATAGAGTTGTTAAGTCAGTGTCTGCAGAAGTCAAGAGGCAGGCAACACCAGGAAAGTGAGATAAAAATCACAAAACAAGCAATAGCACTATGTCATTGTGTAAGATTTCTTCAGCATATCTGACTACTGTGTACACTATTTTTACTTATTCCAGAAGGAAAAGGTAAAGAGAAGAGAGAATATCTGATCAGAGATATGGGATATGAGGAGAAATTAGAATTTTTAGATTAGTAAGCATGATGATGTGGAAAGTAAACAGAAGCTTCCAGTAATGAGATGAGAAGATATATACTAAAGGTGCACCATAGTGAATTTCTCTTATTTTTAAAACCCTTCCCCTAAAGCATCAGATTTTGCTGATGCTGGAGATGAAACTCGTAAGATGGGTTTTGAACTTACCCTTCTTTAAATGGCTCTTTCCCATAAGTATAATTTTTAAACTTCTGTCACTCTAAAAGTACACAGAGAACTAATTAAGCCTACCTCAGAGTGCATTCCTAATACAAATGAGCACTGCTACAATCTCTGCCCCACAGCTTAGCAAATCAATCAATTGTAAAGCATGACAACGTTATTAACACATTGACAGCTAAATGGAAATGTTTCTATGATTTTTAAAAATGGAAGTTTAAAGAGATACATTATTCTCTTGTTGAATGTCTTTAGGACACCGACACGTATTTCTCCATTATAGCTTTTGAAGGGTGTGAGGAAAGGAGCTGAAGCACAGCTAGATCAATTTGTACTATGCACAGGTCTAAGTACTCAAGTATCACATACAAAATAGATCTCACAGATCTTTCCTTGGGCACACCTGGGATAAAAGTTTAAGTTACAAATGAAAACACACAACAGTAACAAAAATAACCACTATTCTCAGAAATGTAAGAAATAATCAGTCAAAGGCTAAACTGAAACAGACCTAGTCTTCACCACAATTTAGTCAGTGATCTACAGGAGTTCAGTGTTTTTTAAGTGAACTTGCTAATATTTCTTATAGTTGGTCTTAATATTTTTTTATATATGGTCTTAATATTTAGCTTCTTATTATTTTGTTTTTTATTTATTTTACAAGGCAATACTGTAATCTTCTAAGTATTCTACATCCTTCCACTTTCTAATTGGCTTCTGTGGATGAAGATGAAAACAAGAACAAATAAATTTCAGTTACATAAATGACCTGAAATAAACATCACAGTGAAAGATTTTAGGCACCTGAACATTGCCAATCACAGGCTTCCACAAGTGAAATTTATAACAATATCAATGAAAAAAAATCAGGCACAAACACAAAAATCTATTCCACTGAGTTTACACTAATTTTGCTTATTTTAGTGGCTGTTCATCATTGACGCAAACTAAATCATTACAGAACAATCAAAAAGTTTCTGTTTTCCTTAAGGGTTTTTTGATTTAATAATGTTAAATTCTACTAAGAATTTCCTCTTCATGCTTTCATCTATGTAATACATAATACTAAATTAATTTAAACTCCAAAAAGCAACAAAGAATTTCTTTGTTCACATTCCCCTACCCTTCCATTTCAAGTCCATTCAAGTCTACATTTGGCTGCTTTTCCCACATCCAAATGCAAGAGTCCTTTAAAAACAGTCATATACTCCTGTAGAGGGCTATAGAGTAGGTCTTCTGTGTTTCAATCCTAATACTTTACAACAACAGAAGAGAGGCCAAGAAAAAAAAAACAAAAATGCCAAAAACAACCAAAATGCCAAAAACCCCTGTGCAAAGTAAGTATGTACACATGTGTTTACTTATGTAAGTATCGATATAATTTGTCAGCATAATAATGGTCAGGAATCCTTGCTCTGTGTCTCTGTTATAGCAGACAAAACCCAAGGAAATTGCGTTATGTCAACTCACAACTACTTTTGCAATAGTAAGATCAGTGTTTAAGGTTAACTGCAGATATCAGGAAATCCAGTAATACTATATTAAGTATTGACGTCTCAAACGAACATCCCTAGTAATTAAATACTCATTCTGAAATGTATACACTTGTCCCTTACAGAAGTAAAGGTTGAGGGTTAGGACTAGATGATCTTTACAGGTCCCTCCTAACCCAAATCATTCTGTGAAGGAATACATTCATTTGCAGACATAGTAGGGCCAGTCAGAAAAATGATACAGCATTCAAATTATAAATATGAGCTATAAATATTATAAATATTAAAATCATAAATATGAAAATGTATTCTATAATTCAAAGTCCAGATCATACCACGGAAGGTATGTATCTTGAAGTAGTAAATAAAAAATGTCAGAGAAAGAGAGAAAGATGTAAAACAATCACCTTGGAGAACCTACAGCTGCTTCTAGGTTCATGACTACATTACTGTAATTCTTGACCACCAATCCTGTGTTCTTGAATAAAAGCCATGGTTCAGAATCAGATCTGGATTTCTACTTTATTCCAATGACTGTTCTATCCCACAGAGTGTTCTCCCACCGCTTAACATTTTCTGATATTCTGTACAACCTCATATTGGAAAACCCCAGAATGTTAAAGTAATTTAAACATGTCTTCTCTGCATCCCCCTTTTTGACTTAAAAAAGGATTTTCTTTTCCACAAAACTTAGAGTATTTATTTGAAAGTATTAATTGTATAAAACAGCTACAAAACTCATCTAAGTTATAAACAGAATCTTTATAAAAGTAACTAATTTCTCTTGTAGAGTATGTGGAAATAGGATGCCAGACTAGTTTGGTAAAAGTGCCAGAACACTGTTTCTGAAATTGTAATAATCCATCAAAATATCGCACAAATTTTCTGAAATTATGGGTGATTATTATACATGAAGTATTACTTATTTGGATACTTAATAAGAAACAGTATCATATCTGGTATGAGCAATTCAGTAGAATTTATTTTCTTTATATCAGTTACAAAGTGATCATCAGCTCTTAGCAACCAAAGATTTATTTAATCTTTTAGTAAGCATGAACCAAGAATACCATGTTTTCTTTTTCTCTTTCTTTTCTCTTTGCTGAATTCAGCTGTGGAGAAATGAACGTTCACTGATTTAGAAACTGCTCCATTATTAAAACTGTGTTATTTCATGAAATGAAACAGTTCTATTTATCATCTCTACAGAAAAATAATTGTTGACAGATCAAAATCTAACACCTTGGGTTTAGGATATAATAGACAGCTACTGGATGTCATCCCTATACTATAATTTAGGACAGATCATTAAGTGTTTTATCAGTTACCGGACCTGTGAGGAGAATTTGGGAAATAAATATTTGCACACCTAAACGTCAGTTAAATCTAAAGACAGATAATAGTGAATAATTCAAATTTTAATGCTAAATATTACAGAATCTCACATACCTAGAAGATAAAAATGCAGCTTCAAGACATTGCAACACACTCATAGCAGCATGTCTGATACCATGGAAAGGTTAGATAATTTAGGGAAAAAGGTTTAAAATAAAACTTTCAAACTCCACTCCAGATCATAGAGACAACTGGGTAATAATCCTTAAGTTAACTGTTTATTTTCATTTCAATTTACCCACTCCACATTCTAAACCTGCTATTCATCCTAGAGTAACAGGACAAGCACTACTCAACATTTCCAGGATTCTCTTTAAAAATAGCTTTCCAGACCTAAGGCATAAATTGGAGCCATCTGATAGCTATTTCCTTTCCATTAAGATAATGAAAAATTATATTTATGTTAAAAATTTTTTTTTTGCTTTTCTCTAATATACATACTTCCATTTACAGCACCAATGCGAAGGAGATAAAAATCTCATTGTTAGTTGACAAGGCAAATAAGACTGTGTGAACAAATACTCACTGTAATGTTATCCAACAGTTTGGCCATATGCTTAATAATTTCGCCATGGTGTGCTGGCTGGGTTTGCAGCAGTTTCTTAATGACAACAACGCTTTCAGCAACTACGATTTCTGTTTTAGACAAAACAAATTATTAATTTTAAAAGCATTTATGCAAAAGAAAAAGGCATAAATAATTGATTGTAAAAGACGTAAAAGCTTTCCAAATATGCTTTGCAAAACTGAATTATATTAATTTGTAAGAAAGAGGTAAACCATTCTACTAAGTAATATAAGTTTAGCTTCCTGAATCAAGTTACAACCAGCAAAAAGAGGACACACACATTCTAAATGTAAAAATACCAACCTAGTACATACTTGTATGAAACTGCTTTTCAGTGAAGCTGCAATTTGTATTTTTCCTATAAAATTGAGGAACAGTGTAAAAAAAATCTGATTTTCATTAAAATTATGCATATTCAAAAGCAATCTGCAGTCTGCAATGAGAATAAGAATGCTTGCATTAAAAGTAACAGCTCATTCATACACTAGAGAAATATCTAAATGTCTCCTTTGCATTTCTTCTAAAGGCAAAGAATGTTTCTGCATCTAAACAGTCTCTCTCAGGTCTGTAACCTAATATCTAGTACATTCAAATGACGCTTCTAAATAGCAAGCTGTTATAAGATTCATGCCAAAGTCATGCACTGAAGTGCTTAACTACTGCAAGAAGTAACATTCACAGCCCGATCAGCTTGTATTAAATGTAGTTTTTGAAGCTGAAAAGACCCCACATAAGCAGAAGCAAGCTTATGTTCAAAAGTAAACTCAGTTATGGAAAGATGAAGAAACCTAGCTACCATTTGTTAAACAGAGGTATTCCTGTATTTCTGTCTGAGATAATCTGACACATGGACCATTCATTCAGCAATCAAGCATGCTCAAGTTTCAACAGAACAGTATGGGGAAGAGATGTTTAAATTTTGGGGGTTGTGGGGTTTTCTTGTTGCTTTCTTTTTTGAGAAAGGAAACTTCTTTATGGAGAAAGGCTTTCCAAGAGCTCTAAGCCTATCATTATGCCATATGCCTCTGAAATGCTTAGATTTTAGCTAGTAGCTTTTTGTGTCATCTTTTATTTGACATGACATCTGTCATTTTTCTAGACTAATTTCTTGAAGCAAGGTTAACATCTCAAGGTCTTGCACAATCTTACAGATCAATTTAATTTACACTGTATTTTGCTAGATATTCAAATAGGAAGCCAGTTCTTGAAACTTGAAAATTAGAATCTGGAATGTTTATAGTGGGGAACAACAGAGTGGCGACTTTCATCATTTAATATTTTGTGATATACTGAACAGTTAGGAAAAATAAAACTGAACCATAAAAAAAGAGTGGACATGAAGTTCATTATAAAAAAACAATTGTTGACAACGTAAAACTGACTATGGTAATATCAGCTGCAGTAGACCAGATGTCATCATAGGAACTACTTTAATGCTGTATCTGGAGCACATTTAAAGAAAATAAACCAGAATTGTAAACAAGTTGTAAATTACAATTGTAAACATTTGTTAACTAGTATTTTTTTTTACACGTCTAGATACTGGGAAAAAAGTACAAACAAAATCAAAATGCATTTGCATCAGAATAAAGACTGGCGTAGTTATAAAACTCCATACTCTGTGAGGCCTGCTCAAGGCCAAAGGATACCAAAAATGAGCAGGAAATAAAACAGAAATACTTAGGTTCAAAACCGTAACAAACTCCAGCAAAATACTAGAAGGGAAGATAAAACGGGCATTCTGAATGTGCAGTCAGAAAATTTTAAAATGTAACTCCTACTAGAATTATCAATGAGGAAGTTCACACAAGGCAATGATAAATGAACATAAAAATTTTGGGACAGTATAATCATATGTAAAAGATTATAAAAAGCAAATTAAATTCTTAAAATAAAGATGAAAAATCACAGAAAATCTGATCAGGAATACCGTTATCAATAAAGAAGACTATATGGGGTACCACAATTTCAATTTTAAAGTCATAGTAAAAATCTTTGTTTCTTCTAACAATTTTGAAGCAACGTGGAATTGAGTAAGTAGGACAGTCTCTGAAGACCCTGCAGCCTGACAACTTCTCAAAAATTTAAAATATACTCAGTCTTACACTGTTCCATTTTGTAAAATAATGATGTATGCAAAAAAAATCAACAATGCAGCAGACAGCAAATTGTAGAACCAAATTAAGGACTTTCTCCAGAATCGGAAATTTGGCTGCATTATAACAGAACCTCAGAAAACCATCTCAGCATGGAGTATATTACCAGAGAACATTCAAAAGGTGAATTCTGAAATACAACATTTGAAATCATTAATGTTGCATCGAATTTTCTTCCATTTACATTAACACGCCCTTGCAGCAACTAAAACACGCAAGTGAAGACTAATTTATCCACAGTCTACAGTTTGTATAATCACTTTATCTAAAAGGAGCAAAACTGCATCAACTGGTTTTCTGGTTTTGGGCAGGATGCCATTTTGGTGGATGCCCCTTCCCCAGAAACATTCAAACTCAGTGTGAGCCACTTAGGTCTATGCAACGTGTCCCTGCCCATGGTAGGGAAGCTGGACTACATGGAATTTAAAGGTCCCTTCTAACCCAAACCATTCTGTTATTAGGGTTATGAACGATGCTAATTGGGCTACAAAAAAATGCTAAAAGGAAATCACTAGAGCTAATTACCCAGACAGACCTAACTTTCTGCTTTTCAGAACTAGCCAAAGTTTAAGCTTTTACCTTATTAACTTCTCCATCCTTATAACACAAATAACAAATCTTGGAAACCCTATTAACACATATAAATGGGATGCTACAAGTTGCTTTTATTTCATGTCATTCCAACAGTAACTAGTTACCAGATGTATTAACAGTCCCAGTAACTTTATGAATTGCAGTTTCACATAGAAATGTAGGGCAAAAAATGTTTTAGCTATCCATTCTACAATCATGCTTTCCTTCAATATGCAACTTTCAACTGAAAATGGAAGTCACTCATCAAAAAAAACCCTGCAGGACTTCTAGTATATGCAGTACAGTCAAGAGGCTTCCTATAATCCAATCTGCCTCTAACATCTAAAATTACTGTTATGCAACAGTGGGGCCAGGAGTCACTTGAAACTATCAATACAATTGCTTAAAGGAAATGCATCAGCCGAATAGCAAATTGAGACTAGAGAAAGAAAATAAATTTTCTTTTTGTCCTTCCTTTAGCAGATGAGTAAGGAAAAATTTCTCAGCCCTCACCATGGCTTCACAAAAACAAAACAAAAACAGTCTCTTCAGGAGTCAGTCAAGTTTAGCTTGTGATAATCATTCACTAAGGTATCTCATCACTAAAATTTCTAGTTTCTGTTGCACTTCTGTAGTTCAAATGTTGTTGTTTTTTTTCTCACACATACCACAGCTTTCCTGAGTAGGGAAAATTTGACTTTAAGTCACTTATAAGCATGCAAAGAGAATTTCAAGAGCAGTTCTTGACATCCCCAGAGCCTTGTTTCTGGAACAATGCCCTGCCTCTCATCACCCAAATTGCAGAAACATTATTAACTGTAAAGCTCTTGTTCCAGAGCCAAGATATCCTGAGTGTTGGGTTACATTTACAGTTACAGAACAAGCACATGGAATCAGAAGGCACTTTTCCCACAAGCTTGTTCTTCAGGATTCTGTTTTGTTTTGGTAGAATTAGTATGAGCACCTCTGTTCTGCACTCAGTTGAATTCTTCATAATAAGAAAACAGTACAGAGAAAGCACAGCTGACTCTGCTGCCACAGACCTCAGAACCTGCTGGACCCACCAGCTTGTGCTTCATGCTACACGAAGCAGGATCACTACTTCCAGGCTTCCAATGACCACGAAAGCAGCAGCAGAGCAAACAGATTGCTTGCTTACTTAAACAGTAAAAGTTGGGGAAAAGCAAGATTAACCAAGACTCTCAAAGCTATTCTCCTACACTATACTATATCTCTTTTTTATTCCCTTACCATGCCAAAACTCTTACGTTCAGTAAGCTGTGACTATCGGTAATTTCCTGCCACCTGGGGAAAGGTACCATGTAAATTATGCCATTCTATTCATTCCTTGAAAAAAGGAATAAAGACACTGCAGCTATGGTAAAGCAATTTGCCAGCTGCCAGATTTAAAAGATCCTCAATATATCCTTTGCAGCCTTTCAGAACACTAAGCTCAAGAAGATAATTTTATTTGCTAGACAACTACTTAGAAACAGACATGAAAACTAATCTTGTTGAGACAGACCTTTGTATACATGTACACACATATGTGTGTATTTAAATATATAGATATATACATATTTAATCACTCTGAAAAATAAATTAAATTGACAATCTGTAATAAAAGAAAAAACTTTCCTCTTATCTTGGTTCCTTCTGAGCAAAACAAAAACAAAGCAAGAAAACAGACAGGATTGTTAAGTAACAAAATCTGTATTCTGAAGTGACAGTTTTATTATTTCATTTAAAACAGAAGAAATATGGAGATTTGTGCATGCTGAAGGAAGCCTACTCAGACAAAGATGGCTAGAAGAATCAGACAAAATCAAGAACAACTTTTGAATCTTGTATTTTTACTATGGTTGTTGCTGAATATCATATAAGAAGGTGCACTGTGCAAACATAGCTTTGTAACATATGGAAAGATATTTTAAACACAGTTGATAAACAGAAAGGCTTAAACAGAAATAAGATCTACAGCTCAAAGAAATGAAAGCCACATATATTTAAAGTATAAAGCCATACATGGAGGCCACTCAAGAATTACTGATATAAGATGAGATGGTTGAGAATGACAACTCAGTTCATAAAAAGAATGGGAGAAAGCTCTATGTGCATTAGTGGGTCACTGGCCAAATATGCACTGCCAAAACGATGTCCCTAATATAGGCCTTCTCAGGATTACCCCAAAAAAATGTCCAGGAGATACAGAGAGGCATTAATGCTGCCTGTCAAGGCTGTGAGCAATGTCACCTAAGTTCTTCGAACTGCTTGAACTTCTGCAGGACACTCCAAAATTATGCTTTTGGTCCTTACTGACATTATTTATTAACTCATATTACTGACTACTTATGAAATAAGAATCTGCCATATTCATTGGTAACTAGTAAGAATATGCAATATTATTAGGTATTAAGTTACCATGCTGCTATACTCGATTTGACTTTATCTGCTCCTTGCTCTGTTACTTAGTGATTTGAAACTTTGTTTCACTATCCAAAAATAACACTAGCCTAGACTACAAAACCAAGCCAAATTTGGGACCATTTATTCCAAAACTATTTCATACATGTTTTCAGTTAGGCATTGATGCACTAAAAAAAAAATTCCAAGCTTTCAGCACCCTCTACAGGCTAACTGCATTGATGCAACTTGAATTGTAACTTAACTATTGCTACCTATGATAATCTAAACAGCACACTTCAATAATCAGAGCATTTTAAGAAAAGGTAGGTAAGTGTGTAATTGATTGCCACAATGAATTAATTTCTCTAACAGAGGATAAAATAACTACTCAGTGAATATCAGAGCCTTTGGAATTGCAGGATTTTTATCCAGTTGTGTCAGCCAAATTCTTACAGAAGTCAGCTCTTGCTTCTTGATGTGATCTGAAGCTTTGTGTAGTTCTAAGAAAACACTTCATGCCATCAGCTACCCAGGAAACAAAGAGAACTTTATCTTACCATCCCTGTTGGACAGCAAACAGACGAGGCCATTAAGGCACGTGTCAGTCACTTCGGTGATGTTGGTTGCACATCTGCCTATAGCCTGGATCGTAGCTGCAGCAAACTGCTTATCCTGGCTTTTCACATAAGTCTAAAGAAACAGGATTTTTGTTAGTCAATATATAGCTCTTGTCAACCAAAGACTTACCACATTATTTTCATGAGGCAGACATACTGTATATTAAATTAACTTAGAAAGCTACATTGCACATTACAAGCTATAATTTTTCATCTCACTGTCACTTTTAGAAGACCTTTTCTTTGGTCACCCATAGCCATGCAAAACTCTGATTTCAAGAAATCTTGGGGCAGGGGGCAATTACCCAAAAATAGCCATTAGTTTGTGTGCAAGGCTGGAGGAGTTGATGAGCTCTCTCTTCAGAGGTTTCAGTTCATTTAACTAGGAGCATCTGTGAAACTATGAATAACCTACCTGCCTAAGAAACAGTACCTTTCACAGAAATCTAGCCAGAGAACTGAAGCAATACAATAAGATGTCATAAGCAAAGAGGAAAGAAAGGAGGACAGACACGGTTTCACAATATAGGCAGAAGATCTTGTTGATACATAAAGATACTGGAGACAATAGAAACTATTTCATCAAACACCTTATGGAAATGAGGTTTGGCAACAAATGCTAAGGGTCAAATACTGCTAAAAGTAAGACCCTATTCATATAGTGACTTACAGTGTCAGTCAAGTTGCTGGAATATGTGTTTCAGAATATGGAATGATTGAGTTGTTTTCATCACTTTTTTTTTTTTCTTTTGGTAGCTGGAAGGAGAGTGAGAAATGAAATATTTGAACTCCTTCCCATATACAAATAGCTCCCTTATCCATTATAGTATGAGATGGTTTAACTTCCATTTTTGGAATATGTCATCCTCAAGAATACTTAAACTTGATAAATTTAAGCCTAGGAGAAGCATCCAACAATGGAAAAAGAGATCATAAGTATAAGCAGAATACACTTTTACACAAACCTGAAATTCTCGAAGCAGAGTTGATATGTTGGCTTCATTTGCTAAATTTGTCAAGATTTCAAGCTACAAGAAAAAAAATCCAGATGTTGTCAAAAATTAAAATAAAATCTTGTAAACAGTACTACATGTACACTATACTTTCATTGTCTGTAAAAGATATTTTAAAACCACCACTCAGAATTCAACAGAGTATACCAGATATCAGTACAAACTGGTGACACCATTGCACTCAGGAGGCTTATTTTCCTTGCAAGTACTTGCAAAGTTTACAAAGCAGGAATCCAGGATTCAGTGACGCATTTTTTATGAGCCTGCGCTTAAGTGTTTCATTACATATCAAATGGGCTTGAAATACTTCTGTCAGCTTTCCAATGTTATACAATAGGCTTTAGCATATAAGAACCACATGACAGTGCAAGAAGAAACAACAGAAGTCACAACTGCATCAGGGGAGCAATAAATTGCCCATAATATTCAGATGAACTGTAATAAAAGATCTTTAAACTCAGGAAATAAACATTTGCATCTATGAGATTCCTCAGATCTTATTCAACATCAACAACATCAGACCCTGGAAGTCCTCCACTTTGTCCTAGTGAGCAGAAGGATGATATACAACACAGCATATATTGTTAAGATGCTATGCTTCCAGCCTGTTTTAACTTTGAATTAAATAAACTGAAAACACTACCCTGCCTCCCCAAAGGGAAGTCATGCCCCAGAAATACATTGGTATTTTTTGACTTGGAGGCATCCAGAAAAGGATACTCAAGTGATACAGTCCACCTGTACCTCAAAAGAATTTCGTAAGATGTATCACTAAGGGCTCTTAAAGATACATACATATCTAGAATAGCATAGAAAGCAAGAGGATAAATGAAAAAGAGAAACAGGAAAGAGCAAAGGAGATTATTTTATAGTACAGGGTGGCTATCAATGGAATATCACAAATATCTTCACTGGACTTTTTTCACAAACTATGAAAGTAAGGAGAAGACAGGCAATAAAATTTTCAACTGACACATTTCAGGGAAGTGAAGACAAAGGCTGACTAAGAAAAGCCATATAAGAGTTCCAGATAGTAGAAAACTGATTAATAAAACAGAAAAACAAATCAACACATGTCTGCAAAGTAATGCTTGTAATTGGGAAAAAACGTTAACTATTCAGAAAATTAGACTCTGAAATGATGACAACTAATTATAACTGAGAATTTGTGATTTAAATAGGTTACTGCAAAAATACAAGCTCAATGCTAACCACTGATCAAAAAAGCAAATTTGATATTGGAAAATAAAAAAACACAAATCCAAACAGCTCAAGAGATAAATTCCAGGGTACTCCTACATATTAATTACTGTCATGGGTCTCATCATTGTATTTTGAAACATGTAGGCTTGAAGTACTGAGGTAGAAGAGGGAGAAAAACACAAGATTTTTCAAAAAGGTTTAAGAGTCTTCTAAAAATGTAATGTAAATGTAAGAGTTTAGGGTCTTCTAAATTTTTCAGCTCTTATGAAACAAATGAGACAATGAAAGAAAAAAACACAATTTCTACTTCTCCACCTCTTCTCCAATATATTATCAATTAATATGGGAATTTAAATATATCAATTTTCTATTATTTTTGGACTGACTATTCTTGGTAACAGTAAGGAATTCCTCCCAATATTCCTAAAACATAGAGAATACTTTCGGCATGATAGTTTCGGCATAGCCATCTTGGACACACACCACTCTTGCACATATAATGTAAGTGCAACATGCATGTAAAACAAAGATAAGGAAAAAATGTTTCTTTCAGAAAACTATCTTCCACTCCTAAACACAGGTGCCTATGACAATCTAAACCAAAACAAGAGAAAAGGCACATAACAGTAGACACTTTTTTAGCATTGTCTTGTCAAGGATTTCACATTTGTTAAAGAGTAAGAACAGAGAAAACAACAAGGAAACAGCTGAAAACATGCATTGAGTTGTGGCCTTGAGGAAAGCCTAAAGTACTTCTCCTATCAAATACTGACTTCAAAGAAAATTTGGGACTCAAACACTGCCCTATTTTGTACAGGGGAACAGACTCTTCTTAAGCTAACAGTATTAAAGACTCTTTTCTTCCCATTAAATAGTCAAACTCCCCATGTTAGAATGCCTGGTTGAAAAAAAAATATAATGCTCTCTATCACTGAAAGGTTCTAAAAGCTGTAGTGAAATATACAGCTGTTTCCACCTGCAACATCGTAACAGGAACTTTCAGATAGCCTGACAAGCCTGAAGGCCCCTTGTGAAGTAACTAAAGGCCCTGATAAGATAAAGTGAGATAAAGAAACAGCACAGAATGACCTGTGTTATATCAGTGAAAAACATTTTACTTTTCTGTTGCAAACTGATCAGTCCAGCAGTATATAGAAAAATTTGCCTTTAATAAACTCACCTTGAGTGTTTTGATCATAGTTGGATCAGTTGATCTAACATAGAAACTCTTCAGGTAAGGTTCAAACATGCCCTGAAAATCAGAACATACTTAAGTAACTCTCCTATGTTTCATATACAGTGTGACTAAAAAATTCTAAATAGGGTATACCTTTCTCTGAATTGACATAGTGGCAATATTTTGCAGGACAATATACTGCACCTCCCTAGAATGTGAAAAGAAAACCAAGAGTCATTCCACCAAATTACTGATACATAGAATAAGAATAATTCAACATGGCAAAGAAAGTCCAATTCTATTTGAACATCAGCTTAGTTATCCATTTGTTTTGGCACAAACATAGAAGGCAAAGCTTATTGCAAACTGCTAACTTCATCAGTTGTTTCACAGGAAGATTGACGCATGATGAAACCAGGGTCTCATTTTTTAAAACTTGAATACACAAAAATACTCACTGACACCAGTGCAATGGAGCCTTTTGTAGGCCTTGGATATTTATTCAAACCAGAATTACATGAATAATTTTGATATAATGGAAACAGCTTTAAAAAGCCTTACATTTTATTCACCTTCTTGAAATAAATATTTCATGGTGACATAGCTGAGAATGAAAACACACAGGCTTCATCTGCAGTGTTGAAATAACTGCATTAATGAAAAGAACAGTTAAGCCTTTCACAATTAGCAAGAATCACTATGACTTTTTTCTCTTAAAGAATTTTTTCCTCAAAAAAGGTCAGGATCACCTGTGACTCAAGGGTATACACTGGCAGACATACACATCTGTAAAAAACTAACACTTTTACATAACAGAGTATGCAAGAGATAGACAATAGATTTATGCAACATTCCACAAAAAACATTAAACATATTTGGAGAGGGTATTCTCACCACTAATAAATGAGTTTAAAAGCCTCCACATGAGTGAGCAAAAAGAAATCTGAGTACTAGTCTGAAGCTTTTAAAGTGCATATTTTGTGTCACCAATTGCTTAAAAAGTAATACTTTACACACAATTTTTCTGAACCGTAAGTGCTCAAATCCTTGTATGTTGCAAATCTCATCCTAATAGAGAAATCATTATACTCATTATCTCCTCTTACTCAAAACAGTCTAATAGCCCTAAGGTAATTACAGCTGCTGCTTACAAAGAAAAGTGATAATAGAGAAGTACTTAAAATCTTTTAAACTTATTTTATGCAATTCTTACATAGGTGCATGGCAATAGTCAGCTCCACATAATGAAACAAGACTGGAAATTGCTATGAGATGCTCTTTCTGGCACTCTCACCCTAACTCGATTACAGCTTAGTTGACATTAATTTAAAGGCCACAAGCAAATAACTTCAAGGGTAAACAGCAAAAGCTTATTTCGAAATGTTTCTAGAAGCAGAAGTGTTTCACTCAGAATGGTAACAGAGAACAGAAAAGCCATACAATACAGAAAAATCAGAAGACCAGTGCCATTTAACTATCTCAGTAGTTTATCCTTTATCTCGGTAGTAGCTGAGATACAGGAAAGAAGTGATTTTTCTTTTAATGAAACCTTAGTATAAACAAGCAAGAAACCACATGCAAATAATCCTTTCAACCTGTGAGTATGAGTTTATACATTATCTGCCTATTGCTTTAGTCACTTAACTCATGTTGCATGAAGAGAATGTGAAGCATACTGTACTATAAAGTCAAACACAAAAATAATAGTGATTCATTCTTATCTGAAATAAAAGCATTAATACTCTATCTAGTCCCATTTTATTTCTTTAACAACTTTTAAATAATAGAGAAACGGAGCTGCAGAACTTTTACAGAGAATCCACTTTCTGATGGCAGGGCTTACAAAAGTTAAGGTATACCTAAGATGAGTAATCTTGCCAGACTCACAATAGATGTGAGCTTTTTTTAAAATTCTTTGTCTGTTTGACATAACTGATTTACAAAGTAAATTATTTTCACAGTGAAGTTCTAGCCAAAAATACCATTTTTAGTTAAAAAGTTATTATAAAAACAATTAATATTGTCTCATGTAAACCATTCAAAGCTTTTCATACAAATACATGGAAGTTCAAAATCTAAGAACTGAACAGGGAAGATAAATACTTCTGTGCAGCAAATACGGGCACGCTATGCAAAAACTATGAAATAAAAATGAAAAAATAGCATTATCTTAAGAAATATGGCAGGTAAGACCTTTCATAGAAAAGCAGACAAAATATTATTGAAGATGATGAAGTCTAAACAGAACATTCTGTTATCTGATATCCAGTGATCACTTATAAATTCACTCACTTTGGGATTTGTATTACAGTGCAGGAATATAAAATATACATCAGAAGACCTCTTTAGTGCTTAGCAAGACAGTAAGGAACTCAACAGAACTAAATTTCCAGTAATTTTTAAAAAATCAAGATATTAAGCAAACCTGTTAGTACTGACTCTATTTAAATCCTAACTAGGCAGCCATGATTCTTGTCAGAACAAAAATCATAAGAATGAAACACAATAACCAATGCAGACCTTCCCTGCACGGGACACCAAAAATTATGGGAATACTTTTATTATTATTCATTTGCTGAGTGAAAGTGAGTATTACAGGACAATTTCAAAATTAAATGAATTGTGTAATACTTACATTCTCATAACTATGGCTAAACAAATATGCACAAAAAAGTACATACTGTGATGCAAACAAGGGACTTGACCTACCTGTTACTACGGAGTAAACGCACCAATGACTTAGAAACAATACCAGCTTCAGATTTTGGTGCCAAATGCCAGTACAGCTGTGCAACTGCCATTACCACCTAAAGGAAGAAAATTCAGAGCAGAACTTCAAATCATCATTCATATCTACCACATTTGCTTCAGACCTGCAGGACTACCAGCTCATTCTTCTTCAGAAAGCTAAGTGCATACCTGTGGCCTTCGAAATCAGCAAATCAGACTGAGGAAGAACATTGGAATAAATATATTTTCACTAATTAAGTACCTTTACTTCCTCCCAGTATTTACTGTATGCTATAATAAATAGAAGGTCATAGAAATAAGGACAAAGAAAAAGCAGTAGATAATTTAAATTACAAACATAGTGATACCATCCTTGATAAATCACTATTGGTAACATCAGCTGTACAAAGTAATGAAGAAATATTCTTTACAAGTTTTTCTGATGTGCTTCTCCTTTATGACTACAGGTTCAATATCACCTTTTATCTAGTTTCCACTCAAAATCTTTCATTCCATTATTCTATTATGGAGTTTATAAAACAACAGCTGCCTTTACTGGAACATTTTGAAGTACCAAAGACAACAAAAGTAAATGGTACATGGTTGTATACCAATATCCAGGCTAACAAAATTCAGAAGACTGAGACATAACAACACCCGCTTTCCTTCTTCTCAAACTTTCTCAAAAATAAAAGACAAAATATGATCTTTATGCTAGTAAGCGTCATGTCACAACCTTTCCTACAATAGTGTCATGATCAGCGCTCTGTTTCAAACAAAACAAATCATAGAGACTCCAAGTAAAGTCCTCATGGTAACAATTCACAATTAACTCCTAGTACCAATGAAATGAAAATGTAATGAATGTAATCACTTTTTTAACAATAAAAAGTGATTACAAACATCTAAAGCCAGGAAATAACATTAAGATTTTTAGCAATGTATCACAAGTATCTTTTACTACTGACAAAAAACATAAGGTCCTACAGAATACCATTAATTAAATTAATTACAGGTAAATTCTGTTAATAGTATGAATATCGCTGTAATAGCAATTCAAAGCGGCATAATTTTGATAACACTCTTCAAAGTGCACTTTAACATCTCAGAAACTTTAACATCAGAAAGTTAAAGATCAAAAATCTGAGAATCAAAACCATATTTAATAAAGAAAATTATAGAATGAGGGCAATAACTAACTGAACCTCTTCGTGAAGTGGGATGGCAAACATATCAAACATACTTGTTCTTTGCATGAAATTAAGAAATATCACAGACACCGAGCAGTGGCTTTTAGCAAAAAAGTTGTAAAAATTCAATCAATTTGTTTCCAAAGTCTGCTGGGCTGCCAGATCATAAATGATTTTGAGAAGAGTCAGATACTTAGAATCTCAAAATATGTTTCAACCGAGAGCTACAACCTGATGTGTTTAGCTTATTAAGAACAGGTGGCAAGGTGACTTAACCATGGTCAGTGTTTTTGCAGTGATATGAATATTCATAATCAGTGGAAGACTTTTCTCAAAGGACATCTAGTCCTGATTAACAGGACAAGCTGAAGTTAGAAGTAGCAACATTTGTGATCTGATTAACATTACAATGATGCATGACGAACATGGCTTTTTCCAGTTCTAAAAAGTTACCTGTATTTTAAAATCTCATTAAAATAATCTAGCAAACCATTTCATAATGTTGTATCTATCGTAGAACCCTGTCTAGGCAAGAACTCTAGAAATGTGGTGCATAATTTTCTACTTTTAAAATGTGAGACTCAAATGAAGGAATAAATTAATTAACCAATAACAACTACGATTTTCTTTGTACATCTTTCCACTAAACTGTGACAATAAACTGTACCAGTTTGTGCCATTCTAATTGCTGAGAGTTTTAGCATCAAGAGCTACCTATGGTAGATCCACTACACATTATATAAGTTGGATTCAAATGCTGTCATACTTTTTCCTAGTATTTTGTTTGTATTATTTGGAGAATGTATCACAATCAGTTTAGGTGTTTCACTTACAAGCTACGTTCTATTCGAAAAAGGTCCATCACACTTTCTAGAGTTACTAAAGGGTATTTTCACCAGTTTTAAAGGGGTATAGATTTTACTCTTCAATTTTTAAAGTTCCTAAAAACAGCTATTTGTGGTTTAACATTTTAATCAAAAAGGATTTTGTCATACAGCAGCATTTCGGCTTTGAAGCAGGGGCTTTGTATTTCGTAACAGCAGCCTGTGATCTGGGTCCATAGCGTAGGTGGTTTTCATTTTCTGATCCTTCTCTTTCTGCTCTTCATCAGATTCATAGAAATTATTTTCATTATATTCATCAACCACTTCATCAACCTACCAAAAGACAAAATTACAAGGATGTACATAGAATATTTGAATCAACAGGTTTTATTCATTAAGGAACTAACATACAACATCACAGTTTCATGCAAGATTTATGTACGTTTTTTAAAAATAGCTTTTGGCTTTTCTACCCATTTGCTCACAACAGTAGATGTACTGACGTGAAAAACAGACTAACAGTATATACAAAATTTCCTTAGAAATAAGTTGTACTGACAAATGAAATATATCTACTATTTTTCAAAGAACTATTTTAGGTACATATATGCCCTTTTTTGGACTTAAAACCTGCGATCCAAAATTGACATTTCTGGAAAATAACTAGAAATGAAAATAAGACATAGGTCTTCAGAAAACTTGGCAATATTGCATGCCCTGGTCAAAACTCTGGTGTAGTGAAAGAATCCATAAAAATGTCTTCAGCACAGGTAGGAGGATGGGGGAGGGAGGAAAGAAGTGACAATAACTTAAAATTGTCATTTTGTCCTGATTTTTATTATAATTTGAAAGGACTTTGAAACTTTTTAAAAAAGAAATATGAGGGGAAGTTTCATTACTTGATGACAATTTTGCTCTCAGCATTTTACATGATGCCTAGCAAACTCATAGATATTTTATGCTATATCAACTCCACTGGTAACTGAATTCCTCCCTTGCCTACTTGCCTACAGAAAAAAACAACGCAAGAGGAAATTTCCCAATCCCAGTGCATCACAACCTGCACTGAAGACAGCTTCCTCTAACAGAAGGAGAATAATTCAATCTTCATTGATTCAGTCTTCAATATCTTAGCCTTGACTGCTAACAGACATGCAGATCAGTACTATTGAATTCAACAGGAATATTGAGTTTGAAACAGTATTTAACTCATTAATAACTGTTACAAAGAAACAGCCTGAGCTCTCACATTTCTGACTTCTTTTTTTTTTTTTAAGAATTGTTTGCTTGGAACATACTTGGAGCAGCAGAGTTCCAATAAAAAGCAGCATATACCTCTTATGAAAACACTTCTGTTTTAAATCTTCTTCATACCCCAACAGCAAAGGCATATTAATATCATCTTCTCATGATATTTTATTGCAATTTTAGAATATTCCCCTTTTCTCAGATCTGCTAAGATCTGGTAGGAAATAATTATGTTCCAGAAAAAGCGTGACGACAATACCCAGGGAAATTATTTTAATGAACTGAAATTCATCAAGATCAAGTTGATGAACACCTAAGTATTTAGAATTTGTAGTCACAAGGACCCACTAAGACAAAGAGGACATGTAATGCTGCAAGATTTGCACGTTGTGATGGATAGGAAAGCCAACTATTATGTAAGAGTCAGAAGACTAGGTTAAAAACCTGCAGCTCCTTGGTGTACAAGAATTGTTACTTCAAATTCTATTAATCATCCCACACATGGAGAACAGTTACCAGACAATGTGAAAACACTCAATCACTCAAAACCCCTTAAGTCTCAAACTGACCTACTGACTATATACAATGCCAAAGGGATACAACTCTAAGTTTAGAATCATAGTATTATTTACATTGGAAAAGACCTTTCAGCTCATATAGTCCAATCATTAATCAGCACTGCCAAGTTCACCACTAAATAATGACCTGAAGTGTCATGTCTACAAGTCCTTTAAATATCTCTAGGGGTGCCTACTCTACTCCTTTCCCAGGCAGCCCTTTCCAGTGCTTGACAACCCTCACTGAAGAAATTCTAATATCCAACCTAAATCTCCTCTGGTGCAACTTGAGGCCACATCCCCTTGTTATGTTGCTTGACCCTGACCTGGCTACAACTTCCTTTCAGGTTATAGCAAAGAGTGATAAGGTCACTCCTGAGCTTCCTTTTCTCCCAGCCATTCCTCACGGGACTCATGCTCCAGACCCCTCACCAGCTCTGTTGCCCTTCTCTGGACTTGTTTCAGGACTTCAATGCCCTTTCTGTCACAAGGGGCCCAGAGCTGGACACAGGATTTGAGGCATGGCCTCAGCAGTGCCCAGCACAGAGGGACAATCCCTGCCCTGCTCCTGATGCCCACACTATTGCTGATCCAGCCCAGGATGCCATTGGCCTTCTTGGCCACCTGGGCACAGCCTGGCTCCTCTTCAGCTGCTGTCACCAGCACCCCCAGGTCCTTTCCAGCCACTCTGTCCCAGCCTGTGGCACTGCCTGGGGTTGTTGTGACCCAAGGGCAGGACCCGGCACTGGGCCTTGTTGAACCTCACACCACTGACCTCAGCCATGGTCCAGCCTGTCCAGATCCCTCTGCAGAGCCTTCCTGCCCTCCAGCAGATCAAGAACCCACACAGCTTGGTGTCACCTGTGAACTGACTGAGGCTGCACTCAATCCCTTTGTCCAGGTCATCAGTGAGCGCATTAAACTGGACTGGCTCCAGTACTGAGCCCTGGGGAACACCACTGGTGGTCAGCCATCAGCTGGATGTAACTCCATACACCACCACTCTTCCCCAGGCCTGGCCATCCAGCAACTCTTTTAACCAGCAAAGTATACATGCATCCAGGCCACAGGCTGACAGTTTCTCAAGGATAACACAGTGGAAAACATTTTTAAAGGCTTCACCAAGTCCTCTTAGACAACACTCATAGCCCTTCCCTCATCTACTAAGTGGGCTACCCTATCATTCCAAGAGGTTAAGTTTGTCAAGCAGGACCTGCCTTTCACAAACCCATGCTGGCTATGCCTAATCCTCAGTTTGTCCCGCATGTGCCACGTAATGGCACACAGGATGACCTGCTCCGTATCTTTGCGCAGCACTGAGGTCAAGCTGACAAGCTTGACAGTTCCCCAGATCCACCCTTGAACCCTCTGCTCTTTCCAGATGGGTGTCATATTTGCCAATCACCAATGAACTGGGATCTTCATGGTTAACAATGCTCTGGCCCCTTCAGTACCCTTGGGTACTTGGATCCTATGTGCCCCAGAGACTTGTGTGTGTGTAAGTGGTGTAGCACACTATTTCCCCTTGGATCATGAGGGCTTCATTCTCTTCCTTATCTCTGTCTTACAGATCAGGGGCTGGGTATCTTGAAAACAATTGGTTTTACATCTACTGTCTTCTTTGCTTCAGAAAGGGCACCTCAGTCTTTTCCTCATCCTTAATACTTCATTTCTCCCCACAGTTTTTCTGGCACACCTTTTTACTTCTCCAACAATGAAAAGCTCTGTCATTTTGTGATCACAGTGGCCCAGAGAGCCTTTAACCATCATATCACACCACCCACCAGGCTTTCCCTGTTCACAAACAGCAGGCCCAGCAGGGTGCCCTCCCTTGTTGACATCCTGACCAGCTGTGTCAGGGCATTATCATCCACACAATCCAGCAACCTCCTGGACTGGTTCCTCTCCACTAATTGTATTTTCAGCAGGCATCTGGTAATTTGAGAATGAAGACTATTGATTGTGAGATTTCTCTCACCTGCCCATATAATATTTCATCCCTCTCTTCAAGATTTTATTTTCCTCTTCTAACTAGCTCAGAAGTCTGCATTTACCTGAGTAAGCAAGTCAATTTTGGCATACACTAGATTATTCTTACAATTTCTGCTATCACTGCCTAGCTTATTTCCAGATAGAACACAGGATTCTCTTCACTCATTTCAAGCCTAGGTAGAAAACCCGAAACTGAACTGAGACACAATAAATTACCATCAAAAGTTCAGACAACCAAGCCAAAACCTCATCTTAAGACACCTAGCTGAATTGTTGCTCTGTTCCCAGATAAAACTTGCAGTACAAGTACTGAAGTCCATACTAAAGAAAGAGATTGGGACAAGCAGTAATTCTCTTCTGAAATGGCACAGAACTAGGTTCAGGAGGGGCAAGCACAAACAAAACCTCCTGGTTCTAACAAAAGGGGAAAGCATTGTGCAGAGATCTTAGAAAGCACCTCCATGCTCAACAACAGTGCTATGGTCCTCTGGAGAAGAAAAGCAACCAGAGTAGTGTTATACTGATACTAGGCCTACATCTTGAACCTCAATCAGAAAAAGAAGACATGAGAAGGGCATAATGGAGGTATAAGCACTATTAACATTAATATGTTTCCTGCAAGCAGAGGTCTGAAAGTAAGACTCTTACACTGTGAGATGAGAGTTTTTCCATTTTAACTATTAATTTAATTATTTAACACATTAATTAACTATTGAATCAACAACTGACAGATTATTTCCTACACAGTTATTCTCCAATCTTCACTGTCTATAGTGCAATACACTATACTGTGGAATATGCTTCCTCACAAATCCCTGAAGAAATATCCCCTGCTAAATATGGGCGACACTCAAATTTTACTTCCACAGGTCTAAATACAACTCATACTAGAGTTGAGAACCGATAGGATTGATGATAACCAGTACATATTAGCAACCTTATCAGAAATACAACCAATCCTCAGATCCTTTTTGACAAGGGAGAGATAACATGAGAGTTCTGGGAGTAGATTCAAATGTTCCAATTCTTTCTGTTGTCATTTCAATTCCTTTAGATGAAGTTTCACAGTTGATTTCAGACTAATCAGTCCAACAGAAGTTTGTTGCTTGGTTTCCTTTTTTAAAAGGATGATTTATTTTCACCAAGATTAGTAAAATAATCCATCTGGTTCTGTGATCATAGCACCACTAGAACTACTGGCTTTTAAAAAACAGTAGGTGGTAAAGGGAGAAAGAACAGAAGAGTGACAGTTTTTAGTTAAACCACATTAAATACCATTAACAGTTTGTAGTCCACATGATTTACTTGTGTTGTTAATAGCTTTTCTGAATTGCAAAATGACTGAAGTTCAGAACCCTGGGAGAATAAAATTATTAAAAACTGGAGACCATAGTATTCCAGACTACAGTGTGCAAATAGACTCTGTGTATTCCCCATCTACTATGATTTATTCACAGCAGAAAAGTGAATATTTTAGTGTGGAAGAACATGCATAATTCTTTTTTTTACATTATTCCAGACATACAACTCAGGGACATCTTCATAAAATATTAACAGCTTAAATGAAGAAACTAACAGACAGCAAATTCCATTAACCTGTTTTTAAACTCACTAAGTAAATGAGCTAACATTTAACTAAGATTTTGCTAGAAGTTACATTTAATATGGCATAAATGTGCCATATGCGACTTCCAGTTAGGGTAAAATAGATAATGCCAATACTACAATTACCTCTTAACAGAGCTTCACACACCCATGTACTGAGTTAAAACAAAGCTTCAGTGATATCCAAAGCATGAATACACAGTGTTTTCCCACTTAATTCCTTAAAGCCTTAATTCCATCTTATACTGAAAAAAATACTCAAATATTTGTATTCCTTGGTTAGGTATAAATGATTTGAAGTTTCTCTACTCAGTTTCACATGGAAACATACTCACAGATTACTTTTGATGCCTGTGGCAAAATTTTGGCAAACAGAATTTTTACTACCTTCCAAAAACCTTTCTAATAGTTCCAAGAACTGTTCTCCAGTGAGTTTTGCATAAGGTAGATTTTGAAGAAAAGAATAATTTTGACACTAGTCACTATTTTTTGAACCTGACTGCAATACCAAAAAACTACTTTAGCCCATCAAGATCTGTATTCACCTGCTGTATGAAGAACAGTTTCCTTGAATAGTGAAAATGGTGGATAATCTATATAATGGTTTGCTACCTAAAGCTTTAATGAGTTATGCAAGATAGACCTGAAATTTTGATGCTGAATATGAACATGCCTACCTAAATTCTTCCACATGCTTTATAGATGACTGTCAGAACACCAGAACAGACCTGTCAATACTCAGTAGATTAGCTGTGAGAAGTTTCTGACAGAAGAGCAGACTTGTTACATGCTAGTATAAGTATGCATCTTCTCCACAACAGGGAATCCTTGAATATGATTCAGGTTTGTCAGTGTATGTAAAGTTTGAAAAGAAGAATTGTTAGCGCTCTTTAAAAAAGGTACAACCTCACATGATAAAAACACTCCACATAATAAAGTGTAACCAACATAATTTGCAGGCTGGCTGGAGAGAGGCTTTAGGAGGCACAAGTGAAATTTGACAGGTTTGCCTTATTAAGCCAAAACAAGTTCAAGATATAAAGAATAAAGGGACCAAATCCTCCACTCCATAAGTAATAGTTTCCTTTCAAGTACTAAACAGTCAGCAAAGACTCCTCCTAAGGTAAGCTGCACATTAGAAACAGTTGTGTGATAAAATCTTGTGCTACTGTGAGTGGACTGATAGAACCTAATAATGGCTCTGACGGCCCTGTAGAAGTAGGAGAGTATTACAAATGCCTAAGTGTAAGCCTCTAATGACATCTTATGCTCCCTTGACCATGAAAAAAATCTGCGTGGATCTGGCAGACTCTGAAGATACAGAGCCTACAGGAGATCCATAAAAACTGAAGACCAAGCAGGACATCTTGTAGCATTTTGAACAACACTGGACACCCAGACAGATCACAAAATTATCATATCATAGTCTGTCTAAAGGTTAACATTTTCGGCTACTTATCCTGCCATAGGACAAAATAACCTAGTAAACAATCAAAATATTTTCCTGTTGAAAAATAGTTATTGAAACATTTTCTTGTTACATTGAAAGAAAACAGTTTTAAACATCTAACAAATTTCTGAGCTCATGTGTTAAGAATCACTGGAAAGGAACAACCTGAGGATTATAAGACAAATGAGAAACACACTGGGTCACAGAGACAGGATGCATGTTACAGAAATGATTACAAGCTGTAGCCATTCCTGAATGGACAGAAAGCTGGTGCCTTTGCTTTCATTAGACCTGAACAGTGTGCTCTGTGTGGTCCTGGATACATGCATTTCATACATGCTTTAAGCAACAAAGTTGCTTAAAAGTGAAGGAGATTTTTAGAAATGTAATTTATGCCTTCTACATCACAGAATATAAAAATATTCAGGTAATGAAATAGTGTTCTGCAATATAACATGCCTTTTACCTAGAAAGAATTTTTTAAGAAGGATTCCTAAACAAACAAGCAGCCATAGGACCTCCAGAATACAATTATTAAGTAGTGCACAATAATAATAATAATAATAATAATAATAATAATAATAATAATAAATAGTCTGTATTATTTATATAAATTATCAATACAAAATTATCTCATTACCTAACACTGCTTCTGTCAATCTTACAAAGATTAGACCTGCTGCTCCTATGCAAGTCTAAAAGTACATACATGTTTGATGACAGTTATATTACTCTGATTTCCTTATATATCATAATTTTGACTTCAATTATGACCATAGTCAATTCATTACCATTTGGATAAAGAGCTCAGAAAGAAAACCAAAGGGTTCAGTTGGACTTGTAGGATTATGCAGAGCTGAAGCCACTGAAACAGACTTGAACTCAAAAAGTACCCTCTTTCAGGGACCACTTTTCAGATTACAACTCTATTCAAATGACTGTAACAGAACTGTACTGAAAATATATTAACATAATTACATTGAAGATACAATATAATTCCAGTAAATTACAATGGAAACTGTTACTTTCATTTTGAGTTTGGTAAGAGATTTGCACACAATTCCATAAGTGGATTTTAAGAATTTAGCTAAACAGATAAACATGCTTCACTTAATAAGAATTGAAGTATTATTGGAAATTCTCAAGGCAACTTTGAGGCATTTTTTGGTAAAAGGACTTGTATTTCAAGTCAGTTTACCTTGTGGTATTAACCTTTGCAGTTGCATGTTTCATACCCAGCAAAACATTTTTACATTTCTTAAGAAAAGTTAAATTTTAAAGCAGCTAAGAGACACACCAAAAAATTCTACTAGTTTGAGAAGGTTTAATCTGCAATCCAAAAAAGCTTTCTCTATAAAAAAAGAAGCTTCCCATTTTTAAAAATAGTGAGCTTTGATACTTAAGCTACACAAAGGAACTAGACAACTACTCAGTCTTGAGAATCTGACTCAAGCAGGTGAAATTTAACATTAAAGCATTTTCATTTACATAATTCTTAGCTTCCTTCAGCATATATAAAAGTTACATGATCAACAATACATAAATCAAGTTTTACTTGCAGTTGACTAATAATGTTATCATCTATGCAATACCATGTATAATCCCAGTTCAGATGAACATGTTTATTTCATTCTAAAAAAGTCACACAATTTTCCAAAACAGTGAGTATGTAAACTCATTTATTACCCGAAAAACACTTCAAATCCTTCAATTCAGCCTTACAGAGGCTTTTGAAAACTCACTTAGCCAATAACATAATTTCTAAATATAAATTTGAAAAGGTAATGAAATAAAAGCTTAATGAAAACTGAAACAACACCACCCCTAAACATTCTTAAGAAAACCCATATTCATTAAAGTTTTATAGTACACCTCTGAGGAACACTGAGCATTATTTTTTTGCCGATACATCACAACTACAGTAACATCTCTGCTAAGTAACTTCATAGCAAACTAATGTGAAAACTGAAGGAGTGTTCATTCTCATTTCCCTAAGAAATTATTAGGTCTTGGACTGGTGTCTAAAAAGGGGCCAAGACTTAAATATGCTGCAGTAATGAACATCTTTCTTCAGCAACCTCAAATGTGCAACCACTGTCATAATAAAGTCTTGTGACACTTACAGGTAAATCTAAAACAATCCATTATGATTTTGAAATCACTTTTATTTCTTAAAAAGAATTTTATACCCCTCAAAACAGAAATGAGACATAAAATAGCTTAGCTTATCAAGAAAAAAACGCTTCCTTTCAATGGTGTGAGGAAAAGGCACAATGACAATGCAAAGACTGAAAGATGCAAAGCAAAGAACAGAAAAACATTTAGAGCACAAGAAAAGAGAAAGGAAGTACAAGAAAGAACAGGAAGGGATATATTACACATTGCCAAATAAAATCAAGAAGGAGCAAAGGTGAAGGGAAGAAATAGCATACCATTGGCTAAAAATTCATATCTTTTTACTCTCAAGTCCAAAAATTAAAGTGGAATTTGGAATTTGTATTCAGATGTTTGGTTAAACATTTGACCTGCTTTTCAGGGTAAAATTTAGTATCAATTAAAGTATCTGAAGAGGCAATATAAGACATCAAGATAGCAAGCAAATATTAACCAACTGCCAAACAAAAATATTCTTCCACAGGGTTGCACAGTAAGTGAACCATGAAGAAAACCAGTTAATTGTTAGTTAATTTGGGACTGCAACCAAGAGAAGGATACTACATGCTCCAGAATTAGTAGTCACCACCTCTCATGACTTATAGAGAGGGTACACAGGGAGAGGGATGCCCTAGATCTTGAGAACTGCACATCATTCTTGGTGCAGCTCCTGTACAGAACTGCAATTGCTACCAGTGCTCCTCCTTTCCAAGTGCTCTGAGTACGCACTCCAGTTGCATCAAAACAATACTATGTCTTAAAGCAACTCAACTTTCTTTTCTCTCAGAAAAAAATACATGATTTTAAAAGGTAAATTCAATGAGAACACTTCCCATATATGAAATTACACTCATATATTTATTTTCATTTTCATGTAGCTTTAGGATTGTTTACAGCTAATAAAATGCTTATCCAACATTTAAATGATATTTGGACTACAGCCACAGCTGAACATGTTAATTAGGACACTCAATTTTTTTAAATACAAAATTATTTTAAATCATTGAAGAATGATAACCTGTACTTAGATTGACAGTCTGAAAGGTATCAGTGGTCTGCTACCCTTACCAGAGAGTCCAACATACTCATCTAAACATCATCAATAACCATTAAATCCTGCATTACAAATTTTTTTTCTCCTCCACTGTAATGCATAAGCAGGCAAAGAAGCTGAAAGATTCTTCAAACATCTTAAAACATCTGCTGATTCACATTAGTCTTATTCTCACACTAAAAACTGGTGGTGTATTTGTTCTATCGATAAACAGATATGTTATAATTCAAGCCTCAGTTACCCCCTCTTTTTGGTACTGGCACTTTTCTAACCATAAAACGCAACAAAATTGTGCATACACTATCAAAGAGATGAGTGATCCAAATAATTTGACGGATTTTTACATTTACTAATCCCGATGGTCATTTAGAGAGCTGCCCCAACCAATCAAGAATTCTACCTGACATTACAAACAGAAGAAGTGTACAGGCTCAGACTCAGTACCCTAAAGCTTTTTCAGAGCAGAGGTCTGACCTCACATATATGTTCCTCACACAGCAGAAAAAAATTAAATAAAAGTTTATTTTCACAAAGTAGCTAAACAAGTTTATTTTACAGTTCTTCTAATTATCCAAAGGAAATCCAGGTACAATAATGAAAAGGCCACAAAAGTTACTAGACAGAGAGCAATATTCTACGGATAGATGCCCAGAACAAAATTCATGAGTACTCTGGCATCCAGGAAGGACTCAAAGTAATCTAACACAGCATTAATTTCACAGTTTATATAATTTTCCATGACCAAATAGCATTCAAATGGCCAAAATTAAACCAAGAAACTTTAGTGGCTCATGAGATACTGGGGATCTGCCACATCTAATATCTAAATTAAAAATTATTAGCAGTTATACAGTTGATACTTAGATTTCTACAAAATACTTGTTTCCTTCCAATTAATTCTTGTCTATAAGTCAAAGAAAATGATCTAGATAGAGATAAAGACAATTTTAACAACTTACTGCGACAGATGGTGAGAATGCCTCTTTTTCTATATACAGATAATAAAAAGAAATTCTGCCTGAGTCAAGATGAGACTACAGTACTGCACAGAAACATGTGAACTTTGCTGGTCAAAGCTACAAGAAAACAAAGGGTTCCCTTCTTAATTTGTGTTGATACGCATGTCCTAGAGAACCTGCTAGAGACATTCTACTCACTGCTGCTGCTCCACTGCAACTCTGTCATGGGAACTAACATAAACCACAGCAATACATTCTGCTGTATAGACAAATGGCATTTTTACCTGCAGACTCTACTTCTGCTATACCAACAATAAGTACTGAACAGCCACAAACAAAACAAATCAGGAAATTAATGTGCCCAAAATTTTACCCTCTTTCCAATTTTTCTTCTGCTGGATTATTTTTTTTATAAAAACTTTCAACATCCAGTTTGAGGTAGTTTTTTGTTATAAAGCTATGCACCACATTATTCTCATCTTACTAAGCAGTACACACACAAGGAAAAAATAAAACTGATGTGACATTAAAATAGCTAGCCAGTCCATTTTATGCCCCAAACACTTCACTATATATCTTCAAATAAGTGAATCATTAACATTAACCCCACCTCATGCATATCTAAAAGAAACTAGCCAGAGAGTACTGCACTCTGGTAGAAAGGGAAACAGTAACTGAATCCAGACTGCCCCAATTCACACTGAAGATTCGGATGGATACGGTGGATATACTAAAAAAGGGACAAATAAGCTACATAAGACAACTTCACTGTAAACTAGTTTTCCTAATTAAATTTTTTTGCTCTTAGCAGCCAATTCAGGGTCAAGAAATTTCTCTGGTCTCACAGTCTTTTAGGGCAGGTGAATAAAAATTAAAAATAAGCAAGAATATCAAGAATACCTGGTACATCTACAAAGAAATCTCATTGAGATGATACATTAGATAAGTAATACATACCATCTTATGGTTAATTTTCTCCTTAAAGACTGAACGCTATTCTGAATATTTCTTAAATACGCATCTATGACTCCTTACTGCAGAAGAGCACAATAAAACTTGTAGATCTTCTACTGAGATGGAAAGCAAAAGAAGGCAAAGGCGTATTCAGACTGATTAATTTTTAAATTATTATATATATATAAAATACTTTTGAAGAATTTTAACATGTTTCATTTTACTGCTTTATCTAAGTAACCTAGTTAACAGGAGCCTATTACCCTGAGTACACCCCTCCCTTCTGCTCTCAACTTCTAAGCAGAGGATTTAGAAGTTTTATTAAGCTCTGCAGTAAACCAGCAGAACTGACTCTGGATGCTCATTACTATTAACGAATTCTACAAAAGTAAATGATAGACACTATTTTCCGTGTGTTGTGCTTGAAGATTTATTATTCACAGTTAGTGTTCCCTCAATGCACACCCCAACAAAGAGAACAAAAAAATAAAGTATCTAAAACAGTTTTAGATACTGCTGAGCTGTCTTAAGCATCCATTAGACACTGAATTCCATCACACATAACCATCATGACCCTTATGGCATACACTAAGAACTCATAACTAAAATACCGAGAAAGTACTGCAAGAGCAGGAAACATAAGCATTTAACAAAAGACAAAGAGATCACAGAACAGCTGAGGTCAGAAGGGACCTCAATATTTTGTCAGAACAATCAAGCAAAATAAATATTTTCAAACTGTTTCTTCCTGTAATTACTGAGAGCTGGGCTACTTTCTATGATTCATGCTTTTAGATACACAGACATTCAAATACTTCATGTTTTTCTCATAAAAGTCCTTATTCTTTCAGATTGTTTTCTTCATGCTTAATTTCCCCTTCCATCCCTCCTAGCCCAACAATTATGCCAAATTCTGAGCATTTTAAACTGGGCAATATTTCAATAATTAATCCTAAAACATAAGCCTGATACATGCTTCTCATAAATACTTATCAGGAGTTTTGCAGTGACTGAAGCCCATAATCAATCTGAATTCTCCATTCTTTTCCAATCCTTACTGAACACCAAGCGTTTATGTAATATTCAACTGTCTGAAATGAAGCTGAATGGCTCTGAGAGTCCCTGTTTTTTTGCAAGACTACAGCTCCTTGCTTCCTCTTGCTCTATACAAAGACTGTTGAAACTTCTGATCAAGTCACCTGTTTTCAAAAGATGCCCTTCCAAATGTCACACACGTTTGGTGGTAAATATGTGTATCAGGACAGCTGTAGCAGTTCCTACCTCCTGCAGTCCTCATCTCCTTGCAGAAACAGGGATGGCTGAACAACTTGAAAATCAGTTCCTCAGCTGCTAGACTGCAACTCAATATATTCAAGAAAACTACCAACAATTATTTTACCCATATTTATGTATTAAGCTGTAAGCTGTTTTGGTTCAGGAGTTACTCACAAACAGCTTGGCAGTCCCAACAACTTCAACAAAAAGTGCAGGACAAACATTTTAAGCTGAAATGCATCACAGTTTTATCTGCTATCAAGTATTTTACTTCCCAGAAAACCTGGAATTGTTCTTGGCTGGTTTTAGTCCCAAGCAGGTATTTTTACTCTACAAAATGAGCATCTTGGTCTCATTTCAACTAACCATGTTGAAGCTGAATTATTACAGTTCATATAGAAAAAACATTATTCTGAAACTGCTGTTTACACTACTCCAAGCACCACCAAGTATTTTAAGACAAATAGGATAAACCAAGGACATTCTTCCTTACTTAATTCAAAACTAGAATTAAAAATTATACTCTTTAAAGAAGCTAGAAATAGGAATAAAAATCCAAGTGTTCTTGGTTAATGGGTAATTTTAACAATTTTAAGTATATTGCTTAAACAAAGATCTTTCTCCATAACTAGTGAGTATTCAATTTTTTTTTTTTTTTTTAGATTTCTAAATGCTCAAGAAATCAGTTCCAAACATTACACCATTACTTGCTAGGAATTAGGTCAACTTAAACAAAAGCAACATATGCTCCTCAAAAAGTAAGGGAAAATTTTACTGAATAAAAATGCAAATATGCATTTTAGCAGCCTTGAATTTATTAATCTGATAGGTTTAATTTCCATTTTCCTGCATCAGCTTTATTTATAAAGTGTCGTGCCCTATAAATATGCTGTTATTTTCTATAGTCAAGCACCCTCTTAACAAATCTTCTCATTAATATGTAAATTTAAAGTCAATCGGTCTTCTCCCTGACAGCACCATGAATTCCTAGTGCACTGTATAATCGGCTTTGACTTGGCATCCACTATTTATCATCAAAGATGTCAGTTAGAAAAATTATGGAAAATGCACTGCAATTGATATGACTGCAATCTACTTTGTCAACACTTAATTGTTCCTCAAATCATACATTTACATATAAACAGCCTAAATACTGATCCATAATGATGCAAATAAACTAAATTAAAAATCTCTTCTACTGCACAAGATGGCCTGTTGTATGATGAGTTCATTTAAGAATGTATTGACAAAGGCATGCAAATCAACTAGCACCACAAAAAAATTCTGCTAATTAAATTGCTGAGTAGGTAGACAAACTAAATTTTACACTGAAGGTCTTGAAAGTGAAAACAAAGTGTATTAATACTATACTACTGATGACTAATTTTTAGGTTGACACAGGCAGTATTGTCACACAAATCTTTTACATTCCTAGAGCAGAAGCCACAGCAGCAAATGTCATCCATCCAGTTTCAGTGAAAAAAAGAATTAGAGTCTTAAAGAAACCAAATCCCATCAAGACCTCCAACCTCTCAGTCCAAGACAGGAGGTCATCCTCTTCAGCTTTCCTTTTGTCCAATTACAGACTAAAATTGGCTGAAACATATTGTGGGACTGTAGCTTTAGGTAAAACAGATTTTGATTCTCTCTAAATATTGGAAAGAAGAATGCAAGCTGCCTTCTTCCAATAATCAACATGTAATAAAAACTGCCTCAAGGACATTAGGAAAACATAACTTAAATATCTCATTATCTAAAAACACTTTCCTTATTTTATGCAATTGTCTGGGAAGATGTGTTCTTGCAAAAAATTTAATTCTCATAAAAAATGAAAAAGGATGTTTCAGAATCCAACTAGTTAGCACAAAAGTGTGATTCTACTTCTGACATTTTTGCTATATTCATTTTAATCCCTGCTTTTTTAAGAAGAAATTAATATAATCGTAAACTAAATCAGACTGAACTGTTTTTCCAAATATATCTCATAATTATTTTCACACAAATATACACAAATATATTACACATATATTAACATGGAATGGCACTGCATTTCCATCTTTTTTCCCCATGAAATGGATATTAAAAGACAGCTAAAAAGAACTCAGTGATAGAGTGATAGT
Source organism: Cinclus cinclus (assembly GCF_963662255.1). NCBI lineage: Eukaryota > Metazoa > Chordata > Aves > Passeriformes > Cinclidae > Cinclus > Cinclus cinclus. The sequence goes on from NC_085084.1 coordinate 61,729,904, forward strand.
TGGTGCCATTCCCTATTCCAATGCTGAAAAAATAAACCTTTAAAAAATATTAGTGTGCTACTTATAAATGACAATAATCTGCACTAAAATACCATTTTAAGACATGAATAGGCTTCAAATTAAATGGCAAAATGTAAACCTAGTAACATCCCCAAGCCCTTAATAAACACAACCAACCAGAGCTGTGGAGCAATTTTAAAGTACTCTGTTCAGAAATATTCTTTTAATTTAAATTGTTATTCAGTGTTAGATCTCTATTGAAACATTGTTAACAGCATAAATTTCTTTTTTACTGCAAGAAGTGACAGAATTTGTGTCTTGAACACTTGTTTTTATAATTTTTTAAAATTATACTCATATTTACACAATATAAATTAAAATACCCACTTCGCTTTTTACATTTCACATTTCAAATATGTATGTTCAAGTTTTCACACAGTGCCGCAGCACATTAACAAAGCCTAAACAAGCAGTGCAATGTTCGCCATGCAGCGATACTGGGTATCTGCAATGTAAGTAGAGTCCACCCAGTTTTGGGACAGAATGGCAAACATTTCTAGTTTCGACTCATGTAAAATTGTCTAAAGCAAAAAAGCAACATGGCTCAAAGAACCACAGAAAAAGGAGTCTCTGCTGCTCATGGAATGTGCTATGAGTAAATAAGAAAAGGTTATATATACACTGGAAGGAGAATTCTCAGGCTTTGGAGAAAGGTAGATGCCTTGCATTAGTGAACACTTAAGAGAGCTAAGACTGGCATATTTGATCTCTATTTTTACTAAGGTCTCCATAGAAATGTACCTTAAAAGACTAAGTAAATCCAACAATGGAAATAATTCCAAATGCAGGCTCATAACAGTAATTTAAGAAGTTGCAAACTTACCTTCCACGGACTTACAAACTGAGTACGTGCATACCGAGTTAACATGTGGATTATAACAACTTGACCCCACTCTTCCACATCAACCAACAAGTTACAGAGCTTTCGGTAGTTCTTGTGAATCAGATCTATTCTATCTGGACACACTTCTTCAAATGCCATCACCACACTCCCGGCTACCAGCTAGAAAACAAAATATAAACCAGAAGGTCAGCATTAGGTCTACAGTTAGACTACAAGTGAGAATCAGAATTAATACTAGCAATTCTCACCAATTTAAAATTATTTCTATTCAGCAAAAACAAATAAAACAACAAAAACAACAACAACAACAACAAAGGCCCACAGAAATAGTATCTTATTTAAAACAAAACTGGGGTAAGGTTATTAGAATAGAGAAAACACTTGCTGTTTCTATTGCACACATAAATCTTAGCTCCCAGCCCTGACGACACAGTGCAATGTAAGCATATTTTTTTTTTCTTACAGATTTAGCTTCCATTCCAAATAAATTAACAGAGAACTTGCAATTAACTCAGAAGTAGTAAGTTGTAAGGGAAACAACAAGAAGTAAAATATGCCCAGCAGGATCTTCTGGGATTCTATAAACAGTGGCCTGATCAAAGTAAAGAAGAGCTGGGCCAAGTTCCCTGGGCATTATTGGAATTCAAAATTCTCTCTCAATACGGCAAAATTAACTGTCACAGAAAATTTTATACTTAGTTTCATGAATACACTCTATTCCCCTTAACCCCCCCCAAAAAAGGCATAAAAATCAGCAATAGAATAGAACTTTTCCCCAAAGAATGCAAAAATAATTTCTGCATGTTGTTCAGCACTTCCTTAACAGTTACATAATTGTGGGAATGCATCATTTATATCCTGCCATGTGCTCACACGATTTTTTGCCTTCATAAAAAGATCTCCTTATTCATGTGCAAAGATCGTCATGCTACGCCTACAAAATAAGCTTTGTTTTTATGAGAAAATTAAATAGATTATCAACACTCTAACACTTCAAGGATTACTGAAACATTCTGCCTGGGTATTTTCTTTTAAAATAATGGGAGGAAATATATATTGGAGTTCCTGTTAAAATTCTGTCAGCAGGTTTAACTGTGAGAAAAGATCAAAAGCTGACCGTGCCTTATAAGGACATATAATTGTGAGCCTGGGATTAGTGTTCTTTCTCTTTTAATTGCTTTAATTAAGATTTGTTTTGTGTCAGAGTACATGTTAAGTCAAATAACTAAAATGATGATACTTTATATGAAGCAGCTGATATGTATGCAGTTAGCATGCATGCAATACTGCCTTCTGGCAGCAAATTAATGTCATATTCTATCTGAGCACTAGGGATCTGCATTTCAACCTCTATAATTTCCCCAATGACTTAAAGTAAGCAATTAAATAGAAGTACAGTTTATTGAAATGATACTTTTTGAGAAATATTAAATACAATGATATTCATATGCTACATTTTTCTCCCTGTATTTGGCTGACATGTGGTTTATTAGTATGCGCTCAACATTACAATTGAAAGAAAACAGCTCAGAAGACAGTCTTGCTATTATGCTAAACAAGCCTCAGGCTCTATGGGGATTTTATGAATTACCAATAAGAATAAACGTGAAGTTGCATTTATTGTCTCCAGCCTCATCCACATACTGGTACCTGCTGGTCCTAAGAAAATGTAACTCATTCCAGGGAGCAAAATTTGATTATTTGATAGAGCTAAATACACTTTACATCTACAATAGTTTGGCATATCATAAAAACAAAAGCTCTTTTTTATCTGTCGTTGCACTGAACTTTCTTCTTAATAATGTGCTGCAGCAGTAACCTATCAGTAATTAAAAACTGTGATGAGTTGATGCTAAGGTGGATGTTCAAAGCTCAGCAAAAGGCAGACAAATCACTATCTGTCCTGAGTAGTTATTCATTTAGGCCACAGAAAATGAGGAGCTTTCCCACTGGAAAAGTGCAAAGTCCTTTTACCAGGATGCAGAACTGTGAAGTACAGTTAAAGCCAGCTTGCAGAGGACAATATGATAGACTTGAAGATTTAGAAAAAAAGAAATTATACTTTAAGAACACATAGAGAGACTTTCTGCAGGTTATTGTCTCATATCAGAAACAAGAGAGACTGACACACATCAGTTTATGATTATCAGAATGGCCACAGTCTACCAGTTAAAAATACCCTTTTAGGTTCATAGGTGAAGGTCAACAGAGATTTCCAACAGTAATTCTAGAGACAGTACCCTTGTCTTTTACTACTAGTAATTCAGTACACACATTTTGCTGTATTTCTCTGTCATTTGGATATGATTTAGTTTGAAAGCTGACACAAAATACATATAACACTAACCCAGATCATTTAAAACTGAGAATATATCCTATAAACACTGCTGTCTTTTTAAAAGCTCAGTTACTATGAATAAAACACAACTTAATAGAAAGAAAGAGTCAAAGTGAAATACAGGAATTCTAAATAATGACTTATTTCAAATTACATCCATCTCCTACTCAAGTTTACAATGACCATGCTGATGCCTGTGAACGCTTAAGATGCATTAGTAAAATAATTGAACATATGCTATGAAATCCAAGAGATGCACTGGATAAACAAGAATTTTATTCCTGAGGCAAGTCCCTAGATTTACAAGTTAATACAGGAATGCCATTAATCATGACATTCTTAAGATCATGCCTCTCTCCCCATTATTTATTTTCTAAAATTAGGCTTTTCATTCGAAAGCGGAAAAAAAAAGTAGGAATGTGACAGACTGAAAATGCACTGGTAACAAGCAGATTTCTGTGAGAAAGTTTTGTAATGCTTTCTTAGTAAGAGATTATTTTCTAGTCTACACTGTTTCCCATATAGTATGATCCTACTATATATCTAAACATCAGTGGAACAGCTAATAATCTTTGTTTATTAAATGCTCAACATTCCATAAAAGTATTTAAAATTAAAACAAAATGATTCAATCAGAATATAAAATAAAAAAAATATCGGTTTCTAAAAAACAGTCAGTTAATTTCCATCTCACTGTGTCAATAGTAGCTTTTTGTATAAGGAGAAAATATAAATCACTCCAACAAAACTAGCAATGAGCTCATCAAATTCAAATGCTGCTTTCCGTTTATGTATTTTTTATATTAAAGCAATAAACATGGTTCATTTGTCTTCCACTAGGTGCCACATTTTTCTGTGCTGTTGCTATGAACTTCAGCCATTAGCTGTGCTCCAAGGTAAACTATATGAACCATCAACAAAAGTGACACCCAATCTATGGAGTTCATATTTTCTCCAGATTATCTATGCTAGTTGACAAGCTGGTAATGAAAAAAATCACACTAAGCAAATGGTTCCTCTAATAACAATAAATTTTCTATAAAATTATGAAGGGTACAAAATGTTTCCTTGCATCTATTTTGCCATGAATTCTAATTAACGCTGTGAAAACCTGAGAGTGCTGGGTCATCACAAGAAGTGCATCGAGGTTTGATTGATAATACAGTGCAAGTTGGTCCATGCTGCCAAGATTCTTCTCTCTTAAATTAATGGCCACCCCACCTGCCCTAATCATACAGCCCAAATGATATTCCCCTTCTTACTTCAATATTCTGGAGGCAAGGAAAGTGGAAAAGATCGGTCATTTATCTTATAATAGCTAGATAATAGATCTATCACAACAAAACATCTGCACAAACTCAGTAATTTTTTTCCACAAAATTGAAGCATTTACCAACATGAAATCAGTAAGTTAAGAAAACATTATTACCCACACATTTGGGCTCTAAACCACAATATAACTTTATTAACTGAAGATTCCTGTTGATAAGAAGAGTGCCCAGTTTTCTTTCTCCACTATGCCCATATACACCACTTTAGTGTAAGAGTAAGATCTTCATCACAAAGCCATCATCAATTCCTAGGATGATTTTTAAATCAATGGAATGTCACTGAGAAAGAATCTGTACTTCATCTAGTAGCCATGCACTCTACGAAAGAAATCTCTGCACTCACATATTTGCACCTATACTCACCTATCTACATAAGGTCTTTTCACCCCAAACATGGAGTTAATACAAAGTTACATGTTATTGTTAATCGTAAATTATTGCACCAGAAGAGAATAATAAATTCATTACAAAAGAGGTATGTACCCAAACAAAATCTGACCCAAGCTACAGATGCAAATCAGCAATAAATCTGGGCATTTTTAATATATCCTTCATCCATACAACTACATCCCAGCTACCTGCCTTTCCTTTAATGAGGAAGTTTTCAATACACTTGGGATACTCTAATTTAGACTGTGGAATGGAAGTCACAAGTTCTTTTTGCTTTACAGGTTTGGACATGATTCCTTTTCAATGCCAACATGGATTTTTATTTTTATTTTACCTCATGACCATCATTAACAAACTTGATTTTCATTGTTGTTTACATAGCAGTGCAAAATACACAGCCTGTGAAATACTGTCCTTTACAGTATCTTTTTCTTCCAAAAGAAACTTGCACAACAAATCTTTCCTTAAACCGTATGTGTCAAAGCTAGAAAAAACAGAATTTGAGTGAAACAACACAGAATTGACTAAAAAGAAAAGGGAACTAGTTTGCTCTAAAACGCCCAATTATACTTTCACACATGACTAGCCATATTACTTTCAGAGAAAATAATTTCAGCACGGAATATAAGCATGCTCTTATCTTCCCTTCTATGTAAAACTGCATCAGTTGCTTAGCTATCCAGAATTACAAAAGGAAGAGGTACTCATGTTCTTGTACCTGAGTATCAAAATGTGTGCTACTTACTTGTAAAGCAAGGGTAAAAGTGTAACTAGGAGTTTATAAGCCTCATTAATAAAAGTACTTGTAAATATATTATCTATTAAAAATTTAAATACACTCGCACAAAATCACACATTTATTAATAGATTCTAATTCCTAGTCAGCTATCCTTGCGGGTATATTAACAATGGTTTGCAGTTCATAATTCTGCATTTTAGATTAACAGAAAGCTTGTGTTTTAATTGAATCTTTGTGTTACACTCAAGGAGTAGAGTGATTTTTCATTTATCTCACCAGAAATTTTAATGAAGTCCTGGGTTAAGGTTAGATCTCATCTCATTTTAAGTTTTGCTTACCTCAGCTTATATTAAAATTTACTACTGATTGAGACATAAAAAATAAACACATCCTATACCATCTAAAAAAGGGCTTAATTTTATGTAGTAAAATTCCCCTCCAGATAATATCTTGCAATTTCAAATGTAAAATTACGCTGACTAATTGAAATACATTGTGTTTCTTCTATGCAACAAAAACTGCATTAATAACACATAACAATATGTTCTCTCTGAAAAAACTTCCTGGTTTACAGAAATTGACAGGCATCTACACTTACTAGCTATTCTACCTATAATATAAGATTACGCCAGTAAGTTCCAAAAATCCTGCTTGAGGATAAATAGCTACAGAAAATAAACAGATTTTGAGTAAAAGTTTACTTCTCATTAAATAGAATTAATTAATTAAATCTGCAGCCTCAAATATCACCTGAATAATATTAGACTGTAATATACATAGTTAATGTTACTAATTATATTCTTCCTCCAAACATGTCCAAACCAAATGGATTTTTTAAAAAATCAAATTGATTAAAAAGAAAAAATATCAAAAATAAAATTATAATCAAAATAATCAATAATCAATCAACAGTGGATTATCTCAGATCCAGTGGTTAACATACAATATATTATGGTTTGTCTGAGAATTATCAGCCCTAAAGTACATAGAAGTACCAAAAGTAACTTGACATTTCCAACATGTGAAAAAGATGGAAAACCACTGATGTTCAACTAAGTCACTAGAATTCTCCCACTCTGGTAAATAAACTATATAATGAACAAACTGATTTGCTGACATTAGATCAGAGCTAGCAGGAGATGACAACTAATGTTAATGTAAGAGAAGAGCTCTGCATTTAAGTAGGAGGAATCCAAACAACAGTGTCAAGTAAACATTTGTGGTTTTAGTTCCACATTATCACCCTACAGACTCCAGGCACCTTGACTGTCAAACAGACAACAGGACCTGCAAAAAGCTGAGACATACCACTAATCAAATACAGGCCCTTCATATGTCTATGACCAGAAGCTGTTGTTTCACAGTTTGGTCCCTTTCAAAGAATTCCTATGGCAGTAAAGGGACCTAATTTTCTTCAGTAAGACTGTGAAATACTTTCTAAAAGTGTTTGTCTTTTTTATGTATGTTTGTAATAGTTGAAGGCTCTCTTTTAGGCTAAGTGCGTATGAAGTGCAGCATTTCTTAAAGAATTCAAAAAGATGAATCAAATTAACACAAATTTGCCCAGGATGCAGCCTTATTAAATCTATAAAGTCACCAGCCTAATACCACATATGTACACACCTGTGCTAAAGGACCACCACCCATAAGCAGCTGCATCTCCTCCAATTTTAAAGGCTGAAACTAGCTACAAATCGCACTCTTGATTTCCCTGCTGTGAACAAATTGTTGTTTTCCAATTAGAGGCAAAGAATAAGCTTATTGAGATTGGAGTTACCCACTAGCAAAACACTTGTGCACTATGCACATTCTGTTAGCAAATGTGGAGGCTTTCTGGGAACACTCAGTGGTATGTGACAAAGGATAACTACTTAAGATAAAGCTTTGCCATGGTAGACTAGTCCTTCCAAAGCCATGAAAGATTAAAAAGAGACTGATCCATTTTAGACCACCACAAGCTGTGGAGTCTGGGGTAAAAGAGCACACTTAGTTAGATGCAGAGTCTTAAAGAGAGATCTGTATGTTTTCTTTCTGAAATAATTATTCTTCATATTAGCTCCCAAAATAGTAAGCCTTCTGAAGCTGAGATGTCAGCCCAGACTGGAATTAAATCTTGCTAGAGAATAGACAAAGAGGGACCAGAAGAAAAAGTTGTAGCAGTTAACCATGCATGTCTCCAAACAAACCCAGAAGACCTTAGTCTAGTCTATCGTTTTTAGCTTTTGCTTCAGCTAGTATCTTTATAAATATGGTGTCCAATACTCAGTGTATGAGCCCATTAGGCAATGAGCCCATTAGGCAACCTTTATAAGAAATTCCAAATTCCAAGGAGATGAAAGATCCAAACTTACTCCATAGTTTTTTGTTAAAATAAATCTGTATATGACTAGGCACAGGATAACCATTTACCATATGATATAAGGCCTAGGAGTCAAGAGTACAAACTCAGAGATTTTTCTTTTTTTTGTAGTTTTTAGCCCTTTATTCCTCCACTGGTACTAACAACTTAATCCTATATTCACAGGCTGCATGTATGCCATGAGCATGAATCATGAAATAAAACACATGAAGAACCACTGCAGGTACAACTTCACACAAGCTCAAAAGCCTCTGTCAAGTCAAGCACAGATGCAGACAAGAGATTTACTGTTTGGTGAGCCACTGAGCTCTAACACACCCCTTTCAGGAACCCTTCAGTGGCAGTTGCACCATGTCTTCTAATGGACAGCACCTCTTATGCTCTGAGCACCTTGACTGTGACAGAACAATGGAGGACACAGTCATTAAGTGCTACAAAAACATTTGGCAAATAGCAGATGAAGAACAACACTACCTGGTACCTTGTAATACTTTCACTTAGTCAGAAAGGATTACATTCATTACATTAGTGACCAGAACAGGAAAAACATGAGAATGTTTTCATTTAAAAATCTGTTTTCTCCTTGAAATATAACTTTGGTCAATTATCTTTCCAGTTTATGAGTGGGAAACTTATTTGCAAAATAAAACTAAATAAAGTGTGTGACCACTCTGAGACATCCAGGAGTTCATATGGAAAACCTGCAGCTATATAGGACAGGTAAAATATAATAGGAGTGCTAAATTTACAAAAATTATGCCAGAACATCTCTTATTTACCAGACTGGAAGTGGAGATACTGGTAAGAACAAACAACTGCGCAGCAAATACTCAATTTTTTAAAACTATACACACTGCAAGATGGATAGATATCAATAGGCACACTGCGCATCATACACAAGTAATCTATTCTTACAGTACTGCAAACTAATTGAAATTATCAAACTAATTTCCCAAGGAAAAAGTGTATATGAAAATTTATAGATAAATGCTTACACAGATTCATATTATGTAATTTTAGTTTTCAAAATAAAGTTCAAATAAACTTTAATAAAACACATGCTAACAAAAACATTAATTAACAGACTCATGATGAATTCCACCTTATTAAAGCACAGTCACTATTACAGTCATACTATAAATATATAAATACACAATGATACTTCTGTCTAAAAACATACAAAATCACATTGGCAAGGGTTAGGAAAGTGTATTACTGCTGAATGACAGACTCAGGAGTAAACTCTTTAAAAATATATGCATGTGTCACAAAAACTGTTTCTTACCGTACTTCTATCCTTCAAAAGCTTTTCTATCACTTCAATCAACATTTCCTTTTGCTCTGGGTCAAGACTAGAAGGAAAAATAAAATTATTTTAACAACGTTGGTCAGATGTATCCAAAATTAAAGCAGGCTTGTTTTTTTTTGACCTTCAGATACAAGCTAGGACACAAACTTAGAAGCCACCATCATCATAAGCAACAGAACAGTACATCGCTCCATAAGTACTTTTATGATCACCTTCCATTCCAACTTCTGTTTCTGTAAAAGGAGTTTTTGTAAAAGGAGTTTGCTGGATCATCTGCCAAAACCTTCAGAGGAAAAGCCAAAATTCTTTCAAAAAGGTCTTATTTCAGATTTTTAAAACTGGCAGAAAATTTAGAGAGAAAGGAATACTTAAAGCTAATAAACTTGAGCAAAAGCTTTATTTTATGTGATCAAGAAAGTCTTCAGTAAGCAGTCAAATAACAGAATTTACATTTCTCCCCCTCTACTGTTCTGATATTTAAGACAAGGAAGGGACCATTTTCAGAGAGAAAATAAAGAAGAGGCTAAAGAGGTCTGTGATTTACTCCCATTATGGTATCTAGTACTAGTATGGAACCTACTATTACTAGTGACAGGAAGTAGTCATTCTTCAAACCTCACTGTAAACACAGCACAGTTTTCAACTGATAGACCAAAGCTACCAATACCTTTAAAACACACTCTTAAATAAAATAAGCAAAAGGTCTGACATCTTCAGTGATGAAATTACTTCAACATACCTGGCAATGTTGATTACATTGGACACAAATGTTGCTGTTCAGACTATGTCTGAAATATTTCCTGTTTGATATGTAAACTTCCTGCTGTTAGGATTGACGGAACTGCTAATAAACAAGCTCTTCGAGGGCAGACATCTATCCAAACACCATGGCAGTAAATACAGGGAAGACAGCAGTATTAAACTTGCATCCAGAACCTATACTAGAGCACTAATTGAAATACTGAACTATCAAACAGGTAGAGAAGCTGGGAAAACCAAAAAGCAAAGGGAGCTTATCGTCGTATTAGAATAAACTGTTATTACTTCTGACTGAAATGGTTGCAGAAGATGGAGTAGCTAGATGTAGGAGAGTGTACTAATTGTTGAGTGATTTTTACTTCAAAAATCTATCCCCTTCAGGATTCTGATGCTGACCAACTTAAAAGTAAGTATTCTGAAATCACTTACTTGCTGCAGTAGGCCAATAGTCAGCCTTGCCACCAATGTATGATCAGCATTGCTGAATTGTCTAACTACCAGTCATGAACTTTTCTAAACACCTAGAAAGATGGCCTGTTAACTACTACCTACTCCTACTTGCTGGCAAGCTAACTGGGTCTGCCTGCGGGGAGGTTAATTTGATAGCCTCTTCACCAGTTTCCAATACTGCCGCTTCTTCCAGTGACCAAGAAAATTAGCCTCTCTCCTTTGGTTCCATGGTTAACTAGCACTATGAGATACAGCATTTGTACAAGTAAGTTTTGAAAATGTGAAAACAGAAGTTCACATACTTTTTATGAACAGTTCCCAAATCCTACTACTAAGGACAAAATTTTTAGCTCCAGCTCCAATCAGAAAGAATCATATAGCTTACTCTAGTCCAGGTAAGAAGGAATTTCCAGCTACAGCAGTTTGAAATCTTCCATTATGATACCTAGGATGCTTACATGAAGTGAGCTTTTGAAGGATGCACTCTCTGAGGTCCTCCAAACCATTCAAGAAACGTTTACAGAACAGAAGTTTCGCTAGTTTTCCTTTGTTACTTAAGTTCCATGTCCACTTTACTACCACTAAGAATTCATGGAAAGTAGGAGGAGGTAAGGCCAGTTTCCAGAGATTCTGCTATTGTGTTTTTTACCATGTGCCTGACCTTTTACTATAAAAACTGTCTTTTTATTGTATTTGCAGTGATGACTTCCATATGTTGCCACTGATATCATAAAAGCACAGAATAACATATGAACCAGAGAAAAAGAAAACATGCATGTTGTATTTGGAGATGCAATCAGATCTGGATAATAGATGACAGATGAAAGGTCATTTTTAATAATTAGATTTCAGCATTTTCCAGTTTTGCACCAATTACCAATAAATTCTTTAACCTGCCAGTAAAATAAACTTCACTGTCATAAAGAGAAGAAATGGAGGCATCAATTTCAGTTAAAATTCCATGAAATAGCCTGCTGTCCAGATACTACTGTGCCTTGCTGCCACTAACAGACCATTTTCTCCTGCTGAACTCCTCCAAAGAGTTTTAATCCAATCAGGGGAAAAAAAAAAACCAGCAAAAAACGACATTCCATTGATAGAGAATAATTCAGGCCAAGAAGTTTTTGTGTACTGGAACCAGTTGCTAAGAAAAAATAAACTACTCAAATAGCAGGAAGAGACTTTAAATCCATTCTCTTTCATTAGGCTACATGATAAAAGGGCATCACATGACAGCACTCAGCTCACTAAAAAAAACATAAAGATCACTCAAAAGAAGGAATCTCTGCCCAGGTTTGTCAGAGAGGTGTTATGGAAAAGCCATCAGCCTCATGGTCTTGAAATGAGCAAACCATAAGGTAGGATCTTTAGAGTACCTTCAAGACTTAGGGATATTACTAGTTACAGGGCTAAGAGTTACTATGAATACCAGTAAGACAAGACTTACCATGGGATATTTATGGGAGAAACGAAAGGCAGGGAAATAGAAGGATGTAAACAATCTTGGGAGGAAAGAACAGGAAAATAGAGGGAGAGGTGCATAAAAGGAGTCAGTTGTATTTAAATGCTTTGCTGCTCAGTACACTTATCTATCCATGTGGTGAACCTGATAAATACAGAGGCAGTCTCTATTGTGTGTGCATGTGTGATAGAGGAGCTAAACCATGTGGTATACAGGCCTGTACAACTGCAGCACCAGCAACCAGAGCAAGTATGTATGTCACTGTGTGACTGCCTGAGTGAGACTATCAAACCAGACTAGCTGGCTTGGGAAGCTAATACTGAAGTGGGGCTGGACATCTGTGTGTGTGTATGTGTGTGTATCTGAGTGCAATAACTCGAGATTTTGTCTATCAGACAGCCCAGAGTATTCAGGTAAAATACTGGAGAAACTGTAAGGTCTGGAAGTTTATTGAGATACCCACTTGAGTGTCTCAATGTGTTTCCCTCCCCACTTGTTCTCCACGTAACGCAAGACAAGTGGAGATAAGAAGGTATATGGGCCCTTTACAGCATAGTCTTAGTGTCTAAATCTAGATACTGTGGAATACATTAGTGTTCAAGTAAAAGAATTGGCCATGTGTGTGTCTGACTGAGGGAATCTGTCGTAGGAAGTGGAGAGGACTTGCAAGCATTGCTCATTTGTGTGTGTCATTCACTGGGAGACTGGGGATCAAAAGCCTGTTTCTGGAAACACTGAGCGTCTAGGATTATTATTAGGGATCCATATTGTACACATTCAGGTATGCTAATGCATCTGTGTACTGATCAGCCAGAGTGCAACAGCATAAGGCTGCTGGTGCTGCTAATGTGTGCGTGACTGCTCATGTCTGACTCGGGTGATCTGTACAGATGGCTGTGTGTATGAGTGTTGTATAGTGTCTGTGTGTACGTGCCCATGAGGCACACATGCTCAGCGTTGTGACTGGGTGGTTTGAAGAGGCATGGAATTGCAGCAGCCTCAGGTTACCTGACTCAGAGCCTCTAACATCTCTCAACCTCCACTTTTTGGCACAGATGAAATAAAAGTGAAGCAGTAGAATAAATGCCTGGAGATGTTTTGCAAAGGTACAGGTTCTGTTGACTCCCTCTCTGCAAACCACTAACCACATCTTTATAAGAACTCTGACACAGCAAGAATTTCTGAAGTAGGAAGAGAAAGATCTGAAAGATTTGGACTTGCACAGATAAAATTTCTAGAAGTTAGCATTCTTTTGTCAAATGTGCCACAACCTACCTTCAGGCAAGCACCTCAGAATGAAAGAGAGAAACAGTGAATTCATAGATTCTGAAAATACCCATCAAAACAGTTGTTACACAGATGAAAATAACTAGTATATTAAAAAACAAAAGACAATGTAGTTTCTTTTTTTATCTCTTTATAGCTATCCTGTTAAGTCCAGCAACCAAGAGAGTTGCTTGAATTACAACCAAACCCACTGAGTGACAGAATGTCTACACCCACCCCAAACTTTTAAAGAAAGGGATCTGAGACATGCCAAAGTCACAGTAGCCTTTATAAACATAGCCCACAACTATCATAACATTGTTTCTCAGTAATTTCCAGAAACACTTACCTGTACAGTTTTTGGATTGCATGGGCTGCATTCTTTCTCACATAAGGAGATAAATCAGAAGAGGCTTCCTTAATAGCAAGCATCATAATAGGAACAATAATTGGGACACGTATACTGGATAAAACTCTTAAAGCACTTGCACGGATTAACTGATTAGGATCCTAAAGAACAGGAATGAAGGGAGAAATAAAATCAGATAGTGCAGAAACAAATAGTTAAATTCACTGCTATGTTGACACTAATTAGTGATGACACATTAAAACATGTAAATCTGTCCAAGTCAGACCTGCAAGTAAAGGCCATGCTAATAAGAAAATGTGTCATGCTTCACATAAAGAAATTTCCAAAACCAGAAAAAAAGTAAAACAAATTAAGAGAACATTAAACATAATGAAAATATAAAAATTTTACAAGGGAAAACATTAACATAATGCAATTTTCCAAACAAGGTATGTTAATTACGGATAAAAGGACTAATATTTTATTTAATAATTTCATACCTTTGCTGCAATGTAAGTGGAATTCAGATATTCCGAGAGACATGCAAACCCAATTTTATTACTTATGCAATGTCAAATAAAAATGTTGTTCTCAATTGTGACATTCCCATTCAAGTCCTTGACAAAAAATCTATTGTATACTTTACTACAAGATGCAAACTGAAGCCAGTAACAGAAACAATTTTAAAGAACATGTCAAAATACAAAGCTAAACGTTTTCAGACTTTTCTATTTCTTATCCTCTCTATTCTTGCCCCAGTTCTTGGTCAATTTTACAATACTAGGGTTAGCTTGGGGATTCAACACATTTGTATTTGGACGAACTGCTATGCAAACTTTATCCATTAATCTTGAGCTTGGAACACAAGGGAAAAATGTTGCTTAATCAAGTACTAAATCCCCCGAAATCTAGCAAAGTGAAATTGCAGCATCATTAATTCATTATACTGTAAATGTCTTGCCAGAAGGTAACCTCCCAAAGAGCATTTCTCCCAAGGACTTAGAGCTGGTAACACATATTTTCAGACTGGCATTACCTAATTATCAATTCATCTAAGATCTCAAAATTCCTATATCTTAGAAGCTTCTAAGTAGTAAGTACCTGGATGGTGAAAGCCCTTTGTTTGACCGTTTTTGGAAAAATACCTTGTTCCTACCAGAGTTTGCAAAGCTCATCTGCAGCCACTTAAGTTTAAAATAAAAAGTTCCTTCAAAAGTGGGAGATAAAAAAAGAAAATGTCCACACATAAAGCCAAATTATAATCATTACAAAAAGAAACAAAAACATTACAAAAAATGAACAGAGACCTATCTTTCACAGCAGGATAAGTAATTTCTTTAATTGTTGACAATATCCACTAGTTTGGTGTCTACCCCCTTGCCACACCACCAATTTTTTTTTTTTTTGCTACTCAGCCATAATATTATCCCTCCTCCCTCTGCTCCCATTACCCACAGCTTTTAAGAGTTATGCCGTGAGGAATGTTTACTATATACATATATCACAAAGAACACCAGAAACAAAGTCATTTGAATTCTAGCTTTTCATGGCAGTTAGAGATAGTGAAGGCACTATATATGACATTGAGATGAAAATTCAAGGGAAGGGAGTAGAAAACTCTCTAGTTGATGTGGGATCCTCCTACAGCTGCACAACTGGTGCTCTGATTGCAACATTTTCCAACAAGATGCAAGGTGTGGGTTAACTGACCTAACAGAAATGAGCCTAGAGTACAAAAAGGGAACAAAAAACCCCCAATCTCTTCATAATAAAAACTAGTCAAATTTCAGAACACAGACTTAATAAATCATTCTTCTCTCCACAGTCACACTTCAAAGGCAATCCAAAACTTTGCTGTTTAATCCCATTTCTCACTATTATCTCATTTGAAACAAAAGAGTAAAAAAGCTGTTTTTTCAGTGCTTTTAATACGAAACTACCATGTACAAGACACTGAGTATTTTAATTTACGTACTACTGTCTTCCTTATGTTTCAATTCTCTGTTGTACACAAAGCTCTTTCTCTTACATAAACTAAAAGGAACATAAGTGGTTTCTGCTAATTACAGGGTCTTCTTTCCATACACACAAGTTACGTAGGAATGAGAAAAGTGATTACAGAAATTAAATGCCTGGCATGTGGATCTGAAAGCACCATTCTGCTGTTATTTCCGGAGTGAAGTAATTTTACTTCTTTCAGGCTAACTTAGCTGCTTGAGAAGGTTTGAGGTAGCAGAAAAAACTTGGTAAATCACGTAACTTAAAACTACTTTATCAGATGCATATATTTACATGCTTTAGTTTATCATACTACACTTACACAGGTATTTTTATTTTTGTGCTACCAGCTCAGAATTCCGGATAAAGTTTTATTTAGTAGTCACTCACTTTTAAAGCACGCTGGAAAGTACTGATGGACAACAATGCTAGATCTTGCTGCTCCTCCGCGTAGCGCATTAGATAAACATACACAAGCTTTTTTATCTGAAAAGAAAAAACAAAGTGAATATCACTATGCGAAAGTTTTAGCATTCTCGCTTCTAGGTTTCACATTTTTATCAACATTTTCTCCTTTGAAGAAAAAGCTAATAGATTCCTGGAGCACTCACATGCTTCTCCAATGTCTCATGAAATGCCTGAGGTGCTCCAATTAACTTCATGAAGGCTACTAACACAAAGTTCTGCTTTATATTATTAACTAGTAAATTAAGAGTATAACAATCTAAGATGTTGACATGGGGAAACTGATCACTTGAGCACACTTTTTTCTTTCTTATAGAAAATAGGTTAAAGTGCAATAGCCAAGAATGTCAACAAGTCCATTTTATTTTACTCTGAAGCTCAAATTAAATTAATCTAACACATTTGAAAGTGAATATAACTTACTGCTGAAGTGTGGTAATTTACCCACGTCAAATCTTATTAAAAGAGCACTTATTTTGGATGAAAATAAAGGATATTAGATTCACCTTTGCATGACTACAAGCATTCAAAAGTTACAGTATAAGCATACTATGAAGGATGAAATGTCCAAAGATTAAGAAAACCTCAGTATGATTTTGGGGAGGAGTGTATTCAATTTAGTTCACTTCACTCCTCGTACCCAGGAAGCAGTGAAAACATTTTTTTACATTTGAGTAGTAAACTGACTGTTAAGAGTTTATAATGGAAAATTCTGGAAGACCCTCAGCTACAGCTGTGCAAATAATTACTGTCACTATCAGAAGATCGATCTTTGTGCCAATTCTGGAAAAAAACCACAGTATTAAATCACAGAAGGTTACACCATACTAAATTATTTTTTGTTCAGCTATAGAGAAGTAGCAATCAACATTGACCACAAGAGGCCTGTGCACTGAATGACTGCAGGTGTGCAAAGAAAGCCTCCTTTCCTTGAAACCACTCTGTGAGTAGAAATGGAAGCACTCAGAGCTTCGTGACTACACTATTCTTTTACCATTTACCTTCACTCAATGTTAAAATGCTCTGTTCTATAAAGCTAATCATAATGGGGGCACATTAGGCTTGAGGAACACAGGCAGATTTGTTTAATTAATTTATCAATATAATCACATCAAAATCCATGAATTATTGATGAAGACTTATTTTTGTTCTATACCGCCAATTGTTTATTAGGTCACTTTTGTATCCTTACCATCCATGATGTGATGCACATAACCAAGCCGAGGTCAGCATGCACTTACAACAAAAAAATCATAAGGCAATTCTGTAAACATTAAGATGCCCTTTGCTTCTCTTCAAATAAATTAACATGCTATACCACTTCTTCATCTCCATTTTCCTTCATCAGAGCACTAAGCTCTGATTTTAAAAAAATACAGCAGCTATTTCTGAGCAGGAAATTCACATGGATACAAAGTCACAGAATTGCAGAATGTTCTGAGTTGGAAGGAACCACAAGGCTCATTGAGTTCAACTCTTCAATGAATGATCCATACAGGGATGGAACTCACAATTCTTGGTGTTATTAGCACCATGTTCGAACCAACTGAGCTACTCTCAGGATTACTCAGATAAATCAATGTATTTTATGCTACCGCATTGCAGCAACTTGTACAGACAGTTTTGAGTAAGAATTCTTAGGAACAGAACAAAATTTGGCAAAACATTTTCAGGAAACAGGATCAATGTACTATGAATCTGACTTAATCTAGTAATTTCTCACAGTTTCAAAAGCATCCTAAAAAATGGACCATGATAAATGTTCCTGTGACAGAAAAAGGTCTAACTAGACAGCTGTAAATACACCTACACTATGATCTAAACTTGTCATCTAACTCAAACTGACAAATAAATTTGTCAGATGGCTTCACTGAATGTCCTGATCTCTTTCAGTTTAACAGTTTCTCCTGCACAAATATGTTAGCATTAAGTGATGGAAAAATGAGTAAGTAGGGAAGTTTAACTACAGCACTGAAGATGATACGTGAATTCATGTAACTGTATATTTGTTTTAAAATAGGAGAAAAGGTCCATAAAATATAAACAGCAAAAGGCTTCTGCTAATAATGTTTGGTTATGTGATAAGACACCATCTTCAGATCCATAAACCATCCCCCCCAACAAGGGGCATGGAGGGATGGGTGCACCCAACACCTTGCTCTAGCTTCTCCCAGGCCCATGACAGGAACCATCAGTTCAGAGATGCAGAGAGAAAAACAGTAATAGGAGGGAAACCAAATTTAGGACTCTGAGAAAGGATATCCTTGTCACACTCCTCCCCGAACAACCTCAGGAGAGCCTCAGCTCTTATGCCCAGGAGTTAAAATCACCAAGAGTCAAAGACCAGAGCACCTTTCAGACTGAAGGTGTTTTACATGTATTGAAATGGGACATGGATGAAAAGAATTTCAGACAATGTCTTGTGAAGGAGATGCAAGGGAAATCTACATGATCTTGAAAGTATTAACTCAGGGAAAAACAGATGGATAAGATGGCTGAACAGTTTGAGAGCTGGTACATCTATCCTTCTGTTCCCTGCATATGAATAGCACAATCTTGCTATTCTCATTGCACTGACTCATTAAATTTAATTTTGAACTGTCTGCCTTGGTGAGTTACTCTTTACTCAGTGTGAAGATGCATCTACATGCCTGCAACTACAGTCAGGCCACAGGCTAGAGGGCTACTGTGTTCATGGACACCAGCAACTAGAGAGACCAGAGCGAGGGGTCTTAAGTATAACTCTGGGAACTGCAATGTGATATCAAGCCATAGGAATCTCTAAGTGCAGAGTGGCCAGCATCTGGAACAAGTGAGGGTCTGGCTGCCAACACCTAGGCTGGAACCACAGGCTGGACAGTCCATGAGCCTGCATGTAACTGAAGAGACCAGAATATGTGAAACCAAGCACAAGCCAGTGTGTCTGTGGTGCCAGTGACTGGAATGGGTGAATGTGTACGAGTGCATCAAGCTACACCAGCTGACAAGTAGCTGAAGTGGCCTGGGAAAGAATTAGGTGTGAGCGTTCGTACCTAAGGGCAAGACCTCGAGAGGTGCTGCCTATGGCATAGGCCAGTGAAATGCCATCCAGCTGCAAGGAAAGCCCATGCCCTGTGGGTCTCTAGAGGCAAGAACCATGTTTTTTTGTCAATCTCTTCAACGGCGTAACCACAGGGGGTTGGATAGTAGAGGAGCAAGGAAGTTCTGGCCAGGTCCAGTTGTATGTGTGCACAGTGTGTCCAAGGGTGAGTACATGAGGGAGCAGGAGAGTCCTAGTTTAGAGGCATTCATATGTGTAAAGATGTTTGTACCAGCAAACAAAAAATGGCTACAGCCTTAGGGGCTCACATCCACCCTATCAAAAGGGGTGACTGAGATCCATGGGCCAAACTTTGGGCAGACTCTGTGCAAATGAACACTCTATATATACACACATTCCCACTAGCAGACCATCTTGAACTGCCAAGCTGCTGGTGCTATTTGTGTTCATCTGAAAACCCTGTGACAATTTACGTAGCTGCCTCTGTACATAATTTTTTTTTTCTGTATATATACAGATAAAATGTTTATGTGTCTGTGCACACCTACCAGGGATACAGTCTCAGCTTCACTTCTGATTGGACTTAAAGCCTGAAACTGGGACAGTCTTGCCTCTATCAGACTAGAGGTTCCAGCCCTAACAGTTAAAAGCACTCCAGAAGAATAACCTTGCTTAAGGAACTCCTCTTTGTGCAAGGTCTCCCTGTTTAAAATTGGACTTACGACTCATAACTTACAAACTCATAACTTGCAAACACAAATTACAGTGGAACAGAATATTTAGCTATAGTTCTCATCCCATATCCTTTTATTGCCTATTACTAAAAGTACAACTACAACTCCTAAAATTATTTTAATACAGTAAGTTCCTGAAAGACTCTGAATTAGCATCTTTGCACAATTACACATCCTTGACTTAGCAGTGCTCAGTGTTTGGCCTTGGCCAAATAAATCCACTCTCTCAAAGAACAAAAAAGCCCCGAAGTTTTGAAAGTAGTAACTAAAAAAGAGTAATTTCTTTAAAGCTAAAATTAAACTCAAACTTGACTATTACTATCCATCCATGTAAATATGGAAGAAAACTGATCCATTACCCATTGTACCACAGCATGTTAGAGTGAGAAAGGAGTTTGCTGAAGCCATTACTATAGGAAATATAATCTTCAATGTCATAAGCCAGGGAAAAAAAAAAATCTTTTTCCCATTAATAATAAAGGCTGAAGTACACATTTTCCAAAGAAGACAGAAGAACTGAAGCACGGATTCAAATGACTTGACCCCTTAAAATCCAATACTTCAAACAACTGTTGTCCACATTTTTCAAAAATTACAATCCAGAACAGTAGGAAGTAACTAAAGTCATCGCATGTTCACTCTACTTTGATCAAACAGACGCTTATTAGGCATCATGAGGTCTCAAACTATAAACTTACAGATGCTATTTTTATCAAAATCTTATTTGTCAAGTAGATTATAACTCTGACACTTCTGCAGGGAAGCTGTCAGTGTATGCACAGTAATGCTAGTGAGCATCAGAGTTACATTTTCTACATACATCCTGTGGTTATACAACAGTAACCCTGTGGATTTAAACACATCATATTTAACACAACCTCAATTTTTTAGCATTCTGGAAATCCGAGTTTTCATTACTCCAAGATAGATATTTTTCCCCTTGCTTTCTTATGAGAAACAATAACAAAAAAAAATCCAGAAGCAAGCTACTATATGTGTCAAATAACACCCAATATAGATGCAAGAAAGCTTTTTTTTTTTTTTTTTTACCTAGCCATTAACTTTAAGTTGAAGTCTAATAGAACTAGGTAAAATTTTCATAAACAGATTTTCTGTAACAGTATGTTTAACAGGTTAGAGGAATACCTCAATATTTTTACTGGCAACATTCTTCACAACAGCAGGAAACAGCTCAGAAGCATTCTTTCCCTTTGCAATCATCTAAAAAAGAAAGAAGAGGCAAATCTTACTGATGTAACAATATAATTTATTAGAAAGTGGTTTGGGGTTTGTTGCTTTATTACAGACCTGTATTTCAAATCTCATTTCTGTGAAACTGAGGATAAAGATGTGAGTATGAGACCTTAGAGGATATAATCCATACAATCAAAACTCTTGGGTGCTGGCAGGTTAAGAGTTTGCTGGAGTGGAATCCATGAGCTGGACTTCAACATGTAAGACAGCAAATAATTTTCAATGCTTTCAAAATTACTAAAAAAAAAGATGTTGCTAATCTGGAAAGCCCTGCAGAATTACCTTTTGGGAGCTGGAGGGGGAAAAGAAAGGCACCCAACAACCCTACAAAATCCAAGAAGTTATACAAGTTTAAGTTACACAAGGGAAAAGCTCCTTTTCCCTGGAACAATTGTGATTTGCAACAGAACCAAAGAGAAAAATAAAAATAAACATCACACTTTAAAAATAAAACAAGTTATTTTTTCTATAGCAAGTTAAATACAGAAGACTATAACATGTTTACACAGAACAAAAAAGAACATACAAAAGCCACACAGTAAAAGCATGATCAATCAACCCACCATTTTTTTTTTTTGGAAGGAAGTTTTCATGTTTGATCATAAACAAGGCATGTCACAAATAATAAAATTCACAATAAATATCATAAACATCAAAACCCCAGTTTAGCTTCAGTTCTTGTACAAACAGCTTAAGAAGGAAGTTATTTGTAGGAAACCGGGTAAATGAGAAGGAATAAAATACTTTCAGATATACTATAGCTGCACAACATTCTGTTTAGATATAATTCCAGCAGAATGTCTGGCAGTGCTTTATGTCTAAACTGCAAACCCTGGAA
Source organism: Cinclus cinclus (assembly GCF_963662255.1). Taxonomy (NCBI): domain Eukaryota; kingdom Metazoa; phylum Chordata; class Aves; order Passeriformes; family Cinclidae; genus Cinclus; species Cinclus cinclus. Next base: position 61,751,889 of record NC_085084.1, read on the forward strand.
TTTCAGGATCATGTTACATCAAGCTACATCAAGTACAGTGCTGCTGAAGACAGAGCACTCCTATCTCTAAAAATCTGCGTGTCTTGCTCAAGGCCAAGATTCAGCCAGCCAAACATCAAGTTAATCAGAAAACACAAAATCTCACTAAGGAATCACAGAATAGTTATCTTTAGAAGTCATCTAGTCCTGCAGCAAGCAGGAACATATTCAAGATGTTCACAGATCAGGTCGCTCAAAGCCCCGCCACTGAATGTTTCCAAGTATGGGGTATTCACCCTCCCTCTGGGCAACCTGTCCCAGTATTTCACCACCATCAGTGTAAAATCTTCCTTATATAAAATCTAAATCAACTGTCTCATAGTTTAAAACCACCCCTCCCCCCCCCTTGTCCAGTCATCACAGGCTCTACTGGAAAGTCCCCCTCCAGCTTTCTTGTAGACAGACCCCTTTACATATTGGAAGGTGCTACAAGGTCTCCCCAGAGCCTTCTCTTCTCCAGGCTGAATGAACCCAAATCTCTCAGCCTGTCCTCACCAGAGAGGTACTCCAGCCTCAGATCCTTTTTGTGGCCTGCTCTGGACACCCATTCTAATGTGTCTGTTTTTCCTGTCCTGGGGACTGCAGAACTGTATGCAGTTCTTCAAGTTGGGACTCTGGTATGAGAGTGGAGTAGAGGAGCATAATCATCTTTCTCAACCTGTTGGCCACACTTTCTGGGCTATTGGTGAAAACTGTCAGCTCACAGCCACCATTTCATTCACCAGTATGCCAAGGTCCTTCTTGTCAGAGCTGCTCTTGATCTCTTCATCCATCAACTCGTGCTGATATTAGGGGCAGCCCTGACCCAAGGGCTGGACCTTGTACTTGGCCTTGTTGAACCCCATGATATTGCCACAGGTCTAGATCACAAGTTTGTCCAGATTCCTCTGGATGGCATCCCATCCTTCACACCTGTTAACTGCACCACTCAGTTTTATGTTCCCTGCAGATTTGCTGAAGGTGTACTCAATCCCACCATCTATATCATCAATGAAGATATCAAACAGTACTGGTCCCAGTACAGACCCCCGCGGGACACCTCTTGTCACCAGTATCCATTGGGGTCCAATATACATAAGCAACAACAAATACGCAGGGAACCAACAAAGAAACAAGAGTTCTGCAGCTACAGTTACTCTTATCCATAACCATTACATTCCAACTATTACTCAACATTTTACAGCCAATTAAACTTCATATTCTCAGCTCACAGATCTTTTGCGTATTTCATTGATAAAACACATTAAAAGCGTAAAGAGTTAGGATCTCACGCAACAAAAGCAAGAACACACAAAGCTAGGCAATATTCTGAGAAGGTTAGAAGGACATTAGGAAGAAGAAAGAAGGAAAGTGTAGTTCAAAGTATTACTCAGTCTTTCAAAAGGGTGTAAGAGCAGCTGTCCAGCAAGACATTTTAATCTAACTTTAACATCATAAACTGTTTATTGCACCTGTATTAAAACACAGGAAGTGACACAAGCACTGTGAAAAAGCAAGCATATTAAATGAATTTAAAGGAGTTTTTAAATAGCAATGTAAAATCAATTTACTTCTTTCAGGACTGGGGGGTCCCCACAACAAATGCCAAATTAAGAATGACAAGGTAGAACTTAGCAACAAGATACATTGCAGAGAAGTAAGACTGAAGAAAATAAAAAATTCTCATCTTATCTTGGTGCAATGAAAAATATGATACACAAAAACAGGGATGATCCTCCCTGATAGACTGTAATGGTATGACTATGCATTACTGGGAATATTTAATAGATATACTGTAATAGCTCCATTATACCATGCAAATATGTATTTAGGGTCTTTAAAACAGTGCATTTTGATTCATTATTGCATAACAATTCGTGTAGATCCTCCTTAGCTAATGGATCATTAACCTGAAAGAATATAATGGTTATTTCCAAGACTGAAGTCTATCAGGTCATTTTTGTTGCTGTGCCTAGACAATCTCCATTTGTGTTGTCTTATACACCTGGAGTTTCTGCACAAAAACTTTCATTCTAGCATAAGTGCTGTGTAATGTCAAGATGCACTGACTTTCTCTTTTTCCACGTGAGAGACACACAGACAGGGATGATATTCTCTGAGGGAAATAAAGCACATGACTGTTCCCTAAATGTATGCTCTGAAATCTTCAGGAGTGAAATTCCACTGATTTTTCGTCAGAAATTCAATCAGGTTTCAAGATCTGGTACTGGTTGTTACAGTACCAGTGAATATTTTAAAAGATATATGACCTTAATGTTTTCACACATATAGTAGAATATGTATACACAAAAATTTATTTCTAAACTAGCAGTGCTGTTCATGTACTTCCAAAGACTGCAATTATTTTATTGTATGTATTTAAGAAGAAACATGAAAAATAACATACTGATTAAAAAAAAAAAAAGTCATGGATCATGAAAGTCATATTTTATCTGAAAGTAGGCTTAGGTACCATCATGCATAAGGAAGAAGTGAAAAGATCAAAACTGGACTACTCCTATGCTTGAAATTATAGTGTTTTAAGTTACTCTCTGGAAGACACCTTTGGTTTTATTTGTAAGGAACTGCCTTCTCCCTAGAAGAAAGTTCACAAACTGCCTTAAAGGAGGAAGCAGCCACAAGAAGTGCGATAACCAGCATTCTCCTGCTACTTCTTCATCACACTTATATGAACAAATTAAGTTTTGGCTTCTTAAAGTCTACTAAAATATTAAGCTAACAGTATCTTAGAATCATAGTAATACAGAACAGTTTAGGTTGGCATGGACCTTAAAGACTAATCCCTCTTCTGTGGTCACCTTACTGAGCAACACCCTTGTAAGGACAGGCTGAGAGAGTTGGGATTGTTCAGCCTAGAGAAGAGAAGGCTCTGGGGAGACTTTATAGCACCTTCCAGTATTCAAATGGGTCTAAAAGAGAGCTGGAGAGGTACTTCTAAAACGGCATGTAATGACAGGATAAGGGATAACAGCTTTAAGCTGACGGTGGGTAGATTTACACCAGCTGTTAGGAAAAAATCATTATGAGCGTGGTGAGGCAGTAGAACAGGTTGGCCATAGAAGTTGTGGATTCTGTATGCATAGTTTTTTAACCACCTGTAACTTTGAAAATAAGCATTCCAGTGAGACATGCTAAACAATACTCTGGAAACAGAGTTCCTTTTTCCTCTAATAATAAGGCTAGAGGAAGCCTTTCATCTCTGAAAAACACATCTCATCCCAAAGAGATGTGAGCTCCTCTCTGTATGTGAGCACAAAAGCACTTTTGTGCTCCACAAGAACATTATCATCACTGTTACAAGGCCTTGTGCTCATATTGCGCAATGTCCCAGTCCTGACCTGTAAAGCTCATTGTTTGAGTTTGTTACGTCAACCAGAGGTATGAAACACACTTTAAACGTAGCACAAGAAACAGCAAATACCTTGAAGATATGAAAGAAACTGAAAACAGAGGATCCAGTAAATCAAACAACTCACTTGTAGTTAAGTTATGGTTAGCCTTACAAGCTAGAAGGCTGTTTTTCCTCTAAGCAGCAGCAGCAGCTGATCAATGGAAAAATATCCAAAAATCAGAAGGTACCCGCTGCCATTCGGGGAAGTAGTGCTCTTCCTGAAGTGCACAGTGCTTAGAATAGGAACAGAAACCATAGACCATGAACTTCACAAAGGACAGAAATCTGTTACTGGAAACTTGAGAGAAATGTCAGAATTGGAAAATGGGGGAGCAGAAGAGAGAATGTGCCCAATTAGTTCTGCCTTCCCTTGCTGAAGACCACTTGAGCCTGACTACTTCAGCCTAGTCCACCAAGGATCAGTTACCACTGCTAACTACACATCTCCAGCTTCATGGTATCACATGCTTCCAGAAAATTGAAGAAGCCATTAAGACTGTTTTCAATGTTCAGCAGGAGCAGGTATTTAAAATTAGTGAGTTTGCTCATTGCACACTCATTTGTAATGACAGCATTTTTTGTACAAATAAAGGAAAATTAAAAAAAACCAAACAAACCAGTAAAGCCTTGGTTTAAAATTTAAAGCTTATTCAATTTAATGGTTTCTAATTCCCCTGATATACATACATACACACCTATGTTCACTTGCAACAGTTTCCAAAAACAGATAAAGATTTGGTCTGCTTTTCAGAAAAGAAAAACAAGGGAGCAAGAGTGAATTTACCACAACTCTCCTGCCCACAGTAATAACCAGACAAAAAAAAATTCTGAGTGAAGCAGGAAAATGTAAGTTTATCATGGCACTTATAAATATCATGGGTTTTTTGCAATAGCATATCTGTATGCCACACTGGTCAAACCCTTGAGCAATCCCACATCATGTTGGAGAAGATGCATTAAAAAAACCTTTCTCAAATCCAAGATAGACATTATGAAATAGCAGTTGACAGGTTACCCAGATCTCACAGGTAACTGATGTCTCTGGCAGGACTAAGGGATTACAGGCAAAAAGACAACCATCCTGAGTAAAATTCTCATCACTGGACAATCATGAAGGGAGAAGAAGCCAGTTCTGGAGTCAAAGGAAAGAATAGTCACATGACACCACTTGCACCTACTCACTTTGGTGCATACTTGGACAGGATTAAGTATGCAAAAACCTGGCAAAACATAAAAGCAAATCCAGAGTAGACTGAAGAAACAATGACAGACAACAAATCCAAAAGCCCCAAAAAAAAGAGGTCAAGTCGACACTGGAAAAATCCTCCACAGCACCTTCTTCCAATACTTTTAAGAAGAAATAAAGGGATACTATCAACTTCATAATATTTTTCATAGGCTTTTAATATACAATGGAATTAAATATTATTTAACCCCCTCCATGAGTGCTCATTCACCTGAAATACATTATCAAATATTCAGGCATCATGCACAATCAAAAAAGAAAAACCCCACAGTTTAAGAAAATAAAAATAATAAATGCAACTTGTCATTTTATTCCCGCAAATTTCTGTTGCTTCCAGTCTGATGAATTAGAAGCTTCTCTTCAGGAGCAATTTCCTATTCAAGGTCTCACTGAAAATAGTTATTTACAGGCATATTGGCACTGTTACATAAATATTTTAAAAGCATATGACTGCATATATCCAGATATACCAATTTCTACTCAAAATTCCAAGTTAAGGAATTTACCACTTTACCATCACAACTTTTAAAGATCATTTAGAGACTTAAGTGCTAATCTGGTACAGGATCTGTAAAAATAAAGCATTATTCCTATCCAAGACAAAAATAATAATAAGATCACTCCCATACCCTCTAACAAATAAAAACAATAACAAAAAAGTCACATACCCCAACAATCCTTTTCATAGCATCCAGCTTTGCAGAATCTTTACTGCTTTCCAACATTTGTTTGAGGTCTTCATTTCTATGGCAGAAATACAGTAAAGCATCAATTAGAAAAACAAAAAAATCAAACCAGAATACCATTTTTATATTCTTGCATCAGTTCAGCAACTTATGGTGAAGTAGTAGTCCCTCTTGCCCACTTTTAAACTGTATTTACTAACACTCTGTATAATGAAGTATTTAGCAAAAGAAAGTCTCCAATTCTAACAACAATGTAAGACCATGCAACTTCAATCTGCTGTCAGCTGAACCTGCCTCAAAGGCTGAAATCTTAAAGCACAAGAAGAGCTTAGTTAAAAACCAACAACTCATTCACTTCTCCCTTGTCCCCCAGGGAGAGGCAGATTAAATAACTAGAAGTTGGCATGTTTGTATTAAAATATAATATCAGCTTATCTATGTCACTGAAAAGCCCAGATTTCAGTATGCTCTGACCTTCAGTAAGAACCAGGGATATAACCTTGTGCTCTTGCCTTTCTGGCTGTAAATTGATATCCCCTATTCTCAGGATAAAAAGCCTCAGATCTTGTATGTTCTACAAGCTGAACGACTAAGACAGTCTGATGATTGGACACATACAGGGTCCATGCACTTTTTATGGCTGAAATAAAATTCTTCCACAAAAACACTAAGTTCATTAGAATAGTCTTTTGTAGATACTGCTTTTAATTAGCTGTCACTAATAAGAAACTTCATCCTGCTTCGCTTTTTAGATGCAAACAGATCACAGACTAACTGCACGTACAGACTACAAAAGTTTACATAAAAAGATTCTTTGAGGAAACCGCTTTTTTGCAACATCTGGGTTGCCTGATTTTCTGAAAGATACAAGAACATAGAAACTTGAGACACCTGCAATATTCCAAAGAACTCTGAAGTCTTTCCAAGTTTACAAGCCCTGTGAACAGCCACACAAGTAAAAGGCAACATGGTGGGCACACCATGGCCAGACACCAGATGCCCACAAAGTCATTCTTTCACTCCCTTCCTGAAGCAGATGGGGGTAAGAAAATAGGATGGAAAAAACCTCATATGTCAAGATAAAGACAGATTAATAAAGCAAAAGCAAAGGCTGCAGAAGCATTTGCAGAAGCAAATGAAAACAAAATATTTATTCTCTACTTCACATCAGCAAGCGATGTCCAGCCACTTTCCCAGGAAGCAGGGCATTAGTACACAAAGCAGTTGCCCTGGAAGACCAATCTCATAAGAAAGAATGCCCACCTCTTCTTGTTGTTCTTCACTTTTACTGATGACTAATAATCATATGGTATGTAATTTCCCATTGGTCTGCCTAGGCCAGGAGTCCTGGCTACATGTCCTTCAAGGTCTTGCCCACCCCCAGGCTACTGGTGAAGGGGGATATTGGAGAGACAGTCTTGACTCCTGTGTGAGCACTGCTCAGCAATAGCTACAACACTGGTGTGTTACCAACACCTTTCTCACTACCAATACAAAGCACAGCGTGATGAAGACGGCTGTAAGGGAAAACAATTCCATCTCAGTCAGACCAAATATACTCAGACAAGATTTCAAAAGTCAGTACAGAACCTAGATATATTCTGATTTATCACATTTGGTCATAAACCTTTAAACAGAGATTCTGTGCAAGGCACAGAATCACTATATCAGAGATTTCCTTGTATTTTCAGAACCAGTACTGCATCTGCTTTGTGCCTCTCCACAACAGATCCACATTGCCCCCACATTTCAGTGTACAACTAGATGGAAAAAAAAAACCAAAACAATAAAACAATCAAGACATTTCCTACTAAGCTAAAGCATGTAAAATTCGGGATACCTACATGCAACTTACAATTTTAAGTCTAACTCCTTTTCAAAACCAAGTGTTTAATGAAATAATTGGAGCAACCTATTACAGATTCCCTATATTGTCAATATTTGCTTCACTTGACAGCTTAGTATTTAACTATTATCTTTTTTTAAAAAAGGGGGGAAAGGGGAAAAAAAGGAAGTATTCAATTTCCTTGTCTGCTTTAGTACCACTTTCCAAGTATCACTAGTAACCAACCCCCTATTTTATCTGCATCGCACTCAAAGGTTTTTACTGTCTTTAGTTACTCCTGGACATGTTCAAAAATCTGTAGTCAGTCTTCTCTTGCTACATTTGTTTGGTTGTGTATTCTGGTCATTTTAATTTTATGCCCCATTCAATTTTGACCTGGAGTTTTGCATATTGCTAAGATAAGCTTAGTAAGTCTATGGCTGGACACCTTCTTCATGGCAAGCGGTAACATCCAATGTACCTTCTTTCTGCAACACCACTCAAGGCTGACAGGTCTGTTAAAAATAACTAATGCTGTGATGTCACACGTTTTCCTATTGTCTGCGTTCCTGTTCCAGAATAAAGGCACACATTTCTCTCCATTAAACTCTACATCTTTCTGATTTTACTCAAAGATGCCGTATTCACCTCTACATCATCACACTTCTTTCAGTCACTCTGCATTTTCCCTCAGATCTGTATCTTTATTTTTCATATCAGAAATAAAGTATTTGTTGGTTTGCAGCTGTACATAAAATCTACTTAATTTGGGCTTTTTACTTTTCAATACCTCTGTATACTTCCACTTGCAATTAACTTTCTAGGAAGCATAGCTTTGATTTAATTTTTGGCAGCTCACTTTATTCCTATCAGTCTTGGCCATAGAAATAGCTTATTTTGCAGACCATTCCTACCCACCCATTCCACATAGGATACCAAGTAAGTCTCAGATCTTTTTGATCAGCTTGAAGTAGCTTGCCTGAGACTTTGCTCTAGCTGGATAACAGAGATTCAGAAACCTCTAATTCCTTCTGCTTAGGTTATAATTCTTACCTGTTCAAGAATCTGTATGACATGGTAAAAAAGTTACACAGCAAAAGACAGGACTTGATTGAGAAAGCTGATTTAAGTCCTACGCTTCTGCTTCCAGTTTCCTATTGTTTCATTGTTGCAAAATGTGAAATGAATAAAAATTTTTTTAAGAAAGGATGTTCTTTGATATTTCATCTTTGTATACTTTCAAGCCTAATCAAAAACAACTGAGATTCAACCTATGAAATGGATAGCAACCAACAAGCAAGTTCAAAGTGAGGTCTGTGTGTTAGAAAGACAAATTACTTGTCTGTAGAATTGCCTTGTTAAGGTTTGGGGGTTGACAAGTTCCAATGATCTCAAACCCCAGGTGAGGTTAGCAAAGCTTAGGAAGAAGGATCCACCCCTGAGGGTGGACAAAGAATGCAAAATTTAGGGGCCACAGGATGTTTTGCAGAACCCTCAAGATAAGGAGGAAACAAAGTCAACAACAGTGTGGCATCAGCTCCAAGTGTGTAAAAGGCAATTCTGGCAGGGGGAGATTACGACCACAGCCCACGGACTTAAAAAAAACCACTGACCCAGAATAAGAGAAAGGCTGAGCATGTGGACCAGTTATCATGAGAAGTGAGAGATCCATTAACCAATAGAAGGTAGAATACTAATTAACAAACACACACACACACAGAAAAAGTCAACAAAATGGAAAATGTAGAAATAATAATTTGAACGTGAGGATCAAGTAGCAAAAATGAGGAAGTTATACAGAACAAGATCCAAGTATATGCTAAAGACTGTCTCCCAGAATGTAACAAGTAGCAGGAAAAAATAAAAAGGTGAATTCATTATGTGAAGACAGAAGAAATGTTTAATGGTGAACTGTACTTCTAAATCCTTATATAAAATATTCTACCATACAATTCAAATTAAAACATTTTGAACTGTTAGCTGGGAATATATCAACCACAGAAATTTCTATATGAAAACCTGTTTTCAGCCAGCCTTGTTTCCCTAAGAGAAAAGAAACAGAGGAAAAAATAAAAAAAGAAAAATAGGAATTAAACAACAAATTCTTAATGAAAAACCAATTGGAAATTGTTATTTGAATTGGGGTTTTTTTGTTGTTTTTAAAAATATTTTCTAACAAATTATAATCCAGGATTAGCAAATATTAGATACTTACAGAGTAAAATATTGCTCCATACATCCACATGGATCACCAGCAGCAGCAAGCCTTTTTTCTTCTACAGTTAGATATGGTTTCAGTGTAACGTCAAAGTTTTTCTCTTTAAGAGCAGACTTAATAGTGCAAGACACCTCAATTATTTTGCCCAGCATTGTGGAGTTTTGTTCCATTCTTTTCAGCAAAGTATATAAAAAAAAGCACTAAAAAAATTACCTCACTCAACCAAGCTTGCCTGCCAAGAAAGACTGAGGTCTACTCTAAAAAAAATAAAATCTTACAAAGTAACAGGATACCCACTCCCTTGCTGTTCTAACTTCCAGAAACAAATACTGTATGCAGATTCCAAAGGTCATTTCCCTCCAAAAACAACTTTTATCAGCAGCCTCAAGGAACAATGGCAAAAGCAAATGTATTTCAGTCTTCTGTAATACAGTTTATTGTACAGTAAAAATATTTTCATCTTTTGATCATCGAGAAGTTTTAAGGAAATTGCAATCCTAAATAAAATCCCTCAAAATAGAAAGCATAAGTGTAAGCTTTGCAGTCACCCTAGAGTACATATTTCTATACTCATTAGTTACGCTAAGGTGACAGTTCCTCAATACACAATTGTAGACAAATACCTTCTTTATCACTTATCTCCACTTGCCAGGGGCTCAGGAAAATGCAAGCAACCCCCAGCTGCATCAACACCTTTGCCTCTCACTGCTAAAACTTTCAGAGAGATTCTACCCTTACAGAGTTAAGTACATACTATGGATGATTGAAACATAAACTTTATTACTACAAGAGCAACACCAGAATTAAAAAAGCCTAATCTGATAGTTTACAAATGACGTGGAGGTATACAAAGCAGGAAAGTAATGGTCCCAACAACAGCAGATGCAAAAACCACCAAACTTTTGCCGGAGTATAAATATTTAGTCTCAGCTATTTTCCCTAACAGTAAGAAGAGGTCAAATGACTATCTAAGAGCAAAAAGCCCCACAAAAACAAGGAGATTCCCACCTGTTTGCCCAATGATGTATTCTAAGAACTAAACAAGATATCCATTGAGATCCCAAGCCACAGTTTAGTGTCTTAACATCTGTTTCAATATAGGCCCACTGTCCTCAAAAGTTTGGTATAGACTGGTATAGACTATAATTAGAATTATTATACTCATATGAAATATTAAGTATGTGCTATGAACAATGATCTTTAGCATTTGTATGGCATCTACCATAAAAGACAGCAATTATTAATATATTAAGAAAATCAGTTCCCAGCTGCCTTTGTAATCTTTATAACCATAGGCTTGTATTCCTCAGTATTAGAATTTGAAAGCTAAAGGAGTGTAAATTAGAAATGCAAACTCATCGCCTAAGTTTCATGGCAAGTATCACACATGACAGATCTGCAATGACACAACATGATGGACATCACAAAACACATCCAGAATAATATGTTCTCCTTGAAACATTGGCTGAATGTTAAGCAGAGGTAGTCGGTTTCTAACTTTCTTCTATGTTTTTATATTTTACACTTGTAGCATTAAAGATATATACATTTACTTTTTCTTTCTACATGAAAACACTGCTTTCTTCATACCTTTGCACTATTTGTAGATACGATAAGGGCATGGATATCATAGGACCAGTGACAGACCTACCAGTTTGGACTAATCTTACAGATGCTACTATCAGAAAGTAAACAAAACAAAAAAACAAAACAAAACAAAACAAAACAGTTAATCTTTTCTAGTTCTCATGTTTTTTCTTGTGCCCTCTACTCCTCTGCCATTAAAAAAGGAATAAGCCACAATCCTTCCAACTGGCCCAAGATAAAAGGGGATGGTGGGGTAGGGGTGTGGTAAATGTGTGGAGTATAGGGAACAAAAGAAAAGACAAAAAACAACCTTAGATCTTGACAGTCACAAGATTATGCTTCAACAGCCTGGAGTTCTGTTCCAGAAAACACTCTGATCACCAGACTCTGCATGTTGATTATGGCAAAGAGCACTCAAAGAAAAAATCTGAATATGCCATACTACTGTCAGTACACACTTGGTCACTAAATCTGGCATCTTGCTGAGGTTAAAACTAGGATTACAGATTCCATTGAGCAGTGTTACCCACTTCTACAGAAAAGAATAGGTAGGCATAGTTGTACAGCACTTAGGTTTAAACAGCTGTGACAGCAATAAATCTGGTCCTCTCTCTCAGTTACTTACGAACTATGACAAACTTCTAGTTATATTAAATTATTAATCCAGAATCCGCAGCATGTCATTTGGCACTGCATCGACATGTTCCGAGCAACTATTAAGAAACCACTTGCTCCACTCTGGTAAAATATACATTTATTTTCTATTGGTTTTAGCAACACTGTAAGATTAAACTCATGGATTTTCAAGTTTTGCTACAGTTCTGACATGCCAGTTACTGAAAGAAGTCTCACACTAATCATGAGCCTTCTTTGTGATAAAGCAGAAGGCTCATGAGTATCAAAACTACAACTGAAGCCCAACTAGCAATGCAACAATAACCTTGGGAAAAGCTGTAATCCCCTCAAGGGAAGGACAGTGAATTCTAAACAAATAAACCCTAGTGGGACAGAGGTCTTCATATATAATCACAGCACTGTAACACTGCAAGGTAAGATACAGGAAATGGCAAACACATCCACCACTGGGGAGGAAGCAAGCTTGACCAGTTTTGGTATTACAGAACAAAGCTCTTATAGAACAGAAGTTACAAAAGCCTCACTCAGTTGAGTTTTAACAATGCATTTCTTGCTTCAAATTTTCCATCCACTGCATAATTTCAGTTACACAATATCAATTGCACTGTTTATGCATTCAGGAGACTTCAGTTGGAAGGACATACTTTTAACGACAGCATACTAATTTTTTTTTTTTTGGCCTTCAACATAAAATTCAAAATACTGTGGATGTTACCAAGTTTGAAGCAGAAAATACACATTGATGGAGCAGTGTGACCTTTACTCTTGGCACCTGCATAGCAATGAAGTCCTAGGGAATGTCCCACATTTCCTGAAAAAATTATTTTTTTTTTCTTGACATTTTACTGGCACTGCAAAATCCTTAAAATAAATTGGTTTATTCTAGGTCATGCTATTGTGTAAACTCTAAATAAGTTTGAATTTAACATTTAAAGAGGAACTGCAAATTGATTTCAAACCCATAAAACACAGAAGCTTAACTGGCCGCAAATACATGCTGCAATTTGAGTTAATTTTGTTGATTTAGGGTTTTCTTCTAGCAGGAAACTACAAAATCTGAATTCCACTGTGTTTTGGTCTATTCCACAAACTGTTTGAATGACATCTTGTGGTGCTGTTCAGTACTACCATCTTCTTCCATTATAACACTATATTTACTTTTAATTCACAACACAGAATTCAAGGAAGCCTTGAATCATATGGCTATGAGTGTAGCTGTTCTATGGTTTAAAGAGAAATTGAGATAAAAATTTATTTATTTTTCAGCCACTCCTAATTTTTCAATCTGAAAAAGAAGCACATTACACAAAAAGCAAACGCAGTAGTTTTAAAGGATAAACCAGAGATGTGAGGGAAACCAGGATAATTATAGTATCCTCTAAGGGTGAGAGCCACAGAGGACAAAACCAGCTACAATCTGACCAGAAGCATAACTTAACTCATTTACTTGTTACTTTGCCACCAATTCCTCAAAGCACTTGGGATCTTGATAGTTATAGTATTTCCTTCTCAAGGAGTAAACAGGAAAGAATAAAGTTAAAAACTACATAAAGCATCTCCCACTTCTCTGTTGTGAAGTAGTACCTGAATGATTCTTGAGCAACTCAGTGCATCAAAACCTTTAAGTTGCTGCTATTATCACCATCTATGTAGATATGTAAACTACCTACATTTCAAAACCTCTAACCAGATGGCAGCTAGTACAACAAAGCAGTTTGAAATCCCTTCTGGATCAGACTGTGTTTTGATCTTAGATTATCTGTTGTCAGTAAAATAGCTACAGACACTAGTTCACCCAGCAACAAGCAATGACGTCTGAGAGGATGAAAAGATTCAGTCTTGCGATTGCACTGCATATAACCATTTCTGATAGTACCCACACCACTAATACTGCAGGGAAACTTCTGCCACAGAGAAATTCTTCTCAGTGGAAGATGGTTTTCTAAAGGCTAAAAGAGTGTCATTGGGTGTGATGCTGCCACTTAAATGGTTGTGTCAACTTAGAGCCTGTCTTGAGGCTAGTGCCCAAAATTTGCACACATTTGTAGATCAATTTGCAGCATTTGATAGTTGTGAAGGAATTATAAGAAAGTGAGAAGAATTATCACAGAATATTCTCAGCTGGAAGGGACCCACAAGGATCATTGAGTCCAACTCCTAATGTTTCCAGCTTTCCAAAAAATGGTGAGAAAAGATTTCTTAGAAAGACACCAGCACAGAGGTGGTGTTGCCAGAACCTAATCAGTGCTAGTATATTTACATATATGTCCAGGTTTCAGAAACACTATTTAATAACACTGCAATGTTGTTCATCTTCTGGCAGAATGCCAAAACCATTCTGGTTCCCTCCAAGTATCAAAACTATCAAGGGGTAGTACAGACAAGGACACCCTTTAAAAAAACAGAACTAAAAACGTGGCATTTCAGCCTTGCAAGTTTACTTAATACCATTTATTATAAATTAACCAAAAGTTTATTTAATACCATTCAGGATGCAGATCAAAGCTAATGTCTAAGGCAAATATATGACAATGCAGAAAATATACAGAAACCACAGTGAAGACCTTAAACTGTAAAACTTGCCTTTCTGAGCAAATAAAAAAGCCCCCAGAAAATATAGTGACTATATTACATAGAGCCACAGCAAATCAACAGTTCATTGCTTGCATTCTCATATGTGCCAAGTGCATGGCAAAAAGAACATATTCACTGTGTGTCACTTCCCATCAGATCTGACAGATTGCAGTTGGAGAAGTTCTGCAATAGTATGCCCACATTTGTACACTGCATTCAGTTCCTGTCCTTGTACTGACTAGAGGGCTCAGATTTTATCTTGTGGACTCATCAGTCCATCCAAACCATTCATCTTTGCTGGGTTGTACATCCTACTGAAACTGGCATATCACCATATTGGTGGGCATAGGGCCATTTTAACAGATGGAGAAAGAAAGTAGTTGTGCCAGTGAGCTAGTGGATGCATCAAGTTTGAATATTAGAGCAGGAGGCTCCTCCAAGAATTTCACAAATGGCAATCTATGTACAATCTCTCCATGACTGGTTGAACAGAATATGCCAAGACAAAACTAGATCATTTTAAGACTCCAAGAACACCTCTGGCAGCTGTTGAAAGCAAGTTTTTAGCTCAGATGGGTTTGGAAAAGTCTTATGTACAGAGAATTGGGGAATGAGCATCTTAATGAAATCACTATCTTCAGCTCTCTGCAGAACAAGCTTGCAAATCTCTGCAAAGAAAAATGACTTTACAGGACTGCCGAGTTTTCTGATGAATGGCTTAACAAAACATGTAAGCCAACAACAACAACAAAAAAATCTAATAAATTACAAATGTATTTTGCTTGGTAGAAATATGGTTTAAAGGCGCAAATCAGTAAAGCTGAAAAGCGTGTTATAAATTTTGCCATCCATTTCCATACCATACTTAACAATTGACATCTACTGATGCTACTTCTGTGGTTTACCTCTAAGTTTTTACATTTTATCAGATAAAGAAATAACTAGTTTTATTGCTGAAATTGTACCATTTCCAAGTACCAAACATTACTATAATTTTACATGCAGGCAAGTTTTATTTAAAATGCAATTAATATAGATGAAAAGCCTTGGTCCACCTGCAATTTACTGCAGGCAGTTATAGCTGTACCCTAATATATGCAATTAACAGGGATTCTGTGTTTCTAATTAGCTCTCCAGGCAGTCTTAAATGTTCGAAGGTGGTCAGAATTTTCACTCCTCCACTTAGAGCAATAATAATGCAATAAAGCACTATGTAACTATAAAAATATTCCATTAACTTAGGTGATTTGAATCACACAGTATCTCTCTACACTAAACAGGAGATTTTGATATTCCAACTAGGCAGTGTTTACTGCATGGAGTCCATCAATCTAGAACATGGAGAAATAGCTTGAGGCCCACAAGCTGGATTCAGCTTGTCCCTAAGATTCACATAACCCATTGGCTCTTAAAATTTTTCTGCTGAAAACTTCTGTCATGGGCAAAGATTTCTCTATAGATGGTTTCCATTACTATGGGGACCCAGAATCTCACCCTTTTCCTTCTTTTTGAAACACATGGGACATGTGAATATCTAGGATATAACCAGTTCAAAGACAGGTGTCAAACTACCAACCTGGACACATAAACAGATTCTTAAAACATAAATACACAAGTTGTATAAGGGAATACCATACATGCCAGTTCATGTGACAAGTGTGAAAGAGGAAGAGAGGAAGAAAAGCAACACGCAACTCCAGTCATGCAACAAGGTCCCTTCCACACTAGGAGGTTCAGACTGACTCATCTCAGGTATGCAAGATCTTTCAATTATTTAATTATTGATATCCTTAGCAGAATGAATGCAAAAATTCCATTCTCTGAACAACAAAACCCCTTCATTCATCTAACTAACCAAAAGGCTTTAAAAGCAATACATACCAAAACCACAAGTTCTATTTGCCTCTTTAGTCAGGATTAAATACTCACAGAAAAAGCTAGCACCAGTATAATGCATTTGTTATGAAATCTCTTATTCAAGAACAGCTTCAGTTTAAGAAATCAGTTTCCTAGGTATGTATTGTAAAAGAGATTAGAAAGACTATAGGCACTATAAAGAGACTAGAAAATTCTCCTTTTCTCCTCTCTTCTGTCCTGAACATGTAGAGTCATCTCACAGAAACAAGTTGTATTTTTATGTTTTCTATTTTCTTTCACTGATGTTAATACATACAGTGTGTTATCTAATGAGATACAATGTTTGCACATGGTACGTACAACATAATGCACTTTGCTTATATTAAGACAAAAGATCATTAAACAAACAGTTATCTTTAATAATCTTCTAACAGTAAAACTTCACACTTTGTCAGGATTAAGATGTCACCAGGACTGAAATTCTGATGAACCAAGATATTTTTAATACTCATAGCACATGTCTGAACCAAACCACAACACAAACATGTACCAAAAATACTACATTCACTAATCAAATTAAAATTATATTTGTAATTGAAAGTTAGATCATTGAATGCTAAAGGTAAAAAATGCAGCTTTAACAGGAGAACGACACACAGGCTTTTACACCAAGGGATGCTCAGAGCTTTTACATGTGATGACCTTCAGCAGAGTAGTCCTACTGAAATGTGAGAAACAGGACAAGTAATTTATATTAGACCAGCTTTGGATTTCAGATTTAAGTCTACCAGTACTTATTTGTGCCTGTGTGGGCCCTTCTGTCACAAGATTGAAGACAACGTATCTTAACAACTTCATTATCTTCATAACCATTTTGGCTTCCTTCTTCATGACAAACAGGAGACAAAAAACACAAAGAAAAGAGATTGGAACTTTCATTAAAGTGATATCTTGATACTTATACATTAACTACATTATATTACTCTGATTGACTGGCAACAGGGCAAGCACAGGATTCTGCTCCAGCTGTTACTGCAGTAATGTTCTGGGGCACAAATTATATACGTAGCCCTCTGGTGAACAGGAGTATTTCTTGTATCATCAGTAGACCTAAGGAAGAATACCCCTTCCTCAACAACAAAAAATGTTTGCCAAGCACTGAAACAACACAATAATATCAGATATGACTATATCAGCATTGACAAGAGACAATCTAGAGAGATCAGCAAACAACCTTTAAAAAGCTCTAACAGTAATTTTCGTTTCACCAGTGGAATACTTCACTAAACCCATGCCTTCACGCACAAGATGAAAGGACACATACTGCACTTCTCTGTATTCTCTTATACTGCCTTCTGATGAGCAGGTTTTTAACTATTACTAGAGTGAACTATTAGAAATACAATGTATACGCTTGATGAATGACTACTGCATTTTCCAACTAGAGTGCCACACAGTCTGCTTTCCTAACAATAATCCTCACTCGCAATCCAGCAGCTTTTCCACACTACACAAATTTTCACACTGCACAAATCACCTTCCCTGAACAGTGTTCGTTCCCCAAATACCCAATCCATACTCAGAGCTTAACCATGCAAGTGTTAAGATGAAGTGAATTGTGTTAAGTGAATTGTGAGTAATGCCCTGTTTCAACAAGAATTTGCTTGTCAGATACAAGAGACCACAGACAGCAATGTCTGTTTTCCTCTCCAGTCATTGCTTTAGAGGATTACACTCCTGAAAAAGAAAGAGCAAGTCTAGAGGAGCGATTAATTAATTTGGCATGCTCACATATCATCAGCTGTTCTGGTTCTTCCATACTACAGGACATCCATAATCAAACACATTTTCAAAATATCTCAGGACCCCAGAGCTGTATTTCCCTGTGACCACTGTGGAGCCTTGGGTAGAATCACTCACTTCAGCTTCTGCATCTAATAAAACAGAGAGCTATACTTCAACTGCAAAACAGTCCTAAGTTTATGAGTGATGTAGAAAATTAGGGCCATGATCAATGAACAGGTTACCCTACACCCCGTGGGAAAAAAAAAAAAGTAGCAAAATAATGGTTTAGAAATAAAGCTCCAAGTTGTTTCTTTGGAAGGGGACAAGAAAAGAAGGGTGCAAACAACTTGTACCAGCTAAAAAAAACAGACCCGCAGAAGCGCATTTATGCTAGAACATTGAAAACCTGAAATGGAACAGAATGAAAAAGTGAGTATTTAGCAAAAGAGAAGGTGGAAAAGCAATGAGACTCATCTGGCAAACAGAGGAGGCCCATCAGCTACTGTCTCATAGAGCTAAGCATTAGAGTGCCAGCAGCTCCATGACTTTGTGATTTGTGTGCTGTGGCTCACAAATAAACACATCAGTCGAGGTTTCCAGAGCATAGATGTTCTCCTTGTGCACAACAATCAAACTGATGATGCAGCAATTGATTTTCTAATGTACATGAGACCTTAAGTTTATGGTGCTTTTTATTGGTTGCTCTTGGAATAGATTTCCAATTTGGTGCAGAATACAATTCCAGCTTAGAAAACCTTTTGATCTTTTCATTTGGACATTCTTCCTCTTCAATCCACTTTCACTTTAAGGAGCTGAAAGCCTTCTGTACCAATGCACTTGGCTGGATTTTCTTAACCTTCTCCATTTCCTCATTTTGACTTCTGACCAAGACACTGTTAACACTGTTAACACCCACTTCGAGCTGGCCACCTCGCCCTGATCCACTACATTTCCAACCGTAATTTCCACAAATGCTTTTTTTTCACAAACACTTTATATGTATACACACTTTTGAAGGCAAAATTAGGACAATTCCACCGCGGCCAGCTGTCGAAACAGAGGACAAACAATAAGCAGCTTTTCAAACAAACCAGAAGAAACACATTACACTTTACCCACTATCTATGTACACTTTAAACGTAAGCAAGCGAACTTTTCCGCGGAGTCACGAAAGGAGTCAAGCGGAAGGCGCGGTTTCCCCGTTCCCCACCGGGGCCCCTCGCACTGTCCCTCTCCCGCCAGCCCAGCATCGCCCGCCCCAGAGCCCAGCGAGCTCCCTTACTTCTTGGTGTCGCTGCTGAAGAGCCCGAAGGCCGCGGGAGCCGAGGGGGTCACGGCGGGCGCCGCCTCCTGCGCCAGCTCGGGCGCCGCCTCTCCGCCATGCTCGCTGTAAGTGAGCCCGTTGCCGGACATGGTGGTGCCCCCGGTGGTGCCCCCGGTGGCGGTGCCGCCGCTGCCGCCCGCCCCGCAGAAGTTGGCGTCGCGGCACCCCCGGAGCTGCCGGCCCGGCGCTGTCCCCGGAAGCAGGGCGGTCACGCGGCGGGGGGCGGGGCGGCTGAGCCCGGACGTGCGGCCGGAGCCGCGGCCCCGGGGAAGGAAGGGACGGGGCAAGGAAGGTCTGAGCTCTTCACTCCACTGCACGCCCTCGTGGAGTGCTGCCCGGGCCTCTACCGTGCCCTTAAAACACAAAGCGTGCCCTAGAGCGTCAGCTCGTTTGTTGCTTCTGGTGACCGTGTTACTAATGCCGGCACTCCACGCTGACAATAGAAGGAAGGTAACCTAGACTAGAAGCAGCTTTACTATGAGAGGCCAGAAATATCAAAGGATAGTTAGAAATCTTCTGAGGGAAGTTTCTCCTAATTCCTTTTTACAATTCTCTTTTCCTTCTTGCATCCTTCCCCTCTCCCCTAGTCTCTCAGGAATAGTCTGTTCATTAAAACACCCTTCAACCCATCTCCTGACATATGCTAGTGGAGTGCAACCTTTTCGTCCTTAGAACTGATTTCCAAAAGGTTACCTGTTCACAATCAATACTTTATATCTTGCAGAGAAGAAAAAAAAAGTGGTGGAGGGGGTTGTCATATTCCTCTGAAGCAACGTTTTTACTTGCTTGCTTTTCAGCGACTTGTACTTTACTTGATTGAATCTGAGGCAATACAATCAAATAAACTTTTTACAAAAGGATTTACCAGTAAAGGACTTATTAAGAGTATGAGACTGCTGTAAAGGTAGTTGTCCTTAATAGCTGCCTTCTATGGGTGCCACTTTTAATTTTTTATGATCTCTCACAACTTCTTTTTCTGTGTAGCACTGTTTTTTGAAAGTCATGGTTTAGATTGTAAAAGTCCCAGTGTGAATATTCTTGACCATCTCCACTTTACCTGTTGGTTTTTTTTCCTTCTATTTTTGTTCTTTTATATTGTTTACAGTAACATACAGTCATCAGTTTTCTTTCCGTGTAGAGAGAAATATCTTATTCTTACTACCATAAGGTGTCACAAGAACTATTGATACTCATCCAGTGCTTTGATTTGAGGCAGACACCTCTCATACAGTGCCAGAACGGATTCTACATCCTGATTTTTAAAGGATTATAAATCAGAACAGACTTGCGGAGAGTTGGGTCTGAACCACACAAAAATGGATACCCACATCTCTCTACAGAAAGATCTGAGAATTCCTGTCAGCAGTCCAGAATGTTCTTCAGATCATGCCTATTTGTTTCAAATTGAGAAAATCACTTGAGTGCTTGAGAAAAGCACAGAGCCAGCACTTGAACTTTGACTCCAAACATGATTTTGTTTACATGAGGTCGCCAACTACATCTTTGTGTGCCAGGCACATACAGTGTTAAGAATGGGTAACATATAGGAGGCCATCAGCAGTTTGTAAGGTAGATCTGTTCTAGTTTCTTGTAAGACTAAGTGCTTGTTCTCTAAGGCAAGCGGTTAAAAGCTTGCTTCGTTGTATAAATCTGTAAGGTAAGGAAGTATTAGCACTAAGAAACTCTTTAAGTACAAGAAACTAATTTTTTTTACCATGTATATCTACTACATAGTATTTACTACATGTACTACTTAAGTAATCTTAAGAGTAAATGGAAAAGGAAACAACAGACTTGTGGAACATCAGAGTAATGCAAAAATAAGACCAATGGCTGTTGAGGTAGATGGTCTTGGAACTCTGATGTGAGAATAGTAGCAGTGATGCAGAGCTTGAAAGGGTCTTGAAGATGAGCAAAGTACTATCTGGAGGTTTATCAATTGTAGTTGAAAGTTCCTATAAGGAATGTTAGCTGTGAGCTTGTGCTATCAGTTCTTGATGTAGTTTTAGCCTGAAATATGCCATAACTCTTCAATGAAGAGCCTTTTCCTGCCTGAGTTATGTCTTCAAAATCAACATGCAGTGTTAAGGTACTTGCACATTAAATTCTTACCTTTATGCAATTATGTGAAAATTACAGAATCATGAAACACAAATTACTCCAAATCTAAATTCTTTACTTAACATTCATTGGTTGCAGCATGCTATATTTCAAAGTTTCATGCAGCATAAGAAAATTAACAGACAGGGCTGGCATAAGAAAATTAACAGACAGGGCTTAAAAGAGAGAACATTAAAGGCTTTTGCTTCTCACTTTTTCACTTGTATTTCTTTCTGAATAGATTTCACCTCCATTATCCATATCATCTTCAGAAATCTACTTATCTAGTTTACCAGTGTCTGGTAATTACATAGTTTCTTACTTTCCATTCAGAGATGTTCGCAACGATACATTATGTGGAAGGGTACAAGCATGTCCACATATAAGCATGGACACAGCTTTTAGAAGTTAACTGTACTGAGAAGTAATTTCCAAAGCTCAATGGAAGATGTATTTTTGTGTATAAATACATATGCATTTTCATCAAAACTTATGCATAATGGTGTATACATATGTGTTTGAGGGAAGAAAGATTTACATTGCTCAACAAGCTGAAATTTTGTAGTTCCAACAGACCTTAACTTTACTAGGCTTTGTGAAACATTTACACAAGATACTTCGAAGTTTTTTTTACAAAGTTGTGTACATTTTGTGGCCACAGGGCTGCCAAGTGTTTACTGTGTGCCCTCTTGTGGCTCAGATTATTAGCATGTTATTTGTCATGAAAAAAACAGGAGATGCACTGGTAAGAAATTTATTTTTAACGGACTTCAAGCTCTGTACAAGAGAAATGTCAAGCTACTAAAAGCTTTGCTTTTACTGTTTATGTTGCTGATAGACTCTCATATATGCAAAATGTGCTAGTATTGCAGATTCTACACAAATGTGTAAGAGTATCGACTTGTAAATGTCATTGATAAAGGATAAGTAATGTGTTATGGTTTGGGTTTGCAGATTTTAAATGTATTTACCTTTTGCTGTGAAATAGAATAAGGAGTAAAGTAAAGCAGGCTTAAAACTTAACAGGGGAGAAAGAAAAACTTTATTAAGAACTCAAAGAAAAATGACAAATTCAGAGCAAATCTTCAGACCACTTCCTTCTTCCTTTTTTCATATCTTAACAACATACAGAGACACTTCAGTCAATTCCTTACTTAAATAATCTTTTCAGTTCACTTTAAGGAGAGGAGTTTCTTTTTTCAAGCTATAAGGATTTTTTTTTCAAGAGAGGAAATAACCAGTTCTCTCCTGACTTCACTTCTTTCACTAATAACAGCCGCCCGGGATCTGCTATCATGAAACTCCTCCCACTTTCACAGTCTTCTTAATGTGCTTGTGGGCCATGGTAAAAAGTCACAGGGTATTACTTTTAAGGATGAGCTACTTAAAGGCAAAAGTTCTTTTTAGCTCACTTCTCTCTCTGTTCATACTTCATTCCCAGGAACAGAGATCCCCTTTTTTTCCCTCGGGGTAAAGGATTCTTCAAACACTTTACACTTCAACCCCCACCCATGTCTCCCTTTTTTCATGGTTTAAAGGATTTTTTTTCATGTAGTACAGTCCACTCCTATAACTTACCAAAAGATATTTCAGCCAACATCCATGGCATCTCCTCATTCTCCTTCCATCTAGAAACTGCGCTTCTGCTTCATTGACTTTGGTGTATCCTTTCTGTTCTTCTCCCTCTCACCCAAGGGAAGATGAAAGTCTGTCAGTCTCATATGAGCATTGGGAAAAAAAAAAAAAAAAAAAAATCTCACCCAGAAGTTGCAGGGGCTGTACCAGGCCATGCCGGAGCTGTGTCAGGATCTCAGGGTGCCCAGGCCGTGCTGGGGGGGCCGGATGGAAACTGCAATGTGCACGCAGAGGAGAAATGGGTGCCAAGGCCGTGTGTCCATGGCTTTCCCCCGGCGCTTCCCGCCCCCAGCTCCAGCCCCAGCCCGGGGGTTCTCCCTCTGCCCTGCCCAGCACACAAAGCCCTGGGGGCTCTCCCGAACCGGGCCCGGCTGCCTCCCCCCAGCCCGTGAGGGCGGCCGGGCGGGCTCGGCCACCCCAGGGCTGCTCCGAGCCGGGGCAGGGCAGGGCAGGGCCCCCCGAGCCACGGACACACCGGGAAAAGGGCCAGGATCTCAGCCATGGGCTCGGCTTCTTTTGGTTATCGGGGCTCCTGGTTGGAAACGGGGCCCGGCAGCCTCCCGAGCCCAGCCCTGCCTGGCCCCACAGGAGAGGGACCCGGGCCAGGTCGGGGTTATCTCGTAAGGGGCAGGAAACGCGAGAGGAGTTTTCTAGCACTTTACTTGCTTCAAATGTGATCCACGGAGTGAACCGACTTTTCCAATTGGTTTCTCAGGCTGTCAACAACTAAACCAAGCCTCCAATTGGTCCCATCGATTCACAGAGGAAGTTCCCATGGAGAGAAGCTTCATCATAGTTTCGCTTTCCCTCAGGTGCTTTAAGGTAAAACCAGCGCATAATGATACAATCCAAACTTCTAGTAATATGATTTTTCGTTCAGTAGTGATTTAGAAATCTGATGCATAATAAGTTACTTTAAAATTAAGCACCAAGAACTCATTCCTCAACCTGGAGTAATGGATTTTCAATCTGAGTCACGAACTCAGCTTCCAGTAGTCCTAAACATGAAAAAACACTTCAATCTGCTTCCCTCCAAGTGAGTCAAGACTTGTAACTGTGATGAAAGCAAATTAGTTTTTTTCCCAAAAGTACCACTTCTCTATTCCTTCTTAGCAGGATTTACTACTGTGTTATCCACAGAAGTGGAGCTTAGATATCAACTCTTGAAATCAGGAGACTCCAAGTTCTCTTTTATTCATTTTATTATACAGCTCTTCTGTAAACTCTATAATTACTCTACATATATATGTATCATCTTGATCAGTTAATATTCGTTTGAATGGTTATGATGATTTTAGTTAAATGATGAATAGGAAAAGTAGAAGGCAAAAATCATATACATAGAACACAAAACAGAAATACTTGAAAAACAAATAAATTCTTCCATTGTAGAGCTCTTTGTCATTTCTTTAAGCATAAACATGCAAAATAGGTATTAGTAGAACTGGAAACATAATATTAGATTTCTCTTTTAGATAGAGTATATCTTTGAATTAAAGAGATTGGGATTATGTTAGAAACCATTGCAGAAATACAAATATCTCCAATGGAATAAGTGCTGTGGTACTCTTATATTGATATCAGACCTGGTGTGTTTGATGTTTATTAAAATACATGTAAAATGGAAGGTGAATCAGTTTTCAAAACTTCCACTGTTATTGAAAATATTATATGGTATTTTTTCATTGTTTAAGCTTCCCAGATGTTTAAATATCACACCATCAAATATTTTGCCAAAGCAGGAAACCTAAATCAACAGCCAATAATTTCTACTCCCATGAGATGAATGCTCAAATAATAGGTTTAAAATATTGAAAACTGTGTTCAAGTATTTATTGCACTATATCCTAATTTTTTAAAACCCCTGCTCCTTAAGCATGAGAACATATGGCTTTTTCTCAGATGTGTTTTAAGTAGGAGAAGAAATTCAGAGTGTGGTGGATTCTCTCAAGCAACCCAGCTAGTCATAACTATCATTCTGAACAAGTCACCAGTTACAGATTTAGTCTTGATTGGCTTTTAAATATAAATTCTAGGTTTCCTCCTAGGTCTATTAGTGAAACAATTATAATCTTGGATTTGCCAATTTGTCTTCTCCTTTTTTTAATCTAGAGAAGCTTGGAGTCTGCAGTTAGAACAAAATATTTAGCTGATTTAAGTAATGAAGCTGAAATAACTTTTTAAAACCTTAAGCCTATATAAACAATACTGTAACATATCTGCCTTAATTACTGTTTTAGTTTGATAGCTCCAGCTTGTAACATGCATTTATTTAAAGATTTTTTAAATCTAGTTTGGATTAAATGCTTTAAGAAGGGGGTACATGTATATGGTTCATGTGTTTTTTATAACATCTCTTCTTTATTGTGCTCCCATTATCTAGAAGCTCCACAGAGTTAAATTGCTCTTGAAATACCTGCCTTGGAATACTTCAAGAGTCTTACTGGATCCCAAGTTTTTAAAGCAAGTCAAGCTGCACTTAGTAAGGACTTCAACCTTCATGTTGCTTGTGTACCTGCACATCCTTCATGTTCTGTCTTTAAACTACAGTAGTGAAGGTAATATATATTTGTGTTCATGTTTGATTTCTAAAGGTACTGCAAGTGAGTTGTTTGGCAAAAATACATAAATATTTGTAAAAAGAAAAACAGGTTTATAAGGTTTTCTCAGACTGTTTCTGTATCTCCCAGTCATCTCAGATCTGTCCTAAAGAACCTCTATTCAGTTCTTGAGATTGAGATTGTAATTCAGTTTACTGCTGGATAAACAGCAATTACCATATTTGCAATAATAAAAACAGAAAATAGGCAATATTGAGCAACTGGCCATAAGCAAAGAGAAGGCTAGTGTATTACAAGAACACTGTAAGCACATTGGATTCCCTTGGCATGGAGTCAACTATGCATTAGTCCTGGTACAGATTACAGTGGTATCAGGACGGGTTTTACTGATGTTGAATGAATATAGCATGCTCCTTTCCCCTGTAGATGGAGCACAATGCCCTTCAAAAATGACGCCTTATTTCTACAGCATGCAGCATGTGTCATGTCCCGTGGAGCAAAAAAAAAAGCCAAAAAAGTGCCTGTTTAAGGAGATCACAGAATTAAAAAGAATCATGGAACCGAAAAGAATCATCAAATGGCTAAGGTTGGAAAGGGCTACTCTAGGTCATGTAGTCCAACCTCCTTACACAAGCAGGTTTCTCTAGACCAACAGTATTTATGAATGTGTGTAGACAGCTTTTGAATAATCTCTTTTCTGGAGAAACAGACTCCATACCCTCTCTGAGCAATCTGTTCCGGGTCTCAGGGACCCTCACAGTAAAGAAGTTCTTTTCATGTTCGAGTAGAGCTTCTGGGTTCCAGTTTCTGACCGTTGCCTCTCATTCTATTGTTTGGCATCTCTGAGAAGAGCCTGGTCCATCCTCTTTACAGCCTTCCTTCGGGTACTTATGCATTAATAAATCTCTCAGGCTTCTCCAGGCTAACCAAAACCAACTCCCTCTGCCTTTCCTAATAAGTGAGGTGCTCCAGTCCCCCATCATCTTTGCAGCTTCTGCTAGACCTGCTCCAGGAGCTCCATGTCTGTCTTGTCCTGAGGAGCCAAGAACATTTGGAGTGCTGTGACCTCACCATGACTGAATAGAGGGTCAGGATCACCTTCCATGACCTGTTGGCAATGCTTTTCCTAATGCCCTCCAGGATCCCACTGGATTTCTTGGCCACCAGGATATGCTGCTGGCTCTTGGACAGCTTGTTGTGCACCAGGACCCCCAGGTCTTTCTCTGCAGAGCTGCTCCCCAGCAGTCAGCCCCAGGCTGTGCTGGTGCCTGGGGTTGTTCCTCCCCAGGTACAGGACATTGCATTTATCTGTCATTAGAGATAGTGTCAAAAGACTTGCTGAATTTGAGGGAGACAATATCCACTACTTTCCCCTCATCCATCCACATACTTGCCTCATTGTAGAAGGTGATCAGGCTGAGTAAGTGTGATTTCTCCACATTGACAACTCTGTCATCCATGTGGATAGAGATGGTCTCTAGAATGAGGTGCTCCGTCACTTTCCCAGGGATTGAGGTGAGGCTGACTGGCTGGTAGTTTCCTAGGTCTTCCTTCTTGCCCCTTTTGAAGACCAGGGTGATGTTTGCTTTCTTCCAGTCCCCAGCACCTCTCCTCATCTCCATGACCTTTCAAAGATGATCATGAGCAGCCTTACAGTGATGTCCACCAGCTCTTTCAGCAGTCATGGATACATCCCGTCAGGATCTATGGACTGTGGGTGTTAAGTTTGACTAAATGGTTTGTTACCCAATCCTTCTCAACCTAAGGAAAGTCTTTCTTTTTCCAGACCTTCTCCCCAATCTTCTGAGGGGTGGGCCTTGGAAATGAAGACTGAAGCAAAGATGTTCAGTAATTCTACCTTCTGTTCAACCTCTGTCACTGGGGTCCCAGTTCCATTCAGTAGCAGGCTCACATTATACCTAATATTCATTTTGTTATTGATTAATTGATGTATTGTTGTATTTGAAAACAAAAGTGGAACATGGATTTAAGTAAGAGAAAAGAAGAAAATTGGTTTTAGAAACTGGAATGAGTAAAAAGGAGGAAGGAAGTCTCAGAAAACTATGGTGGCTCTTTCAGGTGGTGATCGCAGAAGATACAATTCTTGACAAGAATGTAAAAGGATTTGTGTGAGAAACATAGGATAGTCATGAAACATTGGAGGAAAAACAAAGGGGGAAATTAAAGGTGTAATGCCAAAAAATGGTTATGCTTCACATTCTCCTAAGGATGAAACACTTCTATTACTTATCCTAACAGATTTTTTTTAAAATATATGATAGTTTATAAATAGTTTCTGGAAAAAACATAATGAACTGGATGAAAATAAGGTCTGTAAGCAATTGCTACATTCAAGCGCACTTGTATATTAAAGGGGTGAAAAGGTCAATAAATTATTTTCCTGGCAGACCAGGAATGAGAAAGTTGAAATAACATCTTGAAAATAACGCTAAACACAGAGAAGATAATTTCAGAAAAAGGGGGGAAACCCAAACAAACCAACATTTTTTTGCCAGACACTTCCCTTTCAGTCACATGTGGATAGCAGCCATTCATAACCTGGTACTCCCAAGTCCATAGAAATGTGTGTTCTGTTGAACAGTATCTTGGGTTTGTTTTGGAATGTGATAAGGGCTTCTCAGGACCCTACAACTGAGATTCAAAAAACTACCTCATATATTTAGTTAACTAAATCTTAAGGTTTTTTCCTATGATTAAGACTTATTGCTCAGACAAGATGTCCTGTTTCTCAAAAAAATGTAGGAAATTCAAATTAAAGAGAATTTATAGTCACTTATATGAAAAAATTTCTTTTTAAAAATTATTATTTTAATAAATTTTCTGATGATTATTATTAAGTTAATTATATTTCTTATAATTGCACTTACTATTAAAATGGAATTGCATTATAGAAATGTTAATATAATTACAAGAAAGTTTACATTATTAATATATAAATTAAGAAAAAATACTTTAAATGAAATTTTAAAATGACAATTTCTGACTATGTCTCTGATACTTATTCTTTTTACTCTCACTGAATCATGTAAATACATATTTTCCATACTTTATAAAGGAATTTGCTTAGAAGGATGTGAGAAAAGTAGATTTCTTCCATATCTTATTTTAAAAAAATGGAAGTATAATGCACATTTGTAAGCTCTTACTATTGAAGCTCTTTCCAGTGTGTATTCACAGGCCTTTTTTAGAGCATAGATTTCATTTAAATAAACAGATTTGTAGTTATTCTTGTTCAGTGTGTCTGAGGATGTATTTAGCATCCTTGAAATGATACAGAGAGATCAAGATAAAGAACAACTTATATATGAGAGGAAAAAACCTGAATAGACTTTAACTCTGTGGCCTAGAAAATAGAAATTTGATAGAGATCATTCTGGTTTATGATCTATATCTATAAAGTCATGAATTGCACAGATAATGTGACTCATTATCTCATCTGCTAGGAGTTATCATATAAAACCTTTAGATTTTTGATCTAAAATAAAGAGATATTTTTCCTACAGCACAACTAAATATGTACTTTGATAGCTGACATGAAGTACTGTTGATGCAGAAGTTTGCATGAGTTCAAAGAACATGAAGACAGCATCATGAAAGAAAAGGTTATTGAACACAAAGGTTATTGAAACATCACTGGCTCAGGAAGTTCCCGAATCACAAGTTTATTACAGAGAAATATCATTATATAGTCTCCTTGTTCTAATATTATGCCATAAGAGGCTGATTCTAGTAATACTTATTTGAGGCCAGGTAGAACTTTGGTGGTGCATCTGTTCTTATGTATTTCAGTTCACTATTCCCATTGTAGCTAAATAAATGTGTAGATATTCTTTTTATAACACTGTTCAGCATCTGAAAAATGAGAAATTGTGTGGAGCATGAAGAAATTAGCACATATATTATCTCTGGAATGGTTCAACTTCTACCAAAGACATGTAGTCTAGTAGAATGAGAACTAAAGCCTTGCTGCCTTTCTATTTCTGGTTTCTCTTCTAAGGGACACTTCAGTCTACTTTATCTGTTTTTGAAGAATGCCACGTATGATGCAAGTTGGGGTACACATCCCCTTCTGTTCACAAAAGCTGACACTTTATGCAGGCTTCCTGTTTTATTTGAGAGAAAAACAAAAGCATCGTCTGTTTTCAGTCATATTTTTCCCTCCAGGTCTTGTTTGATATTTCTTTTGAAACTGTAAAAAATGTGTGTGTTTTCTCCTGCCAAACCGTTTTGATGAATCTTTAAAAAATACTAAGATGTTTATAGGGCTATCATGATTATCTTTACTATGTACTTGAGATGATACAGCAGAGGTGACCTATTCTATCTATTCTGCTCTCAGGGACACCAAGTCCCAGCTTGCTGGTTGTCTAATCCTGCATTTATAATGCTTTGGTGTTTCATGGTTATTACATACAGTGCTTTACAAAGCAATTCACTCCATCTAATCACTTCAGTCAAAACAGCAAATATCACAAAAACATTCCTTTTTCTCTGAAACAGTGAACTACAATCCAGGGTTTTGTTTCTAGATTCCAAGCTACTCCAGTCATTCATTTTCCTATGAAAGAAAAATAAGATGACACTGATGAGGCAAAATCCCATTTGACCTTTTATACCTGTTTATTCCATAACTGAGCTTATAAATGGGGAAGGCTTTTCTACAAAAGTTCATTGGAAATTAAATACTATCTTAGGAGATAGGCATATTATTCAAATATCTGACAAGCAACTAGCATCTAAGAGTAGCAGAGATCTTAGACATACTTCAATTCATATTTTAATAAAACATTTAAAGATTTGCCAATGTGTCATGCAAACCTTTTGACACCATTTTCATCAGAAAGTTCTGCTTCCATGGCTTTTGATGTCTACATTTCTTCCTCCTTTTTATCACTAGTGACTGAGTCATGAAATGCTAGTGAAAGAACACAGCTGCACTTCCATTACCCTTTTTTACTGAGTAGAGAAAAATGTTTTTACAAAAAACATTTCTTGTTAGCGGTCTGAATTGCTTCACAACAAGTGAGGCTTGTCATAATTATTCTGTTATAAAAATAAATGGATGGTATAAACAAATCTAGAGTAATGGACAGTGTTGTACAAACGGAGCAATCTACCAGGACATTCAAAAGGAGTGTGAACTACTTTGAGAGTGCAAAATTGAGCATGTAGCATAGACAAACCTGGCACACTAGTCTGAATAGTGGGGTATGGGAGTGGGGTGAAGAATCACAGAATTCACAGAATTCACAGAATTCACACAGAATTCACAGAATTACTAGGTTGGAAGGGACCTTCAAGATCATCAAGTCCAACCCATGCCCTAACATCTCAACTAGACCATGGCAGCAACTACCACATCCAGTCTTTTTAAACATATCCAGGGACGGTGACTCCACCACCTCCCTGGGCAAACCATTCCAGTACTTTCTCACTCTAAATAAATAATCCAGCTGGGACAGCAGGGAATACACCTACACAATGACTGGGGTGGTCTGCATCTGGTTCTCCTCAGCAGAGCTTTGTGTACTAGGCTTTGCTTCTAGGGCAGAAGATAACACTGAGCATTGAAAAAACCTCACCCACGCACATGTCCAGTTAGGTCTGGGATTGGGGGAACTGAAGAAAGCATTGAGACTTCATCCTTGGTCCCAAACACCTTCCTTCTGCTTTGATGAAAGCATTTCTTCAGTATGGCTTAGTATACAATGTCCAATTCCCTGAAAACAGGGAGACAAAGACCAAATTGCAGTTTCCTTCTGCAGTTTCCAAGCCATCTTTTTGGCAGTCTGGGGCCAACTCCTATTGCTGCAGAAGGGAAATCCCACTAAGTGGCTGAGAGCTTTGTCTAAACACCTCTTGGATTCTGGCAGTTTCTGGGTCTTATGAGCAGGTGGCCTGAAGAGATGAGGAAAATACTGTGGATGTCTTCTACATGGACTTCAGTAAAGCTTTAATACTCTCTCCCAGAGAGTATATATTTTCTTTAATACTCTCTCCATTCTCCTAGAGAACCTGAGAGTCCATGGCTTGGATGAGTGCTCTTTTACTATTTTTACTCTTTCCTGAATAAAAGAACTGTCTGGATAGCCAGGCTCAGAGAGGGGTGGTGAATGGAGTTACATCCAGATGGTGGCTAGTCACCCAGTACTGGTGTCAGTCCTGGTTAATGCCTTCATTGATGACCTGGACAAGGGGATTGAGTGCAGCCTCAGTCAGTTCACAGGTGACACCAAGCTGTGTGGGTTATTGATGTGCTGGAGGGCAGGAAGGCTCTGCAGAGGGATCTGGACAGGCTGGATCATGGCTGAGGTCAGTGGTGTGAGGTTCAACAAGGCCCAGTGCTGGGTCCTGCCCTTGGGTCACAACAACCCCAGGCAGTGCCACAGGCTGGGACAGAGTGGCTGGAAAGGACCTGGGGGTGCTGGTGACAGCAATTGAAGATGAGCCAGGGTGTGCCCAGGTGGCCAAGAAGGCCAATGGCATCCTGGGCTGGGTCAGCAATAGTGTGGGCAGCAGGAGCAGGGATTGTTCCCCTGTTCTGCACTGGTGAAGCCACACTTCAAATCCTGTGTCCAGCTCTGGGCCCCTTGTGACAGAAAAGGCATTGAAGTCCTGGAACAAATCCAGAGAAGGGCAACAGAGTTGGTGAGGGGTCTTTCAGAGGTGGGGGAGGACAAGTCCTGTGAGAAGTGGCTGAGCGAGCTGGCGTTGTTTATTCTGGGGAAAAGAAGCCTCAGGGGAGACCTTGTTTCTCTCTGCAATAGCCTGAAGTGAGGGTGAAGCCAGGTAAGGGATGGTATCTTCTCCCAGGCAACAATAAACAGGGTGAGAGGACGTTGCTTTGAGCTGCACCAGGAGCATTCAGGCTGTACATCAGGAGGAATTTCTTCACTGAAAGAGTAGCTAAGCATTGGAATGGACTGCCCAAAGAAGTGGGAATTCACCATGGATGACTGTATGTGGCACTTAGTACTAAGGTTATTTTGCATTGTGATGATTGGTTAAAGGTTGGATTTGATGATCTTGAAGGTCTTTTCCAACCTTAATGATTCTATGATACTTATATACTTGCTTTAAAAAAAAAAAATTGAGGACTTAAATAGTTATCAGCAGCAATTAATTTAAGCACAGATACTAATTAGAGGAGCAGGTTACTTTTACCCAAGTCCTTGCAAATGCATTGAAGTGTGTCTGAATTCAGACACTCTTATTGTAAGGGTTAGAGAGTTACAAACACCAGAACAGAGTGTGGGAGAGAACCAGCAACTCTTCTAAGTGGAGATGAACTTCCAGGCTTCCTGGAACAACAGTAGGTGTAAGTTTAAATCTGTATAGGAACTCAATAGTTTGGCTACCTAAGTGCATCCCTTCTCCACTACTTTGGACTTATATCAGTACTGCTCTTCCTTTCTGTACATTGTTTCCCCCTTTTTAGTTTCTCTGAGTGGCAGTCAGCTTCCCATATATTAGAAATTTGATACCAAACATAAAGGAAGGCTGGGGGAAATCTCAAATCTCTCCTCTTTGTAGGCAGGAGACTAAGAGATGACCTGCTGTTCTGGCCCACTCTGACCTTTCTGATGTTCTTTTAATTGAGACTGCGACATGGAAGCAGTACGGAAAGCCTCTTCTAAAGTAATAAAGGCAAAAAAAAGTATGAAAACCTCATGGAACAGAAAATAATAAATCAGAAATAAATTACCTATAAAATGAAGTTTTAGAAGAAGGGTTGAAAGTATACAGAATAGAAAATCTTGCTAACATCTCCACAATACCAAATCTAGTTCTCTAAAGATTTTGGCACCCATTTACTCATTTCTATCCACATTAAATAAATCAGAATTCTAAGCCTCCTAGCAGCAAAATAAAATTTTTTATTCATCAGGTACTTTTTTGCACTTAAAATTACTCTAAGATTTTTAAAGTAAGCTTAGCTTTGGCATCTAATTTAGCTTAGTTGCATTAGAAATTCGTGCTTTTGAAACTTTTTTTACATGGTGATTTCCCATGGCCATGGCCTTCTTCCATAGGAGACTCTGTCCCTCTTTGAGCCCTGATTTTAAAGTACATAGGGAGAAAAGGACTGTGCAAAGGTCCATATTATCCTTACCCTATGAAGACCTGTATTCTTAGTATGAATTAGCATTGAAGGGAAACTAATTATTATTATTATTATTATTATTATTATATTCCCTATTGGTTAATGAAAATTGTCTGTGGCAGTTCCAACTTTGGGCACAAGAGGTAGATGTTTTCACATGAAACTTCCATAAAATACTTAACATTAGTAATCAGCTTTTATACTTCAGGATAAGGGGCAGTCAGCTGTTGCTAATTTCCTCTTCTGTGTTTTATGTAGTAATACATTTACAAAAAAGTGAGATTAATTGTAAAGATGTAATGTGGCGAATGGGAGTAGACAAGCATTTTCTTTATAATGGGTTATTTATCTTGCCCAGGGGATCGTGGGGCTTCACAGGGTATGAAGTGGCTTGTCAGTATTTTGCTCTCTTGACAAAATATTGTTATATGCATTTACATGCCTTTTTGAGATCATAGCACACACATTGAAACTGGCTATGTGGGGGATTTGTGGGAGAGTATACGTCACTGGCATTCACCTGTTTGGCGCTGAATCTATTGTGTGGGACTGTTTTGTTAGTTATTTCTTGCTCTCTTCAGCCTAAATGGATTAAAGATTGAAAAGCCAACCTGATTGAAAGCCAAGCATATCTGTACCCTTAAACACTGTTACATTTTTAACATATTAAGTTCACATCATATGGTTTGAAGGTTTTTTTAATAGACATCATAGGGAAGAATTACTTGAATCCATTAATATATTTAAATTTTTGACATTGTGGAAACTTTTGCATTCCTAAATATCATGGAGAAAAAGCAGCACACTACTTAATTTCCATAGGGACAACAAAGACATTCCCCGGTTAACAGCTGCATAGAAGAAGGATTATCAGTGATGTGATTATGGAAGATTTTTGTATTAATGTAAATATGAGCATTGCTTTGCATATAGACCTAAATCAATCATTATGCTCAAAATACTATCTATATTTTAATCTTCTTACAGCTACATAAATATGGAACTGCTTTTCTAAAAAGGCATCCCTGTAGACTTAAAACAGACTTTTTTGCAGACCTGTATGTTACACAAACTCACAGACTTCAATATAAAAACAAATCTTTTTCATTTTAGGTTTCTTTTATAATATAGGTTGACCAGTATAGTGAGATCTAGTTTGTGTATTTGTTCATTAGAAGACACATTAACTTCATTATAGTTACTTATATGAGTGAGGATTGCTTGCATGAATATGAGTTTCAGAAAGGGAACTTACTTTATCTTATGCTGTGGCCTGTAAAGCCTTTTCAAGAAATGCAATCAGTGACAGACTTCTTGCTTTTGCAAATTATTTCTACTTATTATCTGAAGATTTTGTTTTGTCAATGAGAAAATTGTTATATGGAGAACTACAGTTACTTCAAAGGAGCCTGGAATGTTAAGCAATTAACTGCCATTAATTTTCTGAAATCATATGGGTAAATTGTTCTGTTTCATTTATGTGACAGGTCTATCTTTTGTGTAATGGGGTTTTCCAATGGATCATCAATTTATGCTGTTACTTTGTGATAATCCATTTTCATAATGAAAACTGCCCTATGCAGATTCATGTACCAAATGTGTCCACTTTCTTCATATGTCACTGTGCTGAATTACATCAGGTAAATTTTGTCAGAGGTTTGATCCTGTGAGTGCATAATCCTTGCTATGGCAGATGATTTATAGTTGCTGCCTCACACACTCAATCATACAAAAAATTAGCCTTGTGTTGGTCCTTGTGGCATTCATTGTCTTGTCAGTTATTCACTGTATTCCACCAGGTTGTTGAAGTTGGAAGTGAAGAATAATTGATTTGAAGTAGTATATTTGACAATACCAACAGACATCTCTGCAATACTATTCCACATCAGTGAGAGCATGAACATTGTAACACTAGCTTATGTTAATGTAATAACTTTCTTCATATAAATGAAGCATTTTCCACATAAAAGAAAACCAGTTGTGGAACAATAACTGAAGAAAACTCCAGCTAGTGAAGTTTCATATTTCCAAATTAAGAAATACTCAAGATGAACAATTCAAATAAGTTTTGTTAATGCAGTGCTAATACTTCAGGAATTTAAGCAGCAAAAGCCAGAATGAGACAGGCTTACACAGTAAAATGCTATCCTTTTACCTTGGGATGTTTGCAGAAACCTCCTTCAGCACAAACTGATTACAGGTTTGGTAGATAAAGAATCCATTCTAAGGAAAACCAGTCCTGCCTACAGGAGCTGAGCATGACTTTAAACGAACCACTTTTCTTATCAGTCAGACTGTGACAGGCTGTTTGATGCAGAGAGACCACAAACACTCTATCCTGTCCCCCAGGCAGCAAGGAGCCAAAAGGAGCAAATCTGCAGTGCTACAACTGTATGTTTCAGGTCACAGACTACTTCTGTGAGCACAGATCAGGCACCACAGAACAATTTTGCAGTGGTTCTTTTTTTTGGCTTCACATCTTGACTAACCCACTTAACACAATTTTAGTGACAATGTTTGGAGTTCAGCTGGCATCCTGGTTCTCTACTACATAAAGCAAGAGCAGCCTAATAGGCAGAGTCATATGCTATAATGGAGTACTAAGTAGAACAGTATCTGTAACTACAGCTACCTAAATTAGCTTTTGAATACATGAGTACGCCTATGATATGTGATTATTTTTTGTTAAACAGTCTTATAGTTATGTGACAAATATTAAAAATAATATGTTGCACCAGGAAACTAAAGCACAATGAAATTACAAAAGCAGGTTAGTTTGTACTTTTCAACTGAATTGGATTTCCTGTTTCAGTACCAAAAATGCACCAGACAAGAAGGTAGATAGAACTTGTAGAACCAATGGAAAATAATGGGATGATGAATTGGGACCACTATTTCAAATTCAACCTCTCCTACCCTAAAATTAGGCGTGTAAAGTTTAATACTATGCAGTTTACAGCTTTTAATGTTTTAGCATAGCAATGTATGATAAAAAGCTAAACATAACAGAATTTAGTTGAGGTCCTGAAAAACTTCCTGGTTTGTGCTTATCAGATCCAACTGGGAAAACTTTTTATATAGAACTGGAGAGGTTTACTCTTAACTGAAGGTTTCATTTGAGAACAGGTAATGGATACAGGAAAATTACCAGTAGAATAATTTAGGCCGTTCAGCAAAGGGAGAAGACAACTTGTTGAGAAGTTGCCAAAATGTGGTTTGTTAAGATTTTTCACAACAGCCCAACTGCTAATAGTGATAGTTATTCAGTTCAGAGGTTAAGTTTTTAAAAATCTCTTATTGTTTATTGGATGTCTCTTTTATATTACAATGGTAGCTAAATTGGGGTTAAAGGTAATGAACTTGCAGTGAAAAAAACCCCACCTCTTCTTTCACTTAGCACAAATTTAGATTATCCCAGAAACATAATTACAGTGGGGTGGATTAAGTTAGCTAAGCTATTTTAGCCACATTATCTGGGACACTAAAAATCACCCAGAATTTTGGGTATTAATTTTAGTACACAGCTTCCAAACATGTGACTGAAATGAACATTGCTCTCTTTGCTGTCAGGAGGCATTGAATTCAAGGAGCTGGTTCTGTTTGCAAGAACTTAAATGGTCCTGTGTGTTACATATTTAAATTTATCTGTCTCTTCCATCCAGCTATTTGACTTAGACTAATCTAAAATCTTCAGAAGTGTTTCTTGGAGGACAAAACTCATTGCTTCTCTTCCAGGACTGCCTTTCTGCAATGCACTGCTTGTAGATTATTCTTAAGCATGACCTTGATCTACTTGCAAGGAGATGGAATTTCAATCTTATTTCAATCTTCAGTCTTCAATCTTTTCTAATTAACTATGCACAATTCAATAAGTGGCAGGATCCCATTTGGGCTATTGCCTAAAAGGAGAAATAGAAGGTATTTTTCTCTACTTACCTAATTGTTAATATTTGTATTGTTCAGATTGCCTAGTAAATTGTTTCTTTGTTTCTTATTTTTGCTTATCTTAAAATTACCAGAGATACTGTAGTAATTTGCTTCATATAAATGCATATAACTCGTCTGTTTATGAACAAAAGCTAGCTTTGGAAAAATGTATCTCCAGTGAGAAGAATAACAATACTTCTACTAAGTTAACTGAGAATCTGCCTGTTGCAAATCTTGAAAAACTGTAGCTGCTATATATTTCAGGAAAAAAAATGCATGACTTTATTCATTTATTAAACTATATGAACATAATTTTAATATTTGTATTTGAATCACAAGGAACTAACAAACAGATATTCTCTGGTCAGCCTGGCTAAACTTCTGAAAATGTACTACCTAATTTGAAATCCAGAAATTGCTCAGTGAACAGAAGTGTATGCCAAATGATGTTGCTAATGCTTTTGGAAACAATTTTGCAGCAAAACAAGCAACTATAAAAAACCCCAAAATATCAAAAAGAAAAAACATTAATAAGAAAGCTGTTCCTGAGAGAGCTGTAATTTTGGTTTCATTGATTATGGAGCAGGCCTTAGCACTAGCAAAAGGACATGAAAATTGAAGAGATACTATTTTTTTAAATTAAGGCATATTTTCAGGTTCCCTTTGCTGTAACTGAACATCTGTCTGAAGATTTGTTGGAATATGCTGTTATGATACACTTCAAAACCCTTGGAAACAAGAGGAAGAAAGGCAGGTAAATACACTGAAAAGCACTCTAGTCCCAGGATAAAGGGAAAAACAGAAAACAGACAAGTCAAATAATTTGTTGCACAACTAGTATGAGATTTCTCATTTCTGTGGCATCCTAGGCTGCATTTCTACATTAATTCATTCTATCAGAAATTATGAAAGTAGTTAGAAGAAGTAGTAGTAACTACAGGACTAAAATGTTCAGTTTTGCTATCAATACAATCAAAAGTGATTTAAAAAAATTAATTAGTTAAAGCATTAGCAATAGCATAGCACTGCCAGCAGGTTGAGTGAGCATGTCTCTTATGAGGAAAGGCAGGGGGAGCTGGGGCTGTTGAGCCTCAAGGAGATAGAGCTGAGAGGGGACCTCATCAATGTCTATTAGTACTTGAAGGGAAAGTGCCAAGGAGATAGACCAGGCTCTTCTCAGTGCAGCTGAGCAATAGGTCAAGAGGCAATAGGACAGAAACTGATGCATAGGAAGTTCCACCTGAGCATGATGAACAACTTATTAACTGTGGAGGTGACCATGCACAGGAACTAGAGAGGTTGTGGAGTCTCCTTTTCCAGAGATACTCAAAAAACGTCAGCATTTGAGCACCATTGGTCTAGTCGACCATGCTTGAGCAGAGAGGTTGGGCTAGATGACCCCAGTGACCCTGTCCACTTAACAGTCTGTGGGTTTCAGTGAACAAGGAAGGCTGTGAAAGGGACTAAACAAAACTTTTCAAAAGCTCTAAGGACAATATAAAACCTTAGATAAACTGACAATTGTATCAGTTCAGTTTCACAAGACAACAAGAAGAAAAAAAGAAAGATGACTTGATTAGGATGTACTTGTATCTCATTACAGCAAAATAAATGGCAACAAGGAGTGAATTTACACAAAGTAAGCATATAGTAATGAATTGAAATTAAAGCCATAGAATACAGAGTAAGCCATTTCTCCATCAAAATTGAATTGAATTGGTTAATCACTGGAACAAAAAAATTAGAAGGCATATTTAGATGAAAACTATGGTTATTTTCTTCTCCACTTGTTTTTTTTAAACTCCATGTGTTTGGCTTAAAACTGGCTTAACCATATAAAGCTTAGTGGTCCATGGTACATGAGAAATCTAAGTCATTGAATTCATTATTTTACCCAACCCTTTACAACTGTGATTCTGTGAATTTCACATTTTGGAAAACATTTACTGTAAGTAACATGGAAGAATTGAAGAAAGCATGATACACTTTTTGTCTTATTCTCCGTGTTCTCTGTCCCAAAATGAACACTGCAAAATAAAATTAACCTGAATCTGACAAATGTGGAGCAGATTAGGTAGCTTGTAGGTGTGTATGCAATGTGAGTAAAGCAGCTGTACATACAAGGTGCCATTATAATAACCTAGAAGTTTATTTCTGTATCAGTCAAGTAAATGCCTTTGTCCTTTATAACCCTAAAAATCACGTATCCTCAGATTTTTGCGTACTTACTACTATCCTCTTCCTTCTCCCCAGTACCATCAGTATGTAAAGGACTCAAATCTAATCCTGGAAAGTAGTTACTGCATGGCCTACCACTGTACGTGGTTAATACATAATAATGAAGATACAGGAAAATGATTTAGTGAGCTGATGAATGTGATGGACAGTTACTTAATTGCAGAGTAGAAAGTTAATTCACTGCTGAAATGCCATTATTTAAGTAATGCTTGTCTGTTCAACATGCATCTACGTAACAGAGATGTTATTAAAACTAAATTACACCAAACTGGTGAGACATCTCCATCTAAATAAGACAGACAAGTCAAAATGAGTGATGAGGTACTAATTTTACAAATATTCAGTTAAGCCATTTATTATAATTACCATATGCTATATCTTTTGTTGCTTCATTTGTCAGTTCATGTGTGGAGATATTTGATTTCTATTTTTGTAATTCTAAGTACAAAAGTAATATAGACTTTATTTTAAAATAGAAAGTTATTTAATTGAAGATATAATATAAAAGCAGGAACACATATGAAGCAACAGAAATTTGAAATTAGTAGGAAAAAAATGACATCAATATTAGATGAAGATAGGAACATGAGAATATCTACGCTAAATATGAAGTCTCTCATACTAGAAGACAGCAGTTTTAAAATACAGTAAAAGGGCTACCTCCAATATACATAAAGTGGAATATGTATTAAAACTAGGTTTTGGCTATTAATTAAAGATAATTTGGCTTTACAGCAAGTAAATGTTCACAATCAGAAAAAATAAAATACCATTATAAACAGCAGATCATAGTAATTCCAATTTGAAAAACAAAACAACATATCAAGATGAAGTACCAAATTTACCGAACTTCTTCCAAAGAGTGAAAATAGAAATATCTGGGAATGACAATGGCTTTGCAACACACATAGATTTAAACAGATAATGCAGAATTGCTCGGCCTTTCTTCCAGCTCCCTTGAAGGAGCCAGATGTTGGTCTCAAAAGCCTGGGGGAATTCGTCTAGGAGGCGGACAGTAACAGAATTACTTTTTCACACCAACAGCCTTCCCATAATTTTAGTACGGAGGTCCCAGATATGGCAAAACCCAGCGGGTTTTCCTGCTCTCCTGCCTGCTGTTAAGCTAAAGCAAATGTTGCTTCCGTAGCAGGGTGCTTGTTACAGACACACACACACACACACACACACACACACACACACACACACACACACACACACACACACGCAGCCAGCCACCGGCAAAGGGAGGGGGAGGCTGTAACAAGGTCCCCTGCAAAGCAGATACTTTGTAGGCTCCAAATCCCGCCTGCACCTGCTCCATCAGAAAAGGGCCATGTTGTCCCTTGTGTCAGTGTCCCGGAGGCAGCCTGGGAATTGCCCCGGCCCGTCCCTGGCCGCACCTCCATCCTCCCCAGCCCCGGCTCCCAAAGCTTTGGCAGGCAGTGCCATTTACTGGGCCACATAAAGGAGGGACTTGGAGGCTTCTTTGGTGCAAATAGCAAAGCTGTGAGAAGTGAGAGGAGAATGTT
This sequence comes from Cinclus cinclus, assembly GCF_963662255.1. Lineage (NCBI taxonomy): Eukaryota > Metazoa > Chordata > Aves > Passeriformes > Cinclidae > Cinclus > Cinclus cinclus. The sequence goes on from NC_085084.1 coordinate 61,793,172, forward strand.
CACAGCCGCTTTGCTTCAGCTAAGGAGGTTGGTGGAGCCCCAGAGCGGGCCGCCGATCCTTGAAAGAGAAGCTGAAACGCAACTACTCATTTCTTTGTAGTGCATGTGCTGGTTGTTAACGTTCCAGAATCGGAGAGGTTAGAAAAGTCCTGCAAGGTGCTCAAGCCCATCTGTCCAGCAAAACTGAACAAAGCTTTGTTGCTGGGTGACAGAAGGCACTAAAAGGGGCAGCTTTGATCCCTCGGCGCATCATGAGACAAGGCCAGTCCTTTAGACCCGATTCATTGAATTCAACAAAGGCTCCCTTTCCACTCCCAGCTGAGATTTTTAGGAATCAAAGGATGCAAGCCCACCCTTAGTCCACTGGCAGTAATGGGGACACACCTGTGTAAGTCCCGCCAGCTGAGCAAGGGGCCGTGCCTGCGGGAGGAGGCACGTGCCCACATTCTTGTCTCGGGGCAGATGCTTGGGCTTGCAGCACCAAAGAAATGCAACGAACATTGAGCCGTTTCAGACAGACAAAAAAAGACAAAATGCAACAAACTTTGGTTTAATGAACAAGACAGCTTTTGTCTTAACAAAGGCAAAATGACGAAAGAGGGAGCATAGCCAATAACACCAAATCTCTTACATTGACTGATAAATCTAACTACTAACAATTGCTACTAACTACTAACAAGTTTTTTACTAATACTAATGCATCTTAGCTCGTCAAGAGAGAAATGCCTATCTAGTAAACTACACAGAAGAATTAACAGCCCTAAAACTTCAGGAACTATCTTATCTCTATCTAGTCCTCTTGACGGCTGACTCTTGCTAGCCCTGCCAGCCAGCTCATAGCTGCAGGGCTAATTTGGTCTTTTCTTCTTAGCGAGAGCCTCTGCTTCCTTCCGTGGGCGATGTCTTCTCCTGTGCGCGTTCCTTTCCTTCACGGTTGCAAACACCCTGGAAGGCAGGAAACAAAGCATCCACTGTCAATTCAACACACACCATTAAACCAAGCTCCCAGTTCTCTGTTGCTCTATATGAATGTCAGTCTTTTCAGGCTGCGACACCTTTGTAACTTGATCAGCACCCTGACCGTTTCTTGTTTCAGTTCCTTCCAATTTTGTCCTCTTTTTGCTTCATCCTACTTTGAATTCCAGCAGCACCACCCAAGCAAGCTTTGGTGTGCCTATTCCCACTTGTAAGAATTGTGCCTTGCTGGGGCGCGGCAAGGCTTCCGTCCAAATGCTGGGGTTTAACTGAGCTCTTTGCGTTTCAAGTGGGCTGTAACGTTGACCACGGCCGCCAGGGGCCATCCCCCAAGTGGCCTCGGCTTGCCCTGTGCTGCCTTTGGAAAGGGTCAGCCCGTTTTGGTGCAAAGGGCCAGGCTCTGAGCAGAAAGAGGGAGAAGTTGCGTACCCTCGGCACTGCCCGCACGGGAAGGGGCCTCCCGCCGAAGGGGCCGGCTGGGGCGGTTGGCAGCAGGGACACTCGGCGTTGCGGGCCCTCCTGTGGCTTCTCTTCCCTGTGTCCCCATGCTCCTTTCTGGGAGGGCTTTTGCTGCTCTTTGCTTCGCCCACACTCTGGAAATCAAAGAATCCTTCTCAGTTTCTCCTTCTTCTCACAAAGCTGGAAATCAGAGCGTCCAGCGCAAAAATCTCTTGGCCTAAGCAAATTCCTCCAAACCATCAAGAGCTGAGAAAATGCCTGCCTTGGGCAGTGGGCTGTGGCGGGGTGCCAACACAGCCCCTTGGAGGAAGAAAAGAAAAAGCACCTCCTTTCTAGTGCCCAGAGGGAGGGGATTCATGTGGGTATCTGTAGTTCTATGTTTCTTATTTACACCTCTCTGCCTCCTATCTCTTTGTCTCTATTTTCCCTCCACGAATGCCTAGGGAAAGGGTTTTAAATTCAGTCCGGTTAGTGAAGACACGTGGCTACCCGGTTTCTACTACCCAAAATGATCTCTTTCTCTGTGAACCAAATATCCGGTTTGCCGGTAAGGAAAGTCTGAGCGGAGACACAGCACCGGCAGGTCCTTTCTGGCCGGAAGGCTGGGATGCTAGAGAAGATGCCTGAAAATGTGCAGCATCTCCGTCAAGGCAGGCAGGATTGGTGGTGTTAGCAAGGGGGCGGGGGGAGGGTTGGGGGGAATTTGAGGACCAGATTGGAATCAGCGAGGGTGCCAGCCCTTGAGAAACCAGTCTAGAGAGCATGCAAGCCCATTTTGGTGAAGGTACTGCTTTGCTGGGTCAAAGTTGTGCTCCAGAACTGCCTGTTTCAGAGCAGCAGCCCAATGAAGCTCTGGGCAGCATCTGCTGTGCCTTTCCCGGGGCACGGGACGATGTGATGCTGGCAGAGCGGTGGCTCGCATGGCTCGCCGGCGGGTTTTGTCCCCCCTTCTCCCTCTCGCTTGACCCTCCTGCTTGTCTTGGATGTCCTCCCACTCACCTGAGCAAGAGTGCTGTCAAGTTTGTGTTCTTTTTTCCAGGAGTAGTAGTACTCCACACACTGTGCCACAGTCTTGCTCTGAACCTGTTGAGAAGAGAAAAAGAAGGAATCTCAAATGGCCGTGGTGCAGGGTGCGTTGGAGTAAAAGCAGAGTATGGGGTAAAGTAGCAAGTAAAATCATGGAGCAAATTGAGTAGGGCATAAAATGCAGGAACTAGGGAATAGAAGAGGCGTTATGCCACGTAGAAAGCCGTGTCTTGTGCTACGTTACGGATAAGAGATGTAATGCACAGATCACCAACAAATCCATCTAGCACAGTTGTTCTTTCCCGCGTTCCCTCCAGCTGTCCCAGCACAATGTGTTGAGGAAGCAGCAGTAAGTAGCAGCAGCAGCAGACGCATGAGACAAGTGGGGCAGAATTAATCTTTGTCTTCCAAAGGAGCTTGGAGAAAAGGGCCGGAGAGGCAGACTCACGGCTTTCAAGCAGGCCTTGTATGGGCAGGAAACGGATGTCCCGTTTCTTGGTAATTTGAATATTTTTGGTATTTGGGAAGAGAGAGACTGAATTCCAGGATCTGGTCCCAGGAATAACGCACATTTCCTTCTGATGATCTGCCAGGGTAAAGAGTGTCCTATGGCTTTACCTGCTTCTGGATGAGATGAAAATCCTTGCCATAGCTGTGAAAAGCCTTCTGGAAGGACTCCTCCTCCTCAGGTGTCCATCTATCAGAGCCTGGCAATAAAAAGCAGCAGGCAAATTGATCCCTGTAGCCACTCGGAGTAGAACCCACTGGCCGCCAAAAGGAATCCACTGGCGCCATCCATCCTATCCTTCACCTGTGTACATGTGTGGTCCCTCAGAAAGCAAGGAAGACACGAGCAGGCATTGCCCAGGGCAGAAAGCACGGAAAACAAGTAAAGCTGAAGGACTAGACGCTGCTGCTTTGCCCGCCCCCAGAGAAGACGAGACCTTGTGCCGGTTTTACTCGTTTCAGCCTAAACGCTTGGCGTGGCAATGAAGGGGACGGCAGCAGGTGTCAGTGAAGGAACAAGCTCTGCTTTGTTGCTTACCTGCGTAATGGTAATCAGCCAAGGGATGGCCTTGAGGTGTGGCAGGCCCCCCTGAGAGCAGCATCTCCAGAGCCTCCTGCAAGATCAAAGGGGAAAAGGCTTTAGCTGCCCCACCACATGGAAAGGAACCAAAGAAAGGTCAAGGCTGCCTTTCAGCTACTTTGCCTCTTGAGGCATTCAGTCCACTGGATGGCATCTGGGTCAGACACGGTTACTTGCTGCCAATGCCTCGATTTTGCCGCCCAACCCTTTGATCGTGCTCCCCAAGAGTGGCATGTGGCTCACCAGCTCCCTGATTTTGCTCCTCCCGCACCCAGAACTGCCTCAGCTTGCTGAGGCTTCTGGAAATTTCCCCTCAGTGCAGGCCAAAATGTCTTTGAGAGCACAGGTGCCCAGGAGATGTGCAAGGTACCAGGCTGCGGCACCCTGCGCCGGTGCCTCCAGGAGAGATGTTCTCCCTGCTCGAGCCATTTGGGCTCAGCCCTGGCACCAGTGGAGGAGACCGAGCAGGCAGCAAGTGCTCGGCTTCCTGCAGTGAACTGCCTTCTTGCAAGAGCAGCCAGGAAAGGCTGTCGCGCTGGCCGGGCCTTATTCATTGTTCCCTGTGCGCTCTTCTGTGCGCCCAAGCAGCCGCTTCTTACCGGAACGCTGCCGCGTGCCTGGTGCAGGCAGTGCAGGGCGCGCTCCAGGTTAGCTGCTGCCCTGGGAAGGCCACGGGAGCTGGCCATGTCCAACAGTTCTCTCACTGCAAGCACAAGGAAAACCCGCCGAGAGTCAGGCTTGAGCCAAGAAAGGGGAAAGCTTGAGATACAAGGGAGAAGGAAAGCACAGGAGCTAAAGACAGCAGGTTGGAGAGCATGGAAAGGCTAGCAAAGAAAGAAAGAAAGAAAGAAAGAAAGAAAGAAAGAAAGAAAGAAAGGGGCAGCTGAACCAGGGGCCTGCACAATGCTGGCTCTCCCTCCAAAGCAGCTTTTGTAAACGGAGGACGGCGGGGCCCATCTCCCTTCTTCGGGTGGCAAACGTCCCTGACCAACGTGGAGAGCAGGAAAGTTGTTCTTTGTCCTGCTCTGCTGCACAAGCAGAGCATTCTCCTTGCCTCTAACACGGCCACGCGGGAAGATGGGCGAGACAAGGAGAGAAGCAGAGCGTGCCAAAAGCTGCCTTTTTGGCAAAACGGGAGCGTTTTACACCCCCAAATATCTCAGGGCTGGAAGGAAAGCTTGACAGCTACCTCTGTCAGGTTTGTCCATGTCAGAGTCATCTTCCCCCCAGGGCTTCCAGACCAGGGATGCAGGCTCTTCATCGTCGCTTGGTGCTCTGCTCTGCAGCTCGGGGAGTTCGGCCTGAAAGTCACTGCCAACGTTCATGCGTCTGAAAGAAAGAAGGAAGGGGAGGTAAGAGAGGCAAGTGCTCAGGAGACACGTCCCCGTGGACCCACGGGCTTGGGCCAATCCCACCCCGACACTGAAATCGCAGCTGTGCTCCTCGCCATGGCTCAAGTTTGCCGTCCTGTAATGCCTATGCCAAAACTCACGGCCGAAGGTGGGCTCTTGCTTTCCTTTTCATTGTGCCTCTCCTTTCCGCCTGGAAGAGACAAAAAGGATGCTGCAGATAAAAATGCTTCTGCCCACAGGTGTCCGTAGCCTTCCTTCTCATGCTCATGCTGGCCAACCAGAAAATCCTCTGTCCCAGCTGGCCTCAGTTGGGTGGAATTGCAAGTGGCAAAGAAGAAACTCTAGCAAGACATTAAAACATAATGTGCCTGCAACTGATGAAAGTGTGCAGGTATATAAGGATGGCTGAAAGCTGACTGTTTTCTGTAGGTGAAAGGCAGTCTTGGAAGGGAAGCCCGTGCAACTGCTTGCATGCCCTGAACACCAGGGATCACAGAGGAGAAGTCCTATCTTTCTGGTTCCTAAAGCTTTGCAGGAGGGCTGAGCAGAGCCAGGGCCCAACAGGATTTGTTGACACTGAAGCCCTGAAGTGCTCAGTAATGACCAGATAGTTTGGGGGTCAGCACAGCATAGTTTTAGGACTTCCGTGGCTCCCAAGAGCTTTTATGCGGGTCATCAGTGGACGAGAATGTGGAACTGCCCCGTGACTGCTCTCTACGTCCTCTAGGGAAAGGTCTGTATTTCAGCTGGAGAAGCTGGACGCCTCTTTCGTGCGTCAACTCATCTTGGGAAAATGACCACAGGCCAGGTGTGTCATGGTTGGTGAGACAGCCAGCTGGAGCCTCCTGCCTTTCTCTTAGTGCTTTGAGGACAACGGGGCATTTCCTTACCTTGGACGGTCCCAAAGTGCTGTGGGGATGCCTGGCGGCGGACAAGGAGATGAGGATGTGGGTCCAGAGGCCAGCTGTGGTGCTGAGGCCAGGAGGTGTCTGCTCAGGGACAGCCCAGGAGCAGATGGTGCAGCTGCTGCTCCACCGCTGGTGCACCAGTGTTCCAGCAAGGGCCGCAGGATTGGAAGACAACGACAGTTGCTACGGGAACAGCCCAACATTCCATGCAGAACCCCAGGGCACCCAGGGGACGCAAACAGGGATGGGCCAGCTTTGCCTCTTCTGCTGCTTCTGGTGCAAGCTTGCTCCGAGCACCTTCCCGTTGGGGCATTTCTCGTCAGTCCTCTGGACGGGGCAAAGCAGCGCAGGGACAGCTCTGGGTCTTCTTCTCTGTGCTTGTCTGGAAGGCGCCTGCAGCTGCAGCTGCGCAGGAGCCTGGCTCTGTCAGAGGAGCCCGACCGCATTGGCTGCACTGGAGAAGCAGAAGCACTCGTGCTGCTGGCTCTCCTGCGGCTCGCAGGGGAGCAAGAGACTGCAAGGTGTCCCGTGGAGAGCCAAGTGCAAAGCTTTCTCTGCCAGTGGAGGCATCCATCCTGCCCCTTTCTAAATTGTCTGCTGCCTAATAAAGTGGCTTGGTGTTTTCCCTCCTTCGGGCTGCTGAGCTGGTCTCTCGCCTCAACACTCATTCCTTGAAACGGGGACAAACAGGATGTTTTCCAGGGCAATTGGTGGGGACAGCCCACCAGCAAATAAATCCTTAGCAAAGAGCTCACGCAGAATTGCTCGGCCTTTCTTCCAGCTCCCTTGAAGGAGCCAGATGTTGGTCTCAAAAGCCTGGGGGATTCATCTAGGAGGCGGACAGTAACAGAATTACTTTTTCACACCAACAGCCTTCCCATTATTTTAGTACGGAGGTCCCAGATATGGCAAAACCCAGCGGGTTTTCCTGCTCTCCTGCATGATGTTAAGCTAAAGCAAATGTTGCTTCCCTAGCAGGGGGCTTGTTACAGACACACACACACACACACACACACACACACACACACACACACACACACACACACACACACACGCAGCCAGCCACCGGCAAAGGGAGGGGGAGGCTGTAACAAGGTCCCCTGCAAAGCAGATACTTTGTAGGCTCCAAATCCCGCCTGCACCTGCTCCATCAGAAAAGGGCCATGTTGTCCCTTGTGTCAGTGTCCCGGAGGCAGCCTGGGAATTGCCCCGGCCCGTCCCTGGCCGCACCTCCATCCTCCCCAGCCCCGGCTCCCAAAGCTTTGGCAGGCAGTGCCATTTACTGGGCCACATAAAGGAGGGACTTGGAGGCTTCTTTGGTGCAAATAGCAAAGCTGTGAGAAGTGAGAGGAGAATGTTCACAGCCGCTTTGCTTCAGCTAAGGAGGTTGGTGGAGCCCCAGAGCGGGCCGCCGATCCTTGAAAGAGAAGCTGAAACGCAACTACTCATTTCTTTGTAGTGCATGTGCTGGTTGTTAACGTTCCAGAATCGGAGAGGTTAGAAAAGTCCTGCAAGGTGCTCAAGCCCATCTGTCCAGCAAAACTGAACAAAGCTTTGTTGCTGGGTGACAGAAGGCACTAAAAGGGGCAGCTTTGATCCCTCGGCGCATCATGAGACAAGGCCAGTCCTTTAGACCCGATTCATTGAATTCAACAAAGGCTCCCTTTCCACTCCCAGCTGAGATTTTTAGGAATCAAAGGATGCAAGCCCACCGTTAGTCCACTGGCAGTAATGGGGACACACCTGTGTAAGTCCCGCCAGCTGAGCAAGGGGCCGTGCCTGCGGGAGGAGGCACGTGCCCACATTCTTGTCTCGGGGCAGATGCTTGGGCTTGCAGCACCAAAGAAATGCAACGAACATTGAGCCGTTTCAGACAGACAAAAAAAAGACAAAATGCAACAAACTTTGGTTTAATGAACAAGACAGCTTTTGTCTTAACAAAGGCAAAATGACGAAAGAGGGAGCATAGCCAATAACACCAAATCTCTTACATTGACTGATAAATCTAACTACTAACAATTGCTACTAACTACTAACAAGTTTTTTACTAATACTAATGCATCTTAGCTCGTCAAGAGAGAAATGCCTATCTAGTAAACTACACAGAAGAATTAACAGCCCTAAAACTTCAGGAACTATCTTATCTCTATCTAGTCCTCTTGACGGCTGACTCTTGCTAGCCCTGCCAGCCAGCTCATAGCTGCAGGGCTAATTTGGTCTTTTCTTCTTAGCGAGAGCCTCTGCTTCCTTCCGTGGGCGATGTCTTCTCCTGTGCGCGTTCCTTTCCTTCACGGTTGCAAACACCCTGGAAGGCAGGAAACAAAGCATCCACTGTCAATTCAACACACACCATTAAACCAAGCTCCCAGTTCTCTGTTGCTCTATATGAATGTCAGTCTTTTCAGGCTGCGACACCTTTGTAACTTGATCAGCACCCTGACCGTTTCTTGTTTCAGTTCCTTCCAATTTTGTCCTCTTTTTGCTTCATCCTACTTTGAATTCCAGCAGCACCACCCAAGCAAGCTTTGGTGTGCCTATTCCCACTTGTAAGAATTGTGCCTTGCTGGGGCGCGGCAAGGCTTCCGTCCAAATGCTGGGGTTTAACTGAGCTCTTTGCGTTTCAAGTGGGCTGTAACGTTGACCACGGCCGCCAGGGGCCATCCCCCAAGTGGCCTCGGCTTGCCCTGTGCTGCCTTTGGAAAGGGTCAGCCCGTTTTGGTGCAAAGGGCCAGGCTCTGAGCAGAAAGAGGGAGAAGTTGCGTACCGTCGGCACTGCCCGCACGGGAAGGGGCCTCCCGCCGAAGGGGCCGGCTGGGGCGGTTGGCAGCAGGGACACTCGGCGTTGCGGGCCCTCCTGCGGCTTCTCTTCCCTGTGTCCCCATGCTCCTTTCTGGGAGGGCTTTTGCTGCTCTTTGCTTCGCCCACACTCTGGAAATCAAAGAATCCTTCTCAGTTTCTCCTTCTTCTCACAAAGCTGGAAATCAGAGCGTCCAGCGCAAAAATCTCTTGGCCTAAGCAAATTCCTCCAAACCATCAAGAGCTGAGAAAATGCCTGCCTTGGGCAGTGGGCTGTGGCGGGGTGCCAACACAGCCCCTTGGAGGAAGAAAAGAAAAAGCACCTCCTTTCTAGTGCCCAGAGGGAGGGGATTCATGTGGGTATCTGTAGTTCTATGTTTCTTATTTACACCTCTCTGCCTCCTATCTCTTTGTCTCTATTTTCTCTCCACGAATGCCTAGGGAAAGGGTTTTAAATTCAGTCCGGTTAGTGAAGACACGTGGCTACCCCGTTTCTACTACCCAAAATGATCTCTTTCTCTGTCAACCAAATTCCGGTTTGCCGGTAAGGAAAGTCTGAGCGGAGACACAGCACCGGCAGGTGCTTTCTGGCCGGAAGGCTGGGATGCTAGAGAAGATGCCTGAAAATGTGCAGCATCTCCGTCAAGGCAGGCAGGATTGGTGGTGTTAGCAAGGGGGCGGGGGGAGGGTTGGGGGGAATTTGAGGACCAGATTGGAATCAGCGAGGGTGCCAGCCCTTGAGAAACCAGTCTAGAGAGCATGCAAGCCCATTTTGGTGAAGGTACTGCTTTGTTGGGTCAAAGTTGTGCTCCAGAACTGCCTGTTTCAGAGCAGCAGCCCAATGAAGCTCTGGGCAGCATCTGCTGTGCCTTTCCCGGGGCACGGGACGATGTGATGCTGGCAGAGCGGTGGCTCGCATGGCTCGCCGGCGGGTTTTGTCCCCCCTTCTCCCTCTCGCTTGACCCTCCTGCTTGTCTTGGATGTCCTCCCACTCACCTGAGCAAGAGTGCTGTCAAGTTTGTGTTCTTTTTTCCAGGAGTAGTAGTACTCCACACACTGTGCCACAGTCTTGCTCTGAACCTGTTGAGAAGAGAAAAAGAAGGAATCTCAAATGGCCGTGGTGCAGGGTGCGTTGGAGTAAAAGCAGAGTATGGGGTAAAGTAGCAAGTAAAATCATGGAGCAAATTGAGTAGGGCATAAAATGCAGGAACTAGGGAATAGAAGAGGCGTTATGCCACGTAGAAAGCCGTGTCTTGTGCTACGTAACGGATAAGAAATGTAATGCACAGATCACCAACAAATCCATCTAGCACAGTTGTTCTTTCCCGCGTTCCCTCCAGCTGTCCCAGCACTATGTGTTGAGGAAGCAGCAGTAAGTAGCAGCAGCAGCAGACGCATGAGACAAGTGGGGCAGAATGAATCTTTGTCTTCCAAAGGAGCTTGGAGAAAAGGGCCGGAGAGGCAGACTCACGGCTTTCAAGCAGGCCTTGTATGGGCAGGAAACGGATGTCCCGTTTCTTGGTAATTTGAATATTTTTGGTATTTGGGAAGAGAGAGACTGAATTCCAGGATCTGGTCCCAGGAATAACGCACATTTCCTTCTGATGATCTGCCAGGGTGAAGAGTGTCCTATGGCTTTACCTGCTTCTGGATGAGATGAAAATCCTTGCCATAGCTGTGAAAAGCCTTCTGGAAGGACTCCTCCTCCTCAGGTGTCCATCTATCAGAGCCTGGCAATAAAAAGCAGCAGGCAAATTGATCCCTGTAGCCACTCGGAGTAGAACCCACTGGCCGCCAAAAGGAATCCACTGGCGCCATCCATCCTATCCTTCACCTGTGTACATGTGTGGTCCCTCAGAAAGCAAGGAAGACACGAGCAGGCATTGCCCAGGGCAGAAAGCACGGAAAACAAGTAAAGCTGAAGGACTAGACGCTGCTGCTTTGCCCGCCCCCAGAGAAGACGAGACCTTGTGCCGGTTTTACTCGTTTCAGCCTAAACGCTTGGCGTGGCAATGAAGGGGACGGCAGCAGGTGTCAGTGAAGGAACAAGCTCTGCTTTGTTGCTTACCTGCGTAATGGTAATCAGCCAAGGGATGGCCTTGAGGTGTGGCAGGCCCCCCTGAGAGCAGCATCTCCAGAGCCTCCTGCAAGATCAAAGGGGAAAAGGCTTTAGCTGCCCCACCACATGGAAAGGAACCAAAGAAAGGTCAAGGCTGCCTTTCAGCTACTTTGCCTCTTGAGGCATTCAGTCCACTGGATGGCATCTGGGTCAGACACGGTTACTTGCTGCCAATGCCTCGATTTTGCCGCCCAACCCTTTGATCGTGCTCCCCAAGAGTGGCATGTGGCTCACCAGCTCCCTGATTTTGCACCTCCCGCACCCAGAACTGCCTCAGCTTGCTGAGGCTTCTGGAAATTTCCCCTCAGTGCAGGCCAAAATGTCTTTGAGAGCACAGGTGCCCAGGAGATGTGCAAGGTACCAGGCTGCGGCACCCTGCGCCGGTGCCTCCAGGAGAGATGTTCTCCCTGCTCGAGCCATTTGGGCTCAGCCCTGGCACCAGTGGAGGAGACCGAGCAGGCAGCAAGTGCTCGGCTTCCTGCAGTGAACTGCCTTCTTGCAAGAGAAGCCAGGAAAGGCTGTCGCGCTGGCCGGGCCTTATTCATTGTTCCCTGTGCGCTCTTCTGTGCGCCCAAGCAGCCGCTTCTTACCGGAACGCTGCCGCGTGCCTGGTGCAGGCAGTGCAGGGCGCGCTCCAGGTTAGCTGCTGCCCTGGGAAGGCCACGGGAGCTGGCCATGTCCAACAGTTCTCTCACTGCAAGCACAAGGAAAACCCGCCGAGAGTCAGGCTTGAGCCAAGAAAGGGGAAAGCTTGAGATACAAGGGAGAAGGAAAGCACAGGAGCTAAAGACAGCAGGTTGGAGAGCATGGAAAGGCTAGCAAAGAAAGAAAGAAAGAAAGAAAGAAAGAAAGAAAGAAAGAAAGAAAGAAAGGGGCAGCTGAACCAGGGGCCTGCACAATGCTGGCTCTCCCTCCAAAGCAGCTTTTGTAAACGGAGGACGGCGGGGCCCATCTCCCTTCTTCGGGTGGCAAACGTCCCTGACCAACGTGGAGAGCAGGAAAGTTGTTCTTTGTCCTGCTCTGCTGCACAAGCAGAGCATTCTCCTTGCCTCTAACACGGCCACGCGGGAAGATGGGCGAGACAAGGAGAGAAGCAGAGCGTGCCAAAAGCTGCCTTTTTGGCAAAACGGGAGCGTTTTACACCCCCAAATATCTCAGGGCTGGAAGGAAAGCTTGACAGCTACCTCTGTCAGGTTTGTCCATGTCAGAGTCATCTTCCCCGCAGGGCTTCCAGACCAGGGATGCAGGCTCTTCATCGTCGCTTGGTGCTCTGCTCTGCAGCTCGGGGAGCTCGGCCTGAAAGTCACTGCCAACGTTGATGCGTCTAAAAGAAAGAAGGAAGGGGAGGTAAGAGAGGCAAGTGCTCAGGAGACACGTCCCCGTGGACCCACGGGCTTGGGCCAATCCCACCCCGACACTGAAATCGCAGCTGTGCTCCTCGCCATGGCTCAAGTTTGCCGTCCTGTAATGCCTATGCCAAAACTCACGGCCGAAGGTGGGCTCTTGCTTTCCTTTTCATTGTGCCTCTCCTTTCCGCCTGGAAGAGACAAAAAGGACGCTGCAGATAAAAATGCTTCTGCCCACAGGTGTCCGTAGCCTTCCTTCTCATGCTCATGCTGGCCAACCAGAAAATCCTCTGTCCCAGCTGGCCTCAGTTGGGTGGAATTGCAAGTGGCAAAGAAGAAACTCTAGCAAGACATTAAAACATAATGTGCCTGCAACTGATGAAAGTGTGCAGGTATATAAGGATGGCTGAAAGCTGACTGTTTTCTGTAGGTGAAAGGCAGTCTTGGAAGGGAAGCCCGTGCAACTGCTTGCATGCCCTGAACACCAGGGATCACAGAGGAGAAGTCCTATCTTTCTGGTTCCTAAAGCTTTGCAGGAGGGCTGAGCAGAGCCAGGGCCCAACAGGATTTGTTGACACTGAAGCCCTGAAGTGCTCAGTAATGACCAGATAGTTTTGGGGTCAGCACAGCATAGTTTTAGGACTTCCGTGGCTCCCAAGAGCTTTTATGCGGGTCATCAGTGGACGAGAATGTGGAACTGCCCCGTGACTGCTCTCTACGTCCTCTAGGGAAAGGTCTGTATTTCAGCTGGAGAAGCTGGACGCCTCTTTCGTGCGTCAACTCATCTTGGGAAAATGACCACAGGCCAGGTGTGTCATGGTTGGTGAGACAGCCAGCTGGAGCCTCCTGCCTTTCTCTTAGTGCTTTGAGGACAACGGGGCATTTCCTTACCTTGGACGGTCCCAAAGTGCTGTGGGGATGCCTGGCGGCGGACAAGGAGATGAGGATGTGGGTCCAGAGGCCAGCTGTGGCGCTGAGGCCAGGAGGTGTCTGCTCAGGGACAGCCCAGGAGCAGATGGTGCAGCTGCTGCTCCACCGCTGGTGCACCAGTGTTCCAGCAAGGGCCGCAGGATTGGAAGACAACGACAGTTGCTACGGGAACAGCCCAACATTCCATGCAGAACCCCAGGGCACCCAGGGGACGCAAACAGGGATGGGCCAGCTTTGCCTCTTCTGCTGCTTCTGGTGCAAGCTTGCTCCGAGCACCTTCCCGTTGGGGCATTTCTCGTCAGTCCTCTGGACGGGGCAAAGCAGCGCAGGGACAGCTCTGGGTCTTCTTCTCTGTGCTTGTCTGGAAGGCGCCTGCAGCTGCAGCTGCGCAGGAGCCTGGCTCTGTCAGAGGAGCCCGACCGCATTGGCTGCACTGGAGAAGCAGAAGCACTCGTGCTGCTGGCTCTCCTGCGGCTCGCAGGGGAGCAAGAGACTGCAAGGTGTCCCGTGGAGAGCCAAGTGCAAAGCTTTCTCTGCCAGTGGAGGCATCCATCCTGCCCCTTTCTAAATTGTCTGCTGCCTAATAAAGTGGCTTGGTGTTTTCCCTCCTTCGGGCTGCTGAGCTGGTCTCTCGCCTCAACACTCATTCCTTGAAACCGGGACAAACAGGATGTTTTCCAGGGCAATTGGTGGGGACAGCCCACCAGCAAATAAATCCTTAGCAAAGAGCTCACGCAGAATTGCTCGGCCTTTCTTCCAGCTCCCTTGAAGGAGCCAGATGTTGGTCTCAAAAGCCTGGGGGATTCATCTAGGAGGCGGACAGTAACAGAATTACTTTTTCACACCAACAGCCTTCCCATTATTTTAGTACGGAGGTCCCAGATATGGCAAAACCCAGCGGGTTTTCCTGCTCTCCTGCCTGCTGTTAAGCTAAAGCAAATGTTGCTTCCGTAGCAGGGTGCTTGTTACAGACACACACACACACACACACACACACACACACACACACACACACACACACACACACGCAGCCAGCCACCGGCAAAGGGAGGGGGAGGCTGTAACAAGGTCCCCTGCAAAGCAGATACTTTGTAGGCTCCAAATCCCGCCTGCACCTGCTCCATCAGAAAAGGGCCATGTTGTCCCTTGTGTCAGTGTCCCGGAGGCAGCCTGGGAATTGCCCCGGCCCGTCCCTGGCCGCACCTCCATCCTCCCCAGCCCCGGCTCCCAAAGCTTTGGCAGGCAGTGCCATTTACTGGGCCACATAAAGGAGGGACTTGGAGGCTTCTTTGGTGCAAATAGCAAAGCTGTGAGAAGTGAGAGGAGAATGTTCACAGCCGCTTTGCTTCAGCTAAGGAGGTTGGTGGAGCCCCAGAGCGGGCCGCCGATCCTTGAAAGAGAAGCTGAAACGCAACTACTCATTTCTTTGTAGTGCATGTGCTGGTTGTTAACGTTCCAGAATCGGAGAGGTTAGAAAAGTCCTGCAAGGTGCTCAAGCCCATCTGTCCAGCAAAACTGAACAAAGCTTTGTTGCTGGGTGACAGAAGGCACTAAAAGGGGCAGCTTTGATCCCTCGGCGCATCATGAGACAAGGCCAGTCCTTTAGACCCGATTCATTGAATTCAACAAAGGCTCCCTTTCCACTCCCAGCTGAGATTTTTAGGAATCAAAGGATGCAAGCCCACCGTTAGTCCACTGGCAGTAATGGGGACACACCTGTGTAAGTCCCGCCAGCTGAGCAAGGGGCCGTGCCTGCGGGAGGAGGCACGTGCCCACATTCTTGTCTCGGGGCAGATGCTTGGGCTTGCAGCACCAAAGAAATGCAACGAACATTGAGCCGTTTCAGACAGACAAAAAAAAGACAAAATGCAACAAACTTTGGTTTAATGAACAAGACAGCTTTTGTCTTAACAAAGGCAAAATGACGAAAGAGGGAGCATAGCCAATAACACCAAATCTCTTACATTGACTGATAAATCTAACTACTAACAATTGCTACTAACTACTAACAAGTTTTTTACTAATACTAATGCATCTTAGCTCGTCAAGAGAGAAATGCCTATCTAGTAAACTACACAGAAGAATTAACAGCCCTAAAACTTCAGGAACTATCTTATCTCTATCTAGTCCTCTTGACGGCTGACTCTTGCTAGCCCTGCCAGCCAGCTCATAGCTGCAGGGCTAATTTGGTCTTTTCTTCTTAGCGAGAGCCTCTGCTTCCTTCCGTGGGCGATGTCTTCTCCTGTGCGCGTTCCTTTCCTTCACGGTTGCAAACACCCTGGAAGGCAGGAAACAAAGCATCCACTGTCAATTCAACACACACCATTAAACCAAGCTCCCAGTTCTCTGTTGCTCTATATGAATGTCAGTCTTTTCAGGCTGCGACACCTTTGTAACTTGATCAGCACCCTGACCGTTTCTTGTTTCAGTTCCTTCCAATTTTGTCCTCTTTTTGCTTCATCCTACTTTGAATTCCAGCAGCACCACCCAAGCAAGCTTTGGTGTGCCTATTCCCACTTGTAAGAATTGTGCCTTGCTGGGGCGCGGCAAGGCTTCCGTCCAAATGCTGGGGTTTAACTGAGCTCTTTGCGTTTCAAGTGGGCTGTAACGTTGACCACGGCCGCCAGGGGCCATCCCCCAAGTGGCCTCGGCTTGCCCTGTGCTGCCTTTGGAAAGGGTCAGCCCGTTTTGGTGCAAAGGGCCAGGCTCTGAGCAGAAAGAGGGAGAAGTTGCGTACCGTCGGCACTGCCCGCACGGGAAGGGGCCTCCCGCCGAAGGGGCCGGCTGGGGCGGTTGGCAGCAGGGACACTCGGCGTTGCGGGCCCTCCTGCGGCTTCTCTTCCCTGTGTCCCCATGCTCCTTTCTGGGAGGGCTTTTGCTGCTCTTTGCTTCGCCCACACTCTGGAAATCAAAGAATCCTTCTCAGTTTCTCCTTCTTCTCACAAAGCTGGAAATCAGAGCGTCCAGCGCAAAAATCTCTTGGCCTAAGCAAATTCCTCCAAACCATCAAGAGCTGAGAAAATGCCTGCCTTGGGCAGTGGGCTGTGGCGGGGTGCCAACACAGCCCCTTGGAGGAAGAAAAGAAAAAGCACCTCCTTTCTAGTGCCCAGAGGGAGGGGATTCATGTGGGTATCTGTAGTTCTATGTTTCTTATTTACACCTCTCTGCCTCCTATCTCTTTGTCTCTATTTTCTCTCCACGAATGCCTAGGGAAAGGGTTTTAAATTCAGTCCGGTTAGTGAAGACACGTGGCTACCCCGTTTCTACTACCCAAAATGATCTCTTTCTCTGTCAACCAAATTCCGGTTTGCCGGTAAGGAAAGTCTGAGCGGAGACACAGCACCGGCAGGTGCTTTCTGGCCGGAAGGCTGGGATGCTAGAGAAGATGCCTGAAAATGTGCAGCATCTCCGTCAAGGCAGGCAGGATTGGTGGTGTTAGCAAGGGGGCGGGGGGAGGGTTGGGGGGAATTTGAGGACCAGATTGGAATCAGCGAGGGTGCCAGCCCTTGAGAAACCAGTCTAGAGAGCATGCAAGCCCATTTTGGTGAAGGTACTGCTTTGTTGGGTCAAAGTTGTGCTCCAGAACTGCCTGTTTCAGAGCAGCAGCCCAATGAAGCTCTGGGCAGCATCTGCTGTGCCTTTCCCGGGGCACGGGACGATGTGATGCTGGCAGAGCGGTGGCTCGCATGGCTCGCCGGCGGGTTTTGTCCCCCCTTCTCCCTCTCGCTTGACCCTCCTGCTTGTCTTGGATGTCCTCCCACTCACCTGAGCAAGAGTGCTGTCAAGTTTGTGTTCTTTTTTCCAGGAGTAGTAGTACTCCACACACTGTGCCACAGTCTTGCTCTGAACCTGTTGAGAAGAGAAAAAGAAGGAATCTCAAATGGCCGTGGTGCAGGGTGCGTTGGAGTAAAAGCAGAGTATGGGGTAAAGTAGCAAGTAAAATCATGGAGCAAATTGAGTAGGGCATAAAATGCAGGAACTAGGGAATAGAAGAGGCGTTATGCCACGTAGAAAGCCGTGTCTTGTGCTACGTAACGGATAAGAAATGTAATGCACAGATCACCAACAAATCCATCTAGCACAGTTGTTCTTTCCCGCGTTCCCTCCAGCTGTCCCAGCACTATGTGTTGAGGAAGCAGCAGTAAGTAGCAGCAGCAGCAGACGCATGAGACAAGTGGGGCAGAATGAATCTTTGTCTTCCAAAGGAGCTTGGAGAAAAGGGCCGGAGAGGCAGACTCACGGCTTTCAAGCAGGCCTTGTATGGGCAGGAAACGGATGTCCCGTTTCTTGGTAATTTGAATATTTTTGGTATTTGGGAAGAGAGAGACTGAATTCCAGGATCTGGTCCCAGGAATAACGCACATTTCCTTCTGATGATCTGCCAGGGTGAAGAGTGTCCTATGGCTTTACCTGCTTCTGGATGAGATGAAAATCCTTGCCATAGCTGTGAAAAGCCTTCTGGAAGGACTCCTCCTCCTCAGGTGTCCATCTATCAGAGCCTGGCAATAAAAAGCAGCAGGCAAATTGATCCCTGTAGCCACTCGGAGTAGAACCCACTGGCCGCCAAAAGGAATCCACTGGCGCCATCCATCCTATCCTTCACCTGTGTACATGTGTGGTCCCTCAGAAAGCAAGGAAGACACGAGCAGGCATTGCCCAGGGCAGAAAGCACGGAAAACAAGTAAAGCTGAAGGACTAGACGCTGCTGCTTTGCCCGCCCCCAGAGAAGACGAGACCTTGTGCCGGTTTTACTCGTTTCAGCCTAAACGCTTGGCGTGGCAATGAAGGGGACGGCAGCAGGTGTCAGTGAAGGAACAAGCTCTGCTTTGTTGCTTACCTGCGTAATGGTAATCAGCCAAGGGATGGCCTTGAGGTGTGGCAGGCCCCCCTGAGAGCAGCATCTCCAGAGCCTCCTGCAAGATCAAAGGGGAAAAGGCTTTAGCTGCCCCACCACATGGAAAGGAACCAAAGAAAGGTCAAGGCTGCCTTTCAGCTACTTTGCCTCTTGAGGCATTCAGTCCACTGGATGGCATCTGGGTCAGACACGGTTACTTGCTGCCAATGCCTCGATTTTGCCGCCCAACCCTTTGATCGTGCTCCCCAAGAGTGGCATGTGGCTCACCAGCTCCCTGATTTTGCACCTCCCGCACCCAGAACTGCCTCAGCTTGCTGAGGCTTCTGGAAATTTCCCCTCAGTGCAGGCCAAAATGTCTTTGAGAGCACAGGTGCCCAGGAGATGTGCAAGGTACCAGGCTGCGGCACCCTGCGCCGGTGCCTCCAGGAGAGATGTTCTCCCTGCTCGAGCCATTTGGGCTCAGCCCTGGCACCAGTGGAGGAGACCGAGCAGGCAGCAAGTGCTCGGCTTCCTGCAGTGAACTGCCTTCTTGCAAGAGCAGCCAGGAAAGGCTGTCGCGCTGGCCGGGCCTTATTCATTGTTCCCTGTGCGCTCTTCTGTGCGCCCAAGCAGCCGCTTCTTACCGGAACGCTGCCGCGTGCCTGGTGCAGGCAGTGCAGGGCGCGCTCCAGGTTAGCTGCTGCCCTGGGAAGGCCACGGGAGCTGGCCATGTCCAACAGTTCTCTCACTGCAAGCACAAGGAAAACCCGCCGAGAGTCAGGCTTGAGCCAAGAAAGGGGAAAGCTTGAGATACAAGGGAGAAGGAAAGCACAGGAGCTAAAGACAGCAGGTTGGAGAGCATGGAAAGGCTAGCAAAGAAAGAAAGAAAGAAAGAAAGAAAGAAAGAAAGAAAGAAAGAAAGAAAGGGGCAGCTGAACCAGGGGCCTGCACAATGCTGGCTCTCCCTCCAAAGCAGCTTTTGTAAACGGAGGACGGCGGGGCCCATCTCCCTTCTTCGGGTGGCAAACGTCCCTGACCAACGTGGAGAGCAGGAAAGTTGTTCTTTGTCCTGCTCTGCTGCACAAGCAGAGCATTCTCCTTGCCTCTAACACGGCCACGCGGGAAGATGGGCGAGACAAGGAGAGAAGCAGAGCGTGCCAAAAGCTGCCTTTTTGGCAAAACGGGAGCGTTTTACACCCCCAAATATCTCAGGGCTGGAAGGAAAGCTTGACAGCTACCTCTGTCAGGTTTGTCCATGTCAGAGTCATCTTCCCCGCAGGGCTTCCAGACCAGGGATGCAGGCTCTTCATCGTCGCTTGGTGCTCTGCTCTGCAGCTCGGGGAGCTCGGCCTGAAAGTCACTGCCAACGTTGATGCGTCTAAAAGAAAGAAGGAAGGGGAGGTAAGAGAGGCAAGTGCTCAGGAGACACGTCCCCGTGGACCCACGGGCTTGGGCCAATCCCACCCCGACACTGAAATCGCAGCTGTGCTCCTCGCCATGGCTCAAGTTTGCCGTCCTGTAATGCCTATGCCAAAACTCACGGCCGAAGGTGGGCTCTTGCTTTCCTTTTCATTGTGCCTCTCCTTTCCGCCTGGAAGAGACAAAAAGGACGCTGCAGATAAAAATGCTTCTGCCCACA
Organism: Cinclus cinclus; assembly: GCF_963662255.1. Lineage (NCBI taxonomy): Eukaryota > Metazoa > Chordata > Aves > Passeriformes > Cinclidae > Cinclus > Cinclus cinclus. The sequence goes on from NC_085084.1 coordinate 61,812,643, forward strand.
GGTGTCCGTAGCCTTCCTTCTCATGCTCATGCTGGCCAACCAGAAAAACCTCTGTCCCAGCTGGCCTCAGTTGGGTGGAATTGCAAGTGGCAAAGAAGAAACTCTAGCAAGACATTAAAACATAATGTGCCTGCAACTGATGAAAGTGTGCAGGTATATAAGGATGGCTGAAAGCTGACTGTTTTCTGTAGGTGAAAGGCAGTCTTGGAAGGGAAGCCCGTGCAACTGCTTGCATGCCCTGAACACCAGGGATCACAGAGGAGAAGTCCTATCTTTCTGGTTCCTAAAGCTTTGCAGGAGGGCTGAGCAGAGCCAGGGCCCAACAGGATTTGTTGACACTGAAGCCCTGAAGTGCTCAGTAATGACCAGATAGTTTGGGGGTCAGCACAGCATAGTTTTAGGACTTCCGTGGCTCCCAAGAGCTTTTATGCGGGTCATCAGTGGACGAGAATGTGGAACTGCCCCGTGACTGCTCTCTACGTCCTCTAGGGAAAGGTCTGTGTTTCAGCTGGAGAAGCTGGACGCCTCTTTCGTGCGTCAACTCATCTTGGGAAAATGACCACAGGCCAGGTGTGTCATGGTTGGTGAGACAGCCAGCTGGAGCCTCCTGCCTTTCTCTTAGTGCTTTGAGGACAACGGGGCATTTCCTTACCTTGGACGGTCCCAAAGTGCTGTGGGGATGCCTGGCGGCGGACAAGGAGATGAGGATGTGGGTCCAGAGGCCAGCTGTGGTGCTGAGGCCAGGAGGTGTCTGCTCAGGGACAGCCCAGGAGCAGATGGTGCAGCTGCTGCTCCACCGCTGGTGCACCAGTGTTCCAGCAAGGGCCGCAGGATTGGAAGACAACGACAGTTGCTACGGGAACAGCCCAACATTCCATGCAGAACCCCAGGGCACCCAGGGGACGCAAACAGGGATGGGCCAGCTTTGCCTCTTCTGCTGCTTCTGGTGCAAGCTTGCTCCGAGCACCTTCCCGTTGGGGCATTTCTCGTCAGTCCTCTGGACGGGGCAAAGCAGCGCAGGGACAGCTCTGGGTCTTCTTCTCTGTGCTTGTCTGGAAGGCGCCTGCAGCTGCAGCTGCGCAGGAGCCTGGCTCTGTCAGAGGAGCCCGACCGCATTGGCTGCACTGGAGAAGCAGAAGCACTCGTGCTGCTGGCTCTCCTGCGGCTCGCAGGGGAGCAAGAGACTGCAAGGTGTCCCGTGGAGAGCCAAGTGCAAAGCTTTCTCTGCCAGTGGAGGCATCCATCCTGCCCCTTTCTAAATTGTCTGCTGCCTAATAAAGTGGCTTGGTGTTTTCCCTCCTTCGGGCTGCTGAGCTGGTCTCTCGCCTCAACACTCATTCCTTGAAACCGGGACAAACAGGATGTTTTCCAGGGCAATTGGTGGGGACAGCCCACCAGCAAATAAATCCTTAGCAAAGAGCTCACGCAGAATTGCTCGGCCTTTCTTCCAGCTCCCTTGAAGGAGCCAGATGTTCGTCTCAAAAGCCTGGGGGATTCATCTAGGAGGCGGACAGTAACAGAATTACTTTTTCACACCAACAGCCTTCCCATTATTTTAGTACGGAGGTCCCAGATATGGCAAAACCCAGCGGGTTTTCCTGCTCTCCTGCCTGCTGTTAAGCTAAAGCAAATGTTGCTTCCGTAGCAGGGTGCTTGTTACAGACACACACACACGCAGCCAGCCACCGGCAAAGGGAGGGGGAGGCTGTAACAAGGTCCCCTGCAAAGCAGATACTTTGTAGGCTCCAAATCCCGCCTGCACCTGCTCCATCAGAAAAGGGCCATGTTGTCCCTTGTGTCCGTGTCCCGGAGGCAGCCTGGGAATTGCCCCGGCCCGTCCCTGGCCGCACCTCCATCCTCCCCAGCCCCGGCTCCCAAAGCTTTGGCAGGCAGTGCCATTTACTGGGCCACATAAAGGAGGGACTTGGAGGCTTCTTTGGTGCAAATAGCAAAGCTGTGAGAAGTGAGAGGAGAATGTTCACAGCCGCTTTGCTTCAGCTAAGGAGGTTGGTGGAGCCCCAGAGCGGGCCGCCGATCCTTGAAAGAGAAGCTGAAACGCAACTACTCATTTCTTTGTAGTGCATGTGCTGGTTGTTAACGTTCCAGAATCGGAGAGGTTAGAAAAGTCCTGCAAGGTGCTCAAGCCCATCTGTCCAGCAAAACTGAACAAAGCTTTGTTGCTGGGTGACAGAAGGCACTAAAAGGGGCAGCTTTGATCCCTCGGCGCATCATGAGACAAGGCCAGTCCTTTAGACCCGATTCATTGAATTCAACAAAGGCTCCCTTTCCACTCCCAGCTGAGATTTTTAGGAATCAAAGGATGCAAGCCCACCGTTAGTCCACTGGCAGTAATGGGGACACACCTGTGTAAGTCCCGCCAGCTGAGCAAGGGGCCGTGCCTGCGGGAGGAGGCACGTGCCCACATTCTTGTCTCGGGGCAGATGCTTGGGCTTGCAGCACCAAAGAAATGCAACGAACATTGAGCCGTTTCAGACAGACAAAAAAAAGACAAAATGCAACAAACTTTGGTTTAATGAACAAGACAGCTTTTGTCTTAACAAAGGCAAAATGACGAAAGAGGGAGCATAGCCAATAACACCAAATCTCTTACATTGACTGATAAATCTAACTACTAACAATTGCTACTAACTACTAACAAGTTTTTTACTAATACTAATGCATCTTAGCTCGTCAAGAGAGAGATGCCTATCTAGTAAACTACACAGAAGAATTAACAGCCCTAAAACTTCAGGAACTATCTTATCTCTATCTAGTCCTCTTGACGGCTGACTCTTGCTAGCCCTGCCAGCCAGCTCGTAGCTGCAGGGCTAATTTGGTCTTTTCTTCTTAGCGAGAGCCTCTGCTTCCTTCCGTGGGCGATGTCTTCTCCTGTGCGCGTTCCTTTCCTTCACGGTTGCAAACACCCTGGAAGGCAGGAAACAAAGCATCCACTGTCAATTCAACACACACCATTAAACCAAGCTCCCAGTTCTCTGTTGCTCCATATGAATGTCAGTCTTCTCAGGCTGCGACACCTTTGTAACTTGATCAGCACCCTGACCGTTTCTTGTTTCAGTTCCTTGCAATTTTGTCCTCTTTTTGCTTCATCCTACTTTGAATTCCAGCAGCACCACCCAAGCAAGCTTTGGTGTGCCTATTCCCACTTGTAAGAATTGTGCCTTGCTGGGGCGCGGCAAGGCTTCCGTCCAAATGCTGGGGTTTAACTGAGCTCTTTGCGTTTCAAGTGGGCTGTAACGTTGACCACGGCCGCCAGGGGCCATCCCCCAAGTGGCCTCGGCTTGCCCTGTGCTGCCTTTGGAAAGGGTCAGCCTGTTTTGGTGCAAAGGGCCAGGCTCTGAGCAGAAAGAGGGAGAAGTTGCGTACCGTCGGCACTGCCCGCACGGGAAGGGGCCTCCCGCCGAAGGGGCCGGCTGGGGCGGTTGGCAGCAGGGACACTCGGCGTTGCGGGCCCTCCTGCGGCTTCTCTTCCCTGTGTCCCCATGCTCCTTTCTGGGAGGGCTTTTGCTGCTCTTTGCTTCGCCCACACTCTGGAAATCAAAGAATCCTTCTCAGTTTCTCCTTCTTCTCACAAAGCTGGAAATCAGAGCGTCCAGCGCAAAAATCTCTTGGCCTAAGCAAATTCCTCCAAACCATGAAGAGCTGAGAAAATGCCTGCCTTGGGCGGTGGGCTGTGGCGGGGTGCCAACACAGCCCCTTGGAGGAAGAAAAGAAAAAAGCACCTCCTTTCTAGTGCCCAGAGGGAGGGGATTCATGTGGGTATCTGTAGTTCTATGTTTCTTATTTACACCTCTCTGCCTCCTATCTCTTTGTCTCTATTTTCTCTCCACGAATGCCTAGGGAAAGGGTTTTAAATTCAGTCCGGTTAGTGAAGACACGTGGCTACCCGGTTTCTACTACCCAAAATGATCTCTTTCTCTGTCAACCAAATTCCGGTTTGCCGGTAAGGAAAGTCTGAGCGGAGACACAGCACCGGCAGGTCCTTTCTGGCCGGAAGGCTGGGATGCTAGAGAAGATGCCTGAAAATGTGCAGCATCTCCGTCAAGGCAGGCAGGATTGGTGGTGCTAGCAAGGGGGCGGGGGGAGGGTTGGGGGGAATTTGAGGACCAGATTGGAATCAGCGAGGGTGCCAGCCCTTGAGAAACCAGTCTAGAGAGCATGCAAGCCCAATTTGGTGCAGGTACTGCTTCGTTGGGTCAAAGTTGTGCTCCAGAACTGCCTGTTTCAGAGCAGCAGCCCAATGAAGCTCTGGGCAGCATCTGCTGTGCCTTTCCCGGGGCACGGGACGATGTGATGCTGGCAGAGCGGTGGCTCGCATGGCTCGCCGGCGGGTTTTGTCCCCCCTTCTCCCTCTCGCTTGACCCTCCTGCTTGTCTTGGATGTCCTCCCACTCACCTGAGCAAGAGTGCTGTCAAGTTTGTGTTCTTTTTTCCAGGAGTAGTAGTACTCCACACACTGTGCCACAGTCTTGCTCTGAACCTGTTGAGAAGAGAAAAAGAAGGAATCTGAAATGGCCGTGCTGCAGGGTGCGTTGGAGTAAAAGCAGAGTATGGGGTAAAGTAGCAAGTAAAATCATGGAGCAAATTGAGTAGGGCATAAAATGCAGGAACTAGGGAATAGAAGAGGCGTTATGCCACGTAGAAAGCCGTGTCTTGTGCTACGTAACGGATAAGAGATGTAATGCACAGATCACCAACAAATCCATCTAGCACAGTTGTTCTTTCCCGCGTTCCCTCCAGCTGTCCCAGCACTATGTGTTGAGGAAGCAGCAGTAAGTAGCAGCAGCAGCAGACGCATGAGACAAGTGGGGCAGAATGAATCTTTGTCTTCCAAAGGAGCTTGGAGAAAAGGGCCGGAGAGGCAGACTCACGGCTTTCAAGCAGGCCTTGTATGGGCAGGAAACGGATGTCCCGTTTCTTGGTAATTTGAATATTTTTGGTATTTGGGAAGAGAGAGACTGAATTCCAGGATCTGGTCCCAGGAATAACGCACTTTTCCTTCTGATGATCTGCCAGGGTAAAGAGTGTCCTATGGCTTTACCTGCTTCTGGATGAGATGAAAATCCTTGCCATAGCTGTGAAAAGCCTTCTGGAAGGACTCCTCCTCCTCAGGTGTCCATCTATCAGAGCCTGGCAATAAAAAGCAGCAGGCAAATTGATCCCTGTAGCCACTCGGAGTAGAACCCACTGGCCGCCAAAAGGAATCCACTGGCGCCATCCATCCTATCCTTCACCTGTGTACATGTGTGGTCCCTCAGAAAGCAAGGAAGACACGAGCAGGCATTGCCCAGGGCAGAAAGCATGGAAAACAAGTAAAGCTGAAGGACTAGACGCTGCTGCTTTGCCCGCCCCCAGAGAAGACGAGACCTTGTGCCGGTTTTACTCGTTTCAGCCTAAACGCTTGGCGTGGCAATGAAGGGGACGGCAGCAGGTGTCAGTGAAGGAACAAGCTCTGCTTTGTTGCTTACCTGCGTAATGGTAATCAGCCAAGGGATGGCCTTGAGGTGTGGCAGGCCCCCCTGAGAGCAGCATCTCCAGAGCCTCCTGCAAGATCAAAGGGGAAAAGGCTTTAGCTGCCCCACCACATGGAAAGGAACCAAAGAAAGGTCAAGGCTGCCTTTCAGCTACTTTGCCTCTTGAGGCATTCAGTCCACTGGATGGCATCTGGGTCAGACACGGTTACTTGCTGCCAATGCCTCGATTTTGCCGCCCAACCCTTTGATCGTGCTCCCCAAGAGTGGCATGTGGCTCACCAGCTCCCTGATTTTGCTCCTCCCGCACCCAGAACTGCCTCAGCTTGCTGAGGCTTCTGGAAATTTCCCCTCAGTGCAGGCCAAAATGTCTTTGAGAGCACAGGTGCCCAGGAGATGTGCAAGGTACCAGGCTGCGGCACCCTGCGCCGGTGCCTCCAGGAGAGATGTTCTCCCTGCTCGAGCCATTTGGGCTCAGCCCTGGCACCAGTGGAGGAGACCGAGCAGGCAGCAAGTGCTCGGCTTCCTGCAGTGAACTGCCTTCTTGCAAGAGCAGCCAGGAAAGGCTGTCGCGCTGGCCGGGCCTTATTCATTGTTCCCTGTGCGCTCTTCTGTGTGCCCAAGCAGCCGCTTCTTACCGGAACGCTGCCGCGTGCCTGGTGCAGGCAGTGCAGGGCGCGCTCCAGGTTAGCTGCTGCCCTGGGAAGGCCACGGGAGCTGGCCATGTCCAACAGTTCTCTCACTGCAAGCACAAGGAAAACCCGCCGAGAGTCAGGCTTGAGCCAAGAAAGGGGAAAGCTTGAGATACAAGGGAGAAGGAAAGCACAGGAGCTAAAGACAGCAGGTTGGAGAGCATGGAAAGGCTAGCAAAGAAAGAAAGAAAGAAAGAAAGAAAGAAAGAAAGAAAGAAAGAAAGAAAGGGGCAGCTGAACCAGGGGCCTGCACAATGCTGGCTCTCCCTCCAAAGCAGCTTTTGTAAACGGAGGACGGCGGGGCCCATCTCCCTTCTTCGGGTGGCAAACGTCCCTGACCAACGTGGAGAGCAGGAAAGTTGTTCTTTGTCCTGCTCTGCTGCACAAGCAGAGCATTCTCCTTGCCTCTAACACGGCCACGCGGGAAGATGGGCGAGACAAGGAGAGAAGCAGAGCGTGCCAAAAGCTGCCTTTTTGGCAAAACGGGAGCGTTTTACACCCCCAAATATCTCAGGGCTGGAAGGAAAGCTTGACAGCTACCTCTGTCAGGTTTGTCCATGTCAGAGTCATCTTCCCCGCAGGGCTTCCAGACCAGGGATGCAGGCTCTTCATCGTCGCTTGGTGCTCTGCTCTGCAGCTCGGGGAGCTCGGCCTGAAAGTCACTGCCAACGTTGATGCGTCTAAAAGAAAGAAGGAAGGGGAGGTAAGAGAGGCAAGTGCTCAGGAGACACGTCCCCGTGGACCCACGGGCTTGGGCCAATCCCACCCCGACACTGAAATCGCAGCTGTGCTCCTCGCCATGGCTCAAGTTTGCCGTCCTGTAATGCCTATGCCAAAACTCACGGCCGAAGGTGGGCTCTTGCTTTCCTTTTCATTGTGCCTCTCCTTTCCGCCTGGAAGAGACAAAAAGGATGCTGCAGATAAAAATGCTTCTGCCCACAGGTGTCCGTAGCCTTCCTTCTCATGCTCATGCTGGCCAACCAGAAAATCCTCTGTCCCAGCTGGCCTCAGTTGGGTGGAATTGCAAGTGGCAAAGAAGAAACTCTAGCAAGACATTAAAACATAATGTGCCTGCAACTGATGAAAGTGTGCAGGTATATAAGGATGGCTGAAAGCTGACTGTTTTCTGTAGGTGAAAGGCAGTCTTGGAAGGGAAGCCCGTGCAACTGCTTGCATGCCCTGAACACCAGGGATCACAGAGGAGAAGTCCTATCTTTCTGGTTCCTAAAGCTTTGCAGGAGGGCTGAGCAGAGCCAGGGCCCAACAGGATTTGTTGACACTGAAGCCCTGAAGTGCTCAGTAATGACCAGATAGTTTGGGGGTCAGCACAGCATAGTTTTAGGACTTCCGTGGCTCCCAAGAGCTTTTATGCGGGTCATCAGTGGACGAGAATGTGGAACTGCCCCGTGACTGCTCTCTACGTCCTCTAGGGAAAGGTCTGTGTTTCAGCTGGAGAAGCTGGACGCCTCTTTCGTGCGTCAACTCATCTTGGGAAAATGACCACAGGCCAGGTGTGTCATGGTTGGTGAGACAGCCAGCTGGAGCCTCCTGCCTTTCTCTTAGTGCTTTGAGGACAACGGGGCATTTCCTTACCTTGGACGGTCCCAAAGTGCTGTGGGGATGCCTGGCGGCGGACAAGGAGATGAGGATGTGGGTCCAGAGGCCAGCTGTGGCGCTGAGGCCAGGAGGTGTCTGCTCAGGGACAGCCCAGGAGCAGATGGTGCAGCTGCTGCTCCACTGCTGGTGCACCAGTGTTCCAGCAAGAGCCGCAGGAGTGGAAGACAACGACAGTTGCTACGGGAACAGCCCAACATTCCATGCAGAACCCCAGGGCACCCAGGGGACGCAAACAGGGATGGGCCAGCTTTGCCTCTTCTGCTGCTTCTGGTGCAAGCTTGCTCCGAGCACCTTCCCGTTGGGGCATTTCTCGTCAGTCCTCTGGACGGGGCAAAGCAGCGCAGGGACAGCTCTGGGTCTTCTTCTCTGTGCTTGTCTGGAAGGCGCCTGCAGCTGCAGCTGCGCAGGAGCCTGGCTCTGTCAGAGGAGCCCGACCGCATTGGCTGCACTGGAGAAGCAGAAGCACTCGTGCTGCTGGCTCTCCTGCGGCTCGCAGGGGAGCAAGAGACTGCAAGGTGTCCCGTGGAGAGCCAAGTGCAAAGCTTTCTCTGCCAGTGGAGGCATCCATCCTGCCCCTTTCTAAATTGTCTGCTGCCTAATAAAGTGGCTTGGTGTTTTCCCTCCTTCGGGCTGCTGAGCTGGTCTCTCGCCTCAACACTCATTCCTTGAAACGGGGACAAACAGGATGTTTTCCAGGGCAATTGGTGGGGACAGCCCACCAGCAAATAAATCCTTAGCAAAGAGCTCACGCAGAATTGCTCGGCCTTTCTTCCAGCTCCCTTGAAGGAGCCAGATGTTCGTCTCAAAAGCCTGGGGGATTCATCTAGGAGGCGGACAGTAACAGAATTACTTTTTCACACCAACAGCCTTCCCATTATTTTAGTACGGAGGTCCCAGATATGGCAAAACCCAGCGGGTTTTCCTGCTCTCCTGCCTGCTGTTAAGCTAAAGCAAATGTTGCTTCCGTAGCAGGGTGCTTGTTACAGACACACACACACACACACACACACACACACACACACACACACACACACGCAGCCAGCCACCGGCAAAGGGAGGGGGAGGCTGTAACAAGGTCCCCTGCAAAGCAGATACTTTGTAGGCTCCAAATCCCGCCTGCACCTGCTCCATCAGAAAAGGGCCATGTTGTCCCTTGTGTCCGTGTCCCGGAGGCAGCCTGGGAATTGCCCCGGCCCGTCCCTGGCCGCACCTCCATCCTCCCCAGCCCCGGCTCCCAAAGCTTTGGCAGGCAGTGCCATTTACTGGGCCACATAAAGGAGGGACTTGGAGGCTTCTTTGGTGCAAGTAGCAAAGCTGTGAGAAGTGAGAGGAGAATGTTCACAGCCGCTTTGCTTCAGCTAAGGAGGTTGGTGGAGCCCCAGAGCGGGCCGCCGATCCTTGAAAGAGAAGCTGAAACGCAACTACTCATTTCTTTGTAGTGCATGTGCTGGTTGTTAACGTTCCAGAATCGGAGAGGTTAGAAAAGTCCTGCAAGGTGCTCAAGCCCATCTGTCCAGCAAAACTGAACAAAGCTTTGTTGCTGGGTGACAGAAGGCACTAAAAGGGGCAGCTTTGATCCCTCGGCGCATCATGAGACAAGGCCAGTCCTTTAGACCCGATTCATTGAATTCAACAAAGGCTCCCTTTCCACTCCCAGCTGAGATTTTTAGGAATCAAAGGATGCAAGCCCACCGTTAGTCCACTGGCAGTAATGGGGACACACCTGTGTAAGTCCCGCCAGCTTAGCAAGGGGCCGTGCCTGCGGGAGGAGGCACGTGCCCACATTCTTGTCTCGGGGCAGATGCTTGGGCTTGCAGCACCAAAGAAATGCAACGAACATTGAGCCGTTTCAGACAGACAAAAAAAAGACAAAATGCAACAAACTTTGGTTTAATGAACAAGACAGCTTTTGTCTTAACAAAGGCAAAATGACGAAAGAGGGAGCATAGCCAATAACACCAAATCTCTTACATTGACTGATAAATCTAACTACTAACAATTGCTACTAACTACTAACAAGTTTTTTTACTAATACTAATGCATCTTAGCTCGTCAAGAGAGAAATGCCTATCTAGTAAACTACACAGAAGAATTAACAGCCCTAAAACTTCAGGAACTATCTTATCTCTATCTAGTCCTCTTGACGGCTGACTCTTGCTAGCCCTGCCAGCCAGCTCGTAGCTGCAGGGCTAATTTGGTCTTTTCTTCTTAGCGAGAGCCTCTGCTTCCTTCCGTGGGCGATGTCTTCTCCTGTGCGCGTTCCTTTCCTTCACGGTTGCAAACACCCTGGAAGGCAGGAAACAAAGCATCCACTGTCAATTCAACACACACCATTAAACCAAGCTCCCAGTTCTCTGTTGCTCTATATGAATGTCAGTCTTTTCAGGCTGCGACACCTTTGTAACTTGATCAGCACCCTGACCGTTTCTTGTTTCAGTTCCTTGCAATTTTGTCCTCTTTTTGCTTCATCCTACTTTGAATTCCAGCAGCACCACCCAAGCAAGCTTTGGTGTGCCTATTCCCACTTGTAAGAATTGTGCCTTGCTGGGGCGCGGCAAGGCTTCCGTCCAAATGCTGGGGTTTAACTGAGCTCTTTGCGTTTCAAGTGGGCTGTAACGTTGACCACGGCCGCCAGGGGCCATCCCCCAAGTGGCCTCGGCTTGCCCTGTGCTGCCTTTGGAAAGGGTCAGCCCGTTTTGGTGCAAAGGGCCAGGCTCTGAGCAGAAAGAGGGAGAAGTTGCGTACCGTCGGCACTGCCCGCACGGGAAGGGGCCTCCCGCCGAAGGGGCCGGCTGGGGCGGTTGGCAGCAGGGACACTCGGCGTTGCGGGCCCTCCTGCGGCTTCTCTTCCCTGTGTCCCCATGCTCCTTTCTGGGAGGGCTTTTGCTGCTCTTTGCTTCGCCCACACTCTGGAAATCAAAGAATCCTTCTCAGTTTCTCCTTCTTCTCACAAAGCTGGAAATCAGAGCGTCCAGCGCAAAAATCTCTTGGCCTAAGCAAATTCCTCCAAACCATGAAGAGCTGAGAAAATGCCTGCCTTGGGCGGTGGGCTGTGGCGGGGTGCCAACACAGCCCCTTGGAGGAAGAAAAGAAAAAAGCACCTCCTTTCTAGTGCCCAGAGGGAGGGGATTCATGTGGGTATCTGTAGTTCTATGTTTCTTATTTACACCTCTCTGCCTCCTATCTCTTTGTCTCTATTTTCTCTCCACGAATGCCTAGGGAAAGGGTTTTAAATTCAGTCCGGTTAGTGAAGACACGTGGCTACCCCGTTTCTACTACCCAAAATGATCTCTTTCTCTGTCAACCAAATTCCGGTTTGCCGGTAAGGAAAGTCTGAGCGGAGACACAGCACCGGCAGGTCCTTTCTGGCCGGAAGGCTGGGATGCTAGAGAAGATGCCTGAAAATGTGCAGCATCTCCGTCAAGGCAGGCAGGATTGGTGGTGTTAGCAAGGGGGCGGGGGGAGGGTTGGGGGGAATTTGAGGACCAGATTGGAATCAGCGAGGGTGCCAGCCCTTGAGAAACCAGTCTAGAGAGCATGCAAGCCCAATTTGGTGAAGGTACTGCTTCGTTGGGTCAAAGTTGTGCTCCAGAACTGCCTGTTTCAGAGCAGCAGCCCAATGAAGCTCTGGGCAGCATCTGCTGTGCCTTTCCCGGGGCACGGGACGATGTGATGCTGGCAGAGCGGTGGCTCGCATGGCTCGCCGGCGGGTTTTGTCCCCCCTTCTCCCTCTCGCTTGACCCTCCTGCTTGTCTTGGATGTCCTCCCACTCACCTGAGCAAGAGTGCTGTCAAGTTTGTGTTCTTTTTTCCAGGAGTAGTAGTACTCCACACACTGTGCCACAGTCTTGCTCTGAACCTGTTGAGAAGAGAAAAAGAAGGAATCTGAAATGGCCGTGCTGCAGGGTGCGTTGGAGTAAAAGCAGAGTATGGGGTAAAGTAGCAAGTAAAATCATGGAGCAAATTGAGTAGGGCATAAAATGCAGGAACTAGGGAATAGAAGAGGCGTTATGCCACGTAGAAAGCCGTGTCTTGTGCTACGTAACGGATAAGAGATGTAATGCACAGATCACCAACAAATCCATCTAGCACAGTTGTTCTTTCCCGCGTTCCCTCCAGCTGTCCCAGCACTATGTGTTGAGGAAGCAGCAGTAAGTAGCAGCAGCAGCAGACGCATGAGACAAGTGGGGCAGAATGAATCTTTGTCTTCCAAAGGAGCTTGGAGAAAAGGGCCGGAGAGGCAGACTCACGGCTTTCAAGCAGGCCTTGTATGGGCAGGAAACGGATGTCCCGTTTCTTGGTAATTTGAATACTTTTGGTATTTGGGAAGAGAGAGACTGAATTCCAGGATCTGGTCCCAGGAATAACGCACATTTCCTTCTGATGATCTGCCAGGGTGAAGAGTGTCCTATGGCTTTACCTGCTTCTGGATGAGATGAAAATCCTTGCCATAGCTGTGAAAAGCCTTCTGGAAGGACTCCTCCTCCTCAGGTGTCCATCTATCAGAGCCTGGCAATAAAAAGCAGCAGGCAAATTGATCCCTGTAGCCACTCGGAGTAGAACCCACTGGCCGCCAAAAGGAATCCACTGGCGCCATCCATCCTATCCTTCACCTGTGTACATGTGTGGTCCCTCAGAAAGCAAGGAAGACACGAGCAGGCATTGCCCAGGGCAGAAAGCACGGAAAACAAGTAAAGCTGAAGGACTAGACGCTGCTGCTTTGCCCGCCCCCAGAGAAGACGAGACCTTGTGCCGGTTTTACTCGTTTCAGCCTAAACGCTTGGCGTGGCAATGAAGGGGACGGCAGCAGGTGTCAGTGAAGGAACAAGCTCTGCTTTGTTGCTTACCTGCGTAATGGTAATCAGCCAAGGGATGGCCTTGAGGTGTGGCAGGCCCCCCTGAGAGCAGCATCTCCAGAGCCTCCTGCAAGATCAAAGGGGAAAAGGCTTTAGCTGCCCCACCACATGGAAAGGAACCAAAGAAAGGTCAAGGCTGCCTTTCAGCTACTTTGCCTCTTGAGGCATTCAGTCCACTGGATGGCATCTGGGTCAGACACGGTTACTTGCTGCCAATGCCTCGATTTTGCCGCCCAACCCTTTGATCGTGCTCCCCAAGAGTGGCATGTGGCTCACCAGCTCCCTGATTTTGCACCTCCCGCACCCAGAACTGCCTCAGCTTGCTGAGGCTTCTGGAAATTTCCCCTCAGTGCAGGCCAAAATGTCTTTGAGAGCACAGGTGCCCAGGAGATGTGCAAGGTACCAGGCTGCGGCACCCTGCGCCGGTGCCTCCAGGAGAGATGTTCTCCCTGCTCGAGCCATTTGGGCTCAGCCCTGGCACCAGTGGAGGAGACCGAGCAGGCAGCAAGTGCTCGGCTTCCTGCAGTGAACTGCCTTCTTGCAAGAGCAGCCAGGAAAGGCTGTCGCGCTGGCCGGGCCTTATTCATTGTTCCCTGTGCGCTCTTCTGTGCGCCCAAGCAGCCGCTTCTTACCGGAACGCTGCCGCGTGCCTGGTGCAGGCAGTGCAGGGCGCGCTCCAGGTTAGCTGCTGCCCTGGGAAGGCCACGGGAGCTGGCCATGTCCAACAGTTCTCTCACTGCAAGCACAAGGAAAACCCGCCGAGAGTCAGGCTTGAGCCAAGAAAGGGGAAAGCTTGAGATACAAGGGAGAAGGAAAGCACAGGAGCTAAAGACAGCAGGTTGGAGAGCATGGAAAGGCTAGCAAAGAAAGAAAGAAAGAAAGAAAGAAAGAAAGAAAGAAAGAAAGAAAGGGGCAGCTGAACCAGGGGCCTGCACAATGCTGGCTCTCCCTCCAAAGCAGCTTTTGTAAACGGAGGACGGCGGGGCCCATCTCCCTTCTTCGGGTGGCAAACGTCCCTGACCAACGTGGAGAGCAGGAAAGTTGTTCTTTGTCCTGCTCTGCTGCACAAGCAGAGCATTCTCCTTGCCTCTAACACGGCCACGCGGGAAGATGGGCGAGACAAGGAGAGAAGCAGAGCGTGCCAAAAGCTGCCTTTTTGGCAAAACGGGAGCGTTTTACACCCCCAAATATCTCAGGGCTGGAAGGAAAGCTTGACAGCTACCTCTGTCAGGTTTGTCCATGTCAGAGTCATCTTCCCCGCAGGGCTTCCAGACCAGGGATGCAGGCTCTTCATCGTCGCTTGGTGCTCTGCTCTGCAGCTCGGGGAGCTCGGCCTGAAAGTCACTGCCAACGTTGATGCGTCTAAAAGAAAGAAGGAAGGGGAGGTAAGAGAGGCAAGTGCTCAGGAGACACGTCCCCGTGGACCCACGGGCTTGGGCCAATCCCACCCCGACACTGAAATCGCAGCTGTGCTCCTCGCCATGGCTCAAGTTTGCCGTCCTGTAATGCCTATGCCAAAACTCACGGCCGAAGGTGGGCTCTTGCTTTCCTTTTCATTGTGCCTCTCCTTTCCGCCTGGAAGAGACAAAAAGGACGCTGCAGATAAAAATGCTTCTGCCCACAGGTGTCCGTAGCCTTCCTTCTCATGCTCATGCTGGCCAACCAGAAAATCCTCTGTCCCAGCTGGCCTCAGTTGGGTGGAATTGCAAGTGGCAAAGAAGAAACTCTAGCAAGACATTAAAACATAATGTGCCTGCAACTGATGAAAGTGTGCAGGTATATAAGGATGGCTGAAAGCTGACTGTTTTCTGTAGGTGAAAGGCAGTCTTGGAAGGGAAGCCCGTGCAACTGCTTGCATGCCCTGAACACCAGGGATCACAGAGGAGAAGTCCTATCTTTCTGGTTCCTAAAGCTTTGCAGGAGGGCTGAGCAGAGCCAGGGCCCAACAGGATTTGTTGACACTGAAGCCCTGAAGTGCTCAGTAATGACCAGATAGTTTTGGGGTCAGCACAGCATAGTTTTAGGACTTCCGTGGCTCCCAAGAGCTTTTATGCGGGTCATCAGTGGACGAGAATGTGGAACTGCCCCGTGACTGCTCTCTACGTCCTCTAGGGAAAGGTCTGTGTTTCAGCTGGAGAAGCTGGACGCCTCTTTCGTGCGTCAACTCATCTTGGGAAAATGACCACAGGCCAGGTGTGTCATGGTTGGTGAGACAGCCAGCTGGAGCCTCCTGCCTTTCTCTTAGTGCTTTGAGGACAACGGGGCATTTCCTTACCTTGGACGGTCCCAAAGTGCTGTGGGGATGCCTGGCGGCGGACAAGGAGATGAGGATGTGGGTCCAGAGGCCAGCTGTGGCGCTGAGGCCAGGAGGTGTCTGCTCAGGGACAGCCCAGGAGCAGATGGTGCAGCTGCTGCTCCACCGCTGGTGCACCAGTGTTCCAGCAAGGGCCGCAGGATTGGAAGACAACGACAGTTGCTACGGGAACAGCCCAACATTCCATGCAGAACCCCAGGGCACCCACGGGACGCAAACAGGGATGGGCCAGCTTTGCCTCTTCTGCTGCTTCTGGTGCAAGCTTGCTCCGAGCACCTTCCCGTTGGGGCATTTCTCGTCAGTCCTCTGGACGGGACAAAGCAGCGCAGGGACAGCTCTGGGTCTTCTTCTCTGTGCTTGTCTGGAAGGCGCCTGCAGCTGCAGCTGCGCAGGAGCCTGGCTCTGTCAGAGGAGCCCGACCGCATTGGCTGCACTGGAGAAGCAGAAGCACTCGTGCTGCTGGCTCTCCTGCGGCTCGCAGGGGAGCAAGAGACTGCAAGGTGTCCCGTGGAGAGCCAAGTGCAAAGCTTTCTCTGCCAGTGGAGGCATCCATCCTGCCCCTTTCTAAATTGTCTGCTGCCTAATAAAGTGGCTTGGTGTTTTCCCTCCTTCGGGCTGCTGAGCTGGTCTCTCGCCTCAACACTCATTCCTTGAAACGGGGACAAACAGGATGTTTTCCAGGGCAATTGGTGGGGACAGCCCACCAGCAAATAAATCCTTAGCAAAGAGCTCACGCAGAATTGCTCGGCCTTTCTTCCAGCTCCCTTGAAGGAGCCAGATGTTCGTCTCAAAAGCCTGGGGGATTCATCTAGGAGGCGGACAGTAACAGAATTACTTTTTCACACCAACAGCCTTCCCATTATTTTAGTACGGAGGTCCCAGATATGGCAAAACCCAGCGGGTTTTCCTGCTCTCCTGCCTGCTGTTAAGCTAAAGCAAATGTTGCTTCCCTAGCAGGGTGCTTGTTACAGACACACACACACGCAGCCAGCCACCGGCAAAGGGAGGGGGAGGCTGTAACAAGGTCCCCTGCAAAGCAGATACTTTGTAGGCTCCAAATCCCGCCTGCACCTGCTCCATCAGAAAAGGGCCATGTTGTCCCTTGTGTCCGTGTCCCGGAGGCAGCCTGGGAATTGCCCCGGCCCGTCCCTGGCCGCACCTCCATCCTCCCCAGCCCCGGCTCCCAAAGCTTTGGCAGGCAGTGCCATTTACTGGGCCACATAAAGGAGGGACTTGGAGGCTTCTTTGGTGCAAATAGCAAAGCTGTGAGAAGTGAGAGGAGAATGTTCACAGCCGCTTTGCTTCAGCTAAGGAGGTTGGTGGAGCCCCAGAGCGGGCCGCCGATCCTTGAAAGAGAAGCTGAAACGCAACTACTCATTTCTTTGTAGTGCATGTGCTGGTTGTTAACGTTCCAGAATCGGAGAGGTTAGAAAAGTCCTGCAAGGTGCTCAAGCCCATCTGTCCAGCAAAACTGAACAAAGCTTTGTTGCTGGGTGACAGAAGGCACTAAAAGGGGCAGCTTTGATCCCTCGGCGCATCATGAGACAAGGCCAGTCCTTTAGACCCGATTCATTGAATTCAACAAAGGCTCCCTTTCCACTCCCAGCTGAGATTTTTAGGAATCAAAGGATGCAAGCCCACCGTTAGTCCACTGGCAGTAATGGGGACACACCTGTGTAAGTCCCGCCAGCTGAGCAAGGGGCCGTGCCTGCGGGAGGAGGCACGTGCCCACATTCTTGTCTCGGGGCAGATGCTTGGGCTTGCAGCACCAAAGAAATGCAACGAACATTGAGCCGTTTCAGACAGACAAAAAAAAGACAAAATGCAACAAACTTTGGTTTAATGAACAAGACAGCTTTTGTCTTAACAAAGGCAAAATGACGAAAGAGGGAGCATAGCCAATAACACCAAATCTCTTACATTGACTGATAAATCTAACTACTAACAATTGCTACTAACTACTAACAAGTTTTTTACTAATACTAATGCATCTTAGCTCGTCAAGAGAGAAATGCCTATCTAGTAAACTACACAGAAGAATTAACAGCCCTAAAACTTCAGGAACTATCTTATCTCTATCTAGTCCTCTTGACGGCTGACTCTTGCTAGCCCTGCCAGCCAGCTCGTAGCTGCAGGGCTAATTTGGTCTTTTCTTCTTAGCGAGAGCCTCTGCTTCCTTCCGTGGGCGATGTCTTCTCCTGTGCGCGTTCCTTTCCTTCACGGTTGCAAACACCCTGGAAGGCAGGAAACAAAGCATCCACTGTCAATTCAACACACACCATTAAACCAAGCTCCCAGTTCTCTGTTGCTCTATATGAATGTCAGTCTTTTCAGGCTGCGACACCTTTGTAACTTGATCAGCACCCTGACCGTTTCTTGTTTCAGTTCCTTGCAATTTTGTCCTCTTTTTGCTTCATCCTACTTTGAATTCCAGCAGCACCACCCAAGCAAGCTTTGGTGTGCCTATTCCCACTTGTAAGAATTGTGCCTTGCTGGGGCGCGGCAAGGCTTCCGTCCAAATGCTGGGGTTTAACTGAGCTCTTTGTGTTTCAAGTGGGCTGTAACGTTGACCACGGCCGCCAGGGGCCATCCCCCAAGTGGCCTCGGCTTGCCCTGTGCTGCCTTTGGAAAGGGTCAGCCTGTTTTGGTGCAAAGGGCCAGGCTCTGAGCAGAAAGAGGGAGAAGTTGCGTACCGTCGGCACTGCCCGCACGGGAAGGGGCCTCCCGCCGAAGGGGCCGGCTGGGGCCGTTGGCAGCAGGGACACTCGGCGTTGCGGGCCCTCCTGCGGCTTCTCTTCCCTGTGTCCCCATGCTCCTTTCTGGGAGGGCTTTTGCTGCTCTTTGCTTCGCCCACACTCTGGAAATCAAAGAATCCTTCTCAGTTTCTCCTTCTTCTCACAAAGCTGGAAATCAGAGCGTCCAGCGCAAAAATCTCTTGGCCTAAGCAAATTCCTCCAAACCATGAAGAGCTGAGAAAATGCCTGCCTTGGGCGGTGGGCTGTGGCGGGGTGCCAACACAGCCCCTTGGAGGAAGAAAAGAAAAAAGCACCTCCTTTCTAGTGCCCAGAGGGAGGGGATTCATGTGGGTATCTGTAGTTCTATGTTTCTTATTTACACCTCTCTGCCTCCTATCTCTTTGTCTCTATTTTCTCTCCACGAATGCCTAGGGAAAGGGTTTTAAATTCAGTCCGGTTAGTGAAGACACGTGGCTACCCCGTTTCTACTACCCAAAATGATCTCTTTCTCTGTCAACCAAATTCCGGTTTGCCGGTAAGGAAAGTCTGAGCGGAGACACAGCACCGGCAGGTCCTTTCTGGCCGGAAGGCTGGGATGCTAGAGAAGATGCCTGAAAATGTGCAGCATCTCCGTCAAGGCAGGCAGGATTGGTGGTGCTAGCAAGGGGGCGGGGGGAGGGTTGGGGGGAATTTGAGGACCAGATTGGAATCAGCGAGGGTGCCAGCCCTTGAGAAACCAGTCTAGAGAGCATGCAAGCCCAATTTGGTGAAGGTACTGCTTCGTTGGGTCAAAGTTGTGCTCCAGAACTGCCTGTTTCAGAGCAGCAGCCCAATGAAGCTCTGGGCAGCATCTGCTGTGCCTTTCCCGGGGCACGGGACGATGTGATGCTGGCAGAGCGGTGGCTCGCATGGCTCGCCGGCGGGTTTTGTCCCCCCTTCTCCCTCTCGCTTGACCCTCCTGCTTGTCTTGGATGTCCTCCCACTCACCTGAGCAAGAGTGCTGTCAAGTTTGTGTTCTTTTTTCCAGGAGTAGTAGTACTCCACACACTGTGCCACAGTCTTGCTCTGAACCTGTTGAGAAGAGAAAAAGAAGGAATCTGAAATGGCCGTGGTGCAGGGTGCGTTGGAGTAAAAGCAGAGTATGGGGTAAAGTAGCAAGTAAAATCATGGAGCAAATTGAGTAGGGCATAAAATGCAGGAACTAGGGAATAGAAGAGGCGTTATGCCACGTAGAAAGCCGTGTCTTGTGCTACGTAACGGATAAGAGATGTAATGCACAGATCACCAACAAATCCATCTAGCACAGTTGTTCTTTCCCGCGTTCCCTCCAGCTGTCCCAGCACTATGTGTTGAGGAAGCAGCAGTAAGTAGCAGCAGCAGCAGACGCATGAGACAAGTGGGGCAGAATGAATCTTTGTCTTCCAAAGGAGCTTGGAGAAAAGGGCCGGAGAGGCAGACTCACGGCTTTCAAGCAGGCCTTGTATGGGCAGGAAACGGATGTCCCGTTTCTTGGTAATTTGAATATTTTTGGTATTTGGGAAGAGAGAGACTGAATTCCAGGATCTGGTCCCAGGAATAACGCACATTTCCTTCTGATGATCTGCCAGGGTAAAGAGTGTCCTATGGCTTTACCTGCTTCTGGATGAGATGAAAATCCTTGCCATAGCTGTGAAAAGCCTTCTGGAAGGACTCCTCCTCCTCAGGTGTCCATCTATCAGAGCCTGGCAATAAAAAGCAGCAGGCAAATTGATCCCTGTAGCCACTCGGAGTAGAACCCACTGGCCGCCAAAAGGAATCCACTGGCGCCATCCATCCTATCCTTCACCTGTGTACATGTGTGGTCCCTCAGAAAGCAAGGAAGACACGAGCAGGCATTGCCCAGGGCAGAAAGCACGGAAAACAAGTAAAGCTGAAGGACTAGACGCTGCTGCTTTGCCCGCCCCCAGAGAAGACGAGACCTTGTGCCGGTTTTACTCGTTTCAGCCTAAACGCTTGGCGTGGCAATGAAGGGGACGGCAGCAGGTGTCAGTGAAGGAACAAGCTCTGCTTTGTTGCTTACCTGCGTAATGGTAATCAGCCAAGGGATGGCCTTGAGGTGTGGCAGGCCCCCCTGAGAGCAGCATCTCCAGAGCCTCCTGCAAGATCAAAGGGGAAAAGGCTTTAGCTGCCCCACCACATGGAAAGGAACCAAAGAAAGGTCAAGGCTGCCTTTCAGCTACTTTGCCTCTTGAGGCATTCAGTCCACTGGATGGCATCTGGGTCAGACACGGTTACTTGCTGCCAATGCCTCGATTTTGCCGCCCAACCCTTTGATCGCGCTCCCCAAGAGTGGCATGTGGCTCACCAGCTCCCTGATTTTGCACCTCCCGCACCCAGAACTGCCTCAGCTTGCTGAGGCTTCTGGAAATTTCCCCTCAGTGCAGGCCAAAATGTCTTTGAGAGCACAGGTGCCCAGGAGATGTGCAAGGTACCAGGCTGCGGCACCCTGCGCCGGTGCCTCCAGGAGAGATGTTCTCCCTGCTCGAGCCATTTGGGCTCAGCCCTGGCACCAGTGGAGGAGACCGAGCAGGCAGCAAGTGCTCGGCTTCCTGCAGTGAACTGCCTTCTTGCAAGAGCAGCCAGGAAAGGCTGTCGCGCTGGCCGGGCCTTATTCATTGTTCCCTGTGCGCTCTTCTGTGCGCCCAAGCAGCCGCTTCTTACCGGAACGCTGCCGCGTGCCTGGTGCAGGCAGTGCAGGGCGCGCTCCAGGTTAGCTGCTGCCCTGGGAAGGCCACGGGAGCTGGCCATGTCCAACAGTTCTCTCACTGCAAGCACAAGGAAAACCCGCCGAGAGTCAGGCTTGAGCCAAGAAAGGGGAAAGCTTGAGATACAAGGGAGAAGGAAAGCACAGGAGCTAAAGACAGCAGGTTGGAGAGCATGGAAAGGCTAGCAAAGAAAGAAAGAAAGAAAGAAAGAAAGAAAGAAAGAAAGAAAGAAAGAAAGGGGCAGCTGAACCAGGGGCCTGCACAATGCTGGCTCTCCCTCCAAAGCAGCTTTTGTAAACGGAGGACGGCGGGGCCCATCTCCCTTCTTCGGGTGGCAAACGTCCCTGACCAACGTGGAGAGCAGGAAAGTTGTTCTTTGTCCTGCTCTGCTGCACAAGCAGAGCATTCTCCTTGCCTCTAACACGGCCACGCGGGAAGATGGGCGAGACAAGGAGAGAAGCAGAGCGTGCCAAAAGCTGCCTTTTTGGCAAAACGGGAGCGTTTTACACCCCCAAATATCTCAGGGCTGGAAGGAAAGCTTGACAGCTACCTCTGTCAGGTTTGTCCATGTCAGAGTCATCTTCCCCCCAGGGCTTCCAGACCAGGGATGCAGGCTCTTCATCGTCGCTTGGTGCTCTGCTCTGCAGCTCAGGGAGCTCGGCCTGAAAGTCACTGCCAACGTTGATGCGTCTAAAAGAAAGAAGGAAGGGGAGGTAAGAGAGGCAAGTGCTCAGGAGACACGTCCCCGTGGACCCACGGGCTTGGGCCAATCCCACCCCGACACTGAAATCGCAGCTGTGCTCCTCGCCATGGCTCAAGTTTGCCGTCCTGTAATGCCTATGCCAAAACTCACGGCCGAAGGTGGGCTCTTGCTTTCCTTTTCATTGTGCCTCTCCTTTCCGCCTGGAAGAGACAAAAAGGACGCTGCAGATAAAAATGCTTCTGCCCACAGGTGTCCGTAGCCTTCCTTCTCATGCTCATGCTGGCCAACCAGAAAATCCTCTGTCCCAGCTGGCCTCAGTTGGGTGGAATTGCAAGTGGCAAAGAAGAAACTCTAGCAAGACATTAAAACATAATGTGCCTGCAACTGATGAAAGTGTGCAGGTATATAAGGATGGCTGAAAGCTGACTGTTTTCTGTAGGTGAAAGGCAGTCTTGGAAGGGAAGCCCGTGCAACTGCTTGCATGCCCTGAACACCAGGGATCACAGAGGAGAAGTCCTATCTTTCTGGTTCCTAAAGCTTTGCAGGAGGGCTGAGCAGAGCCAGGGCCCAACAGGATTTGTTGACACTGAAGCCCTGAAGTGCTCAGTAATGACCAGATAGTTTGGGGGTCAGCACAGCATAGTTTTAGGACTTCCGTGGCTCCCAAGAGCTTTTATGCGGGTCATCAGTGGACGAGAATGTGGAACTGCCCCGTGACTGCTCTCTACGTCCTCTAGGGAAAGGT
The DNA here is from genome assembly GCF_963662255.1 of Cinclus cinclus. Taxonomy (NCBI): domain Eukaryota; kingdom Metazoa; phylum Chordata; class Aves; order Passeriformes; family Cinclidae; genus Cinclus; species Cinclus cinclus. The sequence goes on from NC_085084.1 coordinate 61,834,536, forward strand.
CTGTGTTTCAGCTGGAGAAGCTGGACGCCTCTTTCGTGCGTCAACTCATCTTGGGAAAATGACCACAGGCCAGGTGTGTCATGGTTGGTGAGACAGCCAGCTGGAGCCTCCTGCCTTTCTCTTAGTGCTTTGAGGACAACGGGGCATTTCCTTACCTTGGACGGTCCCAAAGTGCTGTGGGGATGCCTGGCGGCGGACAAGGAGATGAGGATGTGGGTCCAGAGGCCAGCTGTGGTGCTGAGGCCAGGAGGTGTCTGCTCAGGGACAGCCCAGGAGCAGATGGTGCAGCTGCTGCTCCACCGCTGGTGCACCAGTGTTCCAGCAAGGGCCGCAGGAGTGGAAGACAACGACAGTTGCTACGGGAACAGCCCAACATTCCATGCAGAACCCCAGGGCACCCAGGGGACGCAAACAGGGATGGGCCAGCTTTGCCTCTTCTGCTGCTTCTGGTGCAAGCTTGCTCCGAGCACCTTCCCGTTGGGGCATTTCTCGTCAGTCCTCTGGACGGGGCAAAGCAGCGCAGGGACAGCTCTGGGTCTTCTTCTCTGTGCTTGTCTGGAAGGCGCCTGCAGCTGCAGCTGCGCAGGAGCCTGGCTCTGTCAGAGGAGCCCGACCGCATTGGCTGCACTGGAGAAGCAGAAGCACTCGTGCTGCTGGCTCTCCTGCGGCTCGCAGGGGAGCAAGAGACTGCAAGGTGTCCCGTGGAGAGCCAAGTGCAAAGCTTTCTCTGCCAGTGGAGGCATCCATCCTGCCCCTTTCTAAATTGTCTGCTGCCTAATAAAGTGGCTTGGTGTTTTCCCTCCTTCGGGCTGCTGAGCTGGTCTCTCGCCTCAACACTCATTCCTTGAAACGGGGACAAACAGGATGTTTTCCAGGGCAATTGGTGGGGACAGCCCACCAGCAAATAAATCCTTAGCAAAGAGCTCACGCAGAATTGCTCGGCCTTTCTTCCAGCTCCCTTGAAGGAGCCAGATGTTCGTCTCAAAAGCCTGGGGGATTCATCTAGGAGGCGGACAGTAACAGAATTACTTTTTCACACCAACAGCCTTCCCATTATTTTAGTACGGAGGTCCCAGATATGGCAAAACCCAGCGGGTTTTCCTGCTCTCCTGCCTGCTGTTAAGCTAAAGCAAATGTTGCTTCCGTAGCAGGGTGCTTGTTACAGACACACACACACACACACACACACACACACACACACACACACACACACACACACGCAGCCAGCCACCGGCAAAGGGAGGGGGAGGCTGTAACAAGGTCCCCTGCAAAGCAGATACTTTGTAGGCTCCAAATCCCGCCTGCACCTGCTCCATCAGAAAAGGGCCATGTTGTCCCTTGTGTCCGTGTCCCGGAGGCAGCCTGGGAATTGCCCCGGCCCGTCCCTGGCCGCACCTCCATCCTCCCCAGCCCCGGCTCCCAAAGCTTTGGCAGGCAGTGCCATTTACTGGGCCACATAAAGGAGGGACTTGGAGGCTTCTTTGGTGCAAATAGCAAAGCTGTGAGAAGTGAGAGGAGAATGTTCACAGCCGCTTTGCTTCAGCTAAGGAGGTTGGTGGAGCCCCAGAGCGGGCCGCCGATCCTTGAAAGAGAAGCTGAAACGCAACTACTCATTTCTTTGTAGTGCATGTGCTGGTTGTTAACGTTCCAGAATCGGAGAGGTTAGAAAAGTCCTGCAAGGTGCTCAAGCCCATCTGTCCAGCAAAACTGAACAAAGCTTTGTTGCTGGGTGACAGAAGGCACTAAAAGGCGCAGCTGTGATCCCTCGGCGCATCATGAGACAAGGCCAGTCCTTTAGACCCGATTCATTGAATTCAACAAAGGCTCCCTTTCCACTCCCAGCTGAGATTTTTAGGAATCAAAGGATGCAAGCCCACCGTTAGTCCACTGGCAGTAATGGGGACACACCTGTGTAAGTCCCGCCAGCTGAGCAAGGGGCCGTGCCTGCGGGAGGAGGCACGTGCCCACATTCTTGTCTCGGGGCAGATGCTTGGGCTTGCAGCACCAAAGAAATGCAACGAACATTGAGCCGTTTCAGACAGACAAAAAAAGACAAAATGCAACAAACTTTGGTTTAATGAACAAGACAGCTTTTGTCTTAACAAAGGCAAAATGACGAAACAGGGAGCATAGCCAATAACACCAAATCTCTTACATTGACTGATAAATCTAACTACTAACAATTGCTACTAACTACTAACAAGTTTTTTACTAATACTAATGCATCTTAGCTCGTCAAGAGAGAAATGCCTATCTAGTAAACTACACAGAAGAATTAACAGCCCTAAAACTTCAGGAACTATCTTATCTCTATCTAGTCCTCTTGACGGCTGACTCTTGCTAGCCCTGCCAGCCAGCTCGTAGCTGCAGGGCTAATTTGGTCTTTTCTTCTTAGCGAGAGCCTCTGCTTCCTTCCGTGGGCGATGTCTTCTCCTGTGCGCGTTCCTTTCCTTCACGGTTGCAAACACCCTGGAAGGCAGGAAACAAAGCATCCACTGTCAATTCAACACACACCATTAAACCAAGCTCCCAGTTCTCTGTTGCTCTATATGAATGTCAGTCTTTTCAGGCTGCGACACCTTTGTAACTTGATCAGCACCCTGACCGTTTCTTGTTTCAGTTCCTTGCAATTTTGTCCTCTTTTTGCTTCATCCTACTTTGAATTCCAGCAGCACCACCCAAGCAAGCTTTGGTGTGCCTATTCCCACTTGTAAGAATTGTGCCTTGCTGGGGCGCGGCAAGGCTTCCGTCCAAATGCTGGGGTTTAACTGAGCTCTTTGTGTTTCAAGTGGGCTGTAACGTTGACCACGGCCGCCAGGGGCCATCCCCCAAGTGGCCTCGGCTTGCCCTGTGCTGCCTTTGGAAAGGGTCAGCCTGTTTTGGTGCAAAGGGCCAGGCTCTGAGCAGAAAGAGGGAGAAGTTGCGTACCGTCGGCACTGCCCGCACGGGAAGGGGCCTCCCGCCGAAGGGGCCGGCTGGGGCCGTTGGCAGCAGGGACACTCGGCGTTGCGGGCCCTCCTGCGGCTTCTCTTCCCTGTGTCCCCATGCTCCTTTCTGGGAGGGCTTTTGCTGCTCTTTGCTTCGCCCACACTCTGGAAATCAAAGAATCCTTCTCAGTTTCTCCTTCTTCTCACAAAGCTGGAAATCAGAGCGTCCAGCGCAAAAATCTCTTGGCCTAAGCAAATTCCTCCAAACCATGAAGAGCTGAGAAAATGCCTGCCTTGGGCGGTGGGCTGTGGCGGGGTGCCAACACAGCCCCTTGGAGGAAGAAAAGAAAAAAGCACCTCCTTTCTAGTGCCCAGAGGGAGGGGATTCATGTGGGTATCTGTAGTTCTATGTTTCTTATTTACACCTCTCTGCCTCCTATCTCTTTGTCTCTATTTTCTCTCCACGAATGCCTAGGGAAAGGGTTTTAAATTCAGTCCGGTTAGTGAAGACACGTGGCTACCCCGTTTCTACTACCCAAAATGATCTCTTTCTCTGTCAACCAAATTCCGGTTTGCCGGTAAGGAAAGTCTGAGCGGAGACACAGCACCGGCAGGTCCTTTCTGGCCGGAAGGCTGGGATGCTAGAGAAGATGCCTGAAAATGTGCAGCATCTCCGTCAAGGCAGGCAGGATTGGTGGTGCTAGCAAGGGGGCGGGGGGAGGGTTGGGGGGAATTTGAGGACCAGATTGGAATCAGCGAGGGTGCCAGCCCTTGAGAAACCAGTCTAGAGAGCATGCAAGCCCAATTTGGTGAAGGTACTGCTTCGTTGGGTCAAAGTTGTGCTCCAGAACTGCCTGTTTCAGAGCAGCAGCCCAATGAAGCTCTGGGCAGCATCTGCTGTGCCTTTCCCGGGGCACGGGACGATGTGATGCTGGCAGAGCGGTGGCTCGCATGGCTCGCCGGCGGGTTTTGTCCCCCCTTCTCCCTCTCGCTTGACCCTCCTGCTTGTCTTGGATGTCCTCCCACTCACCTGAGCAAGAGTGCTGTCAAGTTTGTGTTCTTTTTTCCAGGAGTAGTAGTACTCCACACACTGTGCCACAGTCTTGCTCTGAACCTGTTGAGAAGAGAAAAAGAAGGAATCTGAAATGGCCGTGCTGCAGGGTGCGTTGGAGTAAAAGCAGAGTATGGGGTAAAGTAGCAAGTAAAATCATGGAGCAAATTGAGTAGGGCATAAAATGCAGGAACTAGGGAATAGAAGAGGCGTTATGCCACGTAGAAAGCCGTGTCTTGTGCTACGTAACGGATAAGAGATGTAATGCACAGATCACCAACAAATCCATCTAGCACAGTTGTTCTTTCCCGCGTTCCCTCCAGCTGTCCCAGCACTATGTGTTGAGGAAGCAGCAGTAAGTAGCAGCAGCAGCAGACGCATGAGACAAGTGGGGCAGAATGAATCTTTGTCTTCCAAAGGAGCTTGGAGAAAAGGGCCGGAGAGGCAGACTCACGGCTTTCAAGCAGGCCTTGTATGGGCAGGAAACGGATGTCCCGTTTCTTGGTAATTTGAATATTTTTGGTATTTGGGAAGAGAGAGACTGAATTCCAGGATCTGGTCCCAGGAATAACGCACTTTTCCTTCTGATGATCTGCCAGGGTAAAGAGTGTCCTATGGCTTTACCTGCTTCTGGATGAGATGAAAATCCTTGCCATAGCTGTGAAAAGCCTTCTGGAAGGACTCCTCCTCCTCAGGTGTCCATCTATCAGAGCCTGGCAATAAAAAGCAGCAGGCAAATTGATCCCTGTAGCCACTCGGAGTAGAACCCACTGGCCGCCAAAAGGAATCCACTGGCGCCATCCATCCTATCCTTCACCTGTGTACATGTGTGGTCCCTCAGAAAGCAAGGAAGACACGAGCAGGCATTGCCCAGGGCAGAAAGCACGGAAAACAAGTAAAGCTGAAGGACTAGACGCTGCTGCTTTGCCCGCCCCCAGAGAAGACGAGACCTTGTGCCGGTTTTACTCGTTTCAGCCTAAACGCTTGGCGTGGCAATGAAGGGGACGGCAGCAGGTGTCAGTGAAGGAACAAGCTCTGCTTTGTTGCTTACCTGCGTAATGGTAATCAGCCAAGGGATGGCCTTGAGGTGTGGCAGGCCCCCCTGAGAGCAGCATCTCCAGAGCCTCCTGCAAGATCAAAGGGGAAAAGGCTTTAGCTGCCCCACCACATGGAAAGGAACCAAAGAAAGGTCAAGGCTGCCTTTCAGCTACTTTGCCTCTTGAGGCATTCAGTCCACTGGATGGCATCTGGGTCAGACACGGTTACTTGCTGCCAATGCCTCGATTTTGCCGCCCAACCCTTTGATCGCGCTCCCCAAGAGTGGCATGTGGCTCACCAGCTCCCTGATTTTGCACCTCCCGCACCCAGAACTGCCTCAGCTTGCTGAGGCTTCTGGAAATTTCCCCTCAGTGCAGGCCAAAATGTCTTTGAGAGCACAGGTGCCCAGGAGATGTGCAAGGTACCAGGCTGCGGCACCCTGCGCCGGTGCCTCCAGGAGAGATGTTCTCCCTGCTCGAGCCATTTGGGCTCAGCCCTGGCACCAGTGGAGGAGACCGAGCAGGCAGCAAGTGCTCGGCTTCCTGCAGTGAACTGCCTTCTTGCAAGAGCAGCCAGGAAAGGCTGTCGCGCTGGCCGGGCCTTATTCATTGTTCCCTGTGCGCTCTTCTGTGCGCCCAAGCAGCCGCTTCTTACCGGAACGCTGCCGCGTGCCTGGTGCAGGCAGTGCAGGGCGCGCTCCAGGTTAGCTGCTGCCCTGGGAAGGCCACGGGAGCTGGCCATGTCCAACAGTTCTCTCACTGCAAGCACAAGGAAAACCCGCCGAGAGTCAGGCTTGAGCCAAGAAAGGGGAAAGCTTGAGATACAAGGGAGAAGGAAAGCACAGGAGCTAAAGACAGCAGGTTGGAGAGCATGGAAAGGCTAGCAAAGAAAGAAAGAAAGAAAGAAAGAAAGAAAGAAAGAAAGAAAGAAAGAAAGGGGCAGCTGAACCAGGGGCCTGCACAATGCTGGCTCTCCCTCCAAAGCAGCTTTTGTAAACGGAGGACGGCGGGGCCCATCTCCCTTCTTCGGGTGGCAAACGTCCCTGACCAACGTGGAGAGCAGGAAAGTTGTTCTTTGTCCTGCTCTGCTGCACAAGCAGAGCATTCTCCTTGCCTCTAACACGGCCACGCGGGAAGATGGGCGAGACAAGGAGAGAAGCAGAGCGTGCCAAAAGCTGCCTTTTTGGCAAAACGGGAGCGTTTTACACCCCCAAATATCTCAGGGCTGGAAGGAAAGCTTGACAGCTACCTCTGTCAGGTTTGTCCATGTCAGAGTCATCTTCCCCCCAGGGCTTCCAGACCAGGGATGCAGGCTCTTCATCGTCGCTTGGTGCTCTGCTCTGCAGCTCAGGGAGCTCGGCCTGAAAGTCACTGCCAACGTTGATGCGTCTAAAAGAAAGAAGGAAGGGGAGGTAAGAGAGGCAAGTGCTCAGGAGACACGTCCCCGTGGACCCACGGGCTTGGGCCAATCCCACCCCGACACTGAAATCGCAGCTGTGCTCCTCGCCATGGCTCAAGTTTGCCGTCCTGTAATGCCTATGCCAAAACTCACGGCCGAAGGTGGGCTCTTGCTTTCCTTTTCATTGTGCCTCTCCTTTCCGCCTGGAAGAGACAAAAAGGACGCTGCAGATAAAAATGCTTCTGCCCACAGGTGTCCGTAGCCTTCCTTCTCATGCTCATGCTGGCCAACCAGAAAATCCTCTGTCCCAGCTGGCCTCAGTTGGGTGGAATTGCAAGTGGCAAAGAAGAAACTCTAGCAAGACATTAAAACATAATGTGCCTGCAACTGATGAAAGTGTGCAGGTATATAAGGATGGCTGAAAGCTGACTGTTTTCTGTAGGTGAAAGGCAGTCTTGGAAGGGAAGCCCGTGCAACTGCTTGCATGCCCTGAACACCAGGGATCACAGAGGAGAAGTCCTATCTTTCTGGTTCCTAAAGCTTTGCAGGAGGGCTGAGCAGAGCCAGGGCCCAACAGGATTTGTTGACACTGAAGCCCTGAAGTGCTCAGTAATGACCAGATAGTTTGGGGGTCAGCACAGCATAGTTTTAGGACTTCCGTGGCTCCCAAGAGCTTTTATGCGGGTCATCAGTGGACGAGAATGTGGAACTGCCCCGTGACTGCTCTCTACGTCCTCTAGGGAAAGGTCTGTGTTTCAGCTGGAGAAGCTGGACGCCTCTTTCGTGCGTCAACTCATCTTGGGAAAATGACCACAGGCCAGGTGTGTCATGGTTGGTGAGACAGCCAGCTGGAGCCTCCTGCCTTTCTCTTAGTGCTTTGAGGACAACGGGGCATTTCCTTACCTTGGACGGTCCCAAAGTGCTGTGGGGATGCCTGGCGGCGGACAAGGAGATGAGGATGTGGGTCCAGAGGCCAGCTGTGGTGCTGAGGCCAGGAGGTGTCTGCTCAGGGACAGCCCAGGAGCAGATGGTGCAGCTGCTGCTCCACCGCTGGTGCACCAGTGTTCCAGCAAGGGCCGCAGGAGTGGAAGACAACGACAGTTGCTACGGGAACAGCCCAACATTCCATGCAGAACCCCAGGGCACCCAGGGGACGCAAACAGGGATGGGCCAGCTTTGCCTCTTCTGCTGCTTCTGGTGCAAGCTTGCTCCGAGCACCTTCCCGTTGGGGCATTTCTCGTCAGTCCTCTGGACGGGGCAAAGCAGCGCAGGGACAGCTCTGGGTCTTCTTCTCTGTGCTTGTCTGGAAGGCGCCTGCAGCTGCAGCTGCGCAGGAGCCTGGCTCTGTCAGAGGAGCCCGACCGCATTGGCTGCACTGGAGAAGCAGAAGCACTCGTGCTGCTGGCTCTCCTGCGGCTCGCAGGGGAGCAAGAGACTGCAAGGTGTCCCGTGGAGAGCCAAGTGCAAAGCTTTCTCTGCCAGTGGAGGCATCCATCCTGCCCCTTTCTAAATTGTCTGCTGCCTAATAAAGTGGCTTGGTGTTTTCCCTCCTTCGGGCTGCTGAGCTGGTCTCTCGCCTCAACACTCATTCCTTGAAACGGGGACAAACAGGATGTTTTCCAGGGCAATTGGTGGGGACAGCCCACCAGCAAATAAATCCTTAGCAAAGAGCTCACGCAGAATTGCTCGGCCTTTCTTCCAGCTCCCTTGAAGGAGCCAGATGTTCGTCTCAAAAGCCTGGGGGATTCATCTAGGAGGCGGACAGTAACAGAATTACTTTTTCACACCAACAGCCTTCCCATTATTTTAGTACGGAGGTCCCAGATATGGCAAAACCCAGCGGGTTTTCCTGCTCTCCTGCCTGCTGTTAAGCTAAAGCAAATGTTGCTTCCGTAGCAGGGTGCTTGTTACAGACACACACACACACACACACACACACACACACACACACACACACACACACACGCAGCCAGCCACCGGCAAAGGGAGGGGGAGGCTGTAACAAGGTCCCCTGCAAAGCAGATACTTTGTAGGCTCCAAATCCCGCCTGCACCTGCTCCATCAGAAAAGGGCCATGTTGTCCCTTGTGTCCGTGTCCCGGAGGCAGCCTGGGAATTGCCCCGGCCCGTCCCTGGCCGCACCTCCATCCTCCCCAGCCCTGGCTCCCAAAGCTTTGGCAGGCAGTGCCATTTACTGGGCCACATAAAGGAGGGACTTGGAGGCTTCTTTGGTGCAAATAGCAAAGCTGTGAGAAGTGAGAGGAGAATGTTCACAGCCGCTTTGCTTCAGCTAAGGAGGTTGGTGGAGCCCCAGAGCGGGCCGCCGATCCTTGAAAGAGAAGCTGAAACGCAACTACTCATTTCTTTGTAGTGCATGTGCTGGTTGTTAACGTTCCAGAATCGGAGAGGTTAGAAAAGTCCTGCAAGGTGCTCAAGCCCATCTGTCCAGCAAAACTGAACAAAGCTTTGTTGCTGGGTGACAGAAGGCACTAAAAGGCGCAGCTGTGATCCCTCGGCGCATCATGAGACAAGGCCAGTCCTTTAGACCCGATTCATTGAATTCAACAAAGGCTCCCTTTCCACTCCCAGCTGAGATTTTTAGGAATCAAAGGATGCAAGCCCACCGTTAGTCCACTGGCAGTAATGGGGACACACCTGTGTAAGTCCCGCCAGCTGAGCAAGGGGCCGTGCCTGCGGGAGGAGGCACGTGCCCACATTCTTGTCTCGGGGCAGATGCTTGGGCTTGCAGCACCAAAGAAATGCAACGAACATTGAGCCGTTTCAGACAGACAAAAAAAGACAAAATGCAACAAACTTTGGTTTAATGAACAAGACAGCTTTTGTCTTAACAAAGGCAAAATGACGAAACAGGGAGCATAGCCAATAACACCAAATCTCTTACATTGACTGATAAATCTAACTACTAACAATTGCTACTAACTACTAACAAGTTTTTTACTAATACTAATGCATCTTAGCTCGTCAAGAGAGAAATGCCTATCTAGTAAACTACACAGAAGAATTAACAGCCCTAAAACTTCAGGAACTATCTTATCTCTATCTAGTCCTCTTGACGGCTGACTCTTGCTAGCCCTGCCAGCCAGCTCGTAGCTGCAGGGCTAATTTGGTCTTTTCTTCTTAGCGAGAGCCTCTGCTTCCTTCCGTGGGCGATGTCTTCTCCTGTGCGCGTTCCTTTCCTTCACGGTTGCAAACACCCTGGAAGGCAGGAAACAAAGCATCCACTGTCAATTCAACACACACCATTAAACCAAGCTCCCAGTTCTCTGTTGCTCTATATGAATGTCAGTCTTTTCAGGCTGCGACACCTTTGTAACTTGATCAGCACCCTGACCGTTTCTTGTTTCAGTTCCTTGCAATTTTGTCCTCTTTTTGCTTCATCCTACTTTGAATTCCAGCAGCACCACCCAAGCAAGCTTTGGTGTGCCTATTCCCACTTGTAAGAATTGTGCCTTGCTGGGGCGCGGCAAGGCTTCCGTCCAAATGCTGGGGTTTAACTGAGCTCTTTGTGTTTCAAGTGGGCTGTAACGTTGACCACGGCCGCCAGGGGCCATCCCCCAAGTGGCCTCGGCTTGCCCTGTGCTGCCTTTGGAAAGGGTCAGCCTGTTTTGGTGCAAAGGGCCAGGCTCTGAGCAGAAAGAGGGAGAAGTTGCGTACCGTCGGCACTGCCTGCACGGGAAGGGGCCTCCCGCCGAAGGGGCCGGCTGGGGCGGTTGGCAGCAGGGACACTCGGCGTTGCGGGCCCTCCTGCGGCTTCTCTTCCCTGTGTCCCCATGCTCCTTTCTGGGAGGGCTTTTGCTGCTCTTTGCTTCGCCCACACTCTGGAAATCAAAGAATCCTTCTCAGTTTCTCCTTCTTCTCACAAAGCTGGAAATCAGAGCGTCCAGCGCAAAAATCTCTTGGCCTAAGCAAATTCCTCCAAACCATGAAGAGCTGAGAAAATGCCTGCCTTGGGCGGTGGGCTGTGGCGGGGTGCCAACACAGCCCCTTGGAGGAAGAAAAGAAAAAAGCACCTCCTTTCTAGTGCCCAGAGGGAGGGGATTCATGTGGGTATCTGTAGTTCTATGTTTCTTATTTACACCTCTCTGCCTCCTATCTCTTTGTCTCTATTTTCTCTCCACGAATGCCTAGGGAAAGGGTTTTAAATTCAGTCCGGTTAGTGAAGACACGTGGCTACCCCGTTTCTACTACCCAAAATGATCTCTTTCTCTGTCAACCAAATTCCGGTTTGCCGGTAAGGAAAGTCTGAGCGGAGACACAGCACCGGCAGGTCCTTTCTGGCCGGAAGGCTGGGATGCTAGAGAAGATGCCTGAAAATGTGCAGCATCTCCGTCAAGGCAGGCAGGATTGGTGGTGCTAGCAAGGGGGCGGGGGGAGGGTTGGGGGGAATTTGAGGACCAGATTGGAATCAGCGAGGGTGCCAGCCCTTGAGAAACCAGTCTAGAGAGCATGCAAGCCCAATTTGGTGAAGGTACTGCTTCGTTGGGTCAAAGTTGTGCTCCAGAACTGCCTGTTTCAGAGCAGCAGCCCAATGAAGCTCTGGGCAGCATCTGCTGTGCCTTTCCCGGGGCACGGGACGATGTGATGCTGGCAGAGCGGTGGCTCGCATGGCTCGCCGGCGGGTTTTGTCCCCCCTTCTCCCTCTCGCTTGACCCTCCTGCTTGTCTTGGATGTCCTCCCACTCACCTGAGCAAGAGTGCTGTCAAGTTTGTGTTCTTTTTTCCAGGAGTAGTAGTACTCCACACACTGTGCCACAGTCTTGCTCTGAACCTGTTGAGAAGAGAAAAAGAAGGAATCTGAAATGGCCGTGCTGCAGGGTGCGTTGGAGTAAAAGCAGAGTATGGGGTAAAGTAGCAAGTAAAATCATGGAGCAAATTGAGTAGGGCATAAAATGCAGGAACTAGGGAATAGAAGAGGCGTTATGCCACGTAGAAAGCCGTGTCTTGTGCTACGTAACGGATAAGAGATGTAATGCACAGATCACCAACAAATCCATCTAGCACAGTTGTTCTTTCCCGCGTTCCCTCCAGCTGTCCCAGCACTATGTGTTGAGGAAGCAGCAGTAAGTAGCAGCAGCAGCAGACGCATGAGACAAGTGGGGCAGAATGAATCTTTGTCTTCCAAAGGAGCTTGGAGAAAAGGGCCGGAGAGGCAGACTCACGGCTTTCAAGCAGGCCTTGTATGGGCAGGAAACGGATGTCCCGTTTCTTGGTAATTTGAATATTTTTGGTATTTGGGAAGAGAGAGACTGAATTCCAGGATCTGGTCCCAGGAATAACGCACTTTTCCTTCTGATGATCTGCCAGGGTAAAGAGTGTCCTATGGCTTTACCTGCTTCTGGATGAGATGAAAATCCTTGCCATAGCTGTGAAAAGCCTTCTGGAAGGACTCCTCCTCCTCAGGTGTCCATCTATCAGAGCCTGGCAATAAAAAGCAGCAGGCAAATTGATCCCTGTAGCCACTCGGAGTAGAACCCACTGGCCGCCAAAAGGAATCCACTGGCGCCATCCATCCTATCCTTCACCTGTGTACATGTGTGGTCCCTCAGAAAGCAAGGAAGACACGAGCAGGCATTGCCCAGGGCAGAAAGCACGGAAAACAAGTAAAGCTGAAGGACTAGACGCTGCTGCTTTGCCCGCCCCCAGAGAAGACGAGACCTTGTGCCGGTTTTACTCGTTTCAGCCTAAACGCTTGGCGTGGCAATGAAGGGGACGGCAGCAGGTGTCAGTGAAGGAACAAGCTCTGCTTTGTTGCTTACCTGCGTAATGGTAATCAGCCAAGGGATGGCCTTGAGGTGTGGCAGGCCCCCCTGAGAGCAGCATCTCCAGAGCCTCCTGCAAGATCAAAGGGGAAAAGGCTTTAGCTGCCCCACCACATGGAAAGGAACCAAAGAAAGGTCAAGGCTGCCTTTCAGCTACTTTGCCTCTTGAGGCATTCAGTCCACTGGATGGCATCTGGGTCAGACACGGTTACTTGCTGCCAATGCCTCGATTTTGCCGCCCAACCCTTTGATCGCGCTCCCCAAGAGTGGCATGTGGCTCACCAGCTCCCTGATTTTGCACCTCCCGCACCCAGAACTGCCTCAGCTTGCTGAGGCTTCTGGAAATTTCCCCTCAGTGCAGGCCAAAATGTCTTTGAGAGCACAGGTGCCCAGGAGATGTGCAAGGTACCAGGCTGCGGCACCCTGCGCCGGTGCCTCCAGGAGAGATGTTCTCCCTGCTCGAGCCATTTGGGCTCAGCCCTGGCACCAGTGGAGGAGACCGAGCAGGCAGCAAGTGCTCGGCTTCCTGCAGTGAACTGCCTTCTTGCAAGAGCAGCCAGGAAAGGCTGTCGCGCTGGCCGGGCCTTATTCATTGTTCCCTGTGCGCTCTTCTGTGCGCCCAAGCAGCCGCTTCTTACCGGAACGCTGCCGCGTGCCTGGTGCAGGCAGTGCAGGGCGCGCTCCAGGTTAGCTGCTGCCCTGGGAAGGCCACGGGAGCTGGCCATGTCCAACAGTTCTCTCACTGCAAGCACAAGGAAAACCCGCCGAGAGTCAGGCTTGAGCCAAGAAAGGGGAAAGCTTGAGATACAAGGGAGAAGGAAAGCACAGGAGCTAAAGACAGCAGGTTGGAGAGCATGGAAAGGCTAGCAAAGAAAGAAAGAAAGAAAGAAAGAAAGAAAGAAAGAAAGAAAGGGGCAGCTGAACCAGGGGCCTGCACAATGCTGGCTCTCCCTCCAAAGCAGCTTTTGTAAACGGAGGACGGCGGGGCCCATCTCCCTTCTTCGGGTGGCAAACGTCCCTGACCAACGTGGAGAGCAGGAAAGTTGTTCTTTGTCCTGCTCTGCTGCACAAGCAGAGCATTCTCCTTGCCTCTAACACGGCCACGCGGGAAGATGGGCGAGACAAGGAGAGAAGCAGAGCGTGCCAAAAGCTGCCTTTTTGGCAAAACGGGAGCGTTTTACACCCCCAAATATCTCAGGGCTGGAAGGAAAGCTTGACAGCTACCTCTGTCAGGTTTGTCCATGTCAGAGTCATCTTCCCCGCAGGGCTTCCAGACCAGGGATGCAGGCTCTTCATCGTCGCTTGGTGCTCTGCTCTGCAGCTCGGGGAGCTCGGCCTGAAAGTCACTGCCAACGTTGATGCGTCTAAAAGAAAGAAGGAAGGGGAGGTAAGAGAGGCAAGTGCTCAGGAGACACGTCCCCGTGGACCCACGGGCTTGGGCCAATCCCACCCCGACACTGAAATCGCAGCTGTGCTCCTCGCCATGGCTCAAGTTTGCCGTCCTGTAATGCCTATGCCAAAACTCACGGCCGAAGGTGGGCTCTTGCTTTCCTTTTCATTGTGCCTCTCCTTTCCGCCTGGAAGAGACAAAAAGGACGCTGCAGATAAAAATGCTTCTGCCCACAGGTGTCCGTAGCCTTCCTTCTCATGCTCATGCTGGCCAACCAGAAAATCCTCTGTCCCAGCTGGCCTCAGTTGGGTGGAATTGCAAGTGGCAAAGAAGAAACTCTAGCAAGACATTAAAACATAATGTGCCTGCAACTGATGAAAGTGTGCAGGTATATAAGGATGGCTGAAAGCTGACTGTTTTCTGTAGGTGAAAGGCAGTCTTGGAAGGGAAGCCCGTGCAACTGCTTGCATGCCCTGAACACCAGGGATCACAGAGGAGAAGTCCTATCTTTCTGGTTCCTAAAGCTTTGCAGGAGGGCTGAGCAGAGCCAGGGCCCAACAGGATTTGTTGACACTGAAGCCCTGAAGTGCTCAGTAATGACCAGATAGTTTGGGGGTCAGCACAGCATAGTTTTAGGACTTCCGTGGCTCCCAAGAGCTTTTATGCGGGTCATCAGTGGACGAGAATGTGGAACTGCCCCGTGACTGCTCTCTACGTCCTCTAGGGAAAGGTCTGTGTTTCAGCTGGAGAAGCTGGACGCCTCTTTCGTGCGTCAACTCATCTTGGGAAAATGACCACAGGCCAGGTGTGTCATGGTTGGTGAGACAGCCAGCTGGAGCCTCCTGCCTTTCTCTTAGTGCTTTGAGGACAACGGGGCATTTCCTTACCTTGGACGGTCCCAAAGTGCTGTGGGGATGCCTGGCGGCGGACAAGGAGATGAGGATGTGGGTCCAGAGGCCAGCTGTGGCGCTGAGGCCAGGAGGTGTCTGCTCAGGGACAGCCCAGGAGCAGATGGTGCAGCTGCTGCTCCACCGCTGGTGCACCAGTGTTCCAGCAAGAGCCGCAGGAGTGGAAGACAACGACAGTTGCTACGGGAACAGCCCAACATTCCATGCAGAACCCCAGGGCACCCAGGGGACGCAAACAGGGATGGGCCAGCTTTGCCTCTTCTGCTGCTTCTGGTGCAAGCTTGCTCCGAGCACCTTCCCGTTGGGGCATTTCTCGTCAGTCCTCTGGACGGGGCAAAGCAGCGCAGGGACAGCTCTGGGTCTTCTTCTCTGTGCTTGTCTGGAAGGCGCCTGCAGCTGCAGCTGCGCAGGAGCCTGGCTCTGTCAGAGGAGCCCGACCGCATTGGCTGCACTGGAGAAGCAGAAGCACTCGTGCTGCTGGCTCTCCTGCGGCTCGCAGGGGAGCAAGAGACTGCAAGGTGTCCCGTGGAGAGCCAAGTGCAAAGCTTTCTCTGCCAGTGGAGGCATCCATCCTGCCCCTTTCTAAATTGTCTGCTGCCTAATAAAGTGGCTTGGTGTTTTCCCTCCTTCGGGCTGCTGAGCTGGTCTCTCGCCTCAACACTCATTCCTTGAAACGGGGACAAACAGGATGTTTTCCAGGGCAATTGGTGGGGACAGCCCACCAGCAAATAAATCCTTAGCAAAGAGCTCATGCAGAATTGCTCGGCCTTTCTTCCAGCTCCCTTGAAGGAGCCAGATGTTGGTCTCAAAAGCCTGGGGGATTCGTCTAGGAGGCGGACAGTAACAGAATTACTTTTTCACACCAACAGCCTTCCCATTATTTTAGTACGGAGGTCCCAGATATGGCAAAACCCAGCGGGTTTTCCTGCTCTCCTGCCTGCTGTTAAGCTAAAGCAAATGTTGCTTCCGTAGCAGGGGGCTTGTTACAGACACACACACACACACACACACACACACACACACACACACACACACACACACACACGCAGCCAGCCACCGGCAAAGGGAGGGGGAGGCTGTAACAAGGTCCCCTGCAAAGCAGATACTTTGTAGGCTCCAAATCCCGCCTGCACCTGCTCCATCAGAAAAGGGCCATGTTGTCCCTTGTGTCCGTGTCCCGGAGGCAGCCTGGGAATTGCCCCGGCCCGTCCCTGGCCGCACCTCCATCCTCCCCAGCCCCGGCTCCCAAAGCTTTGGCAGGCAGTGCCATTTACTGGGCCACATAAAGGAGGGACTTGGAGGCTTCTTTGGTGCAAATAGCAAAGCTGTGAGAAGTGAGAGGAGAATGTTCACAGCCGCTTTGCTTCAGCTAAGGAGGTTGGTGGAGCCCCAGAGCGGGCCGCCGATCCTTGAAAGAGAAGCTGAAACGCAACTACTCATTTCTTTGTAGTGCATGTGCTGGTTGTTAACGTTCCAGAATCGGAGAGGTTAGAAAAGTCCTGCAAGGTGCTCAAGCCCATCTGTCCAGCAAAACTGAACAAAGCTTTGTTGCTGGGTGACAGAAGGCACTAAAAGGGGCAGCTTTGATCCCTCGGCGCATCATGAGACAAGGCCAGTCCTTTAGACCCGATTCATTGAATTCAACAAAGGCTCCCTTTCCACTCCCAGCTGAGATTTTTAGGAATCAAAGGATGCAAGCCCACCGTTAGTCCACTGGCAGTAATGGGGACACACCTGTGTAAGTCCCGCCAGCTGAGCAAGGGGCCGTGCCTGCGGGAGGAGGCACGTGCCCACATTCTTGTCTCGGGGCAGATGCTTGGGCTTGCAGCACCAAAGAAATGCAACGAACATTGAGCCGTTTCAGACAGACAAAAAAAAGACAAAATGCAACAAACTTTGGTTTAATGAACAAGACAGCTTTTGTCTTAACAAAGGCAAAATGACGAAAGAGGGAGCATAGCCAATAACACCAAATCTCTTACATTGACTGATAAATCTAACTACTAACAATTGCTACTAACTACTAACAAGTTTTTTACTAATACTAATGCATCTTAGCTCGTCAAGAGAGAAATGCCTATCTAGTAAACTACACAGAAGAATTAACAGCCCTAAAACTTCAGGAACTATCTTATCTCTATCTAGTCCTCTTGACGGCTGACTCTTGCTAGCCCTGCCAGCCAGCTCGTAGCTGCAGGGCTAATTTGGTCTTTTCTTCTTAGCGAGAGCCTCTGCTTCCTTCCGTGGGCGATGTCTTCTCCTGTGCGCGTTCCTTTCCTTCACGGTTGCAAACACCCTGGAAGGCAGGAAACAAAGCATCCACTGTCAATTCAACACACACCATTAAACCAAGCTCCCAGTTCTCTGTTGCTCTATATGAATGTCAGTCTTTTCAGGCTGCGACACCTTTGTAACTTGATCAGCACCCTGACCGTTTCTTGTTTCAGTTCCTTCCAATTTTGTCCTCTTTTTGCTTCATCCTACTTTGAATTCCAGCAGCACCACCCAAGCAAGCTTTGGTGTGCCTATTCCCACTTGTAAGAATTGTGCCTTGCTGGGGCGCGGCAAGGCTTCCGTCCAAATGCTGGGGTTTAACTGAGCTCTTTGTGTTTCAAGTGGGCTGTAACGTTGACCACGGCCGCCAGGGGCCATCCCCCAAGTGGCCTCGGCTTGCCCTGTGCTGCCTTTGGAAAGGGTCAGCCTGTTTTGGTGCAAAGGGCCAGGCTCTGAGCAGAAAGAGGGAGAAGTTGCGTACCGTCGGCACTGCCCGCACGGGAAGGGGCCTCCCGCCGAAGGGGCCGGCTGGGGCCGTTGGCAGCAGGGACACTCGGCGTTGCGGGCCCTCCTGCGGCTTCTCTTCCCTGTGTCCCCATGCTCCTTTCTGGGAGGGCTTTTGCTGCTCTTTGCTTCGCCCACACTCTGGAAATCAAAGAATCCTTCTCAGTTTCTCCTTCTTCTCACAAAGCTGGAAATCAGAGCGTCCAGCGCAAAAATCTCTTGGCCTAAGCAAATTCCTCCAAACCATGAAGAGCTGAGAAAATGCCTGCCTTGGGCGGTGGGCTGTGGCGGGGTGCCAACACAGCCCCTTGGAGGAAGAAAAGAAAAAAGCACCTCCTTTCTAGTGCCCAGAGGGAGGGGATTCATGTGGGTATCTGTAGTTCTATGTTTCTTATTTACACCTCTCTGCCTCCTATCTCTTTGTCTCTATTTTCTCTCCACGAATGCCTAGGGAAAGGGTTTTAAATTCAGTCCGGTTAGTGAAGACACGTGGCTACCCCGTTTCTACTACCCAAAATGATCTCTTTCTCTGTCAACCAAATTCCGGTTTGCCGGTAAGGAAAGTCTGAGCGGAGACACAGCACCAGCAGGTCCTTTCTGGCCGGAAGGCTGGGATGCTAGAGAAGATGCCTGAAAATGTGCAGCATCTCCGTCAAGGCAGGCAGGATTGGTGGTGCTAGCAAGGGGGCGGGGGGAGGGTTGGGGGGAATTTGAGGACCAGATTGGAATCAGCGAGGGTGCCAGCCCTTGAGAAACCAGTCTAGAGAGCATGCAAGCCCAATTTGGTGAAGGTACTGCTTCGTTGGGTCAAAGTTGTGCTCCAGAACTGCCTGTTTCAGAGCAGCAGCCCAATGAAGCTCTGGGCAGCATCTGCTGTGCCTTTCCCGGGGCACGGGACGATGTGATGCTGGCAGAGCGGTGGCTCGCATGGCTCGCCGGCGGGTTTTGTCCCCCCTTCTCCCTCTCGCTTGACCCTCCTGCTTGTCTTGGATGTCCTCCCACTCACCTGAGCAAGAGTGCTGTCAAGTTTGTGTTCTTTTTTCCAGGAGTAGTAGTACTCCACACACTGTGCCACAGTCTTGCTCTGAACCTGTTGAGAAGAGAAAAAGAAGGAATCTGAAATGGCCGTGCTGCAGGGTGCGTTGGAGTAAAAGCAGAGTATGGGGTAAAGTAGCAAGTAAAATCATGGAGCAAATTGAGTAGGGCATAAAATGCAGGAACTAGGGAATAGAAGAGGCGTTATGCCACGTAGAAAGCCGTGTCTTGTGCTACGTAACGGATAAGAGATGTAATGCACAGATCACCAACAAATCCATCTAGCACAGTTGTTCTTTCCCGCGTTCCCTCCAGCTGTCCCAGCACTATGTGTTGAGGAAGCAGCAGTAAGTAGCAGCAGCAGCAGACGCATGAGACAAGTGGGGCAGAATGAATCTTTGTCTTCCAAAGGAGCTTGGAGAAAAGGGCCGGAGAGGCAGACTCACGGCTTTCAAGCAGGCCTTGTATGGGCAGGAAACGGATGTCCCGTTTCTTGGTAATTTGAATATTTTTGGTATTTGGGAAGAGAGAGACTGAATTCCAGGATCTGGTCCCAGGAATAACGCACTTTTCCTTCTGATGATCTGCCAGGGTAAAGAGTGTCCTATGGCTTTACCTGCTTCTGGATGAGATGAAAATCCTTGCCATAGCTGTGAAAAGCCTTCTGGAAGGACTCCTCCTCCTCAGGTGTCCATCTATCAGAGCCTGGCAATAAAAAGCAGCAGGCAAATTGATCCCTGTAGCCACTCGGAGTAGAACCCACTGGCCGCCAAAAGGAATCCACTGGCGCCATCCATCCTATCCTTCACCTGTGTACATGTGTGGTCCCTCAGAAAGCAAGGAAGACACGAGCAGGCATTGCCCAGGGCAGAAAGCACGGAAAACAAGTAAAGCTGAAGGACTAGACGCTGCTGCTTTGCCCGCCCCCAGAGAAGACGAGACCTTGTGCCGGTTTTACTCGTTTCAGCCTAAACGCTTGGCGTGGCAATGAAGGGGACGGCAGCAGGTGTCAGTGAAGGAACAAGCTCTGCTTTGTTGCTTACCTGCGTAATGGTAATCAGCCAAGGGATGGCCTTGAGGTGTGGCAGGCCCCCCTGAGAGCAGCATCTCCAGAGCCTCCTGCAAGATCAAAGGGGAAAAGGCTTTAGCTGCCCCACCACATGGAAAGGAACCAAAGAAAGGTCAAGGCTGCCTTTCAGCTACTTTGCCTCTTGAGGCATTCAGTCCACTGGATGGCATCTGGGTCAGACACGGTTACTTGCTGCCAATGCCTCGATTTTGCCGCCCAACCCTTTGATCGCGCTCCCCAAGAGTGGCATGTGGCTCACCAGCTCCCTGATTTTGCACCTCCCGCACCCAGAACTGCCTCAGCTTGCTGAGGCTTCTGGAAATTTCCCCTCAGTGCAGGCCAAAATGTCTTTGAGAGCACAGGTGCCCAGGAGATGTGCAAGGTACCAGGCTGCGGCACCCTGCGCCGGTGCCTCCAGGAGAGATGTTCTCCCTGCTCGAGCCATTTGGGCTCAGCCCTGGCACCAGTGGAGGAGACCGAGCAGGCAGCAAGTGCTCGGCTTCCTGCAGTGAACTGCCTTCTTGCAAGAGCAGCCAGGAAAGGCTGTCGCGCTGGCCGGGCCTTATTCATTGTTCCCTGTGCGCTCTTCTGTGCGCCCAAGCAGCCGCTTCTTACCGGAACGCTGCCGCGTGCCTGGTGCAGGCAGTGCAGGGCGCGCTCCAGGTTAGCTGCTGCCCTGGGAAGGCCACGGGAGCTGGCCATGTCCAACAGTTCTCTCACTGCAAGCACAAGGAAAACCCGCCGAGAGTCAGGCTTGAGCCAAGAAAGGGGAAAGCTTGAGATACAAGGGAGAAGGAAAGCACAGGAGCTAAAGACAGCAGGTTGGAGAGCATGGAAAGGCTAGCAAAGAAAGAAAGAAAGAAAGAAAGAAAGAAAGAAAGAAAGGGGCAGCTGAACCAGGGGCCTGCACAATGCTGGCTCTCCCTCCAAAGCAGCTTTTGTAAACGGAGGACGGCGGGGCCCATCTCCCTTCTTCGGGTGGCAAACGTCCCTGACCAACGTGGAGAGCAGGAAAGTTGTTCTTTGTCCTGCTCTGCTGCACAAGCAGAGCATTCTCCTTGCCTCTAACACGGCCACGCGGGAAGATGGGCGAGACAAGGAGAGAAGCAGAGCGTGCCAAAAGCTGCCTTTTTGGCAAAACGGGAGCGTTTTACACCCCCAAATATCTCAGGGCTGGAAGGAAAGCTTGACAGCTACCTCTGTCAGGTTTGTCCATGTCAGAGTCATCTTCCCCGCAGGGCTTCCAGACCAGGGATGCAGGCTCTTCATCGTCGCTTGGTGCTCTGCTCTGCAGCTCGGGGAGCTCGGCCTGAAAGTCACTGCCAACGTTGATGCGTCTAAAAGAAAGAAGGAAGGGGAGGTAAGAGAGGCAAGTGCTCAGGAGACACGTCCCCGTGGACCCACGGGCTTGGGCCAATCCCACCCCGACACTGAAATCGCAGCTGTGCTCCTCGCCATGGCTCAAGTTTGCCGTCCTGTAATGCCTATGCCAAAACTCACGGCCGAAGGTGGGCTCTTGCTTTCCTTTTCATTGTGCCTCTCCTTTCCGCCTGGAAGAGACAAAAAGGATGCTGCAGATAAAAATGCTTCTGCCCACAGGTGTCCGTCGCCTTCCTTCTCATGCTCATGCTGGCCAACCAGAAAATCCTCTGTCCCAGCTGGCCTCAGTTGGGTGGAATTGCAAGTGGCAAAGAAGAAACTCTAGCAAGACATTAAAACATAATGTGCCTGCAACTGATGAAAGTGTGCAGGTATATAAGGATGGCTGAAAGCTGACTGTTTTCTGTAGGTGAAAGGCAGTCTTGGAAGGGAAGCCCGTGCAACTGCTTGCATGCCCTGAACACCAGGGATCACAGAGGAGAAGTCCTATCTTTCTGGTTCCTAAAGCTTTGCAGGAGGGCTGAGCAGAGCCAGGGCCCAACAGGATTTGTTGACACTGAAGCCCTGAAGTGCTCAGTAATGACCAGATAGTTTGGGGGTCAGCACAGCATAGTTTTAGGACTTCCGTGGCTCCCAAGAGCTTTTATGCGGGTCATCAGTGGACGAGAATGTGGAACTGCCCCGTGACTGCTCTCTACGTCCTCTAGGGAAAGGTCTGTGTTTCAGCTGGAGAAGCTGGACGCCTCTTTCGTGCGTCAACTCATCTTGGGAAAATGACCACAGGCCAGGTGTGTCATGGTTGGTGAGACAGCCAGCTGGAGCCTCCTGCCTTTCTCTTAGTGCTTTGAGGACAACGGGGCATTTCCTTACCTTGGACGGTCCCAAAGTGCTGTGGGGATGCCTGGCGGCGGACAAGGAGATGAGGATGTGGGTCCAGAGGCCAGCTGTGGCGCTGAGGCCAGGAGGTGTCTGCTCAGGGACAGCCCAGGAGCAGATGGTGCAGCTGCTGCTCCACCGCTGGTGCACCAGTGTTCCAGCAAGAGCCGCAGGAGTGGAAGACAACGACAGTTGCTACGGGAACAGCCCAACATTCCATGCAGAACCCCAGGGCACCCAGGGGACGCAAACAGGGATGGGCCAGCTTTGCCTCTTCTGCTGCTTCTGGTGCAAGCTTGCTCCGAGCACCTTCCCGTTGGGGCATTTCTCGTCAGTCCTCTGGACGGGGCAAAGCAGCGCAGGGACAGCTCTGGGTCTTCTTCTCTGTGCTTGTCTGGAAGGCGCCTGCAGCTGCAGCTGCGCAGGAGCCTGGCTCTGTCAGAGGAGCCCGACCGCATTGGCTGCACTGGAGAAGCAGAAGCACTCGTGCTGCTGGCTCTCCTGCGGCTCGCAGGGGAGCAAGAGACTGCAAGGTGTCCCGTGGAGAGCCAAGTGCAAAGCTTTCTCTGCCAGTGGAGGCATCCATCCTGCCCCTTTCTAAATTGTCTGCTGCCTAATAAAGTGGCTTGGTGTTTTCCCTCCTTCGGGCTGCTGAGCTGGTCTCTCGCCTCAACACTCATTCCTTGAAACGGGGACAAACAGGATGTTTTCCAGGGCAATTGGTGGGGACAGCCCACCAGCAAATAAATCCTTAGCAAAGAGCTCATGCAGAATTGCTCGGCCTTTCTTCCAGCTCCCTTGAAGGAGCCAGATGTTGGTCTCAAAAGCCTGGGGGATTCGTCTAGGAGGCGGACAGTAACAGAATTACTTTTTCACACCAACAGCCTTCCCATTATTTTAGTACGGAGGTCCCAGATATGGCAAAACCCAGCGGGTTTTCCTGCTCTCCTGCCTGCTGTTAAGCTAAAGCAAATGTTGCTTCCGTAGCAGGGTGCTTGTTACAGACACACACACACACACACACACACACACACACACACACACACACACACACACACGCAGCCAGCCACCGGCAAAGGGAGGGGGAGGCTGTAACAAGGTCCCCTGCAAAGCAGATACTTTGTAGGCTCCAAATCCCGCCTGCACCTGCTCCATCAGAAAAGGGCCATGTTGTCCCTTGTGTCAGTGTCCCGGAGGCAGCCTGGGAATTGCCCCGGCCCGTCCCTGGCCGCACCTCCATCCTCCCCAGCCCCGGCTCCCAAAGCTTTGGCAGGCAGTGCCATTTACTGGGCCACATAAAGGAGGGACTTGGAGGCTTCTTTGGTGCAAATAGCAAAGCTGTGAGAAGTGAGAGGAGAATGTTCACAGCCGCTTTGCTTCAGCTAAGGAGGTTGGTGGAGCCCCAGAGCGGGCCGCCGATCCTTGAAAGAGAAGCTGAAACGCAACTACTCATTTCTTTGTAGTGCATGTGCTGGTTGTTAACGTTCCAGAATCGGAGAGGTTAGAAAAGTCCTGCAAGGTGCTCAAGCCCATCTGTCCAGCAAAACTGAACAAAGCTTTGTTGCTGGGTGACAGAAGGCACTAAAAGGCGCAGCTTTGATCCCTCGGCGCATCATGAGACAAGGCCAGTCCTTTAGACCCGATTCATTGAATTCAACAAAGGCTCCCTTTCCACTCCCAGCTGAGATTTTTAGGAATCAAAGGATGCAAGCCCACCCTTAGTCCACTGGCAGTAATGGGGACACACCTGTGTAAGTCCCGCCAGCTGAGCAAGGGGCCGTGCCTGCGGGAGGAGGCACGTGCCCACATTCTTGTCTCGGGGCAGATGCTTGGGCTTGCAGCACCAAAGAAATGCAACGAACATTGAGCCGTTTCAGACAGACAAAAAAAGACAAAATGCAACAAACTTTGGTTTAATGAACAAGACAGCTTTTGTCTTAACAAAGGCAAAATGACGAAACAGGGAGCATAGCCAATAACACCAAATCTCTTACATTGACTGATAAATCTAACTACTAACAATTGCTACTAACTACTAACAAGTTTTTTTACTAATACTAATGCATCTTAGCTCGTCAAGAGAGAAATGCCTATCTAGTAAACTACACAGAAGAATTAACAGCCCTAAAACTTCAGGAACTATCTTATCTCTATCTAGTCCTCTTGACGGCTGACTCTTGCTAGCCCTGCCAGCCAGCTCGTAGCTGCAGGGCTAATTTGGTCTTTTCTTCTTAGCGAGAGCCTCTGCTTCCTTCCGTGGGCGATGTCTTCTCCTGTGCGCGTTCCTTTCCTTCACGGTTGCAAACACCCTGGAAGGCAGGAAACAAAGCATCCACTGTCAATTCAACACACACCATTAAACCAAGCTCCCAGTTCTCTGTTGCTCTATATGAATGTCAGTCTTTTCAGGCTGCAACACCTTTGTAACTTGATCAGCACCCTGACCGTTTCTTGTTTCAGTTCCTTGCAATTTTGTCCTCTTTTTGCTTCATCCTACTTTGAATTCCAGCAGCACCACCCAAGCAAGCTTTGGTGTGCCTATTCCCACTTGTAAGAATTGTGCCTTGCTGGGGCGCGGCAAGGCTTCCGTCCAAATGCTGGGGTTTAACTGAGCTCTTTGCGTTTCAAGTGGGCTGTAACGTTGACCACGGCCGCCAGGGGCCATCCCCCAAGTGGCCTCGGCTTGCCCTGTGCTGCCTTTGGAAAGGGTCAGCCCGTTTTGGTGCAAAGGGCCAGGCTCTGAGCAGAAAGAGGGAGAAGTTGCGTACCGTCGGCACTGCCCGCACGGGAAGGGGCCTCCCGCCGAAGGGGCCGGCTGGGGCGGTTGGCAGCAGGGACACTCGGCGTTGCGGGCCCTCCTGCGGCTTCTCTTCCCTGTGTCCCCATGCTCCTTTCTGGGAGGGCTTTTGCTGCTCTTTGCTTCGCCCACACTCTGGAAATCAAAGAATCCTTCTCAGTTTCTCCTTCTTCTCACAAAGCTGGAAATCAGAGCGTCCAGCGCAAAAATCTCTTGGCCTAAGCAAATTCCTCCAAACCATGAAGAGCTGAGAAAATGCCTGCCTTGGGCGGTGGGCTGTGGCGGGGTGCCAACACAGCCCCTTGGAGGAAGAAAAGAAAAAGCACCTCCTTTCTAGTGCCCAGAGGGAGGGGATTCATGTGGGTATCTGTAGTTCTATGTTTCTTATTTACACCTCTCTGCCTCCTATCTCTTTGTCTCTATTTTCTCTCCACGAATGCCTAGGGAAAGGGTTTTAAATTCAGTCCGGTTAGTGAAGACACGTGGCTACCCCGTTTCTACTACCCAAAATGATCTCTTTCTCTGTGAACCAAATATCCGGTTTGCCGGTAAGGAAAGTCTGAGCGGAGACACAGCACCGGCAGGTCCTTTCTGGCCGGAAGGCTGGGATGCTAGAGAAGATGCCTGAAAATGTGCAGCATCTCCGTCAAGGCAGGCAGGATTGGTGGTGTTAGCAAGGGGGCGGGGGGAGGGTTGGGGGGAATTTGAGGACCAGATTGGAATCAGCGAGGGTGCCAGCCCTTGAGAAACCAGTCTAGAGAGCATGCAAGCCCATTTTGGTGAAGGTACTGCTTTGCCGGGTCAAAGTTGTGCTCCAGAACTGCCTATTCCAGAGCAGCAGCCCAATGAAGCTCTGGGCAGCATCTGCTGTGCCTTTCCCGGGGCACGGGACGATGTGATGCTGGCAGAGCGGTGGCTCGCATGGCTCGCCGGCGGGTTTTGTCCCCCCTTCTCCCTCTCGCTTGACCCTCCTGCTTGTCTTGGATGTCCTCCCACTGACCTGAGCAAGAGTGCTGTCAAGTTTGTGTTCTTTTTTCCAGGAGTAGTAGTACTCCACACACTGTGCCACAGTCTTGCTCTGAACCTGTTGAGAAGAGAAAAAGAAGGAATCTCAAATGGCCGTGCTGCAGGGTGCGTTGGAGTAAAAGCAGAGTATGGGGTAAAGTAGCAAGTAAAATCATGGAGCAAATTGAGTAGGGCATAAAATGCAGGAACTAGGGAATAGAAGAGGCGTTATGCCACGTAGAAAGCCGTGTCTTGTGCTACGTAACGGATAAGAGATGTAATGCACAGATCACCAACAAATCCATCTAGCACAGTTGTTCTTTCCCGCGTTCCCTCCAGCTGTCCCAGCACTATGTGTTGAGGAAGCAGCAGTAAGTAGCAGCAGCAGCAGACGCATGAGACAAGTGGGGCAGAATGAATCTTTGTCTTCCAAAGGAGCTTGGAGAAAAGGGCCGGAGAGGCAGACTCACGGCTTTCAAGCAGGCCTTGTATGGGCAGGAAACGGATGTCCCGTTTCTTGGTAATTTGAATATTTTTGGTATTTGGGAAGAGAGAGACTGAATTCCAGGATCTGGTCCCAGGAATAACGCACTTTTCCTTCTGATGATCTGCCAGGGTAAAGAGTGTCCTATGGCTTTACCTGCTTCTGGATGAGATGAAAATCCTTGCCATAGCTGTGAAAAGCCTTCTGGAAGGACTCCTCCTCCTCAGGTGTCCATCTATCAGAGCCTGGCAATAAAAAGCAGCAGGCAAATTGATCCCTGTAGCCACTCGGAGTAGAACCCACTGGCCGCCAAAAGGAATCCACTGGCGCCATCCATCCTATCCTTCACCTGTGTACATGTGTGGTCCCTCAGAAAGCAAGGAAGACACGAGCAGGCATTGCCCAGGGCAGAAAGCACGGAAAACAAGTAAAGCTGAAGGACTAGACGCTGCTGCTTTGCCCGCCCCCAGAGAAGACGAGACCTTGTGCCGGTTTTACTCGTTTCAGCCTAAACGCTTGGCGTGGCAATGAAGGGGACGGCAGCAGGTGTCAGTGAAGGAACAAGCTCTGCTTTGTTGCTTACCTGCGTAATGGTAATCAGCCAAGGGATGGCCTTGAGGTGTGGCAGGCCCCCCTGAGAGCAGCATCTCCAGAGCCTCCTGCAAGATCAAAGGGGAAAAGGCTTTAGCTGCCCCACCACATGGAAAGGAACCAAAGAAAGGTCAAGGCTGCCTTTCAGCTACTTTGCCTCTTGAGGCATTCAGTCCACTGGATGGCATCTGGGTCAGACACGGTTACTTGCTGCCAATGCCTCGATTTTGCCGCCCAACCCTTTGATCGCGCTCCCCAAGAGTGGCATGTGGCTCACCAGCTCCCTGATTTTGCACCTCCCGCACCCAGAACTGCCTCAGCTTGCTGAGGCTTCTGGAAATTTCCCCTCAGTGCAGGCCAAAATGTCTTTGAGAGCACAGGTGCCCAGGAGATGTGCAAGGTACCAGGCTGCGGCACCCTGCGCCGGTGCCTCCAGGAGAGATGTTCTCCCTGCTCGAGCCATTTGGGCTCAGCCCTGGCACCAGTGGAGGAGACCGAGCAGGCAGCAAGTGCTCGGCTTCCTGCAGTGAACTGCCTTCTTGCAAGAGCAGCCAGGAAAGGCTGTCGCGCTGGCCGGGCCTTATTCATTGTTCCCTGTGCGCTCTTCTGTGCGCCCAAGCAGCCGCTTCTTACCGGAACGCTGCCGCGTGCCTGGTGCAGGCAGTGCAGGGCGCGCTCCAGGTTAGCTGCTGCCCTGGGAAGGCCACGGGAGCTGGCCATGTCCAACAGTTCTCTCACTGCAAGCACAAGGAAAACCCGCCGAGAGTCAGGCTTGAGCCAAGAAAGGGGAAAGCTTGAGATACAAGGGAGAAGGAAAGCACAGGAGCTAAAGACAGCAGGTTGGAGAGCATGGAAAGGCTAGCAAAGAAAGAAAGAAAGAAAGAAAGAAAGAAAGAAAGAAAGAAAGAAAGAAAGGGGCAGCTGAACCAGGGGCCTGCACAATGCTGGCTCTCCCTCCAAAGCAGCTTTTGTAAACGGAGGACGGCGGGGCCCATCTCCCTTCTTCGGGTGGCAAACGTCCCTGACCAACGTGGAGAGCAGGAAAGTTGTTCTTTGTCCTGCTCTGCTGCACAAGCAGAGCATTCTCCTTGCCTCTAACACGGCCACGCGGGAAGATGGGCGAGACAAGGAGAGAAGCAGAGCGTGCCAAAAGCTGCCTTTTTGGCAAAACGGGAGCGTTTTACACCCCCAAATATCTCAGGGCTGGAAGGAAAGCTTGACAGCTACCTCTGTCAGGTTTGTCCATGTCAGAGTCATCTTCCCCGCAGGGCTTCCAGACCAGGGATGCAGGCTCTTCATCGTCGCTTGGTGCTCTGCTCTGCAGCTCGGGGAGCTCGGCCTGAAAGTCACTGCCAACGTTGATGCGTCTAAAAGAAAGAAGGAAGGGGAGGTAAGAGAGGCAAGTGCTCAGGAGACACGTCCCCGTGGACCCACGGGCTTGGGCCAATCCCACCCCGACACTGAAATCGCAGCTGTGCTCCTCGCCATGGCTCAAGTTTGCCGTCCTGTAATGCCTATGCCAAAACTCACGGCCGAAGGTGGGCTCTTGCTTTCCTTTTCATTGTGCCTCTCCTTTCCGCCTGGAAGAGACAAAAAGGATGCTGCAGATAAAAATGCTTCTGCCCACAGGTGTCCGTCGCCTTCCTTCTCATGCTCATGCTGGCCAACCAGAAAATCCTCTGTCCCAGCTGGCCTCAGTTGGGTGGAATTGCAAGTGGCAAAGAAGAAACTCTAGCAAGACATTAAAACATAATGTGCCTGCAACTGATGAAAGTGTGCAGGTATATAAGGATGGCTGAAAGCTGACTGTTTTCTGTAGGTGAAAGGCAGTCTTGGAAGGGAAGCCCGTGCAACTGCTTGCATGCCCTGAACACCAGGGATCACAGAGGAGAAGTCCTATCTTTCTGGTTCCTAAAGCTTTGCAGGAGGGCTGAGCAGAGCCAGGGCCCAACAGGATTTGTTGACACTGAAGCCCTGAAGTGCTCAGTAATGACCAGATAGTTTGGGGGTCAGCACAGCATAGTTTTAGGACTTCCGTGGCTCCCAAGAGCTTTTATGCGGGTCATCAGTGGACGAGAATGTGGAACTGCCCCGTGACTGCTCTCTACGTCCTCTAGGGAAAGGTCTGTGTTTCAGCTGGAGAAGCTGGACGCCTCTTTCGTGTGTCAACTCATCTTGGGAAAATGACCACAGGCCAGGTGTGTCATGGTTGGTGAGACAGCCAGCTGGAGCCTCCTGCCTTTCTCTTAGTGCTTTGAGGACAACGGGGCATTTCCTTACCTTGGACGGTCCCAAAGTGCTGTGGGGATGCCTGGCGGCGGACAAGGAGATGAGGATGTGGGTCCAGAGGCCAGCTGTGGTGCTGAGGCCAGGAGGTGTCTGCTCAGGGACAGCCCAGGAGCAGATGGTGCAGCTGCTGCTCCACCGCTGGTGCACCAGTGTTCCAGCAAGAGCCGCAGGAGTGGAAGACAACGACAGTTGCTACGGGAACAGCCCAACATTCCATGCAGAACCCCAGGGCACCCAGGGGACGCAAACAGGGATGGGCCAGCTTTGCCTCTTCTGCTGCTTCTGGTGCAAGCTTGCTCCGAGCACCTTCCCGTTGGGGCATTTCTCGTCAGTCCTCTGGACGGGGCAAAGCAGCGCAGGGACAGCTCTGGGTCTTCTTCTCTGTGCTTGTCTGGAAGGCGCCTGCAGCTGCAGCTGCGCAGGAGCCTGGCTCTGTCAGAGGAGCCCGACCGCATTGGCTGCACTGGAGAAGCAGAAGCACTCGTGCTGCTGGCTCTCCTGCGGCTCGCAGGGGAGCAAGAGACTGCAAGGTGTCCCGTGGAGAGCCAAGTGCAAAGCTTTCTCTGCCAGTGGAGGCATCCATCCTGCCCCTTTCTAAATTGTCTGCTGCCTAATAAAGTGGCTTGGTGTTTTCCCTCCTTCGGGCTGCTGAGCTGGTCTCTCGCCTCAACACTCATTCCTTGAAACGGGGACAAACAGGATGTTTTCCAGGGCAATTGGTGGGGACAGCCCACCAGCAAATAAATCCTTAGCAAAGAGCTCATGCAGAATTGCTCGGCCTTTCTTCCAGCTCCCTTGAAGGAGCCAGATGTTGGTCTCAAAAGCCTGGGGGATTCGTCTAGGAGGCGGACAGTAACAGAATTACTTTTTCACACCAACAGCCTTCCCATTATTTTAGTACGGAGGTCCCAGATATGGCAAAACCCAGCGGGTTTTCCTGCTCTCCTGCCTGCTGTTAAGCTAAAGCAAATGTTGCTTCCCTAGCAGGGTGCTTGTTACAGACACACACACACACACACACACACACACACACACACACACACACACACAGCCAGCCACCAGCAAAGGGAGGGGGAGGCTGTAACAAGGTCCCCTGCAAAGCAGATACTTTGTAGGCTCCAAATCCCGCCTGCACCTGCTCCATCAGAAAAGGGCCATGTTGTCCCTTGTGTCAGTGTCCCGGAGGCAGCCTGGGAATTGCCCCGGCCCGTCCCTGGCCGCACCTCCATCCTCCCCAGCCCCGGCTCCCAAAGCTTTGGCAGGCAGTGCCATTTACTGGGCCACATAAAGGAGGGACTTGGAGGCTTCTTTGGTGCAAATAGCAAAGCTGTGAGAAGTGAGAGGAGAATGTTCACAGCCGCTTTGCTTCAGCTAAGGAGGTTGGTGGAGCCCCAGAGCGGGCCGCCGATCCTTGAAAGAGAAGCTGAAACGCAACTACTCATTTCTTTGTAGTGCATGTGCTGGTTGTTAACGTTCCAGAATCGGAGAGGTTAGAAAAGTCCTGCAAGGTGCTCAAGCCCATCTGTCCAGCAAAACTGAACAAAGCTTTGTTGCTGGGTGACAGAAGGCACTAAAAGGCGCAGCTTTGATCCCTCGGCGCATCATGAGACAAGGCCAGTCCTTTAGACCCGATTCATTGAATTCAACAAAGGCTCCCTTTCCACTCCCAGCTGAGATTTTTAGGAATCAAAGGATGCAAGCCCACCCTTAGTCCACTGGCAGTAATGGGGACACACCTGTGTAAGTCCCGCCAGCTGAGCAAGGGGCCGTGCCTGCGGGAGGAGGCACGTGCCCACATTCTTGTCTCGGGGCAGATGCTTGGGCTTGCAGCACCAAAGAAATGCAACGAACATTGAGCCGTTTCAGACAGACAAAAAAAGACAAAATGCAACAAACTTTGGTTTAATGAACAAGACAGCTTTTGTCTTAACAAAGGCAAAATGACGAAACAGGGAGCATAGCCAATAACACCAAATCTCTTACATTGACTGATAAATCTAACTACTAACAATTGCTACTAACTACTAACAAGTTTTTTACTAATACTAATGCATCTTAGCTCGTCAAGAGAGAAATGCCTATCTAGTAAACTACACAGAAGAATTAACAGCCCTAAAACTTCAGGAACTATCTTATCTCTATCTAGTCCTCTTGACGGCTGACTCTTGCTAGCCCTGCCAGCCAGCTCGTAGCTGCAGGGCTAATTTGGTCTTTTCTTCTTAGCGAGAGCCTCTGCTTCCTTCCGTGGGCGATGTCTTCTCCTGTGCGCGTTCCTTTCCTTCACGGTTGCAAACACCCTGGAAGGCAGGAAACAAAGCATCCACTGTCAATTCAACACACACCATTAAACCAAGCTCCCAGTTCTCTGTTGCTCTATATGAATGTCAGTCTTTTCAGGCTGCGACACCTTTGTAACTTGATCAGCACCCTGACCGTTTCTTGTTTCAGTTCCTTCCAATTTTGTCCTCTTTTTGCTTCATCCTACTTTGAATTCCAGCAGCACCACCCAAGCAAGCTTTGGTGTGCCTATTCCCACTTGTAAGAATTGTGCCTTGCTGGGGCGCGGCAAGGCTTCCGTCCAAATGCTGGGGTTTAACTGAGCTCTTTGCGTTTCAAGTGGGCTGTAACGTTGACCACGGCCGCCAGGGGCCATCCCCCAAGTGGCCTCGGCTTGCCCTGTGCTGCCTTTGGAAAGGGTCAGCCCGTTTTGGTGCAAAGGGCCAGGCTCTGAGCAGAAAGAGGGAGAAGTTGCGTACCGTCGGCACTGCCCGCACGGGAAGGGGCCTCCCGCCGAAGGGGCCGGCTGGGGCGGTTGGCAGCAGGGACACTCGGCGTTGCGGGCCCTCCTGCGGCTTCTCTTCCCTGTGTCCCCATGCTCCTTTCTGGGAGGGCTTTTGCTGCTCTTTGCTTCGCCCACACTCTGGAAATCAAAGAATCCTTCTCAGTTTCTCCTTCTTCTCACAAAGCTGGAAATCAGAGCGTCCAGCGCAAAAATCTCTTGGCCTAAGCAAATTCCTCCAAACCATGAAGAGCTGAGAAAATGCCTGCCTTGGGCGGTGGGCTGTGGCGGGGTGCCAACACAGCCCCTTGGAGGAAGAAAAGAAAAAGCACCTCCTTTCTAGTGCCCAGAGGGAGGGGATTCATGTGGGTATCTGTAGTTCTATGTTTCTTATTTACACCTCTCTGCCTCCTATCTCTTTGTCTCTATTTTCTCTCCACGAATGCCTAGGGAAAGGGTTTTAAATTCAGTCCGGTTAGTGAAGACACGTGGCTACCCCGTTTCTACTACCCAAAATGATCTCTTTCTCTGTGAACCAAATATCCGGTTTGCCGGTAAGGAAAGTCTGAGCGGAGACACAGCACCGGCAGGTCCTTTCTGGCCGGAAGGCTGGGATGCTAGAGAAGATGCCTGAAAATGTGCAGCATCTCCGTCAAGGCAGGCAGGATTGGTGGTGTTAGCAAGGGGGCGGGGGGAGGGTTGGGGGGAATTTGAGGACCAGATTGGAATCAGCGAGGGTGCCAGCCCT
Source organism: Cinclus cinclus (assembly GCF_963662255.1). NCBI lineage: Eukaryota > Metazoa > Chordata > Aves > Passeriformes > Cinclidae > Cinclus > Cinclus cinclus. The sequence continues at coordinate 61,866,857 of NC_085084.1, forward strand.
TGAGAAACCAGTCTAGAGAGCATGCAAGCCCATTTTGGTGAAGGTACTGCTTTGCCGGGTCAAAGTTGTGCTCCAGAACTGCCTATTCCAGAGCAGCAGCCCAATGAAGCTCTGGGCAGCATCTGCTGTGCCTTTCCCGGGGCACGGGACGATGTGATGCTGGCAGAGCGGTGGCTCGCATGGCTCGCCGGCGGGTTTTGTCCCCCCTTCTCCCTCTCGCTTGACCCTCCTGCTTGTCTTGGATGTCCTCCCACTCACCTGAGCAAGAGTGCTGTCAAGTTTGTGTTCTTTTTTCCAGGAGTAGTAGTACTCCACACACTGTGCCACAGTCTTGCTCTGAACCTGTTGAGAAGAGAAAAAGAAGGAATCTCAAATGGCCGTGGTGCAGGGTGCGTTGGAGTAAAAGCAGAGTATGGGGTAAAGTAGCAAGTAAAATCATGGAGCAAATTGAGTAGGGCATAAAATGCAGGAACTAGGGAATAGAAGAGGCGTTATGCCACGTAGAAAGCCGTGTCTTGTGCTACGTAACGGATAAGAAATGTAATGCACAGATCACCAACAAATCCATCTAGCACAGTTGTTCTTTCCCGCGTTCCCTCCAGCTGTCCCAGCACAATGTGTTGAGGAAGCAGCAGTAAGTAGCAGCAGCAGCAGACGCATGAGACAAGTGGGGCAGAATGAATCTTTGTCTTCCAAAGGAGCTTGGAGAAAAGGGCCGGAGAGGCAGACTCACGGCTTTCAAGCAGGCCTTGTATGGGCAGGAAACGGATGTCCCGTTTCTTGGTAATTTGAATATTTTTGGTATTTGGGAAGAGAGAGACTGAATTCCAGGATCTGGTCCCAGGAATAACGCACATTTCCTTCTGATGATCTGCCAGGGTAAAGAGTGTCCTATGGCTTTACCTGCTTCTGGATGAGATGAAAATCCTTGCCATAGCTGTGAAAAGCCTTCTGGAAGGACTCCTCCTCCTCAGGTGTCCATCTATCAGAGCCTGGCAATAAAAAGCAGCAGGCAAATTGATCCCTGTAGCCACTCAGAGTAGAACCCACTGGCCGCCAAAAGGAATCCACTGGCGCCATCCATCCTATCCTTCACCTGTGTACATGTGTGGTCCCTCAGAAAGCAAGGAAGACACGAGCAGGCATTGCCCAGGGCAGAAAGCATGGAAAACAAGTAAAGCTGAAGGACTAGACGCTGCTGCTTTGCCCGCCCCCAGAGAAGACGAGACCTTGTGCCGGTTTTACTCGTTTCAGCCTAAACGCTTGGCGTGGCAATGAAGGGGACGGCAGCAGGTGTCAGTGAAGGAACAAGCTCTGCTTTGTTGCTTACCTGCGTAATGGTAATCAGCCAAGGGATGGCCTTGAGGTGTGGCAGGCCCCCCTGAGAGCAGCATCTCCAGAGCCTCCTGCAAGATCAAAGGGGAAAAGGCTTTAGCTGCCCCACCACATGGAAAGGAACCAAAGAAAGGTCAAGGCTGCCTTTCAGCTACTTTGCCTCTTGAGGCATTCAGTCCACTGGATGGCATCTGGGTCAGACACGGTTACTTGCTGCCAATGCCTCGATTTTGCCGCCCAACCCTTTGATCGTGCCCCCCAAGAGTGGCATGTGGCTCACCAGCTCCCTGATTTTGCTCCTCCCGCACCCAGAACTGCCTCAGCTTGCTGAGGCTTCTGGAAATTTCCCCTCAGTGCAGGCCAAAATGTCTTTGAGAGCACAGGTGCCCAGGAGATGTGCAAGGTACCAGGCTGCGGCACCCTGCGCCGGTGCCTCCAGGAGAGATGTTCTCCCTGCTCGAGCCATTTGGGCTCAGCCCTGGCACCAGTGGAGGAGACCGAGCAGGCAGCAAGTGCTCGGCTTCCTGCAGTGAACTGCCTTCTTGCAAGAGCAGCCAGGAAAGGCTGTCGCGCTGGCCGGGCCTTATTCATTGTTCCCTGTGCGCTCTTCTGTGCGCCCAAGCAGCCGCTTCTTACCGGAACGCTGCCGCGTGCCTGGTGCAGGCAGTGCAGGGCGCGCTCCAGGTTAGCTGCTGCCCTGGGAAGGCCACGGGAGCTGGCCATGTCCAACAGTTCTCTCACTGCAAGCACAAGGAAAACCCGCCGAGAGTCAGGCTTGAGCCAAGAAAGGGGAAAGCTTGAGATACAAGGGAGAAGGAAAGCACAGGAGCTAAAGACAGCAGGTTGGAGAGCATGGAAAGGCTAGCAAAGAAAGAAAGAAAGAAAGAAAGAAAGAAAGAAAGAAAGAAAGAAAGGGGCAGCTGAACCAGGGGCCTGCACAATGCTGGCTCTCCCTCCAAAGCAGCTTTTGTAAACGGAGGACGGCGGGGCCCATCTCCCTTCTTCGGGTGGCAAACGTCCCTGACCAACGTGGAGAGCAGGAAAGTTGTTCTTTGTCCTGCTCTGCTGCACAAGCAGAGCATTCTCCTTGCCTCTAACACGGCCACGCGGGAAGATGGGCGAGACAAGGAGAGAAGCAGAGCGTGCCAAAAGCTGCCTTTTTGGCAAAACGGGAGCGTTTTACACCCCCAAATATCTCAGGGCTGGAAGGAAAGCTTGACAGCTACCTCTGTCAGGTTTGTCCATGTCAGAGTCATCTTCCCCGCAGGGCTTCCAGACCAGGGATGCAGGCTCTTCATCGTCGCTTGGTGCTCTGCTCTGCAGCTCGGGGAGCTCGGCCTGAAAGTCACTGCCAACGTTGATGCGTCTAAAAGAAAGAAGGAAGGGGAGGTAAGAGAGGCAAGTGCTCAGGAGACACGTCCCCGTGGACCCACGGGCTTGGGCCAATCCCACCCCGACACTGAAATCGCAGCTGTGCTCCTCGCCATGGCTCAAGTTTGCCGTCCTGTAATGCCTATGCCAAAACTCACGGCCGAAGGTGGGCTCTTGCTTTCCTTTTCATTGTGCCTCTCCTTTCCGCCTGGAAGAGACAAAAAGGATGCTGCAGATAAAAATGCTTCTGCCCACAGGTGTCCGTCGCCTTCCTTCTCATGCTCATGCTGGCCAACCAGAAAATCCTCTGTCCCAGCTGGCCTCAGTTGGGTGGAATTGCAAGTGGCAAAGAAGAAACTCTAGCAAGACATTAAAACATAATGTGCCTGCAACTGATGAAAGTGTGCAGGTATATAAGGATGGCTGAAAGCTGACTGTTTTCTGTAGGTGAAAGGCAGTCTTGGAAGGGAAGCCCGTGCAACTGCTTGCATGCCCTGAACACCAGGGATCACAGAGGAGAAGTCCCATCTTTCTGGTTCCTAAAGCTTTGCAGGAGGGCTGAGCAGAGCCAGGGCCCAACAGGATTTGTTGACACTGAAGCCCTGAAGTGCTCAGTAATGACCAGATAGTTTGGGGGTCAGCACAGCATAGTTTTAGGACTTCCGTGGCTCCCAAGAGCTTTTATGCGGGTCATCAGTGGACGAGAATGTGGAACTGCCCCGTGACTGCTCTCTACGTCCTCTAGGGAAAGGTCTGTATTTCAGCTGGAGAAGCTGGACGCCTCTTTCGTGCGTCAACTCATCTTGGGAAAATGACCACAGGCCAGGTGTGTCATGGTTGGTGAGACAGCCAGCTGGAGCCTCCTGCCTTTCTCTTAGTGCTTTGAGGACAACGGGGCATTTCCTTACCTTGGACGGTCCCAAAGTGCTGTGGGGATGCCTGGCGGCGGACAAGGAGATGAGGATGTGGGTCCAGAGGCCAGCTGTGGCGCTGAGGCCAGGAGGTGTCTGCTCAGGGACAGCCCAGGAGCAGATGGTGCAGCTGCTGCTCCACCGCTGGTGCACCAGTGTTCCAGCAAGAGCCGCAGGAGTGGAAGACAACGACAGTTGCTACGGGAACAGCCCAACATTCCATGCAGAACCCCAGGGCACCCAGGGGACGCAAACAGGGATGGGCCAGCTTTGCCTCTTCTGCTGCTTCTGGTGCAAGCTTGCTCCGAGCACCTTCCCGTTGGGGCATTTCTCGTCAGTCCTCTGGACGGGGCAAAGCAGCCAAGGACAGCTCTGGGTCTTCTTCTCTGTGCTTGTCTGGAAGGCGCCTGCAGCTGCAGCTGCGCAGGAGCCTGGCTCTGTCAGAGGAGCCCGACCGCATTGGCTGCACTGGAGAAGCAGAAGCACTCGTGCTGCTGGCTCTCCTGCGGCTCGCAGGGGAGCAAGAGACTGCAAGGTGTCCCGTGGAGAGCCAAGTGCAAAGCTTTCTCTGCCAGTGGAGGCATCCATCCTGCCCCTTTCTAAATTGTCTGCTGCCTAATAAAGTGGCTTGGTGTTTTCCCTCCTTCGGGCTGCTGAGCTGGTCTCTCGCCTCAACACTCATTCCTTGAAACGGGGACAAACAGGATGTTTTCCAGGGCAATTGGTGGGGACAGCCCACCAGCAAATAAATCCTTAGCAAAGAGCTCATGCAGAATTGCTCGGCCTTTCTTCCAGCTCCCTTGAAGGAGCCAGATGTTGGTCTCAAAAGCCTGGGGGATTCGTCTAGGAGGCAGACAGTAACAGAATTACTTTTTCACACCAACAGCCTTCCCATTATTTTAGTACGGAGGTCCCAGATATGGCAAAACCCAGCGGGTTTTCCTGCTCTCCTGCCTGCTGTTAAGCTAAAGCAAATGTTGCTTCCGTAGCAGGGTGCTTGTTACAGACACACACACACACACACACACACACAGCCAGCCACCAGCAAAGGGAGGGGGAGGCTGTAACAAGGTCCCCTGCAAAGCAGATACTTTGTAGGCTCCAAATCCCGCCTGCACCTGCTCCATCAGAAAAGGGCCATGTTGTCCCTTGTGTCAGTGTCCCGGAGGCAGCCTGGGAATTGCCCCGGCCCGTCCCTGGCCGCACCTCCATCCTCCCCAGCCCCGGCTCCCAAAGCTTTGGCAGGCAGTGCCATTTACTGGGCCACATAAAGGAGGGACTTGGAGGCTTCTTTGGTGCAAATAGCAAAGCTGTGAGAAGTGAGAGGAGAATGTTCACAGCCGCTTTGCTTCAGCTAAGGAGGTTGGTGGAGCCCCAGAGCGGGCCGCCGATCCTTGAAAGAGAAGCTGAAACGCAACTACTCATTTCTTTGTAGTGCATGTGCTGGTTGTTAACGTTCCAGAATCGGAGAGGTTAGAAAAGTCCTGCAAGGTGCTCAAGCCCATCTGTCCAGCAAAACTGAACAAAGCTTTGTTGCTGGGTGACAGAAGGCACTAAAAGGGGCAGCTTTGATCCCTCGGCGCATCATGAGACAAGGCCAGTCCTTTAGACCCGATTCATTGAATTCAACAAAGGCTCCCTTTCCACTCCCAGCTGAGATTTTTAGGAATCAAAGGATGCAAGCCCACCGTTAGTCCACTGGCAGTAATGGGGACACACCTGTGTAAGTCCCGCCAGCTGAGCAAGGGGCCGTGCCTGCGGGAGGAGGCACGTGCCCACATTCTTGTCTCGGGGCAGATGCTTGGGCTTGCAGCACCAAAGAAATGCAACGAACATTGAGCCGTTTCAGACAGACAAAAAAAGACAAAATGCAACAAACTTTGGTTTAATGAACAAGACAGCTTTTGTCTTAACAAAGGCAAAATGACGAAACAGGGAGCATAGCCAATAACACCAAATCTCTTACATTGACTGATAAATCTAACTACTAACAATTGCTACTAACTACTAACAAGTTTTTTTACTAATACTAATGCATCTTAGCTCGTCAAGAGAGAAATGCCTATCTAGTAAACTACACAGAAGAATTAACAGCCCTAAAACTTCAGGAACTATCTTATCTCTATCTAGTCCTCTTGACGGCTGACTCTTGCTAGCCCTGCCAGCCAGCTCGTAGCTGCAGGGCTAATTTGGTCTTTTCTTCTTAGCGAGAGCCTCTGCTTCCTTCCGTGGGCGATGTCTTCTCCTGTGCGCGTTCCTTTCCTTCACGGTTGCAAACACCCTGGAAGGCAGGAAACAAAGCATCCACTGTCAATTCAACACACACCATTAAACCAAGCTCCCAGTTCTCTGTTGCTCTATATGAATGTCAGTCTTTTCAGGCTGCGACACCTTTGTAACTTGATCAGCACCCTGACCGTTTCTTGTTTCAGTTCCTTGCAATTTTGTCCTCTTTTTGCTTCATCCTACTTTGAATTCCAGCAGCACCACCCAAGCAAGCTTTGGTGTGCCTATTCCCACTTGTAAGAATTGTGCCTTGCTGGGGCGCGGCAAGGCTTCCGTCCAAATGCTGGGGTTTAACTGAGCTCTTTGCGTTTCAAGTGGGCTGTAACGTTGACCACGGCCGCCAGGGGCCATCCCCCAAGTGGCCTCGGCTTGCCCTGTGCTGCCTTTGGAAAGGGTCAGCCCGTTTTGGTGCAAAGGGCCAGGCTCTGAGCAGAAAGAGGGAGAAGTTGCGTACCGTCGGCACTGCCCGCACGGGAAGGGGCCTCCCGCCGAAGGGGCCGGCTGGGGCGGTTGGCAGCAGGGACACTCGGCGTTGCGGGCCCTCCTGCGGCTTCTCTTCCCTGTGTCCCCATGCTCCTTTCTGGGAGGGCTTTTGCTGCTCTTTGCTTCGCCCACACTCTGGAAATCAAAGAATCCTTCTCAGTTTCTCCTTCTTCTCACAAAGCTGGAAATCATAGCGTCCAGCGCAAAAATCTCTTGGCCTAAGCAAATTCCTCCAAACCATGAAGAGCTGAGAAAATGCCTGCCTTGGGCGGTGGGCTGTGGCGGGGTGCCAACACAGCCCCTTGGAGGAAGAAAAGAAAAAGCACCTCCTTTCTAGTGCCCAGAGGGAGGGGATTCATGTGGGTATCTGTAGTTCTATGTTTCTTATTTACACCTCTCTGCCTCCTATCTCTTTGTCTCTATTTTCCCTCCACGAATGCCTAGGGAAAGGGTTTTAAATTCAGTCCGGTTAGTGAAGACACGTGGCTACCCGGTTTCTACTACCCAAAATGATCTCTTTCTCTGTGAACCAAATATCCGGTTTGCCGGTAAGGAAAGTCTGAGCGGAGACACAGCACCGGCAGGTCCTTTCTGGCCGGAAGGCTGGGATGCTAGAGAAGATGCCTGAAAATGTGCAGCATCTCCGTCAAGGCAGGCAGGATTGGTGGTGTTAGCAAGGGGGCGGGGGGAGGGTTGGGGGGAATTTGAGGACCAGATTGGAATCAGCGAGGGTGCCAGCCCTTGAGAAACCAGTCTAGAGAGCATGCAAGCCCATTTTGGTGAAGGTACTGCTTTGCCGGGTCAAAGTTGTGCTCCAGAACTGCCTATTCCAGAGCAGCAGCCCAATGAAGCTCTGGGCAGCATCTGCTGTGCCTTTCCCGGGGCACGGGACGATGTGATGCTGGCAGAGCGGTGGCTCGCATGGCTCGCCGGCGGGTTTTGTCCCCCCTTCTCCCTCTCGCTTGACCCTCCTGCTTGTCTTGGATGTCCTCCCACTCACCTGAGCAAGAGTGCTGTCAAGTTTGTGTTCTTTTTTCCAGGAGTAGTAGTACTCCACACACTGTGCCACAGTCTTGCTCTGAACCTGTTGAGAAGAGAAAAAGAAGGAATCTCAAATGGCCGTGGTGCAGGGTGCGTTGGAGTAAAAGCAGAGTATGGGGTAAAGTAGCAAGTAAAATCATGGAGCAAATTGAGTAGGGCATAAAATGCAGGAACTAGGGAATAGAAGAGGCGTTATGCCACGTAGAAAGCCGTGTCTTGTGCTACGTAACGGATAAGAAATGTAATGCACAGATCACCAACAAATCCATCTAGCACAGTTGTTCTTTCCCGCGTTCCCTCCAGCTGTCCCAGCACAATGTGTTGAGGAAGCAGCAGTAAGTAGCAGCAGCAGCAGACGCATGAGACAAGTGGGGCAGAATGAATCTTTGTCTTCCAAAGGAGCTTGGAGAAAAGGGCCGGAGAGGCAGACTCACGGCTTTCAAGCAGGCCTTGTATGGGCAGGAAACGGATGTCCCGTTTCTTGGTAATTTGAATATTTTTGGTATTTGGGAAGAGAGAGACTGAATTCCAGGATCTGGTCCCAGGAATAACGCACATTTCCTTCTGATGATCTGCCAGGGTAAAGAGTGTCCTATGGCTTTACCTGCTTCTGGATGAGATGAAAATCCTTGCCATAGCTGTGAAAAGCCTTCTGGAAGGACTCCTCCTCCTCAGGTGTCCATCTATCAGAGCCTGGCAATAAAAAGCAGCAGGCAAATTGATCCCTGTAGCCACTCAGAGTAGAACCCACTGGCCGCCAAAAGGAATCCACTGGCGCCATCCATCCTATCCTTCACCTGTGTACATGTGTGGTCCCTCAGAAAGCAAGGAAGACACGAGCAGGCATTGCCCAGGGCAGAAAGCACGGAAAACAAGTAAAGCTGAAGGACTAGACGCTGCTGCTTTGCCCGCCCCCAGAGAAGACGAGACCTTGTGCCGGTTTTACTCGTTTCAGCCTAAACGCTTGGCGTGGCAATGAAGGGGACGGCAGCAGGTGTCAGTGAAGGAACAAGCTCTGCTTTGTTGCTTACCTGCGTAATGGTAATCAGCCAAGGGATGGCCTTGAGGTGTGGCAGGCCCCCCTGAGAGCAGCATCTCCAGAGCCTCCTGCAAGATCAAAGGGGAAAAGGCTTTAGCTGCCCCACCACATGGAAAGGAACCAAAGAAAGGTCAAGGCTGCCTTTCAGCTACTTTGCCTCTTGAGGCATTCAGTCCACTGGATGGCATCTGGGTCAGACACGGTTACTTGCTGCCAATGCCTCGATTTTGCCGCCCAACCCTTTGATCGCGCTCCCCAAGAGTGGCATGTGGCTCACCAGCTCCCTGATTTTGCTCCTCCCGCACCCAGAACTGCCTCAGCTTGCTGAGGCTTCTGGAAATTTCCCCTCAGTGCAGGCCAAAATGTCTTTGAGAGCACAGGTGCCCAGGAGATGTGCAAGGTACCAGGCTGCGGCACCCTGCGCCGGTGCCTCCAGGAGAGATGTTCTCCCTGCTCGAGCCATTTGGGCTCAGCCCTGGCACCAGTGGAGGAGACCGAGCAGGCAGCAAGTGCTCGGCTTCCTGCAGTGAACTGCCTTCTTGCAAGAGCAGCCAGGAAAGGCTGTCGCGCTGGCCGGGCCTTATTCATTGTTCCCTGTGCGCTCTTCTGTGCGCCCAAGCAGCCGCTTCTTACCGGAACGCTGCCGCGTGCCTGGTGCAGGCAGTGCAGGGCGCGCTCCAGGTTAGCTGCTGCCCTGGGAAGGCCACGGGAGCTGGCCATGTCCAACAGTTCTCTCACTGCAAGCACAAGGAAAACCCGCCGAGAGTCAGGCTTGAGCCAAGAAAGGGGAAAGCTTGAGATACAAGGGAGAAGGAAAGCACAGGAGCTAAAGACAGCAGGTTGGAGAGCATGGAAAGGCTAGCAAAGAAAGAAAGAAAGAAAGAAAGAAAGAAAGAAAGAAAGAAAGAGGCAGCTGAACCAGGGGCCTGCACAATGCTGGCTCTCCCTCCAAAGCAGCTTTTGTAAACGGAGGACGGCGGGGCCCATCTCCCTTCTTCGGGTGGCAAACGTCCCTGACCAACGTGGAGAGCAGGAAAGTTGTTCTTTGTCCTGCTCTGCTGCACAAGCAGAGCATTCTCCTTGCCTCTAACACGGCCACGCGGGAAGATGGGCGAGACAAGGAGAGAAGCAGAGCGTGCCAAAAGCTGCCTTTTTGGCAAAACGGGAGCGTTTTACACCCCCAAATATCTCAGGGCTGGAAGGAAAGCTTGACAGCTACCTCTGTCAGGTTTGTCCATGTCAGAGTCATCTTCCCCGCAGGGCTTCCAGACCAGGGATGCAGGCTCTTCATCGTCGCTTGGTGCTCTGCTCTGCAGCTCGGGGAGCTCGGCCTGAAAGTCACTGCCAACGTTGATGCGTCTAAAAGAAAGAAGGAAGGGGAGGTAAGAGAGGCAAGTGCTCAGGAGACACGTCCCCGTGGACCCACGGGCTTGGGCCAATCCCACCCCGACACTGAAATCGCAGCTGTGCTCCTCGCCATGGCTCAAGTTTGCCGTCCTGTAATGCCTATGCCAAAACTCACGGCCGAAGGTGGGCTCTTGCTTTCCTTTTCATTGTGCCTCTCCTTTCCGCCTGGAAGAGACAAAAAGGATGCTGCAGATAAAAATGCTTCTGCCCACAGGTGTCCGTCGCCTTCCTTCTCATGCTCATGCTGGCCAACCAGAAAATCCTCTGTCCCAGCTGGCCTCAGTTGGGTGGAATTGCAAGTGGCAAAGAAGAAACTCTAGCAAGACATTAAAACATAATGTGCCTGCAACTGATGAAAGTGTGCAGGTATATAAGGATGGCTGAAAGCTGACTGTTTTCTGTAGGTGAAAGGCAGTCTTGGAAGGGAAGCCCGTGCAACTGCTTGCATGCCCTGAACACCAGGGATCACAGAGGAGAAGTCCTATCTTTCTGGTTCCTAAAGCTTTGCAGGAGGGCTGAGCAGAGCCAGGGCCCAACAGGATTTGTTGACACTGAAGCCCTGAAGTGCTCAGTAATGACCAGATAGTTTGGGGGTCAGCACAGCATAGTTTTAGGACTTCCGTGGCTCCCAAGAGCTTTTATGCGGGTCATCAGTGGACGAGAATGTGGAACTGCCCCGTGACTGCTCTCTACGTCCTCTAGGGAAAGGTCTGTATTTCAGCTGGAGAAGCTGGACGCCTCTTTCGTGCGTCAACTCATCTTGGGAAAATGACCACAGGCCAGGTGTGTCATGGTTGGTGAGACAGCCAGCTGGAGCCTCCTGCCTTTCTCTTAGTGCTTTGAGGACAACGGGGCATTTCCTTACCTTGGACGGTCCCAAAGTGCTGTGGGGATGCCTGGCGGCGGACAAGGAGATGAGGATGTGGGTCCAGAGGCCAGCTGTGGCGCTGAGGCCAGGAGGTGTCTGCTCAGGGACAGCCCAGGAGCAGATGGTGCAGCTGCTGCTCCACCGCTGGTGCACCAGTGTTCCAGCAAGAGCCGCAGGAGTGGAAGACAACGACAGTTGCTACGGGAACAGCCCAACATTCCATGCAGAACCCCAGGGCACCCAGGGGACGCAAACAGGGATGGGCCAGCTTTGCCTCTTCTGCTGCTTCTGGTGCAAGCTTGCTCCGAGCATCTTCCCGTTGGGGCGTTTCTCGTCAGTCCTCTGGACGGGGCAAAGCAGCGCAGGGACAGCTCTGGGTCTTCTTCTCTGTGCTTGTCTGGAAGGCGCCTGCAGCTGCAGCTGCGCAGGAGCCTGGCTCTGTCAGAGGAGCCCGACCGCATTGGCTGCACTGGAGAAGCAGAAGCACTCGTGCTGCTGGCTCTCCTGCGGCTCGCAGGGGAGCAAGAGACTGCAAGGTGTCCCGTGGAGAGCCAAGTGCAAAGCTTTCTCTGCCAGTGGAGGCATCCATCCTGCCCCTTTCTAAATTGTCTGCTGCCTAATAAAGTGGCTTGGTGTTTTCCCTCCTTCGGGCTGCTGAGCTGGTCTCTCGCCTCAACACTCATTCCTTGAAACGGGGACAAACAGGATGTTTTCCAGGGCAATTGGTGGGGACAGCCCACCAGCAAATAAATCCTTAGCAAAGAGCTCAGGCAGAATTGCTCGGCCTTTCTTCCAGCTCCCTTGAAGGAGCCAGATGTTGGTCTCAAAAGCCTGGGGGATTCGTCTAGGAGGCGGACAGTAACAGAATTACTTTTTCACACCAACAGCCTTCCCATAATTTTAGTACGGAGGTCCCAGATATGGCAAAACCCAGCGGGTTTTCCTGCTCTCCTGCCTGCTGTTAAGCTAAAGCAAATGTTGCTTCCGTAGCAGGGGGCTTGTTACAGACACACACACACGCAGCCAGCCACCAGCAAAGGGAGGGGGAGGCTGTAACAAGGTCCCCTGCAAAGCAGATACTTTGTAGGCTCCAAATCCCGCCTGCACCTGCTCCATCAGAAAAGGGCCATGTTGTCCCTTGTGTCAGTGTCCCGGAGGCAGCCTGGGAATTGCCCCGGCCCGTCCCTGGCCGCACCTCCATCCTCCCCAGCCCCGGCTCCCAAAGCTTTGGCAGGCAGTGCCATTTACTGGGCCACATAAAGGAGGGACTTGGAGGCTTCTTTGGTGCAAATAGCAAAGCTGTGAGAAGTGAGAGGAGAATGTTCACAGCCGCTTTGCTTCAGCTAAGGAGGTTGGTGGAGCCCCAGAGCGGGCCGCCGATCCTTGAAAGAGAAGCTGAAACGCAACGACTCATTTCTTTGTAGTGCATGTGCTGGTTGTTAACGTTCCAGAATCGGAGAGGTTAGAAAAGTCCTGCAAGGTGCTCAAGCCCATCTGTCCAGCAAAACTGAACAAAGCTTTGTTGCTGGGTGACAGAAGGCACTAAAAGGGGCAGCTTTGATCCCTCGGCGCATCATGAGACAAGGCCAGTCCTTTAGACCCGATTCATTGAATTCAACAAAGGCTCCCTTTCCACTCCCAGCTGAGATTTTTAGGAATCAAAGGATGCAAGCCCACCCTTAGTCCACTGGCAGTAATGGGGACACACCTGTGTAAGTCCCGCCAGCTGAGCAAGGGGCCGTGCCTGCGGGAGGAGGCACGTGCCCACATTCTTGTCTCGGGGCAGATGCTTGGGCTTGCAGCACCAAAGAAATGCAACGAACATTGAGCCGTTTCAGACAGACAAAAAAAAGACAAAATGCAACAAACTTTGGTTTAATGAACAAGACAGCTTTTGTCTTAACAAAGGCAAAAGGACGAAAGAGGGAGCATAGCCAATAACACCAAATCTCTTACATTGACTGATAAATCTAACTACTAACAATTGCTACTAACTACTAACAAGTTTTTTACTAATACTAATGCATCTTAGCTCGTCAAGAGAGAAATGCCTATCTAGTAAACTACACAGAAGAATTAACAGCCCTAAAACTTCAGGAACTATCTTATCTCTATCTAGTCCTCTTGACGGCTGACTCTTGCTAGCCCTGCCAGCCAGCTCGTAGCTGCAGGGCTAATTTGGTCTTTTCTTCTTAGCGAGAGCCTCTGCTTCCTTCCGTGGGCGATGTCTTCTCCTGTGCGCGTTCCTTTCCTTCACGGTTGCAAACACCCTGGAAGGCAGGAAACAAAGCATCCACTGTCAATTCAACACACACCATTAAACCAAGCTCCCAGTTCTCTGTTGCTCTATATGAATGTCAGTCTTCTCAGGCTGCGACACCTTTGTAACTTGATCAGCACCCTGACCGTTTCTTGTTTCAGTTCCTTCCAATTTTGTCCTCTTTTTGCTTCATCCTACTTTGAATTCCAGCAGCACCACCCAAGCAAGCTTTGGTGTGCCTATTCCCACTTGTAAGAATTGTGCCTTGCTGGGGCGCGGCAAGGCTTCCGTCCAAATGCTGGGGTTTAACTGAGCTCTTTGCGTTTCAAGTGGGCTGTAACGTTGACCACGGCCGCCAGGGGCCATCCCCCAAGTGGCCTCGGCTTGCCCTGTGCTGCCTTTGGAAAGGGTCAGCCCGTTTTGGTGCAAAGGGCCAGGCTCTGAGCAGAAAGAGGGAGAAGTTGCGTACCGTCGGCACTGCCCGCACGGGAAGGGGCCTCCCGCCGAAGGGGCCGGCTGGGGCGGTTGGCAGCAGGGACACTCGGCGTTGCGGGCCCTCCTGCGGCTTCTCTTCCCTGTGTCTCCATGCTCCTTTCTGGGAGGGCTTTTGCTGCTCTTTGCTTCGCCCACACTCTGGAAATCAAAGAATCCTTCTCAGTTTCTCCTTCTTCTCACAAAGCTGGAAATCAGAGCGTCCAGCGCAAAAATCTCTTGGCCTAAGCAAATTCCTCCAAACCATGAAGAGCTGAGAAAATGCCTGCCTTGGGCGGAGGGCTGTGGCGGGGTGCCAACACAGCCCCTTGGAGGAAGAAAAGAAAAAGCACCTCCTTTCTAGTGCCCAGAGGGAGGGGATTCATGTGGGTATCTGTAGTTCTATGTTTCTTATTTACACCTCTCTGCCTCCTATCTCTTTGTCTCTATTTTCCCTCCACGAATGCCTAGGGAAAGGGTTTTAAATTCAGTCCAGTTAGTGAAGACACGTGGCTACCCCGTTTCTACTACCCAAAATGATCTCTTTCTCTGTGAACCAAATATCCGGTTTGCCGGTAAGGAAAGTCTGAGCGGAGACACAGCACCGGCAGGTCCTTTCTGGCCGGAAGGCTGGGATGCTAGAGAAGATGCCTGAAAATGTGCAGCATCTCCGTCAAGGCAGGCAGGATTGGTGGTGTTAGCAAGGGGGCGGGGGGAGGGTTGGGGGGAATTTGAGGACCAGATTGGAATCAGCGAGGGTGCCAGCCCTTGAGAAACCAGTCTAGAGAGCATGCAAGCCCATTTTGGTGAAGGTACTGCTTTGCCGGGTCAAAGTTGTGCTCCAGAACTGCCTATTCCAGAGCAGCAGCCCAATGAAGCTCTGGGCAGCATCTGCTGTGCCTTTCCCGGGGCACGGGACGATGTGATGCTGGCAGAGCGGTGGCTCGCATGGCTCGCCGGCGGGTTTTGTCCCCCCTTCTCCCTCTCGCTTGACCCTCCTGCTTGTCTTGGATGTCCTCCCACTCACCTGAGCAAGAGTGCTGTCAAGTTTGTGTTCTTTTTTCCAGGAGTAGTAGTACTCCACACACTGTGCCACAGTCTTGCTCTGAACCTGTTGAGAAGAGAAAAAGAAGGAATCTCAAATGGCCGTGGTGCAGGGTGCGTTGGAGTAGAAGCAGAGTATGGGGTAAAGTAGCAAGTAAAATCATGGAGCAAATTGAGTAGGGCATAAAATGCAGGAACTAGGGAATAGAAGAGGCGTTATGCCACGTAGAAAGCCGTGTCTTGTGCTACGTAACGGATAAGAAATGTAATGCACAGATCACCAACAAATCCATCTAGCACAGTTGTTCTTTCCCGCGTTCCCTCCAGCTGTCCCAGCACTATGTGTTGAGGAAGCAGCAGTAAGTAGCAGCAGCAGCAGACGCATGAGACAAGTGGGGCAGAATGAATCTTTGTCTTCCAAAGGAGCTTGGAGAAAAGGGCCGGAGAGGCAGACTCACGGCTTTCAAGCAGGCCTTGTATGGGCAGGAAACGGATGTCCCGTTTCTTGGTAATTTGAATATTTTTGGTATTTGGGAAGAGAGAGACTGAATTCCAGGATCTGGTCCCAGGAATAACGCACATTTCCTTCTGATGATCTGCCAGGGTAAAGAGTGTCCTATGGCTTTACCTGCTTCTGGATGAGATGAAAATCCTTGCCATAGCTGTGAAAAGCCTTCTGGAAGGACTCCTCCTCCTCCTCAGGTGTCCATCTATCAGAGCCTGGCAATAAAAAGCAGCAGGCAAATTGATCCCTGTAGCCACTCAGAGTAGAACCCACTGGCCGCCAAAAGGAATCCACTGGCGCCATCCATCCTATCCTTCACCTGTGTACATGTGTGGTCCCTCAGAAAGCAAGGAAGACACGAGCAGGCATTGCCCAGGGCAGAAAGCACGGAAAACAAGTAAAGCTGAAGGACTAGACGCTGCTGCTTTGCCCGCCCCCAGAGAAGACGAGACCTTGTGCCGGTTTTACTCGTTTCAGCCTAAACGCTTGGCGTGGCAATGAAGGGGACGGCAGCAGGTGTCAGTGAAGGAACAAGCTCTGCTTTGTTGCTTACCTGCGTAATGGTAATCAGCCAAGGGATGGCCTTGAGGTGTGGCAGGCCCCCCTGAGAGCAGCATCTCCAGAGCCTCCTGCAAGATCAAAGGGGAAAAGGCTTTAGCTGCCCCACCACATGGAAAGGAACCAAAGAAAGGTCAAGGCTGCCTTTCAGCTACTTTGCCTCTTGAGGCATTCAGTCCACTGGATGGCATCTGGGTCAGACACGGTTACTTGCTGCCAATGCCTCGATTTTGCCGCCCAACCCTTTGATCGCGCTCCCCAAGAGTGGCATGTGGCTCACCAGCTCCCTGATTTTGCTCCTCCCGCACCCAGAACTGCCTCAGCTTGCTGAGGCTTCTGGAAATTTCCCCTCAGTGCAGCCCAAAATGTCTTTGAGAGCACAGGTGCCCAGGAGATGTGCAAGGTACCAGGCTGCGGCACCCTGCGCCGGTGCCTCCAGGAGAGATGTTCTCCCTGCTCGAGCCATTTGAGCTCAGCCCTGGCACCAGTGGAGGAGACCGAGCAGGCAGCAAGTGCTCGGCTTCCTGCAGTGAACTGCCTTCTTGCAAGAGCAGCCAGGAAAGGCTGTCGCGCTGGCCGGGCCTTATTCATTGTTCCCTGTGCGCTCTTCTGTGCGCCCAAGCAGCCGCTTCTTACCGGAACGCTGCCGCGTGCCTGGTGCAGGCAGTGCAGGGCGCGCTCCAGGTTAGCTGCTGCCCTGGGAAGGCCACGGGAGCTGGCCATGTCCAACAGTTCTCTCACTGCAAGCACAAGGAAAACCCGCCGAGAGTCAGGCTTGAGCCAAGAAAGGGGAAAGCTTGAGATACAAGGGAGAAGGAAAGCACAGGAGCTAAAGACAGCAGGTTGGAGAGCATGGAAAGGCTAGCAAAGAAAGAAAGAAAGAAAGAAAGAAAGAAAGAAAGAAAGAAAGAAAGAAAGGGGCAGCTGAACCAGGGGCCTGCACAATGCTGGCTCTCCCTCCAAAGCAGCTTTTGTAAACGGAGGACGGCGGGGCCCATCTCCCTTCTTCGGGTGGCAAACGTCCCTGACCAACGTGGAGAGCAGGAAAGTTGTTCTTTGTCCTGCTCTGCTGCACAAGCAGAGCATTCTCCTTGCCTCTAACACGGCCACGCGGGAAGATGGGCGAGACAAGGAGAGAAGCAGAGCGTGCCAAAAGCTGCCTTTTTGGCAAAACGGGAGCGTTTTACACCCCCAAATATCTCAGGGCTGGAAGGAAAGCTTGACAGCTACCTCTGTCAGGTTTGTCCATGTCAGAGTCATCTTCCCCGCAGGGCTTCCAGACCAGGGATGCAGGCTCTTCATCGTCGCTTGGTGCTCTGCTCTGCAGCTCGGGGAGCTCGGCCTGAAAGTCACTGCCAACGTTGATGCGTCTAAAAGAAAGAAGGAAGGGGAGGTAAGAGAGGCAAGTGCTCAGGAGACACGTCCCCGTGGACCCACGGGCTTGGGCCAATCCCACCCCGACACTGAAATCGCAGCTGTGCTCCTCGCCATGGCTCAAGTTTGCCGTCCTGTAATGCCTATGCCAAAACTCACGGCCGAAGGTGGGCTCTTGCTTTCCTTTTCATTGTGCCTCTCCTTTCCGCCTGGAAGAGACAAAAAGGATGCTGCAGATAAAAATGCTTCTGCCCACAGGTGTCCGTCGCCTTCCTTCTCATGCTCATGCTGGCCAACCAGAAAATCCTCTGTCCCAGCTGGCCTCAGTTGGGTGGAATTGCAAGTGGCAAAGAAGAAACTCTAGCAAGACATTAAAACATAATGTGCCTGCAACTGATGAAAGTGTGCAGGTATATAAGGATGGCTGAAAGCGGACTGTTTTCTGTAGGTGAAAGGCAGTCTTGGAAGGGAAGCCCGTGCAACTGCTTGCATGCCCTGAACACCAGGGATCACAGAGGAGAAGTCCCATCTTTCTGGTTCCTAAAGCTTTGCAGGAGGGCTGAGCAGAGCCAGGGCCCAACAGGATTTGTTGACACTGAAGCCCTGAAGTGCTCAGTAATGACCAGATAGTTTGGGGGTCAGCACAGCATAGTTTTAGGACTTCCGTGGCTCCCAAGAGCTTTTATGCGGGTCATCAGTGGACGAGAATGTGGAACTGCCCCGTGACTGCTCTCTACGTCCTCTAGGGAAAGGTCTGTGTTTCAGCTGGAGAAGCTGGACACCTCTTTCGTGCGTCAACTCATCTTGGGAAAATGGCCACAGGCCAGGTGTGTCATGGTTGGTGAGACAGCCAGCTGGAGCCTCCTGCCTTTCTCTTAGTGCTTTGAGGACAACGGGGCATTTCCTTACTTTGGACGGTCCCAAAGTGCTGTGGGGATGCCTGGCGGCGGACAAGGAGATGAGGATGTGGGTCCAGAGGCCAGCTGTGGCGCTGAGGCCAGGAGGTGTCTGCTCAGGGACAGCCCAGGAGCAGATGGTGCAGCTGCTGCTCCACCGCTGGTGCACCAGTGTTCCAGCAAGGGCCGCAGGAGTGGAAGACAACGACAGTTGCTACGGGAACAGCCCAACATTCCATGCAGAACCCCAGGGCACCCAGGGGACGCAAACAGGGATGGGCCAGCTTTGCCTCTTCTGCTGCTTCTGGTGCAAGCTTGCTCCGAGCACCTTCCCGTTGGGGCATTTCTCGTCAGTCCTCTGGACGGGGCAAAGCAACGCAGGGACAGCTCTGGGTCTTCTTCTCTGTGCTTGTCTGGAAGGTGCCTGCAGCTGCAGCTGCGCAGGAGCCTGGCTCTGTCAGAGGAGCCCGACCGCATTGGCTGCACTGGAGAAGCAGAAGCACTAGTGCTGCTGGCTCTCCTGCGGCTCGCAGGGGAGCAAGAGACTGCAAGGTGTCCCGTGGAGAGCCAAGTGCAAAGCTTTCTCTGCCAGTGGAGGCATCCATCCTGCCCCTTTCTAAATTGTCTGCTGCCTAATAAAGTGGCTTGGTGTTTTCCCTCCTTCGGGCTGCTGAGCTGGTCTCTCGCCTCAACACTCATTCCTTGAAACGGGGACAAACAGGATGTTTTCCAGGGCAATTGGTGGGGACAGCCCACCAGCAAATAAATCCTTAGCAAAGAGCTCATGCAGAATTGCTCGGCCTTTCTTCCAGCTCCCTTGAAGGAGCCAGATGTTGGTCTCAAAAGCCTGGGGGATTCGTCTAGGAGGCAGACAGTAACAGAATTACTTTTTCACACCAACAGCCTTCCCATTATTTTAGTACGGAGGTCCCAGATATGGCAAAACCCAGCGGGTTTTCCTGCTCTCCTGCCTGCTGTTAAGCTAAAGCAAATGTTGCTTCCGTAGCAGGGGGCTTGTTACAGACACACACACACGCAGCCAGCCACCGGCAAAGGGAGGGGGAGGCTGTAACAAGGTCCCCTGCAAAGCAGATACTTTGTAGGCTCCAAATCCCGCCTGCACCTGCTCCATCAGAAAAGGGCCATGTTGTCCCTTGTGTCAGTGTCCCGGAGGCAGCCTGGGAATTGCCCCGGCCCGTCCCTGGCCGCACCTCCATCCTCCCCAGCCCCGGCTCCCAAAGCTTTGGCAGGCAGTGCCATTTACTGGGCCACATAAAGGAGGGACTTGGAGGCTTCTTTGGTGCAAATAGCAAAGCTGTGAGAAGTGAGAGGAGAATGTTCACAGCCGCTTTGCTTCAGCTAAGGAGGTTGGTGGAGCCCCAGAGCGGGCCGCCGATCCTTGAAAGAGAAGCTGAAACGCAACGACTCATTTCTTTGTAGTGCATGTGCTGGTTGTTAACGTTCCAGAATCGGAGAGGTTAGAAAAGTCCTGCAAGGTGCTCAAGCCCATCTGTCCAGCAAAACTGAACAAAGCTTTGTTGCTGGGTGACAGAAGGCACTAAAAGGGGCAGCTTTGATCCCTCGGCGCATCATGAGACAAGGCCAGTCCTTCAGACCCGATTCATTGAATTCAACAAAGGCTCCCTTTCCACTCCCAGCTGAGATTTTTAGGAATCAAAGGATGCAAGCCCACCGTTAGTCCACTGGCAGTAATGGGGACACACCTGTGTAAGTCCCGCCAGCTGAGCAAGGGGCCGTGCCTGCGGGAGGAGGCACGTGCCCACATTCTTGTCTCGGGGCAGATGCTTGGGCTTGCAGCACCAAAGAAATGCAACGAACATTGAGCCGTTTCAGACAGACAAAAAAAGACAAAATGCAACAAACTTTGGTTTAATGAACAAGACAGCTTTTGTCTTAACAAAGGCAAAAGGACGAAAGAGGGAGCATAGCCAATAACACCAAATCTCTTACATTGACTGATAAATCTAACTACTAACAATTGCTACTAACTACTAACAAGTTTTTTACTAATACTAATGCATCTTAGCTCGTCAAGAGAGAAATGCCTATCTAGTAAACTACACAGAAGAATTAACAGCCCTAAAACTTCAGGACCTATCTTATCTCTATCTAGTCCTCTTGACGGCTGACTCTTGCTAGCCCTGCCAGCCAGCTCGTAGCTGCAGGGCTAATTTGGTCTTTTCTTCTTAGCGAGAGCCTCTGCTTCCTTCCGTGGGCGATGTCTTCTCCTGTGCGCGTTCCTTTCCTTCACGGTTGCAAACACCCTGGAAGGCAGGAAACAAAGCATCCACTGTCAATTCAACACACACCATTAAACCAAGCTCCCAGTTCTCTGTTGCTCTATATGAATGTCAGTCTTCTCAGGCTGCGACACCTTTGTAACTTGATCAGCACCCTGACTGTTTCTTGTTTCAGTTCCTTCCAATTTTGTCCTCTTTTTGCTTCATCCTACTTTGAATTCCAGCAGCACCACCCAAGCAAGCTTTGGTGTGCCTATTCCCACTTGTAAGAATTGTGCCTTGCTGGGGCGCGGCAAGGCTTCCGTCCAAATGCTGGGGTTTAACTGAGCTCTTTGCGTTTCAAGTGGGCTGTAACGTTGACCACGGCCGCCAGGGGCCATCCCCCAAGTGGCCTCGGCTTGCCCTGTGCTGCCTTTGGAAAGGGTCAGCCCGTTTTGGTGCAAAGGGCCAGGCTCTGAGCAGAAAGAGGGAGAAGTTGCGTACCGTCGGCACTGCCCGCACGGGAAGGGGCCTCCCGCCGAAGGGGCCGGCTGGGGCGGTTGGCAGCAGGGACACTCGGCGTTGCGGGCCCTCCTGCGGCTTCTCTTCCCTGTGTCCCCATGCTCCTTTCTGGGAGGGCTTTTGCTGCTCTTTGCTTCGCCCACACTCTGGAAATCAAAGAATCCTTCTCAGTTTCTCCTTCTTCTCACAAAGCTGGAAATCAGAGCATCCAGCGCAAAAATCTCTTGGCCTAAGCAAATTCCTCCAAACCATGAAGAGCTGAGAAAATGCCTGCCTTGGGCGGTGGGCTGTGGCGGGGTGCAACACAGCCCCTTGGAGGAAGAAAAGAAAAAAGCACCTCCTTTCTAGTGCCCAGAGGGAGGGGATTCATGTGGGTATCTGTAGTTCTATGTTTCTTATTTACACCTCTCTGCCTCCTATCTCTTTGTCTCTATTTTCCCTCCACGAATGCCTAGGGAAAGGCATTTAAATTCAGTCCGGTTAGTGAAGACACGTGGCTACCCGGTTTCTACTACCCAAAATGATCTCTATCTCTGTGAACCAAATTCTGGTTTGCCGGTAAGGAAAGTCTGAGCGGAGACACAGCACGGGCAGGTCCTTTCTGGCCGGAAGGCTGGGATGCTAGAGAAGATGCCTGAAAATGTGCAGCATCTCCGTCAAGGCAGGCAGGATTGGTGGTGTTAGCAAGGGGGCGGGGGGGGTGGGGGTGAATTTGAGGACCAGATTGGAATCAGCGAGGGTGCCAGCCCTTGAGAAACCAGTCTAGAGAGCATGCAAGCCCAATTTGGTGAAGGTACTGCTTTGCTGGGTCAAAGTTGTGCTCCAGAACTGCCTGTTTCAGAGCAGCAGCCCAATGAAGCTCTGGGCAGCATCTGCTGTGCCTTTCCCGGGGCACGGGACGATGTGATGCTGGCAGAGCGGTGGCTCGCATGGCTCGCCGGCGGGTTTTGTCCCCCCTTCTCCCTCTCGCTTGACCCTCCTGCTTGTCTTGGATGTCCTCCCACTCACCTGAGCAAGAGTGCTGTCAAGTTTGTGTTCTTTTTTCCAGGAGTAGTAGTACTCCACACACTGTGCCACAGTCTTGCTCTGAACCTGTTGAGAAGAGAAAAAGAAGGAATCTGAAATGGCCGTGGTGCAGGGTGCGTTGGAGTAAAAGCAGAGTATGGGGTAAAGTAGCAAGTAAAATCATGGAGCAAATTGAGTAGGGCATAAAATGCAGGAACTAGGGAATAGAAGAGGCGTTATGCCACGTAGAAAGCCGCGTCTTGTGCTACGTAACGGATAAGAAATGTAATGCACAGATCACCAACAAATCCATCTAGCACAGTTGTTCTTTCCCGCGTTCCCTCCAGCTGTCCCAGCACAATGTGTTGAGGAAGCAGCAGTAAGTAGCAGCAGCAGCAGACGCATGAGACAAGTGGGGCAGAATGAATCTTTGTCTTCCAAAGGAGCTTGGAGAAAAGGGCCGGAGAGGCAGACTCACGGCTTTCAAGCAGGCCTTGTATGGGCAGGAAACGGATGTCCCGTTTCTTGGTAATTTGAATATTTTTGGTATTTGGGAAGAGAGAGACTGAATTCCAGGATCTGGTCCCAGGAATAACGCACATTTCCTTCTGATGATCTGCCAGGGTAAAGAGTGTCCTATGGCTTTACCTGCTTCTGGATGAGATGAAAATCCTTGCCATAGCTGTGAAAAGCCTTCTGGAAGGACTCCTCCTCCTCAGGTGTCCATCTATCAGAGCCTGGCAATAAAAAGCAGCAGGCAAATTGATCCCTGTAGCCACTCAGAGTAGAACCCACTGGCCGCCAAAAGGAAATCGGCGCCATCCATCCTATCCTTCACCTGTGTACATGTGTGGTCCCTCAGAAAGCAAGGAAGACACGAGCAGGCATTGCCCTGGGCAGAAAGCACGG
The DNA here is from genome assembly GCF_963662255.1 of Cinclus cinclus. Taxonomy (NCBI): domain Eukaryota; kingdom Metazoa; phylum Chordata; class Aves; order Passeriformes; family Cinclidae; genus Cinclus; species Cinclus cinclus. The sequence goes on from NC_085084.1 coordinate 61,889,382, forward strand.
AAAACAAGTAAAGCTGAAGGACTAGACGCTGCTGCTTTGCCCGCCCCCAGAGAAGACGAGACCTTGTGCCGGTTTTACTCGTTTCAGCCTAAACGCTTGGCGTGGCAATGAAGGGGATGGCAGCAGGTGTCAGTGAAGGAACAAGCTCTGCTTTGTTGCTTACCTGCGTAATGGTAATCAGCCAAGGGATGGCCTTGAGGTGTGGCAGGCCCCCCTGAGAGCAGCATCTCCAGAGCCTCCTGCAAGATCAAAGGGGAAAAGGCTTTAGCTGCCCCACCACATGGAAAGGAACCAAAGAAAGGTCAAGGCTGCCTTTCAGCTACTTTGCCTCTTGAGGCATTCAGTCCACTGGATGGCATCTGGGTCAGACACGGTTACTTGCTGCCAATGCCTCGATTTTGCCGCCCAACCCTTTGATCGTGCCCCCCAAGAGTGGCATGTGGCTCACCAGCTCCCTGATTTTGCTCCTCCCGCACCCAGAACTGCCTCAGCTTGCTGAGGCTTCTGGAAATTTCCCCTCAGTGCAGGCCAAAATGTCTTTGAGAGCACAGGTGCCCAGGAGATGAGCAAGGTACCAGGCTGCGGCACCCTGCGCCGGTGCCTCCAGGAGAGATGTTCTCCCTGCTCGAGCCATTTGGGCTCAGCCCTGGCACCAGTGGAGGAGACCGAGCAGGCAGCAAGTGCTCGGCTTCCTGCAGTGAACTGCCTTCTTGCAAGAGCAGCCAGGAAAGGCTGTCGCGCTGGCCGGGCCTTATTCATTGTTCCCTGTGCGCTCTTCTGTGCGCCCAAGCAGCCGCTTCTTACCGGAACGCTGCCGCGTGCCTGGTGCAGGCAGTGCAGGGCGCGCTCCAGGTTAGCTGCTGCCCTGGGAAGGCCACGGGAGCTGGCCATGTCCAACAGTTCTCTCACTGCAAGCACAAGGAAAACCCGCCGAGAGTCAGGCTTGAGCCAAGAAAGGGGAAAGCTTGAGATACAAGGGAGAAGGAAAGCACAGGAGCTAAAGACAGCAGGTTGGAGAGCATGGAAAGGCTAGCAAAGAAAGAAAGAAAGAAAGAAAGAAAGAAAGAAAGAAAGAAAGAAAGAAAGGGGCAGCTGAACCAGGGGCCTGCACAATGCTGGCTCTCCCTCCAAAGTAGCTTTTGTAAACGGAGGACGGCGGGGCCCATCTCCCTTCTTCGGGTGGCAAACGTCCCTGACCAACGTGGAGAGCAGGAAAGTTGTTCTTTGTCCTGCTCTGCTGCACAAGCAGAGCATTCTCCTTGCCTCTAACACGGCCACGCGGGAAGATGGGCGAGACAAGGAGAGAAGCAGAGCGTGCCAAAAGCTGCCTTTTTGGCAAAACGGGAGCGTTTTACACCCCCAAATATCTCAGGGCTGGAAGGAAAGCTTGACAGCTACCTCTGTCAGGTTTGTCCATGTCAGAGTCATCTTCCCCGCAGGGCTTCCAGACCAGGGATGCAGGCTCTTCATCGTCGCTTGGTGCTCTGCTCTGCAGCTCGGGGAGCTCGGCCTGAAAGTCACTGCCAACGTTGATGCGTCTAAAAGAAAGAAGGAAGGGGAGGTAAGAGAGGCAAGTGCTCAGGAGACACGTCCCTGTGGACCCACGGGCTTGGGCCAATCCCACCCCGACACTGAAATCGCAGCTGTGCTCCTCGCCATGGCTCAAGTTTGCCGTCCTGTAATGCCTATGCCAAAACTCACGGCCGAAGGTGGGCTCTTGCTTTCCTTTTCATTGTGCCTCTCCTTTCCGCCTGGAAGAGACAAAAAGGATGCTGCAGATAAAAATGCTTCTGCCCACAGGTGTCCGTCGCCTTCCTTCTCATGCTCATGCTGGCCAACCAGAAAATCCTCTGTCCCAGCTGGCCTCAGTTGGGTGGAATTGCAAGTGGCAAAGAAGAAACTCTAGCAAGACATTAAAACATAATGTGCCTGCAACTGATGAAAGTGTGCAGGTATATAAGGATGGCTGAAAGCTGACTGTTTTCTGTAGGTGAAAGGCAGTCTTGGAAGGGAAGCCCGTGCAACTGCTTGCATGCCCTGAACACCAGGGATCACAGAGGAGAAGTCCTATCTTTCTGGTTCCTAAAGCTTTGCAGGAGGGCTGAGCAGAGCCAGGGCCCAACAGGATTTGTTGACACTGAAGCCCTGAAGTGCTCAGTAATGACCAGATAGTTTGGGGGTCAGCACAGCATAGTTTTAGGACTTCCGTGGCTCCCAAGAGCTTTTATGCGGGTCATCAGTGGACGAGAATGTGGAACTGCCCTGTGACTGCTCTCTACGTCCTCTAGGGAAAGGTCTGTGTTTCAGCTGGAGAAGCTGGACGCCTCTTTCGTGCGTCAACTCATCTTGGGAAAATGACCACAGGCCAGGTGTGTCATGGTTGGTGAGACAGCCAGCTGGAGCCTCCTGCCTTTCTCTTAGTGCTTTGAGGACAAGGGGGCATTTCCTTACCTTGGACGGTCCCAAAGTGCTGTGGGGATGCCTGGCGGCGGACAAGGAGATGAGGATGTGGGTCCAGAGGCCAGCTGTGGCACTGAGGCCAGGAGGTGTCTGCTCAGGGACAGCCCAGGAGCAGATGGTGAGGCTGCTGCTCCACCGCTGGTGCACCAGTGTTCCAGCAAGGGCCGCAGGAGTGGAAGACAACGACAGTTGCTACGGGAACAGCCCAACATTCCATGCAGAACCCCAGGGCACCCAGGGGACGCAAACAGGGATGGGCCAGCTTTGCCTCTTCTGCTGCTTCTGGTGCAAGCTTGCTCCGAGCACCTTCCCGTTGGGGCATTTCTCGTCAGTCCTCTGGACGGGGCAAAGCAGCGCAGGGACAGCTCTGGGTCTTCTTCTCTGTGCTTGTCTGGAAGGCGCCTGCAGCTGCAGCTGCGCAGGAGCCTGGCTCTGTCAGAGGAGCCCGACCGCATTGGCTGCACTGGAGAAGCAGAAGCACTCGTGCTGCTGGCTCTCCTGCGGCTCGCAGGGGAGCAAGAGACTGCAAGGTGTCCCGAGGAGAGCCAAGTGCAAAGCTTTCTCTGCCAGTGGAGGCATCCATCCTGCCCCTTTCTAAATTGTCTGCTGCCTAATAAAGTGGCTTGGTGTTTTCCCTCCTTTGGACTGCTGAGCTGGTCTCTCGCCTCAACACTCATTCCTTGAAACCGGGACAAACAGGATGTTTTCCAGGGCAATTGGTGGGGACAGCCCACCAGCAAATAAATCCTTAGCAAAGAGCTCATGCAGAATTGCTCGGCCTTTCTTCCAGCTCCCTTGAAGGAGCCAGATGTTGGTCTCAAAAGCCTGGGGGATTCGTCTAGGAGGCGGACAGTAACAGAATTACTTTTTCACACCAACAGCCTTCCCATTATTTTAGTACGGAGGTCCCAGATATGGCAAAACCCAGCGGGTTTTCCTGCTCTCCTGCCTGCTGTTAAGCTAAAGCAAATGTTGCTTCCCTAGCAGGGTGCTTGTTACAGACACACACACACACACACACACACACACACACACACACACACACACACACACACACGCAGCCAGCCACCGGCAAAGGGAGGGGGAGGCTGTAACAAGGTCCCCTGCAAAGCAGATACTTTGTAGGCTCCAAATCCCGCCTGCACCTGCTCCATCAGAAAAGGGCCATGTTGTCCCTTGTGTCAGTGTCCCGGAGGCAGCCTGGGAATTGCCCCGGCCCGTCCCTGGCCGCACCTCCATCCTCCCCAGCCCCGGCTCCCAAAGCTTTGGCAGGCAGTGCCATTTACTGGGCCACATAAAGGAGGGACTTGGAGGCTTCTTTGGTGCAAATAGCAAAGCTGTGAGAAGTGAGAGGAGAATGTTCACAGCCGCTTTGCTTCAGCTAAGGAGGTTGGTGGAGCCCCAGAGCGGGCCGCCGATCCTTGAAAGAGAAGCTGAAACGCAACTACTCATTTCTTTGTAGTGCATGTGCTGGTTGTTAACGTTCCAGAATCGGAGAGGTTAGAAAAGTCCTGCAAGGTGCTCAAGCCCATCTGTCCAGCAAAACTGAACAAAGCTTTGTTGCTGGGTGACAGAAGGCACTAAAAGGGGCAGCTTTGATCCCTCCGCGCATCATGAGACAAGGCCAGTCCTTCAGACCCGATTCATTGAATTCAACAAAGGCTCCCTTTCCACTCCCAGCTGAGATTTTTAGGAATCAAAGGATGCAAGCCCACCGTTAGTCCACTGGCAGTAATGGGGACACACCTGTGTAAGTCCCGCCAGATGAGCAAGGGGCCGTGCCTGCGGGAGGAGGCACGTGCCCACATTCTTGTCTCGGGGCAGATGCTTGGGCTTGCAGCACCAAAGAAATGCAACGAACATTGAGCCGTTTCAGACAGACAAAAAAAAGACAAAATGCAACAAACTTTGGTTTAATGAACAAGACAGCTTTTGTCTTAACAGAGGCAAAATGACGAAAGAGGGAGCATAGCCAATAACACCAAATCTCTTACATTGACTGATAAATCTAACTACTAACAATTGCTACTAACTACTAACAAGTTTTTTACTAATACTAATGCATCTTAGCTCGTCAAGAGAGAAATGCCTATCTAGTAAACTACACAGAAGAATTAACAGCCCTAAAACTTCAGGAACTATCTTATCTCTATCTAGTCCTCTTGACGGCTGACTCTTGCTAGCCCTGCCAGCCAGCTCGTAGCTGCAGGGCTAATTTGGTCTTTTCTTCTTAGCGAGAGCCTCTGCTTCCTTCCGTGGGCGATGTCTTCTCCTGTGCGCGTTCCTTTCCTTCACGGTTGCAAACACCCTGGAAGGCAGGAAACAAAGCATCCACTGTCAATTCAACACACACCATTAAACCAAGCTCCCAGTTCTCTGTTGCTCCATATGAATGTCAGTCTTCTCAGGCTGCGACACCTTTGTAACTTGATCAGCACCCTGACTGTTTCTTGTTTCAGTTCCTTCCAATTTTGTCCTCTTTTTGCTTCATCCTACTTTGAATTCCAGCAGCACCACCCAAGCAAGCTTTGGTGTGCCTATTCCCACTTGTAAGAATTGTGCCTTGCTGGGGCGCGGCAAGGCTTCCGTCCAAATGCTGGGGTTTAACTGAGCTCTTTGCCTTTCAAGTGGGCTGTAACGTTGACCACGGCCGCCAGGGGCCATCCCCCAAGTGGCCTCGGCTTGCCCTGTGCTGCCTTTGGAAAGGGTCAGCCCGTTTTGGTGCAAAGGGCCAGGCTCTGAGCAGAAAGAGGGAGAAGTTGCGTACCGTCGGCACTGCCCGCACGGGAAGGGGCCTCCCGCCGAAGGGGCCGGCTGGGGCGGTTGGCAGCAGGGACACTCGGCGTTGCGGGCCCTCCTGCGGCTTCTCTTCCCTGTGTCCCCATGCTCCTTTCTGGGAGGGCTTTTGCTGCTCTTTGCTTCGCCCACACTCTGGAAATCAAAGAATCCTTCTCAGTTTCTCCTTCTTCTCACAAAGCTGGAAATCAGAGCGTCCAGCGCAAAAATCTCTTGGCTTAAGCAAATTCCTCCAAACCCTGAAGAGCTGAGAAAATGCCTGCCTTGGGCGGTGGGCTGTGGCGGGGTGCAACACAGCCCCTTGGAGGAAGAAAAGAAAAAAACACCTCCTTTCTAGTGCCCAGAGGGAGGGGATTCATGTGGGTATCTGTAGTTCTATGTTCCTTATTTACACCTCTCTGCCTCCTATCTCTTTGTCTCTATTTTCCCTCCACGAATGCCTAGGGAAAGGCATTTAAATTCAGTCCGGTTAGTGAAGACATGTGGCTACCCGGTTTCTACTACCCAAAATGATCTCTATCTCTGTGAACCAAATTCCGGTTTGCCGGTAAGGAAAGTCTGAGCGGAGACACAGCACCGGCAGGTCCTTTCTGGCCGGAAGGCTGGGATGCTAGAGAAGATGCCTGAAAATGTGCAGCATCTCCGTCAAAGCAGGCAGGATTGGGGATGTTAACAAGGGGGCGGGGGGGGTGGGGGTGAATTTGAGGACCAGATTGGAATCAGCGAGGGTGCCAGCCCTTGAGAAACCAGTCTAGAGAGCATGCAAGCCCAATTTGGTGAAGGTACTGCTTTGCTGGGTCAAAGTTGTGCTCCAGAACTGCCTGTTTCAGAGCAGCAGCCCAATGAAGCTCTGGGCAGCATCTGCTGTGCCTTTCCCGGGGCACGGGACGATGTGATGCTGGCAGAGCGGTGGCTCGCATGGCTCGCCGGCGGGTTTTGTCCCCCCTTCTCCCTCTCGCTTGACCCTCCTGCTTGTCTTGGATGTCCTCCCACTGACCTGAGCAAGAGTGCTGTCAAGTTTGTGTTCTTTTTTCCAGGAGTAGTAGTACTCCACACACTGTGCCACAGTCTTGCTCTGAACCTGTTGAGAAGAGAAAAAGAAGGAATCTCAAATGGCCGTGGTGCAGGGTGCGTTGGAGTAAAAGCAGAGTATGGGGTAAAGTAGCAAGTAAAATCATGGAGCAAATTGAGTAGGGCATAAAATGCAGGAACTAGGGAATAGAAGAGGCGTTATGCCACGTAGAAAGCCGTGTCTTGTGCTACGTAACGGATAAGAGATGTAATGCACAGATCACCAACAAATCCATCTAGCACAGTTGTTCTTTCCCGCGTTCCCTCCGGCTGTCCCAGCACAATGTGTTGAGGAAGCAGCAGTAAGTAGCAGCAGCAGCAGACGCATGAGACAAGTGGGGCAGAATGAATCTTTGTCTTCCAAAGGAGCTTGGAGAAAAGGGCCGGAGAGGCAGACTCACGGCTTTCAAGCAGGCCTTGTATGGGCAGGAAACGGATGTCCCGTTTCTTGGTAATTTGAATATTTTTGGTATTTGGGAAGAGAGAGACTGAATTCCAGGATCTGGTCCCAGGAATAACGCACGTTTCCTTCTGATGATCTGCCAGGGTAAAGAGTGTCCTATGGCTTTACCTGCTTCTGGATGAGATGAAAATCCTTGCCATAGCTGTGAAAAGCCTTCTGGAAGGACTCCTCCTCCTCAGGTGTCCATCTATCAGAGCCTGGCAATAAAAAGCAGCAGGCAAATTGATCCCTGTAGCCACTCAGAGTAGAACCCACTGGCCGCCAAAAGGAAATCGGCGCCATCCATCCTATCCTTCACCTGTGTACATGTGTGGTCCCTCAGAAAGCAAGGAAGACACGAGCAGGCATTGCCCTGGGCAGAAAGCACGGAAAACAAGTAAAGCTGAAGGACTAGACGCTGCTGCTTTGCCCGCCCCCAGAGAAGACGAGACCTTGTGCCGGTTTTACTCGTTTCAGCCTAAACGCTTGGCGTGGCAATGAAGGGGACGGCAGCAGGTGTCAGTGAAGGAACAAGCTCTGCTTTGTTGCTTACCTGCGTAATGGTAATCAGCCAAGGGATGGCCTTGAGGTGTGGCAGGCCCCCCTGAGAGCAGCATCTCCAGAGCCTCCTGCAAGATCAAAGGGGAAAAGGCTTTAGCTGCCCCACCACATGGAAAGGAACCAAAGAAAGGTCAAGGCTGCCTTTCAGCTACTTTGCCTCTTGAGGCATTCAGTCCACTGGATGGCATCTGGGTCAGACACGGTTACTTGCTGCCAATGCCTCGATTTTGCCGCCCAACCCTTTGATCGTGCCCCCCAAGAGTGGCATGTGGCTCACCAGCTCCCTGATTTTGCTCCTCCCGCACCCAGAACTGCCTCAGCTTGCTGAGGCTTCTGGAAATTTCCCCTCAGTGCAGCCCAAAATGTCTTTGAGAGCACAGGTGCCCAGGAGATGTGCAAGGTACCAGGCTGCGGCACCCTCCGCCGGTGCCTCCGGGAGAGATGTTCTCCCTGCTCGAGCCATTTGGGCTCAGCCCTGGCACCAGTGGAGGAGACCGAGCAGGCAGCAAGTGCTCGGCTTCCTGCAGTGAACTGCCTTCTTGCAAGAGCAGCCAGGAAAGGCTGTCGCGCTGGCCGGGCCTTATTCATTGTTCCCTGTGCGCTCTTCTGTGCGCCCAAGCAGCCGCTTCTTACCGGAACGCTGCCGCGTGCCTGGTGCAGGCAGTGCAGGGCGCGCTCCAGGTTAGCTGCTGCCCTGGGAAGGCCACGGGAGCTGGCCATGTCCAACAGTTCTCTCACTGCAAGCACAAGGAAAACCCGCCGAGAGTCAGGCTTGAGCCAAGAAAGGGGAAAGCTTGAGATACAAGGGAGAAGGAAAGCACAGGAGCTAAAGACAGCAGGTTGGAGAGCATGGAAAGGCTAGCAAAGAAAGAAAGAAAGAAAGAAAGAAAGAAAGAAAGAAAGAAAGAAAGAAAGGGGCAGCTGAACCAGGGGCCTGCACAATGCTGGCTCTCCCTCCAAAGTAGCTTTTGTAAACGGAGGACGGCGGGGCCCATCTCCCTTCTTCGGGTGGCAAACGTCCCTGACCAACGTGGAGAGCAGGAAAGTTGTTCTTTGTCCTGCTCTGCTGCACAAGCAGAGCATTCTCCTTGCCTCTAACACGGCCACGCGGGAAGATGGGCGAGACAAGGAGAGAAGCAGAGCGTGCCAAAAGCTGCCTTTTTGGCAAAACGGGAGCGTTTTACACCCCCAAATATCTCAGGGCTGGAAGGAAAGCTTGACAGCTACCTCTGTCAGGTTTGTCCATGTCAGAGTCATCTTCCCCGCAGGGCTTCCAGACCAGGGATGCAGGCTCTTCATCGTCGCTTGGTGCTCTGCTCTGCAGCTCGGGGAGCTCGGCCTGAAAGTCACTGCCAACGTTGATGCGTCTAAAAGAAAGAAGGAAGGGGAGGTAAGAGAGGCAAGTGCTCAGGAGACACGTCCCTGTGGACCCACGGGCTTGGGCCAATCCCACCCCGACACTGAAATCGCAGCTGTGCTCCTCGCCATGGCTCAAGTTTGCCGTCCTGTAATGCCTATGCCAAAACTCACGGCCGAAGGTGGGCTCTTGCTTTCCTTTTCATTGTGCCTCTCCTTTCCGCCTGGAAGAGACAAAAAGGATGCTGCAGATAAAAATGCTTCTGCCCACAGGTGTCCGTCGCCTTCCTTCTCATGCTCATGCTGGCCAACCAGAAAATCCTCTGTCCCAGCTGGCCTCAGTTGGGTGGAATTGCAAGTGGCAAAGAAGAAACTCTAGCAAGACATTAAAACATAATGTGCCTGCAACTGATGAAAGTGTGCAGGTATATAAGGATGGCTGAAAGCTGACTGTTTTCTGTAGGTGAAAGGCAGTCTTGGAAGGGAAGCCCGTGCAACTGCTTGCATGCCCTGAACACCAGGGATCACAGAGGAGAAGTCCTATCTTTCTGGTTCCTAAAGCTTTGCAGGAGGGCTGAGCAGAGCCAGGGCCCAACAGGATTTGTTGACACTGAAGCCCTGAAGTGCTCAGTAATGACCAGATAGTTTGGGGGTCAGCACAGCATAGTTTTAGGACTTCCGTGGCTCCCAAGAGCTTTTATGCGGGTCATCAGTGGACGAGAATGTGGAACTGCCCTGTGACTGCTCTCTACGTCCTCTAGGGAAAGGTCTGTGTTTCAGCTGGAGAAGCTGGACGCCTCTTTCGTGCGTCAACTCATCTTGGGAAAATGACCACAGGCCAGGTGTGTCATGGTTGGTGAGACAGCCAGCTGGAGCCTCCTGCCTTTCTCTTAGTGCTTTGAGGACAAGGGGGCATTTCCTTACCTTGGACGGTCCCAAAGTGCTGTGGGGATGCCTGGCGGCGGACAAGGAGATGAGGATGTGGGTCCAGAGGCCAGCTGTGGCACTGAGGCCAGGAGGTGTCTGCTCAGGGACAGCCCAGGAGCAGATGGTGAGGCTGCTGCTCCACCGCTGGTGCACCAGTGTTCCAGCAAGGGCCGCAGGAGTGGAAGACAACGACAGTTGCTACGGGAACAGCCCAACATTCCATGCAGAACCCCAGGGCACCCAGGGGACGCAAACAGGGATGGGCCAGCTTTGCCTCTTCTGCTGCTTCTGGTGCAAGCTTGCTCCGAGCACCTTCCCGTTGGGGCATTTCTCGTCAGTCCTCTGGACGGGGCAAAGCAGCGCAGGGACAGCTCTGGGTCTTCTTCTCTGTGCTTGTCTGGAAGGCGCCTGCAGCTGCAGCTGCGCAGGAGCCTGGCTCTGTCAGAGGAGCCCGACCGCATTGGCTGCACTGGAGAAGCAGAAGCACTCGTGCTGCTGGCTCTCCTGCGGCTCGCAGGGGAGCAAGAGACTGCAAGGTGTCCCGAGGAGAGCCAAGTGCAAAGCTTTCTCTGCCAGTGGAGGCATCCATCCTGCCCCTTTCTAAATTGTCTGCTGCCTAATAAAGTGGCTTGGTGTTTTCCCTCCTTTGGACTGCTGAGCTGGTCTCTCGCCTCAACACTCATTCCTTGAAACCGGGACAAACAGGATGTTTTCCAGGGCAATTGGTGGGGACAGCCCACCAGCAAATAAATCCTTAGCAAAGAGCTCATGCAGAATTGCTCGGCCTTTCTTCCAGCTCCCTTGAAGGAGCCAGATGTTGGTCTCAAAAGCCTGGGGGATTCGTCTAGGAGGCAGACAGTAACAGAATTACTTTTTCACACCAACAGCCTTCCCATTATTTTAGTACGGAGGTCCCAGATATGGCAAAACCCAGCGGGTTTTCCTGCTCTCCTGCCTGATGTTAAGCTAAAGCAAATGTTGCTTCCCTAGCAGGGTGCTTGTTACAGACACACACACACGCAGCCAGCCACCGGCAAAGGGAGGGGGAGGCTGTAACAAGGTCCCCTGCAAAGCAGATACTTTGTAGGCTCCAAATCCCGCCTGCACCTGCTCCATCAGAAAAGGGCCATGTTGTCCCTTGTGTCAGTGTCCCGGAGGCAGCCTGGGAATTGCCCCGGCCCGTCCCTGGCCGCACCTCCATCCTCCCCAGCCCCGGCTCCCAAAGCTTTGGCAGGCAGTGCCATTTACTGGGCCACATAAAGGAGGGACTTGGAGGCTTCTTTGGTGCAAATAGCAAAGCTGTGAGAAGTGAGAGGAGAATGTTCACAGCCGCTTTGCTTCAGCTAAGGAGGTTGGTGGAGCCCCAGAGCGGGCCGCCGATCCTTGAAAGAGAAGCTGAAACGCAACTACTCATTTCTTTGTAGTGCATGTGCTGGTTGTTAACGTTCCAGAATCGGAGAGGTTAGAAAAGTCCTGCAAGGTGCTCAAGCCCATCTGTCCAGCAAAACTGAACAAAGCTTTGTTGCTGGGTGACAGAAGGCACTAAAAGGGGCAGCTTTGATCCCTCCGCGCATCATGAGACAAGGCCAGTCCTTCAGACCCGATTCATTGAATTCAACAAAGGCTCCCTTTCCACTCCCAGCTGAGATTTTTAGGAATCAAAGGATGCAAGCCCACCGTTAGTCCACTGGCAGTAATGGGGACACACCTGTGTAAGTCCCGCCAGATGAGCAAGGGGCCGTGCCTGCGGGAGGAGGCACGTGCCCACATTCTTGTCTCGGGGCAGATGCTTGGGCTTGCAGCACCAAAGAAATGCAACGAACATTGAGCCGTTTCAGACAGACAAAAAAAAGACAAAATGCAACAAACTTTGGTTTAATGAACAAGACAGCTTTTGTCTTAACAGAGGCAAAATGACGAAAGAGGGAGCATAGCCAATAACACCAAATCTCTTACATTGACTGATAAATCTAACTACTAACAATTGCTACTAACTACTAACAAGTTTTTTACTAATACTAATGCATCTTAGCTCGTCAAGAGAGAAATGCCTATCTAGTAAACTACACAGAAGAATTAACAGCCCTAAAACTTCAGGAACTATCTTATCTCTATCTAGTCCTCTTGACGGCTGACTCTTGCTAGCCCTGCCAGCCAGCTCGTAGCTGCAGGGCTAATTTGGTCTTTTCTTCTTAGCGAGAGCCTCTGCTTCCTTCCGTGGGCGATGTCTTCTCCTGTGCGCGTTCCTTTCCTTCACGGTTGCAAACACCCTGGAAGGCAGGAAACAAAGCATCCACTGTCAATTCAACACACACCATTAAACCAAGCTCCCAGTTCTCTGTTGCTCCATATGAATGTCAGTCTTCTCAGGCTGCGACACCTTTGTAACTTGATCAGCACCCTGACTGTTTCTTGTTTCAGTTCCTTGCAATTTTGTCCTCTTTTTGCTTCATCCTACTTTGAATTCCAGCAGCACCACCCAAGCAAGCTTTGGTGTGCCTATTCCCACTTGTAAGAATTGTGCCTTGCTGGGGCGCGGCAAGGCTTCCGTCCAAATGCTGGGGTTTAACTGAGCTCTTTGCCTTTCAAGTGGGCTGTAACGTTGACCACGGCCGCCAGGGGCCATCCCCCAAGTGGCCTCGGCTTGCCCTGTGCTGCCTTTGGAAAGGGTCAGCCCGTTTTGGTGCAAAGGGCCAGGCTCTGAGCAGAAAGAGGGAGAAGTTGCGTACCGTCGGCACTGCCCGCACGGGAAGGGGCCTCCCGCCGAAGGGGCCGGCTGGGGCGGTTGGCAGCAGGGACACTCGGCGTTGCGGGCCCTCCTGCGGCTTCTCTTCCCTGTGTCCCCATGCTCCTTTCTGGGAGGGCTTTTGCTGCTCTTTGCTTCGCCCACACTCTGGAAATCAAAGAATCCTTCTCAGTTTCTCCTTCTTCTCACAAAGCTGGAAATCAGAGCGTCCAGCGCAAAAATCTCTTGGCTTAAGCAAATTCCTCCAAACCCTGAAGAGCTGAGAAAATGCCTGCCTTGGGCGGTGGGCTGTGGCGGGGTGCAACACAGCCCCTTGGAGGAAGAAAAGAAAAAAACACCTCCTTTCTAGTGCCCAGAGGGAGGGGATTCATGTGGGTATCTGTAGTTCTATGTTCCTTATTTACACCTCTCTGCCTCCTATCTCTTTGTCTCTATTTTCCCTCCACGAATGCCTAGGGAAAGGCATTTAAATTCAGTCCGGTTAGTGAAGACATGTGGCTACCCGGTTTCTACTACCCAAAATGATCTCTATCTCTGTGAACCAAATTCCGGTTTGCCGGTAAGGAAAGTCTGAGCGGAGACACAGCACCGGCAGGTCCTTTCTGGCTGGAAGGCTGGGATGCTAGAGAAGATGCCTGAAAATGTGCAGCATCTCCGTCAAAGCAGGCAGGATTGGGGATGTTAACAAGGGGGCGGGGGGGGTGGGGGTGAATTTGAGGACCAGATTGGAATCAGCGAGGGTGCCAGCCCTTGAGAAACCAGTCTAGAGAGCATGCAAGCCCAATTTGGTGAAGGTACTGCTTTGCTGGGTCAAAGTTGTGCTCCAGAACTGCCTGTTTCAGAGCAGCAGCCCAATGAAGCTCTGGGCAGCATCTGCTGTGCCTTTCCCGGGGCACGGGACGATGTGATGCTGGCAGAGCGGTGGCTCGCATGGCTCGCCGGCGGGTTTTGTCCCCCCTTCTCCCTCTCGCTTGACCCTCCTGCTTGTCTTGGATGTCCTCCCACTGACCTGAGCAAGAGTGCTGTCAAGTTTGTGTTCTTTTTTCCAGGAGTAGTAGTACTCCACACACTGTGCCACAGTCTTGCTCTGAACCTGTTGAGAAGAGAAAAAGAAGGAATCTCAAATGGCCGTGGTGCAGGGTGCGTTGGAGTAAAAGCAGAGTATGGGGTAAAGTAGCAAGTAAAATCATGGAGCAAATTGAGTAGGGCATAAAATGCAGGAACTAGGGAATAGAAGAGGCGTTATGCCACGTAGAAAGCCGTGTCTTGTGCTACGTAACGGATAAGAGATGTAATGCACAGATCACCAACAAATCCATCTAGCACAGTTGTTCTTTCCCGCGTTCCCTCCGGCTGTCCCAGCACAATGTGTTGAGGAAGCAGCAGTAAGTAGCAGCAGCAGCAGACGCATGAGCCAAGTGGGGCAGAATGAATCTTTGTCTTCCAAAGGAGCTTGGAGAAAAGGGCCGGAGAGGCAGACTCACGGCTTTCAAGCAGGCCTTGTATGGGCAGGAAACGGATGTCCCGTTTCTTGGTAATTTGAATATTTTTGGTATTTGGGAAGAGAGAGACTGAATTCCAGGATCTGGTCCCAGGAATAACGCACATTTCCTTCTGATGATCTGCCATGGTAAAGAGTGTCCTATGGCTTTACCTGCTTCTGGATGAGATGAAAATCCTTGCCATAGCTGTGAAAAGCCTTCTGGAAGGACTCCTCCTCCTCAGGTGTCCATCTATCAGAGCCTGGCAATAAAAAGCAGCAGGCAAATTGATCCCTGTAGCCACTCAGAGTAGAACCCACTGGCCGCCAAAAGGAAATCGGCGCCATCCATCCTATCCTTCACCTGTGTACATGTGTGGTCCCTCAGAAAGCAAGGAAGACACGAGCAGGCATTGCCCTGGGCAGAAAGCACGGAAAACAAGTAAAGCTGAAGGACTAGACGCTGCTGCTTTGCCCGCCCCCAGAGAAGACGAGACCTTGTGCCGGTTTTACTCGTTTCAGCCTAAACGCTTGGCGTGGCAATGAAGGGGACGGCAGCAGGTGTCAGTGAAGGAACAAGCTCTGCTTTGTTGCTTACCTGCGTAATGGTAATCAGCCAAGGGATGGCCTTGAGGTGTGGCAGGCCCCCCTGAGAGCAGCATCTCCAGAGCCTCCTGCAAGATCAAAGGGGAAAAGGCTTTAGCTGCCCCACCACATGGAAAGGAACCAAAGAAAGGTCAAGGCTGCCTTTCAGCTACTTTGCCTCTTGAGGCATTCAGTCCACTGGATGGCATCTGGGTCAGACACGGTTACTTGCTGCCAATGCCTCGATTTTGCCGCCCAACCCTTTGATCGTGCCCCCCAAGAGTGGCATGTGGCTCACCAGCTCCCTGATTTTGCTCCTCCCGCACCCAGAACTGCCTCAGCTTGCTGAGGCTTCTGGAAATTTCCCCTCAGTGCAGCCCAAAATGTCTTTGAGAGCACAGGTGCCCAGGAGATGTGCAAGGTACCAGGCTGCGGCACCCTCCGCCGGTGCCTCCGGGAGAGATGTTCTCCCTGCTCGAGCCATTTGGGCTCAGCCCTGGCACCAGTGGAGGAGACCGAGCAGGCAGCAAGTGCTCGGCTTCCTGCAGTGAACTGCCTTCTTGCAAGAGCAGCCAGGAAAGGCTGTCGCGCTGGCCGGGCCTTATTCATTGTTCCCTGTGCGCTCTTCTGTGCGCCCAAGCAGCCGCTTCTTACCGGAACGCTGCCGCGTGCCTGGTGCAGGCAGTGCAGGGCGCGCTCCAGGTTAGCTGCTGCCCTGGGAAGGCCACGGGAGCTGGCCATGTCCAACAGTTCTCTCACTGCAAGCACAAGGAAAACCCGCCGAGAGTCAGGCTTGAGCCAAGAAAGGGGAAAGCTTGAGATACAAGGGAGAAGGAAAGCACAGGAGCTAAAGACAGCAGGTTGGAGAGCATGGAAAGGCTAGCAAAGAAAGAAAGAAAGAAAGAAAGAAAGAAAGAAAGAAAGAAAGAAAGGGGCAGCTGAACCAGGGGCCTGCACAATGCTGGCTCTCCCTCCAAAGCAGCTTTTGTAAACGGAGGACGGCGGGGCCCATCTCCCTTCTTCGGGTGGCAAACGTCCCTGACCAACGTGGAGAGCAGGAAAGTTGTTCTTTGTCCTGCTCTGCTGCACAAGCAGAGCATTCTCCTTGCCTCTAACACGGCCACGCGGGAAGATGGGCGAGACAAGGAGAGAAGCAGAGCGTGCCAAAAGCTGCCTTTTTGGCAAAATGGGAGCGTTTTACACCCCCAAATATCTCAGGGCTGGAAGGAAAGCTTGACAGCTACCTCTGTCAGGTTTGTCCATGTCAGAGTCATCTTCCCCGCAGGGCTTCCAGACCAGGGATGCAGGCTCTTCATCGTCGCTTGGTGCTCTGCTCTGCAGCTCGGGGAGCTCGGCCTGAAAGTCACTGCCAACGTTGATGCGTCTAAAAGAAAGAAGGAAGGGGAGGTAAGAGAGGCAAGTGCTCAGGAGACACGTCCCTGTGGACCCACGGGCTTGGGCCAATCCCACCCCGACACTGAAATCGCAGCTGTGCTCCTCGCCATGGCTCAAGTTTGCCGTCCTGTAATGCCTATGCCAAAACTCACGGCCGAAGGTGGGCTCTTGCTTTCCTTTTCATTGTGCCTCTCCTTTCCGCCTGGAAGAGACAAAAAGGATGCTGCAGATAAAAATGCTTCTGCCCACAGGTGTCCGTCGCCTTCCTTCTCATGCTCATGCTGGCCAACCAGAAAATCCTCTGTCCCAGCTGGCCTCAGTTGGGTGGAATTGCAAGTGGCAAAGAAGAAACTCTAGCAAGACATTAAAACATAATGTGCCTGCAACTGATGAAAGTGTGCAGGTATATAAGGATGGCTGAAAGCTGACTGTTTTCTGTAGGTGAAAGGCAGTCTTGGAAGGGAAGCCCGTGCAACTGCTTGCATGCCCTGAACACCAGGGATCACAGAGGAGAAGTCCTATCTTTCTGGTTCCTAAAGCTTTGCAGGAGGGCTGAGCAGAGCCAGGGCCCAACAGGATTTGTTGACACTGAAGCCCTGAAGTGCTCAGTAATGACCAGATAGTTTGGGGGTCAGCACAGCATAGTTTTAGGACTTCCGTGGCTCCCAAGAGCTTTTATGCGGGTCATCAGTGGACGAGAATGTGGAACTGCCCTGTGACTGCTCTCTACGTCCTCTAGGGAAAGGTCTGTGTTTCAGCTGGAGAAGCTGGACGCCTCTTTCGTGCGTCAACTCATCTTGGGAAAATGACCACAGGCCAGGTGTGTCATGGTTGGTGAGACAGCCAGCTGGAGCCTCCTGCCTTTCTCTTAGTGCTTTGAGGACAAGGGGGCATTTCCTTACCTTGGACGGTCCCAAAGTGCTGTGGGGATGCCTGGCGGCGGACAAGGAGATGAGGATGTGGGTCCAGAGGCCAGCTGTGGCACTGAGGCCAGGAGGTGTCTGCTCAGGGACAGCCCAGGAGCAGATGGTGAGGCTGCTGCTCCACCGCTGGTGCACCAGTGTTCCAGCAAGGGCCGCAGGAGTGGAAGACAACGACAGTTGCTACGGGAACAGCCCAACATTCCATGCAGAACCCCAGGGCACCCAGGGGACGCAAACAGGGATGGGCCAGCTTTGCCTCTTCTGCTGCTTCTGGTGCAAGCTTGCTCCGAGCACCTTCCCGTTGGGGCATTTCTCGTCAGTCCTCTGGACGGGGCAAAGCAGCGCAGGGACAGCTCTGGGTCTTCTTCTCTGTGCTTGTCTGGAAGGCGCCTGCAGCTGCAGCTGCGCAGGAGCCTGGCTCTGTCAGAGGAGCCCGACCGCATTGGCTGCACTGGAGAAGCAGAAGCACTCGTGCTGCTGGCTCTCCTGCGGCTCGCAGGGGAGCAAGAGACTGCAAGGTGTCCCGAGGAGAGCCAAGTGCAAAGCTTTCTCTGCCAGTGGAGGCATCCATCCTGCCCCTTTCTAAATTGTCTGCTGCCTAATAAAGTGGCTTGGTGTTTTCCCTCCTTTGGACTGCTGAGCTGGTCTCTCGCCTCAACACTCATTCCTTGAAACCGGGACAAACAGGATGTTTTCCAGGGCAATTGGTGGGGACAGCCCACCAGCAAATAAATCCTTAGCAAAGAGCTCATGCAGAATTGCTCGGCCTTTCTTCCAGCTCCCTTGAAGGAGCCAGATGTTGGTCTCAAAAGCCTGGGGGATTCGTCTAGGAGGCGGACAGTAACAGAATTACTTTTTCACACCAACAGCCTTCCCATTATTTTAGTACGGAGGTCCCAGATATGGCAAAACCCAGCGGGTTTTCCTGCTCTCCTGCCTGATGTTAAGCTAAAGCAAATGTTGCTTCCCTAGCAGGGTGCTTGTTACAGACACACACACACGCAGCCAGCCACCGGCAAAGGGAGGGGGAGGCTGTAACAAGGTCCCCTGCAAAGCAGATACTTTGTAGGCTCCAAATCCCGCCTGCACCTGCTCCATCAGAAAAGGGCCATGTTGTCCCTTGTGTCAGTGTCCCGGAGGCAGCCTGGGAATTGCCCCGGCCCGTCCCTGGCCGCACCTCCATCCTCCCCAGCCCCGGCTCCCAAAGCTTTGGCAGGCAGTGCCATTTACTGGGCCACATAAAGGAGGGACTTGGAGGCTTCTTTGGTGCAAATAGCAAAGCTGTGAGAAGTGAGAGGAGAATGTTCACAGCCGCTTTGCTTCAGCTAAGGAGGTTGGTGGAGCCCCAGAGCGGGCCGCCGATCCTTGAAAGAGAAGCTGAAACGCAACTACTCATTTCTTTGTAGTGCATGTGCTGGTTGTTAACGTTCCAGAATCGGAGAGGTTAGAAAAGTCCTGCAAGGTGCTCAAGCCCATCTGTCCAGCAAAACTGAACAAAGCTTTGTTGCTGGGTGACAGAAGGCACTAAAAGGGGCAGCTTTGATCCCTCCGCGCATCATGAGACAAGGCCAGTCCTTCAGACCCGATTCATTGAATTCAACAAAGGCTCCCTTTCCACTCCCAGCTGAGATTTTTAGGAATCAAAGGATGCAAGCCCACCGTTAGTCCACTGGCAGTAATGGGGACACACCTGTGTAAGTCCCGCCAGATGAGCAAGGGGCCGTGCCTGCGGGAGGAGGCACGTGCCCACATTCTTGTCTCGGGGCAGATGCTTGGGCTTGCAGCACCAAAGAAATGCAACGAACATTGAGCCGTTTCAGACAGACAAAAAAAAGACAAAATGCAACAAACTTTGGTTTAATGAACAAGACAGCTTTTGTCTTAACAGAGGCAAAATGACGAAAGAGGGAGCATAGCCAATAACACCAAATCTCTTACATTGACTGATAAATCTAACTACTAACAATTGCTACTAACTACTAACAAGTTTTTTACTAATACTAATGCATCTTAGCTCGTCAAGAGAGAAATGCCTATCTAGTAAACTACACAGAAGAATTAACAGCCCTAAAACTTCAGGAACTATCTTATCTCTATCTAGTCCTCTTGACGGCTGACTCTTGCTAGCCCTGCCAGCCAGCTCGTAGCTGCAGGGCTAATTTGGTCTTTTCTTCTTAGCGAGAGCCTCTGCTTCCTTCCGTGGGCGATGTCTTCTCCTGTGCGCGTTCCTTTCCTTCACGGTTGCAAACACCCTGGAAGGCAGGAAACAAAGCATCCACTGTCAATTCAACACACACCATTAAACCAAGCTCCCAGTTCTCTGTTGCTCCATATGAATGTCAGTCTTCTCAGGCTGCGACACCTTTGTAACTTGATCAGCACCCTGACTGTTTCTTGTTTCAGTTCCTTGCAATTTTGTCCTCTTTTTGCTTCATCCTACTTTGAATTCCAGCAGCACCACCCAAGCAAGCTTTGGTGTGCCTATTCCCACTTGTAAGAATTGTGCCTTGCTGGGGCGCGGCAAGGCTTCCGTCCAAATGCTGGGGTTTAACTGAGCTCTTTGCATTTCAAGTGGGCTGTAACGTTGACCACGGCCGCCAGGGGCCATCCCCCAAGTGGCCTCGGCTTGCCCTGTGCTGCCTTTGGAAAGGGTCAGCCCGTTTTGGTGCAAAGGGCCAGGCTCTGAGCAGAAAGAGGGAGAAGTTGCGTACCGTCGGCACTGCCCGCACGGGAAGGGGCCTCCCGCCGAAGGGGCCGGCTGGGGCGGTTGGCAGCAGGGACACTCGGCGTTGCGGGCCCTCCTGCGGCTTCTCTTCCCTGTGTCCCCATGCTCCTTTCTGGGAGGGCTTTTGCTGCTCTTTGCTTCGCCCACACTCTGGAAATCAAAGAATCCTTCTCAGTTTCTCCTTCTTCTCACAAAGCTGGAAATCAGAGCGTCCAGCGCAAAAATCTCTTGGCTTAAGCAAATTCCTCCAAACCCTGAAGAGCTGAGAAAATGCCTGCCTTGGGCGGTGGGCTGTGGCGGGGTGCAACACAGCCCCTTGGAGGAAGAAAAGAAAAAAACACCTCCTTTCTAGTGCCCAGAGGGAGGGGATTCATGTGGGTATCTGTAGTTCTATGTTCCTTATTTACACCTCTCTGCCTCCTATCTCTTTGTCTCTATTTTCCCTCCACGAATGCCTAGGGAAAGGCATTTAAATTCAGTCCGGTTAGTGAAGACATGTGGCTACCCGGTTTCTACTACCCAAAATGATCTCTTTCTCTGTGAACCAAATATCCGGTTTGCCGGTAAGGAAAGTCTGAGCGGAGACACAGCACCAGCAGGTCCTTTCTGGCTGGAAGGCTGGGATGGTAGAGAAGATACCTGAAAATGTGCAGCATCTCCGTCTAGGCAGGCAGGATTGGTGGTGTTAACAAGGGGGCGGGGGGAGGGTTGGGGGGAATTTGAGGACCAGATTGGAATCAGCGAGGGTGCCAGCCCTTGAGAAACCAGTCTAGAGAGCATGCAAGCCCATTTTGGTGAAGGTACAGCTTCGTTAGGTCAAAGTTGTTCTCCAGAACTGCCTATTCCAGAGCAGCAGCCCAATGAAGCTCTGGGCAGCATCTGCTGTGCCTTTCCCGGGGCACGGGACGATGTGATGCTGGCAGAGCGGTGGCTCGCATGGCTCGCCGGCGGGTTTTGTCCCCCCTTCTCCCTCTCGCTTGACCCTCCTGCTTGTCTTGGATGTCCTCCCACTGACCTGAGCAAGAGTGCTGTCAAGTTTGTGTTCTTTTTTCCAGGAGTAGTAGTACTCCACACACTGTGCCACAGTCTTGCTCTGAACCTGTTGAGAAGAGAAAAAGAAGGAATCTGAAATGGCCGTGGTGCAGGGTGCGTTGGAGTAAAAGCAGAGTATGGGGTAAAGTAGCAAGTAAAATCATGGAGCAAATTGAGTAGGGCATAAAATGCAGGAACTAGGGAATAGAAGAGGCGTTATGCCACGTAGAAAGCCGTGTCTTGTGCTACGTAACGGATAAGAAATGTAATGCACAGATCACCAACAAATCCATCTAGCACAGTTGTTCTTTCCCGCGTTCCCTCCAGCTGTCCCAGCACAATGTGTTGAGGAAGCAGCAGTAAGTAGCAGCAGCAGCAGACGCATGAGACAAGTGGGGCAGAATGAATCTTTGTCTTCCAAAGGAGCTTGGAGAAAAGGGCCGGAGAGGCAGACTCACGGCTTTCAAGCAGGCCTTGTATGGGCAGGAAACGGATGTCCCGTTTCTTGGTAATTTGAATATTTTTGGTATTTGGGAAGAGAGAGACTGAATTCCAGGATCTGGTCCCAGGAATAACGCACATTTCCTTCTGATGATCTGCCAGGGTAAAGAGTGTCCTATGGCTTTACCTGCTTCTGGATGAGATGAAAATCCTTGCCATAGCTGTGAAAAGCCTTCTGGAAGGACTCCTCCTCCTCAGGTGTCCATCTATCAGAGCCTGGCAATAAAAAGCAGCAGGCAAATTGATCCCTGTAGCCACTCGGAGTAGAACCCACTGGCCGCCAAAAGGAATCCACTGGCGCCATCCATCCTATCCTTCACCTGTGTACATGTGTGGTCCCTCAGAAAGCAAGGAAGACACGAGCAGGCATTGCCCAGGGCAGAAAGCACGGAAAACAAGTAAAGCTGAAGGACTAGACGCTGCTGCTTTGCCCGCCCCCAGAGAAGACGAGACCTTGTGCCGGTTTTACTCGTTTCAGCCTAAACGCTTGGCGTGGCAATGAAGGGGACGGCAGCAGGTGTCAGTGAAGGAACAAGCTCTGCTTTGTTGCTTACCTGCGTAATGGTAATCAGCCAAGGGATGGCCTTGAGGTGTGGCAGGCCCCCCTGAGAGCAGCATCTCCAGAGCCTCCTGCAAGATCAAAGGGGAAAAGGCTTTAGCTGCCCCACCACATGGAAAGGAACCAAAGAAAGGTCAAGGCTGCCTTTCAGCTACTTTGCCTCTTGAGGCATTCAGTCCACTGGATGGCATCTGGGTCAGACACGGTTACTTGCTGCCAATGCCTCGATTTTGCCGCCCAACCCTTTGATCGTGCCCCCCAAGAGTGGCATGTGGCTCACCAGCTCCCTGATTTTGCTCCTCCCGCACCCAGAACTGCCTCAGCTTGCTGAGGCTTCTGGAAATTTCCCCTCAGTGCAGCCCAAAATGTCTTTGAGAGCACAGGTGCCCAGGAGATGTGCAAGGTACCAGGCTGCGGCACCCTCCGCCGGTGCCTCCGGGAGAGATGTTCTCCCTGCTCGAGCCATTTGGGCTCAGCCCTGGCACCAGTGGAGGAGACCGAGCAGGCAGCAAGTGCTCGGCTTCCTGCAGTGAACTGCCTTCTTGCAAGAGCAGCCAGGAAAGGCTGTCGCGCTGGCCGGGCCTTATTCATTGTTCCCTGTGCGCTCTTCTGTGCGCCCAAGCAGCCGCTTCTTACCGGAACGCTGCCGCGTGCCTGGTGCAGGCAGTGCAGGGCGCGCTCCAGGTTAGCTGCTGCCCTGGGAAGGCCACGGGAGCTGGCCATGTCCAACAGTTCTCTCACTGCAAGCACAAGGAAAACCCGCCGAGAGTCAGGCTTGAGCCAAGAAAGGGGAAAGCTTGAGATACAAGGGAGAAGGAAAGCACAGGAGCTAAAGACAGCAGGTTGGAGAGCATGGAAAGGCTAGCAAAGGAAGAAAGAAAGAAAGAAAGAAAGAAAGAAAGAAAGAAAGAAAGAAAGAAAGAAAGAAAGGGGCAGCTGAACCAGGGGCCTGCACAATGCTGGCTCTCCCTCCAAAGCAGCTTTTGTAAACGGAGGACGGCGGGGCCCATCTCCCTTCTTCGGGTGGCAAACGTCCCTGACCAACGTGGAGAGCAGGAAAGTTGTTCTTTGTCCTGCTCTGCTGCACAAGCAGAGCATTCTCCTTGCCTCTAACACGGCCACGCGGGAAGATGGGCGAGACAAGGAGAGAAGCAGAGCGTGCCAAAAGCTGCCTTTTTGGCAAAACGGGAGCGTTTTACACCCCCAAATATCTCAGGGCTGGAAGGAAAGCTTGACAGCTACCTCTGTCAGGTTTGTCCATGTCAGAGTCATCTTCCCCCCAGGGCTTCCAGACCAGGGATGCAGGCTCTTCATCGTCGCTTGGTGCTCTGCTCTGCAGCTCGGGGAGCTCGGCCTGAAAGTCACTGCCAACGTTGATGCGTCTAGAAGAAAGAAGGAAGGGGAGGTAAGAGAGGCAAGTGCTCAGGAGACACGTCCCCGTGGACCCACGGGCTTGGGCCAATCCCACCCCGACACTGAAATCGCAGCTGTGCTCCTCGCCATGGCTCAAGTTTGCCGTCCTGTAATGCCTATGCCAAAACTCACGGCCGAAGGTGGGCTCTTGCTTTCCTTTTCATTGTGCCTCTCCTTTCCGCCTGGAAGAGACAAAAAGGATGCTGCAGATAAAAATGCTTCTGCCCACAGGTGTCCGTAGCCTTCCTTCTCATGCTCATGCTGGCCAACCAGAAAATCCTCTGTCCCAGCTGGCCTCAGTTGGGTGGAATTGCAAGTGGCAAAGAAGAAACTCTAGCAAGACATTAAAACATAATGTGCCTGCAACTGATGAAAGTGTGCAGGTATATAAGGATGGCTGAAAGCTGACTGTTTTCTGTAGGTGAAAGGCAGTCTTGGAAGGGAAGCCCGTGCAACTGCTTGCATGCCCTGAACACCAGGGATCACAGAGGAGAAGTCCTATCTTTCTGGTTCCTAAAGCTTTGCAGGAGGGCTGAGCAGAGCCAGGGCCCAACAGGATTTGTTGACACTGAAGCCCTGAAGTGCTCAGTAATGACCAGATAGTTTGGGGGTCAGCACAGCATAGTTTTAGGACTTCCGTGGCTCCCAAGAGCTTTTATGCGGGTCATCAGTGGACGAGAATGTGGAACTGCCCTGTGACTGCTCTCTACGTCCTCTAGGGAAAGGTCTGTGTTTCAGCTGGAGAAGCTGGACGCCTCTTTCGTGCGTCAACTCATCTTGGGAAAATGACCACAGGCCAGGTGTGTCATGGTTGGTGAGACAGCCAGCTGGAGCCTCCTGCCTTTCTCTTAGTGGTTTGAGGACAACGGGGCATTTCCTTACCTTGGACGGTCCCAAAGTGCTGTGGGGATGCCTGGCGGCGGACAAGGAGATGAGGATGTGGGTCCAGAGGCCAGCTGTGGCGCTGAGGCCAGGAGGTGTCTGCTCAGGGACAGCCCAGGAGCAGATGGTGCAGCTCCTGCTCCACTGCTGGTGCACCAGTGTTCCAGCAAGAGCCGCAGGAGTGGAAGACAATGACAGTTGCTACGGGAACAGCCCAACATTCCATGCAGAACCCCAGGGCACCCAGGGGACGCAAACAGGGATGGGCCAGCTTTGCCTCTTCTGCTGCTTCTGGTGCAAGCTTGCTCCGAGCACCTTCCCATTGGGGCATTTCTCGTCAGTCCTCTGGACGGGGCAAAGCAGCGCAGGGACAGCTCTGGGTCTTCTTCTCTGTGCTTGTCTGGAAGGCGCCTGCAGCTGCAGCTGCGCAGGAGCCTGGCTCTGTCAGAGGAGCCCGACCGCATTGGCTGCACTGGAGAAGCAGAAGCACTCGTGCTGCTGGCTCTCCTGCAGCTCGCAGGGGAGCAAGAGACTGCAAGGTGTCCCGTGGAGAGCCAAGTGCAAAGCTTTCTCTGCCAGTGGAGGCATCCATCCTGCCCCTTTCTAAATTGTCTGCTGCCTAATAAAGTGGCTTGGTGTTTTCCCTCCTTCGGGCTGCTGAGCTGGTCTCTCGCCTCAACACTCATTCCTTGAAACGGGGACAAACAGGATGTTTTCCAGGGCAATTGGTGGGGACAGCCCACCAGCAAATAAATCCTTAGCAAAGAGCTCATGCAGAATTGCTCGGCCTTTCTTCCAGCTCCCTTGAAGGAGCCAGATGTTGGTCTCAAAAGCCTGGGGGATTCGTCTAGGAGGCGGACAGTAACAGAATTACTTTTTCACACCAACAGCCTTCCCATTATTTTAGTACGGAGGTCCCAGATATGGCAAAACCCAGCGGGTTTTCCTGCTCTCCTGCCTGATGTTAAGCTAAAGCAAATGTTGCTTCCCTAGCAGGGTGCTTGTTACAGACACACACACACACACACACACACACACACACACACAGCCAGCCACCAGCAAAGGGAGGGGGAGGCTGTAACAAGGTCCCCTGCAAAGCAGATACTTTGTAGACTCCAAATCCCGCCTGCACCTGCTCCATCAGAAAAGGGCCATGTTGTCCCTTGTGTCAGTGTCCCGGAGGCAGCCTGGGAATTGCCCCGGCCCGTCCCTGGCCGCACCTCCATCCTCCCCAGCCCCGGCTCCCAAAGCTTTGGCAGGCAGTGCCATTTACTGGGCCACATAAAGGAGGGACTTGGAGGCTTCTTTGGTGCAAATAGCAAAGCTGTGAGAAGTGAGAGGAGAATGTTCACAGCCGCTTTGCTTCAGCTAAGGAGGTTGGTGGAGCCCCAGAGCGGGCCGCCGATCCTTGAAAGAGAAGCTGAAACGCAACGACTCATTTCTTTGTAGTGCATGTGCTGGTTGTTAACGTTCCAGAATCGGAGAGGTTAGAAAAGTCCTGCAAGGTGCTCAAGCCCATCTGTCCAGCAAAACTGAACAAAGCTTTGTTGCTGGGTGACAGAAGGCACTAAAAGGGGCAGCTTTGATCCCTCCGCGCATCATGAGACAAGGCCAGTCCTTCAGACCCGATTCATTGAATTCAACAAAGGCTCCCTTTCCACTCCCAGCTGAGATTTTTAGGAATCAAAGGATGCAAGCCCACCGTTAGTCCACTGGCAGTAATGGGGACACACCTGTGTAAGTCCCGCCAGCTGAGCAAGGGGCCGTGCCTGCGGGAGGAGGCACGTGCCCACATTCTTGTCTCGGGGCAGATGCTTGGGCTTGCAGCACCAAAGAAATGCAACGAACATTGAGCCGTTTCAGACAGACAAAAAAAGACAAAATGCAACAAACTTTGGTTTAATGAACAAGACAGCTTTTGTCTTAACAAAGGCAAAAGGACGAAAGAGGGAGCATAGCCAATAACACCAAATCTCTTACATTGACTGATAAATCTAACTACTAACAATTGCTACTAACTACTAACAAGTTTTTTACTAATACTAATGCATCTTAGCTCGTCAAGAGAGAAATGCCTATCTAGTAAACTACACAGAAGAATTAACAGCCCTAAAACTTCAGGAACTATCTTATCTCTATCTAGTCCTCTTGACGGCTGACTCTTGCTAGCCCTGCCAGCCAGCTCGTAGCTGCAGGGCTAATTTGGTCTTTTCTTCTTAGCGAGAGCCTCTGCTTCCTTCCGTGGGCGATGTCTTCTCCTGTGCGCGTTCCTTTCCTTCACGGTTGCAAACACCCTGGAAGGCAGGAAACAAAGCATCCACTGTCAATTCAACACACACCATTAAACCAAGCTCCCAGTTCTCTGTTGCTCTATATGAATGTCAGTCTTCTCAGGCTGCGACACCTTTGTAACTTGATCAGCACCCTGACTGTTTCTTGTTTCAGTTCCTTCCAATTTTGTCCTCTTTTTGCTTCATCCTACTTTGAATTCCAGCAGCACCACCCAAGCAAGCTTTGGTGTGCCTATTCCCACTTGTAAGAATTGTGCCTTGCTGGGGCGCGGCAAGGCTTCCGTCCAAATGCTGGGGTTTAACTGAGCTCTTTGCGTTTCAAGTGGGCTGTAACGTTGACCACGGCCGCCAGGGGCCATCCCCCAAGTGGCCTCGGCTTGCCCTGTGCTGCCTTTGGAAAGGGTCAGCCCGTTTTGGTGCAAAGGGCCAGGCTCTGAGCAGAAAGAGGGAGAAGTTGCGTACCGTCGGCACTGCCCGCACGGGAAGGGGCCTCCCGCCGAAGGGGCCGGCTGGGGCGGTTGGCAGCAGGGACACTCGGCGTTGCAGGCCCTCCTGCGGCTTCTCTTCCCTGTGTCCCCATGCTCCTTTCTGGGAGGGCTTTTGCTGCTCTTTGCTTCGCCCACACTCTGGAAATCAAAGAATCCTTCTCAGTTTCTCCTTCTTCTCACAAAGCTGGAAATCAGAGCGTCCAGCGCAAAAATCTCTTGGCCTAAGCAAATTCCTCCAAACCATGAAGAGCTGAGAAAATGCCTGCCTTGGGCGGTGGGCTGTGGCGGGGTGCAACACAGCCCCTTGGAGGAAGAAAAGAAAAAAGCACCTCCTTTCTAGTGCCCAGAGGGAGGGGATTCATGTGGGTATCTGTAGTTCTATGTTTCTTATTTACACCTCTCTGCCTCCTATCTCTTTGTCTCTATTTTCCCTCCACGAATGCCTAGGGAAAGGCATTTAAATTCAGTCCGGTTAGTGAAGACACGTGGCTACCCGGTTTCTACTACCCAAAATGATCTCTATCTCTGTGAACCAAATTCCGGTTTGCCGGTAAGGAAAGTCTGAGCGGAGACACAGCACGGGCAGGTCCTTTCTGGCCGGAAGGCTGGGATGCTAGAGAAGATGCCTGAAAATGTGCAGCATCTCCGTCAAGGCAGGCAGGATTGGTGGTGTTAGCAAGGGGGCGGGGGGGGTGGGGGTGAATTTGAGGACCAGATTGGAATCAGCGAGGGTGCCAGCCCTTGAGAAACCAGTCTAGAGAGCATGCAAGCCCAATTTGGTGAAGGTACTGCTTTGCTGGGTCAAAGTTGTGCTCCAGAACTGCCTGTTTCAGAGCAGCAGCCCAATGAAGCTCTGGGCAGCATCTGCTGTGCCTTTCCCGGGGCACGGGACGATGTGATGCTGGCAGAGCGGTGGCTCGCATGGCTCGCCGGCGGGTTTTGTCCCCCCTTCTCCCTCTCGCTTGACCCTCCTGCTTGTCTTGGATGTCCTCCCACTCACCTGAGCAAGAGTGCTGTCAAGTTTGTGTTCTTTTTTCCAGGAGTAGTAGTACTCCACACACTGTGCCACAGTCTTGCTCTGAACCTGTTGAGAAGAGAAAAAGAAGGAATCTGAAATGGCCGTGGTGCAGGGTGCGTTGGAGTAAAAGCAGAGTATGGGGTAAAGTAGCAAGTAAAATCATGGAGCAAATTGAGTAGGGCATAAAATGCAGGAACTAGGGAATAGAAGAGGCGTTATGCCACGTAGAAAGCCGCGTCTTGTGCTACGTAACGGATAAGAAATGTAATGCACAGATCACCAACAAATCCATCTAGCACAGTTGTTCTTTCCCGCGTTCCCTCCAGCTGTCCCAGCACAATGTGTTGAGGAAGCAGCAGTAAGTAGCAGCAGCAGCAGACGCATGAGACAAGTGGGGCAGAATGAATCTTTGTCTTCCAAAGGAGCTTGGAGAAAAGGGCCGGAGAGGCAGACTCACGGCTTTCAAGCAGGCCTTGTATGGGCAGGAAACGGATGTCCCGTTTCTTGGTAATTTGAATATTTTTGGTATTTGGGAAGAGAGAGACTGAATTCCAGGATCTGGTCCCAGGAATAACGCACATTTCCTTCTGATGATCTGCCAGGGTAAAGAGTGTCCTATGGCTTTACCTGCTTCTGGATGAGATGAAAATCCTTGCCATAGCTGTGAAAAGCCTTCTGGAAGGACTCCTCCTCCTCAGGTGTCCATCTATCAGAGCCTGGCAATAAAAAGCAGCAGGCAAATTGATCCCTGTAGCCACTCAGAGTAGAACCCACTGGCCGCCAAAAGGAAATCGGCGCCATCCATCCTATCCTTCACCTGTGTACATGTGTGGTCCCTCAGAAAGCAAGGAAGACACGAGCAGGCATTGCCCTGGGCAGAAAGCACGGAAAACAAGTAAAGCTGAAGGACTAGACGCTGCTGCTTTGCCCGCCCCCAGAGAAGACGAGACCTTGTGCCGGTTTTACTCGTTTCAGCCTAAACGCTTGGCGTGGCAATGAAGGGGACGGCAGCAGGTGTCAGTGAAGGAACAAGCTCTGCTTTGTTGCTTACCTGCGTAATGGTAATCAGCCAAGGGATGGCCTTGAGGTGTGGCAGGCCCCCCTGAGAGCAGCATCTCCAGAGCCTCCTGCAAGATCAAAGGGGAAAAGGCTTTAGCTGCCCCACCACATGGAAAGGAACCAAAGAAAGGTCAAGGCTGCCTTTCAGCTACTTTGCCTCTTGAGGCATTCAGTCCACTGGATGGCATCTGGGTCAGACACGGTTACTTGCTGCCAATGCCTCGATTTTGCCGCCCAACCCTTTGATCGTGCCCCCCAAGAGTGGCATGTGGCTCACCAGCTCCCTGATTTTGCTCCTCCCGCACCCAGAACTGCCTCAGCTTGCTGAGGCTTCTGGAAATTTCCCCTCAGTGCAGCCCAAAATGTCTTTGAGAGCACAGGTGCCCAGGAGATGTGCAAGGTACCAGGCTGCGGCACCCTGCGCCGGTGCCTCCAGGAGAGATGTTCTCCCTGCTTGAGCCATTTGGGCTCAGCCCTGGCACCAGTGGAGGAGACCGAGCAGGCAGCAAGTGCTCGGCTTCCTGCAGTGAACTGCCTTCTTGCAAGAGCAGCCAGGAAAGGCTGTCGCGCTGGCCGGGCCTTATTCATTGTTCCCTGTGCGCTCTTCTGTGCGCCCAAGCAGCCGCTTCTTACCGGAACGCTGCCGCGTGCCTGGTGCAGGCAGTGCAGGGCGCGCTCCAGGTTAGCTGCTGCCCTGGGAAGGCCACGGGAGCTGGCCATGTCCAACAGTTCTCTCACTGCAAGCACAAGGAAAACCCGCCGAGAGTCAGGCTTGAGCCAAGAAAGGGGAAAGCTTGAGATACAAGGGAGAAGGAAAGCACAGGAGCTAAAGACAGCAGGTTGGAGAGCATGGAAAGGCTAGCAAAGAAAGAAAGAAAGAAAGAAAGAAAGAAAGAAAGAAAGAAAGAAAGAAAGAGGCAGCTGAACCAGGGGCCTGCACAATGCTGGCTCTCCCTCCAAAGTAGCTTTTGTAAACGGAGGACGGCGGGGCCCATCTCCCTTCTTCGGGTGGCAAACGTCCCTGACCAACGTGGAGAGCAGGAAAGTTGTTCTTTGTCCTGCTCTGCTGCACAAGCAGAGCATTCTCCTTGCCTCTAACACGGCCACGCGGGAAGATGGGCGAGACAAGGAGAGAAGCAGAGCGTGCCAAAAGCTGCCTTTTTGGCAAAACGGGAGCGTTTTACACCCCCAAATATCTCAGGGCTGGAAGGAAAGCTTGACAGCTACCTCTGTCAGGTTTGTCCATGTCAGAGTCATCTTCCCCGCAGGGCTTCCAGACCAGGGATGCAGGCTCTTCATCGTCGCTTGGTGCTCTGCTCTGCAGCTCGGGGAGCTCGGCCTGAAAGTCACTGCCAACGTTGATGCGTCTAAAAGAAAGAAGGAAGGGGAGGTAAGAGAGGCAAGTGCTCAGGAGACACGTCCCTGTGGACCCACGGGCTTGGGCCAATCCCACCCCGACACTGAAATCGCAGCTGTGCTCCTCGCCATGGCTCAAGTTTGCCGTCCTGTAATGCCTATGCCAAAACTCACGGCCGAAGGTGGGCTCTTGCTTTCCTTTTCATTGTGCCTCTCCTTTCCGCCTGGAAGAGACAAAAAGGATGCTGCAGATAAAAATGCTTCTGCCCACAGGTGTCCGTCGCCTTCCTTCTCATGCTCATGCTGGCCAACCAGAAAATCCTCTGTCCCAGCTGGCCTCAGTTGGGTGGAATTGCAAGTGGCAAAGAAGAAACTCTAGCAAGACATTAAAACATAATGTGCCTGCAACTGATGAAAGTGTGCAGGTATATAAGGATGGCTGAAAGCTGACTGTTTTCTGTAGGTGAAAGGCAGTCTTGGAAGGGAAGCCCGTGCAACTGCTTGCATGCCCTGAACACCAGGGATCACAGAGGAGAAGTCCTATCTTTCTGGTTCCTAAAGCTTTGCAGGAGGGCTGAGCAGAGCCAGGGCCCAACAGGATTTGTTGACACTGAAGCCCTGAAGTGCTCAGTAATGACCAGATAGTTTGGGGGTCAGCACAGCATAGTTTTAGGACTTCCGTGGCTCCCAAGAGCTTTTATGCGGGTCATCAGTGGACGAGAATGTGGAACTGCCCTGTGACTGCTCTCTACGTCCTCTAGGGAAAGGTCTGTGTTTCAGCTGGAGAAGCTGGACGCCTCTTTCGTGCGTCAACTCATCTTGGGAAAATGACCACAGGCCAGGTGTGTCATGGTTGGTGAGACAGCCAGCTGGAGCCTCCTGCCTTTCTCTTAGTGCTTTGAGGACAAGGGGGCATTTCCTTACCTTGGACGGTCCCAAAGTGCTGTGGGGATGCCTGGCGGCGGACAAGGAGATGAGGATGTGGGTCCAGAGGCCAGCTGTGGCGCTGAGGCCAGGAGGTGTCTGCTCAGGGACAGCCCAGGAGCAGATGGTGAGGCTGCTGCTCCACCGCTGGTGCACCAGTGTTCCAGCAAGGGCCGCAGGAGTGGAAGACAACGACAGTTGCTACGGGAACAGCCCAACATTCCATGCAGAACCCCAGGGCACCCAGGGGACGCAAACAGGGATGGGCCAGCTTTGCCTCTTCTGCTGCTTCTGGTGCAAGCTTGCTCCGAGCACCTTCCCGTTGGGGCATTTCTCGTCAGTCCTCTGGACGGGGCAAAGCAGCGCAGGGACAGCTCTGGGTCTTCTTCTCTGTGCTTGTCTGGAAGGCGCCTGCAGCTGCAGCTGCGCAGGAGCCTGGCTCTGTCAGAGGAGCCCGACCGCATTGGCTGCACTGGAGAAGCAGAAGCACTCGTGCTGCTGGCTCTCCTGCGGCTCGCAGGGGAGCAAGAGACTGCAAGGTGTCCCGTGGAGAGCCAAGTGCAAAGCTTTCTCTGCCAGTGGAGGCATCCATCCTGCCCCTTTCTAAATTGTCTGCTGCCTAATAAAGTGGCTTGGTGTTTTCCCTCCTTTGGACTGCTGAGCTGGTCTCTCGCCTCAACACTCATTCCTTGAAACCGGGACAAACAGGATGTTTTCCAGGGCAATTGGTGGGGACAGCCCACCAGCAAATAAATCCTTAGCAAAGAGCTCATGCAGAATTGCTCGGCCTTTCTTCCAGCTCCCTTGAAGGAGCCAGATGTTGGTCTCAAAAGCCTGGGGGATTCGTCTAGGAGGCGGACAGTAACAGAATTACTTTTTCACACCAACAGCCTTCCCATTATTTTAGTACGGAGGTCCCAGATATGGCAAAACCCAGCGGGTTTTCCTGCTCTCCTGCCTGCTGTTAAGCTAAAGCAAATGTTGCTTCCCTAGCAGGGTGCTTGTTACAGACACACACACACGCAGCCAGCCACCGGCAAAGGGAGGGGGAGGCTGTAACAAGGTCCCCTGCAAAGCAGATACTTTGTAGGCTCCAAATCCCGCCTGCACCTGCTCCATCAGAAAAGGGCCATGTTGTCCCTTGTGTCAGTGTCCCGGAGGCAGCCTGGGAATTGCCCCGGCCCGTCCCTGGCCGCACCTCCATCCTCCCCAGCCCCGGCTCCCAAAGCTTTGGCAGGCAGTGCCATTTACTGGGCCACATAAAGGAGGGACTTGGAGGCTTCTTTGGTGCAAATAGCAAAGCTGTGAGAAGTGAGAGGAGAATGTTCACAGCCGCTTTGCTTCAGCTAAGGAGGTTGGTGGAGCCCCAGAGCGGGCCGCCGATCCTTGAAAGAGAAGCTGAAACGCAACTACTCATTTCTTTGTAGTGCATGTGCTGGTTGTTAACGTTCCAGAATCGGAGAGGTTAGAAAAGTCCTGCAAGGTGCTCAAGCCCATCTGTCCAGCAAAACTGAACAAAGCTTTGTTGCTGGGTGACAGAAGGCACTAAAAGGGGCAGCTTTGATCCCTCCGCGCATCATGAGACAAGGCCAGTCCTTCAGACCCGATTCATTGAATTCAACAAAGGCTCCCTTTCCACTCCCAGCTGAGATTTTTAGGAATCAAAGGATGCAAGCCCACCGTTAGTCCACTGGCAGTAATGGGGACACACCTGTGTAAGTCCCGCCAGATGAGCAAGGGGCCGTGCCTGCGGGAGGAGGCACGTGCCCACATTCTTGTCTCGGGGCAGATGCTTGGGCTTGCAGCACCAAAGAAATGCAACGAACATTGAGCCGTTTCAGACAGACAAAAAAAAGACAAAATGCAACAAACTTTGGTTTAATGAACAAGACAGCTTTTGTCTTAACAGAGGCAAAATGACGAAAGAGGGAGCATAGCCAATAACACCAAATCTCTTACATTGACTGATAAATCTAACTACTAACAATTGCTACTAACTACTAACAAGTTTTTTACTAATACTAATGCATCTTAGCTCGTCAAGAGAGAAATGCCTATCTAGTAAACTACACAGAAGAATTAACAGCCCTAAAACTTCAGGAACTATCTTATCTCTATCTAGTCCTCTTGACGGCTGACTCTTGCTAGCCCTGCCAGCCAGCTCGTAGCTGCAGGGCTAATTTGGTCTTTTCTTCTTAGCGAGAGCCTCTGCTTCCTTCCGTGGGCGATGTCTTCTCCTGTGCGCGTTCCTTTCCTTCACGGTTGCAAACACCCTGGAAGGCAGGAAACAAAGCATCCACTGTCAATTCAACACACACCATTAAACCAAGCTCCCAGTTCTCTGTTGCTCCATATGAATGTCAGTCTTCTCAGGCTGCGACACCTTTGTAACTTGATCAGCACCCTGACTGTTTCTTGTTTCAGTTCCTTGCAATTTTGTCCTCTTTTTGCTTCATCCTACTTTGAATTCCAGCAGCACCACCCAAGCAAGCTTTGGTGTGCCTATTCCCACTTGTAAGAATTGTGCCTTGCTGGGGCGCGGCAAGGCTTCCGTCCAAATGCTGGGGTTTAACTGAGCTCTTTGCCTTTCAAGTGGGCTGTAACGTTGACCACGGCCGCCAGGGGCCATCCCCCAAGTGGCCTCGGCTTGCCCTGTGCTGCCTTTGGAAAGGGTCAGCCCGTTTTGGTGCAAAGGGCCAGGCTCTGAGCAGAAAGAGGGAGAAGTTGCGTACCGTCGGCACTGCCCGCACGGGAAGGGGCCTCCCGCCGAAGGGGCCGGCTGGGGCGGTTGGCAGCAGGGACACTCGGCGTTGCGGGCCCTCCTGCGGCTTCTCTTCCCTGTGTCCCCATGCTCCTTTCTGGGAGGGCTTTTGCTGCTCTTTGCTTCGCCCACACTCTGGAAATCAAAGAATCCTTCTCAGTTTCTCCTTCTTCTCACAAAGCTGGAAATCAGAGCGTCCAGCGCAAAAATCTCTTGGCTTAAGCAAATTCCTCCAAACCCTGAAGAGCTGAGAAAATGCCTGCCTTGGGCGGTGGGCTGTGGCGGGGTGCAACACAGCCCCTTGGAGGAAGAAAAGAAAAAAACACCTCCTTTCTAGTGCCCAGAGGGAGGGGATTCATGTGGGTATCTGTAGTTCTATGTTCCTTATTTACACCTCTCTGCCTCCTATCTCTTTGTCTCTATTTTCCCTCCACGAATGCCTAGGGAAAGGCATTTAAATTCAGTCCGGTTAGTGAAGACATGTGGCTACCCGGTTTCTACTACCCAAAATGATCTCTATCTCTGTGAACCAAATTCCGGTTTGCCGGTAAGGAAAGTCTGAGCGGAGACACAGCACCGGCAGGTCCTTTCTGGCCGGAAGGCTGGGATGCTAGAGAAGATGCCTGAAAATGTGCAGCATCTCCGTCAAAGCAGGCAGGATTGGGGATGTTAACAAGGGGGCGGGGGGGGTGGGGGTGAATTTGAGGACCAGATTGGAATCAGCGAGGGTGCCAGCCCTTGAGAAACCAGTCTAGAGAGCATGCAAGCCCAATTTGGTGAAGGTACTGCTTTGCTGGGTCAAAGTTGTGCTCCAGAACTGCCTGTTTCAGAGCAGCAGCCCAATGAAGCTCTGGGCAGCATCTGCTGTGCCTTTCCCGGGGCACGGGACGATGTGATGCTGGCAGAGCGGTGGCTCGCATGGCTCGCCGGCGGGTTTTGTCCCCCCTTCTCCCTCTCGCTTGACCCTCCTGCTTGTCTTGGATGTCCTCCCACTGACCTGAGCAAGAGTGCTGTCAAGTTTGTGTTCTTTTTTCCAGGAGTAGTAGTACTCCACACACTGTGCCACAGTCTTGCTCTGAACCTGTTGAGAAGAGAAAAAGAAGGAATCTCAAATGGCCGTGGTGCAGGGTGCGTTGGAGTAAAAGCAGAGTATGGGGTAAAGTAGCAAGTAAAATCATGGAGCAAATTGAGTAGGGCATAAAATGCAGGAACTAGGGAATAGAAGAGGCGTTATGCCACGTAGAAAGCCGTGTCTTGTGCTACGTAACGGATAAGAGATGTAATGCACAGATCACCAACAAATCCATCTAGCACAGTTGTTCTTTCCCGCGTTCCCTCCGGCTGTCCCAGCACAATGTGTTGAGGAAGCAGCAGTAAGTAGCAGCAGCAGCAGACGCATGAGACAAGTGGGGCAGAATGAATCTTTGTCTTCCAAAGGAGCTTGGAGAAAAGGGCCGGAGAGGCAGACTCACGGCTTTCAAGCAGGCCTTGTATGGGCAGGAAACGGATGTCCCGTTTCTTGGTAATTTGAATATTTTTGGTATTTGGGAAGAGAGAGACTGAATTCCAGGATCTGGTCCCAGGAATAACGCACGTTTCCTTCTGATGATCTGCCAGGGTAAAGAGTGTCCTATGGCTTTACCTGCTTCTGGATGAGATGAAAATCCTTGCCATAGCTGTGAAAAGCCTTCTGGAAGGACTCCTCCTCCTCAGGTGTCCATCTATCAGAGCCTGGCAATAAAAAGCAGCAGGCAAATTGATCCCTGTAGCCACTCAGAGTAGAACCCACTGGCCGCCAAAAGGAAATCGGCGCCATCCATCCTATCCTTCACCTGTGTACATGTGTGGTCCCTCAGAAAGCAAGGAAGACACGAGCAGGCATTGCCCTGGGCAGAAAGCACGGAAAACAAGTAAAGCTGAAGGACTAGACGCTGCTGCTTTGCCCGCCCCCAGAGAAGACGAGACCTTGTGCCGGTTTTACTCGTTTCAGCCTAAACGCTTGGCGTGGCAATGAAGGGGACGGCAGCAGGTGTCAGTGAAGGAACAAGCTCTGCTTTGTTGCTTACCTGCGTAATGGTAATCAGCCAAGGGATGGCCTTGAGGTGTGGCAGGCCCCCCTGAGAGCAGCATCTCCAGAGCCTCCTGCAAGATCAAAGGGGAAAAGGCTTTAGCTGCCCCACCACATGGAAAGGAACCAAAGAAAGGTCAAGGCTGCCTTTCAGCTACTTTGCCTCTTGAGGCATTCAGTCCACTGGATGGCATCTGGGTCAGACACGGTTACTTGCTGCCAATGCCTCGATTTTGCCGCCCAACCCTTTGATCGTGCCCCCCAAGAGTGGCATGTGGCTCACCAGCTCCCTGATTTTGCTCCTCCCGCACCCAGAACTGCCTCAGCTTGCTGAGGCTTCTGGAAATTTCCCCTCAGTGCAGCCCAAAATGTCTTTGAGAGCACAGGTGCCCAGGAGATGTGCAAGGTACCAGGCTGCGGCACCCTGCGCCGGTGCCTCCAGGAGAGATGTTCTCCCTGCTCGAGCCATTTGGGCTCAGCCCTGGCACCAGTGGAGGAGACCGAGCAGGCAGCAAGTGCTCGGCTTCCTGCAGTGAACTGCCTTCTTGCAAGAGCAGCCAGGAAAGGCTGTCGCGCTGGCCGGGCCTTATTCATTGTTCCCTGTGCGCTCTTCTGTGCGCCCAAGCAGCCGCTTCTTACCGGAACGCTGCCGCGTGCCTGGTGCAGGCAGTGCAGGGCGCGCTCCAGGTTAGCTGCTGCCCTGGGAAGGCCACGGGAGCTGGCCATGTCCAACAGTTCTCTCACTGCAAGCACAAGGAAAACCCGCCGAGAGTCAGGCTTGAGCCAAGAAAGGGGAAAGCTTGAGATACAAGGGAGAAGGAAAGCACAGGAGCTAAAGACAGCAGGTTGGAGAGCATGGAAAGGCTAGCAAAGAAAGAAAGAAAGAAAGAAAGAAAGAAAGAAAGAAAGAAAGGGGCAGCTGAACCAGGGGCCTGCACAATGCTGGCTCTCCCTCCAAAGCAGCTTTTGTAAACGGAGGACGGCGGGGCCCATCTCCCTTCTTCGGGTGGCAAACGTCCCTGACCAACGTGGAGAGCAGGAAAGTTGTTCTTTGTCCTGCTCTGCTGCACAAGCAGAGCATTCTCCTTGCCTCTAACACGGCCACGCGGGAAGATGGGCGAGACAAGGAGAGAAGCAGAGCGTGCCAAAAGCTGCCTTTTTGGCAAAACGGGAGCGTTTTACACCCCCAAATATCTCAGGGCTGGAAGGAAAGCTTGACAGCTACCTCTGTCAGGTTTGTCCATGTCAGAGTCATCTTCCCCGCAGGGCTTCCAGACCAGGGATGCAGGCTCTTCATCGTCGCTTGGTGCTCTGCTCTGCAGCTCGGGGAGCTCGGCCTGAAAGTCACTGCCAACGTTGATGCGTCTAAAAGAAAGAAGGAAGGGGAGGTAAGAGAGGCAAGTGCTCAGGAGACACGTCCCCGTGGACCCACGGGCTTGGGCCAATCCCACCCCGACACTGAAATCGCAGCTGTGCTCCTCGCCATGGCTCAAGTTTGCCGTCCTGTAATGCCTATGCCAAAACTCACGGCCGAAGGTGGGCTCTTGCTTTCCTTTTCATTGTGCCTCTCCTTTCCGCCTGGAAGAGACAAAAAGGATGCTGCAGATAAAAATGCTTCTGCCCACAGGTGTCCGTCGCCTTCCTTCTCATGCTCATGCTGGCCAACCAGAAAATCCTCTGTCCCAGCTGGCCTCAGTTGGGTGGAATTGCAAGTGGCAAAGAAGAAACTCTAGCAAGACATTAAAACATAATGTGCCTGCAACTGATGAAAGTGTGCAGGTATATAAGGATGGCTGAAAGCTGACTGTTTTCTGTAGGTGAAAGGCAGTCTTGGAAGGGAAGCCCGTGCAACTGCTTGCATGCCCTGAACACCAGGGATCACAGAGGAGAAGTCCCATCTTTCTGGTTCCTAAAGCTTTGCAGGAGGGCTGAGCAGAGCCAGGGCCCAACAGGATTTGTTGACACTGAAGCCCTGAAGTGCTCAGTAATGACCAGATAGTTTGGGGGTCAGCACAGCATAGTTTTAGGACTTCCGTGGCTCCCAAGAGCTTTTATGCGGGTCATCAGTGGACGAGAATGTGGAACTGCCCTGTGACTGCTCTCTACGTCCTCTAGGGAAAGGTCTGTGTTTCAGCTGGAGAAGCTGGACGCCTCTTTCGTGCGTCAACTCATCTTGGGAAAATGACCACAGGCCAGGTGTGTCATGGTTGGTGAGACAGCCAGCTGGAGCCTCCTGCCTTTCTCTTAGTGCTTTGAGGACAAGGGGGCATTTCCTTACCTTGGACGGTCCCAAAGTGCTGTGGGGATGCCTGGCGGCGGACAAGGAGATGAGGATGTGGGTCCAGAGGCCAGCTGTGGCACTGAGGCCAGGAGGTGTCTGCTCAGGGACAGCCCAGGAGCAGATGGTGAGGCTGCTGCTCCACCGCTGGTGCACCAGTGTTCCAGCAAGGGCCGCAGGAGTGGAAGACAACGACAGTTGCTACGGGAACAGCCCAACATTCCATGCAGAACCCCAGGGCACCCAGGGGACGCAAACAGGGATGGGCCAGCTTTGCCTCTTCTGCTGCTTCTGGTGCAAGCTTGCTCCGAGCACCTTCCCGTTGGGGCATTTCTCGTCAGTCCTCTGGACGGGGCAAAGCAGCGCAGGGACAGCTCTGGGTCTTCTTCTCTGTGCTTGTCTGGAAGGCGCCTGCAGCTGCAGCTGCGCAGGAGCCTGGCTCTGTCAGAGGAGCCCGACCGCATTGGCTGCACTGGAGAAGCAGAAGCACTCGTGCTGCTGGCTCTCCTGCGGCTCGCAGGGGAGCAAGAGACTGCAAGGTGTCCCGTGGAGAGCCAAGTGCAAAGCTTTCTCTGCCAGTGGAGGCATCCATCCTGCCCCTTTCTAAATTGTCTGCTGCCTAATAAAGTGGCTTGGTGTTTTCCCTCCTTTGGACTGCTGAGCTGGTCTCTCGCCTCAACACTCATTCCTTGAAACCGGGACAAACAGGATGTTTTCCAGGGCAATTGGTGGGGACAGCCCACCAGCAAATAAATCCTTAGCAAAGAGCTCATGCAGAATTGCTCGGCCTTTCTTCCAGCTCCCTTGAAGGAGCCAGATGTTGGTCTCAAAAGCCTGGGGGATTCGTCTAGGAGGCGGACAGTAACAGAATTACTTTTTCACACCAACAGCCTTCCCATTATTTTAGTACGGAGGTCCCAGATATGGCAAAACCCAGCGGGTTTTCCTGCTCTCCTGCCTGATGTTAAGCTAAAGCAAATGTTGCTTCCCTAGCAGGGTGCTTGTTACAGACACACACACACGCAGCCAGCCACCGGCAAAGGGAGGGGGAGGCTGTAACAAGGTCCCCTGCAAAGCAGATACTTTGTAGGCTCCAAATCCCGCCTGCACCTGCTCCATCAGAAAAGGGCCATGTTGTCCCTTGTGTCAGTGTCCCGGAGGCAGCCTGGGAATTGCCCCGGCCCGTCCCTGGCCGCACCTCCATCCTCCCCAGCCCCGGCTCCCAAAGCTTTGGCAGGCAGTGCCATTTACTGGGCCACATAAAGGAGGGACTTGGAGGCTTCTTTGGTGCAAATAGCAAAGCTGTGAGAAGTGAGAGGAGAATGTTCACAGCCGCTTTGCTTCAGCTAAGGAGGTTGGTGGAGCCCCAGAGCGGGCCGCCGATCCTTGAAAGAGAAGCTGAAACGCAACTACTCATTTCTTTGTAGTGCATGTGCTGGTTGTTAACGTTCCAGAATCGGAGAGGTTAGAAAAGTCCTGCAAGGTGCTCAAGCCCATCTGTCCAGCAAAACTGAACAAAGCTTTGTTGCTGGGTGACAGAAGGCACTAAAAGGGGCAGCTTTGATCCCTCCGCGCATCATGAGACAAGGCCAGTCCTTCAGACCCGATTCATTGAATTCAACAAAGGCTCCCTTTCCACTCCCAGCTGAGATTTTTAGGAATCAAAGGATGCAAGCCCACCGTTAGTCCACTGGCAGTAATGGGGACACACCTGTGTAAGTCCCGCCAGATGAGCAAGGGGCCGTGCCTGCGGGAGGAGGCACGTGCCCACATTCTTGTCTCGGGGCAGATGCTTGGGCTTGCAGCACCAAAGAAATGCAACGAACATTGAGCCGTTTCAGACAGACAAAAAAAAGACAAAATGCAACAAACTTTGGTTTAATGAACAAGACAGCTTTTGTCTTAACAGAGGCAAAATGACGAAAGAGGGAGCATAGCCAATAACACCAAATCTCTTACATTGACTGATAAATCTAACTACTAACAATTGCTACTAACTACTAACAAGTTTTTTACTAATACTAATGCATCTTAGCTCGTCAAGAGAGAAATGCCTATCTAGTAAACTACACAGAAGAATTAACAGCCCTAAAACTTCAGGAACTATCTTATCTCTATCTAGTCCTCTTGACGGCTGACTCTTGCTAGCCCTGCCAGCCAGCTCGTAGCTGCAGGGCTAATTTGGTCTTTTCTTCTTAGCGAGAGCCTCTGCTTCCTTCCGTGGGCGATGTCTTCTCCTGTGCGCGTTCCTTTCCTTCACGGTTGCAAACACCCTGGAAGGCAGGAAACAAAGCATCCACTGTCAATTCAACACACACCATTAAACCAAGCTCCCAGTTCTCTGTTGCTCCATATGAATGTCAGTCTTCTCAGGCTGCGACACCTTTGTAACTTGATCAGCACCCTGACTGTTTCTTGTTTCAGTTCCTTGCAATTTTGTCCTCTTTTTGCTTCATCCTACTTTGAATTCCAGCAGCACCACCCAAGCAAGCTTTGGTGTGCCTATTCCCACTTGTAAGAATTGTGCCTTGCTGGGGCGCGGCAAGGCTTCCGTCCAAATGCTGGGGTTTAACTGAGCTCTTTGCCTTTCAAGTGGGCTGTAACGTTGACCACGGCCGCCAGGGGCCATCCCCCAAGTGGCCTCGGCTTGCCCTGTGCTGCCTTTGGAAAGGGTCAGCCCGTTTTGGTGCAAAGGGCCAGGCTCTGAGCAGAAAGAGGGAGAAGTTGCGTACCGTCGGCACTGCCCGCACGGGAAGGGGCCTCCCGCCGAAGGGGCCGGCTGGGGCGGTTGGCAGCAGGGACACTCGGCGTTGCGGGCCCTCCTGCGGCTTCTCTTCCCTGTGTCCCCATGCTCCTTTCTGGGAGGGCTTTTGCTGCTCTTTGCTTCGCCCACACTCTGGAAATCAAAGAATCCTTCTCAGTTTCTCCTTCTTCTCACAAAGCTGGAAATCAGAGCGTCCAGCGCAAAAATCTCTTGGCTTAAGCAAATTCCTCCAAACCCTGAAGAGCTGAGAAAATGCCTGCCTTGGGCGGTGGGCTGTGGCGGGGTGCAACACAGCCCCTTGGAGGAAGAAAAGAAAAAAACACCTCCTTTCTAGTGCCCAGAGGGAGGGGATTCATGTGGGTATCTGTAGTTCTATGTTCCTTATTTACACCTCTCTGCCTCCTATCTCTTTGTCTCTATTTTCCCTCCACGAATGCCTAGGGAAAGGCATTTAAATTCAGTCCGGTTAGTGAAGACATGTGGCTACCCGGTTTCTACTACCCAAAATGATCTCTATCTCTGTGAACCAAATTCCGGTTTGCCGGTAAGGAAAGTCTGAGCGGAGACACAGCACCGGCAGGTCCTTTCTGGCCGGAAGGCTGGGATGCTAGAGAAGATGCCTGAAAATGTGCAGCATCTCCGTCAAAGCAGGCAGGAT
Organism: Cinclus cinclus; assembly: GCF_963662255.1. Lineage (NCBI taxonomy): Eukaryota > Metazoa > Chordata > Aves > Passeriformes > Cinclidae > Cinclus > Cinclus cinclus. Next base: position 61,930,901 of record NC_085084.1, read on the forward strand.
TGGGGATGTTAACAAGGGGGCGGGGGGGGTGGGGGTGAATTTGAGGACCAGATTGGAATCAGCGAGGGTGCCAGCCCTTGAGAAACCAGTCTAGAGAGCATGCAAGCCCAATTTGGTGAAGGTACTGCTTTGCTGGGTCAAAGTTGTGCTCCAGAACTGCCTGTTTCAGAGCAGCAGCCCAATGAAGCTCTGGGCAGCATCTGCTGTGCCTTTCCCGGGGCACGGGACGATGTGATGCTGGCAGAGCGGTGGCTCGCATGGCTCGCCGGCGGGTTTTGTCCCCCCTTCTCCCTCTCGCTTGACCCTCCTGCTTGTCTTGGATGTCCTCCCACTCACCTGAGCAAGAGTGCTGTCAAGTTTGTGTTCTTTTTTCCAGGAGTAGTAGTACTCCACACACTGTGCCACAGTCTTGCTCTGAACCTGTTGAGAAGAGAAAAAGAAGGAATCTCAAATGGCCGTGGTGCAGGGTGCGTTGGAGTAAAAGCAGAGTATGGGGTAAAGTAGCAAGTAAAATCATGGAGCAAATTGAGTAGGGCATAAAATGCAGGAACTAGGGAATAGAAGAGGCGTTATGCCACGTAGAAAGCCGTGTCTTGTGCTACGTAACGGATAAGAGATGTAATGCACAGATCACCAACAAATCCATCTAGCACAGTTGTTCTTTCCCGCGTTCCCTCCGGCTGTCCCAGCACAATGTGTTGAGGAAGCAGCAGTAAGTAGCAGCAGCAGCAGACGCATGAGACAAGTGGGGCAGAATGAATCTTTGTCTTCCAAAGGAGCTTGGAGAAAAGGGCCGGAGAGGCAGACTCACGGCTTTCAAGCAGGCCTTGTATGGGCAGGAAACGGATGTCCCGTTTCTTGGTAATTTGAATATTTTTGGTATTTGGGAAGAGAGAGACTGAATTCCAGGATCTGGTCCCAGGAATAACGCACGTTTCCTTCTGATGATCTGCCAGGGTAAAGAGTGTCCTATGGCTTTACCTGCTTCTGGATGAGATGAAAATCCTTGCCATAGCTGTGAAAAGCCTTCTGGAAGGACTCCTCCTCCTCAGGTGTCCATCTATCAGAGCCTGGCAATAAAAAGCAGCAGGCAAATTGATCCCTGTAGCCACTCAGAGTAGAACCCACTGGCCGCCAAAAGGAAATCGGCGCCATCCATCCTATCCTTCACCTGTGTACATGTGTGGTCCCTCAGAAAGCAAGGAAGACACGAGCAGGCATTGCCCTGGGCAGAAAGCACGGAAAACAAGTAAAGCTGAAGGACTAGACGCTGCTGCTTTGCCCGCCCCCAGAGAAGACGAGACCTTGTGCCGGTTTTACTCGTTTCAGCCTAAACGCTTGGCGTGGCAATGAAGGGGACGGCAGCAGGTGTCAGTGAAGGAACAAGCTCTGCTTTGTTGCTTACCTGCGTAATGGTAATCAGCCAAGGGATGGCCTTGAGGTGTGGCAGGCCCCCCTGAGAGCAGCATCTCCAGAGCCTCCTGCAAGATCAAAGGGGAAAAGGCTTTAGCTGCCCCACCACATGGAAAGGAACCAAAGAAAGGTCAAGGCTGCCTTTCAGCTACTTTGCCTCTTGAGGCATTCAGTCCACTGGATGGCATCTGGGTCAGACACGGTTACTTGCTGCCAATGCCTCGATTTTGCCGCCCAACCCTTTGATCGTGCCCCCCAAGAGTGGCATGTGGCTCACCAGCTCCCTGATTTTGCTCCTCCCGCACCCAGAACTGCCTCAGCTTGCTGAGGCTTCTGGAAATTTCCCCTCAGTGCAGCCCAAAATGTCTTTGAGAGCACAGGTGCCCAGGAGATGTGCAAGGTACCAGGCTGCGGCACCCTGCGCCGGTGCCTCCAGGAGAGATGTTCTCCCTGCTCGAGCCATTTGGGCTCAGCCCTGGCACCAGTGGAGGAGACCGAGCAGGCAGCAAGTGCTCGGCTTCCTGCAGTGAACTGCCTTCTTGCAAGAGCAGCCAGGAAAGGCTGTCGCGCTGGCCGGGCCTTATTCATTGTTCCCTGTGCGCTCTTCTGTGCGCCCAAGCAGCCGCTTCTTACCGGAACGCTGCCGCGTGCCTGGTGCAGGCAGTGCAGGGCGCGCTCCAGGTTAGCTGCTGCCCTGGGAAGGCCACGGGAGCTGGCCATGTCCAACAGTTCTCTCACTGCAAGCACAAGGAAAACCCGCCGAGAGTCAGGCTTGAGCCAAGAAAGGGGAAAGCTTGACATACAAGGGAGAAGGAAAGCACAGGAGCTAAAGACAGCAGGTTGGAGAGCATGGAAAGGCTAGCAAAGAAAGAAAGAAAGAAAGAAAGAAAGAAAGAAAGAAAGAAAGAAAGAAAGAAAGAAAGGGGCAGCTGAACCAGGGGCCTGCACAATGCTGGCTCTCCCTCCAAAGTAGCTTTTGTAAACGGAGGACGGCGGGGCCCATCTCCCTTCTTCGGGTGGCAAACGTCCCTGACCAACGTGGAGAGCAGGAAAGTTGTTCTTTGTCCTGCTCTGCTGCACAAGCAGAGCATTCTCCTTGCCTCTAACACGGCCACGCGGGAAGATGGGCGAGACAAGGAGAGAAGCAGAGCGTGCCAAAAGCTGCCTTTTTGGCAAAACGGGAGCGTTTTACACCCCCAAATATCTCAGGGCTGGAAGGAAAGCTTGACAGCTACCTCTGTCAGGTTTGTCCATGTCAGAGTCATCTTCCCCCCAGGGCTTCCAGACCAGGGATGCAGGCTCTTCATCGTCGCTTGGTGCTCTGCTCTGCAGCTCGGGGAGCTCGGCCTGAAAGTCACTGCCAACGTTGATGCGTCTAAAAGAAAGAAGGAAGGGGAGGTAAGAGAGGCAAGTGCTCAGGAGACACGTCCCCGTGGACCCACGGGCTTGGGCCAATCCCACCCCGACACTGAAATCGCAGCTGTGCTCCTCGCCATGGCTCAAGTTTGCCGTCCTGTAATGCCTATGCCAAAACTCACGGCCGAAGGTGGGCTCTTGCTTTCCTTTTCATTGTGCCTCTCCTTTCCGCCTGGAAGAGACAAAAAGGACGCTGCAGATAAAAATGCTTCTGCCCACAGGTGTCCATCGCCTTCCTTCTCATGCTCATGCTGGCCAACCAGAAAATCCTCTGTCCCAGCTGGCCTCAGTTGGGTGGAATTGCAAGTGGCAAAGAAGAAACTCTAGCAAGACATTAAAACATAATGTGCCTGCAACTGATGAAAGTGTGCAGGTATATAAGGATGGCTGAAAGCGGACTGTTTTCTGTAGGTGAAAGGCAGTCTTGGAAGGGAAGCCCGTGCAACTGCTTGCATGCCCTGAACACCAGGGATCACAGAGGAGAAGTCCCATCTTTCTGGTTCCTAAAGCTTTGCAGGAGGGCTGAGCAGAGCCAGGGCCCAACAGGATTTGTTGACACTGAAGCCCTGAAGTGCTCAGTAATGACCAGATAGTTTGGGGGTCAGCACAGCATAGTTTTAGGACTTCCGTGGCTCCCAAGAGCTTTTATGCGGGTCATCAGTGGACGAGAATGTGGAACTGCCCTGTGACTGCTCTCTACGTCCTCTAGGGAAAGGTCTGTGTTTCAGCTGGAGAAGCTGGACGCCTCTTTCGTGCGTCAACTCATCTTGGGAAAATGACCACAGGCCAGGTGTGTCATGGTTGGTGAGACAGCCAGCTGGAGCCTCCTGCCTTTCTCTTAGTGGTTTGAGGACAACGGGGCATTTCCTTACCTTGGACGGTCCCAAAGTGCTGTGGGGATGCCTGGCGGCGGACAAGGAGATGAGGCTGTGGGTCCAGAGGCCAGCTGTGGCGCTGAGGCCAGGAGGTGTCTGCTCAGGGACAGCCCAGGAGCAGATGGTGAGGCTGCTGCTCCACCGCTGGTGCACCAGTGTTCCAGCAAGGGCCGCAGGAGTGGAAGACAACGACAGTTGCTACGGGAACAGCCCAACATTCCATGCAGAACCCCAGGGCACCCAGGGGACGCAAACAGGGATGGGCCAGCTTTGCCTCTTCTGCTGCTTCTGGTGCAAGCTTGCTCCGAGCACCTTCCCGTTGGGGCATTTCTCGTCAGTCCTCTGGACGGGGCAAAGCAGCGCAGGGACAGCTCTGGGTCTTCTTCTCTGTGCTTGTCTGGAAGGCGCCTGCAGCTGCAGCTGCGCAGGAGCCTGGCTCTGTCAGAGGAGCCCGACCGCATTGGCTGCACTGGAGAAGCAGAAGCACTCGTGCTGCTGGCTCTCCTGCGGCTCGCAGGGGAGCAAGAGACTGCAAGGTGTCCCGTGGAGAGCCAAGTGCAAAGCTTTCTCTGCCAGTGGAGGCATCCATCCTGCCCCTTTCTAAATTGTCTGCTGCCTAATAAAGTGGCTTGGTGTTTTCCCTCCTTTGGACTGCTGAGCTGGTCTCTCGCCTCAACACTCATTCCTTGAAACCGGGACAAACAGGATGTTTTCCAGGGCAATTGGTGGGGACAGCCCACCAGCAAATAAATCCTTAGCAAAGAGCTCAGGCAGAATTGCTCGGCCTTTCTTCCAGCTCCCTTGAAGGAGCCAGATGTTGGTCTCAAAAGCCTGGGGGATTCGTCTAGGAGGCGGACAGTAACAGAATTACTTTTTCACACCAACAGCCTTCCCATTATTTTAGTACGGAGGTCCCAGATATGGCAAAACCCAGCGGGTTTTCCTGCTCTCCTGCCTGCTGTTAAGCTAAAGCAAATGTTGCTTCCGTAGCAGGGGGCTTGTTACAGACACACACACACGCAGCCAGCCACCAGCAAAGGGAGGGGGAGGCTGTAACAAGGTCCCCTGCAAAGCAGATACTTTGTAGGCTCCAAATCCCGCCTGCACCTGCTCCATCAGAAAAGGGCCATGTTGTCCCTTGTGTCAGTGTCCCGGAGGCAGCCTGGGAATTGCCCCGGCCCGTCCCTGGCCGCACCTCCATCCTCCCCAGCCCCGGCTCCCAAAGCTTTGGCAGGCAGTGCCATTTACTGGGCCACATAAAGGAGGGACTTGGAGGCTTCTTTGGTGCAAATAGCAAAGCTGTGAGAAGTGAGAGGAGAATGTTCACAGCCGCTTTGCTTCAGCTAAGGAGGTTGGTGGAGCCCCAGAGCGGGCCGCCGATCCTTGAAAGAGAAGCTGAAACGCAACTACTCATTTCTTTGTAGTGCATGTGCTGGTTGTTAACGTTCCAGAATCGGAGAGGTTAGAAAAGTCCTGCAAGGTGCTCAAGCCCATCTGTCCAGCAAAACTGAACAAAGCTTTGTTGCTGGGTGACAGAAGGCACTAAAAGGGGCAGCTTTGATCCCTCCGCGCATCATGAGACAAGGCCAGTCCTTCAGACCCGATTCATTGAATTCAACAAAGGCTCCCTTTCCACTCCCAGCTGAGATTTTTAGGAATCAAAGGATGCAAGCCCACCGTTAGTCCACTGGCAGTAATGGGGACACACCTGTGTAAGTCCCGCCAGCTGAGCAAGGGGCCGTGCCTGCGGGAGGAGGCACGTGCCCACATTCTTGTCTCGGGGCAGATGCTTGGGCTTGCAGCACCAAAGAAATGCAACGAACATTGAGCCGTTTCAGACAGACAAAAAAAAGACAAAATGCAACAAACTTTGGTTTAATGAACAAGACAGCTTTTGTCTTAACAAAGGCAAAAGGACGAAAGAGGGAGCATAGCCAATAACACCAAATCTCTTACATTGACTGATAAATCTAACTACTAACAATTGCTACTAACTACTAACAAGTTTTTTACTAATACTAATGCATCTTAGCTCGTCAAGAGAGAAATGCCTATCTAGTAAACTACACAGAAGAATTAACAGCCCTAAAACTTCAGGAACTATCTTATCTCTATCTAGTCCTCTTGACGGCTGACTCTTGCTAGCCCTGCCAGCCAGCTCGTAGCTGCAGGGCTAATTTGGTCTTTTCTTCTTAGCGAGAGCCTCTGCTTCCTTCCGTGGGCGATGTCTTCTCCTGTGCGCGTTCCTTTCCTTCACGGTTGCAAACACCCTGGAAGGCAGGAAACAAAGCATCCACTGTCAATTCAACACACACCATTAAACCAAGCTCCCAGTTCTCTGTTGCTCCATATGAATGTCAGTCTTCTCAGGCTGCGACACCTTTGTAACTTGATCAGCACCCTGACTGTTTCTTGTTTCAGTTCCTTGCAATTTTGTCCTCTTTTTGCTTCATCCTACTTTGAATTCCAGCAGCACCACCCAAGCAAGCTTTGGTGTGCCTATTCCCACTTGTAAGAATTGTGCCTTGCTGGGGCGCGGCAAGGCTTCCGTCCAAATGCTGGGGTTTAACTGAGCTCTTTGCCTTTCAAGTGGGCTGTAACGTTGACCACGGCCGCGAGGGGCCATCCCCCAAGTGGCCTCGGCTTGCCCTGTGCTGCCTTTGGAAAGGGTCAGCCCGTTTTGGTGCAAAGGGCCAGGCTCTGAGCAGAAAGAGGGAGAAGTTGCGTACCGTCGGCACTGCCCGCACGGGAAGGGGCCTCCCGCCGAAGGGGCCGGCTGGGGCGGTTGGCAGCAGGGACACTCGGCGTTGCGGGCCCTCCTGCGGCTTCTCTTCCCTGTGTCCCCATGCTCCTTTCTGGGAGGGCTTTTGCTGCTCTTTGCTTCGCCCACACTCTGGAAATCAAAGAATCCTTCTCAGTTTCTCCTTCTTCTCACAAAGCTGGAAATCAGAGCGTCCAGCGCAAAAATCTCTTGGCTTAAGCAAATTCCTCCAAACCCTGAAGAGCTGAGAAAATGCCTGCCTTGGGCGGTGGGCTGTGGCGGGGTGCAACACAGCCCCTTGGAGGAAGAAAAGAAAAAAACACCTCCTTTCTAGTGCCCAGAGGGAGGGGATTCATGTGGGTATCTGTAGTTCTATGTTTCTTATTTACACCTCTCTGCCTCCTATCTCTTTGTCTCTATTTTCCCTCCACGAATGCCTAGGGAAAGGGTTTTAAATTCAGTCCGGTTAGTGAAGACACGTGGCTACCCGGTTTCTACTACCCAAAATGATCTCTATCTCTGTGAACCAAATTCCGGTTTGCCGGTAAGGAAAGTCTGAGCGGAGACACAGCACCGGCAGGTCCTTTCTGGCCGGAAGGCTGGGATGCTAGAGAAGATGCCTGAAAATGTGCAGCATCTCCGTCAAGGCCGGCAGGATTGGTGGTGTTAACAAGGGGGCGGGGGGAGGGTTGGGGGTGAATTTGAGGACCAGATTGGAATCAGCGAGGGTGCCAGCCCTTGAGAAACCAGTCTAGAGAGCATGCAAGCCCAATTTGGTGAAGGTACTGCTTTGCTGGGTCAAAGTTGTGCTCCAGAACTGCCTGTTTCAGAGCAGCAGCCCAATGAAGCTCTGGGCAGCATCTGCTGTGCCTTTCCCGGGGCACGGGACGATGTGATGCTGGCAGAGCGGTGGCTCGCATGGCTCGCCGGCGGGTTTTGTCCCCCCTTCTCCCTCTCGCTTGACCCTCCTGCTTGTCTTGGATGTCCTCCCACTCACCTGAGCAAGAGTGCTGTCAAGTTTGTGTTCTTTTTTCCAGGAGTAGTAGTACTCCACACACTGTGCCACAGTCTTGCTCTGAACCTGTTGAGAAGAGAAAAAGAAGGAATCTCAAATGGCCGTGGTGCAGGGTGCGTTGGAGTAAAAGCAGAGTATGGGGTAAAGTAGCAAGTAAAATCATGGAGCAAATTGAGTAGGGCATAAAATGCAGGAACTAGGGAATAGAAGAGGCGTTATGCCACGTAGAAAGCCGTGTCTTGTGCTACGTAACGGATAAGAGATGTAATGCACAGATCACCAACAAATCCATCTAGCACAGTTGTTCTTTCCCGCGTTCCCTCCGGCTGTCCCAGCACAATGTGTTGAGGAAGCAGCAGTAAGTAGCAGCAGCAGCAGACGCATGAGACAAGTGGGGCAGAATGAATCTTTGTCTTCCAAAGGAGCTTGGAGAAAAGGGCCGGAGAGGCAGACTCACGGCTTTCAAGCAGGCCTTGTATGGGCAGGAAACGGATGTCCCGTTTCTTGGTAATTTGAATATTTTTGGTATTTGGGAAGAGAGAGACTGAATTCCAGGATCTGGTCCCAGGAATAACGCACGTTTCCTTCTGATGATCTGCCAGGGTAAAGAGTGTCCTATGGCTTTACCTGCTTCTGGATGAGATGAAAATCCTTGCCATAGCTGTGAAAAGCCTTCTGGAAGGACTCCTCCTCCTCAGGTGTCCATCTATCAGAGCCTGGCAATAAAAAGCAGCAGGCAAATTGATCCCTGTAGCCACTCAGAGTAGAACCCACTGGCCGCCAAAAGGAAATCGGCGCCATCCATCCTATCCTTCACCTGTGTACATGTGTGGTCCCTCAGAAAGCAAGGAAGACACGAGCAGGCATTGCCCTGGGCAGAAAGCACGGAAAACAAGTAAAGCTGAAGGACTAGACGCTGCTGCTTTGCCCGCCCCCAGAGAAGACGAGACCTTGTGCCGGTTTTACTCGTTTCAGCCTAAACGCTTGGCGTGGCAATGAAGGGGACGGCAGCAGGTGTCAGTGAAGGAACAAGCTCTGCTTTGTTGCTTACCTGCGTAATGGTAATCAGCCAAGGGATGGCCTTGAGGTGTGGCAGGCCCCCCTGAGAGCAGCATCTCCAGAGCCTCCTGCAAGATCAAAGGGGAAAAGGCTTTAGCTGCCCCACCACATGGAAAGGAACCAAAGAAAGGTCAAGGCTGCCTTTCAGCTACTTTGCCTCTTGAGGCATTCAGTCCACTGGATGGCATCTGGGTCAGACACGGTTACTTGCTGCCAATGCCTCGATTTTGCCGCCCAACCCTTTGATCGTGCCCCCCAAGAGTGGCATGTGGCTCACCAGCTCCCTGATTTTGCTCCTCCCGCACCCAGAACTGCCTCAGCTTGCTGAGGCTTCTGGAAATTTCCCCTCAGTGCAGCCCAAAATGTCTTTGAGAGCACAGGTGCCCAGGAGATGTGCAAAGTACCAGGCTGCGGCACCCTCCGCCGGTGCCTCCAGGAGAGATGTTCTCCCTGCTCGAGCCATTTGGGCTCAGCCCTGGCACCAGTGGAGGAGACCGAGCAGGCAGCAAGTGCTCGGCTTCCTGCAGTGAACTGCCTTCTTGCAAGAGCAGCCAGGAAAGGCTGTCGCGCTGGCCGGGCCTTATTCATTGTTCCCTGTGCGCTCTTCTGTGCGCCCAAGCAGCCGCTTCTTACCGGAACGCTGCCGCGTGCCTGGTGCAGGCAGTGCAGGGCGCGCTCCAGGTTAGCTGCTGCCCTGGGAAGGCCACGGGAGCTGGCCATGTCCAACAGTTCTCTCACTGCAAGCACAAGGAAAACCCGCCGAGAGTCAGGCTTGAGCCAAGAAAGGGGAAAGCTTGACATACAAGGGAGAAGGAAAGCACAGGAGCTAAAGACAGCAGGTTGGAGAGCATGGAAAGGCTAGCAAAGAAAGAAAGAAAGAAAGAAAGAAAGAAAGAAAGAAAGAAAGAAAGGGGCAGCTGAACCAGGGGCCTGCACAATGCTGGCTCTCCCTCCAAAGCAGCTTTTGTAAACGGAGGACGGCGGGGCCCATCTCCCTTCTTCGGGTGGCAAACGTCCCTGACCAACGTGGAGAGCAGGAAAGTTGTTCTTTGTCCTGCTCTGCTGCACAAGCAGAGCATTCTCCTTGCCTCTAACACGGCCACGCGGGAAGATGGGCGAGACAAGGAGAGAAGCAGAGCGTGCCAAAAGCTGCCTTTTTGGCAAAACGGGAGCGTTTTACACCCCCAAATATCTCAGGGCTGGAAGGAAAGCTTGACAGCTACCTCTGTCAGGTTTGTCCATGTCAGAGTCATCTTCCCCGCAGGGCTTCCAGACCAGGGATGCAGGCTCTTCATCGTCGCTTGGTGCTCTGCTCTGCAGCTCGGGGAGCTCGGCCTGAAAGTCACTGCCAACGTTGATGCGTCTAAAAGAAAGAAGGAAGGGGAGGTAAGAGAGGCAAGTGCTCAGGAGACACGTCCCCGTGGACCCACGGGCTTGGGCCAATCCCACCCCGACACTGAAATCGCAGCTGTGCTCCTCGCCATGGCTCAAGTTTGCCGTCCTGTAATGCCTATGCCAAAACTCACGGCCGAAGGTGGGCTCTTGCTTTCCTTTTCATTGTGCCTCTCCTTTCCGCCTGGAAGAGACAAAAAGGATGCTGCAGATAAAAATGCTTCTGCCCACAGGTGTCCGTCGCCTTCCTTCTCATGCTCATGCTGGCCAACCAGAAAATCCTCTGTCCCAGCTGGCCTCAGTTGGGTGGAATTGCAAGTGGCAAAGAAGAAACTCTAGCAAGACATTAAAACATAATGTGCCTGCAACTGATGAAAGTGTGCAGGTATATAAGGATGGCTGAAAGCTGACTGTTTTCTGTAGGTGAAAGGCAGTCTTGGAAGGGAAGCCCGTGCAACTGCTTGCATGCCCTGAACACCAGGGATCACAGAGGAGAAGTCCCATCTTTCTGGTTCCTAAAGCTTTGCAGGAGGGCTGAGCAGAGCCAGGGCCCAACAGGCTTTGTTGACACTGAAGCCCTGAAGTGCTCAGTAATGACCAGATAGTTTGGGGGTCAGCACAGCATAGTTTTAGGACTTCCGTGGCTCCCAAGAGCTTTTATGCGGGTCATCAGTGGACGAGAATGTGGAACTGCCCTGTGACTGCTCTCTACGTCCTCTAGGGAAAGGTCTGTGTTTCAGCTGGAGAAGCTGGACGCCTCTTTCGTGCGTCAACTCATCTTGGGAAAATGACCACAGGCCAGGTGTGTCATGGTTGGTGAGACAGCCAGCTGGAGCCTCCTGCCTTTCTCTTAGTGGTTTGAGGACAAGGGGGCATTTCCTTACCTTGGACGGTCCCAAAGTGCTGTGGGGATGCCTGGCGGCGGACAAGGAGATGAGGATGTGGGTCCAGAGGCCAGCTGTGGCGCTGAGGCCAGGAGGTGTCTGCTCAGGGACAGCCCAGGAGCAGATGGTGCAGCTGCTGCTCCACCGCTGGTGCACCAGTGTTCCAGCAAGGGCCGCAGGAGTGGAAGACAACGACAGTTGCTACGGGAACAGCCCAACATTCCATGCAGAACCCCAGGGCACCCAGGGGACGCAAACAGGGATGGGCCAGCTTTGCCTCTTCTGCTGCTTCTGGTGCAAGCTTGCTCCGAGCACCTTCCCGTTGGGGCATTTCTCGTCAGTCCTCTGGACGGGGCAAAGCAGCGCAGGGACAGCTCTGGGTCTTCTTCTCTGTGCTTGTCTGGAAGGCGCCTGCAGCTGCAGCTGCGCAGGAGCCTGGCTCTGTCAGAGGAGCCCGACCGCATTGGCTGCACTGGAGAAGCAGAAGCACTCGTGCTGCTGGCTCTCCTGCGGCTCGCAGGGGAGCAAGAGACTGCAAGGTGTCCCGTGGAGAGCCAAGTGCAAAGCTTTCTCTGCCAGTGGAGGCATCCATCCTGCCCCTTTCTAAATTGTCTGCTGCCTAATAAAGTGGCTTGGTGTTTTCCCTCCTTTGGACTGCTGAGCTGGTCTCTCGCCTCAACACTCATTCCTTGAAACCGGGACAAACAGGATGTTTTCCAGGGCAATTGGTGGGGACAGCCCACCAGCAAATAAATCCTTAGCAAAGAGCTCATGCAGAATTGCTCGGCCTTTCTTCCAGCTCCCTTGAAGGAGCCAGATGTTGGTCTCAAAAGCCTGGGGGATTCGTCTAGGAGGCGGACAGTAACAGAATTACTTTTTCACACCAACAGCCTTCCCATTATTTTAGTACGGAGGTCCCAGATATGGCAAAACCCAGCGGGTTTTCCTGCTCTCCTGCCTGATGTTAAGCTAAAGCAAATGTTGCTTCCCTAGCAGGGTGCTTGTTACAGACACACACACACGCAGCCAGCCACCGGCAAAGGGAGGGGGAGGCTGTAACAAGGTCCCCTGCAAAGCAGATACTTTGTAGGCTCCAAATCCCGCCTGCACCTGCTCCATCAGAAAAGGGCCATGTTGTCCCTTGTGTCAGTGTCCCGGAGGCAGCCTGGGAATTGCCCCGGCCCGTCCCTGGCCGCACCTCCATCCTCCCCAGCCCCGGCTCCCAAAGCTTTGGCAGGCAGTGCCATTTACTGGGCCACATAAAGGAGGGACTTGGAGGCTTCTTTGGTGCAAATAGCAAAGCTGTGAGAAGTGAGAGGAGAATGTTCACAGCCGCTTTGCTTCAGCTAAGGAGGTTGGTGGAGCCCCAGAGCGGGCCGCCGATCCTTGAAAGAGAAGCTGAAACGCAACTACTCATTTCTTTGTAGTGCATGTGCTGGTTGTTAACGTTCCAGAATCGGAGAGGTTAGAAAAGTCCTGCAAGGTGCTCAAGCCCATCTGTCCAGCAAAACTGAACAAAGCTTTGTTGCTGGGTGACAGAAGGCACTAAAAGGGGCAGCTTTGATCCCTCCGCGCATCATGAGACAAGGCCAGTCCTTCAGACCCGATTCATTGAATTCAACAAAGGCTCCCTTTCCACTCCCAGCTGAGATTTTTAGGAATCAAAGGATGCAAGCCCACCGTTAGTCCACTGGCAGTAATGGGGACACACCTGTGTAAGTCCCGCCAGATGAGCAAGGGGCCGTGCCTGCGGGAGGAGGCACGTGCCCACATTCTTGTCTCGGGGCAGATGCTTGGGCTTGCAGCACCAAAGAAATGCAACGAACATTGAGCCGTTTCAGACAGACAAAAAAAGACAAAATGCAACAAACTTTGGTTTAATGAACAAGACAGCTTTTGTCTTAACAAAGGCAAAAGGACGAAAGAGGGAGCATAGCCAATAACACCAAATCTCTTACATTGACTGATAAATCTAACTACTAACAATTGCTACTAACTACTAACAAGTTTTTTACTAATACTAATGCATCTTAGCTCGTCAAGAGAGAAATGCCTATCTAGTAAACTACACAGAAGAATTAACAGCCCTAAAACTTCAGGAACTATCTTATCTCTATCTAGTCCTCTTGACGGCTGACTCTTGCTAGCCCTGCCAGCCAGCTCGTAGCTGCAGGGCTAATTTGGTCTTTTCTTCTTAGCGAGAGCCTCTGCTTCCTTCCGTGGGCGATGTCTTCTCCTGTGCGCGTTCCTTTCCTTCACGGTTGCAAACACCCTGGAAGGCAGGAAACAAAGCATCCACTGTCAATTCAACACACACCATTAAACCAAGCTCCCAGTTCTCTGTTGCTCCATATGAATGTCAGTCTTCTCAGGCTGCGACACCTTTGTAACTTGATCAGCACCCTGACTGTTTCTTGTTTCAGTTCCTTGCAATTTTGTCCTCTTTTTGCTTCATCCTACTTTGAATTCCAGCAGCACCACCCAAGCAAGCTTTGGTGTGCCTATTCCCACTTGTAAGAATTGTGCCTTGCTGGGGCGCGGCAAGGCTTCCGTCCAAATGCTGGGGTTTAACTGAGCTCTTTGCGTTTCAAGTGGGCTGTAACGTTGACCACGGCCGCCAGGGGCCATCCCCCAAGTGGCCTCGGCTTGCCCTGTGCTGCCTTTGGAAAGGGTCAGCCCGTTTTGGTGCAAAGGGCCAGGCTCTGAGCAGAAAGAGGGAGAAGTTGCGTACCGTCGGCACTGCCCGCACGGGAAGGGGCCTCCCGCCGAAGGGGCCGGCTGGGGCGGTTGGCAGCAGGGACACTCGGCGTTGCGGGCCCTGCTGCGGCTTCTCTTCCCTGTGTCCCCATGCTCCTTTCTGGGAGGGCTTTTGCTGCTCTTTGCTTCGCCCACACTCTGGAAATCAAAGAATCCTTCTCAGTTTCTCCTTCTTCTCACAAAGCTGGAAATCAGAGCGTCCAGCGCAAAAATCTCTTGGCTTAAGCAAATTCCTCCAAACCCTGAAGAGCTGAGAAAATGCCTGCCTTGGGCGGTGGGCTGTGGCGGGGTGCAACACAGCCCCTTGGAGGAAGAAAAGAAAAAAACACCTCCTTTCTAGTGCCCAGAGGGAGGGGATTCATGTGGGTATCTGTAGTTCTATGTTTCTTATTTACACCTCTCTGCCTCCTATCTCTTTGTCTCTATTTTCCCTCCACGAATGCCTAGGGAAAGGCATTTAAATTCAGTCCGGTTAGTGAAGACACGTGGCTACCCGGTTTCTACTACCCAAAATGATCTCTATCTCTGTGAACCAAATTCCGGTTTGCCGGTAAGGAAAGTCTGAGCGGAGACACAGCACCGGCAGGTCCTTTCTGGCCGGAAGGCTGGGATGCTAGAGAAGATGCCTGAAAATGTGCAGCATCTCCGTCAAGGCAGGCAGGATTGGTGGTGTTAACAAGGGGGCGGGGGGAGGGTTGGGGGTGAATTTGAGGACCAGATTGGAATCAGCGAGGGTGCCAGCCCTTGAGAAACCAGTCTAGAGAGCATGCAAGCCCAATTTGGTGAAGGTACTGCTTTGCTGGGTCAAAGTTGTGCTCCAGAACTGCCTGTTTCAGAGCAGCAGCCCAATGAAGCTCTGGGCAGCATCTGCTGTGCCTTTCCCGGGGCACGGGACGATGTGATGCTGGCAGAGCGGTGGCTCGCATGGCTCGCCGGCGGGTTTTGTCCCCCCTTCTCCCTCTCGCTTGACCCTCCTGCTTGTCTTGGATGTCCTCCCACTGACCTGAGCAAGAGTGCTGTCAAGTTTGTGTTCTTTTTTCCAGGAGTAGTAGTACTCCACACACTGTGCCACAGTCTTGCTCTGAACCTGTTGAGAAGAGAAAAAGAAGGAATCTCAAATGGCCGTGGTGCAGGGTGCGTTGGAGTAAAAGCAGAGTATGGGGTAAAGTAGCAAGTAAAATCATGGAGCAAATTGAGTAGGGCATAAAATGCAGGAACTAGGGAATAGAAGAGGCGTTATGCCACGTAGAAAGCCGTGTCTTGTGCTACGTAACGGATAAGAAATGTAATGCACAGATCACCAACAAATCCATCTAGCACAGTTGTTCTTTCCCGCGTTCCCTCCGGCTGTCCCAGCACAATGTGTTGAGGAAGCAGCAGTAAGTAGCAGCAGCAGCAGACGCATGAGACAAGTGGGGCAGAATGAATCTTTGTCTTCCAAAGGAGCTTGGAGAAAAGGGCCGGAGAGGCAGACTCACGGCTTTCAAGCAGGCCTTGTATGGGCAGGAAACGGATGTCCCGTTTCTTGGTAATTTGAATATTTTTGGTATTTGGGAAGAGAGAGACTGAATTCCAGGATCTGGTCCCAGGAATAACGCACGTTTCCTTCTGATGATCTGCCAGGGTAAAGAGTGTCCTATGGCTTTACCTGCTTCTGGATGAGATGAAAATCCTTGCCATAGCTGTGAAAAGCCTTCTGGAAGGACTCCTCCTCCTCAGGTGTCCATCTATCAGAGCCTGGCAATAAAAAGCAGCAGGCAAATTGATCCCTGTAGCCACTCAGAGTAGAACCCACTGGCCGCCAAAAGGAAATCGGCGCCATCCATCCTATCCTTCACCTGTGTACATGTGTGGTCCCTCAGAAAGCAAGGAAGACACGAGCAGGCATTGCCCTGGGCAGAAAGCACGGAAAACAAGTAAAGCTGAAGGACTAGACGCTGCTGCTTTGCCCGCCCCCAGAGAAGACGAGACCTTGTGCCGGTTTTACTCGTTTCAGCCTAAACGCTTGGCGTGGCAATGAAGGGGACGGCAGCAGGTGTCAGTGAAGGAACAAGCTCTGCTTTGTTGCTTACCTGCGTAATGGTAATCAGCCAAGGGATGGCCTTGAGGTGTGGCAGGCCCCCCTGAGAGCAGCATCTCCAGAGCCTCCTGCAAGATCAAAGGGGAAAAGGCTTTAGCTGCCCCACCACATGGAAAGGAACCAAAGAAAGGTCAAGGCTGCCTTTCAGCTACTTTGCCTCTTGAGGCATTCAGTCCACTGGATGGCATCTGGGTCAGACACGGTTACTTGCTGCCAATGCCTCGATTTTGCCGCCCAACCCTTTGATCGTGCCCCCCAAGAGTGGCATGTGGCTCACCAGCTCCCTGATTTTGCTCCTCCCGCACCCAGAACTGCCTCAGCTTGCTGAGGCTTCTGGAAATTTCCCCTCAGTGCAGCCCAAAATGTCTTTGAGAGCACAGGTGCCCAGGAGATGTGCAAGGTACCAGGCTGCGGCACCCTGTGCCGGTGCCTCCAGGAGAGATGTTCTCCCTGCTCGAGCCATTTGGGCTCAGCCCTGGCACCAGTGGAGGAGACCGAGCAGGCAGCAAGTGCTCGGCTTCCTGCAGTGAACTGCCTTCTTGCAAGAGCAGCCAGGAAAGGCTGTCGCGCTGGCCGGGCCTTATTCATTGTTCCCTGTGCGCTCTTCTGTGCGCCCAAGCAGCCGCTTCTTACCGGAACGCTGCCGCGTGCCTGGTGCAGGCAGTGCAGGGCGCGCTCCAGGTTAGCTGCTGCCCTGGGAAGGCCACGGGAGCTGGCCATGTCCAACAGTTCTCTCACTGCAAGCACAAGGAAAACCCGCCGAGAGTCAGGCTTGAGCCAAGAAAGGGGAAAGCTTGAGATACAAGGGAGAAGGAAAGCACAGGAGCTAAAGACAGCAGGTTGGAGAGCATGGAAAGGCTAGCAAAGAAAGAAAGAAAGAAAGAAAGAAAGAAAGAAAGAAAGAAAGAAAGAAAGAAAGGGGCAGCTGAACCAGGGGCCTGCACAATGCTGGCTCTCCCTCCAAAGCAGCTTTTGTAAACGGAGGACGGCGGGGCCCATCTCCCTTCTTCGGGTGGCAAACGTCCCTGACCAACGTGGAGAGCAGGAAAGTTGTTCTTTGTCCTGCTCTGCTGCACAAGCAGAGCATTCTCCTTGCCTCTAACACGGCCACGCGGGAAGATGGGCGAGACAAGGAGAGAAGCAGAGTGTGCCAAAAGCTGCCTTTTTGGCAAAACGGGAGCGTTTTACACCCCCAAATATCTCAGGGCTGGAAGGAAAGCTTGACAGCTACCTCTGTCAGGTTTGTCCATGTCAGAGTCATCTTCCCCCCAGGGCTTCCAGACCAGGGATGCAGGCTCTTCATCGTCGCTTGGTGCTCTGCTCTGCAGCTCGGGGAGCTCGGCCTGAAAGTCACTGCCAACGTTGATGCGTCTAAAAGAAAGAAGGAAGGGGAGGTAAGAGAGGCAAGTGCTCAGGAGACACGTCCCCGTGGACCCACGGGCTTGGGCCAATCCCACCCCGACACTGAAATCGCAGCTGTGCTCCTCGCCATGGCTCAAGTTTGCCGTCCTGTAATGCCTATGCCAAAACTCACGGCCGAAGGTGGGCTCTTGCTTTCCTTTTCATTGTGCCTCTCCTTTCCGCCTGGAAGAGACAAAAAGGATGCTGCAGATAAAAATGCTTCTGCCCACAGGTGTCCGTCGCCTTCCTTCTCATGCTCATGCTGGCCAACCAGAAAATCCTCTGTCCCAGCTGGCCTCAGTTGGGTGGAATTGCAAGTGGCAAAGAAGAAACTCTAGCAAGACATTAAAACATAATGTGCCTGCAACTGATGAAAGTGTGCAGGTATATAAGGATGGCTGAAAGCTGACTGTTTTCTGTAGGTGAAAGGCAGTCTTGGAAGGGAAGCCCGTGCAACTGCTTGCATGCCCTGAACACCAGGGATCACAGAGGAGAAGTCCCATCTTTCTGGTTCCTAAAGCTTTGCAGGAGGGCTGAGCAGAGCCAGGGCCCAACAGGCTTTGTTGACACTGAAGCCCTGAAGTGCTCAGTAATGACCAGATAGTTTGGGGGTCAGCACAGCATAGTTTTAGGACTTCCGTGGCTCCCAAGAGCTTTTATGCGGGTCATCAGTGGACGAGAATGTGGAACTGCCCTGTGACTGCTCTCTACGTCCTCTAGGGAAAGGTCTGTGTTTCAGCTGGAGAAGCTGGACGCCTCTTTCGTGCGTCAACTCATCTTGGGAAAATGACCACAGGCCAGGTGTGTCATGGTTGGTGAGACAGCCAGCTGGAGCCTCCTGCCTTTCTCTTAGTGGTTTGAGGACAAGGGGGCATTTCCTTACCTTGGACGGTCCCAAAGTGCTGTGGGGATGCCTGGCGGCGGACAAGGAGATGAGGATGTGGGTCCAGAGGCCAGCTGTGGCGCTGAGGCCAGGAGGTGTCTGCTCAGGGACAGCCCAGGAGCAGATGGTGAGGCTGCTGCTCCACCGCTGGTGCACCAGTGTTCCAGCAAGGGCCGCAGGAGTGGAAGACAACGACAGTTGCTACGGGAACAGCCCAACATTCCATGCAGAACCCCAGGGCACCCAGGGGACGCAAACAGGGATGGGCCAGCTTTGCCTCTTCTGCTGCTTCTGGTGCAAGCTTGCTCCGAGCACCTTCCCGTTGGGGCATTTCTCGTCAGTCCTCTGGACGGGGCAAAGCAGCGCAGGGACAGCTCTGGGTCTTCTTCTCTGTGCTTGTCTGGAAGGCGCCTGCAGCTGCAGCTGCGCAGGAGCCTGGCTCTGTCAGAGGAGCCCGACCGCATTGGCTGCACTGGAGAAGCAGAAGCACTCGTGCTGCTGGCTCTCCTGCGGCTCGCAGGGGAGCAAGAGACTGCAAGGTGTCCCGTGGAGAGCCAAGTGCAAAGCTTTCTCTGCCAGTGGAGGCATCCATCCTGCCCCTTTCTAAATTGTCTGCTGCCTAATAAAGTGGCTTGGTGTTTTCCCTCCTTTGGACTGCTGAGCTGGTCTCTCGCCTCAACACTCATTCCTTGAAACCGGGACAAACAGGATGTTTTCCAGGGCAATTGGTGGGGACAGCCCACCAGCAAATAAATCCTTAGCAAAGAGCTCATGCAGAATTGCTCGGCCTTTCTTCCAGCTCCCTTGAAGGAGCCAGATGTTGGTCTCAAAAGCCTGGGGGATTCGTCTAGGAGGCGGACAGTAACAGAATTACTTTTTCACACCAACAGCCTTCCCATTATTTTAGTACGGAGGTCCCAGATATGGCAAAACCCAGCAGGTTTTCCTGCTTTCCTGCCTGATGTTAAGCTAAAGCAAATGTTGCTTCCCTAGCAGGGTGCTTGTTACAGACACACACACACGCAGCCAGCCACCGGCAAAGGGAGGGGGTGGCTGTAACAAGGTCCCCTGCAAAGCAGATACTTTGTAGGCTCCAAATCCCGCCTGCACTTGCTCCATCAGAAAAGGGCCATGTTGTCCCTTGTGTCAGTGTCCCGGAGGCAGCCTGGGAATTGCCCCGGCCCGTCCCTGGCCGCACCTCCATCCTCCCCAGCCCCGGCTCCCAAAGCTTTGGCAGGCAGTGCCATTTACTGGGCCACATAAAGGAGGGACTTGGAGGCTTCTTTGGTGCAAATAGCAAAGCTGTGAGAAGTGAGAGGAGAATGTTCACAGCCGCTTTGCTTCAGCTAAGGAGGTTGGTGGAGCCCCAGAGCGGGCCGCCGATCCTTGAAAGAGAAGCTGAAACGCAACTACTCATTTCTTTGTAGTGCATGTGCTGGTTGTTAACGTTCCAGAATCGGAGAGGTTAGAAAAGTCCTGCAAGGTGCTCAAGCCCATCTGTCCAGCAAAACTGAACAAAGCTTTGTTGCTGGGTGACAGAAGGCACTAAAAGGGGCAGCTTTGATCCCTCCGCGCATCATGAGACAAGGCCAGTCCTTCAGACCCGATTCATTGAATTCAACAAAGGCTCCCTTTCCACTCCCAGCTGAGATTTTTAGGAATCAAAGGATGCAAGCCCACCGTTAGTCCACTGGCAGTAATGGGGACACACCTGTGTAAGTCCCGCCAGCTGAGCAAGGGGCCGTGCCTGCGGGAGGAGGCACGTGCCCACATTCTTGTCTCGGGGCAGATGCTTGGGCTTGCAGCACCAAAGAAATGCAACGAACATTGAGCCGTTTCAGACAGACAAAAAAAGACAAAATGCAACAAACTTTGGTTTAATGAACAAGACAGCTTTTGTCTTAACAAAGGCAAAAGGACGAAAGAGGGAGCATAGCCAATAACACCAAATCTCTTACATTGACTGATAAATCTAACTACTAACAATTGCTACTAACTACTAACAAGTTTTTTACTAATACTAATGCATCTTAGCTCGTCAAGAGAGAAATGCCTATCTAGTAAACTACACAGAAGAATTAACAGCCCTAAAACTTCAGGAACTATCTTATCTCTATCTAGTCCTCTTGACGGCTGACTCTTGCTAGCCCTGCCAGCCAGCTCGTAGCTGCAGGGCTAATTTGGTCTTTTCTTCTTAGCGAGAGCCTCTGCTTCCTTCCGTGGGCGATGTCTTCTCCTGTGCGCGTTCCTTTCCTTCACGGTTGCAAACACCCTGGAAGGCAGGAAACAAAGCATCCACTGTCAATTCAACACACACCATTAAACCAAGCTCCCAGTTTTCTGTTGCTCTATATGAATGTCAGTCTTCTCAGGCTGCGACACCTTTGTAACTTGATCAGCACCCTGACTGTTTCTTGTTTCAGTTCCTTCCAATTTTGTCCTCTTTTTGCTTCATCCTACTTTGAATTCCAGCAGCACCACCCAAGCAAGCTTTGGTGTGCCTATTCCCACTTGTAAGAATTGTGCCTTGCTGGGGCGCGGCAAGGCTTCCGTCCAAATGCTGGGGTTTAACTGAGCTCTTTGCGTTTCAAGTGGGCTGTAACGTTGACCACGGCCGCCAGGGGCCATCCCCCAAGTGGCCTCGGCTTGCCCTGTGCTGCCTTTGGAAAGGGTCAGCCCGTTTTGGTGCAAAGGGCCAGGCTCTGAGCAGAAAGAGGGAGAAGTTGCGTACCGTCGGCACTGCCCGCACGGGAAGGGGCATCCCGCCGAAGGGGCCGGCTGGGGCGGTTGGCAGCAGGGACACTCGGCGTTGCGGGCCCTCCTGCGGCTTCTCTTCCCTGTGTCCCCATGCTCCTTTCTGGGAGGGCTTTTGCTGCTCTTTGCTTCGCCCACACTCTGGAAATCAAAGAATCCTTCTCAGTTTCTCCTTCTTCTCACAAAGCTGGAAATCAGAGCGTCCAGCGCAAAAATCTCTTGGCCTAAGCAAATTCCTCCAAACCCTGAAGAGCTGAGAAAATGCCTGCCTTGGGCGGTGGGCTGTGGCGGGGTGCAACACAGCCCCTTGGAGGAAGAAAAGAAAAAAACACCTCCTTTCTAGTGCCCAGAGGGAGGGGATTCATGTGGGTATCTGTAGTTCTATGTTCCTTATTTACACCTCTCTGCCTCCTATCTCTTTGTCTCTATTTTCCCTCCACGAATGCCTAGGGAAAGGGTTTTAAATTCAGTCCGGTTAGTGAAGACACGTGGCTACCCGGTTTCTACTACCCAAAATGATCTCTTTCTCTGTCAACCAAATATCCGGTTTGCCGGTAAGGAAAGTCTGAGCGGAGACACAGCACCGGCAGGTCCTTTCTGGCCGGAAGGCTGGGATGCTAGAGAAGATGCCTGAAAATGTGCAGCATCTCCGTCAAAGCAGGCAGGATTGGGGATGTTAACAAGGGGGCGGGGGGGGTGGGGGTGAATTTGAGGACCAGATTGGAATCAGCGAGGGTGCCAGCCCTTGAGAAACCAGTCTAGAGAGCATGCAAGCCCAATTTGGTGAAGGTACTGCTTTGCTGGGTCAAAGTTGTGCTCCAGAACTGCCTGTTTCAGAGCAGCAGCCCAATGAAGCTCTGGGCAGCATCTGCTGTGCCTTTCCCGGGGCACGGGACGATGTGATGCTGGCAGAGCGGTGGCTCGCATGGCTCGCCGGCGGGTTTTGTCCCCCCTTCTCCCTCTCGCTTGACCCTCCTGCTTGTCTTGGATGTCCTCCCACTCACCTGAGCAAGAGTGCTGTCAAGTTTGTGTTCTTTTTTCCAGGAGTAGTAGTACTCCACACACTGTGCCACAGTCTTGCTCTGAACCTGTTGAGAAGAGAAAAAGAAGGAATCTCAAATGGCCGTGGTGCAGGGTGCGTTGGAGTAAAAGCAGAGTATGGGGTAAAGTAGCAAGTAAAATCATGGAGCAAATTGAGTAGGGCATAAAATGCAGGAACTAGGGAATAGAAGAGGCGTTATGCCACGTAGAAAGCCGTGTCTTGTGCTACGTAACGGATAAGAAATGTAATGCACAGATCACCAACAAATCCATCTAGCACAGTTGTTCTTTCCCGCGTTCCCTCCGGCTGTCCCAGCACAATGTGTTGAGGAAGCAGCAGTAAGTAGCAGCAGCAGCAGACGCATGAGACAAGTGGGGCAGAATGAATCTTTGTCTTCCAAAGGAGCTTGGAGAAAAGGGCCGGAGAGGCAGACTCACGGCTTTCAAGCAGGCCTTGTATGGGCAGGAAACGGATGTCCCGTTTCTTGGTAATTTGAATATTTTTGGTATTTGGGAAGAGAGAGACTGAATTCCAGGATCTGGTCCCAGGAATAACGCACGTTTCCTTCTGATGATCTGCCAGGGTAAAGAGTGTCCTATGGCTTTACCTGCTTCTGGATGAGATGAAAATCCTTGCCATAGCTGTGAAAAGCCTTCTGGAAGGACTCCTCCTCCTCAGGTGTCCATCTATCAGAGCCTGGCAATAAAAAGCAGCAGGCAAATTGATCCCTGTAGCCACTCACAGTAGAACCCACTGGCCGCCAAAAGGAATCCACTGGCGCCATCCATCCTATCCTTCACCTGTGTACATGTGTGGTCCCTCAGAAAGCAAGGAAGACACGAGCAGGCATTGCCCAGGGCAGAAAGCACGGAAAACAAGTAAAGCTGAAGGACTAGACGCTGCTGCTTTGCCCGCCCCCAGAGAAGACGAGACCTTGTGCCGGTTTTACTCGTTTCAGCCTAAACGCTTGGCGTGGCAATGAAGGGGACGGCAGCAGGTGTCAGTGAAGGAACAAGCTCTGCTTTGTTGCTTACCTGCGTAATGGTAATCAGCCAAGGGATGGCCTTGAGGTGTGGCAGGCCCCCCTGAGAGCAGCATCTCCAGAGCCTCCTGCAAGATCAAAGGGGAAAAGGCTTTAGCTGCCCCACCACATGGAAAGGAACCAAAGAAAGGTCAAGGCTGCCTTTCAGCTACTTTGCCTCTTGAGGCATTCAGTCCACTGGATGGCATCTGGGTCAGACACGGTTACTTGCTGCCAATGCCTCGATTTTGCCGCCCAACCCTTTGATCGTGCTCCCCAAGAGTGGCATGTGGCTCACCAGCTCCCTGATTTTGCTCCTCCCGCACCCAGAACTGCCTCAGCTTGCTGAGGCTTCTGGAAATTTCCCCTCAGTGCAGCCCAAAATGTCTTTGAGAGCACAGGTGCCCAGGAGATGTGCAAGGTACCAGGCTGCGGCACCCTCCGCCGGTGCCTCCAGGAGAGATGTTCTCCCTGCTCGAGCCATTTGGGCTCAGCCCTGGCACCAGTGGAGGAGACCGAGCAGGCAGCAAGTGCTCGGCTTCCTGCAGTGAACTGCCTTCTTGCAAGAGCAGCCAGGAAAGGCTGTCGCGCTGGCCGGGCCTTATTCATTGTTCCCTGTGCGCTCTTCTGTGCGCCCAAGCAGCCGCTTCTTACCGGAACGCTGCCGCGTGCCTGGTGCAGGCAGTGCAGGGCGCGCTCCAGGTTAGCTGCTGCCCTGGGAAGGCCACGGGAGCTGGCCATGTCCAACAGTTCTCTCACTGCAAGCACAAGGAAAACCCGCCGAGAGTCAGGCTTGAGCCAAGAAAGGGGAAAGCTTGAGATACAAGGGAGAAGGAAAGCACAGGAGCTAAAGACAGCAGGTTGGAGAGCATGGAAAGGCTAGCAAAGAAAGAAAGAAAGAAAGAAAGAAAGAAAGAAAGAAAGAAAGGGGCAGCTGAACCAGGGGCCTGCACAATGCTGGCTCTCCCTCCAAAGCAGCTTTTGTAAACGGAGGACGGCGGGGCCCATCTCCCTTCTTCGGGTGGCAAACGTCCCTGACCAACGTGGAGAGCAGGAAAGTTGTTCTTTGTCCTGCTCTGCTGCACAAGCAGAGCATTCTCCTTGCCTCTAACACGGCCACGCGGGAAGATGGGCGAGACAAGGAGAGAAGCAGAGCGTGCCAAAAGCTGCCTTTTTGGCAAAACGGGAGCGTTTTACACCCCCAAATATCTCAGGGCTGGAAGGAAAGCTTGACAGCTACCTCTGTCAGGTTTGTCCATGTCAGAGTCATCTTCCCCGCAGGGCTTCCAGACCAGGGATGCAGGCTCTTCATCGTCGCTTGGTGCTCTGCTCTGCAGCTCGGGGAGCTCGGCCTGAAAGTCACTGCCAACGTTGATGCGTCTAAAAGAAAGAAGGAAGGGGAGGTAAGAGAGGCAAGTGCTCAGGAGACACGTCCCCGTGGACCCACGGGCTTGGGCCAATCCCACCCCGACACTGAAATCGCAGCTGTGCTCCTCGCCATGGCTCAAGTTTGCCGTCCTGTAATGCCTATGCCAAAACTCACGGCCGAAGGTGGGCTCTTGCTTTCCTTTTCATTGTGCCTCTCCTTTCCGCCTGGAAGAGACAAAAAGGATGCTGCAGATAAAAATGCTTCTGCCCACAGGTGTCCGTCGCCTTCCTTCTCATGCTCATGCTGGCCAACCAGAAAATCCTCTGTCCCAGCTGGCCTCAGTTGGGTGGAATTGCAAGTGGCAAAGAAGAAACTCCAGCAAGACATTAAAACATAATGTGCCTGCAACTGATGAAAGTGTGCAGGTATATAAGGATGGCTGAAAGCTGACTGTTTTCTGTAGGTGAAAGGCAGTCTTGGAAGGGAAGCCCGTGCAACTGCTTGCATGCCCTGAACACCAGGGATCACAGAGGAGAAGTCCCATCTTTCTGGTTCCTAAAGCTTTGCAGGAGGGCTGAGCAGAGCCAGGGCCCAACAGGCTTTGTTGACACTGAAGCCCTGAAGTGCTCAGTAATGACCAGATAGTTTGGGGGTCAGCACAGCATAGTTTTAGGACTTCCGTGGCTCCCAAGAGCTTTTATGCGGGTCATCAGTGGACGAGAATGTGGAACTGCCCTGTGACTGCTCTCTACGTCCTCTAGGGAAAGGTCTGTGTTTCAGCTAGAGAAGCTGGACGCCTCTTTCGTGCGTCAACTCATCTTGGGAAAATGACCACAGGCCAGGTGTGTCATGGTTGGTGAGACAGCCAGCTGGAGCCTCCTGCCTTTCTCTTAGTGGTTTGAGGACAAGGGGGCATTTCCTTACCTTGGACGGTCCCAAAGTGCTGTGGGGATGCCTGGCGGCGGACAAGGAGATGAGGATGTGGGTCCAGAGGCCAGCTGTGGCGCTGAGGCCAGGAGGTGTCTGCTCAGGGACAGCCCAGGAGCAGATGGTGCAGCTGCTGCTCCACCGCTGGTGCACCAGTGTTCCAGCAAGGGCCGCAGGAGTGGAAGACAACGACAGTTGCTACGGGAACAGCCCAACATTCCATGCAGAACCCCAGGGCACCCAGGGGACGCAAACAGGGATGGGCCAGCTTTGCCTCTTCTGCTGCTTCTGGTGCAAGCTTGCTCCGAGCACCTTCCCGTTGGGGCATTTCTCGTCAGTCCTCTGGACGGGGCAAAGCAGCGCAGGGACAGCTCTGGGTCTTCTTCTCTGTGCTTGTCTGGAAGGCGCCTGCAGCTGCAGCTGCGCAGGAGCCTGGCTCTGTCAGAGGAGCCCGACCGCATTGGCTGCACTGGAGAAGCAGAAGCACTCGTGCTGCTGGCTCTCCTGCAGCTCGCAGGGGAGCAAGAGACTGCAAGGTGTCCCGTGGAGAGCCAAGTGCAAAGCTTTCTCTGCCAGTGGAGGCATCCATCCTGCCCCTTTCTAAATTGTCTGCTGCCTAATAAAGTGGCTTGGTGTTTTCCCTCCTTCGGGCTGCTGAGCTGGTCTCTCGCCTCAACACTCATTCCTTGAAACCGGGACAAACAGGATGTTTTCCAGGGCAATTGGTGGGGACAGCCCACCAGCAAATAAATCCTTAGCAAAGAGCTCATGCAGAATTGCTCGGCCTTTCTTCCAGCTCCCTTGAAGGAGCCAGATGTTGGTCTCAAAAGCCTGGGGGATTCGTCTAGGAGGCGGACAGTAACAGAATTACTTTTTCACACCAACAGCCTTCCCATTATTTTAGTACGGAGGTCCCAGATATGGCAAAACCCAGCGGGTTTTCCTGCTCTCCTGCCTGCTGTTAAGCTAAAGCAAATGTTGCTTCCCTAGCAGGGTGCTTGTTACAGACACACACACACGCAGCCAGCCACCGGCAAAGGGAGGGGGAGGCTGTAACAAGGTCCCCTGCAAAGCAGATACTTTGTAGGCTCCAAATCCCGCCTGCACCTGCTCCATCAGAAAAGGGCCATGTTGTCCCTTGTGTCAGTGTCCCGGAGGCAGCCTGGGAATTGCCCCGACCCGTCCCTGGCCGCACCTCCATCCTCCCCAGCCCCGGCTCCCAAAGCTTTGGCAGGCAGTGCCATTTACTGGGCCACATAAAGGAGGGACTTGGAGGCTTCTTTGGTGCAAATAGCAAAGCTGTGAGAAGTGAGAGGAGAATGTTCACAGCCGCTTTGCTTCAGCTAAGGAGGTTGGTGGAGCCCCAGAGCGGGCCGCCGATCCTTGAAAGAGAAGCTGAAACGCAACTACTCATTTCTTTGTAGTGCATGTGCTGGTTGTTAACGTTCCAGAATCGGAGAGGTTAGAAAAGTCCTGCAAGGTGCTCAAGCCCATCTGTCCAGCAAAACTGAACAAAGCTTTGTTGCTGGGTGACAGAAGGCACTAAAAGGGGCAGCTTTGATCCCTCGGCGCATCATGAGACAAGGCCAGTCCTTTAGACCCGATTCATTGAATTCAACAAAGGCTCCCTTTCCACTCCCAGCTGAGATTTTTAGGAATCAAAGGATGCAAGCCCACCGTTAGTCCACCGGCAGTAATGGGGACACACCTGTGTAAGTCCCGCCAGCTGAGCAAGGGGCCGTGCCTGCGGGAGGAGGCACGTGCCCACATTCTTGTCTCGGGGCAGATGCTTGGGCTTGCAGCACCAAAGAAATGCAACGAACATTGAGCCGTTTCAGACAGACAAAAAAAGACAAAATGCAACAAACTTTGGTTTAATGAACAAGACAGCTTTTGTCTTAACAGAGGCAAAATGACGAAAGAGGGAGCATAGCCAATAACACCAAATCTCTTACATTGACTGATAAATCTAACTACTAACAATTGCTACTAACTACTAACAAGTTTTTTACTAATACTAATGCATCTTAGCTCGTCAAGAGAAAAATGCCTATCTAGTAAACTACACAGAAGAATTAACAGCCCTAAAACTTCAGGAACTATCTTATCTCTATCTAGTCCTCTTGACGGCTGACTCTTGCTAGCCCTGCCAGCCAGCTCGTAGCTGCAGGGCTAATTTGGTCTTTTCTTCTTAGCGAGAGCCTCTGCTTCCTTCCGTGGGCGATGTCTTCTCCTGTGCGCGTTCCTTTCCTTCACGGTTGCAAACACCCTGGAAGGCAGGAAACAAAGCATCCACTGTCAATTCAACACACACCATTAAACCAAGCTCCCAGTTCTCTGTTGCTCCATATGAATGTCAGTCTTCTCAGGCTGCGACACCTTTGTAACTTGATCAGCACCCTGACTGTTTCTTGTTTCAGTTCCTTGCAATTTTGTCCTCTTTTTGCTTCATCCTACTTTGAATTCCAGCAGCACCACCCAAGCAAGCTTTGGTGTGCCTATTCCCACTTGTAAGAATTGTGCCTTGCTGGGGCGCGGCAAGGCTTCCGTCCAAATGCTGGGGTTTAACTGAGCTCTTTGCCTTTCAAGTGGGCTGTAACGTTGACCACGGCCGCCAGGGGCCATCCCCCAAGTGGCCTCGGCTTGCCCTGTGCTGCCTTTGGAAAGGGTCAGCCCGTTTTGGTGCAAAGGGCCAGGCTCTGAGCAGAAAGAGGGAGAAGTTGCGTACCGTCGGCACTGCCCGCACGGGAAGGGGCCTCCCGCCGAAGGGGCCGGCTGGGGCGGTTGGCAGCAGGGACACTCGGCGTTGCGGGCCCTCCTGCGGCTTCTCTTCCCTGTGTCCCCATGCTCCTTTCTGGGAGGGCTTTTGCTGCTCTTTGCTTCGCCCACACTCTGGAAATCAAAGAATCCTTCTCAGTTTCTCCTTCTTCTCACAAAGCTGGAAATCAGAGCATCCAGCGCAAAAATCTCTTGGCCTAAGCAAATTCCTCCAAACCCTGAAGAGCTGAGAAAATGCCTGCCTTGGGCGGTGGGCTGTGGCGGGGTGCAACACAGCCCCTTGGAGGAAGAAAAGAAAAAAACACCTCCTTTCTAGTGCCCAGAGGGAGGGGATTCATGTGGGTATCTGTAGTTCTATGTTCCTTATTTACACCTCTCTGCCTCCTATCTCTTTGTCTCTATTTTCCCTCCACGAATGCCTAGGGAAAGGGTTTTAAATTCAGTCCGGTTAGTGAAGACACGTGGCTACCCGGTTTCTACTACCCAAAATGATCTCTTTCTCTGTCAACCAAATATCCGGTTTGCCGGTAAGGAAAGTCTGAGCGGAGACACAGCACCGGCAGGTCCTTTCTGGCCGGAAGGCTGGGATGCTAGAGAAGATGCCTGAAAATGTGCAGCATCTCCGTCAAAGCAGGCAGGATTGGGGATGTTAACAAGGGGGCGGGGGGGGTGGGGGTGAATTTGAGGACCAGATTGGAATCAGCGAGGGTGCCAGCCCTTGAGAAACCAGTCTAGAGAGCATGCAAGCCCAATTTGGTGAAGGTACTGCTTTGCTGGGTCAAAGTTGTGCTCCAGAACTGCCTGTTTCAGAGCAGCAGCCCAATGAAGCTCTGGGCAGCATCTGCTGTGCCTTTCCCGGGGCACGGGACGATGTGATGCTGGCAGAGCGGTGGCTCGCATGGCTCGCCGGCGGGTTTTGTCCCCCCTTCTCCCTCTCGCTTGACCCTCCTGCTTGTCTTGGATGTCCTCCCACTCACCTGAGCAAGAGTGCTGTCAAGTTTGTGTTCTTTTTTCCAGGAGTAGTAGTACTCCACACACTGTGCCACAGTCTTGCTCTGAACCTGTTGAGAAGAGAAAAAGAAGGAATCTCAAATGGCCGTGGTGCAGGGTGCGTTGGAGTAAAAGCAGAGTATGGGGTAAAGTAGCAAGTAAAATCATGGAGCAAATTGAGTAGGGCATAAAATGCAGGAACTAGGGAATAGAAGAGGCGTTATGCCACGTAGAAAGCCGTGTCTTGTGCTACGTAACGGATAAGAAATGTAATGCACAGATCACCAACAAATCCATCTAGCACAGTTGTTCTTTCCCGCGTTCCCTCCGGCTGTCCCAGCACAATGTGTTGAGGAAGCAGCAGTAAGTAGCAGCAGCAGCAGACGCATGAGACAAGTGGGGCAGAATGAATCTTTGTCTTCCAAAGGAGCTTGGAGAAAAGGGCCGGAGAGGCAGACTCACGGCTTTCAAGCAGGCCTTGTATGGGCAGGAAACGGATGTCCCGTTTCTTGGTAATTTGAATATTTTTGGTATTTGGGAAGAGAGAGACTGAATTCCAGGATCTGGTCCCAGGAATAACGCACGTTTCCTTCTGATGATCTGCCAGGGTAAAGAGTGTCCTATGGCTTTACCTGCTTCTGGATGAGATGAAAATCCTTGCCATAGCTGTGAAAAGCCTTCTGGAAGGACTCCTCCTCCTCAGGTGTCCATCTATCAGAGCCTGGCAATAAAAAGCAGCAGGCAAATTGATCCCTGTAGCCACTCAGAGTAGAACCCACTGGCCGCCAAAAGGAATCCACTGGCGCCATCCATCCTATCCTTCACCTGTGTACATGTGTGGTCCCTCAGAAAGCAAGGAAGACACGAGCAGGCATTGCCCAGGGCAGAAAGCACGGAAAACAAGTAAAGCTGAAGGACTAGACGCTGCTGCTTTGCCCGCCCCCAGAGAAGACGAGACCTTGTGCCGGTTTTACTCGTTTCAGCCTAAACGCTTGGCGTGGCAATGAAGGGGACGGCAGCAGGTGTCAGTGAAGGAACAAGCTCTGCTTTGTTGCTTACCTGCGTAATGGTAATCAGCCAAGGGATGGCCTTGAGGTGTGGCAGGCCCCCCTGAGAGCAGCATCTCCAGAGCCTCCTGCAAGATCAAAGGGGAAAAGGCTTTAGCTGCCCCACCACATGGAAAGGAACCAAAGAAAGGTCAAGGCTGCCTTTCAGCTACTTTGCCTCTTGAGGCATTCAGTCCACTGGATGGCATCTGGGTCAGACACGGTTACTTGCTGCCAATGCCTCGATTTTGCCGCCCAACCCTTTGATCGTGCTCCCCAAGAGTGGCATGTGGCTCACCAGCTCCCTGATTTTGCTCCTCCCGCACCCAGAACTGCCTCAGCTTGCTGAGGCTTCTGGAAATTTCCCCTCAGTGCAGCCCAAAATGTCTTTGAGAGCACAGGTGCCCAGGAGATGTGCAAGGTACCAGGCTGCGGCACCCTCCGCCGGTGCCTCCAGGAGAGATGTTCTCCCTGCTCGAGCCATTTGGGCTCAGCCCTGGCACCAGTGGAGGAGACCGAGCAGGCAGCAAGTGCTCGGCTTCCTGCAGTGAACTGCCTTCTTGCAAGAGCAGCCAGGAAAGGCTGTCGCGCTGGCCGGGCCTTATTCATTGTTCCCTGTGCGCTCTTCTGTGCGCCCAAGCAGCCGCTTCTTACCGGAACGCTGCCGCGTGCCTGGTGCAGGCAGTGCAGGGCGCGCTCCAGGTTAGCTGCTGCCCTGGGAAGGCCACGGGAGCTGGCCATGTCCAACAGTTCTCTCACTGCAAGCACAAGGAAAACCCGCCGAGAGTCAGGCTTGAGCCAAGAAAGGGGAAAGCTTGACATACAAGGGAGAAGGAAAGCACAGGAGCTAAAGACAGCAGGTTGGAGAGCATGGAAAGGCTAGCAAAGAAAGAAAGAAAGAAAGAAAGAAAGAAAGAAAGAAAGAAAGGGGCAGCTGAACCAGGGGCCTGCACAATGCTGGCTCTCCCTCCAAAGCAGCTTTTGTAAACGGAGGACGGCGGGGCCCATCTCCCTTCTTCGGGTGGCAAACGTCCCTGACCAACGTGGAGAGCAGGAAAGTTGTTCTTTGTCCTGCTCTGCTGCACAAGCAGAGCATTCTCCTTGCCTCTAACACGGCCACGCGGGAAGATGGGCGAGACAAGGAGAGAAGCAGAGCGTGCCAAAAGCTGCCTTTTTGGCAAAACGGGAGCGTTTTACACCCCCAAATATCTCAGGGCTGGAAGGAAAGCTTGACAGCTACCTCTGTCAGGTTTGTCCATGTCAGAGTCATCTTCCCCGCAGGGCTTCCAGACCAGGGATGCAGGCTCTTCATCGTCGCTTGGTGCTCTGCTCTGCAGCTCGGGGAGCTCGGCCTGAAAGTCACTGCCAACGTTGATGCGTCTAAAAGAAAGAAGGAAGGGGAGGTAAGAGAGGCAAGTGCTCAGGAGACACGTCCCCGTGGACCCACGGGCTTGGGCCAATCCCACCCCGACACTGAAATCGCAGCTGTGCTCCTCGCCATGGCTCAAGTTTGCCGTCCTGTAATGCCTATGCCAAAACTCACGGCCGAAGGTGGGCTCTTGCTTTCCTTTTCATTGTGCCTCTCCTTTCCGCCTGGAAGAGACAAAAAGGATGCTGCAGATAAAAATGCTTCTGCCCACAGGTGTCCGTCGCCTTCCTTCTCATGCTCATGCTGGCCAACCAGAAAATCCTCTGTCCCAGCTGGCCTCAGTTGGGTGGAATTGCAAGTGGCAAAGAAGAAACTCCAGCAAGACATTAAAACATAATGTGCCTGCAACTGATGAAAGTGTGCAGGTATATAAGGATGGCTGAAAGCGGACTGTTTTCTGTAGGTGAAAGGCAGTCTTGGAAGGGAAGCCCGTGCAACTGCTTGCATGCCCTGAACACCAGGGATCACAGAGGAGAAGTCCCATCTTTCTGGTTCCTAAAGCTTTGCAGGAGGGCTGAGCAGAGCCAGGGCCCAACAGGCTTTGTTGACACTGAAGCCCTGAAGTGCTCAGTAATGACCAGATAGTTTGGGGGTCAGCACAGCATAGTTTTAGGACTTCCGTGGCTCCCAAGAGCTTTTATGCGGGTCATCAGTGGACGAGAATGTGGAACTGCCCTGTGACTGCTCTCTACGTCCTCTAGGGAAAGGTCTGTGTTTCAGCTAGAGAAGCTGGACGCCTCTTTCGTGCGTCAACTCATCTTGGGAAAATGACCACAGGCCAGGTGTGTCATGGTTGGTGAGACAGCCAGCTGGAGCCTCCTGCCTTTCTCTTAGTGGTTTGAGGACAAGGGGGCATTTCCTTACCTTGGACGGTCCCAAAGTGCTGTGGGGATGCCTGGCGGCGGACAAGGAGATGAGGATGTGGGTCCAGAGGCCAGCTGTGGCGCTGAGGCCAGGAGGTGTCTGCTCAGGGACAGCCCAGGAGCAGATGGTGCAGCTGCTGCTCCACCGCTGGTGCACCAGTGTTCCAGCAAGGGCCGCAGGAGTGGAAGACAACGACAGTTGCTACGGGAACAGCCCAACATTCCATGCAGAACCCCAGGGCACCCAGGGGACGCAAACAGGGATGGGCCAGCTTTGCCTCTTCTGCTGCTTCTGGTGCAAGCTTGCTCCGAGCACCTTCCCGTTGGGGCATTTCTCGTCAGTCCTCTGGACGGGGCAAAGCAGCGCAGGGACAGCTCTGGGTCTTCTTCTCTGTGCTTGTCTGGAAGGCGCCTGCAGCTGCAGCTGCGCAGGAGCCTGGCTCTGTCAGAGGAGCCCGACCGCATTGGCTGCACTGGAGAAGCAGAAGCACTCGTGCTGCTGGCTCTCCTGCAGCTCGCAGGGGAGCAAGAGACTGCAAGGTGTCCCGTGGAGAGCCAAGTGCAAAGCTTTCTCTGCCAGTGGAGGCATCCATCCTGCCCCTTTCTAAATTGTCTGCTGCCTAATAAAGTGGCTTGGTGTTTTCCCTCCTTCGGGCTGCTGAGCTGGTCTCTCGCCTCAACACTCATTCCTTGAAACCGGGACAAACAGGATGTTTTCCAGGGCAATTGGTGGGGACAGCCCACCAGCAAATAAATCCTTAGCAAAGAGCTCATGCAGAATTGCTCGGCCTTTCTTCCAGCTCCCTTGAAGGAGCCAGATGTTGGTCTCAAAAGCCTGGGGGATTCGTCTAGGAGGCGGACAGTAACAGAATTACTTTTTCACACCAACAGCCTTCCCATTATTTTAGTACGGAGGTCCCAGATATGGCAAAACCCAGCGGGTTTTCCTGCTCTCCTGCCTGCTGTTAAGCTAAAGCAAATGTTGCTTCCCTAGCAGGGTGCTTGTTACAGACACACACACACGCAGCCAGCCACCGGCAAAGGGAGGGGGAGGCTGTAACAAGGTCCCCTGCAAAGCAGATACTTTGTAGGCTCCAAATCCCGCCTGCACCTGCTCCATCAGAAAAGGGCCATGTTGTCCCTTGTGTCAGTGTCCCGGAGGCAGCCTGGGAATTGCCCCGACCCGTCCCTGGCCGCACCTCCATCCTCCCCAGCCCCGGCTCCCAAAGCTTTGGCAGGCAGTGCCATTTACTGGGCCACATAAAGGAGGGACTTGGAGGCTTCTTTGGTGCAAATAGCAAAGCTGTGAGAAGTGAGAGGAGAATGTTCACAGCCGCTTTGCTTCAGCTAAGGAGGTTGGTGGAGCCCCAGAGCGGGCCGCCGATCCTTGAAAGAGAAGCTGAAACGCAACTACTCATTTCTTTGTAGTGCATGTGCTGGTTGTTAACGTTCCAGAATCGGAGAGGTTAGAAAAGTCCTGCAAGGTGCTCAAGCCCATCTGTCCAGCAAAACTGAACAAAGCTTTGTTGCTGGGTGACAGAAGGCACTAAAAGGGGCAGCTTTGATCCCTCGGCGCATCATGAGACAAGGCCAGTCCTTTAGACCCGATTCATTGAATTCAACAAAGGCTCCCTTTCCACTCCCAGCTGAGATTTTTAGGAATCAAAGGATGCAAGCCCACCGTTAGTCCACCGGCAGTAATGGGGACACACCTGTGTAAGTCCCGCCAGCTGAGCAAGGGGCCGTGCCTGCGGGAGGAGGCACGTGCCCACATTCTTGTCTCGGGGCAGATGCTTGGGCTTGCAGCACCAAAGAAATGCAACGAACATTGAGCCGTTTCAGACAGACAAAAAAAGACAAAATGCAACAAACTTTGGTTTAATGAACAAGACAGCTTTTGTCTTAACAGAGGCAAAATGACGAAAGAGGGAGCATAGCCAATAACACCAAATCTCTTACATTGACTGATAAATCTAACTACTAACAATTGCTACTAACTACTAACAAGTTTTTTACTAATACTAATGCATCTTAGCTCGTCAAGAGAGAAATGCCTATCTAGTAAACTACACAGAAGAATTAACAGCCCTAAAACTTCAGGAACTATCTTATCTCTATCTAGTCCTCTTGACGGCTGACTCTTGCTAGCCCTGCCAGCCAGCTCGTAGCTGCAGGGCTAATTTGGTCTTTTCTTCTTAGCGAGAGCCTCTGCTTCCTTCCGTGGGCGATGTCTTCTCCTGTGCGCGTTCCTTTCCTTCACGGTTGCAAACACCCTGGAAGGCAGGAAACAAAGCATCCACTGTCAATTCAACACACACCATTAAACCAAGCTCCCAGTTCTCTGTTGCTCCATATGAATGTCAGTCTTCTCAGGCTGCGACACCTTTGTAACTTGATCAGCACCCTGACTGTTTCTTGTTTCAGTTCCTTGCAATTTTGTCCTCTTTTTGCTTCATCCTACTTTGAATTCCAGCAGCACCACCCAAGCAAGCTTTGGTGTGCCTATTCCCACTTGTAAGAATTGTGCCTTGCTGGGGCGCGGCAAGGCTTCCGTCCAAATGCTGGGGTTTAACTGAGCTCTTTGCCTTTCAAGTGGGCTGTAACGTTGACCACGGCCGCGAGGGGCCATCCCCCAAGTGGCCTCGGCTTGCCCTGTGCTGCCTTTGGAAAGGGTCAGCCCGTTTTGGTGCAAAGGGCCAGGCTCTGAGCAGAAAGAGGGAGAAGTTGCGTACCGTCGGCACTGCCCGCACGGGAAGGGGCCTCCCGCCGAAGGGGCCGGCTGGGGCGGTTGGCAGCAGGGACACTCGGCGTTGCGGGCCCTGCTGCGGCTTCTCTTCCCTGTGTCCCCATGCTCCTTTCTGGGAGGGCTTTTGCTGCTCTTTGCTTCGCCCACACTCTGGAAATCAAAGAATCCTTCTCAGTTTCTCCTTCTTCTCACAAAGCTGGAAATCAGAGCATCCAGCGCAAAAATCTCTTGGCCTAAGCAAATTCCTCCAAACCCTGAAGAGCTGAGAAAATGCCTGCCTTGGGCGGTGGGCTGTGGCGGGGTGCAACACAGCCCCTTGGAGGAAGAAAAGAAAAAACCACCTCCTTTCTAGTGCCCAGAGGGAGGGGATTCATGTGGGTATCTGTAGTTCTATGTTCCTTATTTACACCTCTCTGCCTCCTATCTCTTTGTCTCTATTTTCCCTCCACGAATGCCTAGGGAAAGGGTTTTAAATTCAGTCCGGTTAGTGAAGACACGTGGCTACCCGGTTTCTACTACCCAAAATGATCTCTTTCTCTGTCAACCAAATATCCGGTTTGCCGGTAAGGAAAGTCTGAGCGGAGACACAGCACCGGCAGGTCCTTTCTGGCCGGAAGGCTGGGATGCTAGAGAAGATGCCTGAAAATGTGCAGCATCTCCGTCAAAGCAGGCAGGATTGGGGATGTTAACAAGGGGGCGGGGGGGGTGGGGGTGAATTTGAGGACCAGATTGGAATCAGCGAGGGTGCCAGCCCTTGAGAAACCAGTCTAGAGAGCATGCAAGCCCAATTTGGTGAAGGTACTGCTTTGCTGGGTCAAAGTTGTGCTCCAGAACTGCCTGTTTCAGAGCAGCAGCCCAATGAAGCTCTGGGCAGCATCTGCTGTGCCTTTCCCGGGGCACGGGACGATGTGATGCTGGCAGAGCGGTGGCTCGCATGGCTCGCCGGCGGGTTTTGTCCCCCCTTCTCCCTCTCGCTTGACCCTCCTGCTTGTCTTGGATGTCCTCCCACTCACCTGAGCAAGAGTGCTGTCAAGTTTGTGTTCTTTTTTCCAGGAGTAGTAGTACTCCACACACTGTGCCACAGTCTTGCTCTGAACCTGTTGAGAAGAGAAAAAGAAGGAATCTCAAATGGCCGTGCTGCAGGGTGCGTTGGAGTAAAAGCAGAGTATGGGGTAAAGTAGCAAGTAAAATCATGGAGCAAATTGAGTAGGGCATAAAATGCAGGAACTAGGGAATAGAAGAGGCGTTATGCCACGTAGAAAGCCGTGTCTTGTGCTACGTAACGGATAAGAGATGTAATGCACAGATCACCAACAAATCCATCTAGCACAGTTGTTCTTTCCCGCGTTCCCTCCAGCTGTCCCAGCACTATGTGTTGAGGAAGCAGCAGTAAGTAGCAGCAGCAGCAGACGCATGAGACAAGTGGGGCAGAATGAATCTTTGTCTTCCAAAGGAGCTTGGAGAAAAGGGCCGGAGAGGCAGACTCACGGCTTTCAAGCAGGCCTTGTATGGGCAGGAAACGGATGTCCCGTTTCTTGGTAATTTGAATATTTTTGGTATTTGGGAAGAGAGAGACTGAATTCCAGGATCTGGTCCCAGGAATAACGCACTTTTCCTTCTGATGATCTGCCAGGGTAAAGAGTGTCCTATGGCTTTACCTGCTTCTGGATGAGATGAAAATCCTTGCCATAGCTGTGAAAAGCCTTCTGGAAGGACTCCTCCTCCTCAGGTGTCCATCTATCAGAGCCTGGCAATAAAAAGCAGCAGGCAAATTGATCCCTGTAGCCACTCACAGTAGAACCCACTGGCCGCCAAAAGGAATCCACTGGCGCCATCCATCCTATCCTTCACCTGTGTACATGTGTGGTCCCTCAGAAAGCAAGGAAGACACGAGCAGGCATTGCCCAGGGCAGAAAGCACGGAAAACAAGTAAAGCTGAAGGACTAGACGCTGCTGCTTTGCCCGCCCCCAGAGAAGACGAGACCTTGTGCCGGTTTTACTCGTTTCAGCCTAAACGCTTGGCGTGGCAATGAAGGGGACGGCAGCAGGTGTCAGTGAAGGAACAAGCTCTGCTTTGTTGCTTACCTGCGTAATGGTAATCAGCCAAGGGATGGCCTTGAGGTGTGGCAGGCCCCCCTGAGAGCAGCATCTCCAGAGCCTCCTGCAAGATCAAAGGGGAAAAGGCTTTAGCTGCCCCACCACATGGAAAGGAACCAAAGAAAGGTCAAGGCTGCCTTTCAGCTACTTTGCCTCTTGAGGCATTCAGTCCACTGGATGGCATCTGGGTCAGACACGGTTACTTGCTGCCAATGCCTCGATTTTGCCGCCCAACCCTTTGATCGTGCCCCCCAAGACTGGCATGTGGCTCACCAGCTCCCTGATTTTGCTCCTCCCGCACCCAGAACTGCCTCAGCTTGCTGAGGCTTCTGGAAATTTCCCCTCAGTGCAGCCCAAAATGTCTTTGAGAGCACAGGTGCCCAGGAGATGTGCAAGGTACCAGGCTGCGGCACCCTGCGCCGGTGCCTCCAGGAGAGATGTTCTCCCTGCTCGAGCCATTTGGGCTCAGCCCTGGCACCAGTGGAGGAGACCGAGCAGGCAGCAAGTGCTCGGCTTCCTGCAGTGAACTGCCTTCTTGCAAGAGCAGCCAGGAAAGGCTGTTGCGCTGGCCGGGCCTTATTCATTGTTCCCTGTGCGCTCTTCTGTGCGCCCAAGCAGCCGCTTCTTACCGGAACGCTGCCGCGTGCCTGGTGCAGGCAGTGCAGGGCGCGCTCCAGGTTAGCTGCTGCCCTGGGAAGGCCACGGGAGCTGGCCATGTCCAACAGTTCTCTCACTGCAAGCACAAGGAAAACCCGCCGAGAGTCAGGCTTGAGCCAAGAAAGGGGAAAGCTTGAGATACAAGGGAGAAGGAAAGCACAGGAGCTAAAGACAGCAGGTTGGAGAGCATGGAAAGGCTAGCAAAGAAAGAAAGAAAGAAAGAAAGAAAGAAAGAAAGAAAGAAAGAAGGAAAGGGGCAGCTGAACCAGGGGCCTGCACAATGCTGGCTCTCCCTCCAAAGCAGCTTTTGTAAACGGAGGACGGCGGGGCCCATCTCCCTTCTTCGGGTGGCAAACGTCCCTGACCAACGTGGAGAGCAGGAAAGTTGTTCTTTGTCCTGCTCTGCTGCACAAGCAGAGCATTCTCCTTGCCTCTAACACGGCCACGCGGGAAGATGGGCGAGACAAGGAGAGAAGCAGAGCGTGCCAAAAGCTGCCTTTTTGGCAAAACGGGAGCGTTTTACACCCCCAAATATCTCAGGGCTGGAAGGAAAGCTTGACAGCTACCTCTGTCAGGTTTGTCCATGTCAGAGTCATCTTCCCCGCAGGGCTTCCAGACCAGGGATGCAGGCTCTTCATCGTCGCTTGGTGCTCTGCTCTGCAGCTCGGGGAGCTCGGCCTGAAAGTCACTGCCAACGTTGATGCGTCTAAAAGAAAGAAGGAAGGGGAGGTAAGAGAGGCAAGTGCTCAGGAGACACGTCCCCGTGGACCCACGGGCTTGGGCCAATCCCACCCCGACACTGAAATCGCAGCTGTGCTCCTCGCCATGGCTCAAGTTTGCCGTCCTGTAATGCCTATGCCAAAACTCACGGCCGAAGGTGGGCTCTTGCTTTCCTTTTCATTGTGCCTCTCCTTTCCGCCTGGAAGAGACAAAAAGGATGCTGCAGATAAAAATGCTTCTGCCCACAGGTGTCCGTCGCCTTCCTTCTCATGCTCATGCTGGCCAACCAGAAAATCCTCTGTCCCAGCTGGCCTCAGTTGGGTGGAATTGCAAGTGGCAAAGAAGAAACTCTAGCAAGACATTAAAACATAATGTGCCTGCAACTGATGAAAGTGTGCAGGTATATAAGGATGGCTGAAAGCTGACTGTTTTCTGTAGGTGAAAGGCAGTCTTGGAAGGGAAGCCCGTGCAACTGCTTGCATGCCCTGAACACCAGGGATCACAGAGGAGAAGTCCCATCTTTCTGGTTCCTAAAGCTTTGCAGGAGGGCTGAGCAGAGCCAGGGCCCAACAGGATTTGTTGACACTGAAGCCCTGAAGTGCTCAGTAATGACCAGATAGTTTGGGGGTCAGCACAGCATAGTTTTAGGACTTCCGTGGCTCCCAAGAGCTTTTATGCGGGTCAGCAGTGGACGAGAATGTGGAACTGCCCCGTGACTGCTCTCTACGTCCTCTAGGGAAAGGTCTGTGTTTCAGCTGGAGAAGCTGGACGCCTCTTTCATGCGTCAACTCATCTTGGGAAAATGGCCACAGGCCAGGTGTGTCATGGTTGGTGAGACAGCCAGCTGGAGCCTCCTGCCTTTCTCTTAGTGGTTTGAGGACAACGGGGCATTTCCTTACTTTGGACAGTCCCAAAGTGCTGTGGGGATGCCTGGCGGCGGACAAGGAGATGAGGATGTGGGTCCAGAGGCCAGCTGTGGCGCTGAGGCCAGGAGGTGTCTGCTCAGGGACAGCCCAGGAGCAGATGGTGCAGCTGCTGCTCCACCGCTGGTGCACCAGTGTTCCAGCAAGGGCCGCAGGAGTGGAAGACAACGACAGTTGCTACGGGAACAGCCCAACATTCCATGCAGAACCCCAGGGCACCCAGGGGACGCAAACAGGGATGGGCCAGCTTTGCCTCTTCTGCTGCTTCTGGTGCAAGCTTGCTCCGAGCACCTTCCCGTTGGGGCATTTCTCGTCAGTCCTCTGGACGGGGCAAAGCAGCGCAGGGACAGCTCTGGGTCTTCTTCTCTGTGCTTGTCTGGAAGGCGCCTGCAGCTGCAGCTGCGCAGGAGCCTGGCTCTGTCAGAGGAGCCCGACCGCATTGGCTGCACTGGAGAAGCAGAAGCACTCGTGCTGCTGGCTCTCCTGCGGCTCGCAGGGGAGCAAGAGACTGCAAGGTGTCCCGTGGAGAGCCAAGTGCAAAGCTTTCTCTGCCAGTGGAGGCATCCATCCTGCCCCTTTCTAAATTGTCTGCTGCCTAATAAAGTGGCTTGGTGTTTTCCCTCCTTCGGGCTGCTGAGCTGGTCTCTCGCCTCAACACTCATTCCTTGAAACCGGGACAAACAGGATGTTTTCCAGGGCAATTGGTGGGGACAGCCCACCAGCAAATAAATCCTTAGCAAAGAGCTCATGCAGAATTGCTCGGCCTTTCTTCCAGCTCCCTTGAAGGAGCCAGATGTTGGTCTCAAAAGCCTGGGGGATTTGTCTAGGAGGCAGACAGTAACAGAATTACTTTTTCACACCAACAGCCTTCCCATTATTTTAGTACGGAGGTCCCAGATATGGCAAAACCCAGCGGGTTTTCCTGCTCTCCTGCCTGCTGTTAAGCTAAAGCAAATGTTGCTTCCCTAGCAGGGTGCTTGTTACAGACACACACACACGCAGCCAGCCACCGGCAAAGGGAGGGGGAGGCTGTAACAAGTTCCCCTGCAAAGCAGATACTTTGTAGGCTCCAAATCCCGCCTGCACCTGCTCCATCAGAAAAGGGCCATGTTGTCCCTTGTGTCAGTGTCCCGGAGGCAGCCTGGGAATTGCCCCGACCCGTCCCTGGCCGCACCTCCATCCTCCCCAGCCCCGGCTCCCAAAGCTTTGGCAGGCAGTGCCATTTACTGGGCCACATAAAGGAGGGACTTGGAGGCTTCTTTGGTGCAAATAGCAAAGCTGTGAGAAGTGAGAGGAGAATGTTCACAGCCGCTTTGCTTCAGCTAAGGAGGTTGGTGGAGCCCCAGAGCGGGCCGCCGATCCTTGAAAGAGAAGCTGAAATGCAACTACTCATTTCTTTGTAGTGCATGTGCTGGTTGTTAACGTTCCAGAATCGGAGAGGTTAGAAAAGTCCTGCAAGGTGCTCAAGCCCATCTGTCCAGCAAAACTGAACAAAGCTTTGTTGCTGGGTGACAGAAGGCACTAAAAGGCGCAGCTTTGATCCCTCGGCGCATCATGAGACAAGGCCAGTCCTTTAGACCCGATTCATTGAATTCAACAAAGGCTCCCTTTCCACTCCCAGCTGAGATTTTTAGGAATCAAAGGATGCAAGCCCACCGTTAGTCCACTGGCAGTAATGGGGACACACCTGTGTAAGTCCCGCCAGCTGAGCAAGGGGCCGTGCCTGCGGGAGGAGGCACGTGCCCACATTCTTGTCTCGGGGCAGATGCTTGGGCTTGCAGCACCAAAGAAATGCAACGAACATTGAGCCGTTTCAGACAGACAAAAAAAGACAAAATGCAACAAACTTTGGTTTAATGAACAAGACAGCTTTTGTCTTAACAGAGGCAAAATGACGAAAGAGGGAGCATAGCCAATAACACCAAATCTCTTACATTGACTGATAAATCTAACTACTAACAATTGCTACTAACTACTAACAAGTTTTTTACTAATACTAATGCATCTTAGCTCGTCAAGAGAGAAATGCCTATCTAGTAAACTACACAGAAGAATTAACAGCCCTAAAACTTCAGGAACTATCTTATCTCTATCTAGTCCTCTTGACGGCTGACTCTTGCTAGCCCTGCCAGCCAGCTCGTAGCTGCAGGGCTAATTTGGTCTTTTCTTCTTAGCGAGAGCCTCTGCTTCCTTCCGTGGGCGATGTCTTCTCCTGTGCGCATTCCTTTCCTTCACGGTTGCAAACACCCTGGAAGGCAGGAAACAAAGCATCCACTGTCAATTCAACACACACTATTAAACCAAGCTCCCAGTTCTCTGTTGCTCTATATGAATGTCAGTCTTTTCAGGCTGCGACACCTTTGTAACTTGATCAGCACCCTGACTGTTTCTTGTTTCAGTTCCTTGCAATTTTGTCCTCTTTTTGCTTCATCCTACTTTGAATTCCAGCAGCACCACCCAAGCAAGCTTTGGTGTGCCTATTCCCACTTGTAAGAATTGTGCCTTGCTGGGGCGCGGCAAGGCTTCCGTCCAAATGCTGGGGTTTAACTGAGCTCTTTGCGTTTCAAGTGGGCTGTAACGTTGACCACGGCCGCCAGGGGCCATCCCCCAAGTGGCCTCGGCTTGCCCTGTGCTGCCTTTGGAAAGGGTCAGCCCATTTTGGTGCAAAGGGCCAGGCTCTGAGCAGAAAGAGGGAGAAGTTGCGTACCGTCGGCACTGCCCGCATGGGAAGGGGCCTCCCGCCGAAGGGGCCGGCTGGGGCGGTTGGCAGCAGGGACACTCGGCGTTGCGGGCCCTCCTGCGGCTTCTCTTCCCTGTGTCCCCATGCTCCTTTCTGGGAGGGCTTTTGCTGCTCTTTGCTTCGCCCACACTCTGGAAATCAAAGAATCCTTCTCAGTTTCTCCTTCTTCTCACAAAGCTGGAAATCAGAGAATCCAGCGCAAAAATCTCTTGGCCTAAGCAAATTCCTCCAAACCATCAAGAGCTGAGAAAATGCCTGCCTTGGGCGGTGGGCTGTGGCGGGGTGCAACACAGCCCCTTGGAGGAAGAAAAGAAAAAAACACCTCCTTTCTAGTGCCCAGAGGGAGGGGATTCATGTGGGTATCTGTAGTTCTATGTTCCTTATTTACACCTCTCTGCCTCCTATCTCTTTGTCTCTATTTTCCCTCCACGAATGCCTAGGGAAAGGCATTTAAATTCAGTCCGGTTAGTGAAGACACGTGGCTACCCGGTTTCTACTACCCAAAATGATCTCTATCTCTGTGAACCAAATATCCGGTTTG
Organism: Cinclus cinclus; assembly: GCF_963662255.1. Taxonomy (NCBI): domain Eukaryota; kingdom Metazoa; phylum Chordata; class Aves; order Passeriformes; family Cinclidae; genus Cinclus; species Cinclus cinclus. Next base: position 61,973,480 of record NC_085084.1, read on the forward strand.
CCGGTAAGGAAAGTCTGAGCAGAGACACAGCACCGGCAGGTCCTTTCTGGCCGGAAGGCTGGGATGCTAGAGAAGATGCCTGAAAATGTGCAGCATCTCCGTCAAAGCAGGCAGGATTGGGGATGTTAACAAGGGGGCGGGGGGGGTGGGGGTGAATTTGAGGACCAGATTGGAATCAGCAAGGGTGCCAGCCCTTGAGAAACCAGTCTAGAGAGCATGCAAGCCCAATCTGGTTAAGGTACTGCTTTGCTGGGTCAAAGTTGTGCTCCAGAACTGCCTGTTTCAGAGCAGCAGCCCAATGAAGCTCTGGGCAGCATCTGCTGTGCCTTTCCCGGGGCACGGGACGATGTGATGCTGGCAGAGCGGTGGCTCGCATGGCTCGCCGGCGGGTTTTGTCCCCCCTTCTCCCTCTCGCTTGACCCTCCTGCTTGTCTTGGATGTCCTCCCACTCACCTGAGCAAGAGTGCTGTCAAGTTTGTGTTCTTTTTTCCAGGAGTAGTAGTACTCCACACACTGTGCCACAGTCTTGCTCTGAACCTGTTGAGAAGAGAAAAAGAAGGAATCTCAAATGGCCGTGGTGCAGGGTGCGTTGGAGTAAAAGCAGAGTATGGGGTAAAGTAGCAAGTAAAATCATGGAGCAAATTGAGTAGGGCATAAAATGCAGGAACTAGGGAATAGAAGAGGCGTTATGCCACGTAGAAAGCCGTGTCTTGTGCTACGTAACGGATAAGAGATGTAATGCACAGATCACCAACAAATCCATCTAGCACAGTTGTTCTTTCCCGCGTTCCCTCCAGCTGTCCCAGCACAATGTGTTGAGGAAGCAGCAGTAAGTAGCAGCAGCAGCAGACGCATGAGACAAGTGGGGCAGAATGAATCTTTGTCTTCCAAAGGAGCTTGGAGAAAAGGGCCGGAGAGGCAGACTCACGGCTTTCAAGCAGGCCTTGTATGGGCAGGAAACGGATGTCCCGTTTCTTGGTAATTTGAATATTTTTGGTATTTGGGAAGAGAGAGACTGAATTCCAGGATCTGGTCCCAGGAATAACGCACATTTCCTTCTGATGATCTGCCAGGGTAAAGAGTGTCCTATGGCTTTACCTGCTTCTGGATGAGATGAAAATCCTTGCCATAGCTGTGAAAAGCCTTCTGGAAGGACTCCTCCTCCTCAGGTGTCCATCTATCAGAGCCTGGCAATAAAAAGCAGCAGGCAAATTGATCCCTGTAGCCACTCACAGTAGAACCCACTGGCCGCCAAAAGGAATCCACTGGCGCCATCCATCCTATCCTTCACCTGTGTACATGTGTGGTCCCTCAGAAAGCAAGGAAGACACGAGCAGGCATTGCCCAGGGCAGAAAGCACGGAAAACAAGTAAAGCTGAAGGACTAGACGCTGCTGCTTTGCCCGCCCCCAGAGAAGACGAGACCTTGTGCCGGTTTTACTCGTTTCAGCCTAAACGCTTGGCGTGGCAATGAAGGGGACGGCAGCAGGTGTCAGTGAAGGAACAAGCTCTGCTTTGTTGCTTACCTGCGTAATGGTAATCAGCCAAGGGATGGCCTTGAGGTGTGGCAGGCCCCCCTGAGAGCAGCATCTCCAGAGCCTCCTGCAAGATCAAAGGGGAAAAGGCTTTAGCTGCCCCACCACATGGAAAGGAACCAAAGAAAGGTCAAGGCTGCCTTTCAGCTACTTTGCCTCTTGAGGCATTCAGTCCACTGGATGGCATCTGGGTCAGACACGGTTACTTGCTGCCAATGCCTCGATTTTGCCGCCCAACCCTTTGATCGTGCCCCCCAAGACTGGCATGTGGCTCACCAGCTCCCTGATTTTGCTCCTCCCGCACCCAGAACTGCCTCAGCTTGCTGAGGCTTCTGGAAATTTCCCCTCAGTGCAGCCCAAAATGTCTTTGAGAGCACAGGTGCCCAGGAGATGTGCAAGGTACCAGGCTGCGGCACCCTGCGCCGGTGCCTCCAGGAGAGATGTTCTCCCTGCTCGAGCCATTTGGGCTCAGCCCTGGCACCAGTGGAGGAGACCGAGCAGGCAGCAAGTGCTCGGCTTCCTGCAGTGAACTGCCTTCTTGCAAGAGCAGCCAGGAAAGGCTGTTGCGCTGGCCGGGCCTTATTCATTGTTCCCTGTGCGCTCTTCTGTGCGCCCAAGCAGCCGCTTCTTACCGGAACGCTGCCGCGTGCCTGGTGCAGGCAGTGCAGGGCGCGCTCCAGGTTAGCTGCTGCCCTGGGAAGGCCACGGGAGCTGGCCATGTCCAACAGTTCTCTCACTGCAAGCACAAGGAAAACCCGCCGAGAGTCAGGCTTGAGCCAAGAAAGGGGAAAGCTTGAGATACAAGGGAGAAGGAAAGCACAGGAGCTAAAGACAGCAGGTTGGAGAGCATGGAAAGGCTAGCAAAGAAAGAAAGAAAGAAAGAAAGAAAGAAAGAAAGAAAGAAAGAAAGAAAGGGGCAGCTGAACCAGGGGCCTGCACAATGCTGGCTCTCCCTCCAAAGCAGCTTTTGTAAACGGAGGACGGCGGGGCCCATCTCCCTTCTTCGGGTGGCAAACGTCCCTGACCAACGTGGAGAGCAGGAAAGTTGTTCTTTGTCCTGCTCTGCTGCACAAGCAGAGCATTCTCCTTGCCTCTAACACGGCCACGCGGGAAGATGGGCGAGACAAGGAGAGAAGCAGAGCGTGCCAAAAGCTGCCTTTTTGGCAAAACGGGAGCGTTTTACACCCCCAAATACCTCAGGGCTGGAAGGAAAGCTTGACAGCTACCTCTGTCAGGTTTGTCCATGTCAGAGTCATCTTCCCCCCAGGGCTTCCAGACCAGGGATGCAGGCTCTTCATCGTCGCTTGGTGCTCTGCTCTTCAGCTCGGGGAGCTCAGCCTGAAAGTCACTGCCAACGTTGATGCGTCTAAAAGAAAGAAGGAAGGGGAGGTAAGAGAGGCAAGTGCTCAGGAGACACGTCCCCGTGGACCCACGGGCTTGGGCCAATCCCACCCCGACACTGAAATCGCAGCTGTGCTCCTCGCCATGGCTCAAGTTTGCCGTCCTGTAATGCCTATGCCAAAACTCACGGCCGAAGGTGGGCTCTTGCTTTCCTTTTCATTGTGCCTCTCCTTTCCGCCTGGAAGAGACAAAAAGGATGCTGCAGATAAAAATGCTTCTGCCCACAGGTGTCCGTCGCCTTCCTTCTCATGCTCATGCTGGCCAACCAGAAAATCCTCTGTCCCAGCTGGCCTCAGTTGGGTGGAATTGCAAGTGGCAAAGAAGAAACTCCAGCAAGACATTAAAACATAATGTGCCTGCAACTGATGAAAGTGTGCAGGTATATAAGGATGGCTGAAAGCGGACTGTTTTCTGTAGGTGAAAGGCAGTCTTGGAAGGGAAGCCCGTGCAACTGCTTGCATGCCCTGAACACCAGGGATCACAGAGGAGAAGTCCCATCTTTCTGGTTCCTAAAGCTTTGCAGGAGGGCTGAGCAGAGCCAGGGCCCAACAGGATTTGTTGACACTGAAGCCCTGAAGTGCTCAGTAATGACCAGATAGTTTGGGGGTCAGCACAGCATAGTTTTAGGACTTCCGTGGCTCCCAAGAGCTTTTATGCGGGTCATCAGTGGACGAGAATGTGGAACTGCCCCGTGACTGCTCTCTACGTCCTCTAGGGAAAGGTCTGTGTTTCAGCTGGAGAAGCTGGACGCCTCTTTCATGCGTCAACTCATCTTGGGAAAATGGCCACAGGCCAGGTGTGTCATGGTTGGTGAGACAGCCAGCTGGAGCCTCCTGCCTTTCTCTTAGTGGTTTGAGGACAACGGGGCATTTCCTTACTTTGGACAGTCCCAAAGTGCTGTGGGGATGCCTGGCGGCGGACAAGGAGATGAGGATGTGGGTCCAGAGGCCAGCTGTGGCGCTGAGGCCAGGAGGTGTCTGCTCAGGGACAGCCCAGGAGCAGATGGTGCAGCTGCTGCTCCACCGCTGGTGCACCAGTGTTCCAGCAAGGGCCGCAGGAGTGGAAGACAACGACAGTTGCTACGGGAACAGCCCAACATTCCATGCAGAACCCCAGGGCACCCAGGGGACGCAAACAGGGATGGGCCAGCTTTGCCTCTTCTGCTGCTTCTGGTGCAAGCTTGCTCCGAGCACCTTCCCGTTGGGGCATTTCTCGTCAGTCCTCTGGACGGGGCAAAGCAGCGCAGGGACAGCTCTGGGTCTTCTTCTCTGTGCTTGTCTGGAAGGCGCCTGCAGCTGCAGCTGCGCAGGAGCCTGGCTCTGTCAGAGGAGCCCGACCGCATTGGCTGCACTGGAGAAGCAGAAGCACTCGTGCTGCTGGCTCTCCTGCGGCTCGCAGGGGAGCAAGAGACTGCAAGGTGTCCCGTGGAGAGCCAAGTGCAAAGCTTTCTCTGCCAGTGGAGGCATCCATCCTGCCCCTTTCTAAATTGTCTGCTGCCTAATAAAGTGGCTTGGTGTTTTCCCTCCTTCGGGCTGCTGAGCTGGTCTCTCGCCTCAACACTCATTCCTTGAAACCGGGACAAACAGGATGTTTTCCAGGGCAATTGGTGGGGACAGCCCACCAGCAAATAAATCCTTAGCAAAGAGCTCATGCAGAATTGCTCGGCCTTTCTTCCAGCTCCCTTGAAGGAGCCAGATGTTGGTCTCAAAAGCCTGGGGGATTTGTCTAGGAGGCAGACAGTAACAGAATTACTTTTTCACACCAACAGCCTTCCCATTATTTTAGTACGGAGGTCCCAGATATGGCAAAACCCAGCGGGTTTTCCTGCTCTCCTGCCTGCTGTTAAGCTAAAGCAAATGTTGCTTCCGTAGCAGGGGGCTTGTTACAGACACACACACACGCAGCCAGCCACCGGCAAAGGGAGGGGGAGGCTGTAACAAGTTCCCCTGCAAAGCAGATACTTTGTAGGCTCCAAATCCCGCCTGCACCTGCTCCATCAGAAAAGGGCCATGTTGTCCCTTGTGTCAGTGTCCCGGAGGCAGCCTGGGAATTGCCCCGACCCGTCCCTGGCCGCACCTCCATCCTCCCCAGCCCCGGCTCCCAAAGCTTTGGCAGGCAGTGCCATTTACTGGGCCACATAAAGGAGGGACTTGGAGGCTTCTTTGGTGCAAATAGCAAAGCTGTGAGAAGTGAGAGGAGAATGTTCACAGCCGCTTTGCTTCAGCTAAGGAGGTTGGTGGAGCCCCAGAGCGGGCCGCCGATCCTTGAAAGAGAAGCTGAAATGCAACTACTCATTTCTTTGTAGTGCATGTGCTGGTTGTTAACGTTCCAGAATCGGAGAGGTTAGAAAAGTCCTGCAAGGTGCTCAAGCCCATCTGTCCAGCAAAACTGAACAAAGCTTTGTTGCTGGGTGACAGAAGGCACTAAAAGGCGCAGCTTTGATCCCTCGGCGCATCATGAGACAAGGCCAGTCCTTTAGACCCGATTCATTGAATTCAACAAAGGCTCCCTTTCCACTCCCAGCTGAGATTTTTAGGAATCAAAGGATGCAAGCCCACCGTTAGTCCACTGGCAGTAATGGGGACACACCTGTGTAAGTCCCGCCAGCTGAGCAAGGGGCCGTGCCTGCGGGAGGAGGCACGTGCCCACATTCTTGTCTCGGGGCAGATGCTTGGGCTTGCAGCACCAAAGAAATGCAACGAACATTGAGCCGTTTCAGACAGACAAAAAAAGACAAAATGCAACAAACTTTGGTTTAATGAACAAGACAGCTTTTGTCTTAACAGAGGCAAAATGACGAAAGAGGGAGCATAGCCAATAACACCAAATCTCTTACATTGACTGATAAATCTAACTACTAACAATTGCTACTAACTACTAACAAGTTTTTTACTAATACTAATGCATCTTAGCTCGTCAAGAGAGAAATGCCTATCTAGTAAACTACACAGAAGAATTAACAGCCCTAAAACTTCAGGAACTATCTTATCTCTATCTAGTCCTCTTGACGGCTGACTCTTGCTAGCCCTGCCAGCCAGCTCGTAGCTGCAGGGCTAATTTGGTCTTTTCTTCTTAGCGAGAGCCTCTGCTTCCTTCCGTGGGCGATGTCTTCTCCTGTGCGCGTTCCTTTCCTTCACGGTTGCAAACACCCTGGAAGGCAGGAAACAAAGCATCCACTGTCAATTCAACACACACTATTAAACCAAGCTCCCAGTTCTCTGTTGCTCTATATGAATGTCAGTCTTTTCAGGCTGCGACACCTTTGTAACTTGATCAGCACCCTGACTGTTTCTTGTTTCAGTTCCTTGCAATTTTGTCCTCTTTTTGCTTCATCCTACTTTGAATTCCAGCAGCACCACCCAAGCAAGCTTTGGTGTGCCTATTCCCACTTGTAAGAATTGTGCCTTGCTGGGGCGCGGCAAGGCTTCCGTCCAAATGCTGGGGTTTAACTGAGCTCTTTGCGTTTCAAGTGGGCTGTAACGTTGACCACGGCCGCCAGGGGCCATCCCCCAAGTGGCCTCGGCTTGCCCTGTGCTGCCTTTGGAAAGGGTCAGCCCGTTTTGGTGCAAAGGGCCAGGCTCTGAGCAGAAAGAGGGAGAAGTTGCGTACCGTCGGCACTGCCCGCATGGGAAGGGGCCTCCCGCCGAAGGGGCCGGCTGGGGCGGTTGGCAGCAGGGACACTCGGCGTTGCGGGCCCTCCTGCGGCTTCTCTTCCCTGTGTCCCCATGCTCCTTTCTGGGAGGGCTTTTGCTGCTCTTTGCTTCGCCCACACTCTGGAAATCAAAGAATCCTTCTCAGTTTCTCCTTCTTCTCACAAAGCTGGAAATCAGAGCATCCAGCGCAAAAATCTCTTGGCCTAAGCAAATTCCTCCAAACCATCAAGAGCTGAGAAAATGCCTGCCTTGGGCGGTGGGCTGTGGCGGGGTGCAACACAGCCCCTTGGAGGAAGAAAAGAAAAAAACACCTCCTTTCTAGTGCCCAGAGGGAGGGGATTCATGTGGGTATCTGTAGTTCTATGTTCCTTATTTACACCTCTCTGCCTCCTATCTCTTTGTCTCTATTTTCCCTCCACGAATGCCTAGGGAAAGGCATTTAAATTCAGTCCAGTTAGTGAAGACACGTGGCTACCCGGTTTCTACTACCCAAAATGATCTCTATCTCTGTGAACCAAATATCCGGTTTGCCGGTAAGGAAAGTCTGAGCAGAGACACAGCACCGGCAGGTCCTTTCTGGCCGGAAGGCTGGGATGCTAGAGAAGATGCCTGAAAATGTGCAGCATCTCCGTCAAAGCAGGCAGGATTGGGGATGTTAACAAGGGGGCGGGGGGGGTGGGGGTGAATTTGAGGACCAGATTGGAATCAGCGAGGGTGCCAGCCCTTGAGAAACCAGTCTAGAGAGCATGCAAGCCCAATTTGGTGAAGGTACTGCTTTGCTGGGTCAAAGTTGTGCTCCAGAACTGCCTGTTTCAGAGCAGCAGCCCAATGAAGCTCTGGGCAGCATCTGCTGTGCCTTTCCCGGGGCACGGGACGATGTGATGCTGGCAGAGCGGTGGCTCGCATGGCTCGCCGGCGGGTTTTGTCCCCCCTTCTCCCTCTCGCTTGACCCTCCTGCTTGTCTTGGATGTCCTCCCACTGACCTGAGCAAGAGTGCTGTCAAGTTTGTGTTCTTTTTTCCAGGAGTAGTAGTACTCCACACACTGTGCCACAGTCTTGCTCTGAACCTGTTGAGAAGAGAAAAAGAAGGAATCTCAAATGGCCGTGGTGCAGGGTGCGTTGGAGTAAAAGCAGAGTATGGGGTAAAGTAGCAAGTAAAATCATGGAGCAAATTGAGTAGGGCATAAAATGCAGGAACTAGGGAATAGAAGAGGCGTTATGCCACGTAGAAAGCCGTGTCTTGTGCTACGTTACGGATAAGAGATGTAATGCACAGATCACCAACAAATCCATCTAGCACAGTTGTTCTTTCCCGCGTTCCCTCCAGCTGTCCCAGCACAATGTGTTGAGGAAGCAGCAGTAAGTAGCAGCAGCAGCAGACGCATGAGACAAGTGGGGCAGAATGAATCTTTGTCTTCCAAAGGAGCTTGGAGAAAAGGGCCGGAGAGGCAGACTCACGGCTTTCAAGCAGGCCTTGTATGGGCAGGAAACGGATGTCCCGTTTCTTGGTAATTTGAATATTTTTGGTATTTGGGAAGAGAGAGACTGAATTCCAGGATCTGGTCCCAGGAATAACGCACATTTCCTTCTGATGATCTGCCAGGGTAAAGAGTGTCCTATGGCTTTACCTGCTTCTGGATGAGATGAAAATCCTTGCCATAGCTGTGAAAAGCCTTCTGGAAGGACTCCTCCTCCTCAGGTGTCCATCTATCAGAGCCTGGCAATAAAAAGCAGCAGGCAAATTGATCCCTGTAGCCACTCGGAGTAGAACCCACTGGCCGCCAAAAGGAATCCACTGGCGCCATCCATCCTATCCTTCACCTGTGTACATGTGTGGTCCCTCAGAAAGCAAGGAAGACACGAGCAGGCATTGCCCAGGGCAGAAAGCACGGAAAACAAGTAAAGCTGAAGGACTAGACGCTGCTGCTTTGCCCGCCCCCAGAGAAGACGAGACCTTGTGCCGGTTTTACTCGTTTCAGCCTAAACGCTTGGCGTGGCAATGAAGGGGACGGCAGCAGGTGTCAGTGAAGGAACAAGCTCTGCTTTGTTGCTTACCTGCGTAATGGTAATCAGCCAAGGGATGGCCTTGAGGTGTGGCAGGCCCCCCTGAGAGCAGCATCTCCAGAGCCTCCTGCAAGATCAAAGGGGAAAAGGCTTTAGCTGCCCCACCACATGGAAAGGAACCAAAGAAAGGTCAAGGCTGCCTTTCAGCTACTTTGCCTCTTGAGGCATTCAGTCCACTGGATGGCATCTGAGTCAGACACGGTTACTTGCTGCCAATGCCTCGATTTTGCCGCCCAACCCTTTGATCGTGCCCCCCAAGAGTGGCATGTGGCTCACCAGCTCCCTGATTTTGCTCCTCCCGCACCCAGAACTGCCTCAGCTTGCTGAGGCTTCTGGAAATTTCCCCTCAGTGCAGGCCAAAATGTCTTTGAGAGCACAGGTGCCCAGGAGATGTGCAAGGTAACAGGCTGCGGCACCCTGCGCCGGTGCCTCCAGGAGAGATGTTCTCCCTGCTCGAGCCATTTGGGCTCAGCCCTGGCACCAGTGGAGGAGACCGAGCAGGCAGCAAGTGCTCGGCTTCCTGCAGTGAACTGCCTTCTTGCAAGAGCAGCCAGGAAAGGCTGTCGCGCTGGCCGGGCCTTATTCATTGTTCCCTGTGCGCTCTTCTGTGCGCCCAAGCAGCCGCTTCTTACCGGAACGCTGCCGCGTGCCTGGTGCAGGCAGTGCAGGGCGCGCTCCAGGTTAGCTGCTGCCCTGGGAAGGCCACGGGAGCTGGCCATGTCCAACAGTTCTCTCACTGCAAGCACAAGGAAAACCCGCCGAGAGTCAGGCTTGAGCCAAGAAAGGGGAAAGCTTGAGATACAAGGGAGAAGGAAAGCACAGGAGCTAAAGACAGCAGGTTGGAGAGCATGGAAAGGCTAGCAAAGAAAGAAAGAAAGAAAGAAAGAAAGAAAGAAAGAAAGAAAGAAAGAAAGGGGCAGCTGAACCAGGGGCCTGCACAATGCTGGCTCTCCCTCCAAAGCAGCTTTTGTAAACGGAGGACGGCGGGGCCCATCTCCCTTCTTCGGGTGGCAAACGTCCCTGACCAACGTGGAGAGCAGGAAAGTTGTTCTTTGTCCTGCTCTGCTGCACAAGCAGAGCATTCTCCTTGCCTCTAACACGGCCACGCGGGAAGATGGGCGAGACAAGGAGAGAAGCAGAGCGTGCCAAAAGCTGCCTTTTTGGCAAAACGGGAGCGTTTTACACCCCCAAATACCTCAGGGCTGGAAGGAAAGCTTGACAGCTACCTCTGTCAGGTTTGTCCATGTCAGAGTCATCTTCCCCCCAGGGCTTCCAGACCAGGGATGCAGGCTCTTCATCGTCGCTTGGTGCTCTGCTCTGCAGCTCGGGGAGCTCAGCCTGAAAGTCACTGCCAACGTTGATGCGTCTAAAAGAAAGAAGGAAGGGGAGGTAAGAGAGGCAAGTGCTCAGGAGACACGTCCCCGTGGACCCACGGGCTTGGGCCAATCCCACCCCGACACTGAAATCGCAGCTGTGCTCCTCGCCATGGCTCAAGTTTGCCGTCCTGTAATGCCTATGCCAAAACTCACGGCCGAAGGTGGGCTCTTGCTTTCCTTTTCATTGTGCCTCTCCTTTCCGCCTGGAAGAGACAAAAAGGATGCTGCAGATAAAAATGCTTCTGCCCACAGGTGTCCGTCGCCTTCCTTCTCATGCTCATGCTGGCCAACCAGAAAATCCTCTGTCCCAGCTGGCCTCAGTTGGGTGGAATTGCAAGTGGCAAAGAAGAAACTCTAGCAAGACATTAAAACATAATGTGCCTGCAACTGATGAAAGTGTGCAGGTATATAAGGATGGCTGAAAGCTGACTGTTTTCTGTAGGTGAAAGGCAGTCTTGGAAGGGAAGCCCGTGCAACTGCTTGCATGCCCTGAACACCAGGGATCACAGAGGAGAAGTCCCATCTTTCTGGTTCCTAAAGCTTTGCAGGAGGGCTGAGCAGAGCCAGGGCCCAACAGGATTTGTTGACACTGAAGCCCTGAAGTGCTCAGTAATGACCAGATAGTTTGGGGGTCAGCACAGCATAGTTTTAGGACTTCCGTGGCTCCCAAGAGCTTTTATGCGGGTCATCAGTGGACGAGAATGTGGAACTGCCCTGTGACTGCTCTCTACGTCCTCTAGGGAAAGGTCTGTGTTTCAGCTGGAGAAGCTGGACGCCTCTTTCATGCGTCAACTCATCTTGGGAAAATGGCCACAGGCCAGGTGTGTCATGGTTGGTGAGACAGCCAGCTGGAGCCTCCTGCCTTTCTCTTAGTGGTTTGAGGACAACGGGGCATTTCCTTACTTTGGACGGTCCCAAAGTGCTGTGGGGATGCCTGGCGGCGGACAAGGAGATGAGGATGTGGGTCCAGAGGCCAGCTGTGGTGCTGAGGCCAGGAGGTGTCTGCTCAGGGACAGCCCAGGAGCAGATGGTGCAGCTGCTGCTCCACCGCTGGTGCACCAGTGTTCCAGCAAGGGCCGCAGGAGTGGAAGACAACGACAGTTGCTACGGGAACAGCCCAACATTCCATGCAGAACCCCAGGGCACCCAGGGGACGCAAACAGGGATGGGCCAGCTTTGCCTCTTCTGCTGCTTCTGGTGCAAGCTTGCTCCGAGCACCTTCCCGTTGGGGCATTTCTCGTCAGTCCTCTGGACGGGGCAAAGCAGCGCAGGGACAGCTCTGGGTCTTCTTCTCTGTGCTTGTCTGGAAGGCGCCTGCAGCTGCAGCTGCGCAGGAGCCTGGCTCTGTCAGAGGAGCCCGACCGCATTGGCTGCACTGGAGAAGCAGAAGCACTCGTGCTGCTGGCTCTCCTGCAGCTCGCAGGGGAGCAAGAGACTGCAAGGTGTCCCGTGGAGAGCCAAGTGCAAAGCTTTCTCTGCCAGTGGAGGCATCCATCCTGCCCCTTTCTAAATTGTCTGCTGCCTAATAAAGTGGCTTGGTGTTTTCCCTCCTTCGGGCTGCTGAGCTGGTCTCTCGCCTCAACACTCATTCCTTGAAACCGGGACAAACAGGATGTTTTCCAGGGCAATTGGTGGGGACAGCCCACCAGCAAATAAATCCTTAGCAAAGAGCTCATGCAGAATTGCTCGGCCTTTCTTCCAGCTCCCTTGAAGGAGCCAGATGTTGGTCTCAAAAGCCTGGGGGATTTGTCTAGGAGGCAGACAGTAACAGAATTACTTTTTCACACCAACAGCCTTCCCATTATTTTAGTACGGAGGTCCCAGATATGGCAAAACCCAGCGGGTTTTCCTGCTCTCCTGCCTGCTGTTAAGCTAAAGCAAATGTTGCTTCCGTAGCAGGGGGCTTGTTACAGACACACACACACACACACACACACACACACACACACACACACACACACACACACAGCCACACACACACACACACAGCCAGCCACGGGCAAAGGGAGGGGGAGGCTGTAACAAGTTCCCCTGCAAAGCAGATACTTTGTAGGCTCCAAATCCCGCCTGCACCTGCTCCATCAGAAAAGGGCCATGTTGTCCCTTGTGTCAGTGTCCCGGAGGCAGCCTGGGAATTGCCCCGACCCGTCCCTGGCCGCACCTCCATCCTCCCCAGCCCCGGCTCCCAAAGCTTTGGCAGGCAGTGCCATTTACTGGGCCACATAAAGGAGGGACTTGGAGGCTTCTTTGGTGCAAATAGCAAAGCTGTGAGAAGTGAGAGGAGAATGTTCACAGCCGCTTTGCTTCAGCTAAGGAGGTTGGTGGAGCCCCAGAGCGGGCCGCCGATCCTTGAAAGAGAAGCTGAAATGCAACTACTCATTTCTTTGTAGTGCATGTGCTGGTTGTTAACGTTCCAGAATCGGAGAGGTTAGAAACGTCCTGCAAGGTGCTCAAGCCCATCTGTCCAGCAAAACTGAACAAAGCTTTGTTGCTGGGTGACAGAAGGCACTAAAAGGCGCAGCTTTGATCCCTCCGCGCATCATGAGACAAGGCCAGTCCTTTAGACCCGATTCATTGAATTCAACAAAGGCTCCCTTTCCACTCCCAGCTGAGATTTTTAGGAATCAAAGGATGCAAGCCCACCGTTAGTCCACTGGCAGTAATGGGGACACACCTGTGTAAGTCCCGCCAGCTGAGCAAGGGGCCGTGCCTGCGGGAGGAGGCACGTGCCCACATTCTTGTCTCGGGGCAGATGCTTGGGCTTGCAGCACCAAAGAAATGCAACGAACATTGAGCCGTTTCAGACAGACAAAAAAAGACAAAATGCAACAAACTTTGGTTTAATGAACAAGACAGCTTTTGTCTTAACAGAGGCAAAAGGACGAAAGAGGGAGCATAGCCAATAACACCAAATCTCTTACATTGACTGATAAATCTAACTACTAACAATTGCTACTAACTACTAACAAGTTTTTTACTAATACTAATGCATCTTAGCTCGTCAAGAGAGAAATGCCTATCTAGTAAACTACACAGAAGAATTAACAGCCCTAAAACTTCAGGAACTATCTTATCTCTATCTAGTCCTCTTGACGGCTGACTCTTGCTAGCCCTGCCAGCCAGCTCGTAGCTGCAGGGCTAATTTGGTCTTTTCTTCTTAGCGAGAGCCTCTGCTTCCTTCCGTGGGCGATGTCTTCTCCTGTGCGCGTTCCTTTCCTTCACGGTTGCAAACACCCTGGAAGGCAGGAAACAAAGCATCCACTGTCAATTCAACACACACCATTTAACCAAGCTCCCAGTTCTCTGTTGCTCTATATGAATGTCAGTCTTCTCAGGCTGCGACACCTTTGTAACTTGATCAGCACCCTGACTGTTTCTTGTTTCAGTTCCTTGCAATTTTGTCCTCTTTTTGCTTCATCCTACTTTGAATTCCAGCAGCACCACCCAAGCAAGCTTTGGTGTGCCTATTCCCACTTGTAAGAATTGTGCCTTGCTGGGGCGCGGCAAGGCTTCCGTCCAAATGCTGGGGTTTAACTGAGCTCTTTGCGTTTCAAGTGGGCTGTAACGTTGACCACGGCCGCCAGGGGCCATCCCCCAAGTGGCCTCGGCTTGCCCTGTGCTGCCTTTGGAAAGGGTCAGCCCGTTTTGGTGCAAAGGGCCAGGCTCTGAGCAGAAAGAGGGAGAAGTTGCGTACCGTCGGCACTGCCCGCACGGGAAGGGGCCTCCCGCCGAAGGGGCCGGCTGGGGCGGTTGGCAGCAGGGACACTCGGCGTTGCGGGCCCTCCTGCGGCTTCTCTTCCCTGTGTCCCCATGCTCCTTTCTGGGAGGGCTTTTGCTGCTCTTTGCTTCGCCCACACTCTGGAAATCAAAGAATCCTTCTCAGTTTCTCCTTCTTCTCACAAAGCTGGAAATCAGAGCGTCCAGCGCAAAAATCTCTTGGCCTAAGCAAATTCCTCCAAACCATCAAGAGCTGAGAAAATGCCTGCCTTGGGCGGTGGGCTGTGGCGGGGTGCAACACAGCCCCTTGGAGGAAGAAAAGAAAAAAACACCTCCTTTCTAGTGCCCAGAGGGAGGGGATTCATGTGGGTATCTGTAGTTCTATGTTTCTTATTTACACCTCTCTGCCTCCTATCTCTTTGTCTCTATTTTCCCTCCACGAATGCCTAGGGAAAGGGTTTTAAATTCAGTCCGGTTAGTGAAGACACGTGGCTACCCGGTTTCTACTACCCAAAATGATCTCTTTCTCTGTGAACCAAATATCCGGTTTGCCGGTAAGGAAAGTCTGAGCGGAGACACAGCACCGGCAGGTCCTTTCTGGCCGGAAGGCTGGGATGCTAGAGAAGATGCCTGAAAATGTGCAGCATCTCCGTCAAGGCAGGCAGGATTGGTGGTGTTAGCAAGGGGGCGGGGGGAGGGTTGGGGGGAATTTGAGGACCAGATTGGAATCAGCGAGGGTGCCAGCCCTTGAGAAACCAGTCTAGAGAGCATGCAAGCCCATTTTGGTGAAGGTACTGCTTTGTTGGGTCAAAGTTGTGCTCCAGAACTGCCTGTTTCAGAGCAGCAGCCCAATGAAGCTCTGGGCAGCATCTGCTGTGCCTTTCCCGGGGCACGGGACGATGTGATGCTGGCAGAGCGGTGGCTCGCATGGCTCGCCGGCGGGTTTTGTCCCCCCTTCTCCCTCTCGCTTGACCCTCCTGCTTGTCTTGGATGTCCTCCCACTCACCTGAGCAAGAGTGCTGTCAAGTTTGTGTTCTTTTTTCCAGGAGTAGTAGTACTCCACACACTGTGCCACAGTCTTGCTCTGAACCTGTTGAGAAGAGAAAAAGAAGGAATCTCAAATGGCCGTGGTGCAGGGTGCGTTGGAGTAAAAGCAGAGTATGGGGTAAAGTAGCAAGTAAAATCATGGAGCAAATTGAGTAGGGCATAAAATGCAGGAACTAGGGAATAGAAGAGGCGTTATGCCACGTAGAAAGCCGTGTCTTGTGCTACGTAACGGATAAGAAATGTAATGCACAGATCACCAACAAATCCATCTAGCACAGTTGTTCTTTCCCGCGTTCCCTCCAGCTGTCCCAGCACAATGTGTTGAGGAAGCAGCAGTAAGTAGCAGCAGCAGCAGACGCATGAGACAAGTGGGGCAGAATGAATCTTTGTCTTCCAAAGGAGCTTGGAGAAAAGGGCCAGAGAGGCAGACTCACGGCTTTCAAGCAGGCCTTGTATGGGCAGGAAACGGATGTCCCGTTTCTTGGTAATTTGAATATTTTTGGTATTTGGGAAGAGAGAGACTGAATTCCAGGATCTGGTCCCAGGAATAACGCACATTTCCTTCTGATGATCTGCCAGGGTAAAGAGTGTCCTATGGCTTTACCTGCTTCTGGATGAGATGAAAATCCTTGCCATAGCTGTGAAAAGCCTTCTGGAAGGACTCCTCCTCCTCAGGTGTCCATCTATCAGAGCCTGGCAATAAAAAGCAGCAGGCAAATTGATCCCTGTAGCCACTCGGAGTAGAACCCACTGGCCGCCAAAAGGAATCCACTGGCGCCATCCATCCTATCCTTCACCTGTGTACATGTGTGGTCCCTCAGAAAGCAAGGAAGACACGAGCAGGCATTGCCCAGGGCAGAAAGCACGGAAAACAAGTAAAGCTGAAGGACTAGACGCTGCTGCTTTGCCCGCCCCCAGAGAAGACGAGACCTTGTGCCGGTTTTACTCGTTTCAGCCTAAACGCTTGGCGTGGCAATGAAGGGGACGGCAGCAGGTGTCAGTGAAGGAACAAGCTCTGCTTTGTTGCTTACCTGCGTAATGGTAATCAGCCAAGGGATGGCCTTGAGGTGTGGCAGGCCCCCCTGAGAGCAGCATCTCCAGAGCCTCCTGCAAGATCAAAGGGGAAAAGGCTTTAGCTGCCCCACCACATGGAAAGGAACCAAAGAAAGGTCAAGGCTGCCTTTCAGCTACTTTGCCTCTTGAGGCATTCAGTCCACTGGATGGCATCTGGGTCAGACACGGTTACTTGCTGCCAATGCCTCGATTTTGCCGCCCAACCCTTTGATCGTGCTCCCCAAGAGTGGCATGTGGCTCACCAGCTCCCTGATTTTGCTCCTCCCGCACCCAGAACTGCCTCAGCTTGCTGAGGCTTCTGGAAATTTCCCCTCAGTGCAGCCCAAAATGTCTTTGAGAGCACAGGTGCCCAGGAGATGTGCAAGGTAACAGGCTGCGGCACCCTGCGCCGGTGCCTCCAGGAGAGATGTTCTCCCTGCTCGAGCCATTTGGGCTCAGCCCTGGCACCAGTGGAGGAGACCGAGCAGGCAGCAAGTGCTCGGCTTCCTGCAGTGAACTGCCTTCTTGCAAGAGCAGCCAGGAAAGGCTGTCGCGCTGGCCGGGCCTTATTCATTGTTCCCTGTGCGCTCTTCTGTGCGCCCAAGCAGCCGCTTCTTACCGGAACGCTGCCGCGTGCCTGGTGCAGGCAGTGCAGGGCGCGCTCCAGGTTAGCTGCTGCCCTGGGAAGGCCACGGGAGCTGGCCATGTCCAACAGTTCTCTCACTGCAAGCACAAGGAAAACCCGCCGAGAGTCAGGCTTGAGCCAAGAAAGGGGAAAGCTTGAGATACAAGGGAGAAGGAAAGCACAGGAGCTAAAGACAGCAGGTTGGAGAGCATGGAAAGGCTAGCAAAGAAAGAAAGAAAGAAAGAAAGAAAGAAAGAAAGAAAGAAAGAAAGAAAGAAAGGGGCAGCTGAACCAGGGGCCTGCACAATGCTGGCTCTCCCTCCAAAGCAGCTTTTGTAAACGGAGGACGGCGGGGCCCATCTCCCTTCTTCGGGTGGCAAACGTCCCTGACCAACGTGGAGAGCAGGAAAGTTGTTCTTTGTCCTGCTCTGCTGCACAAGCAGAGCATTCTCCTTGCCTCTAACACGGCCACGCGGGAAGATGGGCGAGACAAGGAGAGAAGCAGAGCGTGCCAAAAGCTGCCTTTTTGGCAAAACGGGAGCGTTTTACACCCCCAAATATCTCAGGGCTGGAAGGAAAGCTTGACAGCTACCTCTGTCAGGTTTGTCCATGTCAGAGTCATCTTCCCCGCAGGGCTTCCAGACCAGGGATGCAGGCTCTTCATCGTCGCTTGGTGCTCTGCTCTGCAGCTCGGGGAGCTCGGCCTGAAAGTCACTGCCAACGTTGATGCGTCTAAAAGAAAGAAGGAAGGGGAGGTAAGAGAGGCAAGTGCTCAGGAGACACGTCCCCGTGGACCCACGGGCTTGGGCCAATCCCACCCCGACACTGAAATCGCAGCTGTGCTCCTCGCCATGGCTCAAGTTTGCCGTCCTGTAATGCCTATGCCAAAACTCACGGCCGAAGGTGGGCTCTTGCTTTCCTTTTCATTGTGCCTCTCCTTTCCGCCTGGAAGAGACAAAAAGGATGCTGCAGATAAAAATGCTTCTGCCCACAGGTGTCCGTCGCCTTCCTTCTCATGCTCATGCTGGCCAACCAGAAAATCCTCTGTCCCAGCTGGCCTCAGTTGGGTGGAATTGCAAGTGGCAAAGAAGAAACTCTAGCAAGACATTAAAACATAATGTGCCTGCAACTGATGAAAGTGTGCAGGTATATAAGGATGGCTGAGAGCTGACTGTTTTCTGTAGGTGAAAGGCAGTCTTGGAAGGGAAGCCCGTGCAACTGCTTGCATGCCCTGAACACCAGGGATCACAGAGGAGAAGTCCCATCTTTCTGGTTCCTAAAGCTTTGCAGGAGGGCTGAGCAGAGCCAGGGCCCAACAGGATTTGTTGACACTGAAGCCCTGAAGTGCTCAGTAATGACCAGATAGTTTGGGGGTCAGCACAGCATAGTTTTAGGACTTCCGTGGCTCCCAAGAGCTTTTATGCGGGTCATCAGTGGACGAGAATGTGGAACTGCCCTGTGACTGCTCTCTACATCCTCTAGGGAAAGGTCTGTGTTTCAGCTGGAGAAGCTGGACGCCTCTTTCGTGCGTCAACTCATCTTGGGAAAATGACCACAGGCCAGGTGTGTCATGGTTGGTGAGACAGCCAGCTGGAGCCTCCTGCCTTTCTCTTAGTGCTTTGAGGACAACGGGGCATTTCCTTACCTTGGACGGTCCCAAAGTGCTGTGGGGATGCCTGGCGGCGGACAAGGAGATGAGGCTGTGGGTCCAGAGGCCAGCTGTGGCGCTGAGGCCAGGAGGTGTCTGCTCAGGGACAGCCCAGGAGCAGATGGTGCAGCTGCTGCTCCACCGCTGGTGCACCAGTGTTCCAGCAAGAGCCGCAGGAGTGGAAGACAACGACAGTTGCTACGGGAACAGCCCAACATTCCATGCAGAACCCCAGGGCACCCAGGGGACGCAAACAGGGATGGGCCAGCTTTGCCTCTTCTGCTGCTTCTGGTGCAAGCTTGCTCCGAGCACCTTCCCGTTGGGGCATTTCTCGTCAGTCCTCTGGACGGGGCAAAGCAGCGCAGGGACAGCTCTGGGTCTTCTTCTCTGTGCTTGTCTGGAAGGCGCCTGCAGCTGCAGCTGCGCAGGAGCCTGGCTCTGTCAGAGGAGCCCGACCGCATTGGCTGCACTGGAGAAGCAGAAGCACTCGTGCTGCTGTCTCTCCTGCGGCTCGCAGGGGAGCAAGAGACTGCAAGGTGTCCCGTGGAGAGCCAAGTGCAAAGCTTTCTCTGCCAGTGGAGGCATCCATCCTGCCCCTTTCTAAATTGTCTGCTGCCTAATAAAGTGGCTTGGTGTTTCCCCTCCTTCGGGCTGCTGAGCTGGTCTCTCACCTCAACACTCATTCCTTGAAACCGGGACAAACAGGATGTTTTCCAGGGCAATTGGTGGGGACAGCCCACCAGCAAACAAATCCTTAGCAAAGAGCTCATGCAGAATTGCTCGGCCTTTCTTCCAGCTCCCTTGAAGGAGCCAGATGTTGGTCTCAAAAGCCTGGGGGATTCGTCTAGGAGGCGGACAGTAACAGAATTACTTTTTCACACCAACAGCCTTCCCATTATTTTAGTACGGAGGTCCCAGATATGGCAAAACCCAGCGGGTTTTCCTGCTCTCCTGCCTGCTGTTAAGCTAAAGCAAATGTTGCTTCCCTAGCAGGGTGCTTGTTACAGACACACACACACGCAGCCAGCCACCGGCAAAGGGAGGGGGAGGCTGTAACAAGGTCCCCTGCAAAGCAGATACTTTGTAGGCTCCAAATCCCGCCTGCACCTGCTCCATCAGAAAAGGGCCATGTTGTCCCTTGTGTCAGTGTCCCGGAGGCAGCCTGGGAATTGCCCCGACCCGTCCCTGGCCGCACCTCCATCCTCCCCAGCCCCGGCTCCCAAAGCTTTGGCAGGCAGTGCCATTTACTGGGCCACATAAAGGAGGGACTTGGAGGCTTCTTTGGTGCAAATAGCAAAGCTGTGAGAAGTGAGAGGAGAATGTTCACAGCCACTTTGCTTCAGCTAAGGAGGTTGGTGGAGCCCCAGAGCGGGCTGCCGATCCTTGAAAGAGAAGCTGAAACGCAACGACTCATTTCTTTGTAGTGCATGTGCTGGTTGTTAACGTTCCAGAATCGGAGAGGTTAGAAAAGTCCTGCAAGGTGCTCAAGCCCATCTGTCCAGCAAAACTGAACAAAGCTTTGTTGCTGGGTGACAGAAGGCACTAAAAGGGGCAGCTGTGATCCCTCGGCGCATCATGAGACAAGGCCAGTCCTTTAGACCCGATTCATTGAATTCAACAAAGGCTCCCTTTCCACTCCCAGCTGAGATTTTTAGGAATCAAAGGATGCAAGCCCACCGTTAGTCCACTGGCAGTAATGGGGACACACCTGTGTAAGTCCCGCCAGCTGAGCAAGGGGCCGTGCCTGCGGGAGGAGGCACGTGCCCACATTCTTGTCTCGGGGCAGATGCTTGGGCTTGCAGCACCAAAGAAATGCAACGAACATTGAGCCGTTTCAGACAGACAAAAAAAGACAAAATGCAACAAACTTTGGTTTAATGAACAAGACAGCTTTTGTCTTAACAAAGGCAAAATGACGAAAGAGGGAGCATAGCCAATAACACCAAATCTCTTACATTGACTGATAAATCTAACTACTAACAATTGCTACTAACTACTAACAAGTTTTTTACTAATACTAATGCATCTTAGCTCGTCAAGAGAGAAATGCCTATCTAGTAAACTACACAGAAGAATTAACAGCCCTAAAACTTCAGGAACTATCTTATCTCTATCTAGTCCTCTTGACGGCTGACTCTTGCTAGCCCTGCCAGCCAGCTCGTAGCTGCAGGGCTAATTTGGTCTTTTCTTCTTAGCGAGAGCCTCTGCTTCCTTCCGTGGGCGATGTCTTCTCCTGTGCGCGTTCCTTTCCTTCACGGTTGCAAACACCCTGGAAGGCAGGAAACAAAGCATCCACTGTCAATTCAACACACACCATTAAACCAAGCTCCCAGTTCTCTGTTGCTCCATATGAATGTCAGTCTTCTCAGGCTGCGACACCTTTGTAACTTGATCAGCACCCTGACTGTTTCTTGTTTCAGTTCCTTGCAATTTTGTCCTCTTTTTGCTTCATCCTACTTTGAATTCCAGCAGCACCACCCAAGCAAGCTTTGGTGTGCCTATTCCCACTTGTAAGAATTGTGCCTTGCTGGGGCGCGGCAAGGCTTCCGTCCAAATGCTGGGGTTTAACTGAGCTCTTTGCGTTTCAAGTGGGCTGTAACGTTGACCACGGCCGCCAGGGGCCATCCCCCAAGTGGCCTCGGCTTGCCCTGTGCTGCCTTTGGAAAGGGTCAGCCCGTTTTGGTGCAAAGGGCCAGGCTCTGAGCAGAAAGAGGGAGAAGTTGCACACCGTCGGCACTGCCCGCACGGGAAGGGGCCTCCCGCCGAAGGGGCCGGCTGGGGCGGTTGGCAGCAGGGACACTCGGCGTTGCGGGCCCTCCTGCGGCTTCTCTTCCCTGTGTCCCCATGCTCCTTTCTGGGAGGGCTTTTGCTGCTCTTTGCTTCGCCCACACTCTGGAAATCAAAGAATCCTTCTCAGTTTCTCCTTCTTCTCACAAAGCTGGAAATCAGAGCGTCCAGCGCAAAAATCTCTTGGCCTAAGCAAATTCCTCCAAACCATGAAGAGCTGAGAAAATGCCTGCCTTGGGCGGTGGGCTGTGGCGGGGTGCAACACAGCCCCTTGGAGGAAGAAAAGAAAAAGCACCTCCTTTCTAGTGCCCAGAGGGAGGGGATTCATGTGGGTATCTGTAGTTCTATGTTTCTTATTTACACCTCTCTGCCTCCTATCTCTTTGTCTCTATTTTCCCTCCACGAATGCCTAGGGAAAGGGTTTTAAATTCAGTCCGGTTAGTGAAGACACGTGGCTACCCGGTTTCTACTACCCAAAATGATCTCTTTCTCTGTCAACCAAATTCCGTTTTCCCAGTAAGGAAAGTCTGAGCGGAGACACAGCACCGGCAGGTCCTTTCTGGCCGGAAGGCTGGGATGCTAGAGAAGATGCCTGAAAATGTGCAGCATCTCCGTCAAGGCAGGCAGGATTGGTGGTGTTAGCAAGGGGGCGGGGGGAGGGTTGGGGGGAATTTGAGGACCAGATTGGAATCAGCGAGGGTGCCAGCCCTTGAGAAACCAGTCTAGAGAGCATGCAAGCCCATTTTGGTGAAGGTACTGCTTTGTTGGGTCAAAGTTGTGCTCCAGAACTGCCTGTTTCAGAGCAGCAGCCCAATGAAGCTCTGGGCAGCATCTGCTGTGCCTTTCCCGGGGCACGGGACGATGTGATGCTGGCAGAGCGGTGGCTCGCATGGCTCGCCGGCGGGTTTTGTCCCCCCTTCTCCCTCTCGCTTGACCCTCCTGCTTGTCTTGGATGTCCTCCCACTCACCTGAGCAAGAGTGCTGTCAAGTTTGTGTTCTTTTTTCCAGGAGTAGTAGTACTCCACACACTGTGCCACAGTCTTGCTCTGAACCTGTTGAGAAGAGAAAAAGAAGGAATCTCAAATGGCCGTGGTGCAGGGTGCGTTGGAGTAAAAGCAGAGTATGGGGTAAAGTAGCAAGTAAAATCATGGAGCAAATTGAGTAGGGCATAAAATGCAGGAACTAGGGAATAGAAGAGGCGTTATGCCACGTAGAAAGCCGTGTCTTGTGCTACGTAACGGATAAGAAATGTAATGCACAGATCACCAACAAATCCATCTAGCACAGTTGTTCTTTCCCGCGTTCCCTCCAGCTGTCCCAGCACAATGTGTTGAGGAAGCAGCAGTAAGTAGCAGCAGCAGCAGACGCATGAGACAAGTGGGGCAGAATGAATCTTTGTCTTCCAAAGGAGCTTGGAGAAAAGGGCCGGAGAGGCAGACTCACGGCTTTCAAGCAGGCCTTGTATGGGCAGGAAACGGATGTCCCGTTTCTTGGTAATTTGAATATTTTTGGTATTTGGGAAGAGAGAGACTGAATTCCAGGATCTGGTCCCAGGAATAACGCACATTTCCTTCTGATGATCTGCCAGGGTAAAGAGTGTCCTATGGCTTTACCTGCTTCTGGATGAGATGAAAATCCTTGCCATAGCTGTGAAAAGCCTTCTGGAAGGACTCCTCCTCCTCAGGTGTCCATCTATCAGAGCCTGGCAATAAAAAGCAGCAGGCAAATTGATCCCTGTAGCCACTCAGAGTAGAACCCACTGGCCGCCAAAAGGAAATCGGCGCCATCCATCCTATCCTTCACCTGTGTACATGTGTGGTCCCTCAGAAAGCAAGGAAGACACGAGCAGGCATTGCCCAGGGCAGAAAGCACGGAAAACAAGTAAAGCTGAAGGACTAGACGCTGCTGCTTTGCCCGCCCCCAGAGAAGACGAGACCTTGTGCCGGTTTTACTCGTTTCAGCCTAAACGCTTGGCGTGGCAATGAAGGGGACGGCAGCAGGTGTCAGTGAAGGAACAAGCTCTGCTTTGTTGCTTACCTGCGTAATGGTAATCAGCCAAGGGATGGCCTTGAGGTGTGGCAGGCCCCCCTGAGAGCAGCATCTCCAGAGCCTCCTGCAAGATCAAAGGGGAAAAGGCTTTAGCTGCCCCACCACATGGAAAGGAACCAAAGAAAGGTCAAGGCTGCCTTTCAGCTACTTTGCCTCTTGAGGCATTCAGTCCACTGGATGGCATCTGGGTCAGACACGGTTACTTGCTGCCAATGCCTCGATTTTGCCGCCCAACCCTTTGATCGTGCTCCCCAAGAGTGGCATGTGGCTCACCAGCTCCCTGATTTTGCTCCTCCCGCACCCAGAACTGCCTCAGCTTGCTGAGGCTTCTGGAAATTTCCCCTCAGTGCAGCCCAAAATGTCTTTGAGAGCACAGGTGCCCAGGAGATGTGCAAGGTAACAGGCTGCGGCACCCTGCGCCGGTGCCTCCAGGAGAGATGTTCTCCCTGCTCGAGCCATTTGGGCTCAGCCCTGGCACCAGTGGAGGAGACCGAGCAGGCAGCAAGTGCTCGGCTTCCTGCAGTGAACTGCCTTCTTGCAAGAGCAGCCAGGAAAGGCTGTCGCGCTGGCCGGGCCTTATTCATTGTTCCCTGTGCGCTCTTCTGTGCGCCCAAGCAGCCGCTTCTTACCGGAACGCTGCCGCGTGCCTGGTGCAGGCAGTGCAGGGCGCGCTCCAGGTTAGCTGCTGCCCTGGGAAGGCCACGGGAGCTGGCCATGTCCAACAGTTCTCTCACTGCAAGCACAAGGAAAACCCGCCGAGAGTCAGGCTTGAGCCAAGAAAGGGGAAAGCTTGAGATACAAGGGAGAAGGAAAGCACAGGAGCTAAAGACAGCAGGTTGGAGAGCATGGAAAGGCTAGCAAAGAAAGAAAGAAAGAAAGAAAGAAAGAAAGAAAGAAAGAAAGAAAGAAAGGGGCAGCTGAACCAGGGGCCTGCACAATGCTGGCTCTCCCTCCAAAGCAGCTTTTGTAAACGGAGGACGGCGGGGCCCATCTCCCTTCTTCGGGTGGCAAACGTCCCTGACCAACGTGGAGAGCAGGAAAGTTGTTCTTTGTCCTGCTCTGCTGCACAAGCAGAGCATTCTCCTTGCCTCTAACACGGCCACGCAGGAAGATGGGCGAGACAAGGAGAGAAGCAGAGCGTGCCAAAAGCTGCCTTTTTGGCAAAACGGGAGCGTTTTACACCCCCAAATATCTCAGGGCTGGAAGGAAAGCTTGACAGCTACCTCTGTCAGGTTTGTCCATGTCAGAGTCATCTTCCCCGCAGGGCTTCCAGACCAGGGATGCAGGCTCTTCATCGTCGCTTGGTGCTCTGCTCTGCAGCTCGGGGAGCTCGGCCTGAAAGTCACTGCCAACGTTGATGCGTCTAAAAGAAAGAAGGAAGGGGAGGTAAGAGAGGCAAGTGCTCAGGAGACACGTCCCCGTGGACCCACGGGCTTGGGCCAATCCCACCCCGACACTGAAATCGCAGCTGTGCTCCTCGCCATGGCTCAAGTTTGCCGTCCTGTAATGCCTATGCCAAAACTCACGGCCGAAGGTGGGCTCTTGCTTTCCTTTTCATTGTGCCTCTCCTTTCCGCCTGGAAGAGACAAAAAGGATGCTGCAGATAAAAATGCTTCTGCCCACAGGTGTCCGTCGCCTTCCTTCTCATGCTCATGCTGGCCAACCAGAAAATCCTCTGTCCCAGCTGGCCTCAGTTGGGTGGAATTGCAAGTGGCAAAGAAGAAACTCTAGCAAGACATTAAAACATAATGTGCCTGCAACTGATGAAAGTGTGCAGGTATATAAGGATGGCTGAAAGCTGACTGTTTTCTGTAGGTGAAAGGCAGTCTTGGAAGGGAAGCCCGTGCAACTGCTTGCATGCCCTGAACACCAGGGATCACAGAGGAGAAGTCCTATCTTTCTGGTTCCTAAAGCTTTGCAGGAGGGCTGAGCAGAGCCAGGGCCCAACAGGATTTGTTGACACTGAAGCCCTGAAGTGCTCAGTAATGACCAGATAGTTTGGGGGTCAGCACAGCATAGTTTTAGGACTTCCGTGGCTCCCAAGAGCTTTTATGCGGGTCATCAGTGGACGAGAATGTGGAACTGCCCTGTGACTGCTCTCTATGTCCTCTAGGGAAAGGTCTGTGTTTCAGCTGGAGAAGCTGGACGCCTCTTTCGTGCGTCAACTCATCTTGGGAAAATGGCCACAGGCCAGGTGTGTCATGGTTGGTGAGACAGCCAGCTGGAGCCTCCTGCCTTTCTCTTAGTGGTTTGAGGACAACGGGGCATTTCCTTACTTTGGACGGTCCCAAAGTGCTGTGGGGATGCCTGGCGGCGGACAAGGAGATGAGGATGTGGGTCCAGAGGCCAGCTGTGGCGCTGAGGCCAGGAGGTGTCTGCTCAGGGACAGCCCAGGAGCAGATGGTGCAGCTGCTGCTCCACCGCTGATGCACCAGTGTTCCAGCAAGGGCCGCAGGAGTGGAAGACAACGACAGTTGCTACGGGAACAGCCCAACATTCCATGCAGAACCCCAGGGCACCCAGGGGACGCAAACAGGGATGGGCCAGCTTTGCCTCTTCTGCTGCTTCTGGTGCAAGCTTGCTCCGAGCACCTTCCCGTTGGGGCATTTCTCGTCAGTCCTCTGGACGGGGCAAAGCAGCGCAGGGACAGCTCTGGGTCTTCTTCTCTGTGCTTGTCTGGAAGGCGCCTGCAGCTGCAGCTGCGCAGGAGCCTGGCTCTGTCAGAGGAGCCCGACCGCATTGGCTGCACTGGAGAAGCAGAAGCACTCGTGCTGCTGGCTCTCCTGCGGCTCGCAGGGGAGCAAGAGACTGCAAGGTGTCCCGTGGAGAGCCAAGTGCAAAGCTTTCTCTGCCAGTGGAGGCATCCATCCTGCCCCTTTCTAAATTGTCTGCTGCCTAATAAAGTGGCTTGGTGTTTTCCCTCCTTCGGGCTGCTGAGCTGGTCTCTCGCCTCAACACTCATTCCTTGAAACGGGGACAAACAGGATGTTTTCCAGGGCAATTGGTGGGGACAGCCCACCAGCAAATAAATCCTTAGCAAAGAGCTCATGCAGAATTGCTCGGCCTTTCTTCCAGCTCCCTTGAAGGAGCCAGATGTTGGTCTCAAAAGCCTGGGGGATTCGTCTAGGAGGCAGACAGTAACAGAATTACTTTTTCACACCAACAGCCTTCCCATTATTTTAGTACGGAGGTCCCAGATATGGCAAAACCCAGCGGGTTTTCCTGCTCTCCTGCCTGCTGTTAAGCTAAAGCAAATGTTGCTTCCGTAGCAGGGGGCTTGTTACAGACACACACACACGCAGCCAGCCACCGGCAAAGGGAGGGGGAGGCTGTAACAAGTTCCCCTGCAAAGCAGATACTTTGTAGGCTCCAAATCCCGCCTGCACCTGCTCCATCAGAAAAGGGCCATGTTGTCCCTTGTGTCAGTGTCCCGGAGGCAGCCTGGGAATTGCCCCGACCCGTCCCTGGCCGCACCTCCATCCTCCCCAGCCCCGGCTCCCAAAGCTTTGGCAGGCAGTGCCATTTACTGGGCCACATAAAGGAGGGACTTGGAGGCTTCTTTGGTGCAAATAGCAAAGCTGTGAGAAGTGAGAGGAGAATGTTCACAGCCGCTTTGCTTCAGCTAAGGAGGTTGGTGGAGCCCCAGAGCGGGCCGCCGATCCTTGAAAGAGAAGCTGAAACGCAACTACTCATTTCTTTGTAGTGCATGTGCTGGTTGTTAACGTTCCAGAATCGGAGAGGTTAGAAAAGTCCTGCAAGGTGCTCAAGCCCATCTGTCCAGCAAAACTGAACAAAGCTTTGTTGCTGGGTGACAGAAGGCACTAAAAGGCGCAGCTTTGATCCCTCCGCGCATCATGAGACAAGGCCAGTCCTTTAGACCCGATTCATTGAATTCAACAAAGGCTCCCTTTCCACTCCCAGCTGAGATTTTTAGGAATCAAAGGATGCAAGCCCACCGTTAGTCCACTGGCAGTAATGGGGACACACCTGTGTAAGTCCCGCCAGCTGAGCAAGGGGCCGTGCCTGCGGGAGGAGGCACGTGCCCACATTCTTGTCTCGGGGCAGATGCTTGGGCTTGCAGCACCAAAGAAATGCAACGAACATTGAGCCGTTTCAGACAGACAAAAAAAGACAAAATGCAACAAACTTTGGTTTAATGAACAAGACAGCTTTTGTCTTAACAGAGGCAAAATGACGAAAGAGGGAGCATAGCCAATAACACCAAATCTCTTACATTGACTGATAAATCTAACTACTAACAATTGCTACTAACTACTAACAAGTTTTTTACTAATACTAATGCATCTTAGCTCGTCAAGAGAGAAATGCCTATCTAGTAAACTACACAGAAGAATTAACAGCCCTAAAACTTCAGGAACTATCTTATCTCTATCTAGTCCTCTTGACGGCTGACTCTTGCTAGCCCTGCCAGCCAGCTCGTAGCTGCAGGGCTAATTTGGTCTTTTCTTCTTAGCGAGAGCCTCTGCTTCCTTCCGTGGGCGATGTCTTCTCCTGTGCGCGTTCCTTTCCTTCACGGTTGCAAACACCCTGGAAGGCAGGAAACAAAGCATCCACTGTCAATTCAACACACACTATTAAACCAAGCTCCCAGTTCTCTGTTGCTCTATATGAATGTCAGTCTTCCCAGGCTGCGACACCTTTGTAACTTGATCAGCACCCTGACTGTTTCTTGTTTCAGTTCCTTGCAATTTTGTCCTCTTTTTGCTTCATCCTACTTTGAATTCCAGCAGCACCACCCAAGCAAGCTTTGGTGTGCCTATTCCCACTTGTAAGAATTGTGCCTTGCTGGGGCGCGGCAAGGCTTCCGTCCAAATGCTGGGGTTTAACTGAGCTCTTTGCGTTTCAAGTGGGCTGTAACGTTGACCACGGCCGCCAGGGGCCATCCCCCAAGTGGCCTCGGCTTGCCCTGTGCTGCCTTTGGAAAGGGTCAGCCCGTTTTGGTGCAAAGGGCCAGGCTCTGAGCAGAAAGAGGGAGAAGTTGCGTACCGTCGGCACTGCCCGCACGGGAAGGGGCCTCCCGCCGAAGGGGCCGGCTGGGGCGGTTGGCAGCAGGGACACTCGGCGTTGCGGGCCCTCCTGCGGCTTCTCTTCCCTGTGTCCCCATGCTCCTTTCTGGGAGGGCTTTTGCTGCTCTTTGCTTCGCCCACACTCTGGAAATCAAAGAATCCTTCTCAGTTTCTCCTTCTTCTCACAAAGCTGGAAATCAGAGCGTCCAGCGCAAAAATCTCTTGGCCTAAGCAAATACCTCCAAACCCTGAAGAGCTGAGAAAATGCCTGCCTTGGGCGGTGGGCTGTGGCGGGGTGCAACACAGCCCCTTGGAGGAAGAAAAGAAAAAAACACCTCCTTTCTAGTGCCCAGAGGGAGGGGATTCATGTGGGTATCTGTAGTTCTATGTTCCTTATTTACACCTCTCTGCCTCCTATCTCTTTGTCTCTATTTTCCCTCCACGAATGCCTAGGGAAAGGCATTTAAATTCAGTCCGGTTAGTGAAGACACGTGGCTACCCGGTTTCTACTACCCAAAATGATCTCTATCTCTGTGAACCAAATATCCGGTTTGCCGGTAAGGAAAGTCTGAGCGGAGACACAGCACCGGCAGGTCCTTTCTGGCCGGAAGGCTGGGATGCTAGAGAAGATGCCTGAAAATGTGCAGCATCTCCGTCAAAGCAGGCAGGATTGGGGATGTTAACAAGGGGGCGGGGGGGGTGGGGGTGAATTTGAGGACCAGATTGGAATCAGCGAGGGTGCCAGCCCTTGAGAAACCAGTCTAGAGAGCATGCAAGCCCAATTTGGTGAAGGTACTGCTTTGCTGGGTCAAAGTTGTGCTCCAGAACTGCCTGTTTCAGAGCAGCAGCCCAATGAAGCTCTGGGCAGCATCTGCTGTGCCTTTCCCGGGGCACGGGACGATGTGATGCTGGCAGAGCGGTGGCTCGCATGGCTCGCCGGCGGGTTTTGTCCCCCCTTCTCCCTCTCGCTTGACCCTCCTGCTTGTCTTGGATGTCCTCCCACTCACCTGAGCAAGAGTGCTGTCAAGTTTGTGTTCTTTTTTCCAGGAGTAGTAGTACTCCACACACTGTGCCACAGTCTTGCTCTGAACCTGTTGAGAAGAGAAAAAGAAGGAATCTCAAATGGCCGTGGTGCAGGGTGCGTTGGAGTAAAAGCAGAGTATGGGGTAAAGTAGCAAGTAAAATCATGGAGCAAATTGAGTAGGGCATAAAATGCAGGAACTAGGGAATAGAAGAGGCGTTATGCCACGTAGAAAGCCGTGTCTTGTGCTACGTTACGGATAAGAGATGTAATGCACAGATCACCAACAAATCCATCTAGCACAGTTGTTCTTTCCCGCGTTCCCTCCAGCTGTCCCAGCACAATGTGTTGAGGAAGCAGCAGTAAGTAGCAGCAGCAGCAGACGCATGAGACAAGTGGGGCAGAATGAATCTTTGTCTTCCAAAGGAGCTTGGAGAAAAGGGCCGGAGAGGCAGACTCACGGCTTTCAAGCAGGCCTTGTATGGGCAGGAAACGGATGTCCCGTTTCTTGGTAATTTGAATATTTTTGGTATTTGGGAAGAGAGAGACTGAATTCCAGGATCTGGTCCCAGGAATAACGCACATTTCCTTCTGATGATCTGCCAGGGTAAAGAGTGTCCTATGGCTTTACCTGCTTCTGGATGAGATGAAAATCCTTGCCATAGCTGTGAAAAGCCTTCTGGAAGGACTCCTCCTCCTCAGGTGTCCATCTATCAGAGCCTGGCAATAAAAAGCAGCAGGCAAATTGATCCCTGTAGCCACTCACAGTAGAACCCACTGGCCGCCAAAAGGAATCCACTGGCGCCATCCATCCTATCCTTCACCTGTGTACATGTGTGGTCCCTCAGAAAGCAAGGAAGACACGAGCAGGCATTGCCCAGGGCAGAAAGCACGGAAAACAAGTAAAGCTGAAGGACTAGACGCTGCTGCTTTGCCCGCCCCCAGAGAAGACGAGACCTTGTGCTGGTTTTACTCGTTTCAGCCTAAACGCTTGGCGTGGCAATGAAGGGGACGGCAGCAGGTGTCAGTGAAGGAACAAGCTCTGCTTTGTTGCTTACCTGCGTAATGGTAATCAGCCAAGGGATGGCCTTGAGGTGTGGCAGGCCCCCCTGAGAGCAGCATCTCCAGAGCCTCCTGCAAGATCAAAGGGGAAAAGGCTTTAGCTGCCCCACCACATGGAAAGGAACCAAAGAAAGGTCAAGGCTGCCTTTCAGCTACTTTGCCTCTTGAGGCATTCAGTCCACTGGATGGCATCTGGGTCAGACACGGTTACTTGCTGCCAATGCCTCGATTTTGCCGCCCAACCCTTTGATCGTGCCCCCCAAGAGTGGCATGTGGCTCACCAGCTCCCTGATTTTGCTCCTCCCGCACCCAGAACTGCCTCAGCTTGCTGAGGCTTCTGGAAATTTCCCCTCAGTGCAGCCCAAAATGTCTTTGAGAGCACAGGTGCCCAGGAGATGTGCAAGGTACCAGGCTGCGGCACCCTGCGCCGGTGCCTCCAGGAGAGATGTTCTCCCTGCTCGAGCCATTTGGGCTCAGCCCTGGCACCAGTGGAGGAGACCGAGCAGGCAGCAAGTGCTCGGCTTCCTGCAGTGAACTGCCTTCTTGCAAGAGCAGCCAGGAAAGGCTGTCGCGCTGGCCGGGCCTTATTCATTGTTCCCTGTGCGCTCTTCTGTGCGCCCAAGCAGCCGCTTCTTACCGGAACGCTGCCGCGTGCCTGGTGCAGGCAGTGCAGGGCGCGCTCCAGGTTAGCTGCTGCCCTGGGAAGGCCACGGGAGCTGGCCATGTCCAACAGTTCTCTCACTGCAAGCACAAGGAAAACCCGCCGAGAGTCAGGCTTGAGCCAAGAAAGGGGAAAGCTTGAGATACAAGGGAGAAGGAAAGCACAGGAGCTAAAGACAGCAGGTTGGAGAGCATGGAAAGGCTAGCAAAGAAAGAAAGAAAGAAAGAAAGAAAGAAAGAAAGAAAGAAAGGGGCAGCTGAACCAGGGGCCTGCACAATGCTGGCTCTCCCTCCAAAGCAGCTTTTGTAAACGGAGGACGGCGGGGCCCATCTCCCTTCTTCGGGTGGCAAACGTCCCTGACCAACGTGGAGAGCAGGAAAGTTGTTCTTTGTCCTGCTCTGCTGCACAAGCAGAGCATTCTCCTTGCCTCTAACACGGCCACGCGGGAAGATGGGCGAGACAAGGAGAGAAGCAGAGCGTGCCAAAAGCTGCCTTTTTGGCAAAACGGGAGCGTTTTACACCCCCAAATATCTCAGGGCTGGAAGGAAAGCTTGACAGCTACCTCTGTCAGGTTTGTCCATGTCAGAGTCATCTTCCCCGCAGGGCTTCCAGACCAGGGATGCAGGCTCTTCATCGTCGCTTGGTGCTCTGCTCTGCAGCTCGGGGAGCTCGGCCTGAAAGTCACTGCCAACGTTGATGCGTCTAAAAGAAAGAAGGAAGGGGAGGTAAGAGAGGCAAGTGCTCAGGAGACACGTCCCCGTGGACCCACGGGCTTGGGCCAATCCCACCCCGACACTGAAATCGCAGCTGTGCTCCTCGCCATGGCTCAAGTTTGCCGTCCTGTAATGCCTATGCCAAAACTCACGGCCGAAGGTGGGCTCTTGCTTTCCTTTTCATTGTGCCTCTCCTTTCCGCCTGGAAGAGACAAAAAGGATGCTGCAGATAAAAATGCTTCTGCCCACAGGTGTCCGTCGCCTTCCTTCTCATGCTCATGCTGGCCAACCAGAAAATCCTCTGTCCCAGCTGGCCTCAGTTGGGTGGAATTGCAAGTGGCAAAGAAGAAACTCTAGCAAGACATTAAAACATAATGTGCCTGCAACTGATGAAAGTGTGCAGGTATATAAGGATGGCTGAAAGCTGACTGTTTTCTGTAGGTGAAAGGCAGTCTTGGAAGGGAAGCCCGTGCAACTGCTTGCATGCCCTGAACACCAGGGATCACAGAGGAGAAGTCCCATCTTTCTGGTTCCTAAAGCTTTGCAGGAGGGCTGAGCAGAGCCAGGGCCCAACAGGATTTGTTGACACTGAAGCCCTGAAGTGCTCAGTAATGACCAGATAGTTTGGGGGTCAGCACAGCATAGTTTTAGGACTTCCGTGGCTCCCAAGAGCTTTTATGCGGGTCATCAGTGGACGAGAATGTGGAACTGCCCTGTGACTGCTCTCTACGTCCTCTAGGGAAAGGTCTGTGTTTCAGCTGGAGAAGCTGGACGCCTCTTTCGTGCGTCAACTCATCTTGGGAAAATGACCACAGGCCAGGTGTGTCATGGTTGGTGAGACAGCCAGCTGGAGCCTCCTGCCTTTCTCTTAGTGGTTTGAGGACAACGGGGCATTTCCTTACCTTGGACGGTCCCAAAGTGCTGTGGGGATGCCTGGCGGCGGACAAGGAGATGAGGCTGTGGGTCCAGAGGCCAGCTGTGGCGCTGAGGCCAGGAGGTGTCTGCTCAGGGACAGCCCAGGAGCAGATGGTGAGGCTGCTGCTCCACCGCTGGTGCACCAGTGTTCCAGCAAGGGCCGCAGGAGTGGAAGACAACGACAGTTGCTACGGGAACAGCCCAACATTCCATGCAGAGCCCCAGGGCACCCAGGGGACGCAAACAGGGATGGGCCAGCTTTGCCTCTTCTGCTGCTTCTGGTGCAAGCTTGCTCCGAGCACCTTCCCGTTGGGGCATTTCTCGTCAGTCCTCTGGACGGGGCAAAGCAGCGCAGGGACAGCTCTGGGTCTTCTTCTCTGTGCTTGTCTGGAAGGCGCCTGCAGCTGCAGCTGCGCAGGAGCCTGGCTCTGTCAGAGGAGCCCGACCGCATTGGCTGCACTGGAGAAGCAGAAGCACTCGTGCTGCTGGCTCTCCTGCGGCTCGCAGGGGAGCAAGAGACTGCAAGGTGTCCCGTGGAGAGCCAAGTGCAAAGCTTTCTCTGCCAGTGGAGGCATCCATCCTGCCCCTTTCTAAATTGTCTGCTGCCTAATAAAGTGGCTTGGTGTTTTCCCTCCTTTGGACTGCTGAGCTGGTCTCTCGCCTCAACACTCATTCCTTGAAACCGGGACAAACAGGATGTTTTCCAGGGCAATTGGTGGGGACAGCCCACCAGCAAATAAATCCTTAGCAAAGAGCTCATGCAGAATTGCTTGGCCTTTTTCCAGCTCCCTTGAAGGAGCCAGATGTTGGTCTCAAAAGCCTGGGGGATTCGTCTAGGAGGCGGACAGTAACAGAATTACTTTTTCACACCAACAGCCTTCCCATTATTTTAGTACGGAGGTCCCAGATATGGCAAAACCCAGCGGGTTTTCCTGCTCTCCTGCCTGCTGTTAAGCTAAAGCAAATGTTGCTTCCCTAGCAGGGTGCTTGTTACAGACACACACACACACACACACACACACACACACACACACACACACACACACGCAGCCAGCCACCGGCAAAGGGAGGGGGAGGCTGTAACAAGGTCCCCTGCAAAGCAGATACTTTGTAGGCTCCAAATCCCGCCTGCACCTGCTCCATCAGAAAAGGGCCATGTTGTCCCTTGTGTCAGTGTCCCGGAGGCAGCCTGGGAATTGCCCCGGCCCGTCCCTGGCCGCACCTCCATCCTCCCCAGCCCCGGCTCCCAAAGCTTTGGCAGGCAGTGCCATTTACTGGGCCACATAAAGGAGGGACTTGGAGGCTTCTTTGGTGCAAATAGCAAAGCTGTGAGAAGTGAGAGGAGAATGTTCACAGCCGCTTTGCTTCAGCTAAGGAGGTTGGTGGAGCCCCAGAGCGGGCCGCCGATCCTTGAAAGAGAAGCTGAAACGCAACTACTCATTTCTTTGTAGTGCATGTGCTGGTTGTTAACGTTCCAGAATCGGAGAGGTTAGAAAAGTCCTGCAAGGTGCTCAAGCCCATCTGTCCAGCAAAACTGAACAAAGCTTTGTTGCTGGGTGACAGAAGGCACTAAAAGGCGCAGCTTTGATCCCTCCGCGCATCATGAGACAAGGCCAGTCCTTCAGACCCGATTCATTGAATTCAACAAAGGCTCCCTTTCCACTCCCAGCTGAGATTTTTAGGAATCAAAGGATGCAAGCCCACCGTTAGTCCACTGGCAGTAATGGGGACACACCTGTGTAAGTCCCGCCAGCTGAGCAAGGGGCCGTGCCTGCGGGAGGAGGCACGTGCCCACATTCTTGTCTCGGGGCAGATGCTTGGGCTTGCAGCACCAAAGAAATGCAACGAACATTGAGCCGTTTCAGACAGACAAAAAAAGACAAAATGCAACAAACTTTGGTTTAATGAACAAGACAGCTTTTGTCTTAACAAAGGCAAAAGGACGAAAGAGGGAGCATAGCCAATAACACCAAATCTCTTACATTGACTGATAAATCTAACTACTAACAATTGCTACTAACTACTAACAAGTTTTTTACTAATACTAATGCATCTTAGCTCGTCAAGAGAGAAATGCCTATCTAGTAAACTACACAGAAGAATTAACAGCCCTAAAACTTCAGGAACTATCTTATCTCTATCTAGTCCTCTTGACGGCTGACTCTTGCTAGCCCTGCCAGCCAGCTCGTAGCTGCAGGGCTAATTTGGTCTTTTCTTCTTAGCGAGAGCCTCTGCTTCCTTCCGTGGGCGATGTCTTCTCCTGTGCGCGTTCCTTTCCTTCACGGTTGCAAACACCCTGGAAGGCAGGAAACAAAGCATCCACTGTCAATTCAACACACACCATTAAACCAAGCTCCCAGTTCTCTGTTGCTCTATATGAATGTCAGTCTTCTCAGGCTGCGACACCTTTGTAACTTGATCAGCACCCTGACTGTTTCTTGTTTCAGTTCCTTCCAATTTTGTCCTCTTCTTGCTTCATCCTACTTTGAATTCCAGCAGCACCACCCAAGCAAGCTTTGGTGTGCCTATTCCCACTTGTAAGAATTGTGCCTTGCTGGGGCGCGGCAAGGCTTCCGTCCAAATGCTGGGGTTTAACTGAGCTCTTTGCGTTTCAAGTGGGCTGTAACGTTGACCACGGCCGCCAGGGGCCATCCCCCAAGTGGCCTCGGCTTGCCCTGTGCTGCCTTTGGAAAGGGTCAGCCCGTTTTGGTGCAAAGGGCCAGGCTCTGAGCAGAAAGAGGGAGAAGTTGCGTGCCGTCGGCACTGCCCGCACGGGAAGGGGCCTCCCGCCGAAGGGGCCGGCTGGGGCGGTTGGCAGCAGGGACACTCGGCGTTGCGGGCCCTCCTGCGGCTTCTCTTCCCTGTGTCCCCATGCTCCTTTCTGGGAGGGCTTTTGCTGCTCTTTGCTTCGCCCACACTCTGGAAATCAAAGAATCCTTCTCAGTTTCTCCTTCTTCTCACAAAGCTGGAAATCAGAGCGTCCAGCGCAAAAATCTCTTGGCCTAAGCAAATTCCTCCAAACCATGAAGAGCTGAGAAAATGCCTGCCTTGGGCGGTGGGCTGTGGCGGGGTGCCAACACAGCCCCTTGGAGGAAGAAAAGAAAAAGCACCTCCTTTCTAGTGCCCAGAGGGAGGGGATTCATGTGGGTATCTGTAGTTCTATGTTTCTTATTTACACCTCTCTGCCTCCTATCTCTTTGTCTCTATTTTCCCTCCACGAATGCCTAGGGAAAGGCATTTAAATTCAGTCCGGTTAGTGAAGACACGTGGCTACCCGGTTTCTACTACCCAAAATGATCTCTATCTCTGTGAACCAAATTCCGGTTTGCCGGTAAGGAAAGTCTGAGCGGAGACACAGCACTGGCAGGTCCTTTCTGGCCGGAAGGCTGGGATGCTAGAGAAGATGCCTGAAAATGTGCAGCATCTCCGTCAAAGCAGGCAGGATTGGGGATGTTAACAAGGGGGCGGGGGGGGTGGGGGTGAATTTGAGGACCAGATTGGAATCAGCGAGGGTGCCAGCCCTTGAGAAACCAGTCTAGAGAGCATGCAAGCCCAATTTGGTGAAGGTACTGCTTTGCTGGGTCAAAGTTGTGCTCCAGAACTGCCTGTTTCAGAGCAGCAGCCCAATGAAGCTCTGGGCAGCATCTGCTGTGCCTTTCCCGGGGCACGGGACGATGTGATGCTGGCAGAGCGGTGGCTCGCATGGCTCGCCGGCGGGTTTTGTCCCCCCTTCTCCCTCTCGCTTGACCCTCCTGCTTGTCTTGGATGTCCTCCCACTCACCTGAGCAAGAGTGCTGTCAAGTTTGTGTTCTTTTTTCCAGGAGTAGTAGTACTCCACACACTGTGCCACAGTCTTGCTCTGAACCTGTTGAGAAGAGAAAAAGAAGGAATCTCAAATGGCCGTGGTGCAGGGTGCGTTGGAGTAAAAGCAGAGTATGGGGTAAAGTAGCAAGTAAAATCATGGAGCAAATTGAGTAGGGCATAAAATGCAGGAACTAGGGAATAGAAGAGGCGTTATGCCACGTAGAAAGCCGTGTCTTGTGCCACGTAACGGATAAGAAATGTAATGCACAGATCACCAACAAATCCATCTAGCACAGTTGTTCTTTCCCGCGTTCCCTCCAGCTGTCCCAGCACAATGTGTTGAGGAAGCAGCAGTAAGTAGCAGCAGCAGCAGACGCATGAGACAAGTGGGGCAGAATGAATCTTTGTCTTCCAAAGGAGCTTGGAGAAAAGGGCCGGAGAGGCAGACTCACGGCTTTCAAGCAGGCCTTGTATGGGCAGGAAACGGATGTCCCGTTTCTTGGTAATTTGAATATTTTTGGTATTTGGGAAGAGAGAGACTGAATTCCAGGATCTGGTCTCAGGAATAACGCACATTTCCTTCTGATGATCTGCCAGGGTAAAGAGTGTCCTATGGCTTTACCTGCTTCTGGATGAGATGAAAATCCTTGCCATAGCTGTGAAAAGCCTTCTGGAAGGACTCCTCCTCCTCAGGTGTCCATCTATCAGAGCCTGGCAATAAAAAGCAGCAGGCAAATTGATCCCTGTAGCCACTCACAGTAGAACCCACTGGCCGCCAAAAGGAATCCACTGGCGCCATCCATCCTATCCTTCACCTGTGTACATGTGTGGTCCCTCAGAAAGCAAGGAAGACACGAGCAGGCATTGCCCAGGGCAGAAAGCACGGAAAACAAGTAAAGCTGAAGGACTAGACGCTGCTGCTTTGCCCGCCCCCAGAGAAGACGAGACCTTGTGCCGGTTTTACTCGTTTCAGCCTAAACGCTTGGCGTGGCAATGAAGGGGACGGCAGCAGGTGTCAGTGAAGGAACAAGCTCTGCTTTGTTGCTTACCTGCGTAATGGTAATCAGCCAAGGGATGGCCTTGAGGTGTGGCAGGCCCCCCTGAGAGCAGCATCTCCAGAGCCTCCTGCAAGATCAAAGGGGAAAAGGCTTTAGCTGCCCCACCACATGGAAAGGAACCAAAGAAAGGTCAAGGCTGCCTTTCAGCTACTTTGCCTCTTGAGGCATTCAGTCCACTGGATGGCATCTGGGTCAGACACGGTTACTTGCTGCCAATGCCTCGATTTTGCCGCCCAACCCTTTGATCGTGCCCCCCAAGAGTGGCATGTGGCTCACCAGCTCCCTGATTTTGCTCCTCCCGCACCCAGAACTGCCTCAGCTTGCTGAGGCTTCTGGAAATTTCCCCTCAGTGCAGCCCAAAATGTCTTTGAGAGCACAGGTGCCCAGGAGATGTGCAAAGTACCAGGCTGCGGCACCCTCCGCCGGTGCCTCCAGGAGAGATGTTCTCCCTGCTCGAGCCATTTGGGCTCAGCCCTGGCACCAGTGGAGGAGACCGAGCAGGCAGCAAGTGCTCGGCTTCCTGCAGTGAACTGCCTTCTTGCAAGAGCAGCCAGGAAAGGCTGTCGCGCTGGCCGGGCCTTATTCATTGTTCCCTGTGCGCTCTTCTGTGCGCCCAAGCAGCCGCTTCTTACCGGAACGCTGCCGCGTGCCTGGTGCAGGCAGTGCAGGGCGCGCTCCAGGTTAGCTGCTGCCCTGGGAAGGCCACGGGAGCTGGCCATGTCCAACAGTTCTCTCACTGCAAGCACAAGGAAAACCCGCCGAGAGTCAGGCTTGAGCCAAGAAAGGGGAAAGCTTGACATACAAGGGAGAAGGAAAGCACAGGAGCTAAAGACAGCAGGTTGGAGAGCATGGAAAGGCTAGCAAAGAAAGAAAGAAAGAAAGAAAGAAAGAAAGAAAGAAAGAAAGAAAGGGGCAGCTGAACCAGGGGCCTGCACAATGCTGGCTCTCCCTCCAAAGCAGCTTTTGTAAACGGAGGACGGCGGGGCCCATCTCCCTTCTTCGGGTGGCAAACGTCCCTGACCAACGTGGAGAGCAGGAAAGTTGTTCTTTGTCCTGCTCTGCTGCACAAGCAGAGCATTCTCCTTGCCTCTAACACGGACACGCGGGAAGATGGGCGAGACAAGGAGAGAAGCAGAGCGTGCCAAAAGCTGCCTTTTTGGCAAAACGGGAGCGTTTTACACCCCCAAATATCTCAGGGCTGGAAGGAAAGCTTGACAGCTACCTCTGTCAGGTTTGTCCATGTCAGAGTCATCTTCCCCCCAGGGCTTCCAGACCAGGGATGCAGGCTCTTCATCGTCGCTTGGTGCTCTGCTCTGCAGCTCGGGGAGCTCGGCCTGAAAGTCACTGCCAACGTTGATGCGTCTAAAAGAAAGAAGGAAGGGGAGGTAAGAGAGGCAAGTGCTCAGGAGACACGTCCCCGTGGACCCACGGGCTTGGGCCAATCCCACCCCGACACTGAAATCGCAGCTGTGCTCCTCGCCATGGCTCAAGTTTGCCGTCCTGTAATGCCTATGCCAAAACTCACGGCCGAAGGTGGGCTCTTGCTTTCCTTTTCATTGTGCCTCTCCTTTCCGCCTGGAAGAGACAAAAAGGATGCTGCAGATAAAAATGCTTCTGCCCACAGGTGTCCGTCGCCTTCCTTCTCATGCTCATGCTGGCCAACCAGAAAATCCTCTGTCCCAGCTGGCCTCAGTTGGGTGGAATTGCAAGTGGCAAAGAAGAAACTCTAGCAAGACATTAAAACATAATGTGCCTGCAACTGATGAAAGTGTGCAGGTATATAAGGATGGCTGAAAGCTGACTGTTTTCTGTAGGTGAAAGGCAGTCTTGGAAGGGAAGCCCGTGCAACTGCTTGCATGCCCTGAACACCAGGGATCACAGAGGAGAAGTCCCATCTTTCTGGTTCCTAAAGCTTTGCAGGAGGGCTGAGCAGAGCCAGGGCCCAACAGGATTTGTTGACACTGAAGCCCTGAAGTGCTCAGTAATGACCAGATAGTTTGGGGGTCAGCACAGCATAGTTTTAGGACTTCCGTGGCTCCCAAGAGCTTTTATGCGGGTCAGCAGTGGACGAGAATGTGGAACTGCCCTGTGACTGCTCTCTACGTCCTCTAGGGAAAGGTCTGTGTTTCAGCTGGAGAAGCTGGACGCCTCTTTCGTGCGTCAACTCATCTTGGGAAAATGACCACAGGCCAGGTGTGTCATGGTTGGTGAGACAGCCAGCTGGAGCCTCCTGCCTTTCTCTTAGTGGTTTGAGGACAACGGGGCATTTCCTTACCTTGGACGGTCCCAAAGTGCTGTGGGGATGCCTGGCGGCGGACAAGGAGATGAGGATGTGGGTCCAGAGGCCAGCTGTGGCGCTGAGGCCAGGAGGTGTCTGCTCAGGGACAGCCCAGGAGCAGATGGTGCAGCTGCTGCTCCACCGCTGGTGCACCAGTGTTCCAGCAAGGGCCGCAGGAGTGGAAGACAACGACAGTTGCTACGGGAACAGCCCAACATTCCATGCAGAACCCCAGGGCACCCAGGGGACGCAAACAGGGATGGGCCAGCTTTGCCTCTTCTGCTGCTTCTGGTGCAAGCTTGCTCCGAGCACCTTCCCGTTGGGGCATTTCTCGTCAGTCCTCTGGACGGGGCAAAGCAGCGCAGGGACAGCTCTGGGTCTTCTTCTCTGTGCTTGTCTGGAAGGCGCCTGCAGCTGCAGCTGCGCAGGAGCCTGGCTCTGTCAGAGGAGCCCGACCGCATTGGCTGCACTGGAGAAGCAGAAGCACTCGTGCTGCTGGCTCTCCTGCGGCTCGCAGGGGAGCAAGAGACTGCAAGGTGTCCCGTGGAGAGCCAAGTGCAAAGCTTTCTCTGCCAGTGGAGGCATCCATCCTGCCCCTTTCTAAATTGTCTGCTGCCTAATAAAGTGGCTTGGTGTTTTCCCTCCTTTGGACTGCTGAGCTGGTCTCTCGCCTCAACACTCATTCCTTGAAACCGGGACAAACAGGATGTTTTCCAGGGCAATTGGTGGGGACAGCCCACCAGCAAATAAATCCTTAGCAAAGAGCTCATGCAGAATTGCTCGGCCTTTCTTCCAGCTCCCTTGAAGGAGCCAGATGTTGGTCTCAAAAGCCTGGGGGATTCGTCTAGGAGGCGGACAGTAACAGAATTACTTTTTCACACCAACAGCCTTCCCATTATTTTAGTACGGAGGTCCCAGATATGGCAAAACCCAGCGGGTTTTCCTGCTCTCCTGCCTGATGTTAAGCTAAAGCAAATGTTGCTTCCCTAGCAGGGTGCTTGTTACAGACACACACACACACACACACACACACACACACAC
The DNA here is from genome assembly GCF_963662255.1 of Cinclus cinclus. Taxonomy (NCBI): domain Eukaryota; kingdom Metazoa; phylum Chordata; class Aves; order Passeriformes; family Cinclidae; genus Cinclus; species Cinclus cinclus. The sequence goes on from NC_085084.1 coordinate 62,014,014, forward strand.
ACACACGCAGCCAGCCACCGGCAAAGGGAGGGGGAGGCTGTAACAAGGTCCCCTGCAAAGCAGATACTTTGTAGGCTCCAAATCCCGCCTGCACCTGCTCCATCAGAAAAGGGCCATGTTGTCCCTTGTGTCAGTGTCCCGGAGGCAGCCTGGGAATTGCCCCGGCCCGTCCCTGGCCGCACCTCCATCCTCCCCAGCCCCGGCTCCCAAAGCTTTGGCAGGCAGTGCCATTTACTGGGCCACATAAAGGAGGGACTTGGAGGCTTCTTTGGTGCAAATAGCAAAGCTGTGAGAAGTGAGAGGAGAATGTTCACAGCCGCTTTGCTTCAGCTAAGGAGGTTGGTGGAGCCCCAGAGCGGGCCGCCGATCCTTGAAAGAGAAGCTGAAACGCAACTACTCATTTCTTTGTAGTGCATGTGCTGGTTGTTAACGTTCCAGAATCGGAGAGGTTAGAAAAGTCCTGCAAGGTGCTCAAGCCCATCTGTCCAGCAAAACTGAACAAAGCTTTGTTGCTGGGTGACAGAAGGCACTAAAAGGCGCAGCTTTGATCCCTCCGCGCATCATGAGACAAGGCCAGTCCTTCAGACCCGATTCATTGAATTCAACAAAGGCTCCCTTTCCACTCCCAGCTGAGATTTTTAGGAATCAAAGGATGCAAGCCCACCGTTAGTCCACTGGCAGTAATGGGGACACACCTGTGTAAGTCCTGCCAGCTGAGCAAGGGGCCGTGCCTGCGGGAGGAGGCACGTGCCCACATTCTTGTCTCGGGGCAGATGCTTGGGCTTGCAGCACCAAAGAAATGCAACAAACATTGAGCCGTTTCAGACAGACAAAAAAAGACAAAATGCAACAAACTTTGGTTTAATGAACAAGACAGCTTTTGTCTTAACAGAGGCAAAATGACGAAAGAGGGAGCATAGCCAATAACACCAAATCTCTTACATTGACTGATAAATCTAACTACTAACAATTGCTACTAACTACTAACAAGTTTTTTACTAATACTAATGCATCTTAGCTCGTCAAGAGAGAAATGCCTATCTAGTAAACTACACAGAAGAATTAACAGCCCTAAAACTTCAGGAACTATCTTATCTCTATCTAGTCCTCTTGACAGCTGACTCTTGCTAGCCCTGCCAGCCAGCTCGTAGCTGCAGGGCTAATTTGGTCTTTTCTTCTTAGCGAGAGCCTCTGCTTCCTTCCGTGGGCGATGTCTTCTCCTGTGCGCGTTCCTTTCCTTCATGGTTGCAAACACCCTGGAAGGCAGGAAACAAAGCATCCACTCTCAATTCAACACACACCATTAAACCAAGCTCCCAGTTCTCTGTTGCTCCATATGAATGTCAGTCTTCTCAGGCTGCGACACCTTTGTAACTTGATCAGCACCCTGACTGTTTCTTGTTTCAGTTCCTTGCAATTTTGTCCTCTTTTTGCTTCATCCTACTTTGAATTCCAGCAGCACCACCCAAGCAAGCTTTGGTGTGCCTATTCCCACTTGTAAGAATTGTGCCTTGCTGGGGCGCGGCAAGGCTTCCGTCCAAATGCTGGGGTTTAACTGAGCTCTTTGCGTTTCAAGTGGGCTGTAACGTTGACCACGGCCGCCAGGGGCCATCCCCCAAGTGGCCTCGGCTTGCCCTGTGCTGCCTTTGGAAAGGGTCAGCCCGTTTTGGTGCAAAGGGCCAGGCTCTGAGCAGAAAGAGGGAGAAGTTGCGTACCGTCGGCACTGCCCGCACGGGAAGGGGCATCCCGCCGAAGGGGCCGGCTGGGGCGGTTGGCAGCAGGGACACTCGGCGTTGCGGGCCCTCCTGCGGCTTCTCTTCCCTGTGTCCCCATGCTCCTTTCTGGGAGGGCTTTTGCTGCTCTTTGCTTCGCCCACACTCTGGAAATCAAAGAATCCTTCTCAGTTTCTCCTTCTTCTCACAAAGCTGGAAATCAGAGCGTCCAGCGCAAAAATCTCTTGGCCTAAGCAAATTCCTCCAAACCCTGAAGAGCTGAGAAAATGCCTGCCTTGGGCGGTGGGCTGTGGCGGGGTGCAACACAGCCCCTTGGAGGAAGAAAAGAAAAAAACACCTCCTTTCTAGTGCCCAGAGGGAGGGGATTCATGTGGGTATCTGTAGTTCTATGTTCCTTATTTACACCTCTCTGCCTCCTATCTCTTTGTCTCTATTTTCCCTCCACGAATGCCTAGGGAAAGGGTTTTAAATTCAGTCCGGTTAGTGAAGACACGTGGCTACCCGGTTTCTACTACCCAAAATGATCTCTATCTCTGTGAACCAAATATCCGGTTTGCCGGTAAGGAAAGTCTGAGCGGAGACACAGCACCGGCAGGTCCTTTCTGGCCGGAAGGCTGGGATGCTAGAGAAGATGCCTGAAAATGTGCAGCATCTCCGTCAAAGCAGGCAGGATTGGGGATGTTAACAAGGGGGCAGGGGGGGTGGGGGTGAATTTGAGGACCAGATTGGAATCAGCGAGGGTGCCAGCCCTTGAGAAACCAGTCTAGAGAGCATGCAAGCCCAATTTGGTGAAGGTACTGCTTTGCTGGGTCAAAGTTGTGCTCCAGAACTGCCTGTTTCAGAGCAGCAGCCCAATGAAGCTCTGGGCAGCATCTGCTGTGCCTTTCCCGGGGCACGGGACGATGTGATGCTGGCAGAGCGGTGGCTCGCATGGCTCGCCGGCGGGTTTTGTCCCCCCTTCTCCCTCTCGCTTGACCCTCCTGCTTGTCTTGGATGTCCTCCCACTCACCTGAGCAAGAGTGCTGTCAAGTTTGTGTTCTTTTTTCCAGGAGTAGTAGTACTCCACACACTGTGCCACAGTCTTGCTCTGAACCTGTTGAGAAGAGAAAAAGAAGGAATCTCAAATGGCCGTGGTGCAGGGTGCGTTGGAGTAAAAGCAGAGTATGGGGTAAAGTAGCAAGTAAAATCATGGAGCAAATTGAGTAGGGCATAAAATGCAGGAACTAGGGAATAGAAGAGGCGTTATGCCACGTAGAAAGCCGTGTCTTGTGCTACGTAACGGATAAGAAATGTAATGCACAGATCACCAACAAATCCATCTAGCACAGTTGTTCTTTCCCGCGTTCCCTCCAGCTGTCCCAGCACAATGTGTTGAGGAAGCAGCAGTAAGTAGCAGCAGCAGCAGACGCATGAGACAAGTGGGGCAGAATGAATCTTTGTCTTCCAAAGGAGCTTGGAGAAAAGGGCCGGAGAGGCAGACTCACGGCTTTCAAGCAGGCCTTGTATGGGCAGGAAACGGATGTCCCGTTTCTTGGTAATTTGAATATTTTTGGTATTTGGGAAGAGAGAGACTGAATTCCAGGATCTGGTCCCAGGAATAACGCACATTTCCTTCTGATGATCTGCCAGGGTAAAGAGTGTCCTATGGCTTTACCTGCTTCTGGATGAGATGAAAATCCTTGCCATAGCTGTGAAAAGCCTTCTGGAAGGACTCCTCCTCCTCAGGTGTCCATCTATCAGAGCCTGGCAATAAAAAGCAGCAGGCAAATTGATCCCTGTAGCCACTCACAGTAGAACCCACTGGCCGCCAAAAGGAATCCACTGGCGCCATCCATCCTATCCTTCACCTGTGTACATGTGTGGTCCCTCAGAAAGCAAGGAAGACACGAGCAGGCATTGCCCAGGGCAGAAAGCACGGAAAACAAGTAAAGCTGAAGGACTAGACGCTGCTGCTTTGCCCGCCCCCAGAGAAGACGAGACCTTGTGCTGGTTTTACTCGTTTCAGCCTAAACGCTTGGCGTGGCAATGAAGGGGACGGCAGCAGGTGTCAGTGAAGGAACAAGCTCTGCTTTGTTGCTTACCTGCGTAATGGTAATCAGCCAAGGGATGGCCTTGAGGTGTGGCAGGCCCCCCTGAGAGCAGCATCTCCAGAGCCTCCTGCAAGATCAAAGGGGAAAAGGCTTTAGCTGCCCCACCACATGGAAAGGAACCAAAGAAAGGTCAAGGCTGCCTTTCAGCTACTTTGCCTCTTGAGGCATTCAGTCCACTGGATGGCATCTGGGTCAGACACGGTTACTTGCTGCCAATGCCTCGATTTTGCCGCCCAACCCTTTGATCGTGCCCCCCAAGAGTGGCATGTGGCTCACCAGCTCCCTGATTTTGCTCCTCCCGCACCCAGAACTGCCTCAGCTTGCTGAGGCTTCTGGAAATTTCCCCTCAGTGCAGCCCAAAATGTCTTTGAGAGCACAGGTGCCCAGGAGATGTGCAAGGTACCAGGCTGCGGCACCCTGCGCCGGTGCCTCCAGGAGAGATGTTCTCCCTGCTCGAGCCATTTGGGCTCAGCCCTGGCACCAGTGGAGGAGACCGAGCAGGCAGCAAGTGCTCGGCTTCCTGCAGTGAACTGCCTTCTTGCAAGAGCAGCCAGGAAAGGCTGTTGCGCTGGCCGGGCCTTATTCATTGTTCCCTGTGCGCTCTTCTGTACGCCCAAGCAGCCGCTTCTTACCGGAACGCTGCCGCGTGCCTGGTGCAGGCAGTGCAGGGCGCGCTCCAGGTTAGCTGCTGCCCTGGGAAGGCCACGGGAGCTGGCCATGTCCAACAGTTCTCTCACTGCAAGCACAAGGAAAACCCGCCGAGAGTCAGGCTTGAGCCAAGAAAGGGGAAAGCTTGAGATACAAGGGAGAAGGAAAGCACAGGAGCTAAAGACAGCAGGTTGGAGAGCATGGAAAGGCTAGCAAAGAAAGAAAGAAAGAAAGAAAGAAAGAAAGAAAGAAAGAAAGAAAGGGGCAGCTGAACCAGGGGCCTGCACAATGCTGGCTCTCCCTCCAAAGCAGCTTTTGTAAACGGAGGACGGCGGGGCCCATCTCCCTTCTTCGGGTGGCAAACGTCCCTGACCAACGTGGAGAGCAGGAAAGTTGTTCTTTGTCCTGCTCTGCTGCACAAGCAGAGCATTCTCCTTGCCTCTAACACGGCCACGCGGGAAGATGGGCGAGACAAGGAGAGAAGCAGAGCGTGCCAAAAGCTGCCTTTTTGGCAAAACGGGAGCGTTTTACACCCCCAAATACCTCAGGGCTGGAAGGAAAGCTTGACAGCTACCTCTGTCAGGTTTGTCCATGTCAGAGTCATCTTCCCCCCAGGGCTTCCAGACCAGGGATGCAGGCTCTTCATCGTCGCTTGGTGCTCTGCTCTGCAGCTCGGGGAGCTCAGCCTGAAAGTCACTGCCAACGTTGATGCGTCTAAAAGAAAGAAGGAAGGGGAGGTAAGAGAGGCAAGTGCTCAGGAGACACGTCCCCGTGGACCCACGGGCTTGGGCCAATCCCACCCCGACACTGAAATCGCAGCTGTGCTCCTCGCCATGGCTCAAGTTTGCCGTCCTGTAATGCCTATGCCAAAACTCACGGCCGAAGGTGGGCTCTTGCTTTCCTTTTCATTGTGCCTCTCCTTTCCGCCTGGAAGAGACAAAAAGGATGCTGCAGATAAAAATGCTTCTGCCCACAGGTGTCCGTCGCCTTCCTTCTCATGCTCATGCTGGCCAACCAGAAAATCCTCTGTCCCAGCTGGCCTCAGTTGGGTGGAATTGCAAGTGGCAAAGAAGAAACTCTAGCAAGACATTAAAACATAATGTGCCTGCAACTGATGAAAGTGTGCAGGTATATAAGGATGGCTGAAAGCTGACTGTTTTCTGTAGGTGAAAGGCAGTCTTGGAAGGGAAGCCCGTGCAACTGCTTGCATGCCCTGAACACCAGGGATCACAGAGGAGAAGTCCTATCTTTCTGGTTCCTAAAGCTTTGCAGGAGGGCTGAGCAGAGCCAGGGCCCAACAGGATTTGTTGACACTGAAGCCCTGAAGTGCTCAGTAATGACCAGATAGTTTGGGGGTCAGCACAGCATAGTTTTAGGACTTCCGTGGCTCCCAAGAGCTTTTATGCGGGTCATCAGTGGACGAGAATGTGGAACTGCCCTGTGACTGCTCTCTATGTCCTCTAGGGAAAGGTCTGTGTTTCAGCTGGAGAAGCTGGACGCCTCTTTCATGCGTCAACTCATCTTGGGAAAATGGCCACAGGCCAGGTGTGTCATGGTTGGTGAGACAGCCAGCTGGAGCCTCCTGCCTTTCTCTTAGTGGTTTGAGGACAACGGGGCATTTCCTTACTTTGGACAGTCCCAAAGTGCTGTGGGGATGCCTGGCGGCGGACAAGGAGATGAGGATGTGGGTCCAGAGGCCAGCTGTGGCGCTGAGGCCAGGAGGTGTCTGCTCAGGGACAGCCCAGGAGCAGATGGTGCAGCTGCTGCTCCACCGCTGATGCACCAGTGTTCCAGCAAGGGCCGCAGGAGTGGAAGACAACGACAGTTGCTACGGGAACAGCCCAACATTCCATGCAGAACCCCTGGGCACCCAGGGGACGCAAACAGGGATGGGCCAGCTTTGCCTCTTCTGCTGCTTCTGGTGCAAGCTTGCTCCGAGCACCTTCCCGTTGGGGCATTTCTCGTCAGTCCTCTGGACGGGGCAAAGCAGCGCAGGGACAGCTCTGGGTCTTCTTCTCTGTGCTTGTCTGGAAGGCGCCTGCAGCTGCAGCTGCGCAGGAGCCTGGCTCTGTCAGAGGAGCCCGACCGCATTGGCTGCACTGGAGAAGCAGAAGCACTCGTGCTGCTGGCTCTCCTGCGGCTCGCAGGGGAGCAAGAGACTGCAAGGTGTCCCGTGGAGAGCCAAGTGCAAAGCTTTCTCTGCCAGTGGAGGCATCCATCCTGCCCCTTTCTAAATTGTCTGCTGCCTAATAAAGTGGCTTGGTGTTTTCCCTCCTTCGGGCTGCTGAGCTGGTCTCTCGCCTCAACACTCATTCCTTGAAACCGGGACAAACAGGATGTTTTCCAGGGCAATTGGTGGGGACAGCCCACCAGCAAATAAATCCTTAGCAAAGAGCTCATGCAGAATTGCTCGGCCTTTCTTCCAGCTCCCTTGAAGGAGCCAGATGTTGGTCTCAAAAGCCTGGGGGATTCGTCTAGGAGGCAGACAGTAACAGAATTACTTTTTCACACCAACAGCCTTCCCATTATTTTAGTACGGAGGTCCCAGATATGGCAAAACCCAGCGGGTTTTCCTGCTCTCCTGCCTGCTGTTAAGCTAAAGCAAATGTTGCTTCCGTAGCAGGGGGCTTGTTACAGACACACACACACGCAGCCAGCCACCGGCAAAGGGAGGGGGAGGCTGTAACAAGTTCCCCTGCAAAGCAGATACTTTGTAGGCTCCAAATCCCGCCTGCACCTGCTCCATCAGAAAAGGGCCATGTTGTCCCTTGTGTCAGTGTCCCGGAGGCAGCCTGGGAATTGCCCCGACCCGTCCCTGGCCGCACCTCCATCCTCCCCAGCCCCGGCTCCCAAAGCTTTGGCAGGCAGTGCCATTTACTGGGCCACATAAAGGAGGGACTTGGAGGCTTCTTTGGTGCAAATAGCAAAGCTGTGAGAAGTGAGAGGAGAATGTTCACAGCCGCTTTGCTTCAGCTAAGGAGGTTGGTGGAGCCCCAGAGCGGGCCGCCGATCCTTGAAAGAGAAGCTGAAACGCAACTACTCATTTCTTTGTAGTGCATGTGCTGGTTGTTAACGTTCCAGAATCGGAGAGGTTAGAAAAGTCCTGCAAGGTGCTCAAGCCCATCTGTCCAGCAAAACTGAACAAAGCTTTGTTGCTGGGTGACAGAAGGCACTAAAAGGCGCAGCTTTGATCCCTCCGCGCATCATGAGACAAGGCCAGTCCTTTAGACCCGATTCATTGAATTCAACAAAGGCTCCCTTTCCACTCCCAGCTGAGATTTTTAGGAATCAAAGGATGCAAGCCCACCGTTAGTCCACTGGCAGTAATGGGGACACACCTGTGTAAGTCCCGCCAGCTGAGCAAGGGGCCGTGCCTGCGGGAGGAGGCACGTGCCCACATTCTTGTCTCGGGGCAGATGCTTGGGCTTGCAGCACCAAAGAAATGCAACGAACATTGAGCCGTTTCAGACAGACAAAAAAAGACAAAATGCAACAAACTTTGGTTTAATGAACAAGACAGCTTTTGTCTTAACAGAGGCAAAAGGACGAAAGAGGGAGCATAGCCAATAACACCAAATCTCTTACATTGACTGATAAATCTAACTACTAACAATTGCTACTAACTACTAACAAGTTTTTTACTAATACTAATGCATCTTAGCTCGTCAAGAGAGAAATGCCTATCTAGTAAACTACACAGAAGAATTAACAGCCCTAAAACTTCAGGAACTATCTTATCTCTATCTAGTCCTCTTGACGGCTGACTCTTGCTAGCCCTGCCAGCCAGCTCGTAGCTGCAGGGCTAATTTGGTCTTTTCTTCTTAGCGAGAGCCTCTGCTTCCTTCCGTGGGCGATGTCTTCTCCTGTGCGCGTTCCTTTCCTTCACGGTTGCAAACACCCTGGAAGGCAGGAAACAAAGCATCCACTGTCAATTCAACACACACTATTAAACCAAGCTCCCAGTTCTCTGTTGCTCTATATGAATGTCAGTCTTCCCAGGCTGCGACACCTTTGTAACTTGATCAGCACCCTGACTGTTTCTTGTTTCAGTTCCTTGCAATTTTGTCCTCTTTTTGCTTCATCCTACTTTGAATTCCAGCAGCACCACCCAAGCAAGCTTTGGTGTGCCTATTCCCACTTGTAAGAATTGTGCCTTGCTGGGGCGCGGCAAGGCTTCCGTCCAAATGCTGGGGTTTAACTGAGCTCTTTGCGTTTCAAGTGGGCTGTAACGTTGACCACGGCCGCCAGGGGCCATCCCCCAAGTGGCCTCGGCTTGCCCTGTGCTGCCTTTGGAAAGGGTCAGCCCGTTTTGGTGCAAAGGGCCAGGCTCTGAGCAGAAAGAGGGAGAAGTTGCGTACCGTCGGCACTGCCCGCACGGGAAGGGGCCTCCCGCCGAAGGGGCCGGCTGGGGCGGTTGGCAGCAGGGACACTCGGCGTTGCGGGCCCTCCTGCGGCTTCTCTTCCCTGTGTCCCCATGCTCCTTTCTGGGAGGGCTTTTGCTGCTCTTTGCTTCGCCCACACTCTGGAAATCAAAGAATCCTTCTCAGTTTCTCCTTCTTCTCACAAAGCTGGAAATCAGAGCATCCAGCGCAAAAATCTCTTGGCCTAAGCAAATTCCTCCAAACCCTGAAGAGCTGAGAAAATGCCTGCCTTGGGCGGTGGGCTGTGGCGGGGTGCAACACAGCCCCTTGGAGGAAGAAAAGAAAAAAACACCTCCTTTCTAGTGCCCAGAGGGAGGGGATTCATGTGGGTATCTGTAGTTCTATGTTCCTTATTTACACCTCTCTGCCTCCTATCTCTTTGTCTCTATTTTCCCTCCACGAATGCCTAGGGAAAGGCATTTAAATTCAGTCCGGTTAGTGAAGACACGTGGCTACCCGGTTTCTACTACCCAAAATGATCTCTATCTCTGTGAACCAAATTCCGGTTTGCCGGTAAGGAAAGTCTGAGCGGAGACACAGCACCGGCAGGTCCTTTCTGGCCGGAAGGCTGGGATGCTAGAGAAGATGCCTGAAAATGTGCAGCATCTCCGTCAAAGCAGGCAGGATTGGGGATGTTAACAAGGGGGCGGGGGGGGTGGGGGTGAATTTGAGGACCAGATTGGAATCAGCGAGGGTGCCAGCCCTTGAGAAACCAGTCTAGAGAGCATGCAAGCCCAATTTGGTGAAGGTACTGCTTTGCTGGGTCAAAGTTGTGCTCCAGAACTGCCTGTTTCAGAGCAGCAGCCCAATGAAGCTCTGGGCAGCATCTGCTGTGCCTTTCCCGGGGCACGGGACGATGTGATGCTGGCAGAGCGGTGGCTCGCATGGCTCGCCGGCGGGTTTTGTCCCCCCTTCTCCCTCTCGCTTGACCCTCCTGCTTGTCTTGGATGTCCTCCCACTCACCTGAGCAAGAGTGCTGTCAAGTTTGTGTTCTTTTTTCCAGGAGTAGTAGTACTCCACACACTGTGCCACAGTCTTGCTCTGAACCTGTTGAGAAGAGAAAAAGAAGGAATCTCAAATGGCCGTGGTGCAGGGTGCGTTGGAGTAAAAGCAGAGTATGGGGTAAAGTAGCAAGTAAAATCATGGAGCAAATTGAGTAGGGCATAAAATGCAGGAACTAGGGAATAGAAGAGGCGTTATGCCACGTAGAAAGCCGTGTCTTGTGCTACGTTACGGATAAGAGATGTAATGCACAGATCACCAACAAATCCATCTAGCACAGTTGTTCTTTCCCGCGTTCCCTCCAGCTGTCCCAGCACAATGTGTTGAGGAAGCAGCAGTAAGTAGCAGCAGCAGCAGACGCATGAGACAAGTGGGGCAGAATGAATCTTTGTCTTCCAAAGGAGCTTGGAGAAAAGGGCCGGAGAGGCAGACTCACGGCTTTCAAGCAGGCCTTGTATGGGCAGGAAACGGATGTCCCGTTTCTTGGTAATTTGAATATTTTTGGTATTTGGGAAGAGAGAGACTGAATTCCAGGATCTGGTCCCAGGAATAACGCACATTTCCTTCTGATGATCTGCCAGGGTAAAGAGTGTCCTATGGCTTTACCTGCTTCTGGATGAGATGAAAATCCTTGCCATAGCTGTGAAAAGCCTTCTGGAAGGACTCCTCCTCCTCAGGTGTCCATCTATCAGAGCCTGGCAATAAAAAGCAGCAGGCAAATTGATCCCTGTAGCCACTCACAGTAGAACCCACTGGCCGCCAAAAGGAATCCACTGGCGCCATCCATCCTATCCTTCACCTGTGTACATGTGTGGTCCCTCAGAAAGCAAGGAAGACACGAGCAGGCATTGCCCAGGGCAGAAAGCACGGAAAACAAGTAAAGCTGAAGGACTAGACGCTGCTGCTTTGCCCGCCCCCAGAGAAGACGAGACCTTGTGCTGGTTTTACTCGTTTCAGCCTAAACGCTTGGCGTGGCAATGAAGGGGACGGCAGCAGGTGTCAGTGAAGGAACAAGCTCTGCTTTGTTGCTTACCTGCGTAATGGTAATCAGCCAAGGGATGGCCTTGAGGTGTGGCAGGCCCCCCTGAGAGCAGCATCTCCAGAGCCTCCTGCAAGATCAAAGGGGAAAAGGCTTTAGCTGCCCCACCACATGGAAAGGAACCAAAGAAAGGTCAAGGCTGCCTTTCAGCTACTTTGCCTCTTGAGGCATTCAGTCCACTGGATGGCATCTGGGTCAGACACGGTTACTTGCTGCCAATGCCTCGATTTTGCCGCCCAACCCTTTGATCGTGCCCCCCAAGAGTGGCATGTGGCTCACCAGCTCCCTGATTTTGCTCCTCCCGCACCCAGAACTGCCTCAGCTTGCTGAGGCTTCTGGAAATTTCCCCTCAGTGCAGCCCAAAATGTCTTTGAGAGCACAGGTGCCCAGGAGATGTGCAAGGTACCAGGCTGCGGCACCCTGCGCCGGTGCCTCCAGGAGAGATGTTCTCCCTGCTCGAGCCATTTGGGCTCAGCCCTGGCACCAGTGGAGGAGACCGAGCAGGCAGCAAGTGCTCGGCTTCCTGCAGTGAACTGCCTTCTTGCAAGAGCAGCCAGGAAAGGCTGTCGCGCTGGCCGGGCCTTATTCATTGTTCCCTGTGCGCTCTTCTGTGCGCCCAAGCAGCCGCTTCTTACCGGAACGCTGCCGCGTGCCTGGTGCAGGCAGTGCAGGGCGCGCTCCAGGTTAGCTGCTGCCCTGGGAAGGCCACGGGAGCTGGCCATGTCCAACAGTTCTCTCACTGCAAGCACAAGGAAAACCCGCCGAGAGTCAGGCTTGAGCCAAGAAAGGGGAAAGCTTGAGATACAAGGGAGAAGGAAAGCACAGGAGCTAAAGACAGCAGGTTGGAGAGCATGGAAAGGCTAGCAAAGAAAGAAAGAAAGAAAGAAAGAAAGAAAGAAAGAAAGAAAGGGGCAGCTGAACCAGGGGCCTGCACAATGCTGGCTCTCCCTCCAAAGCAGCTTTTGTAAACGGAGGACGGCGGGGCCCATCTCCCTTCTTCGGGTGGCAAACGTCCCTGACCAACGTGGAGAGCAGGAAAGTTGTTCTTTGTCCTGCTCTGCTGCACAAGCAGAGCATTCTCCTTGCCTCTAACACGGCCACGCGGGAAGATGGGCGAGACAAGGAGAGAAGCAGAGCGTGCCAAAAGCTGCCTTTTTGGCAAAACGGGAGCGTTTTACACCCCCAAATATCTCAGGGCTGGAAGGAAAGCTTGACAGCTACCTCTGTCAGGTTTGTCCATGTCAGAGTCATCTTCCCCGCAGGGCTTCCAGACCAGGGATGCAGGCTCTTCATCGTCGCTTGGTGCTCTGCTCTGCAGCTCGGGGAGCTCGGCCTGAAAGTCACTGCCAACGTTGATGCGTCTAAAAGAAAGAAGGAAGGGGAGGTAAGAGAGGCAAGTGCTCAGGAGACACGTCCCCGTGGACCCACGGGCTTGGGCCAATCCCACCCCGACACTGAAATCGCAGCTGTGCTCCTCGCCATGGCTCAAGTTTGCCGTCCTGTAATGCCTATGCCAAAACTCACGGCCGAAGGTGGGCTCTTGCTTTCCTTTTCATTGTGCCTCTCCTTTCCGCCTGGAAGAGACAAAAAGGATGCTGCAGATAAAAATGCTTCTGCCCACAGGTGTCCGTCGCCTTCCTTCTCATGCTCATGCTGGCCAACCAGAAAATCCTCTGTCCCAGCTGGCCTCAGTTGGGTGGAATTGCAAGTGGCAAAGAAGAAACTCTAGCAAGACATTAAAACATAATGTGCCTGCAACTGATGAAAGTGTGCAGGTATATAAGGATGGCTGAAAGCTGACTGTTTTCTGTAGGTGAAAGGCAGTCTTGGAAGGGAAGCCCGTGCAACTGCTTGCATGCCCTGAACACCAGGGATCACAGAGGAGAAGTCCCATCTTTCTGGTTCCTAAAGCTTTGCAGGAGGGCTGAGCAGAGCCAGGGCCCAACAGGATTTGTTGACACTGAAGCCCTGAAGTGCTCAGTAATGACCAGATAGTTTGGGGGTCAGCACAGCATAGTTTTAGGACTTCCGTGGCTCCCAAGAGCTTTTATGCGGGTCATCAGTGGACGAGAATGTGGAACTGCCCTGTGACTGCTCTCTACGTCCTCTAGGGAAAGGTCTGTGTTTCAGCTGGAGAAGCTGGACGCCTCTTTCGTGCGTCAACTCATCTTGGGAAAATGACCACAGGCCAGGTGTGTCATGGTTGGTGAGACAGCCAGCTGGAGCCTCCTGCCTTTCTCTTAGTGGTTTGAGGACAACGGGGCATTTCCTTACCTTGGACGGTCCCAAAGTGCTGTGGGGATGCCTGGCGGCGGACAAGGAGATGAGGCTGTGGGTCCAGAGGCCAGCTGTGGCGCTGAGGCCAGGAGGTGTCTGCTCAGGGACAGCCCAGGAGCAGATGGTGAGGCTGCTGCTCCACCGCTGGTGCACCAGTGTTCCAGCAAGGGCCGCAGGAGTGGAAGACAACGACAGTTGCTACGGGAACAGCCCAACATTCCATGCAGAACCCCTGGGCACCCAGGGGACGCAAACAGGGATGGGCCAGCTTTGCCTCTTCTGCTGCTTCTGGTGCAAGCTTGCTCCGAGCACCTTCCCGTTGGGGCATTTCTCGTCAGTCCTCTGGACGGGGCAAAGCAGCGCAGGGACAGCTCTGGGTCTTCTTCTCTGTGCTTGTCTGGAAGGCGCCTGCAGCTGCAGCTGCGCAGGAGCCTGGCTCTGTCAGAGGAGCCCGACCGCATTGGCTGCACTGGAGAAGCAGAAGCACTCGTGCTGCTGGCTCTCCTGCGGCTCGCAGGGGAGCAAGAGACTGCAAGGTGTCCCGTGGAGAGCCAAGTGCAAAGCTTTCTCTGCCAGTGGAGGCATCCATCCTGCCCCTTTCTAAATTGTCTGCTGCCTAATAAAGTGGCTTGGTGTTTTCCCTCCTTTGGACTGCTGAGCTGGTCTCTCGCCTCAACACTCATTCCTTGAAACCGGGACAAACAGGATGTTTTCCAGGGCAATTGGTGGGGACAGCCCACCAGCAAATAAATCCTTAGCAAAGAGCTCATGCAGAATTGCTTGGCCTTTTTCCAGCTCCCTTGAAGGAGCCAGATGTTGGTCTCAAAAGCCTGGGGGATTCGTCTAGGAGGCGGACAGTAACAGAATTACTTTTTCACACCAACAGCCTTCCCATTATTTTAGTACGGAGGTCCCAGATATGGCAAAACCCAGCGGGTTTTCCTGCTCTCCTGCCTGCTGTTAAGCTAAAGCAAATGTTGCTTCCCTAGCAGGGTGCTTGTTACAGACACACACACACACACACACACACACACACACACACACACACACACACGCAGCCAGCCACCGGCAAAGGGAGGGGGAGGCTGTAACAAGGTCCCCTGCAAAGCAGATACTTTGTAGGCTCCAAATCCCGCCTGCACCTGCTCCATCAGAAAAGGGCCATGTTGTCCCTTGTGTCAGTGTCCCGGAGGCAGCCTGGGAATTGCCCCGGCCCGTCCCTGGCCGCACCTCCATCCTCCCCAGCCCCGGCTCCCAAAGCTTTGGCAGGCAGTGCCATTTACTGGGCCACATAAAGGAGGGACTTGGAGGCTTCTTTGGTGCAAATAGCAAAGCTGTGAGAAGTGAGAGGAGAATGTTCACAGCCGCTTTGCTTCAGCTAAGGAGGTTGGTGGAGCCCCAGAGCGGGCCGCCGATCCTTGAAAGAGAAGCTGAAACGCAACTACTCATTTCTTTGTAGTGCATGTGCTGGTTGTTAACGTTCCAGAATCGGAGAGGTTAGAAAAGTCCTGCAAGGTGCTCAAGCCCATCTGTCCAGCAAAACTGAACAAAGCTTTGTTGCTGGGTGACAGAAGGCACTAAAAGGCGCAGCTTTGATCCCTCCGCGCATCATGAGACAAGGCCAGTCCTTCAGACCCGATTCATTGAATTCAACAAAGGCTCCCTTTCCACTCCCAGCTGAGATTTTTAGGAATCAAAGGATGCAAGCCCACCGTTAGTCCACTGGCAGTAATGGGGACACACCTGTGTAAGTCCCGCCAGCTGAGCAAGGGGCCGTGCCTGCGGGAGGAGGCACGTGCCCACATTCTTGTCTCGGGGCAGATGCTTGGGCTTGCAGCACCAAAGAAATGCAACGAACATTGAGCCGTTTCAGACAGACAAAAAAAGACAAAATGCAACAAACTTTGGTTTAATGAACAAGACAGCTTTTGTCTTAACAAAGGCAAAAGGACGAAAGAGGGAGCATAGCCAATAACACCAAATCTCTTACATTGACTGATAAATCTAACTACTAACAATTGCTACTAACTACTAACAAGTTTTTTACTAATACTAATGCATCTTAGCTCGTCAAGAGAGAAATGCCTATCTAGTAAACTACACAGAAGAATTAACAGCCCTAAAACTTCAGGAACTATCTTATCTCTATCTAGTCCTCTTGACGGCTGACTCTTGCTAGCCCTGCCAGCCAGCTCGTAGCTGCAGGGCTAATTTGGTCTTTTCTTCTTAGCGAGAGCCTCTGCTTCCTTCCGTGGGCGATGTCTTCTCCTGTGCGCGTTCCTTTCCTTCACGGTTGCAAACACCCTGGAAGGCAGGAAACAAAGCATCCACTGTCAATTCAACACACACCATTAAACCAAGCTCCCAGTTCTCTGTTGCTCTATATGAATGTCAGTCTTCTCAGGCTGCGACACCTTTGTAACTTGATCAGCACCCTGACTGTTTCTTGTTTCAGTTCCTTCCAATTTTGTCCTCTTCTTGCTTCATCCTACTTTGAATTCCAGCAGCACCACCCAAGCAAGCTTTGGTGTGCCTATTCCCACTTGTAAGAATTGTGCCTTGCTGGGGCGCGGCAAGGCTTCCGTCCAAATGCTGGGGTTTAACTGAGCTCTTTGCGTTTCAAGTGGGCTGTAACGTTGACCACGGCCGCCAGGGGCCATCCCCCAAGTGGCCTCGGCTTGCCCTGTGCTGCCTTTGGAAAGGGTCAGCCCGTTTTGGTGCAAAGGGCCAGGCTCTGAGCAGAAAGAGGGAGAAGTTGCGTGCCGTCGGCACTGCCCGCACGGGAAGGGGCCTCCCGCCGAAGGGGCCGGCTGGGGCGGTTGGCAGCAGGGACACTCGGCGTTGCGGGCCCTCCTGCGGCTTCTCTTCCCTGTGTCCCCATGCTCCTTTCTGGGAGGGCTTTTGCTGCTCTTTGCTTCGCCCACACTCTGGAAATCAAAGAATCCTTCTCAGTTTCTCCTTCTTCTCACAAAGCTGGAAATCAGAGCGTCCAGCGCAAAAATCTCTTGGCCTAAGCAAATTCCTCCAAACCATGAAGAGCTGAGAAAATGCCTGCCTTGGGCGGTGGGCTGTGGCGGGGTGCCAACACAGCCCCTTGGAGGAAGAAAAGAAAAAGCACCTCCTTTCTAGTGCCCAGAGGGAGGGGATTCATGTGGGTATCTGTAGTTCTATGTTTCTTATTTACACCTCTCTGCCTCCTATCTCTTTGTCTCTATTTTCCCTCCACGAATGCCTAGGGAAAGGCATTTAAATTCAGTCCGGTTAGTGAAGACACGTGGCTACCCGGTTTCTACTACCCAAAATGATCTCTATCTCTGTGAACCAAATTCCGGTTTGCCGGTAAGGAAAGTCTGAGCGGAGACACAGCACTGGCAGGTCCTTTCTGGCCGGAAGGCTGGGATGCTAGAGAAGATGCCTGAAAATGTGCAGCATCTCCGTCAAAGCAGGCAGGATTGGGGATGTTAACAAGGGGGCGGGGGGGGTGGGGGTGAATTTGAGGACCAGATTGGAATCAGCGAGGGTGCCAGCCCTTGAGAAACCAGTCTAGAGAGCATGCAAGCCCATTTTGGTGAAGGTACTGCTTTGCTGGGTCAAAGTTGTGCTCCAGAACTGCCTGTTTCAGAGCAGCAGCCCAATGAAGCTCTGGGCAGCATCTGCTGTGCCTTTCCCGGGGCACGGGACGATGTGATGCTGGCAGAGCGGTGGCTCGCATGGCTCGCCGGCGGGTTTTGTCCCCCCTTCTCCCTCTCGCTTGACCCTCCTGCTTGTCTTGGATGTCCTCCCACTCACCTGAGCAAGAGTGCTGTCAAGTTTGTGTTCTTTTTTCCAGGAGTAGTAGTACTCCACACACTGTGCCACAGTCTTGCTCTGAACCTGTTGAGAAGAGAAAAAGAAGGAATCTCAAATGGCCGTGGTGCAGGGTGCGTTGGAGTAAAAGCAGAGTATGGGGTAAAGTAGCAAGTAAAATCATGGAGCAAATTGAGTAGGGCATAAAATGCAGGAACTAGGGAATAGAAGAGGCGTTATGCCACGTAGAAAGCCGTGTCTTGTGCCACGTAACGGATAAGAAATGTAATGCACAGATCACCAACAAATCCATCTAGCACAGTTGTTCTTTCCCGCGTTCCCTCCAGCTGTCCCAGCACAATGTGTTGAGGAAGCAGCAGTAAGTAGCAGCAGCAGCAGACGCATGAGACAAGTGGGGCAGAATGAATCTTTGTCTTCCAAAGGAGCTTGGAGAAAAGGGCCGGAGAGGCAGACTCACGGCTTTCAAGCAGGCCTTGTATGGGCAGGAAACGGATGTCCCGTTTCTTGGTAATTTGAATATTTTTGGTATTTGGGAAGAGAGAGACTGAATTCCAGGATCTGGTCTCAGGAATAACGCACATTTCCTTCTGATGATCTGCCAGGGTAAAGAGTGTCCTATGGCTTTACCTGCTTCTGGATGAGATGAAAATCCTTGCCATAGCTGTGAAAAGCCTTCTGGAAGGACTCCTCCTCCTCAGGTGTCCATCTATCAGAGCCTGGCAATAAAAAGCAGCAGGCAAATTGATCCCTGTAGCCACTCACAGTAGAACCCACTGGCCGCCAAAAGGAATCCACTGGCGCCATCCATCCTATCCTTCACCTGTGTACATGTGTGGTCCCTCAGAAAGCAAGGAAGACACGAGCAGGCATTGCCCAGGGCAGAAAGCACGGAAAACAAGTAAAGCTGAAGGACTAGACGCTGCTGCTTTGCCCGCCCCCAGAGAAGACGAGACCTTGTGCCGGTTTTACTCGTTTCAGCCTAAACGCTTGGCGTGGCAATGAAGGGGACGGCAGCAGGTGTCAGTGAAGGAACAAGCTCTGCTTTGTTGCTTACCTGCGTAATGGTAATCAGCCAAGGGATGGCCTTGAGGTGTGGCAGGCCCCCCTGAGAGCAGCATCTCCAGAGCCTCCTGCAAGATCAAAGGGGAAAAGGCTTTAGCTGCCCCACCACATGGAAAGGAACCAAAGAAAGGTCAAGGCTGCCTTTCAGCTACTTTGCCTCTTGAGGCATTCAGTCCACTGGATGGCATCTGGGTCAGACACGGTTACTTGCTGCCAATGCCTCGATTTTGCCGCCCAACCCTTTGATCGTGCCCCCCAAGAGTGGCATGTGGCTCACCAGCTCCCTGATTTTGCTCCTCCCGCACCCAGAACTGCCTCAGCTTGCTGAGGCTTCTGGAAATTTCCCCTCAGTGCAGCCCAAAATGTCTTTGAGAGCACAGGTGCCCAGGAGATGTGCAAAGTACCAGGCTGCGGCACCCTCCGCCGGTGCCTCCAGGAGAGATGTTCTCCCTGCTCGAGCCATTTGGGCTCAGCCCTGGCACCAGTGGAGGAGACCGAGCAGGCAGCAAGTGCTCGGCTTCCTGCAGTGAACTGCCTTCTTGCAAGAGCAGCCAGGAAAGGCTGTCGCGCTGGCCGGGCCTTATTCATTGTTCCCTGTGCGCTCTTCTGTGCGCCCAAGCAGCCGCTTCTTACCGGAACGCTGCCGCGTGCCTGGTGCAGGCAGTGCAGGGCGCGCTCCAGGTTAGCTGCTGCCCTGGGAAGGCCACGGGAGCTGGCCATGTCCAACAGTTCTCTCACTGCAAGCACAAGGAAAACCCGCCGAGAGTCAGGCTTGAGCCAAGAAAGGGGAAAGCTTGACATACAAGGGAGAAGGAAAGCACAGGAGCTAAAGACAGCAGGTTGGAGAGCATGGAAAGGCTAGCAAAGAAAGAAAGAAAGAAAGAAAGAAAGAAAGAAAGAAAGGGGCAGCTGAACCAGGGGCCTGCACAATGCTGGCTCTCCCTCCAAAGCAGCTTTTGTAAACGGAGGACGGCGGGGCCCATCTCCCTTCTTCGGGTGGCAAACGTCCCTGACCAACGTGGAGAGCAGGAAAGTTGTTCTTTGTCCTGCTCTGCTGCACAAGCAGAGCATTCTCCTTGCCTCTAACACGGACACGCGGGAAGATGGGCGAGACAAGGAGAGAAGCAGAGCGTGCCAAAAGCTGCCTTTTTGGCAAAACGGGAGCGTTTTACACCCCCAAATATCTCAGGGCTGGAAGGAAAGCTTGACAGCTACCTCTGTCAGGTTTGTCCATGTCAGAGTCATCTTCCCCGCAGGGCTTCCAGACCAGGGATGCAGGCTCTTCATCGTCGCTTGGTGCTCTGCTCTGCAGCTCGGGGAGCTCGGCCTGAAAGTCACTGCCAACGTTGATGCGTCTAAAAGAAAGAAGGAAGGGGAGGTAAGAGAGGCAAGTGCTCAGGAGACACGTCCCCGTGGACCCACGGGCTTGGGCCAATCCCACCCCGACACTGAAATCGCAGCTGTGCTCCTCGCCATGGCTCAAGTTTGCCGTCCTGTAATGCCTATGCCAAAACTCACGGCCGAAGGTGGGCTCTTGCTTTCCTTTTCATTGTGCCTCTCCTTTCCGCCTGGAAGAGACAAAAAGGATGCTGCAGATAAAAATGCTTCTGCCCACAGGTGTCCGTCGCCTTCCTTCTCATGCTCATGCTGGCCAACCAGAAAATCCTCTGTCCCAGCTGGCCTCAGTTGGGTGGAATTGCAAGTGGCAAAGAAGAAACTCTAGCAAGACATTAAAACATAATGTGCCTGCAACTGATGAAAGTGTGCAGGTATATAAGGATGGCTGAAAGCTGACTGTTTTCTGTAGGTGAAAGGCAGTCTTGGAAGGGAAGCCCGTGCAACTGCTTGCATGCCCTGAACACCAGGGATCACAGAGGAGAAGTCCCATCTTTCTGGTTCCTAAAGCTTTGCAGGAGGGCTGAGCAGAGCCAGGGCCCAACAGGATTTGTTGACACTGAAGCCCTGAAGTGCTCAGTAATGACCAGATAGTTTGGGGGTCAGCACAGCATAGTTTTAGGACTTCCGTGGCTCCCAAGAGCTTTTATGCGGGTCAGCAGTGGACGAGAATGTGGAACTGCCCTGTGACTGCTCTCTATGTCCTCTAGGGAAAGGTCTGTGTTTCAGCTGGAGAAGCTGGACGCCTCTTTCGTGCGTCAACTCATCTTGGGAAAATGACCACAGGCCAGGTGTGTCATGGTTGGTGAGACAGCCAGCTGGAGCCTCCTGCCTTTCTCTTAGTGGTTTGAGGACAACGGGGCATTTCCTTACCTTGGACGGTCCCAAAGTGCTGTGGGGATGCCTGGCGGCGGACAAGGAGATGAGGCTGTGGGTCCAGAGGCCAGCTGTGGCGCTGAGGCCAGGAGGTGTCTGCTCAGGGACAGCCCAGGAGCAGATGGTGAGGCTGCTGCTCCACCGCTGGTGCACCAGTGTTCCAGCAAGGGCCGCAGGAGTGGAAGACAACGACAGTTGCTACGGGAACAGCCCAACATTCCATGCAGAGCCCCAGGGCACCCAGGGGACGCAAACAGGGATGGGCCAGCTTTGCCTCTTCTGCTGCTTCTGGTGCAAGCTTGCTCCGAGCACCTTCCCGTTGGGGCATTTCTCGTCAGTCCTCTGGACGGGGCAAAGCAGCGCAGGGACAGCTCTGGGTCTTCTTCTCTGTGCTTGTCTGGAAGGCGCCTGCAGCTGCAGCTGCGCAGGAGCCTGGCTCTGTCAGAGGAGCCCGACCGCATTGGCTGCACTGGAGAAGCAGAAGCACTCGTGCTGCTGGCTCTCCTGCGGCTCGCAGGGGAGCAAGAGACTGCAAGGTGTCCCGTGGAGAGCCAAGTGCAAAGCTTTCTCTGCCAGTGGAGGCATCCATCCTGCCCCTTTCTAAATTGTCTGCTGCCTAATAAAGTGGCTTGGTGTTTTCCCTCCTTTGGACTGCTGAGCTGGTCTCTCGCCTCAACACTCATTCCTTGAAACCGGGACAAACAGGATGTTTTCCAGGGCAATTGGTGGGGACAGCCCACCAGCAAATAAATCCTTAGCAAAGAGCTCATGCAGAATTGCTTGGCCTTTTTCCAGCTCCCTTGAAGGAGCCAGATGTTGGTCTCAAAAGCCTGGGGGATTCGTCTAGGAGGCGGACAGTAACAGAATTACTTTTTCACACCAACAGCCTTCCCATTATTTTAGTACGGAGGTCCCAGATATGGCAAAACCCAGCGGGTTTTCCTGCTCTCCTGCCTGCTGTTAAGCTAAAGCAAATGTTGCTTCCCTAGCAGGGTGCTTGTTACAGACACACACACACACACACACACACACACACACACACACACACACACACACGCAGCCAGCCACCGGCAAAGGGAGGGGGAGGCTGTAACAAGGTCCCCTGCAAAGCAGATACTTTGTAGGCTCCAAATCCCGCCTGCACCTGCTCCATCAGAAAAGGGCCATGTTGTCCCTTGTGTCAGTGTCCCGGAGGCAGCCTGGGAATTGCCCCGGCCCGTCCCTGGCCGCACCTCCATCCTCCCCAGCCCCGGCTCCCAAAGCTTTGGCAGGCAGTGCCATTTACTGGGCCACATAAAGGAGGGACTTGGAGGCTTCTTTGGTGCAAATAGCAAAGCTGTGAGAAGTGAGAGGAGAATGTTCACAGCCGCTTTGCTTCAGCTAAGGAGGTTGGTGGAGCCCCAGAGCGGGCCGCCGATCCTTGAAAGAGAAGCTGAAACGCAACTACTCATTTCTTTGTAGTGCATGTGCTGGTTGTTAACGTTCCAGAATCGGAGAGGTTAGAAAAGTCCTGCAAGGTGCTCAAGCCCATCTGTCCAGCAAAACTGAACAAAGCTTTGTTGCTGGGTGACAGAAGGCACTAAAAGGCGCAGCTTTGATCCCTCCGCGCATCATGAGACAAGGCCAGTCCTTCAGACCCGATTCATTGAATTCAACAAAGGCTCCCTTTCCACTCCCAGCTGAGATTTTTAGGAATCAAAGGATGCAAGCCCACCGTTAGTCCACTGGCAGTAATGGGGACACACCTGTGTAAGTCCCGCCAGCTGAGCAAGGGGCCGTGCCTGCGGGAGGAGGCACGTGCCCACATTCTTGTCTCGGGGCAGATGCTTGGGCTTGCAGCACCAAAGAAATGCAACGAACATTGAGCCGTTTCAGACAGACAAAAAAAGACAAAATGCAACAAACTTTGGTTTAATGAACAAGACAGCTTTTGTCTTAACAAAGGCAAAAGGACGAAAGAGGGAGCATAGCCAATAACACCAAATCTCTTACATTGACTGATAAATCTAACTACTAACAATTGCTACTAACTACTAACAAGTTTTTTACTAATACTAATGCATCTTAGCTCGTCAAGAGAGAAATGCCTATCTAGTAAACTACACAGAAGAATTAACAGCCCTAAAACTTCAGGAACTATCTTATCTCTATCTAGTCCTCTTGACGGCTGACTCTTGCTAGCCCTGCCAGCCAGCTCGTAGCTGCAGGGCTAATTTGGTCTTTTCTTCTTAGCGAGAGCCTCTGCTTCCTTCCGTGGGCGATGTCTTCTCCTGTGCGCGTTCCTTTCCTTCACGGTTGCAAACACCCTGGAAGGCAGGAAACAAAGCATCCACTGTCAATTCAACACACACCATTAAACCAAGCTCCCAGTTTTCTGTTGCTCTATATGAATGTCAGTCTTCTCAGGCTGCGACACCTTTGTAACTTGATCAGCACCCTGACTGTTTCTTGTTTCAGTTCCTTCCAATTTTGTCCTCTTCTTGCTTCATCCTACTTTGAATTCCAGCAGCACCACCCAAGCAAGCTTTGGTGTGCCTATTCCCACTTGTAAGAATTGTGCCTTGCTGGGGCGCGGCAAGGCTTCCGTCCAAATGCTGGGGTTTAACTGAGCTCTTTGCGTTTCAAGTGGGCTGTAACGTTGACCACGGCCGCCAGGGGCCATCCCCCAAGTGGCCTCGGCTTGCCCTGTGCTGCCTTTGGAAAGGGTCAGCCCGTTTTGGTGCAAAGGGCCAGGCTCTGAGCAGAAAGAGGGAGAAGTTGCGTGCCGTCGGCACTGCCCGCACGGGAAGGGGCCTCCCGCCGAAGGGGCCGGCTGGGGCGGTTGGCAGCAGGGACACTCGGCGTTGCGGGCCCTCCTGCGGCTTCTCTTCCCTGTGTCCCCATGCTCCTTTCTGGGAGGGCTTTTGCTGCTCTTTGCTTCGCCCACACTCTGGAAATCAAAGAATCCTTCTCAGTTTCTCCTTCTTCTCACAAAGCTGGAAATCAGAGCGTCCAGCGCAAAAATCTCTTGGCCTAAGCAAATTCCTCCAAACCATGAAGAGCTGAGAAAATGCCTGCCTTGGGCGGTGGGCTGTGGCGGGGTGCCAACACAGCCCCTTGGAGGAAGAAAAGAAAAAGCACCTCCTTTCTAGTGCCCAGAGGGAGGGGATTCATGTGGGTATCTGTAGTTCTATGTTTCTTATTTACACCTCTCTGCCTCCTATCTCTTTGTCTCTATTTTCCCTCCACGAATGCCTAGGGAAAGGCATTTAAATTCAGTCCGGTTAGTGAAGACACGTGGCTACCCGGTTTCTACTACCCAAAATGATCTCTATCTCTGTGAACCAAATTCCGGTTTGCCGGTAAGGAAAGTCTGAGCGGAGACACAGCACTGGCAGGTCCTTTCTGGCCGGAAGGCTGGGATGCTAGAGAAGATGCCTGAAAATGTGCAGCATCTCCGTCAAAGCAGGCAGGATTGGGGATGTTAACAAGGGGGCGGGGGGGGTGGGGGTGAATTTGAGGACCAGATTGGAATCAGCGAGGGTGCCAGCCCTTGAGAAACCAGTCTAGAGAGCATGCAAGCCCAATTTGGTGAAGGTACTGCTTTGCTGGGTCAAAGTTGTGCTCCAGAACTGCCTGTTTCAGAGCAGCAGCCCAATGAAGCTCTGGGCAGCATCTGCTGTGCCTTTCCCGGGGCACGGGACGATGTGATGCTGGCAGAGCGGTGGCTCGCATGGCTCGCCGGCGGGTTTTGTCCCCCCTTCTCCCTCTCGCTTGACCCTCCTGCTTGTCTTGGATGTCCTCCCACTCACCTGAGCAAGAGTGCTGTCAAGTTTGTGTTCTTTTTTCCAGGAGTAGTAGTACTCCACACACTGTGCCACAGTCTTGCTCTGAACCTGTTGAGAAGAGAAAAAGAAGGAATCTCAAATGGCCGTGGTGCAGGGTGCGTTGGAGTAAAAGCAGAGTATGGGGTAAAGTAGCAAGTAAAATCATGGAGCAAATTGAGTAGGGCATAAAATGCAGGAACTAGGGAATAGAAGAGGCGTTATGCCACGTAGAAAGCCGTGTCTTGTGCCACGTAACGGATAAGAAATGTAATGCACAGATCACCAACAAATCCATCTAGCACAGTTGTTCTTTCCCGCGTTCCCTCCAGCTGTCCCAGCACAATGTGTTGAGGAAGCAGCAGTAAGTAGCAGCAGCAGCAGACGCATGAGACAAGTGGGGCAGAATGAATCTTTGTCTTCCAAAGGAGCTTGGAGAAAAGGGCCGGAGAGGCAGACTCACGGCTTTCAAGCAGGCCTTGTATGGGCAGGAAACGGATGTCCCGTTTCTTGGTAATTTGAATATTTTTGGTATTTGGGAAGAGAGAGACTGAATTCCAGGATCTGGTCTCAGGAATAACGCACATTTCCTTCTGATGATCTGCCAGGGTAAAGAGTGTCCTATGGCTTTACCTGCTTCTGGATGAGATGAAAATCCTTGCCATAGCTGTGAAAAGCCTTCTGGAAGGACTCCTCCTCCTCAGGTGTCCATCTATCAGAGCCTGGCAATAAAAAGCAGCAGGCAAATTGATCCCTGTAGCCACTCACAGTAGAACCCACTGGCCGCCAAAAGGAATCCACTGGCGCCATCCATCCTATCCTTCACCTGTGTACATGTGTGGTCCCTCAGAAAGCAAGGAAGACACGAGCAGGCATTGCCCAGGGCAGAAAGCACGGAAAACAAGTAAAGCTGAAGGACTAGACGCTGCTGCTTTGCCCGCCCCCAGAGAAGACGAGACCTTGTGCCGGTTTTACTCGTTTCAGCCTAAACGCTTGGCGTGGCAATGAAGGGGACGGCAGCAGGTGTCAGTGAAGGAACAAGCTCTGCTTTGTTGCTTACCTGCGTAATGGTAATCAGCCAAGGGATGGCCTTGAGGTGTGGCAGGCCCCCCTGAGAGCAGCATCTCCAGAGCCTCCTGCAAGATCAAAGGGGAAAAGGCTTTAGCTGCCCCACCACATGGAAAGGAACCAAAGAAAGGTCAAGGCTGCCTTTCAGCTACTTTGCCTCTTGAGGCATTCAGTCCACTGGATGGCATCTGGGTCAGACACGGTTACTTGCTGCCAATGCCTCGATTTTGCCGCCCAACCCTTTGATCGTGCCCCCCAAGAGTGGCATGTGGCTCACCAGCTCCCTGATTTTGCTCCTCCCGCACCCAGAACTGCCTCAGCTTGCTGAGGCTTCTGGAAATTTCCCCTCAGTGCAGCCCAAAATGTCTTTGAGAGCACAGGTGCCCAGGAGATGTGCAAAGTACCAGGCTGCGGCACCCTCCGCCGGTGCCTCCAGGAGAGATGTTCTCCCTGCTCGAGCCATTTGGGCTCAGCCCTGGCACCAGTGGAGGAGACCGAGCAGGCAGCAAGTGCTCGGCTTCCTGCAGTGAACTGCCTTCTTGCAAGAGCAGCCAGGAAAGGCTGTCGCGCTGGCCGGGCCTTATTCATTGTTCCCTGTGCGCTCTTCTGTGCGCCCAAGCAGCCGCTTCTTACCGGAACGCTGCCGCGTGCCTGGTGCAGGCAGTGCAGGGCGCGCTCCAGGTTAGCTGCTGCCCTGGGAAGGCCACGGGAGCTGGCCATGTCCAACAGTTCTCTCACTGCAAGCACAAGGAAAACCCGCCGAGAGTCAGGCTTGAGCCAAGAAAGGGGAAAGCTTGACATACAAGGGAGAAGGAAAGCACAGGAGCTAAAGACAGCAGGTTGGAGAGCATGGAAAGGCTAGCAAAGAAAGAAAGAAAGAAAGAAAGAAAGAAAGAAAGAAAGAAAGAAAGGGGCAGCTGAACCAGGGGCCTGCACAATGCTGGCTCTCCCTCCAAAGCAGCTTTTGTAAACGGAGGACGGCGGGGCCCATCTCCCTTCTTCGGGTGGCAAACGTCCCTGACCAACGTGGAGAGCAGGAAAGTTGTTCTTTGTCCTGCTCTGCTGCACAAGCAGAGCATTCTCCTTGCCTCTAACACGGACACGCGGGAAGATGGGCGAGACAAGGAGAGAAGCAGAGCGTGCCAAAAGCTGCCTTTTTGGCAAAACGGGAGCGTTTTACACCCCCAAATATCTCAGGGCTGGAAGGAAAGCTTGACAGCTACCTCTGTCAGGTTTGTCCATGTCAGAGTCATCTTCCCCCCAGGGCTTCCAGACCAGGGATGCAGGCTCTTCATCGTCGCTTGGTGCTCTGCTCTGCAGCTCGGGGAGCTCGGCCTGAAAGTCACTGCCAACGTTGATGCGTCTAAAAGAAAGAAGGAAGGGGAGGTAAGAGAGGCAAGTGCTCAGGAGACACGTCCCCGTGGACCCACGGGCTTGGGCCAATCCCACCCCGACACTGAAATCGCAGCTGTGCTCCTCGCCATGGCTCAAGTTTGCCGTCCTGTAATGCCTATGCCAAAACTCACGGCCGAAGGTGGGCTCTTGCTTTCCTTTTCATTGTGCCTCTCCTTTCCGCCTGGAAGAGACAAAAAGGATGCTGCAGATAAAAATGCTTCTGCCCACAGGTGTCCGTCGCCTTCCTTCTCATGCTCATGCTGGCCAACCAGAAAATCCTCTGTCCCAGCTGGCCTCAGTTGGGTGGAATTGCAAGTGGCAAAGAAGAAACTCTAGCAAGACATTAAAACATAATGTGCCTGCAACTGATGAAAGTGTGCAGGTATATAAGGATGGCTGAAAGCTGACTGTTTTCTGTAGGTGAAAGGCAGTCTTGGAAGGGAAGCCCGTGCAACTGCTTGCATGCCCTGAACACCAGGGATCACAGAGGAGAAGTCCCATCTTTCTGGTTCCTAAAGCTTTGCAGGAGGGCTGAGCAGAGCCAGGGCCCAACAGGATTTGTTGACACTGAAGCCCTGAAGTGCTCAGTAATGACCAGATAGTTTGGGGGTCAGCACAGCATAGTTTTAGGACTTCCGTGGCTCCCAAGAGCTTTTATGCGGGTCATCAGTGGACGAGAATGTGGAACTGCCCTGTGACTGCTCTCTACGTCCTCTAGGGAAAGGTCTGTGTTTCAGCTGGAGAAGCTGGACGCCTCTTTCGTGCGTCAACTCATCTTGGGAAAATGACCACAGGCCAGGTGTGTCATGGTTGGTGAGACAGCCAGCTGGAGCCTCCTGCCTTTCTCTTAGTGGTTTGAGGACAAGGGGGCATTTCCTTACCTTGGACGGTCCCAAAGTGCTGTGGGGATGCCTGGCGGCGGACAAGGAGATGAGGATGTGGGTCCAGAGGCCAGCTGTGGCGCTGAGGCCAGGAGGTGTCTGCTCAGGGACAGCCCAGGAGCAGATGGTGCAGCTGCTGCTCCACCGCTGGTGCACCAGTGTTCCAGCAAGGGCCGCAGGAGTGGAAGACAACGACAGTTGCTACGGGAACAGCCCAACATTCCATGCAGAACCCCAGGGCACCCAGGGGACGCAAACAGGGATGGGCCAGCTTTGCCTCTTCTGCTGCTTCTGGTGCAAGCTTGCTCCGAGCACCTTCCCGTTGGGGCATTTCTCGTCAGTCCTCTGGACGGGGCAAAGCAGCGCAGGGACAGCTCTGGGTCTTCTTCTCTGTGCTTGTCTGGAAGGCGCCTGCAGCTGCAGCTGCGCAGGAGCCTGGCTCTGTCAGAGGAGCCCGACCGCATTGGCTGCACTGGAGAAGCAGAAGCACTCGTGCTGCTGGCTCTCCTGCGGCTCGCAGGGGAGCAAGAGACTGCAAGGTGTCCCGTGGAGAGCCAAGTGCAAAGCTTTCTCTGCCAGTGGAGGCATCCATCCTGCCCCTTTCTAAATTGTCTGCTGCCTAATAAAGTGGCTTGGTGTTTTCCCTCCTTTGGACTGCTGAGCTGGTCTCTCGCCTCAACACTCATTCCTTGAAACCGGGACAAACAGGATGTTTTCCAGGGCAATTGGTGGGGACAGCCCACCAGCAAATAAATCCTTAGCAAAGAGCTCATGCAGAATTGCTCGGCCTTTCTTCCAGCTCCCTTGAAGGAGCCAGATGTTGGTCTCAAAAGCCTGGGGGATTCGTCTAGGAGGCGGACAGTAACAGAATTACTTTTTCACACCAACAGCCTTCCCATTATTTTAGTACGGAGGTCCCAGATATGGCAAAACCCAGCGGGTTTTCCTGCTCTCCTGCCTGATGTTAAGCTAAAGCAAATGTTGCTTCCCTAGCAGGGTGCTTGTTACAGACACACACACACACACACACACACACACACACACACACACACGCAGCCAGCCACCGGCAAAGGGAGGGGGAGGCTGTAACAAGGTCCCCTGCAAAGCAGATACTTTGTAGGCTCCAAATCCCGCCTGCACCTGCTCCATCAGAAAAGGGCCATGTTGTCCCTTGTGTCAGTGTCCCGGAGGCAGCCTGGGAATTGCCCCGGCCCGTCCCTGGCCGCACCTCCATCCTCCCCAGCCCCGGCTCCCAAAGCTTTGGCAGGCAGTGCCATTTACTGGGCCACATAAAGGAGGGACTTGGAGGCTTCTTTGGTGCAAATAGCAAAGCTGTGAGAAGTGAGAGGAGAATGTTCACAGCCGCTTTGCTTCAGCTAAGGAGGTTGGTGGAGCCCCAGAGCGGGCCGCCGATCCTTGAAAGAGAAGCTGAAACGCAACTACTCATTTCTTTGTAGTGCATGTGCTGGTTGTTAACGTTCCAGAATCGGAGAGGTTAGAAAAGTCCTGCAAGGTGCTCAAGCCCATCTGTCCAGCAAAACTGAACAAAGCTTTGTTGCTGGGTGACAGAAGGCACTAAAAGGGGCAGCTTTGATCCCTCCGCGCATCATGAGACAAGGCCAGTCCTTCAGACCCGATTCATTGAATTCAACAAAGGCTCCCTTTCCACTCCCAGCTGAGATTTTTAGGAATCAAAGGATGCAAGCCCACCGTTAGTCCACTGGCAGTAATGGGGACACACCTGTGTAAGTCCTGCCAGCTGAGCAAGGGGCCGTGCCTGCGGGAGGAGGCACGTGCCCACATTCTTGTCTCGGGGCAGATGCTTGGGCTTGCAGCACCAAAGAAATGCAACAAACATTGAGCCGTTTCAGACAGACAAAAAAAGACAAAATGCAACAAACTTTGGTTTAATGAACAAGACAGCTTTTGTCTTAACAGAGGCAAAATGACGAAAGAGGGAGCATAGCCAATAACACCAAATCTCTTACATTGACTGATAAATCTAACTACTAACAATTGCTACTAACTACTAACAAGTTTTTTACTAATACTAATGCATCTTAGCTCGTCAAGAGAGAAATGCCTATCTAGTAAACTACACAGAAGAATTAACAGCCCTAAAACTTCAGGAACTATCTTATCTCTATCTAGTCCTCTTGACAGCTGACTCTTGCTAGCCCTGCCAGCCAGCTCGTAGCTGCAGGGCTAATTTGGTCTTTTCTTCTTAGCGAGAGCCTCTGCTTCCTTCCGTGGGCGATGTCTTCTCCTGTGCGCGTTCCTTTCCTTCACGGTTGCAAACACCCTGGAAGGCAGGAAACAAAGCATCCACTCTCAATTCAACACACACCATTAAACCAAGCTCCCAGTTCTCTGTTGCTCCATATGAATGTCAGTCTTCTCAGGCTGCGACACCTTTGTAACTTGATCAGCACCCTGACTGTTTCTTGTTTCAGTTCCTTGCAATTTTGTCCTCTTTTTGCTTCATCCTACTTTGAATTCCAGCAGCACCACCCAAGCAAGCTTTGGTGTGCCTATTCCCACTTGTAAGAATTGTGCCTTGCTGGGGCGCGGCAAGGCTTCCGTCCAAATGCTGGGGTTTAACTGAGCTCTTTGCGTTTCAAGTGGGCTGTAACGTTGACCACGGCCGCCAGGGGCCATCCCCCAAGTGGCCTCGGCTTGCCCTGTGCTGCCTTTGGAAAGGGTCAGCCCGTTTTGGTGCAAAGGGCCAGGCTCTGAGCAGAAAGAGGGAGAAGTTGCGTACCGTCGGCACTGCCCGCACGGGAAGGGGCATCCCGCCGAAGGGGCCGGCTGGGGCGGTTGGCAGCAGGGACACTCGGCGTTGCGGGCCCTCCTGCGGCTTCTCTTCCCTGTGTCCCCATGCTCCTTTCTGGGAGGGCTTTTGCTGCTCTTTGCTTCGCCCACACTCTGGAAATCAAAGAATCCTTCTCAGTTTCTCCTTCTTCTCACAAAGCTGGAAATCAGAGCGTCCAGCGCAAAAATCTCTTGGCCTAAGCAAATTCCTCCAAACCCTGAAGAGCTGAGAAAATGCCTGCCTTGGGCGGTGGGCTGTGGCGGGGTGCAACACAGCCCCTTGGAGGAAGAAAAGAAAAAAACACCTCCTTTCTAGTGCCCAGAGGGAGGGGATTCATGTGGGTATCTGTAGTTCTATGTTTCTTATTTACACCTCTCTGCCTCCTATCTCTTTGTCTCTATTTTCCCTCCACGAATGCCTAGGGAAAGGGTTTTAAATTCAGTCCGGTTAGTGAAGACACGTGGCTACCCGGTTTCTACTACCCAAAATGATCTCTTTCTCTGTCAACCAAATATCCGGTTTGCCGGTAAGGAAAGTCTGAGCGGAGACACAGCACCGGCAGGTCCTTTCTGGCCGGAAGGCTGGGATGCTAGAGAAGATGCCTGAAAATGTGCAGCATCTCCGTCAAAGCAGGCAGGATTGGGGATGTTAACAAGGGGGCAGGGGGGGTGGGGGTGAATTTGAGGACCAGATTGGAATCAGCGAGGGTGCCAGCCCTTGAGAAACCAGTCTAGAGAGCATGCAAGCCCAATTTGGTGAAGGTACTGCTTTGCTGGGTCAAAGTTGTGCTCCAGAACTGCCTGTTTCAGAGCAGCAGCCCAATGAAGCTCTGGGCAGCATCTGCTGTGCCTTTCCCGGGGCACGGGACGATGTGATGCTGGCAGAGCGGTGGCTCGCATGGCTCGCCGGCGGGTTTTGTCCCCCCTTCTCCCTCTCGCTTGACCCTCCTGCTTGTCTTGGATGTCCTCCCACTCACCTGAGCAAGAGTGCTGTCAAGTTTGTGTTCTTTTTTCCAGGAGTAGTAGTACTCCACACACTGTGCCACAGTCTTGCTCTGAACCTGTTGAGAAGAGAAAAAGAAGGAATCTGAAATGGCCGTGCTGCAGGGTGCGTTGGAGTAAAAGCAGAGTATGGGGTAAAGTAGCAAGTAAAATCATGGAGCAAATTGAGTAGGGCATAAAATGCAGGAACTAGGGAATAGAAGAGGCGTTATGCCACGTAGAAAGCCGTGTCTTGTGCTACGTAACGGATAAGAGATGTAATGCACAGATCACCAACAAATCCATCTAGCACAGTTGTTCTTTCCCGCGTTCCCTCCAGCTGTCCCAGCACAATGTGTTGAGGAAGCAGCAGTAAGTAGCAGCAGCAGCAGACGCATGAGACAAGTGGGGCAGAATGAATCTTTGTCTTCCAAAGGAGCTTGGAGAAAAGGGCCGGAGAGGCAGACTCACGGCTTTCAAGCAGGCCTTGTATGGGCAGGAAACGGATGTCCCGTTTCTTGGTAATTTGAATATTTTTGGTATTTGGGAAGAGAGAGACTGAATTCCAGGATCTGGTCCCAGGAATAACGCACATTTCCTTCTGATGATCTGCCAGGGTAAAGAGTGTCCTATGGCTTTACCTGCTTCTGGATGAGATGAAAATCCTTGCCATAGCTGTGAAAAGCCTTCTGGAAGGACTCCTCCTCCTCAGGTGTCCATCTATCAGAGCCTGGCAATAAAAAGCAGCAGGCAAATTGATCCCTGTAGCCACTCACAGTAGAACCCACTGGCCGCCAAAAGGAATCCACTGGCGCCATCCATCCTATCCTTCACCTGTGTACATGTGTGGTCCCTCAGAAAGCAAGGAAGACACGAGCAGGCATTGCCCAGGGCAGAAAGCACGGAAAACAAGTAAAGCTGAAGGACTAGACGCTGCTGCTTTGCCCGCCCCCAGAGAAGACGAGACCTTGTGCCGGTTTTACTCGTTTCAGCCTAAACGCTTGGCGTGGCAATGAAGGGGACGGCAGCAGGTGTCAGTGAAGGAACAAGCTCTGCTTTGTTGCTTACCTGCGTAATGGTAATCAGCCAAGGGATGGCCTTGAGGTGTGGCAGGCCCCCCTGAGAGCAGCATCTCCAGAGTCTCCTGCAAGATCAAAGGGGAAAAGGCTTTAGCTGCCCCACCACATGGAAAGGAACCAAAGAAAGGTCAAGGCTGCCTTTCAGCTACTTTGCCTCTTGAGGCATTCAGTCCACTGGATGGCATCTGGGTCAGACACGGTTACTTGCTGCCAATGCCTCGATTTTGCCGCCCAACCCTTTGATCGTGCTCCCCAAGAGTGGCATGTGGCTCACCAGCTCCCTGATTTTGCTCCTCCCGCACCCAGAACTGCCTCAGCTTGCTGAGGCTTCTGGAAATTTCCCCTCAGTGCAGCCCAAAATGTCTTTGAGAGCACAGGTGCCCAGGAGATGTGCAAGGTACCAGGCTGCGGCACCCTGCGCCGGTGCCTCCAGGAGAGATGTTCTCCCTGCTCGAGCCATTTGGGCTCAGCCCTGGCACCAGTGGAGGAGACCGAGCAGGCAGCAAGTGCTCGGCTTCCTGCAGTGAACTGCCTTCTTGCAAGAGCAGCCAGGAAAGGCTGTTGCGCTGGCCGGGCCTTATTCATTGTTCCCTGTGCGCTCTTCTGTACGCCCAAGCAGCCGCTTCTTACCGGAACGCTGCCGCGTGCCTGGTGCAGGCAGTGCAGGGCGCGCTCCAGGTTAGCTGCTGCCCTGGGAAGGCCACGGGAGCTGGCCATGTCCAACAGTTCTCTCACTGCAAGCACAAGGAAAACCCGCCGAGAGTCAGGCTTGAGCCAAGAAAGGGGAAAGCTTGAGATACAAGGGAGAAGGAAAGCACAGGAGCTAAAGACAGCAGGTTGGAGAGCATGGAAAGGCTAGCAAAGAAAGAAAGAAAGAAAGAAAGAAAGAAAGAAAGAAAGAAAGAAAGGGGCAGCTGAACCAGGGGCCTGCACAATGCTGGCTCTCCCTCCAAAGCAGCTTTTGTAAACGGAGGACGGCGGGGCCCATCTCCCTTCTTCGGGTGGCAAACGTCCCTGACCAACGTGGAGAGCAGGAAAGTTGTTCTTTGTCCTGCTCTGCTGCACAAGCAGAGCATTCTCCTTGCCTCTAACACGGCCACGCGGGAAGATGGGCGAGACAAGGAGAGAAGCAGAGCGTGCCAAAAGCTGCCTTTTTGGCAAAACGGGAGCGTTTTACACCCCCAAATACCTCAGGGCTGGAAGGAAAGCTTGACAGCTACCTCTGTCAGGTTTGTCCATGTCAGAGTCATCTTCCCCCCAGGGCTTCCAGACCAGGGATGCAGGCTCTTCATCGTCGCTTGGTGCTCTGCTCTGCAGCTCGGGGAGCTCAGCCTGAAAGTCACTGCCAACGTTGATGCGTCTAAAAGAAAGAAGGAAGGGGAGGTAAGAGAGGCAAGTGCTCAGGAGACACGTCCCCGTGGACCCACGGGCTTGGGCCAATCCCACCCCGACACTGAAATCGCAGCTGTGCTCCTCGCCATGGCTCAAGTTTGCCGTCCTGTAATGCCTATGCCAAAACTCACGGCCGAAGGTGGGCTCTTGCTTTCCTTTTCATTGTGCCTCTCCTTTCCGCCTGGAAGAGACAAAAAGGATGCTGCAGATAAAAATGCTTCTGCCCACAGGTGTCCGTCGCCTTCCTTCTCATGCTCATGCTGGCCAACCAGAAAATCCTCTGTCCCAGCTGGCCTCAGTTGGGTGGAATTGCAAGTGGCAAAGAAGAAACTCTAGCAAGACATTAAAACATAATGTGCCTGCAACTGATGAAAGTGTGCAGGTATATAAGGATGGCTGAAAGCTGACTGTTTTCTGTAGGTGAAAGGCAGTCTTGGAAGGGAAGCCCGTGCAACTGCTTGCATGCCCTGAACACCAGGGATCACAGAGGAGAAGTCCCATCTTTCTGGTTCCTAAAGCTTTGCAGGAGGGCTGAGCAGAGCCAGGGCCCAACAGGATTTGTTGACACTGAAGCCCTGAAGTGCTCAGTAATGACCAGATAGTTTGGGGGTCAGCACAGCATAGTTTTAGGACTTCCGTGGCTCCCAAGAGCTTTTATGCGGGTCATCAGTGGACGAGAATGTGGAACTGCCCCGTGACTGCTCTCTACGTCCTCTAGGGAAAGGTCTGTGTTTCAGCTGGAGAAGCTGGACGCCTCTTTCATGCGTCAACTCATCTTGGGAAAATGGCCACAGGCCAGGTGTGTCATGGTTGGTGAGACAGCCAGCTGGAGCCTCCTGCCTTTCTCTTAGTGGTTTGAGGACAACGGGGCATTTCCTTACTTTGGACAGTCCCAAAGTGCTGTGGGGATGCCTGGCGGCGGACAAGGAGATGAGGATGTGGGTCCAGAGGCCAGCTGTGGCGCTGAGGCCAGGAGGTGTCTGCTCAGGGACAGCCCAGGAGCAGATGGTGCAGCTGCTGCTCCACCGCTGGTGCACCAGTGTTCCAGCAAGGGCCGCAGGAGTGGAAGACAACGACAGTTGCTACGGGAACAGCCCAACATTCCATGCAGAACCCCAGGGCACCCAGGGGACGCAAACAGGGATGGGCCAGCTTTGCCTCTTCTGCTGCTTCTGGTGCAAGCTTGCTCCGAGCACCTTCCCGTTGGGGCATTTCTCGTCAGTCCTCTGGACGGGGCAAAGCAGCGCAGGGACAGCTCTGGGTCTTCTTCTCTGTGCTTGTCTGGAAGGCGCCTGCAGCTGCAGCTGCGCAGGAGCCTGGCTCTGTCAGAGGAGCCCGACCGCATTGGCTGCACTGGAGAAGCAGAAGCACTCGTGCTGCTGGCTCTCCTGCGGCTCGCAGGGGAGCAAGAGACTGCAAGGTGTCCCGTGGAGAGCCAAGTGCAAAGCTTTCTCTGCCAGTGGAGGCATCCATCCTGCCCCTTTCTAAATTGTCTGCTGCCTAATAAAGTGGCTTGGTGTTTTCCCTCCTTCGGGCTGCTGAGCTGGTCTCTCGCCTCAACACTCATTCCTTGAAACCGGGACAAACAGGATGTTTTCCAGGGCAATTGGTGGGGACAGCCCACCAGCAAATAAATCCTTAGCAAAGAGCTCATGCAGAATTGCTCGGCCTTTCTTCCAGCTCCCTTGAAGGAGCCAGATGTTGGTCTCAAAAGCCTGGGGGATTCGTCTAGGAGGCAGACAGTAACAGAATTACTTTTTCACACCAACAGCCTTCCCATTATTTTAGTACGGAGGTCCCAGATATGGCAAAACCCAGCGGGTTTTCCTGCTCTCCTGCCTGCTGTTAAGCTAAAGCAAATGTTGCTTCCGTAGCAGGGGGCTTGTTACAGACACACACACACGCAGCCAGCCACCGGCAAAGGGAGGGGGAGGCTGTAACAAGTTCCCCTGCAAAGCAGATACTTTGTAGGCTCCAAATCCCGCCTGCACCTGCTCCATCAGAAAAGGGCCATGTTGTCCCTTGTGTCAGTGTCCCGGAGGCAGCCTGGGAATTGCCCCGACCCGTCCCTGGCCGCACCTCCATCCTCCCCAGCCCCGGCTCCCAAAGCTTTGGCAGGCAGTGCCATTTACTGGGCCACATAAAGGAGGGACTTGGAGGCTTCTTTGGTGCAAATAGCAAAGCTGTGAGAAGTGAGAGGAGAATGTTCACAGCCGCTTTGCTTCAGCTAAGGAGGTTGGTGGAGCCCCAGAGCGGGCCGCCGATCCTTGAAAGAGAAGCTGAAACGCAACTACTCATTTCTTTGTAGTGCATGTGCTGGTTGTTAACGTTCCAGAATCGGAGAGGTTAGAAAAGTCCTGCAAGG
Source organism: Cinclus cinclus (assembly GCF_963662255.1). Classification (NCBI taxonomy): domain Eukaryota; kingdom Metazoa; phylum Chordata; class Aves; order Passeriformes; family Cinclidae; genus Cinclus; species Cinclus cinclus. Next base: position 62,050,139 of record NC_085084.1, read on the forward strand.
TGCTCAAGCCCATCTGTCCAGCAAAACTGAACAAAGCTTTGTTGCTGGGTGACAGAAGGCACTAAAAGGCGCAGCTTTGATCCCTCCGCGCATCATGAGACAAGGCCAGTCCTTTAGACCCGATTCATTGAATTCAACAAAGGCTCCCTTTCCACTCCCAGCTGAGATTTTTAGGAATCAAAGGATGCAAGCCCACCGTTAGTCCACTGGCAGTAATGGGGACACACCTGTGTAAGTCCCGCCAGCTGAGCAAGGGGCCGTGCCTGCGGGAGGAGGCACGTGCCCACATTCTTGTCTCGGGGCAGATGCTTGGGCTTGCAGCACCAAAGAAATGCAACGAACATTGAGCCGTTTCAGACAGACAAAAAAAAGACAAAATGCAACAAACTTTGGTTTAATGAACAAGACAGCTTTTGTCTTAACAAAGGCAAAATGACGAAAGAGGGAGCATAGCCAATAACACCAAATCTCTTACATTGACTGATAAATCTAACTACTAACAATTGCTACTAACTACTAACAAGTTTTTTACTAATACTAATGCATCTTAGCTCGTCAAGAGAGAAATGCCTATCTAGTAAACTACACAGAAGAATTAACAGCCCTAAAACTTCAGGAACTATCTTATCTCTATCTAGTCCTCTTGACGGCTGACTCTTGCTAGCCCTGCCAGCCAGCTCGTAGCTGCAGGGCTAATTTGGTCTTTTCTTCTTAGCGAGAGCCTCTGCTTCCTTCCGTGGGCGATGTCTTCTCCTGTGCGCGTTCCTTTCCTTCACGGTTGCAAACACCCTGGAAGGCAGGAAACAAAGCATCCACTGTCAATTCAACACACACCATTAAACCAAGCTCCCAGTTCTCTGTTGCTCTATATGAATGTCAGTCTTCTCAGGCTGCGACACCTTTGTAAGTTGATCAGCACCTGACCGTTTCTTGTTTCAGTTCCTTCCAATTTTGTCCTCTTTTTGCTTCATCCTACTTTGAATTCCAGCAGCACCACCCAAGCAAGCTTTGGTGTGCCTATTCCCACTTGTAAGAATTGTGCCTTGCTGGGGCGCGGCAAGGCTTCCGTCCAAATGCTGGGGTTTAACTGAGCTCTTTGCGTTTCAAGTGGGCTGTAACGTTGACCACGGCCGCCAGGGGCCATCCCCCAAGTGGCCTCGGCTTGCCCTGTGCTGCCTTTGGAAAGGGTCAGCCCGTTTTGGTGCAAAGGGCCAGGCTCTGAGCAGAAAGAGGGAGAAGTTGCGTACCGTCGGCACTGCCCGCACGGGAAGGGGCCTCCCGCCGAAGGGGCCGGCTGGGGCGGTTGGCAGCAGGGACACTCGGCGTTGCGGGCCCTCCTGCGGCTTCTCTTCCCTGTGTCCCCATGCTCCTTTCTGGGAGGGCTTTTGCTGCTCTTTGCTTCGCCCACACTCTGGAAATCAAAGAATCCTTCTCAGTTTCTCCTTCTTCTCACAAAGCTGGAAATCAGAGCGTCCAGCGCAAAAATCTCTTGGCCTAAGCAAATTCCTCCAAACCATCAAGAGCTGAGAAAATGCCTGCCTTGGGCGGTGGGCTGTGGCGGGGTGCCAACACAGCCCCTTGGAGGAAGAAAAGAAAAAAACACCTCCTTTCTAGTGCCCAGAGGGAGGGGATTCATGTGGGTATCTGTAGTTCTATGTTTCTTATTTACACCTCTCTGCCTCCTATCTCTTTGTCTCTATTTTCTCTCCACGAATGCCTAGGGAAAGGGTTTTAAATTCAGTCCGGTTAGTGAAGACACGTGGCTACCCCGTTTCTACTACCCAAAATGATCTCTTTCTCTGTCAACCAAATTCCGGTTTGCCGGTAAGGAAAGTCTGAGCGGAGACACAGCACCGGCAGGTCCTTTCTGGCCGGAAGGCTGGGATGCTAGAGAAGATGCCTGAAAATGTGCAGCATCTCCGTCAAGGCAGGCAGGATTGGTGGTGTTAGCAAGGGGGCGGGGGGAGGGTTGGGGGGAATTTGAGGACCAGATTGGAATCAGCGAGGGTGCCAGCCCTTGAGAAACCAGTCTAGAGAGCATGCAAGCCCATTTTGGTGAAGGTACTGCTTTGTTGGGTCAAAGTTGTGCTCCAGAACTGCCTGTTTCAGAGCAGCAGCCCAATGAAGCTCTGGGCAGCATCTGCTGTGCCTTTCCCGGGGCACGGGACGATGTGATGCTGGCAGAGCGGTGGCTCGCATGGCTCGCCGGCGGGTTTTGTCCCCCCTTCTCCCTCTCGCTTGACCCTCCTGCTTGTCTTGGATGTCCTCCCACTGACCTGAGCAAGAGTGCTGTCAAGTTTGTGTTCTTTTTTCCAGGAGTAGTAGTACTCCACACACTGTGCCACAGTCTTGCTCTGAACCTGTTGAGAAGAGAAAAAGAAGGAATCTGAAATGGCCGTGGTGCAGGGTGCGTTGGAGTAAAAGCAGAGTATGGGGTAAAGTAGCAAGTAAAATCATGGAGCAAATTGAGTAGGGCATAAAATGCAGGAACTAGGGAATAGAAGAGGCGTTATGCCACGTAGAAAGCCGTGTCTTGTGCTACGTAACGGATAAGAGATGTAATGCACAGATCACCAACAAATCCATCTAGCACAGTTGTTCTTTCCCGCGTTCCCTCCAGCTGTCCCAGCACAATGTGTTGAGGAAGCAGCAGTAAGTAGCAGCAGCAGCAGACGCATGAGACAAGTGGGGCAGAATGAATCTTTGTCTTCCAAAGGAGCTTGGAGAAAAGGGCCGGAGAGGCAGACTCACGGCTTTCAAGCAGGCCTTGTATGGGCAGGAAACGGATGTCCCGTTTCTTGGTAATTTGAATATTTTTGGTATTTGGGAAGAGAGAGACTGAATTCCAGGATCTGGTCCCAGGAATAACGCACATTTCCTTCTGATGATCTGCCAGGGTAAAGAGTGTCCTATGGCTTTACCTGCTTCTGGATGAGATGAAAATCCTTGCCATAGCTGTGAAAAGCCTTCTGGAAGGACTCCTCCTCCTCAGGTGTCCATCTATCAGAGCCTGGCAATAAAAAGCAGCAGGCAAATTGATCCCTGTAGCCACTCGGAGTAGAACCCACTGGCCGCCAAAAGGAAATCGGCGCCATCCATCCTATCCTTCACCTGTGTACATGTGTGGTCCCTCAGAAAGCAAGGAAGACACGAGCAGGCATTGCCCAGGGCAGAAAGCATGGAAAACAAGTAAAGCTGAAGGACTAGACGCTGCTGCTTTGCCCGCCCCCAGAGAAGACGAGACCTTGTGCCGGTTTTACTCGTTTCAGCCTAAACGCTTGGCGTGGCAATGAAGGGGACGGCAGCAGGTGTCAGTGAAGGAACAAGCTCTGCTTTGTTGCTTACCTGCGTAATGGTAATCAGCCAAGGGATGGCCTTGAGGTGTGGCAGGCCCCCCTGAGAGCAGCATCTCCAGAGCCTCCTGCAAGATCAAAGGGGAAAAGGCTTTAGCTGCCCCACCACATGGAAAGGAACCAAAGAAAGGTCAAGGCTGCCTTTCAGCTACTTTGCCTCTTGAGGCATTCAGTCCACTGGATGGCATCTGGGTCAGACACGGTTACTTGCTGCCAATGCCTCGATTTTGCCGCCCAACCCTTTGATCGTGCCCCCCAAGAGTGGCATGTGGCTCACCAGCTCCCTGATTTTGCTCCTCCCGCACCCAGAACTGCCTCAGCTTGCTGAGGCTTCTGGAAATTTCCCCTCAGTGCAGCCCAAAATGTCTTTGAGAGCACAGGTGCCCAGGAGATGTGCAAGGTACCAGGCTGCGGCACCCTGCGCCGGTGCCTCCAGGAGAGATGTTCTCCCTGCTCGAGCCATTTGGGCTCAGCCCTGGCACCAGTGGAGGAGACCGAGCAGGCAGCAAGTGCTCGGCTTCCTGCAGTGAACTGCCTTCTTGCAAGAGCAGCCAGGAAAGGCTGTCGCGCTGGCCGGGCCTTATTCATTGTTCCCTGTGCGCTCTTCTGTGCGCCCAAGCAGCCGCTTCTTACCGGAACGCTGCCGCGTGCCTGGTGCAGGCAGTGCAGGGCGCGCTCCAGGTTAGCTGCTGCCCTGGGAAGGCCACGGGAGCTGGCCATGTCCAACAGTTCTCTCACTGCAAGCACAAGGAAAACCCGCCGAGAGTCAGGCTTGAGCCAAGAAAGGGGAAAGCTTGACATACAAGGGAGAAGGAAAGCACAGGAGCTAAAGACAGCAGGTTGGAGAGCATGGAAAGGCTAGCAAAGAAAGAAAGAAAGAAAGAAAGAAAGAAAGAAAGAAAGGGGCAGCTGAACCAGGGGCCTGCACAATGCTGGCTCTCCCTCCAAAGCAGCTTTTGTAAACGGAGGACGGCGGGGCCCATCTCCCTTCTTCGGGTGGCAAACGTCCCTGACCAACGTGGAGAGCAGGAAAGTTGTTCTTTGTCCTGCTCTGCTGCACAAGCAGAGCATTCTCCTTGCCTCTAACACGGACACGCGGGAAGATGGGCGAGACAAGGAGAGAAGCAGAGCGTGCCAAAAGCTGCCTTTTTGGCAAAACGGGAGCGTTTTACACCCCCAAATATCTCAGGGCTGGAAGGAAAGCTTGACAGCTACCTCTGTCAGGTTTGTCCATGTCAGAGTCATCTTCCCCGCAGGGCTTCCAGACCAGGGATGCAGGCTCTTCATCGTCGCTTGGTGCTCTGCTCTGCAGCTCGGGGAGCTCGGCCTGAAAGTCACTGCCAACGTTGATGCGTCTAAAAGAAAGAAGGAAGGGGAGGTAAGAGAGGCAAGTGCTCAGGAGACACGTCCCCGTGGACCCACGGGCTTGGGCCAATCCCACCCCGACACTGAAATCGCAGCTGTGCTCCTCGCCATGGCTCAAGTTTGCCGTCCTGTAATGCCTATGCCAAAACTCACGGCCGAAGGTGGGCTCTTGCTTTCCTTTTCATTGTGCCTCTCCTTTCCGCCTGGAAGAGACAAAAAGGATGCTGCAGATAAAAATGCTTCTGCCCACAGGTGTCCGTCGCCTTCCTTCTCATGCTCATGCTGGCCAACCAGAAAATCCTCTGTCCCAGCTGGCCTCAGTTGGGTGGAATTGCAAGTGGCAAAGAAGAAACTCTAGCAAGACATTAAAACATAATGTGCCTGCAACTGATGAAAGTGTGCAGGTATATAAGGATGGCTGAAAGCTGACTGTTTTCTGTAGGTGAAAGGCAGTCTTGGAAGGGAAGCCCGTGCAACTGCTTGCATGCCCTGAACACCAGGGATCACAGAGGAGAAGTCCCATCTTTCTGGTTCCTAAAGCTTTGCAGGAGGGCTGAGCAGAGCCAGGGCCCAACAGGATTTGTTGACACTGAAGCCCTGAAGTGCTCAGTAATGACCAGATAGTTTGGGGGTCAGCACAGCATAGTTTTAGGACTTCCGTGGCTCCCAAGAGCTTTTATGCGGGTCATCAGTGGACGAGAATGTGGAACTGCCCTGTGACTGCTCTCTACGTCCTCTAGGGAAAGGTCTGTGTTTCAGCTGGAGAAGCTGGACGCCTCTTTCGTGCGTCAACTCATCTTGGGAAAATGACCACAGGCCAGGTGTGTCATGGTTGGTGAGACAGCCAGCTGGAGCCTCCTGCCTTTCTCTTAGTGGTTTGAGGACAACGGGGCATTTCCTTACCTTGGACGGTCCCAAAGTGCTGTGGGGATGCCTGGCGGCGGACAAGGAGATGAGGATGTGGGTCCAGAGGCCAGCTGTGGCGCTGAGGCCAGGAGGTGTCTGCTCAGGGACAGCCCAGGAGCAGATGGTGCAGCTGCTGCTCCACCGCTGGTGCACCAGTGTTCCAGCAAGGGCCGCAGGAGTGGAAGACAACGACAGTTGCTACGGGAACAGCCCAACATTCCATGCAGAACCCCAGGGCACCCAGGGGACGCAAACAGGGATGGGCCAGCTTTGCCTCTTCTGCTGCTTCTGGTGCAAGCTTGCTCCGAGCACCTTCCCGTTGGGGCATTTCTCGTCAGTCCTCTGGACGGGGCAAAGCAGCGCAGGGACAGCTCTGGGTCTTCTTCTCTGTGCTTGTCTGGAAGGCGCCTGCAGCTGCAGCTGCGCAGGAGCCTGGCTCTGTCAGAGGAGCCCGACCGCATTGGCTGCACTGGAGAAGCAGAAGCACTCGTGCTGCTGGCTCTCCTGCGGCTCGCAGGGGAGCAAGAGACTGCAAGGTGTCCCGTGGAGAGCCAAGTGCAAAGCTTTCTCTGCCAGTGGAGGCATCCATCCTGCCCCTTTCTAAATTGTCTGCTGCCTAATAAAGTGGCTTGGTGTTTTCCCTCCTTTGGACTGCTGAGCTGGTCTCTCGCCTCAACACTCATTCCTTGAAACCGGGACAAACAGGATGTTTTCCAGGGCAATTGGTGGGGACAGCCCACCAGCAAATAAATCCTTAGCAAAGAGCTCATGCAGAATTGCTCGGCCTTTCTTCCAGCTCCCTTGAAGGAGCCAGATGTTGGTCTCAAAAGCCTGGGGGATTCGTCTAGGAGGCGGACAGTAACAGAATTACTTTTTCACACCAACAGCCTTCCCATTATTTTAGTACGGAGGTCCCAGATATGGCAAAACCCAGCGGGTTTTCCTGCTCTCCTGCCTGATGTTAAGCTAAAGCAAATGTTGCTTCCCTAGCAGGGTGCTTGTTACAGACACACACACACACACACACACACACACACACACACACACACGCAGCCAGCCACCGGCAAAGGGAGGGGGAGGCTGTAACAAGGTCCCCTGCAAAGCAGATACTTTGTAGGCTCCAAATCCCGCCTGCACCTGCTCCATCAGAAAAGGGCCATGTTGTCCCTTGTGTCAGTGTCCCGGAGGCAGCCTGGGAATTGCCCCGGCCCGTCCCTGGCCGCACCTCCATCCTCCCCAGCCCCGGCTCCCAAAGCTTTGGCAGGCAGTGCCATTTACTGGGCCACATAAAGGAGGGACTTGGAGGCTTCTTTGGTGCAAATAGCAAAGCTGTGAGAAGTGAGAGGAGAATGTTCACAGCCGCTTTGCTTCAGCTAAGGAGGTTGGTGGAGCCCCAGAGCGGGCCGCCGATCCTTGAAAGAGAAGCTGAAACGCAACTACTCATTTCTTTGTAGTGCATGTGCTGGTTGTTAACGTTCCAGAATCGGAGAGGTTAGAAAAGTCCTGCAAGGTGCTCAAGCCCATCTGTCCAGCAAAACTGAACAAAGCTTTGTTGCTGGGTGACAGAAGGCACTAAAAGGGGCAGCTTTGATCCCTCCGCGCATCATGAGACAAGGCCAGTCCTTCAGACCCGATTCATTGAATTCAACAAAGGCTCCCTTTCCACTCCCAGCTGAGATTTTTAGGAATCAAAGGATGCAAGCCCACCGTTAGTCCACTGGCAGTAATGGGGACACACCTGTGTAAGTCCTGCCAGCTGAGCAAGGGGCCGTGCCTGCGGGAGGAGGCACGTGCCCACATTCTTGTCTCGGGGCAGATGCTTGGGCTTGCAGCACCAAAGAAATGCAACAAACATTGAGCCGTTTCAGACAGACAAAAAAAGACAAAATGCAACAAACTTTGGTTTAATGAACAAGACAGCTTTTGTCTTAACAGAGGCAAAATGACGAAAGAGGGAGCATAGCCAATAACACCAAATCTCTTACATTGACTGATAAATCTAACTACTAACAATTGCTACTAACTACTAACAAGTTTTTTACTAATACTAATGCATCTTAGCTCGTCAAGAGAGAAATGCCTATCTAGTAAACTACACAGAAGAATTAACAGCCCTAAAACTTCAGGAACTATCTTATCTCTATCTAGTCCTCTTGACAGCTGACTCTTGCTAGCCCTGCCAGCCAGCTCGTAGCTGCAGGGCTAATTTGGTCTTTTCTTCTTAGCGAGAGCCTCTGCTTCCTTCCGTGGGCGATGTCTTCTCCTGTGCGCGTTCCTTTCCTTCACGGTTGCAAACACCCTGGAAGGCAGGAAACAAAGCATCCACTCTCAATTCAACACACACCATTAAACCAAGCTCCCAGTTCTCTGTTGCTCCATATGAATGTCAGTCTTCTCAGGCTGCGACACCTTTGTAACTTGATCAGCACCCTGACTGTTTCTTGTTTCAGTTCCTTGCAATTTTGTCCTCTTTTTGCTTCATCCTACTTTGAATTCCAGCAGCACCACCCAAGCAAGCTTTGGTGTGCCTATTCCCACTTGTAAGAATTGTGCCTTGCTGGGGCGCGGCAAGGCTTCCGTCCAAATGCTGGGGTTTAACTGAGCTCTTTGCGTTTCAAGTGGGCTGTAACGTTGACCACGGCCGCCAGGGGCCATCCCCCAAGTGGCCTCGGCTTGCCCTGTGCTGCCTTTGGAAAGGGTCAGCCCGTTTTGGTGCAAAGGGCCAGGCTCTGAGCAGAAAGAGGGAGAAGTTGCGTACCGTCGGCACTGCCCGCACGGGAAGGGGCCTCCCGCCGAAGGGGCCGGCTGGGGCGGTTGGCAGCAGGGACACTCGGCGTTGCGGGCCCTCCTGCGGCTTCTCTTCCCTGTGTCCCCATGCTCCTTTCTGGGAGGGCTTTTGCTGCTCTTTGCTTCGCCCACACTCTGGAAATCAAAGAATCCTTCTCAGTTTCTCCTTCTTCTCACAAAGCTGGAAATCAGAGCGTCCAGCGCAAAAATCTCTTGGCCTAAGCAAATTCCTCCAAACCATGAAGAGCTGAGAAAATGCCTGCCTTGGGCGGTGGGCTGTGGCGGGGTGCCAACACAGCCCCTTGGAGGAAGAAAAGAAAAAAGCACCTCCTTTCTAGTGCCCAGAGGGAGGGGATTCATGTGGGTATCTGTAGTTCTATGTTTCTTATTTACACCTCTCTGCCTCCTATCTCTTTGTCTCTATTTTCTCTCCACGAATGCCTAGGGAAAGGGTTTTAAATTCAGTCCGGTTAGTGAAGACACGTGGCTACCCGGTTTCTACTACCCAAAATGATCTCTTTCTCTGTCAACCAAATTCCGGTTTGCCGGTAAGGAAAGTCTGAGCGGAGACACAGCACCGGCAGGTCCTTTCTGGCCGGAAGGCTGGGATGCTAGAGAAGATGCCTGAAAATGTGCAGCATCTCCATCAAGGCAGGCAGGATTGGTGGTGTTAGCAAGGGGGCGGGGGGAGGGTTGGGGGGAATTTGAGGACCAGATTGGAATCAGCGAGGGTGCCAGCCCTTGAGAAACCAGTCTAGAGAGCATGCAAGCCCAATTTGGTGAAGGTACTGCTTCGTTGGGTCAAAGTTGTGCTCCAGAACTGCCTGTTTCAGAGCAGCAGCCCAATGAAGCTCTGGGCAGCATCTGCTGTGCCTTTCCCGGGGCACGGGACGATGTGATGCTGGCAGAGCGGTGGCTCGCATGGCTCGCCGGCGGGTTTTGTCCCCCCTTCTCCCTCTCGCTTGACCCTCCTGCTTGTCTTGGATGTCCTCCCACTCACCTGAGCAAGAGTGCTGTCAAGTTTGTGTTCTTTTTTCCAGGAGTAGTAGTACTCCACACACTGTGCCACAGTCTTGCTCTGAACCTGTTGAGAAGAGAAAAAGAAGGAATCTGAAATGGCCGTGCTGCAGGGTGCGTTGGAGTAAAAGCAGAGTATGGGGTAAAGTAGCAAGTAAAATCATGGAGCAAATTGAGTAGGGCATAAAATGCAGGAACTAGGGAATAGAAGAGGCGTTATGCCACGTAGAAAGCCGTGTCTTGTGCTACGTAACGGATAAGAGATGTAATGCACAGATCACCAACAAATCCATCTAGCACAGTTGTTCTTTCCCGCGTTCCCTCCAGCTGTCCCAGCACTATGTGTTGAGGAAGCAGCAGTAAGTAGCAGCAGCAGCAGACGCATGAGACAAGTGGGGCAGAATGAATCTTTGTCTTCCAAAGGAGCTTGGAGAAAAGGGCCGGAGAGGCAGACTCACGGCTTTCAAGCAGGCCTTGTATGGGCAGGAAACGGATGTCCCGTTTCTTGGTAATTTGAATATTTTTGGTATTTGGGAAGAGAGAGACTGAATTCCAGGATCTGGTCCCAGGAATAACGCACATTTCCTTCTGATGATCTGCCAGGGTAAAGAGTGTCCTATGGCTTTACCTGCTTCTGGATGAGATGAAAATCCTTGCCATAGCTGTGAAAAGCCTTCTGGAAGGACTCCTCCTCCTCAGGTGTCCATCTATCAGAGCCTGGCAATAAAAAGCAGCAGGCAAATTGATCCCTGTAGCCACTCGGAGTAGAACCCACTGGCCGCCAAAAGGAATCCACTGGCGCCATCCATCCTATCCTTCACCTGTGTACATGTGTGGTCCCTCAGAAAGCAAGGAAGACACGAGCAGGCATTGCCCAGGGCAGAAAGCACGGAAAACAAGTAAAGCTGAAGGACTAGACGCTGCTGCTTTGCCCGCCCCCAGAGAAGACGAGACCTTGTGCCGGTTTTACTCGTTTCAGCCTAAACGCTTGGCGTGGCAATGAAGGGGACGGCAGCAGGTGTCAGTGAAGGAACAAGCTCTGCTTTGTTGCTTACCTGCGTAATGGTAATCAGCCAAGGGATGGCCTTGAGGTGTGGCAGGCCCCCCTGAGAGCAGCATCTCCAGAGCCTCCTGCAAGATCAAAGGGGAAAAGGCTTTAGCTGCCCCACCACATGGAAAGGAACCAAAGAAAGGTCAAGGCTGCCTTTCAGCTACTTTGCCTCTTGAGGCATTCAGTCCACTGGATGGCATCTGGGTCAGACACGGTTACTTGCTGCCAATGCCTCGATTTTGCCGCCCAACCCTTTGATCGTGCTCCCCAAGAGTGGCATGTGGCTCACCAGCTCCCTGATTTTGCACCTCCCGCACCCAGAACTGCCTCAGCTTGCTGAGGCTTCTGGAAATTTCCCCTCAGTGCAGGCCAAAATGTCTTTGAGAGCACAGGTGCCCAGGAGATGTGCAAGGTACCAGGCTGCGGCACCCTGCGCCGGTGCCTCCAGGAGAGATGTTCTCCCTGCTCGAGCCATTTGGGCTCAGCCCTGGCACCAGTGGAGGAGACCGAGCAGGCAGCAAGTGCTCGGCTTCCTGCAGTGAACTGCCTTCTTGCAAGAGCAGCCAGGAAAGGCTGTCGCGCTGGCCGGGCCTTATTCATTGTTCCCTGTGCGCTCTTCTGTGCGCCCAAGCAGCCGCTTCTTACCGGAACGCTGCCGCGTGCCTGGTGCAGGCAGTGCAGGGCGCGCTCCAGGTTAGCTGCTGCCCTGGGAAGGCCACGGGAGCTGGCCATGTCCAACAGTTCTCTCACTGCAAGCACAAGGAAAACCCGCCGAGAGTCAGGCTTGAGCCAAGAAAGGGGAAAGCTTGAGATACAAGGGAGAAGGAAAGCACAGGAGCTAAAGACAGCAGGTTGGAGAGCATGGAAAGGCTAGCAAAGAAAGAAAGAAAGAAAGAAAGAAAGAAAGAAAGAAAGAAAGAAAGAAAGGGGCAGCTGAACCAGGGGCCTGCACAATGCTGGCTCTCCCTCCAAAGCAGCTTTTGTAAACGGAGGACGGCGGGGCCCATCTCCCTTCTTCGGGTGGCAAACGTCCCTGACCAACGTGGAGAGCAGGAAAGTTGTTCTTTGTCCTGCTCTGCTGCACAAGCAGAGCATTCTCCTTGCCTCTAACACGGCCACGCGGGAAGATGGGCGAGACAAGGAGAGAAGCAGAGCGTGCCAAAAGCTGCCTTTTTGGCAAAACGGGAGCGTTTTACACCCCCAAATATCTCAGGGCTGGAAGGAAAGCTTGACAGCTACCTCTGTCAGGTTTGTCCATGTCAGAGTCATCTTCCCCGCAGGGCTTCCAGACCAGGGATGCAGGCTCTTCATCGTCGCTTGGTGCTCTGCTCTGCAGCTCGGGGAGCTCGGCCTGAAAGTCACTGCCAACGTTGATGCGTCTAAAAGAAAGAAGGAAGGGGAGGTAAGAGAGGCAAGTGCTCAGGAGACACGTCCCCGTGGACCCACGGGCTTGGGCCAATCCCACCCCGACACTGAAATCGCAGCTGTGCTCCTCGCCATGGCTCAAGTTTGCCGTCCTGTAATGCCTATGCCAAAACTCACGGCCGAAGGTGGGCTCTTGCTTTCCTTTTCATTGTGCCTCTCCTTTCCGCCTGGAAGAGACAAAAAGGACGCTGCAGATAAAAATGCTTCTGCCCACAGGTGTCCGTAGCCTTCCTTCTCATGCTCATGCTGGCCAACCAGAAAATCCTCTGTCCCAGCTGGCCTCAGTTGGGTGGAATTGCAAGTGGCAAAGAAGAAACTCTAGCAAGACATTAAAACATAATGTGCCTGCAACTGATGAAAGTGTGCAGGTATATAAGGATGGCTGAAAGCTGACTGTTTTCTGTAGGTGAAAGGCAGTCTTGGAAGGGAAGCCCGTGCAACTGCTTGCATGCCCTGAACACCAGGGATCACAGAGGAGAAGTCCTATCTTTCTGGTTCCTAAAGCTTTGCAGGAGGGCTGAGCAGAGCCAGGGCCCAACAGGATTTGTTGACACTGAAGCCCTGAAGTGCTCAGTAATGACCAGATAGTTTGGGGGTCAGCACAGCATAGTTTTAGGACTTCCGTGGCTCCCAAGAGCTTTTATGCGGGTCATCAGTGGACGAGAATGTGGAACTGCCCCGTGACTGCTCTCTACGTCCTCTAGGGAAAGGTCTGTATTTCAGCTGGAGAAGCTGGACGCCTCTTTCGTGCGTCAACTCATCTTGGGAAAATGACCACAGGCCAGGTGTGTCATGGTTGGTGAGACAGCCAGCTGGAGCCTCCTGCCTTTCTCTTAGTGCTTTGAGGACAACGGGGCATTTCCTTACCTTGGACGGTCCCAAAGTGCTGTGGGGATGCCTGGCGGCGGACAAGGAGATGAGGATGTGGGTCCAGAGGCCAGCTGTGGCGCTGAGGCCAGGAGGTGTCTGCTCAGGGACAGCCCAGGAGCAGATGGTGCAGCTGCTGCTCCACCGCTGGTGCACCAGTGTTCCAGCAAGGGCCGCAGGATTGGAAGACAACGACAGTTGCTACGGGAACAGCCCAACATTCCATGCAGAACCCCAGGGCACCCAGGGGACGCAAACAGGGATGGGCCAGCTTTGCCTCTTCTGCTGCTTCTGGTGCAAGCTTGCTCCGAGCACCTTCCCGTTGGGGCATTTCTCGTCAGTCCTCTGGACGGGACAAAGCAGCGCAGGGACAGCTCTGGGTCTTCTTCTCTGTGCTTGTCTGGAAGGCGCCTGCAGCTGCAGCTGCGCAGGAGCCTGGCTCTGTCAGAGGAGCCCGACCGCATTGGCTGCACTGGAGAAGCAGAAGCACTCGTGCTGCTGGCTCTCCTGCGGCTCGCAGGGGAGCAAGAGACTGCAAGGTGTCCCGTGGAGAGCCAAGTGCAAAGCTTTCTCTGCCAGTGGAGGCATCCATCCTGCCCCTTTCTAAATTGTCTGCTGCCTAATAAAGTGGCTTGGTGTTTTCCCTCCTTCGGGCTGCTGAGCTGGTCTCTCGCCTCAACACTCATTCCTTGAAACGGGGACAAACAGGATGTTTTCCAGGGCAATTGGTGGGGACAGCCCACCAGCAAATAAATCCTTAGCAAAGAGCTCACGCAGAATTGCTCGGCCTTTCTTCCAGCTCCCTTGAAGGAGCCAGATGTTCGTCTCAAAAGCCTGGGGGATTCATCTAGGAGGCGGACAGTAACAGAATTACTTTTTCACACCAACAGCCTTCCCATTATTTTAGTACGGAGGTCCCAGATATGGCAAAACCCAGCGGGTTTTCCTGCTCTCCTGCCTGCTGTTAAGCTAAAGCAAATGTTGCTTCCCTAGCAGGGTGCTTGTTACAGACACACACACACGCAGCCAGCCACCGGCAAAGGGAGGGGGAGGCTGTAACAAGGTCCCCTGCAAAGCAGATACTTTGTAGGCTCCAAATCCCGCCTGCACCTGCTCCATCAGAAAAGGGCCATGTTGTCCCTTGTGTCAGTGTCCCGGAGGCAGCCTGGGAATTGCCCCGGCCCGTCCCTGGCCGCACCTCCATCCTCCCCAGCCCCGGCTCCCAAAGCTTTGGCAGGCAGTGCCATTTACTGGGCCACATAAAGGAGGGACTTGGAGGCTTCTTTGGTGCAAATAGCAAAGCTGTGAGAAGTGAGAGGAGAATGTTCACAGCCGCTTTGCTTCAGCTAAGGAGGTTGGTGGAGCCCCAGAGCGGGCCGCCGATCCTTGAAAGAGAAGCTGAAACGCAACTACTCATTTCTTTCTAGTGCATGTGCTGGTTGTTAACGTTCCAGAATCGGAGAGGTTAGAAAAGTCCTGCAAGGTGCTCAAGCCCATCTGTCCAGCAAAACTGAACAAAGCTTTGTTGCTGGGTGACAGAAGGCACTAAAAGGGGCAGCTTTGATCCCTCGGCGCATCATGAGACAAGGCCAGTCCTTTAGACCCGATTCATTGAATTCAACAAAGGCTCCCTTTCCACTCCCAGCTGAGATTTTTAGGAATCAAAGGATGCAAGCCCACCGTTAGTCCACTGGCAGTAATGGGGACACACCTGTGTAAGTCCCGCCAGCTGAGCAAGGGGCCGTGCCTGCGGGAGGAGGCACGTGCCCACATTCTTGTCTCGGGGCAGATGCTTGGGCTTGCAGCACCAAAGAAATGCAACGAACATTGAGCCGTTTCAGACAGACAAAAAAAAGACAAAATGCAACAAACTTTGGTTTAATGAACAAGACAGCTTTTGTCTTAACAAAGGCAAAATGACGAAAGAGGGAGCATAGCCAATAACACCAAATCTCTTACATTGACTGATAAATCTAACTACTAACAATTGCTACTAACTACTAACAAGTTTTTTACTAATACTAATGCATCTTAGCTCGTCAAGAGAGAAATGCCTATCTAGTAAACTACACAGAAGAATTAACAGCCCTAAAACTTCAGGAACTATCTTATCTCTATCTAGTCCTCTTGACGGCTGACTCTTGCTAGCCCTGCCAGCCAGCTCGTAGCTGCAGGGCTAATTTGGTCTTTTCTTCTTAGCGAGAGCCTCTGCTTCCTTCCGTGGGCGATGTCTTCTCCTGTGCGCGTTCCTTTCCTTCACGGTTGCAAACACCCTGGAAGGCAGGAAACAAAGCATCCACTGTCAATTCAACACACACCATTAAACCAAGCTCCCAGTTCTCTGTTGCTCTATATGAATGTCAGTCTTTTCAGGCTGCGACACCTTTGTAACTTGATCAGCACCCTGACCGTTTCTTGTTTCAGTTCCTTGCAATTTTGTCCTCTTTTTGCTTCATCCTACTTTGAATTCCAGCAGCACCACCCAAGCAAGCTTTGGTGTGCCTATTCCCACTTGTAAGAATTGTGCCTTGCTGGGGCGCGGCAAGGCTTCCGTCCAAATGCTGGGGTTTAACTGAGCTCTTTGTGTTTCAAGTGGGCTGTAACGTTGACCACGGCCGCCAGGGGCCATCCCCCAAGTGGCCTCGGCTTGCCCTGTGCTGCCTTTGGAAAGGGTCAGCCTGTTTTGGTGCAAAGGGCCAGGCTCTGAGCAGAAAGAGGGAGAAGTTGCGTACCGTCGGCACTGCCCGCACGGGAAGGGGCCTCCCGCCGAAGGGGCCGGCTGGGGCGGTTGGCAGCAGGGACACTCGGCGTTGCGGGCCCTCCTGCGGCTTCTCTTCCCTGTGTCCCCATGCTCCTTTCTGGGAGGGCTTTTGCTGCTCTTTGCTTCGCCCACACTCTGGAAATCAAAGAATCCTTCTCAGTTTCTCCTTCTTCTCACAAAGCTGGAAATCAGAGCGTCCAGCGCAAAAATCTCTTGGCCTAAGCAAATTCCTCCAAACCATGAAGAGCTGAGAAAATGCCTGCCTTGGGCGGTGGGCTGTGGCGGGGTGCCAACACAGCCCCTTGGAGGAAGAAAAGAAAAAAGCACCTCCTTTCTAGTGCCCAGAGGGAGGGGATTCATGTGGGTATCTGTAGTTCTATGTTTCTTATTTACACCTCTCTGCCTCCTATCTCTTTGTCTCTATTTTCTCTCCACGAATGCCTAGGGAAAGGGTTTTAAATTCAGTCCGGTTAGTGAAGACACGTGGCTACCCCGTTTCTACTACCCAAAATGATCTCTTTCTCTGTGAACCAAATATCCGGTTTGCCGGTAAGGAAAGTCTGAGCGGAGACACAGCACCGGCAGGTCCTTTCTGGCCGGAAGGCTGGGATGCTAGAGAAGATGCCTGAAAATGTGCAGCATCTCCGTCAAGGCAGGCAGGATTGGTGGTGCTAGCAAGGGGGCGGGGGGAGGGTTGGGGGGAATTTGAGGACCAGATTGGAATCAGCGAGGGTGCCAGCCCTTGAGAAACCAGTCTAGAGAGCATGCAAGCCCAATTTGGTGAAGGTACTGCTTCGTTGGGTCAAAGTTGTGCTCCAGAACTGCCTGTTTCAGAGCAGCAGCCCAATGAAGCTCTGGGCAGCATCTGCTGTGCCTTTCCCGGGGCACGGGATGATGTGATGCTGGCAGAGCGGTGGCTCGCATGGCTCGCCGGCGGGTTTTGTCCCCCCTTCTCCCTCTCGCTTGACCCTCCTGCTTGTCTTGGATGTCCTCCCACTCACCTGAGCAAGAGTGCTGTCAAGTTTGTGTTCTTTTTTCCAGGAGTAGTAGTACTCCACACACTGTGCCACAGTCTTGCTCTGAACCTGTTGAGAAGAGAAAAAGAAGGAATCTGAAATGGCCGTGCTGCAGGGTGCGTTGGAGTAAAAGCAGAGTATGGGGTAAAGTAGCAAGTAAAATCATGGAGCAAATTGAGTAGGGCATAAAATGCAGGAACTAGGGAATAGAAGAGGCGTTATGCCACGTAGAAAGCCGTGTCTTGTGCTACGTAACGGATAAGAGATGTAATGCACAGATCACCAACAAATCCATCTAGCACAGTTGTTCTTTCCCGCGTTCCCTCCAGCTGTCCCAGCACTATGTGTTGAGGAAGCAGCAGTAAGTAGCAGCAGCAGCAGACGCATGAGACAAGTGGGGCAGAATGAATCTTTGTCTTCCAAAGGAGCTTGGAGAAAAGGGCCGGAGAGGCAGACTCACGGCTTTCAAGCAGGCCTTGTATGGGCAGGAAACGGATGTCCCGTTTCTTGGTAATTTGAATATTTTTGGTATTTGGGAAGAGAGAGACTGAATTCCAGGATCTGGTCCCAGGAATAACGCACTTTTCCTTCTGATGATCTGCCAGGGTAAAGAGTGTCCTATGGCTTTACCTGCTTCTGGATGAGATGAAAATCCTTGCCATAGCTGTGAAAAGCCTTCTGGAAGGACTCCTCCTCCTCAGGTGTCCATCTATCAGAGCCTGGCAATAAAAAGCAGCAGGCAAATTGATCCCTGTAGCCACTCGGAGTAGAACCCACTGGCCGCCAAAAGGAATCCACTGGCGCCATCCATCCTATCCTTCACCTGTGTACATGTGTGGTCCCTCAGAAAGCAAGGAAGACACGAGCAGGCATTGCCCAGGGCAGAAAGCACGGAAAACAAGTAAAGCTGAAGGACTAGACGCTGCTGCTTTGCCCGCCCCCAGAGAAGACGAGACCTTGTGCCGGTTTTACTCGTTTCAGCCTAAACGCTTGGCGTGGCAATGAAGGGGACGGCAGCAGGTGTCAGTGAAGGAACAAGCTCTGCTTTGTTGCTTACCTGCGTAATGGTAATCAGCCAAGGGATGGCCTTGAGGTGTGGCAGGCCCCCCTGAGAGCAGCATCTCCAGAGCCTCCTGCAAGATCAAAGGGGAAAAGGCTTTAGCTGCCCCACCACATGGAAAGGAACCAAAGAAAGGTCAAGGCTGCCTTTCAGCTACTTTGCCTCTTGAGGCATTCAGTCCACTGGATGGCATCTGGGTCAGACACGGTTACTTGCTGCCAATGCCTCGATTTTGCCGCCCAACCCTTTGATCGCGCTCCCCAAGAGTGGCATGTGGCTCACCAGCTCCCTGATTTTGCACCTCCCGCACCCAGAACTGCCTCAGCTTGCTGAGGCTTCTGGAAATTTCCCCTCAGTGCAGGCCAAAATGTCTTTGAGAGCACAGGTGCCCAGGAGATGTGCAAGGTACCAGGCTGCGGCACCCTGCGCCGGTGCCTCCAGGAGAGATGTTCTCCCTGCTCGAGCCATTTGGGCTCAGCCCTGGCACCAGTGGAGGAGACCGAGCAGGCAGCAAGTGCTCGGCTTCCTGCAGTGAACTGCCTTCTTGCAAGAGCAGCCAGGAAAGGCTGTCGCGCTGGCCGGGCCTTATTCATTGTTCCCTGTGCGCTCTTCTGTGCGCCCAAGCAGCCGCTTCTTACCGGAACGCTGCCGCGTGCCTGGTGCAGGCAGTGCAGGGCGCGCTCCAGGTTAGCTGCTGCCCTGGGAAGGCCACGGGAGCTGGCCATGTCCAACAGTTCTCTCACTGCAAGCACAAGGAAAACCCGCCGAGAGTCAGGCTTGAGCCAAGAAAGGGGAAAGCTTGAGATACAAGGGAGAAGGAAAGCACAGGAGCTAAAGACAGCAGGTTGGAGAGCATGGAAAGGCTAGCAAAGAAAGAAAGAAAGAAAGAAAGAAAGAAAGAAAGAAAGAAAGAAAGAAAGGGGCAGCTGAACCAGGGGCCTGCACAATGCTGGCTCTCCCTCCAAAGCAGCTTTTGTAAACGGAGGACGGCGGGGCCCATCTCCCTTCTTCGGGTGGCAAACGTCCCTGACCAACGTGGAGAGCAGGAAAGTTGTTCTTTGTCCTGCTCTGCTGCACAAGCAGAGCATTCTCCTTGCCTCTAACACGGACACGCGGGAAGATGGGCGAGACAAGGAGAGAAGCAGAGCGTGCCAAAAGCTGCCTTTTTGGCAAAACGGGAGCGTTTTACACCCCCAAATATCTCAGGGCTGGAAGGAAAGCTTGACAGCTACCTCTGTCAGGTTTGTCCATGTCAGAGTCATCTTCCCCCCAGGGCTTCCAGACCAGGGATGCAGGCTCTTCATCGTCGCTTGGTGCTCTGCTCTGCAGCTCAGGGAGCTCGGCCTGAAAGTCACTGCCAACGTTGATGCGTCTAAAAGAAAGAAGGAAGGGGAGGTAAGAGAGGCAAGTGCTCAGGAGACACGTCCCCGTGGACCCACGGGCTTGGGCCAATCCCACCCCGACACTGAAATCGCAGCTGTGCTCCTCGCCATGGCTCAAGTTTGCCGTCCTGTAATGCCTATGCCAAAACTCACGGCCGAAGGTGGGCTCTTGCTTTCCTTTTCATTGTGCCTCTCCTTTCCGCCTGGAAGAGACAAAAAGGACGCTGCAGATAAAAATGCTTCTGCCCACAGGTGTCCGTAGCCTTCCTTCTCATGCTCATGCTGGCCAACCAGAAAATCCTCTGTCCCAGCTGGCCTCAGTTGGGTGGAATTGCAAGTGGCAAAGAAGAAACTCTAGCAAGACATTAAAACATAATGTGCCTGCAACTGATGAAAGTGTGCAGGTATATAAGGATGGCTGAAAGCTGACTGTTTTCTGTAGGTGAAAGGCAGTCTTGGAAGGGAAGCCCGTGCAACTGCTTGCATGCCCTGAACACCAGGGATCACAGAGGAGAAGTCCTATCTTTCTGGTTCCTAAAGCTTTGCAGGAGGGCTGAGCAGAGCCAGGGCCCAACAGGATTTGTTGACACTGAAGCCCTGAAGTGCTCAGTAATGACCAGATAGTTTGGGGGTCAGCACAGCATAGTTTTAGGACTTCCGTGGCTCCCAAGAGCTTTTATGCGGGTCATCAGTGGACGAGAATGTGGAACTGCCCCGTGACTGCTCTCTACGTCCTCTAGGGAAAGGTCTGTGTTTCAGCTGGAGAAGCTGGACGCCTCTTTCGTGCGTCAACTCATCTTGGGAAAATGACCACAGGCCAGGTGTGTCATGGTTGGTGAGACAGCCAGCTGGAGCCTCCTGCCTTTCTCTTAGTGCTTTGAGGACAACGGGGCATTTCCTTACCTTGGACGGTCCCAAAGTGCTGTGGGGATGCCTGGCGGCGGACAAGGAGATGAGGATGTGGGTCCAGAGGCCAGCTGTGGTGCTGAGGCCAGGAGGTGTCTGCTCAGGGACAGCCCAGGAGCAGATGGTGCAGCTGCTGCTCCACCGCTGGTGCACCAGTGTTCCAGCAAGGGCCGCAGGAGTGGAAGACAACGACAGTTGCTACGGGAACAGCCCAACATTCCATGCAGAACCCCAGGGCACCCAGGGGACGCAAACAGGGATGGGCCAGCTTTGCCTCTTCTGCTGCTTCTGGTGCAAGCTTGCTCCGAGCACCTTCCCGTTGGGGCATTTCTCGTCAGTCCTCTGGACGGGGCAAAGCAGCGCAGGGACAGCTCTGGGTCTTCTTCTCTGTGCTTGTCTGGAAGGCGCCTGCAGCTGCAGCTGCGCAGGAGCCTGGCTCTGTCAGAGGAGCCCGACCGCATTGGCTGCACTGGAGAAGCAGAAGCACTCGTGCTGCTGGCTCTCCTGCGGCTCGCAGGGGAGCAAGAGACTGCAAGGTGTCCCGTGGAGAGCCAAGTGCAAAGCTTTCTCTGCCAGTGGAGGCATCCATCCTGCCCCTTTCTAAATTGTCTGCTGCCTAATAAAGTGGCTTGGTGTTTTCCCTCCTTCGGGCTGCTGAGCTGGTCTCTCGCCTCAACACTCATTCCTTGAAACGGGGACAAACAGGATGTTTTCCAGGGCAATTGGTGGGGACAGCCCACCAGCAAATAAATCCTTAGCAAAGAGCTCACGCAGAATTGCTCGGCCTTTCTTCCAGCTCCCTTGAAGGAGCCAGATGTTGGTCTCAAAAGCCTGGGGGATTCATCTAGGAGGCGGACAGTAACAGAATTACTTTTTCACACCAACAGCCTTCCCATTATTTTAGTACGGAGGTCCCAGATATGGCAAAACCCAGCGGGTTTTCCTGCTCTCCTGCCTGCTGTTAAGCTAAAGCAAATGTTGCTTCCCTAGCAGGGTGCTTGTTACAGACACACACACACACACACACACACACACACACACACACACACACACACACACACACACGCAGCCAGCCACCGGCAAAGGGAGGGGGAGGCTGTAACAAGGTCCCCTGCAAAGCAGATACTTTGTAGGCTCCAAATCCCGCCTGCACCTGCTCCATCAGAAAAGGGCCATGTTGTCCCTTGTGTCCGTGTCCCGGAGGCAGCCTGGGAATTGCCCCGGCCCGTCCCTGGCCGCACCTCCATCCTCCCCAGCCCCGGCTCCCAAAGCTTTGGCAGGCAGTGCCATTTACTGGGCCACATAAAGGAGGGACTTGGAGGCTTCTTTGGTGCAAATAGCAAAGCTGTGAGAAGTGAGAGGAGAATGTTCACAGCCGCTTTGCTTCAGCTAAGGAGGTTGGTGGAGCCCCAGAGCGGGCCGCCGATCCTTGAAAGAGAAGCTGAAACGCAACTACTCATTTCTTTCTAGTGCATGTGCTGGTTGTTAACATTCCAGAATCGGAGAGGTTAGAAAAGTCCTGCAAGGTGCTCAAGCCCATCTGTCCAGCAAAACTGAACAAAGCTTTGTTGCTGGGTGACAGAAGGCACTAAAAGGCGCAGCTGTGATCCCTCGGCGCATCATGAGACAAGGCCAGTCCTTTAGACCCGATTCATTGAATTCAACAAAGGCTCCCTTTCCACTCCCAGCTGAGATTTTTAGGAATCAAAGGATGCAAGCCCACCGTTAGTCCACTGGCAGTAATGGGGACACACCTGTGTAAGTCCCGCCAGCTGAGCAAGGGGCCGTGCCTGCGGGAGGAGGCACGTGCCCACATTCTTGTCTCGGGGCAGATGCTTGGGCTTGCAGCACCAAAGAAATGCAACGAACATTGAGCCGTTTCAGACAGACAAAAAAAGACAAAATGCAACAAACTTTGGTTTAATGAACAAGACAGCTTTTGTCTTAACAAAGGCAAAATGACGAAACAGGGAGCATAGCCAATAACACCAAATCTCTTACATTGACTGATAAATCTAACTACTAACAATTGCTACTAACTACTAACAAGTTTTTTACTAATACTAATGCATCTTAGCTCGTCAAGAGAGAAATGCCTATCTAGTAAACTACACAGAAGAATTAACAGCCCTAAAACTTCAGGAACTATCTTATCTCTATCTAGTCCTCTTGACGGCTGACTCTTGCTAGCCCTGCCAGCCAGCTCGTAGCTGCAGGGCTAATTTGGTCTTTTCTTCTTAGCGAGAGCCTCTGCTTCCTTCCGTGGGCGATGTCTTCTCCTGTGCGCGTTCCTTTCCTTCACGGTTGCAAACACCCTGGAAGGCAGGAAACAAAGCATCCACTGTCAATTCAACACACACCATTAAACCAAGCTCCCAGTTCTCTGTTGCTCTATATGAATGTCAGTCTTTTCAGGCTGCGACACCTTTGTAACTTGATCAGCACCCTGACCGTTTCTTGTTTCAGTTCCTTGCAATTTTGTCCTCTTTTTGCTTCATCCTACTTTGAATTCCAGCAGCACCACCCAAGCAAGCTTTGGTGTGCCTATTCCCACTTGTAAGAATTGTGCCTTGCTGGGGCGCGGCAAGGCTTCCGTCCAAATGCTGGGGTTTAACTGAGCTCTTTGTGTTTCAAGTGGGCTGTAACGTTGACCACGGCCGCCAGGGGCCATCCCCCAAGTGGCCTCGGCTTGCCCTGTGCTGCCTTTGGAAAGGGTCAGCCTGTTTTGGTGCAAAGGGCCAGGCTCTGAGCAGAAAGAGGGAGAAGTTGCGTACCGTCGGCACTGCCTGCACGGGAAGGGGCCTCCCGCCGAAGGGGCCGGCTGGGGCGGTTGGCAGCAGGGACACTCGGCGTTGCGGGCCCTCCTGCGGCTTCTCTTCCCTGTGTCCCCATGCTCCTTTCTGGGAGGGCTTTTGCTGCTCTTTGCTTCGCCCACACTCTGGAAATCAAAGAATCCTTCTCAGTTTCTCCTTCTTCTCACAAAGCTGGAAATCAGAGCGTCCAGCGCAAAAATCTCTTGGCCTAAGCAAATTCCTCCAAACCATGAAGAGCTGAGAAAATGCCTGCCTTGGGCGGTGGGCTGTGGCGGGGTGCCAACACAGCCCCTTGGAGGAAGAAAAGAAAAAAGCACCTCCTTTCTAGTGCCCAGAGGGAGGGGATTCATGTGGGTATCTGTAGTTCTATGTTTCTTATTTACACCTCTCTGCCTCCTATCTCTTTGTCTCTATTTTCTCTCCACGAATGCCTAGGGAAAGGGTTTTAAATTCAGTCCGGTTAGTGAAGACACGTGGCTACCCCGTTTCTACTACCCAAAATGATCTCTTTCTCTGTCAACCAAATTCCGGTTTGCCGGTAAGGAAAGTCTGAGCGGAGACACAGCACCGGCAGGTCCTTTCTGGCCGGAAGGCTGGGATGCTAGAGAAGATGCCTGAAAATGTGCAGCATCTCCGTCAAGGCAGGCAGGATTGGTGGTGCTAGCAAGGGGGCGGGGGGAGGGTTGGGGGGAATTTGAGGACCAGATTGGAATCAGCGAGGGTGCCAGCCCTTGAGAAACCAGTCTAGAGAGCATGCAAGCCCAATTTGGTGAAGGTACTGCTTCGTTGGGTCAAAGTTGTGCTCCAGAACTGCCTGTTTCAGAGCAGCAGCCCAATGAAGCTCTGGGCAGCATCTGCTGTGCCTTTCCCGGGGCACGGGACGATGTGATGCTGGCAGAGCGGTGGCTCGCATGGCTCGCCGGCGGGTTTTGTCCCCCCTTCTCCCTCTCGCTTGACCCTCCTGCTTGTCTTGGATGTCCTCCCACTCACCTGAGCAAGAGTGCTGTCAAGTTTGTGTTCTTTTTTCCAGGAGTAGTAGTACTCCACACACTGTGCCACAGTCTTGCTCTGAACCTGTTGAGAAGAGAAAAAGAAGGAATCTGAAATGGCCGTGCTGCAGGGTGCGTTGGAGTAAAAGCAGAGTATGGGGTAAAGTAGCAAGTAAAATCATGGAGCAAATTGAGTAGGGCATAAAATGCAGGAACTAGGGAATAGAAGAGGCGTTATGCCACGTAGAAAGCCGTGTCTTGTGCTACGTAACGGATAAGAGATGTAATGCACAGATCACCAACAAATCCATCTAGCACAGTTGTTCTTTCCCGCGTTCCCTCCAGCTGTCCCAGCACTATGTGTTGAGGAAGCAGCAGTAAGTAGCAGCAGCAGCAGACGCATGAGACAAGTGGGGCAGAATGAATCTTTGTCTTCCAAAGGAGCTTGGAGAAAAGGGCCGGAGAGGCAGACTCACGGCTTTCAAGCAGGCCTTGTATGGGCAGGAAACGGATGTCCCGTTTCTTGGTAATTTGAATATTTTTGGTATTTGGGAAGAGAGAGACTGAATTCCAGGATCTGGTCCCAGGAATAACGCACTTTTCCTTCTGATGATCTGCCAGGGTAAAGAGTGTCCTATGGCTTTACCTGCTTCTGGATGAGATGAAAATCCTTGCCATAGCTGTGAAAAGCCTTCTGGAAGGACTCCTCCTCCTCAGGTGTCCATCTATCAGAGCCTGGCAATAAAAAGCAGCAGGCAAATTGATCCCTGTAGCCACTCGGAGTAGAACCCACTGGCCGCCAAAAGGAATCCACTGGCGCCATCCATCCTATCCTTCACCTGTGTACATGTGTGGTCCCTCAGAAAGCAAGGAAGACACGAGCAGGCATTGCCCAGGGCAGAAAGCACGGAAAACAAGTAAAGCTGAAGGACTAGACGCTGCTGCTTTGCCCGCCCCCAGAGAAGACGAGACCTTGTGCCGGTTTTACTCGTTTCAGCCTAAACGCTTGGCGTGGCAATGAAGGGGACGGCAGCAGGTGTCAGTGAAGGAACAAGCTCTGCTTTGTTGCTTACCTGCGTAATGGTAATCAGCCAAGGGATGGCCTTGAGGTGTGGCAGGCCCCCCTGAGAGCAGCATCTCCAGAGCCTCCTGCAAGATCAAAGGGGAAAAGGCTTTAGCTGCCCCACCACATGGAAAGGAACCAAAGAAAGGTCAAGGCTGCCTTTCAGCTACTTTGCCTCTTGAGGCATTCAGTCCACTGGATGGCATCTGGGTCAGACACGGTTACTTGCTGCCAATGCCTCGATTTTGCCGCCCAACCCTTTGATCGCGCTCCCCAAGAGTGGCATGTGGCTCACCAGCTCCCTGATTTTGCACCTCCCGCACCCAGAACTGCCTCAGCTTGCTGAGGCTTCTGGAAATTTCCCCTCAGTGCAGGCCAAAATGTCTTTGAGAGCACAGGTGCCCAGGAGATGTGCAAGGTACCAGGCTGCGGCACCCTGCGCCGGTGCCTCCAGGAGAGATGTTCTCCCTGCTCGAGCCATTTGGGCTCAGCCCTGGCACCAGTGGAGGAGACCGAGCAGGCAGCAAGTGCTCGGCTTCCTGCAGTGAACTGCCTTCTTGCAAGAGCAGCCAGGAAAGGCTGTCGCGCTGGCCGGGCCTTATTCATTGTTCCCTGTGCGCTCTTCTGTGCGCCCAAGCAGCCGCTTCTTACCGGAACGCTGCCGCGTGCCTGGTGCAGGCAGTGCAGGGCGCGCTCCAGGTTAGCTGCTGCCCTGGGAAGGCCACGGGAGCTGGCCATGTCCAACAGTTCTCTCACTGCAAGCACAAGGAAAACCCGCCGAGAGTCAGGCTTGAGCCAAGAAAGGGGAAAGCTTGAGATACAAGGGAGAAGGAAAGCACAGGAGCTAAAGACAGCAGGTTGGAGAGCATGGAAAGGCTAGCAAAGAAAGAAAGAAAGAAAGAAAGAAAGAAAGAAAGAAAGAAAGAAAGAAAGGGGCAGCTGAACCAGGGGCCTGCACAATGCTGGCTCTCCCTCCAAAGCAGCTTTTGTAAACGGAGGACGGCGGGGCCCATCTCCCTTCTTCGGGTGGCAAACGTCCCTGACCAACGTGGAGAGCAGGAAAGTTGTTCTTTGTCCTGCTCTGCTGCACAAGCAGAGCATTCTCCTTGCCTCTAACACGGCCACGCGGGAAGATGGGCGAGACAAGGAGAGAAGCAGAGCGTGCCAAAAGCTGCCTTTTTGGCAAAACGGGAGCGTTTTACACCCCCAAATATCTCAGGGCTGGAAGGAAAGCTTGACAGCTACCTCTGTCAGGTTTGTCCATGTCAGAGTCATCTTCCCCCCAGGGCTTCCAGACCAGGGATGCAGGCTCTTCATCGTCGCTTGGTGCTCTGCTCTGCAGCTCGGGGAGCTCGGCCTGAAAGTCACTGCCAACGTTGATGCGTCTAAAAGAAAGAAGGAAGGGGAGGTAAGAGAGGCAAGTGCTCAGGAGACACGTCCCCGTGGACCCACGGGCTTGGGCCAATCCCACCCCGACACTGAAATCGCAGCTGTGCTCCTCGCCATGGCTCAAGTTTGCCGTCCTGTAATGCCTATGCCAAAACTCACGGCCGAAGGTGGGCTCTTGCTTTCCTTTTCATTGTGCCTCTCCTTTCCGCCTGGAAGAGACAAAAAGGACGCTGCAGATAAAAATGCTTCTGCCCACAGGTGTCCGTAGCCTTCCTTCTCATGCTCATGCTGGCCAACCAGAAAATCCTCTGTCCCAGCTGGCCTCAGTTGGGTGGAATTGCAAGTGGCAAAGAAGAAACTCTAGCAAGACATTAAAACATAATGTGCCTGCAACTGATGAAAGTGTGCAGGTATATAAGGATGGCTGAAAGCTGACTGTTTTCTGTAGGTGAAAGGCAGTCTTGGAAGGGAAGCCCGTGCAACTGCTTGCATGCCCTGAACACCAGGGATCACAGAGGAGAAGTCCTATCTTTCTGGTTCCTAAAGCTTTGCAGGAGGGCTGAGCAGAGCCAGGGCCCAACAGGATTTGTTGACACTGAAGCCCTGAAGTGCTCAGTAATGACCAGATAGTTTGGGGGTCAGCACAGCATAGTTTTAGGACTTCCGTGGCTCCCAAGAGCTTTTATGCGGGTCATCAGTGGACGAGAATGTGGAACTGCCCCGTGACTGCTCTCTACGTCCTCTAGGGAAAGGTCTGTGTTTCAGCTGGAGAAGCTGGACGCCTCTTTCGTGCGTCAACTCATCTTGGGAAAATGACCACAGGCCAGGTGTGTCATGGTTGGTGAGACAGCCAGCTGGAGCCTCCTGCCTTTCTCTTAGTGCTTTGAGGACAACGGGGCATTTCCTTACCTTGGACGGTCCCAAAGTGCTGTGGGGATGCCTGGCGGCGGACAAGGAGATGAGGATGTGGGTCCAGAGGCCAGCTGTGGTGCTGAGGCCAGGAGGTGTCTGCTCAGGGACAGCCCAGGAGCAGATGGTGCAGCTGCTGCTCCACCGCTGGTGCACCAGTGTTCCAGCAAGGGCCGCAGGAGTGGAAGACAACGACAGTTGCTACGGGAACAGCCCAACATTCCATGCAGAACCCCAGGGCACCCAGGGGACGCAAACAGGGATGGGCCAGCTTTGCCTCTTCTGCTGCTTCTGGTGCAAGCTTGCTCCGAGCACCTTCCCGTTGGGGCATTTCTCGTCAGTCCTCTGGACGGGGCAAAGCAGCGCAGGGACAGCTCTGGGTCTTCTTCTCTGTGCTTGTCTGGAAGGCGCCTGCAGCTGCAGCTGCGCAGGAGCCTGGCTCTGTCAGAGGAGCCCGACCGCATTGGCTGCACTGGAGAAGCAGAAGCACTCGTGCTGCTGGCTCTCCTGCGGCTCGCAGGGGAGCAAGAGACTGCAAGGTGTCCCGTGGAGAGCCAAGTGCAAAGCTTTCTCTGCCAGTGGAGGCATCCATCCTGCCCCTTTCTAAATTGTCTGCTGCCTAATAAAGTGGCTTGGTGTTTTCCCTCCTTCGGGCTGCTGAGCTGGTCTCTCGCCTCAACACTCATTCCTTGAAACGGGGACAAACAGGATGTTTTCCAGGGCAATTGGTGGGGACAGCCCACCAGCAAATAAATCCTTAGCAAAGAGCTCACGCAGAATTGCTCGGCCTTTCTTCCAGCTCCCTTGAAGGAGCCAGATGTTGGTCTCAAAAGCCTGGGGGATTCATCTAGGAGGCGGACAGTAACAGAATTACTTTTTCACACCAACAGCCTTCCCATTATTTTAGTACGGAGGTCCCAGATATGGCAAAACCCAGCGGGTTTTCCTGCTCTCCTGCCTGCTGTTAAGCTAAAGCAAATGTTGCTTCCGTAGCAGGGTGCTTGTTACAGACACACACACACACACACACACACACACACACACACACACACACACACACACACGCAGCCAGCCACCGGCAAAGGGAGGGGGAGGCTGTAACAAGGTCCCCTGCAAAGCAGATACTTTGTAGGCTCCAAATCCCGCCTGCACCTGCTCCATCAGAAAAGGGCCATGTTGTCCCTTGTGTCCGTGTCCCGGAGGCAGCCTGGGAATTGCCCCGGCCCGTCCCTGGCCGCACCTCCATCCTCCCCAGCCCCGGCTCCCAAAGCTTTGGCAGGCAGTGCCATTTACTGGGCCACATAAAGGAGGGACTTGGAGGCTTCTTTGGTGCAAATAGCAAAGCTGTGAGAAGTGAGAGGAGAATGTTCACAGCCGCTTTGCTTCAGCTAAGGAGGTTGGTGGAGCCCCAGAGCGGGCCGCCGATCCTTGAAAGAGAAGCTGAAACGCAACTACTCATTTCTTTGTAGTGCATGTGCTGGTTGTTAACGTTCCAGAATCGGAGAGGTTAGAAAAGTCCTGCAAGGTGCTCAAGCCCATCTGTCCAGCAAAACTGAACAAAGCTTTGTTGCTGGGTGACAGAAGGCACTAAAAGGCGCAGCTGTGATCCCTCGGCGCATCATGAGACAAGGCCAGTCCTTTAGACCCGATTCATTGAATTCAACAAAGGCTCCCTTTCCACTCCCAGCTGAGATTTTTAGGAATCAAAGGATGCAAGCCCACCGTTAGTCCACTGGCAGTAATGGGGACACACCTGTGTAAGTCCCGCCAGCTGAGCAAGGGGCCGTGCCTGCGGGAGGAGGCACGTGCCCACATTCTTGTCTCGGGGCAGATGCTTGGGCTTGCAGCACCAAAGAAATGCAACGAACATTGAGCCGTTTCAGACAGACAAAAAAAGACAAAATGCAACAAACTTTGGTTTAATGAACAAGACAGCTTTTGTCTTAACAAAGGCAAAATGACGAAACAGGGAGCATAGCCAATAACACCAAATCTCTTACATTGACTGATAAATCTAACTACTAACAATTGCTACTAACTACTAACAAGTTTTTTACTAATACTAATGCATCTTAGCTCGTCAAGAGAGAAATGCCTATCTAGTAAACTACACAGAAGAATTAACAGCCCTAAAACTTCAGGAACTATCTTATCTCTATCTAGTCCTCTTGACGGCTGACTCTTGCTAGCCCTGCCAGCCAGCTCGTAGCTGCAGGGCTAATTTGGTCTTTTCTTCTTAGCGAGAGCCTCTGCTTCCTTCCGTGGGCGATGTCTTCTCCTGTGCGCGTTCCTTTCCTTCACGGTTGCAAACACCCTGGAAGGCAGGAAACAAAGCATCCACTGTCAATTCAACACACACCATTAAACCAAGCTCCCAGTTCTCTGTTGCTCTATATGAATGTCAGTCTTTTCAGGCTGCGACACCTTTGTAACTTGATCAGCACCCTGACCGTTTCTTGTTTCAGTTCCTTGCAATTTTGTCCTCTTTTTGCTTCATCCTACTTTGAATTCCAGCAGCACCACCCAAGCAAGCTTTGGTGTGCCTATTCCCACTTGTAAGAATTGTGCCTTGCTGGGGCGCGGCAAGGCTTCCGTCCAAATGCTGGGGTTTAACTGAGCTCTTTGTGTTTCAAGTGGGCTGTAACGTTGACCACGGCCGCCAGGGGCCATCCCCCAAGTGGCCTCGGCTTGCCCTGTGCTGCCTTTGGAAAGGGTCAGCCTGTTTTGGTGCAAAGGGCCAGGCTCTGAGCAGAAAGAGGGAGAAGTTGCGTACCGTCGGCACTGCCCGCACGGGAAGGGGCCTCCCGCCGAAGGGGCCGGCTGGGGCGGTTGGCAGCAGGGACACTCGGCGTTGCGGGCCCTCCTGCGGCTTCTCTTCCCTGTGTCCCCATGCTCCTTTCTGGGAGGGCTTTTGCTGCTCTTTGCTTCGCCCACACTCTGGAAATCAAAGAATCCTTCTCAGTTTCTCCTTCTTCTCACAAAGCTGGAAATCAGAGCGTCCAGCGCAAAAATCTCTTGGCCTAAGCAAATTCCTCCAAACCATGAAGAGCTGAGAAAATGCCTGCCTTGGGCGGTGGGCTGTGGCGGGGTGCCAACACAGCCCCTTGGAGGAAGAAAAGAAAAAAGCACCTCCTTTCTAGTGCCCAGAGGGAGGGGATTCATGTGGGTATCTGTAGTTCTATGTTTCTTATTTACACCTCTCTGCCTCCTATCTCTTTGTCTCTATTTTCTCTCCACGAATGCCTAGGGAAAGGGTTTTAAATTCAGTCCGGTTAGTGAAGACACGTGGCTACCCCGTTTCTACTACCCAAAATGATCTCTTTCTCTGTCAACCAAATTCCGGTTTGCCGGTAAGGAAAGTCTGAGCGGAGACACAGCACCGGCAGGTCCTTTCTGGCCGGAAGGCTGGGATGCTAGAGAAGATGCCTGAAAATGTGCAGCATCTCCGTCAAGGCAGGCAGGATTGGTGGTGCTAGCAAGGGGGCGGGGGGAGGGTTGGGGGGAATTTGAGGACCAGATTGGAATCAGCGAGGGTGCCAGCCCTTGAGAAACCAGTCTAGAGAGCATGCAAGCCCAATTTGGTGAAGGTACTGCTTCGTTGGGTCAAAGTTGTGCTCCAGAACTGCCTGTTTCAGAGCAGCAGCCCAATGAAGCTCTGGGCAGCATCTGCTGTGCCTTTCCCGGGGCACGGGACGATGTGATGCTGGCAGAGCGGTGGCTCGCATGGCTCGCCGGCGGGTTTTGTCCCCCCTTCTCCCTCTCGCTTGACCCTCCTGCTTGTCTTGGATGTCCTCCCACTCACCTGAGCAAGAGTGCTGTCAAGTTTGTGTTCTTTTTTCCAGGAGTAGTAGTACTCCACACACTGTGCCACAGTCTTGCTCTGAACCTGTTGAGAAGAGAAAAAGAAGGAATCTGAAATGGCCGTGCTGCAGGGTGCGTTGGAGTAAAAGCAGAGTATGGGGTAAAGTAGCAAGTAAAATCATGGAGCAAATTGAGTAGGGCATAAAATGCAGGAACTAGGGAATAGAAGAGGCGTTATGCCACGTAGAAAGCCGTGTCTTGTGCTACGTAACGGATAAGAGATGTAATGCACAGATCACCAACAAATCCATCTAGCACAGTTGTTCTTTCCCGCGTTCCCTCCAGCTGTCCCAGCACTATGTGTTGAGGAAGCAGCAGTAAGTAGCAGCAGCAGCAGACGCATGAGACAAGTGGGGCAGAATGAATCTTTGTCTTCCAAAGGAGCTTGGAGAAAAGGGCCGGAGAGGCAGACTCACGGCTTTCAAGCAGGCCTTGTATGGGCAGGAAACGGATGTCCCGTTTCTTGGTAATTTGAATATTTTTGGTATTTGGGAAGAGAGAGACTGAATTCCAGGATCTGGTCCCAGGAATAACGCACTTTTCCTTCTGATGATCTGCCAGGGTAAAGAGTGTCCTATGGCTTTACCTGCTTCTGGATGAGATGAAAATCCTTGCCATAGCTGTGAAAAGCCTTCTGGAAGGACTCCTCCTCCTCAGGTGTCCATCTATCAGAGCCTGGCAATAAAAAGCAGCAGGCAAATTGATCCCTGTAGCCACTCGGAGTAGAACCCACTGGCCGCCAAAAGGAATCCACTGGCGCCATCCATCCTATCCTTCACCTGTGTACATGTGTGGTCCCTCAGAAAGCAAGGAAGACACGAGCAGGCATTGCCCAGGGCAGAAAGCACGGAAAACAAGTAAAGCTGAAGGACTAGACGCTGCTGCTTTGCCCGCCCCCAGAGAAGACGAGACCTTGTGCCGGTTTTACTCGTTTCAGCCTAAACGCTTGGCGTGGCAATGAAGGGGACGGCAGCAGGTGTCAGTGAAGGAACAAGCTCTGCTTTGTTGCTTACCTGCGTAATGGTAATCAGCCAAGGGATGGCCTTGAGGTGTGGCAGGCCCCCCTGAGAGCAGCATCTCCAGAGCCTCCTGCAAGATCAAAGGGGAAAAGGCTTTAGCTGCCCCACCACATGGAAAGGAACCAAAGAAAGGTCAAGGCTGCCTTTCAGCTACTTTGCCTCTTGAGGCATTCAGTCCACTGGATGGCATCTGGGTCAGACACGGTTACTTGCTGCCAATGCCTCGATTTTGCCGCCCAACCCTTTGATCGCGCTCCCCAAGAGTGGCATGTGGCTCACCAGCTCCCTGATTTTGCACCTCCCGCACCCAGAACTGCCTCAGCTTGCTGAGGCTTCTGGAAATTTCCCCTCAGTGCAGGCCAAAATGTCTTTGAGAGCACAGGTGCCCAGGAGATGTGCAAGGTACCAGGCTGCGGCACCCTGCGCCGGTGCCTCCAGGAGAGATGTTCTCCCTGCTCGAGCCATTTGGGCTCAGCCCTGGCACCAGTGGAGGAGACCGAGCAGGCAGCAAGTGCTCGGCTTCCTGCAGTGAACTGCCTTCTTGCAAGAGCAGCCAGGAAAGGCTGTCGCGCTGGCCGGGCCTTATTCATTGTTCCCTGTGCGCTCTTCTGTGCGCCCAAGCAGCCGCTTCTTACCGGAACGCTGCCGCGTGCCTGGTGCAGGCAGTGCAGGGCGCGCTCCAGGTTAGCTGCTGCCCTGGGAAGGCCACGGGAGCTGGCCATGTCCAACAGTTCTCTCACTGCAAGCACAAGGAAAACCCGCCGAGAGTCAGGCTTGAGCCAAGAAAGGGGAAAGCTTGAGATACAAGGGAGAAGGAAAGCACAGGAGCTAAAGACAGCAGGTTGGAGAGCATGGAAAGGCTAGCAAAGAAAGAAAGAAAGAAAGAAAGAAAGAAAGAAAGAAAGAAAGAAAGAAAGAAAGGGGCAGCTGAACCAGGGGCCTGCACAATGCTGGCTCTCCCTCCAAAGCAGCTTTTGTAAACGGAGGACGGCGGGGCCCATCTCCCTTCTTCGGGTGGCAAACGTCCCTGACCAACGTGGAGAGCAGGAAAGTTGTTCTTTGTCCTGCTCTGCTGCACAAGCAGAGCATTCTCCTTGCCTCTAACACGGCCACGCGGGAAGATGGGCGAGACAAGGAGAGAAGCAGAGCGTGCCAAAAGCTGCCTTTTTGGCAAAACGGGAGCGTTTTACACCCCCAAATATCTCAGGGCTGGAAGGAAAGCTTGACAGCTACCTCTGTCAGGTTTGTCCATGTCAGAGTCATCTTCCCCCCAGGGCTTCCAGACCAGGGATGCAGGCTCTTCATCGTCGCTTGGTGCTCTGCTCTGCAGCTCAGGGAGCTCGGCCTGAAAGTCACTGCCAACGTTGATGCGTCTAAAAGAAAGAAGGAAGGGGAGGTAAGAGAGGCAAGTGCTCAGGAGACACGTCCCCGTGGACCCACGGGCTTGGGCCAATCCCACCCCGACACTGAAATCGCAGCTGTGCTCCTCGCCATGGCTCAAGTTTGCCGTCCTGTAATGCCTATGCCAAAACTCACGGCCGAAGGTGGGCTCTTGCTTTCCTTTTCATTGTGCCTCTCCTTTCCGCCTGGAAGAGACAAAAAGGACGCTGCAGATAAAAATGCTTCTGCCCACAGGTGTCCGTAGCCTTCCTTCTCATGCTCATGCTGGCCAACCAGAAAATCCTCTGTCCCAGCTGGCCTCAGTTGGGTGGAATTGCAAGTGGCAAAGAAGAAACTCTAGCAAGACATTAAAACATAATGTGCCTGCAACTGATGAAAGTGTGCAGGTATATAAGGATGGCTGAAAGCTGACTGTTTTCTGTAGGTGAAAGGCAGTCTTGGAAGGGAAGCCCGTGCAACTGCTTGCA
This sequence comes from Cinclus cinclus, assembly GCF_963662255.1. Taxonomy (NCBI): domain Eukaryota; kingdom Metazoa; phylum Chordata; class Aves; order Passeriformes; family Cinclidae; genus Cinclus; species Cinclus cinclus. Next base: position 62,083,946 of record NC_085084.1, read on the forward strand.
TGCCCTGAACACCAGGGATCACAGAGGAGAAGTCCTATCTTTCTGGTTCCTAAAGCTTTGCAGGAGGGCTGAGCAGAGCCAGGGCCCAACAGGATTTGTTGACACTGAAGCCCTGAAGTGCTCAGTAATGACCAGATAGTTTGGGGGTCAGCACAGCATAGTTTTAGGACTTCCGTGGCTCCCAAGAGCTTTTATGCGGGTCATCAGTGGACGAGAATGTGGAACTGCCCCGTGACTGCTCTCTACGTCCTCTAGGGAAAGGTCTGTGTTTCAGCTGGAGAAGCTGGACGCCTCTTTCGTGCGTCAACTCATCTTGGGAAAATGACCACAGGCCAGGTGTGTCATGGTTGGTGAGACAGCCAGCTGGAGCCTCCTGCCTTTCTCTTAGTGCTTTGAGGACAACGGGGCATTTCCTTACCTTGGACGGTCCCAAAGTGCTGTGGGGATGCCTGGCGGCGGACAAGGAGATGAGGATGTGGGTCCAGAGGCCAGCTGTGGTGCTGAGGCCAGGAGGTGTCTGCTCAGGGACAGCCCAGGAGCAGATGGTGCAGCTGCTGCTCCACCGCTGGTGCACCAGTGTTCCAGCAAGGGCCGCAGGAGTGGAAGACAACGACAGTTGCTACGGGAACAGCCCAACATTCCATGCAGAACCCCAGGGCACCCAGGGGACGCAAACAGGGATGGGCCAGCTTTGCCTCTTCTGCTGCTTCTGGTGCAAGCTTGCTCCGAGCACCTTCCCGTTGGGGCATTTCTCGTCAGTCCTCTGGACGGGGCAAAGCAGCGCAGGGACAGCTCTGGGTCTTCTTCTCTGTGCTTGTCTGGAAGGCGCCTGCAGCTGCAGCTGCGCAGGAGCCTGGCTCTGTCAGAGGAGCCCGACCGCATTGGCTGCACTGGAGAAGCAGAAGCACTCGTGCTGCTGGCTCTCCTGCGGCTCGCAGGGGAGCAAGAGACTGCAAGGTGTCCCGTGGAGAGCCAAGTGCAAAGCTTTCTCTGCCAGTGGAGGCATCCATCCTGCCCCTTTCTAAATTGTCTGCTGCCTAATAAAGTGGCTTGGTGTTTTCCCTCCTTCGGGCTGCTGAGCTGGTCTCTCGCCTCAACACTCATTCCTTGAAACGGGGACAAACAGGATGTTTTCCAGGGCAATTGGTGGGGACAGCCCACCAGCAAATAAATCCTTAGCAAAGAGCTCACGCAGAATTGCTCGGCCTTTCTTCCAGCTCCCTTGAAGGAGCCAGATGTTCGTCTCAAAAGCCTGGGGGATTCATCTAGGAGGCGGACAGTAACAGAATTACTTTTTCACACCAACAGCCTTCCCATAATTTTAGTACGGAGGTCCCAGATATGGCAAAACCCAGCGGGTTTTCCTGCTCTCCTGCCTGCTGTTAAGCTAAAGCAAATGTTGCTTCCCTAGCAGGGTGCTTGTTACAGACACACACACACACACACACACACACACACACACACGCAGCCAGCCACCAGCAAAGGGAGGGGGAGGCTGTAACAAGGTCCCCTGCAAAGCAGATACTTTGTAGGCTCCAAATCCCGCCTGCACCTGCTCCATCAGAAAAGGGCCATGTTGTCCCTTGTGTCCGTGTCCCGGAGGCAGCCTGGGAATTGCCCCGGCCCGTCCCTGGCCGCACCTCCATCCTCCCCAGCCCCGGCTCCCAAAGCTTTGGCAGGCAGTGCCATTTACTGGGCCACATAAAGGAGGGACTTGGAGGCTTCTTTGGTGCAAATAGCAAAGCTGTGAGAAGTGAGAGGAGAATGTTCACAGCCGCTTTGCTTCAGCTAAGGAGGTTGGTGGAGCCCCAGAGCGGGCCGCCGATCCTTGAAAGAGAAGCTGAAACGCAACTACTCATTTCTTTGTAGTGCATGTGCTGGTTGTTAACGTTCCAGAATCGGAGAGGTTAGAAAAGTCCTGCAAGGTGCTCAAGCCCATCTGTCCAGCAAAACTGAACAAAGCTTTGTTGCTGGGTGACAGAAGGCACTAAAAGGCGCAGCTGTGATCCCTCGGCGCATCATGAGACAAGGCCAGTCCTTTAGACCCGATTCATTGAATTCAACAAAGGCTCCCTTTCCACTCCCAGCTGAGATTTTTAGGAATCAAAGGATGCAAGCCCACCGTTAGTCCACTGGCAGTAATGGGGACACACCTGTGTAAGTCCCGCCAGCTGAGCAAGGGGCCGTGCCTGCGGGAGGAGGCACGTGCCCACATTCTTGTCTCGGGGCAGATGCTTGGGCTTGCAGCACCAAAGAAATGCAACGAACATTGAGCCGTTTCAGACAGACAAAAAAAAGACAAAATGCAACAAACTTTGGTTTAATGAACAAGACAGCTTTTGTCTTAACAAAGGCAAAATGACGAAACAGGGAGCATAGCCAATAACACCAAATCTCTTACATTGACTGATAAATCTAACTACTAACAATTGCTACTAACTACTAACAAGTTTTTTACTAATACTAATGCATCTTAGCTCGTCAAGAGAGAAATGCCTATCTAGTAAACTACACAGAAGAATTAACAGCCCTAAAACTTCAGGAACTATCTTATCTCTATCTAGTCCTCTTGACGGCTGACTCTTGCTAGCCCTGCCAGCCAGCTCGTAGCTGCAGGGCTAATTTGGTCTTTTCTTCTTAGCGAGAGCCTCTGCTTCCTTCCGTGGGCGATGTCTTCTCCTGTGCGCGTTCCTTTCCTTCACGGTTGCAAACACCCTGGAAGGCAGGAAACAAAGCATCCACTGTCAATTCAACACACACCATTAAACCAAGCTCCCAGTTCTCTGTTGCTCTATATGAATGTCAGTCTTTTCAGGCTGCGACACCTTTGTAACTTGATCAGCACCCTGACCGTTTCTTGTTTCAGTTCCTTGCAATTTTGTCCTCTTTTTGCTTCATCCTACTTTGAATTCCAGCAGCACCACCCAAGCAAGCTTTGGTGTGCCTATTCCCACTTGTAAGAATTGTGCCTTGCTGGGGCGCGGCAAGGCTTCCGTCCAAATGCTGGGGTTTAACTGAGCTCTTTGTGTTTCAAGTGGGCTGTAACGTTGACCACGGCCGCCAGGGGCCATCCCCCAAGTGGCCTCGGCTTGCCCTGTGCTGCCTTTGGAAAGGGTCAGCCTGTTTTGGTGCAAAGGGCCAGGCTCTGAGCAGAAAGAGGGAGAAGTTGCGTACCGTCGGCACTGCCCGCACGGGAAGGGGCCTCCCGCCGAAGGGGCCGGCTGGGGCGGTTGGCAGCAGGGACACTCGGCGTTGCGGGCCCTCCTGCGGCTTCTCTTCCCTGTGTCCCCATGCTCCTTTCTGGGAGGGCTTTTGCTGCTCTTTGCTTCGCCCACACTCTGGAAATCAAAGAATCCTTCTCAGTTTCTCCTTCTTCTCACAAAGCTGGAAATCAGAGCGTCCAGCGCAAAAATCTCTTGGCCTAAGCAAATTCCTCCAAACCATGAAGAGCTGAGAAAATGCCTGCCTTGGGCGGTGGGCTGTGGCGGGGTGCCAACACAGCCCCTTGGAGGAAGAAAAGAAAAAAGCACCTCCTTTCTAGTGCCCAGAGGGAGGGGATTCATGTGGGTATCTGTAGTTCTATGTTTCTTATTTACACCTCTCTGCCTCCTATCTCTTTGTCTCTATTTTCTCTCCACGAATGCCTAGGGAAAGGGTTTTAAATTCAGTCCGGTTAGTGAAGACACGTGGCTACCCCGTTTCTACTACCCAAAATGATCTCTTTCTCTGTCAACCAAATTCCGGTTTGCCGGTAAGGAAAGTCTGAGCGGAGACACAGCACCGGCAGGTCCTTTCTGGCCGGAAGGCTGGGATGCTAGAGAAGATGCCTGAAAATGTGCAGCATCTCCGTCAAGGCAGGCAGGATTGGTGGTGCTAGCAAGGGGGCGGGGGGAGGGTTGGGGGGAATTTGAGGACCAGATTGGAATCAGCGAGGGTGCCAGCCCTTGAGAAACCAGTCTAGAGAGCATGCAAGCCCAATTTGGTGAAGGTACTGCTTCGTTGGGTCAAAGTTGTGCTCCAGAACTGCCTGTTTCAGAGCAGCAGCCCAATGAAGCTCTGGGCAGCATCTGCTGTGCCTTTCCCGGGGCACGGGACGATGTGATGCTGGCAGAGCGGTGGCTCGCATGGCTCGCCGGCGGGTTTTGTCCCCCCTTCTCCCTCTCGCTTGACCCTCCTGCTTGTCTTGGATGTCCTCCCACTCACCTGAGCAAGAGTGCTGTCAAGTTTGTGTTCTTTTTTCCAGGAGTAGTAGTACTCCACACACTGTGCCACAGTCTTGCTCTGAACCTGTTGAGAAGAGAAAAAGAAGGAATCTGAAATGGCCGTGCTGCAGGGTGCGTTGGAGTAAAAGCAGAGTATGGGGTAAAGTAGCAAGTAAAATCATGGAGCAAATTGAGTAGGGCATAAAATGCAGGAACTAGGGAATAGAAGAGGCGTTATGCCACGTAGAAAGCCGTGTCTTGTGCTACGTAACGGATAAGAGATGTAATGCACAGATCACCAACAAATCCATCTAGCACAGTTGTTCTTTCCCGCGTTCCCTCCAGCTGTCCCAGCACTATGTGTTGAGGAAGCAGCAGTAAGTAGCAGCAGCAGCAGACGCATGAGACAAGTGGGGCAGAATGAATCTTTGTCTTCCAAAGGAGCTTGGAGAAAAGGGCCGGAGAGGCAGACTCACGGCTTTCAAGCAGGCCTTGTATGGGCAGGAAACGGATGTCCTGTTTCTTGGTAATTTGAATATTTTTGGTATTTGGGAAGAGAGAGACTGAATTCCAGGATCTGGTCCCAGGAATAACGCACTTTTCCTTCTGATGATCTGCCAGGGTAAAGAGTGTCCTATGGCTTTACCTGCTTCTGGATGAGATGAAAATCCTTGCCATAGCTGTGAAAAGCCTTCTGGAAGGACTCCTCCTCCTCAGGTGTCCATCTATCAGAGCCTGGCAATAAAAAGCAGCAGGCAAATTGATCCCTGTAGCCACTCGGAGTAGAACCCACTGGCCGCCAAAAGGAATCCACTGGCGCCATCCATCCTATCCTTCACCTGTGTACATGTGTGGTCCCTCAGAAAGCAAGGAAGACACGAGCAGGCATTGCCCAGGGCAGAAAGCACGGAAAACAAGTAAAGCTGAAGGACTAGACGCTGCTGCTTTGCCCGCCCCCAGAGAAGACGAGACCTTGTGCCGGTTTTACTCGTTTCAGCCTAAACGCTTGGCGTGGCAATGAAGGGGACGGCAGCAGGTGTCAGTGAAGGAACAAGCTCTGCTTTGTTGCTTACCTGCGTAATGGTAATCAGCCAAGGGATGGCCTTGAGGTGTGGCAGGCCCCCCTGAGAGCAGCATCTCCAGAGCCTCCTGCAAGATCAAAGGGGAAAAGGCTTTAGCTGCCCCACCACATGGAAAGGAACCAAAGAAAGGTCAAGGCTGCCTTTCAGCTACTTTGCCTCTTGAGGCATTCAGTCCACTGGATGGCATCTGGGTCAGACACGGTTACTTGCTGCCAATGCCTCGATTTTGCCGCCCAACCCTTTGATCGCGCTCCCCAAGAGTGGCATGTGGCTCACCAGCTCCCTGATTTTGCACCTCCCGCACCCAGAACTGCCTCAGCTTGCTGAGGCTTCTGGAAATTTCCCCTCAGTGCAGGCCAAAATGTCTTTGAGAGCACAGGTGCCCAGGAGATGTGCAAGGTACCAGGCTGCGGCACCCTGCGCCGGTGCCTCCAGGAGAGATGTTCTCCCTGCTCGAGCCATTTGGGCTCAGCCCTGGCACCAGTGGAGGAGACCGAGCAGGCAGCAAGTGCTCGGCTTCCTGCAGTGAACTGCCTTCTTGCAAGAGCAGCCAGGAAAGGCTGTCGCGCTGGCCGGGCCTTATTCATTGTTCCCTGTGCGCTCTTCTGTGCGCCCAAGCAGCCGCTTCTTACCGGAACGCTGCCGCGTGCCTGGTGCAGGCAGTGCAGGGCGCGCTCCAGGTTAGCTGCTGCCCTGGGAAGGCCACGGGAGCTGGCCATGTCCAACAGTTCTCTCACTGCAAGCACAAGGAAAACCCGCCGAGAGTCAGGCTTGAGCCAAGAAAGGGGAAAGCTTGAGATACAAGGGAGAAGGAAAGCACAGGAGCTAAAGACAGCAGGTTGGAGAGCATGGAAAGGCTAGCAAAGAAAGAAAGAAAGAAAGAAAGAAAGAAAGAAAGAAAGAAAGGGGCAGCTGAACCAGGGGCCTGCACAATGCTGGCTCTCCCTCCAAAGCAGCTTTTGTAAACGGAGGACGGCGGGGCCCATCTCCCTTCTTCGGGTGGCAAACGTCCCTGACCAACGTGGAGAGCAGGAAAGTTGTTCTTTGTCCTGCTCTGCTGCACAAGCAGAGCATTCTCCTTGCCTCTAACACGGCCACGCGGGAAGATGGGCGAGACAAGGAGAGAAGCAGAGCGTGCCAAAAGCTGCCTTTTTGGCAAAACGGGAGCGTTTTACACCCCCAAATATCTCAGGGCTGGAAGGAAAGCTTGACAGCTACCTCTGTCAGGTTTGTCCATGTCAGAGTCATCTTCCCCGCAGGGCTTCCAGACCAGGGATGCAGGCTCTTCATCGTCGCTTGGTGCTCTGCTCTGCAGCTCGGGGAGCTCGGCCTGAAAGTCACTGCCAACGTTGATGCGTCTAAAAGAAAGAAGGAAGGGGAGGTAAGAGAGGCAAGTGCTCAGGAGACACGTCCCCGTGGACCCACGGGCTTGGGCCAATCCCACCCCGACACTGAAATCGCAGCTGTGCTCCTCGCCATGGCTCAAGTTTGCCGTCCTGTAATGCCTATGCCAAAACTCACGGCCGAAGGTGGGCTCTTGCTTTCCTTTTCATTGTGCCTCTCCTTTCCGCCTGGAAGAGACAAAAAGGACGCTGCAGATAAAAATGCTTCTGCCCACAGGTGTCCGTAGCCTTCCTTCTCATGCTCATGCTGGCCAACCAGAAAATCCTCTGTCCCAGCTGGCCTCAGTTGGGTGGAATTGCAAGTGGCAAAGAAGAAACTCTAGCAAGACATTAAAACATAATGTGCCTGCAACTGATGAAAGTGTGCAGGTATATAAGGATGGCTGAAAGCTGACTGTTTTCTGTAGGTGAAAGGCAGTCTTGGAAGGGAAGCCCGTGCAACTGCTTGCATGCCCTGAACACCAGGGATCACAGAGGAGAAGTCCTATCTTTCTGGTTCCTAAAGCTTTGCAGGAGGGCTGAGCAGAGCCAGGGCCCAACAGGATTTGTTGACACTGAAGCCCTGAAGTGCTCAGTAATGACCAGATAGTTTGGGGGTCAGCACAGCATAGTTTTAGGACTTCCGTGGCTCCCAAGAGCTTTTATGCGGGTCATCAGTGGACGAGAATGTGGAACTGCCCCGTGACTGCTCTCTACGTCCTCTAGGGAAAGGTCTGTGTTTCAGCTGGAGAAGCTGGACGCCTCTTTCGTGCGTCAACTCATCTTGGGAAAATGACCACAGGCCAGGTGTGTCATGGTTGGTGAGACAGCCAGCTGGAGCCTCCTGCCTTTCTCTTAGTGCTTTGAGGACAACGGGGCATTTCCTTACCTTGGACGGTCCCAAAGTGCTGTGGGGATGCCTGGCGGCGGACAAGGAGATGAGGATGTGGGTCCAGAGGCCAGCTGTGGCGCTGAGGCCAGGAGGTGTCTGCTCAGGGACAGCCCAGGAGCAGATGGTGCAGCTGCTGCTCCACCGCTGGTGCACCAGTGTTCCAGCAAGAGCCGCAGGAGTGGAAGACAACGACAGTTGCTACGGGAACAGCCCAACATTCCATGCAGAACCCCAGGGCACCCAGGGGACGCAAACAGGGATGGGCCAGCTTTGCCTCTTCTGCTGCTTCTGGTGCAAGCTTGCTCCGAGCACCTTCCCGTTGGGGCATTTCTCGTCAGTCCTCTGGACGGGGCAAAGCAGCGCAGGGACAGCTCTGGGTCTTCTTCTCTGTGCTTGTCTGGAAGGCGCCTGCAGCTGCAGCTGCGCAGGAGCCTGGCTCTGTCAGAGGAGCCCGACCGCATTGGCTGCACTGGAGAAGCAGAAGCACTCGTGCTGCTGGCTCTCCTGCGGCTCGCAGGGGAGCAAGAGACTGCAAGGTGTCCCGTGGAGAGCCAAGTGCAAAGCTTTCTCTGCCAGTGGAGGCATCCATCCTGCCCCTTTCTAAATTGTCTGCTGCCTAATAAAGTGGCTTGGTGTTTTCCCTCCTTCGGGCTGCTGAGCTGGTCTCTCGCCTCAACACTCATTCCTTGAAACGGGGACAAACAGGATGTTTTCCAGGGCAATTGGTGGGGACAGCCCACCAGCAAATAAATCCTTAGCAAAGAGCTCATGCAGAATTGCTCGGCCTTTCTTCCAGCTCCCTTGAAGGAGCCAGATGTTGGTCTCAAAAGCCTGGGGGATTCATCTAGGAGGCGGACAGTAACAGAATTACTTTTTCACACCAACAGCCTTCCCATTATTTTAGTACGGAGGTCCCAGATATGGCAAAACCCAGCGGGTTTTCCTGCTCTCCTGCCTGCTGTTAAGCTAAAGCAAATGTTGCTTCCCTAGCAGGGTGCTTGTTACAGACACACACACACACACACACACACACACACACACACACACACACACACACACACACACACGCAGCCAGCCACCGGCAAAGGGAGGGGGAGGCTGTAACAAGGTCCCCTGCAAAGCAGATACTTTGTAGGCTCCAAATCCCGCCTGCACCTGCTCCATCAGAAAAGGGCCATGTTGTCCCTTGTGTCCGTGTCCCGGAGGCAGCCTGGGAATTGCCCCGGCCCGTCCCTGGCCGCACCTCCATCCTCCCCAGCCCCGGCTCCCAAAGCTTTGGCAGGCAGTGCCATTTACTGGGCCACATAAAGGAGGGACTTGGAGGCTTCTTTGGTGCAAATAGCAAAGCTGTGAGAAGTGAGAGGAGAATGTTCACAGCCGCTTTGCTTCAGCTAAGGAGGTTGGTGGAGCCCCAGAGCGGGCCGCCGATCCTTGAAAGAGAAGCTGAAACGCAACTACTCATTTCTTTGTAGTGCATGTGCTGGTTGTTAACGTTCCAGAATCGGAGAGGTTAGAAAAGTCCTGCAAGGTGCTCAAGCCCATCTGTCCAGCAAAACTGAACAAAGCTTTGTTGCTGGGTGACAGAAGGCACTAAAAGGGGCAGCTTTGATCCCTCGGCGCATCATGAGACAAGGCCAGTCCTTTAGACCCGATTCATTGAATTCAACAAAGGCTCCCTTTCCACTCCCAGCTGAGATTTTTAGGAATCAAAGGATGCAAGCCCACCGTTAGTCCACTGGCAGTAATGGGGACACACCTGTGTAAGTCCCGCCAGCTGAGCAAGGGGCCGTGCCTGCGGGAGGAGGCACGTGCCCACATTCTTGTCTCGGGGCAGATGCTTGGGCTTGCAGCACCAAAGAAATGCAACGAACATTGAGCCGTTTCAGACAGACAAAAAAAAGACAAAATGCAACAAACTTTGGTTTAATGAACAAGACAGCTTTTGTCTTAACAAAGGCAAAATGACGAAAGAGGGAGCATAGCCAATAACACCAAATCTCTTACATTGACTGATAAATCTAACTACTAACAATTGCTACTAACTACTAACAAGTTTTTTACTAATACTAATGCATCTTAGCTCGTCAAGAGAGAAATGCCTATCTAGTAAACTACACAGAAGAATTAACAGCCCTAAAACTTCAGGAACTATCTTATCTCTATCTAGTCCTCTTGACGGCTGACTCTTGCTAGCCCTGCCAGCCAGCTCGTAGCTGCAGGGCTAATTTGGTCTTTTCTTCTTAGCGAGAGCCTCTGCTTCCTTCCGTGGGCGATGTCTTCTCCTGTGCGCGTTCCTTTCCTTCACGGTTGCAAACACCCTGGAAGGCAGGAAACAAAGCATCCACTGTCAATTCAACACACACCATTAAACCAAGCTCCCAGTTCTCTGTTGCTCTATATGAATGTCAGTCTTTTCAGGCTGCGACACCTTTGTAACTTGATCAGCACCCTGACCGTTTCTTGTTTCAGTTCCTTCCAATTTTGTCCTCTTTTTGCTTCATCCTACTTTGAATTCCAGCAGCACCACCCAAGCAAGCTTTGGTGTGCCTATTCCCACTTGTAAGAATTGTGCCTTGCTGGGGCGCGGCAAGGCTTCCGTCCAAATGCTGGGGTTTAACTGAGCTCTTTGTGTTTCAAGTGGGCTGTAACGTTGACCACGGCCGCCAGGGGCCATCCCCCAAGTGGCCTCGGCTTGCCCTGTGCTGCCTTTGGAAAGGGTCAGCCTGTTTTGGTGCAAAGGGCCAGGCTCTGAGCAGAAAGAGGGAGAAGTTGCGTACCGTCGGCACTGCCCGCACGGGAAGGGGCCTCCCGCCGAAGGGGCCGGCTGGGGCGGTTGGCAGCAGGGACACTCGGCGTTGCGGGCCCTCCTGCGGCTTCTCTTCCCTGTGTCCCCATGCTCCTTTCTGGGAGGGCTTTTGCTGCTCTTTGCTTCGCCCACACTCTGGAAATCAAAGAATCCTTCTCAGTTTCTCCTTCTTCTCACAAAGCTGGAAATCAGAGCGTCCAGCGCAAAAATCTCTTGGCCTAAGCAAATTCCTCCAAACCATGAAGAGCTGAGAAAATGCCTGCCTTGGGCGGTGGGCTGTGGCGGGGTGCCAACACAGCCCCTTGGAGGAAGAAAAGAAAAAAGCACCTCCTTTCTAGTGCCCAGAGGGAGGGGATTCATGTGGGTATCTGTAGTTCTATGTTTCTTATTTACACCTCTCTGCCTCCTATCTCTTTGTCTCTATTTTCTCTCCACGAATGCCTAGGGAAAGGGTTTTAAATTCAGTCCGGTTAGTGAAGACACGTGGCTACCCCGTTTCTACTACCCAAAATGATCTCTTTCTCTGTCAACCAAATTCCGGTTTGCCGGTAAGGAAAGTCTGAGCGGAGACACAGCACCAGCAGGTCCTTTCTGGCCGGAAGGCTGGGATGCTAGAGAAGATGCCTGAAAATGTGCAGCATCTCCGTCAAGGCAGGCAGGATTGGTGGTGCTAGCAAGGGGGCGGGGGGAGGGTTGGGGGGAATTTGAGGACCAGATTGGAATCAGCGAGGGTGCCAGCCCTTGAGAAACCAGTCTAGAGAGCATGCAAGCCCAATTTGGTGAAGGTACTGCTTCGTTGGGTCAAAGTTGTGCTCCAGAACTGCCTGTTTCAGAGCAGCAGCCCAATGAAGCTCTGGGCAGCATCTGCTGTGCCTTTCCCGGGGCACGGGACGATGTGATGCTGGCAGAGCGGTGGCTCGCATGGCTCGCCGGCGGGTTTTGTCCCCCCTTCTCCCTCTCGCTTGACCCTCCTGCTTGTCTTGGATGTCCTCCCACTCACCTGAGCAAGAGTGCTGTCAAGTTTGTGTTCTTTTTTCCAGGAGTAGTAGTACTCCACACACTGTGCCACAGTCTTGCTCTGAACCTGTTGAGAAGAGAAAAAGAAGGAATCTGAAATGGCCGTGCTGCAGGGTGCGTTGGAGTAAAAGCAGAGTATGGGGTAAAGTAGCAAGTAAAATCATGGAGCAAATTGAGTAGGGCATAAAATGCAGGAACTAGGGAATAGAAGAGGCGTTATGCCACGTAGAAAGCCGTGTCTTGTGCTACGTAACGGATAAGAGATGTAATGCACAGATCACCAACAAATCCATCTAGCACAGTTGTTCTTTCCCGCGTTCCCTCCAGCTGTCCCAGCACTATGTGTTGAGGAAGCAGCAGTAAGTAGCAGCAGCAGCAGACGCATGAGACAAGTGGGGCAGAATGAATCTTTGTCTTCCAAAGGAGCTTGGAGAAAAGGGCCGGAGAGGCAGACTCACGGCTTTCAAGCAGGCCTTGTATGGGCAGGAAACGGATGTCCCGTTTCTTGGTAATTTGAATATTTTTGGTATTTGGGAAGAGAGAGACTGAATTCCAGGATCTGGTCCCAGGAATAACGCACTTTTCCTTCTGATGATCTGCCAGGGTAAAGAGTGTCCTATGGCTTTACCTGCTTCTGGATGAGATGAAAATCCTTGCCATAGCTGTGAAAAGCCTTCTGGAAGGACTCCTCCTCCTCAGGTGTCCATCTATCAGAGCCTGGCAATAAAAAGCAGCAGGCAAATTGATCCCTGTAGCCACTCGGAGTAGAACCCACTGGCCGCCAAAAGGAATCCACTGGCGCCATCCATCCTATCCTTCACCTGTGTACATGTGTGGTCCCTCAGAAAGCAAGGAAGACACGAGCAGGCATTGCCCAGGGCAGAAAGCACGGAAAACAAGTAAAGCTGAAGGACTAGACGCTGCTGCTTTGCCCGCCCCCAGAGAAGACGAGACCTTGTGCCGGTTTTACTCGTTTCAGCCTAAACGCTTGGCGTGGCAATGAAGGGGACGGCAGCAGGTGTCAGTGAAGGAACAAGCTCTGCTTTGTTGCTTACCTGCGTAATGGTAATCAGCCAAGGGATGGCCTTGAGGTGTGGCAGGCCCCCCTGAGAGCAGCATCTCCAGAGCCTCCTGCAAGATCAAAGGGGAAAAGGCTTTAGCTGCCCCACCACATGGAAAGGAACCAAAGAAAGGTCAAGGCTGCCTTTCAGCTACTTTGCCTCTTGAGGCATTCAGTCCACTGGATGGCATCTGGGTCAGACACGGTTACTTGCTGCCAATGCCTCGATTTTGCCGCCCAACCCTTTGATCGCGCTCCCCAAGAGTGGCATGTGGCTCACCAGCTCCCTGATTTTGCACCTCCCGCACCCAGAACTGCCTCAGCTTGCTGAGGCTTCTGGAAATTTCCCCTCAGTGCAGGCCAAAATGTCTTTGAGAGCACAGGTGCCCAGGAGATGTGCAAGGTACCAGGCTGCGGCACCCTGCGCCGGTGCCTCCAGGAGAGATGTTCTCCCTGCTCGAGCCATTTGGGCTCAGCCCTGGCACCAGTGGAGGAGACCGAGCAGGCAGCAAGTGCTCGGCTTCCTGCAGTGAACTGCCTTCTTGCAAGAGCAGCCAGGAAAGGCTGTCGCGCTGGCCGGGCCTTATTCATTGTTCCCTGTGCGCTCTTCTGTGCGCCCAAGCAGCCGCTTCTTACCGGAACGCTGCCGCGTGCCTGGTGCAGGCAGTGCAGGGCGCGCTCCAGGTTAGCTGCTGCCCTGGAAGGCCACGGGAGCTGGCCATGTCCAACAGTTCTCTCACTGCAAGCACAAGGAAAACCCGCCGAGAGTCAGGCTTGAGCCAAGAAAGGGGAAAGCTTGAGATACAAGGGAGAAGGAAAGCACAGGAGCTAAAGACAGCAGGTTGGAGAGCATGGAAAGGCTAGCAAAGAAAGAAAGAAAGAAAGAAAGAAAGAAAGAAAGAAAGAAAGAAAGGGGCAGCTGAACCAGGGGCCTGCACAATGCTGGCTCTCCCTCCAAAGCAGCTTTTGTAAACGGAGGACGGCGGGGCCCATCTCCCTTCTTCGGGTGGCAAACGTCCCTGACCAACGTGGAGAGCAGGAAAGTTGTTCTTTGTCCTGCTCTGCTGCACAAGCAGAGCATTCTCCTTGCCTCTAACACGGCCACGCGGGAAGATGGGCGAGACAAGGAGAGAAGCAGAGCGTGCCAAAAGCTGCCTTTTTGGCAAAACGGGAGCGTTTTACACCCCCAAATATCTCAGGGCTGGAAGGAAAGCTTGACAGCTACCTCTGTCAGGTTTGTCCATGTCAGAGTCATCTTCCCCGCAGGGCTTCCAGACCAGGGATGCAGGCTCTTCATCGTCGCTTGGTGCTCTGCTCTGCAGCTCGGGGAGCTCGGCCTGAAAGTCACTGCCAACGTTGATGCGTCTAAAAGAAAGAAGGAAGGGGAGGTAAGAGAGGCAAGTGCTCAGGAGACACGTCCCCGTGGACCCACGGGCTTGGGCCAATCCCACCCCGACACTGAAATCGCAGCTGTGCTCCTCGCCATGGCTCAAGTTTGCCGTCCTGTAATGCCTATGCCAAAACTCACGGCCGAAGGTGGGCTCTTGCTTTCCTTTTCATTGTGCCTCTCCTTTCCGCCTGGAAGAGACAAAAAGGATGCTGCAGATAAAAATGCTTCTGCCCACAGGTGTCCGTCGCCTTCCTTCTCATGCTCATGCTGGCCAACCAGAAAATCCTCTGTCCCAGCTGGCCTCAGTTGGGTGGAATTGCAAGTGGCAAAGAAGAAACTCTAGCAAGACATTAAAACATAATGTGCCTGCAACTGATGAAAGTGTGCAGGTATATAAGGATGGCTGAAAGCTGACTGTTTTCTGTAGGTGAAAGGCAGTCTTGGAAGGGAAGCCCGTGCAACTGCTTGCATGCCCTGAACACCAGGGATCACAGAGGAGAAGTCCTATCTTTCTGGTTCCTAAAGCTTTGCAGGAGGGCTGAGCAGAGCCAGGGCCCAACAGGATTTGTTGACACTGAAGCCCTGAAGTGCTCAGTAATGACCAGATAGTTTGGGGGTCAGCACAGCATAGTTTTAGGACTTCCGTGGCTCCCAAGAGCTTTTATGCGGGTCATCAGTGGACGAGAATGTGGAACTGCCCCGTGACTGCTCTCTACGTCCTCTAGGGAAAGGTCTGTGTTTCAGCTGGAGAAGCTGGACGCCTCTTTCGTGCGTCAACTCATCTTGGGAAAATGACCACAGGCCAGGTGTGTCATGGTTGGTGAGACAGCCAGCTGGAGCCTCCTGCCTTTCTCTTAGTGCTTTGAGGACAACGGGGCATTTCCTTACCTTGGACGGTCCCAAAGTGCTGTGGGGATGCCTGGCGGCGGACAAGGAGATGAGGATGTGGGTCCAGAGGCCAGCTGTGGCGCTGAGGCCAGGAGGTGTCTGCTCAGGGACAGCCCAGGAGCAGATGGTGCAGCTGCTGCTCCACCGCTGGTGCACCAGTGTTCCAGCAAGAGCCGCAGGAGTGGAAGACAACGACAGTTGCTACGGGAACAGCCCAACATTCCATGCAGAACCCCAGGGCACCCAGGGGACGCAAACAGGGATGGGCCAGCTTTGCCTCTTCTGCTGCTTCTGGTGCAAGCTTGCTCCGAGCACCTTCCCGTTGGGGCATTTCTCGTCAGTCCTCTGGACGGGGCAAAGCAGCGCAGGGACAGCTCTGGGTCTTCTTCTCTGTGCTTGTCTGGAAGGCGCCTGCAGCTGCAGCTGCGCAGGAGCCTGGCTCTGTCAGAGGAGCCCGACCGCATTGGCTGCACTGGAGAAGCAGAAGCACTCGTGCTGCTGGCTCTCCTGCGGCTCGCAGGGGAGCAAGAGACTGCAAGGTGTCCCGTGGAGAGCCAAGTGCAAAGCTTTCTCTGCCAGTGGAGGCATCCATCCTGCCCCTTTCTAAATTGTCTGCTGCCTAATAAAGTGGCTTGGTGTTTTCCCTCCTTCGGGCTGCTGAGCTGGTCTCTCGCCTCAACACTCATTCCTTGAAACGGGGACAAACAGGATGTTTTCCAGGGCAATTGGTGGGGACAGCCCACCAGCAAATAAATCCTTAGCAAAGAGCTCATGCAGAATTGCTCGGCCTTTCTTCCAGCTCCCTTGAAGGAGCCAGATGTTGGTCTCAAAAGCCTGGGGGATTCGTCTAGGAGGCGGACAGTAACAGAATTACTTTTTCACACCAACAGCCTTCCCATTATTTTAGTACGGAGGTCCCAGATATGGCAAAACCCAGCGGGTTTTCCTGCTCTCCTGCCTGCTGTTAAGCTAAAGCAAATGTTGCTTCCCTAGCAGGGTGCTTGTTACAGACACACACACACACACACACACACACACACACACACACACACACACACAGCCAGCCACCAGCAAAGGGAGGGGGAGGCTGTAACAAGGTCCCCTGCAAAGCAGATACTTTGTAGGCTCCAAATCCCGCCTGCACCTGCTCCATCAGAAAAGGGCCATGTTGTCCCTTGTGTCAGTGTCCCGGAGGCAGCCTGGGAATTGCCCCGGCCCGTCCCTGGCCGCACCTCCATCCTCCCCAGCCCCGGCTCCCAAAGCTTTGGCAGGCAGTGCCATTTACTGGGCCACATAAAGGAGGGACTTGGAGGCTTCTTTGGTGCAAATAGCAAAGCTGTGAGAAGTGAGAGGAGAATGTTCACAGCCGCTTTGCTTCAGCTAAGGAGGTTGGTGGAGCCCCAGAGCGGGCCGCCGATCCTTGAAAGAGAAGCTGAAACGCAACTACTCATTTCTTTGTAGTGCATGTGCTGGTTGTTAACGTTCCAGAATCGGAGAGGTTAGAAAAGTCCTGCAAGGTGCTCAAGCCCATCTGTCCAGCAAAACTGAACAAAGCTTTGTTGCTGGGTGACAGAAGGCACTAAAAGGCGCAGCTTTGATCCCTCGGCGCATCATGAGACAAGGCCAGTCCTTTAGACCCGATTCATTGAATTCAACAAAGGCTCCCTTTCCACTCCCAGCTGAGATTTTTAGGAATCAAAGGATGCAAGCCCACCCTTAGTCCACTGGCAGTAATGGGGACACACCTGTGTAAGTCCCGCCAGCTGAGCAAGGGGCCGTGCCTGCGGGAGGAGGCACGTGCCCACATTCTTGTCTCGGGGCAGATGCTTGGGCTTGCAGCACCAAAGAAATGCAACGAACATTGAGCCGTTTCAGACAGACAAAAAAAGACAAAATGCAACAAACTTTGGTTTAATGAACAAGACAGCTTTTGTCTTAACAAAGGCAAAATGACGAAACAGGGAGCATAGCCAATAACACCAAATCTCTTACATTGACTGATAAATCTAACTACTAACAATTGCTACTAACTACTAACAAGTTTTTTACTAATACTAATGCATCTTAGCTCGTCAAGAGAGAAATGCCTATCTAGTAAACTACACAGAAGAATTAACAGCCCTAAAACTTCAGGAACTATCTTATCTCTATCTAGTCCTCTTGACGGCTGACTCTTGCTAGCCCTGCCAGCCAGCTCGTAGCTGCAGGGCTAATTTGGTCTTTTCTTCTTAGCGAGAGCCTCTGCTTCCTTCCGTGGGCGATGTCTTCTCCTGTGCGCGTTCCTTTCCTTCACGGTTGCAAACACCCTGGAAGGCAGGAAACAAAGCATCCACTGTCAATTCAACACACACCATTAAACCAAGCTCCCAGTTCTCTGTTGCTCTATATGAATGTCAGTCTTTTCAGGCTGCAACACCTTTGTAACTTGATCAGCACCCTGACCGTTTCTTGTTTCAGTTCCTTGCAATTTTGTCCTCTTTTTGCTTCATCCTACTTTGAATTCCAGCAGCACCACCCAAGCAAGCTTTGGTGTGCCTATTCCCACTTGTAAGAATTGTGCCTTGCTGGGGCGCGGCAAGGCTTCCGTCCAAATGCTGGGGTTTAACTGAGCTCTTTGCGTTTCAAGTGGGCTGTAACGTTGACCACGGCCGCCAGGGGCCATCCCCCAAGTGGCCTCGGCTTGCCCTGTGCTGCCTTTGGAAAGGGTCAGCCCGTTTTGGTGCAAAGGGCCAGGCTCTGAGCAGAAAGAGGGAGAAGTTGCGTACCGTCGGCACTGCCCGCACGGGAAGGGGCCTCCCGCCGAAGGGGCCGGCTGGGGCGGTTGGCAGCAGGGACACTCGGCGTTGCGGGCCCTCCTGCGGCTTCTCTTCCCTGTGTCCCCATGCTCCTTTCTGGGAGGGCTTTTGCTGCTCTTTGCTTCGCCCACACTCTGGAAATCAAAGAATCCTTCTCAGTTTCTCCTTCTTCTCACAAAGCTGGAAATCAGAGCGTCCAGCGCAAAAATCTCTTGGCCTAAGCAAATTCCTCCAAACCATGAAGAGCTGAGAAAATGCCTGCCTTGGGCGGTGGGCTGTGGCGGGGTGCCAACACAGCCCCTTGGAGGAAGAAAAGAAAAAGCACCTCCTTTCTAGTGCCCAGAGGGAGGGGATTCATGTGGGTATCTGTAGTTCTATGTTTCTTATTTACACCTCTCTGCCTCCTATCTCTTTGTCTCTATTTTCTCTCCACGAATGCCTAGGGAAAGGGTTTTAAATTCAGTCCGGTTAGTGAAGACACGTGGCTACCCCGTTTCTACTACCCAAAATGATCTCTTTCTCTGTCAACCAAATTCCGGTTTGCCGGTAAGGAAAGTCTGAGCGGAGACACAGCACCGGCAGGTCCTTTCTGGCCGGAAGGCTGGGATGCTAGAGAAGATGCCTGAAAATGTGCAGCATCTCCGTCAAGGCAGGCAGGATTGGTGGTGTTAGCAAGGGGGCGGGGGGAGGGTTGGGGGGAATTTGAGGACCAGATTGGAATCAGCGAGGGTGCCAGCCCTTGAGAAACCAGTCTAGAGAGCATGCAAGCCCATTTTGGTGAAGGTACTGCTTTGCCGGGTCAAAGTTGTGCTCCAGAACTGCCTATTCCAGAGCAGCAGCCCAATGAAGCTCTGGGCAGCATCTGCTGTGCCTTTCCCGGGGCACGGGACGATGTGATGCTGGCAGAGCGGTGGCTCGCATGGCTCGCCGGCGGGTTTTGTCCCCCCTTCTCCCTCTCGCTTGACCCTCCTGCTTGTCTTGGATGTCCTCCCACTGACCTGAGCAAGAGTGCTGTCAAGTTTGTGTTCTTTTTTCCAGGAGTAGTAGTACTCCACACACTGTGCCACAGTCTTGCTCTGAACCTGTTGAGAAGAGAAAAAGAAGGAATCTGAAATGGCCGTGCTGCAGGGTGCGTTGGAGTAAAAGCAGAGTATGGGGTAAAGTAGCAAGTAAAATCATGGAGCAAATTGAGTAGGGCATAAAATGCAGGAACTAGGGAATAGAAGAGGCGTTATGCCACGTAGAAAGCCGTGTCTTGTGCTACGTAACGGATAAGAGATGTAATGCACAGATCACCAACAAATCCATCTAGCACAGTTGTTCTTTCCCGCGTTCCCTCCAGCTGTCCCAGCACTATGTGTTGAGGAAGCAGCAGTAAGTAGCAGCAGCAGCAGACGCATGAGACAAGTGGGGCAGAATGAATCTTTGTCTTCCAAAGGAGCTTGGAGAAAAGGGCCGGAGAGGCAGACTCACGGCTTTCAAGCAGGCCTTGTATGGGCAGGAAACGGATGTCCTGTTTCTTGGTAATTTGAATATTTTTGGTATTTGGGAAGAGAGAGACTGAATTCCAGGATCTGGTCCCAGGAATAACGCACTTTTCCTTCTGATGATCTGCCAGGGTAAAGAGTGTCCTATGGCTTTACCTGCTTCTGGATGAGATGAAAATCCTTGCCATAGCTGTGAAAAGCCTTCTGGAAGGACTCCTCCTCCTCAGGTGTCCATCTATCAGAGCCTGGCAATAAAAAGCAGCAGGCAAATTGATCCCTGTAGCCACTCGGAGTAGAACCCACTGGCCGCCAAAAGGAATCCACTGGCGCCATCCATCCTATCCTTCACCTGTGTACATGTGTGGTCCCTCAGAAAGCAAGGAAGACACGAGCAGGCATTGCCCAGGGCAGAAAGCACGGAAAACAAGTAAAGCTGAAGGACTAGACGCTGCTGCTTTGCCCGCCCCCAGAGAAGACGAGACCTTGTGCCGGTTTTACTCGTTTCAGCCTAAACGCTTGGCGTGGCAATGAAGGGGACGGCAGCAGGTGTCAGTGAAGGAACAAGCTCTGCTTTGTTGCTTACCTGCGTAATGGTAATCAGCCAAGGGATGGCCTTGAGGTGTGGCAGGCCCCCCTGAGAGCAGCATCTCCAGAGCCTCCTGCAAGATCAAAGGGGAAAAGGCTTTAGCTGCCCCACCACATGGAAAGGAACCAAAGAAAGGTCAAGGCTGCCTTTCAGCTACTTTGCCTCTTGAGGCATTCAGTCCACTGGATGGCATCTGGGTCAGACACGGTTACTTGCTGCCAATGCCTCGATTTTGCCGCCCAACCCTTTGATCGCGCTCCCCAAGAGTGGCATGTGGCTCACCAGCTCCCTGATTTTGCACCTCCCGCACCCAGAACTGCCTCAGCTTGCTGAGGCTTCTGGAAATTTCCCCTCAGTGCAGGCCAAAATGTCTTTGAGAGCACAGGTGCCCAGGAGATGTGCAAGGTACCAGGCTGCGGCACCCTGCGCCGGTGCCTCCAGGAGAGATGTTCTCCCTGCTCGAGCCATTTGGGCTCAGCCCTGGCACCAGTGGAGGAGACCGAGCAGGCAGCAAGTGCTCGGCTTCCTGCAGTGAACTGCCTTCTTGCAAGAGCAGCCAGGAAAGGCTGTCGCGCTGGCCGGGCCTTATTCATTGTTCCCTGTGCGCTCTTCTGTGCGCCCAAGCAGCCGCTTCTTACCGGAACGCTGCCGCGTGCCTGGTGCAGGCAGTGCAGGGCGCGCTCCAGGTTAGCTGCTGCCCTGGGAAGGCCACGGGAGCTGGCCATGTCCAACAGTTCTCTCACTGCAAGCACAAGGAAAACCCGCCGAGAGTCAGGCTTGAGCCAAGAAAGGGGAAAGCTTGAGATACAAGGGAGAAGGAAAGCACAGGAGCTAAAGACAGCAGGTTGGAGAGCATGGAAAGGCTAGCAAAGAAAGAAAGAAAGAAAGAAAGAAAGAAAGAAAGAAAGAAAGAAAGGGGCAGCTGAACCAGGGGCCTGCACAATGCTGGCTCTCCCTCCAAAGCAGCTTTTGTAAACGGAGGACGGCGGGGCCCATCTCCCTTCTTCGGGTGGCAAACGTCCCTGACCAACGTGGAGAGCAGGAAAGTTGTTCTTTGTCCTGCTCTGCTGCACAAGCAGAGCATTCTCCTTGCCTCTAACACGGCCACGCGGGAAGATGGGCGAGACAAGGAGAGAAGCAGAGCGTGCCAAAAGCTGCCTTTTTGGCAAAACGGGAGCGTTTTACACCCCCAAATATCTCAGGGCTGGAAGGAAAGCTTGACAGCTACCTCTGTCAGGTTTGTCCATGTCAGAGTCATCTTCCCCGCAGGGCTTCCAGACCAGGGATGCAGGCTCTTCATCGTCGCTTGGTGCTCTGCTCTGCAGCTCGGGGAGCTCGGCCTGAAAGTCACTGCCAACGTTGATGCGTCTAAAAGAAAGAAGGAAGGGGAGGTAAGAGAGGCAAGTGCTCAGGAGACACGTCCCCGTGGACCCACGGGCTTGGGCCAATCCCACCCCGACACTGAAATCGCAGCTGTGCTCCTCGCCATGGCTCAAGTTTGCCGTCCTGTAATGCCTATGCCAAAACTCACGGCCGAAGGTGGGCTCTTGCTTTCCTTTTCATTGTGCCTCTCCTTTCCGCCTGGAAGAGACAAAAAGGATGCTGCAGATAAAAATGCTTCTGCCCACAGGTGTCCGTCGCCTTCCTTCTCATGCTCATGCTGGCCAACCAGAAAATCCTCTGTCCCAGCTGGCCTCAGTTGGGTGGAATTGCAAGTGGCAAAGAAGAAACTCTAGCAAGACATTAAAACATAATGTGCCTGCAACTGATGAAAGTGTGCAGGTATATAAGGATGGCTGAAAGCTGACTGTTTTCTGTAGGTGAAAGGCAGTCTTGGAAGGGAAGCCCGTGCAACTGCTTGCATGCCCTGAACACCAGGGATCACAGAGGAGAAGTCCTATCTTTCTGGTTCCTAAAGCTTTGCAGGAGGGCTGAGCAGAGCCAGGGCCCAACAGGATTTGTTGACACTGAAGCCCTGAAGTGCTCAGTAATGACCAGATAGTTTGGGGGTCAGCACAGCATAGTTTTAGGACTTCCGTGGCTCCCAAGAGCTTTTATGCGGGTCATCAGTGGACGAGAATGTGGAACTGCCCCGTGACTGCTCTCTACGTCCTCTAGGGAAAGGTCTGTGTTTCAGCTGGAGAAGCTGGACGCCTCTTTCGTGCGTCAACTCATCTTGGGAAAATGACCACAGGCCAGGTGTGTCATGGTTGGTGAGACAGCCAGCTGGAGCCTCCTGCCTTTCTCTTAGTGCTTTGAGGACAACGGGGCATTTCCTTACCTTGGACGGTCCCAAAGTGCTGTGGGGATGCCTGGCGGCGGACAAGGAGATGAGGATGTGGGTCCAGAGGCCAGCTGTGGTGCTGAGGCCAGGAGGTGTCTGCTCAGGGACAGCCCAGGAGCAGATGGTGCAGCTGCTGCTCCACCGCTGGTGCACCAGTGTTCCAGCAAGAGCCGCAGGAGTGGAAGACAACGACAGTTGCTACGGGAACAGCCCAACATTCCATGCAGAACCCCAGGGCACCCAGGGGACGCAAACAGGGATGGGCCAGCTTTGCCTCTTCTGCTGCTTCTGGTGCAAGCTTGCTCCGAGCACCTTCCCGTTGGGGCATTTCTCGTCAGTCCTCTGGACGGGGCAAAGCAGCGCAGGGACAGCTCTGGGTCTTCTTCTCTGTGCTTGTCTGGAAGGCGCCTGCAGCTGCAGCTGCGCAGGAGCCTGGCTCTGTCAGAGGAGCCCGACCGCATTGGCTGCACTGGAGAAGCAGAAGCACTCGTGCTGCTGGCTCTCCTGCGGCTCGCAGGGGAGCAAGAGACTGCAAGGTGTCCCGTGGAGAGCCAAGTGCAAAGCTTTCTCTGCCAGTGGAGGCATCCATCCTGCCCCTTTCTAAATTGTCTGCTGCCTAATAAAGTGGCTTGGTGTTTTCCCTCCTTCGGGCTGCTGAGCTGGTCTCTCGCCTCAACACTCATTCCTTGAAACGGGGACAAACAGGATGTTTTCCAGGGCAATTGGTGGGGACAGCCCACCAGCAAATAAATCCTTAGCAAAGAGCTCATGCAGAATTGCTCGGCCTTTCTTCCAGCTCCCTTGAAGGAGCCAGATGTTGGTCTCAAAAGCCTGGGGGATTCGTCTAGGAGGCGGACAGTAACAGAATTACTTTTTCACACCAACAGCCTTCCCATTATTTTAGTACGGAGGTCCCAGATATGGCAAAACCCAGCGGGTTTTCCTGCTCTCCTGCCTGCTGTTAAGCTAAAGCAAATGTTGCTTCCGTAGCAGGGTGCTTGTTACAGACACACACACACACACACACACACACACACACACACACACACACACACACAGCCAGCCACCAGCAAAGGGAGGGGGAGGCTGTAACAAGGTCCCCTGCAAAGCAGATACTTTGTAGGCTCCAAATCCCGCCTGCACCTGCTCCATCAGAAAAGGGCCATGTTGTCCCTTGTGTCAGTGTCCCGGAGGCAGCCTGGGAATTGCCCCGGCCCGTCCCTGGCCGCACCTCCATCCTCCCCAGCCCCGGCTCCCAAAGCTTTGGCAGGCAGTGCCATTTACTGGGCCACATAAAGGAGGGACTTGGAGGCTTCTTTGGTGCAAATAGCAAAGCTGTGAGAAGTGAGAGGAGAATGTTCACAGCCGCTTTGCTTCAGCTAAGGAGGTTGGTGGAGCCCCAGAGCGGGCCGCCGATCCTTGAAAGAGAAGCTGAAACGCAACTACTCATTTCTTTGTAGTGCATGTGCTGGTTGTTAACGTTCCAGAATCGGAGAGGTTAGAAAAGTCCTGCAAGGTGCTCAAGCCCATCTGTCCAGCAAAACTGAACAAAGCTTTGTTGCTGGGTGACAGAAGGCACTAAAAGGCGCAGCTTTGATCCCTCGGCGCATCATGAGACAAGGCCAGTCCTTTAGACCCGATTCATTGAATTCAACAAAGGCTCCCTTTCCACTCCCAGCTGAGATTTTTAGGAATCAAAGGATGCAAGCCCACCCTTAGTCCACTGGCAGTAATGGGGACACACCTGTGTAAGTCCCGCCAGCTGAGCAAGGGGCCGTGCCTGCGGGAGGAGGCACGTGCCCACATTCTTGTCTCGGGGCAGATGCTTGGGCTTGCAGCACCAAAGAAATGCAACGAACATTGAGCCGTTTCAGACAGACAAAAAAAGACAAAATGCAACAAACTTTGGTTTAATGAACAAGACAGCTTTTGTCTTAACAAAGGCAAAATGACGAAACAGGGAGCATAGCCAATAACACCAAATCTCTTACATTGACTGATAAATCTAACTACTAACAATTGCTACTAACTACTAACAAGTTTTTTACTAATACTAATGCATCTTAGCTCGTCAAGAGAGAAATGCCTATCTAGTAAACTACACAGAAGAATTAACAGCCCTAAAACTTCAGGAACTATCTTATCTCTATCTAGTCCTCTTGACGGCTGACTCTTGCTAGCCCTGCCAGCCAGCTCGTAGCTGCAGGGCTAATTTGGTCTTTTCTTCTTAGCGAGAGCCTCTGCTTCCTTCCGTGGGCGATGTCTTCTCCTGTGCGCGTTCCTTTCCTTCACGGTTGCAAACACCCTGGAAGGCAGGAAACAAAGCATCCACTGTCAATTCAACACACACCATTAAACCAAGCTCCCAGTTCTCTGTTGCTCTATATGAATGTCAGTCTTTTCAGGCTGCGACACCTTTGTAACTTGATCAGCACCCTGACCGTTTCTTGTTTCAGTTCCTTGCAATTTTGTCCTCTTTTTGCTTCATCCTACTTTGAATTCCAGCAGCACCACCCAAGCAAGCTTTGGTGTGCCTATTCCCACTTGTAAGAATTGTGCCTTGCTGGGGCGCGGCAAGGCTTCCGTCCAAATGCTGGGGTTTAACTGAGCTCTTTGCGTTTCAAGTGGGCTGTAACGTTGACCACGGCCGCCAGGGGCCATCCCCCAAGTGGCCTCGGCTTGCCCTGTGCTGCCTTTGGAAAGGGTCAGCCCGTTTTGGTGCAAAGGGCCAGGCTCTGAGCAGAAAGAGGGAGAAGTTGCGTACCGTCGGCACTGCCCGCACGGGAAGGGGCCTCCCGCCGAAGGGGCCGGCTGGGGCGGTTGGCAGCAGGGACACTCGGCGTTGCGGGCCCTCCTGCGGCTTCTCTTCCCTGTGTCCCCATGCTCCTTTCTGGGAGGGCTTTTGCTGCTCTTTGCTTCGCCCACACTCTGGAAATCAAAGAATCCTTCTCAGTTTCTCCTTCTTCTCACAAAGCTGGAAATCAGAGCGTCCAGCGCAAAAATCTCTTGGCCTAAGCAAATTCCTCCAAACCATGAAGAGCTGAGAAAATGCCTGCCTTGGGCGGTGGGCTGTGGCGGGGTGCCAACACAGCCCCTTGGAGGAAGAAAAGAAAAAGCACCTCCTTTCTAGTGCCCAGAGGGAGGGGATTCATGTGGGTATCTGTAGTTCTATGTTTCTTATTTACACCTCTCTGCCTCCTATCTCTTTGTCTCTATTTTCTCTCCACGAATGCCTAGGGAAAGGGTTTTAAATTCAGTCCGGTTAGTGAAGACACGTGGCTACCCCGTTTCTACTACCCAAAATGATCTCTTTCTCTGTGAACCAAATATCCGGTTTGCCGGTAAGGAAAGTCTGAGCGGAGACACAGCACCGGCAGGTCCTTTCTGGCCGGAAGGCTGGGATGCTAGAGAAGATGCCTGAAAATGTGCAGCATCTCCGTCAAGGCAGGCAGGATTGGTGGTGTTAGCAAGGGGGCGGGGGGAGGGTTGGGGGGAATTTGAGGACCAGATTGGAATCAGCGAGGGTGCCAGCCCTTGAGAAACCAGTCTAGAGAGCATGCAAGCCCATTTTGGTGAAGGTACTGCTTTGCCGGGTCAAAGTTGTGCTCCAGAACTGCCTATTCCAGAGCAGCAGCCCAATGAAGCTCTGGGCAGCATCTGCTGTGCCTTTCCCGGGGCACGGGACGATGTGATGCTGGCAGAGCGGTGGCTCGCATGGCTCGCCGGCGGGTTTTGTCCCCCCTTCTCCCTCTCGCTTGACCCTCCTGCTTGTCTTGGATGTCCTCCCACTCACCTGAGCAAGAGTGCTGTCAAGTTTGTGTTCTTTTTTCCAGGAGTAGTAGTACTCCACACACTGTGCCACAGTCTTGCTCTGAACCTGTTGAGAAGAGAAAAAGAAGGAATCTGAAATGGCCGTGGTGCAGGGTGCGTTGGAGTAAAAGCAGAGTATGGGGTAAAGTAGCAAGTAAAATCATGGAGCAAATTGAGTAGGGCATAAAATGCAGGAACTAGGGAATAGAAGAGGCGTTATGCCACGTAGAAAGCCGTGTCTTGTGCTACGTAACGGATAAGAGATGTAATGCACAGATCACCAACAAATCCATCTAGCACAGTTGTTCTTTCCCGCGTTCCCTCCAGCTGTCCCAGCACAATGTGTTGAGGAAGCAGCAGTAAGTAGCAGCAGCAGCAGACGCATGAGACAAGTGGGGCAGAATGAATCTTTGTCTTCCAAAGGAGCTTGGAGAAAAGGGCCGGAGAGGCAGACTCACGGCTTTCAAGCAGGCCTTGTATGGGCAGGAAACGGATGTCCCGTTTCTTGGTAATTTGAATATTTTTGGTATTTGGGAAGAGAGAGACTGAATTCCAGGATCTGGTCCCAGGAATAACGCACTTTTCCTTCTGATGATCTGCCAGGGTAAAGAGTGTCCTATGGCTTTACCTGCTTCTGGATGAGATGAAAATCCTTGCCATAGCTGTGAAAAGCCTTCTGGAAGGACTCCTCCTCCTCAGGTGTCCATCTATCAGAGCCTGGCAATAAAAAGCAGCAGGCAAATTGATCCCTGTAGCCACTCGGAGTAGAACCCACTGGCCGCCAAAAGGAATCCACTGGCGCCATCCATCCTATCCTTCACCTGTGTACATGTGTGGTCCCTCAGAAAGCAAGGAAGACACGAGCAGGCATTGCCCAGGGCAGAAAGCATGGAAAACAAGTAAAGCTGAAGGACTAGACGCTGCTGCTTTGCCCGCCCCCAGAGAAGACGAGACCTTGTGCCGGTTTTACTCGTTTCAGCCTAAACGCTTGGCGTGGCAATGAAGGGGACGGCAGCAGGTGTCAGTGAAGGAACAAGCTCTGCTTTGTTGCTTACCTGCGTAATGGTAATCAGCCAAGGGATGGCCTTGAGGTGTGGCAGGCCCCCCTGAGAGCAGCATCTCCAGAGCCTCCTGCAAGATCAAAGGGGAAAAGGCTTTAGCTGCCCCACCACATGGAAAGGAACCAAAGAAAGGTCAAGGCTGCCTTTCAGCTACTTTGCCTCTTGAGGCATTCAGTCCACTGGATGGCATCTGGGTCAGACACGGTTACTTGCTGCCAATGCCTCGATTTTGCCGCCCAACCCTTTGATCGTGCTCCCCAAGAGTGGCATGTGGCTCACCAGCTCCCTGATTTTGCTCCTCCCGCACCCAGAACTGCCTCAGCTTGCTGAGGCTTCTGGAAATTTCCCCTCAGTGCAGGCCAAAATGTCTTTGAGAGCACAGGTGCCCAGGAGATGTGCAAGGTAACAGGCTGCGGCACCCTGCGCCGGTGCCTCCAGGAGAGATGTTCTCCCTGCTCGAGCCATTTGGGCTCAGCCCTGGCACCAGTGGAGGAGACCGAGCAGGCAGCAAGTGCTCGGCTTCCTGCAGTGAACTGCCTTCTTGCAAGAGCAGCCAGGAAAGGCTGTCGCGCTGGCCGGGCCTTATTCATTGTTCCCTGTGCGCTCTTCTGTGCGCCCAAGCAGCCGCTTCTTACTGGAACGCTGCCGCGTGCCTGGTGCAGGCAGTGCAGGGCGCGCTCCAGGTTAGCTGCTGCCCTGGGAAGGCCACGGGAGCTGGCCATGTCCAACAGTTCTCTCACTGCAAGCACAAGGAAAACCCGCCGAGAGTCAGGCTTGAGCCAAGAAAGGGGAAAGCTTGAGATACAAGGGAGAAGGAAAGCACAGGAGCTAAAGACAGCAGGTTGGAGAGCATGGAAAGGCTAGCAAAGAAAGAAAGAAAGAAAGAAAGAAAGAAAGAAAGAAAGAAAGAAAGAAAGGGGCAGCTGAACCAGGGGCCTGCACAATGCTGGCTCTCCCTCCAAAGCAGCTTTTGTAAACGGAGGACGGCGGGGCCCATCTCCCTTCTTCGGGTGGCAAACGTCCCTGACCAACGTGGAGAGCAGGAAAGTTGTTCTTTGTCCTGCTCTGCTGCACAAGCAGAGCATTCTCCTTGCCTCTAACACGGCCACGCGGGAAGATGGGCGAGACAAGGAGAGAAGCAGAGCGTGCCAAAAGCTGCCTTTTTGGCAAAACGGGAGCGTTTTACACCCCCAAATATCTCAGGGCTGGAAGGAAAGCTTGACAGCTACCTCTGTCAGGTTTGTCCATGTCAGAGTCATCTTCCCCGCAGGGCTTCCAGACCAGGGATGCAGGCTCTTCATCGTCGCTTGGTGCTCTGCTCTGCAGCTCGGGGAGTTCGGCCTGAAAGTCACTGCCAACGTTGATGCGTCTAAAAGAAAGAAGGAAGGGGAGGTAAGAGAGGCAAGTGCTCAGGAGACACGTCCCCGTGGACCCACGGGCTTGGGCCAATCCCACCCCGACACTGAAATCGCAGCTGTGCTCCTCGCCATGGCTCAAGTTTGCCGTCCTGTAATGCCTATGCCAAAACTCACGGCCGAAGGTGGGCTCTTGCTTTCCTTTTCATTGTGCCTCTCCTTTCCGCCTGGAAGAGACAGAAAGGATGCTGCAGATAAAAATGCTTCTGCCCACAGGTGTCCGTAGCCTTCCTTCTCATGCTCATGCTGGCCAACCAGAAAATCCTCTGTCCCAGCTGGCCTCAGTTGGGTGGAATTGCAAGTGGCAAAGAAGAAACTCTAGCAAGACATTAAAACATAATGTGCCTGCAACTGATGAAAGTGTGCAGGTATATAAGGATGGCTGAAAGCTGACTGTTTTCTGTAGGTGAAAGGCAGTCTTGGAAGGGAAGCCCGTGCAACTGCTTGCATGCCCTGAACACCAGGGATCACAGAGGAGAAGTCCTATCTTTCTGGTTCCTAAAGCTTTGCAGGAGGGCTGAGCAGAGCCAGGGCCCAACAGGATTTGTTGACACTGAAGCCCTGAAGTGCTCAGTAATGACCAGATAGTTTGGGGGTCAGCACAGCATAGTTTTAGGACTTCCGTGGCTCCCAAGAGCTTTTATGCGGGTCATCAGTGGACGAGAATGTGGAACTGCCCCGTGACTGCTCTCTACGTCCTCTAGGGAAAGGTCTGTATTTCAGCTGGAGAAGCTGGACGCCTCTTTCGTGCGTCAACTCATCTTGGGAAAATGACCACAGGCCAGGTGTGTCATGGTTGGTGAGACAGCCAGCTGGAGCCTCCTGCCTTTCTCTTAGTGCTTTGAGGACAACGGGGCATTTCCTTACCTTGGACGGTCCCAAAGTGCTGTGGGGATGCCTGGCGGCGGACAAGGAGATGAGGATGTGGGTCCAGAGGCCAGCTGTGGCGCTGAGGCCAGGAGGTGTCTGCTCAGGGACAGCCCAGGAGCAGATGGTGCAGCTGCTGCTCCACCGCTGGTGCACCAGTGTTCCAGCAAGAGCCGCAGGAGTGGAAGACAACGACAGTTGCTACGGGAACAGCCCAACATTCCATGCAGAACCCCAGGGCACCCAGGGGACGCAAACAGGGATGGGCCAGCTTTGCCTCTTCTGCTGCTTCTGGTGCAAGCTTGCTCCGAGCACCTTCCCGTTGGGGCATTTCTCGTCAGTCCTCTGGACGGGGCAAAGCAGCGCAGGGACAGCTCTGGGTCTTCTTCTCTGTGCTTGTCTGGAAGGCGCCTGCAGCTGCAGCTGCGCAGGAGCCTGGCTCTGTCAGAGGAGCCCGACCGCATTGGCTGCACTGGAGAAGCAGAAGCACTCGTGCTGCTGGCTCTCCTGCGGCTCGCAGGGGAGCAAGAGACTGCAAGGTGTCCCGTGGAGAGCCAAGTGCAAAGCTTTCTCTGCCAGTGGAGGCATCCATCCTGCCCCTTTCTAAATTGTCTGCTGCCTAATAAAGTGGCTTGGTGTTTTCCCTCCTTCGGGCTGCTGAGCTGGTCTCTCGCCTCAACACTCATTCCTTGAAACGGGGACAAACAGGATGTTTTCCAGGGCAATTGGTGGGGACAGCCCACCAGCAAATAAATCCTTAGCAAAGAGCTCATGCAGAATTGCTCGGCCTTTCTTCCAGCTCCCTTGAAGGAGCCAGATGTTGGTCTCAAAAGCCTGGGGGATTCGTCTAGGAGGCAGACAGTAACAGAATTACTTTTTCACACCAACAGCCTTCCCATTATTTTAGTACGGAGGTCCCAGATATGGCAAAACCCAGCGGGTTTTCCTGCTCTCCTGCCTGCTGTTAAGCTAAAGCAAATGTTGCTTCCGTAGCAGGGTGCTTGTTACAGACACACACACACACACACACACACACACACACACACACACACACAGCCAGCCACCAGCAAAGGGAGGGGGAGGCTGTAACAAGGTCCCCTGCAAAGCAGATACTTTGTAGGCTCCAAATCCCGCCTGCACCTGCTCCATCAGAAAAGGGCCATGTTGTCCCTTGTGTCAGTGTCCCGGAGGCAGCCTGGGAATTGCCCCGGCCCGTCCCTGGCCGCACCTCCATCCTCCCCAGCCCCGGCTCCCAAAGCTTTGGCAGGCAGTGCCATTTACTGGGCCACATAAAGGAGGGACTTGGAGGCTTCTTTGGTGCAAATAGCAAAGCTGTGAGAAGTGAGAGGAGAATGTTCACAGCCGCTTTGCTTCAGCTAAGGAGGTTGGTGGAGCCCCAGAGCGGGCCGCCGATCCTTGAAAGAGAAGCTGAAACGCAACTACTCATTTCTTTGTAGTGCATGTGCTGGTTGTTAACGTTCCAGAATCGGAGAGGTTAGAAAAGTCCTGCAAGGTGCTCAAGCCCATCTGTCCAGCAAAACTGAACAAAGCTTTGTTGCTGGGTGACAGAAGGCACTAAAAGGGGCAGCTTTGATCCCTCGGCGCATCATGAGACAAGGCCAGTCCTTTAGACCCGATTCATTGAATTCAACAAAGGCTCCCTTTCCACTCCCAGCTGAGATTTTTAGGAATCAAAGGATGCAAGCCCACCGTTAGTCCACTGGCAGTAATGGGGACACACCTGTGTAAGTCCCGCCAGCTGAGCAAGGGGCCGTGCCTGCGGGAGGAGGCACGTGCCCACATTCTTGTCTCGGGGCAGATGCTTGGGCTTGCAGCACCAAAGAAATGCAACGAACATTGAGCCGTTTCAGACAGACAAAAAAAGACAAAATGCAACAAACTTTGGTTTAATGAACAAGACAGCTTTTGTCTTAACAAAGGCAAAATGACGAAACAGGGAGCATAGCCAATAACACCAAATCTCTTACATTGACTGATAAATCTAACTACTAACAATTGCTACTAACTACTAACAAGTTTTTTACTAATACTAATGCATCTTAGCTCGTCAAGAGAGAAATGCCTATCTAGTAAACTACACAGAAGAATTAACAGCCCTAAAACTTCAGGAACTATCTTATCTCTATCTAGTCCTCTTGACGGCTGACTCTTGCTAGCCCTGCCAGCCAGCTCGTAGCTGCAGGGCTAATTTGGTCTTTTCTTCTTAGCGAGAGCCTCTGCTTCCTTCCGTGGGCGATGTCTTCTCCTGTGCGCGTTCCTTTCCTTCACGGTTGCAAACACCCTGGAAGGCAGGAAACAAAGCATCCACTGTCAATTCAACACACACCATTAAACCAAGCTCCCAGTTCTCTGTTGCTCTATATGAATGTCAGTCTTTTCAGGCTGCGACACCTTTGTAACTTGATCAGCACCCTGACCGTTTCTTGTTTCAGTTCCTTCCAATTTTGTCCTCTTTTTGCTTCATCCTACTTTGAATTCCAGCAGCACCACCCAAGCAAGCTTTGGTGTGCCTATTCCCACTTGTAAGAATTGTGCCTTGCTGGGGCGCGGCAAGGCTTCCGTCCAAATGCTGGGGTTTAACTGAGCTCTTTGCGTTTCAAGTGGGCTGTAACGTTGACCACGGCCGCCAGGGGCCATCCCCCAAGTGGCCTCGGCTTGCCCTGTGCTGCCTTTGGAAAGGGTCAGCCCGTTTTGGTGCAAAGGGCCAGGCTCTGAGCAGAAAGAGGGAGAAGTTGCGTACCGTCGGCACTGCCCGCACGGGAAGGGGCCTCCCGCCGAAGGGGCCGGCTGGGGCGGTTGGCAGCAGGGACACTCGGCGTTGCGGGCCCTCCTGCGGCTTCTCTTCCCTGTGTCCCCATGCTCCTTTCTGGGAGGGCTTTTGCTGCTCTTTGCTTCGCCCACACTCTGGAAATCAAAGAATCCTTCTCAGTTTCTCCTTCTTCTCACAAAGCTGGAAATCAGAGCGTCCAGCGCAAAAATCTCTTGGCCTAAGCAAATTCCTCCAAACCATGAAGAGCTGAGAAAATGCCTGCCTTGGGCGGTGGGCTGTGGCGGGGTGCCAACACAGCCCCTTGGAGGAAGAAAAGAAAAAGCACCTCCTTTCTAGTGCCCAGAGGGAGGGGATTCATGTGGGTATCTGTAGTTCTATGTTTCTTATTTACACCTCTCTGCCTCCTATCTCTTTGTCTCTATTTTCTCTCCACGAATGCCTAGGGAAAGGGTTTTAAATTCAGTCCGGTTAGTGAAGACACGTGGCTACCCCGTTTCTACTACCCAAAATGATCTCTTTCTCTGTGAACCAAATATCCGGTTTGCCGGTAAGGAAAGTCTGAGCGGAGACACAGCACCGGCAGGTCCTTTCTGGCCGGAAGGCTGGGATGCTAGAGAAGATGCCTGAAAATGTGCAGCATCTCCGTCAAGGCAGGCAGGATTGGTGGTGTTAGCAAGGGGGCGGGGGGAGGGTTGGGGGGAATTTGAGGACCAGATTGGAATCAGCGAGGGTGCCAGCCCTTGAGAAACCAGTCTAGAGAGCATGCAAGCCCATTTTGGTGAAGGTACTGCTTTGCCGGGTCAAAGTTGTGCTCCAGAACTGCCTATTCCAGAGCAGCAGCCCAATGAAGCTCTGGGCAGCATCTGCTGTGCCTTTCCCGGGGCACGGGACGATGTGATGCTGGCAGAGCGGTGGCTCGCATGGCTCGCCGGCGGGTTTTGTCCCCCCTTCTCCCTCTCGCTTGACCCTCCTGCTTGTCTTGGATGTCCTCCCACTCACCTGAGCAAGAGTGCTGTCAAGTTTGTGTTCTTTTTTCCAGGAGTAGTAGTACTCCACACACTGTGCCACAGTCTTGCTCTGAACCTGTTGAGAAGAGAAAAAGAAGGAATCTCAAATGGCCGTGGTGCAGGGTGCGTTGGAGTAAAAGCAGAGTATGGGGTAAAGTAGCAAGTAAAATCATGGAGCAAATTGAGTAGGGCATAAAATGCAGGAACTAGGGAATAGAAGAGGCGTTATGCCACGTAGAAAGCCGTGTCTTGTGCTACGTAACGGATAAGAAATGTAATGCACAGATCACCAACAAATCCATCTAGCACAGTTGTTCTTTCCCGCGTTCCCTCCAGCTGTCCCAGCACAATGTGTTGAGGAAGCAGCAGTAAGTAGCAGCAGCAGCAGACGCATGAGACAAGTGGGGCAGAATGAATCTTTGTCTTCCAAAGGAGCTTGGAGAAAAGGGCCGGAGAGGCAGACTCACGGCTTTCAAGCAGGCCTTGTATGGGCAGGAAACGGATGTCCCGTTTCTTGGTAATTTGAATATTTTTGGTATTTGGGAAGAGAGAGACTGAATTCCAGGATCTGGTCCCAGGAATAACGCACATTTCCTTCTGATGATCTGCCAGGGTAAAGAGTGTCCTATGGCTTTACCTGCTTCTGGATGAGATGAAAATCCTTGCCATAGCTGTGAAAAGCCTTCTGGAAGGACTCCTCCTCCTCAGGTGTCCATCTATCAGAGCCTGGCAATAAAAAGCAGCAGGCAAATTGATCCCTGTAGCCACTCAGAGTAGAACCCACTGGCCGCCAAAAGGAATCCACTGGCGCCATCCATCCTATCCTTCACCTGTGTACATGTGTGGTCCCTCAGAAAGCAAGGAAGACACGAGCAGGCATTGCCCAGGGCAGAAAGCATGGAAAACAAGTAAAGCTGAAGGACTAGACGCTGCTGCTTTGCCCGCCCCCAGAGAAGACGAGACCTTGTGCCGGTTTTACTCGTTTCAGCCTAAACGCTTGGCGTGGCAATGAAGGGGACGGCAGCAGGTGTCAGTGAAGGAACAAGCTCTGCTTTGTTGCTTACCTGCGTAATGGTAATCAGCCAAGGGATGGCCTTGAGGTGTGGCAGGCCCCCCTGAGAGCAGCATCTCCAGAGCCTCCTGCAAGATCAAAGGGGAAAAGGCTTTAGCTGCCCCACCACATGGAAAGGAACCAAAGAAAGGTCAAGGCTGCCTTTCAGCTACTTTGCCTCTTGAGGCATTCAGTCCACTGGATGGCATCTGGGTCAGACACGGTTACTTGCTGCCAATGCCTCGATTTTGCCGCCCAACCCTTTGATCGTGCCCCCCAAGAGTGGCATGTGGCTCACCAGCTCCCTGATTTTGCTCCTCCCGCACCCAGAACTGCCTCAGCTTGCTGAGGCTTCTGGAAATTTCCCCTCAGTGCAGGCCAAAATGTCTTTGAGAGCACAGGTGCCCAGGAGATGTGCAAGGTAACAGGCTGCGGCACCCTGCGCCGGTGCCTCCAGGAGAGATGTTCTCCCTGCTCGAGCCATTTGGGCTCAGCCCTGGCACCAGTGGAGGAGACCGAGCAGGCAGCAAGTGCTCGGCTTCCTGCAGTGAACTGCCTTCTTGCAAGAGCAGCCAGGAAAGGCTGTCGCGCTGGCCGGGCCTTATTCATTGTTCCCTGTGCGCTCTTCTGTGCGCCCAAGCAGCCGCTTCTTACCGGAACGCTGCCGCGTGCCTGGTGCAGGCAGTGCAGGGCGCGCTCCAGGTTAGCTGCTGCCCTGGGAAGGCCACGGGAGCTGGCCATGTCCAACAGTTCTCTCACTGCAAGCACAAGGAAAACCCGCCGAGAGTCAGGCTTGAGCCAAGAAAGGGGAAAGCTTGAGATACAAGGGAGAAGGAAAGCACAGGAGCTAAAGACAGCAGGTTGGAGAGCATGGAAAGGCTAGCAAAGAAAGAAAGAAAGAAAGAAAGAAAGAAAGAAAGAAAGAAAGGGGCAGCTGAACCAGGGGCCTGCACAATGCTGGCTCTCCCTCCAAAGCAGCTTTTGTAAACGGAGGACGGCGGGGCCCATCTCCCTTCTTCGGGTGGCAAACGTCCCTGACCAACGTGGAGAGCAGGAAAGTTGTTCTTTGTCCTGCTCTGCTGCACAAGCAGAGCATTCTCCTTGCCTCTAACACGGCCACGCGGGAAGATGGGCGAGACAAGGAGAGAAGCAGAGCGTGCCAAAAGCTGCCTTTTTGGCAAAACGGGAGCGTTTTACACCCCCAAATATCTCAGGGCTGGAAGGAAAGCTTGACAGCTACCTCTGTCAGGTTTGTCCATGTCAGAGTCATCTTCCCCGCAGGGCTTCCAGACCAGGGATGCAGGCTCTTCATCGTCGCTTGGTGCTCTGCTCTGCAGCTCGGGGAGCTCGGCCTGAAAGTCACTGCCAACGTTGATGCGTCTAAAAGAAAGAAGGAAGGGGAGGTAAGAGAGGCAAGTGCTCAGGAGACACATCCCCGTGGACCCACGGGCTTGGGCCAATCCCACCCCGACACTGAAATCGCAGCTGTGCTCCTCGCCATGGCTCAAGTTTGCCGTCCTGTAATGCCTATGCCAAAACTCACGGCCGAAGGTGGGCTCTTGCTTTCCTTTTCATTGTGCCTCTCCTTTCCGCCTGGAAGAGACAAAAAGGATGCTGCAGATAAAAATGCTTCTTCCCACAGGTGTCCGTCGCCTTCCTTCTCATGCTCATGCTGGCCAACCAGAAAATCCTCTGTCCCAGCTGGCCTCAGTTGGGTGGAATTGCAAGTGGCAAAGAAGAAACTCTAGCAAGACATTAAAACATAATGTGCCTGCAACTGATGAAAGTGTGCAGGTATATAAGGATGGCTGAAAGCTGACTGTTTTCTGTAGGTGAAAGGCAGTCTTGGAAGGGAAGCCCGTGCAACTGCTTGCATGCCCTGAACACCAGGGATCACAGAGGAGAAGTCCCATCTTTCTGGTTCCTAAAGCTTTGCAGGAGGGCTGAGCAGAGCCAGGGCCCAACAGGATTTGTTGACACTGAAGCCCTGAAGTGCTCAGTAATGACCAGATAGTTTGGGGGTCAGCACAGCATAGTTTTAGGACTTCCGTGGCTCCCAAGAGCTTTTATGCGGGTCATCAGTGGACGAGAATGTGGAACTGCCCCGTGACTGCTCTCTACGTCCTCTAGGGAAAGGTCTGTATTTCAGCTGGAGAAGCTGGACGCCTCTTTCGTGCGTCAACTCATCTTGGGAAAATGACCACAGGCCAGGTGTGTCATGGTTGGTGAGACAGCCAGCTGGAGCCTCCTGCCTTTCTCTTAGTGCTTTGAGGACAACGGGGCATTTCCTTACCTTGGACGGTCCCAAAGTGCTGTGGGGATGCCTGGCGGCGGACAAGGAGATGAGGATGTGGGTCCAGAGGCCAGCTGTGGCGCTGAGGCCAGGAGGTGTCTGCTCAGGGACAGCCCAGGAGCAGATGGTGCAGCTGCTGCTCCACCGCTGGTGCACCAGTGTTCCAGCAAGAGCCGCAGGAGTGGAAGACAACGACAGTTGCTACGGGAACAGCCCAACATTCCATGCAGAACCCCAGGGCACCCAGGGGACGCAAACAGGGATGGGCCAGCTTTGCCTCTTCTGCTGCTTCTGGTGCAAGCTTGCTCCGAGCACCTTCCCGTTGGGGCATTTCTCGTCAGTCCTCTGGACGGGGCAAAGCAGCCAAGGACAGCTCTGGGTCTTCTTCTCTGTGCTTGTCTGGAAGGCGCCTGCAGCTGCAGCTGCGCAGGAGCCTGGCTCTGTCAGAGGAGCCCGACCGCATTGGCTGCACTGGAGAAGCAGAAGCACTCGTGCTGCTGGCTCTCCTGCGGCTCGCAGGGGAGCAAGAGACTGCAAGGTGTCCCGTGGAGAGCCAAGTGCAAAGCTTTCTCTGCCAGTGGAGGCATCCATCCTGCCCCTTTCTAAATTGTCTGCTGCCTAATAAAGTGGCTTGGTGTTTTCCCTCCTTCGGGCTGCTGAGCTGGTCTCTCGCCTCAACACTCATTCCTTGAAACGGGGACAAACAGGATGTTTTCCAGGGCAATTGGTGGGGACAGCCCACCAGCAAATAAATCCTTAGCAAAGAGCTCATGCAGAATTGCTCGGCCTTTCTTCCAGCTCCCTTGAAGGAGCCAGATGTTGGTCTCAAAAGCCTGGGGGATTCGTCTAGGAGGCAGACAGTAACAGAATTACTTTTTCACACCAACAGCCTTCCCATTATTTTAGTACGGAGGTCCCAGATATGGCAAAACCCAGCGGGTTTTCCTGCTCTCCTGCCTGCTGTTAAGCTAAAGCAAATGTTGCTTCCCTAGCAGGGTGCTTGTTACAGACACACACACACACACACACACACACACACAGCCAGCCACCAGCAAAGGGAGGGGGAGGCTGTAACAAGGTCCCCTGCAAAGCAGATACTTTGTAGGCTCCAAATCCCGCCTGCACCTGCTCCATCAGAAAAGGGCCATGTTGTCCCTTGTGTCAGTGTCCCGGAGGCAGCCTGGGAATTGCCCCGGCCCGTCCCTGGCCGCACCTCCATCCTCCCCAGCCCCGGCTCCCAAAGCTTTGGCAGGCAGTGCCATTTACTGGGCCACATAAAGGAGGGACTTGGAGGCTTCTTTGGTGCAAATAGCAAAGCTGTGAGAAGTGAGAGGAGAATGTTCACAGCCGCTTTGCTTCAGCTAAGGAGGTTGGTGGAGCCCCAGAGCGGGCCGCCGATCCTTGAAAGAGAAGCTGAAACGCAACTACTCATTTCTTTGTAGTGCATGTGCTGGTTGTTAACGTTCCAGAATCGGAGAGGTTAGAAAAGTCCTGCAAGGTGCTCAAGCCCATCTGTCCAGCAAAACTGAACAAAGCTTTGTTGCTGGGTGACAGAAGGCACTAAAAGGGGCAGCTTTGATCCCTCCGCGCATCATGAGACAAGGCCAGTCCTTTAGACCCGATTCATTGAATTCAACAAAGGCTCCCTTTCCACTCCCAGCTGAGATTTTTAGGAATCAAAGGATGCAAGCCCACCGTTAGTCCACTGGCAGTAATGGGGACACACCTGTGTAAGTCCCGCCAGCTGAGCAAGGGGCCGTGCCTGCGGGAGGAGGCACGTGCCCACATTCTTGTCTCGGGGCAGATGCTTGGGCTTGCAGCACCAAAGAAATGCAACGAACATTGAGCCGTTTCAGACAGACAAAAAAAGACAAAATGCAACAAACTTTGGTTTAATGAACAAGACAGCTTTTGTCTTAACAAAGGCAAAATGACGAAACAGGGAGCATAGCCAATAACACCAAATCTCTTACATTGACTGATAAATCTAACTACTAACAATTGCTACTAACTACTAACAAGTTTTTTACTAATACTAATGCATCTTAGCTCGTCAAGAGAGAAATGCCTATCTAGTAAACTACACAGAAGAATTAACAGCCCTAAAACTTCAGGAACTATCTTATCTCTATCTAGTCCTCTTGACGGCTGACTCTTGCTAGCCCTGCCAGCCAGCTCGTAGCTGCAGGGCTAATTTGGTCTTTTCTTCTTAGCGAGAGCCTCTGCTTCCTTCCGTGGGCGATGTCTTCTCCTGTGCGCGTTCCTTTCCTTCACGGTTGCAAACACCCTGGAAGGCAGGAAACAAAGCATCCACTGTCAATTCAACACACACCATTAAACCAAGCTCCCAGTTCTCTGTTGCTCTATATGAATGTCAGTCTTTTCAGGCTGCGACACCTTTGTAACTTGATCAGCACCCTGACCGTTTCTTGTTTCAGTTCCTTGCAATTTTGTCCTCTTTTTGCTTCATCCTACTTTGAATTCCAGCAGCACCACCCAAGCAAGCTTTGGTGTGCCTATTCCCACTTGTAAGAATTGTGCCTTGCTGGGGCGCGGCAAGGCTTCCGTCCAAATGCTGGGGTTTAACTGAGCTCTTTGCGTTTCAAGTGGGCTGTAACGTTGACCACGGCCGCCAGGGGCCATCCCCCAAGTGGCCTCGGCTTGCCCTGTGCTGCCTTTGGAAAGGGTCAGCCCGTTTTGGTGCAAAGGGCCAGGCTCTGAGCAGAAAGAGGGAGAAGTTGCGTACCGTCGGCACTGCCCGCACGGGAAGGGGCCTCCCGCCGAAGGGGCCGGCTGGGGCGGTTGGCAGCAGGGACACTCGGCGTTGCGGGCCCTCCTGCGGCTTCTCTTCCCTGTGTCCCCATGCTCCTTTCTGGGAGGGCTTTTGCTGCTCTTTGCTTCGCCCACACTCTGGAAATCAAAGAATCCTTCTCAGTTTCTCCTTCTTCTCACAAAGCTGGAAATCAGAGCGTCCAGCGCAAAAATCTCTTGGCCTAAGCAAATTCCTCCAAACCATGAAGAGCTGAGAAAATGCCTGCCTTGGGCGGTGGGCTGTGGCGGGGTGCCAACACAGCCCCTTGGAGGAAGAAAAGAAAAAGCACCTCCTTTCTAGTGCCCAGAGGGAGGGGATTCATGTGGGTATCTGTAGTTCTATGTTTCTTATTTACACCTCTCTGCCTCCTATCTCTTTGTCTCTATTTTCCCTCCACGAATGCCTAGGGAAAGGGTTTTAAATTCAGTCCGGTTAGTGAAGACACGTGGCTACCCCGTTTCTACTACCCAAAATGATCTCTTTCTCTGTGAACCAAATATCCGGTTTGCCGGTAAGGAAAGTCTGAGCGGAGACACAGCACCGGCAGGTCCTTTCTGGCCGGAAGGCTGGGATGCTAGAGAAGATGCCTGAAAATGTGCAGCATCTCCGTCAAGGCAGGCAGGATTGGTGGTGTTAGCAAGGGGGCGGGGGGAGGGTTGGGGGGAATTTGAGGACCAGATTGGAATCAGCGAGGGTGCCAGCCCTTGAGAAACCAGTCTAGAGAGCATGCAAGCCCATTTTGGTGAAGGTACTGCTTTGCCGGGTCAAAGTTGTGCTCCAGAACTGCCTATTCCAGAGCAGCAGCCCAATGAAGCTCTGGGCAGCATCTGCTGTGCCTTTCCCGGGGCACGGGACGATGTGATGCTGGCAGAGCGGTGGCTCGCATGGCTCGCCGGCGGGTTTTGTCCCCCCTTCTCCCTCTCGCTTGACCCTCCTGCTTGTCTTGGATGTCCTCCCACTGACCTGAGCAAGAGTGCTGTCAAGTTTGTGTTCTTTTTTCCAGGAGTAGTAGTACTCCACACACTGTGCCACAGTCTTGCTCTGAACCTGTTGAGAAGAGAAAAAGAAGGAATCTCAAATGGCCGTGGTGCAGGGTGCGTTGGAGTAAAAGCAGAGTATGGGGTAAAGTAGCAAGTAAAATCATGGAGCAAATTGAGTAGGGCATAAAATGCAGGAACTAGGGAATAGAAGAGGCGTTATGCCACGTAGAAAGCCGTGTCTTGTGCTACGTAACGGATAAGAAATGTAATGCACAGATCACCAACAAATCCATCTAGCACAGTTGTTCTTTCCCGCGTTCCCTCCAGCTGTCCCAGCACAATGTGTTGAGGAAGCAGCAGTAAGTAGCAGCAGCAGCAGACGCATGAGACAAGTGGGGCAGAATGAATCTTTGTCTTCCAAAGGAGCTTGGAGAAAAGGGCCGGAGAGGCAGACTCACGGCTTTCAAGCAGGCCTTGTATGGGCAGGAAACGGATGTCCCGTTTCTTGGTAATTTGAATATTTTTGGTATTTGGGAAGAGAGAGACTGAATTCCAGGATCTGGTCCCAGGAATAACGCACATTTCCTTCTGATGATCTGCCAGGGTAAAGAGTGTCCTATGGCTTTACCTGCTTCTGGATGAGATGAAAATCCTTGCCATAGCTGTGAAAAGCCTTCTGGAAGGACTCCTCCTCCTCAGGTGTCCATCTATCAGAGCCTGGCAATAAAAAGCAGCAGGCAAATTGATCCCTGTAGCCACTCAGAGTAGAACCCACTGGCCGCCAAAAGGAATCCACTGGCGCCATCCATCCTATCCTTCACCTGTGTACATGTGTGGTCCCTCAGAAAGCAAGGAAGACACGAGCAGGCATTGCCCAGGGCAGAAAGCACGGAAAACAAGTAAAGCTGAAGGACTAGACGCTGCTGCTTTGCCCGCCCCCAGAGAAGACGAGACCTTGTGCCGGTTTTACTCGTTTCAGCCTAAACGCTTGGCGTGGCAATGAAGGGGACGGCAGCAGGTGTCAGTGAAGGAACAAGCTCTGCTTTGTTGCTTACCTGCGTAATGGTAATCAGCCAAGGGATGGCCTTGAGGTGTGGCAGGCCCCCCTGAGAGCAGCATCTCCAGAGCCTCCTGCAAGATCAAAGGGGAAAAGGCTTTAGCTGCCCCACCACATGGAAAGGAACCAAAGAAAGGTCAAGGCTGCCTTTCAGCTACTTTGCCTCTTGAGGCATTCAGTCCACTGGATGGCATCTGGGTCAGACACGGTTACTTGCTGCCAATGCCTCGATTTTGCCGCCCAACCCTTTGATCGCGCTCCCCAAGAGTGGCATGTGGCTCACCAGCTCCCTGATTTTGCTCCTCCCGCACCCAGAACTGCCTCAGCTTGCTGAGGCTTCTGGAAATTTCCCCTCAGTGCAGGCCAAAATGTCTTTGAGAGCACAGGTGCCCAGGAGATGTGCAAGGTAACAGGCTGCGGCACCCTGCGCCGGTGCCTCCAGGAGAGATGTTCTCCCTGCTCGAGCCATTTGGGCTCAGCCCTGGCACCAGTGGAGGAGACCGAGCAGGCAGCAAGTGCTCGGCTTCCTGCAGTGAACTGCCTTCTTGCAAGAGCAGCCAGGAAAGGCTGTCGCGCTGGCCGGGCCTTATTCATTGTTCCCTGTGCGCTCTTCTGTGCGCCCAAGCAGCCGCTTCTTACCGGAACGCTGCCGCGTGCCTGGTGCAGGCAGTGCAGGGCGCGCTCCAGGTTAGCTGCTGCCCTGGGAAGGCCACGGGAGCTGGCCATGTCCAACAGTTCTCTCACTGCAAGCACAAGGAAAACCCGCCGAGAGTCAGGCTTGAGCCAAGAAAGGGGAAAGCTTGAGATACAAGGGAGAAGGAAAGCACAGGAGCTAAAGACAGCAGGTTGGAGAGCATGGAAAGGCTAGCAAAGAAAGAAAGAAAGAAAGAAAGAAAGAAAGAAAGAAAGAAAGAAAGAAAGAGGCAGCTGAACCAGGGGCCTGCACAATGCTGGCTCTCCCTCCAAAGCAGCTTTTGTAAACGGAGGACGGCGGGGCCCATCTCCCTTCTTCGGGTGGCAAACGTCCCTGACCAACGTGGAGAGCAGGAAAGTTGTTCTTTGTCCTGCTCTGCTGCACAAGCAGAGCATTCTCCTTGCCTCTAACACGGCCACGCGGGAAGATGGGCGAGACAAGGAGAGAAGCAGAGCGTGCCAAAAGCTGCCTTTTTGGCAAAACGGGAGCGTTTTACACCCCCAAATATCTCAGGGCTGGAAGGAAAGCTTGACAGCTACCTCTGTCAGGTTTGTCCATGTCAGAGTCATCTTCCCCGCAGGGCTTCCAGACCAGGGATGCAGGCTCTTCATCGTCGCTTGGTGCTCTGCTCTGCAGCTCGGGGAGCTCGGCCTGAAAGTCACTGCCAACGTTGATGCGTCTAAAAGAAAGAAGGAAGGGGAGGTAAGAGAGGCAAGTGCTCAGGAGACACGTCCCCGTGGACCCACGGGCTTGGGCCAATCCCACCCCGACACTGAAATCGCAGCTGTGCTCCTCGCCATGGCTCAAGTTTGCCGTCCTGTAATGCCTATGCCAAAACTCACGGCCGAAGGTGGGCTCTTGCTTTCCTTTTCATTGTGCCTCTCCTTTCCGCCTGGAAGAGACAAAAAGGATGCTGCAGATAAAAATGCTTCTGCCCACAGGTGTCCGTCGCCTTCCTTCTCATGCTCATGCTGGCCAACCAGAAAATCCTCTGTCCCAGCTGGCCTCAGTTGGGTGGAATTGCAAGTGGCAAAGAAGAAACTCTAGCAAGACATTAAAACATAATGTGCCTGCAACTGATGAAAGTGTGCAGGTATATAAGGATGGCTGAAAGCTGACTGTTTTCTGTAGGTGAAAGGCAGTCTTGGAAGGGAAGCCCGTGCAACTGCTTGCATGCCCTGAACACCAGGGATCACAGAGGAGAAGTCCTATCTTTCTGGTTCCTAAAGCTTTGCAGGAGGGCTGAGCAGAGCCAGGGCCCAACAGGATTTGTTGACACTGAAGCCCTGAAGTGCTCAGTAATGACCAGATAGTTTGGGGGTCAGCACAGCATAGTTTTAGGACTTCCGTGGCTCCCAAGAGCTTTTATGCGGGTCATCAGTGGACGAGAATGTGGAACTGCCCCGTGACTGCTCTCTACGTCCTCTAGGGAAAGGTCTGTATTTCAGCTGGAGAAGCTGGACGCCTCTTTCGTGCGTCAACTCATCTTGGGAAAATGACCACAGGCCAGGTGTGTCATGGTTGGTGAGACAGCCAGCTGGAGCCTCCTGCCTTTCTCTTAGTGCTTTGAGGACAACGGGGCATTTCCTTACCTTGGACGGTCCCAAAGTGCTGTGGGGATGCCTGGCGGCGGACAAGGAGATGAGGATGTGGGTCCAGAGGCCAGCTGTGGCGCTGAGGCCAGGAGGTGTCTGCTCAGGGACAGCCCAGGAGCAGATGGTGCAGCTGCTGCTCCACCGCTGGTGCACCAGTGTTCCAGCAAGAGCCGCAGGA
The DNA here is from genome assembly GCF_963662255.1 of Cinclus cinclus. Classification (NCBI taxonomy): domain Eukaryota; kingdom Metazoa; phylum Chordata; class Aves; order Passeriformes; family Cinclidae; genus Cinclus; species Cinclus cinclus. Next base: position 62,127,428 of record NC_085084.1, read on the forward strand.
GTGGAAGACAACGACAGTTGCTACGGGAACAGCCCAACATTCCATGCAGAACCCCAGGGCACCCAGGGGACGCAAACAGGGATGGGCCAGCTTTGCCTCTTCTGCTGCTTCTGGTGCAAGCTTGCTCCGAGCATCTTCCCGTTGGGGCGTTTCTCGTCAGTCCTCTGGACGGGGCAAAGCAGCGCAGGGACAGCTCTGGGTCTTCTTCTCTGTGCTTGTCTGGAAGGCGCCTGCAGCTGCAGCTGCGCAGGAGCCTGGCTCTGTCAGAGGAGCCCGACCGCATTGGCTGCACTGGAGAAGCAGAAGCACTCGTGCTGCTGGCTCTCCTGCGGCTCGCAGGGGAGCAAGAGACTGCAAGGTGTCCCGTGGAGAGCCAAGTGCAAAGCTTTCTCTGCCAGTGGAGGCATCCATCCTGCCCCTTTCTAAATTGTCTGCTGCCTAATAAAGTGGCTTGGTGTTTTCCCTCCTTCGGGCTGCTGAGCTGGTCTCTCGCCTCAACACTCATTCCTTGAAACGGGGACAAACAGGATGTTTTCCAGGGCAATTGGTGGGGACAGCCCACCAGCAAATAAATCCTTAGCAAAGAGCTCAGGCAGAATTGCTCGGCCTTTCTTCCAGCTCCCTTGAAGGAGCCAGATGTTGGTCTCAAAAGCCTGGGGGATTCGTCTAGGAGGCGGACAGTAACAGAATTACTTTTTCACACCAACAGCCTTCCCATAATTTTAGTACGGAGGTCCCAGATATGGCAAAACCCAGCGGGTTTTCCTGCTCTCCTGCCTGCTGTTAAGCTAAAGCAAATGTTGCTTCCGTAGCAGGGGGCTTGTTACAGACACACACACACGCAGCCAGCCACCAGCAAAGGGAGGGGGAGGCTGTAACAAGGTCCCCTGCAAAGCAGATACTTTGTAGGCTCCAAATCCCGCCTGCACCTGCTCCATCAGAAAAGGGCCATGTTGTCCCTTGTGTCAGTGTCCCGGAGGCAGCCTGGGAATTGCCCCGGCCCGTCCCTGGCCGCACCTCCATCCTCCCCAGCCCCGGCTCCCAAAGCTTTGGCAGGCAGTGCCATTTACTGGGCCACATAAAGGAGGGACTTGGAGGCTTCTTTGGTGCAAATAGCAAAGCTGTGAGAAGTGAGAGGAGAATGTTCACAGCCGCTTTGCTTCAGCTAAGGAGGTTGGTGGAGCCCCAGAGCGGGCCGCCGATCCTTGAAAGAGAAGCTGAAACGCAACTACTCATTTCTTTGTAGTGCATGTGCTGGTTGTTAACGTTCCAGAATCGGAGAGGTTAGAAAAGTCCTGCAAGGTGCTCAAGCCCATCTGTCCAGCAAAACTGAACAAAGCTTTGTTGCTGGGTGACAGAAGGCACTAAAAGGGGCAGCTTTGATCCCTCCGCGCATCATGAGACAAGGCCAGTCCTTTAGACCCGATTCATTGAATTCAACAAAGGCTCCCTTTCCACTCCCAGCTGAGATTTTTAGGAATCAAAGGATGCAAGCCCACCCTTAGTCCACTGGCAGTAATGGGGACACACCTGTGTAAGTCCCGCCAGCTGAGCAAGGGGCCGTGCCTGCGGGAGGAGGCACGTGCCCACATTCTTGTCTCGGGGCAGATGCTTGGGCTTGCAGCACCAAAGAAATGCAACGAACATTGAGCCGTTTCAGACAGACAAAAAAAAGACAAAATGCAACAAACTTTGGTTTAATGAACAAGACAGCTTTTGTCTTAACAAAGGCAAAAGGACGAAAGAGGGAGCATAGCCAATAACACCAAATCTCTTACATTGACTGATAAATCTAACTACTAACAATTGCTACTAACTACTAACAAGTTTTTTACTAATACTAATGCATCTTAGCTCGTCAAGAGAGAAATGCCTATCTAGTAAACTACACAGAAGAATTAACAGCCCTAAAACTTCAGGAACTATCTTATCTCTATCTAGTCCTCTTGACGGCTGACTCTTGCTAGCCCTGCCAGCCAGCTCGTAGCTGCAGGGCTAATTTGGTCTTTTCTTCTTAGCGAGAGCCTCTGCTTCCTTCCGTGGGCGATGTCTTCTCCTGTGCGCGTTCCTTTCCTTCACGGTTGCAAACACCCTGGAAGGCAGGAAACAAAGCATCCACTGTCAATTCAACACACACCATTAAACCAAGCTCCCAGTTCTCTGTTGCTCTATATGAATGTCAGTCTTCTCAGGCTGCGACACCTTTGTAACTTGATCAGCACCCTGACCGTTTCTTGTTTCAGTTCCTTCCAATTTTGTCCTCTTTTTGCTTCATCCTACTTTGAATTCCAGCAGCACCACCCAAGCAAGCTTTGGTGTGCCTATTCCCACTTGTAAGAATTGTGCCTTGCTGGGGCGCGGCAAGGCTTCCGTCCAAATGCTGGGGTTTAACTGAGCTCTTTGCGTTTCAAGTGGGCTGTAACGTTGACCACGGCCGCCAGGGGCCATCCCCCAAGTGGCCTCGGCTTGCCCTGTGCTGCCTTTGGAAAGGGTCAGCCCGTTTTGGTGCAAAGGGCCAGGCTCTGAGCAGAAAGAGGGAGAAGTTGCGTACCGTCGGCACTGCCCGCACGGGAAGGGGCCTCCCGCCGAAGGGGCCGGCTGGGGCGGTTGGCAGCAGGGACACTCGGCGTTGCGGGCCCTCCTGCGGCTTCTCTTCCCTGTGTCTCCATGCTCCTTTATGGGAGGGCTTTTGCTGCTCTTTGCTTCGCCCACACTCTGGAAATCAAAGAATCCTTCTCAGTTTCTCCTTCTTCTCACAAAGCTGGAAATCAGAGCGTCCAGCGCAAAAATCTCTTGGCCTAAGCAAATTCCTCCAAACCATGAAGAGCTGAGAAAATGCCTGCCTTGGGCGGAGGGCTGTGGCGGGGTGCCAACACAGCCCCTTGGAGGAAGAAAAGAAAAAGCACCTCCTTTCTAGTGCCCAGAGGGAGGGGATTCATGTGGGTATCTGTAGTTCTATGTTTCTTATTTACACCTCTCTGCCTCCTATCTCTTTGTCTCTATTTTCCCTCCACGAATGCCTAGGGAAAGGGTTTTAAATTCAGTCCAGTTAGTGAAGACACGTGGCTACCCGGTTTCTACTACCCAAAATGATCTCTTTCTCTGTGAACCAAATATCCGGTTTGCCGGTAAGGAAAGTCTGAGCGGAGACACAGCACCGGCAGGTCCTTTCTGGCCGGAAGGCTGGGATGCTAGAGAAGATGCCTGAAAATGTGCAGCATCTCCGTCAAGGCAGGCAGGATTGGTGGTGTTAGCAAGGGGGCGGGGGGAGGGTTGGGGGGAATTTGAGGACCAGATTGGAATCAGCGAGGGTGCCAGCCCTTGAGAAACCAGTCTAGAGAGCATGCAAGCCCATTTTGGTGAAGGTACTGCTTTGCCGGGTCAAAGTTGTGCTCCAGAACTGCCTATTCCAGAGCAGCAGCCCAATGAAGCTCTGGGCAGCATCTGCTGTGCCTTTCCCGGGGCACGGGACGATGTGATGCTGGCAGAGCGGTGGCTCGCATGGCTCGCCGGCGGGTTTTGTCCCCCCTTCTCCCTCTCGCTTGACCCTCCTGCTTGTCTTGGATGTCCTCCCACTCACCTGAGCAAGAGTGCTGTCAAGTTTGTGTTCTTTTTTCCAGGAGTAGTAGTACTCCACACACTGTGCCACAGTCTTGCTCTGAACCTGTTGAGAAGAGAAAAAGAAGGAATCTCAAATGGCCGTGGTGCAGGGTGCGTTGGAGTAGAAGCAGAGTATGGGGTAAAGTAGCAAGTAAAATCATGGAGCAAATTGAGTAGGGCATAAAATGCAGGAACTAGGGAATAGAAGAGGCGTTATGCCACGTAGAAAGCCGTGTCTTGTGCTACGTAACGGATAAGAAATGTAATGCACAGATCACCAACAAATCCATCTAGCACAGTTGTTCTTTCCCGCGTTCCCTCCAGCTGTCCCAGCACAATGTGTTGAGGAAGCAGCAGTAAGTAGCAGCAGCAGCAGACGCATGAGACAAGTGGGGCAGAATGAATCTTTGTCTTCCAAAGGAGCTTGGAGAAAAGGGCCGGAGAGGCAGACTCACGGCTTTCAAGCAGGCCTTGTATGGGCAGGAAACGGATGTCCCGTTTCTTGGTAATTTGAATATTTTTGGTATTTGGGAAGAGAGAGACTGAATTCCAGGATCTGGTCCCAGGAATAACGCACATTTCCTTCTGATGATCTGCCAGGGTAAAGAGTGTCCTATGGCTTTACCTGCTTCTGGATGAGATGAAAATCCTTGCCATAGCTGTGAAAAGCCTTCTGGAAGGACTCCTCCTCCTCCTCAGGTGTCCATCTATCAGAGCCTGGCAATAAAAAGCAGCAGGCAAATTGATCCCTGTAGCCACTCAGAGTAGAACCCACTGGCCGCCAAAAGGAATCCACTGGCGCCATCCATCCTATCCTTCACCTGTGTACATGTGTGGTCCCTCAGAAAGCAAGGAAGACACGAGCAGGCATTGCCCAGGGCAGAAAGCACGGAAAACAAGTAAAGCTGAAGGACTAGACGCTGCTGCTTTGCCCGCCCCCAGAGAAGACGAGACCTTGTGCCGGTTTTACTCGTTTCAGCCTAAACGCTTGGCGTGGCAATGAAGGGGACGGCAGCAGGTGTCAGTGAAGGAACAAGCTCTGCTTTGTTGCTTACCTGCGTAATGGTAATCAGCCAAGGGATGGCCTTGAGGTGTGGCAGGCCCCCCTGAGAGCAGCATCTCCAGAGCCTCCTGCAAGATCAAAGGGGAAAAGGCTTTAGCTGCCCCACCACATGGAAAGGAACCAAAGAAAGGTCAAGGCTGCCTTTCAGCTACTTTGCCTCTTGAGGCATTCAGTCCACTGGATGGCATCTGGGTCAGACACGGTTACTTGCTGCCAATGCCTCGATTTTGCCGCCCAACCCTTTGATCGCGCTCCCCAAGAGTGGCATATGGCTCACCAGCTCCCTGATTTTGCTCCTCCCGCACCCAGAACTGCCTCAGCTTGCTGAGGCTTCTGGAAATTTCCCCTCAGTGCAGCCCAAAATGTCTTTGAGAGCACAGGTGCCCAGGAGATGTGCAAGGTACCAGGCTGCGGCACCCTGCGCCGGTGCCTCCAGGAGAGATGTTCTCCCTGCTCGAGCCATTTGAGCTCAGCCCTGGCACCAGTGGAGGAGACCGAGCAGGCAGCAAGTGCTCGGCTTCCTGCAGTGAACTGCCTTCTTGCAAGAGCAGCCAGGAAAGGCTGTCGCGCTGGCCGGGCCTTATTCATTGTTCCCTGTGCGCTCTTCTGTGCGCCCAAGCAGCCGCTTCTTACCGGAACGCTGCCGCGTGCCTGGTGCAGGCAGTGCAGGGCGCGCTCCAGGTTAGCTGCTGCCCTGGGAAGGCCACGGGAGCTGGCCATGTCCAACAGTTCTCTCACTGCAAGCACAAGGAAAACCCGCCGAGAGTCAGGCTTGAGCCAAGAAAGGGGAAAGCTTGAGATACAAGGGAGAAGGAAAGCACAGGAGCTAAAGACAGCAGGTTGGAGAGCATGGAAAGGCTAGCAAAGAAAGAAAGAAAGAAAGAAAGAAAGAAAGAAAGAAAGAAAGAAAGAAAGGGGCAGCTGAACCAGGGGCCTGCACAATGCTGGCTCTCCCTCCAAAGCAGCTTTTGTAAACGGAGGACGGCGGGGCCCATCTCCCTTCTTCGGGTGGCAAACGTCCCTGACCAACGTGGAGAGCAGGAAAGTTGTTCTTTGTCCTGCTCTGCTGCACAAGCAGAGCATTCTCCTTGCCTCTAACACGGCCACGCGGGAAGATGGGCGAGACAAGGAGAGAAGCAGAGCGTGCCAAAAGCTGCCTTTTTGGCAAAACGGGAGCGTTTTACACCCCCAAATATCTCAGGGCTGGAAGGAAAGCTTGACAGCTACCTCTGTCAGGTTTGTCCATGTCAGAGTCATCTTCCCCGCAGGGCTTCCAGACCAGGGATGCAGGCTCTTCATCGTCGCTTGGTGCTCTGCTCTGCAGCTCGGGGAGCTCGGCCTGAAAGTCACTGCCAACGTTGATGCGTCTAAAAGAAAGAAGGAAGGGGAGGTAAGAGAGGCAAGTGCTCAGGAGACACGTCCCCGTGGACCCACGGGCTTGGGCCAATCCCACCCCGACACTGAAATCGCAGCTGTGCTCCTCGCCATGGCTCAAGTTTGCCGTCCTGTAATGCCTATGCCAAAACTCACGGCCGAAGGTGGGCTCTTGCTTTCCTTTTCATTGTGCCTCTCCTTTCCGCCTGGAAGAGACAAAAAGGATGCTGCAGATAAAAATGCTTCTGCCCACAGGTGTCCGTCGCCTTCCTTCTCATGCTCATGCTGGCCAACCAGAAAATCCTCTGTCCCAGCTGGCCTCAGTTGGGTGGAATTGCAAGTGGCAAAGAAGAAACTCTAGCAAGACATTAAAACATAATGTGCCTGCAACTGATGAAAGTGTGCAGGTATATAAGGATGGCTGAAAGCGGACTGTTTTCTGTAGGTGAAAGGCAGTCTTGGAAGGGAAGCCCGTGCAACTGCTTGCATGCCCTGAACACCAGGGATCACAGAGGAGAAGTCCCATCTTTCTGGTTCCTAAAGCTTTGCAGGAGGGCTGAGCAGAGCCAGGGCCCAACAGGATTTGTTGACACTGAAGCCCTGAAGTGCTCAGTAATGACCAGATAGTTTGGGGGTCAGCACAGCATAGTTTTAGGACTTCCGTGGCTCCCAAGAGCTTTTATGCGGGTCATCAGTGGACGAGAATGTGGAACTGCCCCGTGACTGCTCTCTACGTCCTCTAGGGAAAGGTCTGTGTTTCAGCTGGAGAAGCTGGACACCTCTTTCGTGCGTCAACTCATCTTGGGAAAATGGCCACAGGCCAGGTGTGTCATGGTTGGTGAGACAGCCAGCTGGAGCCTCCTGCCTTTCTCTTAGTGCTTTGAGGACAACGGGGCATTTCCTTACTTTGGACGGTCCCAAAGTGCTGTGGGGATGCCTGGCGGCGGACAAGGAGATGAGGATGTGGGTCCAGAGGCCAGCTGTGGCGCTGAGGCCAGGAGGTGTCTGCTCAGGGACAGCCCAGGAGCAGATGGTGCAGCTGCTGCTCCACCGCTGGTGCACCAGTGTTCCAGCAAGGGCCGCAGGAGTGGAAGACAACGACAGTTGCTACGGGAACAGCCCAACATTCCATGCAGAACCCCAGGGCACCCAGGGGACGCAAACAGGGATGGGCCAGCTTTGCCTCTTCTGCTGCTTCTGGTGCAAGCTTGCTCCGAGCACCTTCCCGTTGGGGCATTTCTCGTCAGTCCTCTGGACGGGGCAAAGCAACGCAGGGACAGCTCTGGGTCTTCTTCTCTGTGCTTGTCTGGAAGGTGCCTGCAGCTGCAGCTGCGCAGGAGCCTGGCTCTGTCAGAGGAGCCCGACCGCATTGGCTGCACTGGAGAAGCAGAAGCACTCGTGCTGCTGGCTCTCCTGCGGCTCGCAGGGGAGCAAGAGACTGCAAGGTGTCCCGTGGAGAGCCAAGTGCAAAGCTTTCTCTGCCAGTGGAGGCATCCATCCTGCCCCTTTCTAAATTGTCTGCTGCCTAATAAAGTGGCTTGGTGTTTTCCCTCCTTCGGGCTGCTGAGCTGGTCTCTCGCCTCAACACTCATTCCTTGAAACGGGGACAAACAGGATGTTTTCCAGGGCAATTGGTGGGGACAGCCCACCAGCAAATAAATCCTTAGCAAAGAGCTCATGCAGAATTGCTCGGCCTTTCTTCCAGCTCCCTTGAAGGAGCCAGATGTTGGTCTCAAAAGCCTGGGGGATTCGTCTAGGAGGCAGACAGTAACAGAATTACTTTTTCACACCAACAGCCTTCCCATTATTTTAGTACGGAGGTCCCAGATATGGCAAAACCCAGCGGGTTTTCCTGCTCTCCTGCCTGCTGTTAAGCTAAAGCAAATGTTGCTTCCGTAGCAGGGGGCTTGTTACAGACACACACACACGCAGCCAGCCACCGGCAAAGGGAGGGGGAGGCTGTAACAAGGTCCCCTGCAAAGCAGATACTTTGTAGGCTCCAAATCCCGCCTGCACCTGCTCCATCAGAAAAGGGCCATGTTGTCCCTTGTGTCAGTGTCCCGGAGGCAGCCTGGGAATTGCCCCGGCCCGTCCCTGGCCGCACCTCCATCCTCCCCAGCCCCGGCTCCCAAAGCTTTGGCAGGCAGTGCCATTTACTGGGCCACATAAAGGAGGGACTTGGAGGCTTCTTTGGTGCAAATAGCAAAGCTGTGAGAAGTGAGAGGAGAATGTTCACAGCCGCTTTGCTTCAGCTAAGGAGGTTGGTGGAGCCCCAGAGCGGGCCGCCGATCCTTGAAAGAGAAGCTGAAACGCAACTACTCATTTCTTTGTAGTGCATGTGCTGGTTGTTAACGTTCCAGAATCGGAGAGGTTAGAAAAGTCCTGCAAGGTGCTCAAGCCCATCTGTCCAGCAAAACTGAACAAAGCTTTGTTGCTGGGTGACAGAAGGCACTAAAAGGGGCAGCTTTGATCCCTCCGCGCATCATGAGACAAGGCCAGTCCTTCAGACCCGATTCATTGAATTCAACAAAGGCTCCCTTTCCACTCCCAGCTGAGATTTTTAGGAATCAAAGGATGCAAGCCCACCGTTAGTCCACTGGCAGTAATGGGGACACACCTGTGTAAGTCCCGCCAGATGAGCAAGGGGCCGTGCCTGCGGGAGGAGGCACGTGCCCACATTCTTGTCTCGGGGCAGATGCTTGGGCTTGCAGCACCAAAGAAATGCAACGAACATTGAGCCGTTTCAGACAGACAAAAAAAAGACAAAATGCAACAAACTTTGGTTTAATGAACAAGACAGCTTTTGTCTTAACAGAGGCAAAATGACGAAAGAGGGAGCATAGCCAATAACACCAAATCTCTTACATTGACTGATAAATCTAACTACTAACAATTGCTACTAACTACTAACAAGTTTTTTACTAATACTAATGCATCTTAGCTCGTCAAGAGAGAAATGCCTATCTAGTAAACTACACAGAAGAATTAACAGCCCTAAAACTTCAGGAACTATCTTATCTCTATCTAGTCCTCTTGACGGCTGACTCTTGCTAGCCCTGCCAGCCAGCTCGTAGCTGCAGGGCTAATTTGGTCTTTTCTTCTTAGCGAGAGCCTCTGCTTCCTTCCGTGGGCGATGTCTTCTCCTGTGCGCGTTCCTTTCCTTCACGGTTGCAAACACCCTGGAAGGCAGGAAACAAAGCATCCACTGTCAATTCAACACACACCATTAAACCAAGCTCCCAGTTCTCTGTTGCTCCATATGAATGTCAGTCTTCTCAGGCTGCGACACCTTTGTAACTTGATCAGCACCCTGACTGTTTCTTGTTTCAGTTCCTTGCAATTTTGTCCTCTTTTTGCTTCATCCTACTTTGAATTCCAGCAGCACCACCCAAGCAAGCTTTGGTGTGCCTATTCCCACTTGTAAGAATTGTGCCTTGCTGGGGCGCGGCAAGGCTTCCGTCCAAATGCTGGGGTTTAACTGAGCTCTTTGCCTTTCAAGTGGGCTGTAACGTTGACCACGGCCGCCAGGGGCCATCCCCCAAGTGGCCTCGGCTTGCCCTGTGCTGCCTTTGGAAAGGGTCAGCCCGTTTTGGTGCAAAGGGCCAGGCTCTGAGCAGAAAGAGGGAGAAGTTGCGTACCGTCGGCACTGCCCGCACGGGAAGGGGCCTCCCGCCGAAGGGGCCGGCTGGGGCGGTTGGCAGCAGGGACACTCGGCGTTGCGGGCCCTCCTGCGGCTTCTCTTCCCTGTGTCCCCATGCTCCTTTCTGGGAGGGCTTTTGCTGCTCTTTGCTTCGCCCACACTCTGGAAATCAAAGAATCCTTCTCAGTTTCTCCTTCTTCTCACAAAGCTGGAAATCAGAGCGTCCAGCGCAAAAATCTCTTGGCTTAAGCAAATTCCTCCAAACCCTGAAGAGCTGAGAAAATGCCTGCCTTGGGCGGTGGGCTGTGGCGGGGTGCAACACAGCCCCTTGGAGGAAGAAAAGAAAAAAACACCTCCTTTCTAGTGCCCAGAGGGAGGGGATTCATGTGGGTATCTGTAGTTCTATGTTCCTTATTTACACCTCTCTGCCTCCTATCTCTTTGTCTCTATTTTCCCTCCACGAATGCCTAGGGAAAGGCATTTAAATTCAGTCCGGTTAGTGAAGACATGTGGCTACCCGGTTTCTACTACCCAAAATGATCTCTATCTCTGTGAACCAAATTCCGGTTTGCCGGTAAGGAAAGTCTGAGCGGAGACACAGCACCGGCAGGTCCTTTCTGGCCGGAAGGCTGGGATGCTAGAGAAGATGCCTGAAAATGTGCAGCATCTCCGTCAAAGCAGGCAGGATTGGGGATGTTAACAAGGGGGCGGGGGGGGTGGGGGTGAATTTGAGGACCAGATTGGAATCAGCGAGGGTGCCAGCCCTTGAGAAACCAGTCTAGAGAGCATGCAAGCCCAATTTGGTGAAGGTACTGCTTTGCTGGGTCAAAGTTGTGCTCCAGAACTGCCTGTTTCAGAGCAGCAGCCCAATGAAGCTCTGGGCAGCATCTGCTGTGCCTTTCCCGGGGCACGGGACGATGTGATGCTGGCAGAGCGGTGGCTCGCATGGCTCGCCGGCGGGTTTTGTCCCCCCTTCTCCCTCTCGCTTGACCCTCCTGCTTGTCTTGGATGTCCTCCCACTGACCTGAGCAAGAGTGCTGTCAAGTTTGTGTTCTTTTTTCCAGGAGTAGTAGTACTCCACACACTGTGCCACAGTCTTGCTCTGAACCTGTTGAGAAGAGAAAAAGAAGGAATCTCAAATGGCCGTGGTGCAGGGTGCGTTGGAGTAAAAGCAGAGTATGGGGTAAAGTAGCAAGTAAAATCATGGAGCAAATTGAGTAGGGCATAAAATGCAGGAACTAGGGAATAGAAGAGGCGTTATGCCACGTAGAAAGCCGTGTCTTGTGCTACGTAACGGATAAGAGATGTAATGCACAGATCACCAACAAATCCATCTAGCACAGTTGTTCTTTCCCGCGTTCCCTCCGGCTGTCCCAGCACAATGTGTTGAGGAAGCAGCAGTAAGTAGCAGCAGCAGCAGACGCATGAGCCAAGTGGGGCAGAATGAATCTTTGTCTTCCAAAGGAGCTTGGAGAAAAGGGCCGGAGAGGCAGACTCACGGCTTTCAAGCAGGCCTTGTATGGGCAGGAAACGGATGTCCCGTTTCTTGGTAATTTGAATATTTTTGGTATTTGGGAAGAGAGAGACTGAATTCCAGGATCTGGTCCCAGGAATAACGCACGTTTCCTTCTGATGATCTGCCAGGGTAAAGAGTGTCCTATGGCTTTACCTGCTTCTGGATGAGATGAAAATCCTTGCCATAGCTGTGAAAAGCCTTCTGGAAGGACTCCTCCTCCTCAGGTGTCCATCTATCAGAGCCTGGCAATAAAAAGCAGCAGGCAAATTGATCCCTGTAGCCACTCAGAGTAGAACCCACTGGCCGCCAAAAGGAAATCGGCGCCATCCATCCTATCCTTCACCTGTGTACATGTGTGGTCCCTCAGAAAGCAAGGAAGACACGAGCAGGCATTGCCCTGGGCAGAAAGCACGGAAAACAAGTAAAGCTGAAGGACTAGACGCTGCTGCTTTGCCCGCCCCCAGAGAAGACGAGACCTTGTGCCGGTTTTACTCGTTTCAGCCTAAACGCTTGGCGTGGCAATGAAGGGGACGGCAGCAGGTGTCAGTGAAGGAACAAGCTCTGCTTTGTTGCTTACCTGCGTAATGGTAATCAGCCAAGGGATGGCCTTGAGGTGTGGCAGGCCCCCCTGAGAGCAGCATCTCCAGAGCCTCCTGCAAGATCAAAGGGGAAAAGGCTTTAGCTGCCCCACCACATGGAAAGGAACCAAAGAAAGGTCAAGGCTGCCTTTCAGCTACTTTGCCTCTTGAGGCATTCAGTCCACTGGATGGCATCTGGGTCAGACACGGTTACTTGCTGCCAATGCCTCGATTTTGCCGCCCAACCCTTTGATCGTGCCCCCCAAGAGTGGCATGTGGCTCACCAGCTCCCTGATTTTGCTCCTCCCGCACCCAGAACTGCCTCAGCTTGCTGAGGCTTCTGGAAATTTCCCCTCAGTGCAGCCCAAAATGTCTTTGAGAGCACAGGTGCCCAGGAGATGTGCAAGGTACCAGGCTGCGGCACCCTCCGCCGGTGCCTCCGGGAGAGATGTTCTCCCTGCTCGAGCCATTTGGGCTCAGCCCTGGCACCAGTGGAGGAGACCGAGCAGGCAGCAAGTGCTCGGCTTCCTGCAGTGAACTGCCTTCTTGCAAGAGCAGCCAGGAAAGGCTGTCGCGCTGGCCGGGCCTTATTCATTGTTCCCTGTGCGCTCTTCTGTGCGCCCAAGCAGCCGCTTCTTACCGGAATGCTGCCGCGTGCCTGGTGCAGGCAGTGCAGGGCGCGCTCCAGGTTAGCTGCTGCCCTGGGAAGGCCACGGGAGCTGGCCATGTCCAACAGTTCTCTCACTGCAAGCACAAGGAAAACCCGCCGAGAGTCAGGCTTGAGCCAAGAAAGGGGAAAGCTTGAGATACAAGGGAGAAGGAAAGCACAGGAGCTAAAGACAGCAGGTTGGAGAGCATGGAAAGGCTAGCAAAGAAAGAAAGAAAGAAAGAAAGAAAGAAAGAAAGAAAGAAAGAAAGGGGCAGCTGAACCAGGGGCCTGCACAATGCTGGCTCTCCCTCCAAAGTAGCTTTTGTAAACGGAGGACGGCGGGGCCCATCTCCCTTCTTCGGGTGGCAAACGTCCCTGACCAACGTGGAGAGCAGGAAAGTTGTTCTTTGTCCTGCTCTGCTGCACAAGCAGAGCATTCTCCTTGCCTCTAACACGGCCACGCGGGAAGATGGGCGAGACAAGGAGAGAAGCAGAGCGTGCCAAAAGCTGCCTTTTTGGCAAAACGGGAGCGTTTTACACCCCCAAATATCTCAGGGCTGGAAGGAAAGCTTGACAGCTACCTCTGTCAGGTTTGTCCATGTCAGAGTCATCTTCCCCGCAGGGCTTCCAGACCAGGGATGCAGGCTCTTCATCGTCGCTTGGTGCTCTGCTCTGCAGCTCGGGGAGCTCGGCCTGAAAGTCACTGCCAACGTTGATGCGTCTAAAAGAAAGAAGGAAGGGGAGGTAAGAGAGGCAAGTGCTCAGGAGACACGTCCCTGTGGACCCACGGGCTTGGGCCAATCCCACCCCGACACTGAAATCGCAGCTGTGCTCCTCGCCATGGCTCAAGTTTGCCGTCCTGTAATGCCTATGCCAAAACTCACGGCCGAAGGTGGGCTCTTGCTTTCCTTTTCATTGTGCCTCTCCTTTCCGCCTGGAAGAGACAAAAAGGATGCTGCAGATAAAAATGCTTCTGCCCACAGGTGTCCGTCGCCTTCCTTCTCATGCTCATGCTGGCCAACCAGAAAATCCTCTGTCCCAGCTGGCCTCAGTTGGGTGGAATTGCAAGTGGCAAAGAAGAAACTCTAGCAAGACATTAAAACATAATGTGCCTGCAACTGATGAAAGTGTGCAGGTATATAAGGATGGCTGAAAGCTGACTGTTTTCTGTAGGTGAAAGGCAGTCTTGGAAGGGAAGCCCGTGCAACTGCTTGCATGCCCTGAACACCAGGGATCACAGAGGAGAAGTCCTATCTTTCTGGTTCCTAAAGCTTTGCAGGAGGGCTGAGCAGAGCCAGGGCCCAACAGGATTTGTTGACACTGAAGCCCTGAAGTGCTCAGTAATGACCAGATAGTTTGGGGGTCAGCACAGCATAGTTTTAGGACTTCCGTGGCTCCCAAGAGCTTTTATGCGGGTCATCAGTGGACGAGAATGTGGAACTGCCCTGTGACTGCTCTCTACGTCCTCTAGGGAAAGGTCTGTGTTTCAGCTGGAGAAGCTGGACGCCTCTTTCGTGCGTCAACTCATCTTGGGAAAATGACCACAGGCCAGGTGTGTCATGGTTGGTGAGACAGCCAGCTGGAGCCTCCTGCCTTTCTCTTAGTGCTTTGAGGACAAGGGGGCATTTCCTTACCTTGGACGGTCCCAAAGTGCTGTGGGGATGCCTGGCGGCGGACAAGGAGATGAGGATGTGGGTCCAGAGGCCAGCTGTGGCACTGAGGCCAGGAGGTGTCTGCTCAGGGACAGCCCAGGAGCAGATGGTGAGGCTGCTGCTCCACCGCTGGTGCACCAGTGTTCCAGCAAGGGCCGCAGGAGTGGAAGACAACGACAGTTGCTACGGGAACAGCCCAACATTCCATGCAGAACCCCAGGGCACCCAGGGGACGCAAACAGGGATGGGCCAGCTTTGCCTCTTCTGCTGCTTCTGGTGCAAGCTTGCTCCGAGCACCTTCCCGTTGGGGCATTTCTCGTCAGTCCTCTGGACGGGGCAAAGCAGCGCAGGGACAGCTCTGGGTCTTCTTCTCTGTGCTTGTCTGGAAGGCGCCTGCAGCTGCAGCTGCGCAGGAGCCTGGCTCTGTCAGAGGAGCCCGACCGCATTGGCTGCACTGGAGAAGCAGAAGCACTCGTGCTGCTGGCTCTCCTGCGGCTCGCAGGGGAGCAAGAGACTGCAAGGTGTCCCGAGGAGAGCCAAGTGCAAAGCTTTCTCTGCCAGTGGAGGCATCCATCCTGCCCCTTTCTAAATTGTCTGCTGCCTAATAAAGTGGCTTGGTGTTTTCCCTCCTTTGGACTGCTGAGCTGGTCTCTCGCCTCAACACTCATTCCTTGAAACCGGGACAAACAGGATGTTTTCCAGGGCAATTGGTGGGGACAGCCCACCAGCAAATAAATCCTTAGCAAAGAGCTCATGCAGAATTGCTCGGCCTTTCTTCCAGCTCCCTTGAAGGAGCCAGATGTTGGTCTCAAAAGCCTGGGGGATTCGTCTAGGAGGCGGACAGTAACAGAATTACTTTTTCACACCAACAGCCTTCCCATTATTTTAGTACGGAGGTCCCAGATATGGCAAAACCCAGCGGGTTTTCCTGCTCTCCTGCCTGATGTTAAGCTAAAGCAAATGTTGCTTCCCTAGCAGGGTGCTTGTTACAGACACACACACACGCAGCCAGCCACCGGCAAAGGGAGGGGGAGGCTGTAACAAGGTCCCCTGCAAAGCAGATACTTTGTAGGCTCCAAATCCCGCCTGCACCTGCTCCATCAGAAAAGGGCCATGTTGTCCCTTGTGTCAGTGTCCCGGAGGCAGCCTGGGAATTGCCCCGGCCCGTCCCTGGCCGCACCTCCATCCTCCCCAGCCCCGGCTCCCAAAGCTTTGGCAGGCAGTGCCATTTACTGGGCCACATAAAGGAGGGACTTGGAGGCTTCTTTGGTGCAAATAGCAAAGCTGTGAGAAGTGAGAGGAGAATGTTCACAGCCGCTTTGCTTCAGCTAAGGAGGTTGGTGGAGCCCCAGAGCGGGCCGCCGATCCTTGAAAGAGAAGCTGAAACGCAACTACTCATTTCTTTGTAGTGCATGTGCTGGTTGTTAACGTTCCAGAATCGGAGAGGTTAGAAAAGTCCTGCAAGGTGCTCAAGCCCATCTGTCCAGCAAAACTGAACAAAGCTTTGTTGCTGGGTGACAGAAGGCACTAAAAGGGGCAGCTTTGATCCCTCCGCGCATCATGAGACAAGGCCAGTCCTTCAGACCCGATTCATTGAATTCAACAAAGGCTCCCTTTCCACTCCCAGCTGAGATTTTTAGGAATCAAAGGATGCAAGCCCACCGTTAGTCCACTGGCAGTAATGGGGACACACCTGTGTAAGTCCCGCCAGATGAGCAAGGGGCCGTGCCTGCGGGAGGAGGCACGTGCCCACATTCTTGTCTCGGGGCAGATGCTTGGGCTTGCAGCACCAAAGAAATGCAACGAACATTGAGCCGTTTCAGACAGACAAAAAAAAGACAAAATGCAACAAACTTTGGTTTAATGAACAAGACAGCTTTTGTCTTAACAGAGGCAAAATGACGAAAGAGGGAGCATAGCCAATAACACCAAATCTCTTACATTGACTGATAAATCTAACTACTAACAATTGCTACTAACTACTAACAAGTTTTTTACTAATACTAATGCATCTTAGCTCGTCAAGAGAGAAATGCCTATCTAGTAAACTACACAGAAGAATTAACAGCCCTAAAACTTCAGGAACTATCTTATCTCTATCTAGTCCTCTTGACGGCTGACTCTTGCTAGCCCTGCCAGCCAGCTCGTAGCTGCAGGGCTAATTTGGTCTTTTCTTCTTAGCGAGAGCCTCTGCTTCCTTCCGTGGGCGATGTCTTCTCCTGTGCGCGTTCCTTTCCTTCACGGTTGCAAACACCCTGGAAGGCAGGAAACAAAGCATCCACTGTCAATTCAACACACACCATTAAACCAAGCTCCCAGTTCTCTGTTGCTCCATATGAATGTCAGTCTTCTCAGGCTGCGACACCTTTGTAACTTGATCAGCACCCTGACTGTTTCTTGTTTCAGTTCCTTGCAATTTTGTCCTCTTTTTGCTTCATCCTACTTTGAATTCCAGCAGCACCACCCAAGCAAGCTTTGGTGTGCCTATTCCCACTTGTAAGAATTGTGCCTTGCTGGGGCGCGGCAAGGCTTCCGTCCAAATGCTGGGGTTTAACTGAGCTCTTTGCCTTTCAAGTGGGCTGTAACGTTGACCACGGCCGCCAGGGGCCATCCCCCAAGTGGCCTCGGCTTGCCCTGTGCTGCCTTTGGAAAGGGTCAGCCCGTTTTGGTGCAAAGGGCCAGGCTCTGAGCAGAAAGAGGGAGAAGTTGCGTACCGTCGGCACTGCCCGCACGGGAAGGGGCCTCCCGCCGAAGGGGCCGGCTGGGGCGGTTGGCAGCAGGGACACTCGGCGTTGCGGGCCCTCCTGCGGCTTCTCTTCCCTGTGTCCCCATGCTCCTTTCTGGGAGGGCTTTTGCTGCTCTTTGCTTCGCCCACACTCTGGAAATCAAAGAATCCTTCTCAGTTTCTCCTTCTTCTCACAAAGCTGGAAATCAGAGCGTCCAGCGCAAAAATCTCTTGGCTTAAGCAAATTCCTCCAAACCCTGAAGAGCTGAGAAAATGCCTGCCTTGGGCGGTGGGCTGTGGCGGGGTGCAACACAGCCCCTTGGAGGAAGAAAAGAAAAAAACACCTCCTTTCTAGTGCCCAGAGGGAGGGGATTCATGTGGGTATCTGTAGTTCTATGTTCCTTATTTACACCTCTCTGCCTCCTATCTCTTTGTCTCTATTTTCCCTCCACGAATGCCTAGGGAAAGGCATTTAAATTCAGTCCGGTTAGTGAAGACATGTGGCTACCCGGTTTCTACTACCCAAAATGATCTCTATCTCTGTGAACCAAATTCCGGTTTGCCGGTAAGGAAAGTCTGAGCGGAGACACAGCACCGGCAGGTCCTTTCTGGCTGGAAGGCTGGGATGCTAGAGAAGATGCCTGAAAATGTGCAGCATCTCCGTCAAAGCAGGCAGGATTGGGGATGTTAACAAGGGGGCGGGGGGGGTGGGGGTGAATTTGAGGACCAGATTGGAATCAGCGAGGGTGCCAGCCCTTGAGAAACCAGTCTAGAGAGCATGCAAGCCCAATTTGGTGAAGGTACTGCTTTGCTGGGTCAAAGTTGTGCTCCAGAACTGCCTGTTTCAGAGCAGCAGCCCAATGAAGCTCTGGGCAGCATCTGCTGTGCCTTTCCCGGGGCACGGGACGATGTGATGCTGGCAGAGCGGTGGCTCGCATGGCTCGCCGGCGGGTTTTGTCCCCCCTTCTCCCTCTCGCTTGACCCTCCTGCTTGTCTTGGATGTCCTCCCACTGACCTGAGCAAGAGTGCTGTCAAGTTTGTGTTCTTTTTTCCAGGAGTAGTAGTACTCCACACACTGTGCCACAGTCTTGCTCTGAACCTGTTGAGAAGAGAAAAAGAAGGAATCTCAAATGGCCGTGGTGCAGGGTGCGTTGGAGTAAAAGCAGAGTATGGGGTAAAGTAGCAAGTAAAATCATGGAGCAAATTGAGTAGGGCATAAAATGCAGGAACTAGGGAATAGAAGAGGCGTTATGCCACGTAGAAAGCCGTGTCTTGTGCTACGTAACGGATAAGAGATGTAATGCACAGATCACCAACAAATCCATCTAGCACAGTTGTTCTTTCCCGCGTTCCCTCCGGCTGTCCCAGCACAATGTGTTGAGGAAGCAGCAGTAAGTAGCAGCAGCAGCAGACGCATGAGCCAAGTGGGGCAGAATGAATCTTTGTCTTCCAAAGGAGCTTGGAGAAAAGGGCCGGAGAGGCAGACTCACGGCTTTCAAGCAGGCCTTGTATGGGCAGGAAACGGATGTCCCGTTTCTTGGTAATTTGAATATTTTTGGTATTTGGGAAGAGAGAGACTGAATTCCAGGATCTGGTCCCAGGAATAACGCACGTTTCCTTCTGATGATCTGCCATGGTAAAGAGTGTCCTATGGCTTTACCTGCTTCTGGATGAGATGAAAATCCTTGCCATAGCTGTGAAAAGCCTTCTGGAAGGACTCCTCCTCCTCAGGTGTCCATCTATCAGAGCCTGGCAATAAAAAGCAGCAGGCAAATTGATCCCTGTAGCCACTCAGAGTAGAACCCACTGGCCGCCAAAAGGAAATCGGCGCCATCCATCCAATCCTTCACCTGTGTACATGTGTGGTCCCTCAGAAAGCAAGGAAGACACGAGCAGGCATTGCCCTGGGCAGAAAGCACGGAAAACAAGTAAAGCTGAAGGACTAGACGCTGCTGCTTTGCCCGCCCCCAGAGAAGACGAGACCTTGTGCCGGTTTTACTCGTTTCAGCCTAAACGCTTGGCGTGGCAATGAAGGGGACGGCAGCAGGTGTCAGTGAAGGAACAAGCTCTGCTTTGTTGCTTACCTGCGTAATGGTAATCAGCCAAGGGATGGCCTTGAGGTGTGGCAGGCCCCCCTGAGAGCAGCATCTCCAGAGCCTCCTGCAAGATCAAAGGGGAAAAGGCTTTAGCTGCCCCACCACATGGAAAGGAACCAAAGAAAGGTCAAGGCTGCCTTTCAGCTACTTTGCCTCTTGAGGCATTCAGTCCACTGGATGGCATCTGGGTCAGACACGGTTACTTGCTGCCAATGCCTCGATTTTGCCGCCCAACCCTTTGATCGTGCCCCCCAAGAGTGGCATGTGGCTCACCAGCTCCCTGATTTTGCTCCTCCCGCACCCAGAACTGCCTCAGCTTGCTGAGGCTTCTGGAAATTTCCCCTCAGTGCAGCCCAAAATGTCTTTGAGAGCACAGGTGCCCAGGAGATGTGCAAGGTACCAGGCTGCGGCACCCTCCGCCGGTGCCTCCGGGAGAGATGTTCTCCCTGCTCGAGCCATTTGGGCTCAGCCCTGGCACCAGTGGAGGAGACCGAGCAGGCAGCAAGTGCTCGGCTTCCTGCAGTGAACTGCCTTCTTGCAAGAGCAGCCAGGAAAGGCTGTCGCGCTGGCCGGGCCTTATTCATTGTTCCCTGTGCGCTCTTCTGTGCGCCCAAGCAGCCGCTTCTTACCGGAACGCTGCCGCGTGCCTGGTGCAGGCAGTGCAGGGCGCGCTCCAGGTTAGCTGCTGCCCTGGGAAGGCCACGGGAGCTGGCCATGTCCAACAGTTCTCTCACTGCAAGCACAAGGAAAACCCGCCGAGAGTCAGGCTTGAGCCAAGAAAGGGGAAAGCTTGAGATACAAGGGAGAAGGAAAGCACAGGAGCTAAAGACAGCAGGTTGGAGAGCATGGAAAGGCTAGCAAAGAAAGAAAGAAAGAAAGAAAGAAAGAAAGAAAGAAAGAAAGAAAGAAAGGGGCAGCTGAACCAGGGGCCTGCACAATGCTGGCTCTCCCTCCAAAGTAGCTTTTGTAAACGGAGGACGGCGGGGCCCATCTCCCTTCTTCGGGTGGCAAACGTCCCTGACCAACGTGGAGAGCAGGAAAGTTGTTCTTTGTCCTGCTCTGCTGCACAAGCAGAGCATTCTCCTTGCCTCTAACACGGCCACGCGGGAAGATGGGCGAGACAAGGAGAGAAGCAGAGCGTGCCAAAAGCTGCCTTTTTGGCAAAACGGGAGCGTTTTACACCCCCAAATATCTCAGGGCTGGAAGGAAAGCTTGACAGCTACCTCCGTCAGGTTTGTCCATGTCAGAGTCATCTTCCCCGCAGGGCTTCCAGACCAGGGATGCAGGCTCTTCATCGTCGCTTGGTGCTCTGCTCTGCAGCTCGGGGAGCTCGGCCTGAAAGTCACTGCCAACGTTGATGCGTCTAAAAGAAAGAAGGAAGGGGAGGTAAGAGAGGCAAGTGCTCAGGAGACACGTCCCTGTGGACCCACGGGCTTGGGCCAATCCCACCCCGACACTGAAATCGCAGCTGTGCTCCTCGCCATGGCTCAAGTTTGCCGTCCTGTAATGCCTATGCCAAAACTCACGGCCGAAGGTGGGCTCTTGCTTTCCTTTTCATTGTGCCTCTCCTTTCCGCCTGGAAGAGACAAAAAGGATGCTGCAGATAAAAATGCTTCTGCCCACAGGTGTCCGTCGCCTTCCTTCTCATGCTCATGCTGGCCAACCAGAAAATCCTCTGTCCCAGCTGGCCTCAGTTGGGTGGAATTGCAAGTGGCAAAGAAGAAACTCTAGCAAGACATTAAAACATAATGTGCCTGCAACTGATGAAAGTGTGCAGGTATATAAGGATGGCTGAAAGCTGACTGTTTTCTGTAGGTGAAAGGCAGTCTTGGAAGGGAAGCCCGTGCAACTGCTTGCATGCCCTGAACACCAGGGATCACAGAGGAGAAGTCCCATCTTTCTGGTTCCTAAAGCTTTGCAGGAGGGCTGAGCAGAGCCAGGGCCCAACAGGATTTGTTGACACTGAAGCCCTGAAGTGCTCAGTAATGACCAGATAGTTTGGGGGTCAGCACAGCATAGTTTTAGGACTTCCGTGGCTCCCAAGAGCTTTTATGCGGGTCATCAGTGGACGAGAATGTGGAACTGCCCTGTGACTGCTCTCTACGTCCTCTAGGGAAAGGTCTGTGTTTCAGCTGGAGAAGCTGGACGCCTCTTTCGTGCGTCAACTCATCTTGGGAAAATGACCACAGGCCAGGTGTGTCATGGTTGGTGAGACAGCCAGCTGGAGCCTCCTGCCTTTCTCTTAGTGCTTTGAGGACAAGGGGGCATTTCCTTACCTTGGACGGTCCCAAAGTGCTGTGGGGATGCCTGGCGGCGGACAAGGAGATGAGGATGTGGGTCCAGAGGCCAGCTGTGGCACTGAGGCCAGGAGGTGTCTGCTCAGGGACAGCCCAGGAGCAGATGGTGAGGCTGCTGCTCCACCGCTGGTGCACCAGTGTTCCAGCAAGGGCCGCAGGAGTGGAAGACAACGACAGTTGCTACGGGAACAGCCCAACATTCCATGCAGAACCCCAGGGCACCCAGGGGACGCAAACAGGGATGGGCCAGCTTTGCCTCTTCTGCTGCTTCTGGTGCAAGCTTGCTCCGAGCACCTTCCCGTTGGGGCATTTCTCGTCAGTCCTCTGGACGGGGCAAAGCAGCGCAGGGACAGCTCTGGGTCTTCTTCTCTGTGCTTGTCTGGAAGGCGCCTGCAGCTGCAGCTGCGCAGGAGCCTGGCTCTGTCAGAGGAGCCCGACCGCATTGGCTGCACTGGAGAAGCAGAAGCACTCGTGCTGCTGGCTCTCCTGCGGCTCGCAGGGGAGCAAGAGACTGCAAGGTGTCCCGAGGAGAGCCAAGTGCAAAGCTTTCTCTGCCAGTGGAGGCATCCATCCTGCCCCTTTCTAAATTGTCTGCTGCCTAATAAAGTGGCTTGGTGTTTTCCCTCCTTTGGACTGCTGAGCTGGTCTCTCGCCTCAACACTCATTCCTTGAAACCGGGACAAACAGGATGTTTTCCAGGGCAATTGGTGGGGACAGCCCACCAGCAAATAAATCCTTAGCAAAGAGCTCATGCAGAATTGCTCGGCCTTTCTTCCAGCTCCCTTGAAGGAGCCAGATGTTGGTCTCAAAAGCCTGGGGGATTCGTCTAGGAGGCGGACAGTAACAGAATTACTTTTTCACACCAACAGCCTTCCCATTATTTTAGTACGGAGGTCCCAGATATGGCAAAACCCAGCGGGTTTTCCTGCTCTCCTGCCTGATGTTAAGCTAAAGCAAATGTTGCTTCCCTAGCAGGGTGCTTGTTACAGACACACACACACGCAGCCAGCCACCGGCAAAGGGAGGGGGAGGCTGTAACAAGGTCCCCTGCAAAGCAGATACTTTGTAGGCTCCAAATCCCGCCTGCACCTGCTCCATCAGAAAAGGGCCATGTTGTCCCTTGTGTCAGTGTCCCGGAGGCAGCCTGGGAATTGCCCCGGCCCGTCCCTGGCCGCACCTCCATCCTCCCCAGCCCCGGCTCCCAAAGCTTTGGCAGGCAGTGCCATTTACTGGGCCACATAAAGGAGGGACTTGGAGGCTTCTTTGGTGCAAATAGCAAAGCTGTGAGAAGTGAGAGGAGAATGTTCACAGCCGCTTTGCTTCAGCTAAGGAGGTTGGTGGAGCCCCAGAGCGGGCCGCCGATCCTTGAAAGAGAAGCTGAAACGCAACTACTCATTTCTTTGTAGTGCATGTGCTGGTTGTTAACGTTCCAGAATCGGAGAGGTTAGAAAAGTCCTGCAAGGTGCTCAAGCCCATCTGTCCAGCAAAACTGAACAAAGCTTTGTTGCTGGGTGACAGAAGGCACTAAAAGGGGCAGCTTTGATCCCTCCGCGCATCATGAGACAAGGCCAGTCCTTCAGACCCGATTCATTGAATTCAACAAAGGCTCCCTTTCCACTCCCAGCTGAGATTTTTAGGAATCAAAGGATGCAAGCCCACCGTTAGTCCACTGGCAGTAATGGGGACACACCTGTGTAAGTCCCGCCAGATGAGCAAGGGGCCGTGCCTGCGGGAGGAGGCACGTGCCCACATTCTTGTCTCGGGGCAGATGCTTGGGCTTGCAGCACCAAAGAAATGCAACGAACATTGAGCCGTTTCAGACAGACAAAAAAAAGACAAAATGCAACAAACTTTGGTTTAATGAACAAGACAGCTTTTGTCTTAACAGAGGCAAAATGACGAAAGAGGGAGCATAGCCAATAACACCAAATCTCTTACATTGACTGATAAATCTAACTACTAACAATTGCTACTAACTACTAACAAGTTTTTTACTAATACTAATGCATCTTAGCTCGTCAAGAGAGAAATGCCTATCTAGTAAACTACACAGAAGAATTAACAGCCCTAAAACTTCAGGAACTATCTTATCTCTATCTAGTCCTCTTGACGGCTGACTCTTGCTAGCCCTGCCAGCCAGCTCGTAGCTGCAGGGCTAATTTGGTCTTTTCTTCTTAGCGAGAGCCTCTGCTTCCTTCCGTGGGCGATGTCTTCTCCTGTGCGCGTTCCTTTCCTTCACGGTTGCAAACACCCTGGAAGGCAGGAAACAAAGCATCCACTGTCAATTCAACACACACCATTAAACCAAGCTCCCAGTTCTCTGTTGCTCCATATGAATGTCAGTCTTCTCAGGCTGCGACACCTTTGTAACTTGATCAGCACCCTGACTGTTTCTTGTTTCAGTTCCTTGCAATTTTGTCCTCTTTTTGCTTCATCCTACTTTGAATTCCAGCAGCACCACCCAAGCAAGCTTTGGTGTGCCTATTCCCACTTGTAAGAATTGTGCCTTGCTGGGGCGCGGCAAGGCTTCCGTCCAAATGCTGGGGTTTAACTGAGCTCTTTGCCTTTCAAGTGGGCTGTAACGTTGACCACGGCCGCCAGGGGCCATCCCCCAAGTGGCCTCGGCTTGCCCTGTGCTGCCTTTGGAAAGGGTCAGCCCGTTTTGGTGCAAAGGGCCAGGCTCTGAGCAGAAAGAGGGAGAAGTTGCGTACCGTCGGCACTGCCCGCACGGGAAGGGGCCTCCCGCCGAAGGGGCCGGCTGGGGCGGTTGGCAGCAGGGACACTCGGCGTTGCGGGCCCTCCTGCGGCTTCTCTTCCCTGTGTCCCCATGCTCCTTTCTGGGAGGGCTTTTGCTGCTCTTTGCTTCGCCCACACTCTGGAAATCAAAGAATCCTTCTCAGTTTCTCCTTCTTCTCACAAAGCTGGAAATCAGAGCGTCCAGCGCAAAAATCTCTTGGCTTAAGCAAATTCCTCCAAACCCTGAAGAGCTGAGAAAATGCCTGCCTTGGGCGGTGGGCTGTGGCGGGGTGCAACACAGCCCCTTGGAGGAAGAAAAGAAAAAAACACCTCCTTTCTAGTGCCCAGAGGGAGGGGATTCATGTGGGTATCTGTAGTTCTATGTTCCTTATTTACACCTCTCTGCCTCCTATCTCTTTGTCTCTATTTTCCCTCCACGAATGCCTAGGGAAAGGCATTTAAATTCAGTCCGGTTAGTGAAGACATGTGGCTACCCGGTTTCTACTACCCAAAATGATCTCTTTCTCTGTGAACCAAATATCCGGTTTGCCGGTAAGGAAAGTCTGAGCGGAGACACAGCACCAGCAGGTCCTTTCTGGCTGGAAGGCTGGGATGGTAGAGAAGATACCTGAAAATGTGCAGCATCTCCGTCTAGGCAGGCAGGATTGGTGGTGTTAACAAGGGGGCGGGGGGAGGGTTGGGGGGAATTTGAGGACCAGATTGGAATCAGCGAGGGTGCCAGCCCTTGAGAAACCAGTCTAGAGAGCATGCAAGCCCATTTTGGTGAAGGTACAGCTTCGTTAGGTCAAAGTTGTTCTCCAGAACTGCCTATTCCAGAGCAGCAGCCCAATGAAGCTCTGGGCAGCATCTGCTGTGCCTTTCCCGGGGCACGGGACGATGTGATGCTGGCAGAGCGGTGGCTCGCATGGCTCGCCGGCGGGTTTTGTCCCCCCTTCTCCCTCTCGCTTGACCCTCCTGCTTGTCTTGGATGTCCTCCCACTGACCTGAGCAAGAGTGCTGTCAAGTTTGTGTTCTTTTTTCCAGGAGTAGTAGTACTCCACACACTGTGCCACAGTCTTGCTCTGAACCTGTTGAGAAGAGAAAAAGAAGGAATCTGAAATGGCCGTGGTGCAGGGTGCGTTGGAGTAAAAGCAGAGTATGGGGTAAAGTAGCAAGTAAAATCATGGAGCAAATTGAGTAGGGCATAAAATGCAGGAACTAGGGAATAGAAGAGGCGTTATGCCACGTAGAAAGCCGTGTCTTGTGCTACGTAACGGATAAGAAATGTAATGCACAGATCACCAACAAATCCATCTAGCACAGTTGTTCTTTCCCGCGTTCCCTCCAGCTGTCCCAGCACAATGTGTTGAGGAAGCAGCAGTAAGTAGCAGCAGCAGCAGACGCATGAGACAAGTGGGGCAGAATGAATCTTTGTCTTCCAAAGGAGCTTGGAGAAAAGGGCCGGAGAGGCAGACTCACGGCTTTCAAGCAGGCCTTGTATGGGCAGGAAACGGATGTCCCGTTTCTTGGTAATTTGAATATTTTTGGTATTTGGGAAGAGAGAGACTGAATTCCAGGATCTGGTCCCAGGAATAACGCACATTTCCTTCTGATGATCTGCCAGGGTAAAGAGTGTCCTATGGCTTTACCTGCTTCTGGATGAGATGAAAATCCTTGCCATAGCTGTGAAAAGCCTTCTGGAAGGACTCCTCCTCCTCAGGTGTCCATCTATCAGAGCCTGGCAATAAAAAGCAGCAGGCAAATTGATCCCTGTAGCCACTCGGAGTAGAACCCACTGGCCGCCAAAAGGAATCCACTGGCGCCATCCATCCTATCCTTCACCTGTGTACATGTGTGGTCCCTCAGAAAGCAAGGAAGACACGAGCAGGCATTGCCCAGGGCAGAAAGCACGGAAAACAAGTAAAGCTGAAGGACTAGACGCTGCTGCTTTGCCCGCCCCCAGAGAAGACGAGACCTTGTGCCGGTTTTACTCGTTTCAGCCTAAACGCTTGGCGTGGCAATGAAGGGGACGGCAGCAGGTGTCAGTGAAGGAACAAGCTCTGCTTTGTTGCTTACCTGCGTAATGGTAATCAGCCAAGGGATGGCCTTGAGGTGTGGCAGGCCCCCCTGAGAGCAGCATCTCCAGAGCCTCCTGCAAGATCAAAGGGGAAAAGGCTTTAGCTGCCCCACCACATGGAAAGGAACCAAAGAAAGGTCAAGGCTGCCTTTCAGCTACTTTGCCTCTTGAGGCATTCAGTCCACTGGATGGCATCTGGGTCAGACACGGTTACTTGCTGCCAATGCCTCGATTTTGCCGCCCAACCCTTTGATCGTGCCCCCCAAGAGTGGCATGTGGCTCACCAGCTCCCTGATTTTGCTCCTCCCGCACCCAGAACTGCCTCAGCTTGCTGAGGCTTCTGGAAATTTCCCCTCAGTGCAGCCCAAAATGTCTTTGAGAGCACAGGTGCCCAGGAGATGTGCAAGGTACCAGGCTGCGGCACCCTGCGCCGGTGCCTCCGGGAGAGATGTTCTCCCTGCTCGAGCCATTTGGGCTCAGCCCTGGCACCAGTGGAGGAGACCGAGCAGGCAGCAAGTGCTCGGCTTCCTGCAGTGAACTGCCTTCTTGCAAGAGCAGCCAGGAAAGGCTGTCGCGCTGGCCGGGCCTTATTCATTGTTCCCTGTGCGCTCTTCTGTGCGCCCAAGCAGCCGCTTCTTACCGGAACGCTGCCGCGTGCCTGGTGCAGGCAGTGCAGGGCGCGCTCCAGGTTAGCTGCTGCCCTGGGAAGGCCACGGGAGCTGGCCATGTCCAACAGTTCTCTCACTGCAAGCACAAGGAAAACCCGCCGAGAGTCAGGCTTGAGCCAAGAAAGGGGAAAGCTTGAGATACAAGGGAGAAGGAAAGCACAGGAGCTAAAGACAGCAGGTTGGAGAGCATGGAAAGGCTAGCAAAGGAAGAAAGAAAGAAAGAAAGAAAGAAAGAAAGAAAGAAAGAAAGAAAGAAAGAAAGGGGCAGCTGAACCAGGGGCCTGCACAATGCTGGCTCTCCCTCCAAAGCAGCTTTTGTAAACGGAGGACGGCGGGGCCCATCTCCCTTCTTCGGGTGGCAAACGTCCCTGACCAACGTGGAGAGCAGGAAAGTTGTTCTTTGTCCTGCTCTGCTGCACAAGCAGAGCATTCTCCTTGCCTCTAACACGGCCACGCGGGAAGATGGGCGAGACAAGGAGAGAAGCAGAGCGTGCCAAAAGCTGCCTTTTTGGCAAAACGGGAGCGTTTTACACCCCCAAATATCTCAGGGCTGGAAGGAAAGCTTGACAGCTACCTCTGTCAGGTTTGTCCATGTCAGAGTCATCTTCCCCGCAGGGCTTCCAGACCAGGGATGCAGGCTCTTCATCGTCGCTTGGTGCTCTGCTCTGCAGCTCGGGGAGCTCGGCCTGAAAGTCACTGCCAACGTTGATGCGTCTAGAAGAAAGAAGGAAGGGGAGGTAAGAGAGGCAAGTGCTCAGGAGACACGTCCCCGTGGACCCACGGGCTTGGGCCAATCCCACCCCGACACTGAAATCGCAGCTGTGCTCCTCGCCATGGCTCAAGTTTGCCGTCCTGTAATGCCTATGCCAAAACTCACGGCCGAAGGTGGGCTCTTGCTTTCCTTTTCATTGTGCCTCTCCTTTCCGCCTGGAAGAGACAAAAAGGATGCTGCAGATAAAAATGCTTCTGCCCACAGGTGTCCGTAGCCTTCCTTCTCATGCTCATGCTGGCCAACCAGAAAATCCTCTGTCCCAGCTGGCCTCAGTTGGGTGGAATTGCAAGTGGCAAAGAAGAAACTCTAGCAAGACATTAAAACATAATGTGCCTGCAACTGATGAAAGTGTGCAGGTATATAAGGATGGCTGAAAGCTGACTGTTTTCTGTAGGTGAAAGGCAGTCTTGGAAGGGAAGCCCGTGCAACTGCTTGCATGCCCTGAACACCAGGGATCACAGAGGAGAAGTCCTATCTTTCTGGTTCCTAAAGCTTTGCAGGAGGGCTGAGCAGAGCCAGGGCCCAACAGGATTTGTTGACACTGAAGCCCTGAAGTGCTCAGTAATGACCAGATAGTTTGGGGGTCAGCACAGCATAGTTTTAGGACTTCCGTGGCTCCCAAGAGCTTTTATGCGGGTCAGCAGTGGACGAGAATGTGGAACTGCCCTGTGACTGCTCTCTACGTCCTCTAGGGAAAGGTCTGTATTTCAGCTGGAGAAGCTGGACGCCTCTTTCGTGCGTCAACTCATCTTGGGAAAATGACCACAGGCCAGGTGTGTCATGGTTGGTGAGACAGCCAGCTGGAGCCTCCTGCCTTTCTCTTAGTGGTTTGAGGACAACGGGGCATTTCCTTACCTTGGACGGTCCCAAAGTGCTGTGGGGATGCCTGGCGGCGGACAAGGAGATGAGGATGTGGGTCCAGAGGCCAGCTGTGGCGCTGAGGCCAGGAGGTGTCTGCTCAGGGACAGCCCAGGAGCAGATGGTGCAGCTCCTGCTCCACTGCTGGTGCACCAGTGTTCCAGCAAGAGCCGCAGGAGTGGAAGACAATGACAGTTGCTACGGGAACAGCCCAACATTCCATGCAGAACCCCAGGGCACCCAGGGGACGCAAACAGGGATGGGCCAGCTTTGCCTCTTCTGCTGCTTCTGGTGCAAGCTTGCTCCGAGCACCTTCCCATTGGGGCATTTCTCGTCAGTCCTCTGGACGGGGCAAAGCAGCGCAGGGACAGCTCTGGGTCTTCTTCTCTGTGCTTGTCTGGAAGGCGCCTGCAGCTGCAGCTGCGCAGGAGCCTGGCTCTGTCAGAGGAGCCCGACCGCATTGGCTGCACTGGAGAAGCAGAAGCACTCGTGCTGCTGGCTCTCCTGCGGCTCGCAGGGGAGCAAGAGACTGCAAGGTGTCCCGTGGAGAGCCAAGTGCAAAGCTTTCTCTGCCAGTGGAGGCATCCATCCTGCCCCTTTCTAAATTGTCTGCTGCCTAATAAAGTGGCTTGGTGTTTTCCCTCCTTCGGGCTGCTGAGCTGGTCTCTCGCCTCAACACTCATTCCTTGAAACGGGGACAAACAGGATGTTTTCCAGGGCAATTGGTGGGGACAGCCCACCAGCAAATAAATCCTTAGCAAAGAGCTCATGCAGAATTGCTCGGCCTTTCTTCCAGCTCCCTTGAAGGAGCCAGATGTTGGTCTCAAAAGCCTGGGGGATTCGTCTAGGAGGCGGACAGTAACAGAATTACTTTTTCACACCAACAGCCTTCCCATTATTTTAGTACGGAGGTCCCAGATATGGCAAAACCCAGCGGGTTTTCCTGCTCTCCTGCCTGATGTTAAGCTAAAGCAAATGTTGCTTCCGTAGCAGGGTGCTTGTTACAGACACACACACACACACACACACACACACACACACACACACACACAGCCAGCCACCAGCAAAGGGAGGGGGAGGCTGTAACAAGGTCCCCTGCAAAGCAGATACTTTGTAGACTCCAAATCCCGCCTGCACCTGCTCCATCAGAAAAGGGCCATGTTGTCCCTTGTGTCAGTGTCCCGGAGGCAGCCTGGGAATTGCCCCGGCCCGTCCCTGGCCGCACCTCCATCCTCCCCAGCCCCGGCTCCCAAAGCTTTGGCAGGCAGTGCCATTTACTGGGCCACATAAAGGAGGGACTTGGAGGCTTCTTTGGTGCAAATAGCAAAGCTGTGAGAAGTGAGAGGAGAATGTTCACAGCCGCTTTGCTTCAGCTAAGGAGGTTGGTGGAGCCCCAGAGCGGGCCGCCGATCCTTGAAAGAGAAGCTGAAACGCAACGACTCATTTCTTTGTAGTGCATGTGCTGGTTGTTAACGTTCCAGAATCGGAGAGGTTAGAAAAGTCCTGCAAGGTGCTCAAGCCCATCTGTCCAGCAAAACTGAACAAAGCTTTGTTGCTGGGTGACAGAAGGCACTAAAAGGGGCAGCTTTGATCCCTCCGCGCATCATGAGACAAGGCCAGTCCTTCAGACCCGATTCATTGAATTCAACAAAGGCTCCCTTTCCACTCCCAGCTGAGATTTTTAGGAATCAAAGGATGCAAGCCCACCGTTAGTCCACTGGCAGTAATGGGGACACACCTGTGTAAGTCCCGCCAGCTGAGCAAGGGGCCGTGCCTGCGGGAGGAGGCACGTGCCCACATTCTTGTCTCGGGGCAGATGCTTGGGCTTGCAGCACCAAAGAAATGCAACGAACATTGAGCCGTTTCAGACAGACAAAAAAAGACAAAATGCAACAAACTTTGGTTTAATGAACAAGACAGCTTTTGTCTTAACAAAGGCAAAAGGACGAAAGAGGGAGCATAGCCAATAACACCAAATCTCTTACATTGACTGATAAATCTAACTACTAACAATTGCTACTAACTACTAACAAGTTTTTTACTAATACTAATGCATCTTAGCTCGTCAAGAGAGAAATGCCTATCTAGTAAACTACACAGAAGAATTAACAGCCCTAAAACTTCAGGAACTATCTTATCTCTATCTAGTCCTCTTGACGGCTGACTCTTGCTAGCCCTGCCAGCCAGCTCGTAGCTGCAGGGCTAATTTGGTCTTTTCTTCTTAGCGAGAGCCTCTGCTTCCTTCCGTGGGCGATGTCTTCTCCTGTGCGCGTTCCTTTCCTTCACGGTTGCAAACACCCTGGAAGGCAGGAAACAAAGCATCCACTGTCAATTCAACACACACCATTAAACCAAGCTCCCAGTTCTCTGTTGCTCTATATGAATGTCAGTCTTCTCAGGCTGCGACACCTTTGTAACTTGATCAGCACCCTGACTGTTTCTTGTTTCAGTTCCTTCCAATTTTGTCCTCTTTTTGCTTCATCCTACTTTGAATTCCAGCAGCACCACCCAAGCAAGCTTTGGT
The DNA here is from genome assembly GCF_963662255.1 of Cinclus cinclus. Lineage (NCBI taxonomy): Eukaryota > Metazoa > Chordata > Aves > Passeriformes > Cinclidae > Cinclus > Cinclus cinclus. The sequence continues at coordinate 62,158,253 of NC_085084.1, forward strand.
GTGCCTATTCCCACTTGTAAGAATTGTGCCTTGCTGGGGCGCGGCAAGGCTTCCGTCCAAATGCTGGGGTTTAACTGAGCTCTTTGCGTTTCAAGTGGGCTGTAACGTTGACCACGGCCGCCAGGGGCCATCCCCCAAGTGGCCTCGGCTTGCCCTGTGCTGCCTTTGGAAAGGGTCAGCCCGTTTTGGTGCAAAGGGCCAGGCTCTGAGCAGAAAGAGGGAGAAGTTGCGTACCGTCGGCACTGCCCGCACGGGAAGGGGCCTCCCGCCGAAGGGGCCGGCTGGGGCGGTTGGCAGCAGGGACACTCGGCGTTGCAGGCCCTCCTGCGGCTTCTCTTCCCTGTGTCCCCATGCTCCTTTCTGGGAGGGCTTTTGCTGCTCTTTGCTTCGCCCACACTCTGGAAATCAAAGAATCCTTCTCAGTTTCTCCTTCTTCTCACAAAGCTGGAAATCAGAGCGTCCAGCGCAAAAATCTCTTGGCCTAAGCAAATTCCTCCAAACCATGAAGAGCTGAGAAAATGCCTGCCTTGGGCGGTGGGCTGTGGCGGGGTGCAACACAGCCCCTTGGAGGAAGAAAAGAAAAAAGCACCTCCTTTCTAGTGCCCAGAGGGAGGGGATTCATGTGGGTATCTGTAGTTCTATGTTTCTTATTTACACCTCTCTGCCTCCTATCTCTTTGTCTCTATTTTCCCTCCACGAATGCCTAGGGAAAGGCATTTAAATTCAGTCCGGTTAGTGAAGACACGTGGCTACCCGGTTTCTACTACCCAAAATGATCTCTATCTCTGTGAACCAAATTCCGGTTTGCCGGTAAGGAAAGTCTGAGCGGAGACACAGCACGGGCAGGTCCTTTCTGGCCGGAAGGCTGGGATGCTAGAGAAGATGCCTGAAAATGTGCAGCATCTCCGTCAAGGCAGGCAGGATTGGTGGTGTTAGCAAGGGGGCGGGGGGGGTGGGGGTGAATTTGAGGACCAGATTGGAATCAGCGAGGGTGCCAGCCCTTGAGAAACCAGTCTAGAGAGCATGCAAGCCCATTTTGGTGAAGGTACTGCTTTGCTGGGTCAAAGTTGTGCTCCAGAACTGCCTGTTTCAGAGCAGCAGCCCAATGAAGCTCTGGGCAGCATCTGCTGTGCCTTTCCCGGGGCATGGGACGATGTGATGCTGGCAGAGCGGTGGCTCGCATGGCTCGCCGGCGGGTTTTGTCCCCCCTTCTCCCTCTCGCTTGACCCTCCTGCTTGTCTTGGATGTCCTCCCACTCACCTGAGCAAGAGTGCTGTCAAGTTTGTGTTCTTTTTTCCAGGAGTAGTAGTACTCCACACACTGTGCCACAGTCTTGCTCTGAACCTGTTGAGAAGAGAAAAAGAAGGAATCTGAAATGGCCGTGGTGCAGGGTGCGTTGGAGTAAAAGCAGAGTATGGGGTAAAGTAGCAAGTAAAATCATGGAGCAAATTGAGTAGGGCATAAAATGCAGGAACTAGGGAATAGAAGAGGCGTTATGCCACGTAGAAAGCCGCGTCTTGTGCTACGTAACGGATAAGAAATGTAATGCACAGATCACCAACAAATCCATCTAGCACAGTTGTTCTTTCCCGCGTTCCCTCCAGCTGTCCCAGCACAATGTGTTGAGGAAGCAGCAGTAAGTAGCAGCAGCAGCAGACGCATGAGACAAGTGGGGCAGAATGAATCTTTGTCTTCCAAAGGAGCTTGGAGAAAAGGGCCGGAGAGGCAGACTCACGGCTTTCAAGCAGGCCTTGTATGGGCAGGAAACGGATGTCCCGTTTCTTGGTAATTTGAATATTTTTGGTATTTGGGAAGAGAGAGACTGAATTCCAGGATCTGGTCCCAGGAATAACGCACATTTCCTTCTGATGATCTGCCAGGGTAAAGAGTGTCCTATGGCTTTACCTGCTTCTGGATGAGATGAAAATCCTTGCCATAGCTGTGAAAAGCCTTCTGGAAGGACTCCTCCTCCTCAGGTGTCCATCTATCAGAGCCTGGCAATAAAAAGCAGCAGGCAAATTGATCCCTGTAGCCACTCAGAGTAGAACCCACTGGCCGCCAAAAGGAAATCGGCGCCATCCATCCTATCCTTCACCTGTGTACATGTGTGGTCCCTCAGAAAGCAAGGAAGACACGAGCAGGCATTGCCCTGGGCAGAAAGCACGGAAAACAAGTAAAGCTGAAGGACTAGACGCTGCTGCTTTGCCCGCCCCCAGAGAAGACGAGACCTTGTGCCGGTTTTACTCGTTTCAGCCTAAACGCTTGGCGTGGCAATGAAGGGGACGGCAGCAGGTGTCAGTGAAGGAACAAGCTCTGCTTTGTTGCTTACCTGCGTAATGGTAATCAGCCAAGGGATGGCCTTGAGGTGTGGCAGGCCCCCCTGAGAGCAGCATCTCCAGAGCCTCCTGCAAGATCAAAGGGGAAAAGGCTTTAGCTGCCCCACCACATGGAAAGGAACCAAAGAAAGGTCAAGGCTGCCTTTCAGCTACTTTGCCTCTTGAGGCATTCAGTCCACTGGATGGCATCTGGGTCAGACACGGTTACTTGCTGCCAATGCCTCGATTTTGCCGCCCAACCCTTTGATCGTGCCCCCCAAGAGTGGCATGTGGCTCACCAGCTCCCTGATTTTGCTCCTCCCGCACCCAGAACTGCCTCAGCTTGCTGAGGCTTCTGGAAATTTCCCCTCAGTGCAGCCCAAAATGTCTTTGAGAGCACAGGTGCCCAGGAGATGTGCAAGGTACCAGGCTGCGGCACCCTGCGCCGGTGCCTCCAGGAGAGATGTTCTCCCTGCTTGAGCCATTTGGGCTCAGCCCTGGCACCAGTGGAGGAGACCGAGCAGGCAGCAAGTGCTCGGCTTCCTGCAGTGAACTGCCTTCTTGCAAGAGCAGCCAGGAAAGGCTGTCGCGCTGGCCGGGCCTTATTCATTGTTCCCTGTGCGCTCTTCTGTGCGCCCAAGCAGCCGCTTCTTACCGGAACGCTGCCGCGTGCCTGGTGCAGGCAGTGCAGGGCGCGCTCCAGGTTAGCTGCTGCCCTGGGAAGGCCACGGGAGCTGGCCATGTCCAACAGTTCTCTCACTGCAAGCACAAGGAAAACCCGCCGAGAGTCAGGCTTGAGCCAAGAAAGGGGAAAGCTTGAGATACAAGGGAGAAGGAAAGCACAGGAGCTAAAGACAGCAGGTTGGAGAGCATGGAAAGGCTAGCAAAGAAAGAAAGAAAGAAAGAAAGAAAGAAAGAAAGAAAGAAAGAAAGGGGCAGCTGAACCAGGGGCCTGCACAATGCTGGCTCTCCCTCCAAAGTAGCTTTTGTAAACGGAGGACGGCGGGGCCCATCTCCCTTCTTCGGGTGGCAAACGTCCCTGACCAACGTGGAGAGCAGGAAAGTTGTTCTTTGTCCTGCTCTGCTGCACAAGCAGAGCATTCTCCTTGCCTCTAACACGGCCACGCGGGAAGATGGGCGAGACAAGGAGAGAAGCAGAGCGTGCCAAAAGCTGCCTTTTTGGCAAAACGGGAGCGTTTTACACCCCCAAATATCTCAGGGCTGGAAGGAAAGCTTGACAGCTACCTCTGTCAGGTTTGTCCATGTCAGAGTCATCTTCCCCGCAGGGCTTCCAGACCAGGGATGCAGGCTCTTCATCGTCGCTTGGTGCTCTGCTCTGCAGCTCGGGGAGCTCGGCCTGAAAGTCACTGCCAACGTTGATGCGTCTAAAAGAAAGAAGGAAGGGGAGGTAAGAGAGGCAAGTGCTCAGGAGACACGTCCCTGTGGACCCACGGGCTTGGGCCAATCCCACCCCGACACTGAAATCGCAGCTGTGCTCCTCGCCATGGCTCAAGTTTGCCGTCCTGTAATGCCTATGCCAAAACTCACGGCCGAAGGTGGGCTCTTGCTTTCCTTTTCATTGTGCCTCTCCTTTCCGCCTGGAAGAGACAAAAAGGATGCTGCAGATAAAAATGCTTCTGCCCACAGGTGTCCGTCGCCTTCCTTCTCATGCTCATGCTGGCCAACCAGAAAATCCTCTGTCCCAGCTGGCCTCAGTTGGGTGGAATTGCAAGTGGCAAAGAAGAAACTCTAGCAAGACATTAAAACATAATGTGCCTGCAACTGATGAAAGTGTGCAGGTATATAAGGATGGCTGAAAGCTGACTGTTTTCTGTAGGTGAAAGGCAGTCTTGGAAGGGAAGCCCGTGCAACTGCTTGCATGCCCTGAACACCAGGGATCACAGAGGAGAAGTCCTATCTTTCTGGTTCCTAAAGCTTTGCAGGAGGGCTGAGCAGAGCCAGGGCCCAACAGGATTTGTTGACACTGAAGCCCTGAAGTGCTCAGTAATGACCAGATAGTTTGGGGGTCAGCACAGCATAGTTTTAGGACTTCCGTGGCTCCCAAGAGCTTTTATGCGGGTCATCAGTGGACGAGAATGTGGAACTGCCCTGTGACTGCTCTCTACGTCCTCTAGGGAAAGGTCTGTGTTTCAGCTGGAGAAGCTGGACGCCTCTTTCGTGCGTCAACTCATCTTGGGAAAATGACCACAGGCCAGGTGTGTCATGGTTGGTGAGACAGCCAGCTGGAGCCTCCTGCCTTTCTCTTAGTGCTTTGAGGACAAGGGGGCATTTCCTTACCTTGGACGGTCCCAAAGTGCTGTGGGGATGCCTGGCGGCGGACAAGGAGATGAGGATGTGGGTCCAGAGGCCAGCTGTGGCACTGAGGCCAGGAGGTGTCTGCTCAGGGACAGCCCAGGAGCAGATGGTGAGGCTGCTGCTCCACCGCTGGTGCACCAGTGTTCCAGCAAGGGCCGCAGGAGTGGAAGACAACGACAGTTGCTACGGGAACAGCCCAACATTCCATGCAGAACCCCAGGGCACCCAGGGGACGCAAACAGGGATGGGCCAGCTTTGCCTCTTCTGCTGCTTCTGGTGCAAGCTTGCTCCGAGCACCTTCCCGTTGGGGCATTTCTCGTCAGTCCTCTGGACGGGGCAAAGCAGCGCAGGGACAGCTCTGGGTCTTCTTCTCTGTGCTTGTCTGGAAGGCGCCTGCAGCTGCAGCTGCGCAGGAGCCTGGCTCTGTCAGAGGAGCCCGACCGCATTGGCTGCACTGGAGAAGCAGAAGCACTCGTGCTGCTGGCTCTCCTGCGGCTCGCAGGGGAGCAAGAGACTGCAAGGTGTCCCGTGGAGAGCCAAGTGCAAAGCTTTCTCTGCCAGTGGAGGCATCCATCCTGCCCCTTTCTAAATTGTCTGCTGCCTAATAAAGTGGCTTGGTGTTTTCCCTCCTTTGGACTGCTGAGCTGGTCTCTCGCCTCAACACTCATTCCTTGAAACCGGGACAAACAGGATGTTTTCCAGGGCAATTGGTGGGGACAGCCCACCAGCAAATAAATCCTTAGCAAAGAGCTCATGCAGAATTGCTCGGCCTTTCTTCCAGCTCCCTTGAAGGAGCCAGATGTTGGTCTCAAAAGCCTGGGGGATTCGTCTAGGAGGCGGACAGTAACAGAATTACTTTTTCACACCAACAGCCTTCCCATTATTTTAGTACGGAGGTCCCAGATATGGCAAAACCCAGCGGGTTTTCCTGCTCTCCTGCCTGATGTTAAGCTAAAGCAAATGTTGCTTCCCTAGCAGGGGGCTTGTTACAGACACACACACACGCAGCCAGCCACCGGCAAAGGGAGGGGGAGGCTGTAACAAGGTCCCCTGCAAAGCAGATACTTTGTAGGCTCCAAATCCCGCCTGCACCTGCTCCATCAGAAAAGGGCCATGTTGTCCCTTGTGTCAGTGTCCCGGAGGCAGCCTGGGAATTGCCCCGGCCCGTCCCTGGCCGCACCTCCATCCTCCCCAGCCCCGGCTCCCAAAGCTTTGGCAGGCAGTGCCATTTACTGGGCCACATAAAGGAGGGACTTGGAGGCTTCTTTGGTGCAAATAGCAAAGCTGTGAGAAGTGAGAGGAGAATGTTCACAGCCGCTTTGCTTCAGCTAAGGAGGTTGGTGGAGCCCCAGAGCGGGCCGCCGATCCTTGAAAGAGAAGCTGAAACGCAACTACTCATTTCTTTGTAGTGCATGTGCTGGTTGTTAACGTTCCAGAATCGGAGAGGTTAGAAAAGTCCTGCAAGGTGCTCAAGCCCATCTGTCCAGCAAAACTGAACAAAGCTTTGTTGCTGGGTGACAGAAGGCACTAAAAGGGGCAGCTTTGATCCCTCCGCGCATCATGAGACAAGGCCAGTCCTTCAGACCCGATTCATTGAATTCAACAAAGGCTCCCTTTCCACTCCCAGCTGAGATTTTTAGGAATCAAAGGATGCAAGCCCACCGTTAGTCCACTGGCAGTAATGGGGACACACCTGTGTAAGTCCCGCCAGATGAGCAAGGGGCCGTGCCTGCGGGAGGAGGCACGTGCCCACATTCTTGTCTCGGGGCAGATGCTTGGGCTTGCAGCACCAAAGAAATGCAACGAACATTGAGCCGTTTCAGACAGACAAAAAAAAGACAAAATGCAACAAACTTTGGTTTAATGAACAAGACAGCTTTTGTCTTAACAGAGGCAAAATGACGAAAGAGGGAGCATAGCCAATAACACCAAATCTCTTACATTGACTGATAAATCTAACTACTAACAATTGCTACTAACTACTAACAAGTTTTTTACTAATACTAATGCATCTTAGCTCGTCAAGAGAGAAATGCCTATCTAGTAAACTACACAGAAGAATTAACAGCCCTAAAACTTCAGGAACTATCTTATCTCTATCTAGTCCTCTTGACGGCTGACTCTTGCTAGCCCTGCCAGCCAGCTCGTAGCTGCAGGGCTAATTTGGTCTTTTCTTCTTAGCGAGAGCCTCTGCTTCCTTCCGTGGGCGATGTCTTCTCCTGTGCGCGTTCCTTTCCTTCACGGTTGCAAACACCCTGGAAGGCAGGAAACAAAGCATCCACTGTCAATTCAACACACACCATTAAACCAAGCTCCCAGTTCTCTGTTGCTCCATATGAATGTCAGTCTTCTCAGGCTGCGACACCTTTGTAACTTGATCAGCACCCTGACTGTTTCTTGTTTCAGTTCCTTGCAATTTTGTCCTCTTTTTGCTTCATCCTACTTTGAATTCCAGCAGCACCACCCAAGCAAGCTTTGGTGTGCCTATTCCCACTTGTAAGAATTGTGCCTTGCTGGGGCGCGGCAAGGCTTCCGTCCAAATGCTGGGGTTTAACTGAGCTCTTTGCGTTTCAAGTGGGCTGTAACGTTGACCACGGCCGCCAGGGGCCATCCCCCAAGTGGCCTCGGCTTGCCCTGTGCTGCCTTTGGAAAGGGTCAGCCCGTTTTGGTGCAAAGGGCCAGGCTCTGAGCAGAAAGAGGGAGAAGTTGCGTACCGTCGGCACTGCCCGCACGGGAAGGGGCCTCCCGCCGAAGGGGCCGGCTGGGGCGGTTGGCAGCAGGGACACTCGGCGTTGCGGGCCCTCCTGCGGCTTCTCTTCCCTGTGTCCCCATGCTCCTTTCTGGGAGGGCTTTTGCTGCTCTTTGCTTCGCCCACACTCTGGAAATCAAAGAATCCTTCTCAGTTTCTCCTTCTTCTCACAAAGCTGGAAATCAGAGCGTCCAGCGCAAAAATCTCTTGGCTTAAGCAAATTCCTCCAAACCCTGAAGAGCTGAGAAAATGCCTGCCTTGGGCGGTGGGCTGTGGCGGGGTGCAACACAGCCCCTTGGAGGAAGAAAAGAAAAAAACACCTCCTTTCTAGTGCCCAGAGGGAGGGGATTCATGTGGGTATCTGTAGTTCTATGTTCCTTATTTACACCTCTCTGCCTCCTATCTCTTTGTCTCTATTTTCCCTCCACGAATGCCTAGGGAAAGGCATTTAAATTCAGTCCGGTTAGTGAAGACATGTGGCTACCCGGTTTCTACTACCCAAAATGATCTCTATCTCTGTGAACCAAATTCCGGTTTGCCGGTAAGGAAAGTCTGAGCGGAGACACAGCACCGGCAGGTCCTTTCTGGCCGGAAGGCTGGGATGCTAGAGAAGATGCCTGAAAATGTGCAGCATCTCCGTCAAAGCAGGCAGGATTGGGGATGTTAACAAGGGGGCGGGGGGGGTGGGGGTGAATTTGAGGACCAGATTGGAATCAGCGAGGGTGCCAGCCCTTGAGAAACCAGTCTAGAGAGCATGCAAGCCCAATTTGGTGAAGGTACTGCTTTGCTGGGTCAAAGTTGTGCTCCAGAACTGCCTGTTTCAGAGCAGCAGCCCAATGAAGCTCTGGGCAGCATCTGCTGTGCCTTTCCCGGGGCACGGGACGATGTGATGCTGGCAGAGCGGTGGCTCGCATGGCTCGCCGGCGGGTTTTGTCCCCCCTTCTCCCTCTCGCTTGACCCTCCTGCTTGTCTTGGATGTCCTCCCACTGACCTGAGCAAGAGTGCTGTCAAGTTTGTGTTCTTTTTTCCAGGAGTAGTAGTACTCCACACACTGTGCCACAGTCTTGCTCTGAACCTGTTGAGAAGAGAAAAAGAAGGAATCTCAAATGGCCGTGGTGCAGGGTGCGTTGGAGTAAAAGCAGAGTATGGGGTAAAGTAGCAAGTAAAATCATGGAGCAAATTGAGTAGGGCATAAAATGCAGGAACTAGGGAATAGAAGAGGCGTTATGCCACGTAGAAAGCCGTGTCTTGTGCTACGTAACGGATAAGAGATGTAATGCACAGATCACCAACAAATCCATCTAGCACAGTTGTTCTTTCCCGCGTTCCCTCCGGCTGTCCCAGCACAATGTGTTGAGGAAGCAGCAGTAAGTAGCAGCAGCAGCAGACGCATGAGACAAGTGGGGCAGAATGAATCTTTGTCTTCCAAAGGAGCTTGGAGAAAAGGGCCGGAGAGGCAGACTCACGGCTTTCAAGCAGGCCTTGTATGGGCAGGAAACGGATGTCCCGTTTCTTGGTAATTTGAATATTTTTGGTATTTGGGAAGAGAGAGACTGAATTCCAGGATCTGGTCCCAGGAATAACGCACGTTTCCTTCTGATGATCTGCCAGGGTAAAGAGTGTCCTATGGCTTTACCTGCTTCTGGATGAGATGAAAATCCTTGCCATAGCTGTGAAAAGCCTTCTGGAAGGACTCCTCCTCCTCAGGTGTCCATCTATCAGAGCCTGGCAATAAAAAGCAGCAGGCAAATTGATCCCTGTAGCCACTCAGAGTAGAACCCACTGGCCGCCAAAAGGAAATCGGCGCCATCCATCCTATCCTTCACCTGTGTACATGTGTGGTCCCTCAGAAAGCAAGGAAGACACGAGCAGGCATTGCCCTGGGCAGAAAGCACGGAAAACAAGTAAAGCTGAAGGACTAGACGCTGCTGCTTTGCCCGCCCCCAGAGAAGACGAGACCTTGTGCCGGTTTTACTCGTTTCAGCCTAAACGCTTGGCGTGGCAATGAAGGGGACGGCAGCAGGTGTCAGTGAAGGAACAAGCTCTGCTTTGTTGCTTACCTGCGTAATGGTAATCAGCCAAGGGATGGCCTTGAGGTGTGGCAGGCCCCCCTGAGAGCAGCATCTCCAGAGCCTCCTGCAAGATCAAAGGGGAAAAGGCTTTAGCTGCCCCACCACATGGAAAGGAACCAAAGAAAGGTCAAGGCTGCCTTTCAGCTACTTTGCCTCTTGAGGCATTCAGTCCACTGGATGGCATCTGGGTCAGACACGGTTACTTGCTGCCAATGCCTCGATTTTGCCGCCCAACCCTTTGATCGTGCCCCCCAAGAGTGGCATGTGGCTCACCAGCTCCCTGATTTTGCTCCTCCCGCACCCAGAACTGCCTCAGCTTGCTGAGGCTTCTGGAAATTTCCCCTCAGTGCAGCCCAAAATGTCTTTGAGAGCACAGGTGCCCAGGAGATGTGCAAGGTACCAGGCTGCGGCACCCTGCGCCGGTGCCTCCAGGAGAGATGTTCTCCCTGCTCGAGCCATTTGGGCTCAGCCCTGGCACCAGTGGAGGAGACCGAGCAGGCAGCAAGTGCTCGGCTTCCTGCAGTGAACTGCCTTCTTGCAAGAGCAGCCAGGAAAGGCTGTCGCGCTGGCCGGGCCTTATTCATTGTTCCCTGTGCGCTCTTCTGTGCGCCCAAGCAGCCGCTTCTTACCGGAACGCTGCCGCGTGCCTGGTGCAGGCAGTGCAGGGCGCGCTCCAGGTTAGCTGCTGCCCTGGGAAGGCCACGGGAGCTGGCCATGTCCAACAGTTCTCTCACTGCAAGCACAAGGAAAACCCGCCGAGAGTCAGGCTTGAGCCAAGAAAGGGGAAAGCTTGAGATACAAGGGAGAAGGAAAGCACAGGAGCTAAAGACAGCAGGTTGGAGAGCATGGAAAGGCTAGCAAAGAAAGAAAGAAAGAAAGAAAGAAAGAAAGAAAGAAAGAAAGAAAGAAAGGGGCAGCTGAACCAGGGGCCTGCACAATGCTGGCTCTCCCTCCAAAGTAGCTTTTGTAAACGGAGGACGGCGGGGCCCATCTCCCTTCTTCGGGTGGCAAACGTCCCTGACCAACGTGGAGAGCAGGAAAGTTGTTCTTTGTCCTGCTCTGCTGCACAAGCAGAGCATTCTCCTTGCCTCTAACACGGCCACGCGGGAAGATGGGCGAGACAAGGAGAGAAGCAGAGCGTGCCAAAAGCTGCCTTTTTGGCAAAACGGGAGCGTTTTACACCCCCAAATATCTCAGGGCTGGAAGGAAAGCTTGACAGCTACCTCTGTCAGGTTTGTCCATGTCAGAGTCATCTTCCCCGCAGGGCTTCCAGACCAGGGATGCAGGCTCTTCATCGTCGCTTGGTGCTCTGCTCTGCAGCTCGGGGAGCTCGGCCTGAAAGTCACTGCCAACGTTGATGCGTCTAAAAGAAAGAAGGAAGGGGAGGTAAGAGAGGCAAGTGCTCAGGAGACACGTCCCCGTGGACCCACGGGCTTGGGCCAATCCCACCCCGACACTGAAATCGCAGCTGTGCTCCTCGCCATGGCTCAAGTTTGCCGTCCTGTAATGCCTATGCCAAAACTCACGGCCGAAGGTGGGCTCTTGCTTTCCTTTTCATTGTGCCTCTCCTTTCCGCCTGGAAGAGACAAAAAGGATGCTGCAGATAAAAATGCTTCTGCCCACAGGTGTCCGTCGCCTTCCTTCTCATGCTCATGCTGGCCAACCAGAAAATCCTCTGTCCCAGCTGGCCTCAGTTGGGTGGAATTGCAAGTGGCAAAGAAGAAACTCTAGCAAGACATTAAAACATAATGTGCCTGCAACTGATGAAAGTGTGCAGGTATATAAGGATGGCTGAAAGCTGACTGTTTTCTGTAGGTGAAAGGCAGTCTTGGAAGGGAAGCCCGTGCAACTGCTTGCATGCCCTGAACACCAGGGATCACAGAGGAGAAGTCCCATCTTTCTGGTTCCTAAAGCTTTGCAGGAGGGCTGAGCAGAGCCAGGGCCCAACAGGATTTGTTGACACTGAAGCCCTGAAGTGCTCAGTAATGACCAGATAGTTTGGGGGTCAGCACAGCATAGTTTTAGGACTTCCGTGGCTCCCAAGAGCTTTTATGCGGGTCATCAGTGGACGAGAATGTGGAACTGCCCTGTGACTGCTCTCTACGTCCTCTAGGGAAAGGTCTGTGTTTCAGCTGGAGAAGCTGGACGCCTCTTTCGTGCGTCAACTCATCTTGGGAAAATGACCACAGGCCAGGTGTGTCATGGTTGGTGAGACAGCCAGCTGGAGCCTCCTGCCTTTCTCTTAGTGCTTTGAGGACAAGGGGGCATTTCCTTACCTTGGACGGTCCCAAAGTGCTGTGGGGATGCCTGGCGGCGGACAAGGAGATGAGGATGTGGGTCCAGAGGCCAGCTGTGGCGCTGAGGCCAGGAGGTGTCTGCTCAGGGACAGCCCAGGAGCAGATGGTGAGGCTGCTGCTCCACCGCTGGTGCACCAGTGTTCCAGCAAGGGCCGCAGGAGTGGAAGACAACGACAGTTGCTACGGGAACAGCCCAACATTCCATGCAGAACCCCAGGGCACCCAGGGGACGCAAACAGGGATGGGCCAGCTTTGCCTCTTCTGCTGCTTCTGGTGCAAGCTTGCTCCGAGCACCTTCCCGTTGGGGCATTTCTCGTCAGTCCTCTGGACGGGGCAAAGCAGCGCAGGGACAGCTCTGGGTCTTCTTCTCTGTGCTTGTCTGGAAGGCGCCTGCAGCTGCAGCTGCGCAGGAGCCTGGCTCTGTCAGAGGAGCCCGACCGCATTGGCTGCACTGGAGAAGCAGAAGCACTCGTGCTGCTGGCTCTCCTGCGGCTCGCAGGGGAGCAAGAGACTGCAAGGTGTCCCGTGGAGAGCCAAGTGCAAAGCTTTCTCTGCCAGTGGAGGCATCCATCCTGCCCCTTTCTAAATTGTCTGCTGCCTAATAAAGTGGCTTGGTGTTTTCCCTCCTTTGGACTGCTGAGCTGGTCTCTCGCCTCAACACTCATTCCTTGAAACCGGGACAAACAGGATGTTTTCCAGGGCAATTGGTGGGGACAGCCCACCAGCAAATAAATCCTTAGCAAAGAGCTCATGCAGAATTGCTCGGCCTTTCTTCCAGCTCCCTTGAAGGAGCCAGATGTTGGTCTCAAAAGCCTGGGGGATTCGTCTAGGAGGCGGACAGTAACAGAATTACTTTTTCACACCAACAGCCTTCCCATTATTTTAGTACGGAGGTCCCAGATATGGCAAAACCCAGCGGGTTTTCCTGCTCTCCTGCCTGATGTTAAGCTAAAGCAAATGTTGCTTCCCTAGCAGGGTGCTTGTTACAGACACACACACACGCAGCCAGCCACCGGCAAAGGGAGGGGGAGGCTGTAACAAGGTCCCCTGCAAAGCAGATACTTTGTAGGCTCCAAATCCCGCCTGCACCTGCTCCATCAGAAAAGGGCCATGTTGTCCCTTGTGTCAGTGTCCCGGAGGCAGCCTGGGAATTGCCCCGGCCCGTCCCTGGCCGCACCTCCATCCTCCCCAGCCCCGGCTCCCAAAGCTTTGGCAGGCAGTGCCATTTACTGGGCCACATAAAGGAGGGACTTGGAGGCTTCTTTGGTGCAAATAGCAAAGCTGTGAGAAGTGAGAGGAGAATGTTCACAGCCGCTTTGCTTCAGCTAAGGAGGTTGGTGGAGCCCCAGAGCGGGCCGCCGATCCTTGAAAGAGAAGCTGAAACGCAACTACTCATTTCTTTGTAGTGCATGTGCTGGTTGTTAACGTTCCAGAATCGGAGAGGTTAGAAAAGTCCTGCAAGGTGCTCAAGCCCATCTGTCCAGCAAAACTGAACAAAGCTTTGTTGCTGGGTGACAGAAGGCACTAAAAGGGGCAGCTTTGATCCCTCCGCGCATCATGAGACAAGGCCAGTCCTTCAGACCCGATTCATTGAATTCAACAAAGGCTCCCTTTCCACTCCCAGCTGAGATTTTTAGGAATCAAAGGATGCAAGCCCACCGTTAGTCCACTGGCAGTAATGGGGACACACCTGTGTAAGTCCCGCCAGATGAGCAAGGGGCCGTGCCTGCGGGAGGAGGCACGTGCCCACATTCTTGTCTCGGGGCAGATGCTTGGGCTTGCAGCACCAAAGAAATGCAACGAACATTGAGCCGTTTCAGACAGACAAAAAAAAGACAAAATGCAACAAACTTTGGTTTAATGAACAAGACAGCTTTTGTCTTAACAGAGGCAAAATGACGAAAGAGGGAGCATAGCCAATAACACCAAATCTCTTACATTGACTGATAAATCTAACTACTAACAATTGCTACTAACTACTAACAAGTTTTTTACTAATACTAATGCATCTTAGCTCGTCAAGAGAGAAATGCCTATCTAGTAAACTACACAGAAGAATTAACAGCCCTAAAACTTCAGGAACTATCTTATCTCTATCTAGTCCTCTTGACGGCTGACTCTTGCTAGCCCTGCCAGCCAGCTCGTAGCTGCAGGGCTAATTTGGTCTTTTCTTCTTAGCGAGAGCCTCTGCTTCCTTCCGTGGGCGATGTCTTCTCCTGTGCGCGTTCCTTTCCTTCACGGTTGCAAACACCCTGGAAGGCAGGAAACAAAGCATCCACTGTCAATTCAACACACACCATTAAACCAAGCTCCCAGTTCTCTGTTGCTCCATATGAATGTCAGTCTTCTCAGGCTGCGACACCTTTGTAACTTGATCAGCACCCTGACTGTTTCTTGTTTCAGTTCCTTCCAATTTTGTCCTCTTTTTGCTTCATCCTACTTTGAATTCCAGCAGCACCACCCAAGCAAGCTTTGGTGTGCCTATTCCCACTTGTAAGAATTGTGCCTTGCTGGGGCGCGGCAAGGCTTCCGTCCAAATGCTGGGGTTTAACTGAGCTCTTTGCCTTTCAAGTGGGCTGTAACGTTGACCACGGCCGCCAGGGGCCATCCCCCAAGTGGCCTCGGCTTGCCCTGTGCTGCCTTTGGAAAGGGTCAGCCCGTTTTGGTGCAAAGGGCCAGGCTCTGAGCAGAAAGAGGGAGAAGTTGCGTACCGTCGGCACTGCCCGCACGGGAAGGGGCCTCCCGCCGAAGGGGCCGGCTGGGGCGGTTGGCAGCAGGGACACTCGGCGTTGCGGGCCCTCCTGCGGCTTCTCTTCCCTGTGTCCCCATGCTCCTTTCTGGGAGGGCTTTTGCTGCTCTTTGCTTCGCCCACACTCTGGAAATCAAAGAATCCTTCTCAGTTTCTCCTTCTTCTCACAAAGCTGGAAATCAGAGCGTCCAGCGCAAAAATCTCTTGGCTTAAGCAAATTCCTCCAAACCCTGAAGAGCTGAGAAAATGCCTGCCTTGGGCGGTGGGCTGTGGCGGGGTGCAACACAGCCCCTTGGAGGAAGAAAAGAAAAAAACACCTCCTTTCTAGTGCCCAGAGGGAGGGGATTCATGTGGGTATCTGTAGTTCTATGTTCCTTATTTACACCTCTCTGCCTCCTATCTCTTTGTCTCTATTTTCCCTCCACGAATGCCTAGGGAAAGGCATTTAAATTCAGTCCGGTTAGTGAAGACATGTGGCTACCCGGTTTCTACTACCCAAAATGATCTCTATCTCTGTGAACCAAATTCCGGTTTGCCGGTAAGGAAAGTCTGAGCGGAGACACAGCACCGGCAGGTCCTTTCTGGCTGGAAGGCTGGGATGCTAGAGAAGATGCCTGAAAATGTGCAGCATCTCCGTCAAAGCAGGCAGGATTGGGGATGTTAACAAGGGGGCGGGGGGGGTGGGGGTGAATTTGAGGACCAGATTGGAATCAGCGAGGGTGCCAGCCCTTGAGAAACCAGTCTAGAGAGCATGCAAGCCCAATTTGGTGAAGGTACTGCTTTGCTGGGTCAAAGTTGTGCTCCAGAACTGCCTGTTTCAGAGCAGCAGCCCAATGAAGCTCTGGGCAGCATCTGCTGTGCCTTTCCCGGGGCACGGGACGATGTGATGCTGGCAGAGCGGTGGCTCGCATGGCTCGCCGGCGGGTTTTGTCCCCCCTTCTCCCTCTCGCTTGACCCTCCTGCTTGTCTTGGATGTCCTCCCACTCACCTGAGCAAGAGTGCTGTCAAGTTTGTGTTCTTTTTTCCAGGAGTAGTAGTACTCCACACACTGTGCCACAGTCTTGCTCTGAACCTGTTGAGAAGAGAAAAAGAAGGAATCTCAAATGGCCGTGGTGCAGGGTGCGTTGGAGTAAAAGCAGAGTATGGGGTAAAGTAGCAAGTAAAATCATGGAGCAAATTGAGTAGGGCATAAAATGCAGGAACTAGGGAATAGAAGAGGCGTTATGCCACGTAGAAAGCCGTGTCTTGTGCTACGTAACGGATAAGAGATGTAATGCACAGATCACCAACAAATCCATCTAGCACAGTTGTTCTTTCCCGCGTTCCCTCCGGCTGTCCCAGCACAATGTGTTGAGGAAGCAGCAGTAAGTAGCAGCAGCAGCAGACGCATGAGACAAGTGGGGCAGAATGAATCTTTGTCTTCCAAAGGAGCTTGGAGAAAAGGGCCGGAGAGGCAGACTCACGGCTTTCAAGCAGGCCTTGTATGGGCAGGAAACGGATGTCCCGTTTCTTGGTAATTTGAATATTTTTGGTATTTGGGAAGAGAGAGACTGAATTCCAGGATCTGGTCCCAGGAATAACGCACGTTTCCTTCTGATGATCTGCCAGGGTAAAGAGTGTCCTATGGCTTTACCTGCTTCTGGATGAGATGAAAATCCTTGCCATAGCTGTGAAAAGCCTTCTGGAAGGACTCCTCCTCCTCAGGTGTCCATCTATCAGAGCCTGGCAATAAAAAGCAGCAGGCAAATTGATCCCTGTAGCCACTCAGAGTAGAACCCACTGGCCGCCAAAAGGAAATCGGCGCCATCCATCCTATCCTTCACCTGTGTACATGTGTGGTCCCTCAGAAAGCAAGGAAGACACGAGCAGGCATTGCCCTGGGCAGAAAGCACGGAAAACAAGTAAAGCTGAAGGACTAGACGCTGCTGCTTTGCCCGCCCCCAGAGAAGACGAGACCTTGTGCCGGTTTTACTCGTTTCAGCCTAAACGCTTGGCGTGGCAATGAAGGGGACGGCAGCAGGTGTCAGTGAAGGAACAAGCTCTGCTTTGTTGCTTACCTGCGTAATGGTAATCAGCCAAGGGATGGCCTTGAGGTGTGGCAGGCCCCCCTGAGAGCAGCATCTCCAGAGCCTCCTGCAAGATCAAAGGGGAAAAGGCTTTAGCTGCCCCACCACATGGAAAGGAACCAAAGAAAGGTCAAGGCTGCCTTTCAGCTACTTTGCCTCTTGAGGCATTCAGTCCACTGGATGGCATCTGGGTCAGACACGGTTACTTGCTGCCAATGCCTCGATTTTGCCGCCCAACCCTTTGATCGTGCCCCCCAAGAGTGGCATGTGGCTCACCAGCTCCCTGATTTTGCTCCTCCCGCACCCAGAACTGCCTCAGCTTGCTGAGGCTTCTGGAAATTTCCCCTCAGTGCAGCCCAAAATGTCTTTGAGAGCACAGGTGCCCAGGAGATGTGCAAGGTACCAGGCTGCGGCACCCTGCGCCGGTGCCTCCAGGAGAGATGTTCTCCCTGCTCGAGCCATTTGGGCTCAGCCCTGGCACCAGTGGAGGAGACCGAGCAGGCAGCAAGTGCTCGGCTTCCTGCAGTGAACTGCCTTCTTGCAAGAGCAGCCAGGAAAGGCTGTCGCGCTGGCCGGGCCTTATTCATTGTTCCCTGTGCGCTCTTCTGTGCGCCCAAGCAGCCGCTTCTTACCGGAACGCTGCCGCGTGCCTGGTGCAGGCAGTGCAGGGCGCGCTCCAGGTTAGCTGCTGCCCTGGGAAGGCCACGGGAGCTGGCCATGTCCAACAGTTCTCTCACTGCAAGCACAAGGAAAACCCGCCGAGAGTCAGGCTTGAGCCAAGAAAGGGGAAAGCTTGAGATACAAGGGAGAAGGAAAGCACAGGAGCTAAAGACAGCAGGTTGGAGAGCATGGAAAGGCTAGCAAAGAAAGAAAGAAAGAAAGAAAAAAAGAAAGAAAGAAAGAAAGAAAGAAAGAAAGAAAGAAAGGGGCAGCTGAACCAGGGGCCTGCACAATGCTGGCTCTCCCTCCAAAGTAGCTTTTGTAAACGGAGGACGGCGGGGCCCATCTCCCTTCTTCGGGTGGCAAACGTCCCTGACCAACGTGGAGAGCAGGAAAGTTGTTCTTTGTCCTGCTCTGCTGCACAAGCAGAGCATTCTCCTTGCCTCTAACACGGCCACGCGGGAAGATGGGCGAGACAAGGAGAGAAGCAGAGCGTGCCAAAAGCTGCCTTTTTGGCAAAACGGGAGCGTTTTACACCCCCAAATATCTCAGGGCTGGAAGGAAAGCTTGACAGCTACCTCTGTCAGGTTTGTCCATGTCAGAGTCATCTTCCCCCCAGGGCTTCCAGACCAGGGATGCAGGCTCTTCATCGTCGCTTGGTGCTCTGCTCTGCAGCTCGGGGAGCTCGGCCTGAAAGTCACTGCCAACGTTGATGCGTCTAAAAGAAAGAAGGAAGGGGAGGTAAGAGAGGCAAGTGCTCAGGAGACACGTCCCCGTGGACCCACGGGCTTGGGCCAATCCCACCCCGACACTGAAATCGCAGCTGTGCTCCTCGCCATGGCTCAAGTTTGCCGTCCTGTAATGCCTATGCCAAAACTCACGGCCGAAGGTGGGCTCTTGCTTTCCTTTTCATTGTGCCTCTCCTTTCCGCCTGGAAGAGACAAAAAGGACGCTGCAGATAAAAATGCTTCTGCCCACAGGTGTCCATCGCCTTCCTTCTCATGCTCATGCTGGCCAACCAGAAAATCCTCTGTCCCAGCTGGCCTCAGTTGGGTGGAATTGCAAGTGGCAAAGAAGAAACTCTAGCAAGACATTAAAACATAATGTGCCTGCAACTGATGAAAGTGTGCAGGTATATAAGGATGGCTGAAAGCGGACTGTTTTCTGTAGGTGAAAGGCAGTCTTGGAAGGGAAGCCCGTGCAACTGCTTGCATGCCCTGAACACCAGGGATCACAGAGGAGAAGTCCCATCTTTCTGGTTCCTAAAGCTTTGCAGGAGGGCTGAGCAGAGCCAGGGCCCAACAGGATTTGTTGACACTGAAGCCCTGAAGTGCTCAGTAATGACCAGATAGTTTGGGGGTCAGCACAGCATAGTTTTAGGACTTCCGTGGCTCCCAAGAGCTTTTATGCGGGTCATCAGTGGACGAGAATGTGGAACTGCCCTGTGACTGCTCTCTACGTCCTCTAGGGAAAGGTCTGTGTTTCAGCTGGAGAAGCTGGACGCCTCTTTCGTGCGTCAACTCATCTTGGGAAAATGACCACAGGCCAGGTGTGTCATGGTTGGTGAGACAGCCAGCTGGAGCCTCCTGCCTTTCTCTTAGTGCTTTGAGGACAACGGGGCATTTCCTTACCTTGGACGGTCCCAAAGTGCTGTGGGGATGCCTGGCGGCGGACAAGGAGATGAGGCTGTGGGTCCAGAGGCCAGCTGTGGCGCTGAGGCCAGGAGGTGTCTGCTCAGGGACAGCCCAGGAGCAGATGGTGAGGCTGCTGCTCCACCGCTGGTGCACCAGTGTTCCAGCAAGGGCCGCAGGAGTGGAAGACAACGACAGTTGCTACGGGAACAGCCCAACATTCCATGCAGAACCCCAGGGCACCCAGGGGACGCAAACAGGGATGGGCCAGCTTTGCCTCTTCTGCTGCTTCTGGTGCAAGCTTGCTCCGAGCACCTTCCCGTTGGGGCATTTCTCGTCAGTCCTCTGGACGGGGCAAAGCAGCGCAGGGACAGCTCTGGGTCTTCTTCTCTGTGCTTGTCTGGAAGGCGCCTGCAGCTGCAGCTGCGCAGGAGCCTGGCTCTGTCAGAGGAGCCCGACCGCATTGGCTGCACTGGAGAAGCAGAAGCACTCGTGCTGCTGGCTCTCCTGCGGCTCGCAGGGGAGCAAGAGACTGCAAGGTGTCCCGTGGAGAGCCAAGTGCAAAGCTTTCTCTGCCAGTGGAGGCATCCATCCTGCCCCTTTCTAAATTGTCTGCTGCCTAATAAAGTGGCTTGGTGTTTTCCCTCCTTTGGACTGCTGAGCTGGTCTCTCGCCTCAACACTCATTCCTTGAAACCGGGACAAACAGGATGTTTTCCAGGGCAATTGGTGGGGACAGCCCACCAGCAAATAAATCCTTAGCAAAGAGCTCATGCAGAATTGCTCGGCCTTTCTTCCAGCTCCCTTGAAGGAGCCAGATGTTGGTCTCAAAAGCCTGGGGGATTCGTCTAGGAGGCGGACAGTAACAGAATTACTTTTTCACACCAACAGCCTTCCCATTATTTTAGTACGGAGGTCCCAGATATGGCAAAACCCAGCGGGTTTTCCTGCTCTCCTGCCTGATGTTAAGCTAAAGCAAATGTTGCTTCCCTAGCAGGGTGCTTGTTACAGACACACACACACGCAGCCAGCCACCGGCAAAGGGAGGGGGAGGCTGTAACAAGGTCCCCTGCAAAGCAGATACTTTGTAGGCTCCAAATCCCGCCTGCACTTGCTCCATCAGAAAAGGGCCATGTTGTCCCTTGTGTCAGTGTCCCGGAGGCAGCCTGGGAATTGCCCCGGCCCGTCCCTGGCCGCACCTCCATCCTCCCCAGCCCCGGCTCCCAAAGCTTTGGCAGGCAGTGCCATTTACTGGGCCACATAAAGGAGGGACTTGGAGGCTTCTTTGGTGCAAATAGCAAAGCTGTGAGAAGTGAGAGGAGAATGTTCACAGCCGCTTTGCTTCAGCTAAGGAGGTTGGTGGAGCCCCAGAGCGGGCCGCCGATCCTTGAAAGAGAAGCTGAAACGCAACTACTCATTTCTTTGTAGTGCATGTGCTGGTTGTTAACGTTCCAGAATCGGAGAGGTTAGAAAAGTCCTGCAAGGTGCTCAAGCCCATCTGTCCAGCAAAACTGAACAAAGCTTTGTTGCTGGGTGACAGAAGGCACTAAAAGGGGCAGCTTTGATCCCTCCGCGCATCATGAGACAAGGCCAGTCCTTCAGACCCGATTCATTGAATTCAACAAAGGCTCCCTTTCCACTCCCAGCTGAGATTTTTAGGAATCAAAGGATGCAAGCCCACCGTTAGTCCACTGGCAGTAATGGGGACACACCTGTGTAAGTCCCGCCAGATGAGCAAGGGGCCGTGCCTGCGGGAGGAGGCACGTGCCCACATTCTTGTCTCGGGGCAGATGCTTGGGCTTGCAGCACCAAAGAAATGCAACGAACATTGAGCCGTTTCAGACAGACAAAAAAAGACAAAATGCAACAAACTTTGGTTTAATGAACAAGACAGCTTTTGTCTTAACAAAGGCAAAAGGACGAAAGAGGGAGCATAGCCAATAACACCAAATCTCTTACATTGACTGATAAATCTAACTACTAACAATTGCTACTAACTACTAACAAGTTTTTTACTAATACTAATGCATCTTAGCTCGTCAAGAGAGAAATGCCTATCTAGTAAACTACACAGAAGAATTAACAGCCCTAAAACTTCAGGAACTATCTTATCTCTATCTAGTCCTCTTGACGGCTGACTCTTGCTAGCCCTGCCAGCCAGCTCGTAGCTGCAGGGCTAATTTGGTCTTTTCTTCTTAGCGAGAGCCTCTGCTTCCTTCCGTGGGCGATGTCTTCTCCTGTGCGCGTTCCTTTCCTTCACGGTTGCAAACACCCTGGAAGGCAGGAAACAAAGCATCCACTGTCAATTCAACACACACCATTAAACCAAGCTCCCAGTTCTCTGTTGCTCCATATGAATGTCAGTCTTCTCAGGCTGCGACACCTTTGTAACTTGATCAGCACCCTGACTGTTTCTTGTTTCAGTTCCTTGCAATTTTGTCCTCTTTTTGCTTCATCCTACTTTGAATTCCAGCAGCACCACCCAAGCAAGCTTTGGTGTGCCTATTCCCACTTGTAAGAATTGTGCCTTGCTGGGGCGCGGCAAGGCTTCCGTCCAAATGCTGGGGTTTAACTGAGCTCTTTGCGTTTCAAGTGGGCTGTAACGTTGACCACGGCCGCCAGGGGCCATCCCCCAAGTGGCCTCGGCTTGCCCTGTGCTGCCTTTGGAAAGGGTCAGCCCGTTTTGGTGCAAAGGGCCAGGCTCTGAGCAGAAAGAGGGAGAAGTTGCGTACCGTCGGCACTGCCCGCACGGGAAGGGGCCTCCCGCCGAAGGGGCCGGCTGGGGCGGTTGGCAGCAGGGACACTCGGCGTTGCGGGCCCTGCTGCGGCTTCTCTTCCCTGTGTCCCCATGCTCCTTTCTGGGAGGGCTTTTGCTGCTCTTTGCTTCGCCCACACTCTGGAAATCAAAGAATCCTTCTCAGTTTCTCCTTCTTCTCACAAAGCTGGAAATCAGAGCGTCCAGCGCAAAAATCTCTTGGCCTAAGCAAATTCCTCCAAACCCTGAAGAGCTGAGAAAATGCCTGCCTTGGGCGGTGGGCTGTGGCGGGGTGCAACACAGCCCCTTGGAGGAAGAAAAGAAAAAAACACCTCCTTTCTAGTGCCCAGAGGGAGGGGATTCATGTGGGTATCTGTAGTTCTATGTTTCTTATTTACACCTCTCTGCCTCCTATCTCTTTGTCTCTATTTTCCCTCCACGAATGCCTAGGGAAAGGCATTTAAATTCAGTCCGGTTAGTGAAGACACGTGGCTACCCGGTTTCTACTACCCAAAATGATCTCTATCTCTGTGAACCAAATTCCGGTTTGCCGGTAAGGAAAGTCTGAGCGGAGACACAGCACCGGCAGGTCCTTTCTGGCCGGAAGGCTGGGATGCTAGAGAAGATGCCTGAAAATGTGCAGCATCTCCGTCAAGGCAGGCAGGATTGGTGGTGTTAACAAGGGGGCGGGGGGAGGGTTGGGGGTGAATTTGAGGACCAGATTGGAATCAGCGAGGGTGCCAGCCCTTGAGAAACCAGTCTAGAGAGCATGCAAGCCCAATTTGGTGAAGGTACTGCTTTGCTGGGTCAAAGTTGTGCTCCAGAACTGCCTGTTTCAGAGCAGCAGCCCAATGAAGCTCTGGGCAGCATCTGCTGTGCCTTTCCCGGGGCACGGGACGATGTGATGCTGGCAGAGCGGTGGCTCGCATGGCTCGCCGGCGGGTTTTGTCCCCCCTTCTCCCTCTCGCTTGACCCTCCTGCTTGTCTTGGATGTCCTCCCACTCACCTGAGCAAGAGTGCTGTCAAGTTTGTGTTCTTTTTTCCAGGAGTAGTAGTACTCCACACACTGTGCCACAGTCTTGCTCTGAACCTGTTGAGAAGAGAAAAAGAAGGAATCTCAAATGGCCGTGGTGCAGGGTGCGTTGGAGTAAAAGCAGAGTATGGGGTAAAGTAGCAAGTAAAATCATGGAGCAAATTGAGTAGGGCATAAAATGCAGGAACTAGGGAATAGAAGAGGCGTTATGCCACGTAGAAAGCCGTGTCTTGTGCTACGTAACGGATAAGAAATGTAATGCACAGATCACCAACAAATCCATCTAGCACAGTTGTTCTTTCCCGCGTTCCCTCCGGCTGTCCCAGCACAATGTGTTGAGGAAGCAGCAGTAAGTAGCAGCAGCAGCAGACGCATGAGACAAGTGGGGCAGAATGAATCTTTGTCTTCCAAAGGAGCTTGGAGAAAAGGGCCGGAGAGGCAGACTCACGGCTTTCAAGCAGGCCTTGTATGGGCAGGAAACGGATGTCCCGTTTCTTGGTAATTTGAATATTTTTGGTATTTGGGAAGAGAGAGACTGAATTCCAGGATCTGGTCCCAGGAATAACGCACGTTTCCTTCTGATGATCTGCCAGGGTAAAGAGTGTCCTATGGCTTTACCTGCTTCTGGATGAGATGAAAATCCTTGCCATAGCTGTGAAAAGCCTTCTGGAAGGACTCCTCCTCCTCAGGTGTCCATCTATCAGAGCCTGGCAATAAAAAGCAGCAGGCAAATTGATCCCTGTAGCCACTCAGAGTAGAACCCACTGGCCGCCAAAAGGAAATCGGCGCCATCCATCCTATCCTTCACCTGTGTACATGTGTGGTCCCTCAGAAAGCAAGGAAGACACGAGCAGGCATTGCCCTGGGCAGAAAGCACGGAAAACAAGTAAAGCTGAAGGACTAGACGCTGCTGCTTTGCCCGCCCCCAGAGAAGACGAGACCTTGTGCCGGTTTTACTCGTTTCAGCCTAAACGCTTGGCGTGGCAATGAAGGGGACGGCAGCAGGTGTCAGTGAAGGAACAAGCTCTGCTTTGTTGCTTACCTGCGTAATGGTAATCAGCCAAGGGATGGCCTTGAGGTGTGGCAGGCCCCCCTGAGAGCAGCATCTCCAGAGCCTCCTGCAAGATCAAAGGGGAAAAGGCTTTAGCTGCCCCACCACATGGAAAGGAACCAAAGAAAGGTCAAGGCTGCCTTTCAGCTACTTTGCCTCTTGAGGCATTCAGTCCACTGGATGGCATCTGGGTCAGACACGGTTACTTGCTGCCAATGCCTCGATTTTGCCGCCCAACCCTTTGATCGTGCCCCCCAAGAGTGGCATGTGGCTCACCAGCTCCCTGATTTTGCTCCTCCCGCACCCAGAACTGCCTCAGCTTGCTGAGGCTTCTGGAAATTTCCCCTCAGTGCAGCCCAAAATGTCTTTGAGAGCACAGGTGCCCAGGAGATGTGCAAGGTACCAGGCTGCGGCACCCTGCGCCGGTGCCTCCAGGAGAGATGTTCTCCCTGCTCGAGCCATTTGGGCTCAGCCCTGGCACCAGTGGAGGAGACCGAGCAGGCAGCAAGTGCTCGGCTTCCTGCAGTGAACTGCCTTCTTGCAAGAGCAGCCAGGAAAGGCTGTCGCGCTGGCCGGGCCTTATTCATTGTTCCCTGTGCGCTCTTCTGTGCGCCCAAGCAGCCGCTTCTTACCGGAACGCTGCCGCGTGCCTGGTGCAGGCAGTGCAGGGCGCGCTCCAGGTTAGCTGCTGCCCTGGGAAGGCCACGGGAGCTGGCCATGTCCAACAGTTCTCTCACTGCAAGCACAAGGAAAACCCGCCGAGAGTCAGGCTTGAGCCAAGAAAGGGGAAAGCTTGAGATACAAGGGAGAAGGAAAGCACAGGAGCTAAAGACAGCAGGTTGGAGAGCATGGAAAGGCTAGCAAAGAAAGAAAGAAAGAAAGAAAGAAAGAAAGAAAGAAAGAAAGAAAGAAAGAAAGGGGCAGCTGAACCAGGGGCCTGCACAATGCTGGCTCTCCCTCCAAAGCAGCTTTTGTAAACGGAGGACGGCGGGGCCCATCTCCCTTCTTCGGGTGGCAAACGTCCCTGACCAACGTGGAGAGCAGGAAAGTTGTTCTTTGTCCTGCTCTGCTGCACAAGCAGAGCATTCTCCTTGCCTCTAACACGGCCACGCGGGAAGATGGGCGAGACAAGGAGAGAAGCAGAGTGTGCCAAAAGCTGCCTTTTTGGCAAAACGGGAGCGTTTTACACCCCCAAATATCTCAGGGCTGGAAGGAAAGCTTGACAGCTACCTCTGTCAGGTTTGTCCATGTCAGAGTCATCTTCCCCCCAGGGCTTCCAGACCAGGGATGCAGGCTCTTCATCGTCGCTTGGTGCTCTGCTCTGCAGCTCGGGGAGCTCGGCCTGAAAGTCACTGCCAACGTTGATGCGTCTAAAAGAAAGAAGGAAGGGGAGGTAAGAGAGGCAAGTGCTCAGGAGACACGTCCCTGTGGACCCACGGGCTTGGGCCAATCCCACCCCGACACTGAAATCGCAGCTGTGCTCCTCGCCATGGCTCAAGTTTGCCGTCCTGTAATGCCTATGCCAAAACTCACGGCCGAAGGTGGGCTCTTGCTTTCCTTTTCATTGTGCCTCTCCTTTCCGCCTGGAAGAGACAAAAAGGATGCTGCAGATAAAAATGCTTCTGCCCACAGGTGTCCGTCGCCTTCCTTCTCATGCTCATGCTGGCCAACCAGAAAATCCTCTGTCCCAGCTGGCCTCAGTTGGGTGGAATTGCAAGTGGCAAAGAAGAAACTCTAGCAAGACATTAAAACATAATGTGCCTGCAACTGATGAAAGTGTGCAGGTATATAAGGATGGCTGAAAGCTGACTGTTTTCTGTAGGTGAAAGGCAGTCTTGGAAGGGAAGCCCGTGCAACTGCTTGCATGCCCTGAACACCAGGGATCACAGAGGAGAAGTCCCATCTTTCTGGTTCCTAAAGCTTTGCAGGAGGGCTGAGCAGAGCCAGGGCCCAACAGGCTTTGTTGACACTGAAGCCCTGAAGTGCTCAGTAATGACCAGATAGTTTGGGGGTCAGCACAGCATAGTTTTAGGACTTCCGTGGCTCCCAAGAGCTTTTATGCGGGTCATCAGTGGACGAGAATGTGGAACTGCCCTGTGACTGCTCTCTACGTCCTCTAGGGAAAGGTCTGTGTTTCAGCTGGAGAAGCTGGACGCCTCTTTCGTGCGTCAACTCATCTTGGGAAAATGACCACAGGCCAGGTGTGTCATGGTTGGTGAGACAGCCAGCTGGAGCCTCCTGCCTTTCTCTTAGTGGTTTGAGGACAAGGGGGCATTTCCTTACCTTGGACGGTCCCAAAGTGCTGTGGGGATGCCTGGCGGCGGACAAGGAGATGAGGATGTGGGTCCAGAGGCCAGCTGTGGCGCTGAGGCCAGGAGGTGTCTGCTCAGGGACAGCCCAGGAGCAGATGGTGAGGCTGCTGCTCCACCGCTGGTGCACCAGTGTTCCAGCAAGGGCCGCAGGAGTGGAAGACAACGACAGTTGCTACGGGAACAGCCCAACATTCCATGCAGAACCCCAGGGCACCCAGGGGACGCAAACAGGGATGGGCCAGCTTTGCCTCTTCTGCTGCTTCTGGTGCAAGCTTGCTCCGAGCACCTTCCCGTTGGGGCATTTCTCGTCAGTCCTCTGGACGGGGCAAAGCAGCGCAGGGACAGCTCTGGGTCTTCTTCTCTGTGCTTGTCTGGAAGGCGCCTGCAGCTGCAGCTGCGCAGGAGCCTGGCTCTGTCAGAGGAGCCCGACCGCATTGGCTGCACTGGAGAAGCAGAAGCACTCGTGCTGCTGGCTCTCCTGCGGCTCGCAGGGGAGCAAGAGACTGCAAGGTGTCCCGTGGAGAGCCAAGTGCAAAGCTTTCTCTGCCAGTGGAGGCATCCATCCTGCCCCTTTCTAAATTGTCTGCTGCCTAATAAAGTGGCTTGGTGTTTTCCCTCCTTTGGACTGCTGAGCTGGTCTCTCGCCTCAACACTCATTCCTTGAAACCGGGACAAACAGGATGTTTTCCAGGGCAATTGGTGGGGACAGCCCACCAGCAAATAAATCCTTAGCAAAGAGCTCATGCAGAATTGCTCGGCCTTTCTTCCAGCTCCCTTGAAGGAGCCAGATGTTGGTCTCAAAAGCCTGGGGGATTCGTCTAGGAGGCGGACAGTAACAGAATTACTTTTTCACACCAACAGCCTTCCCATTATTTTAGTACGGAGGTCCCAGATATGGCAAAACCCAGCAGGTTTTCCTGCTTTCCTGCCTGATGTTAAGCTAAAGCAAATGTTGCTTCCCTAGCAGGGTGCTTGTTACAGACACACACACACGCAGCCAGCCACCGGCAAAGGGAGGGGGAGGCTGTAACAAGGTCCCCTGCAAAGCAGATACTTTGTAGGCTCCAAATCCCGCCTGCACTTGCTCCATCAGAAAAGGGCCATGTTGTCCCTTGTGTCAGTGTCCCGGAGGCAGCCTGGGAATTGCCCCGGCCCGTCCCTGGCCGCACCTCCATCCTCCCCAGCCCCGGCTCCCAAAGCTTTGGCAGGCAGTGCCATTTACTGGGCCACATAAAGGAGGGACTTGGAGGCTTCTTTGGTGCAAATAGCAAAGCTGTGAGAAGTGAGAGGAGAATGTTCACAGCCGCTTTGCTTCAGCTAAGGAGGTTGGTGGAGCCCCAGAGCGGGCCGCCGATCCTTGAAAGAGAAGCTGAAACGCAACTACTCATTTCTTTGTAGTGCATGTGCTGGTTGTTAACGTTCCAGAATCGGAGAGGTTAGAAAAGTCCTGCAAGGTGCTCAAGCCCATCTGTCCAGCAAAACTGAACAAAGCTTTGTTGCTGGGTGACAGAAGGCACTAAAAGGGGCAGCTTTGATCCCTCCGCGCATCATGAGACAAGGCCAGTCCTTCAGACCCGATTCATTGAATTCAACAAAGGCTCCCTTTCCACTCCCAGCTGAGATTTTTAGGAATCAAAGGATGCAAGCCCACCGTTAGTCCACTGGCAGTAATGGGGACACACCTGTGTAAGTCCCGCCAGCTGAGCAAGGGGCCGTGCCTGCGGGAGGAGGCACGTGCCCACATTCTTGTCTCGGGGCAGATGCTTGGGCTTGCAGCACCAAAGAAATGCAACGAACATTGAGCCGTTTCAGACAGACAAAAAAAGACAAAATGCAACAAACTTTGGTTTAATGAACAAGACAGCTTTTGTCTTAACAAAGGCAAAAGGACGAAAGAGGGAGCATAGCCAATAACACCAAATCTCTTACATTGACTGATAAATCTAACTACTAACAATTGCTACTAACTACTAACAAGTTTTTTACTAATACTAATGCATCTTAGCTCGTCAAGAGAGAAATGCCTATCTAGTAAACTACACAGAAGAATTAACAGCCCTAAAACTTCAGGAACTATCTTATCTCTATCTAGTCCTCTTGACGGCTGACTCTTGCTAGCCCTGCCAGCCAGCTCGTAGCTGCAGGGCTAATTTGGTCTTTTCTTCTTAGCGAGAGCCTCTGCTTCCTTCCGTGGGCGATGTCTTCTCCTGTGCGCGTTCCTTTCCTTCACGGTTGCAAACACCCTGGAAGGCAGGAAACAAAGCATCCACTGTCAATTCAACACACACCATTAAACCAAGCTCCCAGTTCTCTGTTGCTCTATATGAATGTCAGTCTTCTCAGGCTGCGACACCTTTGTAACTTGATCAGCACCCTGACTGTTTCTTGTTTCAGTTCCTTCCAATTTTGTCCTCTTTTTGCTTCATCCTACTTTGAATTCCAGCAGCACCACCCAAGCAAGCTTTGGTGTGCCTATTCCCACTTGTAAGAATTGTGCCTTGCTGGGGCGCGGCAAGGCTTCCGTCCAAATGCTGGGGTTTAACTGAGCTCTTTGCCTTTCAAGTGGGCTGTAACGTTGACCACGGCCGCCAGGGGCCATCCCCCAAGTGGCCTCGGCTTGCCCTGTGCTGCCTTTGGAAAGGGTCAGCCCGTTTTGGTGCAAAGGGCCAGGCTCTGAGCAGAAAGAGGGAGAAGTTGCGTACCGTCGGCACTGCCCGCACGGGAAGGGGCCTCCCGCCGAAGGGGCCGGCTGGGGCGGTTGGCAGCAGGGACACTCGGCGTTGCGGGCCCTCCTGCGGCTTCTCTTCCCTGTGTCCCCATGCTCCTTTCTGGGAGGGCTTTTGCTGCTCTTTGCTTCGCCCACACTCTGGAAATCAAAGAATCCTTCTCAGTTTCTCCTTCTTCTCACAAAGCTGGAAATCAGAGCATCCAGCGCAAAAATCTCTTGGCCTAAGCAAATTCCTCCAAACCCTGAAGAGCTGAGAAAATGCCTGCCTTGGGCGGTGGGCTGTGGCGGGGTGCAACACAGCCCCTTGGAGGAAGAAAAGAAAAAAACACCTCCTTTCTAGTGCCCAGAGGGAGGGGATTCATGTGGGTATCTGTAGTTCTATGTTCCTTATTTACACCTCTCTGCCTCCTATCTCTTTGTCTCTATTTTCCCTCCACGAATGCCTAGGGAAAGGGTTTTAAATTCAGTCCGGTTAGTGAAGACACGTGGCTACCCGGTTTCTACTACCCAAAATGATCTCTTTCTCTGTCAACCAAATATCCGGTTTGCCGGTAAGGAAAGTCTGAGCGGAGACACAGCACCGGCAGGTCCTTTCTGGCCGGAAGGCTGGGATGCTAGAGAAGATGCCTGAAAATGTGCAGCATCTCCGTCAAAGCAGGCAGGATTGGGGATGTTAACAAGGGGGCGGGGGGGGTGGGGGTGAATTTGAGGACCAGATTGGAATCAGCGAGGGTGCCAGCCCTTGAGAAACCAGTCTAGAGAGCATGCAAGCCCAATTTGGTGAAGGTACTGCTTTGCTGGGTCAAAGTTGTGCTCCAGAACTGCCTGTTTCAGAGCAGCAGCCCAATGAAGCTCTGGGCAGCATCTGCTGTGCCTTTCCCGGGGCACGGGACGATGTGATGCTGGCAGAGCGGTGGCTCGCATGGCTCGCCGGCGGGTTTTGTCCCCCCTTCTCCCTCTCGCTTGACCCTCCTGCTTGTCTTGGATGTCCTCCCACTCACCTGAGCAAGAGTGCTGTCAAGTTTGTGTTCTTTTTTCCAGGAGTAGTAGTACTCCACACACTGTGCCACAGTCTTGCTCTGAACCTGTTGAGAAGAGAAAAAGAAGGAATCTCAAATGGCCGTGGTGCAGGGTGCGTTGGAGTAAAAGCAGAGTATGGGGTAAAGTAGCAAGTAAAATCATGGAGCAAATTGAGTAGGGCATAAAATGCAGGAACTAGGGAATAGAAGAGGCGTTATGCCACGTAGAAAGCCGTGTCTTGTGCTACGTAACGGATAAGAGATGTAATGCACAGATCACCAACAAATCCATCTAGCACAGTTGTTCTTTCCCGCGTTCCCTCCGGCTGTCCCAGCACAATGTGTTGAGGAAGCAGCAGTAAGTAGCAGCAGCAGCAGACGCATGAGACAAGTGGGGCAGAATGAATCTTTGTCTTCCAAAGGAGCTTGGAGAAAAGGGCCGGAGAGGCAGACTCACGGCTTTCAAGCAGGCCTTGTATGGGCAGGAAACGGATGTCCCGTTTCTTGGTAATTTGAATATTTTTGGTATTTGGGAAGAGAGAGACTGAATTCCAGGATCTGGTCCCAGGAATAACGCACGTTTCCTTCTGATGATCTGCCAGGGTAAAGAGTGTCCTATGGCTTTACCTGCTTCTGGATGAGATGAAAATCCTTGCCATAGCTGTGAAAAGCCTTCTGGAAGGACTCCTCCTCCTCAGGTGTCCATCTATCAGAGCCTGGCAATAAAAAGCAGCAGGCAAATTGATCCCTGTAGCCACTCAGAGTAGAACCCACTGGCCGCCAAAAGGAATCCACTGGCGCCATCCATCCTATCCTTCACCTGTGTACATGTGTGGTCCCTCAGAAAGCAAGGAAGACACGAGCAGGCATTGCCCAGGGCAGAAAGCACGGAAAACAAGTAAAGCTGAAGGACTAGACGCTGCTGCTTTGCCCGCCCCCAGAGAAGACGAGACCTTGTGCCGGTTTTACTCGTTTCAGCCTAAACGCTTGGCGTGGCAATGAAGGGGACGGCAGCAGGTGTCAGTGAAGGAACAAGCTCTGCTTTGTTGCTTACCTGCGTAATGGTAATCAGCCAAGGGATGGCCTTGAGGTGTGGCAGGCCCCCCTGAGAGCAGCATCTCCAGAGCCTCCTGCAAGATCAAAGGGGAAAAGGCTTTAGCTGCCCCACCACATGGAAAGGAACCAAAGAAAGGTCAAGGCTGCCTTTCAGCTACTTTGCCTCTTGAGGCATTCAGTCCACTGGATGGCATCTGGGTCAGACACGGTTACTTGCTGCCAATGCCTCGATTTTGCCGCCCAACCCTTTGATCGTGCTCCCCAAGAGTGGCATGTGGCTCACCAGCTCCCTGATTTTGCTCCTCCCGCACCCAGAACTGCCTCAGCTTGCTGAGGCTTCTGGAAATTTCCCCTCAGTGCAGCCCAAAATGTCTTTGAGAGCACAGGTGCCCAGGAGATGTGCAAGGTACCAGGCTGCGGCACCCTCCGCCGGTGCCTCCAGGAGAGATGTTCTCCCTGCTCGAGCCATTTGGGCTCAGCCCTGGCACCAGTGGAGGAGACCGAGCAGGCAGCAAGTGCTCGGCTTCCTGCAGTGAACTGCCTTCTTGCAAGAGCAGCCAGGAAAGGCTGTCGCGCTGGCCGGGCCTTATTCATTGTTCCCTGTGCGCTCTTCTGTGCGCCCAAGCAGCCGCTTCTTACCGGAACGCTGCCGCGTGCCTGGTGCAGGCAGTGCAGGGCGCGCTCCAGGTTAGCTGCTGCCCTGGGAAGGCCACGGGAGCTGGCCATGTCCAACAGTTCTCTCACTGCAAGCACAAGGAAAACCCGCCGAGAGTCAGGCTTGAGCCAAGAAAGGGGAAAGCTTGAGATACAAGGGAGAAGGAAAGCACAGGAGCTAAAGACAGCAGGTTGGAGAGCATGGAAAGGCTAGCAAAGAAAGAAAGAAAGAAAGAAAGAAAGAAAGAAAGAAAGAAAGGGGCAGCTGAACCAGGGGCCTGCACAATGCTGGCTCTCCCTCCAAAGCAGCTTTTGTAAACGGAGGACGGCGGGGCCCATCTCCCTTCTTCGGGTGGCAAACGTCCCTGACCAACGTGGAGAGCAGGAAAGTTGTTCTTTGTCCTGCTCTGCTGCACAAGCAGAGCATTCTCCTTGCCTCTAACACGGCCACGCGGGAAGATGGGCGAGACAAGGAGAGAAGCAGAGCGTGCCAAAAGCTGCCTTTTTGGCAAAACGGGAGCGTTTTACACCCCCAAATATCTCAGGGCTGGAAGGAAAGCTTGACAGCTACCTCTGTCAGGTTTGTCCATGTCAGAGTCATCTTCCCCGCAGGGCTTCCAGACCAGGGATGCAGGCTCTTCATCGTCGCTTGGTGCTCTGCTCTGCAGCTCGGGGAGCTCGGCCTGAAAGTCACTGCCAACGTTGATGCGTCTAAAAGAAAGAAGGAAGGGGAGGTAAGAGAGGCAAGTGCTCAGGAGACACGTCCCCGTGGACCCACGGGCTTGGGCCAATCCCACCCCGACACTGAAATCGCAGCTGTGCTCCTCGCCATGGCTCAAGTTTGCCGTCCTGTAATGCCTATGCCAAAACTCACGGCCGAAGGTGGGCTCTTGCTTTCCTTTTCATTGTGCCTCTCCTTTCCGCCTGGAAGAGACAAAAAGGATGCTGCAGATAAAAATGCTTCTGCCCACAGGTGTCCGTCGCCTTCCTTCTCATGCTCATGCTGGCCAACCAGAAAATCCTCTGTCCCAGCTGGCCTCAGTTGGGTGGAATTGCAAGTGGCAAAGAAGAAACTCCAGCAAGACATTAAAACATAATGTGCCTGCAACTGATGAAAGTGTGCAGGTATATAAGGATGGCTGAAAGCTGACTGTTTTCTGTAGGTGAAAGGCAGTCTTGGAAGGGAAGCCCGTGCAACTGCTTGCATGCCCTGAACACCAGGGATCACAGAGGAGAAGTCCCATCTTTCTGGTTCCTAAAGCTTTGCAGGAGGGCTGAGCAGAGCCAGGGCCCAACAGGCTTTGTTGACACTGAAGCCCTGAAGTGCTCAGTAATGACCAGATAGTTTGGGGGTCAGCACAGCATAGTTTTAGGACTTCCGTGGCTCCCAAGAGCTTTTATGCGGGTCATCAGTGGACGAGAATGTGGAACTGCCCTGTGACTGCTCTCTACGTCCTCTAGGGAAAGGTCTGTGTTTCAGCTAGAGAAGCTGGACGCCTCTTTCGTGCGTCAACTCATCTTGGGAAAATGACCACAGGCCAGGTGTGTCATGGTTGGTGAGACAGCCAGCTGGAGCCTCCTGCCTTTCTCTTAGTGGTTTGAGGACAAGGGGGCATTTCCTTACCTTGGACGGTCCCAAAGTGCTGTGGGGATGCCTGGCGGCGGACAAGGAGATGAGGATGTGGGTCCAGAGGCCAGCTGTGGCGCTGAGGCCAGGAGGTGTCTGCTCAGGGACAGCCCAGGAGCAGATGGTGAGGCTGCTGCTCCACCGCTGGTGCACCAGTGTTCCAGCAAGGGCCGCAGGAGTGGAAGACAACGACAGTTGCTACGGGAACAGCCCAACATTCCATGCAGAACCCCAGGGCACCCAGGGGACGCAAACAGGGATGGGCCAGCTTTGCCTCTTCTGCTGCTTCTGGTGCAAGCTTGCTCCGAGCACCTTCCCGTTGGGGCATTTCTCGTCAGTCCTCTGGACGGGGCAAAGCAGCGCAGGGACAGCTCTGGGTCTTCTTCTCTGTGCTTGTCTGGAAGGCGCCTGCAGCTGCAGCTGCGCAGGAGCCTGGCTCTGTCAGAGGAGCCCGACCGCATTGGCTGCACTGGAGAAGCAGAAGCACTCGTGCTGCTGGCTCTCCTGCGGCTCGCAGGGGAGCAAGAGACTGCAAGGTGTCCCGTGGAGAGCCAAGTGCAAAGCTTTCTCTGCCAGTGGAGGCATCCATCCTGCCCCTTTCTAAATTGTCTGCTGCCTAATAAAGTGGCTTGGTGTTTTCCCTCCTTTGGACTGCTGAGCTGGTCTCTCGCCTCAACACTCATTCCTTGAAACCGGGACAAACAGGATGTTTTCCAGGGCAATTGGTGGGGACAGCCCACCAGCAAATAAATCCTTAGCAAAGAGCTCATGCAGAATTGCTCGGCCTTTCTTCCAGCTCCCTTGAAGGAGCCAGATGTTGGTCTCAAAAGCCTGGGGGATTCGTCTAGGAGGCGGACAGTAACAGAATTACTTTTTCACACCAACAGCCTTCCCATTATTTTAGTACGGAGGTCCCAGATATGGCAAAACCCAGCAGGTTTTCCTGCTTTCCTGCCTGATGTTAAGCTAAAGCAAATGTTGCTTCCCTAGCAGGGTGCTTGTTACAGACACACACACACGCAGCCAGCCACCGGCAAAGGGAGGGGGAGGCTGTAACAAGGTCCCCTGCAAAGCAGATACTTTGTAGGCTCCAAATCCCGCCTGCACTTGCTCCATCAGAAAAGGGCCATGTTGTCCCTTGTGTCAGTGTCCCGGAGGCAGCCTGGGAATTGCCCCGGCCCGTCCCTGGCCGCACCTCCATCCTCCCCAGCCCCGGCTCCCAAAGCTTTGGCAGGCAGTGCCATTTACTGGGCCACATAAAGGAGGGACTTGGAGGCTTCTTTGGTGCAAATAGCAAAGCTGTGAGAAGTGAGAGGAGAATGTTCACAGCCGCTTTGCTTCAGCTAAGGAGGTTGGTGGAGCCCCAGAGCGGGCCGCCGATCCTTGAAAGAGAAGCTGAAACGCAACTACTCATTTCTTTGTAGTGCATGTGCTGGTTGTTAACGTTCCAGAATCGGAGAGGTTAGAAAAGTCCTGCAAGGTGCTCAAGCCCATCTGTCCAGCAAAACTGAACAAAGCTTTGTTGCTGGGTGACAGAAGGCACTAAAAGGGGCAGCTTTGATCCCTCCGCGCATCATGAGACAAGGCCAGTCCTTCAGACCCGATTCATTGAATTCAACAAAGGCTCCCTTTCCACTCCCAGCTGAGATTTTTAGGAATCAAAGGATGCAAGCCCACCGTTAGTCCACTGGCAGTAATGGGGACACACCTGTGTAAGTCCCGCCAGCTGAGCAAGGGGCCGTGCCTGCGGGAGGAGGCACGTGCCCACATTCTTGTCTCGGGGCAGATGCTTGGGCTTGCAGCACCAAAGAAATGCAACGAACATTGAGCCGTTTCAGACAGACAAAAAAAGACAAAATGCAACAAACTTTGGTTTAATGAACAAGACAGCTTTTGTCTTAACAAAGGCAAAAGGACGAAAGAGGGAGCATAGCCAATAACACCAAATCTCTTACATTGACTGATAAATCTAACTACTAACAATTGCTACTAACTACTAACAAGTTTTTTACTAATACTAATGCATCTTAGCTCGTCAAGAGAGAAATGCCTATCTAGTAAACTACACAGAAGAATTAACAGCCCTAAAACTTCAGGAACTATCTTATCTCTATCTAGTCCTCTTGACGGCTGACTCTTGCTAGCCCTGCCAGCCAGCTCGTAGCTGCAGGGCTAATTTGGTCTTTTCTTCTTAGCGAGAGCCTCTGCTTCCTTCCGTGGGCGATGTCTTCTCCTGTGCGCGTTCCTTTCCTTCACGGTTGCAAACACCCTGGAAGGCAGGAAACAAAGCATCCACTGTCAATTCAACACACACCATTAAACCAAGCTCCCAGTTCTCTGTTGCTCTATATGAATGTCAGTCTTCTCAGGCTGCGACACCTTTGTAACTTGATCAGCACCCTGACTGTTTCTTGTTTCAGTTCCTTCCAATTTTGTCCTCTTTTTGCTTCATCCTACTTTGAATTCCAGCAGCACCACCCAAGCAAGCTTTGGTGTGCCTATTCCCACTTGTAAGAATTGTGCCTTGCTGGGGCGCGGCAAGGCTTCCGTCCAAATGCTGGGGTTTAACTGAGCTCTTTGCCTTTCAAGTGGGCTGTAACGTTGACCACGGCCGCCAGGGGCCATCCCCCAAGTGGCCTCGGCTTGCCCTGTGCTGCCTTTGGAAAGGGTCAGCCCGTTTTGGTGCAAAGGGCCAGGCTCTGAGCAGAAAGAGGGAGAAGTTGCGTACCGTCGGCACTGCCCGCACGGGAAGGGGCCTCCCGCCGAAGGGGCCGGCTGGGGCGGTTGGCAGCAGGGACACTCGGCGTTGCGGGCCCTCCTGCGGCTTCTCTTCCCTGTGTCCCCATGCTCCTTTCTGGGAGGGCTTTTGCTGCTCTTTGCTTCGCCCACACTCTGGAAATCAAAGAATCCTTCTCAGTTTCTCCTTCTTCTCACAAAGCTGGAAATCAGAGCATCCAGCGCAAAAATCTCTTGGCCTAAGCAAATTCCTCCAAACCCTGAAGAGCTGAGAAAATGCCTGCCTTGGGCGGTGGGCTGTGGCGGGGTGCAACACAGCCCCTTGGAGGAAGAAAAGAAAAAAACACCTCCTTTCTAGTGCCCAGAGGGAGGGGATTCATGTGGGTATCTGTAGTTCTATGTTCCTTATTTACACCTCTCTGCCTCCTATCTCTTTGTCTCTATTTTCCCTCCACGAATGCCTAGGGAAAGGGTTTTAAATTCAGTCCGGTTAGTGAAGACACGTGGCTACCCGGTTTCTACTACCCAAAATGATCTCTTTCTCTGTCAACCAAATATCCGGTTTGCCGGTAAGGAAAGTCTGAGCGGAGACACAGCACCGGCAGGTCCTTTCTGGCCGGAAGGCTGGGATGCTAGAGAAGATGCCTGAAAATGTGCAGCATCTCCGTCAAAGCAGGCAGGATTGGGGATGTTAACAAGGGGGCGGGGGGGGTGGGGGTGAATTTGAGGACCAGATTGGAATCAGCGAGGGTGCCAGCCCTTGAGAAACCAGTCTAGAGAGCATGCAAGCCCAATTTGGTGAAGGTACTGCTTTGCTGGGTCAAAGTTGTGCTCCAGAACTGCCTGTTTCAGAGCAGCAGCCCAATGAAGCTCTGGGCAGCATCTGCTGTGCCTTTCCCGGGGCACGGGACGATGTGATGCTGGCAGAGCGGTGGCTCGCATGGCTCGCCGGCGGGTTTTGTCCCCCCTTCTCCCTCTCGCTTGACCCTCCTGCTTGTCTTGGATGTCCTCCCACTCACCTGAGCAAGAGTGCTGTCAAGTTTGTGTTCTTTTTTCCAGGAGTAGTAGTACTCCACACACTGTGCCACAGTCTTGCTCTGAACCTGTTGAGAAGAGAAAAAGAAGGAATCTCAAATGGCCGTGGTGCAGGGTGCGTTGGAGTAAAAGCAGAGTATGGGGTAAAGTAGCAAGTAAAATCATGGAGCAAATTGAGTAGGGCATAAAATGCAGGAACTAGGGAATAGAAGAGGCGTTATGCCACGTAGAAAGCCGTGTCTTGTGCTACGTAACGGATAAGAGATGTAATGCACAGATCACCAACAAATCCATCTAGCACAGTTGTTCTTTCCCGCGTTCCCTCCGGCTGTCCCAGCACAATGTGTTGAGGAAGCAGCAGTAAGTAGCAGCAGCAGCAGACGCATGAGACAAGTGGGGCAGAATGAATCTTTGTCTTCCAAAGGAGCTTGGAGAAAAGGGCCGGAGAGGCAGACTCACGGCTTTCAAGCAGGCCTTGTATGGGCAGGAAACGGATGTCCCGTTTCTTGGTAATTTGAATATTTTTGGTATTTGGGAAGAGAGAGACTGAATTCCAGGATCTGGTCCCAGGAATAACGCACGTTTCCTTCTGATGATCTGCCAGGGTAAAGAGTGTCCTATGGCTTTACCTGCTTCTGGATGAGATGAAAATCCTTGCCATAGCTGTGAAAAGCCTTCTGGAAGGACTCCTCCTCCTCAGGTGTCCATCTATCAGAGCCTGGCAATAAAAAGCAGCAGGCAAATTGATCCCTGTAGCCACTCAGAGTAGAACCCACTGGCCGCCAAAAGGAATCCACTGGCGCCATCCATCCTATCCTTCACCTGTGTACATGTGTGGTCCCTCAGAAAGCAAGGAAGACACGAGCAGGCATTGCCCAGGGCAGAAAGCACGGAAAACAAGTAAAGCTGAAGGACTAGACGCTGCTGCTTTGCCCGCCCCCAGAGAAGACGAGACCTTGTGCCGGTTTTACTCGTTTCAGCCTAAACGCTTGGCGTGGCAATGAAGGGGACGGCAGCAGGTGTCAGTGAAGGAACAAGCTCTGCTTTGTTGCTTACCTGCGTAATGGTAATCAGCCAAGGGATGGCCTTGAGGTGTGGCAGGCCCCCCTGAGAGCAGCATCTCCAGAGCCTCCTGCAAGATCAAAGGGGAAAAGGCTTTAGCTGCCCCACCACATGGAAAGGAACCAAAGAAAGGTCAAGGCTGCCTTTCAGCTACTTTGCCTCTTGAGGCATTCAGTCCACTGGATGGCATCTGGGTCAGACACGGTTACTTGCTGCCAATGCCTCGATTTTGCCGCCCAACCCTTTGATCGTGCTCCCCAAGAGTGGCATGTGGCTCACCAGCTCCCTGATTTTGCTCCTCCCGCACCCAGAACTGCCTCAGCTTGCTGAGGCTTCTGGAAATTTCCCCTCAGTGCAGCCCAAAATGTCTTTGAGAGCACAGGTGCCCAGGAGATGTGCAAGGTACCAGGCTGCGGCACCCTCCGCCGGTGCCTCCAGGAGAGATGTTCTCCCTGCTCGAGCCATTTGGGCTCAGCCCTGGCACCAGTGGAGGAGACCGAGCAGGCAGCAAGTGCTCGGCTTCCTGCAGTGAACTGCCTTCTTGCAAGAGCAGCCAGGAAAGGCTGTCGCGCTGGCCGGGCCTTATTCATTGTTCCCTGTGCGCTCTTCTGTGCGCCCAAGCAGCCGCTTCTTACCGGAACGCTGCCGCGTGCCTGGTGCAGGCAGTGCAGGGCGCGCTCCAGGTTAGCTGCTGCCCTGGGAAGGCCACGGGAGCTGGCCATGTCCAACAGTTCTCTCACTGCAAGCACAAGGAAAACCCGCCGAGAGTCAGGCTTGAGCCAAGAAAGGGGAAAGCTTGAGATACAAGGGAGAAGGAAAGCACAGGAGCTAAAGACAGCAGGTTGGAGAGCATGGAAAGGCTAGCAAAGAAAGAAAGAAAGAAAGAAAGAAAGAAAGAAAGAAAGAAAGGGGCAGCTGAACCAGGGGCCTGCACAATGCTGGCTCTCCCTCCAAAGCAGCTTTTGTAAACGGAGGACGGCGGGGCCCATCTCCCTTCTTCGGGTGGCAAACGTCCCTGACCAACGTGGAGAGCAGGAAAGTTGTTCTTTGTCCTGCTCTGCTGCACAAGCAGAGCATTCTCCTTGCCTCTAACACGGCCACGCGGGAAGATGGGCGAGACAAGGAGAGAAGCAGAGCGTGCCAAAAGCTGCCTTTTTGGCAAAACGGGAGCGTTTTACACCCCCAAATATCTCAGGGCTGGAAGGAAAGCTTGACAGCTACCTCTGTCAGGTTTGTCCATGTCAGAGTCATCTTCCCCGCAGGGCTTCCAGACCAGGGATGCAGGCTCTTCATCGTCGCTTGGTGCTCTGCTCTGCAGCTCGGGGAGCTCGGCCTGAAAGTCACTGCCAACGTTGATGCGTCTAAAAGAAAGAAGGAAGGGGAGGTAAGAGAGGCAAGTGCTCAGGAGACACGTCCCCGTGGACCCACGGGCTTGGGCCAATCCCACCCCGACACTGAAATCGCAGCTGTGCTCCTCGCCATGGCTCAAGTTTGCCGTCCTGTAATGCCTATGCCAAAACTCACGGCCGAAGGTGGGCTCTTGCTTTCCTTTTCATTGTGCCTCTCCTTTCCGCCTGGAAGAGACAAAAAGGATGCTGCAGATAAAAATGCTTCTGCCCACAGGTGTCCGTCGCCTTCCTTCTCATGCTCATGCTGGCCAACCAGAAAATCCTCTGTCCCAGCTGGCCTCAGTTGGGTGGAATTGCAAGTGGCAAAGAAGAAACTCCAGCAAGACATTAAAACATAATGTGCCTGCAACTGATGAAAGTGTGCAGGTATATAAGGATGGCTGAAAGCTGACTGTTTTCTGTAGGTGAAAGGCAGTCTTGGAAGGGAAGCCCGTGCAACTGCTTGCATGCCCTGAACACCAGGGATCACAGAGGAGAAGTCCCATCTTTCTGGTTCCTAAAGCTTTGCAGGAGGGCTGAGCAGAGCCAGGGCCCAACAGGCTTTGTTGACACTGAAGCCCTGAAGTGCTCAGTAATGACCAGATAGTTTGGGGGTCAGCACAGCATAGTTTTAGGACTTCCGTGGCTCCCAAGAGCTTTTATGCGGGTCATCAGTGGACGAGAATGTGGAACTGCCCTGTGACTGCTCTCTACGTCCTCTAGGGAAAGGTCTGTGTTTCAGCTAGAGAAGCTGGACGCCTCTTTCGTGCGTCAACTCATCTTGGGAAAATGACCACAGGCCAGGTGTGTCATGGTTGGTGAGACAGCCAGCTGGAGCCTCCTGCCTTTCTCTTAGTGGTTTGAGGACAAGGGGGCATTTCCTTACCTTGGACGGTCCCAAAGTGCTGTGGGGATGCCTGGCGGCGGACAAGGAGATGAGGATGTGGGTCCAGAGGCCAGCTGTGGCGCTGAGGCCAGGAGGTGTCTGCTCAGGGACAGCCCAGGAGCAGATGGTGCAGCTGCTGCTCCACCGCTGGTGCACCAGTGTTCCAGCAAGGGCCGCAGGAGTGGAAGACAACGACAGTTGCTACGGGAACAGCCCAACATTCCATGCAGAACCCCAGGGCACCCAGGGGACGCAAACAGGGATGGGCCAGCTTTGCCTCTTCTGCTGCTTCTGGTGCAAGCTTGCTCCGAGCACCTTCCCGTTGGGGCATTTCTCGTCAGTCCTCTGGACGGGGCAAAGCAGCGCAGGGACAGCTCTGGGTCTTCTTCTCTGTGCTTGTCTGGAAGGCGCCTGCAGCTGCAGCTGCGCAGGAGCCTGGCTCTGTCAGAGGAGCCCGACCGCATTGGCTGCACTGGAGAAGCAGAAGCACTCGTGCTGCTGGCTCTCCTGCAGCTCGCAGGGGAGCAAGAGACTGCAAGGTGTCCCGTGGAGAGCCAAGTGCAAAGCTTTCTCTGCCAGTGGAGGCATCCATCCTGCCCCTTTCTAAATTGTCTGCTGCCTAATAAAGTGGCTTGGTGTTTTCCCTCCTTCGGGCTGCTGAGCTGGTCTCTCGCCTCAACACTCATTCCTTGAAACCGGGACAAACAGGATGTTTTCCAGGGCAATTGGTGGGGACAGCCCACCAGCAAATAAATCCTTAGCAAAGAGCTCATGCAGAATTGCTCGGCCTTTCTTCCAGCTCCCTTGAAGGAGCCAGATGTTGGTCTCAAAAGCCTGGGGGATTCGTCTAGGAGGCGGACAGTAACAGAATTACTTTTTCACACCAACAGCCTTCCCATTATTTTAGTACGGAGGTCCCAGATATGGCAAAACCCAGCGGGTTTTCCTGCTCTCCTGCCTGCTGTTAAGCTAAAGCAAATGTTGCTTCCCTAGCAGGGTGCTTGTTACAGACACACACACACGCAGCCAGCCACCGGCAAAGGGAGGGGGAGGCTGTAACAAGGTCCCCTGCAAAGCAGATACTTTGTAGGCTCCAAATCCCGCCTGCACCTGCTCCATCAGAAAAGGGCCATGTTGTCCCTTGTGTCAGCGTCCCGGAGGCAGCCTGGGAATTGCCCCGACCCGTCCCTGGCCGCACCTCCATCCTCCCCAGCCCCGGCTCCCAAAGCTTTGGCAGGCAGTGCCATTTACTGGGCCACATAAAGGAGGGACTTGGAGGCTTCTTTGGTGCAAATAGCAAAGCTGTGAGAAGTGAGAGGAGAATGTTCACAGCCGCTTTGCTTCAGCTAAGGAGGTTGGTGGAGCCCCAGAGCGGGCCGCCGATCCTTGAAAGAGAAGCTGAAACGCAACTACTCATTTCTTTGTAGTGCATGTGCTGGTTGTTAACGTTCCAGAATCGGAGAGGTTAGAAAAGTCCTGCAAGGTGCTCAAGCCCATCTGTCCAGCAAAACTGAACAAAGCTTTGTTGCTGGGTGACAGAAGGCACTAAAAGGGGCAGCTTTGATCCCTCGGCGCATCATGAGACAAGGCCAGTCCTTTAGACCCGATTCATTGAATTCAACAAAGGCTCCCTTTCCACTCCCAGC
Source organism: Cinclus cinclus (assembly GCF_963662255.1). Lineage (NCBI taxonomy): Eukaryota > Metazoa > Chordata > Aves > Passeriformes > Cinclidae > Cinclus > Cinclus cinclus. The sequence goes on from NC_085084.1 coordinate 62,200,095, forward strand.
TGAGATTTTTAGGAATCAAAGGATGCAAGCCCACCGTTAGTCCACCGGCAGTAATGGGGACACACCTGTGTAAGTCCCGCCAGCTGAGCAAGGGGCCGTGCCTGCGGGAGGAGGCACGTGCCCACATTCTTGTCTCGGGGCAGATGCTTGGGCTTGCAGCACCAAAGAAATGCAACGAACATTGAGCCGTTTCAGACAGACAAAAAAAGACAAAATGCAACAAACTTTGGTTTAATGAACAAGACAGCTTTTGTCTTAACAGAGGCAAAATGACGAAAGAGGGAGCATAGCCAATAACACCAAATCTCTTACATTGACTGATAAATCTAACTACTAACAATTGCTACTAACTACTAACAAGTTTTTTACTAATACTAATGCATCTTAGCTCGTCAAGAGAAAAATGCCTATCTAGTAAACTACACAGAAGAATTAACAGCCCTAAAACTTCAGGAACTATCTTATCTCTATCTAGTCCTCTTGACGGCTGACTCTTGCTAGCCCTGCCAGCCAGCTCGTAGCTGCAGGGCTAATTTGGTCTTTTCTTCTTAGCGAGAGCCTCTGCTTCCTTCCGTGGGCGATGTCTTCTCCTGTGCGCGTTCCTTTCCTTCACGGTTGCAAACACCCTGGAAGGCAGGAAACAAAGCATCCACTGTCAATTCAACACACACCATTAAACCAAGCTCCCAGTTCTCTGTTGCTCCATATGAATGTCAGTCTTCTCAGGCTGCGACACCTTTGTAACTTGATCAGCACCCTGACTGTTTCTTGTTTCAGTTCCTTCCAATTTTGTCCTCTTTTTGCTTCATCCTACTTTGAATTCCAGCAGCACCACCCAAGCAAGCTTTGGTGTGCCTATTCCCACTTGTAAGAATTGTGCCTTGCTGGGGCGCGGCAAGGCTTCCGTCCAAATGCTGGGGTTTAACTGAGCTCTTTGCCTTTCAAGTGGGCTGTAACGTTGACCACGGCCGCGAGGGGCCATCCCCCAAGTGGCCTCGGCTTGCCCTGTGCTGCCTTTGGAAAGGGTCAGCCCGTTTTGGTGCAAAGGGCCAGGCTCTGAGCAGAAAGAGGGAGAAGTTGCGTACCGTCGGCACTGCCCGCACGGGAAGGGGCCTCCCGCCGAAGGGGCCGGCTGGGGCGGTTGGCAGCAGGGACACTCGGCGTTGCGGGCCCTCCTGCGGCTTCTCTTCCCTGTGTCCCCATGCTCCTTTCTGGGAGGGCTTTTGCTGCTCTTTGCTTCGCCCACACTCTGGAAATCAAAGAATCCTTCTCAGTTTCTCCTTCTTCTCACAAAGCTGGAAATCAGAGCATCCAGCGCAAAAATCTCTTGGCCTAAGCAAATTCCTCCAAACCCTGAAGAGCTGAGAAAATGCCTGCCTTGGGCGGTGGGCTGTGGCGGGGTGCAACACAGCCCCTTGGAGGAAGAAAAGAAAAAAACACCTCCTTTCTAGTGCCCAGAGGGAGGGGATTCATGTGGGTATCTGTAGTTCTATGTTCCTTATTTACACCTCTCTGCCTCCTATCTCTTTGTCTCTATTTTCCCTCCACGAATGCCTAGGGAAAGGGTTTTAAATTCAGTCCGGTTAGTGAAGACACGTGGCTACCCGGTTTCTACTACCCAAAATGATCTCTTTCTCTGTCAACCAAATATCCGGTTTGCCGGTAAGGAAAGTCTGAGCGGAGACACAGCACCGGCAGGTCCTTTCTGGCCGGAAGGCTGGGATGCTAGAGAAGATGCCTGAAAATGTGCAGCATCTCCGTCAAAGCAGGCAGGATTGGGGATGTTAACAAGGGGGCGGGGGGGGTGGGGGTGAATTTGAGGACCAGATTGGAATCAGCGAGGGTGCCAGCCCTTGAGAAACCAGTCTAGAGAGCATGCAAGCCCAATTTGGTGAAGGTACTGCTTTGCTGGGTCAAAGTTGTGCTCCAGAACTGCCTGTTTCAGAGCAGCAGCCCAATGAAGCTCTGGGCAGCATCTGCTGTGCCTTTCCCGGGGCACGGGACGATGTGATGCTGGCAGAGCGGTGGCTCGCATGGCTCGCCGGCGGGTTTTGTCCCCCCTTCTCCCTCTCGCTTGACCCTCCTGCTTGTCTTGGATGTCCTCCCACTCACCTGAGCAAGAGTGCTGTCAAGTTTGTGTTCTTTTTTCCAGGAGTAGTAGTACTCCACACACTGTGCCACAGTCTTGCTCTGAACCTGTTGAGAAGAGAAAAAGAAGGAATCTCAAATGGCCGTGGTGCAGGGTGCGTTGGAGTAAAAGCAGAGTATGGGGTAAAGTAGCAAGTAAAATCATGGAGCAAATTGAGTAGGGCATAAAATGCAGGAACTAGGGAATAGAAGAGGCGTTATGCCACGTAGAAAGCCGTGTCTTGTGCTACGTAACGGATAAGAAATGTAATGCACAGATCACCAACAAATCCATCTAGCACAGTTGTTCTTTCCCGCGTTCCCTCCGGCTGTCCCAGCACAATGTGTTGAGGAAGCAGCAGTAAGTAGCAGCAGCAGCAGACGCATGAGACAAGTGGGGCAGAATGAATCTTTGTCTTCCAAAGGAGCTTGGAGAAAAGGGCCGGAGAGGCAGACTCACGGCTTTCAAGCAGGCCTTGTATGGGCAGGAAACGGATGTCCCGTTTCTTGGTAATTTGAATATTTTTGGTATTTGGGAAGAGAGAGACTGAATTCCAGGATCTGGTCCCAGGAATAACGCACGTTTCCTTCTGATGATCTGCCAGGGTAAAGAGTGTCCTATGGCTTTACCTGCTTCTGGATGAGATGAAAATCCTTGCCATAGCTGTGAAAAGCCTTCTGGAAGGACTCCTCCTCCTCAGGTGTCCATCTATCAGAGCCTGGCAATAAAAAGCAGCAGGCAAATTGATCCCTGTAGCCACTCAGAGTAGAACCCACTGGCCGCCAAAAGGAATCCACTGGCGCCATCCATCCTATCCTTCACCTGTGTACATGTGTGGTCCCTCAGAAAGCAAGGAAGACACGAGCAGGCATTGCCCAGGGCAGAAAGCACGGAAAACAAGTAAAGCTGAAGGACTAGACGCTGCTGCTTTGCCCGCCCCCAGAGAAGACGAGACCTTGTGCCGGTTTTACTCGTTTCAGCCTAAACGCTTGGCGTGGCAATGAAGGGGACGGCAGCAGGTGTCAGTGAAGGAACAAGCTCTGCTTTGTTGCTTACCTGCGTAATGGTAATCAGCCAAGGGATGGCCTTGAGGTGTGGCAGGCCCCCCTGAGAGCAGCATCTCCAGAGCCTCCTGCAAGATCAAAGGGGAAAAGGCTTTAGCTGCCCCACCACATGGAAAGGAACCAAAGAAAGGTCAAGGCTGCCTTTCAGCTACTTTGCCTCTTGAGGCATTCAGTCCACTGGATGGCATCTGGGTCAGACACGGTTACTTGCTGCCAATGCCTCGATTTTGCCGCCCAACCCTTTGATCGTGCTCCCCAAGAGTGGCATGTGGCTCACCAGCTCCCTGATTTTGCTCCTCCCGCACCCAGAACTGCCTCAGCTTGCTGAGGCTTCTGGAAATTTCCCCTCAGTGCAGCCCAAAATGTCTTTGAGAGCACAGGTGCCCAGGAGATGTGCAAGGTACCAGGCTGCGGCACCCTCCGCCGGTGCCTCCAGGAGAGATGTTCTCCCTGCTCGAGCCATTTGGGCTCAGCCCTGGCACCAGTGGAGGAGACCGAGCAGGCAGCAAGTGCTCGGCTTCCTGCAGTGAACTGCCTTCTTGCAAGAGCAGCCAGGAAAGGCTGTCGCGCTGGCCGGGCCTTATTCATTGTTCCCTGTGCGCTCTTCTGTGCGCCCAAGCAGCCGCTTCTTACCGGAACGCTGCCGCGTGCCTGGTGCAGGCAGTGCAGGGCGCGCTCCAGGTTAGCTGCTGCCCTGGGAAGGCCACGGGAGCTGGCCATGTCCAACAGTTCTCTCACTGCAAGCACAAGGAAAACCCGCCGAGAGTCAGGCTTGAGCCAAGAAAGGGGAAAGCTTGAGATACAAGGGAGAAGGAAAGCACAGGAGCTAAAGACAGCAGGTTGGAGAGCATGGAAAGGCTAGCAAAGAAAGAAAGAAAGAAAGAAAGAAAGAAAGAAAGAAAGAAGGAAAGGGGCAGCTGAACCAGGGGCCTGCACAATGCTGGCTCTCCCTCCAAAGCAGCTTTTGTAAACGGAGGACGGCGGGGCCCATCTCCCTTCTTCGGGTGGCAAACGTCCCTGACCAACGTGGAGAGCAGGAAAGTTGTTCTTTGTCCTGCTCTGCTGCACAAGCAGAGCATTCTCCTTGCCTCTAACACGGCCACGCGGGAAGATGGGCGAGACAAGGAGAGAAGCAGAGCGTGCCAAAAGCTGCCTTTTTGGCAAAACGGGAGCGTTTTACACCCCCAAATATCTCAGGGCTGGAAGGAAAGCTTGACAGCTACCTCTGTCAGGTTTGTCCATGTCAGAGTCATCTTCCCCGCAGGGCTTCCAGACCAGGGATGCAGGCTCTTCATCGTCGCTTGGTGCTCTGCTCTGCAGCTCGGGGAGCTCGGCCTGAAAGTCACTGCCAACGTTGATGCGTCTAAAAGAAAGAAGGAAGGGGAGGTAAGAGAGGCAAGTGCTCAGGAGACACGTCCCCGTGGACCCACGGGCTTGGGCCAATCCCACCCCGACACTGAAATCGCAGCTGTGCTCCTCGCCATGGCTCAAGTTTGCCGTCCTGTAATGCCTATGCCAAAACTCACGGCCGAAGGTGGGCTCTTGCTTTCCTTTTCATTGTGCCTCTCCTTTCCGCCTGGAAGAGACAAAAAGGATGCTGCAGATAAAAATGCTTCTGCCCACAGGTGTCCGTCGCCTTCCTTCTCATGCTCATGCTGGCCAACCAGAAAATCCTCTGTCCCAGCTGGCCTCAGTTGGGTGGAATTGCAAGTGGCAAAGAAGAAACTCCAGCAAGACATTAAAACATAATGTGCCTGCAACTGATGAAAGTGTGCAGGTATATAAGGATGGCTGAAAGCGGACTGTTTTCTGTAGGTGAAAGGCAGTCTTGGAAGGGAAGCCCGTGCAACTGCTTGCATGCCCTGAACACCAGGGATCACAGAGGAGAAGTCCCATCTTTCTGGTTCCTAAAGCTTTGCAGGAGGGCTGAGCAGAGCCAGGGCCCAACAGGCTTTGTTGACACTGAAGCCCTGAAGTGCTCAGTAATGACCAGATAGTTTGGGGGTCAGCACAGCATAGTTTTAGGACTTCCGTGGCTCCCAAGAGCTTTTATGCGGGTCATCAGTGGACGAGAATGTGGAACTGCCCTGTGACTGCTCTCTACGTCCTCTAGGGAAAGGTCTGTGTTTCAGCTAGAGAAGCTGGACGCCTCTTTCGTGCGTCAACTCATCTTGGGAAAATGACCACAGGCCAGGTGTGTCATGGTTGGTGAGACAGCCAGCTGGAGCCTCCTGCCTTTCTCTTAGTGGTTTGAGGACAAGGGGGCATTTCCTTACCTTGGACGGTCCCAAAGTGCTGTGGGGATGCCTGGCGGCGGACAAGGAGATGAGGATGTGGGTCCAGAGGCCAGCTGTGGCGCTGAGGCCAGGAGGTGTCTGCTCAGGGACAGCCCAGGAGCAGATGGTGCAGCTGCTGCTCCACCGCTGGTGCACCAGTGTTCCAGCAAGGGCCGCAGGAGTGGAAGACAACGACAGTTGCTACGGGAACAGCCCAACATTCCATGCAGAACCCCAGGGCACCCAGGGGACGCAAACAGGGATGGGCCAGCTTTGCCTCTTCTGCTGCTTCTGGTGCAAGCTTGCTCCGAGCACCTTCCCGTTGGGGCATTTCTCGTCAGTCCTCTGGACGGGGCAAAGCAGCGCAGGGACAGCTCTGGGTCTTCTTCTCTGTGCTTGTCTGGAAGGCGCCTGCAGCTGCAGCTGCGCAGGAGCCTGGCTCTGTCAGAGGAGCCCGACCGCATTGGCTGCACTGGAGAAGCAGAAGCACTCGTGCTGCTGGCTCTCCTGCAGCTCGCAGGGGAGCAAGAGACTGCAAGGTGTCCCGTGGAGAGCCAAGTGCAAAGCTTTCTCTGCCAGTGGAGGCATCCATCCTGCCCCTTTCTAAATTGTCTGCTGCCTAATAAAGTGGCTTGGTGTTTTCCCTCCTTCGGGCTGCTGAGCTGGTCTCTCGCCTCAACACTCATTCCTTGAAACCGGGACAAACAGGATGTTTTCCAGGGCAATTGGTGGGGACAGCCCACCAGCAAATAAATCCTTAGCAAAGAGCTCATGCAGAATTGCTCGGCCTTTCTTCCAGCTCCCTTGAAGGAGCCAGATGTTGGTCTCAAAAGCCTGGGGGATTCGTCTAGGAGGCGGACAGTAACAGAATTACTTTTTCACACCAACAGCCTTCCCATTATTTTAGTACGGAGGTCCCAGATATGGCAAAACCCAGCGGGTTTTCCTGCTCTCCTGCCTGATGTTAAGCTAAAGCAAATGTTGCTTCCCTAGCAGGGTGCTTGTTACAGACACACACACACGCAGCCAGCCACCGGCAAAGGGAGGGGGAGGCTGTAACAAGGTCCCCTGCAAAGCAGATACTTTGTAGGCTCCAAATCCCGCCTGCACCTGCTCCATCAGAAAAGGGCCATGTTGTCCCTTGTGTCAGCGTCCCGGAGGCAGCCTGGGAATTGCCCCGACCCGTCCCTGGCCGCACCTCCATCCTCCCCAGCCCCGGCTCCCAAAGCTTTGGCAGGCAGTGCCATTTACTGGGCCACATAAAGGAGGGACTTGGAGGCTTCTTTGGTGCAAATAGCAAAGCTGTGAGAAGTGAGAGGAGAATGTTCACAGCCGCTTTGCTTCAGCTAAGGAGGTTGGTGGAGCCCCAGAGCGGGCCGCCGATCCTTGAAAGAGAAGCTGAAACGCAACTACTCATTTCTTTGTAGTGCATGTGCTGGTTGTTAACGTTCCAGAATCGGAGAGGTTAGAAAAGTCCTGCAAGGTGCTCAAGCCCATCTGTCCAGCAAAACTGAACAAAGCTTTGTTGCTGGGTGACAGAAGGCACTAAAAGGGGCAGCTTTGATCCCTCGGCGCATCATGAGACAAGGCCAGTCCTTTAGACCCGATTCATTGAATTCAACAAAGGCTCCCTTTCCACTCCCAGCTGAGATTTTTAGGAATCAAAGGATGCAAGCCCACCGTTAGTCCACCGGCAGTAATGGGGACACACCTGTGTAAGTCCCGCCAGCTGAGCAAGGGGCCGTGCCTGCGGGAGGAGGCACGTGCCCACATTCTTGTCTCGGGGCAGATGCTTGGGCTTGCAGCACCAAAGAAATGCAACGAACATTGAGCCGTTTCAGACAGACAAAAAAAGACAAAATGCAACAAACTTTGGTTTAATGAACAAGACAGCTTTTGTCTTAACAGAGGCAAAATGACGAAAGAGGGAGCATAGCCAATAACACCAAATCTCTTACATTGACTGATAAATCTAACTACTAACAATTGCTACTAACTACTAACAAGTTTTTTACTAATACTAATGCATCTTAGCTCGTCAAGAGAGAAATGCCTATCTAGTAAACTACACAGAAGAATTAACAGCCCTAAAACTTCAGGAACTATCTTATCTCTATCTAGTCCTCTTGACGGCTGACTCTTGCTAGCCCTGCCAGCCAGCTCGTAGCTGCAGGGCTAATTTGGTCTTTTCTTCTTAGCGAGAGCCTCTGCTTCCTTCCGTGGGCGATGTCTTCTCCTGTGCGCGTTCCTTTCCTTCACGGTTGCAAACACCCTGGAAGGCAGGAAACAAAGCATCCACTGTCAATTCAACACACACCATTAAACCAAGCTCCCAGTTCTCTGTTGCTCCATATGAATGTCAGTCTTCTCAGGCTGCGACACCTTTGTAACTTGATCAGCACCCTGACTGTTTCTTGTTTCAGTTCCTTGCAATTTTGTCCTCTTTTTGCTTCATCCTACTTTGAATTCCAGCAGCACCACCCAAGCAAGCTTTGGTGTGCCTATTCCCACTTGTAAGAATTGTGCCTTGCTGGGGCGCGGCAAGGCTTCCGTCCAAATGCTGGGGTTTAACTGAGCTCTTTGCCTTTCAAGTGGGCTGTAACGTTGACCACGGCCGCCAGGGGCCATCCCCCAAGTGGCCTCGGCTTGCCCTGTGCTGCCTTTGGAAAGGGTCAGCCCGTTTTGGTGCAAAGGGCCAGGCTCTGAGCAGAAAGAGGGAGAAGTTGCGTACCGTCGGCACTGCCCGCACGGGAAGGGGCCTCCCGCCGAAGGGGCCGGCTGGGGCGGTTGGCAGCAGGGACACTCGGCGTTGCGGGCCCTGCTGCGGCTTCTCTTCCCTGTGTCCCCATGCTCCTTTCTGGGAGGGCTTTTGCTGCTCTTTGCTTCGCCCACACTCTGGAAATCAAAGAATCCTTCTCAGTTTCTCCTTCTTCTCACAAAGCTGGAAATCAGAGCATCCAGCGCAAAAATCTCTTGGCCTAAGCAAATTCCTCCAAACCCTGAAGAGCTGAGAAAATGCCTGCCTTGGGCGGTGGGCTGTGGCGGGGTGCAACACAGCCCCTTGGAGGAAGAAAAGAAAAAACCACCTCCTTTCTAGTGCCCAGAGGGAGGGGATTCATGTGGGTATCTGTAGTTCTATGTTCCTTATTTACACCTCTCTGCCTCCTATCTCTTTGTCTCTATTTTCCCTCCACGAATGCCTAGGGAAAGGGTTTTAAATTCAGTCCGGTTAGTGAAGACACGTGGCTACCCGGTTTCTACTACCCAAAATGATCTCTTTCTCTGTCAACCAAATATCCGGTTTGCCGGTAAGGAAAGTCTGAGCGGAGACACAGCACCGGCAGGTCCTTTCTGGCCGGAAGGCTGGGATGCTAGAGAAGATGCCTGAAAATGTGCAGCATCTCCGTCAAAGCAGGCAGGATTGGGGATGTTAACAAGGGGGCGGGGGGGGTGGGGGTGAATTTGAGGACCAGATTGGAATCAGCGAGGGTGCCAGCCCTTGAGAAACCAGTCTAGAGAGCATGCAAGCCCAATTTGGTGAAGGTACTGCTTTGCTGGGTCAAAGTTGTGCTCCAGAACTGCCTGTTTCAGAGCAGCAGCCCAATGAAGCTCTGGGCAGCATCTGCTGTGCCTTTCCCGGGGCACGGGACGATGTGATGCTGGCAGAGCGGTGGCTCGCATGGCTCGCCGGCGGGTTTTGTCCCCCCTTCTCCCTCTCGCTTGACCCTCCTGCTTGTCTTGGATGTCCTCCCACTCACCTGAGCAAGAGTGCTGTCAAGTTTGTGTTCTTTTTTCCAGGAGTAGTAGTACTCCACACACTGTGCCACAGTCTTGCTCTGAACCTGTTGAGAAGAGAAAAAGAAGGAATCTCAAATGGCCGTGCTGCAGGGTGCGTTGGAGTAAAAGCAGAGTATGGGGTAAAGTAGCAAGTAAAATCATGGAGCAAATTGAGTAGGGCATAAAATGCAGGAACTAGGGAATAGAAGAGGCGTTATGCCACGTAGAAAGCCGTGTCTTGTGCTACGTAACGGATAAGAGATGTAATGCACAGATCACCAACAAATCCATCTAGCACAGTTGTTCTTTCCCGCGTTCCCTCCAGCTGTCCCAGCACTATGTGTTGAGGAAGCAGCAGTAAGTAGCAGCAGCAGCAGACGCATGAGACAAGTGGGGCAGAATGAATCTTTGTCTTCCAAAGGAGCTTGGAGAAAAGGGCCGGAGAGGCAGACTCACGGCTTTCAAGCAGGCCTTGTATGGGCAGGAAACGGATGTCCCGTTTCTTGGTAATTTGAATATTTTTGGTATTTGGGAAGAGAGAGACTGAATTCCAGGATCTGGTCCCAGGAATAACGCACTTTTCCTTCTGATGATCTGCCAGGGTAAAGAGTGTCCTATGGCTTTACCTGCTTCTGGATGAGATGAAAATCCTTGCCATAGCTGTGAAAAGCCTTCTGGAAGGACTCCTCCTCCTCAGGTGTCCATCTATCAGAGCCTGGCAATAAAAAGCAGCAGGCAAATTGATCCCTGTAGCCACTCACAGTAGAACCCACTGGCCGCCAAAAGGAATCCACTGGCGCCATCCATCCTATCCTTCACCTGTGTACATGTGTGGTCCCTCAGAAAGCAAGGAAGACACGAGCAGGCATTGCCCAGGGCAGAAAGCACGGAAAACAAGTAAAGCTGAAGGACTAGACGCTGCTGCTTTGCCCGCCCCCAGAGAAGACGAGACCTTGTGCCGGTTTTACTCGTTTCAGCCTAAACGCTTGGCGTGGCAATGAAGGGGACGGCAGCAGGTGTCAGTGAAGGAACAAGCTCTGCTTTGTTGCTTACCTGCGTAATGGTAATCAGCCAAGGGATGGCCTTGAGGTGTGGCAGGCCCCCCTGAGAGCAGCATCTCCAGAGCCTCCTGCAAGATCAAAGGGGAAAAGGCTTTAGCTGCCCCACCACATGGAAAGGAACCAAAGAAAGGTCAAGGCTGCCTTTCAGCTACTTTGCCTCTTGAGGCATTCAGTCCACTGGATGGCATCTGGGTCAGACACGGTTACTTGCTGCCAATGCCTCGATTTTGCCGCCCAACCCTTTGATCGTGCCCCCCAAGACTGGCATGTGGCTCACCAGCTCCCTGATTTTGCTCCTCCCGCACCCAGAACTGCCTCAGCTTGCTGAGGCTTCTGGAAATTTCCCCTCAGTGCAGCCCAAAATGTCTTTGAGAGCACAGGTGCCCAGGAGATGTGCAAGGTACCAGGCTGCGGCACCCTGCGCCGGTGCCTCCAGGAGAGATGTTCTCCCTGCTCGAGCCATTTGGGCTCAGCCCTGGCACCAGTGGAGGAGACCGAGCAGGCAGCAAGTGCTCGGCTTCCTGCAGTGAACTGCCTTCTTGCAAGAGCAGCCAGGAAAGGCTGTTGCGCTGGCCGGGCCTTATTCATTGTTCCCTGTGCGCTCTTCTGTGCGCCCAAGCAGCCGCTTCTTACCGGAACGCTGCCGCGTGCCTGGTGCAGGCAGTGCAGGGCGCGCTCCAGGTTAGCTGCTGCCCTGGGAAGGCCACGGGAGCTGGCCATGTCCAACAGTTCTCTCACTGCAAGCACAAGGAAAACCCGCCGAGAGTCAGGCTTGAGCCAAGAAAGGGGAAAGCTTGAGATACAAGGGAGAAGGAAAGCACAGGAGCTAAAGACAGCAGGTTGGAGAGCATGGAAAGGCTAGCAAAGAAAGAAAGAAAGAAAGAAAGAAAGAAAGAAAGAAAGAAAGAAGGAAAGGGGCAGCTGAACCAGGGGCCTGCACAATGCTGGCTCTCCCTCCAAAGCAGCTTTTGTAAACGGAGGACGGCGGGGCCCATCTCCCTTCTTCGGGTGGCAAACGTCCCTGACCAACGTGGAGAGCAGGAAAGTTGTTCTTTGTCCTGCTCTGCTGCACAAGCAGAGCATTCTCCTTGCCTCTAACACGGCCACGCGGGAAGATGGGCGAGACAAGGAGAGAAGCAGAGCGTGCCAAAAGCTGCCTTTTTGGCAAAACGGGAGCGTTTTACACCCCCAAATATCTCAGGGCTGGAAGGAAAGCTTGACAGCTACCTCTGTCAGGTTTGTCCATGTCAGAGTCATCTTCCCCGCAGGGCTTCCAGACCAGGGATGCAGGCTCTTCATCGTCGCTTGGTGCTCTGCTCTGCAGCTCGGGGAGCTCGGCCTGAAAGTCACTGCCAACGTTGATGCGTCTAAAAGAAAGAAGGAAGGGGAGGTAAGAGAGGCAAGTGCTCAGGAGACACGTCCCCGTGGACCCACGGGCTTGGGCCAATCCCACCCCGACACTGAAATCGCAGCTGTGCTCCTCGCCATGGCTCAAGTTTGCCGTCCTGTAATGCCTATGCCAAAACTCACGGCCGAAGGTGGGCTCTTGCTTTCCTTTTCATTGTGCCTCTCCTTTCCGCCTGGAAGAGACAAAAAGGATGCTGCAGATAAAAATGCTTCTGCCCACAGGTGTCCGTCGCCTTCCTTCTCATGCTCATGCTGGCCAACCAGAAAATCCTCTGTCCCAGCTGGCCTCAGTTGGGTGGAATTGCAAGTGGCAAAGAAGAAACTCTAGCAAGACATTAAAACATAATGTGCCTGCAACTGATGAAAGTGTGCAGGTATATAAGGATGGCTGAAAGCGGACTGTTTTCTGTAGGTGAAAGGCAGTCTTGGAAGGGAAGCCCGTGCAACTGCTTGCATGCCCTGAACACCAGGGATCACAGAGGAGAAGTCCCATCTTTCTGGTTCCTAAAGCTTTGCAGGAGGGCTGAGCAGAGCCAGGGCCCAACAGGATTTGTTGACACTGAAGCCCTGAAGTGCTCAGTAATGACCAGATAGTTTGGGGGTCAGCACAGCATAGTTTTAGGACTTCCGTGGCTCCCAAGAGCTTTTATGCGGGTCATCAGTGGACGAGAATGTGGAACTGCCCCGTGACTGCTCTCTACGTCCTCTAGGGAAAGGTCTGTGTTTCAGCTGGAGAAGCTGGACGCCTCTTTCATGCGTCAACTCATCTTGGGAAAATGGCCACAGGCCAGGTGTGTCATGGTTGGTGAGACAGCCAGCTGGAGCCTCCTGCCTTTCTCTTAGTGGTTTGAGGACAACGGGGCATTTCCTTACTTTGGACAGTCCCAAAGTGCTGTGGGGATGCCTGGCGGCGGACAAGGAGATGAGGATGTGGGTCCAGAGGCCAGCTGTGGCGCTGAGGCCAGGAGGTGTCTGCTCAGGGACAGCCCAGGAGCAGATGGTGCAGCTGCTGCTCCACCGCTGGTGCACCAGTGTTCCAGCAAGGGCCGCAGGAGTGGAAGACAACGACAGTTGCTACGGGAACAGCCCAACATTCCATGCAGAACCCCAGGGCACCCAGGGGACGCAAACAGGGATGGGCCAGCTTTGCCTCTTCTGCTGCTTCTGGTGCAAGCTTGCTCCGAGCACCTTCCCGTTGGGGCATTTCTCGTCAGTCCTCTGGACGGGGCAAAGCAGCGCAGGGACAGCTCTGGGTCTTCTTCTCTGTGCTTGTCTGGAAGGCGCCTGCAGCTGCAGCTGCGCAGGAGCCTGGCTCTGTCAGAGGAGCCCGACCGCATTGGCTGCACTGGAGAAGCAGAAGCACTCGTGCTGCTGGCTCTCCTGCGGCTCGCAGGGGAGCAAGAGACTGCAAGGTGTCCCGTGGAGAGCCAAGTGCAAAGCTTTCTCTGCCAGTGGAGGCATCCATCCTGCCCCTTTCTAAATTGTCTGCTGCCTAATAAAGTGGCTTGGTGTTTTCCCTCCTTCGGGCTGCTGAGCTGGTCTCTCGCCTCAACACTCATTCCTTGAAACCGGGACAAACAGGATGTTTTCCAGGGCAATTGGTGGGGACAGCCCACCAGCAAATAAATCCTTAGCAAAGAGCTCATGCAGAATTGCTCGGCCTTTCTTCCAGCTCCCTTGAAGGAGCCAGATGTTGGTCTCAAAAGCCTGGGGGATTTGTCTAGGAGGCAGACAGTAACAGAATTACTTTTTCACACCAACAGCCTTCCCATTATTTTAGTACGGAGGTCCCAGATATGGCAAAACCCAGCGGGTTTTCCTGCTCTCCTGCCTGCTGTTAAGCTAAAGCAAATGTTGCTTCCGTAGCAGGGGGCTTGTTACAGACACACACACACGCAGCCAGCCACCGGCAAAGGGAGGGGGAGGCTGTAACAAGTTCCCCTGCAAAGCAGATACTTTGTAGGCTCCAAATCCCGCCTGCACCTGCTCCATCAGAAAAGGGCCATGTTGTCCCTTGTGTCAGTGTCCCGGAGGCAGCCTGGGAATTGCCCCGACCCGTCCCTGGCCGCACCTCCATCCTCCCCAGCCCCGGCTCCCAAAGCTTTGGCAGGCAGTGCCATTTACTGGGCCACATAAAGGAGGGACTTGGAGGCTTCTTTGGTGCAAATAGCAAAGCTGTGAGAAGTGAGAGGAGAATGTTCACAGCCGCTTTGCTTCAGCTAAGGAGGTTGGTGGAGCCCCAGAGCGGGCCGCCGATCCTTGAAAGAGAAGCTGAAATGCAACTACTCATTTCTTTGTAGTGCATGTGCTGGTTGTTAACGTTCCAGAATCGGAGAGGTTAGAAAAGTCCTGCAAGGTGCTCAAGCCCATCTGTCCAGCAAAACTGAACAAAGCTTTGTTGCTGGGTGACAGAAGGCACTAAAAGGCGCAGCTTTGATCCCTCGGCGCATCATGAGACAAGGCCAGTCCTTTAGACCCGATTCATTGAATTCAACAAAGGCTCCCTTTCCACTCCCAGCTGAGATTTTTAGGAATCAAAGGATGCAAGCCCACCGTTAGTCCACTGGCAGTAATGGGGACACACCTGTGTAAGTCCCGCCAGCTGAGCAAGGGGCCGTGCCTGCGGGAGGAGGCACGTGCCCACATTCTTGTCTCGGGGCAGATGCTTGGGCTTGCAGCACCAAAGAAATGCAACGAACATTGAGCCGTTTCAGACAGACAAAAAAAGACAAAATGCAACAAACTTTGGTTTAATGAACAAGACAGCTTTTGTCTTAACAGAGGCAAAATGACGAAAGAGGGAGCATAGCCAATAACACCAAATCTCTTACATTGACTGATAAATCTAACTACTAACAATTGCTACTAACTACTAACAAGTTTTTTACTAATACTAATGCATCTTAGCTCGTCAAGAGAGAAATGCCTATCTAGTAAACTACACAGAAGAATTAACAGCCCTAAAACTTCAGGAACTATCTTATCTCTATCTAGTCCTCTTGACGGCTGACTCTTGCTAGCCCTGCCAGCCAGCTCGTAGCTGCAGGGCTAATTTGGTCTTTTCTTCTTAGCGAGAGCCTCTGCTTCCTTCCGTGGGCGATGTCTTCTCCTGTGCGCATTCCTTTCCTTCACGGTTGCAAACACCCTGGAAGGCAGGAAACAAAGCATCCACTGTCAATTCAACACACACTATTAAACCAAGCTCCCAGTTCTCTGTTGCTCTATATGAATGTCAGTCTTTTCAGGCTGCGACACCTTTGTAACTTGATCAGCACCCTGACTGTTTCTTGTTTCAGTTCCTTCCAATTTTGTCCTCTTTTTGCTTCATCCTACTTTGAATTCCAGCAGCACCACCCAAGCAAGCTTTGGTGTGCCTATTCCCACTTGTAAGAATTGTGCCTTGCTGGGGCGCGGCAAGGCTTCCGTCCAAATGCTGGGGTTTAACTGAGCTCTTTGCGTTTCAAGTGGGCTGTAACGTTGACCACGGCCGCCAGGGGCCATCCCCCAAGTGGCCTCGGCTTGCCCTGTGCTGCCTTTGGAAAGGGTCAGCCCGTTTTGGTGCAAAGGGCCAGGCTCTGAGCAGAAAGAGGGAGAAGTTGCGTACCGTCGGCACTGCCCGCATGGGAAGGGGCCTCCCGCCGAAGGGGCCGGCTGGGGCGGTTGGCAGCAGGGACACTCGGCGTTGCGGGCCCTCCTGCGGCTTCTCTTCCCTGTGTCCCCATGCTCCTTTCTGGGAGGGCTTTTGCTGCTCTTTGCTTCGCCCACACTCTGGAAATCAAAGAATCCTTCTCAGTTTCTCCTTCTTCTCACAAAGCTGGAAATCAGAGAATCCAGCGCAAAAATCTCTTGGCCTAAGCAAATTCCTCCAAACCATCAAGAGCTGAGAAAATGCCTGCCTTGGGCGGTGGGCTGTGGCGGGGTGCAACACAGCCCCTTGGAGGAAGAAAAGAAAAAAACACCTCCTTTCTAGTGCCCAGAGGGAGGGGATTCATGTGGGTATCTGTAGTTCTATGTTCCTTATTTACACCTCTCTGCCTCCTATCTCTTTGTCTCTATTTTCCCTCCACGAATGCCTAGGGAAAGGCATTTAAATTCAGTCCGGTTAGTGAAGACACGTGGCTACCCGGTTTCTACTACCCAAAATGATCTCTGTCTCTGTGAACCAAATATCCGGTTTGCCGGTAAGGAAAGTCTGAGCAGAGACACAGCACCGGCAGGTCCTTTCTGGCCGGAAGGCTGGGATGCTAGAGAAGATGCCTGAAAATGTGCAGCATCTCCGTCAAAGCAGGCAGGATTGGGGATGTTAACAAGGGGGCGGGGGGGGTGGGGGTGAATTTGAGGACCAGATTGGAATCAGCAAGGGTGCCAGCCCTTGAGAAACCAGTCTAGAGAGCATGCAAGCCCAATCTGGTTAAGGTACTGCTTTGCTGGGTCAAAGTTGTGCTCCAGAACTGCCTGTTTCAGAGCAGCAGCCCAATGAAGCTCTGGGCAGCATCTGCTGTGCCTTTCCCGGGGCACGGGACGATGTGATGCTGGCAGAGCGGTGGCTCGCATGGCTCGCCGGCGGGTTTTGTCCCCCCTTCTCCCTCTCGCTTGACCCTCCTGCTTGTCTTGGATGTCCTCCCACTCACCTGAGCAAGAGTGCTGTCAAGTTTGTGTTCTTTTTTCCAGGAGTAGTAGTACTCCACACACTGTGCCACAGTCTTGCTCTGAACCTGTTGAGAAGAGAAAAAGAAGGAATCTCAAATGGCCGTGGTGCAGGGTGCGTTGGAGTAAAAGCAGAGTATGGGGTAAAGTAGCAAGTAAAATCATGGAGCAAATTGAGTAGGGCATAAAATGCAGGAACTAGGGAATAGAAGAGGCGTTATGCCACGTAGAAAGCCGTGTCTTGTGCTACGTAACGGATAAGAGATGTAATGCACAGATCACCAACAAATCCATCTAGCACAGTTGTTCTTTCCCGCGTTCCCTCCAGCTGTCCCAGCACAATGTGTTGAGGAAGCAGCAGTAAGTAGCAGCAGCAGCAGACGCATGAGACAAGTGGGGCAGAATGAATCTTTGTCTTCCAAAGGAGCTTGGAGAAAAGGGCCGGAGAGGCAGACTCACGGCTTTCAAGCAGGCCTTGTATGGGCAGGAAACGGATGTCCCGTTTCTTGGTAATTTGAATATTTTTGGTATTTGGGAAGAGAGAGACTGAATTCCAGGATCTGGTCCCAGGAATAACGCACATTTCCTTCTGATGATCTGCCAGGGTAAAGAGTGTCCTATGGCTTTACCTGCTTCTGGATGAGATGAAAATCCTTGCCATAGCTGTGAAAAGCCTTCTGGAAGGACTCCTCCTCCTCAGGTGTCCATCTATCAGAGCCTGGCAATAAAAAGCAGCAGGCAAATTGATCCCTGTAGCCACTCGGAGTAGAACCCACTGGCCGCCAAAAGGAATCCACTGGCGCCATCCATCCTATCCTTCACCTGTGTACATGTGTGGTCCCTCAGAAAGCAAGGAAGACACGAGCAGGCATTGCCCAGGGCAGAAAGCACGGAAAACAAGTAAAGCTGAAGGACTAGACGCTGCTGCTTTGCCCGCCCCCAGAGAAGACGAGACCTTGTGCCGGTTTTACTCGTTTCAGCCTAAACGCTTGGCGTGGCAATGAAGGGGACGGCAGCAGGTGTCAGTGAAGGAACAAGCTCTGCTTTGTTGCTTACCTGCGTAATGGTAATCAGCCAAGGGATGGCCTTGAGGTGTGGCAGGCCCCCCTGAGAGCAGCATCTCCAGAGCCTCCTGCAAGATCAAAGGGGAAAAGGCTTTAGCTGCCCCACCACATGGAAAGGAACCAAAGAAAGGTCAAGGCTGCCTTTCAGCTACTTTGCCTCTTGAGGCATTCAGTCCACTGGATGGCATCTGGGTCAGACACGGTTACTTGCTGCCAATGCCTCGATTTTGCCGCCCAACCCTTTGATCGTGCCCCCCAAGACTGGCATGTGGCTCACCAGCTCCCTGATTTTGCTCCTCCCGCACCCAGAACTGCCTCAGCTTGCTGAGGCTTCTGGAAATTTCCCCTCAGTGCAGCCCAAAATGTCTTTGAGAGCACAGGTGCCCAGGAGATGTGCAAGGTACCAGGCTGCGGCACCCTGCGCCGGTGCCTCCAGGAGAGATGTTCTCCCTGCTCGAGCCATTTGGGCTCAGCCCTGGCACCAGTGGAGGAGACCGAGCAGGCAGCAAGTGCTCGGCTTCCTGCAGTGAACTGCCTTCTTGCAAGAGCAGCCAGGAAAGGCTGTTGCGCTGGCCGGGCCTTATTCATTGTTCCCTGTGCGCTCTTCTGTGCGCCCAAGCAGCCGCTTCTTACCGGAACGCTGCCGCGTGCCTGGTGCAGGCAGTGCAGGGCGCGCTCCAGGTTAGCTGCTGCCCTGGGAAGGCCACGGGAGCTGGCCATGTCCAACAGTTCTCTCACTGCAAGCACAAGGAAAACCCGCCGAGAGTCAGGCTTGAGCCAAGAAAGGGGAAAGCTTGAGATACAAGGGAGAAGGAAAGCACAGGAGCTAAAGACAGCAGGTTGGAGAGCATGGAAAGGCTAGCAAAGAAAGAAAGAAAGAAAGAAAGAAAGAAAGAAAGAAAGAAAGAAAGAAAGAAAGGGGCAGCTGAACCAGGGGCCTGCACAATGCTGGCTCTCCCTCCAAAGCAGCTTTTGTAAACGGAGGACGGCGGGGCCCATCTCCCTTCTTCGGGTGGCAAACGTCCCTGACCAACGTGGAGAGCAGGAAAGTTGTTCTTTGTCCTGCTCTGCTGCACAAGCAGAGCATTCTCCTTGCCTCTAACACGGCCACGCGGGAAGATGGGCGAGACAAGGAGAGAAGCAGAGCGTGCCAAAAGCTGCCTTTTTGGCAAAACGGGAGCGTTTTACACCCCCAAATACCTCAGGGCTGGAAGGAAAGCTTGACAGCTACCTCTGTCAGGTTTGTCCATGTCAGAGTCATCTTCCCCCCAGGGCTTCCAGACCAGGGATGCAGGCTCTTCATCGTCGCTTGGTGCTCTGCTCTTCAGCTCGGGGAGCTCAGCCTGAAAGTCACTGCCAACGTTGATGCGTCTAAAAGAAAGAAGGAAGGGGAGGTAAGAGAGGCAAGTGCTCAGGAGACACGTCCCCGTGGACCCACGGGCTTGGGCCAATCCCACCCCGACACTGAAATCGCAGCTGTGCTCCTCGCCATGGCTCAAGTTTGCCGTCCTGTAATGCCTATGCCAAAACTCACGGCCGAAGGTGGGCTCTTGCTTTCCTTTTCATTGTGCCTCTCCTTTCCGCCTGGAAGAGACAAAAAGGATGCTGCAGATAAAAATGCTTCTGCCCACAGGTGTCCGTCGCCTTCCTTCTCATGCTCATGCTGGCCAACCAGAAAATCCTCTGTCCCAGCTGGCCTCAGTTGGGTGGAATTGCAAGTGGCAAAGAAGAAACTCCAGCAAGACATTAAAACATAATGTGCCTGCAACTGATGAAAGTGTGCAGGTATATAAGGATGGCTGAAAGCGGACTGTTTTCTGTAGGTGAAAGGCAGTCTTGGAAGGGAAGCCCGTGCAACTGCTTGCATGCCCTGAACACCAGGGATCACAGAGGAGAAGTCCCATCTTTCTGGTTCCTAAAGCTTTGCAGGAGGGCTGAGCAGAGCCAGGGCCCAACAGGATTTGTTGACACTGAAGCCCTGAAGTGCTCAGTAATGACCAGATAGTTTGGGGGTCAGCACAGCATAGTTTTAGGACTTCCGTGGCTCCCAAGAGCTTTTATGCGGGTCATCAGTGGACGAGAATGTGGAACTGCCCCGTGACTGCTCTCTACGTCCTCTAGGGAAAGGTCTGTGTTTCAGCTGGAGAAGCTGGACGCCTCTTTCATGCGTCAACTCATCTTGGGAAAATGGCCACAGGCCAGGTGTGTCATGGTTGGTGAGACAGCCAGCTGGAGCCTCCTGCCTTTCTCTTAGTGGTTTGAGGACAACGGGGCATTTCCTTACTTTGGACAGTCCCAAAGTGCTGTGGGGATGCCTGGCGGCGGACAAGGAGATGAGGATGTGGGTCCAGAGGCCAGCTGTGGCGCTGAGGCCAGGAGGTGTCTGCTCAGGGACAGCCCAGGAGCAGATGGTGCAGCTGCTGCTCCACCGCTGGTGCACCAGTGTTCCAGCAAGGGCCGCAGGAGTGGAAGACAACGACAGTTGCTACGGGAACAGCCCAACATTCCATGCAGAACCCCAGGGCACCCAGGGGACGCAAACAGGGATGGGCCAGCTTTGCCTCTTCTGCTGCTTCTGGTGCAAGCTTGCTCCGAGCACCTTCCCGTTGGGGCATTTCTCGTCAGTCCTCTGGACGGGGCAAAGCAGCGCAGGGACAGCTCTGGGTCTTCTTCTCTGTGCTTGTCTGGAAGGCGCCTGCAGCTGCAGCTGCGCAGGAGCCTGGCTCTGTCAGAGGAGCCCGACCGCATTGGCTGCACTGGAGAAGCAGAAGCACTCGTGCTGCTGGCTCTCCTGCGGCTCGCAGGGGAGCAAGAGACTGCAAGGTGTCCCGTGGAGAGCCAAGTGCAAAGCTTTCTCTGCCAGTGGAGGCATCCATCCTGCCCCTTTCTAAATTGTCTGCTGCCTAATAAAGTGGCTTGGTGTTTTCCCTCCTTCGGGCTGCTGAGCTGGTCTCTCGCCTCAACACTCATTCCTTGAAACCGGGACAAACAGGATGTTTTCCAGGGCAATTGGTGGGGACAGCCCACCAGCAAATAAATCCTTAGCAAAGAGCTCATGCAGAATTGCTCGGCCTTTCTTCCAGCTCCCTTGAAGGAGCCAGATGTTGGTCTCAAAAGCCTGGGGGATTTGTCTAGGAGGCAGACAGTAACAGAATTACTTTTTCACACCAACAGCCTTCCCATTATTTTAGTACGGAGGTCCCAGATATGGCAAAACCCAGCGGGTTTTCCTGCTCTCCTGCCTGCTGTTAAGCTAAAGCAAATGTTGCTTCCGTAGCAGGGGGCTTGTTACAGACACACACACACGCAGCCAGCCACCGGCAAAGGGAGGGGGAGGCTGTAACAAGTTCCCCTGCAAAGCAGATACTTTGTAGGCTCCAAATCCCGCCTGCACCTGCTCCATCAGAAAAGGGCCATGTTGTCCCTTGTGTCAGTGTCCCGGAGGCAGCCTGGGAATTGCCCCGACCCGTCCCTGGCCGCACCTCCATCCTCCCCAGCCCCGGCTCCCAAAGCTTTGGCAGGCAGTGCCATTTACTGGGCCACATAAAGGAGGGACTTGGAGGCTTCTTTGGTGCAAATAGCAAAGCTGTGAGAAGTGAGAGGAGAATGTTCACAGCCGCTTTGCTTCAGCTAAGGAGGTTGGTGGAGCCCCAGAGCGGGCCGCCGATCCTTGAAAGAGAAGCTGAAATGCAACTACTCATTTCTTTGTAGTGCATGTGCTGGTTGTTAACGTTCCAGAATCGGAGAGGTTAGAAAAGTCCTGCAAGGTGCTCAAGCCCATCTGTCCAGCAAAACTGAACAAAGCTTTGTTGCTGGGTGACAGAAGGCACTAAAAGGCGCAGCTTTGATCCCTCGGCGCATCATGAGACAAGGCCAGTCCTTTAGACCCGATTCATTGAATTCAACAAAGGCTCCCTTTCCACTCCCAGCTGAGATTTTTAGGAATCAAAGGATGCAAGCCCACCGTTAGTCCACTGGCAGTAATGGGGACACACCTGTGTAAGTCCCGCCAGCTGAGCAAGGGGCCGTGCCTGCGGGAGGAGGCACGTGCCCACATTCTTGTCTCGGGGCAGATGCTTGGGCTTGCAGCACCAAAGAAATGCAACGAACATTGAGCCGTTTCAGACAGACAAAAAAAGACAAAATGCAACAAACTTTGGTTTAATGAACAAGACAGCTTTTGTCTTAACAGAGGCAAAATGACGAAAGAGGGAGCATAGCCAATAACACCAAATCTCTTACATTGACTGATAAATCTAACTACTAACAATTGCTACTAACTACTAACAAGTTTTTTACTAATACTAATGCATCTTAGCTCGTCAAGAGAGAAATGCCTATCTAGTAAACTACACAGAAGAATTAACAGCCCTAAAACTTCAGGAACTATCTTATCTCTATCTAGTCCTCTTGACGGCTGACTCTTGCTAGCCCTGCCAGCCAGCTCGTAGCTGCAGGGCTAATTTGGTCTTTTCTTCTTAGCGAGAGCCTCTGCTTCCTTCCGTGGGCGATGTCTTCTCCTGTGCGCATTCCTTTCCTTCACGGTTGCAAACACCCTGGAAGGCAGGAAACAAAGCATCCACTGTCAATTCAACACACACTATTAAACCAAGCTCCCAGTTCTCTGTTGCTCTATATGAATGTCAGTCTTTTCAGGCTGCGACACCTTTGTAACTTGATCAGCACCCTGACTGTTTCTTGTTTCAGTTCCTTCCAATTTTGTCCTCTTTTTGCTTCATCCTACTTTGAATTCCAGCAGCACCACCCAAGCAAGCTTTGGTGTGCCTATTCCCACTTGTAAGAATTGTGCCTTGCTGGGGCGCGGCAAGGCTTCCGTCCAAATGCTGGGGTTTAACTGAGCTCTTTGCGTTTCAAGTGGGCTGTAACGTTGACCACGGCCGCCAGGGGCCATCCCCCAAGTGGCCTCGGCTTGCCCTGTGCTGCCTTTGGAAAGGGTCAGCCCGTTTTGGTGCAAAGGGCCAGGCTCTGAGCAGAAAGAGGGAGAAGTTGCGTACCGTCGGCACTGCCCGCATGGGAAGGGGCCTCCCGCCGAAGGGGCCGGCTGGGGCGGTTGGCAGCAGGGACACTCGGCGTTGCGGGCCCTCCTGCGGCTTCTCTTCCCTGTGTCCCCATGCTCCTTTCTGGGAGGGCTTTTGCTGCTCTTTGCTTCGCCCACACTCTGGAAATCAAAGAATCCTTCTCAGTTTCTCCTTCTTCTCACAAAGCTGGAAATCAGAGCATCCAGCGCAAAAATCTCTTGGCCTAAGCAAATTCCTCCAAACCATCAAGAGCTGAGAAAATGCCTGCCTTGGGCGGTGGGCTGTGGCGGGGTGCAACACAGCCCCTTGGAGGAAGAAAAGAAAAAAACACCTCCTTTCTAGTGCCCAGAGGGAGGGGATTCATGTGGGTATCTGTAGTTCTATGTTCCTTATTTACACCTCTCTGCCTCCTATCTCTTTGTCTCTATTTTCCCTCCACGAATGCCTAGGGAAAGGCATTTAAATTCAGTCCAGTTAGTGAAGACACGTGGCTACCCGGTTTCTACTACCCAAAATGATCTCTATCTCTGTGAACCAAATATCCGGTTTGCCGGTAAGGAAAGTCTGAGCAGAGACACAGCACCGGCAGGTCCTTTCTGGCCGGAAGGCTGGGATGCTAGAGAAGATGCCTGAAAATGTGCAGCATCTCCGTCAAAGCAGGCAGGATTGGGGATGTTAACAAGGGGGCGGGGGGGGTGGGGGTGAATTTGAGGACCAGATTGGAATCAGCGAGGGTGCCAGCCCTTGAGAAACCAGTCTAGAGAGCATGCAAGCCCAATCTGGTTAAGGTACTGCTTTGCTGGGTCAAAGTTGTGCTCCAGAACTGCCTGTTTCAGAGCAGCAGCCCAATGAAGCTCTGGGCAGCATCTGCTGTGCCTTTCCCGGGGCACGGGACGATGTGATGCTGGCAGAGCGGTGGCTCGCATGGCTCGCCGGCGGGTTTTGTCCCCCCTTCTCCCTCTCGCTTGACCCTCCTGCTTGTCTTGGATGTCCTCCCACTCACCTGAGCAAGAGTGCTGTCAAGTTTGTGTTCTTTTTTCCAGGAGTAGTAGTACTCCACACACTGTGCCACAGTCTTGCTCTGAACCTGTTGAGAAGAGAAAAAGAAGGAATCTCAAATGGCCGTGGTGCAGGGTGCGTTGGAGTAAAAGCAGAGTATGGGGTAAAGTAGCAAGTAAAATCATGGAGCAAATTGAGTAGGGCATAAAATGCAGGAACTAGGGAATAGAAGAGGCGTTATGCCACGTAGAAAGCCGTGTCTTGTGCTACGTAACGGATAAGAGATGTAATGCACAGATCACCAACAAATCCATCTAGCACAGTTGTTCTTTCCCGCGTTCCCTCCAGCTGTCCCAGCACAATGTGTTGAGGAAGCAGCAGTAAGTAGCAGCAGCAGCAGACGCATGAGACAAGTGGGGCAGAATGAATCTTTGTCTTCCAAAGGAGCTTGGAGAAAAGGGCCGGAGAGGCAGACTCACGGCTTTCAAGCAGGCCTTGTATGGGCAGGAAACGGATGTCCCGTTTCTTGGTAATTTGAATATTTTTGGTATTTGGGAAGAGAGAGACTGAATTCCAGGATCTGGTCCCAGGAATAACGCACATTTCCTTCTGATGATCTGCCAGGGTAAAGAGTGTCCTATGGCTTTACCTGCTTCTGGATGAGATGAAAATCCTTGCCATAGCTGTGAAAAGCCTTCTGGAAGGACTCCTCCTCCTCAGGTGTCCATCTATCAGAGCCTGGCAATAAAAAGCAGCAGGCAAATTGATCCCTGTAGCCACTCACAGTAGAACCCACTGGCCGCCAAAAGGAATCCACTGGCGCCATCCATCCTATCCTTCACCTGTGTACATGTGTGGTCCCTCAGAAAGCAAGGAAGACACGAGCAGGCATTGCCCAGGGCAGAAAGCACGGAAAACAAGTAAAGCTGAAGGACTAGACGCTGCTGCTTTGCCCGCCCCCAGAGAAGACGAGACCTTGTGCCGGTTTTACTCGTTTCAGCCTAAACGCTTGGCGTGGCAATGAAGGGGACGGCAGCAGGTGTCAGTGAAGGAACAAGCTCTGCTTTGTTGCTTACCTGCGTAATGGTAATCAGCCAAGGGATGGCCTTGAGGTGTGGCAGGCCCCCCTGAGAGCAGCATCTCCAGAGCCTCCTGCAAGATCAAAGGGGAAAAGGCTTTAGCTGCCCCACCACATGGAAAGGAACCAAAGAAAGGTCAAGGCTGCCTTTCAGCTACTTTGCCTCTTGAGGCATTCAGTCCACTGGATGGCATCTGGGTCAGACACGGTTACTTGCTGCCAATGCCTCGATTTTGCCGCCCAACCCTTTGATCGTGCCCCCCAAGAGTGGCATGTGGCTCACCAGCTCCCTGATTTTGCTCCTCCCGCACCCAGAACTGCCTCAGCTTGCTGAGGCTTCTGGAAATTTCCCCTCAGTGCAGGCCAAAATGTCTTTGAGAGCACAGGTGCCCAGGAGATGTGCAAGGTAACAGGCTGCGGCACCCTGCGCCGGTGCCTCCAGGAGAGATGTTCTCCCTGCTCGAGCCATTTGGGCTCAGCCCTGGCACCAGTGGAGGAGACCGAGCAGGCAGCAAGTGCTCGGCTTCCTGCAGTGAACTGCCTTCTTGCAAGAGCAGCCAGGAAAGGCTGTCGCGCTGGCCGGGCCTTATTCATTGTTCCCTGTGCGCTCTTCTGTGCGCCCAAGCAGCCGCTTCTTACCGGAACGCTGCCGCGTGCCTGGTGCAGGCAGTGCAGGGCGCGCTCCAGGTTAGCTGCTGCCCTGGGAAGGCCACGGGAGCTGGCCATGTCCAACAGTTCTCTCACTGCAAGCACAAGGAAAACCCGCCGAGAGTCAGGCTTGAGCCAAGAAAGGGGAAAGCTTGAGATACAAGGGAGAAGGAAAGCACAGGAGCTAAAGACAGCAGGTTGGAGAGCATGGAAAGGCTAGCAAAGAAAGAAAGAAAGAAAGAAAGAAAGAAAGAAAGAAAGAAAGAAAGGGGCAGCTGAACCAGGGGCCTGCACAATGCTGGCTCTCCCTCCAAAGCAGCTTTTGTAAACGGAGGACGGCGGGGCCCATCTCCCTTCTTCGGGTGGCAAACGTCCCTGACCAACGTGGAGAGCAGGAAAGTTGTTCTTTGTCCTGCTCTGCTGCACAAGCAGAGCATTCTCCTTGCCTCTAACACGGCCACGCGGGAAGATGGGCGAGACAAGGAGAGAAGCAGAGCGTGCCAAAAGCTGCCTTTTTGGCAAAACGGGAGCGTTTTACACCCCCAAATACCTCAGGGCTGGAAGGAAAGCTTGACAGCTACCTCTGTCAGGTTTGTCCATGTCAGAGTCATCTTCCCCCCAGGGCTTCCAGACCAGGGATGCAGGCTCTTCATCGTCGCTTGGTGCTCTGCTCTGCAGCTCGGGGAGCTCAGCCTGAAAGTCACTGCCAACGTTGATGCGTCTAAAAGAAAGAAGGAAGGGGAGGTAAGAGAGGCAAGTGCTCAGGAGACACGTCCCCGTGGACCCACGGGCTTGGGCCAATCCCACCCCGACACTGAAATCGCAGCTGTGCTCCTCGCCATGGCTCAAGTTTGCCGTCCTGTAATGCCTATGCCAAAACTCACGGCCGAAGGTGGGCTCTTGCTTTCCTTTTCATTGTGCCTCTCCTTTCCGCCTGGAAGAGACAAAAAGGATGCTGCAGATAAAAATGCTTCTGCCCACAGGTGTCCGTCGCCTTCCTTCTCATGCTCATGCTGGCCAACCAGAAAATCCTCTGTCCCAGCTGGCCTCAGTTGGGTGGAATTGCAAGTGGCAAAGAAGAAACTCTAGCAAGACATTAAAACATAATGTGCCTGCAACTGATGAAAGTGTGCAGGTATATAAGGATGGCTGAAAGCGGACTGTTTTCTGTAGGTGAAAGGCAGTCTTGGAAGGGAAGCCCGTGCAACTGCTTGCATGCCCTGAACACCAGGGATCACAGAGGAGAAGTCCCATCTTTCTGGTTCCTAAAGCTTTGCAGGAGGGCTGAGCAGAGCCAGGGCCCAACAGGCTTTGTTGACACTGAAGCCCTGAAGTGCTCAGTAATGACCAGATAGTTTGGGGGTCAGCACAGCATAGTTTTAGGACTTCCGTGGCTCCCAAGAGCTTTTATGCGGGTCATCAGTGGACGAGAATGTGGAACTGCCCTGTGACTGCTCTCTACGTCCTCTAGGGAAAGGTCTGTGTTTCAGCTGGAGAAGCTGGACGCCTCTTTCATGCGTCAACTCATCTTGGGAAAATGGCCACAGGCCAGGTGTGTCATGGTTGGTGAGACAGCCAGCTGGAGCCTCCTGCCTTTCTCTTAGTGGTTTGAGGACAACGGGGCATTTCCTTACTTTGGACGGTCCCAAAGTGCTGTGGGGATGCCTGGCGGCGGACAAGGAGATGAGGATGTGGGTCCAGAGGCCAGCTGTGGTGCTGAGGCCAGGAGGTGTCTGCTCAGGGACAGCCCAGGAGCAGATGGTGCAGCTGCTGCTCCACCGCTGGTGCACCAGTGTTCCAGCAAGGGCCGCAGGAGTGGAAGACAACGACAGTTGCTACGGGAACAGCCCAACATTCCATGCAGAACCCCAGGGCACCCAGGGGACGCAAACAGGGATGGGCCAGCTTTGCCTCTTCTGCTGCTTCTGGTGCAAGCTTGCTCCGAGCACCTTCCCGTTGGGGCATTTCTCGTCAGTCCTCTGGACGGGGCAAAGCAGCGCAGGGACAGCTCTGGGTCTTCTTCTCTGTGCTTGTCTGGAAGGCGCCTGCAGCTGCA
The DNA here is from genome assembly GCF_963662255.1 of Cinclus cinclus. Taxonomy (NCBI): domain Eukaryota; kingdom Metazoa; phylum Chordata; class Aves; order Passeriformes; family Cinclidae; genus Cinclus; species Cinclus cinclus. The sequence continues at coordinate 62,227,339 of NC_085084.1, forward strand.
GCTGCGCAGGAGCCTGGCTCTGTCAGAGGAGCCCGACCGCATTGGCTGCACTGGAGAAGCAGAAGCACTCGTGCTGCTGGCTCTCCTGCAGCTCGCAGGGGAGCAAGAGACTGCAAGGTGTCCCGTGGAGAGCCAAGTGCAAAGCTTTCTCTGCCAGTGGAGGCATCCATCCTGCCCCTTTCTAAATTGTCTGCTGCCTAATAAAGTGGCTTGGTGTTTTCCCTCCTTCGGGCTGCTGAGCTGGTCTCTCGCCTCAACACTCATTCCTTGAAACCGGGACAAACAGGATGTTTTCCAGGGCAATTGGTGGGGACAGCCCACCAGCAAATAAATCCTTAGCAAAGAGCTCATGCAGAATTGCTCGGCCTTTCTTCCAGCTCCCTTGAAGGAGCCAGATGTTGGTCTCAAAAGCCTGGGGGATTTGTCTAGGAGGCAGACAGTAACAGAATTACTTTTTCACACCAACAGCCTTCCCATTATTTTAGTACGGAGGTCCCAGATATGGCAAAACCCAGCGGGTTTTCCTGCTCTCCTGCCTGCTGTTAAGCTAAAGCAAATGTTGCTTCCGTAGCAGGGGGCTTGTTACAGACACACACACACACACACACACACACACACACACACACACACACACACACACACAGCCACACACACACACACACAGCCAGCCACGGGCAAAGGGAGGGGGAGGCTGTAACAAGTTCCCCTGCAAAGCAGATACTTTGTAGGCTCCAAATCCCGCCTGCACCTGCTCCATCAGAAAAGGGCCATGTTGTCCCTTGTGTCAGTGTCCCGGAGGCAGCCTGGGAATTGCCCCGACCCGTCCCTGGCCGCACCTCCATCCTCCCCAGCCCCGGCTCCCAAAGCTTTGGCAGGCAGTGCCATTTACTGGGCCACATAAAGGAGGGACTTGGAGGCTTCTTTGGTGCAAATAGCAAAGCTGTGAGAAGTGAGAGGAGAATGTTCACAGCCGCTTTGCTTCAGCTAAGGAGGTTGGTGGAGCCCCAGAGCGGGCCGCCGATCCTTGAAAGAGAAGCTGAAATGCAACTACTCATTTCTTTGTAGTGCATGTGCTGGTTGTTAACGTTCCAGAATCGGAGAGGTTAGAAACGTCCTGCAAGGTGCTCAAGCCCATCTGTCCAGCAAAACTGAACAAAGCTTTGTTGCTGGGTGACAGAAGGCACTAAAAGGCGCAGCTTTGATCCCTCCGCGCATCATGAGACAAGGCCAGTCCTTTAGACCCGATTCATTGAATTCAACAAAGGCTCCCTTTCCACTCCCAGCTGAGATTTTTAGGAATCAAAGGATGCAAGCCCACCGTTAGTCCACTGGCAGTAATGGGGACACACCTGTGTAAGTCCCGCCAGCTGAGCAAGGGGCCGTGCCTGCGGGAGGAGGCACGTGCCCACATTCTTGTCTCGGGGCAGATGCTTGGGCTTGCAGCACCAAAGAAATGCAACGAACATTGAGCCGTTTCAGACAGACAAAAAAAGACAAAATGCAACAAACTTTGGTTTAATGAACAAGACAGCTTTTGTCTTAACAGAGGCAAAATGACGAAAGAGGGAGCATAGCCAATAACACCAAATCTCTTACATTGACTGATAAATCTAACTACTAACAATTGCTACTAACTACTAACAAGTTTTTTACTAATACTAATGCATCTTAGCTCGTCAAGAGAGAAATGCCTATCTAGTAAACTACACAGAAGAATTAACAGCCCTAAAACTTCAGGAACTATCTTATCTCTATCTAGTCCTCTTGACGGCTGACTCTTGCTAGCCCTGCCAGCCAGCTCGTAGCTGCAGGGCTAATTTGGTCTTTTCTTCTTAGCGAGAGCCTCTGCTTCCTTCCGTGGGCGATGTCTTCTCCTGTGCGCGTTCCTTTCCTTCACGGTTGCAAACACCCTGGAAGGCAGGAAACAAAGCATCCACTGTCAATTCAACACACACCATTTAACCAAGCTCCCAGTTCTCTGTTGCTCTATATGAATGTCAGTCTTCTCAGGCTGCGACACCTTTGTAACTTGATCAGCACCCTGACTGTTTCTTGTTTCAGTTCCTTGCAATTTTGTCCTCTTTTTGCTTCATCCTACTTTGAATTCCAGCAGCACCACCCAAGCAAGCTTTGGTGTGCCTATTCCCACTTGTAAGAATTGTGCCTTGCTGGGGCGCGGCAAGGCTTCCGTCCAAATGCTGGGGTTTAACTGAGCTCTTTGCGTTTCAAGTGGGCTGTAACGTTGACCACGGCCGCCAGGGGCCATCCCCCAAGTGGCCTCGGCTTGCCCTGTGCTGCCTTTGGAAAGGGTCAGCCCGTTTTGGTGCAAAGGGCCAGGCTCTGAGCAGAAAGAGGGAGAAGTTGCGTACCGTCGGCACTGCCCGCACGGGAAGGGGCCTCCCGCCGAAGGGGCCGGCTGGGGCGGTTGGCAGCAGGGACACTCGGCGTTGCGGGCCCTCCTGCGGCTTCTCTTCCCTGTGTCCCCATGCTCCTTTCTGGGAGGGCTTTTGCTGCTCTTTGCTTCGCCCACACTCTGGAAATCAAAGAATCCTTCTCAGTTTCTCCTTCTTCTCACAAAGCTGGAAATCAGAGCGTCCAGCGCAAAAATCTCTTGGCCTAAGCAAATTCCTCCAAACCATCAAGAGCTGAGAAAATGCCTGCCTTGGGCGGTGGGCTGTGGCGGGGTGCAACACAGCCCCTTGGAGGAAGAAAAGAAAAAAACACCTCCTTTCTAGTGCCCAGAGGGAGGGGATTCATGTGGGTATCTGTAGTTCTATGTTTCTTATTTACACCTCTCTGCCTCCTATCTCTTTGTCTCTATTTTCCCTCCACGAATGCCTAGGGAAAGGGTTTTAAATTCAGTCCGGTTAGTGAAGACACGTGGCTACCCGGTTTCTACTACCCAAAATGATCTCTTTCTCTGTGAACCAAATATCCGGTTTGCCGGTAAGGAAAGTCTGAGCGGAGACACAGCACCGGCAGGTCCTTTCTGGCCGGAAGGCTGGGATGCTAGAGAAGATGCCTGAAAATGTGCAGCATCTCCGTCAAGGCAGGCAGGATTGGTGGTGTTAGCAAGGGGGCGGGGGGAGGGTTGGGGGGAATTTGAGGACCAGATTGGAATCAGCGAGGGTGCCAGCCCTTGAGAAACCAGTCTAGAGAGCATGCAAGCCCATTTTGGTGAAGGTACTGCTTTGTTGGGTCAAAGTTGTGCTCCAGAACTGCCTGTTTCAGAGCAGCAGCCCAATGAAGCTCTGGGCAGCATCTGCTGTGCCTTTCCCGGGGCACGGGACGATGTGATGCTGGCAGAGCGGTGGCTCACATGGCTCGCCGGCGGGTTTTGTCCCCCCTTCTCCCTCTCGCTTGACCCTCCTGCTTGTCTTGGATGTCCTCCCACTCACCTGAGCAAGAGTGCTGTCAAGTTTGTGTTCTTTTTTCCAGGAGTAGTAGTACTCCACACACTGTGCCACAGTCTTGCTCTGAACCTGTTGAGAAGAGAAAAAGAAGGAATCTCAAATGGCCGTGGTGCAGGGTGCGTTGGAGTAAAAGCAGAGTATGGGGTAAAGTAGCAAGTAAAATCATGGAGCAAATTGAGTAGGGCATAAAATGCAGGAACTAGGGAATAGAAGAGGCGTTATGCCACGTAGAAAGCCGTGTCTTGTGCTACGTAACGGATAAGAAATGTAATGCACAGATCACCAACAAATCCATCTAGCACAGTTGTTCTTTCCCGCGTTCCCTCCAGCTGTCCCAGCACAATGTGTTGAGGAAGCAGCAGTAAGTAGCAGCAGCAGCAGACGCATGAGACAAGTGGGGCAGAATGAATCTTTGTCTTCCAAAGGAGCTTGGAGAAAAGGGCCAGAGAGGCAGACTCACGGCTTTCAAGCAGGCCTTGTATGGGCAGGAAACGGATGTCCCGTTTCTTGGTAATTTGAATATTTTTGGTATTTGGGAAGAGAGAGACTGAATTCCAGGATCTGGTCCCAGGAATAACGCACATTTCCTTCTGATGATCTGCCAGGGTAAAGAGTGTCCTATGGCTTTACCTGCTTCTGGATGAGATGAAAATCCTTGCCATAGCTGTGAAAAGCCTTCTGGAAGGACTCCTCCTCCTCAGGTGTCCATCTATCAGAGCCTGGCAATAAAAAGCAGCAGGCAAATTGATCCCTGTAGCCACTCACAGTAGAACCCACTGGCCGCCAAAAGGAATCCACTGGCGCCATCCATCCTATCCTTCACCTGTGTACATGTGTGGTCCCTCAGAAAGCAAGGAAGACACGAGCAGGCATTGCCCAGGGCAGAAAGCACGGAAAACAAGTAAAGCTGAAGGACTAGACGCTGCTGCTTTGCCCGCCCCCAGAGAAGACGAGACCTTGTGCCGGTTTTACTCGTTTCAGCCTAAACGCTTGGCGTGGCAATGAAGGGGACGGCAGCAGGTGTCAGTGAAGGAACAAGCTCTGCTTTGTTGCTTACCTGCGTAATGGTAATCAGCCAAGGGATGGCCTTGAGGTGTGGCAGGCCCCCCTGAGAGCAGCATCTCCAGAGCCTCCTGCAAGATCAAAGGGGAAAAGGCTTTAGCTGCCCCACCACATGGAAAGGAACCAAAGAAAGGTCAAGGCTGCCTTTCAGCTACTTTGCCTCTTGAGGCATTCAGTCCACTGGATGGCATCTGGGTCAGACACGGTTACTTGCTGCCAATGCCTCGATTTTGCCGCCCAACCCTTTGATCGTGCTCCCCAAGAGTGGCATGTGGCTCACCAGCTCCCTGATTTTGCTCCTCCCGCACCCAGAACTGCCTCAGCTTGCTGAGGCTTCTGGAAATTTCCCCTCAGTGCAGCCCAAAATGTCTTTGAGAGCACAGGTGCCCAGGAGATGTGCAAGGTACCAGGCTGCGGCACCCTGCGCCGGTGCCTCCAGGAGAGATGTTCTCCCTGCTCGAGCCATTTGGGCTCAGCCCTGGCACCAGTGGAGGAGACCGAGCAGGCAGCAAGTGCTCGGCTTCCTGCAGTGAACTGCCTTCTTGCAAGAGCAGCCAGGAAAGGCTGTCGCGCTGGCCGGGCCTTATTCATTGTTCCCTGTGCGCTCTTCTGTGCGCCCAAGCAGCCGCTTCTTACCGGAACGCTGCCGCGTGCCTGGTGCAGGCAGTGCAGGGCGCGCTCCAGGTTAGCTGCTGCCCTGGGAAGGCCACGGGAGCTGGCCATGTCCAACAGTTCTCTCACTGCAAGCACAAGGAAAACCCGCCGAGAGTCAGGCTTGAGCCAAGAAAGGGGAAAGCTTGAGATACAAGGGAGAAGGAAAGCACAGGAGCTAAAGACAGCAGGTTGGAGAGCATGGAAAGGCTAGCAAAGAAAGAAAGAAAGAAAGAAAGAAAGAAAGAAAGAAAGAAAGAAAGGGGCAGCTGAACCAGGGGCCTGCACAATGCTGGCTCTCCCTCCAAAGCAGCTTTTGTAAACGGAGGACGGCGGGGCCCATCTCCCTTCTTCGGGTGGCAAACGTCCCTGACCAACGTGGAGAGCAGGAAAGTTGTTCTTTGTCCTGCTCTGCTGCACAAGCAGAGCATTCTCCTTGCCTCTAACACGGCCACGCGGGAAGATGGGCGAGACAAGGAGAGAAGCAGAGCGTGCCAAAAGCTGCCTTTTTGGCAAAACGGGAGCGTTTTACACCCCCAAATACCTCAGGGCTGGAAGGAAAGCTTGACAGCTACCTCTGTCAGGTTTGTCCATGTCAGAGTCATCTTCCCCCCAGGGCTTCCAGACCAGGGATGCAGGCTCTTCATCGTCGCTTGGTGCTCTGCTCTGCAGCTCGGGGAGCTCAGCCTGAAAGTCACTGCCAACGTTGATGCGTCTAAAAGAAAGAAGGAAGGGGAGGTAAGAGAGGCAAGTGCTCAGGAGACACGTCCCCGTGGACCCACGGGCTTGGGCCAATCCCACCCCGACACTGAAATCGCAGCTGTGCTCCTCGCCATGGCTCAAGTTTGCCGTCCTGTAATGCCTATGCCAAAACTCACGGCCGAAGGTGGGCTCTTGCTTTCCTTTTCATTGTGCCTCTCCTTTCCGCCTGGAAGAGACAAAAAGGATGCTGCAGATAAAAATGCTTCTGCCCACAGGTGTCCGTCGCCTTCCTTCTCATGCTCATGCTGGCCAACCAGAAAATCCTCTGTCCCAGCTGGCCTCAGTTGGGTGGAATTGCAAGTGGCAAAGAAGAAACTCTAGCAAGACATTAAAACATAATGTGCCTGCAACTGATGAAAGTGTGCAGGTATATAAGGATGGCTGAAAGCGGACTGTTTTCTGTAGGTGAAAGGCAGTCTTGGAAGGGAAGCCCGTGCAACTGCTTGCATGCCCTGAACACCAGGGATCACAGAGGAGAAGTCCCATCTTTCTGGTTCCTAAAGCTTTGCAGGAGGGCTGAGCAGAGCCAGGGCCCAACAGGATTTGTTGACACTGAAGCCCTGAAGTGCTCAGTAATGACCAGATAGTTTGGGGGTCAGCACAGCATAGTTTTAGGACTTCCGTGGCTCCCAAGAGCTTTTATGCGGGTCATCAGTGGACGAGAATGTGGAACTGCCCTGTGACTGCTCTCTACGTCCTCTAGGGAAAGGTCTGTGTTTCAGCTGGAGAAGCTGGACGCCTCTTTCATGCGTCAACTCATCTTGGGAAAATGGCCACAGGCCAGGTGTGTCATGGTTGGTGAGACAGCCAGCTGGAGCCTCCTGCCTTTCTCTTAGTGGTTTGAGGACAACGGGGCATTTCCTTACTTTGGACGGTCCCAAAGTGCTGTGGGGATGCCTGGCGGCGGACAAGGAGATGAGGATGTGGGTCCAGAGGCCAGCTGTGGTGCTGAGGCCAGGAGGTGTCTGCTCAGGGACAGCCCAGGAGCAGATGGTGCAGCTGCTGCTCCACCGCTGGTGCACCAGTGTTCCAGCAAGGGCCGCAGGAGTGGAAGACAACGACAGTTGCTACGGGAACAGCCCAACATTCCATGCAGAACCCCAGGGCACCCAGGGGACGCAAACAGGGATGGGCCAGCTTTGCCTCTTCTGCTGCTTCTGGTGCAAGCTTGCTCCGAGCACCTTCCCGTTGGGGCATTTCTCGTCAGTCCTCTGGACGGGGCAAAGCAGCGCAGGGACAGCTCTGGGTCTTCTTCTCTGTGCTTGTCTGGAAGGCGCCTGCAGCTGCAGCTGCGCAGGAGCCTGGCTCTGTCAGAGGAGCCCGACCGCATTGGCTGCACTGGAGAAGCAGAAGCACTCGTGCTGCTGGCTCTCCTGCAGCTCGCAGGGGAGCAAGAGACTGCAAGGTGTCCCGTGGAGAGCCAAGTGCAAAGCTTTCTCTGCCAGTGGAGGCATCCATCCTGCCCCTTTCTAAATTGTCTGCTGCCTAATAAAGTGGCTTGGTGTTTTCCCTCCTTCGGGCTGCTGAGCTGGTCTCTCGCCTCAACACTCATTCCTTGAAACCGGGACAAACGGGATGTTTTCCAGGGCAATTGGTGGGGACAGCCCACCAGCAAATAAATCCTTAGCAAAGAGCTCATGCAGAATTGCTCGGCCTTTCTTCCAGCTCCCTTGAAGGAGCCAGATGTTGGTCTCAAAAGCCTGGGGGATTTGTCTAGGAGGCAGACAGTAACAGAATTACTTTTTCACACCAACAGCCTTCCCATTATTTTAGTACGGAGGTCCCAGATATGGCAAAACCCAGCGGGTTTTCCTGCTCTCCTGCCTGCTGTTAAGCTAAAGCAAATGTTGCTTCCGTAGCAGGGGGCTTGTTACAGACACACACACACACACACACACACACACACACACACACACACACACACACACACAGCCACACACACACACACACAGCCAGCCACGGGCAAAGGGAGGGGGAGGCTGTAACAAGTTCCCCTGCAAAGCAGATACTTTGTAGGCTCCAAATCCCGCCTGCACCTGCTCCATCAGAAAAGGGCCATGTTGTCCCTTGTGTCAGTGTCCCGGAGGCAGCCTGGGAATTGCCCCGACCCGTCCCTGGCCGCACCTCCATCCTCCCCAGCCCCGGCTCCCAAAGCTTTGGCAGGCAGTGCCATTTACTGGGCCACATAAAGGAGGGACTTGGAGGCTTCTTTGGTGCAAATAGCAAAGCTGTGAGAAGTGAGAGGAGAATGTTCACAGCCGCTTTGCTTCAGCTAAGGAGGTTGGTGGAGCCCCAGAGCGGGCCGCCGATCCTTGAAAGAGAAGCTGAAATGCAACTACTCATTTCTTTGTAGTGCATGTGCTGGTTGTTAACGTTCCAGAATCGGAGAGGTTAGAAACGTCCTGCAAGGTGCTCAAGCCCATCTGTCCAGCAAAACTGAACAAAGCTTTGTTGCTGGGTGACAGAAGGCACTAAAAGGCGCAGCTTTGATCCCTCCGCGCATCATGAGACAAGGCCAGTCCTTTAGACCCGATTCATTGAATTCAACAAAGGCTCCCTTTCCACTCCCAGCTGAGATTTTTAGGAATCAAAGGATGCAAGCCCACCGTTAGTCCACTGGCAGTAATGGGGACACACCTGTGTAAGTCCCGCCAGCTGAGCAAGGGGCCGTGCCTGCGGGAGGAGGCACGTGCCCACATTCTTGTCTCGGGGCAGATGCTTGGGCTTGCAGCACCAAAGAAATGCAACGAACATTGAGCCGTTTCAGACAGACAAAAAAAGACAAAATGCAACAAACTTTGGTTTAATGAACAAGACAGCTTTTGTCTTAACAGAGGCAAAATGACGAAAGAGGGAGCATAGCCAATAACACCAAATCTCTTACATTGACTGATAAATCTAACTACTAACAATTGCTACTAACTACTAACAAGTTTTTTACTAATACTAATGCATCTTAGCTCGTCAAGAGAGAAATGCCTATCTAGTAAACTACACAGAAGAATTAACAGCCCTAAAACTTCAGGAACTATCTTATCTCTATCTAGTCCTCTTGACGGCTGACTCTTGCTAGCCCTGCCAGCCAGCTCGTAGCTGCAGGGCTAATTTGGTCTTTTCTTCTTAGCGAGAGCCTCTGCTTCCTTCCGTGGGCGATGTCTTCTCCTGTGCGCGTTCCTTTCCTTCACGGTTGCAAACACCCTGGAAGGCAGGAAACAAAGCATCCACTGTCAATTCAACACACACCATTTAACCAAGCTCCCAGTTCTCTGTTGCTCTATATGAATGTCAGTCTTCTCAGGCTGCGACACCTTTGTAACTTGATCAGCACCCTGACTGTTTCTTGTTTCAGTTCCTTGCAATTTTGTCCTCTTTTTGCTTCATCCTACTTTGAATTCCAGCAGCACCACCCAAGCAAGCTTTGGTGTGCCTATTCCCACTTGTAAGAATTGTGCCTTGCTGGGGCGCGGCAAGGCTTCCGTCCAAATGCTGGGGTTTAACTGAGCTCTTTGCGTTTCAAGTGGGCTGTAACGTTGACCACGGCCGCCAGGGGCCATCCCCCAAGTGGCCTCGGCTTGCCCTGTGCTGCCTTTGGAAAGGGTCAGCCCGTTTTGGTGCAAAGGGCCAGGCTCTGAGCAGAAAGAGGGAGAAGTTGCGTACCGTCGGCACTGCCCGCACGGGAAGGGGCCTCCCGCCGAAGGGGCCGGCTGGGGCGGTTGGCAGCAGGGACACTCGGCGTTGCGGGCCCTCCTGCGGCTTCTCTTCCCTGTGTCCCCATGCTCCTTTCTGGGAGGGCTTTTGCTGCTCTTTGCTTCGCCCACACTCTGGAAATCAAAGAATCCTTCTCAGTTTCTCCTTCTTCTCACAAAGCTGGAAATCAGAGCGTCCAGCGCAAAAATCTCTTGGCCTAAGCAAATTCCTCCAAACCATCAAGAGCTGAGAAAATGCCTGCCTTGGGCGGTGGGCTGTGGCGGGGTGCAACACAGCCCCTTGGAGGAAGAAAAGAAAAAAACACCTCCTTTCTAGTGCCCAGAGGGAGGGGATTCATGTGGGTATCTGTAGTTCTATGTTTCTTATTTACACCTCTCTGCCTCCTATCTCTTTGTCTCTATTTTCCCTCCACGAATGCCTAGGGAAAGGGTTTTAAATTCAGTCCGGTTAGTGAAGACACGTGGCTACCCGGTTTCTACTACCCAAAATGATCTCTTTCTCTGTGAACCAAATATCCGGTTTGCCGGTAAGGAAAGTCTGAGCGGAGACACAGCACCGGCAGGTCCTTTCTGGCCGGAAGGCTGGGATGCTAGAGAAGATGCCTGAAAATGTGCAGCATCTCCGTCAAGGCAGGCAGGATTGGTGGTGTTAGCAAGGGGGCGGGGGGAGGGTTGGGGGGAATTTGAGGACCAGATTGGAATCAGCGAGGGTGCCAGCCCTTGAGAAACCAGTCTAGAGAGCATGCAAGCCCATTTTGGTGAAGGTACTGCTTTGTTGGGTCAAAGTTGTGCTCCAGAACTGCCTGTTTCAGAGCAGCAGCCCAATGAAGCTCTGGGCAGCATCTGCTGTGCCTTTCCCGGGGCACGGGACGATGTGATGCTGGCAGAGCGGTGGCTCGCATGGCTCGCCGGCGGGTTTTGTCCCCCCTTCTCCCTCTCGCTTGACCCTCCTGCTTGTCTTGGATGTCCTCCCACTCACCTGAGCAAGAGTGCTGTCAAGTTTGTGTTCTTTTTTCCAGGAGTAGTAGTACTCCACACACTGTGCCACAGTCTTGCTCTGAACCTGTTGAGAAGAGAAAAAGAAGGAATCTCAAATGGCCGTGGTGCAGGGTGCGTTGGAGTAAAAGCAGAGTATGGGGTAAAGTAGCAAGTAAAATCATGGAGCAAATTGAGTAGGGCATAAAATGCAGGAACTAGGGAATAGAAGAGGCGTTATGCCACGTAGAAAGCCGTGTCTTGTGCTACGTAACGGATAAGAAATGTAATGCACAGATCACCAACAAATCCATCTAGCACAGTTGTTCTTTCCCGCGTTCCCTCCAGCTGTCCCAGCACAATGTGTTGAGGAAGCAGCAGTAAGTAGCAGCAGCAGCAGACGCATGAGACAAGTGGGGCAGAATGAATCTTTGTCTTCCAAAGGAGCTTGGAGAAAAGGGCCAGAGAGGCAGACTCACGGCTTTCAAGCAGGCCTTGTATGGGCAGGAAACGGATGTCCCGTTTCTTGGTAATTTGAATATTTTTGGTATTTGGGAAGAGAGAGACTGAATTCCAGGATCTGGTCCCAGGAATAACGCACATTTCCTTCTGATGATCTGCCAGGGTAAAGAGTGTCCTATGGCTTTACCTGCTTCTGGATGAGATGAAAATCCTTGCCATAGCTGTGAAAAGCCTTCTGGAAGGACTCCTCCTCCTCAGGTGTCCATCTATCAGAGCCTGGCAATAAAAAGCAGCAGGCAAATTGATCCCTGTAGCCACTCACAGTAGAACCCACTGGCCGCCAAAAGGAATCCACTGGCGCCATCCATCCTATCCTTCACCTGTGTACATGTGTGGTCCCTCAGAAAGCAAGGAAGACACGAGCAGGCATTGCCCAGGGCAGAAAGCACGGAAAACAAGTAAAGCTGAAGGACTAGACGCTGCTGCTTTGCCCGCCCCCAGAGAAGACGAGACCTTGTGCCGGTTTTACTCGTTTCAGCCTAAACGCTTGGCGTGGCAATGAAGGGGACGGCAGCAGGTGTCAGTGAAGGAACAAGCTCTGCTTTGTTGCTTACCTGCGTAATGGTAATCAGCCAAGGGATGGCCTTGAGGTGTGGCAGGCCCCCCTGAGAGCAGCATCTCCAGAGCCTCCTGCAAGATCAAAGGGGAAAAGGCTTTAGCTGCCCCACCACATGGAAAGGAACCAAAGAAAGGTCAAGGCTGCCTTTCAGCTACTTTGCCTCTTGAGGCATTCAGTCCACTGGATGGCATCTGGGTCAGACACGGTTACTTGCTGCCAATGCCTCGATTTTGCCGCCCAACCCTTTGATCGTGCTCCCCAAGAGTGGCATGTGGCTCACCAGCTCCCTGATTTTGCTCCTCCCGCACCCAGAACTGCCTCAGCTTGCTGAGGCTTCTGGAAATTTCCCCTCAGTGCAGCCCAAAATGTCTTTGAGAGCACAGGTGCCCAGGAGATGTGCAAGGTACCAGGCTGCGGCACCCTGCGCCGGTGCCTCCAGGAGAGATGTTCTCCCTGCTCGAGCCATTTGGGCTCAGCCCTGGCACCAGTGGAGGAGACCGAGCAGGCAGCAAGTGCTCGGCTTCCTGCAGTGAACTGCCTTCTTGCAAGAGCAGCCAGGAAAGGCTGTCGCGCTGGCCGGGCCTTATTCATTGTTCCCTGTGCGCTCTTCTGTGCGCCCAAGCAGCCGCTTCTTACCGGAACGCTGCCGCGTGCCTGGTGCAGGCAGTGCAGGGCGCGCTCCAGGTTAGCTGCTGCCCTGGGAAGGCCACGGGAGCTGGCCATGTCCAACAGTTCTCTCACTGCAAGCACAAGGAAAACCCGCCGAGAGTCAGGCTTGAGCCAAGAAAGGGGAAAGCTTGAGATACAAGGGAGAAGGAAAGCACAGGAGCTAAAGACAGCAGGTTGGAGAGCATGGAAAGGCTAGCAAAGAAAGAAAGAAAGAAAGAAAGAAAGAAAGAAAGAAAGAAAGAAAGGGGCAGCTGAACCAGGGGCCTGCACAATGCTGGCTCTCCCTCCAAAGCAGCTTTTGTAAACGGAGGACGGCGGGGCCCATCTCCCTTCTTCGGGTGGCAAACGTCCCTGACCAACGTGGAGAGCAGGAAAGTTGTTCTTTGTCCTGCTCTGCTGCACAAGCAGAGCATTCTCCTTGCCTCTAACACGGCCACGCGGGAAGATGGGCGAGACAAGGAGAGAAGCAGAGCGTGCCAAAAGCTGCCTTTTTGGCAAAACGGGAGCGTTTTACACCCCCAAATATCTCAGGGCTGGAAGGAAAGCTTGACAGCTACCTCTGTCAGGTTTGTCCATGTCAGAGTCATCTTCCCCGCAGGGCTTCCAGACCAGGGATGCAGGCTCTTCATCGTCGCTTGGTGCTCTGCTCTGCAGCTCGGGGAGCTCGGCCTGAAAGTCACTGCCAACGTTGATGCGTCTAAAAGAAAGAAGGAAGGGGAGGTAAGAGAGGCAAGTGCTCAGGAGACACGTCCCCGTGGACCCACGGGCTTGGGCCAATCCCACCCCGACACTGAAATCGCAGCTGTGCTCCTCGCCATGGCTCAAGTTTGCCGTCCTGTAATGCCTATGCCAAAACTCACGGCCGAAGGTGGGCTCTTGCTTTCCTTTTCATTGTGCCTCTCCTTTCCGCCTGGAAGAGACAAAAAGGATGCTGCAGATAAAAATGCTTCTGCCCACAGGTGTCCGTCGCCTTCCTTCTCATGCTCATGCTGGCCAACCAGAAAATCCTCTGTCCCAGCTGGCCTCAGTTGGGTGGAATTGCAAGTGGCAAAGAAGAAACTCTAGCAAGACATTAAAACATAATGTGCCTGCAACTGATGAAAGTGTGCAGGTATATAAGGATGGCTGAGAGCTGACTGTTTTCTGTAGGTGAAAGGCAGTCTTGGAAGGGAAGCCCGTGCAACTGCTTGCATGCCCTGAACACCAGGGATCACAGAGGAGAAGTCCCATCTTTCTGGTTCCTAAAGCTTTGCAGGAGGGCTGAGCAGAGCCAGGGCCCAACAGGATTTGTTGACACTGAAGCCCTGAAGTGCTCAGTAATGACCAGATAGTTTGGGGGTCAGCACAGCATAGTTTTAGGACTTCCGTGGCTCCCAAGAGCTTTTATGCGGGTCATCAGTGGACGAGAATGTGGAACTGCCCTGTGACTGCTCTCTACATCCTCTAGGGAAAGGTCTGTGTTTCAGCTGGAGAAGCTGGACGCCTCTTTCGTGCGTCAACTCATCTTGGGAAAATGACCACAGGCCAGGTGTGTCATGGTTGGTGAGACAGCCAGCTGGAGCCTCCTGCCTTTCTCTTAGTGCTTTGAGGACAACGGGGCATTTCCTTACCTTGGACGGTCCCAAAGTGCTGTGGGGATGCCTGGCGGCGGACAAGGAGATGAGGCTGTGGGTCCAGAGGCCAGCTGTGGCGCTGAGGCCAGGAGGTGTCTGCTCAGGGACAGCCCAGGAGCAGATGGTGCAGCTGCTGCTCCACCGCTGGTGCACCAGTGTTCCAGCAAGAGCCGCAGGAGTGGAAGACAACGACAGTTGCTACGGGAACAGCCCAACATTCCATGCAGAACCCCAGGGCACCCAGGGGACGCAAACAGGGATGGGCCAGCTTTGCCTCTTCTGCTGCTTCTGGTGCAAGCTTGCTCCGAGCACCTTCCCGTTGGGGCATTTCTCGTCAGTCCTCTGGACGGGGCAAAGCAGCGCAGGGACAGCTCTGGGTCTTCTTCTCTGTGCTTGTCTGGAAGGCGCCTGCAGCTGCAGCTGCGCAGGAGCCTGGCTCTGTCAGAGGAGCCCGACCGCATTGGCTGCACTGGAGAAGCAGAAGCACTCGTGCTGCTGGCTCTCCTGCGGCTCGCAGGGGAGCAAGAGACTGCAAGGTGTCCCGTGGAGAGCCAAGTGCAAAGCTTTCTCTGCCAGTGGAGGCATCCATCCTGCCCCTTTCTAAATTGTCTGCTGCCTAATAAAGTGGCTTGGTGTTTCCCCTCCTTCGGGCTGCTGAGCTGGTCTCTCACCTCAACACTCATTCCTTGAAACCGGGACAAACAGGATGTTTTCCAGGGCAATTGGTGGGGACAGCCCACCAGCAAACAAATCCTTAGCAAAGAGCTCATGCAGAATTGCTCGGCCTTTCTTCCAGCTCCCTTGAAGGAGCCAGATGTTGGTCTCAAAAGCCTGGGGGATTCGTCTAGGAGGCGGACAGTAACAGAATTACTTTTTCACACCAACAGCCTTCCCATTATTTTAGTACGGAGGTCCCAGATATGGCAAAACCCAGCGGGTTTTCCTGCTCTCCTGCCTGCTGTTAAGCTAAAGCAAATGTTGCTTCCCTAGCAGGGTGCTTGTTACAGACACACACACACGCAGCCAGCCACCGGCAAAGGGAGGGGGAGGCTGTAACAAGGTCCCCTGCAAAGCAGATACTTTGTAGGCTCCAAATCCCGCCTGCACCTGCTCCATCAGAAAAGGGCCATGTTGTCCCTTGTGTCAGTGTCCCGGAGGCAGCCTGGGAATTGCCCCGACCCGTCCCTGGCCGCACCTCCATCCTCCCCAGCCCCGGCTCCCAAAGCTTTGGCAGGCAGTGCCATTTACTGGGCCACATAAAGGAGGGACTTGGAGGCTTCTTTGGTGCAAATAGCAAAGCTGTGAGAAGTGAGAGGAGAATGTTCACAGCCACTTTGCTTCAGCTAAGGAGGTTGGTGGAGCCCCAGAGCGGGCTGCCGATCCTTGAAAGAGAAGCTGAAACGCAACGACTCATTTCTTTGTAGTGCATGTGCTGGTTGTTAACGTTCCAGAATCGGAGAGGTTAGAAAAGTCCTGCAAGGTGCTCAAGCCCATCTGTCCAGCAAAACTGAACAAAGCTTTGTTGCTGGGTGACAGAAGGCACTAAAAGGGGCAGCTGTGATCCCTCGGCGCATCATGAGACAAGGCCAGTCCTTTAGACCCGATTCATTGAATTCAACAAAGGCTCCCTTTCCACTCCCAGCTGAGATTTTTAGGAATCAAAGGATGCAAGCCCACCGTTAGTCCACTGGCAGTAATGGGGACACACCTGTGTAAGTCCCGCCAGCTGAGCAAGGGGCCGTGCCTGCGGGAGGAGGCACGTGCCCACATTCTTGTCTCGGGGCAGATGCTTGGGCTTGCAGCACCAAAGAAATGCAACGAACATTGAGCCGTTTCAGACAGACAAAAAAAGACAAAATGCAACAAACTTTGGTTTAATGAACAAGACAGCTTTTGTCTTAACAAAGGCAAAATGACGAAAGAGGGAGCATAGCCAATAACACCAAATCTCTTACATTGACTGATAAATCTAACTACTAACAATTGCTACTAACTACTAACAAGTTTTTTACTAATACTAATGCATCTTAGCTCGTCAAGAGAGAAATGCCTATCTAGTAAACTACACAGAAGAATTAACAGCCCTAAAACTTCAGGAACTATCTTATCTCTATCTAGTCCTCTTGACGGCTGACTCTTGCTAGCCCTGCCAGCCAGCTCGTAGCTGCAGGGCTAATTTGGTCTTTTCTTCTTAGCGAGAGCCTCTGCTTCCTTCCGTGGGCGATGTCTTCTCCTGTGCGCGTTCCTTTCCTTCACGGTTGCAAACACCCTGGAAGGCAGGAAACAAAGCATCCACTGTCAATTCAACACACACCATTAAACCAAGCTCCCAGTTCTCTGTTGCTCCATATGAATGTCAGTCTTCTCAGGCTGCGACACCTTTGTAACTTGATCAGCACCCTGACTGTTTCTTGTTTCAGTTCCTTGCAATTTTGTCCTCTTTTTGCTTCATCCTACTTTGAATTCCAGCAGCACCACCCAAGCAAGCTTTGGTGTGCCTATTCCCACTTGTAAGAATTGTGCCTTGCTGGGGCGCGGCAAGGCTTCCGTCCAAATGCTGGGGTTTAACTGAGCTCTTTGCGTTTCAAGTGGGCTGTAACGTTGACCACGGCCGCCAGGGGCCATCCCCCAAGTGGCCTCGGCTTGCCCTGTGCTGCCTTTGGAAAGGGTCAGCCCGTTTTGGTGCAAAGGGCCAGGCTCTGAGCAGAAAGAGGGAGAAGTTGCACACCGTCGGCACTGCCCGCACGGGAAGGGGCCTCCCGCCGAAGGGGCCGGCTGGGGCGGTTGGCAGCAGGGACACTCGGCGTTGCGGGCCCTCCTGCGGCTTCTCTTCCCTGTGTCCCCATGCTCCTTTCTGGGAGGGCTTTTGCTGCTCTTTGCTTCGCCCACACTCTGGAAATCAAAGAATCCTTCTCAGTTTCTCCTTCTTCTCACAAAGCTGGAAATCAGAGCGTCCAGCGCAAAAATCTCTTGGCCTAAGCAAATTCCTCCAAACCATGAAGAGCTGAGAAAATGCCTGCCTTGGGCGGTGGGCTGTGGCGGGGTGCCAACACAGCCCCTTGGAGGAAGAAAAGAAAAAGCACCTCCTTTCTAGTGCCCAGAGGGAGGGGATTCATGTGGGTATCTGTAGTTCTATGTTTCTTATTTACACCTCTCTGCCTCCTATCTCTTTGTCTCTATTTTCCCTCCACGAATGCCTAGGGAAAGGGTTTTAAATTCAGTCCGGTTAGTGAAGACACGTGGCTACCCGGTTTCTACTACCCAAAATGATCTCTTTCTCTGTCAACCAAATTCCGTTTTGCCAGTAAGGAAAGTCTGAGCGGAGACACAGCACCGGCAGGTCCTTTCTGGCCGGAAGGCTGGGATGCTAGAGAAGATGCCTGAAAATGTGCAGCATCTCCGTCAAGGCAGGCAGGATTGGTGGTGTTAGCAAGGGGGCGGGGGGAGGGTTGGGGGGAATTTGAGGACCAGATTGGAATCAGCGAGGGTGCCAGCCCTTGAGAAACCAGTCTAGAGAGCATGCAAGCCCATTTTGGTGAAGGTACTGCTTTGTTGGGTCAAAGTTGTGCTCCAGAACTGCCTGTTTCAGAGCAGCAGCCCAATGAAGCTCTGGGCAGCATCTGCTGTGCCTTTCCCGGGGCACGGGACGATGTGATGCTGGCAGAGCGGTGGCTCGCATGGCTCGCCGGCGGGTTTTGTCCCCCCTTCTCCCTCTCGCTTGACCCTCCTGCTTGTCTTGGATGTCCTCCCACTCACCTGAGCAAGAGTGCTGTCAAGTTTGTGTTCTTTTTTCCAGGAGTAGTAGTACTCCACACACTGTGCCACAGTCTTGCTCTGAACCTGTTGAGAAGAGAAAAAGAAGGAATCTCAAATGGCCGTGGTGCAGGGTGCGTTGGAGTAAAAGCAGAGTATGGGGTAAAGTAGCAAGTAAAATCATGGAGCAAATTGAGTAGGGCATAAAATGCAGGAACTAGGGAATAGAAGAGGCGTTATGCCACGTAGAAAGCCGTGTCTTGTGCTACGTAACGGATAAGAAATGTAATGCACAGATCACCAACAAATCCATCTAGCACAGTTGTTCTTTCCCGCGTTCCCTCCAGCTGTCCCAGCACAATGTGTTGAGGAAGCAGCAGTAAGTAGCAGCAGCAGCAGACGCATGAGACAAGTGGGGCAGAATGAATCTTTGTCTTCCAAAGGAGCTTGGAGAAAAGGGCCGGAGAGGCAGACTCACGGCTTTCAAGCAGGCCTTGTATGGGCAGGAAACGGATGTCCCGTTTCTTGGTAATTTGAATATTTTTGGTATTTGGGAAGAGAGAGACTGAATTCCAGGATCTGGTCCCAGGAATAACGCACATTTCCTTCTGATGATCTGCCAGGGTAAAGAGTGTCCTATGGCTTTACCTGCTTCTGGATGAGATGAAAATCCTTGCCATAGCTGTGAAAAGCCTTCTGGAAGGACTCCTCCTCCTCAGGTGTCCATCTATCAGAGCCTGGCAATAAAAAGCAGCAGGCAAATTGATCCCTGTAGCCACTCAGAGTAGAACCCACTGGCCGCCAAAAGGAAATCGGCGCCATCCATCCTATCCTTCACCTGTGTACATGTGTGGTCCCTCAGAAAGCAAGGAAGACACGAGCAGGCATTGCCCAGGGCAGAAAGCACGGAAAACAAGTAAAGCTGAAGGACTAGACGCTGCTGCTTTGCCCGCCCCCAGAGAAGACGAGACCTTGTGCCGGTTTTACTCGTTTCAGCCTAAACGCTTGGCGTGGCAATGAAGGGGACGGCAGCAGGTGTCAGTGAAGGAACAAGCTCTGCTTTGTTGCTTACCTGCGTAATGGTAATCAGCCAAGGGATGGCCTTGAGGTGTGGCAGGCCCCCCTGAGAGCAGCATCTCCAGAGCCTCCTGCAAGATCAAAGGGGAAAAGGCTTTAGCTGCCCCACCACATGGAAAGGAACCAAAGAAAGGTCAAGGCTGCCTTTCAGCTACTTTGCCTCTTGAGGCATTCAGTCCACTGGATGGCATCTGGGTCAGACACGGTTACTTGCTGCCAATGCCTCGATTTTGCCGCCCAACCCTTTGATCGTGCTCCCCAAGAGTGGCATGTGGCTCACCAGCTCCCTGATTTTGCTCCTCCCGCACCCAGAACTGCCTCAGCTTGCTGAGGCTTCTGGAAATTTCCCCTCAGTGCAGCCCAAAATGTCTTTGAGAGCACAGGTGCCCAGGAGATGTGCAAGGTACCAGGCTGCGGCACCCTCCGCCGGTGCCTCCAGGAGAGATGTTCTCCCTGCTCGAGCCATTTGGGCTCAGCCCTGGCACCAGTGGAGGAGACCGAGCAGGCAGCAAGTGCTCGGCTTCCTGCAGTGAACTGCCTTCTTGCAAGAGCAGCCAGGAAAGGCTGTCGCGCTGGCCGGGCCTTATTCATTGTTCCCTGTGCGCTCTTCTGTGCGCCCAAGCAGCCGCTTCTTACCGGAACGCTGCCGCGTGCCTGGTGCAGGCAGTGCAGGGCGCGCTCCAGGTTAGCTGCTGCCCTGGGAAGGCCACGGGAGCTGGCCATGTCCAACAGTTCTCTCACTGCAAGCACAAGGAAAACCCGCCGAGAGTCAGGCTTGAGCCAAGAAAGGGGAAAGCTTGAGATACAAGGGAGAAGGAAAGCACAGGAGCTAAAGACAGCAGGTTGGAGAGCATGGAAAGGCTAGCAAAGAAAGAAAGAAAGAAAGAAAGAAAGAAAGAAAGAAAGAAAGAAAGAAAGAAAGGGGCAGCTGAACCAGGGGCCTGCACAATGCTGGCTCTCCCTCCAAAGCAGCTTTTGTAAACGGAGGACGGCGGGGCCCATCTCCCTTCTTCGGGTGGCAAACGTCCCTGACCAACGTGGAGAGCAGGAAAGTTGTTCTTTGTCCTGCTCTGCTGCACAAGCAGAGCATTCTCCTTGCCTCTAACACGGCCACGCGGGAAGATGGGCGAGACAAGGAGAGAAGCAGAGCGTGCCAAAAGCTGCCTTTTTGGCAAAACGGGAGCGTTTTACACCCCCAAATATCTCAGGGCTGGAAGGAAAGCTTGACAGCTACCTCTGTCAGGTTTGTCCATGTCAGAGTCATCTTCCCCGCAGGGCTTCCAGACCAGGGATGCAGGCTCTTCATCGTCGCTTGGTGCTCTGCTCTGCAGCTCGGGGAGCTCAGCCTGAAAGTCACTGCCAACGTTGATGCGTCTAAAAGAAAGAAGGAAGGGGAGGTAAGAGAGGCAAGTGCTCAGGAGACACGTCCCCGTGGACCCACGGGCTTGGGCCAATCCCACCCCGACACTGAAATCGCAGCTGTGCTCCTCGCCATGGCTCAAGTTTGCCGTCCTGTAATGCCTATGCCAAAACTCACGGCCGAAGGTGGGCTCTTGCTTTCCTTTTCATTGTGCCTCTCCTTTCCGCCTGGAAGAGACAAAAAGGATGCTGCAGATAAAAATGCTTCTGCCCACAGGTGTCCGTAGCCTTCCTTCTCATGCTCATGCTGGCCAACCAGAAAATCCTCTGTCCCAGCTGGCCTCAGTTGGGTGGAATTGCAAGTGGCAAAGAAGAAACTCTAGCAAGACATTAAAACATAATGTGCCTGCAACTGATGAAAGTGTGCAGGTATATAAGGATGGCTGAAAGCGGACTGTTTTCTGTAGGTGAAAGGCAGTCTTGGAAGGGAAGCCCGTGCAACTGCTTGCATGCCCTGAACACCAGGGATCACAGAGGAGAAGTCCTATCTTTCTGGTTCCTAAAGCTTTGCAGGAGGGCTGAGCAGAGCCAGGGCCCAACAGGATTTGTTGACACTGAAGCCCTGAAGTGCTCAGTAATGACCAGATAGTTTGGGGGTCAGCACAGCATAGTTTTAGGACTTCCGTGGCTCCCAAGAGCTTTTATGCGGGTCAGCAGTGGACGAGAATGTGGAACTGCCCTGTGACTGCTCTCTACGTCCTCTAGGGAAAGGTCTGTGTTTCAGCTGGAGAAGCTGGACGCCTCTTTCGTGCGTCAACTCATCTTGGGAAAATGACCACAGGCCAGGTGTGTCATGGTTGGTGAGACAGCCAGCTGGAGCCTCCTGCCTTTCTCTTAGTGCTTTGAGGACAAGGGGGCATTTCCTTACCTTGGACGGTCCCAAAGTGCTGTGGGGATGCCTGGCGGCAGACAAGGAGATGAGGATGTGGGTCCAGAGGCCAGCTGTGGTGCTGAGGCCAGGAGGTGTCTGCTCAGGGACAGCCCAGGAGCAGATGGTGCAGCTGCTGCTCCACCGCTGGTGCACCAGTGTTCCAGCAAGAGCCGCAGGAGTGGAAGACAACGACAGTTGCTACGGGAACAGCCCAACATTCCATGCAGAACCCCAGGGCACCCAGGGGACGCAAACAGGGATGGGCCAGCTTTGCCTCTTCTGCTGCTTCTGGTGCAAGCTTGCTCCGAGCACCTTCCCGTTGGGGCATTTCTCGTCAGTCCTCTGGACGGGGCAAAGCAGCGCAGGGACAGCTCTGGGTCTTCTTCTCTGTGCTTGTCTGGAAGGCGCCTGCAGCTGCAGCTGCGCAGGAGCCTGGCTCTGTCAGAGGAGCCCGACCGCATTGGCTGCACTGGAGAAGCAGAAGCACTCGTGCTGCTGTCTCTCCTGCGGCTCGCAGGGGAGCAAGAGACTGCAAGGTGTCCCGTGGAGAGCCAAGTGCAAAGCTTTCTCTGCCAGTGGAGGCATCCATCCTGCCCCTTTCTAAATTGTCTGCTGCCTAATAAAGTGGCTTGGTGTTTCCCCTCCTTCGGGCTGCTGAGCTGGTCTCTCGCCTCAACACTCATTCCTTGAAACGGGGACAAACAGGATGTTTTCCAGGGCAATTGGTGGGGACAGCCCACCAGCAAATAAATCCTTAGCAAAGAGCTCATGCAGAATTGCTCGGCCTTTCTTCCAGCTCCCTTGAAGGAGCCAGATGTTGGTCTCAAAAGCCTGGGGGATTCGTCTAGGAGGCGGACAGTAACAGAATTACTTTTTCACACCAACAGCCTTCCCATTATTTTAGTACGGAGGTCCCAGATATGGCAAAACCCAGCGGGTTTTCCTGCTCTCCTGCCTGCTGTTAAGCTAAAGCAAATGTTGCTTCCGTAGCAGGGTGCTTGTTACAGACACACACACACACACACACACACACACACACACACACACACACACACACGCAGCCAGCCACCAGCAAAGGGAGGGGGAGGCTGTAACAAGGTCCCCTGCAAAGCAGATACTTTGTAGGCTCCAAATCCCGCCTGCACCTGCTCCATCAGAAAAGGGCCATGTTGTCCCTTGTGTCAGTGTCCCGGAGGCAGCCTGGGAATTGCCCCGGCCCGTCCCTGGCCGCACCTCCATCCTCCCCAGCCCCGGCTCCCAAAGCTTTGGCAGGCAGTGCCATTTACTGGGCCACATAAAGGAGGGACTTGGAGGCTTCTTTGGTGCAAATAGCAAAGCTGTGAGAAGTGAGAGGAGAATGTTCACAGCCGCTTTGCTTCAGCTAAGGAGGTTGGTGGAGCCCCAGAGCGGGCCGCCGATCCTTGAAAGAGAAGCTGAAACGCAACTACTCATTTCTTTGTAGTGCATGTGCTGGTTGTTAACGTTCCAGAATCGGAGAGGTTAGAAAAGTCCTGCAAGGTGCTCAAGCCCATCTGTCCAGCAAAACTGAACAAAGATTTGTTGCTGGGTGACAGAAGGCACTAAAAGGGGCAGCTGTGATCCCTCGGCGCATCATGAGACAAGGCCAGTCCTTTAGACCCGATTCATTGAATTCAACAAAGGCTCCCTTTCCACTCCCAGCTGAGATTTTTAGGAATCAAAGGATGCAAGCCCACCGTTAGTCCACTGGCAGTAATGGGGACACACCTGTGTAAGTCCCGCCAGCTGAGCAAGGGGCCGTGCCTGCGGGAGGAGGCACGTGCCCACATTCTTGTCTCGGGGCAGATGCTTGGGCTTGCAGCACCAAAGAAATGCAACGAACATTGAGCCGTTTCAGACAGACAAAAAAAAGACAAAATGCAACAAACTTTGGTTTAATGAACAAGACAGCTTTTGTCTTAACAAAGGCAAAATGACGAAAGAGGGAGCATAGCCAATAACACCAAATCTCTTACATTGACTGATAAATCTAACTACTAACAATTGCTACTAACTACTAACAAGTTTTTTACTAATACTAATGCATCTTAGCTCGTCAAGAGAGAAATGCCTATCTAGTAAACTACACAGAAGAATTAACAGCCCTAAAACTTCAGGAACTATCTTATCTCTATCTAGTCCTCTTGACGGCTGACTCTTGCTAGCCCTGCCAGCCAGCTCGTAGCTGCAGGGCTAATTTGGTCTTTTCTTCTTAGCGAGAGCCTCTGCTTCCTTCCGTGGGCGATGTCTTCTCCTGTGCGCGTTCCTTTCCTTCACGGTTGCAAACACCCTGGAAGGCAGGAAACAAAGCATCCACTGTCAATTCAACACACACCATTAAACCAAGCTCCCAGTTCTCTGTTGCTCTATATGAATGTCAGTCTTCTCAGGCTGCGACACCTTTGTAACTTGATCAGCACCCTGACTGTTTCTTGTTTCAGTTCCTTCCAATTTTGTCCTCTTTTTGCTTCATCCTACTTTGAATTCCAGCAGCACCACCCAAGCAAGCTTTGGTGTGCCTATTCCCACTTGTAAGAATTGTGCCTTGCTGGGGCGCGGCAAGGCTTCCGTCCAAATGCTGGGGTTTAACTGAGCTCTTTGCGTTTCAAGTGGGCTGTAACGTTGACCACGGCCGCCAGGGGCCATCCCCCAAGTGGCCTCGGCTTGCCCTGTGCTGCCTTTGGAAAGGGTCAGCCCGTTTTGGTGCAAAGGGCCAGGCTCTGAGCAGAAAGAGGGAGAAGTTGCGTACCGTCGGCACTGCCCGCATGGGAAGGGGCCTCCCGCCGAAGGGGCCGGCTGGGGCGGTTGGCAGCAGGGACACTCGGCGTTGCGGGCCCTCCTGCGGCTTCTCTTCCCTGTGTCCCCATGCTCCTTTCTGGGAGGGCTTTTGCTGCTCTTTGCTTCGCCCACACTCTGGAAATCAAAGAATCCTTCTCAGTTTCTCCTTCTTCTCACAAAGCTGGAAATCAGAGCGTCCAGCGCAAAAATCTCTTGGCCTAAGCAAATTCCTCCAAACCATGAAGAGCTGAGAAAATGCCTGCCTTGGGCGGTGGGCTGTGGCGGGGTGCCAACACAGCCCCTTGGAGGAAGAAAAGAAAAAGCACCTCCTTTCTAGTGCCCAGAGGGAGGGGATTCATGTGGGTATCTGTAGTTCTATGTTTCTTATTTACACCTCTCTGCCTCCTATCTCTTTGTCTCTATTTTCCCTCCACGAATGCCTAGGGAAAGGGTTTTAAATTCAGTCCGGTTAGTGAAGACACGTGGCTACCCGGTTTCTACTACCCAAAATGATCTCTTTCTCTGTGAACCAAATATCCGGTTTGCCGGTAAGGAAAGTCTGAGCGGAGACACAGCACCAGCAGGTCCTTTCTGGCTGGAAGGCTGGGATGGTAGAGAAGATACCTGAAAATGTGCAGCATCTCCGTCAAGGCAGGCAGGATTGGTGGTGTTAACAAGGGGCCGGGGGGAGGGTTGGGGGGAATTCGAGGACCAGATTGGAATCAGCGAGGGTGCCAGCCCTTGAGAAACCAGTCTAGAGAGCATGCAAGCCCATTTTGGTGAAGGTACAGCTTCGTTAGGTCAAAGTTGTTCTCCAGAACTGCCTATTCCAGAGCAGCAGCCCAATGAAGCTCTGGGCAGCATCTGCTGTGCCTTTCCCGGGGCACGGGACGATGTGATGCTGGCAGAGCGGTGGCTCGCATGGCTCGCCGGCGGGTTTTGTCCCCCCTTCTCCCTCTCGCTTGACCCTCCTGCTTGTCTTGGATGTCCTCCCACTCACCTGAGCAAGAGTGCTGTCAAGTTTGTGTTCTTTTTTCCAGGAGTAGTAGTACTCCACACACTGTGCCACAGTCTTGCTCTGAACCTGTTGAGAAGAGAAAAAGAAGGAATCTCAAATGGCCGTGGTGCAGGGTGCGTTGGAGTAAAAGCAGAGTATGGGGTAAAGTAGCAAGTAAAATCATGGAGCAAATTGAGTAGGGCATAAAATGCAGGAACTAGGGAATAGAAGAGGCGTTATGCCACGTAGAAAGCCGTGTCTTGTGCTACGTAACGGATAAGAAATGTAATGCACAGATCACCAACAAATCCATCTAGCACAGTTGTTCTTTCCCGCGTTCCCTCCAGCTGTCCCAGCACAATGTGTTGAGGAAGCAGCAGTAAGTAGCAGCAGCAGCAGACGCATGAGACAAGTGGGGCAGAATGAATCTTTGTCTTCCAAAGGAGCTTGGAGAAAAGGGCCGGAGAGGCAGACTCACGGCTTTCAAGCAGGCCTTGTATGGGCAGGAAACGGATGTCCCGTTTCTTGGTAATTTGAATATTTTTGGTATTTGGGAAGAGAGAGACTGAATTCCAGGATCTGGTCCCAGGAATAACGCACATTTCCTTCTGATGATCTGCCAGGGTAAAGAGTGTCCTATGGCTTTACCTGCTTCTGGATGAGATGAAAATCCTTGCCATAGCTGTGAAAAGCCTTCTGGAAGGACTCCTCCTCCTCAGGTGTCCATCTATCAGAGCCTGGCAATAAAAAGCAGCAGGCAAATTGATCCCTGTAGCCACTCACAGTAGAACCCACTGGCCGCCAAAAGGAATCCACTGGCGCCATCCATCCTATCCTTCACCTGTGTACATGTGTGGTCCCTCAGAAAGCAAGGAAGACACGAGCAGGCATTGCCCAGGGCAGAAAGCACGGAAAACAAGTAAAGCTGAAGGACTAGACGCTGCTGCTTTGCCCGCCCCCAGAGAAGACGAGACCTTGTGCCGGTTTTACTCGTTTCAGCCTAAACGCTTGGCGTGGCAATGAAGGGGACGGCAGCAGGTGTCAGTGAAGGAACAAGCTCTGCTTTGTTGCTTACCTGCGTAATGGTAATCAGCCAAGGGATGGCCTTGAGGTGTGGCAGGCCCCCCTGAGAGCAGCATCTCCAGAGCCTCCTGCAAGATCAAAGGGGAAAAGGCTTTAGCTGCCCCACCACATGGAAAGGAACCAAAGAAAGGTCAAGGCTGCCTTTCAGCTACTTTGCCTCTTGAGGCATTCAGTCCACTGGATGGCATCTGGGTCAGACACGGTTACTTGCTGCCAATGCCTCGATTTTGCCGCCCAACCCTTTGATCGTGCTCCCCAAGAGTGGCATGTGGCTCACCAGCTCCCTGATTTTGCTCCTCCCGCACCCAGAACTGCCTCAGCTTGCTGAGGCTTCTGGAAATTTCCCCTCAGTGCAGCCCAAAATGTCTTTGAGAGCACAGGTGCCCAGGAGATGTGCAAGGTACCAGGCTGCGGCACCCTGCGCCGGTGCCTCCAGGAGAGATGTTCTCCCTGCTCGAGCCATTTGGGCTCAGCCCTGGCACCAGTGGAGGAGACCGAGCAGGCAGCAAGTGCTCGGCTTCCTGCAGTGAACTGCCTTCTTGCAAGAGCAGCCAGGAAAGGCTGTCGCGCTGGCCGGGCCTTATTCATTGTTCCCTGTGCGCTCTTCTGTACGCCCAAGCAGCCGCTTCTTACCGGAACGCTGCCGCGTGCCTGGTGCAGGCAGTGCAGGGCGCGCTCCAGGTTAGCTGCTGCCCTGGGAAGGCCACGGGAGCTGGCCATGTCCAACAGTTCTCTCACTGCAAGCACAAGGAAAACCCGCCGAGAGTCAGGCTTGAGCCAAGAAAGGGGAAAGCTTGACATACAAGGGAGAAGGAAAGCACAGGAGCTAAAGACAGCAGGTTGGAGAGCATGGAAAGGCTAGCAAAGAAAGAAAGAAAGAAAGAAAGAAAGAAAGAAAGAAAGAAAGAAAGAAAGGGGCAGCTGAACCAGGGGCCTGCACAATGCTGGCTCTCCCTCCAAAGCAGCTTTTGTAAACGGAGGACGGCGGGGCCCATCTCCCTTCTTCGGGTGGCAAACGTCCCTGACCAACGTGGAGAGCAGGAAAGTTGTTCTTTGTCCTGCTCTGCTGCACAAGCAGAGCATTCTCCTTGCCTCTAACACGGCCACGCGGGAAGATGGGCGAGACAAGGAGAGAAGCAGAGCGTGCCAAAAGCTGCCTTTTTGGCAAAACGGGAGCGTTTTACACCCCCAAATACCTCAGGGCTGGAAGGAAAGCTTGACAGCTACCTCTGTCAGGTTTGTCCATGTCAGAGTCATCTTCCCCCCAGGGCTTCCAGACCAGGGATGCAGGCTCTTCATCGTCGCTTGGTGCTCTGCTCTGCAGCTCGGGGAGCTCAGCCTGAAAGTCACTGCCAACGTTGATGCGTCTAAAAGAAAGAAGGAAGGGGAGGTAAGAGAGGCAAGTGCTCAGGAGACACGTCCCCGTGGACCCACGGGCTTGGGCCAATCCCACCCCGACACTGAAATCGCAGCTGTGCTCCTCGCCATGGCTCAAGTTTGCCGTCCTGTAATGCCTATGCCAAAACTCACGGCCGAAGGTGGGCTCTTGCTTTCCTTTTCATTGTGCCTCTCCTTTCCGCCTGGAAGAGACAAAAAGGATGCTGCAGATAAAAATGCTTCTGCCCACAGGTGTCCGTCGCCTTCCTTCTCATGCTCATGCTGGCCAACCAGAAAATCCTCTGTCCCAGCTGGCCTCAGTTGGGTGGAATTGCAAGTGGCAAAGAAGAAACTCTAGCAAGACATTAAAACATAATGTGCCTGCAACTGATGAAAGTGTGCAGGTATATAAGGATGGCTGAAAGCTGACTGTTTTCTGTGGGTGAAAGGCAGTCTTGGAAGGGAAGCCCGTGCAACTGCTTGCATGCCCTGAACACCAGGGATCACAGAGGAGAAGTCCTATCTTTCTGGTTCCTAAAGCTTTGCAGGAGGGCTGAGCAGAGCCAGGGCCCAACAGGATTTGTTGACACTGAAGCCCTGAAGTGCTCAGTAATGACCAGATAGTTTGGGGGTCAGCACAGCATAGTTTTAGGACTTCCGTGGCTCCCAAGAGCTTTTATGCGGGTCATCAGTGGACGAGAATGTGGAACTGCCCTGTGACTGCTCTCTATGTCCTCTAGGGAAAGGTCTGTGTTTCAGCTGGAGAAGCTGGACGCCTCTTTCGTGCGTCAACTCATCTTGGGAAAATGGCCACAGGCCAGGTGTGTCATGGTTGGTGAGACAGCCAGCTGGAGCCTCCTGCCTTTCTCTTAGTGGTTTGAGGACAACGGGGCATTTCCTTACTTTGGACGGTCCCAAAGTGCTGTGGGGATGCCTGGCGGCGGACAAGGAGATGAGGATGTGGGTCCAGAGGCCAGCTGTGGCGCTGAGGCCAGGAGGTGTCTGCTCAGGGACAGCCCAGGAGCAGATGGTGCAGCTGCTGCTCCACCGCTGATGCACCAGTGTTCCAGCAAGGGCCGCAGGAGTGGAAGACAACGACAGTTGCTACGGGAACAGCCCAACATTCCATGCAGAACCCCTGGGCACCCAGGGGACGCAAACAGGGATGGGCCAGCTTTGCCTCTTCTGCTGCTTCTGGTGCAAGCTTGCTCCGAGCACCTTCCCGTTGGGGCATTTCTCGTCAGTCCTCTGGACGGGGCAAAGCAGCGCAGGGACAGCTCTGGGTCTTCTTCTCTGTGCTTGTCTGGAAGGCGCCTGCAGCTGCAGCTGCGCAGGAGCCTGGCTCTGTCAGAGGAGCCCGACCGCATTGGCTGCACTGGAGAAGCAGAAGCACTCGTGCTGCTGGCTCTCCTGCGGCTCGCAGGGGAGCAAGAGACTGCAAGGTGTCCCGTGGAGAGCCAAGTGCAAAGCTTTCTCTGCCAGTGGAGGCATCCATCCTGCCCCTTTCTAAATTGTCTGCTGCCTAATAAAGTGGCTTGGTGTTTTCCCTCCTTCGGGCTGCTGAGCTGGTCTCTCGCCTCAACACTCATTCCTTGAAACCGGGACAAACAGGATGTTTTCCAGGGCAATTGGTGGGGACAGCCCACCAGCAAATAAATCCTTAGCAAAGAGCTCATGCAGAATTGCTCGGCCTTTCTTCCAGCTCCCTTGAAGGAGCCAGATGTTGGTCTCAAAAGCCTGGGGGATTCGTCTAGGAGGCAGACAGTAACAGAATTACTTTTTCACACCAACAGCCTTCCCATTATTTTAGTACGGAGGTCCCAGATATGGCAAAACCCAGCGGGTTTTCCTGCTCTCCTGCCTGCTGTTAAGCTAAAGCAAATGTTGCTTCCGTAGCAGGGGGCTTGTTACAGACACACACACACGCAGCCAGCCACCGGCAAAGGGAGGGGGAGGCTGTAACAAGTTCCCCTGCAAAGCAGATACTTTGTAGGCTCCAAATCCCGCCTGCACCTGCTCCATCAGAAAAGGGCCATGTTGTCCCTTGTGTCAGTGTCCCGGAGGCAGCCTGGGAATTGCCCCGACCCGTCCCTGGCCGCACCTCCATCCTCCCCAGCCCCGGCTCCCAAAGCTTTGGCAGGCAGTGCCATTTACTGGGCCACATAAAGGAGGGACTTGGAGGCTTCTTTGGTGCAAATAGCAAAGCTGTGAGAAGTGAGAGGAGAATGTTCACAGCCGCTTTGCTTCAGCTAAGGAGGTTGGTGGAGCCCCAGAGCGGGCCGCCGATCCTTGAAAGAGAAGCTGAAACGCAACTACTCATTTCTTTGTAGTGCATGTGCTGGTTGTTAACGTTCCAGAATCGGAGAGGTTAGAAAAGTCCTGCAAGGTGCTCAAGCCCATCTGTCCAGCAAAACTGAACAAAGCTTTGTTGCTGGGTGACAGAAGGCACTAAAAGGCGCAGCTTTGATCCCTCCGCGCATCATGAGACAAGGCCAGTCCTTTAGACCCGATTCATTGAATTCAACAAAGGCTCCCTTTCCACTCCCAGCTGAGATTTTTAGGAATCAAAGGATGCAAGCCCACCGTTAGTCCACTGGCAGTAATGGGGACACACCTGTGTAAGTCCCGCCAGCTGAGCAAGGGGCCGTGCCTGCGGGAGGAGGCACGTGCCCACATTCTTGTCTCGGGGCAGATGCTTGGGCTTGCAGCACCAAAGAAATGCAACGAACATTGAGCCGTTTCAGACAGACAAAAAAAGACAAAATGCAACAAACTTTGGTTTAATGAACAAGA
Source organism: Cinclus cinclus (assembly GCF_963662255.1). Taxonomy (NCBI): domain Eukaryota; kingdom Metazoa; phylum Chordata; class Aves; order Passeriformes; family Cinclidae; genus Cinclus; species Cinclus cinclus. Next base: position 62,257,438 of record NC_085084.1, read on the forward strand.
CAGCTTTTGTCTTAACAGAGGCAAAATGACGAAAGAGGGAGCATAGCCAATAACACCAAATCTCTTACATTGACTGATAAATCTAACTACTAACAATTGCTACTAACTACTAACAAGTTTTTTACTAATACTAATGCATCTTAGCTCGTCAAGAGAGAAATGCCTATCTAGTAAACTACACAGAAGAATTAACAGCCCTAAAACTTCAGGAACTATCTTATCTCTATCTAGTCCTCTTGACGGCTGACTCTTGCTAGCCCTGCCAGCCAGCTCGTAGCTGCAGGGCTAATTTGGTCTTTTCTTCTTAGCGAGAGCCTCTGCTTCCTTCCGTGGGCGATGTCTTCTCCTGTGCGCGTTCCTTTCCTTCACGGTTGCAAACACCCTGGAAGGCAGGAAACAAAGCATCCACTGTCAATTCAACACACACTATTAAACCAAGCTCCCAGTTCTCTGTTGCTCTATATGAATGTCAGTCTTCCCAGGCTGCGACACCTTTGTAACTTGATCAGCACCCTGACTGTTTCTTGTTTCAGTTCCTTGCAATTTTGTCCTCTTTTTGCTTCATCCTACTTTGAATTCCAGCAGCACCACCCAAGCAAGCTTTGGTGTGCCTATTCCCACTTGTAAGAATTGTGCCTTGCTGGGGCGCGGCAAGGCTTCCGTCCAAATGCTGGGGTTTAACTGAGCTCTTTGCGTTTCAAGTGGGCTGTAACGTTGACCACGGCCGCCAGGGGCCATCCCCCAAGTGGCCTCGGCTTGCCCTGTGCTGCCTTTGGAAAGGGTCAGCCCGTTTTGGTGCAAAGGGCCAGGCTCTGAGCAGAAAGAGGGAGAAGTTGCGTACCGTCGGCACTGCCCGCACGGGAAGGGGCCTCCCGCCGAAGGGGCCGGCTGGGGCGGTTGGCAGCAGGGACACTCGGCGTTGCGGGCCCTCCTGCGGCTTCTCTTCCCTGTGTCCCCATGCTCCTTTCTGGGAGGGCTTTTGCTGCTCTTTGCTTCGCCCACACTCTGGAAATCAAAGAATCCTTCTCAGTTTCTCCTTCTTCTCACAAAGCTGGAAATCAGAGCGTCCAGCGCAAAAATCTCTTGGCCTAAGCAAATTCCTCCAAACCCTGAAGAGCTGAGAAAATGCCTGCCTTGGGCGGTGGGCTGTGGCGGGGTGCAACACAGCCCCTTGGAGGAAGAAAAGAAAAAACCACCTCCTTTCTAGTGCCCAGAGGGAGGGGATTCATGTGGGTATCTGTAGTTCTATGTTCCTTATTTACACCTCTCTGCCTCCTATCTCTTTGTCTCTATTTTCCCTCCACGAATGCCTAGGGAAAGGCATTTAAATTCAGTCCGGTTAGTGAAGACACGTGGCTACCCGGTTTCTACTACCCAAAATGATCTCTATCTCTGTGAACCAAATATCCGGTTTGCCGGTAAGGAAAGTCTGAGCGGAGACACAGCACCGGCAGGTCCTTTCTGGCCGGAAGGCTGGGATGCTAGAGAAGATGCCTGAAAATGTGCAGCATCTCCGTCAAAGCAGGCAGGATTGGGGATGTTAACAAGGGGGCGGGGGGGGTGGGGGTGAATTTGAGGACCAGATTGGAATCAGCGAGGGTGCCAGCCCTTGAGAAACCAGTCTAGAGAGCATGCAAGCCCAATTTGGTGAAGGTACTGCTTTGCTGGGTCAAAGTTGTGCTCCAGAACTGCCTGTTTCAGAGCAGCAGCCCAATGAAGCTCTGGGCAGCATCTGCTGTGCCTTTCCCGGGGCACGGGACGATGTGATGCTGGCAGAGCGGTGGCTCGCATGGCTCGCCGGCGGGTTTTGTCCCCCCTTCTCCCTCTCGCTTGACCCTCCTGCTTGTCTTGGATGTCCTCCCACTCACCTGAGCAAGAGTGCTGTCAAGTTTGTGTTCTTTTTTCCAGGAGTAGTAGTACTCCACACACTGTGCCACAGTCTTGCTCTGAACCTGTTGAGAAGAGAAAAAGAAGGAATCTCAAATGGCCGTGGTGCAGGGTGCGTTGGAGTAAAAGCAGAGTATGGGGTAAAGTAGCAAGTAAAATCATGGAGCAAATTGAGTAGGGCATAAAATGCAGGAACTAGGGAATAGAAGAGGCGTTATGCCACGTAGAAAGCCGTGTCTTGTGCTACGTTACGGATAAGAGATGTAATGCACAGATCACCAACAAATCCATCTAGCACAGTTGTTCTTTCCCGCGTTCCCTCCAGCTGTCCCAGCACAATGTGTTGAGGAAGCAGCAGTAAGTAGCAGCAGCAGCAGACGCATGAGACAAGTGGGGCAGAATGAATCTTTGTCTTCCAAAGGAGCTTGGAGAAAAGGGCCGGAGAGGCAGACTCACGGCTTTCAAGCAGGCCTTGTATGGGCAGGAAACGGATGTCCCGTTTCTTGGTAATTTGAATATTTTTGGTATTTGGGAAGAGAGAGACTGAATTCCAGGATCTGGTCCCAGGAATAACGCACATTTCCTTCTGATGATCTGCCAGGGTAAAGAGTGTCCTATGGCTTTACCTGCTTCTGGATGAGATGAAAATCCTTGCCATAGCTGTGAAAAGCCTTCTGGAAGGACTCCTCCTCCTCAGGTGTCCATCTATCAGAGCCTGGCAATAAAAAGCAGCAGGCAAATTGATCCCTGTAGCCACTCACAGTAGAACCCACTGGCCGCCAAAAGGAATCCACTGGCGCCATCCATCCTATCCTTCACCTGTGTACATGTGTGGTCCCTCAGAAAGCAAGGAAGACACGAGCAGGCATTGCCCAGGGCAGAAAGCACGGAAAACAAGTAAAGCTGAAGGACTAGACGCTGCTGCTTTGCCCGCCCCCAGAGAAGACGAGACCTTGTGCTGGTTTTACTCGTTTCAGCCTAAACGCTTGGCGTGGCAATGAAGGGGACGGCAGCAGGTGTCAGTGAAGGAACAAGCTCTGCTTTGTTGCTTACCTGCGTAATGGTAATCAGCCAAGGGATGGCCTTGAGGTGTGGCAGGCCCCCCTGAGAGCAGCATCTCCAGAGCCTCCTGCAAGATCAAAGGGGAAAAGGCTTTAGCTGCCCCACCACATGGAAAGGAACCAAAGAAAGGTCAAGGCTGCCTTTCAGCTACTTTGCCTCTTGAGGCATTCAGTCCACTGGATGGCATCTGGGTCAGACACGGTTACTTGCTGCCAATGCCTCGATTTTGCCGCCCAACCCTTTGATCGTGCCCCCCAAGAGTGGCATGTGGCTCACCAGCTCCCTGATTTTGCTCCTCCCGCACCCAGAACTGCCTCAGCTTGCTGAGGCTTCTGGAAATTTCCCCTCAGTGCAGCCCAAAATGTCTTTGAGAGCACAGGTGCCCAGGAGATGTGCAAGGTACCAGGCTGCGGCACCCTGCGCCGGTGCCTCCAGGAGAGATGTTCTCCCTGCTCGAGCCATTTGGGCTCAGCCCTGGCACCAGTGGAGGAGACCGAGCAGGCAGCAAGTGCTCGGCTTCCTGCAGTGAACTGCCTTCTTGCAAGAGCAGCCAGGAAAGGCTGTCGCGCTGGCCGGGCCTTATTCATTGTTCCCTGTGCGCTCTTCTGTGCGCCCAAGCAGCCGCTTCTTACCGGAACGCTGCCGCGTGCCTGGTGCAGGCAGTGCAGGGCGCGCTCCAGGTTAGCTGCTGCCCTGGGAAGGCCACGGGAGCTGGCCATGTCCAACAGTTCTCTCACTGCAAGCACAAGGAAAACCCGCCGAGAGTCAGGCTTGAGCCAAGAAAGGGGAAAGCTTGACATACAAGGGAGAAGGAAAGCACAGGAGCTAAAGACAGCAGGTTGGAGAGCATGGAAAGGCTAGCAAAGAAAGAAAGAAAGAAAGAAAGAAAGAAAGAAAGGGGCAGCTGAACCAGGGGCCTGCACAATGCTGGCTCTCCCTCCAAAGCAGCTTTTGTAAACGGAGGACGGCGGGGCCCATCTCCCTTCTTCGGGTGGCAAACGTCCCTGACCAACGTGGAGAGCAGGAAAGTTGTTCTTTGTCCTGCTCTGCTGCACAAGCAGAGCATTCTCCTTGCCTCTAACACGGCCACGCGGGAAGATGGGCGAGACAAGGAGAGAAGCAGAGCGTGCCAAAAGCTGCCTTTTTGGCAAAACGGGAGCGTTTTACACCCCCAAATATCTCAGGGCTGGAAGGAAAGCTTGACAGCTACCTCTGTCAGGTTTGTCCATGTCAGAGTCATCTTCCCCGCAGGGCTTCCAGACCAGGGATGCAGGCTCTTCATCGTCGCTTGGTGCTCTGCTCTGCAGCTCGGGGAGCTCGGCCTGAAAGTCACTGCCAACGTTGATGCGTCTAAAAGAAAGAAGGAAGGGGAGGTAAGAGAGGCAAGTGCTCAGGAGACACGTCCCCGTGGACCCACGGGCTTGGGCCAATCCCACCCCGACACTGAAATCGCAGCTGTGCTCCTCGCCATGGCTCAAGTTTGCCGTCCTGTAATGCCTATGCCAAAACTCACGGCCGAAGGTGGGCTCTTGCTTTCCTTTTCATTGTGCCTCTCCTTTCCGCCTGGAAGAGACAAAAAGGATGCTGCAGATAAAAATGCTTCTGCCCACAGGTGTCCGTCGCCTTCCTTCTCATGCTCATGCTGGCCAACCAGAAAATCCTCTGTCCCAGCTGGCCTCAGTTGGGTGGAATTGCAAGTGGCAAAGAAGAAACTCTAGCAAGACATTAAAACATAATGTGCCTGCAACTGATGAAAGTGTGCAGGTATATAAGGATGGCTGAAAGCTGACTGTTTTCTGTAGGTGAAAGGCAGTCTTGGAAGGGAAGCCCGTGCAACTGCTTGCATGCCCTGAACACCAGGGATCACAGAGGAGAAGTCCCATCTTTCTGGTTCCTAAAGCTTTGCAGGAGGGCTGAGCAGAGCCAGGGCCCAACAGGATTTGTTGACACTGAAGCCCTGAAGTGCTCAGTAATGACCAGATAGTTTGGGGGTCAGCACAGCATAGTTTTAGGACTTCCGTGGCTCCCAAGAGCTTTTATGCGGGTCATCAGTGGACGAGAATGTGGAACTGCCCTGTGACTGCTCTCTACGTCCTCTAGGGAAAGGTCTGTGTTTCAGCTGGAGAAGCTGGACGCCTCTTTCGTGCGTCAACTCATCTTGGGAAAATGACCACAGGCCAGGTGTGTCATGGTTGGTGAGACAGCCAGCTGGAGCCTCCTGCCTTTCTCTTAGTGGTTTGAGGACAACGGGGCATTTCCTTACCTTGGACGGTCCCAAAGTGCTGTGGGGATGCCTGGCGGCGGACAAGGAGATGAGGCTGTGGGTCCAGAGGCCAGCTGTGGCGCTGAGGCCAGGAGGTGTCTGCTCAGGGACAGCCCAGGAGCAGATGGTGAGGCTGCTGCTCCACCGCTGGTGCACCAGTGTTCCAGCAAGGGCCGCAGGAGTGGAAGACAACGACAGTTGCTACGGGAACAGCCCAACATTCCATGCAGAGCCCCAGGGCACCCAGGGGACGCAAACAGGGATGGGCCAGCTTTGCCTCTTCTGCTGCTTCTGGTGCAAGCTTGCTCCGAGCACCTTCCCGTTGGGGCATTTCTCGTCAGTCCTCTGGACGGGGCAAAGCAGCGCAGGGACAGCTCTGGGTCTTCTTCTCTGTGCTTGTCTGGAAGGCGCCTGCAGCTGCAGCTGCGCAGGAGCCTGGCTCTGTCAGAGGAGCCCGACCGCATTGGCTGCACTGGAGAAGCAGAAGCACTCGTGCTGCTGGCTCTCCTGCGGCTCGCAGGGGAGCAAGAGACTGCAAGGTGTCCCGTGGAGAGCCAAGTGCAAAGCTTTCTCTGCCAGTGGAGGCATCCATCCTGCCCCTTTCTAAATTGTCTGCTGCCTAATAAAGTGGCTTGGTGTTTTCCCTCCTTTGGACTGCTGAGCTGGTCTCTCGCCTCAACACTCATTCCTTGAAACCGGGACAAACAGGATGTTTTCCAGGGCAATTGGTGGGGACAGCCCACCAGCAAATAAATCCTTAGCAAAGAGCTCATGCAGAATTGCTTGGCCTTTTTCCAGCTCCCTTGAAGGAGCCAGATGTTGGTCTCAAAAGCCTGGGGGATTCGTCTAGGAGGCGGACAGTAACAGAATTACTTTTTCACACCAACAGCCTTCCCATTATTTTAGTACGGAGGTCCCAGATATGGCAAAACCCAGCGGGTTTTACTGCTCTCCTGCCTGCTGTTAAGCTAAAGCAAATGTTGCTTCCCTAGCAGGGTGCTTGTTACAGACACACACACACACACACACACACACACACACACACACACACACACGCAGCCAGCCACCGGCAAAGGGAGGGGGAGGCTGTAACAAGGTCCCCTGCAAAGCAGATACTTTGTAGGCTCCAAATCCCGCCTGCACCTGCTCCATCAGAAAAGGGCCATGTTGTCCCTTGTGTCAGTGTCCCGGAGGCAGCCTGGGAATTGCCCCGGCCCGTCCCTGGCCGCACCTCCATCCTCCCCAGCCCCGGCTCCCAAAGCTTTGGCAGGCAGTGCCATTTACTGGGCCACATAAAGGAGGGACTTGGAGGCTTCTTTGGTGCAAATAGCAAAGCTGTGAGAAGTGAGAGGAGAATGTTCACAGCCGCTTTGCTTCAGCTAAGGAGGTTGGTGGAGCCCCAGAGCGGGCCGCCGATCCTTGAAAGAGAAGCTGAAACGCAACTACTCATTTCTTTGTAGTGCATGTGCTGGTTGTTAACGTTCCAGAATCGGAGAGGTTAGAAAAGTCCTGCAAGGTGCTCAAGCCCATCTGTCCAGCAAAACTGAACAAAGCTTTGTTGCTGGGTGACAGAAGGCACTAAAAGGCGCAGCTTTGATCCCTCCGCGCATCATGAGACAAGGCCAGTCCTTCAGACCTGATTCATTGAATTCAACAAAGGCTCCCTTTCCACTCCCAGCTGAGATTTTTAGGAATCAAAGGATGCAAGCCCACCGTTAGTCCACTGGCAGTAATGGGGACACACCTGTGTAAGTCCCGCCAGCTGAGCAAGGGGCCGTGCCTGCGGGAGGAGGCACGTGCCCACATTCTTGTCTCGGGGCAGATGCTTGGGCTTGCAGCACCAAAGAAATGCAACGAACATTGAGCCGTTTCAGACAGACAAAAAAAGACAAAATGCAACAAACTTTGGTTTAATGAACAAGACAGCTTTTGTCTTAACAAAGGCAAAAGGACGAAAGAGGGAGCATAGCCAATAACACCAAATCTCTTACATTGACTGATAAATCTAACTACTAACAATTGCTACTAACTACTAACAAGTTTTTTACTAATACTAATGCATCTTAGCTCGTCAAGAGAGAAATGCCTATCTAGTAAACTACACAGAAGAATTAACAGCCCTAAAACTTCAGGAACTATCTTATCTCTATCTAGTCCTCTTGACGGCTGACTCTTGCTAGCCCTGCCAGCCAGCTCGTAGCTGCAGGGCTAATTTGGTCTTTTCTTCTTAGCGAGAGCCTCTGCTTCCTTCCGTGGGCGATGTCTTCTCCTGTGCGCGTTCCTTTCCTTCACGGTTGCAAACACCCTGGAAGGCAGGAAACAAAGCATCCACTGTCAATTCAACACACACCATTAAACCAAGCTCCCAGTTCTCTGTTGCTCTATATGAATGTCAGTCTTCTCAGGCTGCGACACCTTTGTAACTTGATCAGCACCCTGACTGTTTCTTGTTTCAGTTCCTTCCAATTTTGTCCTCTTCTTGCTTCATCCTACTTTGAATTCCAGCAGCACCACCCAAGCAAGCTTTGGTGTGCCTATTCCCACTTGTAAGAATTGTGCCTTGCTGGGGCGCGGCAAGGCTTCCGTCCAAATGCTGGGGTTTAACTGAGCTCTTTGCGTTTCAAGTGGGCTGTAACGTTGACCACGGCCGCCAGGGGCCATCCCCCAAGTGGCCTCGGCTTGCCCTGTGCTGCCTTTGGAAAGGGTCAGCCCGTTTTGGTGCAAAGGGCCAGGCTCTGAGCAGAAAGAGGGAGAAGTTGCGTGCCGTCGGCACTGCCCGCACGGGAAGGGGCCTCCCGCCGAAGGGGCCGGCTGGGGCGGTTGGCAGCAGGGACACTCGGCGTTGCGGGCCCTCCTGCGGCTTCTCTTCCCTGTGTCCCCATGCTCCTTTCTGGGAGGGCTTTTGCTGCTCTTTGCTTCGCCCACACTCTGGAAATCAAAGAATCCTTCTCAGTTTCTCCTTCTTCTCACAAAGCTGGAAATCAGAGCGTCCAGCGCAAAAATCTCTTGGCCTAAGCAAATTCCTCCAAACCATGAAGAGCTGAGAAAATGCCTGCCTTGGGCGGTGGGCTGTGGCGGGGTGCCAACACAGCCCCTTGGAGGAAGAAAAGAAAAAGCACCTCCTTTCTAGTGCCCAGAGGGAGGGGATTCATGTGGGTATCTGTAGTTCTATGTTTCTTATTTACACCTCTCTGCCTCCTATCTCTTTGTCTCTATTTTCCCTCCACGAATGCCTAGGGAAAGGCATTTAAATTCAGTCCGGTTAGTGAAGACACGTGGCTACCCGGTTTCTACTACCCAAAATGATCTCTATCTCTGTGAACCAAATTCCGGTTTGCCGGTAAGGAAAGTCTGAGCGGAGACACAGCACTGGCAGGTCCTTTCTGGCCGGAAGGCTGGGATGCTAGAGAAGATGCCTGAAAATGTGCAGCATCTCCGTCAAAGCAGGCAGGATTGGGGATGTTAACAAGGGGGCGGGGGGGGTGGGGGTGAATTTGAGGACCAGATTGGAATCAGCGAGGGTGCCAGCCCTTGAGAAACCAGTCTAGAGAGCATGCAAGCCCAATTTGGTGAAGGTACTGCTTTGCTGGGTCAAAGTTGTGCTCCAGAACTGCCTGTTTCAGAGCAGCAGCCCAATGAAGCTCTGGGCAGCATCTGCTGTGCCTTTCCCGGGGCACGGGACGATGTGATGCTGGCAGAGCGGTGGCTCGCATGGCTCGCCGGCGGGTTTTGTCCCCCCTTCTCCCTCTCGCTTGACCCTCCTGCTTGTCTTGGATGTCCTCCCACTCACCTGAGCAAGAGTGCTGTCAAGTTTGTGTTCTTTTTTCCAGGAGTAGTAGTACTCCACACACTGTGCCACAGTCTTGCTCTGAACCTGTTGAGAAGAGAAAAAGAAGGAATCTCAAATGGCCGTGGTGCAGGGTGCGTTGGAGTAAAAGCAGAGTATGGGGTAAAGTAGCAAGTAAAATCATGGAGCAAATTGAGTAGGGCATAAAATGCAGGAACTAGGGAATAGAAGAGGCGTTATGCCACGTAGAAAGCCGTGTCTTGTGCCACGTAACGGATAAGAAATGTAATGCACAGATCACCAACAAATCCATCTAGCACAGTTGTTCTTTCCCGCGTTCCCTCCAGCTGTCCCAGCACAATGTGTTGAGGAAGCAGCAGTAAGTAGCAGCAGCAGCAGACGCATGAGACAAGTGGGGCAGAATGAATCTTTGTCTTCCAAAGGAGCTTGGAGAAAAGGGCCGGAGAGGCAGACTCACGGCTTTCAAGCAGGCCTTGTATGGGCAGGAAACGGATGTCCCGTTTCTTGGTAATTTGAATATTTTTGGTATTTGGGAAGAGAGAGACTGAATTCCAGGATCTGGTCCCAGGAATAACGCACATTTCCTTCTGATGATCTGCCAGGGTAAAGAGTGTCCTATGGCTTTACCTGCTTCTGGATGAGATGAAAATCCTTGCCATAGCTGTGAAAAGCCTTCTGGAAGGACTCCTCCTCCTCAGGTGTCCATCTATCAGAGCCTGGCAATAAAAAGCAGCAGGCAAATTGATCCCTGTAGCCACTCACAGTAGAACCCACTGGCCGCCAAAAGGAATCCACTGGCGCCATCCATCCTATCCTTCACCTGTGTACATGTGTGGTCCCTCAGAAAGCAAGGAAGACACGAGCAGGCATTGCCCAGGGCAGAAAGCACGGAAAACAAGTAAAGCTGAAGGACTAGACGCTGCTGCTTTGCCCGCCCCCAGAGAAGACGAGACCTTGTGCCGGTTTTACTCGTTTCAGCCTAAACGCTTGGCGTGGCAATGAAGGGGACGGCAGCAGGTGTCAGTGAAGGAACAAGCTCTGCTTTGTTGCTTACCTGCGTAATGGTAATCAGCCAAGGGATGGCCTTGAGGTGTGGCAGGCCCCCCTGAGAGCAGCATCTCCAGAGCCTCCTGCAAGATCAAAGGGGAAAAGGCTTTAGCTGCCCCACCACATGGAAAGGAACCAAAGAAAGGTCAAGGCTGCCTTTCAGCTACTTTGCCTCTTGAGGCATTCAGTCCACTGGATGGCATCTGGGTCAGACACGGTTACTTGCTGCCAATGCCTCGATTTTGCCGCCCAACCCTTTGATCGTGCCCCCCAAGAGTGGCATGTGGCTCACCAGCTCCCTGATTTTGCTCCTCCCGCACCCAGAACTGCCTCAGCTTGCTGAGGCTTCTGGAAATTTCCCCTCAGTGCAGCCCAAAATGTCTTTGAGAGCACAGGTGCCCAGGAGATGTGCAAAGTACCAGGCTGCGGCACCCTCCGCCGGTGCCTCCAGGAGAGATGTTCTCCCTGCTCGAGCCATTTGGGCTCAGCCCTGGCACCAGTGGAGGAGACCGAGCAGGCAGCAAGTGCTCGGCTTCCTGCAGTGAACTGCCTTCTTGCAAGAGCAGCCAGGAAAGGCTGTCGCGCTGGCCGGGCCTTATTCATTGTTCCCTGTGCGCTCTTCTGTGCGCCCAAGCAGCCGCTTCTTACCGGAACGCTGCCGCGTGCCTGGTGCAGGCAGTGCAGGGCGCGCTCCAGGTTAGCTGCTGCCCTGGGAAGGCCACGGGAGCTGGCCATGTCCAACAGTTCTCTCACTGCAAGCACAAGGAAAACCCGCCGAGAGTCAGGCTTGAGCCAAGAAAGGGGAAAGCTTGACATACAAGGGAGAAGGAAAGCACAGGAGCTAAAGACAGCAGGTTGGAGAGCATGGAAAGGCTAGCAAAGAAAGAAAGAAAGAAAGAAAGAAAGAAAGAAAGAAAGAAAGGGGCAGCTGAACCAGGGGCCTGCACAATGCTGGCTCTCCCTCCAAAGCAGCTTTTGTAAACGGAGGACGGCGGGGCCCATCTCCCTTCTTCGGGTGGCAAACGTCCCTGACCAACGTGGAGAGCAGGAAAGTTGTTCTTTGTCCTGCTCTGCTGCACAAGCAGAGCATTCTCCTTGCCTCTAACACGGACACGCGGGAAGATGGGCGAGACAAGGAGAGAAGCAGAGCGTGCCAAAAGCTGCCTTTTTGGCAAAACGGGAGCGTTTTACACCCCCAAATATCTCAGGGCTGGAAGGAAAGCTTGACAGCTACCTCTGTCAGGTTTGTCCATGTCAGAGTCATCTTCCCCCCAGGGCTTCCAGACCAGGGATGCAGGCTCTTCATCGTCGCTTGGTGCTCTGCTCTGCAGCTCGGGGAGCTCGGCCTGAAAGTCACTGCCAACGTTGATGCGTCTAAAAGAAAGAAGGAAGGGGAGGTAAGAGAGGCAAGTGCTCAGGAGACACGTCCCCGTGGACCCACGGGCTTGGGCCAATCCCACCCCGACACTGAAATCGCAGCTGTGCTCCTCGCCATGGCTCAAGTTTGCCGTCCTGTAATGCCTATGCCAAAACTCACGGCCGAAGGTGGGCTCTTGCTTTCCTTTTCATTGTGCCTCTCCTTTCCGCCTGGAAGAGACAAAAAGGATGCTGCAGATAAAAATGCTTCTGCCCACAGGTGTCCGTCGCCTTCCTTCTCATGCTCATGCTGGCCAACCAGAAAATCCTCTGTCCCAGCTGGCCTCAGTTGGGTGGAATTGCAAGTGGCAAAGAAGAAACTCTAGCAAGACATTAAAACATAATGTGCCTGCAACTGATGAAAGTGTGCAGGTATATAAGGATGGCTGAAAGCTGACTGTTTTCTGTAGGTGAAAGGCAGTCTTGGAAGGGAAGCCCGTGCAACTGCTTGCATGCCCTGAACACCAGGGATCACAGAGGAGAAGTCCCATCTTTCTGGTTCCTAAAGCTTTGCAGGAGGGCTGAGCAGAGCCAGGGCCCAACAGGATTTGTTGACACTGAAGCCCTGAAGTGCTCAGTAATGACCAGATAGTTTGGGGGTCAGCACAGCATAGTTTTAGGACTTCCGTGGCTCCCAAGAGCTTTTATGCGGGTCAGCAGTGGACGAGAATGTGGAACTGCCCTGTGACTGCTCTCTACGTCCTCTAGGGAAAGGTCTGTGTTTCAGCTGGAGAAGCTGGACGCCTCTTTCGTGCGTCAACTCATCTTGGGAAAATGACCACAGGCCAGGTGTGTCATGGTTGGTGAGACAGCCAGCTGGAGCCTCCTGCCTTTCTCTTAGTGGTTTGAGGACAACGGGGCATTTCCTTACCTTGGACGGTCCCAAAGTGCTGTGGGGATGCCTGGCGGCGGACAAGGAGATGAGGATGTGGGTCCAGAGGCCAGCTGTGGCGCTGAGGCCAGGAGGTGTCTGCTCAGGGACAGCCCAGGAGCAGATGGTGCAGCTGCTGCTCCACCGCTGGTGCACCAGTGTTCCAGCAAGGGCCGCAGGAGTGGAAGACAACGACAGTTGCTACGGGAACAGCCCAACATTCCATGCAGAACCCCAGGGCACCCAGGGGACGCAAACAGGGATGGGCCAGCTTTGCCTCTTCTGCTGCTTCTGGTGCAAGCTTGCTCCGAGCACCTTCCCGTTGGGGCATTTCTCGTCAGTCCTCTGGACGGGGCAAAGCAGCGCAGGGACAGCTCTGGGTCTTCTTCTCTGTGCTTGTCTGGAAGGCGCCTGCAGCTGCAGCTGCGCAGGAGCCTGGCTCTGTCAGAGGAGCCCGACCGCATTGGCTGCACTGGAGAAGCAGAAGCACTCGTGCTGCTGGCTCTCCTGCGGCTCGCAGGGGAGCAAGAGACTGCAAGGTGTCCCGTGGAGAGCCAAGTGCAAAGCTTTCTCTGCCAGTGGAGGCATCCATCCTGCCCCTTTCTAAATTGTCTGCTGCCTAATAAAGTGGCTTGGTGTTTTCCCTCCTTTGGACTGCTGAGCTGGTCTCTCGCCTCAACACTCATTCCTTGAAACCGGGACAAACAGGATGTTTTCCAGGGCAATTGGTGGGGACAGCCCACCAGCAAATAAATCCTTAGCAAAGAGCTCATGCAGAATTGCTCGGCCTTTCTTCCAGCTCCCTTGAAGGAGCCAGATGTTGGTCTCAAAAGCCTGGGGGATTCGTCTAGGAGGCGGACAGTAACAGAATTACTTTTTCACACCAACAGCCTTCCCATTATTTTAGTACGGAGGTCCCAGATATGGCAAAACCCAGCGGGTTTTCCTGCTCTCCTGCCTGATGTTAAGCTAAAGCAAATGTTGCTTCCCTAGCAGGGTGCTTGTTACAGACACACACACACACACACACACACACACACACACACACACGCAGCCAGCCACCGGCAAAGGGAGGGGGAGGCTGTAACAAGGTCCCCTGCAAAGCAGATACTTTGTAGGCTCCAAATCCCGCCTGCACCTGCTCCATCAGAAAAGGGCCATGTTGTCCCTTGTGTCAGTGTCCCGGAGGCAGCCTGGGAATTGCCCCGGCCCGTCCCTGGCCGCACCTCCATCCTCCCCAGCCCCGGCTCCCAAAGCTTTGGCAGGCAGTGCCATTTACTGGGCCACATAAAGGAGGGACTTGGAGGCTTCTTTGGTGCAAATAGCAAAGCTGTGAGAAGTGAGAGGAGAATGTTCACAGCCGCTTTGCTTCAGCTAAGGAGGTTGGTGGAGCCCCAGAGCGGGCCGCCGATCCTTGAAAGAGAAGCTGAAACGCAACTACTCATTTCTTTGTAGTGCATGTGCTGGTTGTTAACGTTCCAGAATCGGAGAGGTTAGAAAAGTCCTGCAAGGTGCTCAAGCCCATCTGTCCAGCAAAACTGAACAAAGCTTTGTTGCTGGGTGACAGAAGGCACTAAAAGGGGCAGCTTTGATCCCTCCGCGCATCATGAGACAAGGCCAGTCCTTCAGACCCGATTCATTGAATTCAACAAAGGCTCCCTTTCCACTCCCAGCTGAGATTTTTAGGAATCAAAGGATGCAAGCCCACCGTTAGTCCACTGGCAGTAATGGGGACACACCTGTGTAAGTCCTGCCAGCTGAGCAAGGGGCCGTGCCTGCGGGAGGAGGCACGTGCCCACATTCTTGTCTCGGGGCAGATGCTTGGGCTTGCAGCACCAAAGAAATGCAACAAACATTGAGCCGTTTCAGACAGACAAAAAAAGACAAAATGCAACAAACTTTGGTTTAATGAACAAGACAGCTTTTGTCTTAACAGAGGCAAAATGACGAAAGAGGGAGCATAGCCAATAACACCAAATCTCTTACATTGACTGATAAATCTAACTACTAACAATTGCTACTAACTACTAACAAGTTTTTTACTAATACTAATGCATCTTAGCTCGTCAAGAGAGAAATGCCTATCTAGTAAACTACACAGAAGAATTAACAGCCCTAAAACTTCAGGAACTATCTTATCTCTATCTAGTCCTCTTGACAGCTGACTCTTGCTAGCCCTGCCAGCCAGCTCGTAGCTGCAGGGCTAATTTGGTCTTTTCTTCTTAGCGAGAGCCTCTGCTTCCTTCCGTGGGCGATGTCTTCTCCTGTGCGCGTTCCTTTCCTTCACGGTTGCAAACACCCTGGAAGGCAGGAAACAAAGCATCCACTCTCAATTCAACACACACCATTAAACCAAGCTCCCAGTTCTCTGTTGCTCCATATGAATGTCAGTCTTCTCAGGCTGCGACACCTTTGTAACTTGATCAGCACCCTGACTGTTTCTTGTTTCAGTTCCTTGCAATTTTGTCCTCTTTTTGCTTCATCCTACTTTGAATTCCAGCAGCACCACCCAAGCAAGCTTTGGTGTGCCTATTCCCACTTGTAAGAATTGTGCCTTGCTGGGGCGCGGCAAGGCTTCCGTCCAAATGCTGGGGTTTAACTGAGCTCTTTGCGTTTCAAGTGGGCTGTAACGTTGACCACGGCCGCCAGGGGCCATCCCCCAAGTGGCCTCGGCTTGCCCTGTGCTGCCTTTGGAAAGGGTCAGCCCGTTTTGGTGCAAAGGGCCAGGCTCTGAGCAGAAAGAGGGAGAAGTTGCGTACCGTCGGCACTGCCCGCACGGGAAGGGGCATCCCGCCGAAGGGGCCGGCTGGGGCGGTTGGCAGCAGGGACACTCGGCGTTGCGGGCCCTCCTGCGGCTTCTCTTCCCTGTGTCCCCATGCTCCTTTCTGGGAGGGCTTTTGCTGCTCTTTGCTTCGCCCACACTCTGGAAATCAAAGAATCCTTCTCAGTTTCTCCTTCTTCTCACAAAGCTGGAAATCAGAGCGTCCAGCGCAAAAATCTCTTGGCCTAAGCAAATTCCTCCAAACCATCAAGAGCTGAGAAAATGCCTGCCTTGGGCGGTGGGCTGTGGCGGGGTGCAACACAGCCCCTTGGAGGAAGAAAAGAAAAAAACACCTCCTTTCTAGTGCCCAGAGGGAGGGGATTCATGTGGGTATCTGTAGTTCTATGTTCCTTATTTACACCTCTCTGCCTCCTATCTCTTTGTCTCTATTTTCCCTCCACGAATGCCTAGGGAAAGGGTTTTAAATTCAGTCCGGTTAGTGAAGACACGTGGCTACCCGGTTTCTACTACCCAAAATGATCTCTATCTCTGTGAACCAAATATCCGGTTTGCCGGTAAGGAAAGTCTGAGCGGAGACACAGCACCGGCAGGTCCTTTCTGGCCGGAAGGCTGGGATGCTAGAGAAGATGCCTGAAAATGTGCAGCATCTCCGTCAAAGCAGGCAGGATTGGGGATGTTAACAAGGGGGCAGGGGGGGTGGGGGTGAATTTGAGGACCAGATTGGAATCAGCGAGGGTGCCAGCCCTTGAGAAACCAGTCTAGAGAGCATGCAAGCCCAATTTGGTGAAGGTACTGCTTTGCTGGGTCAAAGTTGTGCTCCAGAACTGCCTGTTTCAGAGCAGCAGCCCAATGAAGCTCTGGGCAGCATCTGCTGTGCCTTTCCCGGGGCACGGGACGATGTGATGCTGGCAGAGCGGTGGCTCGCATGGCTCGCCGGCGGGTTTTGTCCCCCCTTCTCCCTCTCGCTTGACCCTCCTGCTTGTCTTGGATGTCCTCCCACTCACCTGAGCAAGAGTGCTGTCAAGTTTGTGTTCTTTTTTCCAGGAGTAGTAGTACTCCACACACTGTGCCACAGTCTTGCTCTGAACCTGTTGAGAAGAGAAAAAGAAGGAATCTCAAATGGCCGTGGTGCAGGGTGCGTTGGAGTAAAAGCAGAGTATGGGGTAAAGTAGCAAGTAAAATCATGGAGCAAATTGAGTAGGGCATAAAATGCAGGAACTAGGGAATAGAAGAGGCGTTATGCCACGTAGAAAGCCGTGTCTTGTGCTACGTAACGGATAAGAAATGTAATGCACAGATCACCAACAAATCCATCTAGCACAGTTGTTCTTTCCCGCGTTCCCTCCAGCTGTCCCAGCACAATGTGTTGAGGAAGCAGCAGTAAGTAGCAGCAGCAGCAGACGCATGAGACAAGTGGGGCAGAATGAATCTTTGTCTTCCAAAGGAGCTTGGAGAAAAGGGCCGGAGAGGCAGACTCACGGCTTTCAAGCAGGCCTTGTATGGGCAGGAAACGGATGTCCCGTTTCTTGGTAATTTGAATATTTTTGGTATTTGGGAAGAGAGAGACTGAATTCCAGGATCTGGTCCCAGGAATAACGCACATTTCCTTCTGATGATCTGCCAGGGTAAAGAGTGTCCTATGGCTTTACCTGCTTCTGGATGAGATGAAAATCCTTGCCATAGCTGTGAAAAGCCTTCTGGAAGGACTCCTCCTCCTCAGGTGTCCATCTATCAGAGCCTGGCAATAAAAAGCAGCAGGCAAATTGATCCCTGTAGCCACTCACAGTAGAACCCACTGGCCGCCAAAAGGAATCCACTGGCGCCATCCATCCTATCCTTCACCTGTGTACATGTGTGGTCCCTCAGAAAGCAAGGAAGACACGAGCAGGCATTGCCCAGGGCAGAAAGCACGGAAAACAAGTAAAGCTGAAGGACTAGACGCTGCTGCTTTGCCCGCCCCCAGAGAAGACGAGACCTTGTGCTGGTTTTACTCGTTTCAGCCTAAACGCTTGGCGTGGCAATGAAGGGGACGGCAGCAGGTGTCAGTGAAGGAACAAGCTCTGCTTTGTTGCTTACCTGCGTAATGGTAATCAGCCAAGGGATGGCCTTGAGGTGTGGCAGGCCCCCCTGAGAGCAGCATCTCCAGAGCCTCCTGCAAGATCAAAGGGGAAAAGGCTTTAGCTGCCCCACCACATGGAAAGGAACCAAAGAAAGGTCAAGGCTGCCTTTCAGCTACTTTGCCTCTTGAGGCATTCAGTCCACTGGATGGCATCTGGGTCAGACACGGTTACTTGCTGCCAATGCCTCGATTTTGCCGCCCAACCCTTTGATCGTGCCCCCCAAGAGTGGCATGTGGCTCACCAGCTCCCTGATTTTGCTCCTCCCGCACCCAGAACTGCCTCAGCTTGCTGAGGCTTCTGGAAATTTCCCCTCAGTGCAGCCCAAAATGTCTTTGAGAGCACAGGTGCCCAGGAGATGTGCAAGGTACCAGGCTGCGGCACCCTGCGCCGGTGCCTCCAGGAGAGATGTTCTCCCTGCTCGAGCCATTTGGGCTCAGCCCTGGCACCAGTGGAGGAGACCGAGCAGGCAGCAAGTGCTCGGCTTCCTGCAGTGAACTGCCTTCTTGCAAGAGCAGCCAGGAAAGGCTGTTGCGCTGGCCGGGCCTTATTCATTGTTCCCTGTGCGCTCTTCTGTACGCCCAAGCAGCCGCTTCTTACCGGAACGCTGCCGCGTGCCTGGTGCAGGCAGTGCAGGGCGCGCTCCAGGTTAGCTGCTGCCCTGGGAAGGCCACGGGAGCTGGCCATGTCCAACAGTTCTCTCACTGCAAGCACAAGGAAAACCCGCCGAGAGTCAGGCTTGAGCCAAGAAAGGGGAAAGCTTGAGATACAAGGGAGAAGGAAAGCACAGGAGCTAAAGACAGCAGGTTGGAGAGCATGGAAAGGCTAGCAAAGAAAGAAAGAAAGAAAGAAAGAAAGAAAGAAAGAAAGAAAGAAAGGGGCAGCTGAACCAGGGGCCTGCACAATGCTGGCTCTCCCTCCAAAGCAGCTTTTGTAAACGGAGGACGGCGGGGCCCATCTCCCTTCTTCGGGTGGCAAACGTCCCTGACCAACGTGGAGAGCAGGAAAGTTGTTCTTTGTCCTGCTCTGCTGCACAAGCAGAGCATTCTCCTTGCCTCTAACACGGCCACGCGGGAAGATGGGCGAGACAAGGAGAGAAGCAGAGCGTGCCAAAAGCTGCCTTTTTGGCAAAACGGGAGCGTTTTACACCCCCAAATACCTCAGGGCTGGAAGGAAAGCTTGACAGCTACCTCTGTCAGGTTTGTCCATGTCAGAGTCATCTTCCCCCCAGGGCTTCCAGACCAGGGATGCAGGCTCTTCATCGTCGCTTGGTGCTCTGCTCTGCAGCTCGGGGAGCTCAGCCTGAAAGTCACTGCCAACGTTGATGCGTCTAAAAGAAAGAAGGAAGGGGAGGTAAGAGAGGCAAGTGCTCAGGAGACACGTCCCCGTGGACCCACGGGCTTGGGCCAATCCCACCCCGACACTGAAATCGCAGCTGTGCTCCTCGCCATGGCTCAAGTTTGCCGTCCTGTAATGCCTATGCCAAAACTCACGGCCGAAGGTGGGCTCTTGCTTTCCTTTTCATTGTGCCTCTCCTTTCCGCCTGGAAGAGACAAAAAGGATGCTGCAGATAAAAATGCTTCTGCCCACAGGTGTCCGTCGCCTTCCTTCTCATGCTCATGCTGGCCAACCAGAAAATCCTCTGTCCCAGCTGGCCTCAGTTGGGTGGAATTGCAAGTGGCAAAGAAGAAACTCTAGCAAGACATTAAAACATAATGTGCCTGCAACTGATGAAAGTGTGCAGGTATATAAGGATGGCTGAAAGCTGACTGTTTTCTGTAGGTGAAAGGCAGTCTTGGAAGGGAAGCCCGTGCAACTGCTTGCATGCCCTGAACACCAGGGATCACAGAGGAGAAGTCCTATCTTTCTGGTTCCTAAAGCTTTGCAGGAGGGCTGAGCAGAGCCAGGGCCCAACAGGATTTGTTGACACTGAAGCCCTGAAGTGCTCAGTAATGACCAGATAGTTTGGGGGTCAGCACAGCATAGTTTTAGGACTTCCGTGGCTCCCAAGAGCTTTTATGCGGGTCATCAGTGGACGAGAATGTGGAACTGCCCTGTGACTGCTCTCTATGTCCTCTAGGGAAAGGTCTGTGTTTCAGCTGGAGAAGCTGGACGCCTCTTTCATGCGTCAACTCATCTTGGGAAAATGGCCACAGGCCAGGTGTGTCATGGTTGGTGAGACAGCCAGCTGGAGCCTCCTGCCTTTCTCTTAGTGGTTTGAGGACAACGGGGCATTTCCTTACTTTGGACAGTCCCAAAGTGCTGTGGGGATGCCTGGCGGCGGACAAGGAGATGAGGATGTGGGTCCAGAGGCCAGCTGTGGCGCTGAGGCCAGGAGGTGTCTGCTCAGGGACAGCCCAGGAGCAGATGGTGCAGCTGCTGCTCCACCGCTGATGCACCAGTGTTCCAGCAAGGGCCGCAGGAGTGGAAGACAACGACAGTTGCTACGGGAACAGCCCAACATTCCATGCAGAACCCCTGGGCACCCAGGGGACGCAAACAGGGATGGGCCAGCTTTGCCTCTTCTGCTGCTTCTGGTGCAAGCTTGCTCCGAGCACCTTCCCGTTGGGGCATTTCTCGTCAGTCCTCTGGACGGGGCAAAGCAGCGCAGGGACAGCTCTGGGTCTTCTTCTCTGTGCTTGTCTGGAAGGCGCCTGCAGCTGCAGCTGCGCAGGAGCCTGGCTCTGTCAGAGGAGCCCGACCGCATTGGCTGCACTGGAGAAGCAGAAGCACTCGTGCTGCTGGCTCTCCTGCGGCTCGCAGGGGAGCAAGAGACTGCAAGGTGTCCCGTGGAGAGCCAAGTGCAAAGCTTTCTCTGCCAGTGGAGGCATCCATCCTGCCCCTTTCTAAATTGTCTGCTGCCTAATAAAGTGGCTTGGTGTTTTCCCTCCTTCGGGCTGCTGAGCTGGTCTCTCGCCTCAACACTCATTCCTTGAAACCGGGACAAACAGGATGTTTTCCAGGGCAATTGGTGGGGACAGCCCACCAGCAAATAAATCCTTAGCAAAGAGCTCATGCAGAATTGCTCGGCCTTTCTTCCAGCTCCCTTGAAGGAGCCAGATGTTGGTCTCAAAAGCCTGGGGGATTCGTCTAGGAGGCAGACAGTAACAGAATTACTTTTTCACACCAACAGCCTTCCCATTATTTTAGTACGGAGGTCCCAGATATGGCAAAACCCAGCGGGTTTTCCTGCTCTCCTGCCTGCTGTTAAGCTAAAGCAAATGTTGCTTCCGTAGCAGGGGGCTTGTTACAGACACACACACACGCAGCCAGCCACCGGCAAAGGGAGGGGGAGGCTGTAACAAGTTCCCTGCAAAGCAGATACTTTGTAGGCTCCAAATCCCGCCTGCACCTGCTCCATCAGAAAAGGGCCATGTTGTCCCTTGTGTCAGTGTCCCGGAGGCAGCCTGGGAATTGCCCCGACCCGTCCCTGGCCGCACCTCCATCCTCCCCAGCCCCGGCTCCCAAAGCTTTGGCAGGCAGTGCCATTTACTGGGCCACATAAAGGAGGGACTTGGAGGCTTCTTTGGTGCAAATAGCAAAGCTGTGAGAAGTGAGAGGAGAATGTTCACAGCCGCTTTGCTTCAGCTAAGGAGGTTGGTGGAGCCCCAGAGCGGGCCGCCGATCCTTGAAAGAGAAGCTGAAACGCAACTACTCATTTCTTTGTAGTGCATGTGCTGGTTGTTAACGTTCCAGAATCGGAGAGGTTAGAAAAGTCCTGCAAGGTGCTCAAGCCCATCTGTCCAGCAAAACTGAACAAAGCTTTGTTGCTGGGTGACAGAAGGCACTAAAAGGCGCAGCTTTGATCCCTCCGCGCATCATGAGACAAGGCCAGTCCTTTAGACCCGATTCATTGAATTCAACAAAGGCTCCCTTTCCACTCCCAGCTGAGATTTTTAGGAATCAAAGGATGCAAGCCCACCGTTAGTCCACTGGCAGTAATGGGGACACACCTGTGTAAGTCCCGCCAGCTGAGCAAGGGGCCGTGCCTGCGGGAGGAGGCACGTGCCCACATTCTTGTCTCGGGGCAGATGCTTGGGCTTGCAGCACCAAAGAAATGCAACGAACATTGAGCCGTTTCAGACAGACAAAAAAAGACAAAATGCAACAAACTTTGGTTTAATGAACAAGACAGCTTTTGTCTTAACAAAGGCAAAAGGACGAAAGAGGGAGCATAGCCAATAACACCAAATCTCTTACATTGACTGATAAATCTAACTACTAACAATTGCTACTAACTACTAACAAGTTTTTTACTAATACTAATGCATCTTAGCTCGTCAAGAGAGAAATGCCTATCTAGTAAACTACACAGAAGAATTAACAGCCCTAAAACTTCAGGAACTATCTTATCTCTATCTAGTCCTCTTGACGGCTGACTCTTGCTAGCCCTGCCAGCCAGCTCGTAGCTGCAGGGCTAATTTGGTCTTTTCTTCTTAGCGAGAGCCTCTGCTTCCTTCCGTGGGCGATGTCTTCTCCTGTGCGCGTTCCTTTCCTTCACGGTTGCAAACACCCTGGAAGGCAGGAAACAAAGCATCCACTGTCAATTCAACACACACTATTAAACCAAGCTCCCAGTTCTCTGTTGCTCTATATGAATGTCAGTCTTCCCAGGCTGCGACACCTTTGTAACTTGATCAGCACCCTGACTGTTTCTTGTTTCAGTTCCTTGCAATTTTGTCCTCTTTTTGCTTCATCCTACTTTGAATTCCAGCAGCACCACCCAAGCAAGCTTTGGTGTGCCTATTCCCACTTGTAAGAATTGTGCCTTGCTGGGGCGCGGCAAGGCTTCCGTCCAAATGCTGGGGTTTAACTGAGCTCTTTGCGTTTCAAGTGGGCTGTAACGTTGACCACGGCCGCCAGGGGCCATCCCCCAAGTGGCCTCGGCTTGCCCTGTGCTGCCTTTGGAAAGGGTCAGCCCGTTTTGGTGCAAAGGGCCAGGCTCTGAGCAGAAAGAGGGAGAAGTTGCGTACCGTCGGCACTGCCCGCACGGGAAGGGGCCTCCCGCCGAAGGGGCCGGCTGGGGCGGTTGGCAGCAGGGACACTCGGCGTTGCGGGCCCTCCTGCGGCTTCTCTTCCCTGTGTCCCCATGCTCCTTTCTGGGAGGGCTTTTGCTGCTCTTTGCTTCGCCCACACTCTGGAAATCAAAGAATCCTTCTCAGTTTCTCCTTCTTCTCACAAAGCTGGAAATCAGAGCGTCCAGCGCAAAAATCTCTTGGCCTAAGCAAATTCCTCCAAACCCTGAAGAGCTGAGAAAATGCCTGCCTTGGGCGGTGGGCTGTGGCGGGGTGCAACACAGCCCCTTGGAGGAAGAAAAGAAAAAAACACCTCCTTTCTAGTGCCCAGAGGGAGGGGATTCATGTGGGTATCTGTAGTTCTATGTTCCTTATTTACACCTCTCTGCCTCCTATCTCTTTGTCTCTATTTTCCCTCCACGAATGCCTAGGGAAAGGCATTTAAATTCAGTCCGGTTAGTGAAGACACGTGGCTACCCGGTTTCTACTACCCAAAATGATCTCTATCTCTGTGAACCAAATATCCGGTTTGCCGGTAAGGAAAGTCTGAGCGGAGACACAGCACCGGCAGGTCCTTTCTGGCCGGAAGGCTGGGATGCTAGAGAAGATGCCTGAAAATGTGCAGCATCTCCGTCAAAGCAGGCAGGATTGGGGATGTTAACAAGGGGGCGGGGGGGGTGGGGGTGAATTTGAGGACCAGATTGGAATCAGCGAGGGTGCCAGCCCTTGAGAAACCAGTCTAGAGAGCATGCAAGCCCAATTTGGTGAAGGTACTGCTTTGCTGGGTCAAAGTTGTGCTCCAGAACTGCCTGTTTCAGAGCAGCAGCCCAATGAAGCTCTGGGCAGCATCTGCTGTGCCTTTCCCGGGGCACGGGACGATGTGATGCTGGCAGAGCGGTGGCTCGCATGGCTCGCCGGCGGGTTTTGTCCCCCCTTCTCCCTCTCGCTTGACCCTCCTGCTTGTCTTGGATGTCCTCCCACTCACCTGAGCAAGAGTGCTGTCAAGTTTGTGTTCTTTTTTCCAGGAGTAGTAGTACTCCACACACTGTGCCACAGTCTTGCTCTGAACCTGTTGAGAAGAGAAAAAGAAGGAATCTCAAATGGCCGTGGTGCAGGGTGCGTTGGAGTAAAAGCAGAGTATGGGGTAAAGTAGCAAGTAAAATCATGGAGCAAATTGAGTAGGGCATAAAATGCAGGAACTAGGGAATAGAAGAGGCGTTATGCCACGTAGAAAGCCGTGTCTTGTGCTACGTTACGGATAAGAGATGTAATGCACAGATCACCAACAAATCCATCTAGCACAGTTGTTCTTTCCCGCGTTCCCTCCAGCTGTCCCAGCACAATGTGTTGAGGAAGCAGCAGTAAGTAGCAGCAGCAGCAGACGCATGAGACAAGTGGGGCAGAATGAATCTTTGTCTTCCAAAGGAGCTTGGAGAAAAGGGCCGGAGAGGCAGACTCACGGCTTTCAAGCAGGCCTTGTATGGGCAGGAAACGGATGTCCCGTTTCTTGGTAATTTGAATATTTTTGGTATTTGGGAAGAGAGAGACTGAATTCCAGGATCTGGTCCCAGGAATAACGCACATTTCCTTCTGATGATCTGCCAGGGTAAAGAGTGTCCTATGGCTTTACCTGCTTCTGGATGAGATGAAAATCCTTGCCATAGCTGTGAAAAGCCTTCTGGAAGGACTCCTCCTCCTCAGGTGTCCATCTATCAGAGCCTGGCAATAAAAAGCAGCAGGCAAATTGATCCCTGTAGCCACTCACAGTAGAACCCACTGGCCGCCAAAAGGAATCCACTGGCGCCATCCATCCTATCCTTCACCTGTGTACATGTGTGGTCCCTCAGAAAGCAAGGAAGACACGAGCAGGCATTGCCCAGGGCAGAAAGCACGGAAAACAAGTAAAGCTGAAGGACTAGACGCTGCTGCTTTGCCCGCCCCCAGAGAAGACGAGACCTTGTGCCGGTTTTACTCGTTTCAGCCTAAACGCTTGGCGTGGCAATGAAGGGGACGGCAGCAGGTGTCAGTGAAGGAACAAGCTCTGCTTTGTTGCTTACCTGCGTAATGGTAATCAGCCAAGGGATGGCCTTGAGGTGTGGCAGGCCCCCCTGAGAGCAGCATCTCCAGAGCCTCCTGCAAGATCAAAGGGGAAAAGGCTTTAGCTGCCCCACCACATGGAAAGGAACCAAAGAAAGGTCAAGGCTGCCTTTCAGCTACTTTGCCTCTTGAGGCATTCAGTCCACTGGATGGCATCTGGGTCAGACACGGTTACTTGCTGCCAATGCCTCGATTTTGCCGCCCAACCCTTTGATCGTGCCCCCCAAGAGTGGCATGTGGCTCACCAGCTCCCTGATTTTGCTCCTCCCGCACCCAGAACTGCCTCAGCTTGCTGAGGCTTCTGGAAATTTCCCCTCAGTGCAGCCCAAAATGTCTTTGAGAGCACAGGTGCCCAGGAGATGTGCAAGGTACCAGGCTGCGGCACCCTGCGCCGGTGCCTCCAGGAGAGATGTTCTCCCTGCTCGAGCCATTTGGGCTCAGCCCTGGCACCAGTGGAGGAGACCGAGCAGGCAGCAAGTGCTCGGCTTCCTGCAGTGAACTGCCTTCTTGCAAGAGCAGCCAGGAAAGGCTGTCGCGCTGGCCGGGCCTTATTCATTGTTCCCTGTGCGCTCTTCTGTGCGCCCAAGCAGCCGCTTCTTACCGGAACGCTGCCGCGTGCCTGGTGCAGGCAGTGCAGGGCGCGCTCCAGGTTAGCTGCTGCCCTGGGAAGGCCACGGGAGCTGGCCATGTCCAACAGTTCTCTCACTGCAAGCACAAGGAAAACCCGCCGAGAGTCAGGCTTGAGCCAAGAAAGGGGAAAGCTTGAGATACAAGGGAGAAGGAAAGCACAGGAGCTAAAGACAGCAGGTTGGAGAGCATGGAAAGGCTAGCAAAGAAAGAAAGAAAGAAAGAAAGAAAGAAAGAAAGAAAGAAAGGGGCAGCTGAACCAGGGGCCTGCACAATGCTGGCTCTCCCTCCAAAGCAGCTTTTGTAAACGGAGGACGGCGGGGCCCATCTCCCTTCTTCGGGTGGCAAACGTCCCTGACCAACGTGGAGAGCAGGAAAGTTGTTCTTTGTCCTGCTCTGCTGCACAAGCAGAGCATTCTCCTTGCCTCTAACACGGCCACGCGGGAAGATGGGCGAGACAAGGAGAGAAGCAGAGCGTGCCAAAAGCTGCCTTTTTGGCAAAACGGGAGCGTTTTACACCCCCAAATATCTCAGGGCTGGAAGGAAAGCTTGACAGCTACCTCTGTCAGGTTTGTCCATGTCAGAGTCATCTTCCCCGCAGGGCTTCCAGACCAGGGATGCAGGCTCTTCATCGTCGCTTGGTGCTCTGCTCTGCAGCTCGGGGAGCTCGGCCTGAAAGTCACTGCCAACGTTGATGCGTCTAAAAGAAAGAAGGAAGGGGAGGTAAGAGAGGCAAGTGCTCAGGAGACACGTCCCCGTGGACCCACGGGCTTGGGCCAATCCCACCCCGACACTGAAATCGCAGCTGTGCTCCTCGCCATGGCTCAAGTTTGCCGTCCTGTAATGCCTATGCCAAAACTCACGGCCGAAGGTGGGCTCTTGCTTTCCTTTTCATTGTGCCTCTCCTTTCCGCCTGGAAGAGACAAAAAGGATGCTGCAGATAAAAATGCTTCTGCCCACAGGTGTCCGTCGCCTTCCTTCTCATGCTCATGCTGGCCAACCAGAAAATCCTCTGTCCCAGCTGGCCTCAGTTGGGTGGAATTGCAAGTGGCAAAGAAGAAACTCTAGCAAGACATTAAAACATAATGTGCCTGCAACTGATGAAAGTGTGCAGGTATATAAGGATGGCTGAAAGCTGACTGTTTTCTGTAGGTGAAAGGCAGTCTTGGAAGGGAAGCCCGTGCAACTGCTTGCATGCCCTGAACACCAGGGATCACAGAGGAGAAGTCCCATCTTTCTGGTTCCTAAAGCTTTGCAGGAGGGCTGAGCAGAGCCAGGGCCCAACAGGATTTGTTGACACTGAAGCCCTGAAGTGCTCAGTAATGACCAGATAGTTTGGGGGTCAGCACAGCATAGTTTTAGGACTTCCGTGGCTCCCAAGAGCTTTTATGCGGGTCATCAGTGGACGAGAATGTGGAACTGCCCTGTGACTGCTCTCTACGTCCTCTAGGGAAAGGTCTGTGTTTCAGCTGGAGAAGCTGGACGCCTCTTTCGTGCGTCAACTCATCTTGGGAAAATGACCACAGGCCAGGTGTGTCATGGTTGGTGAGACAGCCAGCTGGAGCCTCCTGCCTTTCTCTTAGTGGTTTGAGGACAACGGGGCATTTCCTTACCTTGGACGGTCCCAAAGTGCTGTGGGGATGCCTGGCGGCGGACAAGGAGATGAGGCTGTGGGTCCAGAGGCCAGCTGTGGCGCTGAGGCCAGGAGGTGTCTGCTCAGGGACAGCCCAGGAGCAGATGGTGAGGCTGCTGCTCCACCGCTGGTGCACCAGTGTTCCAGCAAGGGCCGCAGGAGTGGAAGACAACGACAGTTGCTACGGGAACAGCCCAACATTCCATGCAGAGCCCCAGGGCACCCAGGGGACGCAAACAGGGATGGGCCAGCTTTGCCTCTTCTGCTGCTTCTGGTGCAAGCTTGCTCCGAGCACCTTCCCGTTGGGGCATTTCTCGTCAGTCCTCTGGACGGGGCAAAGCAGCGCAGGGACAGCTCTGGGTCTTCTTCTCTGTGCTTGTCTGGAAGGCGCCTGCAGCTGCAGCTGCGCAGGAGCCTGGCTCTGTCAGAGGAGCCCGACCGCATTGGCTGCACTGGAGAAGCAGAAGCACTCGTGCTGCTGGCTCTCCTGCGGCTCGCAGGGGAGCAAGAGACTGCAAGGTGTCCCGTGGAGAGCCAAGTGCAAAGCTTTCTCTGCCAGTGGAGGCATCCATCCTGCCCCTTTCTAAATTGTCTGCTGCCTAATAAAGTGGCTTGGTGTTTTCCCTCCTTTGGACTGCTGAGCTGGTCTCTCGCCTCAACACTCATTCCTTGAAACCGGGACAAACAGGATGTTTTCCAGGGCAATTGGTGGGGACAGCCCACCAGCAAATAAATCCTTAGCAAAGAGCTCATGCAGAATTGCTTGGCCTTTTTCCAGCTCCCTTGAAGGAGCCAGATGTTGGTCTCAAAAGCCTGGGGGATTCGTCTAGGAGGCGGACAGTAACAGAATTACTTTTTCACACCAACAGCCTTCCCATTATTTTAGTACGGAGGTCCCAGATATGGCAAAACCCAGCGGGTTTTCCTGCTCTCCTGCCTGCTGTTAAGCTAAAGCAAATGTTGCTTCCCTAGCAGGGTGCTTGTTACAGACACACACACACACACACACACACACACACACACACACACACACACACACGCAGCCAGCCACCGGCAAAGGGAGGGGGAGGCTGTAACAAGGTCCCCTGCAAAGCAGATACTTTGTAGGCTCCAAATCCCGCCTGCACCTGCTCCATCAGAAAAGGGCCATGTTGTCCCTTGTGTCAGTGTCCCGGAGGCAGCCTGGGAATTGCCCCGGCCCGTCCCTGGCCGCACCTCCATCCTCCCCAGCCCCGGCTCCCAAAGCTTTGGCAGGCAGTGCCATTTACTGGGCCACATAAAGGAGGGACTTGGAGGCTTCTTTGGTGCAAATAGCAAAGCTGTGAGAAGTGAGAGGAGAATGTTCACAGCCGCTTTGCTTCAGCTAAGGAGGTTGGTGGAGCCCCAGAGCGGGCCGCCGATCCTTGAAAGAGAAGCTGAAACGCAACTACTCATTTCTTTGTAGTGCATGTGCTGGTTGTTAACGTTCCAGAATCGGAGAGGTTAGAAAAGTCCTGCAAGGTGCTCAAGCCCATCTGTCCAGCAAAACTGAACAAAGCTTTGTTGCTGGGTGACAGAAGGCACTAAAAGGGGCAGCTTTGATCCCTCGGCGCATCATGAGACAAGGCCAGTCCTTTAGACCCGATTCATTGAATTCAACAAAGGCTCCCTTTCCACTCCCAGCTGAGATTTTTAGGAATCAAAGGATGCAAGCCCACCGTTAGTCCACTGGCAGTAATGGGGACACACCTGTGTAAGTCCCGCCAGCTGAGCAAGGGGCCGTGCCTGCGGGAGGAGGCACGTGCCCACATTCTTGTCTCGGGGCAGATGCTTGGGCTTGCAGCACCAAAGAAATGCAACGAACATTGAGCCGTTTCAGACAGACAAAAAAAGACAAAATGCAACAAACTTTGGTTTAATGAACAAGACAGCTTTTGTCTTAACAAAGGCAAAAGGACGAAAGAGGGAGCATAGCCAATAACACCAAATCTCTTACATTGACTGATAAATCTAACTACTAACAATTGCTACTAACTACTAACAAGTTTTTTACTAATACTAATGCATCTTAGCTCGTCAAGAGAGAAATGCCTATCTAGTAAACTACACAGAAGAATTAACAGCCCTAAAACTTCAGGAACTATCTTATCTCTATCTAGTCCTCTTGACGGCTGACTCTTGCTAGCCCTGCCAGCCAGCTCGTAGCTGCAGGGCTAATTTGGTCTTTTCTTCTTAGCGAGAGCCTCTGCTTCCTTCCGTGGGCGATGTCTTCTCCTGTGCGCGTTCCTTTCCTTCACGGTTGCAAACACCCTGGAAGGCAGGAAACAAAGCATCCACTGTCAATTCAACACACACCATTAAACCAAGCTCCCAGTTCTCTGTTGCTCTATATGAATGTCAGTCTTCTCAGGCTGCGACACCTTTGTAACTTGATCAGCACCCTGACTGTTTCTTGTTTCAGTTCCTTCCAATTTTGTCCTCTTCTTGCTTCATCCTACTTTGAATTCCAGCAGCAC
This sequence comes from Cinclus cinclus, assembly GCF_963662255.1. Lineage (NCBI taxonomy): Eukaryota > Metazoa > Chordata > Aves > Passeriformes > Cinclidae > Cinclus > Cinclus cinclus. The sequence continues at coordinate 62,286,558 of NC_085084.1, forward strand.
CACCCAAGCAAGCTTTGGTGTGCCTATTCCCACTTGTAAGAATTGTGCCTTGCTGGGGCGCGGCAAGGCTTCCGTCCAAATGCTGGGGTTTAACTGAGCTCTTTGCGTTTCAAGTGGGCTGTAACGTTGACCACGGCCGCCAGGGGCCATCCCCCAAGTGGCCTCGGCTTGCCCTGTGCTGCCTTTGGAAAGGGTCAGCCCGTTTTGGTGCAAAGGGCCAGGCTCTGAGCAGAAAGAGGGAGAAGTTGCGTGCCGTCGGCACTGCCCGCACGGGAAGGGGCCTCCCGCCGAAGGGGCCGGCTGGGGCGGTTGGCAGCAGGGACACTCGGCGTTGCGGGCCCTCCTGCGGCTTCTCTTCCCTGTGTCCCCATGCTCCTTTCTGGGAGGGCTTTTGCTGCTCTTTGCTTCGCCCACACTCTGGAAATCAAAGAATCCTTCTCAGTTTCTCCTTCTTCTCACAAAGCTGGAAATCAGAGCGTCCAGCGCAAAAATCTCTTGGCCTAAGCAAATTCCTCCAAACCATGAAGAGCTGAGAAAATGCCTGCCTTGGGCGGTGGGCTGTGGCGGGGTGCCAACACAGCCCCTTGGAGGAAGAAAAGAAAAAGCACCTCCTTTCTAGTGCCCAGAGGGAGGGGATTCATGTGGGTATCTGTAGTTCTATGTTTCTTATTTACACCTCTCTGCCTCCTATCTCTTTGTCTCTATTTTCCCTCCACGAATGCCTAGGGAAAGGCATTTAAATTCAGTCCGGTTAGTGAAGACACGTGGCTACCCGGTTTCTACTACCCAAAATGATCTCTATCTCTGTGAACCAAATTCCGGTTTGCCGGTAAGGAAAGTCTGAGCGGAGACACAGCACTGGCAGGTCCTTTCTGGCCGGAAGGCTGGGATGCTAGAGAAGATGCCTGAAAATGTGCAGCATCTCCGTCAAAGCAGGCAGGATTGGGGATGTTAACAAGGGGGCGGGGGGGGTGGGGGTGAATTTGAGGACCAGATTGGAATCAGCGAGGGTGCCAGCCCTTGAGAAACCAGTCTAGAGAGCATGCAAGCCCAATTTGGTGAAGGTACTGCTTTGCTGGGTCAAAGTTGTGCTCCAGAACTGCCTGTTTCAGAGCAGCAGCCCAATGAAGCTCTGGGCAGCATCTGCTGTGCCTTTCCCGGGGCACGGGACGATGTGATGCTGGCAGAGCGGTGGCTCGCATGGCTCGCCGGCGGGTTTTGTCCCCCCTTCTCCCTCTCGCTTGACCCTCCTGCTTGTCTTGGATGTCCTCCCACTCACCTGAGCAAGAGTGCTGTCAAGTTTGTGTTCTTTTTTCCAGGAGTAGTAGTACTCCACACACTGTGCCACAGTCTTGCTCTGAACCTGTTGAGAAGAGAAAAAGAAGGAATCTCAAATGGCCGTGGTGCAGGGTGCGTTGGAGTAAAAGCAGAGTATGGGGTAAAGTAGCAAGTAAAATCATGGAGCAAATTGAGTAGGGCATAAAATGCAGGAACTAGGGAATAGAAGAGGCGTTATGCCACGTAGAAAGCCGTGTCTTGTGCCACGTAACGGATAAGAAATGTAATGCACAGATCACCAACAAATCCATCTAGCACAGTTGTTCTTTCCCGCGTTCCCTCCAGCTGTCCCAGCACAATGTGTTGAGGAAGCAGCAGTAAGTAGCAGCAGCAGCAGACGCATGAGACAAGTGGGGCAGAATGAATCTTTGTCTTCCAAAGGAGCTTGGAGAAAAGGGCCGGAGAGGCAGACTCACGGCTTTCAAGCAGGCCTTGTATGGGCAGGAAACGGATGTCCCGTTTCTTGGTAATTTGAATATTTTTGGTATTTGGGAAGAGAGAGACTGAATTCCAGGATCTGGTCTCAGGAATAACGCACATTTCCTTCTGATGATCTGCCAGGGTAAAGAGTGTCCTATGGCTTTACCTGCTTCTGGATGAGATGAAAATCCTTGCCATAGCTGTGAAAAGCCTTCTGGAAGGACTCCTCCTCCTCAGGTGTCCATCTATCAGAGCCTGGCAATAAAAAGCAGCAGGCAAATTGATCCCTGTAGCCACTCACAGTAGAACCCACTGGCCGCCAAAAGGAATCCACTGGCGCCATCCATCCTATCCTTCACCTGTGTACATGTGTGGTCCCTCAGAAAGCAAGGAAGACACGAGCAGGCATTGCCCAGGGCAGAAAGCACGGAAAACAAGTAAAGCTGAAGGACTAGACGCTGCTGCTTTGCCCGCCCCCAGAGAAGACGAGACCTTGTGCCGGTTTTACTCGTTTCAGCCTAAACGCTTGGCGTGGCAATGAAGGGGACGGCAGCAGGTGTCAGTGAAGGAACAAGCTCTGCTTTGTTGCTTACCTGCGTAATGGTAATCAGCCAAGGGATGGCCTTGAGGTGTGGCAGGCCCCCCTGAGAGCAGCATCTCCAGAGCCTCCTGCAAGATCAAAGGGGAAAAGGCTTTAGCTGCCCCACCACATGGAAAGGAACCAAAGAAAGGTCAAGGCTGCCTTTCAGCTACTTTGCCTCTTGAGGCATTCAGTCCACTGGATGGCATCTGGGTCAGACACGGTTACTTGCTGCCAATGCCTCGATTTTGCCGCCCAACCCTTTGATCGTGCCCCCCAAGAGTGGCATGTGGCTCACCAGCTCCCTGATTTTGCTCCTCCCGCACCCAGAACTGCCTCAGCTTGCTGAGGCTTCTGGAAATTTCCCCTCAGTGCAGCCCAAAATGTCTTTGAGAGCACAGGTGCCCAGGAGATGTGCAAAGTACCAGGCTGCGGCACCCTGCGCCGGTGCCTCCAGGAGAGATGTTCTCCCTGCTCGAGCCATTTGGGCTCAGCCCTGGCACCAGTGGAGGAGACCGAGCAGGCAGCAAGTGCTCGGCTTCCTGCAGTGAACTGCCTTCTTGCAAGAGCAGCCAGGAAAGGCTGTCGCGCTGGCCGGGCCTTATTCATTGTTCCCTGTGCGCTCTTCTGTGCGCCCAAGCAGCCGCTTCTTACCGGAACGCTGCCGCGTGCCTGGTGCAGGCAGTGCAGGGCGCGCTCCAGGTTAGCTGCTGCCCTGGGAAGGCCACGGGAGCTGGCCATGTCCAACAGTTCTCTCACTGCAAGCACAAGGAAAACCCGCCGAGAGTCAGGCTTGAGCCAAGAAAGGGGAAAGCTTGACATACAAGGGAGAAGGAAAGCACAGGAGCTAAAGACAGCAGGTTGGAGAGCATGGAAAGGCTAGCAAAGAAAGAAAGAAAGAAAGAAAGAAAGAAAGAAAGAAAGAAAGGGGCAGCTGAACCAGGGGCCTGCACAATGCTGGCTCTCCCTCCAAAGCAGCTTTTGTAAACGGAGGACGGCGGGGCCCATCTCCCTTCTTCGGGTGGCAAACGTCCCTGACCAACGTGGAGAGCAGGAAAGTTGTTCTTTGTCCTGCTCTGCTGCACAAGCAGAGCATTCTCCTTGCCTCTAACACGGACACGCGGGAAGATGGGCGAGACAAGGAGAGAAGCAGAGCGTGCCAAAAGCTGCCTTTTTGGCAAAACGGGAGCGTTTTACACCCCCAAATATCTCAGGGCTGGAAGGAAAGCTTGACAGCTACCTCTGTCAGGTTTGTCCATGTCAGAGTCATCTTCCCCCCAGGGCTTCCAGACCAGGGATGCAGGCTCTTCATCGTCGCTTGGTGCTCTGCTCTGCAGCTCGGGGAGCTCGGCCTGAAAGTCACTGCCAACGTTGATGCGTCTAAAAGAAAGAAGGAAGGGGAGGTAAGAGAGGCAAGTGCTCAGGAGACACGTCCCCGTGGACCCACGGACTTGGGCCAATCCCACCCCGACACTGAAATCGCAGCTGTGCTCCTCGCCATGGCTCAAGTTTGCCGTCCTGTAATGCCTATGCCAAAACTCACGGCCGAAGGTGGGCTCTTGCTTTCCTTTTCATTGTGCCTCTCCTTTCCGCCTGGAAGAGACAAAAAGGATGCTGCAGATAAAAATGCTTCTGCCCACAGGTGTCCGTCGCCTTCCTTCTCATGCTCATGCTGGCCAACCAGAAAATCCTCTGTCCCAGCTGGCCTCAGTTGGGTGGAATTGCAAGTGGCAAAGAAGAAACTCTAGCAAGACATTAAAACATAATGTGCCTGCAACTGATGAAAGTGTGCAGGTATATAAGGATGGCTGAAAGCTGACTGTTTTCTGTAGGTGAAAGGCAGTCTTGGAAGGGAAGCCCGTGCAACTGCTTGCATGCCCTGAACACCAGGGATCACAGAGGAGAAGTCCCATCTTTCTGGTTCCTAAAGCTTTGCAGGAGGGCTGAGCAGAGCCAGGGCCCAACAGGATTTGTTGACACTGAAGCCCTGAAGTGCTCAGTAATGACCAGATAGTTTGGGGGTCAGCACAGCATAGTTTTAGGACTTCCGTGGCTCCCAAGAGCTTTTATGCGGGTCAGCAGTGGACGAGAATGTGGAACTGCCCTGTGACTGCTCTCTACGTCCTCTAGGGAAAGGTCTGTGTTTCAGCTGGAGAAGCTGGACGCCTCTTTCGTGCGTCAACTCATCTTGGGAAAATGACCACAGGCCAGGTGTGTCATGGTTGGTGAGACAGCCAGCTGGAGCCTCCTGCCTTTCTCTTAGTGGTTTGAGGACAACGGGGCATTTCCTTACCTTGGACGGTCCCAAAGTGCTGTGGGGATGCCTGGCGGCGGACAAGGAGATGAGGATGTGGGTCCAGAGGCCAGCTGTGGCGCTGAGGCCAGGAGGTGTCTGCTCAGGGACAGCCCAGGAGCAGATGGTGCAGCTGCTGCTCCACCGCTGGTGCACCAGTGTTCCAGCAAGGGCCGCAGGAGTGGAAGACAACGACAGTTGCTACGGGAACAGCCCAACATTCCATGCAGAACCCCAGGGCACCCAGGGGACGCAAACAGGGATGGGCCAGCTTTGCCTCTTCTGCTGCTTCTGGTGCAAGCTTGCTCCGAGCACCTTCCCGTTGGGGCATTTCTCGTCAGTCCTCTGGACGGGGCAAAGCAGCGCAGGGACAGCTCTGGGTCTTCTTCTCTGTGCTTGTCTGGAAGGCGCCTGCAGCTGCAGCTGCGCAGGAGCCTGGCTCTGTCAGAGGAGCCCGACCGCATTGGCTGCACTGGAGAAGCAGAAGCACTCGTGCTGCTGGCTCTCCTGCGGCTCGCAGGGGAGCAAGAGACTGCAAGGTGTCCCGTGGAGAGCCAAGTGCAAAGCTTTCTCTGCCAGTGGAGGCATCCATCCTGCCCCTTTCTAAATTGTCTGCTGCCTAATAAAGTGGCTTGGTGTTTTCCCTCCTTTGGACTGCTGAGCTGGTCTCTCGCCTCAACACTCATTCCTTGAAACCGGGACAAACAGGATGTTTTCCAGGGCAATTGGTGGGGACAGCCCACCAGCAAATAAATCCTTAGCAAAGAGCTCATGCAGAATTGCTCGGCCTTTCTTCCAGCTCCCTTGAAGGAGCCAGATGTTGGTCTCAAAAGCCTGGGGGATTCGTCTAGGAGGCGGACAGTAACAGAATTACTTTTTCACACCAACAGCCTTCCCATTATTTTAGTACGGAGGTCCCAGATATGGCAAAACCCAGCGGGTTTTCCTGCTCTCCTGCCTGATGTTAAGCTAAAGCAAATGTTGCTTCCCTAGCAGGGTGCTTGTTACAGACACACACACACACACACACACACACACACACACACACACACACACACACACGCAGCCAGCCACCGGCAAAGGGAGGGGGAGGCTGTAACAAGGTCCCCTGCAAAGCAGATACTTTGTAGGCTCCAAATCCCGCCTGCACCTGCTCCATCAGAAAAGGGCCATGTTGTCCCTTGTGTCAGTGTCCCGGAGGCAGCCTGGGAATTGCCCCGGCCCGTCCCTGGCCGCACCTCCATCCTCCCCAGCCCCGGCTCCCAAAGCTTTGGCAGGCAGTGCCATTTACTGGGCCACATAAAGGAGGGACTTGGAGGCTTCTTTGGTGCAAATAGCAAAGCTGTGAGAAGTGAGAGGAGAATGTTCACAGCCGCTTTGCTTCAGCTAAGGAGGTTGGTGGAGCCCCAGAGCGGGCCGCCGATCCTTGAAAGAGAAGCTGAAACGCAACTACTCATTTCTTTGTAGTGCATGTGCTGGTTGTTAACGTTCCAGAATCGGAGAGGTTAGAAAAGTCCTGCAAGGTGCTCAAGCCCATCTGTCCAGCAAAACTGAACAAAGCTTTGTTGCTGGGTGACAGAAGGCACTAAAAGGCGCAGCTTTGATCCCTCCGCGCATCATGAGACAAGGCCAGTCCTTCAGACCCGATTCATTGAATTCAACAAAGGCTCCCTTTCCACTCCCAGCTGAGATTTTTAGGAATCAAAGGATGCAAGCCCACCGTTAGTCCACTGGCAGTAATGGGGACACACCTGTGTAAGTCCTGCCAGCTGAGCAAGGGGCCGTGCCTGCGGGAGGAGGCACGTGCCCACATTCTTGTCTCGGGGCAGATGCTTGGGCTTGCAGCACCAAAGAAATGCAACAAACATTGAGCCGTTTCAGACAGACAAAAAAAGACAAAATGCAACAAACTTTGGTTTAATGAACAAGACAGCTTTTGTCTTAACAGAGGCAAAATGACGAAAGAGGGAGCATAGCCAATAACACCAAATCTCTTACATTGACTGATAAATCTAACTACTAACAATTGCTACTAACTACTAACAAGTTTTTTACTAATACTAATGCATCTTAGCTCGTCAAGAGAGAAATGCCTATCTAGTAAACTACACAGAAGAATTAACAGCCCTAAAACTTCAGGAACTATCTTATCTCTATCTAGTCCTCTTGACAGCTGACTCTTGCTAGCCCTGCCAGCCAGCTCGTAGCTGCAGGGCTAATTTGGTCTTTTCTTCTTAGCGAGAGCCTCTGCTTCCTTCCGTGGGTGATGTCTTCTCCTGTGCGCGTTCCTTTCCTTCACGGTTGCAAACACCCTGGAAGGCAGGAAACAAAGCATCCACTCTCAATTCAACACACACCATTAAACCAAGCTCCCAGTTCTCTGTTGCTCCATATGAATGTCAGTCTTCTCAGGCTGCGACACCTTTGTAACTTGATCAGCACCCTGACTGTTTCTTGTTTCAGTTCCTTGCAATTTTGTCCTCTTTTTGCTTCATCCTACTTTGAATTCCAGCAGCACCACCCAAGCAAGCTTTGGTGTGCCTATTCCCACTTGTAAGAATTGTGCCTTGCTGGGGCGCGGCAAGGCTTCCGTCCAAATGCTGGGGTTTAACTGAGCTCTTTGCGTTTCAAGTGGGCTGTAACGTTGACCACGGCCGCCAGGGGCCATCCCCCAAGTGGCCTCGGCTTGCCCTGTGCTGCCTTTGGAAAGGGTCAGCCCGTTTTGGTGCAAAGGGCCAGGCTCTGAGCAGAAAGAGGGAGAAGTTGCGTACCGTCGGCACTGCCCGCACGGGAAGGGGCATCCCGCCGAAGGGGCCGGCTGGGGCGGTTGGCAGCAGGGACACTCGGCGTTGCGGGCCCTCCTGCGGCTTCTCTTCCCTGTGTCCCCATGCTCCTTTCTGGGAGGGCTTTTGCTGCTCTTTGCTTCGCCCACACTCTGGAAATCAAAGAATCCTTCTCAGTTTCTCCTTCTTCTCACAAAGCTGGAAATCAGAGCGTCCAGCGCAAAAATCTCTTGGCCTAAGCAAATTCCTCCAAACCCTGAAGAGCTGAGAAAATGCCTGCCTTGGGCGGTGGGCTGTGGCGGGGTGCAACACAGCCCCTTGGAGGAAGAAAAGAAAAAAACACCTCCTTTCTAGTGCCCAGAGGGAGGGGATTCATGTGGGTATCTGTAGTTCTATGTTTCTTATTTACACCTCTCTGCCTCCTATCTCTTTGTCTCTATTTTCCCTCCACGAATGCCTAGGGAAAGGGTTTTAAATTCAGTCCGGTTAGTGAAGACACGTGGCTACCCGGTTTCTACTACCCAAAATGATCTCTTTCTCTGTCAACCAAATATCCGGTTTGCCGGTAAGGAAAGTCTGAGCGGAGACACAGCACCGGCAGGTCCTTTCTGGCCGGAAGGCTGGGATGCTAGAGAAGATGCCTGAAAATGTGCAGCATCTCCGTCAAAGCAGGCAGGATTGGGGATGTTAACAAGGGGGCAGGGGGGGTGGGGGTGAATTTGAGGACCAGATTGGAATCAGCGAGGGTGCCAGCCCTTGAGAAACCAGTCTAGAGAGCATGCAAGCCCAATTTGGTGAAGGTACTGCTTTGCTGGGTCAAAGTTGTGCTCCAGAACTGCCTGTTTCAGAGCAGCAGCCCAATGAAGCTCTGGGCAGCATCTGCTGTGCCTTTCCCGGGGCACGGGACGATGTGATGCTGGCAGAGCGGTGGCTCGCATGGCTCGCCGGCGGGTTTTGTCCCCCCTTCTCCCTCTCGCTTGACCCTCCTGCTTGTCTTGGATGTCCTCCCACTGACCTGAGCAAGAGTGCTGTCAAGTTTGTGTTCTTTTTTCCAGGAGTAGTAGTACTCCACACACTGTGCCACAGTCTTGCTCTGAACCTGTTGAGAAGAGAAAAAGAAGGAATCTGAAATGGCCGTGGTGCAGGGTGCGTTGGAGTAAAAGCAGAGTATGGGGTAAAGTAGCAAGTAAAATCATGGAGCAAATTGAGTAGGGCATAAAATGCAGGAACTAGGGAATAGAAGAGGCGTTATGCCACGTAGAAAGCCGTGTCTTGTGCTACGTAACGGATAAGAGATGTAATGCACAGATCACCAACAAATCCATCTAGCACAGTTGTTCTTTCCCGCGTTCCCTCCAGCTGTCCCAGCACAATGTGTTGAGGAAGCAGCAGTAAGTAGCAGCAGCAGCAGACGCATGAGACAAGTGGGGCAGAATGAATCTTTGTCTTCCAAAGGAGCTTGGAGAAAAGGGCCGGAGAGGCAGACTCACGGCTTTCAAGCAGGCCTTGTATGGGCAGGAAACGGATGTCCCGTTTCTTGGTAATTTGAATATTTTTGGTATTTGGGAAGAGAGAGACTGAATTCCAGGATCTGGTCCCAGGAATAACGCACATTTCCTTCTGATGATCTGCCAGGGTAAAGAGTGTCCTATGGCTTTACCTGCTTCTGGATGAGATGAAAATCCTTGCCATAGCTGTGAAAAGCCTTCTGGAAGGACTCCTCCTCCTCAGGTGTCCATCTATCAGAGCCTGGCAATAAAAAGCAGCAGGCAAATTGATCCCTGTAGCCACTCACAGTAGAACCCACTGGCCGCCAAAAGGAATCCACTGGCGCCATCCATCCTATCCTTCACCTGTGTACATGTGTGGTCCCTCAGAAAGCAAGGAAGACACGAGCAGGCATTGCCCAGGGCAGAAAGCACGGAAAACAAGTAAAGCTGAAGGACTAGACGCTGCTGCTTTGCCCGCCCCCAGAGAAGACGAGACCTTGTGCCGGTTTTACTCGTTTCAGCCTAAACGCTTGGCGTGGCAATGATGGGGACGGCAGCAGGTGTCAGTGAAGGAACAAGCTCTGCTTTGTTGCTTACCTGCGTAATGGTAATCAGCCAAGGGATGGCCTTGAGGTGTGGCAGGCCCCCCTGAGAGCAGCATCTCCAGAGTCTCCTGCAAGATCAAAGGGGAAAAGGCTTTAGCTGCCCCACCACATGGAAAGGAACCAAAGAAAGGTCAAGGCTGCCTTTCAGCTACTTTGCCTCTTGAGGCATTCAGTCCACTGGATGGCATCTGGGTCAGACACGGTTACTTGCTGCCAATGCCTCGATTTTGCCGCCCAACCCTTTGATCGTGCTCCCCAAGAGTGGCATGTGGCTCACCAGCTCCCTGATTTTGCTCCTCCCGCACCCAGAACTGCCTCAGCTTGCTGAGGCTTCTGGAAATTTCCCCTCAGTGCAGCCCAAAATGTCTTTGAGAGCACAGGTGCCCAGGAGATGTGCAAGGTACCAGGCTGCGGCACCCTGCGCCGGTGCCTCCAGGAGAGATGTTCTCCCTGCTCGAGCCATTTGGGCTCAGCCCTGGCACCAGTGGAGGAGACCGAGCAGGCAGCAAGTGCTCGGCTTCCTGCAGTGAACTGCCTTCTTGCAAGAGCAGCCAGGAAAGGCTGTTGCGCTGGCCGGGCCTTATTCATTGTTCCCTGTGCGCTCTTCTGTACGCCCAAGCAGCCGCTTCTTACCGGAACGCTGCCGCGTGCCTGGTGCAGGCAGTGCAGGGCGCGCTCCAGGTTAGCTGCTGCCCTGGGAAGGCCACGGGAGCTGGCCATGTCCAACAGTTCTCTCACTGCAAGCACAAGGAAAACCCGCCGAGAGTCAGGCTTGAGCCAAGAAAGGGGAAAGCTTGAGATACAAGGGAGAAGGAAAGCACAGGAGCTAAAGACAGCAGGTTGGAGAGCATGGAAAGGCTAGCAAAGAAAGAAAGAAAGAAAGAAAGAAAGAAAGAAAGAAAGAAAGGGGCAGCTGAACCAGGGGCCTGCACAATGCTGGCTCTCCCTCCAAAGCAGCTTTTGTAAACGGAGGACGGCGGGGCCCATCTCCCTTCTTCGGGTGGCAAACGTCCCTGACCAACGTGGAGAGCAGGAAAGTTGTTCTTTGTCCTGCTCTGCTGCACAAGCAGAGCATTCTCCTTGCCTCTAACACGGCCACGCGGGAAGATGGGCGAGACAAGGAGAGAAGCAGAGCGTGCCAAAAGCTGCCTTTTTGGCAAAACGGGAGCGTTTTACACCCCCAAATACCTCAGGGCTGGAAGGAAAGCTTGACAGCTACCTCTGTCAGGTTTGTCCATGTCAGAGTCATCTTCCCCCCAGGGCTTCCAGACCAGGGATGCAGGCTCTTCATCGTCGCTTGGTGCTCTGCTCTGCAGCTCGGGGAGCTCAGCCTGAAAGTCACTGCCAACGTTGATGCGTCTAAAAGAAAGAAGGAAGGGGAGGTAAGAGAGGCAAGTGCTCAGGAGACACGTCCCCGTGGACCCACGGGCTTGGGCCAATCCCACCCCGACACTGAAATCGCAGCTGTGCTCCTCGCCATGGCTCAAGTTTGCCGTCCTGTAATGCCTATGCCAAAACTCACGGCCGAAGGTGGGCTCTTGCTTTCCTTTTCATTGTGCCTCTCCTTTCCGCCTGGAAGAGACAAAAAGGATGCTGCAGATAAAAATGCTTCTGCCCACAGGTGTCCGTCGCCTTCCTTCTCATGCTCATGCTGGCCAACCAGAAAATCCTCTGTCCCAGCTGGCCTCAGTTGGGTGGAATTGCAAGTGGCAAAGAAGAAACTCTAGCAAGACATTAAAACATAATGTGCCTGCAACTGATGAAAGTGTGCAGGTATATAAGGATGGCTGAAAGCTGACTGTTTTCTGTAGGTGAAAGGCAGTCTTGGAAGGGAAGCCCGTGCAACTGCTTGCATGCCCTGAACACCAGGGATCACAGAGGAGAAGTCCCATCTTTCTGGTTCCTAAAGCTTTGCAGGAGGGCTGAGCAGAGCCAGGGCCCAACAGGATTTGTTGACACTGAAGCCCTGAAGTGCTCAGTAATGACCAGATAGTTTGGGGGTCAGCACAGCATAGTTTTAGGACTTCCGTGGCTCCCAAGAGCTTTTATGCGGGTCATCAGTGGACGAGAATGTGGAACTGCCCCGTGACTGCTCTCTACGTCCTCTAGGGAAAGGTCTGTGTTTCAGCTGGAGAAGCTGGACGCCTCTTTCATGCGTCAACTCATCTTGGGAAAATGGCCACAGGCCAGGTGTGTCATGGTTGGTGAGACAGCCAGCTGGAGCCTCCTGCCTTTCTCTTAGTGGTTTGAGGACAACGGGGCATTTCCTTACTTTGGACAGTCCCAAAGTGCTGTGGGGATGCCTGGCGGCGGACAAGGAGATGAGGATGTGGGTCCAGAGGCCAGCTGTGGCGCTGAGGCCAGGAGGTGTCTGCTCAGGGACAGCCCAGGAGCAGATGGTGCAGCTGCTGCTCCACCGCTGGTGCACCAGTGTTCCAGCAAGGGCCGCAGGAGTGGAAGACAACGACAGTTGCTACGGGAACAGCCCAACATTCCATGCAGAACCCCAGGGCACCCAGGGGACGCAAACAGGGATGGGCCAGCTTTGCCTCTTCTGCTGCTTCTGGTGCAAGCTTGCTCCGAGCACCTTCCCGTTGGGGCATTTCTCGTCAGTCCTCTGGACGGGGCAAAGCAGCGCAGGGACAGCTCTGGGTCTCCTTCTCTGTGCTTGTCTGGAAGGCGCCTGCAGCTGCAGCTGCGCAGGAGCCTGGCTCTGTCAGAGGAGCCCGACCGCATTGGCTGCACTGGAGAAGCAGAAGCACTCGTGCTGCTGGCTCTCCTGCGGCTCGCAGGGGAGCAAGAGACTGCAAGGTGTCCCGTGGAGAGCCAAGTGCAAAGCTTTCTCTGCCAGTGGAGGCATCCATCCTGCCCCTTTCTAAATTGTCTGCTGCCTAATAAAGTGGCTTGGTGTTTTCCCTCCTTCGGGCTGCTGAGCTGGTCTCTCGCCTCAACACTCATTCCTTGAAACCGGGACAAACAGGATGTTTTCCAGGGCAATTGGTGGGGACAGCCCACCAGCAAATAAATCCTTAGCAAAGAGCTCATGCAGAATTGCTCGGCCTTTCTTCCAGCTCCCTTGAAGGAGCCAGATGTTGGTCTCAAAAGCCTGGGGGATTCGTCTAGGAGGCAGACAGTAACAGAATTACTTTTTCACACCAACAGCCTTCCCATTATTTTAGTACGGAGGTCCCAGATATGGCAAAACCCAGCGGGTTTTCCTGCTCTCCTGCCTGCTGTTAAGCTAAAGCAAATGTTGCTTCCGTAGCAGGGGGCTTGTTACAGACACACACACACGCAGCCAGCCACCGGCAAAGGGAGGGGGAGGCTGTAACAAGTTCCCCTGCAAAGCAGATACTTTGTAGGCTCCAAATCCCGCCTGCACCTGCTCCATCAGAAAAGGGCCATGTTGTCCCTTGTGTCAGTGTCCCGGAGGCAGCCTGGGAATTGCCCCGACCCGTCCCTGGCCGCACCTCCATCCTCCCCAGCCCCGGCTCCCAAAGCTTTGGCAGGCAGTGCCATTTACTGGGCCACATAAAGGAGGGACTTGGAGGCTTCTTTGGTGCAAATAGCAAAGCTGTGAGAAGTGAGAGGAGAATGTTCACAGCCGCTTTGCTTCAGCTAAGGAGGTTGGTGGAGCCCCAGAGCGGGCCGCCGATCCTTGAAAGAGAAGCTGAAACGCAACTACTCATTTCTTTGTAGTGCATGTGCTGGTTGTTAACGTTCCAGAATCGGAGAGGTTAGAAAAGTCCTGCAAGGTGCTCAAGCCCATCTGTCCAGCAAAACTGAACAAAGCTTTGTTGCTGGGTGACAGAAGGCACTAAAAGGCGCAGCTTTGATCCCTCCGCGCATCATGAGACAAGGCCAGTCCTTTAGACCCGATTCATTGAATTCAACAAAGGCTCCCTTTCCACTCCCAGCTGAGATTTTTAGGAATCAAAGGATGCAAGCCCACCGTTAGTCCACTGGCAGTAATGGGGACACACCTGTGTAAGTCCCGCCAGCTGAGCAAGGGGCCGTGCCTGCGGGAGGAGGCACGTGCCCACATTCTTGTCTCGGGGCAGATGCTTGGGCTTGCAGCACCAAAGAAATGCAACGAACATTGAGCCGTTTCAGACAGACAAAAAAAAGACAAAATGCAACAAACTTTGGTTTAATGAACAAGACAGCTTTTGTCTTAACAAAGGCAAAATGACGAAAGAGGGAGCATAGCCAATAACACCAAATCTCTTACATTGACTGATAAATCTAACTACTAACAATTGCTACTAACTACTAACAAGTTTTTTACTAATACTAATGCATCTTAGCTCGTCAAGAGAGAAATGCCTATCTAGTAAACTACACAGAAGAATTAACAGCCCTAAAACTTCAGGAACTATCTTATCTCTATCTAGTCCTCTTGACGGCTGACTCTTGCTAGCCCTGCCAGCCAGCTCGTAGCTGCAGGGCTAATTTGGTCTTTTCTTCTTAGCGAGAGCCTCTGCTTCCTTCCGTGGGCGATGTCTTCTCCTGTGCGCGTTCCTTTCCTTCACGGTTGCAAACACCCTGGAAGGCAGGAAACAAAGCATCCACTGTCAATTCAACACACACCATTAAACCAAGCTCCCAGTTCTCTGTTGCTCTATATGAATGTCAGTCTTCTCAGGCTGCGACACCTTTGTAAGTTGATCAGCACCTGACCGTTTCTTGTTTCAGTTCCTTGCAATTTTGTCCTCTTTTTGCTTCATCCTACTTTGAATTCCAGCAGCACCACCCAAGCAAGCTTTGGTGTGCCTATTCCCACTTGTAAGAATTGTGCCTTGCTGGGGCGCGGCAAGGCTTCCGTCCAAATGCTGGGGTTTAACTGAGCTCTTTGCGTTTCAAGTGGGCTGTAACGTTGACCACGGCCGCCAGGGGCCATCCCCCAAGTGGCCTCGGCTTGCCCTGTGCTGCCTTTGGAAAGGGTCAGCCCGTTTTGGTGCAAAGGGCCAGGCTCTGAGCAGAAAGAGGGAGAAGTTGCGTACCGTCGGCACTGCCCGCACGGGAAGGGGCCTCCCGCCGAAGGGGCCGGCTGGGGCGGTTGGCAGCAGGGACACTCGGCGTTGCGGGCCCTCCTGCGGCTTCTCTTCCCTGTGTCCCCATGCTCCTTTCTGGGAGGGCTTTTGCTGCTCTTTGCTTCGCCCACACTCTGGAAATCAAAGAATCCTTCTCAGTTTCTCCTTCTTCTCACAAAGCTGGAAATCAGAGCGTCCAGCGCAAAAATCTCTTGGCCTAAGCAAATTCCTCCAAACCATCAAGAGCTGAGAAAATGCCTGCCTTGGGCGGTGGGCTGTGGCGGGGTGCCAACACAGCCCCTTGGAGGAAGAAAAGAAAAAAACACCTCCTTTCTAGTGCCCAGAGGGAGGGGATTCATGTGGGTATCTGTAGTTCTATGTTTCTTATTTACACCTCTCTGCCTCCTATCTCTTTGTCTCTATTTTCTCTCCACGAATGCCTAGGGAAAGGGTTTTAAATTCAGTCCGGTTAGTGAAGACACGTGGCTACCCCGTTTCTACTACCCAAAATGATCTCTTTCTCTGTCAACCAAATTCCGGTTTGCCGGTAAGGAAAGTCTGAGCGGAGACACAGCACCGGCAGGTCCTTTCTGGCCGGAAGGCTGGGATGCTAGAGAAGATGCCTGAAAATGTGCAGCATCTCCGTCAAGGCAGGCAGGATTGGTGGTGTTAGCAAGGGGGCGGGGGGAGGGTTGGGGGGAATTTGAGGACCAGATTGGAATCAGCGAGGGTGCCAGCCCTTGAGAAACCAGTCTAGAGAGCATGCAAGCCCATTTTGGTGAAGGTACTGCTTTGTTGGGTCAAAGTTGTGCTCCAGAACTGCCTGTTTCAGAGCAGCAGCCCAATGAAGCTCTGGGCAGCATCTGCTGTGCCTTTCCCGGGGCACGGGACGATGTGATGCTGGCAGAGCGGTGGCTCGCATGGCTCGCCGGCGGGTTTTGTCCCCCCTTCTCCCTCTCGCTTGACCCTCCTGCTTGTCTTGGATGTCCTCCCACTGACCTGAGCAAGAGTGCTGTCAAGTTTGTGTTCTTTTTTCCAGGAGTAGTAGTACTCCACACACTGTGCCACAGTCTTGCTCTGAACCTGTTGAGAAGAGAAAAAGAAGGAATCTGAAATGGCCGTGGTGCAGGGTGCGTTGGAGTAAAAGCAGAGTATGGGGTAAAGTAGCAAGTAAAATCATGGAGCAAATTGAGTAGGGCATAAAATGCAGGAACTAGGGAATAGAAGAGGCGTTATGCCACGTAGAAAGCCGTGTCTTGTGCTACGTAACGGATAAGAGATGTAATGCACAGATCACCAACAAATCCATCTAGCACAGTTGTTCTTTCCCGCGTTCCCTCCAGCTGTCCCAGCACAATGTGTTGAGGAAGCAGCAGTAAGTAGCAGCAGCAGCAGACGCATGAGACAAGTGGGGCAGAATGAATCTTTGTCTTCCAAAGGAGCTTGGAGAAAAGGGCCGGAGAGGCAGACTCACAGCTTTCAAGCAGGCCTTGTATGGGCAGGAAACGGATGTCCCGTTTCTTGGTAATTTGAATATTTTTGGTATTTGGGAAGAGAGAGACTGAATTCCAGGATCTGGTCCCAGGAATAACGCACATTTCCTTCTGATGATCTGCCAGGGTAAAGAGTGTCCTATGGCTTTACCTGCTTCTGGATGAGATGAAAATCCTTGCCATAGCTGTGAAAAGCCTTCTGGAAGGACTCCTCCTCCTCAGGTGTCCATCTATCAGAGCCTGGCAATAAAAAGCAGCAGGCAAATTGATCCCTGTAGCCACTCGGAGTAGAACCCACTGGCCGCCAAAAGGAATCCACTGGCGCCATCCATCCTATCCTTCACCTGTGTACATGTGTGGTCCCTCAGAAAGCAAGGAAGACACGAGCAGGCATTGCCCAGGGCAGAAAGCATGGAAAACAAGTAAAGCTGAAGGACTAGACGCTGCTGCTTTGCCCGCCCCCAGAGAAGACGAGACCTTGTGCTGGTTTTACTCGTTTCAGCCTAAACGCTTGGCGTGGCAATGAAGGGGACGGCAGCAGGTGTCAGTGAAGGAACAAGCTCTGCTTTGTTGCTTACCTGCGTAATGGTAATCAGCCAAGGGATGGCCTTGAGGTGTGGCAGGCCCCCCTGAGAGCAGCATCTCCAGAGCCTCCTGCAAGATCAAAGGGGAAAAGGCTTTAGCTGCCCCACCACATGGAAAGGAACCAAAGAAAGGTCAAGGCTGCCTTTCAGCTACTTTGCCTCTTGAGGCATTCAGTCCACTGGATGGCATCTGGGTCAGACACGGTTACTTGCTGCCAATGCCTCGATTTTGCCGCCCAACCCTTTGATCGTGCCCCCCAAGAGTGGCATGTGGCTCACCAGCTCCCTGATTTTGCTCCTCCCGCACCCAGAACTGCCTCAGCTTGCTGAGGCTTCTGGAAATTTCCCCTCAGTGCAGCCCAAAATGTCTTTGAGAGCACAGGTGCCCAGGAGATGTGCAAAGTACCAGGCTGCGGCACCCTGCGCCGGTGCCTCCAGGAGAGATGTTCTCCCTGCTCGAGCCATTTGGGCTCAGCCCTGGCACCAGTGGAGGAGACCGAGCAGGCAGCAAGTGCTCGGCTTCCTGCAGTGAACTGCCTTCTTGCAAGAGCAGCCAGGAAAGGCTGTCGCGCTGGCCGGGCCTTATTCATTGTTCCCTGTGCGCTCTTCTGTGCGCCCAAGCAGCCGCTTCTTACCGGAACGCTGCCGCGTGCCTGGTGCAGGCAGTGCAGGGCGCGCTCCAGGTTAGCTGCTGCCCTGGGAAGGCCACGGGAGCTGGCCATGTCCAACAGTTCTCTCACTGCAAGCACAAGGAAAACCCGCCGAGAGTCAGGCTTGAGCCAAGAAAGGGGAAAGCTTGACATACAAGGGAGAAGGAAAGCACAGGAGCTAAAGACAGCAGGTTGGAGAGCATGGAAAGGCTAGCAAAGAAAGAAAGAAAGAAAGAAAGAAAGAAAGAAAGAAAGAAAGGGGCAGCTGAACCAGGGGCCTGCACAATGCTGGCTCTCCCTCCAAAGCAGCTTTTGTAAACGGAGGACGGCGGGGCCCATCTCCCTTCTTCGGGTGGCAAACGTCCCTGACCAACGTGGAGAGCAGGAAAGTTGTTCTTTGTCCTGCTCTGCTGCACAAGCAGAGCATTCTCCTTGCCTCTAACACGGACACGCGGGAAGATGGGCGAGACAAGGAGAGAAGCAGAGCGTGCCAAAAGCTGCCTTTTTGGCAAAACGGGAGCGTTTTACACCCCCAAATATCTCAGGGCTGGAAGGAAAGCTTGACAGCTACCTCTGTCAGGTTTGTCCATGTCAGAGTCATCTTCCCCCCAGGGCTTCCAGACCAGGGATGCAGGCTCTTCATCGTCGCTTGGTGCTCTGCTCTGCAGCTCGGGGAGCTCGGCCTGAAAGTCACTGCCAACGTTGATGCGTCTAAAAGAAAGAAGGAAGGGGAGGTAAGAGAGGCAAGTGCTCAGGAGACACGTCCCCGTGGACCCACGGGCTTGGGCCAATCCCACCCCGACACTGAAATCGCAGCTGTGCTCCTCGCCATGGCTCAAGTTTGCCGTCCTGTAATGCCTATGCCAAAACTCACGGCCGAAGGTGGGCTCTTGCTTTCCTTTTCATTGTGCCTCTCCTTTCCGCCTGGAAGAGACAAAAAGGATGCTGCAGATAAAAATGCTTCTGCCCACAGGTGTCCGTCGCCTTCCTTCTCATGCTCATGCTGGCCAACCAGAAAATCCTCTGTCCCAGCTGGCCTCAGTTGGGTGGAATTGCAAGTGGCAAAGAAGAAACTCTAGCAAGACATTAAAACATAATGTGCCTGCAACTGATGAAAGTGTGCAGGTATATAAGGATGGCTGAAAGCTGACTGTTTTCTGTAGGTGAAAGGCAGTCTTGGAAGGGAAGCCCGTGCAACTGCTTGCATGCCCTGAACACCAGGGATCACAGAGGAGAAGTCCCATCTTTCTGGTTCCTAAAGCTTTGCAGGAGGGCTGAGCAGAGCCAGGGCCCAACAGGATTTGTTGACACTGAAGCCCTGAAGTGCTCAGTAATGACCAGATAGTTTGGGGGTCAGCACAGCATAGTTTTAGGACTTCCGTGGCTCCCAAGAGCTTTTATGCGGGTCAGCAGTGGACGAGAATGTGGAACTGCCCTGTGACTGCTCTCTACGTCCTCTAGGGAAAGGTCTGTGTTTCAGCTGGAGAAGCTGGACGCCTCTTTCGTGCGTCAACTCATCTTGGGAAAATGACCACAGGCCAGGTGTGTCATGGTTGGTGAGACAGCCAGCTGGAGCCTCCTGCCTTTCTCTTAGTGGTTTGAGGACAACGGGGCATTTCCTTACCTTGGACGGTCCCAAAGTGCTGTGGGGATGCCTGGCGGCGGACAAGGAGATGAGGATGTGGGTCCAGAGGCCAGCTGTGGCGCTGAGGCCAGGAGGTGTCTGCTCAGGGACAGCCCAGGAGCAGATGGTGCAGCTGCTGCTCCACCGCTGGTGCACCAGTGTTCCAGCAAGGGCCGCAGGAGTGGAAGACAACGACAGTTGCTACGGGAACAGCCCAACATTCCATGCAGAACCCCAGGGCACCCAGGGGACGCAAACAGGGATGGGCCAGCTTTGCCTCTTCTGCTGCTTCTGGTGCAAGCTTGCTCCGAGCACCTTCCCGTTGGGGCATTTCTCGTCAGTCCTCTGGACGGGGCAAAGCAGCGCAGGGACAGCTCTGGGTCTTCTTCTCTGTGCTTGTCTGGAAGGCGCCTGCAGCTGCAGCTGCGCAGGAGCCTGGCTCTGTCAGAGGAGCCCGACCGCATTGGCTGCACTGGAGAAGCAGAAGCACTCGTGCTGCTGGCTCTCCTGCGGCTCGCAGGGGAGCAAGAGACTGCAAGGTGTCCCGTGGAGAGCCAAGTGCAAAGCTTTCTCTGCCAGTGGAGGCATCCATCCTGCCCCTTTCTAAATTGTCTGCTGCCTAATAAAGTGGCTTGGTGTTTTCCCTCCTTTGGACTGCTGAGCTGGTCTCTCGCCTCAACACTCATTCCTTGAAACCGGGACAAACAGGATGTTTTCCAGGGCAATTGGTGGGGACAGCCCACCAGCAAATAAATCCTTAGCAAAGAGCTCATGCAGAATTGCTCGGCCTTTCTTCCAGCTCCCTTGAAGGAGCCAGATGTTGGTCTCAAAAGCCTGGGGGATTCGTCTAGGAGGCGGACAGTAACAGAATTACTTTTTCACACCAACAGCCTTCCCATTATTTTAGTACGGAGGTCCCAGATATGGCAAAACCCAGCGGGTTTTCCTGCTCTCCTGCCTGATGTTAAGCTAAAGCAAATGTTGCTTCCCTAGCAGGGTGCTTGTTACAGACACACACACACACACACACACACACACACACACACACACGCAGCCAGCCACCGGCAAAGGGAGGGGGAGGCTGTAACAAGGTCCCCTGCAAAGCAGATACTTTGTAGGCTCCAAATCCCGCCTGCACCTGCTCCATCAGAAAAGGGCCATGTTGTCCCTTGTGTCAGTGTCCCGGAGGCAGCCTGGGAATTGCCCCGGCCCGTCCCTGGCCGCACCTCCATCCTCCCCAGCCCCGGCTCCCAAAGCTTTGGCAGGCAGTGCCATTTACTGGGCCACATAAAGGAGGGACTTGGAGGCTTCTTTGGTGCAAATAGCAAAGCTGTGAGAAGTGAGAGGAGAATGTTCACAGCCGCTTTGCTTCAGCTAAGGAGGTTGGTGGAGCCCCAGAGCGGGCCGCCGATCCTTGAAAGAGAAGCTGAAACGCAACTACTCATTTCTTTGTAGTGCATGTGCTGGTTGTTAACGTTCCAGAATCGGAGAGGTTAGAAAAGTCCTGCAAGGTGCTCAAGCCCATCTGTCCAGCAAAACTGAACAAAGCTTTGTTGCTGGGTGACAGAAGGCACTAAAAGGGGCAGCTTTGATCCCTCCGCGCATCATGAGACAAGGCCAGTCCTTCAGACCCGATTCATTGAATTCAACAAAGGCTCCCTTTCCACTCCCAGCTGAGATTTTTAGGAATCAAAGGATGCAAGCCCACCGTTAGTCCACTGGCAGTAATGGGGACACACCTGTGTAAGTCCTGCCAGCTGAGCAAGGGGCCGTGCCTGCGGGAGGAGGCACGTGCCCACATTCTTGTCTCGGGGCAGATGCTTGGGCTTGCAGCACCAAAGAAATGCAACAAACATTGAGCCGTTTCAGACAGACAAAAAAAGACAAAATGCAACAAACTTTGGTTTAATGAACAAGACAGCTTTTGTCTTAACAGAGGCAAAATGACGAAAGAGGGAGCATAGCCAATAACACCAAATCTCTTACATTGACTGATAAATCTAACTACTAACAATTGCTACTAACTACTAACAAGTTTTTTACTAATACTAATGCATCTTAGCTCGTCAAGAGAGAAATGCCTATCTAGTAAACTACACAGAAGAATTAACAGCCCTAAAACTTCAGGAACTATCTTATCTCTATCTAGTCCTCTTGACAGCTGACTCTTGCTAGCCCTGCCAGCCAGCTCGTAGCTGCAGGGCTAATTTGGTCTTTTCTTCTTAGCGAGAGCCTCTGCTTCCTTCCGTGGGCGATGTCTTCTCCTGTGCGCGTTCCTTTCCTTCACGGTTGCAAACACCCTGGAAGGCAGGAAACAAAGCATCCACTCTCAATTCAACACACACCATTAAACCAAGCTCCCAGTTCTCTGTTGCTCCATATGAATGTCAGTCTTCTCAGGCTGCGACACCTTTGTAACTTGATCAGCACCCTGACTGTTTCTTGTTTCAGTTCCTTGCAATTTTGTCCTCTTTTTGCTTCATCCTACTTTGAATTCCAGCAGCACCACCCAAGCAAGCTTTGGTGTGCCTATTCCCACTTGTAAGAATTGTGCCTTGCTGGGGCGCGGCAAGGCTTCCGTCCAAATGCTGGGGTTTAACTGAGCTCTTTGCGTTTCAAGTGGGCTGTAACGTTGACCACGGCCGCCAGGGGCCATCCCCCAAGTGGCCTCGGCTTGCCCTGTGCTGCCTTTGGAAAGGGTCAGCCCGTTTTGGTGCAAAGGGCCAGGCTCTGAGCAGAAAGAGGGAGAAGTTGCGTACCGTCGGCACTGCCCGCACGGGAAGGGGCATCCCGCCGAAGGGGCCGGCTGGGGCGGTTGGCAGCAGGGACACTCGGCGTTGCGGGCCCTCCTGCGGCTTCTCTTCCCTGTGTCCCCATGCTCCTTTCTGGGAGGGCTTTTGCTGCTCTTTGCTTCGCCCACACTCTGGAAATCAAAGAATCCTTCTCAGTTTCTCCTTCTTCTCACAAAGCTGGAAATCAGAGCGTCCAGCGCAAAAATCTCTTGGCCTAAGCAAATTCCTCCAAACCCTGAAGAGCTGAGAAAATGCCTGCCTTGGGCGGTGGGCTGTGGCGGGGTGCAACACAGCCCCTTGGAGGAAGAAAAGAAAAAAACACCTCCTTTCTAGTGCCCAGAGGGAGGGGATTCATGTGGGTATCTGTAGTTCTATGTTCCTTATTTACACCTCTCTGCCTCCTATCTCTTTGTCTCTATTTTCCCTCCACGAATGCCTAGGGAAAGGCATTTAAATTCAGTCCGGTTAGTGAAGACACGTGGCTACCCGGTTTCTACTACCCAAAATGATCTCTATCTCTGTGAACCAAATATCCGGTTTGCCGGTAAGGAAAGTCTGAGCGGAGACACAGCACCGGCAGGTCCTTTCTGGCCGGAAGGCTGGGATGCTAGAGAAGATGCCTGAAAATGTGCAGCATCTCCGTCAAAGCAGGCAGGATTGGGGATGTTAACAAGGGGGCGGGGGGGGTGGGGGTGAATTTGAGGACCAGATTGGAATCAGCGAGGGTGCCAGCCCTTGAGAAACCAGTCTAGAGAGCATGCAAGCCCAATTTGGTGAAGGTACTGCTTTGCTGGGTCAAAGTTGTGCTCCAGAACTGCCTGTTTCAGAGCAGCAGCCCAATGAAGCTCTGGGCAGCATCTGCTGTGCCTTTCCCGGGGCACGGGACGATGTGATGCTGGCAGAGCGGTGGCTCGCATGGCTCGCCGGCGGGTTTTGTCCCCCCTTCTCCCTCTCGCTTGACCCTCCTGCTTGTCTTGGATGTCCTCCCACTGACCTGAGCAAGAGTGCTGTCAAGTTTGTGTTCTTTTTTCCAGGAGTAGTAGTACTCCACACACTGTGCCACAGTCTTGCTCTGAACCTGTTGAGAAGAGAAAAAGAAGGAATCTCAAATGGCCGTGGTGCAGGGTGCGTTGGAGTAAAAGCAGAGTATGGGGTAAAGTAGCAAGTAAAATCATGGAGCAAATTGAGTAGGGCATAAAATGCAGGAACTAGGGAATAGAAGAGGCGTTATGCCACGTAGAAAGCCGTGTCTTGTGCTACGTAACGGATAAGAAATGTAATGCACAGATCACCAACAAATCCATCTAGCACAGTTGTTCTTTCCCGCGTTCCCTCCAGCTGTCCCAGCACAATGTGTTGAGGAAGCAGCAGTAAGTAGCAGCAGCAGCAGACGCATGAGACAAGTGGGGCAGAATGAATCTTTGTCTTCCAAAGGAGCTTGGAGAAAAGGGCCGGAGAGGCAGACTCACAGCTTTCAAGCAGGCCTTGTATGGGCAGGAAACGGATGTCCCGTTTCTTGGTAATTTGAATATTTTTGGTATTTGGGAAGAGAGAGACTGAATTCCAGGATCTGGTCCCAGGAATAACGCACATTTCCTTCTGATGATCTGCCAGGGTAAAGAGTGTCCTATGGCTTTACCTGCTTCTGGATGAGATGAAAATCCTTGCCATAGCTGTGAAAAGCCTTCTGGAAGGACTCCTCCTCCTCAGGTGTCCATCTATCAGAGCCTGGCAATAAAAAGCAGCAGGCAAATTGATCCCTGTAGCCACTCACAGTAGAACCCACTGGCCGCCAAAAGGAATCCACTGGCGCCATCCATCCTATCCTTCACCTGTGTACATGTGTGGTCCCTCAGAAAGCAAGGAAGACACGAGCAGGCATTGCCCAGGGCAGAAAGCACGGAAAACAAGTAAAGCTGAAGGACTAGACGCTGCTGCTTTGCCCGCCCCCAGAGAAGACGAGACCTTGTGCTGGTTTTACTCGTTTCAGCCTAAACGCTTGGCGTGGCAATGAAGGGGACGGCAGCAGGTGTCAGTGAAGGAACAAGCTCTGCTTTGTTGCTTACCTGCGTAATGGTAATCAGCCAAGGGATGGCCTTGAGGTGTGGCAGGCCCCCCTGAGAGCAGCATCTCCAGAGCCTCCTGCAAGATCAAAGGGGAAAAGGCTTTAGCTGCCCCACCACATGGAAAGGAACCAAAGAAAGGTCAAGGCTGCCTTTCAGCTACTTTGCCTCTTGAGGCATTCAGTCCACTGGATGGCATCTGGGTCAGACACGGTTACTTGCTGCCAATGCCTCGATTTTGCCGCCCAACCCTTTGATCGTGCTCCCCAAGAGTGGCATGTGGCTCACCAGCTCCCTGATTTTGCTCCTCCCGCACCCAGAACTGCCTCAGCTTGCTGAGGCTTCTGGAAATTTCCCCTCAGTGCAGCCCAAAATGTCTTTGAGAGCACAGGTGCCCAGGAGATGTGCAAGGTACCAGGCTGCGGCACCCTGCGCCGGTGCCTCCAGGAGAGATGTTCTCCCTGCTCGAGCCATTTGGGCTCAGCCCTGGCACCAGTGGAGGAGACCGAGCAGGCAGCAAGTGCTCGGCTTCCTGCAGTGAACTGCCTTCTTGCAAGAGCAGCCAGGAAAGGCTGTTGCGCTGGCCGGGCCTTATTCATTGTTCCCTGTGCGCTCTTCTGTACGCCCAAGCAGCCGCTTCTTACCGGAACGCTGCCGCGTGCCTGGTGCAGGCAGTGCAGGGCGCGCTCCAGGTTAGCTGCTGCCCTGGGAAGGCCACGGGAGCTGGCCATGTCCAACAGTTCTCTCACTGCAAGCACAAGGAAAACCCGCCGAGAGTCAGGCTTGAGCCAAGAAAGGGGAAAGCTTGAGATACAAGGGAGAAGGAAAGCACAGGAGCTAAAGACAGCAGGTTGGAGAGCATGGAAAGGCTAGCAAAGAAAGAAAGAAAGAAAGAAAGAAAGAAAGAAAGAAAGAAAGAAAGAAAGGGGCAGCTGAACCAGGGGCCTGCACAATGCTGGCTCTCCCTCCAAAGCAGCTTTTGTAAACGGAGGACGGCGGGGCCCATCTCCCTTCTTCGGGTGGCAAACGTCCCTGACCAACGTGGAGAGCAGGAAAGTTGTTCTTTGTCCTGCTCTGCTGCACAAGCAGAGCATTCTCCTTGCCTCTAACACGGCCACGCGGGAAGATGGGCGAGACAAGGAGAGAAGCAGAGCGTGCCAAAAGCTGCCTTTTTGGCAAAACGGGAGCGTTTTACACCCCCAAATACCTCAGGGCTGGAAGGAAAGCTTGACAGCTACCTCTGTCAGGTTTGTCCATGTCAGAGTCATCTTCCCCCCAGGGCTTCCAGACCAGGGATGCAGGCTCTTCATCGTCGCTTGGTGCTCTGCTCTGCAGCTCGGGGAGCTCGGCCTGAAAGTCACTGCCAACGTTGATGCGTCTAAAAGAAAGAAGGAAGGGGAGGTAAGAGAGGCAAGTGCTCAGGAGACACGTCCCCGTGGACCCACGGGCTTGGGCCAATCCCACCCCGACACTGAAATCGCAGCTGTGCTCCTCGCCATGGCTCAAGTTTGCCGTCCTGTAATGCCTATGCCAAAACTCACGGCCGAAGGTGGGCTCTTGCTTTCCTTTTCATTGTGCCTCTCCTTTCCGCCTGGAAGAGACAAAAAGGATGCTGCAGATAAAAATGCTTCTGCCCACAGGTGTCCGTCGCCTTCCTTCTCATGCTCATGCTGGCCAACCAGAAAATCCTCTGTCCCAGCTGGCCTCAGTTGGGTGGAATTGCAAGTGGCAAAGAAGAAACTCTAGCAAGACATTAAAACATAATGTGCCTGCAACTGATGAAAGTGTGCAGGTATATAAGGATGGCTGAAAGCTGACTGTTTTCTGTAGGTGAAAGGCAGTCTTGGAAGGGAAGCCCGTGCAACTGCTTGCATGCCCTGAACACCAGGGATCACAGAGGAGAAGTCCTATCTTTCTGGTTCCTAAAGCTTTGCAGGAGGGCTGAGCAGAGCCAGGGCCCAACAGGATTTGTTGACACTGAAGCCCTGAAGTGCTCAGTAATGACCAGATAGTTTGGGGGTCAGCACAGCATAGTTTTAGGACTTCCGTGGCTCCCAAGAGCTTTTATGCGGGTCATCAGTGGACGAGAATGTGGAACTGCCCTGTGACTGCTCTCTATGTCCTCTAGGGAAAGGTCTGTGTTTCAGCTGGAGAAGCTGGACGCCTCTTTCATGCGTCAACTCATCTTGGGAAAATGGCCACAGGCCAGGTGTGTCATGGTTGGTGAGACAGCCAGCTGGAGCCTCCTGCCTTTCTCTTAGTGGTTTGAGGACAACGGGGCATTTCCTTACTTTGGACAGTCCCAAAGTGCTGTGGGGATGCCTGGCGGCGGACAAGGAGATGAGGATGTGGGTCCAGAGGCCAGCTGTGGCGCTGAGGCCAGGAGGTGTCTGCTCAGGGACAGCCCAGGAGCAGATGGTGCAGCTGCTGCTCCACCGCTGATGCACCAGTGTTCCAGCAAGGGCCGCAGGAGTGGAAGACAACGACAGTTGCTACGGGAACAGCCCAACATTCCATGCAGAACCCCTGGGCACCCAGGGGACGCAAACAGGGATGGGCCAGCTTTGCCTCTTCTGCTGCTTCTGGTGCAAGCTTGCTCCGAGCACCTTCCCGTTGGGGCATTTCTCGTCAGTCCTCTGGACGGGGCAAAGCAGCGCAGGGACAGCTCTGGGTCTTCTTCTCTGTGCTTGTCTGGAAGGCGCCTGCAGCTGCAGCTGCGCAGGAGCCTGGCTCTGTCAGAGGAGCCCGACCGCATTGGCTGCACTGGAGAAGCAGAAGCACTCGTGCTGCTGGCTCTCCTGCGGCTCGCAGGGGAGCAAGAGACTGCAAGGTGTCCCGTGGAGAGCCAAGTGCAAAGCTTTCTCTGCCAGTGGAGGCATCCATCCTGCCCCTTTCTAAATTGTCTGCTGCCTAATAAAGTGGCTTGGTGTTTTCCCTCCTTCGGGCTGCTGAGCTGGTCTCTCGCCTCAACACTCATTCCTTGAAACCGGGACAAACAGGATGTTTTCCAGGGCAATTGGTGGGGACAGCCCACCAGCAAATAAATCCTTAGCAAAGAGCTCATGCAGAATTGCTCGGCCTTTCTTCCAGCTCCCTTGAAGGAGCCAGATGTTGGTCTCAAAAGCCTGGGGGATTCGTCTAGGAGGCAGACAGTAACAGAATTACTTTTTCACACCAACAGCCTTCCCATTATTTTAGTACGGAGGTCCCAGATATGGCAAAACCCAGCGGGTTTTCCTGCTCTCCTGCCTGCTGTTAAGCTAAAGCAAATGTTGCTTCCGTAGCAGGGGGCTTGTTACAGACACACACACACGCAGCCAGCCACCGGCAAAGGGAGGGGGAGGCTGTAACAAGTTCCCCTGCAAAGCAGATACTTTGTAGGCTCCAAATCCCGCCTGCACCTGCTCCATCAGAAAAGGGCCATGTTGTCCCTTGTGTCAGTGTCCCGGAGGCAGCCTGGGAATTGCCCCGACCCGTCCCTGGCCGCACCTCCATCCTCCCCAGCCCCGGCTCCCAAAGCTTTGGCAGGCAGTGCCATTTACTGGGCCACATAAAGGAGGGACTTGGAGGCTTCTTTGGTGCAAATAGCAAAGCTGTGAGAAGTGAGAGGAGAATGTTCACAGCCGCTTTGCTTCAGCTAAGGAGGTTGGTGGAGCCCCAGAGCGGGCCGCCGATCCTTGAAAGAGAAGCTGAAACGCAACTACTCATTTCTTTGTAGTGCATGTGCTGGTTGTTAACGTTCCAGAATCGGAGAGGTTAGAAAAGTCCTGCAAGGTGCTCAAGCCCATCTGTCCAGCAAAACTGAACAAAGCTTTGTTGCTGGGTGACAGAAGGCACTAAAAGGCGCAGCTTTGATCCCTCCGCGCATCATGAGACAAGGCCAGTCCTTTAGACCCGATTCATTGAATTCAACAAAGGCTCCCTTTCCACTCCCAGCTGAGATTTTTAGGAATCAAAGGATGCAAGCCCACCGTTAGTCCACTGGCAGTAATGGGGACACACCTGTGTAAGTCCCGCCAGCTGAGCAAGGGGCCGTGCCTGCGGGAGGAGGCACGTGCCCACATTCTTGTCTCGGGGCAGATGCTTGGGCTTGCAGCACCAAAGAAATGCAACGAACATTGAGCCGTTTCAGACAGACAAAAAAAGACAAAATGCAACAAACTTTGGTTTAATGAACAAGACAGCTTTTGTCTTAACAGAGGCAAAAGGACGAAAGAGGGAGCATAGCCAATAACACCAAATCTCTTACATTGACTGATAAATCTAACTACTAACAATTGCTACTAACTACTAACAAGTTTTTTACTAATACTAATGCATCTTAGCTCGTCAAGAGAGAAATGCCTATCTAGTAAACTACACAGAAGAATTAACAGCCCTAAAACTTCAGGAACTATCTTATCTCTATCTAGTCCTCTTGACGGCTGACTCTTGCTAGCCCTGCCAGCCAGCTCGTAGCTGCAGGGCTAATTTGGTCTTTTCTTCTTAGCGAGAGCCTCTGCTTCCTTCCGTGGGCGATGTCTTCTCCTGTGCGCGTTCCTTTCCTTCACGGTTGCAAACACCCTGGAAGGCAGGAAACAAAGCATCCACTGTCAATTCAACACACACTATTAAACCAAGCTCCCAGTTCTCTGTTGCTCTATATGAATGTCAGTCTTCCCAGGCTGCGACACCTTTGTAACTTGATCAGCACCCTGACTGTTTCTTGTTTCAGTTCCTTGCAATTTTGTCCTCTTTTTGCTTCATCCTACTTTGAATTCCAGCAGCACCACCCAAGCAAGCTTTGGTGTGCCTATTCCCACTTGTAAGAATTGTGCCTTGCTGGGGCGCGGCAAGGCTTCCGTCCAAATGCTGGGGTTTAACTGAGCTCTTTGCGTTTCAAGTGGGCTGTAACGTTGACCACGGCCGCCAGGGGCCATCCCCCAAGTGGCCTCGGCTTGCCCTGTGCTGCCTTTGGAAAGGGTCAGCCCGTTTTGGTGCAAAGGGCCAGGCTCTGAGCAGAAAGAGGGAGAAGTTGCGTACCGTCGGCACTGCCCGCACGGGAAGGGGCCTCCCGCCGAAGGGGCCGGCTGGGGCGGTTGGCAGCAGGGACACTCGGCGTTGCGGGCCCTCCTGCGGCTTCTCTTCCCTGTGTCCCCATGCTCCTTTCTGGGAGGGCTTTTGCTGCTCTTTGCTTCGCCCACACTCTGGAAATCAAAGAATCCTTCTCAGTTTCTCCTTCTTCTCACAAAGCTGGAAATCAGAGCATCCAGCGCAAAAATCTCTTGGCCTAAGCAAATTCCTCCAAACCCTGAAGAGCTGAGAAAATGCCTGCCTTGGGCGGTGGGCTGTGGCGGGGTGCAACACAGCCCCTTGGAGGAAGAAAAGAAAAAAACACCTCCTTTCTAGTGCCCAGAGGGAGGGGATTCATGTGGGTATCTGTAGTTCTATGTTCCTTATTTACACCTCTCTGCCTCCTATCTCTTTGTCTCTATTTTCCCTCCACGAATGCCTAGGGAAAGGCATTTAAATTCAGTCCGGTTAGTGAAGACACGTGGCTACCCGGTTTCTACTACCCA
Organism: Cinclus cinclus; assembly: GCF_963662255.1. Classification (NCBI taxonomy): domain Eukaryota; kingdom Metazoa; phylum Chordata; class Aves; order Passeriformes; family Cinclidae; genus Cinclus; species Cinclus cinclus. The sequence goes on from NC_085084.1 coordinate 62,315,864, forward strand.
AAATGATCTCTATCTCTGTGAACCAAATATCCGGTTTGCCGGTAAGGAAAGTCTGAGCGGAGACACAGCACCGGCAGGTCCTTTCTGGCCGGAAGGCTGGGATGCTAGAGAAGATGCCTGAAAATGTGCAGCATCTCCGTCAAAGCAGGCAGGATTGGGGATGTTAACAAGGGGGCGGGGGGGGTGGGGGTGAATTTGAGGACCAGATTGGAATCAGCGAGGGTGCCAGCCCTTGAGAAACCAGTCTAGAGAGCATGCAAGCCCAATTTGGTGAAGGTACTGCTTTGCTGGGTCAAAGTTGTGCTCCAGAACTGCCTGTTTCAGAGCAGCAGCCCAATGAAGCTCTGGGCAGCATCTGCTGTGCCTTTCCCGGGGCACGGGACGATGTGATGCTGGCAGAGCGGTGGCTCGCATGGCTCGCCGGCGGGTTTTGTCCCCCCTTCTCCCTCTCGCTTGACCCTCCTGCTTGTCTTGGATGTCCTCCCACTCACCTGAGCAAGAGTGCTGTCAAGTTTGTGTTCTTTTTTCCAGGAGTAGTAGTACTCCACACACTGTGCCACAGTCTTGCTCTGAACCTGTTGAGAAGAGAAAAAGAAGGAATCTCAAATGGCCGTGGTGCAGGGTGCGTTGGAGTAAAAGCAGAGTATGGGGTAAAGTAGCAAGTAAAATCATGGAGCAAATTGAGTAGGGCATAAAATGCAGGAACTAGGGAATAGAAGAGGCGTTATGCCACGTAGAAAGCCGTGTCTTGTGCTACGTAACGGATAAGAGATGTAATGCACAGATCACCAACAAATCCATCTAGCACAGTTGTTCTTTCCCGCGTTCCCTCCAGCTGTCCCAGCACAATGTGTTGAGGAAGCAGCAGTAAGTAGCAGCAGCAGCAGACGCATGAGACAAGTGGGGCAGAATGAATCTTTGTCTTCCAAAGGAGCTTGGAGAAAAGGGCCGGAGAGGCAGACTCACGGCTTTCAAGCAGGCCTTGTATGGGCAGGAAACGGATGTCCCGTTTCTTGGTAATTTGAATATTTTTGGTATTTGGGAAGAGAGAGACTGAATTCCAGGATCTGGTCCCAGGAATAACGCACATTTCCTTCTGATGATCTGCCAGGGTAAAGAGTGTCCTATGGCTTTACCTGCTTCTGGATGAGATGAAAATCCTTGCCATAGCTGTGAAAAGCCTTCTGGAAGGACTCCTCCTCCTCAGGTGTCCATCTATCAGAGCCTGGCAATAAAAAGCAGCAGGCAAATTGATCCCTGTAGCCACTCACAGTAGAACCCACTGGCCGCCAAAAGGAATCCACTGGCGCCATCCATCCTATCCTTCACCTGTGTACATGTGTGGTCCCTCAGAAAGCAAGGAAGACACGAGCAGGCATTGCCCAGGGCAGAAAGCACGGAAAACAAGTAAAGCTGAAGGACTAGACGCTGCTGCTTTGCCCGCCCCCAGAGAAGACGAGACCTTGTGCCGGTTTTACTCGTTTCAGCCTAAACGCTTGGCGTGGCAATGAAGGGGACGGCAGCAGGTGTCAGTGAAGGAACAAGCTCTGCTTTGTTGCTTACCTGCGTAATGGTAATCAGCCAAGGGATGGCCTTGAGGTGTGGCAGGCCCCCCTGAGAGCAGCATCTCCAGAGCCTCCTGCAAGATCAAAGGGGAAAAGGCTTTAGCTGCCCCACCACATGGAAAGGAACCAAAGAAAGGTCAAGGCTGCCTTTCAGCTACTTTGCCTCTTGAGGCATTCAGTCCACTGGATGGCATCTGGGTCAGACACGGTTACTTGCTGCCAATGCCTCGATTTTGCCGCCCAACCCTTTGATCGTGCCCCCCAAGAGTGGCATGTGGCTCACCAGCTCCCTGATTTTGCTCCTCCCGCACCCAGAACTGCCTCAGCTTGCTGAGGCTTCTGGAAATTTCCCCTCAGTGCAGCCCAAAATGTCTTTGAGAGCACAGGTGCCCAGGAGATGTGCAAGGTACCAGGCTGCGGCACCCTCCGCCGGTGCCTCCAGGAGAGATGTTCTCCCTGCTCGAGCCATTTGGGCTCAGCCCTGGCACCAGTGGAGGAGACCGAGCAGGCAGCAAGTGCTCGGCTTCCTGCAGTGAACTGCCTTCTTGCAAGAGCAGCCAGGAAAGGCTGTCGCGCTGGCCGGGCCTTATTCATTGTTCCCTGTGCGCTCTTCTGTGCGCCCAAGCAGCCGCTTCTTACCGGAACGCTGCCGCGTGCCTGGTGCAGGCAGTGCAGGGCGCGCTCCAGGTTAGCTGCTGCCCTGGGAAGGCCACGGGAGCTGGCCATGTCCAACAGTTCTCTCACTGCAAGCACAAGGAAAACCCGCCGAGAGTCAGGCTTGAGCCAAGAAAGGGGAAAGCTTGACATACAAGGGAGAAGGAAAGCACAGGAGCTAAAGACAGCAGGTTGGAGAGCATGGAAAGGCTAGCAAAGAAAGAAAGAAAGAAAGAAAGAAAGAAAGAAAGAAAGGGGCAGCTGAACCAGGGGCCTGCACAATGCTGGCTCTCCCTCCAAAGCAGCTTTTGTAAACGGAGGACGGCGGGGCCCATCTCCCTTCTTCGGGTGGCAAACGTCCCTGACCAACGTGGAGAGCAGGAAAGTTGTTCTTTGTCCTGCTCTGCTGCACAAGCAGAGCATTCTCCTTGCCTCTAACACGGCCACGCGGGAAGATGGGCGAGACAAGGAGAGAAGCAGAGCGTGCCAAAAGCTGCCTTTTTGGCAAAACGGGAGCGTTTTACACCCCCAAATATCTCAGGGCTGGAAGGAAAGCTTGACAGCTACCTCTGTCAGGTTTGTCCATGTCAGAGTCATCTTCCCCCCAGGGCTTCCAGACCAGGGATGCAGGCTCTTCATCGTCGCTTGGTGCTCTGCTCTGCAGCTCGGGGAGCTCGGCCTGAAAGTCACTGCCAACGTTGATGCGTCTAAAAGAAAGAAGGAAGGGGAGGTAAGAGAGGCAAGTGCTCAGGAGACACGTCCCCGTGGACCCACGGGCTTGGGCCAATCCCACCCCGACACTGAAATCGCAGCTGTGCTCCTCGCCATGGCTCAAGTTTGCCGTCCTGTAATGCCTATGCCAAAACTCACGGCCGAAGGTGGGCTCTTGCTTTCCTTTTCATTGTGCCTCTCCTTTCCGCCTGGAAGAGACAAAAAGGATGCTGCAGATAAAAATGCTTCTGCCCACAGGTGTCCGTCGCCTTCCTTCTCATGCTCATGCTGGCCAACCAGAAAATCCTCTGTCCCAGCTGGCCTCAGTTGGGTGGAATTGCAAGTGGCAAAGAAGAAACTCTAGCAAGACATTAAAACATAATGTGCCTGCAACTGATGAAAGTGTGCAGGTATATAAGGATGGCTGAAAGCTGACTGTTTTCTGTAGGTGAAAGGCAGTCTTGGAAGGGAAGCCCGTGCAACTGCTTGCATGCCCTGAACACCAGGGATCACAGAGGAGAAGTCCCATCTTTCTGGTTCCTAAAGCTTTGCAGGAGGGCTGAGCAGAGCCAGGGCCCAACAGGATTTGTTGACACTGAAGCCCTGAAGTGCTCAGTAATGACCAGATAGTTTGGGGGTCAGCACAGCATAGTTTTAGGACTTCCGTGGCTCCCAAGAGCTTTTATGCGGGTCAGCAGTGGACGAGAATGTGGAACTGCCCTGTGACTGCTCTCTACGTCCTCTAGGGAAAGGTCTGTGTTTCAGCTGGAGAAGCTGGACGCCTCTTTCGTGCGTCAACTCATCTTGGGAAAATGACCACAGGCCAGGTGTGTCATGGTTGGTGAGACAGCCAGCTGGAGCCTCCTGCCTTTCTCTTAGTGGTTTGAGGACAACGGGGCATTTCCTTACCTTGGACGGTCCCAAAGTGCTGTGGGGATGCCTGGCGGCGGACAAGGAGATGAGGATGTGGGTCCAGAGGCCAGCTGTGGCGCTGAGGCCAGGAGGTGTCTGCTCAGGGACAGCCCAGGAGCAGATGGTGCAGCTGCTGCTCCACCGCTGGTGCACCAGTGTTCCAGCAAGGGCCGCAGGAGTGGAAGACAACGACAGTTGCTACGGGAACAGCCCAACATTCCATGCAGAACCCCAGGGCACCCAGGGGACGCAAACAGGGATGGGCCAGCTTTGCCTCTTCTGCTGCTTCTGGTGCAAGCTTGCTCCGAGCACCTTCCCGTTGGGGCATTTCTCGTCAGTCCTCTGGACGGGGCAAAGCAGCGCAGGGACAGCTCTGGGTCTTCTTCTCTGTGCTTGTCTGGAAGGCGCCTGCAGCTGCAGCTGCGCAGGAGCCTGGCTCTGTCAGAGGAGCCCGACCGCATTGGCTGCACTGGAGAAGCAGAAGCACTCGTGCTGCTGGCTCTCCTGCGGCTCGCAGGGGAGCAAGAGACTGCAAGGTGTCCCGTGGAGAGCCAAGTGCAAAGCTTTCTCTGCCAGTGGAGGCATCCATCCTGCCCCTTTCTAAATTGTCTGCTGCCTAATAAAGTGGCTTGGTGTTTTCCCTCCTTTGGACTGCTGAGCTGGTCTCTCGCCTCAACACTCATTCCTTGAAACCGGGACAAACAGGATGTTTTCCAGGGCAATTGGTGGGGACAGCCCACCAGCAAATAAATCCTTAGCAAAGAGCTCATGCAGAATTGCTCGGCCTTTCTTCCAGCTCCCTTGAAGGAGCCAGATGTTGGTCTCAAAAGCCTGGGGGATTCGTCTAGGAGGCGGACAGTAACAGAATTACTTTTTCACACCAACAGCCTTCCCATTATTTTAGTACGGAGGTCCCAGATATGGCAAAACCCAGCGGGTTTTCCTGCTCTCCTGCCTGCTGTTAAGCTAAAGCAAATGTTGCTTCCGTAGCAGGGGGCTTGTTACAGACACACACACACACACACACACACACACACACACACACACACACACACACACACACACGCAGCCAGCCACCGGCAAAGGGAGGGGGAGGCTGTAACAAGGTCCCCTGCAAAGCAGATACTTTGTAGGCTCCAAATCCCGCCTGCACCTGCTCCATCAGAAAAGGGCCATGTTGTCCCTTGTGTCAGTGTCCCGGAGGCAGCCTGGGAATTGCCCCGGCCCGTCCCTGGCCGCACCTCCATCCTCCCCAGCCCCGGCTCCCAAAGCTTTGGCAGGCAGTGCCATTTACTGGGCCACATAAAGGAGGGACTTGGAGGCTTCTTTGGTGCAAATAGCAAAGCTGTGAGAAGTGAGAGGAGAATGTTCACAGCCGCTTTGCTTCAGCTAAGGAGGTTGGTGGAGCCCCAGAGCGGGCCGCCGATCCTTGAAAGAGAAGCTGAAACGCAACTACTCATTTCTTTGTAGTGCATGTGCTGGTTGTTAACGTTCCAGAATCGGAGAGGTTAGAAAAGTCCTGCAAGGTGCTCAAGCCCATCTGTCCAGCAAAACTGAACAAAGCTTTGTTGCTGGGTGACAGAAGGCACTAAAAGGGGCAGCTTTGATCCCTCCGCGCATCATGAGACAAGGCCAGTCCTTCAGACCCGATTCATTGAATTCAACAAAGGCTCCCTTTCCACTCCCAGCTGAGATTTTTAGGAATCAAAGGATGCAAGCCCACCGTTAGTCCACTGGCAGTAATGGGGACACACCTGTGTAAGTCCTGCCAGCTGAGCAAGGGGCCGTGCCTGCGGGAGGAGGCACGTGCCCACATTCTTGTCTCGGGGCAGATGCTTGGGCTTGCAGCACCAAAGAAATGCAACAAACATTGAGCCGTTTCAGACAGACAAAAAAAGACAAAATGCAACAAACTTTGGTTTAATGAACAAGACAGCTTTTGTCTTAACAGAGGCAAAATGACGAAAGAGGGAGCATAGCCAATAACACCAAATCTCTTACATTGACTGATAAATCTAACTACTAACAATTGCTACTAACTACTAACAAGTTTTTTACTAATACTAATGCATCTTAGCTCGTCAAGAGAGAAATGCCTATCTAGTAAACTACACAGAAGAATTAACAGCCCTAAAACTTCAGGAACTATCTTATCTCTATCTAGTCCTCTTGACAGCTGACTCTTGCTAGCCCTGCCAGCCAGCTCGTAGCTGCAGGGCTAATTTGGTCTTTTCTTCTTAGCGAGAGCCTCTGCTTCCTTCCGTGGGCGATGTCTTCTCCTGTGCGCGTTCCTTTCCTTCACGGTTGCAAACACCCTGGAAGGCAGGAAACAAAGCATCCACTCTCAATTCAACACACACCATTAAACCAAGCTCCCAGTTCTCTGTTGCTCCATATGAATGTCAGTCTTCTCAGGCTGCGACACCTTTGTAACTTGATCAGCACCCTGACTGTTTCTTGTTTCAGTTCCTTGCAATTTTGTCCTCTTTTTGCTTCATCCTACTTTGAATTCCAGCAGCACCACCCAAGCAAGCTTTGGTGTGCCTATTCCCACTTGTAAGAATTGTGCCTTGCTGGGGCGCGGCAAGGCTTCCGTCCAAATGCTGGGGTTTAACTGAGCTCTTTGCGTTTCAAGTGGGCTGTAACGTTGACCACGGCCGCCAGGGGCCATCCCCCAAGTGGCCTCGGCTTGCCCTGTGCTGCCTTTGGAAAGGGTCAGCCCGTTTTGGTGCAAAGGGCCAGGCTCTGAGCAGAAAGAGGGAGAAGTTGCGTACCGTCGGCACTGCCCGCACGGGAAGGGGCATCCCGCCGAAGGGGCCGGCTGGGGCGGTTGGCAGCAGGGACACTCGGCGTTGCGGGCCCTCCTGCGGCTTCTCTTCCCTGTGTCCCCATGCTCCTTTCTGGGAGGGCTTTTGCTGCTCTTTGCTTCGCCCACACTCTGGAAATCAAAGAATCCTTCTCAGTTTCTCCTTCTTCTCACAAAGCTGGAAATCAGAGCGTCCAGCGCAAAAATCTCTTGGCCTAAGCAAATTCCTCCAAACCCTGAAGAGCTGAGAAAATGCCTGCCTTGGGCGGTGGGCTGTGGCGGGGTGCAACACAGCCCCTTGGAGGAAGAAAAGAAAAAAACACCTCCTTTCTAGTGCCCAGAGGGAGGGGATTCATGTGGGTATCTGTAGTTCTATGTTTCTTATTTACACCTCTCTGCCTCCTATCTCTTTGTCTCTATTTTCCCTCCACGAATGCCTAGGGAAAGGGTTTTAAATTCAGTCCGGTTAGTGAAGACACGTGGCTACCCGGTTTCTACTACCCAAAATGATCTCTTTCTCTGTCAACCAAATATCCGGTTTGCCGGTAAGGAAAGTCTGAGCGGAGACACAGCACCGGCAGGTCCTTTCTGGCCGGAAGGCTGGGATGCTAGAGAAGATGCCTGAAAATGTGCAGCATCTCCGTCAAAGCAGGCAGGATTGGGGATGTTAACAAGGGGGCAGGGGGGGTGGGGGTGAATTTGAGGACCAGATTGGAATCAGCGAGGGTGCCAGCCCTTGAGAAACCAGTCTAGAGAGCATGCAAGCCCAATTTGGTGAAGGTACTGCTTTGCTGGGTCAAAGTTGTGCTCCAGAACTGCCTGTTTCAGAGCAGCAGCCCAATGAAGCTCTGGGCAGCATCTGCTGTGCCTTTCCCGGGGCACGGGACGATGTGATGCTGGCAGAGCGGTGGCTCGCATGGCTCGCCGGCGGGTTTTGTCCCCCCTTCTCCCTCTCGCTTGACCCTCCTGCTTGTCTTGGATGTCCTCCCACTGACCTGAGCAAGAGTGCTGTCAAGTTTGTGTTCTTTTTTCCAGGAGTAGTAGTACTCCACACACTGTGCCACAGTCTTGCTCTGAACCTGTTGAGAAGAGAAAAAGAAGGAATCTGAAATGGCCGTGGTGCAGGGTGCGTTGGAGTAAAAGCAGAGTATGGGGTAAAGTAGCAAGTAAAATCATGGAGCAAATTGAGTAGGGCATAAAATGCAGGAACTAGGGAATAGAAGAGGCGTTATGCCACGTAGAAAGCCGTGTCTTGTGCTACGTAACGGATAAGAGATGTAATGCACAGATCACCAACAAATCCATCTAGCACAGTTGTTCTTTCCCGCGTTCCCTCCAGCTGTCCCAGCACAATGTGTTGAGGAAGCAGCAGTAAGTAGCAGCAGCAGCAGACGCATGAGACAAGTGGGGCAGAATGAATCTTTGTCTTCCAAAGGAGCTTGGAGAAAAGGGCCGGAGAGGCAGACTCACGGCTTTCAAGCAGGCCTTGTATGGGCAGGAAACGGATGTCCCGTTTCTTGGTAATTTGAATATTTTTGGTATTTGGGAAGAGAGAGACTGAATTCCAGGATCTGGTCCCAGGAATAACGCACATTTCCTTCTGATGATCTGCCAGGGTAAAGAGTGTCCTATGGCTTTACCTGCTTCTGGATGAGATGAAAATCCTTGCCATAGCTGTGAAAAGCCTTCTGGAAGGACTCCTCCTCCTCAGGTGTCCATCTATCAGAGCCTGGCAATAAAAAGCAGCAGGCAAATTGATCCCTGTAGCCACTCACAGTAGAACCCACTGGCCGCCAAAAGGAATCCACTGGCGCCATCCATCCTATCCTTCACCTGTGTACATGTGTGGTCCCTCAGAAAGCAAGGAAGACACGAGCAGGCATTGCCCAGGGCAGAAAGCACGGAAAACAAGTAAAGCTGAAGGACTAGACGCTGCTGCTTTGCCCGCCCCCAGAGAAGACGAGACCTTGTGCCGGTTTTACTCGTTTCAGCCTAAACGCTTGGCATGGCAATGAAGGGGACGGCAGCAGGTGTCAGTGAAGGAACAAGCTCTGCTTTGTTGCTTACCTGCGTAATGGTAATCAGCCAAGGGATGGCCTTGAGGTGTGGCAGGCCCCCCTGAGAGCAGCATCTCCAGAGTCTCCTGCAAGATCAAAGGGGAAAAGGCTTTAGCTGCCCCACCACATGGAAAGGAACCAAAGAAAGGTCAAGGCTGCCTTTCAGCTACTTTGCCTCTTGAGGCATTCAGTCCACTGGATGGCATCTGGGTCAGACACGGTTACTTGCTGCCAATGCCTCGATTTTGCCGCCCAACCCTTTGATCGTGCTCCCCAAGAGTGGCATGTGGCTCACCAGCTCCCTGATTTTGCTCCTCCCGCACCCAGAACTGCCTCAGCTTGCTGAGGCTTCTGGAAATTTCCCCTCAGTGCAGCCCAAAATGTCTTTGAGAGCACAGGTGCCCAGGAGATGTGCAAGGTACCAGGCTGCGGCACCCTGCGCCGGTGCCTCCAGGAGAGATGTTCTCCCTGCTCGAGCCATTTGGGCTCAGCCCTGGCACCAGTGGAGGAGACCGAGCAGGCAGCAAGTGCTCGGCTTCCTGCAGTGAACTGCCTTCTTGCAAGAGCAGCCAGGAAAGGCTGTTGCGCTGGCCGGGCCTTATTCATTGTTCCCTGTGCGCTCTTCTGTACGCCCAAGCAGCCGCTTCTTACCGGAACGCTGCCGCGTGCCTGGTGCAGGCAGTGCAGGGCGCGCTCCAGGTTAGCTGCTGCCCTGGGAAGGCCACGGGAGCTGGCCATGTCCAACAGTTCTCTCACTGCAAGCACAAGGAAAACCCGCCGAGAGTCAGGCTTGAGCCAAGAAAGGGGAAAGCTTGAGATACAAGGGAGAAGGAAAGCACAGGAGCTAAAGACAGCAGGTTGGAGAGCATGGAAAGGCTAGCAAAGAAAGAAAGAAAGAAAGAAAGAAAGAAAGAAAGAAAGAAAGAAAGAAAGGGGCAGCTGAACCAGGGGCCTGCACAATGCTGGCTCTCCCTCCAAAGCAGCTTTTGTAAACGGAGGACGGCGGGGCCCATCTCCCTTCTTCGGGTGGCAAACGTCCCTGACCAACGTGGAGAGCAGGAAAGTTGTTCTTTGTCCTGCTCTGCTGCACAAGCAGAGCATTCTCCTTGCCTCTAACACGGCCACGCGGGAAGATGGGCGAGACAAGGAGAGAAGCAGAGCGTGCCAAAAGCTGCCTTTTTGGCAAAACGGGAGCGTTTTACACCCCCAAATACCTCAGGGCTGGAAGGAAAGCTTGACAGCTACCTCTGTCAGGTTTGTCCATGTCAGAGTCATCTTCCCCCCAGGGCTTCCAGACCAGGGATGCAGGCTCTTCATCGTCGCTTGGTGCTCTGCTCTGCAGCTCGGGGAGCTCAGCCTGAAAGTCACTGCCAACGTTGATGCGTCTAAAAGAAAGAAGGAAGGGGAGGTAAGAGAGGCAAGTGCTCAGGAGACACGTCCCCGTGGACCCACGGGCTTGGGCCAATCCCACCCCGACACTGAAATCGCAGCTGTGCTCCTCGCCATGGCTCAAGTTTGCCGTCCTGTAATGCCTATGCCAAAACTCACGGCCGAAGGTGGGCTCTTGCTTTCCTTTTCATTGTGCCTCTCCTTTCCGCCTGGAAGAGACAAAAAGGATGCTGCAGATAAAAATGCTTCTGCCCACAGGTGTCCGTCGCCTTCCTTCTCATGCTCATGCTGGCCAACCAGAAAATCCTCTGTCCCAGCTGGCCTCAGTTGGGTGGAATTGCAAGTGGCAAAGAAGAAACTCTAGCAAGACATTAAAACATAATGTGCCTGCAACTGATGAAAGTGTGCAGGTATATAAGGATGGCTGAAAGCTGACTGTTTTCTGTAGGTGAAAGGCAGTCTTGGAAGGGAAGCCCGTGCAACTGCTTGCATGCCCTGAACACCAGGGATCACAGAGGAGAAGTCCCATCTTTCTGGTTCCTAAAGCTTTGCAGGAGGGCTGAGCAGAGCCAGGGCCCAACAGGATTTGTTGACACTGAAGCCCTGAAGTGCTCAGTAATGACCAGATAGTTTGGGGGTCAGCACAGCATAGTTTTAGGACTTCCGTGGCTCCCAAGAGCTTTTATGCGGGTCATCAGTGGACGAGAATGTGGAACTGCCCCGTGACTGCTCTCTACGTCCTCTAGGGAAAGGTCTGTGTTTCAGCTGGAGAAGCTGGACGCCTCTTTCATGCGTCAACTCATCTTGGGAAAATGGCCACAGGCCAGGTGTGTCATGGTTGGTGAGACAGCCAGCTGGAGCCTCCTGCCTTTCTCTTAGTGGTTTGAGGACAACGGGGCATTTCCTTACTTTGGACAGTCCCAAAGTGCTGTGGGGATGCCTGGCGGCGGACAAGGAGATGAGGATGTGGGTCCAGAGGCCAGCTGTGGCGCTGAGGCCAGGAGGTGTCTGCTCAGGGACAGCCCAGGAGCAGATGGTGCAGCTGCTGCTCCACCGCTGGTGCACCAGTGTTCCAGCAAGGGCCGCAGGAGTGGAAGACAACGACAGTTGCTACGGGAACAGCCCAACATTCCATGCAGAACCCCAGGGCACCCAGGGGACGCAAACAGGGATGGGCCAGCTTTGCCTCTTCTGCTGCTTCTGGTGCAAGCTTGCTCCGAGCACCTTCCCGTTGGGGCATTTCTCGTCAGTCCTCTGGACGGGGCAAAGCAGCGCAGGGACAGCTCTGGGTCTTCTTCTCTGTGCTTGTCTGGAAGGCGCCTGCAGCTGCAGCTGCGCAGGAGCCTGGCTCTGTCAGAGGAGCCCGACCGCATTGGCTGCACTGGAGAAGCAGAAGCACTCGTGCTGCTGGCTCTCCTGCGGCTCGCAGGGGAGCAAGAGACTGCAAGGTGTCCCGTGGAGAGCCAAGTGCAAAGCTTTCTCTGCCAGTGGAGGCATCCATCCTGCCCCTTTCTAAATTGTCTGCTGCCTAATAAAGTGGCTTGGTGTTTTCCCTCCTTCGGGCTGCTGAGCTGGTCTCTCGCCTCAACACTCATTCCTTGAAACCGGGACAAACAGGATGTTTTCCAGGGCAATTGGTGGGGACAGCCCACCAGCAAATAAATCCTTAGCAAAGAGCTCATGCAGAATTGCTCGGCCTTTCTTCCAGCTCCCTTGAAGGAGCCAGATGTTGGTCTCAAAAGCCTGGGGGATTCGTCTAGGAGGCAGACAGTAACAGAATTACTTTTTCACACCAACAGCCTTCCCATTATTTTAGTACGGAGGTCCCAGATATGGCAAAACCCAGCGGGTTTTCCTGCTCTCCTGCCTGCTGTTAAGCTAAAGCAAATGTTGCTTCCGTAGCAGGGGGCTTGTTACAGACACACACACACGCAGCCAGCCACCGGCAAAGGGAGGGGGAGGCTGTAACAAGTTCCCCTGCAAAGCAGATACTTTGTAGGCTCCAAATCCCGCCTGCACCTGCTCCATCAGAAAAGGGCCATGTTGTCCCTTGTGTCAGTGTCCCGGAGGCAGCCTGGGAATTGCCCCGACCCGTCCCTGGCCGCACCTCCATCCTCCCCAGCCCCGGCTCCCAAAGCTTTGGCAGGCAGTGCCATTTACTGGGCCACATAAAGGAGGGACTTGGAGGCTTCTTTGGTGCAAATAGCAAAGCTGTGAGAAGTGAGAGGAGAATGTTCACAGCCGCTTTGCTTCAGCTAAGGAGGTTGGTGGAGCCCCAGAGCGGGCCGCCGATCCTTGAAAGAGAAGCTGAAACGCAACTACTCATTTCTTTGTAGTGCATGTGCTGGTTGTTAACGTTCCAGAATCGGAGAGGTTAGAAAAGTCCTGCAAGGTGCTCAAGCCCATCTGTCCAGCAAAACTGAACAAAGCTTTGTTGCTGGGTGACAGAAGGCACTAAAAGGCGCAGCTTTGATCCCTCCGCGCATCATGAGACAAGGCCAGTCCTTTAGACCCGATTCATTGAATTCAACAAAGGCTCCCTTTCCACTCCCAGCTGAGATTTTTAGGAATCAAAGGATGCAAGCCCACCGTTAGTCCACTGGCAGTAATGGGGACACACCTGTGTAAGTCCCGCCAGCTGAGCAAGGGGCCGTGCCTGCGGGAGGAGGCACGTGCCCACATTCTTGTCTCGGGGCAGATGCTTGGGCTTGCAGCACCAAAGAAATGCAACGAACATTGAGCCGTTTCAGACAGACAAAAAAAAGACAAAATGCAACAAACTTTGGTTTAATGAACAAGACAGCTTTTGTCTTAACAAAGGCAAAATGACGAAAGAGGGAGCATAGCCAATAACACCAAATCTCTTACATTGACTGATAAATCTAACTACTAACAATTGCTACTAACTACTAACAAGTTTTTTACTAATACTAATGCATCTTAGCTCGTCAAGAGAGAAATGCCTATCTAGTAAACTACACAGAAGAATTAACAGCCCTAAAACTTCAGGAACTATCTTATCTCTATCTAGTCCTCTTGACGGCTGACTCTTGCTAGCCCTGCCAGCCAGCTCGTAGCTGCAGGGCTAATTTGGTCTTTTCTTCTTAGCGAGAGCCTCTGCTTCCTTCCGTGGGCGATGTCTTCTCCTGTGCGCGTTCCTTTCCTTCACGGTTGCAAACACCCTGGAAGGCAGGAAACAAAGCATCCACTGTCAATTCAACACACACCATTAAACCAAGCTCCCAGTTCTCTGTTGCTCTATATGAATGTCAGTCTTCTCAGGCTGCGACACCTTTGTAAGTTGATCAGCACCTGACCGTTTCTTGTTTCAGTTCCTTCCAATTTTGTCCTCTTTTTGCTTCATCCTACTTTGAATTCCAGCAGCACCACCCAAGCAAGCTTTGGTGTGCCTATTCCCACTTGTAAGAATTGTGCCTTGCTGGGGCGCGGCAAGGCTTCCGTCCAAATGCTGGGGTTTAACTGAGCTCTTTGCGTTTCAAGTGGGCTGTAACGTTGACCACGGCCGCCAGGGGCCATCCCCCAAGTGGCCTCGGCTTGCCCTGTGCTGCCTTTGGAAAGGGTCAGCCCGTTTTGGTGCAAAGGGCCAGGCTCTGAGCAGAAAGAGGGAGAAGTTGCGTACCGTCGGCACTGCCCGCACGGGAAGGGGCCTCCCGCCGAAGGGGCCGGCTGGGGCGGTTGGCAGCAGGGACACTCGGCGTTGCGGGCCCTCCTGCGGCTTCTCTTCCCTGTGTCCCCATGCTCCTTTCTGGGAGGGCTTTTGCTGCTCTTTGCTTCGCCCACACTCTGGAAATCAAAGAATCCTTCTCAGTTTCTCCTTCTTCTCACAAAGCTGGAAATCAGAGCGTCCAGCGCAAAAATCTCTTGGCCTAAGCAAATTCCTCCAAACCATCAAGAGCTGAGAAAATGCCTGCCTTGGGCGGTGGGCTGTGGCGGGGTGCCAACACAGCCCCTTGGAGGAAGAAAAGAAAAAAACACCTCCTTTCTAGTGCCCAGAGGGAGGGGATTCATGTGGGTATCTGTAGTTCTATGTTTCTTATTTACACCTCTCTGCCTCCTATCTCTTTGTCTCTATTTTCTCTCCACGAATGCCTAGGGAAAGGGTTTTAAATTCAGTCCGGTTAGTGAAGACACGTGGCTACCCCGTTTCTACTACCCAAAATGATCTCTTTCTCTGTCAACCAAATTCCGGTTTGCCGGTAAGGAAAGTCTGAGCGGAGACACAGCACCGGCAGGTCCTTTCTGGCCGGAAGGCTGGGATGCTAGAGAAGATGCCTGAAAATGTGCAGCATCTCCGTCAAGGCAGGCAGGATTGGTGGTGTTAGCAAGGGGGCGGGGGGAGGGTTGGGGGGAATTTGAGGACCAGATTGGAATCAGCGAGGGTGCCAGCCCTTGAGAAACCAGTCTAGAGAGCATGCAAGCCCATTTTGGTGAAGGTACTGCTTTGTTGGGTCAAAGTTGTGCTCCAGAACTGCCTGTTTCAGAGCAGCAGCCCAATGAAGCTCTGGGCAGCATCTGCTGTGCCTTTCCCGGGGCACGGGACGATGTGATGCTGGCAGAGCGGTGGCTCGCATGGCTCGCCGGCGGGTTTTGTCCCCCCTTCTCCCTCTCGCTTGACCCTCCTGCTTGTCTTGGATGTCCTCCCACTGACCTGAGCAAGAGTGCTGTCAAGTTTGTGTTCTTTTTTCCAGGAGTAGTAGTACTCCACACACTGTGCCACAGTCTTGCTCTGAACCTGTTGAGAAGAGAAAAAGAAGGAATCTGAAATGGCCGTGGTGCAGGGTGCGTTGGAGTAAAAGCAGAGTATGGGGTAAAGTAGCAAGTAAAATCATGGAGCAAATTGAGTAGGGCATAAAATGCAGGAACTAGGGAATAGAAGAGGCGTTATGCCACGTAGAAAGCCGTGTCTTGTGCTACGTAACGGATAAGAGATGTAATGCACAGATCACCAACAAATCCATCTAGCACAGTTGTTCTTTCCCGCGTTCCCTCCAGCTGTCCCAGCACAATGTGTTGAGGAAGCAGCAGTAAGTAGCAGCAGCAGCAGACGCATGAGACAAGTGGGGCAGAATGAATCTTTGTCTTCCAAAGGAGCTTGGAGAAAAGGGCCGGAGAGGCAGACTCACGGCTTTCAAGCAGGCCTTGTATGGGCAGGAAACGGATGTCCCGTTTCTTGGTAATTTGAATATTTTTGGTATTTGGGAAGAGAGAGACTGAATTCCAGGATCTGGTCCCAGGAATAACGCACATTTCCTTCTGATGATCTGCCAGGGTAAAGAGTGTCCTATGGCTTTACCTGCTTCTGGATGAGATGAAAATCCTTGCCATAGCTGTGAAAAGCCTTCTGGAAGGACTCCTCCTCCTCAGGTGTCCATCTATCAGAGCCTGGCAATAAAAAGCAGCAGGCAAATTGATCCCTGTAGCCACTCGGAGTAGAACCCACTGGCCGCCAAAAGGAAATCGGCGCCATCCATCCTATCCTTCACCTGTGTACATGTGTGGTCCCTCAGAAAGCAAGGAAGACACGAGCAGGCATTGCCCAGGGCAGAAAGCATGGAAAACAAGTAAAGCTGAAGGACTAGACGCTGCTGCTTTGCCCGCCCCCAGAGAAGACGAGACCTTGTGCCGGTTTTACTCGTTTCAGCCTAAACGCTTGGCGTGGCAATGAAGGGGACGGCAGCAGGTGTCAGTGAAGGAACAAGCTCTGCTTTGTTGCTTACCTGCGTAATGGTAATCAGCCAAGGGATGGCCTTGAGGTGTGGCAGGCCCCCCTGAGAGCAGCATCTCCAGAGCCTCCTGCAAGATCAAAGGGGAAAAGGCTTTAGCTGCCCCACCACATGGAAAGGAACCAAAGAAAGGTCAAGGCTGCCTTTCAGCTACTTTGCCTCTTGAGGCATTCAGTCCACTGGATGGCATCTGGGTCAGACACGGTTACTTGCTGCCAATGCCTCGATTTTGCCGCCCAACCCTTTGATCGTGCTCCCCAAGAGTGGCATGTGGCTCACCAGCTCCCTGATTTTGCTCCTCCCGCACCCAGAACTGCCTCAGCTTGCTGAGGCTTCTGGAAATTTCCCCTCAGTGCAGCCCAAAATGTCTTTGAGAGCACAGGTGCCCAGGAGATGTGCAAGGTACCAGGCTGCGGCACCCTCCGCCGGTGCCTCCAGGAGAGATGTTCTCCCTGCTCGAGCCATTTGGGCTCAGCCCTGGCACCAGTGGAGGAGACCGAGCAGGCAGCAAGTGCTCGGCTTCCTGCAGTGAACTGCCTTCTTGCAAGAGCAGCCAGGAAAGGCTGTCGCGCTGGCCGGGCCTTATTCATTGTTCCCTGTGCGCTCTTCTGTGCGCCCAAGCAGCCGCTTCTTACCGGAACGCTGCCGCGTGCCTGGTGCAGGCAGTGCAGGGCGCGCTCCAGGTTAGCTGCTGCCCTGGGAAGGCCACGGGAGCTGGCCATGTCCAACAGTTCTCTCACTGCAAGCACAAGGAAAACCCGCCGAGAGTCAGGCTTGAGCCAAGAAAGGGGAAAGCTTGAGAGACAAGGGAGAAGGAAAGCACAGGAGCTAAAGACAGCAGGTTGGAGAGCATGGGAAAGCTAGCAAAGAAAGAAAGAAAGAAAGAAAGAAAGAAAGAAAGAAAGAAAGAAAGAAAGGGGCAGCTGAACCAGGGGCCTGCACAATGCTGGCTCTCCCTCCAAAGCAGCTTTTGTAAACGGAGGACGGCGGGGCCCATCTCCCTTCTTCGGGTGGCAAACGTCCCTGACCAACGTGGAGAGCAGGAAAGTTGTTCTTTGTCCTGCTCTGCTGCACAAGCAGAGCATTCTCCTTGCCTCTAACACGGCCACGCGGGAAGATGGGCGAGACAAGGAGAGAAGCAGAGCGTGCCAAAAGCTGCCTTTTTGGCAAAACGGGAGCGTTTTACACCCCCAAATATCTCAGGGCTGGAAGGAAAGCTTGACAGCTACCTCTGTCAGGTTTGTCCATGTCAGAGTCATCTTCCCCCCAGGGCTTCCAGACCAGGGATGCAGGCTCTTCATCGTCGCTTGGTGCTCTGCTCTGCAGCTCGGGGAGCTCGGCCTGAAAGTCACTGCCAACGTTGATGCGTCTAAAAGAAAGAAGGAAGGGGAGGTAAGAGAGGCAAGTGCTCAGGAGACACGTCCCCGTGGACCCACGGGCTTGGGCCAATCCCACCCCGACACTGAAATCGCAGCTGTGCTCCTCGCCATGGCTCAAGTTTGCCGTCCTGTAATGCCTATGCCAAAACTCACGGCCGAAGGTGGGCTCTTGCTTTCCTTTTCATTGTGCCTCTCCTTTCCGCCTGGAAGAGACAAAAAGGATGCTGCAGATAAAAATGCTTCTGCCCACAGGTGTCCGTCGCCTTCCTTCTCATGCTCATGCTGGCCAACCAGAAAATCCTCTGTCCCAGCTGGCCTCAGTTGGGTGGAATTGCAAGTGGCAAAGAAGAAACTCTAGCAAGACATTAAAACATAATGTGCCTGCAACTGATGAAAGTGTGCAGGTATATAAGGATGGCTGAAAGCTGACTGTTTTCTGTAGGTGAAAGGCAGTCTTGGAAGGGAAGCCCGTGCAACTGTTTGCATGCCCTGAACACCAGGGATCACAGAGGAGAAGTCCTATCTTTCTGGTTCCTAAAGCTTTGCAGGAGGGCTGAGCAGAGCCAGGGCCCAACAGGATTTGTTGACACTGAAGCCCTGAAGTGCTCAGTAATGACCAGATAGTTTTGGGGTCAGCACAGCATAGTTTTAGGACTTCCGTGGCTCCCAAGAGCTTTTATGCGGGTCATCAGTGGACGAGAATGTGGAACTGCCCCGTGACTGCTCTCTACGTCCTCTAGGGAAAGGTCTGTATTTCAGCTGGAGAAGCTGGACGCCTCTTTCGTGCGTCAACTCATCTTGGGAAAATGACCACAGGCCAGGTGTGTCATGGTTGGTGAGACAGCCAGCTGGAGCCTCCTGCCTTTCTCTTAGTGCTTTGAGGACAACGGGGCATTTCCTTACCTTGGACGGTCCCAAAGTGCTGTGGGGATGCCTGGCGGCGGACAAGGAGATGAGGATGTGGGTCCAGAGGCCAGCTGTGGCGCTGAGGCCAGGAGGTGTCTGCTCAGGGACAGCCCAGGAGCAGATGGTGCAGCTGCTGCTCCACCGCTGGTGCACCAGTGTTCCAGCAAGGGCCGCAGGATTGGAAGACAACGACAGTTGCTACGGGAACAGCCCAACATTCCATGCAGAACCCCAGGGCACCCAGGGGACGCAAACAGGGATGGGCCAGCTTTGCCTCTTCTGCTGCTTCTGGTGCAAGCTTGCTCCGAGCACCTTCCCGTTGGGGCATTTCTCGTCAGTCCTCTGGACGGGGCAAAGCAGCGCAGGGACAGCTCTGGGTCTTCTTCTCTGTGCTTGTCTGGAAGGCGCCTGCAGCTGCAGCTGCGCAGGAGCCTGGCTCTGTCAGAGGAGCCCGACCGCATTGGCTGCACTGGAGAAGCAGAAGCACTCGTGCTGCTGGCTCTCCTGCGGCTCGCAGGGGAGCAAGAGACTGCAAGGCGTCCCGTGGAGAGCCAAGTGCAAAGCTTTCTCTGCCAGTGGAGGCATCCATCCTGCCCCTTTCTAAATTGTCTGGTGCCTAATAAAGTGGCTTGGTGTTTTCCCTCCTTCGGGCTGCTGAGCTGGTCTCTCGCCTCAACACTCATTCCTTGAAACCGGGACAAACAGGATGTTTTCCAGGGCAATTGGTGGGGACAGCCCACCAGCAAATAAATCCTTAGCAAAGAGCTCATGCAGAATTGCTCGGCCTTTCTTCCAGCTCCCTTGAAGGAGCCAGATGTTGGTCTCAAAAGCCTGGGGGATTCGTCTAGGAGGCGGACAGTAACAGAATTACTTTTTCACACCAACAGCCTTCCCATTATTTTAGTACGGAGGTCCCAGATATGGCAAAACCCAGCGGGTTTTCCTGCTCTCCTGCCTGATGTTAAGCTAAAGCAAATGTTGCTTCCCTAGCAGGGTGCTTGTTACAGACACACACACACACACACACACACACACACACACACACACACACGCAGCCAGCCACCGGCAAAGGGAGGGGGAGGCTGTAACAAGGTCCCCTGCAAAGCAGATACTTTGTAGGCTCCAAATCCCGCCTGCACCTGCTCCATCAGAAAAGGGCCATGTTGTCCCTTGTGTCAGTGTCCCGGAGGCAGCCTGGGAATTGCCCCGGCCCGTCCCTGGCCGCACCTCCATCCTCCCCAGCCCCGGCTCCCAAAGCTTTGGCAGGCAGTGCCATTTACTGGGCCACATAAAGGAGGGACTTGGAGGCTTCTTTGGTGCAAATAGCAAAGCTGTGAGAAGTGAGAGGAGAATGTTCACAGCCGCTTTGCTTCAGCTAAGGAGGTTGGTGGAGCCCCAGAGCGGGCCGCCGATCCTTGAAAGAGAAGCTGAAACGCAACTACTCATTTCTTTGTAGTGCATGTGCTGGTTGTTAACGTTCCAGAATCGGAGAGGTTAGAAAAGTCCTGCAAGGTGCTCAAGCCCATCTGTCCAGCAAAACTGAACAAAGCTTTGTTGCTGGGTGACAGAAGGCACTAAAAGGCGCAGCTTTGATCCCTCCGCGCATCATGAGACAAGGCCAGTCCTTTAGACCCGATTCATTGAATTCAACAAAGGCTCCCTTTCCACTCCCAGCTGAGATTTTTAGGAATCAAAGGATGCAAGCCCACCGTTAGTCCACTGGCAGTAATGGGGACACACCTGTGTAAGTCCCGCCAGCTGAGCAAGGGGCCGTGCCTGCGGGAGGAGGCACGTGCCCACATTCTTGTCTCGGGGCAGATGCTTGGGCTTGCAGCACCAAAGAAATGCAACGAACATTGAGCCGTTTCAGACAGACAAAAAAAAGACAAAATGCAACAAACTTTGGTTTAATGAACAAGACAGCTTTTGTCTTAACAAAGGCAAAATGACGAAAGAGGGAGCATAGCCAATAACACCAAATCTCTTACATTGACTGATAAATCTAACTACTAACAATTGCTACTAACTACTAACAAGTTTTTTACTAATACTAATGCATCTTAGCTCGTCAAGAGAGAAATGCCTATCTAGTAAACTACACAGAAGAATTAACAGCCCTAAAACTTCAGGAACTATCTTATCTCTATCTAGTCCTCTTGACGGCTGACTCTTGCTAGCCCTGCCAGCCAGCTCATAGCTGCAGGGCTAATTTGGTCTTTTCTTCTTAGCGAGAGCCTCTGCTTCCTTCCGTGGGCGATGTCTTCTCCTGTGCGCGTTCCTTTCCTTCACGGTTGCAAACACCCTGGAAGGCAGGAAACAAAGCATCCACTGTCAATTCAACACACACCATTAAACCAAGCTCCCAGTTCTCTGTTGCTCTATATGAATGTCAGTCTTTTCAGGCTGCGACACCTTTGTAACTTGATCAGCACCCTGACCGTTTCTTGTTTCAGTTCCTTCCAATTTTGTCCTCTTTTTGCTTCATCCTACTTTGAATTCCAGCAGCACCACCCAAGCAAGCTTTGGTGTGCCTATTCCCACTTGTAAGAATTGTGCCTTGCTGGGGCGCGGCAAGGCTTCCGTCCAAATGCTGGGGTTTAACTGAGCTCTTTGCGTTTCAAGTGGGCTGTAACGTTGACCACGGCCGCCAGGGGCCATCCCCCAAGTGGCCTCGGCTTGCCCTGTGCTGCCTTTGGAAAGGGTCAGCCCGTTTTGGTGCAAAGGGCCAGGCTCTGAGCAGAAAGAGGGAGAAGTTGCGTACCGTCGGCACTGCCCGCACGGGAAGGGGCATCCCGCCGAAGGGGCCGGCTGGGGCGGTTGGCAGCAGGGACACTCGGCGTTGCGGG
Source organism: Cinclus cinclus (assembly GCF_963662255.1). Lineage (NCBI taxonomy): Eukaryota > Metazoa > Chordata > Aves > Passeriformes > Cinclidae > Cinclus > Cinclus cinclus. The sequence goes on from NC_085084.1 coordinate 62,336,833, forward strand.
CCCTCCTGCGGCTTCTCTTCCCTGTGTCCCCATGCTCCTTTCTGGGAGGGCTTTTGCTGCTCTTTGCTTCGCCCACACTCTGGAAATCAAAGAATCCTTCTCAGTTTCTCCTTCTTCTCACAAAGCTGGAAATCAGAGCGTCCAGCGCAAAAATCTCTTGGCCTAAGCAAATTCCTCCAAACCATCAAGAGCTGAGAAAATGCCTGCCTTGGGCGGTGGGCTGTGGCGGGGTGCCAACACAGCCCCTTGGAGGAAGAAAAGAAAAAGCACCTCCTTTCTAGTGCCCAGAGGGAGGGGATTCATGTGGGTATCTGTAGTTCTATGTTTCTTATTTACACCTCTCTGCCTCCTATCTCTTTGTCTCTATTTTCTCTCCACGAATGCCTAGGGAAAGGGTTTTAAATTCAGTCCGGTTAGTGAAGACACGTGGCTACCCCGTTTCTACTACCCAAAATGATCTCTTTCTCTGTCAACCAAATTCCGGTTTGCCGGTAAGGAAAGTCTGAGCGGAGACACAGCACCGGCAGGTGCTTTCTGGCCGGAAGGCTGGGATGCTAGAGAAGATGCCTGAAAATGTGCAGCATCTCCGTCAAGGCAGGCAGGATTGGTGGTGTTAGCAAGGGGGCGGGGGGAGGGTTGGGGGGAATTTGAGGACCAGATTGGAATCAGCGAGGGTGCCAGCCCTTGAGAAACCAGTCTAGAGAGCATGCAAGCCCATTTTGGTGAAGGTACTGCTTTGTTGGGTCAAAGTTGTGCTCCAGAACTGCCTGTTTCAGAGCAGCAGCCCAATGAAGCTCTGGGCAGCATCTGCTGTGCCTTTCCCGGGGCACGGGACGATGTGATGCTGGCAGAGCGGTGGCTCGCATGGCTCGCCGGCGGGTTTTGTCCCCCCTTCTCCCTCTCGCTTGACCCTCCTGCTTGTCTTGGATGTCCTCCCACTGACCTGAGCAAGAGTGCTGTCAAGTTTGTGTTCTTTTTTCCAGGAGTAGTAGTACTCCACACACTGTGCCACAGTCTTGCTCTGAACCTGTTGAGAAGAGAAAAAGAAGGAATCTGAAATGGCCGTGGTGCAGGGTGCGTTGGAGTAAAAGCAGAGTATGGGGTAAAGTAGCAAGTAAAATCATGGAGCAAATTGAGTAGGGCATAAAATGCAGGAACTAGGGAATAGAAGAGGCGTTATGCCACGTAGAAAGCCGTGTCTTGTGCTACGTAACGGATAAGAAATGTAATGCACAGATCACCAACAAATCCATCTAGCACAGTTGTTCTTTCCCGCGTTCCCTCCAGCTGTCCCAGCACTATGTGTTGAGGAAGCAGCAGTAAGTAGCAGCAGCAGCAGACGCATGAGACAAGTGGGGCAGAATGAATCTTTGTCTTCCAAAGGAGCTTGGAGAAAAGGGCCGGAGAGGCAGACTCACGGCTTTCAAGCAGGCCTTGTATGGGCAGGAAACGGATGTCCCGTTTCTTGGTAATTTGAATATTTTTGGTATTTGGGAAGAGAGAGACTGAATTCCAGGATCTGGTCCCAGGAATAACGCACATTTCCTTCTGATGATCTGCCAGGGTGAAGAGTGTCCTATGGCTTTACCTGCTTCTGGATGAGATGAAAATCCTTGCCATAGCTGTGAAAAGCCTTCTGGAAGGACTCCTCCTCCTCAGGTGTCCATCTATCAGAGCCTGGCAATAAAAAGCAGCAGGCAAATTGATCCCTGTAGCCACTCGGAGTAGAACCCACTGGCCGCCAAAAGGAATCCACTGGCGCCATCCATCCTATCCTTCACCTGTGTACATGTGTGGTCCCTCAGAAAGCAAGGAAGACACGAGCAGGCATTGCCCAGGGCAGAAAGCACGGAAAACAAGTAAAGCTGAAGGACTAGACGCTGCTGCTTTGCCCGCCCCCAGAGAAGACGAGACCTTGTGCCGGTTTTACTCGTTTCAGCCTAAACGCTTGGCGTGGCAATGAAGGGGACGGCAGCAGGTGTCAGTGAAGGAACAAGCTCTGCTTTGTTGCTTACCTGCGTAATGGTAATCAGCCAAGGGATGGCCTTGAGGTGTGGCAGGCCCCCCTGAGAGCAGCATCTCCAGAGCCTCCTGCAAGATCAAAGGGGAAAAGGCTTTAGCTGCCCCACCACATGGAAAGGAACCAAAGAAAGGTCAAGGCTGCCTTTCAGCTACTTTGCCTCTTGAGGCATTCAGTCCACTGGATGGCATCTGGGTCAGACACGGTTACTTGCTGCCAATGCCTCGATTTTGCCGCCCAACCCTTTGATCGTGCTCCCCAAGAGTGGCATGTGGCTCACCAGCTCCCTGATTTTGCACCTCCCGCACCCAGAACTGCCTCAGCTTGCTGAGGCTTCTGGAAATTTCCCCTCAGTGCAGCCCAAAATGTCTTTGAGAGCACAGGTGCCCAGGAGATGTGCAAGGTACCAGGCTGCGGCACCCTGCGCCGGTGCCTCCAGGAGAGATGTTCTCCCTGCTCGAGCCATTTGGGCTCAGCCCTGGCACCAGTGGAGGAGACCGAGCAGGCAGCAAGTGCTCGGCTTCCTGCAGTGAACTGCCTTCTTGCAAGAGCAGCCAGGAAAGGCTGTCGCGCTGGCCGGGCCTTATTCATTGTTCCCTGTGCGCTCTTCTGTGCGCCCAAGCAGCCGCTTCTTACCGGAACGCTGCCGCGTGCCTGGTGCAGGCAGTGCAGGGCGCGCTCCAGGTTAGCTGCTGCCCTGGGAAGGCCACGGGAGCTGGCCATGTCCAACAGTTCTCTCACTGCAAGCACAAGGAAAACCCGCCGAGAGTCAGGCTTGAGCCAAGAAAGGGGAAAGCTTGACATACAAGGGAGAAGGAAAGCACAGGAGCTAAAGACAGCAGGTTGGAGAGCATGGAAAGGCTAGCAAAGAAAGAAAGAAAGAAAGAAAGAAAGAAAGAAAGAAAGAAAGAAAGGGGCAGCTGAACCAGGGGCCTGCACAATGCTGGCTCTCCCTCCAAAGCAGCTTTTGTAAACGGAGGACGGCGGGGCCCATCTCCCTTCTTCGGGTGGCAAACGTCCCTGACCAACGTGGAGAGCAGGAAAGTTGTTCTTTGTCCTGCTCTGCTGCACAAGCAGAGCATTCTCCTTGCCTCTAACACGGCCACGCGGGAAGATGGGCGAGACAAGGAGAGAAGCAGAGCGTGCCAAAAGCTGCCTTTTTGGCAAAACGGGAGCGTTTTACACCCCCAAATATCTCAGGGCTGGAAGGAAAGCTTGACAGCTACCTCTGTCAGGTTTGTCCATGTCAGAGTCATCTTCCCCGCAGGGCTTCCAGACCAGGGATGCAGGCTCTTCATCGTCGCTTGGTGCTCTGCTCTGCAGCTCGGGGAGCTCGGCCTGAAAGTCACTGCCAACGTTGATGCGTCTAAAAGAAAGAAGGAAGGGGAGGTAAGAGAGGCAAGTGCTCAGGAGACACGTCCCCGTGGACCCACGGGCTTGGGCCAATCCCACCCCGACACTGAAATCGCAGCTGTGCTCCTCGCCATGGCTCAAGTTTGCCGTCCTGTAATGCCTATGCCAAAACTCACGGCCGAAGGTGGGCTCTTGCTTTCCTTTTCATTGTGCCTCTCCTTTCCGCCTGGAAGAGACAAAAAGGACGCTGCAGATAAAAATGCTTCTGCCCACAGGTGTCCGTAGCCTTCCTTCTCATGCTCATGCTGGCCAACCAGAAAATCCTCTGTCCCAGCTGGCCTCAGTTGGGTGGAATTGCAAGTGGCAAAGAAGAAACTCTAGCAAGACATTAAAACATAATGTGCCTGCAACTGATGAAAGTGTGCAGGTATATAAGGATGGCTGAAAGCTGACTGTTTTCTGTAGGTGAAAGGCAGTCTTGGAAGGGAAGCCCGTGCAACTGCTTGCATGCCCTGAACACCAGGGATCACAGAGGAGAAGTCCTATCTTTCTGGTTCCTAAAGCTTTGCAGGAGGGCTGAGCAGAGCCAGGGCCCAACAGGATTTGTTGACACTGAAGCCCTGAAGTGCTCAGTAATGACCAGATAGTTTTGGGGTCAGCACAGCATAGTTTTAGGACTTCCGTGGCTCCCAAGAGCTTTTATGCGGGTCATCAGTGGACGAGAATGTGGAACTGCCCCGTGACTGCTCTCTACGTCCTCTAGGGAAAGGTCTGTATTTCAGCTGGAGAAGCTGGACGCCTCTTTCGTGCGTCAACTCATCTTGGGAAAATGACCACAGGCCAGGTGTGTCATGGTTGGTGAGACAGCCAGCTGGAGCCTCCTGCCTTTCTCTTAGTGCTTTGAGGACAACGGGGCATTTCCTTACCTTGGACGGTCCCAAAGTGCTGTGGGGATGCCTGGCGGCGGACAAGGAGATGAGGATGTGGGTCCAGAGGCCAGCTGTGGCGCTGAGGCCAGGAGGTGTCTGCTCAGGGACAGCCCAGGAGCAGATGGTGCAGCTGCTGCTCCACCGCTGGTGCACCAGTGTTCCAGCAAGGGCCGCAGGATTGGAAGACAACGACAGTTGCTACGGGAACAGCCCAACATTCCATGCAGAACCCCAGGGCACCCAGGGGACGCAAACAGGGATGGGCCAGCTTTGCCTCTTCTGCTGCTTCTGGTGCAAGCTTGCTCCGAGCACCTTCCCGTTGGGGCATTTCTCGTCAGTCCTCTGGACGGGGCAAAGCAGCGCAGGGACAGCTCTGGGTCTTCTTCTCTGTGCTTGTCTGGAAGGCGCCTGCAGCTGCAGCTGCGCAGGAGCCTGGCTCTGTCAGAGGAGCCCGACCGCATTGGCTGCACTGGAGAAGCAGAAGCACTCGTGCTGCTGGCTCTCCTGCGGCTCGCAGGGGAGCAAGAGACTGCAAGGTGTCCCGTGGAGAGCCAAGTGCAAAGCTTTCTCTGCCAGTGGAGGCATCCATCCTGCCCCTTTCTAAATTGTCTGCTGCCTAATAAAGTGGCTTGGTGTTTTCCCTCCTTCGGGCTGCTGAGCTGGTCTCTCGCCTCAACACTCATTCCTTGAAACCGGGACAAACAGGATGTTTTCCAGGGCAATTGGTGGGGACAGCCCACCAGCAAATAAATCCTTAGCAAAGAGCTCACGCAGAATTGCTCGGCCTTTCTTCCAGCTCCCTTGAAGGAGCCAGATGTTGGTCTCAAAAGCCTGGGGGATTCATCTAGGAGGCGGACAGTAACAGAATTACTTTTTCACACCAACAGCCTTCCCATTATTTTAGTACGGAGGTCCCAGATATGGCAAAACCCAGCGGGTTTTCCTGCTCTCCTGCCTGCTGTTAAGCTAAAGCAAATGTTGCTTCCGTAGCAGGGTGCTTGTTACAGACACACACACACACACACACACACACACACGCAGCCAGCCACCGGCAAAGGGAGGGGGAGGCTGTAACAAGGTCCCCTGCAAAGCAGATACTTTGTAGGCTCCAAATCCCGCCTGCACCTGCTCCATCAGAAAAGGGCCATGTTGTCCCTTGTGTCAGTGTCCCGGAGGCAGCCTGGGAATTGCCCCGGCCCGTCCCTGGCCGCACCTCCATCCTCCCCAGCCCCGGCTCCCAAAGCTTTGGCAGGCAGTGCCATTTACTGGGCCACATAAAGGAGGGACTTGGAGGCTTCTTTGGTGCAAATAGCAAAGCTGTGAGAAGTGAGAGGAGAATGTTCACAGCCGCTTTGCTTCAGCTAAGGAGGTTGGTGGAGCCCCAGAGCGGGCCGCCGATCCTTGAAAGAGAAGCTGAAACGCAACTACTCATTTCTTTGTAGTGCATGTGCTGGTTGTTAACGTTCCAGAATCGGAGAGGTTAGAAAAGTCCTGCAAGGTGCTCAAGCCCATCTGTCCAGCAAAACTGAACAAAGCTTTGTTGCTGGGTGACAGAAGGCACTAAAAGGCGCAGCTTTGATCCCTCCGCGCATCATGAGACAAGGCCAGTCCTTTAGACCCGATTCATTGAATTCAACAAAGGCTCCCTTTCCACTCCCAGCTGAGATTTTTAGGAATCAAAGGATGCAAGCCCACCGTTAGTCCACTGGCAGTAATGGGGACACACCTGTGTAAGTCCCGCCAGCTGAGCAAGGGGCCGTGCCTGCGGGAGGAGGCACGTGCCCACATTCTTGTCTCGGGGCAGATGCTTGGGCTTGCAGCACCAAAGAAATGCAACGAACATTGAGCCGTTTCAGACAGACAAAAAAAAGACAAAATGCAACAAACTTTGGTTTAATGAACAAGACAGCTTTTGTCTTAACAAAGGCAAAATGACGAAAGAGGGAGCATAGCCAATAACACCAAATCTCTTACATTGACTGATAAATCTAACTACTAACAATTGCTACTAACTACTAACAAGTTTTTTACTAATACTAATGCATCTTAGCTCGTCAAGAGAGAAATGCCTATCTAGTAAACTACACAGAAGAATTAACAGCCCTAAAACTTCAGGAACTATCTTATCTCTATCTAGTCCTCTTGACGGCTGACTCTTGCTAGCCCTGCCAGCCAGCTCGTAGCTGCAGGGCTAATTTGGTCTTTTCTTCTTAGCGAGAGCCTCTGCTTCCTTCCGTGGGCGATGTCTTCTCCTGTGCGCGTTCCTTTCCTTCACGGTTGCAAACACCCTGGAAGGCAGGAAACAAAGCATCCACTGTCAATTCAACACACACCATTAAACCAAGCTCCCAGTTCTCTGTTGCTCTATATGAATGTCAGTCTTCTCAGGCTGCGACACCTTTGTAACTTGATCAGCACCCTGACCGTTTCTTGTTTCAGTTCCTTCCAATTTTGTCCTCTTTTTGCTTCATCCTACTTTGAATTCCAGCAGCACCACCCAAGCAAGCTTTGGTGTGCCTATTCCCACTTGTAAGAATTGTGCCTTGCTGGGGCGCGGCAAGGCTTCCGTCCAAATGCTGGGGTTTAACTGAGCTCTTTGCGTTTCAAGTGGGCTGTAACGTTGACCACGGCCGCCAGGGGCCATCCCCCAAGTGGCCTCGGCTTGCCCTGTGCTGCCTTTGGAAAGGGTCAGCCCGTTTTGGTGCAAAGGGCCAGGCTCTGAGCAGAAAGAGGGAGAAGTTGCGTACCGTCGGCACTGCCCGCACGGGAAGGGGCCTCCCGCCGAAGGGGCCGGCTGGGGCGGTTGGCAGCAGGGACACTCGGCGTTGCGGGCCCTCCTGCGGCTTCTCTTCCCTGTGTCCCCATGCTCCTTTCTGGGAGGGCTTTTGCTGCTCTTTGCTTCGCCCACACTCTGGAAATCAAAGAATCCTTCTCAGTTTCTCCTTCTTCTCACAAAGCTGGAAATCAGAGCGTCCAGCGCAAAAATCTCTTGGCCTAAGCAAATTCCTCCAAACCATCAAGAGCTGAGAAAATGCCTGCCTTGGGCGGTGGGCTGTGGCGGGGTGCCAACACAGCCCCTTGGAGGAAGAAAAGAAAAAGCACCTCCTTTCTAGTGCCCAGAGGGAGGGGATTCATGTGGGTATCTGTAGTTCTATGTTTCTTATTTACACCTCTCTGCCTCCTATCTCTTTGTCTCTATTTTCTCTCCACGAATGCCTAGGGAAAGGGTTTTAAATTCAGTCCGGTTAGTGAAGACACGTGGCTACCCCGTTTCTACTACCCAAAATGATCTCTTTCTCTGTCAACCAAATTCCGGTTTGCCGGTAAGGAAAGTCTGAGCGGAGACACAGCACCGGCAGGTCCTTTCTGGCCGGAAGGCTGGGATGCTAGAGAAGATGCCTGAAAATGTGCAGCATCTCCGTCAAGGCAGGCAGGATTGGTGGTGTTAGCAAGGGGGCGGGGGGAGGGTTGGGGGGAATTTGAGGACCAGATTGGAATCAGCGAGGGTGCCAGCCCTTGAGAAACCAGTCTAGAGAGCATGCAAGCCCATTTTGGTGAAGGTACTGCTTTGTTGGGTCAAAGTTATGCTCCAGAACTGCCTATTTCAGAGCAGCAGCCCAATGAAGCTCTGGGCAGCATCTGCTGTGCCTTTCCCGGGGCACGGGACAATGTGATGCTGGCAGAGCGGTGGCTCGCATGGCTTGCCGGCGGGTTTTGTCCCCCCTTCTCCCTCTCGCTTGACCCTCCTGCTTGTCTTGGATGTCCTCCCACTGACCTGAGCAAGAGTGCTGTCAAGTTTGTGTTCTTTTTTCCAGGAGTAGTAGTACTCCACACACTGTGCCACAGTCTTGCTCTGAACCTGTTGAGAAGAGAAAAAGAAGGAATCTCAAATGGCCGTGGTGCAGGGTGCGTTGGAGTAAAAGCAGAGTATGGGGTAAAGTAGCAAGTAAAATCATGGAGCAAATTGAGTAGGGCGTAAAATGCAGGAACTAGGGAATAGAAGAGGCGTTATGCCACGTAGAAAGCCGTGTCTTGTGCTACGTAACGGATAAGAAATGTAATGCACAGATCACCAACAAATCCATCTAGCACAGTTGTTCTTTCCCGCGTTCCCTCCAGCTGTCCCAGCACAATGTGTTGAGGAAGCAGCAGTAAGTAGCAGCAGCAGCAGACGCATGAGACAAGTGGGGCAGAATGAATCTTTGTCTTCCAAAGGAGCTTGGAGAAAAGGGCCGGAGAGGCAGACTCACGGCTTTCAAGCAGGCCTTGTATGGGCAGGAAACAGATGTCCCGTTTCTTGGTAATTTGAATATTTTTGGTATTTGGGAAGAGAGAGACTGAATTCCAGGATCTGGTCCCAGGAATAACGCACATTTCCTTCTGATGATCTGCCAGGGTAAAGAGTGTCCTATGGCTTTACCTGCTTCTGGATGAGATGAAAATCCTTGCCATAGCTGTGAAAAGCCTTCTGGAAGGACTCCTCCTCCTCAGGTGTCCATCTATCAGAGCCTGGCAATAAAAAGCAGCAGGCAAATTGATCCCTGTAGCCACTCAGAGTAGAACCCACTGGCCGCCAAAAGGAATCCACTGGCGCCATCCATCCTATCCTTCACCTGTGTACATGTGTGGTCCCTCAGAAAGCAAGGAAGACACGAGCAGGCATTGCCCAGGGCAGAAAGCACGGAAAACAAGTAAAGCTGAAGGACTAGACACGGCTGCTTTTCTTGTCTCTGGGCAGATGCTTGGTTTGCAGCACCAAACTTGCCAACGAATGTTTTTTTTGTAAAATCTTAAAGAATAATGATGCTCTATTTTGACATCGTTCTTTTATTTTACTCAGTTAAATGACTGAGTAAAATACATTTTTTTCTCAATGTTGCAAGTGTTGCTGCATTTCCCAAGTCACTTTCTCTTACACAAGATATAAACAACGAGATTTTTGTTATTATTTCAATAAATAATTATAAGTTATGTGTTTTGTTATTTCCTTTCATTACTGACATGGAGGCTGGCTGCTTCATCAAGCCCATTAGTGCAGTAATTACAGTCACATTGCTGATGTGTTATTGAATTATATTTTGGGGTATCTGAGTATAATTTGGGGGATTTAATGGAGTCATAATATTAAACTATATGATAAAAAATACTTGCAAACTACTAATATATTAAAATACCTGAAGGACTTAATTGCCCCCTGCCTTGTTGGCTGGCATGCAAGAGTGCAGCTGACAGCAGCAGGGAGAGAGAGATCACCAGGGGAGCCATGGTTCCATCCTCAACAGGCACTCAGGGTTTGCAGGGGTTTTTGTTGTATTCCACTGTCTCCAGTGACAGTTCCTGAGTGTTAATCTTCTCATGCCATGCACCTTAACACAGAAAAGGAGACAAGGGAGGGTCACTGGGCATTAGGCATCCAAGGACTTCAAAGCCCTTTGTAAACAATTCTTAAATCCTTAGGAATTGTTTCTTTGTTACATAAAATATAAATGATAATATAAGCAACTACACCAAATTTCTCTGATCACAGTGTAGTTCAGAGAGATCAGTGCAGGTATACTTAGTGTTCCAATTCCTTGTCTTTGTTTTTAAAAAACCAAGCTTGCTATTAGCTAGAACTCTTTTTTGGTCATATTTCACAGCTAAAAGCTAGTAATATAAACCAAAATAACATTATATTGAAGAAAAAGACATGGATATTTGTTATACTTACCACATTTTTAATTAGAAAGCTATTTTGGTTGGTTGTTTGGGGACACAGAATAAGGTAGAGTGATTTATCTACTGGAAGCAGCAATTAGATTTCTTTATATTTTTATGACTTTATGTTCATCATATAATATGCATAATAAATTTCAGAAAGGTTATAGGTTTCTTTCAGCAATAAGAAAATTAATTTAAGCACCCTAAATCACATATAGCATTGTTGTTTAAAATAATAAAGGATGGCAGATGACTTCAAAAATATATAGATAATAGATGTTTTGGCATTATTACCAAATATTTCAAAGACGGAGGGCCTATTTTGATGGTATATGGAACAGCAATTGCCTACTCTTTTGTAAATGTGAAAATACTACCAGTGAAAATACCTGGTGAATTCTTCAACTTTATATGTATAGTATGACTTTAGTTCTCTTTTTCTTGAATCTCTTGTTAATCTACAGAACCTTGAGTAACTCTATAAAAACAATTGAACAATTTCTACATGTTAATTTGTAAGTTAGTACACAAAGTAGAACAACTGAAACAATGCTGTGGTAAGACAAACAAGGACAATGCTGTCACAAAATTCCTGAAGGAAGCATGTCTTCAGAAATACTGAGGGAATGACATTTACAGACCTCAATCCTGTAAGGTAGCTGGGTCCAAAATATTCAGTTTATTTGCTCACCAATTCTTGCAAGCATAAACACTATCTAGGATTTAAAAGCACAAGTGGCAGTCTATGGCACACTGGGCAATATACAATTAAACAATATAAATACAGTGCATAGAAACATACACACGTTTACATACACAGAGAGAGGAGAGAAAGTTGTTTTCACTCAGTTTCAAATTAAACTGCTCAGATCTTAAAACAAGAGTAAGTATTTATCTATGGCATACAACCTTGGGAAACATTATGTTTTTAACAGACATATTTAAAGATAACTATTTGTGATAGGAGTTTTTAAAAGCAGTCACAAAAAGTTTATAAAAGCAGTCAGTCATTGAAAAGCAAACTGATAAACTATTTACCTCATGGCCTGTCATTCAGAAATGGGCAACCTTCAAAGGAATTGGGAATTGTTTTGTTATGTATTATTTCAATGCTATGTTTTAAAAGGAAAAAAATTCAAAGTCTCTAAATTTATGGAGGATGGATTGCAAATATGAACTGACAGCAAAAAAATCAGAATGAGCTAAGACAGATCACAACTGTGACATCAAAATTAATCAAGCAAGACAAATTCAGTACTATCTGTTTCATGGAAACTTCTTGATTTTTATAAAATTCACCAGAACTCTTGTCCCGTATGTCTGTGTGAAAGATTACACAGGCCCCACTTTGTGCAGGACATATTGGAGAAGGGAGAGCTCATGTAGTGCTGTAAAAGTGAAGTGGAAATGAATTTAGCAACAGCATTCTAGGAAGAGACGTGCAATGAAAAATTTGATTAGTCAGGAAAAGGTTGTTACAGTAAATGAGACATGAAATGATGAAAGCCTTGCTGAGGGATTTTAGGTGTTAGGGTGGATAGGAAAGGGGGCAACTATGTATTTCTAACCACTGTATTTCTAATTTTTTACTTTTACATTCACTTTACATCTTTACTTCTACATTTTTACTTTTACCTCCTGAAGAACTTTAAACTTTAGAATTAACAATGCAGTTTTGCTTTCCTTCCATGAAGTGCTTCAGAGAGACAGGCTTTTTTCAAAGGTAGAAAAGGTATGGAGAGTTTTTCCCCACTTTTGATGTGGTTCCAGTGATGTTTGTATCAACCATTGAAAAAGCTAACTTTTTGTAACTTAATATTTTAAAAACTTTAATTATAGAACTATTGCAAATAACACATCAGGGTCACAATAAAACAACTAATCTGATTCCTATGTTCTCCTTCTTTCCAGCAACCAAATTTAGTGATGTACCTCTGTCCTTTGCTATCTCCCATGCCCATTTGTTTTTTAAAAAAACTGTCCTGATAAAGAATCAGTACAAAATTGAATCAATGCTGAAATCCTTTCTTCTACAGATCTGTGATGCTTTAAAGAAACAATACTTTTTGTCTTCAAAGTGTGCACCGAGCTACTGTTACTGAGAGAACAATTACTGAACTTCTAACATTAGACTCCTTTTCTAATTGACTTTAAATTTGAGCAAGCACAATTTTAACAAACAATTAATGTTTCTTCTTCTTCAGAGACAGCCTAATCTGCATGCTGAAATCTGTCATTTTTCATTTCCATAATTTGCCCCTTCTGAGAAGTAACCTCTGAAATTAACAAGTGGGTAGCTTTCTTTAGTTCTACCACAATACTTTTTCTTTTATGGATCTGATTTACAACCTGCTATGTATGTCAAATGGAAAACTCAGAGGGACAAGTTATTTATTTAAAAAAGGAAATTTTTTATATGAGCCCTTATGCAATAAATTTCTAGCACTTCAAACTATGCTGAGTTTATAGGTATGTACTTGAAAAGTTATCAGAAATTTCCAGAGCTATTTGCTGTGTTCATTCCCACTGCTTGCTCAGTGCCTGCACACCTTTAGACTATGCAAGTAAGATACAATTGATTTTTCAAAAGTCAACTGTTAAATGAATGTGTGTTGGGGGTTGGATGCTGGCAAAACACCAGTGACCCCACAAAAATCATTGACTCATTCTCCTCTGCTATAACTAAGCAGAGGACAGGGAAGAAAACTCTTTAATGGAATTAATGAATTGAGGTAAAGATTGGGAAGAAACACTTTAAGGGCAAAAAAGGCACAAAACTTAAAATGTATAAAGAAAAAATTATTGACATAATTAAGACAATAAAATAAACCTTTAGAACACCTTTTATACCCCCCAGCCCCTCTTTCTTTCCTACTGACAGCGCAGGAAGACAAAACATGGGATTTTTAGTCAGTTTGTTGCTTCTAAGGATCTTTCTTCAGTTCCCTTAGAGAGAGGAGTCTCTGCTATGCCATGGCATCTTTCCCATGGGAGACAGTTCTCTGTGAACTTTTCTGTCGTGGTTCTACTTTTCATGAGTAGCAGTCCTGCCCAAAAACTGGGTGAAATGTGAGACCCTCCCATGGGTAAAAACAGTCTTTCCCCAACTGCTCTTTTTTGTGGGTCATTTAGTTCATGGGGTTTTGTTTTTATGGATGAGCTGTCCTAGTATAAAAGCAAGGGGTTTCTTTTTTCTGGAATCAAGAGTTCTCTCTCTCTCTCTGTTAAGCTTTTCACCAGATCACAGCTTCTCAGCATCCACATGCTCCAGTGTGAGCACCTTTTCTGCATGGGAATGAAGTTTGAGCAAAGAAAAACAAGAAAAGTACTGCATGCTGTTGAAAAACATAGTTCTACCCAAACTGGGATATCTGGTTACCTAACTTACAGTTTACTGTCATCTCTGTTCCTTCTACTCACTTTAATTTCTGGAAATCACTTCTTTCACTGAAGCAAAATCTGCCTGATTTTCATTCAACACCATATCTTTCCTATTTCATGTTTGTTTATTTATGTATCCTTTTGTCAGCTTCACTTCATGTCTGTTATCACAGCCTTCAGAATAACTACACCACACTTTATATTTCCAGCAGTGTGATAGTCTGCAAGATGATTTTCACCAAGAGATCCTGAGATTTAATGATTTTATTTTTTTTATATCCATGACTTAGCTTCAAGCTATGTGTGACTGTCTTAAACTTCCCTTTTTGTCTAAAGGTGTTGTGGCATGCATGCAGTTGTGCACTGTCATATTGCCTTGGAATACAGGTCTGAGTCAGTTCCATCATGAATGCATTTTCCAACACTTTTCCAACTGTTACTCAGTTAGCAAGACCTATTAATGGAGGTTTATGGATGATAAGAAGCCTGGTATTCTGCTGCTTTGTGTAGAGCCATTCAATTGTTCATCATCTTTCCTTCTGGGTCTCCTTGTGAGCTGTACTCATTGGAAGAGCTGGCCTTCTGTGTATCATATCAGAGTTCTCCTACATTACACGCAGAAAGAAACCTGTCCTTAAACCACTGCCTACAGCCAGGAAGGACAACATTCAGTACAACAAACACAATATGCTGCTTTTGCTTTTGATGGAGTAGTGACTGCAGCAGCAGCAAAGGCACAGATTCCTGCCTGATGACAACTGCATGTGTCCTGACACAGCTGTATCAAGACTCCCTGTGCCAGGCATGAGAATTCTTGTCCACTGGTCAATTCTTGTCTCATGGTCACATTCAGGGAAAACAGGCACCTGTAAAGATGGAATGACACCAGGCTACCTCAAGCCAAAACCTTGCAATTGTTGTGCTTTGAGTGAAGAAACTACTTGCACTTGTGCAACAGCATCAGGAGAATCCAATTGTGAAGAATGTTCTCTGAGCTATTTTATGCAAAATATATTCATTTTACAAAACTGTGTACTGTTGAATTGATACCAAAACACCTTTTGTTTTTCATCCTTTATCTCTTTTTTATTTGTTCTGAATTCCTGTCATTGGAAGACTACAGTTTTGAATTTTTTTCAGACCCCAGAACTGCAACTCAATTGCTTTCTTATTGGTATTTAATAACTTCATAATTACTGATCACTCAATGAAGAAAATACAAGTGATTAAAAACAGAGCAAAACATAACCAAAAAGTACACAACTATTTATGTTCAACTAGAAAAGTGCAGTTTTAAAATGGAAAGGATGAGAGACACACTGAAAAATTATTTGCCATGATCATTTGGCTAGAAGGGATCATAGTGCAAGTTGTGCCACTGTCTAGGCAATTCCCACTGATGGCTACCTCTGACCTTCTTATTGAAGGGTGCAGATATAAAGAGAGATTGGGGAGGTATAAGGAAAGGGGCACAGAAGACATCTGCAGTATAACACAGAAAGAGAAAATACAGTGGTAAGAGAGACTGAGATCTCACCGGCTGAAACAGCTCTTCTATCACTTTCCTTATCTTCTGCTTCTCTTCCCACTCTCAAGTTGGTAAAGGGAACACATGCAAGCAGGACTGCCAGTGATGCTTGGCTTCACTCCAAAGCTGCTTGGAATGCTCTCCTCACTCCCAAACAGCATGTGTTTGCTTTGTCACATCCTCCCTCATGACTGCAGCTTACTATTCACTGCTCCCACGCCCTGGTTTTTGTGATAGATTAGCCATCCTCATAAAGATAACATTTGTGGCAGTGTGTGGCTGCATCCACCCCTGTCATGACTCTCTAGAAAGGAAGGGAAAATTGCTACTGTTCTAGACAAAGTCTTCTTCCAGCAGGAGTAACTTTCGTTACATGATTACATCCTGTTGTTTTGGGCAATGCCAGTGACTGCCAGGCTCTTACCTTTACTCTCTGTGAGATGGGAAACAGGCAGACAAGTTCAGTTGGGAAGAACGAAGACACTTTTTTGGTGACAATTATGATGTGCCTACACATTTCTAAAATACAGGCAATCCCTATCATGACTCTACTCCTTACATGAAGACAAGCAATTGGTCCACAGGGAAAAACATATAAGGAAAGGTAGTTTGCCAGTGATTAACTTTTTGTCCCAGAACAGATGGACTACAACAGAACTAAAGGGAACAAGAAGAGCAGCAGCATCTAATAACTCCCCTGAGGACAGCTTTTATTTTTCATATACCTTTGTTTAAATTAACATGACATTGAGCAATGTCATTCTAAGTCAGCAAAAATGATTCTTTATTGGAGCCAAGATTGGCATGAGTTTGTTAATACACAGCATGCCCTAACAACACCTGGACATAAGTGAAATCAGTTACTTTGAGAAGCAAATATAAGTTAGTTCTCTGCTGTAAATTAAAGGTCAGTTCTGATCCTCCTGAGAGGCAAAAGGAACACTGTCTGGATTCATATATTCTTACCTCAGTATGCATCTGGGGTGGTGTACAGGCCAGCAATAGCTACAGCAAGATTGGTGTAGAGCAAAAGCATGCAGGGCATGAGATCACTGGCAGTACTAGGCTTGGTTTTGGCAAAATGACTGCAGTCTGGCTGTGCACCATTTACCTGTTCCCTTGTGCAAATCAGCTATTGCCCTGGAACCTCCTCCTCCCAAAGAGGTGAGCTCTTTACAAAACAATTCCAAATATCCTGCTACAAGTCCAGAACACAGTGAGAAAATCTAAGTGTAGAGCTTCAGAAAGTAGTCAGGGTTCTCATAAGAAGGGCAAGGTGCTCACCAGCTTGTGAGCATTCACTGTTGTCCTTGTTAGGTGACTCCAGGGGCTTGACTTGGTTACACACTGCCTCCTGTAAGGTGGTTCTATTCAGAGAAGAGTGCTAGTGTAACTTCTGACTGTAGAACTGGCAAAGCTGCCCCACTCCCAGAAAAAGACTAATGCTACAACTTCAGACTATTAAAACAAACTCATATTAGCTCAACACTGTAGGCTGGAAACAAAGAGATTTTGATTTAGTCATCAGCACAGTGAAACTGAAATTATTATCTTGTGGAATCAAGGCTTCCTTGATTATAAGAACAAGAGGTAAAATGGAAGTCTGCATGTATAGTTCTGCATGCTAACTATGATTTCTGACCTTTCTCCTATTTTTTCCATGCATTTTTCTTTTAAATTGATGTAAAAGATTTTGGGAAATAATGCAGCTCATGATCTTCAAGTATGACAGTGAAATGCCTGTTTATCACACTTCTGTTCCATCCCCTAAAGTTAAAATCTTCCCAAAATTTTTCAATTTTGCTGTAAAGCCTAGAAAAATGATCCAGCTATTTCAAATTATTCTAAGAGCTACTATTCAATAACTCTTCCCTTAAAAGCTTTACTTAACAGACTAGGCAGGTGTTTTCTGCCTAAAGTTTTGCAAGACTTTACGACTGGTATCTGCATATGATCTTATATGAGGTACTTGTACTTATACTACCACAGAGTTCTACTCCTCATTTCTACTACATTAATTTCTAGCAGTTGTCCAGTCTTCCATGTCAGTAATTCTGCCCAACTTCTGCAGCCTTAGCTATGTGCTAATGCGGCACACAGACATTCATCATCCCTGCTTTCTTCTAGCCATCCTGCTTACAATTGATGCTGGAAAGATTGCTCCACTTTATGAGGAAACACTCTTTGCAACAGTTAAGGCTAAAGAATTAAAGGTCTCTGTTACAGCTTGGTTTTATTATTTGAAGGTCCTTTATCTGTAAAATTATGATCTACTTCATTGGAGCAGTCTGCTGATCAACACAGACCACTTGATGGTCTAGTCAGCACTTGAACATTTTAGACTGAAAAAAACCTGATGGATTTTCTTGTCAGCTGATCTGAACACTCCTCACCACCATATGAGTTTGGCATAAACATTGCAAATCCCACAAGTCATAGAAAATTGAGGGAACCAGGATTTGAAAGAATAATATAAAGTCAGTTCCTTACACAAGACTGTGTAAACACAAGTATCCAAGTATAGCACTCACAGAAGCAGCTAAAACTCCTATTTCTGAAGAAAAAGGTCAATTCACATTAAGATAGTTTTGTTTGCTAAGAAAGCCTCTGGTTCAGAGTTATTGAAAAGCACTGAATTAAATCAGTTCCAGAAGGCTGGAGAATCTCCAGTTAAGGAACACATTTTTATCTAAAGCAATTCACCCATTCTCTACTAAGAGTTATTTATAAATAACTTACTATCATTTTATAAATCAGAATGATGGATTTAAGAGCTATTTCTTGTAGCAGAATTAGAAACAGTTAACATTTGGACTAGCAACATATATTGAGCCATGATATATATAGCCATGCATGAATATTGGAAAACAACATGACTACATATGCTGTCACCATAACTGAGTTATATATATATAATTGAGACCAATACTGTAACATACTTTTGTTGCTTGTGCTACACATGCCTTTTAACTTTTTTTTAGAGTATTTACACTACATGGCAACCAAGAAGTTGAAAGTGTTTTTCTTAGAAGTGATGCTTTTATGATTTGCCCTATTTCTGTATCATTTTGTCTCACAGTACTTAATAGAAACTTCTGCATAAATCAGAGAAGACCTTGAAGCAAGTTTTGCTTTCTCTACTGATACATGCAAAATCAATTCTTATATACATATAGGATTCTTCCTGACCTGTTGACACAACAGCCCCATTGTAATAACCATCAGTGTAGCAATCAGGGTAATGATATGTGTAGAACTATTAAAAATCATTGAAGTGTTAACACTAGTGTGCCTCACAGTCTAAATTACACGGGGAAAAAAATATACACATTGGAATAGCAAAAAATAACAGGTTTACTATCATAACAATTTCATTTTATCTGACCTGTCTCAAATCTCCTTTTTATTCATTTGGATTTAAATCAAAGTTCAAATACCTTAGAAACCATGTAAAGAAATTCAGGATTTGCTTGTTTTGCAAGTGTTCTGTCAATACAGACTGTTCTGGTAGCACTGATTTCATGTTTCAACCATAGCTCTGAACCAATGGTGCTCCTTTGCATTTATTTGCATTTTCTGGACCAGGCTGTTCAAACGGCATTGTCAGCATTTCTGAGGAAGTATTTAAAAAGTCTTTTGAACTGCTGGAAATGCTTGAATACTTCCAAGAGGCCTTTTAAATGCTTCCTTGGACGGAAGCGGGATTTGGCGACCGTGGTTCAAAGCCGTCCCTGACCTACCGTTCTTGTAGAACCTCAGCACAAGTCACCTGATTAACCACACCCTCGAAGAACTATTTACTATGCCGAAAGGAAGCGGCAACAAAAGAGTAAATTCGTGCTTTACCAAGGAAGGCTTTCCGACTACCTTCGCACGTTCACTTCACTCCCCAAGCCAAACCGGCTGTCCATAACCCGCCCTGAGGAGTGCGGGAGCGGAGGGTCGGGGGGCCCGCACGGGCTCCGCTGGGGCCGGGCCACCCCTGCCCGCCCGCCGGCCCAGCTACCCGCCTCCTTCGGGGAGCCCCGGGCCTCCTTCCCCCTCGGCTCCCAGCCAGTGCTAACTACCGGAGGCGCGGGACACAATCCCCAGTGCCCCACTCCAACACCCGCGAATACGAGGCCAGCCCCCAATGCAGACCCTCCCGACCAACAACTTATGTCCGGCCCTCAGCCGGCGCGGGAACCGGCTCTTCCCTCACGCCCCACCCTGCCCACTCCCCGGGAGCGGCGCGGCACGGCACGGCACGGCCCGGCCCGGACGTGAACTTCCCGCCAGCCCGCCCCAGGAGCACTCGTTCCGCCTTCATCCCTTTCTTCCTCCCGGGGCCATCCCACCCGTAACTTCACTTCCGGGGCGGCCATTTTGGGCGGTCCGTGGCTGGTCGGTGCGGCTGGGCGGGCTCGGCCCGGGCCGCGGGGCTGTGACAGCGGCGGGGGCCACACCTGGGGGGGCACACCTGGGGGGGGCAACACCTGCGGGGGCCACACCTGCGCCGGTCATTGTCGGGGCGCCGCTGCAGGGCCAGAGCCGCCGCCCGGGCACCGCAGCGCCCGCCTGCCCCCGCCATGTCGGATTTCGACAGCAATCCCTTCGCCGACCCGGACCTCAACAACCCCTTCAAGGTGAGGGGGCCGTATGGTTTCCTCGGTGTCGGACTGCGCCGAGCCTCGGGCTTCCCGCGAGAGGAAGCATGCAAGGAAGGAAGGAAGGAAGGAAAAAAGGGGGAAGGGAAAAAGGAAGGAAAGAGGGAAGGGCTCCGTGGGAGCTGCGGGCCGGGGTCTCTGCCCTCAGCGGGCTACGGAGGCCCGGAGTGCGGGCGGGGGAAAGGGGGAGGATAAGCAGCAGTTCACAACTTCAGGGTTCCGTGTTTTCTTCTCTAGCTAAAATAGCACCAGTCGTGTTTCAGATGGGTTATTTCAATGGAAAAAAAAAAAGTTTCTTTTTTTTAAATTTAATTTTGACGCTAGCTTTCTGCTAGGGGTAACGCTATTACACTCTTTTTTCCTTTCGTTTTGGTTGAGCCAAATAGTTAAACTTAATGAATTAGTGATTTTACCCTCTTCTTCTCTAACCTTTTCCCACCCTTTCAAGATTACTGGTTCCCTTATGTCTGAAGTAATCAGGTTACCAATGACTGGGAATGAGTTTTATGCTGCATCTCAAACTCCTGTGCTGTAATGTACTATAAAGCTTTTAGATTTTGCTCTGCTGACTTGTCACAGAGCTCCGAATTCTTTCTTCACTCAGTGGCTTCAGCTGTCAAAATGAACTGACCTTCCTAGGTGCTTCCCCTCCCGGTTTTTTTCTTTGTTATTTGAATTCAGTTAAATTAACTTCTGAAGTTACCTACTTTGGTAATAATACTGAACTTCTTGCAGGCACTTCAAAGCACACAGATAGTATATGGCAGCGAGTTTAGAATGTTAGCTGGAAGAATTAAGCTTTTTAAAAATCGAGCTGTCACATTTCAGGCCAGGCATATTTCTGTCCACAAGTGCCCTAACACTTGCTCATTAAAGTCGGTCTGAATCATTAGTTTGGTTTTTATGGTCATAAAACATAGGCAATAGTACTCATTAGGCTAGAATTCCTTAGGCTAAGATCTGTTTTCACTTGTTGTATGCAGTGCAATGACCTTCCAGGTGAACACAAGTCTTGGTGTTGGGTCTGCTGCCAACAATAGTTTGGGTTGGTACCAATGTCAGTAAGCACTGTTCTTTTTGTGAAAAGGTGTCATTCACTATTCATGGTGCCTTTCCTCCTGTTTGCCTCTGCAGTGCTCATCAGGCTCTGTAACTGATGAGCACTGTGTAGTGTTGTGAGACCTAAACCAGGCACACATCTGAATTAAACTTCCAGTTTGAAAATACTGCTCAAAGTGCCAAAGCTTATTCCAGTTTCTCTTTAGGGAAAAGACTTCTGTTGTAACTGTTGGGCAGAATCCATGCTCTGTTTCTCATCTGCAGTGCATCATGATAAAAGGACTCTGTAATAGCTTCTCTGTAACTTGAATTTTTTCTTTGAATTTCTTCATTTGCAGAAGATGGCTTAGGAATGCTCTTAATTTTTCCTTTTTTTTTTTTCCTTCCTTCAATCTTTGCTAACTTCCATCACATTCTACTGGCCGTAAAAGGTAATATTGCATACCTTTACTTACCCATGCATTTAACTTGAAGGGGCAGAAGGCCTCATACATAAACTAAAACTTGATGGCCATCTTCTTGGCAGAACAGCTTTGAAATTAGTGGGTAGTAATGCATGGGTGTATTTAAGTTTAGTCTATGTGTTTTAAAATACTTTATGCATAGGACTGATCCTTCCAGAGGGACCCTGACAGCCTAAGTCATATTGTCTAAACCTTGTATCCTAATGTTACTCATATTTTTGTCTTTGCTTGGTAAATTTATTTATGATCTGATTAGTTGTTTTCTTTGCTTTTCAAGCTGCTTCCTAAGCTCACATGAAATCACAAAGTAGTGTGGCAGGGAAGGGGTGGTGAGGCATCAGGTGGAAGAGTTGTTGCCAAGGTCTAAAGATAGATGCTATTTTTTCTAAAACATTTTGGTTTTACTAGCTGTCTGTGATCTACATGGGAAGTTTCCTGTGACTGTTCTTATGCCTTTTAGAAAAAAGATTAGAGCAGAGATTCTTGCTTGATGTTGAATCAAATAAAAGTGTTCTCTGGAAAGATAAAGGTAAAGCATAAACATCTAGTGCTCAGTATTTTGGGTAGTTAGTACTTTTGGAAGTCTAAAAGTAAATTGTCTGCTGGCAAAACAGAAATTAGGTTAACTCATCTGATCATGAAGTGCTGTGGATTTGGAGACAGGTGGCTGCCTAACCTTTGCATTTTTTTTTTAATTCTTTGTTTCTTTAAAAAAAGCAACGACCTGGATCTGAATCCAGAGTCATGGATATGCTTTTGAAGTCAGTTTTCCTTCCTAAATAAATGTCCTCTGAATTGTGTACCAAGAAAGTCAAAAGATGGACTTTTTTGAAAGACAGAGGGTATATTGAAACAAACAGATAAGTGAAATGCTAAAATTTACAAGCTTTTGATATCATTAAAGTTGTGCAGAAGAAAATTCATCCACGTACCATACAAATGAAGATGTGAGAATCCTTTTATAATATGATATATCAGCGAGTGTGAAGGAGGACACAGGTAGTGTAACCTCAGGTGTCATGATTGGAAAGAGGCTAATAATGAAATCTATTAATTTTGTTTACTAAGAAACACTAGTCTTAGCTTGTGAGTGTGAATTCACACTTTGTAAAGTTCTCACTTTAAAAAGCTGCAGTCCCACAGCACCCAAAGAGGGTGAACAGAGCAGATGTGGTGATGGTAACTGCATTCAGTGCTAGGCAAATCTGTAGAGATGAGACAGGTCTGAGCCCAAGTTAGAAAGTGAAGCAAGGGTCAGGATCGTGTCCAGTGTAAGTAAACCCTCTGATGGCCAGGTAAGGTGTAAAGATTAGTAAGGCCTGGGGGTCTCACCATTTAAGAGGAGTTTGGGAATCCTCGAGGTCCTGACTGTCTATCTTAAGTAGGGTAAAGTAGCATGAAATAAATTTTGTATGACAAAACAAAAGCAGATTTCTAATGTAACTGTCTCCTTGTGTTTTTGTATTTTTGTTTTTTTGGTTTTTTTTTAATGTGGTAGGATAGGTGATAGTTGTAATTTTCTGTCTTGTGACCTGATACAGTTACAAAGGTTCTGCAATAGCAGTCTCAAAATTCTGTGTAAGTATAATTTACTCTGAAACAATCAGCAGTTCATTTACAATAAAAATTGCTGGTTCTGTGTTCTTGGTTTAAGTTTTTTTTTTCTTTTATAAGTGAACAGGCCTACTACTCATAGAAAGTTTTTTAAGTAGAGCAGTGAATTTCATAGGCCTTTGGCTCTTGGCTGACAGATGGAAAAAGGTTTGGAAACTCTTAATTATCCATACACATGAAACAGTAATTTTTTTGGTGTCTGTAGAATGAGAACTATAAAGACTGAGTTGTGCAATAAATTCTATTGGGTCACTTTATCTGAGCAGGTGCATGTTTTTGACACCATAGAAATTATGATAGGCCTGAAAACTAAGATACATTTCTGTTCAAATGGGAATGGTTTCCTTTTCAGGGAAAAGCCAAATCCCGATGTGATAGGAATATTTTTCTTGATCAGATTTAGTGTGAGAGGGTACAATCAGAGCAGACCTCAAATGCATGTAATGTTAAATATTTGAGTTGTTTCTTTGAGTGGGAGTAGGGATCCAAGCTGTGGTTATCTTTGAGTTGTTGCTCCAAAAAGACACAGATCTTATGTAGTACTGTCATGGCTGACATTCTTGTTTGGATAGCTGAGATACTCTGTGATACCCAAAAATGGCACTGAATTGCTCCCACTGAGGTCAGTGGATTACTTGAGTCACTAGAGCTAAGTACAGATGTAATTCCAGTTATAAATTGGATATTACACTTAATCTTGACTCACATGAGCACAAATTAATCTTCTGTCTGGTTTGGTGGGAAATACAACCTGGAGGTTTGATACTGAAAGCTGTTGTGCAAATGACTGCTACCTTCTATGGCAGCAGAATCTCTACAGTTTGTACTGTGGATGCTGAAGTGAAGCTAAAGTGATAGAAACTTAGAGGAAGGAAGAAAAATCCTGACTTTTTTTTTAAGAATTAGGGCCCTTATTACATAAGATGTTTGTGCAGCTTTAGGATGAAGCAGTTTTGTTGCATGCCTGTATGCATAACTGAGTCTTAATTCCTGTATCTGTAAAATACTGACTATAAAATATACTGATTTAAGTTGTCTGTCTTAAAGTTAGTAAAGGACATAAAATATAGGTATTTTTTTCTGACTTCTACTATCTGGTTTCCCTTCATGTCTTCAAAAATTATGAATACCCCTAAATCTTGCATAATTTAATGCTGAGCATTGTGGTAGTTGATTGTCCTTTAGCTGTCCTGCATGGAAATTGGCTTTCAAGAGTACACTTCATGAGTGCTGTAACTGTGCTGTAATCTGTTAAAAATATGAAGCATTTTGATAGTTCTCCAGTATCTCATAGCTGTGTTTTTCCCTCTAGATTTTCACTGAAGCGTTAGCACATATTGCCTAGTGTTACTATTGCACTGTATATGGAGACTTGCTGTATACTGAGATTTTTTAATGCTACAAAGAGGAACATACACATATCAGAGCTGGGAAAGGAGAATGATTTGAGAATAGCTGTGAGATTGAGGTGATAGTTTGTTAGGCATCTAGTACTCCATTGCAAGATGAGTAAACTCCTGCAAACTTCAGGACAAATTTGGCCTTGCCAGCTTCTGAAGTTCTTTTAAGTTTCAGAGGTGGGGACCTTGCCTCACTCAGTTGCTCAGAACCCTTTGCAGCTCTGCTTTCATGTGATGAGTGTGACATAAAATAGGCGGCATTCAAAGGACAAGTATAAGATAACCCAGTGGGCTACTTTTGCAATATCCTATTTAATAATTGTGTTCAGGCAGAGTGGGAAAGAAAGCTATTTGAACATCGTTTCAAGAGTGGGATGAGAAAATGGCTGATAAGTGATCGATCCGTTAAACTTGAAAAACTGGGAATTATAAAAGAGCTTAAATGGATGCCTGGGTATTTTTATTATTTTTTATTATTATTTCTTGGCTATTACTATGATTTTTTTTTTTTATTACTTTAAGTCCAGAATTTTTTAACAAATGTTCATTCAACATTCAGACCCTTACTCTGGTGGTTCTTTGGGGTTGAGAAATGCTCCAGGACCTGTTTATGAAAAGTGTGATGGCTAATTTTTTCTTTTGTTAAGAAATCAAAACAGTCAGACCAACAGTTTCAGGCATTTTGTATTGCATTTTTGCTTAATTTTCTGACCCAGTGATGTTATCTTAGGAGTACTTCACAGAGAGGAGGAAGTACAACTGTTATGTTACTATAACCTCTTCCCACCCCTAAAATCAAAATCCACAAAACTTCAGGATGAATTCTTTCTTAAATCTTACTTTCCAATTATATTTTGGTTCTGTGTAGCTTAAATGATTTTTATTTGAAATTGTTTTTAATTGCTGATGTGTTGTAAAAGCATTATGGTCTCTATCCTAATCAGTGTTTACTGTTTATAAACCCCATATCCTGGCCTCTGCAGTGAAATAGTGCTTTTATTTCCCTGCTGGTCTTTGGGACTAAACTGAAAAAATGTTCTTTGCAGAAAATGCTTT
The DNA here is from genome assembly GCF_963662255.1 of Cinclus cinclus. Classification (NCBI taxonomy): domain Eukaryota; kingdom Metazoa; phylum Chordata; class Aves; order Passeriformes; family Cinclidae; genus Cinclus; species Cinclus cinclus. The sequence continues at coordinate 62,361,983 of NC_085084.1, forward strand.
TGTCTTTTTGGTAGAGGAATAGGTATCCCTCAAAATGAAAAGTTTTTTTCAGCAACATGAATGACAGTTTGGAGGGGCTGATTCCTAGTTCACTGTACTCCCTTCACTTAAATCAAAATCACACCTAACAATGTAATCTTAGCTGATGGTGTTTTTCAGATTATTACTATGTTATGGATTTTATAGATGTATTTTACTGGTGGTGGAACAATCCTGGACCCAAATCCATTGAACTGCAATACTAAGCATTGTTACAGATGTATTTACTTCTTCAGTTTGTAATTTGGTAGTGTTTTCTGTGTTTGTGAAACTGGTAGCTGATGAATAGTTTTGGTCTCCTAGACAGCAGAGGTCTATTCCCTTTAAAAAGCTGTAAAAGCTCATGTAGAATGGATTATTATGCTGTTTTAAACATTCTCATTTGTAGTTAATTGTGTTTGTACACCCTGTGTGGTAACTGGGTATTCAGTTAATTTTATGTATATCTGAGTGATGTGAGCATAATTTCTTAGCTTGACACAGAAGATGTTTTTAATAGTTCTATAGGTGCTCTTGCCAGTATGAAATATAAATATGTTGTTTTGTTCTGTGTTTGTTCTGTCAGTTTGTATTACTGTTAGTTGGAGTATTTTTTCTGACTTTTTCATTCTTGGCATAAAAAATAGGTCGCTGCTTGTACCTGTCTTATTGGGATTTTAAAAAGTGTGTTAATACTTCCTTTTGAGAAAATGCAGGACAGGGACTGAAAGAAACAGGTAAAATGAAAGATTTAGATGGAAAATTGCTAAATTATGTTGTGCTACTTTCTTGAAATTCAGTCTCCTAAACTAATTCAGATCTTGAAAATGTCATCTGAAATGACTGTGACTTAAATGTGCTAATAGCTGGATATGAAAAATAGTCTGGTTTTAATTCTGTTCTGTGATTGTATGACTAATAGTTAAACTAAAAGATCAGAAGCTCTGGATTTTAACTGGCAGGAGTTTGGGAGAGATAAGGCTGGGTGGAATATGAGGTATGGAAAATAAATTATTACAGTATAGATTCACTTATTCCTGTGGAATATTAGTTCTTACTGTTTTTAACCAGTAGAATATGCGTGTTATCCAACATAGAAATTAGATAGCATTAATTTAAATGCCACTTCTTCTGAGTATGTCATCCTTCACAGCATTTATTGTTTGTATTATTCAAAGCCTGAACAACTTCTAAATTCAATGGGTTTTTTTCACTCTGCAGCAGTGAGTATGAGTGCTTCACAGTTTTCATCACAGTGTTTGGAAGAGTTGGCATTTGCTCCATTTTTAAAATGAAATGCAGTGAATGTAAGGTAAATGATTCAAAACAGTCCTTTGTGTTTTGTGGGATGTAAGGTCTAATCTCTTCAGGAATATTATAAGTAGTGTTTTGAAATATAACGTGTAGCTCCTGTTGGTATCAGTAATTTGTTGCACTATAGCTGTTCAGAACAATTAGAAGAGCACCTGCACCTGGGCACCCTGACTGTGAAGAGCTGAGGATGGTTCTAGCCGTGAATGAGTTATAGGAGAGATACAAATTTCCAGGCTGGTACTTGCCTCCTTCAGCCCTGACATTCTGCTTTTCCTGTGATGATTTACTTTTCCTTGAGTTTTTCTGTGTCACAAATTTCTGTTGAAGTCCAGACTGTGTAATTCAAGTTTTCTGAATGCAGAATTTTCTGAATGCAGAATTTGAATGCTACTTGCAGTGGTGGAATTCAATTTGTGTATTTCAGTACAATTGTAATTTTCTTCCTTTACCAGGTACTGAAACTTTACTTGAATAGAGCTATTATTGAATGTCCTCTGGGTCACTCAGGTTTTTTTTAGAGCTGCTGCTACTTTAGCAAACAGTAGCAATATTTGGCAGAGGTGTAGCAATTGTTAATTCAAAATGGGAATGGATTTCTGATAAAGGGCTTCTTGCTCTAATCACTGCTTGTATTTAAGCATTTAACTTATTTTTGAGTGCTAAGACTGTTGCTCTAGTACACCCAGTTGTCTCAGCATATGTTCTCTTTCATTTGTTAGTGTTGGAATGTCACAGTAGATGTACACAGAGATCTAAGGAGTTTTTGGTCCTGGTCTTCACTAAAACACTTAGAGACAAAACGCTTTCTTTCATCAGATATTTATTTTTGTTTGTATGGTGTCTTTCTGAATATAGGTTGATCTTCTGAATTTGACTCGACCGCTGTTTCATGCTTTTTGGAAATGGCTGCTGTTCAGTGTGTGTCTCATGAGTCTGATATTGTAGTTATTCAAATAATTGAATTTATGATTTGCAAGCACAACTGGGCTGAGTTATTTGGTTAGCAGTGCACTCTTCAAACACAAGTTCAGTGTTGAAATACACTTTTTAAGCAGCTGATTCTACCTAAAATCCTAAGCGCTAATCAAGTAGTAGTAATTAGACCTGCTGTTTTCACTGTGTGGCTCATGGTTAGCGACCACAAGTTGTACATGTGTCTATACTTGAACATTTTTCTGTGGAAGAGGGAATTACATGAGAGCGTTTTTGAAATGTGTGTCATACTGAAAGCATGGACAAAGCGTTTTTGCTCTGCTAATTGGCATTAACATGTAAAGACTGGAATAAGTGTGCTGGCTCTGACTAGGATGGAGTTAATTTTTTTCATAGCAGTCCCTGGTGTGCTGTGTTTCAGTTTCAAAACAGTGATGGGAAAGCACTGATGTACTTGCAAGTTGCTCTGCAGTGATTGCACAGCACCAAGATCACCTTTGTTTCACACTCTTGCTTCTCCTCAGGGAATAGACTTTGGCAAGAAGCTGGGAGGGGACACAGGCAGGACCACTGACCCGAGCTGACCAGAGGGATGTTGTGTGCTGCGTAAGATCATGTTGGCAGCACCGCTGACAGTAGTGGGGGAGCTGTTCCAGACAACCATTGCTCAGAAGCTGAATGGGCATGTGCTGGTGGGAGGTAGTGAGGAATTTTTTTGGCATGACTTGGGTGGTTTTGTTGCCTTTTTTTTTTTTTGTTTCCCTCTACCTTCACATTTCCAATCTGACCTTTAAACTGTCTTTTTTCATAATAACCATAAGTTTTACTTTTTCTTTTTGGTTCTGTCCCATATCCCACTGCAGAAAGCAGTAAGTGAGCAACTAATCTGGGGGCTTTGCTGCTGGCTACGGTAGACATACCACAATAAGATAAAAGCTTTCAGATATATACAACTTTATACTATTCTGTAGATTGAATTATGAAATTGGCTTATTTATACTAACTTTGTTTCAACTTCATATTTTTTGATCTTTTACTGATGAGTCTAGTAAAGTAATGTGAAATTCACATGTTATATTTAATTATTCCCATATTTTTAATGTACTTTTCTAATCAACATTTCAAGTAATTTCTGGTTGAATTTTGACAAGAAACATACTCCTCCCCACCATGTTTTCCCTCTTTTTTGTTGTTCATCTGCACAGTATTTTGTGATAGCCATTTTAGCAAAGAAGGTGGTAACACTTAATTAGTTTGCCGGTCTATGATATTTTAGTTGTCACAATGTATTTGAGTAACGTGGTAACTGGCAGGTTTGTGAGGGAGACTTATCAGTATGGTTATTTTGAAATAACAAATTAAAGATGAGTCAAATATAAGAAAGCTGATGTTGAATTGTATTTAACATTGTTTTGTATGCATCTTCAGAAAGGGTGATTCTTATTCAGTGACCATTGAAATAATGCTTTGCAGTTAACTGTATGCTTTAAGGAAAAGTGGTTTGTGACCAGAGCTTATGTACATGAATTTGTTTAAAATATATAACATATAGTTTTTTAATTTTTGAGGTAGTTATTTTTCTTAAGCTTTTTTGTAGTGAACTTTTACAATTACCTCATATGAACAGTTTCAAGAGTATAACTTGTAATTGGAAAAAAAACAGACTTGTTCTCATTTTCTCTGTCCCTTAGGATTTTAGAACTGCTAGGTGTTCTGCCCTGTTTTGGTTTTTTTTTTTCTAGTTGTAAATAAGTTGACTGTTGCCATTAAGGAAGTTCTCTTCCTGGATCTGCAGATAAAGTTCCAGCTAGCATGACTAAGCTAAGGCCATAATAGATGCTGATTCTAAGAAAGCAGATTCTGCATTTAAATTTGGTTTTTATTTTATTTAGCTTAATAATTTCTGTATTTGCTTAAGTGTAGATCAAGTCTCTTACTCTACTTCTTTAAAAAAATTACATTTATGTAATAGAATCAGAGAACAGCTTGGGTTGGATGGGACCTTAAAGATCATCTGGTTTCATGCCTCCAGCCAAAGGCAGAGACACCTTCCACTAGACCAGGTTGCCCAGAGCTCCATCCAGCCTGGCCTCGAGCACTTCCAGGGGTGGGGCATCCACAACTACTTTGGGCAACCTATTCCAGTGCCTCACCACCCTCACAGTAAAGAATTCCTTTGCAATACCTAATCAAAACTCTTTTTGATTGAATCCATGCCCCTATTCCTGTCACTATATCTTCTTGTAAAAAGTCTCTCTCCGTGTTTCTGCTAGGTTCCCTTCCATCTTTCTTCCAGGTACTGGAAGGCCACAGTTAGGTCACCCTTAAACCTCTTTTCCAAGCTGAAAAACCCTACTTCTCTCAGCCCATCTTCATAGGAGAGGTGCTCCAATTCTTGGATCATCTTGGTGCCCTCCTCTGGACTCCCTCCAGCAGGTCCATGTCCTTGCTGTGCTGGGACCCCAGAGCTGGGTGCAGCACTGCAGGTGGGGTCTCAGCAGAGCAGAGCAGAGCAGAGGGGCAGAATCCCCTCCCTGCCCTGCTGCCCACACTGCTCTGGATGCAGCCCAGCACACCTTTGGCTCTCTGGGCTGGGAGTGCCCATGGCTGGGTCATGTCCAGCCTCTCACCCACCAGCACCCCCAAGTCCTTCTGGGCAGGGCTGCTCTGATCTGTCCATCCCCAGCCTGTGTTGGTACCAGGGTTGCTCTGACCCAGGTGCAGCACCTTGTACTTGGTCTTGTTAAACCTCAAGAGATTCCCACAGGCTCCTCTCTTAGAGCTTTTCCAGAACCCTCTGGACAGCATGCCATCCTTCAGCTATGTCAACTGCACCACTCAGCTTGGGGTCATTTGCAGATCTGCTGGGAATGCACTCAATCTGACTATGTCATTAATGAAGATATTAAATAACTCTGGTCCCAGTACAGATCCTTGAGGGACACTTGTCACTGATGTCCTCAGTCACGTGCCTGTCCTCCATGTGCCTTAGCACAGTCTCCAGGAGGATCTGTTCCATCATCTTCCCAGGCACAGAAGTGAGGCTGACAGGTCAGTAGTTCCCAGGGTCCTCCTTTCTACCCTTCTTAAAGATGGCCAACATGTTTCCCCTTTTCCAGTCACCTGGGACTTGCCCTGTGTGCTGTGACTTTTCAAATGTCATGGAGAGTGGCTTGGCAGCTACATCAGCCAATTCCCTTAGGATTCTGGGATGAATCTTGTCAGGTCCAACAGACTTTAGTAAATTCCAGTTCCCCAGGTCATGAACCTTATTTTCTCTTACAGTGGGTAGTACTTTGTTCTCCCAGTTCTTCTGTCATCCATCCACTTCAGAGGTGTGGGAAAAGAGGCTGCCTGTGAAGACTAAGGCAAAAATGTTGAGTACCTCAAACTTGCTTCATTGTTATCAGTTTCCCATTGTTACCACCTGCATTGTTGGGGTGAACTTCTTCCTTTTCTGCTTAACATACCTGTAGAAGCCCTTCTTGTTATTGTTTGTGTCACAGGTAAAGGTCTTAGATATATCTGTCTTTAAAAGGAATACGAATGTAAATATATGAATATATATTTGTTTTCTTCTCAGTCTTTATCAACTTCAGTTTGCTTTCTAATGTTGAACTAGACTGTTGAAAATGAAAAAATATCTACATCTAAACATAATAGTTATAAAATAAGTAAATAGTATATATATAGCTGTTTTTTGTGTTTGGTGTACATACAGAATATTGTACATTTGTATATTTATGTAAATATAAATGTAACTAACAGTATTGAATAAATAGATGTACTAATTTTCAAGAAAGCCTGCCTTTTATCCATTATTCTGAAAATGCAAAAACTTTCAGGCACAGAAACAATGTGGTAGAACCAGGCATCACGTGGAATAAGTACAGGGTTTTCAGACTGAGTTGGTGTAGTCCATTGTGGTGGGCACTTCTGCTTTTCTGCAGAACAAAGCCTGCCTGTCTGCAGTACAGAGAAATGTTTCATTTCTGAAATCGTTTTCTCAAGCTAAATCTCGAACAGTCTTGCTGTATAATTAATTGAAGTAGAAAAAAAATGAAACTTTTTCCTGTAATTTTACTGTTTCAGATAGAAACTTAACCAGAAATGCTTTTGGCATTATGGGCATTATTTCTTCAGCTTCGTTTTTATGAAATACTTTCTCTGTTCTTGATGGAGTTGTATATGCTTCTGGGTAGAGAAGTCCAAGGGTTACAGAAACGTCTTCTCTTCTGCCTGGTAAACATCCAGGATAGAGGGTTTTTTTCCTTACACATCAAATGTATGACAGATGGGGTTTCAGTTATACTGTGTTAATCTAGGTTTATAAGAAGATCAGAATGAAATTATGTTAGTTTGGAGATAAAGAGGTGGATGTTTACAGATTTCTTTAGTGGAAACAAACCTTTTCTACTTTGAAAGAAAATGTGACTTTGATATAATGATATGGGTGTATTTTTATTATATGCATGTGCACAGATTTATACAACTATTTCCTTTTCTAGGATCCTTCTGTTACACAAGTGACAAGAAATGTTCCTCCAGGGCTTGATGAGTACAATCCGTTCTCTGATTCAAGAACAGTAAGCATGTTTATTTCTTAACCATGCTGTTAATCTTTGATTTGAGAGGTTTTATCTTCAGAATTGTGACTGATACTGTGGAATGTATAATGGGTTAGCTACAGGTAGTGGAAGATGTGTAAGAATAGATAGTTCCATTAAGTATTGGAAGGATGCATTGGCAAGGTTGATTTCAGATAGCTTTGATTTGTTAAGGAAGACTGGCCCCTCTGAAAGGGGGCCAAAACAGAACTGAGTTTTTCCTCTGTTTTTACCAACTTATTTTTCTTGTTTTTACAGACCTCTGATAGCTTTCCTTGTGGTTTTCTGCACTGTCTTAAGCTTATGAGTGTGGCACACTTAACCCAGGGTTTTGCTTTTGATTTCTATTTCACTTAATGAAAAAGCTGTTCAGAATAAGGAAAACATCATGTTGAAATAATGGTCCACAGGCTTTGAATCATGGTGCAGTAGTGAAAGAAAAAAATTATGTCAAAGAAACAGTTGTTTTACACCTCTAATTTATATGCTTTCAGTATACCTTGTGCTTTTCCGCTGTGGGGAGGAATAGAAGAAATAGGATTGTAATACATACTATGCATAGACATTTTTCAGTAGCTGCTTTTGATAGTGAAGATCTTGTGCGAGCTTATCAAAATGTGTGGCTGCTTGTTGTCTGTCAGTATAATTTATAAGCATTTAAATACTGTATTTTTAAAACGCAATCTTATTTATATGACAAATCTGGAAGTGCTGTTAGGGAGTATTCATATTTGAGTATTTGCAATGCCATGGATTGAGCAACAAAATTCACTCATGAGAGAGAAGAAGCTTATGTTAATTGATAAAAAACCAGCATTTTAACTAAGTTGCATAGCAAATACAAAGTTTTGTAGTAAAAGTGGTTTAACATGATTTGATAGTGAGGTACATTTGGTTACTGCCTGAAGGACATGGTCAGAAAAAGCTGTCAAGAAGGCCCTTCAGTTTAGTCATGAGGTTCAGAAAGGGCTCCATTGCATTCTGGACTCCTCTCTGAAGGGGGTTTTGTTTTGTGTGGATCCAGGCTTTGTCCTAGGTTTTGTCAATGATATATGTCTAAAGGACTACATGAGCACAATCAATCCTTTCTGTCACTTAGCTAAGATTTCAAAGTTTAGTGTCAATGACTGAAAACAGTTGTGACAAGGAATTTCTCTGCCTTGAAGAGTAATGCTGAGATGTGTTCCTACTAAAGGGGAGGTCCTGGTGTGCAGCCTGTTGGTGTGTGAGAGAGCTCAAGGGGCCCTGGGCTATGCACTATTTATGAAGTAAGGTGATTGTTTTATGGTCATATTTGCATACCAATTACAGAAGTTAGTTTCTTCCAAATGTGACTTGAGTCAAATCTTTATTATCACTATGGTTAGATGGGTGCATTGGTCAGATCAGCCCTTAGGTACTGTTATCAGTCTCTCCCAAAACCTACTTAAGAGTTGAATGCAATCTTCATGACCATATGGATCCATTACAACTGTCACTAGTTATAATTTGAGCAAGATTGTGGGAAATAGTGGGGGCAAGGAGAGCAGACTCTCATAGCAATGGAACAGTAAGATTTCATACTGTTTTAAAATTCTATGTGGAGGAAGCTTGGTTTTGGGTATGCCTTGGATCAGCTGTTTAAGACAGAATATTTACAGCTAGCAGCAGTGTTAAGGAAGTCTCCAGAATTTTTTTCTCCTGGATCTCAATATCAGGAATTATGTTAGATTTAGTTTTATGAAGCTTGAAGACATTCAAAATAGCTTTGTATTGACCATATGTCATAAAGAAAGTAGGTCTTGTTTTAAAAAAATACAACCTTGAGCTACTCTGACTTTTTATTACTTCTGTAATAAAAAGATATTGTATATATGAAATACTTATATATAAAAGATATTATATATATAAAAAATACTTCTGTTTATTACTTCTATTTTAACATGCAGCATTGTGGGAAAAAAGGAGAACAGAAGCATATGGCTCAGATTATCTTTGAACAATTTTGAACATCTTTGAACAGGCTTTGAACAGTTAGATGTGCTTGGATAAAAAATTCTAATTGTTCATTAGAGGTGTCACTCAAAAAGCTGGGAGGATGGAGGAAGTCTAAGTCAATGGTGAGATCTACAATGCACTGTGTTTCAGTTAATAATCTACAGCATGTTTACCAATTAATGAAAATTGTCCACTGAATGAATACTTCTACAGAGGTAGAGAACTTCCACAGGTTTTCTTGACAAAAGCAAGACTGAAAAAATAAAGCTAAGAGTGCACTAATAATCAACCTTTACATGTTACTTCCCTTCCACTCTCTCTTGTGGATGCTGAACATATGAGTATTTGTTCTGTAGTTATATTCATTTGAAGGAATGTATCTGGGTACCTGAGGAAATAGTCACAGTTCCAAGTGCTCACCTCTCTTTTCCTAATAGCTTTGTATGCAAGAGAAGAGAATACTATGTGTGTAAAAAAAAATACATTCAACAGGAGTATTGGAAGAGAAGTGGAAGTGAATGCCTTTATAGACTGGATGAACAGAGGTAGAAGCTCTTTTAGGCTTGGGGAAATACGGAGTTGTCTGTCAGTATCCCTGTCTGATGGCCATTAGGTAGGGATGGAAATCACTCTGTGTTTTGTGTGCTGCTCAGAGCAAAAGCATCCAAGTAGTTTTGGTGGGAGTTAATTTCAGATTTGTAGTGGTTGTAGCAAGATGGTATCTTGCAGTCTCTAGAATTAACACAGCATTCAGTTTTGATCCTTGCTGTACAATAAAGATGTGGAGAGGCTGGAGAGGGTCCAGAGAAGGGCCGCAAAGAAATCAAAAGCCTAGGAAGCCTGACATGTGAGGAATGACTACGGAAACTCTCGTTGTTCAGGTTTGAGAAATAAAGTCTTAGGGAATACCTGAATTCCATGCTCCAGCCTCTAAAAGGTGGCTATGGAGAAGATGGAGATTCCATTTTTGCAAGAAGTCACATGCAGAAGATGAATGGTGATGGGTAAAAATTACTGCTCAGGACAGTCAGCAAGAGGAAAATGTTTCACAATGAGAACAACCTGATCAACAGCTTGCCTAGACGGATCTCCCAAAGGAGTGTTGGATTCTGCGACATTCAGATTGAGCTGAACAGAGTGCTAGGGCTATCTTGTTTGGACTCTGCTTTTGCTAAGAAAGACTAGATGGTCCTTGTAGTCTCCTTCCAGCCTGGTGATTCTTCCCCATTCTCTCCAAATGGAGGTTAATGAAGTATGCTAGAGTGCAAAAGTATTTCTCCATTTCAAATCCAGACAGGATTTCAATGGATGTTTATTCTGTGAGAAAGTGATTTCAAACTGAATACTAGTATTTGTTACATTATCTCAGTTGTGCTCCTTTTGTCAAGTGAGGCATTTCCTACCAGTCTTTTTTGAATACAGGATGGGACAGAGGAAAAAAAGTAAAGCCTACTTTTTTCTCAGTATTCCTTATTCTGTTTACTTATTTCTGGTATTTTTGTGCCTTGACTTTTTTTTTCATCCTTCACCTTCAGTGGTAGCAAGGTAACATGTAAAACATACGGAGAAGAGCAATAAGTCGTGGGAGATTTTAGGTTGTATGTGTCACCACCATAGTATCTAACATGAGGAATCAGGAGTTTTATTAGGGGTTTGTGTTTTTCCTTTATGTTCATCAGATTTCAAAATCTTATTTTTGATCGTTAGACAAAAAGAAAAAAGTAGGGAATGGTGTAAATGTCAGATTAAATATCCTCAGTTGATCTTCAGTGGCTTTGTCTCCAGCTCCAAGGGTCACCAGGGAGGTTACATTGTATCTTTTGTCATGCTTCTGAAGATCAGCAATGAAAATTAATTGTGCAATTAGTATTTCTGCTTCATCATTTAATGAAATTGTGTTAAAGCTTTTAATCTCTTCTTGGTTTTAAATTTTGAAGTTCTCTGAGCACTCTGTGTATATAGATAGGTCTATATACCTGTATATGCCTATATACTCACATGTACCTGTACATAACAATGCATGTAGCAGCCAATTTCAAGTTGCTGCATTAAAAAATTGGAAAAATCATTAGTGGAGTTGGATTTTCTGTTGTTGTTTCAAGAGGTGTATTTCAATGGACTGTTTTTTTGTCCAGCAAATTCCTGGGTAGCTCCTTATCCTTCCATCTTGTAAATAAACACAACAGAAAAACACAGACGTAAGAAACCAAACCTATCATCCACTCCTGGCTTCTTCTGGAAGTTTTAACCTGTCCCCAGTAAATAAACTTCACCGCATGAGGAAATCAATTCAGGAGAAAACTTCTTCTGAATGGCTATTTCCTATAAATTTCACCTATTGAACAAGTCAGCTGTTGAAAACAAGTTTAGTTAGGTGACTTTTTTAAAACTGTATTCTGATTATTTGTAAACTGATTGTTGCTGAAACCTTAGGCTGCAAACTGTGAACTTTCACTTTGGGAAGTTGAACTGTTCTTTAACTGTTACTTAATTTTGTGAAGGGAATATCTAAGACAAGTGCAAATGGAAAGATTAAGAAGCTGCAATCTGTCCAGATAAAAACAACTACATATAAAGAATTCTATAAAGAACTAGTAGGCCCCACATCAAAAGTCATATGGGACCAAAAGGCATTTGCAGGGCACATAAAGAGCACGTGGAGAATGAGTTCATGGGTTGTGAAGGTGTGAACCCAGGGACGTCTTTGTTCTAGGGTCTCTCTCAGGATGCACCCAGCTCAAGCTGTCTTTCAGGTATTGGAAGGTTCCATAACATCTTCCCAGAGCTTTCTCTTCTGTGGGCTGAACAATTCTGACTCTCTCACAGAGAGAGAGAATCTCTCCGCACAGGAGAGATCCCCCATTCCTCTGATCATCTTGGTGTCCTTCCTCTGAACTCACGGTGTCCATGTTCTCCTTAGACTGAGTGTCCCAGAGCTGGATGCAGTAATCCAGTTGGGGTGTCCCAAGAGCAGGGAGGAGGGGCAGAATTGCGTCCCTGACATGGACTGCTTCTGGTTAAGCTTCTTTGACTGCAGCCCAGGTTGTGAGCACAGTGCTAGAGCTTGAGAGTATACTGATACAACCTCAGTACTTCTCACTTCTAGGAAAATCCCTAACTGCAGCTGTGTTTTGCAAGGTTTTGTGTTGAGCATTATTTTGGGAGCAAAATGATTTTCCAAGGCATTTGAATACTTCTGTTTGTTTCATTGTAAGTAGCTGTGGTATTCTTTTTTCTTCCCAACTTTGATTAGGGTTATAAAAATAAATATTTTAGTTTGACAGAAGACTTTGAGGAAACGGAGTTTAAAAAGTATGATGGTAATTTTTTAAAGAGCCATCTTCTAAGAGCTCAAGAGCAAGCAGTTTCAAAGTATTGTAATTCAAGGAAGTGAAGCAGAAGGCCAGCTTGGCTGAGCAGGGATCTTCTAGAACTTAAATAAAAATGGGAAGTGTTTGGACATAAAAAGCAAGGACAGATGACACAGGAAGGCTGCAGAGATGCTGTTTGCCACTGCAGGGAGGAGATTTTTGTGGTTAAATCTTGATGTGCATGCAAGCTTGACAGCACTGTGGTGGACAACAAAATGACCTTTCAAAAAGGTCAGCAGCAAAAGGATGTTCAGAGATAATATTGGTCCATTACTTGATGAGGTCAGTCACCTCACAGTTAGGGATGTGGACAGAGCAGAGATGTTTAATGCCTTTTTTTACCTCTATCTGTAACATCACTGATGGGGCCAGTGACCCCAGTGACTTGAAGGCTTTATAAACTCTCAAGTTATTCAAGATTTACTTCTCCAACTGAATGCACATAAGTTGGTGGGGCCTGGTGGAATTCATCACAGAGTATTGAAAGAGCTGGCTGATCATATCATGGGTCCTCTCCCTGTTATTTTTTCAGTGGTCTTAGGAGTCTGGAAAGGTACCATTGACTAGAAGCTGGCAAATGTTGTCCCAGTTTTCAAGAAGATTAAGAAGGAAGACTTTAGTAATTACAGGCCAATAAGTTTCACTCCAATGCCTTGTGAAATTATGGAGAAGGTTATTCTGTGAGCAAGGGAAAAACACTTGAGAGACAGTGCAGCCATTAGTCAGAGCCAGAACTGGTCCATGAGGGAAAAGGTCTGCTTAATCAAGCTGGGAGTTGGACTCCATGTTCCTAGGTCCCTTTCAACTTGAAATGCCCTATGATCATGATGCTTTCTTCACTAGGCTCTTTACCTATGGTAGATGATTTATAATACCTGTGCCTATTGTGCATTGTTGTGGTCTTTGAATAGCAACTTGGAAAAGCACATTAAAGTCATATTGAACTTCTAGCATTTAAGATCATTTGATCACTGCAACTTTGTTTCCCTGTGCATACATTATGAAGTATGAAGCTAAGTAAATATGAAAACACAATATCAAAAACATGCACTTTTTTCTGTACTTAAGGAAAGAAATACTACTATATTTAAGCAATACTCTGTATCCTCTGAATACAGTGGCTGAAATGCAACTTTTGCTGGGATTATATTCTCAACACATATATCAACCTAGCAATTCCACAGTGATACCTAGCAAAAATTGGTGAAATAGTCAAGCAATAGATTGTGGATATTGAATTTGAAAGTTTCATATAGTACATTACTTCTCTGTTTATCCAGGTGATCTAAGCCTTTATTAAGTACAAGGCTCTGGAAGACATTATTAATAAATTACATTGTGTTTCAGAGTATGAATGGATGACTCTAAAATGCTGCAATTCTCTGAAACAGTAACTGGCTCTATTAATAGTCATGTCTGAACAAAATTTAAATACCATTTACTTCTACCAAATTAATAAAATTCTTTGAGTGTTAATTGAAAGTAGTGCAAGATAAGCTGTACCACAGAACTCAGTTGACGTCTTTTTTCTAAAGATTGTAAATATTGCTAGCAGCGTATCAGGTTTTCAATTTCAGGTTTTCCTTTAAAACATCTAAATTGGTTCTTACAGATATAATGAAAAGAAGTTTATTAGAATATAATAATCCTTATAATTGTCTTTTGTTTTCTTAGCCTCCTCCAGGAAATGTGAAAATGCCTAATGTACCCAGTACCCAGCCAGCAATAATGAAACCAACAGAAGAACCATCTTCCTACACACAAATAGCAAAGGTTTGTCTGCAACTTTTAGAGACTGGGTTCCTTTTAATAAGAATTATTTAAATGTGTTTCTGGAATAATGTATTTTGTAAGCAAGTAATGCTTTCCTAATTAAAATCAATACTGCCTTTAAGTAATTGGTAATATGTGAATTTGTGCTGTATTGGGTCAGTCTTCATAAATGGAGATGCTTAATTATACTGAAAAGACTAGGAATATTTATGCCATGTTCATACTTTTTGTCAATATCTGGTGATATTTTTGTTCAGGAGCATGCCTTGGCCCAGGCAGAACTGCTAAAGCGTCAAGAAGAACTGGAAAGAAAAGCAGCTGAACTAGATCGCAGAGAAAGGGAAATGCAGAGTCTCAATCAGCAAGGGGGTATGCATGAAAAATATGCTTTAAACTTCAGAAATGAAACTTTTTCCTAGAAAGTTTTAATTTTACAGTGATATTGTGAAGCAGTTTTTGTAATGTCTTTAGGGAAAGGAAGTTTATCTCCTTTGAGACAATGGATACAGTGAATAAATGGGACTGTCCTTTCAGATTTTCAGTGAAAAAATTTTAAATGTGGCATCTGTAGTATGCTATTCTCTTCTATTATTCTCTTCTGTTTTTATTCTAGATTAGTATCTGAGTAATACTGCTGAATAGAAATAAAGCATTTTAAAATGAAGTAAAACTGCCTTCTTAAAGTAACATCTCTTTGATTTCTTGTCTGTCAGTATTTATAGCTGTAGGAGAACTTTCCTGGTTTGAAACATTCAATTTCTTTTTCTTTCTTAATTTCTTTTCACAAGTGTGAGGATCTACATCCTCTTAATTGAAGATACCTTGCTACAAGTACATCTGGGAATATTCCTTTTCAAAAGGAAGTACTTCAGACTGAAGTGCAAAAAAACCCCAAAACTCAACAAAGCAAATGACTGTGTGTAAGGTTGACTTTGTCTGGCCATTTCACTTTTATCTGCAGTTCTGTTTTATTTTCACATATGCTGGTCTTTTCTTTTGAATATGCAGTGTTACAATTCCAAATTGCATAATTCCTTAGCAATTAAAGTTGTCAGGGAATTTTGTAGAATAGAATAAAATATTTTCAGTTGGAAGGGACATACAGTGAATCACAGAATAGTGATTGGAATAGAGTTGGAAGGGGACTCTGGAGATTATCTCCTCCAAGGCAGGGTCAGTTGGAGCAGGTGATACAGAAACAGGAATGCATCCAGGTAGGTTTTGAAAGTCTCCACAGAGGCACACTCCACAAAGCTTGCTCCACTGCTCTCAATGTAAAGAAGTTGTTCTTGAGTGAAACGTCTTGTGTTTTAGTTTATTGCCACTGCTTCTTGTCCAGTATCTGGGCACCAGTGAAAAGTCTGGCATCACCCTCCTGGCACCCAGCTCTGAGATATTGATATGCATTGATGAGATCCCCTCTCAGTCTTCTTTTCTCTAGACTAAACAGACCCAGCTGTCTCAGTCTATCCTCATAAGAGAGATGCTCCAGACCCCTCATCATCTTTGTGACCCTTCACTGGACCCTCTCCAGGAGCTCCTTGTCTCTCTTGTCTTGAGGAGCCCAGAACTGGGCACAGCTCCCTTGACCTGCTGGCCACACTCTTCCCAGTGCAGCCTAGGATCCCACTGGGCCTCCTGGCCACAAGGACTCACTGCTGGCTCGTTGTCACCTTGAGATCCACCAAGACTCCCAGGTCCTTCTCCACAGAGCTGCTCTTCAGTGGGGCAGCCCCAGCCTGTGCTGGTACTTGGGGTTATTCCTCCCCAGCTGCAGGACCTCATCCTTGCCCTTGTTGAAACTCATTAGGGTTCTGCCTGTCCAGCTCTCCAGCCTACCAAGGTCCAGCCAAAAGGCAGCAGAGCCTTCAGGTGTATCAGCCACTCCCCCAGTCTGTGTCATCAGCAAACCTGCTGAGGGTACCCTGGATCCCTTCATCCAGGCCAGTGATAAACAAGTTGAGTGAGACTGGACCCAGTATTGATCCCTGGGGAACAGCACTGACTACTGGATTCTACTGCCCTGATCCTGACCCTCTGAGCTCTGCCATTCAGCCAGTCCTTGGTCCACCCCACTGTCCATTCATCTAAACCATGTTTCCTGTGCTTAGCTGTGAGGATGTTTTGGGAGATGGTGCCCAAAGCCTTGCTGAAGGGGAGGCAGACAACATCCACTGCTCTGCCCTCATCTAGCCATCCTGCCCTGCCATCACAGAAGGCTGTCAGATTGGTCAAGCATGATTTCCTCTTGGGGAATCCCTGCTGACTACTGCCAATGACCTTCTTCCACATGCTTGGTGATGGCCTCCAGAATGTTCTGTTCCATCACCTTTCCAGGGATGGAGGTGACTGGCTGGTAGTTTCCTGGATCCCCTTTCTTCTTGCCAGTTTTGAAGATGATAGTAACACTGGCTTTCCTTCAGTCATCGGGCCCTGTTCCTGTTTTCTGTGATTTTTCAAAGATGGTGGAGAGTGGCTTAGCTACAGCATCTGCCAGCTTGCTCAGCACCTGTGGGTGCATCTCATCAGGGCTTGTGGATTTATGTGTGTTAGAAGTCTGCACAGTTGATCTCTAACCAAACCCTTTATGACAGGGGGAAGTCTTCTTTTCTCCACCCTTCCTCTCATTTCCCCAAGGTCTGGGATTTCTGAGGGCTGGCCTCAGCAGTTAACACTGAAGGAAAGAAGGCATTCAGTAATTTTGCCTTCTCTCTGTCTTCTTTCACTAGGATACCTATCTGATTCAACGGTGACCCCACATTTTCCCTAGTTTTAGCTGCTAATGTACTTGTAGAAGTACATTCTGCTTTTGCTTGTTGTCCTTGATATCATTTGACAGACTTAATTGCCAGTTGGCCTTGGCCTTTCTTGTCACATCCCTGCATACTATGATGATCCTATAGTGACTTGCTCCTTTGCCCACATCACATAAATTTCTTTCCTGTATTTGAAGTTTACCAGAAGCTCTGTGGTAATCCATGTAAATCTCTTGCCTCCTCTTCCAGATTTCTTGCTCATGAGAATGCACTGGACTTGAGGAAGTGATGCATGAATATTGACTAGCTTTTTGGATCCCCTTCTCTTCTAGAGCCCAAACCTGTGAGATTCTGCTAAGCAGGTCTTTGAGAGCCTGAAGTTAGCTCTCTGGAAGTTTAGGGTTCTAGTCCTGATTGCTGCTTTACCTCATCTACACAGGGTCTAGAGGTCCACCATCTCATGGTTGCTATAGCCCAGGCTGGCCTCAGCCTTCATGCCTTCAACCAGTCCCTTCTGGTTTGATCATTGTCTCAGTTTAGAGACAAATTTTAGGAGAAAATACTCTGGAGTTAATGTTTCCTCTCAAGAGGACTTCAGTAATCCCTTTTTGCCAATGCGAAACTAATACCAGTGGATGAAAGTGAAAAAAACCTGTTTATAAACAAAGCGTGGTGCCTGCAAGGCACAGAAAAAAGAAAAGATTAAATAAATGCTGGATATTAAAATTTTAGAACCTTACCCCCCAAATCTCATTTGGCCGTGTGGCTTGGAAGGAAAAAATGGCAGCTGTCCCCTTTGTCTCAGGGAAGGGGAGAACGTGCTTCATGGAGCAACTTGGGCAAAACAGATACTAACCTGTTGAACTTCTGGTGTTGGTGCCCTTCTCACAGCAGATGAATCTGGTGGATTTTGGTGTCCTTTCTTTTGTTGGCTTAGCCTTTATTCCTGAGGTCTTGGGCTCAGAGCAGCCCCCTGCTGGTCCACTGTCTTGACGATTCTGATCTCCGACCAAAAACGCAGCAGAAATGGTTCAAGAAAAAACAAAAAGCCTCTGACAGGATTCTTGCTGCAGCCTCCATGCCAGGGCAAAGGAAGAAAAAATCCCTTCATCTGCTTAAGCTGGCAAAAACTAATCTAGTGAAAGTAAGAATATAATGTCTTGATGCACACCACAGCTGCACACTCTGGAGAGAGGCTTTGAATAAAACCCACACAGGAACTCAAGGCTCCCCACCCCTCCCTAATTCATTTTAGAGCTACAGCAGCCATTTCTGGGAATAAAGCAGATGATTAGGGAATAGAGTATAATCACAAAACCACGCCAAGAAAAGCATCCAGCAACACATCTTTTTTCATTGGCTCTTACACTGCATGCATCAAAAATTATCTTCAGTGATCTTTGGGAATTTCCTGAACCATGTGTGCTGGGCCGTGTTGTCCTGTGAACAAATACCAGGATCGTTGAAGTCCCTGGGAGAACTAGGGCCTATGACCATGAGGCTGTTGCCAGCTGTCGATAGAAAGCCTCATCAACTTCATCCTGCTCAGCAGGTGGCCTATAAGTAAGCACCCACAACAGTATCGCCCATATTAGCCTGTCCCTTAATTCTCACTCATAAACTAACTCATTTGTCTGCCTCTAAATAGAGCTTGATAGAATCCACTTGTTACATGAAGAACAATCCCACCACCTCACCTCTCTGACCTGTCCTTTCTAAAAAATTCATAGCCATGCATAACATTAGTCCAGTTATGTGAGCTATCCTACCATATCTCTGCAATTGGAATGAGATGATGGCCTTGTGACTGCACGTAGATTTCTAGTTCTTCTTGCTTGTTCCTCATGCTGCTGTGTGTTTGTGTACAGGCACTTCAGAGAGGTAATCAAGCATCCAGATTCCCTAGACAGAGTGTAAGAGGATTCATTATAACCATGAACACCCTTTATGTCATTAGCCCTGTAATTCTCATCTTGAGAAGCAGTCAAGAAACATGGGGGGGGCATAGATAATTCACTTTGGACCCCACCCTTGAGTCCTGTAGTCTAAAGATCATCTCACCAAATTGGCCAGTGTGCTGCCAAAGATTCTTTTGCCCTTTTTTAAACAGGTGGATCTCATTCCTCCCTAACAGGCTACAATCATTTAAGCACAACCCATTGCTGTGAAAGCCAAAACCTTGATGACAGCCAGGAAGCCAGACGTTTATCTGCACAGTGTGGCTGCTTCTAGCTGTCCCTATTTCTATGACCAGGAAGATAGATGAGAAGATAACTTGGGCGCCAGTGTTTATCACTCGTTTTGCCAGTACTTTATAGTCTTCTTTGATCCTGCCTATTTTTTTGGCTTATGGTATAATTTGTATCCACGTGAGAAAGTAATAGCGAGTAGTGGTCCATGCTCTTGACAAGTTGGGCTACCCTCTTGGCAGCATCATGGATCTTAGACCCCGGTAGGCAGCATTACCTTTTGTGACTCTAAATCAGGCTGATAGATGGGGTCTCAGCAACCCTAAGAGAGTCACTCACCACAATTGCTCAGTGTTTCTTCTTACAGTAATGACTATGTGCTGCTGGTCCAGATGCTCTGTGTTGGACTTGCTAATGGACATCTAAAGCCTGTAAAGCATCATAAACACCTGTTTTGGTGTGGATGTTGTAGGGTAGAAGTTGGACTTGAACTCTGTATTTGTGGGTCACCAGGATCCAAGGTGTCTCACACTCACCGATGTCCATTGTAAACATATGCTTTTGAAGCCATTTCTCTATTCCGTTTCATCTCTAACACTGTTGCAGTTTGTCCACATTCTGCAACGTGTCATCAAACTATGCACATTCCATGCAGGTACAAGCCTTTTCTCCAGGAGAAGTATCTGTGTATCACTTGCAAGCAATCATCTGTATTCATGTCTCTTTCCAGTTCCCTCAGTGGATGTGTCAGTCAGACTTCTCCAGGGATGTCTCAGTAAACACACTCATTTTGATTCTGAGACAAGTGCCCACCGTTATGGCAGAGACCTAGGACACTTAGCTCTTACCTCAGGCATGGACCTACCTGCAATCTGCTCAAACCCTCTCTGCTTGCCCTGCTGCACAAACTGCCACACCACATCTTTTTGATGCACCATATCCTGGTCACTCATGCTCCTTAAAGCCTATTGAATCTGCCACTCTGCTCCTGGTAATGCTCACTCCCTGCCTGACTGGTTAGTGATAGCTTCTGAATCCTGATAGGGCTTTGGGCTGCTGCTCAGGTTTCCCTGAGCTCAAGAAACCTCTGGACAGCTTGATCTAATGCTCACCCCCAAACTTACTTTGGTTGCTGCTGCTGCCCTCCTGACTGATAATAGCAATATAGTCCAACTGCCTGCCCACTTCAGTGCCAGTAAATTAAAACGTATTACTAAGGGCATTGCTCATATGCCCTGAAACACTATTAGGCTGAGGACATTGACTGCTTGTCTAGGAAACCCATTCTAGTGTTTAATCATTTTCTTGGTCAGGAAGTGCTTCCTGATGTCTGTTGTAAATGTACTCTTCCACAACTTTGAACTATTTTGTGTATCACATTTCTATATCCCAGGAACGTATGCACTAATCTGGACTCCTTTGAAAGCACCATAGAGTCTTGTTTGGAGAACAGGGTCTTTTGCAATTCTCTAGCTATTTGCATTCATTTACCTTAAGACACTGGCTGCACATCTAAGGACACTGTTGTCATATGTTGTCTTAATTTACTACAGTGAAAGATCTTCAAGCTGGTATGTCACCTCAGCTCACTGACTTTGGCTTTCTCTGATCAGGTTCTAGGCAGCATTGCATTTGAGCTAATGAAAGTGTGCTACTTCCTATTTCAACCAATTCATTTGGTCACATGGTCACATTAATATATATATATATCTTGCATCCAGAGTTTGAAATGCCGTGGGCAAAGGTTTGTTGCAGTGATTGTTTCAGTTGAATCTCTGAGTCTGTGCTTGGTATGACTTGTGTTCAGCAGAATATATACTCTACCCTGCAATCAGATAAGCATACAGGAAATCCAAGTGTCTGATCCTGTGTCCTTTGCAGTGTTCTCACTGTTACACAACTGTATCAAAATACAGTGATGCTGTGGGGCATATTCTTGTTAGAAAAAGGTACTTACAGACCATTTCAGCAATTGTCTTTCTTGAGACTTCCTGCCCTTTAGGTCAGTTACTAGAGATAACTTTGACACTAAAAATATCAGGATTCTGAAAATGAAGAACGCTTTTCAGACTGTGAGTATGGTGGGACTTTAGGAAAATACTCATTTAAAAGTCAAGGAATTCTCAGAAATTGTTTTTCTGTCCATATCTATTTTGTGAAAAATTCTCTTACTTTTTAGGAAATGTCAGATGCCTGCTCAGTCTTTTGTGTAGATAAAATACTGTACTTTCCTTGACCTGGCTGCAATTAATTGTATTTCATTTCTGAAGTTTATATTGAGGATTGCTCTTAAAACTCTTGGGTTTTGGTAGCCCAAGTTATCCATCCAGTTGAGAAACTCACGCATTAAACAGTTCAAACAAGTTCAAATGTGTATCTCTTTCAAGTATGCAGAGACTGAAACTACATTATAAAGGCCTTTTTTTTCCTTTATTTTCTGTTTTGCAGGTAGAAAAAATAACTGGCCACCTCTTCCAGAGAATTTTCCTGTAGGTCCTTGTTTTTACCAGGATTTTTCAGTAGACATTCCTGTAGAATTCCAGAAGACAGTAAAGATTATGTACTATTTGTGGATGTGTAAGTATTTTCTTTTTAAGAAAAATGAAGTGCCTATTCAAACTTGGTAATACATACTACTTGGTAATACATGCTGCTTTGGCTTTTGGGACATCTGTAATGAAAAATTATTTTAAATCCAAAGAAGCCAAATGTTGAAGCAAAATTTTATGTTAGCTTCAGTTTTAAAAGTATTGAATCATCTCATAAAAGCTTCCACAGAAGAAAAGGAGGATTATCCTAGGGCAATTTGGTTCTAATTTATTACAGTTGTCTGGTTTAAATTTCTTCAGTTGTAAAATTATTAATTTAGAAATAAACTTATTTATTAACTTACAAATAATTTTACTGTTTTTAAAATCAGCTTATATGTTAAGGAATAGATCTCATAATTAGTGTTAAGAGACTTTTGAGTTCAAGATGTATAATATCCATTTGCTTTAATATACATAGCTTTATATAGTTTAATGCAGTTTTAATCTATAGCAAAGGCTTAATATCGTTTTACTCTTTTTTTAACAAATAGTGTCAATTAGATGAAGAATCAGTCTGTGTTAAAACTATCTTTTGTAGGCAAACAATGCTCTACACCATCTTTGTAGTATTAATTTTGCCCTCACTGGCAGGCTGTGTTTTGACTGGAGAAATGCTGGATTAAACAAGATGCCACACTTGTTCCTTCTGCCTCATCCACTATGATTGATAAAAGCCTAATAAATACTCTGCCTGATGAAATTGCAAGATTCAGATACTTTGATGCCTTTAATATATTTTTAACCATCTACAAAAATGTGGATTTCAGATGTTTTCTGTACTCTTTTTTTTATAGCTTAAGATGTAGTTAGGAAATCTCCGTCAATTCACATGTTACTCTGGTAATCTTATTGCTGTGATTGAACCACTTAATTGAAATGCATGAAATGAGTGGACAGCATTGAGTCAAATCAATTCCATTTCATCATAATCTAGAGCTTTCTATATTTGTTGCTAGACCATTAATCTTCAAATAAGGGACTATTGAGCATATGACTAGTCACTCTCATAAAGTTGACAGGTAATTTAGATGTATATGAAAACTAAGGTGAAATACTCAGAATTTTAAGATGGTTACCAATTCTGGCCATTTCCACGACTGAATTCTGAAAGTGCCTATGTTCAAATATGAGGTGAAGTGGGGCAGTTAGAATTGGACTATTAATACTGTTCTTAATTTTCCTTCTAATGACAACAAGTAAAATAAGAAGCAGTATTATATTATTTTAAAATATATAGGAGCTGTGCTTTTATACTGACATGACATCTTATCTTCTAGATAGACTGAGGTTTCAACCAAGTCTTCTTGCACTCTTTGTTCTTTAGCTGTAGTAGTCTTTGACTTATATATTCCTCATGAAGGCAGGAACAGGGCATAATGAAGGAAAATAAAGACAAAATCTATTTCACTATTAAAAAAGAATAAAAAAGACTGGGAATAGAACTCCATACCTTAGGGTTGGCTGTTGAATCAATCCTTGGGACTTTTCTTTCCTAGGATTGCATCTATGTGGTTTGGCTAATTTCTCATTGACTGTTTTTCCTCTGGGGAGGCACTCATTCCCATAGGAGACCTGCTTCAGCTTGCTGCTCTACATTTTATTTCCTCTTCCAGAACTTCTTCTGTCTTGTAAGGTCTAGGGGGTTTGTGAACAATAATAACATTTGGATAAATCTAGTACTGCATTCTCAGCACTTTACAAAGTAGGTCCTCTTCCTTTGTAGTAGCCCTTGTAAAAAACTTTATAGTTTAGTTTTCTGTGTTTCCACAGTTAGTATTAATTTTATATCATCATTCTTGGTTTTTATATCTCTGGGGAAACTTCTTTACCTATATAAGGTCCATATGCTCTTCCTTTCATGAAAAAAAAAATTGTTTGTATTCCTATTTCACTAACTCATCCCTCTTTTCTCCGTTTGTATCAGAAGTCAGAGTTTGCTAATTCTTTAATGTGGTTTTAGCTTTGCACATTTTTTCTGGGGGGGGGATATGGTTTTTTTTTTAAAGAGACTGAATGCTCACATATTTCTGTGAACTATAACAATCAATTAGCAATAACTTTTCAGAGTTGCCATTGGAGCTTTTCTATTCTATCTTGGCTTTATGGCCATTGGTACCTTAAGGGCTTGCATATGAAAATGACAGTTTTCCTAGCTCATTAGCACTGACCACTGATTTTTAGATATTTTTTTGCTATTACTGTGTCCAGTGTAAAGTACCGTGTTTCTTGACTTGTGCTTACACTCAAAAACAGGTCCAAAAGCATGGGTTTTCCAGCTACTTTCCCCACAGGCTGATAGCATGTGCCAAATAAGCACCACTGATTTTCAAAGAATGTTTCTTATTTGAAGTTACAAAGTGAAGAGATTCTGGTAGAAAAATAATGCCCTGAAGTGCCAACTTTTTTTTCTTTTCCTGTTTAGAAGAGTTTCATCTCATCCTCTGTCTGAGGATGTGATAGATGGTGTGTATATGTATATATATATATATATATATATATATATACACATAATCAGTCTGTATAGATATTTGTTCTGCCTGTCTCTGTCTCCATTGATAGACACTTCACAAATTCCTTCCAAGCCTGTTCTAAAAAGATGTATTGCCGTCTTTTAGAATGATGTTTCTTGGTATAGTAATTTAATTCTCCCCTCCTGTGTTTGATCTTTCCTGTTCTATCCATTGTTGTTACAGAAAACATAACTTATCCCATTAGTAATCTCGTTTTGACTTACATAGCATAATTCACTCAGCTTTTCTTTATAGGTGGTGTTTTCTCAAGGTGTGACTGGTTGCTCTCATACAGATTCACTGTTGATCCTCTCTGTATCATCATGTGTTTTTTAGTGTGTAGCATCACAAATTTTTAAAAAAGTACCTTCACATTTTAGATAGCATATGTTTATGTGCTGATCCACTGTTTAATGCTTATGTTATGTTATCTAAGTCTGTTTTAGAAAATATTTTTTCCCTACGGATGATCTTTCTTTTGTAATGTCTATCCCAAGTGAGCAGAACAGACTAGGAACAAAAGCCTGAACAATATCTGAAGCTATTTGGTGCTCCAAGGTTATGTGTGATCAAACTTCACTAGCCCAGTCCTCACTTGTGAGTTGTATTGTGGCTTCAAAATTCTCCATTCTATAGGCATCCTGTTTGCCTTTAGGCAGTTCCAATCCAGGGTGACAGTCATGCGTCCTTGTGTGGACTTAGATTTCCTGAGAATATAATTAATGAAACATTACTAAAATTAAACTTAGTACAAAACGCTGTTGTAGTACAGTCTCAAATGGAATAGTAAAATCATTTCACTAAGGTACATGCCAAATATCTTCAGTACAACTTGTAGTCTTTATTTACAACTCACTTTCAGACATTTATGGATGATAAAGTGTAGTTAATTAGGACAGTATATCTAAGGAAAATTCTTCTGTTCAGAGAAGTTTATACAAAAAGAAATCTAAGTATTAGTACTTATTAAACTAATACAGTTTCCCATTGTTGACTCTTCTTCTGGCATGAATGCCTTTTTTTTCAACTTCAGCTGCTTCCATGCACAGACTAGGAGAAGGCTTTCTTGAATCACAGAGTACTCTATTGCTATAGGTTTGAGATTGTCGTACAGAAGTTGCATATTGCAGACTTCTGCCAAAGCCCTAGGTGATTTCAGCCCCTAGGTAGTCATTATTTTCTAATAGTTTGTATTATGGTTTAATTTGCTGAGGCAAGTAGGTGGAAGGTACTTAAAACTGTTACCCTGAACCTACAAACACGTCTGTTCATATAAGAGCTAAACTTGCATAGGTCCCTTAGTGAAAATGTTGGCTCAAAAGATAAATGAGTCTCTGTACCTTGCAGCAAGCAGGATGAGTGAAGGGCAAGCACAGTGAAGTGAGATTTGCAGTCAAGTCTGCTGTCTTCCTCTGTAGCTTGCTAATATTTACTCTGTACAGCTAAGACAGTTACAGTAGTGAAGTAGACTCCTGTGTTGCTGGTTTTAGTATCAGTAGTGGGTGTGATGTTTCACCCTTTTCTGCACTGATGGTACTCTTTTAAAACTAGTCCTGTTACCATAATTGCAGTTACAAAAAAAAAAAAGTAATTTTGGGAAGTTCAAGCTCCACCAGAATTCGAGTGTTTCAAGTAACATAGGGGTCTCCATGTGTTCCAGTACTGAGTAGAAAAAGAGAGAATATCCCTTTATTGTACTTACCAAAGGAAGGCAGAAACTGGGATTTGTATAGTTTCTTGTGCTCTGTGAGGTATAAACACACAAAATCTGAAATTAGTTGTTTTCCTGACCCCTTGGAGCAGTGTTAAGATATGTAGATGCAATAAGTGCCTTTTATTTAAAAGAACAAAGTGTTTTGATTTTGGCAACTCTTACAGGAAAATATGATTTATCTGAGGAGATGTTTTCAGTTTCATCAGTCTTCCATGCAATGATCTGTTCTTCTTGCTTTTAAGAGCTTTTTCCCACTGTGTTGATTTAGAGATCAAGTCATAATTAAGACCGGAGTAAAGAGTTTCAGGATTGTCTTTTTCAGAATCTTTAGTATCTTTCCTGTTCTGTTAACTTTACCATCCAGTAGGATGCCTAAAATATTGCTCTGAACTTAAAACAAAAATCATTGCTGTCAGGAGCAGTTTGTGCAGTTATAAATACCCTACTTTACCCTTATCCACAAGGAAAGAAATTGTTCTCTCAGGCAGCAAAATCCCTCCTGAATCACTGGTTATTGCTGAACAGAGAAATCCATGTTCATCTTTGAAGTCTAGCAGAACTAACTTCTGTGCCAGATAGCATGAAGGTAGTGTTTCTTAATATTGCCTTATTCTGTTCTAAGAAGTAAACTTAATTGAAATAAAATGTGAATCCATAATTCAAATGTATGTTCTTTAGTAAAAATTGAATAGTTAATGTGTAACAAGGTGTGCCAGTGAGAAAATAGTATTGAGCTAACCACAGGCCACCAAAAAGGCAGGTGTTCTAAGAAACATTTGAATATACAAAATATATTAAAGCATCCAGAACAGCTTGCAAACCATGTTTTATTGAGGAACATTCTTAGTAAGTGGGGGTTTTTTTGTTTTATTATATGGAAGACAAAGAGCTTTCTGTTGAAAGAAGATTATTTTGGAAATTTTTGCTTTCAAATTTGAATGTGTACAGTGCTTATTTTGTGATGCACTTTATGTCATTTTTAAACTTTCAAAAAATATTCAGTAGTCTCGTAAATATTTGTATTTGGTTATTGTTGTAGTAAAAAAATTACTTTGGCTGTAGAAACCTCTTTTTTCTTAATTTAATGCTTTAAAGTATTTTATTTTTATGACAGGATGTTTTCAATTGCCAGGTAGCTGATAGTACTTGAATTTTCATGTAGAGTGCTCTCACTTGTGAATACATGATTTACCTGAAATGTAGAAAACTGTATAAATCAGTTTATTACAGACTGCTTTGAGAGGGTATTGGTATTGTCAGCATGCTGATGTTTTGTTTAAATGTTTAAGAAGTTCAGGTATAACTTTAGCAGTTATAATAATTTATTGTTTAAACATAACTTAATTAAGACTATTTTGCTTTTGCTTCTACAGTCCATACAGTGACACTGTTTCTTAATATCTTTGGATGTTTGGCCTGGTTTTACGTTGATTCTACGCGAGGGGTTGATTTTGGATTGAGTATTCTCTGGTTCTTGCTTTTTACCCCTTGTTCTTTTGTCTGCTGGTACAGACCACTTTATGGAGCTTTCAGGTAACAACTTCAGCTTGATTTAGAATATTTAAAGACTTGTCAAAATGCATTAACATTCCAGAATTTGCTTGATTATCATGATGATAATCCTTTAAAGTGCTTTCATTAGAAAGAAAGAGAGTTTGCAGATGCCATTGCAAGATGTCATGGAATATCCTTAAAACTATTTATCCTTTTTACCACAAAGTATTTGTTGGAAATACTTAACTTTGTTAAAGTTAGTAAGAGCTGGTAACAGTTGCATAGAACATTCTCATTTAATCTTTGGGTTTTTTTCACACCAAGAATTTGAGTAGGTTAGTAGTCAATAGTGTCTTTTCTGCTTCCTGAATGACCTTCATAAATAGCTGCTCTTAAAATCTTGTATTTTTAAGTGATAGATACCTATAGTATCTGTAATTGAAATAGCCAGAGATTCTTAAGAATTAATAGAGCAGGTGTAATTGAAATAGCCAGAGATTCTTAAGAATTAATAGAGCAGGTATATAATAAACAAACTTTTTGCTCATCTTAGTAATCTTTGCAAACTTCAGAAGCATGAGGTGTGTGATTAAGAATAGAATAGCGTGTTTGCATGCAAAAGTAACATTTTTCTTAGTGAAGATCAGCATGTAGAGATTTAAAGTCCTGTATTCCTAAAGTTTTGGGATTTTTTTAGGTTGAAGTTATTAAAGGTGTTCTCAGTTTAAATGCCCTTCTTATTCTTGCATTAAAAGATTGATGGCCAGCAGTTGCAACACAGAGTTGCAACTGTAACACTTGGACTACAGGAAGTGTTTCTTTTTGCTATCTTAGGAGGTATTGATATAGCCACCAATCTTTGAGGAATCATACAGCTTAACCTTCATTTCTTGTCTAGTAAATCCATGGCTTTTCTTAGAGAAAATTGGTTAGTTGAGGAAGGAAAACTACTGCTTGCATATTCAACTTTCAATCAGCTGAAAATGAAATAGTTATTGAACTGAACTGGTTGTATAGAACTTTCAAGCCCCTTCTGCAAGAAGAGCTGTTGAGGGCAAAATCTGTTTCTGTAACTTAACTAAATGATTTCTGCTTTCTTAAGAACTCCAGTAGCAAGCATATCATATGATCATTAGTTTTGACAGTAGTAAGTTGAGTCTTCATGGCAGTTTTGCCTGTATATTTATATTTGGCTGTTTTTGGTTTTGTTTTTTTTATTTTCAGTCTTTGTGGGGCTGGCGTTTTAGTAATTTAAAAAACAAATATTTTTTTACATCTTACTTAAAATAACAGCTGCTTCAGTATTTTGGTGTACCCAAAATACTTTTTTGGTGTTTCAGTAATTCCATATGAGATTTTATTTCCTTTCACAAGGAAATATTCTCTTCCCATCTTGCCATCACTGTGAACTTCAGTGGGAAAGTGGAGCGGAATTGTTTTTACAAACTTAATTTGTTAGTTGAAGAGGCTCTGCTCTGGGCTGAACAGCACGATTCTCACCTTTCTTAGAGATGCAGGTGACAAAATTACTGTATCAAAGAAGAAACAGCAGCTCTTGTAAATAAACATTCTAAGAAACCACAGAATTACTGATACTTCAGGTCACTTGATAAATGATAGTACTTATCCTCTAGTTAATGTGGAAAAAAAGTTAGACTGGTACTACAGAATATGAATAAAAATTATGATTTTTCTGGCTGTTTTAGTCTTTTTTCCCCCATCTCTTTCAGGAGTGACAGTTCATTCAGGTTCTTTGTGTTCTTCTTTGTATATATCTGCCAGTTTGCTGTACATGTACTTCAAGCTGCAGGATTTCAAAGATGGGGAAACTGGTGAGTATTCTGTTTGCCATAATGTTGTGCTATCTGTAAGATAAACAGTCAGATTTGAAGTAGCAACTGCAATGCAATCTGTTTTCAAAGGAATTATCTTGTGTTCACTGGAATGTTACATTTAACTCTCAAAAGAAAGCATTTTTAGAGTGCTTTTAACTAGGTGAAGAGGGTGAAATGTATCCTAAGAAAGTGAGGTACTTCTGTCAGTAGGCTGGTCAAAATTTTGTTCTTCAATTTAAACCACTTTGAGCCAATTACTCTTTCCTACACTACTGCCTCTATTTTGGTGATGTAAGGAGTTATTACTCAGTCTGTATTTAGGTAAAGGAAAGTAAAAATGTAGACATCAGTAATATATACTTTGCATATTTTTTGTATTGTTAGGTGTTTCTAATTATACTAATATACTTCCTCCTTGAGAAATTCATGCCCAAAATTTGTAGAACGAGTTAATGAGGCATTTGGGTGAATATAGTGGTATATCTTTGATATTATTTTAAAAGTTCATTTGTCTGAGTCACATCCATATTCTATAATAAGTTGATCTTTCTTTTAAATGTTTATAAATTCTTATAAACTTATACATGAAACTTGTATGTATATTATCTTTGAGTCTTCGAGATCTAATATTTAGATTTTACAGGGAGAAACTGTGGGGAATCAGTCACTGTCCTTGAACTAAAGGAATTAACTAAAAGCAATGTTGTAGCAGCCACCTGGTAACATGAAGTCATGAGTGGCAGTGCTGTAGCTGGGTAATGACACTTCCTCTATCAGTGCTTTTTGCTGCAAACCACAAAATATATGCAGGGCAGACAAAACAGCATTGCTTTAAAATTGTTATGTAAGAAAAGATCCTACTTTATTATTTTTGCTCTGGAATCCTCTGTTACTTATTCATCCAAGTCTGGGAAGTGTGCTTTTAAGCATACTTGGGGAAGGAGTATTGAAAGTAGCCAGATCATAAGAAATTCCTAACTACAGTTCAGATTTTGGGGTTTTGTGGTAGATTACAGTGGAACATAGATGGATATCAAAGCAGCATGAAGCAGGTAGAGGAAAGTTTTAGACTTCGGATTGACATAATTTTTTGCCTTTTTTTAATAACTTGGAAAAATCTATTTACTCTTTATGCATGGGGTTTTGTTCTTAAGGCAACCTGCTTTTTTAGTTTTCAGGTCTGAAACTGTTCATGTCTGTTGGTATTTCAATTTTGAAGAATGGGGAAATGGTTGAAGTAGATATATACTTACAGAGCAGTTTTTTTCTATTAGTTCGTCTGATGCTCTCTACTTAAAAAAATTATATTAACCTCAGTTGAGAAAGCATCACTGTGTGGATGCAATTAAACAAATCTTCACATGGAAGCTGTGTATGTGTGGTATTTTCCTGTTCTGTATTTACAGAAGTTAGAAACTATATTTTAGTGATATTTTCTCATCTATGAATTCATGTAGTTTTGAATCAATCTGAAATGACAGTATAACAAAAAAACGTCAAGAAGTTGAGAAGAAGCTCTCTAATTTCTCCATGGTTTTTCTCAAGGATATTAATATTTACAGCAATGTTTTGTATAGTTTCACTGCATTTCTGTGAAAAAATGGAAATAAAGCTTTAAAAACA
This sequence comes from Cinclus cinclus, assembly GCF_963662255.1. NCBI lineage: Eukaryota > Metazoa > Chordata > Aves > Passeriformes > Cinclidae > Cinclus > Cinclus cinclus. Next base: position 62,392,688 of record NC_085084.1, read on the forward strand.
TATCATAGAACCAAAATATGCTTATGTAATATTCCGATGATTTTATTTTTCTTCAAAAATACTGAAAACGTTTTAGAACCAGGAGGTTATGAAGTTTCCTTTGTTGAGGATATCTTTGGTTAAATGGTTCATGTGATGTACTAGTAAAATTTGTTCTTTCTTCTTCCTTCAGTGGGTGGATCTCATCTCTTACTGGACTTAATAAGAGTATTCCTGTTGGCATTATGATGATAATCATAGCTGCACTTTTCACAGCATCTGCTGTTATCTCACTAGTTATGTTTAAAAAGGTCAGTTACATATTATTTCCCTCTTTTGTTTCCTACATTCGATTTGCATATTGCTTTCTTCTTCAGAGGTACTATTTCACAAAGTAGTGGGGATTAAGTTACATTCTTCAAGGTGAGCCTGAGCTGTTACCTATTAACAACTGTACAGTTTTGCTTATACTGTTGTGGCATTACAAAATGCTGTTTGTACAATGCATGTGTTTTCTGCAAATGGGGAAAGATAGCTCTGAATTAGAGAACCTGACAGGTAACCCCACCGCAAAGGAATAGATGAATGCACTGGACACTGTGATTGTTGCTGTAGATGCTAGGCTGTCCATCAGGTGCAGAGAAATGTGACTCTAGTGGTTGCTAAGTTTCAGCTCTTACCAAGTCATTCACATTAAAATCAATAGAGATCCTCAGCACCTCAGAAAAGGGTTTTTATTTCTCTCTTTTTTAATTTTTTTTTTGCCAGCTAATGATGCAGGAGCTTGAAAACTCAAAGAAATAAACTCTTTCTCTGTGGTTACTTTTGTTGAATTTCCAGCCAGAAGATTTAAGTATAGATATTTATGCATTAGTAAGTCATTGAGATAAATGTAACTGAGAATTCTGATGATGATATGCTGGCTAAAATCTAGTAATTCAGCTTCAGATACAGTTAGGTTTAAAGATTTTACACATACACAAATTCTTTTGACCTGTTCTCTGTAAACTAGAAATTTTAACTGTATGCCTGGAGACATCTTGTCTTATGTAGAAATACTCTATAGATGAGAAGAAACAAGCAAGAAAAACATGGTGGAATATGTTTTTACACTTTTCTTAATGTATGCATCCAGATTCTTCCAAAAAAACCCCGTATATTCATGTAAGACTTTGTATATCTTTATGGATGAGAAATAGTCACATTTAGAACAGAGAAAAAAGTTACATTAATTTTCCTGCTACAGTGTCTTTGTTATATTATTTGACAACCTTTTTGTGACTTAACTGAGTCACAAATAGCATTTGAATTTTAATACTCAGGTCATTCAAAGTTAATCAGGATTTTTTGTCTGTTTTTTGTTAATTTTTATTTTGTTATATGCCATATTGTTAAGAGTGTTAATAACATGTAAGTCATGTTATTTATTCCTTTGGTTATTATGCAGAGCTATTGGTCATCACACTAGTTTTGCAAATGTACCTGTATAATTAGGATATTTTGAAATTTTCAGTATTCAGTCAGAGTGTAGCTTACTCTTGTAATGAGTCAGAGTAACTAAAATGTTTCTAAATACTGTTGTAGAGAAAAATTCACCAAATATCACACATTTTACTAAACATGATGAGACACCTCTGAACTTGCAGATAATTATAGGTATCCCCCACAGTCAAATTGTGTGTGCTGCAGGTCAATGAAAAATTCAAAAGTTTGTGGGAAAAAATTCCATGTTCTCATCAATGGATTCTCTCAAACACATGAACAAATCGCATTTCCTCACCACACAGCTCCGCTTTGTGTTTGAGACATTGCTATTGGTCTGCTGAGAAATGGGAAGCGCAGCACCATTTTCTCAGCGCTTTTTCCCTCCGCAGGTGCACGGGCTGTACCGCACGACTGGTGCGAGCTTTGAGAAAGCACAGCAGGAGTTTGCCACGGGAGTGATGTCCAACAAAACTGTACAAACTGCTGCGGCCAACGCCGCCTCAACAGCGGCCACCAGTGCAGCTCAGAACGCCTTCAAGGGTAACCGGATGTAGAGGAACAAAGTCACCACGGTTCTCTTCAGCTGTTCTTTATTTTCCAGTCACTTACTGTATTCCCTAAATGCCTAGGTCAAAATTCACACAGCATGTTTGTCTCTTCTGCAGCTGTGCATGGGTTAAACGGGAAATGTTTGGTTTATTTTATTATAAATTTATTTATTTTAAGAAGAAAACCATTTTTTCCCCTTCTTTAACATGCTGAATTCTGCGATGTAAAGCTTTCCATATTTTATGAAGGATAAATAATTTCAACAATTGGCCTGAGAATTAACAATGGTATATAATGATCAAATCAATGTATTAAGAATCTGGAAGGTTTTTTAGCAATTCACTCCAGTATTTTTTTTTAGGTTCAGGAAAGCACTTCGGATTATTTTTCTTCATAAGAACTGATATTCCTATTTTTACTATAAGAAGTGGCATACACTGAGAGGTATAGTTAGGTTTGACTACTGCTTTTGCAATTTCAGCAGCTGCTAGGGGTCAAATACAAGTAAAGCAGACAGTATAAATTCTTCTCTTGTTTGGTTTTGTGGTTTGTTTTTTTGTTGTTTTTTTTTTTTTTAGGTTAGTCTTTTGATATAAACCTGTAAGCTTGCATGAATGCTGTTGAGTTTCCTGATCTTGTTTAAGTAGTGTTTTGATCCAGAATTTACCTGCGCCACCTTATAGCATTTGTTTGTATCTATTTCCATGGAGTATTCTCTACCTGTGAGAAATTACTGTGGAGTATAAACATTTTCTGTAATGGAATATTTCAGTTTAAGAAATTTAACTGGTGATCTCAATCACAGAGCTGAATGATTATATATTTGCTATTTTTAACTTCAGTATTCACATATCCCCTGTCCCTCTTCTATGTGCAGTGGTATTTTTGTTTTAATTGGGATTTTCTTGGTTAGTTTTTTGTTTGGGGTTTTTTTCAAGTATTGATTTATGTTTAACGATGGTACTAAATTTCTAGCATGGACAGTCACTCTGTTTACTGCCTATCCAAAACACTATATATACAGTATTTAATTTTTTAACAGGAATGTGATCTAAAACCAGGCTCTTAAAGCAAAGGCATTTAGTGGATATTTGAATGAATTTTAATATTAACTCAGTCATCTCAGTGATGTGATTTAAGCTATAGGGGAAGAAAAGCTTTTAAACTATTCTGATTCGGCAAAGGTAGAAATGTTTATTTTTAATAAAGTTAAATTTAAACTCATTGAATTGGAGGCCTAAGAGGTTGGATTGGTGCTGTGAAACTAACAGTCCATAATGGTACATACCATCACAATATTCTAGAGTATGATATTGTCAGGACTTAGTATAGTGTGAGTTTCTCTCCTTCGAAGACCTTACATTCTTGGATTGCCTCATGAAGCTTACATACAGTACTTAAGACAGTTTTTCAAACTCTTCCAGAAAATAGAAAGATGTCGTCCCACAGATTGTATGAGTACACACTGTGGCTGAAATGAATTCAGTTCTTCAGTTAAATCATCTTTAATAACACAGCATAAAGTTCTGAGGCCACTCCATGTTCTGACAGTGGACTGAATTTCATACAGTCTTGTTTCACTACACTGTATTCATAATAACATAAGCTCATTTTAAAAAATACTTCCCTATCTTCATCATTGAATCAGTAATATACTGTTAGCATGAATTCTCCTATTAGTCTTCTTTTGTTTACTAATTTCTTTAAACCACACTTGAATTTGCATAAACGTCATAGTTTCACCTATGCTGAAGTTCACATTAATTAATATACTTGCTTAAATATTCTATCTAACAAGGCTGTTAGAATATCATAATAATGGACATGGTAACACCGGACATGAATTTGCGTGGCATGTTTTTAAAGGCTTTCCAGATGAAAGTTACTTTCCTCAGCTGAGATTGGGAACCATCATTCTAGAAGCTATATTATGAAGATTGTTCTTTTCATATTTTAAATTTAACTTGAGGGTTGTATCTAGGAACTCTGCTATGGATTACTTTTAAATCTAAATTTGGGGATTTCTTTTGGTATCTCTTGGATGGGAATCCAAGGGACATCATCCTTAAAATTTAACTGAAGTTGAAGATTGCATAATAGTACAGATTACTGAAAAAAAAACCCAAACACATTAGGAATAAAGCCTGAATTTGACAGGTAGATTTTTTTCTCAAATGTTTGAAGGTTCCTTGAGAAAACATATGTATTGTTCTATGTATAAGAATTGTTGATTTGTAATACCATGGGTTGAATGTACAGCTTTAAGCCTTCTGAGTGAAATTCAGGGTAGCGTCCCATGTGAATTCTTGAAACCAGAAATCTGTGACACTTTTCAGCCCAAAAGCAAGGGAAGAGTTTGTTTAGCTTAGACAACAGAAGGCTGAGATTTGTTAAAATATTTTGTACCTAACAAAAATTAGATTTTATGCTCTCTTATTAATCAGAGTATGGCGCCCACTTGAGTTGTCTTTTTGTAGTATTGTGACAAACAGTACAAGGTATGAAGTTTAAACACTGGAATGTCAGTAGTCATTGATCTGTAATTTAGGAGTTGTTTTTATTTATCTGAGGATGTTTGTATATTTTGTAAATTACTAACAATGTTCTGCCATCCTGGTGAATGTCATGGTTCTGTACAAATACACTTCTTCTGTCCCTCTGTTGCATGTCTGAGTAGTTCAGAAGTTTTGTATATTTATTGTATTAACACAGTGTCATAGAATAAAAAAGAAAATACTTTTTTCCTAGGTGTTCGCTCTGTATAGTTTTGACCAATAATGGGGATTTTTCTTCTAACAGTCAGGGTGATGTGCAAGGAGGATGATCTATGTCAAAGTCTGACTTGCTTTTTATAATTCTGTATATAGATGCTGTATTTCTGCTGAAATGATGAAGCAAAATGTCCACTATCAATAAATCTGGTTAAAGAGAATTAGTCTACTCAACTGTTATGAAGAAAATGCTTAAAATACTTGCAGCTTACCTTCTTGTGCTGTAAACTCAAAAGGGTTAAAATTAAACATGCTCTTTCATGACTGAATGGAATTCTAGAGGTATGAAGTGACTCTTAAAACATTATTGAAAGTAAAATGAAGTTGCTGAAAAAAGCTTTGCTTTGGTAGTATTTATTTTTCTAATTTCTGCAAGTGAATCAACATTTCTGTCACTGCTGTCCTGCTTTTTTTTTTTTTTTCCTTTAGTCACTATCACAATCTGTTGGGTTTTTTCATGTAATGTCAGTTGCAGCATCTGCTCTCTAGGGCTCATCTTACTACTGTGTTAGCTCTGAAGTGCTGAATGACTTCATCTAGATGACTGTGAGGTAGGTAAGTTTGCAAATAGATGATGCATAATCATGCAATGATACAGCAAACAGTGCTCTGAGATCCAGTCAAGATTATTTTGGGAGATGGCAGATGTGTTTTTGAAGACATGTTCACATGCATGCATCAGTCATTGTTGAAATTCTTCATCCACTTGATCTTTTTTTGTCATTTACAGATCTAGGATGGCAGTGTCCACAGACTAAAGGAAGATGTTTTGTACTTTCTTGTAAATGTAAGCATGATTGTGCCATAAGAACCAGTCATGTTTTATATTTAGAATTATTACAGAATTTTATTGCTCTTCATGGGAGATAATTCCTCTGGTTTGCTCAGGTTACTTTCCTCAAGAGGTTGTAAGCATGGAGTTGGAAAAGCATGCACACACTGACAGAAAAGCATGGGTTAAGAGAACTGTAATAAAAAATACTCAGTGATACTTCTGGAAAGATATTTCTGTCAAGGAAAATCCACACACCTAGCATATTCTGCTTATGAATCCACAGTAGGGCATAGTAGGTGAGATAGTTAATTAGGCTTGACTCAGTTACATTAAAACATGTGATAATTAGTTTGTACTTTTTTCTACAAATTGATTTTATGTCTGTAAATAGCTTTTATTTTCATAATTAGAAAAATCAGGAAGATTTACAAAGGAAGTTGTGCAGATCTAGCTCAGCAGCAAAATAAGTATTAAACTAGATACAGTGTCACCATGATACTGAGGGGAAAAGAAGAAGGCATTGATAAGGATGTATTACTTGAGGCTCACGCTGCCATACAATTTGTTCTTGCAAAAATTAATTTTCCAGCAGTTTAATGGAAGCATATACACCTCAATTAAAATGTGCTTTTTGTTGGATGGAAGTGATTACATTGAACAATTGTGGTTGCAATACACTTGTTTTATTGTCTGTCAATACACTTGGAGCTTTCTGTTGACTAAGTAATGTGTGTATGTGTGCGTAGTACATACATACGTACATATATATATAAACATATACATATATATACATATAATCCTATATTCATTTTATATATATATATATATACACACATATATATAAAAGATACTGTCCTGCTTTTAGAGAGTGCTCCTTCATGTTCCTGTTACTTTACACTCAGACACAAAGAAAAATACTTGAATACAAAGAAGCTGCTCTTGAGAGTGTTGACAATATCAGGTTTTACTTCTTTATATCCATGATTCAGGAGGAGAAGCTTCTAGCTGGAGAGATGGGAAATACTGGGACTGATGTTTATTTATAAAGTTTGAGGCTGTATTAGTAAAAACAGGGCTGGTGCAGGCCAGGAAGACAGGCTGGCCGCAGTCACTTGTGGCCCTGCACTCAGCTTTTCTGCTCTGTGATTCTGTACAGCTGGAGTTCAGTAGGCAACACTGGCTGGAGCCCAGACCACTGTACAGAACAGCTGCCTCTGACCACTGGTGCCTCTGTGGCATCAGCTGCTCTGACACTGCTCCAGCTGACAATGCTGCTAGTAGATTTTATCATGTTCATAGCCTAATTAAACACCTGTATGTCTGAGCTGTAGTCATTGCACACATGCCAAAGCATGGTTGCTGTTTTTCAGTGTTGTGCCTTCATTTTTTTTAAAGGTATGCATGATGTTCTTCTTACAGAGTGCATGATGTTTTTAAAAAAAATGCATATCCTGTATTGGGCAGTGAGGTGACACTTTTTGTCCAAGGTAAGAGAACAACTGGAAGTAGTCAGAATACAGAATCATGGAATCAATTAGGATGGAAAAACCTAAACTCTCCTGAGATCACTGACTTCAGCCTAAGACCTATGGGATTAAATTTGGCATTCTTTATCTTTTGCCTTGGTCTGATCCAAGGTAGTGATGCCACCACATCTGAGTGGTACCTCAAGCCCGTTACAAGATTTTGATTCCTATGCTCTCAGAATGTCAATGATAGGAAGATACTTCAAATAAAAGGTTGTAAACAAGCTTTCAGTGAATCACACATCAAGACAACATCTTTCTGTTTAACACTGATATAGTCTAACACTGATAATAGACATCCACTTTGTGATTGCTCCACTATGCTACACCGAGTTGGAACTTGGAGAGGAGAGTAAGCTACAAGAATATGGAAATCTGTAACAATACATACAGAGACTTGAACTTTCAGCTATTGCTATTTCCACTAACTTTACCGAAAAAGGAAGGTAATATTTTTAGCTGTTCAAATCAGTATTTTGTGATTTCTCGAAGCAGTATTTTATATTTGGAGCATAAGTGCTCTCTCTATGCCCGTTTTGAAATTCATAAATTGACTATAGTAGTGATGCATTCAGTGGCATCTGTCCCCTAACTTCCATCCCCTAACAAGTTTCTAAATGTTCCAAGTTCTAACCAAGAGCTACTTCTCTTCCCAAGAAGTTTAGGAACTGTTAGAAGTGTAATTAAACTACATGTGATTAATTATATATAAATTTAATAGAGGTGGACCATTGCAACTGATAAATAAGTGACATGCTTTCTTTTCTTTAAACTACTGAAAGCCTTGTTCCTGGTTCTGCTATAGACTGGCTTTGTTACCTTTCTCTAACGTTTGTCATGTCACACCTCAAGGCTAAAACACACTTTGGCAAACACCATTTAAAAAATCTGTGTATGATGAAGCAATATTTGTTTTACAACAGTTACTACCCTTTTTCAGGAAAAAGGAAATTCAGTGCTTTAGTTGCAAAATGAAACACATTTTGTCAGCTATATTCAATTAGAAAGTCTCTTTAATGCAACTGTATTGTATAACACATAGTTACATTTCAGATCACATACTTCTGATCAGTAAGCAATAATAAGTGTTTAAGTCAGATGGGAATCTTAAATACATAACTGGACTGGGATCATAAATGCTATTAAAGCTACAATTGAAGCTCAGTTAGGCTCAACTTGGCCAATATGCTTGTATTAAGGCAGTCAGACTCCTGATAAAATTCAAAAACTCACATTTAATTGAAATTTAGATTAAAAAGACATTAGGTACATCATTCATGCTAACAAATGTACATAGTGGTGAGTCAAGAACAGAAAAACAGTACCACAAATAAACCATGGCTCAAAACCTACTCTCGCTGGATCGCTGCAGCTGCTCTTCCTATACAGAGGAGTTATGAGTGTGTTGCTGCCATGCTCTGCTTTTGCTGGGCTCTGCGCTTTCCTTGAAGTGTAGGCACCAGTGCCCATGGCTTTTAAGGAAGGCCTGAACTCCTCTCCATTTACCAGTAGGATGTGGGAAACTTTGGGAGGGGTTAACAATGCAAAATGGAAATTATTTGGCTGAAAAAAAAGGAAATCTAATAATCCAGAGAACTTTATTGAATAAAATAGATACAAATGTGATAAAGGTGATATAGACAACCCAGAAATAGCTCAGTAGCAATGTTTTTTGCAGTGCCACTTTACAAATAAAGCACACTAAGAAACCTCGCTGAGCCTTTTCAGCTTTTAGAGTGTTAATGGCCAGAGGTGGAACCAGCTCCACACTGGAAGTGTCTGTATTCTGAGTTATTCAAATCAATCTAGAAGATATTTTTGTTAAATCTTCAAGCTGCTATTGCTACTGTTTTATTGATATTCAACATCAGCGATTTTATTGCATTACTCTACATCCACACCACCAGACTTCAGCCACTTCTTCCCTGGGAAGTCCCTTTTCAAATCACTTGTTTAAAAGCAAAAACTAAAGTAAAACAAAACAAAACAAAACAACAACCAAAAAAACCCCACAAAACCCATTCCTTGTATTGCACATCTCACACAAGTCTGTGTATATATATATATATATATGTGTATATATATATATATATATATATTTAAATATGCTACAATTTAAAAAAAGGTCTATGGCACTTTACTGAATATAAGTTTAAGAAGTTGAAACCACAGATGTTTGAAAAAATCTTCAATACCACAAAACAAAGTCAAACTGAACTAACTGGCACACAGGTTTTAAAGAATCCACAGCAAATTCCTCTAGATCCTATGCAGTGCATGTATATTAAGAAGCAGTTACACTCTGCAGCCCCTCTCATGAAATAATTAAATTAGCTTTAAGCTGATTTTTTTTCTTTCCCAAAGTGCCTTTGAAAGCTACTGCTGAGGTGAACTTCAGGAGCAATTTAAACAGCTGTGGAATTTAATGAGTGCACCCTGAACCTGAAAACCTCATCCAGGAAAAAAAAAATAAATCAGAATATATACCACCTTATGACTTGCTAGAAAAACAGAACCCTGAGAAAAGAAATTCTGATTATTTCTCCTCTGTATTTCTTCCCAGCCTGTCTTCTATCTGTGCTATGTGATGAACATGGATATTCTTGCAAGTTAATTAATTATGCTGTTGCAGAGCAAGCTGATAAAATATCAGCAACAAGCAGAAAAGCTGGGTCTTCTTGGTTATGAATGCAAACAAAAGCAAAATGTGCCATTGAAAATGTCTCTTTTGTACTTAAAAAACCCAAAACCAAACAAAATGTACTGTCAACATTTTTTAAGCATCATGTGGATCACAGCAGAGGTCAGCTAGTAACATGAATGAAGGTTGCTCAATGTTTACTTCTCAGCCAGAGCAGAGTATGCCCTCAACCTTTTTAAGAACTGACTTAATTCTGACTGATCAAGTGCTCAAGCCAAAGCAGCATTTTTTACCCTAATACTGTGTCAAGACTTGTTGGCAGTGGTGACCTGGACTTTGGATTGCTACCCACCTAAGGAAGCTAAAACTGTACATCTACTTAGCAGTTTGTTTTTAGCTGGTTTGTATGGTACTCGTACAACTGCCTGTCCCCTCTTTGCCAACTGCAGGGTCCCTGAGGGCAGGGCAGAGCTAAGCTGGTGGCCCAGGTTCAGTGTCTGCTCCAGCAGGGGCTCAGGAAGGATGCCTGAAAGAAGCCTTGCTGGACCCCAGGTACAAGCCCAGTGGATGTCCTTCAGGTGGGGGAATGTGTATGGGGCAAAGCCAACGAGACAAACACAGGTGTGGACTGGGTGTGTGGGCTGTGATTTTCACCCTCAGGCACCACTTCATACTAGTAGTTTTGCTTTATTAAAATCTTGATTTGTGCAGGCAGTTGTGCACACCTTAACTTTTGGAGGGGATTTAAATTCAATATTTTAAAGAACAGTGAGTTACCCATTTTAAAGTAGAAGATGGTAGATGTGGCTTGCAGGAGCAGGTGAACGCAAGAAGAGGCTAGGTTAAAACAATCCCTTTTTGATTACAGGCAGAAACTGACCTTGTTGGACTGCGTCACCTGTGCATCTGTCCAGCACGCAGGCTGCAAGTGCCATGGGCACAGAGGCACAGGCTGGGAGCTGCTCTGTGTCTCTGGTGGGCAGCAGGCACTGGATGGGGACCCCAGCTCCGTGACTGCTCAGCCATCCTCCAGGCTGCCCTCGGCCCGCCGTCAGGACTGCAGAACAGCTCTTGTGTTGTGCAATACATCAGCAGTGCCTTGAAAGCAGCTACCTACCTGGACAGTAACAGTGATTTTTTTAATAACTAATGGCACATTTTAAGGGACTGACCAGCAAAAGCAAGAATCTCTGCTCTGTGTAACAGTGAAGCAACACTGTCATTGGATGATGTTAAACTACCAAGAAATAAGAAAAGGAATCTAAAATTTGCCTAGTATTTCATTAGAACTACTTCTCGGATGAATTATCCCCAATGCTCCTATGGCACAGTTGCATCATTCCTTTGTTAAAATACCTTACAAACTTGGTATCAGAAGTAGTTCTAGTTAGTGAGGCAATACCACAAATAACACCAGCTGGCTTTGAGGAAAAAATGGAATTTGTGGCAAGGTCATTTGTGTTTAATTTCTGCTGATTTAGTTGGGAAAAGGTCTACTTCTACACACACAAACACAAAAAAGAAAAAAGAAAAAAAAAAAACAAAAAAGTTCCCCAGCCACATAGAATTTGCCAAGGCTTTCTGAAAAATTTAACTTCCCTAAAGGCTCCTGTGTGTCTGGGCCATGAGACAGACTCATCTCTGGACTGGGAATGACGTTTCACTGACAAGAGAAAAAGTAATACTGTTGAAATACAAAGGTACAATGCGACATCCACAGTTGTAGGAGAGGCTGCAGCCCAGGTAAGGCTGGTGCTGTGGGGAGCTGTTTGCTTGGGATTTCAGGTGTTTTCATAAAGGCTGTAGAAATATTTCAGTTTACCTGAATCAGGTGAGAGCCAGTCAAACAACAGCTTCTCTGTCTAGTCAGTGGAAACAGTATTTACCTGCTAAATAAGAAGTTGCACACACCTTGCACTCTGTTTTAAGAGAGAGAAACCTGTCAGAAACTTGACTTTCTAAATGCCTAAAGATTGGTGTAAACATCAGCTTTGGTTTCTCCAACAGAGAGTTAATATCCAAGAAGGCACTGTACTTCTAGGAAGTTCAGTACCAAAAAGCACCTCTGTGAAAATGGTACCAAACCAGGTGATGGTGAAGAAATATTCACCAGTGAGGGGAGCCCTTGGAAACAAAGCCTTATTAAAATAGGCTTCTCTTTTGCTTAAGAAAATAAAAAAATGTGCTGGCTTTTATTATTTTAAACCCAAATTCTTCAAAGTGACCAAGGTGGGTTTGACAATCCGATCAATCAGAATTTGTCAGTTTTAACAGCATTCCTGCTATATACATGTGATTACTCACATCCCCAGTCGGATTAATATATTCCACTGTGTCCTGATCACAGAATGAAACTAAAAATATCCCCAGGTATTTACATTCTGCTTTCTTGGATCCTTTCTCTGATCCTCATAGCCCAGCAAAGAAGAAAGACCCTTTCAGTAGTTCAGGGCTGGAATGCATGGGGCTCAATCACACAAATGTAAAAACAGGTAAATGGATCTGCTTGTCCAGTCAATGGAAAGCAGATAACGATCCAGGTGCTGGTATTTTTCCCCACTGGAATTAAAGGAGGCAGATGAGGTTTTTTCCTTCTTCTATTTCTTCTTGCACTTTGTCACTGGATGTGGCTATTTCAGCTTGCGCCGAGAAGACTGCACAGATGAATGTCAGAACAGTGCCGCCGATAGCTGTGTAGAAAGCCCAGCCCAAGGAGCAGTCTCCTAGTTTGTAAGCAGAAGCATAAGGTCCACAATAGCTTATCGCCTTCTGGCATCCCCAGCCTGCAGGGTAAAGTATTAAGCCTAAGATAAGGAAGAGCCCTAGAAATAAAAACAGAAAGAAGTTTAGCAAACTATCAGTTTAACACCAAATGCAGCACATCTAGTTATTTATGGTCACTAATACTCATGATTTACCAGGATTAGGAGAAACCCACCATCTCATCCATCCAACCTTCCTTTACTGATTGTTCCCTAGTATATGCCATGCAGTCTTTTAACTAAATTAAAAAAGCCACCCTGTGATTTATGTTGTGAAAGGCCTATTTTTTATGGTAATGGCCTAGGTCCTTATTTTAATCTCTGTACTGCTCCTCATCCTTTGCTCTAACACATCACTGCTGCAAATACATAGCATGCAAAATTTTACAGCATCTCCACCTATTGCTTATGCTTGCATTTCTCAAAACGTAGGAATACTTGCATCCACTTTTGATTTTGTATTTAGCTAGCCCTCATTGGCTTTATTTAGCTATTCATCATAAACATTTGCCTTTTTTCTTTTGGGTTTTGCCTACATTGATTTTCTTGCCTGGAAACAAACAAAAAACAACCAAAAAACCAAAACCGAAACAAAAAAACCCCAAAAAATAATAAAAAAAACCCCCACTCACACTTCTGCTTTTTTGGCCACATTAGGACACAGAAGAAAAATAATGCTGCCAGTTCACTAAGCTGCTCTCCTAATAGAGAGATTCTGGAGTCAGCCTCAACAAACAGAGCCAAGTATCCACAGCCAGTGCATATGTAACCCGGGGATCCTCCAAATAGGCTGCCTACTTCAGAAGGAAAACACTTTCCTAGTGATGGCAGGGGCAAAAGCCTCAACTTCCCATCTTGTTAAACAGCCCAAACACTTTGGTATGGCTTAGGCTAGAAATTAAAAGCTCAGACTAGTCGTTTTGCCCAAGGGATTTTCTCTCATATTCATAGTTATCTCTAAAAGACCATCTAAGCAGTGAAGAGCTTCATTAAGGAAATTGAAAGTCACATTGGTGTCCCTGCACACGTATCTTTGCACAAAGAAAGGAGATTTAATCAAAATGTCCAGCATGCTAGTGGCTGCAGTGCTTTCTTATAGGCACTAAAAAAAACACAAGGAATTAAACACATACCTCCCTCCTACACAGAATGCAGGAAGGAGCTAAACATAAGAACAGCTCACAGTATCAAAACTGCTTTGTGTTTGCCTTAAAAATTTACTTGGAAGAACTGGAGAATTATGAAAACCAGTTTTTGCTTAAATACAACCAGTTTATGCAGCACTTTACAGCTCTTTATTAAATCTGGTATCCTGATTAAATGGCTGCTAAAAGTGCTGTTACCTTCTAGAAGTAGGCTAGAAATTGTGCACTAAAAACAGTCTTTTTTTCTTTCCTATAAGCAAGAGATTACAAAGAACAGGTTTAAAGACTTGTTTACATATTCTTCCATTCAGTTAGATGAGCAGTTAGACTTCTCTGCAGTATGTTAGGATTCCTTAATTGTTTTTTTTAAAGAAATTCAGCCAGATGCATGAAATTTTCCTCACCAATAGTGATAATGTGGGTCCTAGCTAGTAAGCAGTTAATTTACACAAAACGCAAAACCCATCATCCAACTGTCTAAAATTAATGACTGTGAATGCCAGACATTTCACAAAACAAAGTCCTTCCTCCAGCGTTTTTCTAATGATGACACAACACCATGGGCATGAATGACCTAAATGTCATTACCCTTTGGGGCGGCAAAATCCATTAGTGAGTGATATCCGTTCTCTGTGAAGGGATTTCATCACTGCTTACATTTAAGAACCAATGACAAATTTTATGCAGTATTTCCTGGCTGGTTGGCCAAATCATTAAGTATAAAGTATTCCTTTATCTTGGACAGACCTGGATAAGCTGTGCATTCATCCTGCTGAGCCCTGCAGCTATTTCAGACTAAACACCAGCAGTTCCTTCTCCTCTATTCATCACTAGTTTCCTGTTCTGCACAACCCGGTATGATCACACTATGCATCTTTCTGACTGCACATTGGTATGGGCCAGTTGCTGCTCTCTAACCATCACAAGCTCTTTGGTAGGTAAAAGCCACTATGACTGAATTATGAAGTTGGATCTGAAATGCCAGCGTAGCTGCTGCCAACACAGAAGTTTTTTAAGTTTACCACTCCAGCATTCACAAATTTAGACAGCTCGTGTTTTAACAGCAAACCTGGCTTGTGGCTGAGTGTCACAAGCAAGACCAAGAAAACACATCCATCACTTTTTATCAAAACTACAGCACTGAGCAACTCCTGAAAGCTACTGGTTCATGGAATGTACACCCCAAGCTGTAAAGCCATTACCCAAAACTCAAGGTCTCAAAAGGCACAGCACTGCTGTCAAATGTAGTCACCAGGACTTTATTGGCTTACACCATTTTTTTTGACGTACAGAAAATTCCTGGATATATAAATCTAATGAATACTATAAAATGCCATAATGATAAACTTTATCTATTTTCTCAGAGATGAAAACAAAATCTGGAGGAAAGCCTTAACTATAGATTTGAATGAAGTCAGTATGTATCTGATTTCAGACAGCTAACTTTGTAACTCCTACACTGGACCAGCATAATAAAGATTAAAAAATTATAGTATTTTCACTACCAAATCTCCTTTCTACTATTCCATTTCAATGCAGACAGAAGGCATCTCATGAGACTCTTTGCACTATCTCTAATGAGAGATATACATCACAATAATTTATCACAATTTCTTATTTCATAAGTAACTGGTTCCTGCTTCACAGGAAAAGTAAATAAAGATGATTCCATTAAGTCAATTCAAAATACCCACAGGAGAAAGGCACTCCTTTGGTTCATGCTAACAGCAAATGGAGAGGCACAGGCCCCTCATCACAAATTCAGCTCAAAGCTCCAATATCCAGAGCAAAGGCTGAGGTGTGCAGGGTTCCTTCCTGACTCTCCTGATCCACCCAGAAAGGAGTGTTCAATTAAAGAGGAGCTTTGCCTCCTGCTACCCAGTATCTCAAAAGAGACAGTCACAGAGCCCATCTCAATGACTCCCACAGCTTGAACAAAACAGGCAGATGATGCTCCACCGCCCACTAATAATGCAAACCCCTGCCTAAAATAGAAGACAGCAAACCAAAGCACTTAACTGTTCAACTACTGCAGCCAGACACCCCTCAAAAAGAACCACCCCCTCTATTCCTGGGGTCATACAAAGCGACAAGGAAAAATAAACTATCTTCTGTCGACATTTTTTGTCTTGACACATATCTAGCAGGAGGACAGTAAATATTAATTATAGAGGTTTTTTTCTTAACAAATTGTATTTTGTTCATCCCTGTGTCTTTGAAGAGAAGCCAATACTCAAGAAAAAGAGAATAAAAATTAAGTGCTCTGTCTGAACAAGTTTGCTACAATTAATCTTTTCAGTTCTTCATGCTGCTGTACAATAAATGAGTTTTAATTCAACAGCAAAACTACCTGTAGAATTATTGCTGTTTGTTCACCCTGCTGGGAGAAACAAATTCACTCTGAAAACATTACAAGCTGTTTTCCACTGTGCTTCTCTATAGGCTTACAGAGCTTATGCTTGCACTGTTCTAGATTTAACCCCCTTCTCTGGGCACAGCTGCACTGATAAAACTGCAGCTTCTGCTCTATACATATTTCTGTTCCTACTTTTTAAACAGCACAATCCCACTAAAGATGCCTTTATGAGATTTTGATTTTTAGATTACTATATATCTCCTGATTACAACAGCCTATTAAGCGTCAGGCATTCTTTACTTAAATGGTGTAAAAGCCACCTCCTTTCTCCTAAAACACCAAAGCAAAACCTTACAACACACTGGAAACATCAATAACAATACAGCAGACTACATCACTATGCAAAAAATATTTCAGAAGACAGTTCATTAATGCTTTTCCTATAGGAGAAGAACATTTGCATTTGTGCACCAAGAAATTTTCCCCTTTTAAAGGCCTGCAGCTGCAGCAAGGTATTTCTCCTTCTGGTTTTCATACGCTGCAGCAGTGCAGCCAGGTCAACACTGTGGAAAACCAACAGACCAGGTTTTCATTGTGGGCATTTTATGCCACATTATGAACTGGGGTCAGATCTTAGGAAAACCGTTCTCCCCTGGAAGCAACCCTTGAGAGATGAGGTGGGGCAGAGGCTTGTTTGGCCAAATGAAGTCATGCTATTTAGTTTTGAAAGTCTCCTGTGCAACTGATGTTGTGCCATATTAAGCAAGAGCATATACTAACAAAGCCACTTTCCACTGCAAAGCCTGAAACTATCTACTCATTTCCTAGCAAAATAGTAAAAAAAGCTTTTTAAATACTGCTGAAGGAACAGGAAATTAAGCAGCTGTGATCAATGAGGCAGCATTGCAGCAGGCTCCTATGGAGCAGCACAACTGAGCAAGAGTTTAAGAGAGGAAAAGAAAAAGGGTAAAAAAGGTAAAAGCAGGGAGGGACTAGCTTTGCACTGCAGTGCAGGTGGGCTGCATCCCCAGTGGCACTGATCCTGATTGTTTTCATCTGCAAAACCACAGAAGATTGAGAATCAGTCCAAGGGCACTTCATCAGCCAGGCACCCTGCCTTTATTGCTCACATTTCCACACATGTCAACATACTACCTGAACCATTTCATGTGTTAAATTTCTGCAGAAATGTACTAGTGTAGCTTAAGCCAAGGAGGCTTTCCCATATGCAAATTTCTCCTGACAAACCCAGCAAGAATGCTACCATGTTATCACTTTTGATCACTTTGCCCCCTGACAGACAGGTGAAGGGACAGGCTCCGACTTGCCAGCTGTGCAACAAACACCTTCAGCCTGTGAAGTGATCCAGTAACACCATTTTAATCAGACGAGAGCTCCAGAGGTAGGCTCAGGCCTCCTGATGTGGTGCTTCTAGCACTCCATACTGGCAACAGGAAAAGTGTGGGATGCTGAATGGAGCACTGCCTACAGTACACAAGCAGATGTGTTTTGGGGCAAGTTGGAACATGGCTGTTGAGGGGGGAAGGTTTGCCAGCAGGCAGTGCACCGAGGCAAGTGCACACCTTCCTGCCTTCAATCGCTGCAGATGACTGCCCACATGTATAGATTTCAGTATACCTGGGATACCATAAGCTGAGGCAGGAGAACTTCTAGTTTAATACTACAACTACAGTGATGGCTCAAAACCTGCATGGATTTTTTTTCCCCTTTAAAATTGCCTCAGAGTACTGTAAGCACATATACTTACCAGATGAAAAAATATTTCCCTAATCACTGCCTTCCCCAAGCTGAGGAATAGGATAACATTCCTACTCTCATGTTTCTTTTCCCATGTATTATGCAAATTGGAGATACTTATTCCTAACCAAACCTATGCAAATATCTGATGACTTTAGTCCTGTTGCAATCTGGAAACAGAGATAGAAATACAGTGCAGGGGACTACTGGTGGAACACTCAACCATTGTATTTTACTACCCCCAAAAAAAAGCCATGAAATAACTCAGGTCATTAGCTCAGTGTGAGTAATTTGAGGGTTGTTTATTATATTGGTATGATCTTAATTTTAACTGCTTATTCTTTCCTGAAGTGAAGTGTGAGCCTGCAGACTGTTGCTTTTAAGAGAGGAGATGGTAAATTCACTATTAGTTTTTAATAATTTTTACCTATGTAGTGAGAGCACCCATGAGTTGGGAGGGATTAAAATGTGCAGGCTCAAAGTAAAATCAGTCCCAAGCCCTGAAATGATACTGCTGCCTGTTTGCTGGGTGTCACCTGTGTAAAGTCACCACACTCGGGGAACTCCCATGTCAATGGCTGTCAACCCAGCAACTAAGTCAAGATACAGCAACCTACAGGGGAAAAGCCAAATGTTTACAAGTTTTTGGCAGTACAGAGGTAAACAAAGTCTCTCCACTCATCAGACCATTGCTCAGGCACAGCCACCTCTCATATTTTTAGCTTTAAACCCAATAAAGTGAGTGTTTTTTAATCTAGGACAACCCAGTAACAGGCTCAGTCAATGCTCCTAAATGAGAAATTCAGTTGTGGGTGGTAAATTCAGGAGGTTCCTGAATCAGGGAAAGAAAGGCCATGTCAAATAATCTATTTATGAAAGAGAGGCAAATACCCAGTCTATTTCCTACCATTCACCAGAACCTTTTCCACTGCTGTTCCACCAGTGAGTGCTACTGCCTTCAAAACACTGATTGCTCATGCTGGACTAGCAGAAAGGGAATGAAATATTACTACAGTTCAGTAAGGGAGGCCAAAACAACAACCTCCCAGAGCTTAAACAGAGGTAAAAGGGCTGAAGGTCACCTTTTTCATGGCCTTATATTTCCTCAATACTGATCCTGTAGCACAAATAAAATCTCAGTTTGGGGCTGGGGGAGAGGAGCTGCAGAGGAACTAGGACTCAGACTGAGGGAAAAGGCAAATGGAGATGCAGGAAGGGGATAATTTCCTGTGGCTTCATGAGCTATGCAGTAGCAGAGTACAGGGCATCTGTACTGGGTAACAAAGCACAACTCAAATCCACTTTTTTCCTCACCACCACATCAGGAACACCAAAGATAAGAGCTAAGCAAAAGTTAGCCCCCTTCCTTGAAAGAGCTCCTTTCATCTTTTTTTTTTTGTGTTTGAGTGAGAACACAGCATTTGCTAAGTTTACATATTCTCCTTGTGTTTGCGTTCTATATACAAATAGTAGCATCTGTCTTGGCTCCAAGGTCTACAACCAAAAATCTGAAAGAAACAGAGGCTTTCTGCCCTCCTGATATCCCCATGGCCTCTTGGGGTCACCAGCACTCTTTCCCACAACACCAGGGCAGGGGTGTAAAGAAGTGCTCAGCATTTCACTTATACTGGGAGAAGTAAGAGACCTCAGTGTGTGCATGTGCCACAGTAGAATGTTTCTCAGTGGGTAACATGGGAGTCTCTCTCATACTAAGCACTGTTTGTTGGAAGGTATTTATTCTCATACCACGATAATCAACTACCAAATTCAATCACTAAAAACCTGAAATTCTTGTTTATTTTTCTATTTGTTTAAATCTGATGTGTGTCTGCTGGTTTCCAAGTGCCCACTTTGATAGTGCAGGAGATGAGTCGACCACTGAATCTAACAAAACACTGAAATCTTCATTTTATTTCTTTGAAGTTACTAATGGTCTCCCTCAGCCACAATACCAATTTAGCACTGAACTCAGTTTTCCTTCTCTGGCATATTCCAAGACAGCAGTCCTCTTTGCTTGAACTTTCATCAGCCAAGAGTGTATTAGATATCATGCTGGCATTGGGCCATATAGGTTACAGGAAGCACTATACCGCAGACAGCAAAAGCAGTTCAGTCTGTCAGGATTTCCATCAGAAATCCCTCTCCTCTCCCTTTTTTCTTTCTTCCCACCCCAAGAATTCAGAATTCTGGCATCAGAAAAGAAAAATTCTGAGCTGAATCCAAAGAGGAAATGTGCTTTTTGAAAAATGCATGCTCTGCGTTTTAGAAAGACAAACAAGAAGCTTCCTTGTCTTCAAGGGCAAAACCACTCCAGCTCTGCTCTCCTACTGCTTGGGCTCCCTGGCTGTGCCAGAGCTTCTATTGCCTGCGGGCAACGTTGGCTCACAAGGTGCTTTCTTCCTTATTCACCAGTTTGCCTTTTTCTCAGACAAAATAATGCCTTTGTCCAGCGTGATGCCACCTATAAACAAACATCGTAAACTACACTGCAACTACTGTAACCTTTTCTGTTATGTTCTGAATATGAAAAAAACTCTACAAGCCTCATGACTCTTCTACCACAGCTCGTGTTTCCTGCTTTTTCTCCCTTCTATGATGAAAGGCCTGGCTGACCTCCCACTTCCTCCCCAGCTTCCTCCTCCGCAACTCCCACTGGCCTCCTTAACTTCCAGCAGCCAGGAGTCTGCAGTTGCATGGCTACACACACTGTAAGCCCACCCCGAGTGGCTGGATCGTACTTCACCCACCCCCACAAGCAGTTCCAGATCCTGATCCCCTTCAGATGGTTCCTATCACACTCTGCTCAGGCCATCTTCCTAGTCACCCAGTCTCCCAAAATGAAAATGATGCCAAGTCAGTATAACAGGCTGAACAATTTCTCAGCTTAGGAGACGTAAAACAAAGACAGACTGTTACACACACAGCTGGTTTGAAACAGAATTTCAACTCTTCATTCTAGAAAGCTGCAGAGAAGTTTCCCTGCATTTGAAGGTAAAGTTGTAGTCCTGGAACTGAGTTATTGCCAAGGTACTGCAGCAGCTCCTGATGGAGGAACCCTCCAATATACCAAGAAGGGTAAAGGAGAAGACATGGACAGTCATAGAGAGAAATAATGAAAAGGGCAGAAGCAAGAATGCAGAAAAGCTCTTGAGATACCTGAAAAGAGAAAGTACTGTGGAAAAGCTACCATTGCTTGGGACTGAGCAGGGCAACTGTCAGGGGAAAAAAAAAAAAACAAACCTCTCAGACCTTGGAAAAGAAGAAGCTGAGTCATTCCTCAGCAATGCTGGAGGAGAAACTGCTGCGGTGACAGAGAGAGGCCCAAAGCTGAAGCATCTGGACCCAAGCAGACAGACTGCAACTAAGCACCCAAGGGAACTTAATGCTCTCTGGCCTGCCTGCAGCAGCCATGGAAAACACAAACCTCTGCTTTGGCTAACTGGACCTGTTAAAGATGCAACTGCCAGTGGCACAGCCAGCTAAGCCACATGACAGCAAAATGCAGCCATGCATTCACCTGAATAAACCAGAGACACTACTTGGTGTGCTGAGACACAGCTGGTCTTCAGACTGATGCAACCCAATTTTTACATGCTTTTTTTATGCACGCTTCTGTCAAGCCCCATTAGAACTAGGAGACAGTGGACTGTGAATAGAGGAAGAGATGAAAAAGGGTGACCCACAAGAGGCCTCTCAGATGAATCCATCAGTACCCTGGAAAGATTTTAGAGAAGAGGAACTATTTTTACCCTCTTTTGGTAAATGCTCCTGGCAAGGCAGCCCTGCTCCAGCACAGCAAAACAGCAACAAAAGAAACAGCTCCCAAACCCATCAGCCTTCCTGACATGTCAGCTCCATTTCCCACTGCTCTCCCCAAAGCCTTTCCAGGCACATGATGTAGAGTCCCCACAAAAAACCACAGGTGCTTGCCTAATTTCTGTGGTTGATTTAATATTGGTGCAGCTAATTTAGCTTCATCCCCCTGGTGTGCAGTCAGGGGGTTGCTGGCGCATTGTGGCTTAGCTGCAAGTCAGGCAGACACTGGCTGTGGGGAAGGGGTTGTATCTGCCCAGCCATGGAATAGGCCAAAAAAGGAAGCCAAGTTGCTGATTATGAACTTCATAAAGAAAACTCTCAGAAATGAAAGCCAAACTTGGTTTAGGCTCTGTCCTAAGATCTCTCCACCCTCCTTTGAGGCTAGGTTATGTTTGTATTATATTACTTAGCAACAAAGAGAAGTACACAAGCCCAAATAAGACTTGTAAAAACATGTGCAACTACACTATAGATATACCAAGGTATGTCAGTTCGGGATCACCAATTATTTACTTCCTATAGCTACATGATTACTGTGAAAGTTTACTTTGAATTTATTCCTGTCAGTTAGCATGTAATAACATTCTTCCTCCTCCAGCCTCTGTATTTCAAGTGATTCACAGACTAAAAGTAGAATACTCTCCCTAAAAAGACATACAAATGAAAGTCTGCCTGGCCTTCTTGCTGCTGGATAGTAATTATCTATTCAATTACAACTCTCCATTCTCTGCACTCTCTAATGCAGAGAAAAGGTGCTTATCCAGATGAAACAACTCGCAAACATCTCCAAAAGCAGGGCTATTGATTACGGTTTCTACAGCTACAGAATGAAGTCCAAAAGTAAAGTGGTAGAAGTTCTTCCTCTGTAACAAAGGAATTGCAGGAGTTTAAACAAGAGCCATATTTTCTTCCTTTATGGGTTTGTATTCTCATTTTCTGCCACAAAAATAATAATGAAAAAATCCCTATGGTCTAGATATGTGTATGGCTTCCTCCTGTCCTGATCTAAATAACAATTTGCATATTTTTCCAAGGGCCATAACAGAAGAGATGTTGCTTTCTGTTCTATAATTTAACCGTAGGCATCATCCACAACCAATCTTGCTAGAATGGAAAGATATATCCGGTGTCTGTTATTGTTCTGTCACGATAAATTCCAGGAATAAATTAGGTTGTTGCATGTTTTTAATTATATTAAATCTCTACTGAAAAGATATAGAGATTTTAAATGAGATTAAGTCTGCAAGATCCTGAGTTCCTGTAGATGACTCTACCATGTGTGCATCCCATGTTTGAAAGGGACATGTTTGACATACTTGCAAATATTGTACTGATATAGGCTGATTAACAAAATTATTTTGTGAATTCTTCTTTTACACTTATTAAAAACATAATTGTTCACATTAGAAAGAATGATGCTTTGCTTAAAATGATTAAGGCAGGGTTATATCTTGTTCTCTGGTCAGGGCATTAGTTTATCTATCATAATCCCTATTTGAATTAGTCATGCTGACAACTGTCCCTCTTAAGCAACTCACTTAAGCATTTTACAAAACTCGGGAACTGAGAAACTTTAAATTAGCAGCCATCATTAGTCATAAGGAAAATAACTGCAACTAAGTAAGCAGATGCTGTAATACAACTGGCACAAAAGTAGCAGTGGACCTAATTAAACTAATCTTCTGAAAACAAGCTGTGAGTCATAAGATACCTGGCTGTAAATACTACTTCCCATAGCCTTGTTTCAGTGGGGTGACCTTTCTCTTACCTAGTTTCATGCTGTGTTGTTTATCTGAATAGTAAGAAGGGAAGTGCTTCTATGCTCAATACAGCTCAAGGAGGACTGATCTATGCCCTAAGACATAAGAAATGCTTTGTCAAGTGTACTCTTCAATGTTTTAGGCTGCAAGTCACATTATGGGTACAGCTGGATTGATAATAAAACATAAAACCGTCTTAACATGCATTTTCTCACTAATGCATGGTCTCCAGAATGCTACTCTAAGATACCAGTACTTTCTACCTGCTAGTCCTAGGTGACAGACTAGGCATTTTGAGATGGTATCTGAGTTGTAAGTAAAGTTATCTTTTCAAAAGACCCAAATCTGACATGCCAAAGATCTGTTTGTGCTGCTAAGAAATCTCTCCTGTACAAATACCCCTCCAAAGAAAACAAGTAATAATTGAATCTCCTGGAAAAATAGTCATGGACTATTTCTGAAATATAGAGTAAGAAGGCAAGAAATTAACAACCTCCCCTGGCTTAATGTGCACTGCCAAGCTGCTTCCTTGTCACAGTGCTTCTGGCAAATTCTGTACACCAAGAGTGACTACAGCAAAACCTGTCATGGTCATCTAAAGGAACTGATAAGCTAATAGTATGCTATCATATGTACATCATATGTACAGAATCATCTTTAGCCAATCAAGGGATATAATTCTGCTCCAGAAGCACAAACCTTACATTGTGGGTGACACAAAATAAGTGCTACGCTTCTATACTGAAGATGAGTGAAGTAGCCAATGGTGAGAGCCACTATGGTACGGCTTCATGAGCCAGCATCAGCCATGTAACACTGGCTCTGGATGGTTGCAGCAGGCAGTAAAGTCCGTTTGCAGCTACTTCCTCATGTGTGTTTAGAGCAAGAGTACATTGGGTCTCAACTAAGTAAATGAAATCATTCAGCTGCAGATAAAGGTCTAAGTATCTACCATTACATCCCCTGTTTAGGTATAACCATCACAGACATGTTTGGCCACCTCAGTGGAGGTGAGAAGGGGGAAATCTGGATTCACATTTTGAGCAAAACAAGTTAAAACCTCTTTTTTGTTGTGATTAAATAATTTCATTAATTGAAGACATCTGCTTAAGAAAGCAAAAAAAGGAGGTAGCCCTGCTCATTCCCTCCCTCCTCATAGGTCTCTGAGGGCTGCCAGAGGCAAGGCAGAACACCACTCTCCTCCTCCAGATGACCACACACACACAGAGCACAAAAGATGAAAACCTGGGTATGAGACAGGTTTTCTCCATGGCTCAGTGGCAGGTACATAAAAATTAATATTACTCTAACTAAGGCTGTCCAGGGTTGGTTTACTAACAGTCATTTAATCTCTGTAAAACCTATGGGTTTAAGCAGAAACACCAAATCTCTAGAATAAATTTATCTTTTCAGGCAAAGCACAGCTGATCCTGGAACAGTGGAAAGACAAGCTCACCGGGCTGTGTAACTGCAGCTGAACAATAAGCTGGCTAAAGGAAAGGTTTATCTCAAGATATCACTTGTCAAGCTCACAGCTTTGAAGGAGACTGCTTAGCATGAAATGTTGGAAGAACTGGGTGTGCAACTACAACCAGTTCTTAGCCCTGGGGTGGTATTTACTCTCACCACAGTCATGAAGCCTTTGAGACACTGAGTTAACTGCCTTTGGTCCATGGAAAAATTACTGAAGTACTGAGAGGGAGATAGACTGCCTTAATATGAGTATTAACTTTGTTCTCTGCTGGTAGCAAAGGAGAGAAGTTTTTGTAACTGAAAGAAATTCAAACAGACAAAAAAATGAACAGCAAACAAAAGCAACACACTGGTCAGTTCATTTTGGCACACATCAGGCTGCAATTCTGCTGCCAATGTCAATGTATTACATGCTGTGTAGCTATAAATTTCAGTTATGTTTGAATAAACACCAGCATATAGAATCACTTTGGGTCTGCCTAATGCAGGCAGGCCAGAATTGCTATGTTTCTTCATCTGAACTACCCCAAAATTAAAAGTTTAGTTGCTCTCAAAGTGCACGTACCTGCAATCCCTTGTAGCAGCCCACAGACATTAAAAATGCTTTTCTTCATAATACTCTGCACACACATAGTAAAGACAGACACAAATGCCACGGTGCAGAGAATCATGATTCCCATGGCGAGGAAAATAGCGGTTGCTTGCCAGAACCCACTGGCAATCTCATTGAAGTTTTCAGCGTAAGGACCACAAAGCGTGTCTCGCCTGGAGAATTGCATGTGGGAGATCCTGGTGCAGCGCCAGTAGATGCCCAGTGTTGGATGGTAGGGCTCCTGCGATCCCCCCGTTCTGTTGTCCACCTCCTCAGAGCTTGAAGGCTTTGCTTTGCCAATCAGCCAGTCTGCACTCATGAAGGCAATGAGCTCTGCAAAAGCCACCACAATACTCAGGAGAGTCCACAGCATTGACCGACACGTTACAATGACATGACACATATTGATCTCCAGCGCTTGTGATCAGTGTAGCACACTTAAAATCCAGACAAAAGGGAGAAAAAATTAAATTAAAAAGGAAAAAAAGGACCCTAAGAAAATCGCTGTGGCTGTTCTGCCTACTTTCTCAACTCTCTCACAAAGGCCAAGATGAAGCTTCAGGAGAAAAAGTGAACAGCCTCAAGTTTTGCAAGGAGTGCAATCATTTTCTCTCTCTGTTTAGTTCTTCCTCTTTTCTTTCTGGGATGCTGAGCTCTGAAGTATGCTTTTCTTTCTTAATATTCATA
Organism: Cinclus cinclus; assembly: GCF_963662255.1. Taxonomy (NCBI): domain Eukaryota; kingdom Metazoa; phylum Chordata; class Aves; order Passeriformes; family Cinclidae; genus Cinclus; species Cinclus cinclus. The sequence goes on from NC_085084.1 coordinate 62,418,763, forward strand.
CTGGCACATGACACTGCAGGCTGGTGGGGGAGGCTACAAGGACTGCCCACTGTTTGACATCACACACCTACAAGAAAAGAGAAAACACATCAGCAGTGAGAAAAGAATAATTTCCACCCCCGTAACAAACCTGGCGCAGATTCACATCTGCAATACAAAGCTCTAACAAGGGCTGGTCAAACAGAGCCTGCTGGAAAACCTCCCTGATTTGTTGCAGGGGAGTAATAAATCTCCTCCCCATTGCTGCCAATACTTACAGTATCTGCTGCGCCCTATCCCATGGTGGGTGTTTGTCAAACACTTTGCAAGCAACCGTCTCAGCAACACCCATCAGTCCCACCCACTCTACCACCACACCCCCATCATCTTCTTCTGGTCCAAACTACCAAGGGTGCTGGCAGTTACCCAGCAAAACGTTTGGACACACTTAAGCAGTTTCATAGATGTTCAGCTCCTGCCTTTGCTCTAGGGAGGTAGCACAGCCCACCTTCGGGACAAAGGCTCAACACAGCTCCACATGCCAAGAGCACCTAGGTGCAAGGGGCAATGAAGGAAATGAAGGAACCTTGTTTCAACCTTCTGGGTTTCTGCTGATTGCAATTCAACCCCGCCTCAAGAGGAGGCGAATAAGACTACAGTTGCAGACAGCTCACCCTGTGATGTGGTGATGCTTTGAAGCCTGGATTTTGCAAGGAGTGGTGACTTCCTGGATTTGGGATTGAGATTTGCACCAGCATTTCAGGAAAACAATCTGCATGCAGGTATGTCACACACCTCATCTTGAACTGCTGCTACCACTTGGCAGCCTTCAGTGACTTATGTCATTTTAAACAGGAATCCGTGGAAAAGTGCCCCAGTCACTGCCAAGGGGCCAAAAGCTCCAGTCAGAGGAGTTGCCAGTCAGCCTTGAGCTTCCTAACTGCCCTCAATCCCCCTCCTCCACAGCCCTGTGTATGCTGCGAGGGTAGCAAAATGTTCCCCAGGGCTTTCCCCAAGCCATTATACTGCCTTCCAACAGTGGCTGATGACATTCTCAGAGTTGCACTTATCTTAACACAAGAGGCAAAGATCACTGTACTTCCAACTCCTATCCAAATATCAGCCTCAAAATAACAAACAGGTCCTCGCACACGCCTCTGCTCTTGAATTGAGACAGTGTTGCCTGAAAGCAAGGATGGGAGCAGGAAATGCCCTCATGTTACCCCCTCCATGATGAGAATGTAGCACTCCCAAGTTTTCCTCACCAAACCGTAAATACTGACACTGAACTGGAGGCAAGAGAAAAGAGTAAGATCTGGACCTCCCTGCTGTGCTGCTGCAGTCACCAGATGCCAAAGAAACAGGCATCCCCAATATTCTTTTAGGTTTGCCATGGGGCTGGAGTTTAATTTCTTAGGAGCTCTGAGTCAGGTGGTTGAATATTAGTCCTACTGAATGCAAAATGAAACATACACATGCAACTTCACACTTTCAAAATTTCATCCTGCAATTTCTACTCCCTTTATACTAGTTGTACTGAATTATCTAGATCTGTAGATTCCTTTGGTATAAGAGGCTTAAAGCTGATGTGCCAACAAAAGAACTTGCCTTCTGTAGTTCAGCGCTATGTCATTGCCCTTAAAAAGGGCTTTCAGACATAGTGAGAAAAATCTTCCACTAATTTTCCATTTTGGCGGGGGGAGAGCATTAAGTTTTCAAGCAACCTGACATACTGAATAAACCCTTTGTAATTACAGAGACCTGAACTGTCACCTGGCTGAATAAAGTTAATTTGCTCAGTATTTCCACTTTAAATGACTGGAATGTAGGAAATGTCCACTACTAACCTATATTCTTCTGATGTCATCTGCATGACTGAAGAGAATTTCATCCCAAAATGCCTTTATTTTTCTAAAAGATGCTTCTAAAAGCTCTAAAATCTGTATTTTTCTGCAAGAACTGCACCTGTATAACTCCTCATCTTCGTAATTCCAGGGTTTTCAGTGAGGTGGAAGGGACATAAGAGCTGAACACCCATAATGGCTGTTACTGTTGACTCTGTACTGCTGGATATAAAACACCAATTACTGAACACAGATGAAAACAAAGTTCATATTTACTTAGGTAGGTGGAAGTTCTACATGCACACTGTCAGCCATAAAAATATGTCACTGACAACAAACATGGGATGCTATACTAGAAGAAAAGACCAAATCATGGAGCTCTTCCCCAACTGAAATATAAGTGCAATAAATTACAGCAAAATTTTAAGACAGTATCTCCAGAAAAGTTACTGCATGAACCAAACAGCCTGTCTAAAGCTGACATGGAGATCATGTCAAATCTCAGGAGTTCACTTCCCTGTTGTGCAACTAAGGCAAACTTTGCAGCATCTAAAGTGAGCTAGTAGATATCACTGAGAACTACAGTTCAATTGAAAATACTTTAGTTTTGAATAAAACCTGTACAATTTGGCTTTTCCTAGGTAATGAGTACTTTCTTTTGGTGCAAAACAGACCAAGAGCCAGTACACCCTCATTCATGGGAGAATTTTTGCATCAGCTTTTTCTTGCACTAGAGATGTGCTGAAAGGAGAGCACCACACACCTGCAAGTCATTTTTGTCAGACAGACAAAAACTAATATAAAGTAGGACAGTAAGCAAGAGGAGGGGCAGAGGCATTTCTTTCTGAGACTTAGTAAGGAAAGACTGCAGATGAAGTACTGGTGACAAGTTCCAGCTCAGTCACATTGACATAGTTAACCTTTTCCTCCCAACAACCTCTTTCCCCTTTTCCTTTCCACAACCTCCTACCCCCTTTGCCTTTCTCAATGAACCTAACCATCTCTCATGTGGCTCCCACAATATGTTTGTGCTATACATGGAAGCCTCTCCAGCTACAGGCTATGCTAAATAACTGTGCTTCATGAAGCTTCACTCTTGCTTTAATTCTCCTCCATTTTTGCTCAGCAGAAGCTCAAACCAGGCCCTTACAAGGCTGACAACTAGCTGTTTATTCTTCTTCTCAGTTTCCCATCCCTGAACAAGTTTTTCCATGACAGAACTGTATGTTCTTCACAGCACGCCACTCAGCATCCACTTCTGACTGACTGTCAAAATATTTGCTCTGACAACCCAAATTGAAAATACACAATGGTTTTTTAGCCCTTTTGGTATTAACTCATTCAAAGTAATTCTTGCTGAAGAAGCAGATTACAAGAAGTAGCCTCACCCCACAGTCATATGGGCCTCCCCCTATTTTTACTACTGCACTCAATCACACTGGTGTGGAAGAAGGCTATCCATGCTGGGAAACTGATACTGTACAGCAATGGCCACTTGAGCCACACACCTCAGCAGCATGAGGGTCTAGGCAGTGCCGTTCTGGCTCACTTTATAAGCCACATTCCTTGTCTGGACAGCACAGCTCTTAGACGGGTCAAAACTAAAGCTTCAGCCTCAATTGCCTTGGCTACCAAAACCATGTTCATAGTCATGCTCTGCATTAAGTGAAATCTAACACAGTGAAGCGATGTCAGCAAGATCCTCAAAGCATTCAAACAGAATAAGAGTTCTCAAATGCAAAATTATTTTGGTTGTTTTAATCTAACAAATCAAGCCAGCTTTAAACATTGCTAAAACTTTCTTTCTCTTCTGATTCAATTTCGACAACAAGATACTTTCACATCTCTAGCTAGGACTATTCAACTGTTGCCTTTTACTATACAGTATGTCTTTGTTTGAAGTTTGTTCTATTTTTCTGAACGAGATATAAAGAAACAAAATTGCCTCCACTTTACTTACACTGACAAAAACAGAAAGAAGCTTACCCAAATTATAATATTAAGGTTTTGATTTCGAAGATGTTGAGCTGCAGGGATACCAGGCAGATAGAACAGCTGCAAAATTCAAATCTGAGTCAATCATATAGCATGGCTGTTTATTTTAAAAAGGTGTCTGACAAGCAGTGTACAGGAGAACGATAAGTACCATGAAGAACAATGTTATGGCCAGTCCTTCATGCTCCCCTTATGATCTGACTGAAGTCAGACCGTAGTTAGACTATGATTCAGCTTTCACCCTTTCCAGCCCAGTTCTGCCAGCTCAAGAGTGAGAATAAATCATCTTTAGATAAGTGGCTTTTGGCTTGGCTTAAGCAAACAGCTGAATGGAAGGCCACACAGACTGCACAGACTGCTGAAGCCACCCCAGTTTATACAATAAATCCAAGCACAGTTAGACATTCTCTTCTAAAGCTTGTTCATGTCCAAAGTAAAACTATATAGAGGAGTTTCTAAATCTTGTTTACCATACATAAGCTTGAGCATCTCATAACCTAAAATGTGCAAATCTTGGAAGCCTGGGTTCTGCTTTCTCCGGAATGTTGTACATTAGCAGTTATAAACTCTCCGAATATGCTCTGAACTATGAGCGTGGAAGTGGCTCCTATTTGTGTTGATGTTGACTCACTGATTAAAACAAACAGAAAGAAGCTCACACACTAAGACTCAATTACCTCAGGCTGACCCCCACCCAGGTTGACGTGAGCTCCCACTTTAAAAAGTTTCCATCCTTAGGTATTATTGGACAAGCAAACTATTCAATTGTGAGCTCACCCTGCCTGGCAGAGTGAGACAGCCATCAAAACCACTGAAGTAAGAGGGACTGCACTTAAGACAATGTGGTATGAGCACTAGAGATTGTTCATTTTATGGATAAGTGATAAATGTTGGTAAATAAACTTCTCCTCCCACTCGATCCTCTCAGTGTTCTTACAGGAGCTGCTGTTCAGAAGAGGATGGCAGGTTTCTGCCAACTTCCCTGCAGTCCTCAAAGCAGCAGAGCAGACACTTAGCAGCATTTCTCAGGAGATAGAAAGATATACCTCTGCACTTCTACCCCACACATTTAGAGGTGGCTTGCAAATATAAGAAGTTAACATTCATCACACTCCCCTGTCACAAGAGAACAGCGACAAGAATTAGTACTTCAGGAAAGACCAGTTGTCCCACTTGATTTGGTGTAGGCTCTCTCTGGAGACCACAAGGACCTCTGCTGACACTGGTTTCTGATAAGCATTGCATACTCACCACAGGAAGCACCTGGACCAAGAAGAGGGAACTTCATTGCATTGTTGTTTTGTTTTCTAAAAGTAACACATTTCAAAGTGATCAAAAGTATTGTCAGATAACAAAATGGAGAAGGTGCTTTAAAGCTGAAGTGTTTGCACAGCTCCAGACAAATAGCTGAGAATAAGCAAAGGATTCTCCATTCACCTATGCAGTTTCGTCGAATTATTGCCAATCTAAACAACATTCCAGAACAGAGCTTTTTACATGAAGAACAAAGGGCCAAGTTTTGATTAGTCTTCACTTCTGAATTAAAGAGAGTGAATATTTGCACATCCCATGAATATTTAACCATTATAAGCATGCACAGGCATATTAATGAGTGCATTATTGTGACAGGTAGTTGAAAACACATAAAACTAAACAGATTAATTTCACCGGTAATGGAAAGAATGTAGAGTTATGATACATCATGTCTTGTTCCTGCTGGCACAATGTAAGACATGAAATGGAAAATGAAAATATTTTTCAAAATAGTCAAAAGTCACTGAAGTATCCTAATCAAAAACCCTATTTCCTTGTCTTTCCTTTGAATTACCCCTCTTACTTCAGCCTCTCCCTACCAAAGGAATGTAGATGTAAAATTTAAATTAAGCTATCCCTTATGTGCCCAAATATTATGTACACCAAGTGAAAAAAAAATGTATAAAACAAAAGAAAATAATTATGACAGTGACTGTTGGTCTCCTGAAGCTGGACATGATGTTTATTCCATTCCCTCTTGCAAATGCATGGAAAATGCCATTTAATTACAGGTGGATTTGTTTCTAGAATACATCACTGTAAAAGAAACAAACATAAAGCTTCTTTCCAACTTAAAAAAAAAAGGCAGTTGAAATGTACTATTCTTTTTCTGACCTCATTAAAAGCCATGGCAAAACTCCCACTAACTTTAATGGGGCCAATACATCACTGAAAAATCACTACAAGAATGAAAGTTCCAAATTTTCAGACCAACTGCAGGGGAGGTTTAAACACAGAATTCATTTCCCTCTCTCTCATCCAGACAAAACTTTGCTTATTGCCCCCCCACTAAGAGGAGATCAAGATAACTCAGATTTCCAGCCTTGCCTCTGAAGCACAGATTCTCAAGCCGTAGATTTGTTCCATTGCTCCATATTTATTGACTTACAAAATTCCTTAAATCTGCAGCCATTATGTTGTGTTTTGAAAATTTACTTGGGATCATTTGTAATTCCAAAATTTATTAAACCTGCAACGTTAAGAAAAGCTAATGTGTGGTATTTCTATTGTTGCTTCTCAGGAGAAAATTACACATCACATAAAAAATCATCACTAAGGGAGTAATCTTGGCTACAATTACTGATAATCTAACTGCTCAGGAATTTACCAACTGGGAGCAGAATCATGACTTTCCTTTCCTAGTTTGATTCCTCAGTAGGTCACTGAAGTCTCAATCTTCAAAAGTCTCATCTAAGGCCCCCTTTCACTGATTACCTACATTATCATATATGGAAGCAGACTCAAATATTCATTGTATTGTAATTACTTCTTATCAGAAAAAAAAGGGACATTAGGAAAAAAATGGGAAGTCAGAAGGAAGGAACTACTAATATTTGGTAATAACAAATCCTTGCTATTTTTACACTAAGGATTTTTACTTTAAAAGGAAACAGACCATGGCTATTTAAATAGTTAATAGTGTGCGCATAAACTAAAGCATCAGACCAAAATCACACAGAATCTGTGCTTATTGTAAAAAACAGTTCACTCCCATTGGTTCATTGTGACAGATTTGGAACTACTCTTAATAATTTATTAATACTGTACTAAGATATTTATTACACTAATACACTGGTTATTGTCTAATATGAGACTAGTGAGAAAAACAGGCAGGAAAGGAAAGAATTACTCAGACGTTGTGACACTTCTCAGCAAACTCTAGGGAATGGCTTACTAAAAAGACTGTACTAGCTCAGGAAAAGCCTCACAAACACAGTAGATCAAAGACCTGAGGATTGTTCAGGAAGGAACAGTCTTCCACACTGGAGGGAAGAGAAGCTGTTTTTGACAAGCAAGCTTAAGAGAAAGACACCCATGGAATGTGCCTATTGAAGTTAGGCCAATATGGAATACCATATTGGGCTCCTCATTAGCCGTTAGACAAAGCAAACAGCCCTGAAAACAGCCTTGGTTCCTTGAATGAAGGAAACACCCCTTCAGTTAATTCCCTCAAGGAAGCCGTTGCAGTATCTCCTTTCACATTTGTGGCTCTGTTAGCAGAGCAACCACAAAGACTATGGCTCTCCAGCCTGCCTGAACAGTTGGGGTGGGTCATTCTTCTGCTGAGACAAGATCTAAGGCTGTAGATACAAGGACTGACCTTTGCAAGAAGGAAGGACCCAGAGGTGTTTGCACTGTTACTCACTGCAAATGCCAGAAAACAATCTTCTACGTCAGTCTTTCCTGATAGCTGCCAGCTGCAAAGACACCTCACAGGTATCGACTGCTCCCCAGGTGCACGAGGTATAACACTCCCACAGTAAGGAAAGGACACACTTTTGGCACAACAGGATCTTTGCACTTTGGAGTCAAGACACACAGCTCAAGCAAACTACTTGCTACAACAGCAGTGATTCATGAGATGGAGAACCTATCTTGTCACAAAACCTATGTAATCATTCTTGTTCCTCTTAATTCAAGCTGAAAGTGAAATATTCTTCAAAAACAATCAACACAGGCAAGCAGCTCAGTAATGCTCAAAACATGTGTACATTACAGAAACACCTTTACTGTGACTTTTCATTGTACTTGAACTGAGAAGAACCAGAAGTGGCTCAAATAAGTGGAAAGGGCTGTGATGGATCAGAGCTGCCATGTTCCTGTACTGGCAAGGATGTCTGAAGTATCTGGGCACCACATCTAACAGTAAACTTGAAAAGATTGCACGAAAAGCCTTTTATCCAGGAAAAGGCAAAGTATTCAGACACCAGCGTATCTCTTTGCACATCAACTAAATGCAAGCCATAGTTATTATTAATGGTTAACCTCTTGACTGTGGCCAAAGAGAAGAAGTAAAATGAGATATTTTCAATAATGCATATTTAATTCATCAATAATTACATGAATGCTGTGTTGGGAACTCTAAAATGGAAGCTCACTGCAAAGAGTTTGGAAAAATCTAGACTAATATCTGAAATCCTGGAAACACCACTCCAGAGCAAAAAGCAAAAATAAACAGATTATTTATTTTAGCAACTGGATTTAATTCCAAAGCCAAGACTGAAGATACTTTTACAAGTCAAGCCATGTGCAAAATTCTGATTTGTTTTAATTCAGCTTGCCTTACTAGACTAGATAATGCTAACAGTCCTTTTCTGTCCTTAAAATGTATACAACCATAAAAATTAATAACGAATGAATGTTCCTAGAAACGGAAAAGGGCTGGGGGGGAAGTGCATCTTTCTCAGCTTCACTTTCTCCAGAAATGCTGTCATGCCTCTGTCACGTGGTTGCACTAAATGGTGCAAACTACAACTGTGTGGGAATATGCATATAGGTCTGGTAATGATCCATGTTACTGCCATATAAATACATAGGCAAAACAAAAGGAAGAAAGCATAAATAACCACCCAAGTCCTCCAGATGAGATGTTCCTCACTCATGTAATGACATCTGTAGCAATACTGTGAACTGAACCCAAATGCTGCTGCTAGAAACCCTAAAACTTTAGGGATTTAATATACTCTGCAGTGTCTTGCACTGCACCACTTCTCTTGTCATACTTCAAACACAAACCTCAGCTATTTCTGTGTCACTTTGAATCTCTCACCATGACAACCCACATGCAGATGCACCTTTCTTCCTCCACAAAGGAGGACTGTTGACATGGTCAGATCTCCATTAGTGTCTTTGATTTTCTGCACACTGAGAAATGGTTTAGGCATTAAACTGCAGTTTTTTTTTCCACAGTATCTACTGCTGAAGGAGGCAATTACCACAACAGCTGCAAAGAAGTTTACCTGTTAAAAAACAAACTTACCTCTATGACTAGCTTTCTCAACTTGTGCTTCAGAGAGGAACATCAACTCACTCGTAACAACTGTAGTGGACGATTTCCCAAACGTGTATCTCATTGAAGAGGATAACGCTACAGATATTCACAGGTCCCACTAGGTTGTAGGGAGTGGACTTAACTTCATGACAGACCACCTTTTTACATATTGGTTTGGTTAGTTTCTTTCAGCTCTCAGTGACATTAATCCTTTTGAAAGCAAATGCAGTCTCTACAGACCAGTGGGAGGGTAACATCAGACTGTACTGTTACCAAAAGGTGGAAAGTTCTTGATTATGTCTTTCCCACTGGGAAATGCAATTAAATCAAAATGCATATCTTAAGATCTCCCAAGGAATAGACAGAATTGCTAAGAAAAAAGTTCCTGCATACTGCAAGCTTTATGGAAATCTGTCTGCTCTGCAAGTTTCAATTCTGAGAATTATCTTTAAATACAAGATTATCTATCAGATCTCCTTATTGCACTTCAAGTTCTATGCAAGCTTATAACTCCATGGCAAAATTAAAAGTATGGTACAAGAAACAGTTTCATTAACTGTCCATCACGGAAGTTGCTGTTCCAAAGCAATTCTAAACACTGCACCCATTGCATTCTGTATGTTGATATTGACTATAACTAGCATTAATTGGTTCTTTAAAATACATGGTTGCAAATTACAAATTTTATCTTCTGTTTCCTAATAAGTGCTCCCCTGAAAAACCAACTAATTTCATCAAAGGCAAAATTAATTAATTGGAATAAATCATTAACATCATGTATAAAGCGGAAAAAATATGGTCATTCAGACTAGACATGTACTTAAACTTATCAGAATTTTACTCAGAATTTTGACTCCCTGATTTACGAAAAACATTCTAATGCAGTTCGTGCATTTACCTTTATCTCAGGTGAACAGAACACACTCTTTTGCCAGTCTTTCTCTATTTGGCTATGTTAAGATTGCAGAACTAAGAGTTAAGATAATGCAACCAAATAAGCAAAACCACATCAGCCTAAACCAGAATATACTGAACAAACCACATTTGCTCTGGTTTTTGGTTTGTTTGGATTTTAAAAATGCAATGTTCTCTGACTTTTGAGCAATAGAATTATGAGATACCCAAAGCATCAAGTGAGAAAAAATAAGAAAATAAATAAAAAATTGACTGCTTAAATATACAGAGGATAAAAACATGCAGGTAGAAAGACCAACATTATAATCTATGAAACATGCTTGGGGATGGGGGGGAGTTAGTTTTTTTCTTAGTGAAGCACTACCTAAAGTACTGAAATATTTTCCAATGACTGCTACCATTATTAAGCTCCAGATCTCTGACAATGTGTAAAATCTTGCTATCTAACACAGCTGAAGTTTTGTGTATATGTGTATATTTATAATTAGTACAAAAAGCTTGGAAACATTCTATCCTTACAAATCTACATTCTTCCTGACTAGAAGTTGAACCAGGAGATTTATCTATTTTGACAGATAAAAGATTAAGGACACCAAAATTCTTATTTTATTTAACCAGCAGAAATACTTCTATAAAAGTTAAACTTCAAAAATTATAATCTCAAAGCTTTAAGAAAAAAAAAACATAAACTGTAACAAATTGCACAATCCACTGAATAAATCAAGCAGGAAGCAAAACAGCTTCAATGCACACTCTGTATCCTGACAGTCTCCCAGCACTGTTGGATGAATGGTGTCTACAACACTTGCAGATCATCAATATGGCATCCCTTGTGCCAAAATGGCACAACAGGCTCCCTTTTTCATCTTTATGTCAGAGAATACAATTCTACAAGAAACTGGAAATAAAACTCATTAATCTGTGTTCAGTGAATGACATCTTTAGAAAAAGTAAGGGATTGTTTCTTTTGGAATATTGCTTATCTTTGACAATTGAATTCATTATCTAGAGTAAGAGCTGACAGATCCATCTGGTGTTTTGCATAGGATAAATTCCAAGAATGCACTCGCTGGCGAACACTGCATTTACTTCACTAGGGTAAACCAGAGCTTACCAAGGTAAAAACCAAAACCCAAACAGGTTCAATGAAGCATTTGAGTTCTTGCTTCTCTAATTACTTTTCCCCTGAGCTGTCATGATGGCAGGAGTAACAAAAAAGAGGCTCTCAAAGCTTTTTGGTGCAGCCTGATCTATTTGCAGCACAGCTAGAACAAAACATTTAAATGGACTGACTCACCATTTGGATAATGAACTCATCTGAATTGAGCTGTGAAAATACCAATTTGCTTGAGATGACATAACTGCTGTTGCAAAAACTAGATTGCTCAGTAGCTCTCCTAGAAAGAAGGCTTTGTTGTAAGACAGAATTGAGAGGCTCTTCAAGCAGATGGTCCTGGGGATGTGCCCAAAGGCCAGTTGGTACATGTGCATAGCCAGGTCAGAGCTGCCAGCAGTGCTGCAGCAGCCTCCTGGCAGCAGGCTGTCTTCTCACAGCTGCAATCTGTGCTCTGTGCCCTTGCAGGTTCTGCCTTTGTAGGGCCAAGATCCACATCAAGTGCTCACCCTTGTGTTTGGAAAAACTCAGGCATTGATGGTGAAGCCATCACCATTGCCTTTGTTGCTGGTGTCATCTGCACTGCAGGTGATGGCTATTTTGCAGCATTAAATTAAGATGCTGACTGAGTAATTCTGGATAGAGCAGAAGAAAAAGTTGCTTATCTTTCACCAAAATTCACAGAAAATTCCATTTTCTCTGGACTGGAATAGACATATACAGATTGGCACAGGAGATTGGCACTGCCACCAGTTGTGTTCCTCTGTGTTCAAGGTGTATATCATTTGCTTCAAGAACATTCACATTTGTTTACTGTGAAAGTTTTTCCCAAGAAAGGAAAGAACTATTTTGTTCCTTTTTTACTACAATCAAAATCTGCTATCTGCTATTTAGGGAAAGGTAACATAGAAAGCAGAAGGTACTAGATGGCAAAGTTATCATTTTTTATTTTTCTTTCTTAGTATGGTGCTGCTAAACACTTATTCTTGTACAGTTTCAAAACCAAACTTAGGGTAATTCCTTCCCCTTAAGCAATATTTATATTTGCTCATCATGATCATGACCTTGGCAATGTGATTTAAGACTTCTGAGTCCTTGCAGCTGTACTGAACTCTCCAATGCTTTTACAAAATACTAGAATTACAAAAGAAGAGCATCAATATTCACTGCAGAGCATTTAATAAATTATCAGAAAAATTCTAAAGCATTTAGCAGAGTCTTAGTCCTTTTACCTAGGATATGCCCAGTAGCTGTCTCCCAACTGCAGGCTGAAATAAGAGACTGCAGATATTGTACAGTAGCTTTGCAGTGGAGACAAATACTGCTTGCAGCTTATGCACACGCCAATTCTCTGTATTCCACTGACACTGTCTTGTATGTGAGAGGGCTTAAAAAGCAGTTGAAACTGCAAGGAAATATGCTGAAAGAACAAGAATGCACATAGCTCCTTTCCCCAAAGTGGAAAAACCTCTGTGTACTAGATTTTGGCTTTTTTATGACCTGTTATAGCAAGATTATATACAAATGGTCTAGCTGGTTGGTTTGTAAACAAGCAAACAAACAAACATGACAGGCTAGGTTAGATTAGGTGTTTGTCACTGAAATGTAAAATTAGCATGCTTGTCACAGTCATACTCAGTAAAACAATCCTCTTCCTTGTTTTCAAACCCGTATTTTTGTTTAAGGTTATTTTTTTTTCCACAGGAAGCTATAAAAAGAAACAATAAGCAGAAAGTGCTTAAACCACAAGCAAATGCAAGGAAGAGATAAGGTGAAATACTAAAAATAAATCTGGAGCAGTTGCAAGCTGGTGAGGAAGCAAAGTAACAGTAAAACATCCATGTCTTTATGCAAATACAGGTAAAAAGAAAATAAATAAATAGGAACCAGCTGGTGAGAGGAAGAGCATGGTGGAACAAAGCACACTATGGAAATGAAAACACAGGCTGTTATAACAACCTGTACAGGAAAGCTGCATTCATTAAGAAAAGGTCAATGCAGTATTAGTGCTACCAGAGACAACAACAGTGTGCTAAAATACAAAGAGGGACAATAAGAGTGTTGGACATCCCACTGTATCTGTGTGGAGACTGATAGCTCGTTAATCCTCCAAGAGCCTGGCTGCCGATAGCCAACTCAGAAAGCCCATGCCATTCCCCAAGAAAACCCAGCAGGTCATCTCAGCAGCACCACCATTTCTTGACAGCACCGGAGCAAAAACAGTCTGACTGACCTGGGAAAGGTCTGACTCAAGAAGGTGTCCTTGCACCTTATAGATTCTTTTCAACACTCACCAGTACAAAAAGTGACATTACCAGAAGTCTTATAATACAAATGTTGAAAGATTACATAGGAAAAGTGGTACTGAATTTTATAAGAAGCTGTAAAATAATGGCAGGTAATTTAAATGTGTGCAGAAGAATGGTCAATGACTGTCTAACCTTTGAAAACTCTTGGGGAATTTGTAAAAAGAAGTTTAATATAAAAGACTGAAATTTATCAAACAGCAGTAACATTTCAATATTGAAGAATGTAGTGCTGGAGGGTAAAAAAAACAACCCATACTCAGCTAAGACCAAGAAACAGGAAACCTGTTCCTACAGAGTTCCTGCTTCTTATAAGCAATTCCCTTAAATACATTAAGAACATGAGATTATGGAAGTAAGTCTAACCTTTTAATGGACCGTTTCTTTAGAATAACATGCTAAACCCCAGTGTAAAATACTATTTCTTTCGGAGGAGAAAACCAAGAAGGATCTTCAAGCAGGCAGTGATCCCTCTGTGCAATTTAAGTTATATTTTGTCTCCTGAAAATACTGTGAAAAAAATGCACAGAAGATTGCTGCTGAAGAGAACTTGAGTTATACTAAATCTGGACATATCATCTTATTTTCAAAGTCCAGATAATCCAGTTTCCTAAGGATAGGCTACCATTGAAAGTCTTCTAACTGAGGGATCACAGGTTTCAAGAACTCTATGTAGCTGCTAAGATTAACAGAAGTTTCCCTTCACTCTGCAGAGGCATGCCCTGAAGATCATGATGAACAAATACTAACACTACTCAGAAAACTGGAATTACCCTAAGCTTGTTTTGAAACCATCCAAAAACAAATGTCTAGCACCACTGCACTGAAAAAAAGAATGTTGACTTGTCCATTCTCTCATTTGCTTTCTAAGACAGCAGAGAAAAAAAAGCATTCATTTAGGTTTGCTGGCAGTGTAGTTACGTACACTTACCACTCACAAATAAGCAATTCCTTTATAAGACAAATGAAGGACACAAACAATTAACAGAGAAAACCTCAATTTGCCTTTTTTCCCTCGCTGGCTTGGTAGACCTAAGTTGTATTTACATTAATAGTTAAAAACTGGAGATACTGCACATTTTGGAAAAGCATGTGGTTGTAAGAATGTACTAATCCCTTGGTTGTTTAAGTGAGGTAGCATACAAAGAACAGAGTTTTTTAAAAAATCATATTTATCCTGATAAAATTAGCATTAGCAGGGAGCAGATTTTTAAGTCTGACAATATTAAAACACATCTAAATTAATTCAAAGTCATGCTCCACCACAGTTTCACAGGGAGAAATTGTTACTCCAGTACACATAAACTGCTATGGATGCTGTCAAACTGATGCTCTGTAAAAACTAGACAAAAAGAAGAATACATCCCATCCATTTTTTCTCCTGCCATGAAAGCAAGAAATTGAGGGCCATTTGTTTCCAACAACAAAATTCCAGCAGTGGTCTCTGAGGTAAAGTGATGGGGATGTGTATTGTGTTTTACTTTGAAAAAGACTGTTGGATATATTGTGAAGATGTATAAATATATTAATACATAATACTATTTAGCTCCTAGTTAAAACTGTGGATCAAAGCACAAAACAAATACAGACTATGATACTGACCTCTGAACTGGTAAAATGCTTTAATGTATGCACCAGAATATTAAGATACAAATCCCTCTGCTTAGTGACATTGTCTGAATTCAGTTCCCAGAAGAAAGTAATACAGAACACCAAGGCCATAGACATATCAGACTTCTCAACTACAGCAAAGCTTTTGAAATAGTAAATAAGAGGATTTTTTCTCCTGCAGAGAAAGATTTCACAGGATATTGTAAAGGTTCAGTATAATTTAAAAATGCTAACTTAATTGCCAACAGTTTATGTACTCATCATTTCCATGGCTTGCCTTGCTATTTGACCACAGGAATAAAATCTTTAGACACTAAACACACATCTACAACTGTACTCTTAGAAACAAAATAACAAAGTGACTCAGTGACTATGTTTTCGCTTAGAGGGGCTGGTATTCAGGAAGTGAGACTCCAATTACTAATCATCTGAGAGAGCCCTTGAAATGATGAGTGACCTTTTAGAAGTTCAGAAGAATAAACACACAACATGAAATCACTGGGAAACAGCTTCTTAAAGAAAACAAGTAATGGAGAAACTTAGTTGTGAATGAATGCATATCTAACACAACCTGACTTCCATGTTTGAACCCAAGAGAGCTGAGCACCAGGCCTTTCCAGAAAGCAGGGGTGCTTGTTTTTCCTCTTCAAAATTCAGACCACTGCGTACAATATATTCATATTGATCACATATGCTGTTAACACTAGAAGACTACCTATGTTAGAAAAATTGCTCCTGCTGTGTTGCCATATTGTGAGTTCAGACAATAGTTTACACTAAGTCCACCAAGCAGCCCTCAGAAAATACAATTTGGGGTTTTCCAAAACTGCCTGTGGAAAAGACAGTAAAAAAAAATAGAGTATGCTAAAATTGATTAAATCAAAGGTAACCCTTACAACCTTTCACTGTATGCAGACATGTCATTTAGTAGAGAAATTCAACAGGCATTCATGTAGAGGAATTCAATTTATTGAAATAGAAGTCAGTAATTGGATCTGCCTAGAGTAATTGCATATCATAAACACAATGAACTTGAAGCCTTCGTGTATCTCAAGGGCTATGAATTAACCATCACCAATGAGATTAATTGAGGAAAAGAGCTAATAGGATACTGATGCACTTTCAAGCAGCTATGCTGCTTTCTCAGCTAGTAAATGAGAAGGAGATAATCTTTTGCTATATCTCAAGAATGTATGTATGTGCTCAGTTGTCCAGAGAATTACAGACAAGAGAGATCTGGAATGTTTCTGGCAATGGGAAAAAAGAGGAGGGTGGGGATGGGGTTGGAAGGAGGGTATGACAGGGGGATGGGATCAGAATGAACCCTAAATCAAAACTGCTCCATTTTCTCCCTGTCAGAAAGGGGATGGTGAACAAATTTCAATTTTTAAAAACTAGTGAAGCATTCAGGAATCTGGACATAGCAGAATTCAAGTCTTCCCTAAAAACACTTGACATAACATAAAACATACATACATACAACATAATATATACATCATACATGCAACATAAACTAGCATGAAACCAAAAAAGACAACACTCAATCAGGGCAAGTAGCAAGAAAGGGAAGTATATAAATACAGAATGAAGAACAGCTAGCAGTACTATAGAAAAAGAAGTGAGTAGGAGTCAAAAGAACTACATGAGGACAAAAGCAAAACTAAAATGTTCTAATTCAAAGATGTGTTAGTACTCCCACTAAAACACAGAAGCAGTGATTACATGCACATTCAAAGCATCCAGCTCCTTACTGGATTAACATTTCAGCAAAATACGTAGAGATAGCAAGAGAGATCAGAGGATAGCAACAATGACCAGAGATCGTAAAAATATAACAGGAGGGAAGATATGAGAAGCCTAAATTCATATGAAAGAGTAGACACGATATTAACTGAAGTCATACAGATCCCAGGAACAGAGTTCTGGTTCACAGTCAGCCCATAAACCCTTCATAGATTAACATTTTGTCCAACAAACAATTTTGACCTTAAACATGAAACAGAAGCCTATAGGGGTAGTTGTAAAAAAATCTGCAGCACTGAATAGAGCCATAAGAAAACATAATGGAACAGGAAAAAAATCTTTATAAAGATTTTCTCTACCTTTCTTCCAGTTTCACATTTCAGCAAGAGCTATGAAAGCAGCTATGGCTGGTGTAAGCTTGAATGGCTGGACAGAAATGTGGTAAGAATTTCAGGGTGAACTGAAAAGAGCTTTCTTTTACAGTGCCATCAGTCAAATGAGAAGGGGAGATGAGAGTCAAATGAGATTCGTGCCCTTCACAGGGCCAGTCTATAAATTACAGGACAATAAACCAACCAAATCAAAACAGGATGTGCAGGGCAGTTGCTGTGTTTCTCGAACACCTCCACTGGGATGCATATGCAAGACACCCAAGGGGGTTTGCACTAACTTCAAGCCCAGGTGATGCATATGCTCAAAATGGTCAAGAACTAATTGTAGAACTAGATCCCATAACAAAATCTACTGCTTGTCTTCCCATCAGCATTTGCAGTGTACTGCAGGAACCTGCAAGAACACCTTTGTATGCCATCACAGTTCAAGGTTATTTTTTCCTCAAGTTTTAGTTATGTTAGCCTAGAGCTAACGTAAAGCCACATAAAACCACATTCACTCTGGTAACAGCTAAGGCTGCATAAAGTAACTAGGTAAGCGCTAGAAAAATGTTCAGTTGACACAGTTGTTTGATGGAGAATTTCAAATTGGGTAGGGGCATCCCCTTACAGGAAAGTAGAATGAAAGTTGTTGCAGTTCAGCCTCAAACTCCATCACAGGTTCCTTTTATCCACCAAAATACAAGTTCTGCCTTAGTACGGAGATTGTTCAACACTTTCCACTCTTAAAATGTATTTTCACTGCTTACAACTTTGCCAAAGTAGCAATTTGGGCTGAAACTTTCCACACCAGATGCCTGCCTGAGGCTGAATTTTTTGCACAAGTGTCAGCTTAGATGTTCTAGAAAATGAAGATACATTTCTCAGTATTAAAAACTTCTGGTGACCTTTTCTTGAAAAAAGCAAGCTTCTTAAGAGTAAATAAAATCTTCTACTCCATCAGATGGCTCACGACACTGAGGGGTGCACATCTACCCTGATTTGGCAGCTGGAGGCCTTTTGTAAGTTTGCTCAGTGACTTGAACTTCCATAGTCTGCATCCTCACTTTGCACACTTTTCTGTCAAGCTGGATCCCTGACCAGACCAGCAGACACCCTCCCTGGTGGACAACATGTGACTGCAATCAGCTCTGGACTATGTAACATCAGAGCTGAAATCAAAGCTCAATTCAGAGCATGCTTTTCCCTCTCCTGCCAGTTACTGAGCTATGCAAAGGGCCATGCTGGGGGGCTGCTTTAGAAGGAAACAGTAAAAGAATTCTTAAAACTAAACCCAAAAAAACCAACCCACCAAGCACACACACACAGACACACACACAGACACACACACACACACACACAAATAACATCAACCACACCATATCTGGAGACTGGGTGGACTGAAGGAATGAAGTGAGCTGGAAGAAGATGGAGAGAGTCTGGATCAGTGAGACAGAGTTCACTACTGAAGAAACAGGTAAGGTCTCTCCAGGAGGAACCCCAACCAACTTACTTAGAGATATCAAATAGGTGCTAACAGTAACAGATGAAAAGCACTTAGAAGTGTACAGAATTTATTTTGTGCAAGCACCCTGAAGTCTGGCATTTCCTTATATTTTAAAACTTTGCATGACAGCATTCTTGAAGGTCCCTTGTTCTGCATCTGAATCACTACTTTACAGTAGCCACACACTTGTTGTGAAGAGTGGAATTAGATGCTACAGCGGAGCCAGCCCAGCAGGGACTCCTTGGAGACCAAACACAATTCTTCCCATTCCCTGACACATTTTCCTCCTTCCTTTTATCGTTCTGGAAGCCACTGGATTCCTCCATGAGGTGACTGAATCTGACAAGCCAGCAAAAAGTTAATCCAGAAGAGGATAGGAAAGAAAACCAGGAAGGAAGCACACAGGCATTTTCTCAGTGAACTGGCTCCCAGTGAAGATGAAAAACACCCCATCTGGCAGTAGGAAGGTGGCAGGACCATACCCCAGGGAGCATGGAGGAGAAAAGCAAGGTCTCCCCCTTCTTTTCAGATAAAGGCCTTCACCATGACATGTTGAAGGACATTTTTACAAAAGTTACAGTGTGACATAACAATTGCTTAAATCCCCACACTGACAGGGGCCCCTAGAAAAAGAAGCTCCTTCCAGATAATATGTCAAAACTATTGATATTTCTTCATTCACAGTCACAAGACAAGTCACATGATGGAATTATTTCTCTTCAGCAATGCTTCAGTGACTCACAGGCTGGTGTGGAGTATATTACCCACAAAGAACTCATCTTTTTTGTTTAGCTCATATCTATGTGGCTGGAAAGCAATATTGTTTTATGCAGTCATTCTTATTTTTCTGAAATTCAGTCACACTGGTACAATTGTATGCAGGGGCAGCCCACCCACTTCAAGATTAAAGCTAGTAAAATAATTCTTCTGTTTTCATTAGAAGTTCCTCCTCCTTTAACCACATTACAACTGCACCCATACTCAAACAATTCCCTCCATAAAAAGTTCTGAAGAGCTCTCTTTCTATTTTTCATACCTAACAGCCTGCTGATCCCATCACAACACCAAATCCTGGCAATCCCTGCAGTTAAAATAAATAAATAAGCACTTAAACCCACCTCAAAAAAGGGATCAGGTGATCCAGCTCCCAGCTTCAACACTTGCGTTTGAAAATTACAGCAGCGAGTGGCCAGAGGAGCAGCACTTCTGCCCCTGCACTGAACAGCCCAGTCTTTGTTTGGCTCTGACACTGAGCAGGTGGTCCGCTGTGACTACAGTGAGTTACACAAGAAGCCAGATACCTGTTGGACAGTGCTAGGCAAGACCCCCCCAAAGTTTCAGAGACACCTGGGGAGAACAGCTTTTTTCATGCCATGGGCTCAGAGCAAGGATACTAACAGTAATCATGAAGCTGCTGATTACCCTGAGCAGAAAGACATGAAAGACTTAGCTTTCCAAATGATTCCCTGCAGGTCACTCCTTACTGCACAGATAAATCTGGCTGTGGCCTCTCCTTGCCCCACAGTCCTTCTGAGCAGAGCTGGGTCTGCATCACAGATCTGCAGCATGAAGTGTCCTGAAGTGGGGAAGGGCTTGCCACACCGCTCCCTAGCTACAGACTAGCACCATTCATCACACAGCGGACAGGTTAGACTTGTACACTTGGGAAAAAAGGGAAAAGCAACAAAAACCCCACCACACACTGAGCAGTCTGCAGCAACAATCAAAGATTATTGCATCACATACTTGTGCTTCATTCAGGGCTTTTTTGGCCCGAGCTCTCTTCCTGACCTCATCTACCATGACTATCCTCCAAGTTCTGTCTCAGAGCTCATTTCCTCATGGGAGCTCAACAGTCAGAACTACAGCTACACATGCACATGAAAAAAAAAAAAAACTAAATATGCACATGCGGTCCAAGTAAGATCTCAAAGAACAAACTTTCAGTTGGTTTACTCATCTAGTTCCAGCAATCTACTTTTTTCCAGCATGGTTTTCTTATCTTCAATATATTGATCTTATTGCAGGATGCTTTTGAAATCAGAACATCAGATATGACTTCCCAACACAGGATTAGTGACATGAGGCCTCTGATGGAGGTTTCTCCAGGCTCTTGGAAGGTGGAATATATTTTTCTAAGAAACTCCATCCCTTTCTAGATTGTCAAGTGCTGAGTGCTTTTAACATTACATGCTTAATTGAAAACAACTTTACATTCACTCATGTGAGTTGGTTATACTAATCCTCAACACAAAATGTGTCCTCTCAGAGTTTTAAATAATTAGTGTTAACATTTCTATTTAAACATTTCAACTGCAATAAATACTAAGTTTAAAAATGGTTGCAAGTGTGTATCATATAGAAAAATAAAGTACAGGTGTAAGAAGTCTATAAGGACACACAGTAAAGAAAGCAACAAGACTCAGCTTCCACCGAACATTAAGTCCATTAATAAATTTGTATTAAAAATATCACATTTTCCTTTTTCCCTTCAGGAAGAGTGGATAATAACTTCAGTAATTTGGTTTCCAGATAACAGACAGGAAAGAATTTCTCTGAGAGAGATGAAAGGATTTAGGTAGCACTGTATATACAATTAGAATTCCCAAACGTTTGTATCACTGGCAGTTCCTGTGAGTGCTAGGGAAAGATTAGGCTTGATTAAATTGCAGACTGTGCAAGTTTATTTATAAATTCAGTTATGAAACACACAATGAAAATCTATTTGAGACAAAACTCAGAATTTGTTTGTAAAACATCTGAACTAAGTTTCCCAGTTATTTTCAACCTAAAACTCCATTATGTTGATGTGAGCTGAGAAATAAACAAAGTCCCTTGAAAGTGTTAGATGGAGAATTAAGGGGAAAAGAAAAAAATCATCTTCAGTTCAAGATTCCAAAGTAGATATTTCACTGCCTATTTGGACAAAACAGATTTCAGATGTGTTTGTCACATGGTTCTAGTTCTACATAGTAATGATCTATTCAGTTCAACTGCCGTTTATTTTCAACAGTAATTATTAATTAACATATGCATTTTGTCACAACAAGATTTTGCTATTGTGAAAAGTATTTTGTGGGTAGTTTGGAAGTCCTACCATATTCTAAAACATATGCCCAGAAAGTTGATTTAAAAAAAAATGAACTTCTAAGGAACTAATCCCCCAGCAACATACTTCAATGAAGAAATTGGAAGTCAGAGAGGGAAGGCCACAAGTTTAGCAAAAGGTCCCTGCTTTTCCTGAGAAATGTCCAGGTCAATCAGACAACTAAGTATTCCTATTCTTCATGGGGAAAATTAAGGTATTCATTACTGACAAAACAGGATATAAACCTAATCTAACAATACTGAATATAGATTTGAAAGTTATGTAAGAGTTTACAGTCAATACTGAAGACGCTGAATTTAACCTGTTCAACCCACTCCACAGAACACTTTTTAGGAAGGAGCACATTCAGCCATTTTTTTAGATTTCAAACCTGTCCAGGAAGTATCTGGCTGTATTTGGGCTTAATCCACTTAAGCATAGAAACAGAAGAAAGGAGATTATGTTCCTGAAAGAGTTTAGACAATCCAAAAGCAAGCATTTCAGGAACTTGGATTTAGACACATTACACAAGATCCTCAAAATGTAGGTAAAAGAACAGCAAGCTTTTGCTGCTAACTTGGCATATCAGAACAACAAAACCCCCAAAACAATTAAAATTACAAGTCAGAGCATGAAATGTTGCCTCCTTTGATTTTTTTTTATTGTCTTGGTTTGTCTAGGCTTTGAAAATGTCCTACATTGCCTGTGTGCCAGAGAAATTGCCTTTTCAACCCACAACTCTAAGCAGTTGTTTATGTGAAATACACTGCTAAGTTAGCCTTCACCCCTCAAGTCTATCATAAATTATACTGCCAGGCAGATTTTATAAAAGCTTTTAGCACTGTTTTAGCCATGGAGATTGAAAATAGAATGCCAGAATGGAAAAAAAGTTATTGATGGAATATTCTCTTACTTAAGCCACATGTTAAGGTTCTCTAAAACAAATCCTGTTTCAGTCACCTAGGCAAAAGACAAAACTCAGCCCTTCAGGGCTTTTCACACTATTACAGAGGCTGAAGAACTGAATTAACAAAAAAACTTTGAAAGCAATAAAGGCACATGTGTAGGGTAGAGCTAATTGACAAGAAGTGTGTACAGTAAATGCCTATATGGGAAATGTTATGAGGTGGGTTAAGATGCCATTTGATGCCCAAAATCCCACATTAATGCATTAGCATGGCCAAACAGCATAAGATCCTACGTGGAAGTCAAAGTTTTCACAGTCTTTTTCGGGTATTTTCTCAGCCAGCCACCTCATTCCCCTTCACAGATGCCTCTGACAATAAAGAAAGTAAAATATCCTTCCTTACTTTCACTTTTGTAATGCAAACATTATTCACACAGTAGATCATAAGAATATGCCTCTTTTTTAATTCTTTCTACTTACATAATAAATATACAGATGTGCCTGGGTTTTGTGTCCACAGCAATTAATCCTTGTTTTGCAGGACTAGAGATTACAGTGTGCTACTTTAAAAACACCCCAAAACACAAACAACCCTTTTGAGAGAAAAGGTGCTTCTTTTGCTCTGAGGAGCTCTACAAGTTGAATTTCAATGCTTCTAACATCCGCTTTCTGAAAAACACCATTCACAAAGCTGAAAACAATCTGTTATTATTCAACTGCAGCCATCAGCTAGAGATGACAAATGTTTGAAACAAATCTGAAAATAATATACAAAATATGTCCAGTTCCAAGAGTATCGCATTACTTACATTACACCATATCAAGAAAATAAACTCTTTAATCCCACAGAGTTAAAAGTAAATCACATATGAAAAATACGTATAGCAGTTTGAAAAAAATTTCTTCTCTAGTGTAGTAAATTGCATTCAGCTATGAGGCACCTTACCAATTAAAAATAACCTTTTAATGACCTTTAAGCTCAACATTAATTTACTCTGTTGGTAGCTGTCCTCTCAAAAAAAAAAAAAAAAAAAAAAAGCTTCTCAGGTGTGGGTTGAATTGATTTTTCTGCTCTGTTTCATTGTCATTTTAATTCAGACTTCTCAATTTCTGACTAGCTTCTTTCTATAGAGTTAATATAACATTTGGCAAAGAAAAAAGTAAGGATACTTGTATTTACCTCTGTCTTCCCCCATGAAGTGCAATCTACAGGTTCTCCATTTGTCACTGTTGTTGCTATTATTCTAAGAGCAAGGGAAAACTTTTTTATATCTTTTAAGGCATCTTTTAGGAAGTCAAAGGTAAGTCCTTACAGAAGAAGCTGATGCCTGAAGTCAGATTTCTTTTAAGTAGGAAGCTGCTGTTTAAGTAGGATGGATTTAAGCTTAATTTCAATTTTCCTTATGCTGCTTCACGATTTGATGAAAATTGCATTTAAAGCCCAGAAATCGGTCCTTACAAAAGGAAGAGATTTGTCATGCTCATCAAAGCTTTAAACTGCCTCCTTCAATAGCTAGTATGGGAACATTTTAATAAATACTTAAAGCAGAATAATGGACATCCTGTTCAGAGATTCTTAAAAATCCAACACCAGACAAGTTATCATACACTTCTTTAGGGGTGTATTTGAACTTGGTCTACCAGTATAATCATAAAATGGACCACTGAACCACAATGGTAGCAAGACAAAGCAAGTAGTTAATGTTTTTTCAGTCCATGCTCTTAACACTTTGTGTCACAGATACCCATCTGAATCACTATCAACATGTCTCTAGGAAGAAACAAACTTCCACTGCACTATATCCTCTTTCAAAGAGATCCTGCATAACTTCTAGAAAACGAGTGATAAACTTTTTCAATCGCTATGCAAAGGTGTCAGTTCTTTGTAAACATCTGCCTGATCCTCCAAACAAAATCTCTGCTGCTACTGGAAGACCTGACCTTTTGCAAAACTCGCTGCATGAATGCTGTCAGACTGGAGAACCTGCAGAAGCTGACCCTGTCACTCAGCCTGCCTGTCCTGTTGGGTGTTCTTCCCTTCCACTGTTGAGATTCATAACATTTAACTACAAATAAAAGAAGAAATTGTCTCCATTTTGGCTGGCATTGGAAAAACAAAGGACACTTATGACAAACTAATGAGGAGAACATGACAAACTGAGGAAAGCAAATGCTTTATCTGAAGATGGGAGAATGTATGGTGAAAAGAGAAAGCATTCAAGTGGATGAAATACTGGATTATAAAGATATTAATGGCCTGAAAATTATCATGAAGATAGCATATACAATCATCTAGCCTTACAAAAATGTTCAATTTATTATATTTTTTAAATTTTTTTTTAGAAGAAAGATAATCGGTGTGATTCTATGTTTGGGACTCACAACTTTACTGAATAATACTCTGCATAACTGTTTTTCTCCTGTGCAAATATTTACATTGTATTAGTGGAAGAGAAACCCATACTCTTCCATCCCTGGATTAAAGCATCACCACCAAGTTACACAAGAAGTCATAGCTAACCGAAAACAGCTGCTAAGCCACTTGCATCTCTGTTGTTTTGTAATACCCACTAGTAACTCAGAAGGATCATATCTTACATCTGCTTCTCTTCACTTCTACATCAAAGTCTTAATAGATAGCTTGTAAGAGAAGTTGTCATTGAAGTTCGGTCTTGAGGAGAGGCACAGAAAGTCATGCTGCAGCTGCTGCAGATGTTCCTTTGTATGTTTACTAATAGCTGCCTACTGAGTTTTAACATATTTGGAGCCAGGATTTCCAGATGTCTCCTCCAAAATTAATACAGTCAACCAGGAAGTTTACAGAAGTAAGATGATCTAAAAATTTCTCTTTTCTCACAATTTTATTTCTGATTTCTACAGAGGATCTGTATGCCACAAAACAGATTTGCTGGCCTAACATAAATATGCACAACAGCAGCATACCAAATAAAAGTCCTGCAGAAAATCCCAGATCATAAATCACCACTTTTATGTACCAGAGACAGTCCTTGATACTCAGCAGCACTGGTCAAGCCACTGCATTGCCTCCTCCTAGTGCTGCTCATATGTTATCAGCACACCAAAATAGGAGCTAAGGGCTTGGCCTGACATTAATGCCCATCACTTTTGAGGAGACATTATCCATCAAGTCTGGTAGTATAAAACATACTAAAATCTAATGAAAATTCACACCAGCATAAACTTTAACTTTTTTTGTCCATTGTATCCTACATTGTCCTCAAACAAACTCCTGTAGTTTGTTTTTAAAAAAAAATTGTTTAAACAAAAGAGAGAAACTAAGATATGATTCACACCCCCAAACTTTCAAGCCATGTTTTATTATAAAATGAAACTCTGCCAAATCCCTTTATCAAATTTATCAAATATTTCCCCACTCCTATATAAGAATTAATGTGCAGCCACTCTTTCTTTAAAAAAAATAATTAAAATAAAACCAAAAAAACCAGACTGTAGGAAATCCAGCTTCAGTGTATGTTGCATCTTATTCAAGGACTCAAACTGTTTCCAGCCAGCAACCCACAACTGCCACCGATTATGATACAACAGGCACTTATACTTCAGTGAAAATTTTGCAAATATGTATACACACAAAACAGGTGTGTGTATTTACAGACTTCCTTACCTCCTGCCAGAATTTTTTCTTTAAACAAAGAACTACTGCTTTTCCTAGTGGAATGAACATTTCTAAAGCCCTGAAATTCTAGCTGCAATTAGACAATATAAATCAAACCACAGAAATGAAAGACACAGATGACCCAGTTTTCTAACCAACATAGCAAGAAGGATTTTTTAATGTATTTCTAGTGATTTTTAGCATTACTATGCAATGTATTTTTGTCTGTTAGACAGTTATTGTCCATTCCTAGAAATTTTTTTCCTTCTTCATTTTGAAAAAAAAAATGCTCCCAAACCAAAACCCAAGACCAAAGTACGTAAAACAAAGCAAAAAAACCAAGGAAACAGTTATGCACTACAGCTAAACAACAGCTGTATATGGGGAAGAGACATCGTTCAAACTTTCCTCCAACACAAGAGTTAATTACATCAATCACAGACAAGACTTTCAAAATCTTTACCTGTGAGTGAACAAGAACACAACTCAGTACTTGTGTATGAAATGTGTCCAGCTTTGTTCACTGTTTCAAAGCAAACTAATTTGTCTAGTCTGTGCCAACAATTCCATTCTTGTCAAACTCTGTAATACAGACCTATGAAAAATACTCACTCAATGAAGTTCCAGGTTTTAAGAAAGTTCCCAGAAAATTCTTCATCAGCTTGGTATCAGGCACCATCAGCTGGTAAATGGCAAGTTGAAACAATTGCAAACTATTCTGGAGAACACTTCACTAAGTTAGAAGGAGATTTGATAAAAGCACATTTCAAAACAGTCTTGGCCCAATATCCTTTTCCAAACGAGCATAATGTACTTGTTATTGACCAACATTCAAACTGTTGCTATAGGAGCCTATCCATCAGCCTCCATCTGCTCTGCACCTCTTTATTTTCTTTCTCTTTCCGAGCTAAAAGTCATCTTGAAAATGTGGGAAGGATTACAGTAAGACTTCAAATCTGAGAACAACAGACTCTGCAAAGAACTAGTGTTTTCTTATTAACCCTGGGAGAAGAAAAAACAACAAACCCATCATTCACTTTCAGAAGGAACATCATATAACTTACAGATCAAACTTCACTGTCCCCACTTCAGTTGTACATCACCACAACCAAAATGGTTGCTCTCACTGAAGGTACAGCAGCACCCTCTTTTTAGGTAAAGAATTATTAACTGTCTCTCAGACCTAAAATTATTGTTTGAATACTAATTATTTTTTGTAACTTGTAAATGTCAGCTTAGAACAACAAAGAACTGTATGAAGCAGCTCTGCATTGCAAAGTGGCAGCTACAGGTAAACAAAATACTGTGCTAGAATACTGCAGTGACAGAAGCTACATAATTTATAGCTTCTACAACACTGCAAACTCTGAAGTATATTCCTACAATGGCTGAAAAGAAGCAGAAGTTAAGCAGTATGGAATGCTTTTCTCTGAATATAGCTGTAGGAAAGCTTTCCACCCATCAAAGAAAGGACTGCAATCTGCTCTTGATTCACTATATTCAATATAATGAGTACATTTTACCAAATGTCTGTGTGATTTAGCATCTCAAGTTTCTCTTTTTTCCTTCTGCATAGCTCCCCTTAGCCTTTTCTACTCTAGAAGGACAAGTCACCTACCAAGAATTGCTGCGTACCAAAAGCTGAGCTCTGCCGTGAAACAAAGGGGCACAGTTCAAGTTACCTCTCAAAAGGAGCAAGCAGGTAATTCTATTCAGCTATAACTAACAGATATAACTACTATCCAGTAGTTAACACTACTGCTAACATTTAAAAACTAAAGGTAGTAATAATGATCTAGGACAATGCTTCTCTTATTTTATGAAAATTATAAAGCCAGCATGCTACTCAGTATAGCTGCTGTCAACCCTTATTGTGTTAGCCATCATGCACAAGTCAGCAAAATGCTTTAGCAAATGGAAAACTCTGCCTAGATCTTTATCAAGAGCTGATCAGAATAATAAGATGACAAGGACTTGTGCACCCATTTAATTAAAATAATATGTTCCTTACTGCAGCATGTACTTCATCACACTTCAGCGAACCAACTCCATTCCATCACTGTTTAAATAACTTTTCCATGGCAAAGCATCTATTCTGTTATAATAAATTCAGATTACAAATTACAAATGTTTTACTCAATAGACTTTGCTCTAGACTGTGTCATAGAAATATCAGACTGTTAAGGTTTTGAGAGACGGAGTTCAGTCGGACTAGGTAATTTTCTTGATCCTCAAGTCAAAGAATTTAAACAAATTAAGCTGTGAATTACAAACTATTTATAAATTAAAATGTAGGAGAATATGAGCCACTCACAAAAGATTCAACAGATTTTTCCATCTTGATACACTCATGTCCAAAAGACAAACAGTGCTTTTGTTCCAAAAATAATTAGGGTAATGACAAAAGGTCCAGTGTTTTATCTACTGTTTTCTATCTCTTGCTGTCCTCTTCCCAAAGACTTCTGAAACATCCATGGCTATTATCTGCAACACTTCTCTCTGAGCCTCTTTTAACCCCATGATTTGTAAAGTGCAGAAGTGAAAAAAAAAGTCTCAAATATAATTCGGTGGAAGAAATAAAGCTAGTTAATAGTGTTCTAGGAACAACCTTTTGCAGGATTTTTCAAATATGTCAAATTCTATGAACTTCTATAAGACTGTTTTAGCATGAGGTGTGTTTCAACATATACTCCACTGTTAAAGGTGTAGTAGCTGTCACTGAAGCCAACTGGAGTTTTAAATCTACCTTCACAGAACACTGGACAGATGTATACCCATGTTACTACAGATACAGAGATACCCTTCCTTGTTCAAATGTAATTGCATGCACATGAACAGCATATGAATAGCTCTGGAAAAACCCACAGCTATTTCTCACTTCAAGGATTAAATCCAGGTGGATCATGTAACAAGTCTTACAGTTGTGCTGATTATTCCAAGTTTGAACATCGCCAACATCTTAAAAATGTCTGAAAAAATTGGGTGGATTAAGCTACCCTGGTTGGAAAATCTGACAAAATACATAACCTCATATTATTCTCACTGGTTTAGGCATACTGCAAATTGCTGGACCTATACAATAGATACTACATCATTGCACTCTTTGCCCGTTAGGAAAATGGGACTAACATACTCAAACAGCTGAGAATACGGAACTGATCTATAGATTAAACTCAAGTGGAAAATGGTCTAATTTTCTCTTCACCCAAGAGTCTGCTATTCTGACTCCTGTTCCTATTGGAAAAAATTGTAAATATTCATGAGACTATCAAAAGTCCAATTTATGGACCTACTTTGGAAAGTGATCCTCTTATTAAATGCGTTTTATGATACATTAGCTTCCAATGAATCAAACTGTAAAGTTCTGTGTCATATTATTTAATATATTATGTTTTGCGAATATGAAGTCAAACTTATATAGTCCCTTTGTGAAGCATGGGTATAATTACTTAAATCAATACTTACTATTTCATCAGCTGGCACAGAAAATGAAGTTCCATCCTCAAAATACCATTGCACAGTTCCCAGTGTTATTAATTTCCTTTTTATTAGCATGGATAATACCACAAAAATATGCTGCTAGCTGAACCTACAAGCATGATCCTGTAAAGAAATGTGCAAATATAGCCGACACCTATTGAAACCAAGTGAGCTCAAATGATTTCTAGCTCTTGTGATTTTGTTGTGAGTCATATCTAGTGTTTTCCTTGAGTCATGCATTTAGAAGCCTCAACCATGGTGCCCATAATTACACTTTACAATTTCATTACTGTGGTGAGACAGAGAGGAATCTGTCACTTTACATACATGCATCAAGATAGTGAGCATGCAGGCAACACCCTGGGTCACATGCCAGACTATTTTGTATCAAATTTTGGTGAAACAAAACCAAGACATAGTTACAAAAGTGCTTTTCATCTGCTAATAGTAATTTCTGAGGGAATGCACAACATGATCCACATACAAGAATTCCAATGTGTCTGCTTTGCTGTGAAAAGATTTCACAAAAGAAAGAACTCCCATTTTTTTTCCTCATAAAGAAAAACAAGTGTTTATTTATTGGACAGCTTTTGATAGCAATGGTATGCCACTCCACCCACACATAAGATGGAACAAGCCAAAAACTGCAGGGACATAGATGAAGGAAAATCTTATGGTTGGGTTATTTTTTCTTCTACAACCCAAATAAAATTAATGAGTAGTATCAGTAAGTAATCAACACTGACTAGGGCTTGGTTGTTAAAAGCTCTTATTCTGTTCTATGATTTCAAAACAATTCAAATGCTATTCAAGGTGCAAGTGGGCATGTAAGATTCAGTCCTTTATAATTCAGAAGGTGAGAGAGAAAACATACAAGTGAAGACATATATTTTAAAATTCAGCTCCTCTGAATACCCTCAAAAGTCCTACAAAGTTTTTGAAAAGCTATAAACAAATTGCTGTTTAATATTCGCATGAACATCTGTAAACCTGAACCACTGTTGAGAGCAGATCCTGCTATTGCAGCACTGACCAAAACAATTTAAATCAGTAGAGGAACAGGAAAAAAAAAAAAAAGACTTCTGCCCTCACTTCCCACGGGAAGTACTTTCTCTCAGGTTGCACTCAGCAGGAAGAAATTCTGAATCGCCAATGGATTAAGCAGATGAACTAACAGATCTCTGTCATATCAAATTGTTACAATATATCATATTTTAAGTAACTTGCCATTTAATATGGAAAATCAGAAAGACCCCAAAATAAACTCTCTCCACACAACACATTCAAGCAAACACGAACAGAGCTCAATGACTATGGGGAAATTTGCAACAAAACCAAGGATGAGCTTCTAGAATATGCTGTCATTTGCTAAAATAATTAAGAATGTGGTCTGGCTGCTATTCTTACAAACACCCCCCCCCCCCCCCCCATCTGGCCTCAGCAAACAGGAGAAAAGTGATGCAATGGCACCCACAGCCCAGACACTCATCACCTAGGTGTTAGCAAGCTCTTACACAAGGCTTCTCAAATTACTGCTTCCCACCAAGACCTGAAACCGGCTCCTTTTTAACATCTGTTAATCTAATTGGTTCCTATGAGCCTGTAACAATTAAATCTGTTGTTGCAAGGAGCAACAAGGAAAGGGGATTTTATATATCCACAGCTGGGCTGTTAGCAGAACAAATGGACTGCATCTTACTCAAGGGCTCTCACCAACATTCAGTTACTAACTGTGAGAACAAGAACAAGCCTCAGACGAAGCTGATAGCCTCAGCAAGTGGGCTGAGCTCAATATACTGATCAGCTGCTCTGTCACAACAGCAGTCACAAAGGAGGACAAAGGCTGCCCCATTTCTCTTGTCATCAAATACAACAAAGTCAGTGAAAGGGATGACAAGCCATGGCAAAGATGAATTGAAGAACTCATTCAAAGAGTAAACAGAATTTTTGCATTATCTATTATGAAGCTGACAATTTTTGATTAGCCTGTAATAAGAAGGAGAAAAAATGGAATCAAAGTCTTTGTTTAGATTCAGAACATTTTTTCTAAAGAGAAGTAATGCAACAGCTGAAGAAACTGAGCTCTTTACTTAAGCAAAGTACTTCAGTGTACTTCAAGTAGAAGTAACTTTGTTTTTCCCTAAGAAATTAAAATAGAACAAAGTAATACCCATCTCAGTATCAGCCCTGGTCCCCTTTCCAGACACTTAAGAACATCTCTGTGTACTCACAGCAGAATGTCACCAATTCAAAGGAATTTTCATACATATAAGTAATGTGAATAAAGGCTTGTAGAGTAGGAGCTGTAACATACTCATTATCATTAGCCTACAGAAGAAAAGGAATAAAATCTTTGTCATAAGTTTTGCAGATACCTAAGCACAAACACCTTACACTCTGAGAAAGCAAATGAGCCCTGTGGTTTTCTTGAAGTACACCGGATTAAAAAAGCTTATTTCTTGTCCCTTCTACAGTCTAGTTTAAACATGACTTAACAAAATCCTTTTCAAAAGTGGTTTTGCTCTGTGCTCTCTGCTATACTTTCTACCCTAGTATTAAGCCCAAAGCAGCTGGGTACAATGCTGAATTAAGGTGACACCATCACAACACTTAGAAGTTCCTCAGAAGCTCCTGCAACAGTCTAACACTTTACTTGCCTCGCACTTAGACACCTGAAAGTTTACCAGCGCCTATCGTAGAGTGTGGGAAGAACAACTGTTATTTATTTTGTGGGAGACAGAGAATTAGGCTTTCAAACTTTGTTCCTTTGGCTTTTATTTTTTTAACTCTTTTGCTTTCTATTCACCCCCTTCTTAATCTGTTCCTCTAACTTTCATCAATCTTTACGCAACTCCACAAAGTCAACTCTTAAAAATAGGAATGTTTTTAACAGAGAAGTTGAGACTTGGTACTCAGAAGTGAATGCAGAAACTTTTTGCATTTCCAGAGTATAACTGAAGATCTATGTATCTGAAAACTCTTCTTTTCCCCCTTCCTGTATGTTTCCTTAGACAATCACAACTACAGACAACTACTACATTCCATATCCTCAGCCAAGAAACCTATCTTTTCTCTGATGATTGCAATACACTTCAAACATACAGTAATTACATAATTTTGAACGAACTCAGGCAATACTAGAAGGTTGTTCATGATATGTAAAGCTATTTGATGCTTTAACAGGTAAAATTATTAAAAGTGTGCCAATGTAACCAGATTATTTCTAAGGATAGTCAAATACCTGGAAACACACAAACCTTCTGAACAGGCTTTCCGTAGGTTTAATGTTTTGAGCTGTGCCCCCAGACACATCTGCAAAAAAGAACAAGCAGTCTTTCAGACTGTCACAAAACATGCTAAAAAATATGATTCTGTGCAGTTAATCCTAATTCCTATTTTATCACTGTTAGTTGAGCACCATTCTAAAATAGAATTGATGAATTTTTGAAATAATTTGCTGAAATGTAGCACAAATTAATATGCTATTACTGTTCATGGATTTCCTTTAATAGATTTTTTTCCTTTAATAGACCATATAGACTGGTGATTAAAAGAAGTAAAAAATAAATGGGATAAAAACTTCCCAAATGAGAGTCATGGCATCTGGTCCATTTTCTTTTGATTCATTTAGATTATTTCACACACAGACAAAGAAGCATACCCTCTAAATTACATAGCCTTAGTATGCTAGTAGTAACTCTGAGGAAGAGTCCCTCCAGCTGCCAGGAAAACAATCATTAAAAAAAATACAGAAACAAATAAAAAGAAGTTGATAAACATCCATGAGAACGCTGGGGAAGCAGACCTAGAAAATGCTGTAATTGCATTAAACATAATTTTGTCCTTACATATGCCATGCAGGAGTATTTTAGCATCATACTACTAATGGATTTGACAGTTTCAGGAAGAAATATGAATAATAGCCAATTTCAAGAGAGAAATATGCTCAACACAATCTGGAAAACTAGTTGGATTTCAAGGGATGTTTTCAAACTCTCTAGTATAGAATTTCTTTTGCTCTTCTCAGATTCAACTTTTCCAATACAAGAAAAAAAATTATCTGCAGGGAAACATTTTTTCCCTCATTAAAAAAATCCATAAATCTTTAGAGATTATAAATTTTTTTCACTGTCTACTGCATTAAATTTTACCCCTAAAAGAATCTTAATGAAAATATTTATCTTCCTGCATGATTTCTGCAAAAAGTGGAATAAAAAAACATCTGGTAAAGGACAATGGCAACCTTTTATAAGTAGACAAAACTATTTTGCCTTAGGGGAAAAAAACAGATTTAAAGTGATAAAGTGCAAACTCAAAGAAAATAATCAGCCTACATTGGTACAGCAATTTTTTTCAATTACACCAACATAGAATTTTATCAGGCTTTTTAAACTATATTTCAGCAGAATAACATTTACTAGAGAAACAATAAAATACTTATTTTAAAGGCATTTTTCATGGGCATCTTGAAGTATTCTAGGATGCATGTATAGCGTAAGATTGACCCACCTTTGGGTCAGGTATGCTACCTCACCCCCTCCCACCCATCCCTCTCATCCATTCCATGGCACTGAAAGTTGGTAATATTCTCCCACTGCTGTACAGTCCTTGTCTCAAGTCCTTCTGCACTACCTAGCAGGGATCTGTGACTACTGCTCTGAGGGAAGCACTGCCCCTACACAGAACTGCAGCAGCATGATCAGACCACAGCACTCAACTATGAGGGATGCCTTACTACATATATTAATAAATGTCCTTGATTAAGTCACATCTCAATTATCTCATCCTGATTTAAAAATCACTGAAGGAAATCTGGTGGTTCCCTGGTATTTCTAACAAGTTCAGCCAGTAACCTTTGCTCATCAGGCTGGCCAGTTCTCAGTTTGTACCTATCATTGAATGTTTTTTACACAGTCTGCATGTATAAATTACTGGGGAAAAATATATTATATTCTTACACTTCAATTCCACAATTTTAGATGCACAAATTTGAACAGCCATCAACGGGTTATTTTCCAGCCTGCTTAGAGACTGTAAGCCTCTAAACCTTCCTCCATTTTAGTAGCTTTGAGAAGCAATCTAACAGCTCCAATACTTTAAGCTAGAAAGGGCCACAAGGATGTAAGAGAATTCCTCTGTGGGACATTGAAGAAAAATGGTAAGACAGCCTCAAGAAATGCAAAAGGAATTCTTTATTTCAAGCAGCTCAGTTCTAGTTGGTAATAAAGTACTTGGCTCCACCACTGAGCTCTGTGCACCTACTTTCTTCATAAAGTAAGTCTAGTCAGCCAGGGTTGAAAGCAGGTTTCAATGATAATGTTGGTGAGTCCTGATGCAATGTATATAGATTTCTCCTTTCACTGACAGTTTATTTTTAAGAATATCTATTTTCCCAGACTTTACAACAGCCCTGTTTTTTATTTTTTAAAGTATTTACATACACAAGGGTAACACATCTGCTTATCTTCAGACACATGTTGAGCATACAACTCACAGATCCTGCACTCTGGAAACAAGTCAGCATGCTGCAGTATGTGGTAGAAGAAAGGGGGACAGGGGGAGGGAAGAAAGGTAAAATGTAGTGTATTTAGCACATCTGAAAATGAGCTCAAGCTCCTTCTAGTTCCAGCAGCTGCCTATAATGGAAAAAATGAAGACTGGCCCTTGCCAAAGAAGTGGGCAGTAAGAAATAACAGATGTGAAATTTCAGCAACATCATTGGCTAGGTCAGTTTCACAGACTGCTTGAGACCCAGAGTCCCTGCAGGACTGCAGCATTCTCAGAGGCACACTTGCCTTTTTTGCTGCTTGAACAGTTCCTCCTGCTCAGCTGAATTCAGTTGGCACCTCACCCATAAATGCAACTGACAGCAAATTCATGTCTGCACAAGCACATGTAAAGGCTCCTCCATTAAAGTTAGTCACTACATTTTCCAAAACCATGTTAATATTTCATGTCTCTCTTCCTCAGTTCTGTTCACCCCTTTTTTTGTTTCATGGAAACTTATGGTGACTGGGGAAGACAGGTCCTTCAACACAAGATCTTATTACATGAGGCTCACAAAGAAAGCAAGATCAAAGAAACCTATCTAATCTCTCGCATACATTTTTAAGAGAAAGGGCTTTGAGTGAAAAATGCCCTTCAAAGAGTCAACTCCAATTACACATGTAATTTTCAAGCATGAATCAAGTTTCTCGACAAAGTTTAATGGGGAAATTATGAATATAAGTATGAACTATGACATCAGGAGCAGCTCCTGTCACCCAATTTTCAGGGTTAAGTGGACTTCAGTTTAAATGAAAATAAAATAAAAGTTTATATTTAGGCATCAGAAATATGCCTTGAAATTGTAATGCAGATAATAGGGATAACCATTACTTTAGGGAAAAAAAAGACAAAGAAACCAATTAAAAAGTCATATTAGAAAAGAACATGCCCAGTGAAGAACACCTAGTATCAGCAACTGACATAATCAGAACTGCAGCTGGGCTGTCACATCCACTGCACAACAAAACATGGTTGCAAAATGCAGCTCTTAATAAGCCTAGGTTTCCATGCTATGTCTCATGTGGTATATTTATTACCTGATGCTGAAAGAAACAGTATCACTCTCCCCACCTACTTCCAGCTGCTTATTGTGTCTTTGTCCCGTTTGCTGCATCCAGTAATTTCTCATCCACAGGATAAGCCAGGCCAGCATAACTTCCTGATTTAGTTTTCCTTCCCAGGCAGTTAGGGGATTTTTTTTTTTTATTCTGAATTTTTTTATTCTGAATTCATTTACCTTGAACTCACCTTGGGACTGGGGGCTGATGTAAGACAGGGAAAGAACAGGCTGAAGTATCCCTTTTCATTTCAGCCTGCAGTTGCACAAGACCAAATGCAATATTAAACCATGCTCTGGAAAGTATTACTAGGTTTTTTCCTGTAGCACAAATATTCAAGTGTCTTCAGGATTCCACACTATACAGTGAGTTTCTGAGAGCTAATGAGAAACTCTGCAAGGAAAAATCGTAATACTATAGGAAATTAAGGACTCCACAGGGCGTCGAAGCACAGTGACATGAACTAAAGCTCAATATATGGACAAAAGGCCTTGCAATCTAAATTGACAAGAGGACTAAGAAATTCATTGCCTTTCCTAATATCACTTAGCAGGTTAGTAACAGAGACAAAGGTCAAATGCAGGAGCTGGGACAGGCAGCTCTATGCACTACATCACACTTCTTCCTGTAGCAGCAATTGATATTTACTCATCGCTTGTGGTATGGCATCTCCATGTCAAGAACTGCATTAGGTTCCAGAAATAATAACATGGAAATGAACCATTGTATTTGCATATATATTATATAGTCCATAAGCAAATTATCAGTCCAATGTGGTTCACACCATCTGAAAGTTCCCAGTGCCTTCTGAAGGAAAGAACTCGAAACCATAATATTTTTCTGACTCAGTAACATGTCCTTTCCCCCTCTAATGACACACTAAAGGAAACAAAATTTAAAAAAAAATCCACTTTTATTTTTTGTTTCTATTAAATGAAGTGAGGAGCAATTTGGGATTAGTACTTTTAGATCATCCTAAAATTCTCCAAAGAAGAAGTAAACCAAGATGAACTGCATGAAAAACAAAAAATGCACAGCACAGACACAGAAAGGAGATGGTTCAAAGAGGAAAAGCAGTATCGCTTCCTATTTAATCTGGCTATTAATAAATCCAAATAAACACAGCAGCACTGGTCAAATCTCTATTTTTTGCTTCAAAAAGTAAAAACCCACTCTGTATCTGTGTTGTTACATACATAGTACAAAACTGCATTGACATAAACAGAACTGTATATCCCAAACCAAACACAAATCCCCAGAATCAATTCCCCTTCCCCATCTGTATTCTGTTGTTAACTATGTGGATTTAACACACAGAGAAAAACCCATTAGTCACTTCAAAACTATCAACAAGTTTTCTGTTTCAGGCTTAAGATATGGCAGGACTTAATCAGAAACACAAAATGTAATTCCTGAAGTCACAAAATACCATCACACAGCAAACTTCAGCACACAGATAGAAGTTAGAATATCTTGAGCAAACCACAACTTTTCTTACTCTGATGGTTATCACATCACAAAGAAAGACCTGAAGAAAGACTCAGCTTGCTGTCCTTCATCTTAATTTCTCCCAGTTGTTTCCAAGGCAAAAGCCCACCAAGTATCCTATCTAGGGAAGTTAGGTAAGCATTATTACCTGAAGAGCAACAGGACTAGCTAGTGAAAATGTTTATTTTCATGTAACAAAGAAGAATATATGTCACATCTGCTGGCAGGTTCCAGAGTAGCTGTGATGACAGAAGTCCATGGCCCAAGAACTGCACCTTGGTATCAACCTCTGCCAAAAATACTAGCAAGTGGCTGGTAAAACTTCTGCTATTAAGAGAAGATCATATCTTCAATAATCTCACAATCACCCACAAGAGTTTAGAAGCTAGCACTCCCCAAGCACATTAACACCTGCTTCTTTTGCCAGAGATGTCCACCAGCAGCATCTAGCACAGCCTCTGCTTTTCCTGAGTAATCTCACTGGAGTGTGGATAACCATCAGCTGTGATGTGAGGTCCTGGAAGGATCTTAGCACCCCCGCACAAAGCAATCACTTTTTGGCTAATATTATATGGAAAACAAAAATAACTGGTGCTTTCTTGCCTAATACAATTTCAGAGTCTATCTATCATGTCTATTAGAAAAGGCATTATAAGCTTCCATGCTACTTACATTGCAACAAAAGGAGCACACAGAAGTGAGGAACTATTTGAATGCTTGAATGAGTAAGCAAAATATCAAAGATTTTATTAAGAGATTAGTGGTAGGTAATTTGATCCTTTAAAGTTTTATCTTTGTTGTTTATTTATTGCTTCCAGTTACAATCTTATTATTTTGCTATAACTGAAGATTTTTATGTAAATAAGTGCTTAACTATTTTCGAATGTTTCCCAAGACAAATTATGCAATGCCTTTGAATAAAATGCAGACAACTCAACTTTGCTGTGCTCTAGAGAGAGACAATATTATTTACATATTTTTTAATGAAGGAAAAAGTTATCATTTAAATTTTATTTTGAACATATTAGATCCTTATACAACTAATCTTATCAATTGTGCAATTTTATCATCACCACTACACTTAACCCTGTACGTTGGCTTCACTCCTGCTGCTGCTAACAGTCACTCAAGTTGTTTTTTAAGTCTGGTTATCAGTGCCCATGCTAGGGCTTCTCTTCTGTTCTTAAGTGCCACAGGACATCCCACCCCACCCCTCCCCCTTAGCTGGTCTGAGGCATTATTAGGAAGTAAGTTATATTATCTGTAACACTACCCAAAAAACAATTCTAATTTAATAAGAGTCTTTTTAATTCTTAAGTATAATGTTTTTAAACAAGCATCAAACTTGAAAAAAAGAATACCTGTATCTTTTGTTGAATAAAGTTTTGTTGAAGTTTTCATTCTGTCTGTGCATGGATGACAACACGGATACAGCAGTTTAGCCCTGATAATTGTCAGGCAGTGGAGGATGGGAGCACAGGGATAGATTAAAATATAGGCAGAAAATAATTATCCAGAACTAACTGACAAACTTTAAATTCACTTACCTACTTTCCCTAGTAAAATACTAGCAGAAATAGAGAGGATGTAGTAAATATAGACATGAATGCAGATATTCCAAACTGATAGATTCATTCAGAGTTTTAACTAAATGCTATTTTTTGAAATTAAGAGCAAACTTTTCAGAGGCCATTAAAGCAAAAAAATAAACAAAAAAAATTTAAAAAAATTAAAAAACCCCACCAAAACAATGAATAACCAACAAAAGACCAAGGCAAAGGTTTCTTGCTGTATTGGTCCCCAAAGTCAACAGCACATGGAACAAAATACATAGGTTCAAAACATTTGCTGCCAACAGCACTGAAATCAAATAAAATCCCTTAAATATGACCTATTTCATGTAAATTGGCTCTGCCAAGGAAACCAGAGAAGCAGAAACATTACATTATTCCAAATAAGTATCTCTTTGCAAGAAAATGCAGTTTCTCTTTGGAAGTATTATTTTAGTCTTCTTCCACTGGCCTCTTTTCCTAGGCAGCCAGCGATAGGAAAAGAGGAGATGGCTTCAAACTGCACCAAGGGAAGGTTCAGGTTGGACATCAGAAAGGATTTTTTCACTTAAGGCAGTTAAGCACTGGAATAGGGTCCACAGGGACATGGTAGTGTCACCTTCCCTGGAAGCATTCAAGAAACAACTAGGTGTGGCACTTCGTGTCCTTAGCTAATGTTTGGTCAAGGGTTGGACTCGATGATCTTGGAGGTCTTTTCCAATCTTAATGATTTGATTATTCTCTTCTGTTCTTTGACTAGTAAGTACAAGCAAAACTGGTTTGTGCATTTATAAGGCTCTCTTTGACAGACTACACCTACAGACAAGGAAGCGCAAATAATATATTTATAAAAAGATCACAATATTTTGAATTTTAAAAATTCTTCCCTAGATCCTTCTTGCACTCTTCTCTAGTCAAAATGATATGCATTTGGCACACACAATGCAAAGAACCAGCAATAAGCATAGGGGATCAGGAAAATAATTTAACTTTACAAAGGATACCACCGTTTTCAGAGGGGGAGTTAAAGCTACATATAAAGTCTGCAGTTTAAAGAAAAAAAAAATCCACCTGCAGTAATTTATTAAGTTACTTCAGATTTCTAGAATGATACACTATAATGATGTGTCCTAGAATGATATCTCATTTTATAACTGCTAAATGTATAAAGTTGCATTATTCTGAAAACCCAATTCAGGCCTCATTATTTTAATAGAATGGGTCAAGCTACCACTTCAGTAAGTACAGGTTGAACTGTTACATGAAAGTTTTTCCAAAGTCATGGTGATATGAGCGAGGCTTCATTTATCAAGAGCAAAGAGACTATGTCCTCCTCTCCTTAAAATCTCTGCTTAAAAAAGTTGTCTGAATGCTCTGAACAGGAACTTGGTGCTCAGAAGAAAATATTCAAAAGGTATAAACTACTAAACATCTTTCTTTCTTCATACAGTATTAAAACTTCAGAGTCAGACAGCATGTGAAAGCACAGAAAATAAAATCAGAATTTCATTTACTCACCTCTGTTCCAAATTCTTAGTGAAGTCTTCGTGAACCACTTCAGATGCCTGGCAACACCTAGAGAAATAATTGATGTAAAATGTAAGAAAGGTACAGAGCCAAAACTATCAAAACAATATTCATGATAAGTACTGCTGGCTGGAATGGTAAAAATGTTGCTTGTAAGACATTATATTCACATCAGTAACATTTCACTACCATGCCACTTCTGCTTGCTAGAAACACAGCAATCTAGGCACCACTCCAACCAATAAGAAAAATCACAAATCCCAGACATCAGGAGAGTAGAGTTCAGCCTCCTCAGGGATCTGTT
This sequence comes from Cinclus cinclus, assembly GCF_963662255.1. NCBI lineage: Eukaryota > Metazoa > Chordata > Aves > Passeriformes > Cinclidae > Cinclus > Cinclus cinclus. Next base: position 62,460,036 of record NC_085084.1, read on the forward strand.
TGGTGAAGTAACCATGGGATAAATCCCTGGATGGGAGAAAGGCCCAAGAAAATTCACTAATATTCAAGGATCACCTCCTCCTAGCTGAGGGACAGTGCATCCCAACAACAAGGAAATCAGGCAGAAATGCCAGGCTTGCATGGATGAACAAAGAGCTCATGGAGAGACCTAAACCAAATGGCAGAAGCAGGGACAGCTAGCCTGGAAGGAATATAGAGAGAATGTCTGAGAAGCCAGGCATAAGGGTAGGAAAGCTAAAGCCCTGATAGAATTAAACTTCGCCAGAGACATCAAGGACAACAAGAAAAGCTTCTACAGGTATGTTGGTGATAAAAGCAAGATGGGAAAATGTGGTCCCTTTCTTGAAGGAAACAGGAGGCGTGGTTACCCAGGACATGAAGAAGGCTGAGGTACAAAGCTTTTTTTGCTTTGATTTTCATGGGCAGGTGCTCCAGCCAAACTGCTCAAATTGCAGAAGGTTAAGAAAGACTGGAGAGGGTCCAGGGAAGGACTATGAAAATCATCACAGGATCACAGAATATCCCAAGCCGGAAAGAACCCACAAGTAGAGTCCAACTCTTGGCTTGCACAGGATAATCCCCAAAATCACTCCATATGCCTGAGAGCATTGCTCAAACATGTCTTGAACTCTGTCAGGCTTGGTGCTGTGACCACTTCTCTGGGGAGCCTCTTCCAGTGCCCAACCACCGTCAGAGTAAAGAGCCTTTTCCTGATATCCAGAAAACAAAGCTTCATGTCCGTTTCCCATGTCGTATCACTGCTCAGAGAAAAGAGATCAATACTTAAGCTATTTCAACTTGTGAGGAAGCAGTAGACTGCAGAGTTATGGTTAGGGGACAGGAGTATTTTTATTCTGTGTCCACCAAGACAATGGAGCAGATCTTCCTGGAAACTATGCTAAGTCACATGGAAAATAAGGAGGTGACTGGTGACAGCCAACATGGCTTCACAAAGGGCAAATTAAGCCTGATTAATCTGGTCTTGTATAATGGAACTACAATGTCGTAGATGAGGGAAGAGCAACTGATTTCATGTGCTTGAACTTGTACAAAACATCTGACATGGTCCTTGTCTCCATGTGGAGACACATGGATTTGACAGATAGACTACTCAGTGGGTAAAGAATTGGCTGGACAGTTGCAATTAAAACTTGCAGTCAACAACTCGTGTCCAGTGGAAAGCAATGCTGGTGGTGCTCCTCAAATGTTGGTTTTGGGACCACTACTACGTAACATCTTTGTTAGGGACATGGACAGTGGAACTGAGCACACCCTCAGCATGTTTGGTGATGACACCAGCCTGTGTGTGGTCAAGACACAGGAGCGAAGGGATGATATCCAGATGGAACTTGACATACTTGAGAGGGGGGCCTGTGCAAACCTCATCAAGTTCAACAAAGCTAAGTGTAAAGATCTTGTACAAGGATCAGGGCAATCCTGAGCACAAGTATAGTCTGGGTGGAGAGCTGACTGACAGAAGTCCTGAGAGGAATGAACTGGGGCTGTTGGTGGGCTTTATAAGACCAGAAAGCCAGTTGTGTCCCAGATTGCATTCAAAGCACTGCGGCCAGGAGAAGAGGGAAGTGATACTCCCTATCTGCTCTATTCTTGTGAAACTCCACCTGCAGTGCTGCTTCCAGCTGTGGTGCCCCCAGAACCACAAGTACATGGACTTGCTGAACTGAGTCCAGAGGAGCACATTTACTGTGAGGACAGGGTGAGTAAGCTGGAGTTTTTCAGCCTGGAGAAAACTCTGAGGTGTTTCCTACCTGAGGCCACCTGATTAGGAGGAGGAAGCAAATGAGGCCTTCTACAGATAGCTGGAAGTAGACTCAAAGTCACAGGCCCTGGTTCTTGAGGGGTACTTTAACTACCCTGACAACTGCTGGAGAAGCATCACAGCACAGCACAAGACAGTCCAGGAAATTCCTGGAAAGCACTGATTACAAGTGCCTGCCATAGGTAATGGGGATCCCACAAAGAATGGTGTGCTACTCAACCTCATACTAACAAGCAGGGAAGGCCTTGTTGCAGGTGTGAACAGTGGGGGCAGCCTTGGCTGCAGGGATGATAAGATTGTGAAGTCTAGTATCCGGTGAAGAGGAACCAGGGTAGCAAGTAAGACTGCAACCATAAACTTTGGGAATCTTATTGGAAAAATCCCACAGCAAGGGGCTTTGCAGGAAGTAGGGGTTAAAGACAGTTGGTGTTCCTCCAGGCTCAGAATGATGCCTCCTGATGAGCAACAAATTGGGCAAATAGGTCTAGGGACCTGCATGGATAAACAAGGAACTCCTGTCATTACTCAAGAGTAAGTAGGAAATATGCAGGAGATGGAAGCAGGGTCAGGCCACTTGAAATGAACAGAGAAGCTGTCAGAGTAAGTAGAAATTACATAAAGAAAGCAAAGGCTCACCTGGAAATAAATCTGGCCAAGACTGTCAAATAAAACAAAATTGAATTCTTCAAATATATCAATAACAAAAGAAAAATAAGAATTATGTTGTCCTGTTGCTATATGGAGGGAGGGAACCTGGTAACAGAGAATGAAGAGAAGCCAGAAGACATTTCACTGAATATCTTCTTTGCTTCAGTCTTCCCTGAAAGGTCAGTCCTCTGGATTCTCTGACCCAGGAGACCAGGGTAAAGCAATACTGGACTGAACACTTTCCCTTGGTCAAGGAAGATAGAGGTAGAGACCACCTAGGCAAACTTGACATCCACAAGTCCATACATCCTGACAGGATGGATCTATGAGTGCTGAGAGAGCTGGCAGACAGGACTGCGAGGCTGCTCACAATGGAAGAAAGCAAATGTCAACCTAGTATTCAACAAGGGGAAAAAATGAGGACTCAAAGAACTAGCAGCCAGTCAGCCTCACCTTGATCCCTGGAAAGGGGATGGAGTACCTCATTTAGAAGGCTATCCACATGGGTGATCAGGAATAGTCAGCATGGATTCACTCAGTTAAATCCTCCAACTTGATTGCCATCTTTAATGAAACCAGCGTCTGGACAGATGAGGGGAAAGAAGTGGATATTGTCTACTTCAATTTCAGTAGACTTCCTCAAACAAACTCAGGGATGTGGGCTGGATGAGTGGACAGCAAGGTGGATCGAGAACTGGCTGAACAGCAGATCCCAGAGGGTCAAAATCAGTGGCACAGTGTCTAGGGGGAGGCCTGTCCCTAGTGCTGTCCCTCCAGGTTCAAGGCTGTACTGTTTTAATTTATTCATCCACGACTTGCACGAAGGGGCAGATGCCTGCTCAGCAAATTCAGAGGACACAAAGCTGGGAAGAGTGGCCAATACCCCCATGTGCTGTACAGGCTGAGGGAGCTGGGCCTGTTCAGCCTCGAGAAGAGACGAGTGCAGAGGACATCATCAATGCCTATCAGTATCTGAAGGGAGCATATCAAGACAATAGACCAGGCTCTTCTCAGAGGTGCCAAGCAATAGAACAAGAGACAATGGACAGAAACCGACACACAAGAAATTTCACCTGAATATGAGGAAGAACTTCTTTACTCTTTGGCTGACTGAACGCTGGAACAGATTGCCCAGAGAAGTTGTGGATTCTCCCTCACTGGAAGTTCAAGAACTTCCTGGACACAGTCCTGTGCCATGTGCTCCAGGATGCTCCTGCTTGAACAGGGAGGATGGAACACAGAATCTACCGTGGTTGGTCCCTTCCAGCATAACCCATTCCATGACTCTGTAACCTTTTAGCAAACTTCCAGTACCTGAAGAGGGCCTAAAAGAAAACAAGAGAGTAATTTTTTTATAAGAGCATGTAGTGATAGAACAGGGGGTAGTGGCTTTAGATCGAAAGAGGGCCGGTTTAGATTAGATGTAAAGAAGAAATTCACTGTGAGGGTGGTAACACACTGGCACAGGTTGCCCACAGAAGTTGTGGATGCCCCACCCCTAAAGTTTCCAAGGCCAGGTTGGATGGGGCTTTGAGAAACTTGGCCTAGTAGAGGATGTCTTGCCTACAACAGCAGGCTGGAAGCAGATAACCTTTGAGATCCCTTCCAACCCAAACCATTCTATCATTCTGCGATCTGATGATTCTATGAAGCAGTAACACATAAACTAAGTATGGAAAAAATCACATCTTTTTATTTTCCTCCGTTTTACCAACAAAGTATACCAAGATCTGAAAACACATTAAAGGTTATTCACATATTCTGTGGCCATTTATAATAACACTTTAATATCAGGTACAACTTAGGAACACCTCCAAAAGTTCCTAAAACAATGCAATAAAAACCTGAATTATATACACAGCCTGGTCATCCCAGAAATGCACCTCTAAACTTCTGCCACCCTATTTCATGAAATTAAGCAAGGACAAACACAAATTCTTGTATCTGAGATGGACTAATCACTTGGAGAGACTGGGTACTGGCTACCCAGGGCACACTTCCCGAAACAGAGCAGGATGTCTGGACAGAAAGTGGTCTAAACATGAGCCAACAGTTAGCCTTGATAACAAGGAAGGCCAAGAATATCCTGGGATGTGTCTACAGGCTAAGATCCCTCTAATAAGCTATTATTCAACTTCAGCCAGCATGTTCAGGAATATGCATCTTGTATCCCCAGTACCAAAAAGCATTAAATTAAGGTGATAGAAGTAAGGTTATGTTGATTCAGCAATACTGAAATACAGAATTTCCCCCAGTAATAGCAAATTCTGTATTTTTATACATTCATTGGGACATGATATATGAAGGACCTCCCCTTACATAAACGAACAAAGCAAGTCAGAAGGTCAGTTCAGTCTTACAAGGGACATAATTTGGCCTTGGTGAAGATGGTTTAACAACAGAAAGCCTGGTGCAGAGCTTCCAACAAAGTGCACCTCTGAGGACTAAGGAAAGTGTACTAGGAGCACTGCAACGGCAAGCATAGCTTAAAATGGCCTCCAAATTCCTGGCACATATGATATTCCTTCAGGGAAAAAAAAAAGGAACAACACCAAAACACAGCAACTGACCAGACCAAGCAGCTGTGATTACTTCAACTTTTCTGTCTCAAAAACAGTTAGCACAGCAATGAAAATAACAGCAGTATTAGCAGAGGCAGAGACCATTTATCAGAAACAAAAAGGGCCAAATTATTTTCTTTATACTCAAATACCAAAAAATGCAGGATTGATTTTAAGTACATGTAAACAAACCAAATTGTCAGAATAATGCATTAGGTGATGCTTGTAAGGAAAATTTCCTTGCTTGAAGTCTGAGCTCCCTAAAAAAAGATCAGTACAGGCAGGGTAATACAGGATCAGCCCACAGAGGAATCTGTAGCAAAGCCTCTCTCTCACAGAGCCATCCACCTGCCAAAGGCACAGCAGTGTTCTTCCTCACACGTGCACAAAAACTAAAAAAAACCACTAAAACTTTAAAAAAGGAGGAAAATAAGTATTATATTTTAAAAGATTCCTTTCTGTCACCACATTTGTGGCAAAGCTAACAAGAAGAAAGTTCACACACCTTCCATTACCCCATCACCACACAGGCACTTCCCTTATGCTGCAAAAGGCGAAATCCTCTTACATCAAAATGGGAAAAATGCATGTATGCTCTCACTCTTTCTCTCAGGAGCACTTACAAATTCTGCAATACCTCAGACATATTTCTAGACCAGTTGGAAAAAATAGATAAAATCTGTTTCTTCCTTTCTACTCAGCTAGCTGTAAGTTTGGTTGCTTCAACTCCACGCCTCCAAAAAAGGTGGAAACACTACATTCTTCATTTTTAGCTCCTTTCTCATTTGCAAGGGATAAATGTCTTAGCAAAACTAAGGCAGAAAGAGTCTCTATAACAAACAGAGCCATTGATTTAAAGTTGTCTTATTTACAGTCAAATCAAATTGACTGGACACTGCTAAGAGAACATGAGTTTGATAACATTCCCATGTGACATACCCTGTTTTGGACACAGTAGGAAGTGGGTATAATTAGGCTCCCCAGCACAAATACACTAAAAAAAAAAAAATACAGATATATCTGCTTAATCTTAAAACATCCTTTCCAAGTAGCTTTTTCTTCAGATATACTACTGTGTGATACTTCCACATATTATATAACAGCAAGTCCTGAAATCAAAGAAATATTTGCTTACTTCAAGAAGGTTTGTATGACCAATTATGTCACTATGAATAGAAATAATGCAGTCAATAGGTTCTTTGTCTTTTGTTATCAATGAAGAACAACATAAAATGAATTTTTTTTAAAGAAGTAGTATTTCATAGGCGTCATTAAGGCTACCTTCAGAAATAACAGCAAAACAAGAAGGACAAAGTATGTTCCTTAGGGATACACGGACAGTAGGTTAAACAAAACCCTCACAAATAAAACTGCCCTCTAAATTAATGAGAATGCTAACCATAGGATGGCAACAGCTCAAGATATAAACCAGTTTTTTTTTAACATTTCTTCTCAGGCTCATTATTTTCTCTTTCACACAAACCTACAAAAGAATGAAAATCCATTTTTCCTTTTTGTATTATCTATCTAATTTGTTCAATCTAGAAAATCATGCTACATACCTATATGTATGTAATTTAAAACAAATTCAAGAGTTATATAGAGCAGCTTAATTTACAAGCTATTTCAAAGAGAACAGAAGAAAAAAATCCTTTTTCATACTACAAAAATATTTTCCCCAAATGCACCTGTCCTGAAGTTCACACTTAATAAAAGCCAGATGTACTTCTAATACACTGATCCCTGCACTTAAAGCCAGTTTTCCCACTGCACCACCTTAACCAAGAAAGCAGCACAGCAAAGTTTTATACATCATTAAAATGTTTAAACCAAATAATACATTTTTATAATCCTAGCAATTCTCACAAAACTAAGCAAAATAAATACAGAAGCTTTAAGAGACCTGCACTGCAGATGAAAGATCACTTGTTGCCTTTTACCTAATAAATAATACTGAGTGGTAAATTAATCAAATTACCTTTTTTAAACAAGCCAGTCATTACCAACTAGAGCAAAAATATGCACATTTGGCATTAGTAAAGTTATTATCTATTATTTGTTTTGGCTTATAAGGTTTGTTTTAGCTAAGCATAAACCTTTATTTTAAGTTAGTAATATGGAACATCAGCTATGAGCCCGATCCCACATTCACTGGAATCAGTGGGAGCTCCTATCTTTAGTGTTATCCACAAGGATAAAAAGATACTGTTTATTTTAATCCAATGTAAAGGCACTTAACAAATTCACTTTACAACACATTTTTCAAGTTGCATCTCTGAGTCACAGGGACTAGTAAGCAAAATGGCAAGTCCCCCTTCCACAGCTGCACCATGAGTTACACCACAGCTAGCACCCTGGTCTTGCTCGGTACAACCCTCTACCAACTCAAGGCAGCCTAAGCTTTGCACTAGTATCTCTACTAAGTACATCTACGGCCACAAAAGTTGTTCCTTGGCTCGATTATGGCCATAAGCCTGCTCTAGGTGGCCACCACAGAGAAGAACCAGACAAGAAGTGATTCAGAAAGCAGCTTTCAACCTGGGGTCAGCACTGTCTAACAACATGCTGCCTGCATGCAGATGATGAGAGGGACAGGTCCGATGGGCAGCCCAGTGACCATCAGACACAGATAGGCTCCAGGTCAACACCACAGCAGCAGGGGACTGACTGTAACAGGCACACTGGCAACACAGCTCCAGCATGGACTGACGGCACCAGGCAGGGCTGAAACACACTTTTGGGCCCACAGGTAAGAGCATGGACAGGACCCAGAGGAGGCTGAGGCACATGAGTGGCCTGGAGCCCTGACATATGGTTACTAATCAAGTGCTCCAACTAGTGGCATGCTCCTTAGCAATGAACTAGAATCATTTGGCAAGCTCAGGCCATTCTTCTGAAACTTCAGCTGCCTTAATAAGTAACAACTTTTGATGAGTATTTATTAGCATTTAAATTATTGCTCCCAGATTACCACACACTGGCCTGCGAAATCCAAAGTTTACAAACAAAGCTGTCTCCTGGCAGAAGTGAAAGAGAATGTCTCCAAGGGAGACAAGTCAGTTATCCTTTCCTAAAGGTCTAGAGATGGCAACTGTGAAGTTTTTCTACATCAAAAGCAATTAGCAAATTGTTTTATTTAATCTGTACCACACATGCTCTTTAAAGCAACAGATGCAGGGTTTCTTTGGTTTTCAATCCCACACCTCCTTCTCCAGCCAAAGTTATAGTCAAGAGTCTCATCATGGTGATGCAATTATTACAAATCAATGAAACACATTCCTGCATTTTCCAGTAATGCTGCATTATGACTGAATTGGAACCCATTTGTTTGGAGGTTTCATCCTAAAAAATAAATTTAAAAAAACCCACACAAAAATAAAACAAAACAAAGAACCAATCAAACCAAAAAGTCTTGAACCTTCCTTACATTTGAGACAAGATATTTAACAAAGCAAGCAAACACAGACCTAGGGCGCAACTTACCAAGACACTAACAAGCTGTTAAGTGTCCTCAAAATACAAATTCAAACTCCTCCTCTATGGTGCCAGGAAAACAAAATTTTTTACTCTATGCATTGAACTAACTTCCATGCCTTCTTCACAGCTTTCATCTACATTAAAGCAATAAAAATATACAAACAAGCAGTAGTTTATCAAATTAAAGCACCCAGGTGTAACCTGTGACCTTCTTCCACTGCAAAACTGCTTTTTCATCCTGAAAGACTTCGGTGATACACACAATGATTTTGTTAAGTGACAAAATCTTGGGCTTAGGTAGTTCAATTTGATGTCAAAGCAAACTTCCTTCTATCAACAGTTTTTCAGGACATTATCCATCTAACACACATTATCAGGCACTGAAGACCTTAATTCAAGGCTAAAAATATCACATATTAATAACACATTAAATTGTATTCAGCTCTTCTACAGTTCATGTCTCAGAACTCTTCTTCAGTCTTGTAAAAAAACAAAACCCAAAATCCAAAACCCAGTGTAAGAAAAACTAAATGAAGATGAGACTGAGCAACATTACACGTGCCTTTCTTGAGTATTTCAGTAAAACCATGTTATAGAAATTAAAATCCTGACTCAAGTCCTACCTGCGCAGTTTCCATCTCTGGAGAACACCCAGCAGTTTCTGCAGACCTACAAATGAAAAGTCCTGAGCCATCTCCATCCAGCATGCTTTTCCAGCTGGAGCTTAGAAACCCACAAAGAGGCACTTCGACTGATGCTAACCCAAGGAAGAGGAAATGAGCTAGCCACTGCTTGGTAAATGTTAAAGAGCATATTTAATTTGCAGATGGGAGAATTAACTAGCCCTGGGGATGGTGGGAATTGAAGAGCAACAGTAAAAGATATTGTAAAAAATATAGTAGTTGTGTTTTTATATACCTCAGTGATGCTTTTTTATGCCTTTTAAATTATTGTCGTTTTAGGCGTTTTTCTGAAGCAAATTTACTTAAAAATTGCTAGAGAAAAAACCTTTTCAGAAATGTTCTGGCAATACAAACAGAAAAAAACAGAAAATCCAGGTTTAGTTTTCCCTGGAGACAATAACATCCTCTTCAAAGATTGTGACAGTATGCATTTTTTAAGAAGTTACAAATATCCTTTAAACTCCTCTAAATATTTTTTAAATTATCATTTAACAACTATTTCTGAGTAAAACTGAGATATACGTTTTTGACCCTCTGAAAGAGCAGAATTTTGACAACAACTTCTCAATAAAAAGAGCAGAGATAAGAAAACTCTCTAGTTCTATGTCAAAAGCTGATGACATGATGAAACAAATTCAGAAAATTAAAATTCTAAAAATTAACAAAACACAAGCATAACAAGGGAACAAACTCCCTTGCAAAATACCTTATCATCCAAAGATTTTTTAAAGTATATTAGCATACCTCCCACTCACCTCTCAGCAAAAACATATCAAACAGCTTGAAGCTGTCCCAAATCCCTGTGTCAAAACCAAGATATGCAATGTAAACCCATTAAAAATAGTACTCATCAAAAATGCTGTTTGTCATTTGAGTTCTATTAGCACCACACAGACCTGTTAGCTATATCCAGGCAGAATTATTAAAGAAATAAGATAACTACATTTATTAAATCTTGATAATGCACACAATGTCTACATCAACCACATTCACAAAGCCATGTTCAAAGAACATGAAATACTTAGCCATTTATTTCATTCTAGACAAAGGCTAACAAACAAGATATGGGGGTATAAAGATGTTTATTTTGAATGCTATTATCTTTTTTTTTCTTCTGTAAAGCATATAAACAAAATAATATCCACGAAAGAAAGTTATTTTGAAAGAAAACATGAAAATGTAAGGTCAAGCAGACCTCCCCAGAAACAAAAGAAAAGCAAGAGATTGATCACTTCACAAAGCACAAGCAAAACAGCCCTAGGAAATCCATATGAAAGATTTGTTTAAACAATATATAAACTCTGGTCTAAGTTTCACAGATCTCTCTGAAAGTCAAGCTAAGAGTCAACATGTCTCTGGAACACAACAAACATTTCTGAAAGTTCCTTCTGTTCTCTCCACCTCTCAAAACACTGTATTTTGCTATCTTAGTAGGAATTAACATTTTGATTGGCTTTGGCCATTTGCTTCCTACCAGAATAAACATAATGATGAATGTGAATGAGAGGAGTTAAGGAACAGCCTGTGGGAGGCAGGAAAATGCATCATTACTGATCTCCTCATGCCCCATTTCAAGTTTTGGGGGCAACTCTGTTATTTTCAAGCCAAAAAAACATACACAGCTGAGCCCTTAGCCTTTTTAACCTTTCAATATAACATAAGGCTAAACAACTAAGGGAGTTTGAAAACTTTCAAGGAACTACTTTAAAACCTGAAATATGGCATAATCTTGTCTGCTTAATCAAATTAATCAGATTTAAGTAGAAATAAATTAATTAGTCTCTCTTCACACCCTCACTCCCTTTTTTATTTTGAAGGTTCAGGAAGGTGAATTATTTCCAGGCTACATGGGAACAAGCAACTGAAAATAACCACATACATGTAAGCTACACATTTTAACAACAGATTCAATTTGACAGCAGCAAAAAAAGCAGATTCCTATGAGGAGGTACTGTTTTTCTAACCCTATACATACTTCAAAGCGGACAATCACAAAAGGAACAAGTATCAATATTTCCTTTTCCATGAGTTTTCTTATCAAGTAGGGAAAAAAATATTTCCAAGAACAAGAATCCAACAATTCCTTAGGTCTCAGTGACCTTCTAATCCACTGATCCATAATAAGAACTCTGTAAAGCTGAAGCTCTAAGTTCCAGAGTTCCCAGATAGTGACCCTTTCTCCCCCAAAACTAGCTTTCTGAAGTAGTTGTATGAGCTCTCTTTAAGTTATTTTTCCAATGAATACTAAGGTTTAGAACACAACATGAGTAGGTTTTCTGACATAATTGCTTTCTTATGGTTTTCCAGCAATTGAACATTGACTTTAAATCTCTTACAGGCAAATCTGACTGGTTTAAGTAATTGTTTTTGAAAGCACACAAATGGTATGCAGCCTCAGTATCCTTTACAGCATCAAAAGAGCTCTCAAATAAATGAAAATTTAACACATGTACACAATCTCTCTTCCATATTCATCCACATAATATAATCCAGCTCCATTCAGGTGGTCCCCTAAGGTTTGGTTCTCTAGAAAGAGTTAAATATCTGAAACAGACCCTTGTCTTGTTCATATATTAGTATTGTTTTCAAAGGGCTGTTCAGAGAATGAAAACTGAGAACAATGCAAATTCTCCAGTCCATGCTCAACTAACAAAGCATCCAATCAGTTTCCACTGAGTTCCAGTTCATTTTGTGTCCAGATGTAAGTGATTAACAGTACATTGTTTGAAACTTAATTCCACATCTGTTCTTCTGTGGGACTTGGAAAACAGATGAAGCTTTCTGACAATTGTTTGCAGAGTAGATAATCACAAGCATGTGTAATAGTATCCCAAAGTGCAAAACACCATGAGTCTAAGCTCTTTTTTTTGCTTTTCTAAGTAAGATAAAAAAAAATAAGGTGCTCTCAGATGGAAATTATTAATACATGCTTAAGAAATCACCCTCTGTAATGAAAAAGGCAAAGCAAAATCCAGATTTTCTTCCTAAAGGTTATAATTTCACATCCTAGTATTGCACCCAGACAGCAAAAGTTAATTTTATGGCCTATCAGGTAACTTTTAGAAGTTATGCAGAAGTGGCAAATTCCAGCAAAACTACAACACACAAAATCCATTGTTTTGTCATGTGTACTATAGTAGTCAGACAATGTTCCAGGCTGTAACAGTATGACAGTCAGCATCTTTTGAACAGATCACAGATTTAACTGATATGGGCGTATTTTCTTTTGATCCCTAGAAAATGTGGATAAACACAGAAAGGAAGACTAGATAACAACTCTTCACTATATTTGCCAAGACAAATGCAGACACCATCAAAAAAGCACATTGGAAAATGTTAGGCTCAAGAAAGCACTTTTTCTATGCAAAATACAGTTATACTGAAGAAATCTGCTGCAGTTTGCTCTGGATGCTTAACTCCATATTCGCTCAAGAAATGATGGAACAAATTACCAAAGCAACTATCCACTGACAGTCATTAAATATAACAAGTGCTTCCTCCATTAAGTCCTCAAGATGAACATCAGTAGAAATTATGAAATCATCAGTTCAAATTTCCTCTGCATTTTAGGCAACTGGCTATTACCAGATACTTGTAACTACTTTATTTATGGTCTTAGGATATCACCTTGGACCTTCATGTGACCTCCACACAGAACAAGTTCAAGAGTTACATTATCTACACTGATTGAGAAAAATTCACAGGTAGGGCTCAGGCTAGGTGAAAGATGCTGTTTAAAATAAAAAAAAACCAACTTGTTCTAATTAATTCTGGGATTAAAATAAACTACTGCAATTAGCTCATTTGGTTAGAGCATGATGCAAACATGAAGGTTATGCATTTCACCCCCTAATGGGCCATTCCCTGAAGAGATGGACTTGATGAACCTTGTGGATCCCTGCAACTCAGAATATTCTGTGATTCTGTGAACTATTAGTTAGCTATACAGAAGAATGCCAAGAGAAGGGCCAAACATTTCAGTTCAGTCACACACAAGGATGTCACACACCAGATACTGCTGTCACGACCTACCATGGTACTGTGAACTTCCAAATACTTGGTGTTCTCTTAAAAGGGCACATGTCTGAGATACTGAACTACCTCACATTTGAAAAGGTGTTTTTAATCTTTTCTACACAATCATTAAGATGAAAAACATGGAAGAAACCAGAAGCACAAAGAAATCCCAAAAAACCCTAACCCAAACAACCAAACAAAATGATAACATTTCATTTGTAAAATAAGAAGTGTCATTATTTTTGGTTCTGTATCACACACATGTAGGCACACACACACACTCTCCAGTACTGATGAGAGTGGCAACCAGGTTAAACCTGTATTTAGTTCCATGTGTGCAGTGTGTCAGAGCAGATGAAGCAGATGAAGAAGAATGAGAAACAGTAACTTCCTAAAATGAAAACACAGAAAAGGTGCAGAAGAAATCAAGCTCAAATAACAGAATGCACATAATTTATGTAAAAAGAAGCTATTCAGATAAGGAAAAAAAAGGTCTGTCTTCTATAGAAAAGGACAGTGTTGGATTCTAAAAGCATTCTGCTCAACACTACTTAATTACTTAATCAGGACAGCCATTTAAAATGCATACAATAACCAATTCCATAAATTAGAAGGAATAAGGATGATGCGCTGCACATTGTAATTATAAATTCTAATTTTCATTATGTAACTTAGAGAATATCAGAAAGGCAAGACTTATAATGGAGAGCACGTGATCAGAGTTGTGCTTTCAAAGAAATGTTCCTAACAAATGTGAATTCAAGACACAACAACAATAAAAAGATAAGCACTATGGCTTGCTAAAGATTAAAATGCAACAAATATCCTTATTTATACAGAAAAAGTAAGCAGGTTATGCAGATATGATTGCCCTGCCCACCAACAAACTGAAAACAATAACAACTTTGAGTTCCATACTATGGTTTTAAATGTCTTTATATAAAGAATCACTGGAGGTTTTCTGAGGCAAGTGAAGATCAGACAAGTCATTAACTGTCTGCAGAGAGTACTGGGTGAACAAACAAAATTCCCTGCTACACATACAACCCAACGGCACCAAAACTAAGCATCCATGCTGCTGAGTTATGCACCAGTTCAGCTGCTGGGAAATGTCCCAAAGAATAGTTTTGACTCTTCCATTTGCTGTGGGCACTGAAAGTGAGGCATTTCTATCTTTTTAGCTTGAGTATCCTCTGCCAACAGCATTTCCTAATACTACAGCATACATATAACATATACATACATATGAAAAAAAAAACAACTAAAAAAACCAAAAAAGCACCACATCCCCATATTTATACACAAAAGGGTACAAAGCATATTTACTTCAAAGACTGCTATAGGACTTTTTTCCAGTTGTGACCAAAAAGCTAAATTAAATTCAATACACATACAAGTCCCATGGGTCTCTTCCACTTTGTCCTTCGGTAATTGTACTAAAAGCTTGTCTGGAGTCTCTCCCTCAGGCATCCGGAGTTGACACTTCTCCTATTTATCTAGCTAAAGAAAGGTCCCCTGCTTCTTCCCTGCCAATACCATGAATTATTTAATGTATCAGCAGGGACTCGAAGCTTGAAGCTCAATCCAGTATTTTCATAAAACAATTCACAGACTTGCACTGTGTGTTGTGACTTAAGAGCAAAGGGTTTCCACACAGCAATTTGGGGCTAGATTAAACCACTCGTGTTTCCAACAGCAGTGGAGGGAGGAAGAGCACCATAACATGCAGCCACCAAATTGATTTTAATACCCTGAGACAGAAAAGAAATTCCTATTAAATCCCTTCTTAAGAAATCACAGCAGCTATTTAATGACTCCTATGAAGTAAAAAGGAATGAACACAAAGCAATAAAGTGCAAATTGAGCAAATAAAATAAAATAGGAACCAAGAAAAAAGTTTGTTTTTTACTTTACAGGAGGGAAGACAATGGTTTGGAACTTAATTTTACTCCATACCAATACCTGAATAACAATGAAAAAAAATCAATGGAGAACTTGTATCAAAGGAGCACTCATGCAAAGCTGAACCAATTCCCTTTTTCATATCTACACAAGATGACAGGTACTCAACACAGAAGGACATGCTATTCTACCACACATACTGAGGAACTTGTCAAATGCTCAACACCACCCTCACTTCTGTTAAAACAATAAGTAAACTGAGCAACACCAAGGCTAGTTATTCTAATTTTCTCTTTTTTTGAAAATGGACTACTATTACTTTGACTTAGAAAAATTGCTTGCTTGTGCAAAATGGCATCTTCCATTTCTTTGAAACTCAAAATGTCTTCAACTACCACATCAGCCAAATGTCCAAGTGTGCAAAACATGAAACCTACTTACATCAAAAAGCCTTATCCCAGGCTTTCTGAAATAGATCATAAATTTACAGCAGGTTTTCTTCCAGTTATTTAAAGAAAGAGAAAATGATAGCTCTCAAAGATGGAGGTCTGTATGGCCACAAGAAATCAGACAGAACTGCTATTCATCTATACAGAATCTTAAATAATATGAAGTCTCAAAGAATATTAAGCATCTTTTTAATTGCCAGGGCACCTACAGTTAAGATCCCAAAAGCTCTTTTCATCAGACAAATTATGAATCAAGGTCACTAACATATCTCAGAGTTGGGATTCATAAATTTCATTTTTTGATTTGTAAGGAAGAAGCAGGTTGCTACAGAGATTAATCTAGAAGCACAGAAGAAACTAAACCCATCACACGACTCTTGGTTTACATATATTGATGCATTCACAAAAATCATAGAATCACAAAACACTTAGAAATGGAAGGCACCTCTGGAGATCCTCTTGTCCAACCCCCCCCCCCGCCAAAGTAGGGCCACCTAGAGTATGTGACACAGGAATGTCTCCAGAGATGGAGACTCCATGGTCTTCCTGGCAACCTGTTCAGTGCTCAGCTACCCTCAATAAAAAGAAGTTCTTCCTCATATTGAGCTGAAACTTCCTGTGTTTATTGCCACTGGTCCTTGTGCAGTATCTGGGCACCACTGAAAAGTCTGGCAACATCCTCCTGGGACCCACCTCTGAGATATTTATATGCATTGAGGAGACTTCCTCTCAGTCTTCTCTTCTCTAGACTAAAAAGGCTCAGCTCCTTGTAGACAAGATGCTTCAGGCCCCTCAACATTTTTGTGGCCTCTACTGAAGGTTAAGGATTGAGGATGAACATTGGAAACACAAGGTGCATGTAAGACAAAGACAGTTTTCACTAACAGGAACTATGTGTCTTTACAAGTCACATGCAGGATAGTCTTCACAAGCACTGAATGCCCAGAAAGGATACAAATATGCTAGAATAAACATGGCCAAGTTTCTGCAACCTCTTCCCATTTTCTGGAAACACAGTTCATCCAGATAACACCATTCAAGATTGTCCACCCAGATGCAGTGTTCAAGCTTCCAAAATTGAAAGCCATCTAGAGGAAATGCTATTTCAAAAAATTTAGTCATTTAACAGTATCTGTCCTTTCTTTGTCTTCTGAATACTGTGTATTTGCAGTATTTCAGCACTTACAAGGGGCTTATAAATAAGAGGGAGAGTGACTTTTTACATAGGCACATAGTGATAGGACAAGTGGTATAGTTTTAAACTAAAAGAGAAGTTTAGATTAGATGTCAGAAATTCTTTCCTGTGAAGGTGGTGAAGCACTGGAACAGGCTGCCCAGAGAGGTTGTGAATGCCCCATTCCTGGAAGGGTTCAGGAATGGTGCTTTCAGCAATGTGGTCCAGTGGAAAGTATTCCTGACCATGGCAGGGGGGTTGAAAATAGATTATTTTTAAAGGACCCTTCCAACTTAAAGCATTCTATGATATTCCTGTTAAAAATACTTTAGATGCTAAAAGTGGTTTTAGAGAAAGACTAGAAAGACCACATTGATAAAAGACTATATTTAACTCAAAATTCAACTGAACTTTTAAAAAAGCCACAGAAACTAAATATTGTTAATTTCTAGGTGTTTATTCCAGGCATTTGTAACATTCCTCTCAGATATTCATGTGAATTAGTATATCTTACATCAGGTTACATATAGTACATATATAGTTACATACATAGTTACCTGCAACACATATTCTTCTAAAAGACTGTACGTCTAAAAAGAGGGTTTCATCTCCGTTTTTTTTAAACTCTTACAGCCTAAACAGTTTGTTTTTAATGAAAGACAAGTAGTTTTGGATGAGATGACAGCACACACTACTATTAAGCTTTATGGCTAAAATAATGGCTTCAAATCTTTCTGCCTAATATAATGGCTTCCCACAGACTCAATCAGGAGTATCCTGCTCCTGAAACAATTATTTTTTAATGACTAGTATCAAAGCTTAATTAATTATATGCTACTTCATTTTCCCTAATCATCAACATTACTGTCTTTCTAAACAATACTCAAATGTTTCTGTGATCACATTACAGTCAAGCTCCAAAAATATTTACATGTGATTTTAAAAGCCTAATCAGGGAAAGTTCTTCCTGATCACTTCATATTCCTCAATCAGTCCTTCTCACAATATCAAAGCTCCATTAAAGCAGAACTAAAGAACCTGAGAGGCCATGGACACAGTTTCACATAACCTTTACTCATACCTGGGGTTTTTTTTTTTCATAGTTTGAGTAATATTAAGATGCACATCACATTTGGCTTTTTAAAATTTATTGCCTACAATTATCAGCTAGCAAGAATAAAATTCAGAAGCAGCTGCTACTACTGAACAAGGAAAATAGAAACCTTCTCTTTCTGCATCTTCAAAATCAGCAGCTCTGTGGAGCCTTTGTAAAATTATATTTATTTAAAATTATAATGTTAGGCTACAAAAAGCAGCTTCTTCATTAAAATAAGTACTTACAATTTTCAGGTTTATAATAGCTTTGCAGCCAAAATTATTTTTATTTCATTTTATTTCATTTAAAGCTCTAATTAATTAATAGTATTCACTACCTATTACTGAACAATTAAATCACTAACATCCAAGAAAACTCCTACTCTGGTGCACCTTTTTTGGTCAAAGACTACATAACAGCACCACAAACTGCCTGAAAGGCAAAGTCCTGCCTACTGAGAATTCTTCAGAGTTTTGTTTAATGTCTGCTCACATTCAAAGGAGTGAATTGCCAAGACAATGAACTGCTGAAGAGTGAAAACAAAGAGCAGTCCAATTGGTGCTGTCTGGAAGATATTAGATCTTCAGATTATGGATCTTCAGACCTGTTATTCTGTGATCCAACAGCATGTGGACAAGACTTAAAGAGCTTCTTAACAGCAATGAACTGGTTGGATACAAATGCAAAAATGCATTTCAGACAGGTAAAATCTTATCTGCAGTATTAAAGAGCCTGTGGCCCAGCAACTCATCTCTATACCAACAGTCTGGTCGTAGACAATAATTCTGTTTATTTTTCCTTTCAGCTCTATGGAAAACAGACAAAAATTCTGTTTATTTTTCCTTTCAGCTCTATGGAAAACATCAATTTCTTTGGGAATCCTGTCCTAGACTGATAGGCTATTCCCATTTTTCTGTTTGTATGAAACGACAACCTTGTTCAAAAATTCTTTTGAATTTTAACTTTGGACTAATATTTTTCAATTTGTGGGAGAGATTATCTAAAGTAGAAATGATATAAGGTTATTTAGCATTTAGAAAATTATTTTTAAAAAAGTAGAATGGGAAGGAAAAAAAATGGTGGCAGAACGTGCTTTAATTACTTACAGAGAGAAGCAAGAATTCTTCTCTTTAATCACCCATTTCATTAATATCTGTATAAAACAAATGGAATGCTTTCGTATAGATTATAAAACAGGAGTTTTTGTTATACAACTCAGCACAAGATGATAATTATGCTTAACACTTCCAGCAGAAAAATGAAACAACTTTGAGATTTATGCAGGAAAGTTGTGAGGCCAACCATGGAGCCAAAAGAAATTTTTAATATTCCTACAAACAAACAAAAAAGTTTTCATGGCATCTTCCTATGCCACATGCAGCAGTCAAGTATGGCTTTTAAGCCACAATTAACATAACCAATAAATAGTAAGAACTAATACTTAAAGCTATTGCCTGAGATTAAGAAAACATGAAATTGTTACTAGTGTTTTTTCATATAGAAGAATACAGCTCCATAGTAATGAGACTTTGTGCAGCAGACAGACAAATGACACTCATCATGAGGAAGTTCAAACAATCACTTTTAGTTGCTTACAGTTTATATTGCTTATACATAGGTTGTGTCAATTACTACTACTTAAACATTAATTCCTAGGAAAGCAGGAAAGACACCCTTCATTGAAGTTTTTGGTTAAGTACTATGCTTGCACTGTCACAGTTTTTAAATTAAGTATTTTTACTGCCTTCTACAAAACAAATAAATTCTTGTATTCAGTCAAAACAGTATCTGTAAATTAAGAGTATTTTCCTCATTCAACACAATGTCAATGGGATTTCTACTTGTTTCCTGCTTGAATTTTAAGGACAAGTTTTTCTGATAAATGCACCTTTCTTAGTATTACACCCCAAAAAAGTTAAGGATTTCTGTTTGCCAGACTCTCAGCCAGGTGAGTTACAGCAACTCTATTTGCATACCTAATGCCATGAAAACCCACCCAGCTGAGATGCTCTGATGTGCATATAGTTAATTATATGTTATGCAGTTTAACTTCATACCTAATTATTTCCATTTTCTTTCTTCCTAAATTCAGACACAAACCATACTGCAGCCACCAAAACCAATCACAACAGGCTGCCATAGTGATTTCAAAAGTATACTCTGCCCTGGGAAACTAGGCTAGCAAAGTAAAACTGGTTTATTAACAGTAAGCTAATGCATATCCTTTCATGGAGACACATACCAGGTTAAATTTGTGATACTAGGTCAGCTTGCAGCAATTTCCTGTCTCACATCCCCCCCAGTACAAATAAAAAAGCAAATGTTTAAATCAAAATGACATACGTGGAGAGGCTTGCCACTGTTCAGTGTTTAGGGCCATAAGAACTGTGTCTGCAAGGGAAATAAGATCTCCACTCTGTTCTTCAGAGCTAGTAATGTGTTCAGGACCAACACCCCTTTCCTCACCACACAAAGAGGGCTGAGTTCCCAGCTGTGCACTGGGACAGCTTCAGCAGGACCAGAGAGAGTGGCCACACGCTGACAACCTGTCAGCTCCAGCCCCTCTGGTCAGGAGAGGTGCGACAATTCGAACCCCCTCCAGCAAGGACAGAAACACGCCTTCACAGCCAAGTTCCCTAATGATTTGTTTACCACACAGGTGGGGAGCAGAACAGTATCTTAATACTCAAGTAATGCTGGTTTTTTTTTCCTTCTCCTTTGCAAAAAAAATAATGCAGGTTTTTTTTTGTTGTTTTTTTTTTTTCAGGACAGACTTACAGTTCTAGCTACAGTTCTGGCTTCCCTTCCAAGCGAGTAAAGTATGAGAACATGGGGAGAAGTTTTCTTCCCCTCAACATCCTTGTCATGGACCATTTACTCCTCAAGGAGATGCAGAGCCTGAAACACACCTATGCAATTTCCTCCAGCACTTTAATATCTTTGTTCTCTGAGGCAAGGAAGAGATAGATCTAAATTTTTAAAATTTACTTTAAAAAGAATACAAACACATTCTATTTTCACAGAAATCTTATAGACTAAACACATACGTTGCCTGTGGTTCTCCAATACCTGAATGTACCTGGTGACCAAATCAAGCAATTAATGTATAGACAAGATGCCTCACATGCAAGCACAAGTTGCTTTTTAGAAACTTTCATTCTGCTTGCAACCAGCCTCCTTCAGCTGTGTTTGGCCCCTCATCTACAGTATCTCTGCTACTTTCAACAGCTGTTCTCTCTCTCTCCACTCCAGCAACTCACCCTCCATGACCCATTCCTCTGCAGTTTTTAAAGGGCTGTATCAATTATCTTTGTTCCCTTTCCTGTGGAAACTAAAACTTCTGGAAATTTTATGCCTCTAAACATCAGCAAAAGAAACTGGTTTTATCCAGCGTGCACTTCTTCCTTTGCTCTATATATCAGGAGCCACTGGATTCAGCAAGTTCCACCCCAGTCGCCTCACAAAATCAATATACAGCAAGGGGACATAAAAATAGTTGCAAAGATACTTATAAAACCATAAGAGTTTTCTAACACAATCTTTAGATTGCACACAGACAAATTCCCCAGTGCTATAAAAACACTACTGATCAATTTTAAATCTTTACTTAAATGTATTCAACACCTTAATAATTTCAAGGTTACAATAAAGAGAGGGAGCATACGTGTTGCTCTTTTTACTTTCATTACATAGTTTTAATCTCTGCTTTAACGTATGTTCAGAAAACAAAGGACTCAGCTAAAGCACAAATTTTCTAGAGAACTCTTTTTAGCTTGCTTAACATAGAAGGAATTCACTACAAACTCTCCACAGCATGGAACACGTTCCCACCAGTCCCTCTGTTACAAATTAATGAAAAGCTGACTGCTCCATTCTCTGCCTAAAGGCATCTACCACGCATCATAAACTTCAGTCATGGGCACTGAGGAGGAGATCAGGGTACAACCTTACCCAAACACTCCAAAGTCAGCTCTCCACATTTACTGCAGCAAGACGATACCTGACGCCCTCTACACAATTACTTCTCATGTACTCTCCTCTTTCTCTCATTACCAGATTTCTCCAAAAGCATCACATGTTCAGAAAAAAATTGACAGGCTCTCTGAGCCTCTTTAAAGTACAGTATGCAGGACAAGCTATGTATTTTTAACAGTCAACTCCACTGCTGAAATGTCGAGTGAAGGGAAGAACAAGCATCAAGTACTTGCAAAAGTGTATCAAAAAGACTCAGCAGTGATGTTTCCATTAAAGGCCCTGCTCTAAACAAAACCTATGAAGTATTTTAGCTGTGTACTTTGGAACAACGCCTAGAAACAAGGCTACAAAGACCCCCCCCCCCCCACACACACACCCAAACCACTGCTCTTTGACTGGTATTTATCAACAGCAAAGCAAGTATAAAATTATAATATGAAATTACTTGGCTACACAAAAAATAAGCCAGCCACAACAAAAATGTTGTATATGATAAGCAAATTTTTAAAAGGGCTAAATACTGCTTTAACTTGATTGCTTCTGCTTAGCTGTGAGTAACTTCAGGCTACTAGAGAATGCCATAACTTTGAAACACAAAATTTAAATACTATTCTAAATTCAAGGCTTACAAGCCTTGCCAGTCAGAATTTCCAAAGAAAAGGAACATTTTGCAATTTAAAACTGAGAGGAGCCAATGGATTGTAATACTCTAACTTGAACACAGTGTGAATTGTTAGACAATAGTACAAACTATTTACTAAAAAATGCCCCACATTTTAGCTCATCATTTATGATCATTGGGCTAGGAAAGATTAGCATACCTGCCAAAACTTGTCATTTGCTTTTGACTTCTGTAACTCAAAACAATATTGATAAATGTGCAGAGGAAAGACCCATAAAACATTTTTCCTTGACTTTAAGCTTAGTTTTTCACAACAGGCCATGTATTTGTCCCACCTTTTGCCTGCCAATCTTGCCTATTTTGCAGTCCCGCAGTCTTTCCCCAAGTTCTTAAGGTACACAGCTCCAGGTTTACACATTGTAGGTCATCACAGGGTCTGCACAAACTTGGAACTTCTAGCTTGGAGTTGCAAACTGCACAAATCACAGTATCTTTCATGCAGCCTAGCAAGGACAGATGAGTCACCTCTCCAATTCTTCTCACCACTAAGGCTCCTAACAATATATGAAGAAATCACACAAAACAAAGAGAGCTATTCCATTGAATTTTAGAGTAGAGAAGTGTGAATTATTTTAGTTAAAATTTATAGTGTTTGTCTGTGAATGGAAAACTTGCATCTTGAGACAAACCCTTATACAGCAAAGATTTCCTCAGCTATGGAAAACTAATCAAAGCAAGCAGATCCATGAGCTCTGCCATAATGAAGCTTACTGTTGTCAGATTTGTGCTTCATAGTTGATCAGGCTTTGAGAAGTCTGCCTTTCTGTTGATGGCTGAAATCAGTAAAAAAAATTACATAGAGAAAGAAGTACCTACATATCCCGGAGCAGAAACCCAGGACAATGCCTTGCATCAGGACTGCACAAATTACACTGGTGGGAAGGTCTCTGTGCTATGCATGCTCGTTATCCCCTAATACCACGGAATTATGTGGTTTCCTCCTAAGCCAGAACTGAAAAACTAAAGAGGACTCGGACACTTTGCCACCACATTCCCACACCCTCTCTGCTGAATCTGCTCCCAGCACCCATTGCCTCATGCTCAACATACTCACATCCAGCAGTGCTGCAATGTCCAGCTCTTCCCACACCTCCCTGTTCCATAACCCTCTGCACTACACAGTGCTAATGCAGGAACCAAAGCTGCCACAACAAACTCCCACAGCGCCCTTTCTGCCACTGTATACCAAATGCACTCACTCCTTCTTGCAAAGCTGTAAAGGTGCAGCACTGCTGGACAGAGAGTAACAAGGCATTTGATAAACCACAGGCAGACCCTTATGGTGGCCAACAAGGAAAATAAGAGGCACAAGTAGGTGGCCAGGATACCTGGAGAAAGTTATTTTACAAGCTCAACAGACTGATCACAGTTCAGATACAGTTCTTTATCAGGTAAATTGATGATTTTCTTTGGAATGAAAAGCAAGTGTTTGGGGTTTCTTTAATTCTAGGGTAATTTTATTTCTCTTTAATGAAATTTATGTAACTGAATTTCTATCTCAGCCTTGCCAGCTGTTTGTCAACATGCTTTTCAAACCAAGTAAGATGTTATAATAAGATTGCCTTCATTATTCTCAAATTTTTACATAAAAATAAAGGGAGAAACCATAAAAACACAGCTGTTACAAGTACTTTTGGCACCAAAAAATGCCTGTGGAGATATCAAATAACAGCAGCGACTGTTAGTGACTATGTACAGCACACAAAGGGAGGAACTTCAGTATTATAATACTTGTGGAAATTATTATAATCTTCAGATCTACAATCATGTTTCCTCCTTAATTTATATATGTCATCTAACCCATAATTCATAGAATGTTAGCTAATTACAGAAATCTTCACTCAATTTTACTGATAACAAAAAAAAATTCAGTTCTTTGGCCATCAGGTGGACGGTGGTGCTTTCACAGCGGTGTGATATTGACTCTTTCATCAGAAGACTGTCAAATCTTCCAAGCCCAAAGTGACTGGAAGTCTTCAGCAAAGAAAAAACACTAAGGAGAAGTGTAGAAGAGGTTGGCAGAATGACTGATGCATGGAACAGTCAACAAGGACCCATTTCTCACAACAAAATCGAGTGGGCAGGTTACTACAGTGATAAACCAGTAATAAACTAGAACATGCTATTTCTTAGCAATGTTACACCTGAATTATGGAATCATTGCAGCAAGACATTGAATACGTAAAACACACAGACTAAAAAAAAATAACTAAACTGTTGAATGACAGAACCGCTGCTGGTTATTGAAAATACAAATGCCTGTTTTCAACCTTTAGAGCTAAGGAAGCTCCTAAACCACTAATTAAGGGCCCTAACCATGGGAAAGAATTACTATATACACTTCATGCATTTCTTACATTTTTCTCCCTAAGCATATTTACTGGCTGCCTTTGGAAAGAGTAAGAAACTAAATGGACACTTGGCCTGACTAGAATATGTCTAGTTGTCTGTTCTCATGAAATACAGGAAAATATGCCAAATACCAGATGAAGGCAGACAAACCAACAGGCACAGAATGCATGCAGACATTAGACCCTTAATTCTCTCCCAGTTTACAAAGAGCATTAATCACTATTTCTGTGAACAGCATGACAATGTAAGACACAACAGATTTAGACAGAGTTATGTATAATTACTGTGAGAAATAAAAATTGCAATTAAGAAAAGTTATTTTGCTTGTCTAATATGTGTGATTTTATTCGCTACTGGGAAAAAAGCCATGATCCATAGCCAACATAGCCAACTGAAACAGGAAAACAAATTAGGTACAACCATTTCTAAAAGCCAAGACTGCATTCTACAAAGGGGTTAAATTTTGGTACACTTTTAGAAAGCTTTCTAAATTCAGTGAAAATTAAGTCTGGACAGGTGGACCTTGTACCTGAGGAATGCCCCAGCACAGTACACAGATCCCAGTATTAGAAGAAAGAAGTAATTTAGGCAACTTCTGTTCCCTTTCTTTATGAAGTGTCACTTTTAGTCTGGTTAACAACTAAACTTCCATGAGGACCAATAGTCCCTTCAGATTTATCTGAACATTGGTAAACTGGCCCATAAAGTCTGGTTACACAGCAATGGGGTGGATTTGCATGTGTTTTAGTGGTTTATTTAGTGGTAGGGTTATTTATTATGGGAGGGGTAAAGCAAGAATAATTAAGTACAGAGGAATTTTTCAAAACTTTTTCTGAAAACGAAGCTAAATCTGATGGTTTTTCTATGGGGAAGACAACACGCAATCTAGATTTAATTTTGTCATCACTTGTTTATAATGAAATAGGATTTTTTCTTTTGGACAGAGTTTGCTGCCCAGATTCCATTCACTGCTATGCCCAACAGCCATCAGAAATAACAGTAACACTTCAGCCTGGAAAACGAGTATGACTCAGACACCTACTGCCACTGAGACTGCCTATGTCCTGTTATGTGACATGTGAAAACCTGTCCCTTCTAATAAACAAAAGGAAATGAGTTATTGAGAATATGCAAATGGAAAATCACTTAGCAGACACCAAGTGTTAGGCAGCTGCAACTGAAAATGGTGTATCTAAGACAGTTCTTATTTTTCTATTATCCATCCAAAACTATACTGCTGGGTTTTTTTCTGCCCTCTTCGTAATGGAAGACAATATGCCCTATAGAGATTTTCACTTTTTTTGAGAGGTCTCCCACAGCTCTCATTTTTTTCCTCTGAGACTAAACAGTTGCTCCCTTCAACATCTTCTTGCAGGTGACAGTATTAAAGCACTTTATTACAGCTGCTGCATACAGTACTCTGCCTAAGACCTAAACAGAAAATAACAATTATGTCCCCTTATATGCAGCATTCCTTATTTATGTATCTCAGATGTATAAACAGGTGTATTTGTCCTGCAACTATAAACTCCAGGTTTTCACTGGCTAGACTGCTTTAAGTTTTTATTCCTCTTCCAGCAAGTATGCAAAACACAGCAAGTTGTGCTCCTGCTTTCTGGAATTTCAACTCACTGTGTTTGGACTGTCTTTCCAAATTGTCAAAGCAACTGCTTTTCAGCCATCATTTTCCCCTATGAGATCCATCTAAAGTTTCCTCAGCTGTGCCAGTTGAGGTACAGAACCTTGTATAATGAATCTGAGCCATCTGATAATAGGTTTGCTTTTGTTACTTTTATGTCATGACTCCTTATATGCAACAGGTGGATTCAGAGGGTCTGTTTGATAACCATTTACCATATTCTCTGTGTTCCACTAGCCAAGTACCCAATAAAAATACAGAACAAAACCACAAGAAATACTGGACCCATCTGAAACTCCCTCTCTGTAGTAAGTGAACCATTAACAACACTTAGAGACCTTTTCTCAACTACTTGTATGTTCATTTTACAATGATTTCACGTGGAGTTCCGCACCTTTCTCTATGAATGATGTGCGAGGTAATCAAGAATATCACGCACAGTCACTGTACGAAAAAAGTCAAGATACCTCATCTATCTACCACTCATCTACTATCTGCTAGGTAAGCTACACTACCAAGGAAGGAAATTAAAATTGTCTGAAACAGTTGGCTCTTAATAAATCTATACTTGTTGTTTATCAATTTTATTATTCCAGAGGTGCTTATAAAACACCTGTTTAATGACTTGTTAAAAAATGTGCAGGGATTAAGGTTTCATTGACCAGCCTGTAATTCCTTTCTTCTTTCAGGTTTTATTGACTCACTTACAATTCCCTTCATATTCCCCAGCACCTTTACTATATATATTTTGTTTGTTTGTTTGTTTTTAAAGAAAGAGGTAGAGAGTGTAGGTTCACATTTGCCCCTAGTCCTCTGAATACTCTCCTGTTCTTTCAAAGATTTTCTGAATATTTGGACTAGTACTTGACAAAGAGACAACTTACAATGTTGAGTTTTCAGTTTAGCAATCTTCCAGTTCTTACTGGAGCATGGTAAGATATTAAAATCAGAAAGAAAATCAGAAGAAGTTGATCACACAAGACCTCAAGTAGGAAAGAGGGAAAAAATATAAGAAGTGGACTTCAGTAACAGTGACTCCTGACCATCTAGATTCGGAAAAAAAATAAAATTAAAAAAAACACAAACAAAATAAACTCCAACAACAAACCACTAGTTTGAAGAACTGATAGTCCCTCATACAGTAAATGTTTGTAGTTTGTTGGTTTTTTCTTTCAATTAAGACAGTAAAAAAGTGAAACTAACCTTATTCCTTAGCTCCAAAAGCCTATTGAGGGGCAATAAAACAGGGTTGTTCAACAGAAGTTTAACAAAGCCTCTGTGAAAAACTTACTAAACCCCCTTTGGGCAGGTTTGGCAAGTGGAAAACTACTCAGGTATTGCCTTCAGCTACGCTGCTGGGGAAGTGCAGGAAAACTGGTGTCTCAACCGCTCTGGTCCAGGGTACTCCTTACTGCTATTGTAGGAGGCTATTGCGCTAATGGAAATCCCCTGCTGGCTCTCCATTGCAGTCAGCATTGTCACTTCCCCTCAAGTTTTCCCAAAATATGAGTGCAGCCTGCCAAGACACAGGGAATTCAGCAGGAAGCACAAGAAGGCAATCTTTCTTCCTGTATCTGCCTGGAAGTAAATGGAAATACCAAGTTACCTAGCAAGTAGGCTACACTGTATTCAGCACACAAAAACATGACTCCACTAATACAGAGTTAATTACACACTAATCAATTAAAGTGACCTAACCTAGGCATATCAAAAAGGCGTTTTCTTTCTCTCTCTTCCCCTTTTTTTTAACAGAAGAAAAATTAAAGAGAATTAAATTTTTTAAACAAAAAACAAACCACAAAAAATAGCAAGAGACGCTAATAGAAAAGTAGGTCCCCAGTTAACTCAACACATATAACTTCTAGCATTTATACCCTCTGGCTCCATTCTCCAGCACTGTTTATTGACACTAGATGCTGACTCACATATTGTAGCTTCAAACCTCCTTGTAGCCCAGAAAGTGTAACAGTAGAGTCCCTTCTTTTACCACTGCCTCATTCACCAGCAAAATATATATATTTATTCTTTTTGCTTGATAAGCTTTGGGCCTGTGATACTACTTTTGCAGAGTTTCTGCACAGTTTCAGTTTGCTGTATTCAATGCATACATGGGACCCGAGAAAGTATAAGACCTCACATCTTCTATGTGTTGCCAGTACAGTGAGGTACTTCATCAGAGAACATACCACTAGAACAGTTAAGACTTACCTGAAACACAGAAGAACTGAATACTAACATGCTAGAAAGAAACACAATAACACAGATGGATGACAGAGAACGGGATCAGCTAATTTCTTAACCCTTATTTCTGACAGATGTCCACAGTGTGGACGTTTCATTAATTAAATTTACAGTTTGGTGGGGTTTATTTTTGGGGTGGTTTTTTTTGTTTTTTGTTTTGATTTGGGTTTTTTGTCTTTTTTTTTTGGTTGGTTGGTTGGTTTGTTTTGGGGCTTTTTTGTTTGTTGTTTTTCTGTTGGGTTTTGTGTGTGTGTGTGTTTTTTTGGTTTTTGGGTGGTTTTTTTGGTCAGTAGTAGCTATTACCTTACAATTCAAAAAAGACTTGAACAACCAACTGTCTTAACGTAAGTCATCCAGAAACACAGCTCACAAGGATTCTCAATTCACACTGTCAAACATCAATTTAGGTAAGCAGAAATCCTTCCACTGGGAGGTGGATCAAAATTCTACTGAATAGGATCAAGATCATAGCATTTACACTGTACTTCAATTACACTGCACTGAGTTGAACTAATTGTTTTTGATTTTTTAAAGCTATGTATCAGCAGAAAGAAATAACTTTTCACAGAACATGGTAGTTGATGTAATTGGATTACTACTGAAGGATTGCAGAGTCTGCTACTAGTTTAAGAAAAGGGAAGAGGTACTGACTGGATGACTCTGTGTCACCCTTTGTTCAGAGGCAACACACTTGCACTGATAAACTGCAGTGTGTCCATGGAAGAAATACAATTCACACTGCCTCATCCTGGCCCATCTGGTTCATTCAACTACTCTGTAAGTAACTAAAGCTAACAGAGAATTGAGTTGTAACATACCTGCCTGAAGTACAGCATGAGAGAAGGCATCCCAAACAATAAACTAAACTGTTGTCTTTCTCCTTCTTTAAAATTATTCACTTTGTGTTCACATGACAACAAAACATTCTGGCGAAGAAAAACTACGCCCACAGCCCATTCCATGTTTTCCCCTTCTACTACATATAGTTCTTCATCATGTATTTCTTTGCACAGGACTTAAATAAGCCCTTCATTTATACAGATCCTTCAGTCTAGAGGATGATTTATAGCTGCCAGTTTAAACAGTGGCCCATACTTGGCTATCAGATTGTCTTAGCAGACCTTAACAATTCACAAACTTGCAGAGCAAACATCACAGAAGAAAAAATGCCAGTATTTGCATTAAACAATGGCAAACTGAGGAGTAAGCATCAGCATCTAGTTTTAGATTGTAACAGTGACACAAATTAATTCAGCTGTATTTTTCCAACAGATGTCTCAAAACCAGTGGAAATTCCATCTCCTTTTTTTAACTGGAGAATCACTAATTTCAGGACAAAAACACATTTACCTGAGCTGAATAGAGATCAATGTTTTTAATACAATTTTGTCAGACAAACCATTTTCAGAACCATAAATCATATTTATTACTCAATTAATATACATTTATGCTACGTATTACAACAAACTCATGTAATTGGAAAACTAATTAACATGTTTCTAATGACATGTTAATTCATGTCATTCGAAAACAAAGCATGTATTTCTGAATTGGACACCATGCCCTCCACACATCCCAACCATTTAGCTTCCTTCATCACTCTTCTTTTCAGATTCCATGTGTTTGTACTGGTTGTTTATGTGACTACACTAGAAGCACCATAACTTGTTTTATATGAGGCAAAGTAACATATATGTGTGTATATATATATATATATACACATCAGATATGTTACATCCCTATAAAAAAAAGCAAAACCGAATAGCTTCCATTCAGAAAAAAAACTTATCTGCCTTCAAAAAGAAAAAAGGAATTTACTTTTCATGATTTCACAGTACAGCCTGGCACCATATGTTTCATTTGGATTTTTTTTCTATTTTTGTTTTTCTTCCCTCTTGAAGGACTATAGCAAGCTCTATTGTGCATGGATTCAGAAACTACAAGTCAGCCAAAAGCTGCAGATCTCTCAGGATAGACACGTCCATCTGTCATTTTGCAGCAGGAGAACAATAGCAGCTTCAATATAGACACAACAAGCTCACACAACCCTTAGACAGCCAGACACAAAATCTGCAATAGCTGATAGCTAGCTGTCTTTGAAACTACAGACAGATATTCCTCTGTAACATGAGGATCAATTGCTGCTTTCTTGTTTTTGTATTTTCAAATTCCTCATTTTTTTTCATAGCAACCAAGAAACAGTCAGTTTACTACTTGTAATCTCTACAGAGCTTTGGGAAAATCACACTTCAGAAGCAACAGAACCTAAGACATAGAAGCATATTCTTCAATCTGCAATTTTTGTGCTCTTGGGGCCAATTTTAAAAGGTTATCCACAAAGCTTGACAAAGACTGTGCTTGTATTGTATAATGATGATTTTCTAGAGCTCTGCTTAACAGCCATCAATTATCTTCTCCATGAATCTGTTTAACAGTGTAGTGCATTGCTGCTGGACTGCTGAAAAAAATCCACTTTGATTTTTGAAAATTATTTACTTCCTATCTGTAGATCATGAAAACAGAATTTATAGACAAAAAAAAAAGAATTATTTTTAAAACACTCTAATCTTTGAGCAGCTATGAAGAAAAAATTGACATAGCATTGGTTGCAGTTCAAGTAAGAAGAAGTGTTACAACATTCAACCAACCTACATGTCTAAAAATCATCTCAGTAGGCCCATCTATTAAACTTTTGTTTCAGTAGTATATGGTGGGGGTTTTTCCTGATAAGTCTCACTGGGTTTTGATTATAGCAGATTTGCAACACTGGCTCCTTCACATTTCTCACATTTTCCAGAAGTAAACAAATTAGTCCTTTTAAACAACAGCATCATGCCTGTATCGTACTGTGAAGTCTGCTTTATTGAGAATGAGCTCCTAAAATGCTGGATTTCTAGTAACTGAGTGCACGCTGAAAATATGCACTTTGGTTTACCTTCAGAAACACATGCTGGGGATTTAAAATTAAGCAAACTCAAAATTAAGTAAAGATCCTCAAAACTCTCCTAACTTGACATAATGTGCCAGCTCACCAGTTTTTGTTCAAGAACAGTATTATCTGCATTTCTTCTTTAAGGACCTCACAGACAGAAAAAGATAACAGCCCAGGAAAGGAAAGAAAAATAAAGAAGCTTGAGAAGAAGCAAGAATAAAATACTTAAAAGATGAAGCTACAGAGCATGTATATGCATATGACTGAAAGTAAGTATGCTCTTTACAACATCCTAATTTCAAAATTTCACATCAAAAATTTAGCTGTGTCTCTCAAGTATTTCTGGAAATTTTACAGGCACTGGATGTAAAGTTTCCCTCAGCAAAAACATTATGCTTTTTGAAACTGTAACACAAATTCCTTTTCTTGTAAATTTCCACAAAGATGCACTTCAGTCCCACCCAACTGGCAAAGGCAATTAAGCCTGCATCAAGTCTTAGTCCTTTAAAGTTTGTTGAGTAGAAACAGTGTTTAAAACTTGAATAAAGATCTCTCAAATATCAAGACAGATTATGTAGGCCACAGTAGGTGAAAAAACTGCAAGGAAAACTCTTTAAGAGCTTTGCTTTAGTTTAGTTTTTGGATGGCAGGGGTTGTTTGCTCTCTTATCTGTTCTGAAGCTTGGAATAGCCTGAGGCAATGAGCAGCACAAATTAAGCAGGAGTAAGAGCACAGCTGGAAAAGTCAAAAGGTAACATCACATTGAATTCCTCAACGTTAAGCAATGGAACAACAGTTAAACCTGCCACAAAAGAAAAATCTGAAATGCCTGTTTTTCACTTGTATCCAAATCTGTTAAGATGGTTGGCCTTTTTCCTCGTACATTACCACTTTTTGTAAAGCTGTGCTAAAGTACATAACCCCTGTACTTTCCATTAAGAGGTGGTTTCCTAAGTAACAGATTACTTTAAACATGGATCAGTTAATTTCTCATACTGCAAAACAGACTATGTTCTAAGATATTTAAACTCTAAAATGTCAGTTTCCATTTCTTACCAAGATTAATTAAACTGACTTAATTTGCACGAAGTTAGTCTGTAAAGAAAATAAAGTTTGCGGTAAAGAAAATAAAGTTTGTGGTAAACATTAGAGCTTTCCTTTTTTTCCTAACATCAGGTCCACAGATCCACTACACTGGGATATGAACCTCCAGGAAGCAGACCAGAGTCAGGAAGAGTGCTTCTCCAGGAAGCAGAGCAGAGCATTCCAGCCTGATCATACAGCACACTTGAAATGAGCATCCATCTCTGCACTGCTTTTCTCACTCTACTGTGTTCCCTCAGGTATTTTAGATATATGGGTAACATCTGCAGTAAATACAGACCGAGGCTGTAAAGTAAAAGCACACAATACTTAACTATCACTTCACAGACAGCTAGATCTTTATTTGAGTTGCGTAACTGTTCAGGGTTAAAAAATTCCTAATGAAATACAATGAATGAGGAACAGTTACAAATTACACAAGAGAGTGATAGACATAAGAGTTACAGGAAATGGTTTAATGATAAAGAAAAAATTCCTTTTCCTAGGAAAGTTCTTAAATTCAAACAAAATCTCACACTGGAGATTCAGTAAACCTCATGGTACAGGAAGACATTCTAATATAGTGTTAGGAGAAATTAAGTCACAATCCGTAATTGCAGCGTGGGAATAAAATTTCTACCTTAAGGACCCATTTAATACCAGTATCCTTACAGAGACTACTTCTCCTGCATGTGTTAATATCATCAATATAATGCCATCATACTTTTGCTCTAAACTCTCATTAAAAGCCATTAAGGTTATACTTCACATTTTTAAACATAGTAGTTAGCTGCTGGACTTCACATACACCAGTACAACACCTGTTGACATCTTTTTGGAGCCTAGCTCAGCAATGTACCACATCATCAAAACACTCTTTAAATCCACACAAACGCAGATGGAAGCCTGCTAGTCACCAGGAAACTCCCTGTGCCAAGGTGCATTTGCAAAGCCTCTGAGTTTTGTTAAACAAATCCAAGAGCAAGCAGTTCCAGACAGAAAAGTGTAAAAACAGTGTCAGGGCCACTCTCCCAGTTCTATCTTTTGTTCCATTATGGATCACTGACTATTTTTTTTTTTTTAATGCAGCCTTAAAACACAAAATATAAATGCAAAATTACCCCAACAGTTCCCACTGTCCTCATGTACTGGCTGTCAGAATGGGATTATTACTAGTAGTTTCCAGATGCAAAGAGACTGATCACAAACTCACTGGCAGGACTCTGCTATGTACTTTTTCCCAGCTGCGAGAGCTGCTCTGTCTGCCGGCACTGTCACACAAGCACTGGTCCATCTTCCTTCATGTAAACACAAGAAGTGCACTAACAGTTCACAAGGCAATGGGAAACTGATTCCCGTGAAACAGGGGAATTGCTCTGCAGGTCAAGCACGACTGCAGCTTTCACAGCAAGCACAGATGAACCCACTGGCACAT
Organism: Cinclus cinclus; assembly: GCF_963662255.1. Lineage (NCBI taxonomy): Eukaryota > Metazoa > Chordata > Aves > Passeriformes > Cinclidae > Cinclus > Cinclus cinclus. The sequence continues at coordinate 62,494,182 of NC_085084.1, forward strand.
TCCTGCTATTCCTACGGGCAGGAGCAGTGTGACACCTCAGTGAGCAGCACATAAATGAAGCTTACATGCTCCTTGCCTCAGAAGATCCCTTCAAACAGAAATTACTCTTTACTGCCTACAGATGCAGAAGTGCATGATCCCAACAGAAGAATAGGACCCAGACAGAAGACATCTGGAATACAGCAAGTAACAACCTCAACCAGTCTGTCACTGAAAGACAGCAAGTATTTTGATAGATCTCAGGATGACTAGGCTTTGTTTCTGTGATATTGCTTAAGTCCTCACTGCTGCCAACTGTCTTCCATTTAGGCTTGTCTAGGGCACTGCCTTGTACCCAGAAACATTCATCTTAGCACAGCCACTGCCACATCTGCCAGTCACTCCTTAATCCAGAGTACTACCTGCAAGGGCCACAGCACCACGTCTCCCCTCTTTGCATAAAGCACTACTTCTATTTCCAGGAACAGACCAGTTTATTTTCCTCTTTCCAAAGCTAACATTACTGCTACTGTAATCCTGGAAAAGGAGATACCCAGGGGAGAATCAAACAGCAATAACAGAAGTTGTGAAAACAAAATGGCTTCCTTCCATCTGTGAAACACAACCACTTGGGCGGGGAAAGGCGGAATGCTTTGAACAGGAATCTCTGCAATAAGAGTTTATTTAGATGTGTCAGACAGACAGTGTCCTGCTGTGCTTGCCCCCAATTATCTGGAATTAGAAATAAGATGGGGAGAAGATTGCAAAGCTTTGATCTGAAGTAAAACAACGCCAGCTTCATGGTATCAGTCATGTCACAGCCTTAGAGGCAGCCAAGCCTGAGATCTGCTCCTAAAACTCTCATACATCTTACTCTGTGTGCACTAACCTACTTTGATCCAAAAGATGAGTTGCCCCTTTTGCACACAAAATGAAAGCATCTCATAGGAGTAACCTCATGGCTACATGCCTGCAACCTCATGGCTGCAGCTTCAAGAGCAGCTGAATTAGTTTGAAGTTTTTTGCCAACCAAAAAGGAACATGACAGAGAGTTTCCCTTCCTCCCCTCCCTTCACTCTGCCCCTGTACCTGGACAGACAGTATCATCTTGTTCCCTCCTTTACATCAGTATGACAGACCACCCTAAGCCTGGGTTCTTTTTGTCTTGAGGTAGTCTGGGAGAGAGGAAGAGCAGGGCTGGTCAGGAGCAATGCATGGCTACACCCTCCCTCAAGTTGGGGAATTAAGACACTGGATCAGCCCCACTACTGCCTTCCTTGAACACCACTGGAAAGGTTGCCCATCTGTGAAACTTTAGAACACCTCTAATTTGCGTCATCTATAATATTTTTTTAGTATCATTTGACTGGAATTAGGCCTGCACATTACTTTTTTCTGATTACTCCAGACATCTCTGCTTTCTATTAGGACTGCAGCAGTGCACAAGCACTCAGCTTTGGAAATTGCTCATGTTAAAGCTTCCTACAATCATGGCAGAAGAGAAACAGAAACTCAGACTTAGGAGAGACCTACCTAAAAATGTTACTAGCTTCTGGTTTATTTTAACTGACTGAAGGGCACAATCATTTAACATAAACAAAACCATTTTCTTATGGAGTAACACAAACATGGTGAAGCTTGTAGCTCACATTTATTAAAATAAAACATCAGTTAATTAAGTAACAGGGCTTGCTAGAATGGTGAGACCTAAGTATTTTAACACACGCATATTCACAGCATTTTGTGTAGTAATGTACAAATGTATGCATAATTATCCAACATCAGGGACAAATGCACATTTCACAGTTCAGTTAGAAAATATGACTCTTCCACAGAATAATATATCCAGCACTGACGCCAATCTTCACTTACTTGAGTGAAGTTTAAAGTATAACTGCTAATAATATACTGACCTCCCTTTTTAAGGATACTGTATGTCACAACAAAAACACAAACCTTCATCTTTCACTTCCAACAGGAAAGCATCTGAGATCTCCTAGACCCTACATGTACTTTAAACAGAGGTTCAGAATTAAAAATTTAATTAAAGAACAGGAATTTAAATGACCTAAACTTATCTGTCAGTTGACAAACAGGTTTATGTGTCCATATTTGAACACACACATCTGATCTGAAGTGTGCCAAGAGATACAACGCTTCCTTCCTGTGATTTTAAAATCAAGAGAGGCAGTGTACTTCAAAACACTTGTCCAAGCACCACTGTTTTGAAAATCAGTAAAAGGCTTTCAATGATCAGCTGACCAAGAAAGCAAACAATAAAAGTTATCTGTCATCTGAAGAAATTATATATCATTTAAATACTCCTACTAAAAAGAAAAGGTTAAAATAATGTCAGGATAAACTTCATACCCAAGCTTCACTACTTGCAAGGGTGAATACCTGCTGAAGCTAAATTGTCTCCTAAAAAAAAACCATCAAGAGCTGGACATTACTGAAAAACAACCTTTATCTTTCTAAGTGATAACAGATCAAATTGTGACACAGGAAGAACTTCCTGTTCTAATCCAGATAAAGAAGTCTGTTTTCAGATAAGATTTCATTTGCATCTGTCTTTAGCTGCAAATGAATTGGCAAGCTCATCTCCTAAGATGGTGGAGATGTTGGAAAAAAGCCCAAAACAACCCAATCAACAAAAACCCCCTACCCTTTAATAGAGAATTTTCAAGCTTCCAAGAACAGTACCCAGTTATCACAAATGCAAGCTGGTAATAGAGACAGAATAGTCCTTCTAACAGATGAGCTGAAGACACAATTCCTGCAATTCTAGGAGTGAAAAAAATGTGTGCACAGAAACCACAGGCTTATTAAAGCATTCTGTCCAGCACTGTACATGCCATGAGCAAAGCACTTGCCACAGCTTACCAAAGAACAGGTCAAAGGCTCTTCATTGACCACCTCAAGCTTCCTGAGATCTGCCCACACTGGGTCCTTTAGGAAATTATGTGATGTTTAAGTTCACTTGGTGAGAATGCATTATTATTCACCTTTTATTTGACCAATACCCCAAATAAAAGGGAAAACTGAGCAGGAGAGGAGAGGAGAGGAGAGGAGAGGAGAGGAGAGGAGAGGAGAGGAGAGGAGAGGAGAGGAGAGGAGAGGAGAGGAGAGGAGAGGAGAGGAGAGGAGAGGAGAGGAGAGGAGAGGAGAGGAGAGGAGAGGAGAGGAGAGGAGAGGAGAGGAGAGGAGAGGAGAGGAGAGGAGAGGAGAGGAGAGGAGAGGAGAGGAGAGGAGAGGAGAGGAGAGGAGAGGAGAGGAGAGGAGAGGAGAGGAGAGGAGAGGAGAGGAGAGGAGAGGAGAGGAGAGGAGAGGAGAGGAGAGGAGAGGAGAGGAGAGGAGAGGAGAGGAGAGGAGAGGAGAGGAGAGGAGAGGAGAGGAGAGGAGAGGAGAGGAGAGGAGAGGAGAGGAGAGGAGAGGAGAGGAGAGGAGAGGATCTGAAGCAGTCTAGAAGTTAATCCAAATTTTAAACCAATACACAAATGAACTGGCTTTAATTCAAATGAATGCAATTCCAAAACATGTATTTGTGAGTCTGTGCATCTGCCATCTGTATCTCTAGTAAGAAAAGCTCCACAGATGTTTAGTTACCTTCACTGGTAACTCAGTTACCATAACACTCTAAAAAGAGTATTTTCAATGCTTTGTAAAGAAAAAAAAACAAACAAAAAACCAAAAGCCCCACAACACTTCTCTGACAACAACATTAAATAAAATTAGATCCCACTGTAATTCAGAAATAATTCTGTTAAACCCAAGAGTTCAGTCAATAAACATTAACCCCTTACATTAAATGTATCTTATAAATGATTAAGCTTTAACAATCCCACCCCACTCTGGTAGGTCAGATAAAATCTGCTACTTCTTAATTGGCAAAATATTTAACCAGGCTGAATAATCACCAAAGAGAAATTAACTCCTTGATTCCATGTGTTTAAAGATTAACATTTACAGTGTACAGAAAGTATAAGTCAGTTACTTAAAAAAACACTATTTGCAGCTCATTTCCTTTGATCTGAAAATACATACAATAGCTACTAGCCAACAACAACTCTACACAGGAGTAACTTTTTTAAGATTTATATTAATTATAACTAGGAACCTGGTGGTCTGAATTCTATTTCTGATTCTTTATGATCCAAGAAACTAATTTAAACTAATTTTCTCAATTAAAGTCTTTACAATTATACCTAACAAAAAAAAAAGCCTCAGAAAAAAAATCTCAGAAAAAAATCTCAGAAAAAAATGCTCAAACATGTGAACTCCACTGCTGAACAAATCTCATTTTCTCAACATGCAAAAAGCAGAGGCTTTTCTTGTATTTCTCAAGAGAGGAATACCAATTCTAAAAGCAAAACTTAAAATTACTTAAAATCTCTTTGGAAAAACTAACATATATGAACACAGATCTAAGTAAAGATTTCTAAGCAAGCACCAAAAGCAAAAGATATGCTAGAGAAATTTTAGAGCTGAATTTTACCTTTAATCCCAGCATGTTAAAAAAAATATATATTTTTCCCTTTGATCTATAATAAAAAGCAGTCAGGTATAGCAAGCATCTTCCATTGATTTTTACAGGAGCCACTGGTTTTCAGCTCCTTGAACAGGGATAATGAAGTCTTGAATATGAAGAATGCATAACAGTGATATCCAAGGGATGCATCACATGACACACTTCCAAAATATTCTAGCAAGTAACACTTAATTCCCTTCCTTCTGTTAATACTGTGAGTGAAGATTCTAACATAGCTGATGATTCCATGCACAAAGTTAGCATTAAATGGCTCATGCTGTAGAACTGGGAGGAAGCTGGTTTCTGAAACGCACATCTAATGAGACAATGGTGCAACTGCCCACCTGCCTGCCTGCCCCAGGACACTGACAGCTCAGCAGTCAGCACTTTGTTGGACGGGAGACTTTCTTTAACTGGTGCCAAAACATGGGCACTTCTAACTTGCATTTTTTTTTCTCTATCATAACCTAGCATCAGTCTTCATCACCAGTTGCAGGTAAAAAAATTATGTTCTGATTAAACATGAGCTGGCTGTCATGCCTCACATTCCCCAGACTCTCTGAAGTTTCATATGCTATTCATATATTGAAGAAGTTACCTAAAACCGGTCATGCTTCTAAGCATAGGGATCAGAAGTGGTAATTCCCAACTCCTAACTGCAGGCACCAGCTAGATGCCTCAGAACATCAGGTTCTTTCAAGCATTTTCTCTGTACTCCTGGCTCTCTTATTCTCAAGCGAGTCAGCTTCTGTAACATGAGAAAATATCCCAACTCCTCTCCTTCCAGTAATTCTGTGTCCTGGTGGAGAGGACACTTGGAGGTGGTGACAACAGGTGGATTACCCAAGCCTGCAGAGACATGAGAACACAGGTCATCTATTTTCAGTGGAAGAACCCCAACTGACAGGCCAAGGGTGGCTACGGGACTACCTCTTAAACCACCACACTGTGGGAATACAGGGCAGGCACAGTTCTTTAGGTAAAACATATTCTCGGGAGAGGATCCTGTGTTGGTAGAGATGCCCAGCACCCACCTGCCAGGTGGCAGCACCACACCAAAAGTAGGCAGGAGATGAGGAGCAACACTGTCCAGGGGCTAATCCTGCAAGACTCACAACTCCCTTGAAGATCTCTGTCTCTTTCTACTGACTCTACAAACATTGCAGGGTCTTAGATCAGGTAACATGAATCAGGTGGTAAATTTTTCAGCACTACATGGGATTCAAATAGGGAGTTGCTTTGAAGATGCACCCAGCACTTTTATGACCGAATACAATTGTATATCAATTTCTGGCAGAATTTTAACGCATGCTCTTCTGAAAGTAAATTAATGGAAGAAAAATGAGTCAAGGGAAAGATTCAGTTTCCTTTTACATGCATGACTCATTTTAATTATCATCCTGCAGGCAGATCAGTTAATTGCTAGAAAGAACTGATTATTTACCTCTTTTCTCATTAGGCAAGAGCCATTACACACTCAGACTGAAAAATCACAACACGAACTAAAACCAGACCTTGCTTTATAATTCCATTATTTTTACTTCCTTTTGTATTTTTACCCTATTTGTAAACTGTGTATTTTTGGAAAATAATGGCGAGTCTACAGTGCTAAGGTATGTCTTTAATTTTTTTAAAACCTGAACTTGGTTACATCAGCTAATAAAGCATTATAGTATCTATTTTTTAAAGTATCCAGATGCATCTCTAGGAGGTTATGTTTTAATCAGTGATTAGGAACACTATTTCACAGCATAACTCAGAACACAAGATTTTCTTCAAAGCACTTAACAGATCAAGGTTTGTTTTTATTTTTCTATACCATAAGGGATCTCAAAGTAAACTAATTTTTTAGGGAGGCGGAAAAAGGACAGAATTTTTAGCTGCTATTTTAGGTTGGGTGATACAGTTCAGGGTATTTTTGTGGAACAGCAGAATAAAATTGAGTCCTGGTGACATGGCAAGTGCTCAGCTAATGAAATAATGCCAAAACTAGCACCTATAATCAACATACAATGGAATGGTAATGATGAAAACTCAAAAAAGTTGTCTTTCATTCTGTCTGAAAGAGTTGTGTATTGTGGGTGGGAAGGTATCTTTATTTCTCTAAAGAAATTAGATACATATGTTAGTATTTCAACCTGGAAACAAGACATGGCAGGCATAAATACTGCAGTCCCCTAGCTGCCATGATTTATTATTGAAGAGTACTATGTCTAGAGAAATTACTTGGATTTATGAACATTCTCACTTCCACTGAGAATCTTCAAGATTGCATTATTTCAAGAACATATTCTCTCTAACAGGAGATGCCTCCAAACAAGCATTCAAACTTGTGAGTGGGCAGAAACCCTAGGCCACTGGTTGCCAGTAAGGTAAGAACTGGCAGGGTCCATCTGGCCAGAATGCCAACCATTTGGCTGCATTCAGAGCAGTGTGGGCAGCAGGGCAGGGAGGGGATTCTGCCCCTCTGCTCTGCTCTGGTGAAACCCCACCTGCAGGGGTCTGCACCCAGCTCTGGGGTCCCAGCACAGGAAGGACATGATGGAACTAACAGTAGAGCAATTCCAGAGGAGGCCACAAACATGATGAGGGGTTGGAGCAACTCTCCTGAGAGGACAGGTGAGAGATCCTGAGAGAAACAGTTTTTGAGCCAAGAGATGAGAAGGCTCCAGGGTGCTCCACTTTATAGCACCTTCCACTATTTAAAGGGGGCCTACCAGAAAGCTAGGGAGGGATTTTACAATGGCATGTGGTGACAGGACAAGGGCTTTAAACTTAAAAAAGGGCAAATTCAGGTTAGATATAAAGGTTTTTACAGTGCGGGTGGTGGAACATCGGAGCAGGCTGCCCAGAGAAATGATGGGTTGCCCACTCCTGGAAGCATTTAATATCATAGTTGAAGACGTCCCCTCCCATTGTAGGGGGGCTGGACTAGATGACCTTTAAAAGTAACTTCCAACTCAAAGCATTCTATGATTCTATTAAACAGATTCACACCTCATCAAACTAGAAAGGCAGAACTCCTATGTAACTCAAGCCACATGACATCCCTGAAATAATTCAGCATTTAACTACTTTTAATTTTTACTGGGGGGAGAAAGACAGGGAAGGAGGTAACTGTAATCTTGATTCTAGCATTGACTTTAACTTTCTTACTGACACCCCATCTCAGTCCACTGTAGATTTTTATGGCTCTTCTCTACTAACAGTGAACATAATCTTTGATACACAGGCAATAGCAGGTTATTCCAGTAGCAATTGTACATGTGCTAAATACATGCTATAAACTCTACTTCTAGGCAGAGCACCTCATTTTTATCCTCTAGATTTGTGACAGGTCCTTCCTCTTATCCTTAGGTCTTTTCCTCTATGTTGACAACTTATGTTGAGCTGATTATCTGCTGTGACCCTCTTTTCAGAATTGCCACACTTCCACATCCAATGCCCATGGAGTTATTCGTATTTCTCATCAGGATGACTATGACTTCAGAATTTTCAACCTGTCCACCATAGCTTTCTGTTATTTGTCATCCCACTACCTGCCGTATGTTAGTGGCACAGAAAACATTGACTTTTTCCATTACTGGTGATTTTTGAATGCTCTTTTTATGCTGCAAGTTAAACAAGAATTAATCCAGAAATATGTAATTCTCCATTGCCCTTAAAGTCAGGCTGCCTGACTACAGAGGTCCTTTAGGGCATTGCAAGCTCTGGTTTTGTGGCTCTGCAGAGGCTTGCATGGGTAATGTGAGTTTTGTTGCCAATAAAATCATCAGTGAAGAGACAGCAGCTTATCTGAAAATCCAGCTAAACACGAACAACTTCATACTTACAGTTACACCTGTCAGTTACCCAGGTCAGAGCTGATACTTTGATTTTGCTTTGGTTAACTTTGTGAACAGAAATGGTTGTTGAAAGTTTAAGTACTTCACCTAAGCCTATCACACATCTTTATGCATCACTTCACATAAAAAAAATCTAGAAATTTTCATCAGATGAATTTTCCAAAAGCCTGTAACAGCATTCATTTAATACACTTATTCTACTGCCTATTAATCTCACCCAAGACAGCCCAACATCATATACAAAGCCTGCCTTTTCCAGCATTTCTATCCAGTCCACCCAGCACCATTTCCCTGGAAGAATAAGAGCATGGTTTTCAATGCAGTAACCACTGCTTGAGGCATGAAATATTGCTGTCTACCATAACTTGATGCAGAAGGTCAGGGGTGAAACTACTGATGATGGGACCTAGTGACCATTCCTAGTGTATCGCTGTCTGCTAACATCAATCTGCTCTTACCTTCTCAGGCAGCATGGGCTGTTTCTGGGCTGACAGCACAGTCCACTCACACACTGGTACATTCAGCTGTCTCCCTAACTTCTCCTCCCCAGCAGTCCATAACAAAACACAGATGCAGCTCGTACGTCCATTATACAACATTAAGTCATCACATGTAATCTAATAAACTAGAGACAGAACACTTATGTCATATTCTAGTCTCTGAAACTTCTCCATAAGACAAAAAATAAATTGGTGGGAAAGGTGGAGAGGGTGGGGATGTAAATAGCATTAACAGAACAGAGAACTTAACTGCTCATCTTTCCAAAATTTTCTGAATGTACTTTCTTTGGCCTTGGTGATTGTAATGGATTCTGTTTATGGCTGTAGTTATGGGACTGGGGCATTTTGTTAGGGATTTGTGATAAGAGCTACAGTGTCTCTTTCAAATACGGAACAACACTAATTATAAGTATCTTGCTGTTTTTTCTCTCTCACAGTTAGGCCATTCATATTAATCCACAAACTGTAGTGCGCAGTTCAATTTGCTTCTAACCAAAAAAGCTCAACAGCCCTGAGAACAGTGATCAGGACAATCAAACTCAAGGGGCAGAGTTTTGACTTCTAAAGATTTGTAGGTGATTCCTCAGTATCCAAAGACTGAAGTCACCTGTGACGTGAAATAGGACAGAACTAACTTCTGAGAACAAACAAACACACCACCAAAACAAGCCCCCAAAACAAAACAATAAAAAACCTCCCACAAAAACACAACCAACCAAACAAACAGACAAAAAACCCCACCCAAACAAGAACAGATCTCTTAAGTAAATCTCTCTCTCCTTTCACTATTATCTACACCCATTTCTTTCACAAATGCTTAACATAAGCTTTATTACTTGACTAAAAGAATAATAAATACAGGCTCTGAAGAACTGGCAGGAGTAGGACATTAAAAAAATTCAAGATACTAAAGTGAACATGCACTTTTTTGAAGCAATTATCTTCATTTCAGCTGAAACAGAACAGATGCTCAGTTTTAAAGGCATAATTTCAATACAAAAATACTTGAAATTTTATCAAGAAACTGATACCACTGAATTTTCTGCTATTCTGCTCCTATCAAAACAAAGTCCAATTTAAAATCTAATTTTCCATCATCTGTTATAAGAGGAAAGCAAAGACACTACTGCAGTCAGTTTCAGAATAAAACAGTTCACAAAACATGCTTTAAATTTTCCCCTTAAAAGAAATCCCTACCTATAAATGAAACACCAACTGATACGGTACATGTTTTCCTAATTGCAAAACAATGTCCCTCAGTTATGTTTCACAACACTAAGGTTTCTTAGAAGCACTTTGTCTCAATAGGAACCATGCAGAATATGGACAAGTTGAGGAATTGGTTGTTCCTTTAAAAGTCAACCCATTCAAATAATTCATGCAATTAAAAGCATAATAGTCCAACAGTGCAATGAATAAAGTAACTGTAAAGAGGGATGAGCTAACTCTGCTTTTACTAACTTTTGTGTTCATTTTTTGTGCCACATTTATATTTCTAAAGTATCAACTGTAAATGCACAAACTATAAATGAAAGCAGACAATCACAGAAAGCCTCCTCACTTATGAAGTAAGGGGATGCCTCATAACTTCAGAATTTGTATGTACCAGGGATAATCAATTTAATAAACCATACCTCCCATCAGTATGCCAACTCACCTCCTAAGGGAACATCAGAAGACTGTATGAATACAAATGCAGTAGGTGACTGAGTTATCTGAGAAGTACATTTGTGAGCAATACTCATTAATTCATCAGAAGAGATATACTTATGAGGTTTTGGAAAAGGAATGGAAATACCTCAGCTATTCTCTTTGTTCAAAAAACTTTGCATTAACATTCCCATTTTTTAAAGCAGAGGTCATGCTTATCTTGTTAGATCTAGCTCACTGCCTATTAGTTACATTTAAAATTTCCAGTGAATGAAACCATCTGACATCATCACACATGAAAGTTTCCCACATATGGAGAATGAATGAGGTTAACTATAAACCTACACAGCTAAGTATTGCCATGTAGATTCTGCACATTAAAATCAATACTTGGCAAATATTTCCACTACAACTTGTAACACAAGTTCTAACACAACTTCTACTAAGTTCAAGAACTAGTAAACTTTAGCACTAATGAAGCTAAAGTTCATCTGAAAACAACACAATTCCCACACATGGTTCTCAGAAACTGGAGATAGGGAATAGACAATCTGATCAGTCTAGGTCAATGCAAGACTGCTCACTACAGCACTGCTTTCTGAACAAAGCAAACCATTTAATTTTATTGTATCTGACTAATGCAATTTTTGGTATTTGATGGAAAACAGTTGCAGAGAAAGTTATTTCAATACAAAAAGTAACACTGACACATAGCCCACATTTTCTTCATTTCATTACCACCTTGCTTCTTTGACCTAATTTCACCACTGTCCAAAAAGACCATTAAGTGTAGTTTTGTTTTCTGCATAAATCACCCCACCAACCCTTTGACTCTTTTGACACCTTCTTCTTAATTCCTCTGAGTCCATCAACAACCTTTCATAACAGGTACCTTGAAATGCCTGCAATTCAAACAAATGTAAATGTACCCTGGAACAAAGAAGTGTTTATAAAAGAGGAAAGAAACACTTTTTCTTTCCTCCCTTTGTTGGTCCCAAGAATACTTCTGCATACAACTGGAACTCAGCTTTTTTCATTACTACCTGAAACTCAGATCTTACAGATTTTCCTAGTTCTTTAATAGTTTTTAGGTTTCTCAGATCCATTTTCTTTTTAGTTTAAACTGCAGAGCTGCATAGTATTAAATAACACATTCCAAGATAAAACTCAGTCAGTTTCTTCCTCTTACTTAATTTTGGAGGCTTGATGCTGAATGAGGGATGTTACTATGATGTCTTTATCTGATGATATTTTCTCCACAGATTTGTGCCCTGAAAAATCCTTCATTAGTAGTTCTGCATGCCAGTTATGGTCAAACGCTATTTTTTTTAAAATGTAAAATCAATCAAAATTAAGACTATGGCTTTTCGTGAGTCTCAAAATACATTTCAAAAGTTACCAATATAACAAATGATCACATTATTATAAATACTAAATATCATAAAAACTGAAACATATAACCATTGGCTTTTATAACATTTTCCAGACAGTACACATGTTAAAAAAATTAACTATTCACATATTTAAACAGCTATCTTGTGCTGGAACAAACCAATGTGTAGGTGGTGAATCTTCCAGCTGAGCTGTGCAAAAACATTAGTACACATAAAAATAAGTGAAAAGGAGCCAAAATATCTCCCCTCTACAGGCAGAAACTCATTTAAGCATATGAAAAAACATAGTCATTAGGGAAAACAGTTTATCTTCTGTTTCTGAAAGGATATAATAAATAACAGACATAACTACAGTGTGGGCCATGTTCAGGAAATCTGTGAGGTATCTTGGACCACACACTCCCTCCAGAAAGTCACATGTATTAGTGATGAAGCAACTCACACACCCAGGGAAATGCTCAGATCACTTACATATGGCTGGAAAAGGAGAGAGAGACAGTCACTGAATGGTTACCAGCACCAAGAACTACCACCACTGCCAGACTCAATGCCAGCTATCCCAGTGGCATATGAGGATGCAGGAATAGCCACAGGCCTCTCCACAGGCTTGAACTCCCCAGTAATCCAATGTAAAGAGGAGAAACAAAATTATTTTTAGATCAAGTCTTCTGTTGACTGCTTCATTTACTTTTTTAAACTTCAAGATGCAAAAGCCCTCAGAACCACAAAGGTCTCTGAGCTACTGTCAGCAACCACAGAAGTGGGTATGGATGATATTGTGCCGGTCTACAATGCAAGGAAACCTACATGCAAAGGAAAAGGAAAACCAACTACTTCCTGATCATGTTAAATTACAGAAAAAGCTATATGAAATTTTTCATTCAACAGTTGCTTCTCCTCCAACTGGCTGGCAGGTTAGGTATGTCTGCCCATTCCAGAAAACAAATGTACCCTATCTTCGAAATAAGACAGATTACATAGGAGCGACTCAAAAATATGGCTCTCAACAGATCCTTTATCCAGGGGGATAGACCAATTACTGAATCATTTATTCTGCTGTGAGGGCATGTGAACTTCAAAGAAAAAAGGAAGAAGAAAAAACACAGAAAAAATCAAGCTTCTGCAGCACAGACAGTTTTATGCTGACTATAGCCACATATAGGAGTTTTCTGCTTTAAATCTTTATCTCAGTCAAATGAACACACACACACACAAACAACTAAAACAAATTATGCATGGACAAATTAAGATTCAAAGCTTAAAATCAGTCTCTACTCACTAAGGACAATGCTGAGCAGCAATGTTCATTCCTCTCTTGGTTCATAGAAAAATGTAATTATGTACTACATTATTAAACCATTAATTGCATGCACATGTTAAAACAACAGAAATTCAGAAACATACAATTCAGATTAGTTAAATTCAGAGCTACATGGACATATAACTCATCCAGGATTAAATATTTATTTTAGAGTTATATGGAAAACCAGGACAGTGGTGTACAGCAAAGAGATTTTATCAAGCTGCCACTTGTGAGCAGCAGACAGAAGAGGTAGATGGACCTATTTATTGCTCCTTAAGCAGGACACCAGCTTCACTGCAAGACCAGCATGAAGACTACTTGTATCATCAGGTAATGAAATAAATGCAAATTAAGAGATGCACTCTTTGCTTCTCTCAAGCAAAATCAAGATGATTATCCAAAGAAAACTGAATGCTCCCTGACTTGACCAAAGAAGTTCACAAAGAGGGCCAACTGGTGTGAGAGATCTGCAGATTTTGCCAGGAGGATCCTAGATTTTGGAGTTTGTCTATTGAGCCCTAACATCCAACCTTGCACTGTCACATGGACCTTCTGTCTCTCTTTACGACTACAGTGCTTCATGCACAGAACTCTTCAAGACATCTCTGCATACTAAGCCCTATTAAATGCTTAGTCTGTCCTATTTAGTATAATGCACTTTTTTTTTATTCTTACAAATTACAGTTCCTTTAGAAAAAACAAATGTTTGACCCTACCTGCTTCCTCTTTAAATAAGAAGATACATAGCAATGTTCCAAGCTTCTGAGGCTATGCAGAAAACCACAGGAAACAAAAACAAGCCTCTGCTTTCTAAAAAAGAAACTTCATATTTCTGAGAATTTGACTGAAGAAGGACACATAATGGTCTAAGTCAGTCCACAAAAAGTAAGTAGCAGATAATTTCGTTTCCCCCCAGACTGCAAACCACTTCACCATACACTGGGACTGTAAGTGCTCATTCCTCAATTATCAGACCAACTTCCTCCTATGACTTGTAACATCTGAAGACCTTTGGAGAGAATGGGGAGTATATTATACTTCTGCAAAGATGGCTATACATATACTGCTCTCTTTAGCTGATAAATGATGCCTCAGGCCAGAGAACATACTAGACTGACATACTAGATTTTAATTAACCAGTGCTCCTGAAGAGCATTTCACATTATCAGATACAGAAGAGCACAACAGAATAGTGATAGCACTGATACTGATCAGTTTTTGTTCAGTCCTTCCAGTAAAGGAAGGTACATTGGAAAGACAGATATTTGTTTTCCAAATTATTTGGCTTGTTTGATTCAAATCTGAACTTTTCATCCTTCCTGGAAGAAAAAAATTATACTCAATGAACATCTGAAGTCAATGAACAACCAATTGTGATAGCTACCTAGATACAATGCCATCTGTTTTTTTTTGTTTTTTTTCCAGCATAACTCAACAGCAAAAGGCTAAATGGAGAAAAACCATTACAAAGATTAGTTTTTGCTTGCTCTTTTCAAAGATCACATCTAAAGTATGAGCCTGTCTGATACATTCTCCAAATCTCCGGCAAAGAACCTTGCACTATGCTTCAGCTAAAAGACAGATATCTAAATTGTAGCTTCATGTTACCTGGGACACTTGTAAGTATAATCAGTTAAAGACAGCTGTATCTTCCTCTGTCCATAGAGGAGAGGTGTTTTAGTTCAACAGAAGAGCTGGAAAACTTCACTGCCTAAACAGAATAGTTTCTTTTATCAGTTCCAAAATACCCAGCTGTGATGCTGTTGGCTGTGACTAACTGAATTTGGCACAGCTTTAATAACCCTTCAGAGAAGAAAATTCTATTTGCTATATTAAATACATCATCCGTTCAAATATTTGCAGGTATCAAAATGATAGTATTTGAACAAAAGAATCCTTCCAAGGTTTCCTGCACTCTATTCTTAAAGTAGTCAGAACAACTTTTCTATACTAGCATGAATTAATGTTCACTCGTGTCTGGAGATCAAAGTAGTTACTTTATACAAACATCCCAACAATAACAGAACTGCACTCACAGTTATTTACAACAAACTTCAAAAGTGTCACCTTCAACAGTCTCACCAAACCAAAATGTTGCCTTTCTGCTTGACCCTCCAAAGCCACACACTTCAAGAAAAGTCCAGTCTTGTATGTGAAGCAATGTGTATGGAGTTAAAGTATGATCAATTTACCTCAACAGCAGGTGTAGTTACTGACTACAGAGGCTCAGGAAGGAACTTCTTAATACCTGCACGATCCTTGCCTCTTCAACCCAGACTCCACTGCAGTAGCACAGGATAAATTTGGGAACTCAATCACCAGTAACACACAACAACCTAATATCTGGTATAAAACACCCTCACCCTCACTATGATCTCTCCACAGGCTTTCCACCTCCTGGCAGAATTACTTTTCCTCATGCCCAGGCCACTGAGAGGAGGAACATAAAATTGTTTATTTGATATTACAAGAATAGAAGAAAGATTTATGGGGTAAAACATGAAGCAGCCTATAGACAGAGTCTGGAGGGAAAACACTGTTTATTTAACCCCCATATTCACTTTGGAAAACCCAGCCAAAATGTGTTAAACATGTATGTAAACCTGTATGACAGAATGTATGTCATGTAAACATACACTACAGAAAAGTAAAGAAGGCATGTGCAATACATTAATGTATCTTCATTAATGCCAGATTACCATTTGGTATATTACCATTTTGTATGATCACTACACAATACAAATTTATGCCCAAGCAAGTGCATACACAAGTACATTTCTGTCAAGTTTGCCTGAGTGCAGGATGCTGCATTCAAGATAATTTCCCATCAGCTGAAAAAGTACAAATAATATCTGTTTAGGCATTGTCAGAGTCCCAGAGAGATGAGCAACATCTCACAGAGCAGAAAACCTGCTAGTAAAAGGCTGACATTAAAACTGGGGACGAAAAGTTGTATTTACATGAGACATTTGCATCATGCATTTATGGGTTTTGATCAGCTTACAAGAGCCCTAAAGATGTACCATTGAATCAATAATCTAAATCAGTGTCTGTAATGTAAAGAGCAACACAGCATCCTCCTCCCTCTATACTGCTCTGTCCCCATCAGAGAAGCAAATGTTTTCAGTCTTTAACTCTGCAGGGATCCTCATGTAGGATATGTTCATGTAAGCAGTTAAAATGTATCTACAGTAGAAGAGAGATGGGCAAAAAACCAAAAAACTTTCATATTACATACAATTTCACACACACGTAGGAGAAAATAAATCAGAAAAGCCAAGTTAGGATTATAGACATAGCTGCTTATATTGCTTAAATGAGACAATATGTATTATCTCATCTGGCAGTTTAGCATGACTGAAATGAAACATAATTTGCAGTTGACGCCAACTGGCAGGAGACAAATGTTCATGGTAATCTTTGTGTTTTATTAAGAAAGTTCTTCTGTCTTAAATTACACAGAAAATGGATTGGAGGCTTTTGGTCTAAAAAGTACAAGGACTGCCGATGCTATCCTGAGCTGTTAACTCAGAGAAAAATGTGTCTTGAGTTTTTACAATTTAAAAATACATATCTAAAATTATGCCAGGTCAAATCTTCTACCCAGTACCTTTGTCTCCAAGAGCAGCCAAAAGCAGATGTCTGGGGAAGAGCATGAGAATAGTGTAACTGTTTAGTCATACTTTCCTCAAATACGCTTGTCTCCAATAATTTGCTGCTCAGGGACTTTCAAAGCCAGAGGTTATGCTTATGTATTTAATAATCCCTTACAGACTCTTTTTTTCCATTAATTTTGTCCAGTTTCACTTCAAATTGGCATAAATTTTCAGGATCCACAACATCCTGTGGAGTTACAAACTTAATGTATGTGCATGACAAAATTCCTCTTTTTGCTATTCCAAACCCAACACCTGCTAGTTTAATTTTCATGCTTATTAGTTCTTCTACCAGGAGAGAAATTGAACAGCTTATCCATAAGCCCCTCACCAGGCCATTCATTTTTTTATAAAAGTATCATCACATCCCAGTTGTCTCTTCTCCTCATCAATTTAACGGCTAAAGAGAGTCACGGTGCTGAAAAGAAGACCCTAATTATGTCAGTGAGTATGAAGAGGATCCCATTGTGTTTTATTCTACATCATCAGAGCTGCAAGACAAATATATTCTTAACTGGACAAACAAAATAGATGTGAAGTAAAGAAAGGTAACCCAAAGAAAAGCAACAAAAATAACTGATGTACAAAACCCAGAACCTGTGAGGTGAAAAAAAAGCAGGCTATTATAGTTTAAAAAAACACAATAGACAAAAAATAATTACTTGCTTTGTCCTAGACAGCAGTAGGATGATCAACTGTAGTATTAAATTACTACAGGAAAGGTATGAATTAGGTAACAAAGAAAATTTTCACATGTCATGATAAGGGAGACCACTGAGTTCCTTAGAACAAGTCCCAGATGACAGATACAGATGATCCTAATCTGAGGCAGAAGAATGGAGTAGATGACACCATAAGGTCTCTTCTAGTCCTATCTTTATATGATCTTCTTGGGATGTCAGGCAGAATCCCTTCCTCTCAATGATTTAATAACAACAAAATAAAAAAGGTGGGGTTAAAGGGAGCTACAAGGGTTGATTGCCCTGGAGAAAAATGAGCTACAACATGCTCACAAATAAATTATTTATTGAGACCCTTTCCTTGCCCAACTCCAAGAAGTCTGTAGAAAGAATGAGGGAGCACCAGATAAGAGCTGGAGCCATTTTGCTGAAAATGTGGACTTCTGTTCTTTGACCTTTGCCTGGACAATCTTTAAATGAGTTTGGGAGGTGGAGGCATATTACGCACAGTACAGCGTCCATGAGTCTGCAAGACAGTCCTGATGCACGCTTAAGGATTGTTTATCTACTGTGCAATAACTGCAATGAGCAACAGAAAAATAAGGTAAACTGTTGATATAGGCTGGCCAAGCACCAAAAAATACGAATATTCCTAAAGCTCTGTTTTAGACAGTACTTTCACTCTTTCATGTTAACATGTAACTTTCTTGCAGTAACCAAGCTCAAGAAAGGATGCATATTTCTGTACTGCAAGTTCGGCTGCAAAAAAAGGCAACCTCTAATTCAAACTGTCAGGGCTCTAATGGAATGTGGTCGGGACCACTTAGATGTAAAGATTGGTTGAAGGTAATTGCACTGATTTTATGCAGTCATGATCATGACTAATGACTGAATAAACACATATACACAAGACAAACCTCATCCGCATCTCTCCAAACTTGATACCTCTGCTAAATGATCTAGCATCTCAGCAGTGCAATCAGCTGGGCAGTCCGTGGAATATCTTACATGCCAGCTGTCATGGACTATGTCTATCAGTACCTTTAAAAGCCCTGAATCAAAGAAAAATGATACCTTTGTTAACTCCATGAAGATAAACCATACCAGCGAAAAACTAGCTGGAGAAAAACCAATGCACAGAGACAGAGAGAGAGAGTGAAGAAATATAAGAATTCATGAAACTTTTACTATTATGTCGAATTTGTCCCACCACTTACGTTGAACTTAAAACAATTTTATAAGAACACAGAAACATATCCCCAGATGACTGAATATAAAATTAAAATTTACTATTTCCAATATGCAAAATAAAAGAATACATTGCCAAATTTAATCTAGAACTTACATTTAAAAAATTTTTTTAAACTTTAGATTACTCTGACCTGCCTGTGTAGAATAACACCCAAATTTTATCAGGTGGCTATTCTGAAATAGAGTTACAATTGCCAAAATTGTCATGATAAGCACTTATACTACTGCCTTATTTTCTGAAAAAAGTTCCATAGAAGGCTGCAAGAACTAGATTTGCACAAGGTATTCTCCAATATTTATATTTCAAGAATAATTCACTATGTATTATTCATCAGTGCCAAACAGTTGTGCAGAAAGATGCTGCCATTCTTTGCACACAAAGACCTCTCTTGAGATATTCTGTACAAATATTGCTTTAGTTGTCATGACTGTCACTTGCTCTTCCTCATGGGGATGGGGAAGAAATTCAGAAGAGGGAAAATGATAAAACTCATGACACTTTAATAAGTAAAATAAAACCATGCACGTAAGCAAAGCAAAACAGGGAATTCAAACAATGCTTCACATGTGCAGGCCAGTGTTCATCCATCACCATTAGAGCAGGGCTCCATCGCAGGTAACAGTGACTTGGGAAGACAAACGCCTTCACTGCAATCCTCTTCTTCTTCTTCCCCCAGTTTTATTGCTGAGTACAATGCTACTTGGTGTGAAACATCCCTAGGGTCAGTTGTGGTCAGCAATCCTGGCTGTGTCTCCTTCCAACTTCTCCTTTACCCCAGTCTACTTGCTATCAGAGTATAAGAAGCTAAGAAGTCCTTGACTTGGAGTGACTACAGCTAGGCAACAACAGAAACATCACTGTGGTATCAACATTAGACTCATACTAAACCCAAACATAGGACTATATCAGCTGCTATGAAGGAAAATAACTCAGCTGAAACCAGAATATCAGCAAACTCCTAGTACCTGACAAAATATGTACTCTTATCTGCAGCATCCTCTCTTCTACAGGTACTCTAACTGCAGGAAGAGCAACTGTATTTACAATACTGCATATATGTATATATATGTATATATATGTATATTTATTAAACAATAAATAAAAAAACCCACCCTTTATATAAAAGTATATTTGGCACAGCCTTCCCTCCACACACTTACTATCTGCAGATCATGTATCGAAGTAATACACACAAGCTAAGAGACAAAACAAGAGTACATAACCATTAAAGACAAATGTATCTATCAACATATAATTCTGGTGTATTATTGTCACCACCACACACTTTAATGATGAGGTCAGGTTTAAACAAACGGAAGTTCAATAAAAAGTCTGAAAAACCTGTTTACAATGATTCCAGACACAAGTCTTGCAAGCTGCAATTCACTGACCTATGTAAACTGATTTGGCTTTCAGATAATCTCCTAGTGAATACTATTGAAAAATGTGTAAACACAGATGGCACCAACTGGCACCTATCTACAATCTCAGCAGAAGATCAAATAAATACAGAGACTGAATTTATCCTCCCACATCACAGGTGATTCATTCCAAACAGGTTTAAGCAATTATCACTGAAAGCAGAACCAAGAAAGTTCTGTCACAGCTAGTCAAAGTCTCAACCACCCTGAGAAATCATACTGCACAAACAAAGATTTAAAATCTGTATGGTTTTTAATAAAGTAAGGCAACATTCAGTTCAGACCAGGCTCTGGTTATAATTACTACAGTTACCATATTGACCATTTCTACTAGCAGTAAACTCATAGGATTTTCTCCTAAAGCACGCTTACAGAAAAACCTGCTTTGGATCAGAAGGAATGAAAAGGCTGACAAAGTACAGTCAAACTTTAAGATAAGTATCAGTTGTACCATTAAAGCATAGTGTATTCTTTTATCTATAAAATTTACTGTGATTAATCTGGAATGGAATAACAGCATTAATACTTATTGCTGAATTTCAGAAATTATGTACAACAAGGCATACAATGGATACAATGTCAGGTGTCAGGAAGCATGAAGATCACTTAGTCAACTCTAAAGCTACTACCGTGTGTGTAATTAAAAGCCAAGCCACACATACTCATCAGTAAGATGTAAGATACCACACAGAACACATCAGTCCAAAAATAACTTCACCACCTTTATCATCAGTATTAAGACAAAGAAATCTGAAACAGCACAGTGACACCACTGATAAAGGAGACTGTTCAGCTGCTTCAGCAATATTGCTTCATTGATTGTTTCTCAGCACGAGAAGCTGTTAAAGGTGAAAAAAATCAGCTAAAATTAGCCTTCCTTGTGTGTCTGGGTTCATTTATTAAAGTACTCTAATTGGCTGCAACACAAAATTATGCTTTCTCCAAGACATTTTTTGCTCTTTTTATAGTATTTCATTCTCATGGTTTAGCATTTAGTTTCTGTGCTTTCACCATGCATTTCAATGAAACCCTTAAAGAAACCCCAACAAACAACCTCTAAACCAAAATACATAAGAAATATTTTAGGGAACAAATTGCTGCAGCATTCCTCTCATGCATCAATGTCTTAAATATTCTGGATTCTCCTTTCAAGACCCCACATCTAACTTAACTGTAGAGCTCCAAGCTGAAAAATACAGTATGATCATGAGAACCAAAAGACAATGAGAACTGTAGAACTAAATCTTTAGCAACAGACCATGCTTTTTTTGGTTTTTTGTCTGATTTTTTAAATTACATTAGTGAATCATAAACTGGAAGCTATTGACTATGTGTACAGCATAACTGTCTCTAAATATCTTTTGCTGTGATTTATTTATACGCAGTCATGGATACTGTAACTGTCCAACTGCTATATATATTGCCAAAATTCAGAATTTCAGATAGGTTCCTGATCCACTCACGCAGATCAGGTACATTTGCAGCCAGCTGTTAGCCACTGCAGCAAATTTATTATTTAATTACTTTTGCACTGTGCATTTAGTTTTCTTTGGAACTACCTTTCACAAAAAAGCCCTTTACGAAAATACTTCTAGGAAAATTGATTACTCTTTGATTAACTGATGTTGAACTACTTATCCATGGTTAATGTCTCACCTGCTAGAGTTTTAAGGAGAAACAAAGTCAAATTAAAAAGAAGTTAAGACCTCAGATCTGCATTTTTTTCCAAAATTCATCACCTTCTGTCAGCAGTATAAAACGAAAATATCACTTTATTTTACAAGACAGTAAAATAGTACTTGTTTAGACAGCTTTCACAGTATCTGGCCACATCTCCTGAGCAATTTTAAAAGGCAATGGATTAAAATACCATTTTTTTAAATCTGGGCTTTACAAACACCTTACATTCTGCTTTATTCCAATTCATCCATATTAGGACAGTGATTCTGGAAGAATGCATCCTGTTAGTTCCACTTTTCCAGGGCAGATTTTAGGCACCACAACTCAGGAGAATCCTGTCAATTTTCAAAAAAGCTGGAAAGCCGAAAGAGAGAAATAATCTAAGCAAAAGTCTTGGGTATTATTTTAACAGACTGGTCAACTGTAATCACATCAGCATATGGTCCTTGTACCAAAAAAGGGCTCTGAGAAATAGTGACACCTTTCAGCCTCTTGCCATCTTTACCCCTATTCCCAAAGGTGTTCAAAATGCCCCCAAATGAGTTCAAAATGCCAATCACCCCAAAATTATTTATCCTGTAGGCAGAAAGCAGAGAAATGGGAACCCCTGAGAGGGAAGGGAGGCACTGAAAACACAGAGGAAAGCAGAACAAAGGAAGACACAGAAAGCCCTTGTTCACAGGGAAGGAATGGGGACATCAAACAGTTTCTCTTATTGCCACCAGCAGTTAGAAGCTGAGCACTGCTCTCCTCCCCACAGGCTGGATGTTGTGAAGGGTCAGCCAGCAAGAGGAGCTGCGTGTGCTTGTGCCTGGGCATGAACACACGTGTGTGCGTGGGAGGTGAGGACAGCTAGGGACAGCAGAGCAGCCATCCTCACCCTCCCACTTGAAGCTTTTACAGCTCTGAGGCCAACAGCAGCTTTACCAGGTGCTATTCCTACTTGGAGAGACTCTTTCCTTTTCATCTCGTGAAAAGCTGGGTTTAAGATGCTGAGGATGAAATTCCTAGAAATGGGATTTTTTGGCTATAGTGGATAACCGGAATCTTACATTAGCTAGGAATTGCCATCCTGTGTTCAGCACATCCCCTTGTTGCAACCACCCACTTCTCTTTTACTGGGGAGCCCTCCTATGGGTAGTCAATGTCTAACAGAGTAGAACCTTCTGGAAACAGAAATTTTGATGAATAATAATTCTGTTCTCCAAAACACTCAGAAAAATAATGAATCCTCCTTTTCATGTAATTATTGAAACGGCAATGTGTACAATGTATGCAAAATAAAACACCACATTTCTTGCCTGGTTGCCAACTATAAAGTCACCTGCAGCTCAGCCAGGTTCTGCTGATGCAATAACACGTAGCAGTTAGTAAGTCATTGTCCTGCTATATTACAGAACACCACAAGTAATCTTCACAGCTACAAGCTGGAACACGAAAAAGGATCATGGCAATTATTGGCTTCCTTTCAGTCTTTGCCAGCAGTACAATAAAGAGTGTCTTAGATGATGTGGAAGAACCCTGCTTTGATTAAATAAGTAACAAAAGTAATTTTAACATTCTTACACAGAAATACTGCATCTATTCACAGAGATTTACAGTTGTAAAAGAAAATGACACCCACTACTACTTGCCTGACATGCGGGCACATCATCACACAAACATTTCCCAGAATGTTTAATAAAAACAGACGATTAACTAAAAAAAAGATAAAGTGGGCAATTTCCTACATACTGATTAAACCCACTCCATGACTCAGAAGGAGAAATACTGTGAATAAAGTGATGTGCTTAAAGATGGAGTGGCTGCAACTAGCATGGAGCGAAAACTGAGCAATGGTCCCATGAAACTCTGCCTGAGATAAAACCCTCTCCTTAATAACTGCCTTAACAGTCTGACCTAATAATGCACAAACATGGATAAAATACTCAAGAAGGTCCCAGAGATTAATTTGGATTATATTTTTGAAGTATGTTTTAATCAGAAAAATAAAATGGAATGTCACTGGCATTTCCCAATTACCCACTCTTTGTGCACAGCATAAATTTAGGTCTCCACGAATTACTGTAAGGACCATAAGGTTTCTGTGATCAAAGTACACCCATGAAAACAACAGGGACCGCTGGAGGTATGAGCTTGAGCAGTCAGAACCTACTGCAGGATTGGGATCAAGCAGACATCTTCATTAAGGGATCAGTAATGATGCCTAAAAATGCTTCCCTAAGAAAGTCAAACCTTGTTATAATTTTCTTCTGGATTAGGTCAGCCGGAGCTTGGTAACTGTGCTCATTTATTCACACTAACACATTTCTCATTAGGATGCACACACTCGCAGTGTCTCATCTGCTTAGTTCTGTCTTGGTGTAAACTTACTCTGATGGTGCAACGCTGCTGCTCTGCCACCAGGTACTGGGAGCGGTGCACTTGTCTGGACACGGCACTGCCAGCCCGTGCTGTTTTACTTGATGTTGCTCCAGCGCACCCTCAACTTCTGAATTATGGCATCCAACCTCACCGGTCTGTTACTGAGTGCCTTTGGAGTGACACCTTAACTACCCAAAAACGCGCACCGGTAACCTGTGTCACCTGAAGGACCGTAAAACCCAAAATTCAAACACAAACACACACACAGACACAGACACACACACACCCCTCCCTCCAAAACCGGTCCCAGAAACACGATGGGTATGAAGAACTCATCAGCGATGTGAAGGCACCCAGGTGAGCTCTGAACCCTCGCTCCCCGAGGCAGCTCGCGGAGAGTCGAGAAGCTCCCGTGCCCGCCCCGGGGAGAGGCTGCAGGTGCCCGGCCGGGGCAGCC
The DNA here is from genome assembly GCF_963662255.1 of Cinclus cinclus. Lineage (NCBI taxonomy): Eukaryota > Metazoa > Chordata > Aves > Passeriformes > Cinclidae > Cinclus > Cinclus cinclus. The sequence continues at coordinate 62,518,891 of NC_085084.1, forward strand.
CGGCTCTTGCCACCCCCGCTGCCCGTCCCGCTCGAAGCCGACGGGGGCCCACGACGGGCGGTGCCCCCCGGCCCGGCCCCGCCCCGCTCCTTACGGCACAGAGAACGCGGCCGCCACGCCGCCCTGCGGTGCCGGACGTGTGCGCGGTGCGCGGCCAGGGCACCGCGGAACTCCGCCCGCTGCACGGAGAGAGCCGCGTCCCGGCGGGAGACGCTGCTCGGCGGGACCGCCGAGCGGGAGAGGAGGGAGCGAGGGAAGGAGCCAGCCTAGCGGTCGCGGGCGCCTCGCCGGGTCGCGCCCAGGGAAGGCGTCCGGGTGCCCTCCCGCTCCGCCGCTGCCCCGGCGGTGGCCGGGCGGCTCTCGTCCGGCCCCGTCCCTGCCGCCACCTCCTCGCAGTGCCTCGTCCCGCCGCGGTTGTTCCCCGGCCTGTCCTTAAGGCTACAGCCCTGGCCCGGGAGGAGCAACAGCCCGGCCGCCGCTCGGGCAATGAATGGAAGCGCAGCCAGCAGTCTCCGTCCTCCCTCCCGTCCTCCCAGTCCCGCACCACTTCACCTCTGCCGGGCAGAGGCGCCTCCTCTGCGCTGGGGCTCCGCTCTCGTCGCCGCCGCCTCCGGCCCGCGCCCCGCCGGGCTCACCCTCCTCCGCTCCCGCCGCGACCATGCACCGAGGGAGGACGAATGGGATCCCGGCGAGGGCCGACCCGGCCGCCCCCAGCCGGAGGGAGGGAGCCGCGGCGAGGGGCGGGGAGGGACGGGACGCGGGCGCCCTGCCCTGCCCAGGACCGGCCCCCTCACACTGACGTCCCGCGCTCCCACACCGCCGGCCGCGAGGAAGCACCCGGAGCGAGGCCGGGCGGGAGCCGGGCCGGGGCGTGAGGGCACCGCGGCCATGGGCGGGCTGGCGGGCCCCGGTTGCTATCACAGCCGGGGAGAGAGGCTCTGGAAATTGCCCGAATAACCGCTTACCCCGCCATCCTGGCGTTTGGACAACTAAGGGCTCTCCATCTGCCCCGTAATGTCAGTCCCAGTATTGGCTATTGCACTTCGCATCACAGTGCCCCACCGGACCTAGCCATCGTGGATGCACTGAATGGAAAGCAGGAATGGTAAACAGCAGCTCCTCCTGTCTCCAGAAACTCCTCTTAGTGTAGACCTTCAGATATACAATTTACATTGCAAAAGAATGCCTAAAAAATCTACAATCCTTCTGTTTTAAAACTCTTTCCCCTCAGAACAAGTAATTTCCCACCGATAACCCTTTAAAATCTTATTTAACACTCTTCCAGTTTCGAAGCAACACTCTGATGACCCAGGCTTTTCCAGAACTTCGTAATTTTTAAAGTATCTTGAGATGTCTCATGCCAAGCACATATGTGTCTTCAAGAAAATGCTCTCATTTTAAACCATCTGCAGGGAAAATAAAGGTTTAGGGTTGGACATGTCTCTGCATGCCTCTGCTATCCCCCACTGTTGCACCCTTGTGTAATAGGCTGCTCGTTTTAAGTGGATGACAGGTGTCTAACTTCATACAGCTCATCTCAGTGTCAACTCTACTTGCTAGATTAGAACTGGCTGTTGCAACAGATAAAACCAGCTGCCAAGTCTGGGTATCTCAGAGACATAAATGAAGTCCTACACCAGTGCAAAACTTGATTTGCTGCAGCTAAAGCCATCCTCCTGGGGAATAGTAAGAAGTCTTCTTTTCACTGCTATCAGAACGATATCTTTCACAAACACTGCATTTACTTGAAGCTATGGCTTTTGACTAAATTATCCTTTTACTGCCATCATACAGAGTAATCAGTGCAGGCTGACCCTGCTGACTGCTTGGGACTCCAGAGTCTTCAACTCTGCAAGAGCACATTCCATTCTGTACTTTTTTAATTGGTGTCTGCTGCTCAGAAAACTGAAAGTCAGTTAGTGTTTTTGCAAGTATATAGGTTGAGGGAAAAAAAAACAAATACAAAACTCCAAAAATCATGTTTCTGTGGCAGAAATGATAAAAATATATGCATCTCTACACTTACTGAAAACAGACCATATGCTTTCATGTCTGATTATTGTCCAAATTTGTGTCCTCACATTACATTTCCTCTTTCTGGACAAGTCATCAAATGAAACATTCTAAGAAAAGTTTTATTAGGGACATTTTTAATGGTCCCATTACAGAGTCTGAAAATTATTTTTCTACAAAATAAGGCTGTCTTTGTAAAGCTGAACTCTCTGTGACCTTTGAGAGCAGCTACTTTAACATACAATAGGAGACAAGTCAATAGGTCTGTCCAAAAATAAACATCTCTTTAAAGAATATTTTAACCCTAGAGACTTCACACAAATAGCACAATGACAACATTATTCGATAACACAAAATTAACGTAGTAGCCATATTAGTTTTCAAAAAGCTATGAGGCCTTTTTCATTCCAGTTTTGGAGTGCACTTTGAGCTAATATCCACAATATTACTATTTCTACTTTTGGATCAGTTTTTTTCTGAAATATATACATGCTCCATGCTATTTCCAAAGGAACAATGATACTACAACAATAATTTGAAACCAAAAAGTTAAAAGTCTGCATTGCAAATATGCATGTAGCATATATCAGTTTTCTCAGTATTAACTTTTTAAAAGATCTATTAACTATATCTGTTATTATCTATTATCTATTATTATATTTATTAACTCTTAGAAAGATAAAGTGAAATGCTAATTGATTTAATAAATCTTACCTTGAATGAAGGGAAAGAATTATTAAAGCATTCCTACTGTCTTCATTTATGAAGTCATCTTTTAAACATAGACATCCACATGTGTCCAAATCACACCTAAGTCTCACAGCAATTAACAGATTGGATATAAAAAGTGATGTTGTGATGGTTGCTGCAGTATTGGAACCAGTGGCAGCAGCAGCGTTTTATTCCTCCTCCATTAATTGTTTAAAAATGGTTTGTTATTTAAAATACACAGTAGGAACAATTAACATTGCCAGTGAGTGTGGGCTTAACCACTGGATAAAGTAATTACTAATGGGAAAGATGACAAATGATAATAAGCAAATGATCACCCATGGAACACTATGATAAAGTTTTTAAGAAACTTGTTACTGACTTACAGCACTGCATCTAACACAAAGGGCAGCCATGGCTTAGAACATTTTAATTTGGGCTAACAAATAGTATGACCCCACTGGATCCTGTCTGGTCCGCAGCACATATTATTACAGTTTTAGCATACTACCTGGATGCAGAAATTTGTGTGGCAAGCTCAGTGCATCAGGCTGTGGGGCTGAACAAGTCTGCGACGTAGAAAAACAGCCACGAGCAGGCAGTTTTCACACGGAGGTAGGAAGCAACACACTGAAATCCCCTGATGTAGTCTGAAGACCAAGGATTGCGAACCTGGCAGATCTAAGTATAGCATATAATTTTCTTAATTTGAACACTTCTTTATTTAGAATCGGTGCAAGGAACTTGGTATTTCCTTCTATCTTAGTAGCGGGGTTTTAATGCTAACTAATTATTATATTGGCTTTGATGTGCAGCTCTAAACATTTTTGTTCAGCTTATCTTAAGCCAAACTGCACAAACAAATAACTCATCACCAGAACTTATCACATACGCATTATCCAAACAGGAAACAGAGACGTCAAACAAGCACACTTTGGATTAAGTAATAAATGAGATGAAAAAGATGATATAATGTTTTTTCCTCTTGCTCATAGATCTTTGCAAGTATTAACTTCATAGGCATTAATTTGTTTAGACAGTTTTCCTCCCTAAATACTGGTTTACTTATAACCCCAGATAGGAATAACTGATCTCATTTTGATTGATTGATTTAAATTCTCCATGGACTGTTAGAATGAAGGATTATTTTACCCTGAAATTTCCTGAAGTTCACCTGAACAAATACAGCCTTGGATGTGGCCCAGAAAACATTCGCTGAAAGTTGTAAGAATAGAATATAGACAGGGCAGTCAAAACAGGATAGCAAAAAGTACAACCAAAGAGACTACGACATCCAAATAACTAGCAAATAACATACAGGTTGGAAAGAAGAACAGACACTATTTGGCTCAAAATGATGTTCTTACTTAGCCTGTGAATAGTCACTGGAAATTATTAAAATATTGGAGAAGATACAAAAATTTCCATATAGGCCCTACAAAAAGCTAAATATTAACAAAGTGAATATCATGTGTGCATACTGGAATTAGTAGCTGGACTAAAGAGAAAATGAATCTCAACTTTTTAAGCTTCAGATCTATTCACACTAGATTTGTTCCATTATTGCACTTACTTTTCTGCTGCTTTTTGTTAGTGGTATTTTGGTCTTTCTTTTTAAATAAAAGTTTGGCTGCTGTTCCAAAATCTTCTCACTGTGGAGGAATGGAATAAATTTTAATATTCTATTCAAATGAACGATCTGACTACAGAAACACACAGGGAAAAATTTGGAGTAAAATAACATTAAAGAAAATGCTGGATTTGGAACTTTTCCCAGGAACTGCAAGGAAAATGGAAAAAGAGGAGTTAAGGAGCCAGAGGATAGTGGGAAATATATAAAAGGGAGGACTCAGCTCTGGAAGAGTGATGAAACTGAGTTGGGACATGGGTGTTATTTTATTGTGGCTTTTTTGTTCTTCTACCCAAAAGAAAAGTAAGATGTAAAATAATCAGCTTAAATAAATCTTCAGGAGAATGTGTCTTTCTCAGGTAACACTTCTTTTTGTTTGCAGCTTCAGAAATTTAAGGTTTTGTAAGCATTTAGCTATGACATTTAATTTTTCAGTAGGTCATTGCTCTAATGTCAACCAGTAAATGGTGTTACAGAAAAGAATTTGATCTCTCTACTGCACAGCTAGTGACAGTAGGGACCAAAAAAAAAGACATTTGAAGAATGGGGAAACCCATCTGTTCATACTGCAGACTTCAATTGAGAAATGAGAAGAGGCTGCAGTTAAGCTAAAAATGTAATTCAAAATTAGCACCTTATGTTTTAGATAATAAAAAAGGTTCAAGAACATCCACAGCAGATAACAGCAATACAATGTTGAATTTATAGATTTCAGAGGAAAGGAATTTTATAACTCAGATCAAAAATAAAGTTTATGTGAGAATTGTAGCTATAGATAAAGAAAAATTACTATCTCAAAGTTGTTATGTACAGAATCAATGTAGAGTATCTAGACTTACCTGTATGTGATGACCTAGGGAAAGACCAGTGCTGAGTAGCAGAAAACATGGAGATGTCTGCAGAGAGAAAAAAAAATAGGAAGAAGGTTTGGAAGGAAAGACTAGGAGCTGTCATAAATCATACTCAATTTGAATTGATTACTTAATTTCAATATATCCAGAGACATATCTTGAGATTTTCATCTCTACGGGAGAAAGAAGTTGGGGGTGACTCAGGAAAGCTAGTTTAATAACAAATTTAGATACAAAGAATAAGTGAAGGGGACAAAGGACAGGGCTGCTTAAGTTTCCATGGGAAAGCAATCAAGAAAGCACTCTTCCAGACATACAGACCAATGCAAGGCAGCAGCAGGCATTCATCAAAATAAGAACAAATTGAAAAAATAAGGTCAGTTAAAACGGTGTCGCAGAGTCTGAGACCTTTAAAAAGAAAGCAACATGAGAAGAGACAAAAGCCTGTGGTGGGTGTCAGGAGATATCTCTTGACCCTGGCTGAGTATTCTGAGGTCTCACATTCCATCTCTGAAACAAGCTTGGTGTTTTGGGGACACTAATTGTTAAACTAATTTGGGACTCTGCCAGTATGGTACAATAGAAGAATCTACCACTGTATTTTAAGATTTTAATTGAATGCAGACACTCAGGCTCACTGAAGGCATCCAGATTTATCACTGTGTCTAATCTTTATTTTTGAAACACATATTATTGTAACTAGTATGTAAAAAAAAAAAGCTGTCTAGCCAAATAAATGCTGCCTGACACAACAGCAGTAACAGCTGTTTTATCTTCTTTCCCATAATTTAGCGCTCCAGGATAGAGAATATTTTAAAGTGCACTTTGATACAGTAATTAATGGGAATTTAAATTAACAGTATTGTTTCCACTGTACAAACCAAGACATCAATTAGGTATAAATAATTAAAGAGACTGGGTTTTAAATAAGATATTCACCTATTGAAATTCCCACATTAATAACCAGCTGTGCTAATCTGTTTCTCTTCTAATGTCCTCAGGAGTGCTAAGAGAAAATATATATATTCCAATGACTGAGCAGACTACTATGCATAAAACATTTGAAATTACTCTATCAACTCATATATCCAGTTGAAAAAAAGCAACTCTGATACCTTCTTCAACTACTAGCTTATTCATCCACAAATGAGGCATTTTCTAGGACTTTTTCCAAAATATCCTACAGTTCTACTGGCTGTGTTACAAATTATAAAAGGAAATAGCCTAGTGCTATTTCTAGGAATTATGTATCTCAAAAATGTTTAATGTTTCATTCATCAGTGTTAACATAATTATAGATAAATCTCAAAAATTGTAACATTGCCAAGTTTTTTCAGAGCAATTTAAAACTTGAAGAAATTGCTTAAGAATTGGGAAGATCCACGGAATCTATCAGAAGAAATTCAGTCAAACAGCCTCGCTACTCAATATTCCAAGTCCTATAATAACTGCTTGAAACAATTTTCAAAATTAAAATGGGCCTTCCTAGGAATTTTGACTTAGGAATAATTCAGCCATGATTACACTTAAGTTTGCCAGGCACCACAGCATATCAATGAGAACCAGAGCAGCACAGATCAGAGCAGTTATAGACACCCTCTACTCCTGCTGGCAGTTGGCACTGTTTTTCAGCTAATTTCCACACATTCTCCACATTCAAGGATAGGAAGTGGATTCCTAACATATTTTATGCTTATCTGGATGCTCAGAATTTTACACCCTGATCATGGTATTGACAGGATCCAAAAGAAGGAGCAAACAATGATGCGGATTGGATTTTGTTGGATTCCACTTTGTTTTGGTCTGGTTTGTTTTTGGTTGGAATTCCCTTTGCTTTGTTTATCCTGTAGGTTATCACATTTCCACACCTTGCACTCTGATAAAACTGTCCTTACACAAGTTACATCAAGTCCTCCAGCCCAGGAGTTTGAATTAGTAGTTTATCCTCATCATCTTGTCAGCCATTTGTAATACAGTATTTTAGGATGTTTTTTAAATCCTTTCCCTGTCTTCTCATGTGGCTCTAATTTCACTGTTTTCCTTTCCTGCTCCTATCACAAATGTAGTGAAATTCTTCCTACTTCTAATACAGATATTATGAAATTATCATATCCATCTCCGAAATGTGTTAAATGAGCTCTCTGTTTCCAGACAATGTAAAAGAAGGATGGAATTCTCAGGGTAAACCATGCTGTCTTGAATCACACTTTCAATCTGTTTCGAGGCTTATTGATTGTAAAGCCAAATTGGAAACCATGTGGTCTAACACTTTTGCCAGCACTATACATTTTGGTTTATCCAGAACTCTGAAAATAAATTAAAAACAAAAACAAAATACAAAAGAAATTGTTCTATGTTTAAATTTAAGCTTCCTGGGAAGTAACTCTTTTTCCATCTGCTTGGACCTTGCCACAAGCTATTCCAGTACACTAAAAATTTTAAAAGCCCCTAACTTGCAGAGGGCATACTACAGAGCAACATCTTCATTAGGATAATGTATTTAATTTTAATTTAATGTATTTATTTTAATTTAATTTTCATATATAATTTTAAAAGAAAAAAAATAACCCTGAGACACTTTTAGCTACAGAATGCTTGAAATACTAATCAAGTATTAATTTTAGAAGTCAGACATACTCTCTCTGAAAAAAGCCTCCAACAGCATTAACACATCCTGTGGGGCTAAATCATGTTTGTGTTTATGGCCTCACAGGAGCACTAATCTGACATGCGACAGATTAAAGAGATTCAGGTGTCGTAAGAACCCTGGGGGCACACAGCTTCATGTCTCTTTCAAAGAACAAAAGATATGCACGTACATACTGACAATGATTTGGAGATGATCTTTTAATGTGAAGGATCACGTACAGTCTATATAACCTGGGGAAACCTGGATCTTGCTAAAATAAAAGATATGCAAATTGAAAAAAATGTTTTTTAAGGTTGAATCATGTATTTTTGATATGGCCTGCATACTGACTGACACCAGTAGGCTTTTCTTTGTCAATCACGAATCACAATTATGTAGTAACAATTACAATGTAGCAATATCCTTGTAACTGGGCAAACTACAGACTGTTATAATTTTAACTTCCTCAGCACAAGGCCATGTGTTCTGAATTTCATCAGAAAAAAAAAATAATGGAACATGTACAAAGAGGTTTAACCACAATTCCTAAAAAACTCCAACACTTTTGAAATCAAATTTCATTGTTCATTGCAGCACACAACACTAAACTTAAGTGAGCCTTAATATTAGATGCTTTCAAAGGATATATGCACTGAATAAATGATGAAGAGTGAGCCACTGCTGGCTTAAAACCAGCAAACAAGCTTGCTAATTTTATACGACTTAGAAGAAAACACATAACCCCAGAACTTACTCAGAACTCAAAAAGGAATCTATTAAGAAACACCAAATTTGTCGGCACACTAAAAATTGCTCCAATATCTAAAGGTCTTGGTAACACAGTAATGAAATTAGTTTTTGGATAAGACTGTAAAGCCAAACAAATGAAATAAACCCTTTCTTTTTACATAACCCACTGAAATGTCTTCAGAAAGATCATAGTTCTTCATGAAGCTTCTTTGAAAATATTGTGCCTTTTCATTATAAGATGACATTGCTGTAAAGTAATACTCTGACTTTGTATTCCATCTTAATAATAGCTTGTATGTATTTTTAAGTCACAAAGAGTTCATATAGTGTTTTGGCTTTAAATTCCATGTAATTGAGCTTACAAGGTTTCATCAGTAAATAATTGGGTTGACCAAAATGCTGGCTAAAAAAGCCCTTTAGAAATAAACTTAATGGATAGAAAACCATGCTGAAGGAGCCTAATAATTAGGATTTATGGTATTTTCCTGTAGGAAGAATTGTCTTTCTCCAATTATTCACTGAAACCTGAATCAATCACTTTGTTTGATATGGTATCTCTGTATCAGCTTTAAAATAATGTGAAAATCAGCCCCAATATAAACAGATGAGATGTATTTAGTAGTTTTTGCTATGAAGGCTTTTGCTAAAGGTTGAGGATTCTGGACAACAGGCTGCTGAATTTCTTTAGGGATCCAGCCCTCTGCTAAAATACATATCGCTCACTAGTTTTAGCTTTCCTTTAAATTAAAGACCAGCATATTTATAACAATTCCTTTCACCTTATTGGTTATTTACCCTCTAGGTGCATATTTGGATGTTAGCATGAGAGGTTTGCTGGGACCTCTAACTCAGGATTCTACTGGTCACATCATAAAAACTCAGAATTTGAATCCCTGTCTTTAAATGGGTTGATGGAACCCTCATGGCAAATTATATTTGTTTTTCACAGCCCTTAAAGTTATCTACACTGCAAACACTGCACCATCTTGCTACAGGCTGTGTAAATTTCTCTTCTATGCCATTGGTTTGTGTATGTTCAGTGATAACCGTGTCTTCTGAAGAGTCAATTGCCTTGTCTCTCTGCAAAATAATCAAATAATCTTACTTCCCACTAATGGTCAGCTCTGACTGCAGCACAAAACTTATTTTCACAGTATATATCCTTGTTAAAGACAGATGCCTTGGATCACACACTTAAAAGCACAGGGACAGCCTTTTATTTCTCAAAGATTCTCTCACACACTAAGTTATACAGCACTTTTAACTATGTTGTGCGTAAGTTGAAAACTTTAAATTGCATTTTTATGGTTTTGTGTCTGAAATAATTAAATTAGCTGTTTAAGAAGTGATTAATTATCTATATTAAAACATAAAATAATTAGCTGGAGATAACGTTAATGAAACCCTATAGTGATTAGTCTTAGGAATTAAGGTTTTCCTTATTTGAACACATAAGATGGAATCCAAACAATAGCTTGGAAACAAACTATTCACATTTAGATGCAGATGATACTAATATTGCAAGGACATTGCAATTATTGAGAATAATAAGGACAAAGCAATACAAGCTGAGAATTAAAATACCACAACTGATTAAACATTGTTAATTATGATAATTATAGGGCTACTTAAGAAAAGAGGAAAGAGAAAGGAAAAAATTAAATATGGAGAAAAGTGCAGCATATATTGACCAAGAGTATCACATATATATTAGTGCATGCTTTTCTTGCAGCAGCATAATATCCATAAAGAGGTAGTGAATAAAGAAAATTCCAAACTCCAAAGCTGAAATAAGAAATAGAAATTGCTATTTCAGTGTGCAAGATCTTACTGAGTGGCTACCTATACTTTAGAGCTTGGTATGATAGCCAAATTCAATAATTACACAGTACATTAAAAGTAGTTCACAAAATAATACTAAATACACAAAATATACATGATGGCCACCATGCAGTAATAAGGCTGTCTAACTATCCCACAGAAACCTTTAAAAGGTGGGATTTTGCTAGGTGAGTATGTTTAAACAAAATTACAAATTTCAACTTGTATTGTTTCTCTTAAGGTTTCTTTTTCTAGCCTTTTCTTATGTGGTATTCAGCGGACAGTTACACATGAAATTTGTGGATACATTTGCAATGTCACTGAATGACAAGTAAGCACAGGTCATATCATAATATCAAAATTAATTCAGCAGACATCTTTCCTGGGAATCACATTTTGTTACGAATTGTTGCAACAATTGGAGCACTTGGAGAAAATCCTGAAGGAGAAAATCGTTAAGTATAACTATGTAAACTAAGAAAAATTACATCTCTTTTCTTTGATGGAGTGATGCATCATATTCTGTCAGGGAATTCACAGCATGTCTAGGACACAGTACAGAGTAATTTCTAATGCTGCAGGAAGACAGGAAAGGAAAGGTACAAGATCATTAAGAAATATTCCATGAAGCAGTTTCTGACCAAGTTCTGACATTGAAAATTAGGATTGAAATCACTGTTAATATGCAGAATATATGTTATGGCCTTGAAACAGCAAACAAAAACCCCCAGTCTTGTACAGCAAGGTGCTCATGGTTTCCCAGTGACGTAACAGCAGCAAAATTAATAAAACCCAAAGCTGAGGGTATATCAGGAGCTTTTATGTGTGTCCTCTACTTACTGTGTGTATGCCACTCTTCCATATTCACATTTTTGGAACAGTCACCATTTCTAACAAGTTAAGATTCTTGTGGTTTTGGCTATCTGATTTCAATCAAAACATGTGACTCAGATCCAAATCATGGTATTTTCTAAAGTGATTTTAGGCCAAGTAATCTTCAGGAACCACAGACAGAGTACATGCAGTTAAAACTAATAGGGAGCACCTTGTTATCTCTCATCTGTCACATTAATTAAAGAATGATAGTGGCCCTGAACCTCCATTAGTGCTATTCTAACATAATAAGTGAATCACTCTTTCTTTAAAAAACAACCAAAGAGGAAATATTATTTTATTCTTCTGGTCATAAAAAATAAAATCCAGTGAATAAACAATTTGCAAGTCATGTGTCTACTGCATAGTTTAAATGACAGATATCTTGCTTTTCTCATGCAACTACAGATAAAGAAGAAATGTGGAGTAACTCACAAAAATAAAAATCAGGTGTTTATACCCCTATATTCAGGGCAACCATATTTATTAACAGTGGAGTGGATGGTCTGTACCTGAATTTGAACAAGTGATAACCATGGCTTGAGGCACAGATCCAAAAATGGAGTAAATATAAGGTTACACATTTAGGCATGTAGTGAATCAACTGCAATGTCCTTAGCCACAGAAATTATGTTTTCAGTGGAATTATTCTGCATTTAGAACCTGTTAAAGAAGAACAAACATATTAAAGTGTTCAGCTAGAATAATTTGTAAATAACTGAGTACGTAAATCCAAGACTTGAGTTAACCGGGTTGCTACAGTAAGTTGAACTATATTCAGCATCTTTATATTGCTTTATTTTTCTCATAATGTTCAAATGAATAAACTTTAACCATAACATTAAAATTCAGTGTCACTGAATTCATCGTGCTATCAATTTTAACTATGTAATTAGGACTTCCTGTTGTTTTTTCCCCTGATTACACTCTCTTTGTTTAAGTTCAGCAGGCATTTATGTCTCAAACATCTTCCAGAACTGCACTAAAAAACTCCATACCAGAGACAGCAAAGAATGCCTAAATGAATGACCCTTTGCCTTGTAAGTCAATGGAGAAAGTTGGTATCACCCTCAGCAACAGCACATTCTGTCAACTCATCTGAAGTTGCCAATATCATCACATTTACAATAAGATACAATTATGGCTGGAAGATTCCCACAGTCCTGCCAGATTCCTCAAGGGTATTAGCACTTGTCTGTAGTATACAACAAAGACATTGTTAAAATATCAGTGCATCAATCAGGAGGAATTTGGAGACTTTGAAGTTTAAAAAAAATAAAACAGTGTGGGAAAAAGAAGCAGCTACAACAGTTAGGTGCAGTTATGTTTGTCAGGTTTAGTTAAATGACACACTCTTGGATAACAGTTTTATTCTTAATTTGTCAGAAATATATGTAGAAATGACTTATCTTTTAAAAAGAAATTCATTAATATCAATAGTAATTTGAAAGTACTTCAGCTTTATGTGATTTTTTTTATTTTCCCACAAAGAAGAACTAGCAAAATAGAATGGAACTTTAATCACCATTAACTTTGAGTCTCAGGCTTCTAATTAAGGGAGTGCAGAGCCTGAAACTGCACTTCCTTAACACTGTTACCAGTGTTCCTTCCTCCCAGCAGCTAATTTCAAAAGGGCATGAAGAAAGTCTGAGGTGTTGGATCTATGAAGAACAGGGTGCAGGAAATGCAGTAAATGCATGCTCTTCTAAATCCCTCTCAGCTTTTTAGGCAGTGCATAAGCCTCAGATGTACACAATTCACTAGGAGTGACAATAAAAAATACCCACATCATATCTTAGGAGCACAAAATCATTGTGCTGGAATTTACTGTTGCAACCTCCTTACAGTAAACATACAGAAATGTATAGGCTTTTATTTTTCTAATTTACATTAACAGTATCTGCCACTATTTGGGCACGGATGCAAGCTAAAAGTCATATACCAGAAGTGTCAGTTATGGGGATGTATTCAAAGTGTAGAATTCACCAAAACCTTGTTGTTATTTACCCAGAAATTTGTACTAACTGCAAGAGTGGACTTCTCAGAATTTCTTCTGAAAGTCCAACAAATATCATAATTTTAAGAAATGTTCCAAAAATTCTTATCTCTTCAAAAGGGTCTTTAAAAGATTAGTCACAGGAGTGACTGAGGAGGTGGAATATATGCAGATAAAGTGCACCACATACATTGTAAGCACAGAGAAGAGCAACCAGAGATTTCCTTATTGCTCTCCTTACTACGTTTGTTCCCACTACAAACAAGTCTTATGGAAGTTTACACAGTTCCAACTGAGCTTGCAGTTTGTATCATGCTTGAAAATAATCTGATATTTTTCAAATAGCACTGTCTTCCAACAAAGTCAGAGGGCATGCTGACACCAGCATAAACTTTAACAAATCCTTAATAAGAACAAGCAGCCAAAGCAACTAGATAATTTTCCTAGTCCAGAGTCCAGAGACTTAGCAATTACTATTGTAAAAATACATATCCATCACAGAAGATAAACAGAGATTATAGCAGCAAGTAAAACTGTGGGTCAAGATGTTTGTTCTATCAAGTGTCTTACAACCATATTCTAGAACTGATGCAGCCATGGTCATTGGGTGAGCAGGCTAATGCGCTGTTAGGACAGAAGTGTGCTTGAACAGACATAATGTGCTTACAGAAGAATTGTGCTTTAAAATTGTACAGCTGCCCTTAGACATAACTATGCCATCGGCAGAGAAATAACGAGCCTGTCAGAAAGAAATTACAGACTGACTGGAATTGAGTTACTCACTCTGAGCATGAAAAGATCCAATTGTTACCATTGCACACATATGCAGAAGCATGCCACCACCAAATGCTTGCTAGAGACCACATATTAAAAAATAGAAAAAAGGGACTAATATCTTTCTAATCACTTCATACTTATTGGTATGAACTAGCATAGTTCTGTTGGCTACAGTCAAGCTGTATCTGCCTCCTAATATGAAGATCTTGGCTGTTCTATGACTTTTTATTCCTCATGAGTTTGGAACAATAGGGCTGAAATCAGAGAAATGCAAAAACATGAATTCTCAGTGAAACGTGCATAACTAGACAATGTGATGAGAGCATGAACTGACAAGAGAAAGGCCAGGTCATGAAGCTTTCAGTTTGCACATGCCAACAAATCATTAAACGTGTGTGAGGATTTACAAATGCTACATGATCTGAAAGTCTGTTCTGCCTTTAAGTTTTTGGTTTACTGCCTTTGAGAGGAGAGGAATGAAGAGTGTCAGATTACAAAGTGGAATTCCTACTGCTGACCAGAAAACATTGGATTTCTTTGTTCAGACCCTAAGGGAAAGAACAGTAGTCACTGTTACCACTTTTTGGAAGTGGATTCCTAAGCCGTAATGTAAAGTTAAATATGGGCCCATTTGAAAAATACCAGAAATCTACCAGATTTACTGGTCTCTCTGTCTCTGTGGACTTTACTATGGGTCTACCAAAAGTAAATTCTATCTTAAATGTATTTCTTTATAGGGTTTATAGCTGCAATTTATTGTTTCCTTAAATTTTTTCATTTCTAGGTTTTTGAACAGAAGGATGAGAAAATGTAACATTATCAATGCAGTAAATTTTATTAATGATAGCTCCTAAGGTCTGTTCTGCATGTCTGTTTAGAGACTGAAGTTCAGTGAATATATGTATGTTTGCTACCTTTCTCTGGAGTCATATCTAGATAACATTTATTTTAAAGAAATGAAACAATGAAAAAAAAATTAAAACAACATTGAGCAAGAATAGAATGTTTGCAATATGCATAAATTTAAAAACTGAGAGTTATTAGCTGAGAAACTTTTGCCTTTTCCAGCAGTGATGTAGAGTAACAGTTGTCATCTTATCATATTTTCTGATTACTGTTCAAAATAAGACATGATTCCACTACAAATAGAACTTAATCAGTGAACAATAATCAAAGAGTTTTCCCTGAATTAAAACAATTATTCCAGTTTATATGATAAACAGGACCATTTAATCCTGCTCTACAGCTTGACTGGGCCAGTTTATAAAATACACTGGAACCATGACTGCACTTCGGGACCAACACACCAAACAAAGCTTTTCCAAGCACAGCCATATCTGTATTTCTCATAATACCCTGTCCTCTTCATCTTTTCACATGGGCAACTAAGACACATGGATGTTAATTAACCATTAATTTATTCAGAATCTTTTGACTGCAGCTCATGGGCATAGACCTTTCATGAGCACCGCATTCACTTGAAGATATGGCCTTGAGTGGAATTATTCTGACTTTGACAATACAGAGAGATCTGTGAAGTAATCAGCTCCTAAGACAGGAGTGGAAGAAAACAGTGCTCCAAGTGCACTGCAGTTATGTGTACATTTGAGGCTGATAGTTATGGATCTAAGCAATGCCAGATCTCTGCTATATTAAGAATTTTGATGATTATCACTGTATTATAGTCACTTGTTATCTGGATAATACTTAGGATAATACAAGTGTTCCTGAATTTCCTAAACCTTTCCTGGTACTCTCATACCACAGCACTACATTTATGACAAGCACAATGAAAATAAACTCTAGATAAAACCAGCACTTGCATTTAAAAAGAGGTCAATACTTTATTTGAACATGTCATCAAACAAATATCATTAAATAATAGTAAGTAAAAGGATGGGTAGTTGCTGTTGTTAAAAAGTCTGCTTTTGCTCACAGCTTATGATGTTTACACTGCTGTAGACTCTGAAAAGTTGTGAAAGAGTGCTGTAATAGCAGGGTCTCAGCATCCTCACTGCTTCTGAAAAAAATAGATACTAAGTAATGTAATGTTGGTATTTAGAACCACAGACTCAAAAATATAAAATTTAGAAGTACAGCAAACTTAGACAGTGTAGGAGCTTGCTTTGTTTGGATTTGGGGTTTGGATTAGGTCCATACATTTAGTGCATATTTTGTCACAAGTAGAATCAAAAATGCATAATTCACTGCATAGTATAAAAATTCTCAATGGTATTTGTGGATTAATAATTATACTTGCCTCTTAACACTACGCTCAGTCTTTATAGAGAGGAAGATGGATTCTTACATTTAATGCTATAAATATAAACTCTCATTTTTTGTAAGAAAAATCTCTTCATTTTATAGCGTTGGAATAATATTTTTTTTAAAAATTCCTTTTAAAATTTCTTTACTGTATACCATGGCCTTTCCTTTATCACAAAGTAAATACAGAAGAAGGTGAATTCCAAAAACTTCTCCTCATAAAGCAATGTACATTAAATTCTTGTTGACTGTGGGCAGAAATAATTACCAAAAAATCCTGTTGTTAACAAGCAATTATAACTCAAAGGAATTTCAGACATCTTATACCTGCTGTCTCTAAGAGACAATTTCTCAATCATTCACATTCCTAAATGTTTCTTCACAGTGGGCTGCTTTCTAGGACAAATATAAACAGAAATGCAATTGTTCCACTCTCTTCCCTCCTACATTTTTCAAAATCCAGATGGGGTATTTTCATAAGTCTCCTTTGCTATTATAAATATGTCTATTTTTTTACTCAGTCAAAGGCTATGCCATTTCAGCTGTTCTGGATTTTTTTTCAAATGCTGGATTTATGGCAAAAGAAAACTGTCAGTAAATTCCTAGCCAGGCTTCTCCACTATATTAGTTTTGGAGCTTTAGTTAGAAGTAGAGTGATGGTAATGTATATGTTGCTCTTGTCCAGTTGTTTAATATACCATGACCATGCTCTCTTCATTATAGAGTAAAGTCAAAACAGAACTGAAAAGGCAGGAAAATGATTTTGTTTCTACAACATGTCACTACTGGGGCTGTGGGGTATGACTAGACCAGACTAATAGCCACTTTGGGATTATTTCAGACAGTGCTTTATCCATCAAGTATGACTTGTAAAACAGAATATTTGAAAACAAAGCAAAAAGGACAAGAAATAAAGTGAAAATTCAGTACATGTATAGGGGCCACCTACAGGGCAGCAGTGCTTTCACGGCCCTTGGGCTGGCAGCTACAATGTTCACAGCTGTTTAAAAAACGCTCCTCTTACCACATACACAAGGGAAGAAGGGGAAAAAATTATGATCCTACAGGAATCGACTATTTTCCTGGATAATTGCACATTGATGAGAAACAGAAAGAAAACAAGTTTGGAGTCACAGAATTGCCCTGTAATCTATAGATTAAAAAAACCCCAAACTATTTGTTACTGTGAGTTAAGTACTCTTAAGCTGGAACTGAAAGTATGTTTGCTAGAAGTTAAGTCCACTCTCTGACTCAATGCTCTCAACATTCATATTTTCATCGTGCAGACAGACTCATTAAAGTTTTTTCCCAGTGAAGCAGGATAAATGTGAAGGGTAAATTTAAGGGCTTAGATGTCCTTGAATAAGCCATCTCTGAGTTTTCTATCCAATAAAAATCAGTGACTCCTACTTCATGAGTGTGCTCGGAGAATGTGCACAATCAAGAAAGACTTCAATATCCCTGGTTAATAGGGCCATCGAGTGATGATTCTGGCAGATTTGCAGGTCCCATGAAATGATTTGGGCAGGCCACAGATGTCCTGATCAAAGTTTTCCATTCATTACCATGGGCTCTATGCCCAAAATTACTCAATAAGCATTGCTGAATACCAAACACAGCTTACTTTGTTTGTACATGTATTCACTGTGTTCTGACTCCTTGCTTGCTTGAAGAAATAGCAAGAATGCATAGCTGAAAAGAAAGACAGGGCTTTTTTATTTTTATCACTGTCCTGAATGCCAAAATCTGGAAGCCCAGAACTGTGGCTTTGGTGCAGTACCTTGTTGTGGCTTTTGAAGATTCGCCCAAGTAAACACTGCATTCCTTAGATCCAAATCTAGCTATTCAGACTATAGGTTTTTTTTTGTTTTTTTATAACTATAGTCCAGCAGAAAAATAATATAACTGCCTTTACTGCTATTGAGTTTAAGATTAGGGGATCAACATCTAGCAGCTAGTAGTCACTTACTTGAAACTTGGCAGCAGTTGTATTGCCAACCTTTCCAGTACCTCTGCAGTTCACCCCACAAAAGCAACACTCTCAGGAGGGAACACTGACACAAGAAATACTGCATCATCCTCTTTGCCTCTGCTAACCATGGAATGCAATTATCACAAGGGCCGACACTGATCCTGCCATGGTTGGATAGCTGACTCATTCTGACTGCTCTGTGCCAAAAAAGTTTTTACTGTTCCTTGCAGCAGTTCTGCTCGATGTAGATGAGCTCATATATGAATTGTAAGGCCCTGGAAGAAGACAGGTGAGCACTGGATTCAGAAGCAGCAGCTTGGGAATTCTTTACCCTGTATATTCAACCAGGATCTTTCCACATCATAACCCAGCTTGAAACAAAATTGAGTCTGCTGCCTGCCGCTGACAAAGAAAGCAAGCTGAAAGAGTTAAAACATTCAGCTGGAAACCTGCTGGCAAAAATATTGCCTAACCTCCTCAAACTTAGAATTGGCAGGGTTTTTTTCCCTTTCTCTTAGCAAAAGCACTACTTCCCCATTACAAGCCTCAGCTTATTTATAGTTAGAGAGACATTAAACCTATGGGTCTACTTGGGGTGGGGCTTCAAAGGGACTGCCAAGGGAAGGGCTGGGCTGGAGAAATGGTCCTCTGACAGCTCCATCATGCCAGAGCTAAAGTTAATGTTATGAGAGAGACACAGCCCCAGGGTCCAGCTGGAGTGGGCCTTTGGTGGGCTGCCAAAGGAGCAGGTAGGCAGGAAAACAAATTCTCCCTTAATAACTGCTACATCTTGGTTTGGTGTTTCTACATTTAGGACAGCCCTAACCTGTGGTTAGATTCTGGTTCCCTGGTAGTCCTTGACATTTTATATTTTTAAGTAATATTTCATTTTGACTTAAAGTGTTTAGTGATTCAGTTTCCTCTGTCATTTTGGGTCCCTGGCCCTAGGATTACAAACATGGCTGCACATATGGACTGCATGTCCTTGTGCACCAAACTCCATCACACATGGATAGAGGCCCTATCAGTGGCTCTATCACCATCAACCATTCCATCAGTACCCTTTGGTAAGTCTGCAATAGGGTGAAACAGGTCTAACAGGACTCTGTGGAACTTCATGCTCATTTACTGAAAGCATGGAACAGTTTTAGGTACATTGCTAGTGGTCTTTCTACCATTAAACCACTTTGTAAGAAAGTAAGAGGAGAGGCAAATTTGCAGAGGCCAACAGAGACTGGTAATGGAGCTTCAAATCACATAGACCACAAGTGTTTAAACTCTGGGTTTTTCTGCTCAGAGATTCTGAAGAGGTTTAAACTCAGACCCTTTTATCAACCTTAGAAAAGTTGGACAAATTATTTTCAGTCTGAATATAGGGCCTTTGACTCAAGAAAAGATTCAGATCTTCTGTTTTGCTTATAAAATCATTCACTCCTTGTCTGTGTACATCTTTCTTATAAGTAAGCAATGCAAAATGAGTAGCCAGTGTCAGAATTCTCCCTAAACTTGGTTATTTTTCTGAAGCTTAAATAATTTCTAAAGCATAAAGATTAAGACTTTTGAATTCATAATGCTCAGATGTTTGCTAGATTAAGAATGAATCTTAAATTAGAAAGGGATTAAATGAAGTTTTATTTAGGGTTCAAAATACTTGCATTTTTGAATGTTACTCAAGTAACCACAATACATATAAAGAATTCTCTATTTCCCAATTCAAAACAACTTAACAGTATACAACTCTCTGCAGATGTCAATCTAAACATGTCAGCCAGATGTGTTTTTCCCTAACATAGTTCAAGTAAAATGTTTTATGAAGGACCACCCATGGAAAATAATTAGAAAAAAATTTGTCTACTGTAGCTGAGAAAATAATGAATCTTTGGATTTTAAAACATAATGAGAAGAAACAGAGGGTGAATTGAATACCTGTATGAGACAATCATATACCACAGTCACTTCCTGGTAAATTAAATATATAAATTAGAATATCAGTATGACATTAAAATGCAGATTGCAGTACATAGAAAAAAGAGAACACATAAAAGCTCTGCTTACCTCTGAAATTAAAATTAGAAATTTTTAATTATTTTCTAACTTTAGCCAAGAAGCTGACATTGATGGGAGTCAATGTCATTAATTACTTGAGCTATTACAATTTAGGTGATTTTTTTTCTTTTCCATGAAACTAGGTATCAGCATATAAAATGCAGTTAAAAATATAATTGACAGAAGTTTCCACGTCTGTGGGCAAGACAACATCTTTCCTCATGTAATATAAGTGCTGAAAGCTGAAGGAGACACGGGAATATAGGGCAGAAATTTCCCCCACCCCCAAGTCCAGTGCCTTGTTATTGCAACAACCACATCTTGTAATGCCTACTATAAAATAAAATGTTGTTTGTGATATTGACTGAGAACAGTTAGCTTTCTAATCTTACATGTCTGCATGTGTACATAGGGCACTAAATAAATACGCGCGACGAAAAAAGAATGAGGATAACAAAAATTCCTTGAATCTACTTGCCTTGTATACGGGGGAATGGCTGTCAATGTCTCCATTTGCATTTGATTGGACAAATAAACTACACTAAAACAGTCTGGATGAATAAGAATTAATGGAACTTCTGCTCTTTGGATGATTTATCTCAAAAAGACATTTGAAGGACAACATGTATCATTAGGACACCTACAAAAATAGTAAATCTAAAGGTCACAAAAGGTAATTTAACAGTCTACTCTTTCAGAATCCCATACTCAAAACCATGTTAGTAACTGTATGCTACAATTAGAATATGGAATTTACAGTTGCACTAAACAGGTAAGTTACAAACTAATATAAATTATTTTATCACTATAAAATAAACTGACTGCAACAGTTAGAAAAGGGAATGCAATAAAGATTTTTCTGGAGACAATGAAGGAAGATGCAAGCTTTGTCAACACAATGTAATAATTTATAAAAAGGATTGGTTTTTTACATTTTCCCTCCCTTGATGTGGTCAGCAAATAACAGACCCTGAGCCTCAGTTATCATAAAGAATCTTCAAAAGCTTAAAAGTGAAATGCTGCTGTGCTCTGAAGCCAAGATTGTCATGGTCCGACTGGATCTCTCTAATTTACAGGACAACATGGTCAGTAAATTATTTTATGAGCTCATTAGGAAAGGAAACAAACATGCACATCAAACAATGGCTCAATCCCTTTCATACAAATGAGACTAACATGGGAATTCACTAATTCATTCCTTACTTCATGAGGCTTTTTAACTCACAAGTTTTCTAAGTCATAACTTACAAGTTATGAGCAAAATACTCCCAGAGCTGCTGATGAGAGCACTTGTCCTTTCTGTCCTGTCACAGTGCAGGCCTCCCATGTATCCCATCAGGAAGCATGAAAACCTCAGCAAATTGGCAGATGCTGGATATGCTTCAGAGGTGTGTTTGGGCAAGCTGTCATATTTACAACTTCCAGCTTCAAAGTGTCTTTCTTTTAAAGCTACATGATTCCCGTAAGTGAGTGGCTGAAGGAATTGACAACCAGTAAGAAGGATTATGTCTGCAGCAGACAAGCAATGGCTTCATAATGACCTGAGCCCTTCCTGTGTGTTGCTCTCATTTGGATCTCCCAGAGCTGGTCCCAGCAACATCAGGTCTTTGTATGAGCTGTGTGTCAGCTAAAACCTGAGCAGGAACTGAGTGAAGAGCCACATGACAGAAAGAAAAGCCCAAATGTGTTTCACGAAATGGAAGGAGATATGATCGAGTACCAGTTTGGAAACTACTTCTACAGAACATATAATAATTTTAATTTAATCTTTTAAATATATTAGTTCATATGAAAGTTACCAACTGTAGTATAGTAGGAGCTTCTGTCACAGCAGGTATGTTTTACCAATGAAAATATAAATTACCTGGAGGCAGGTAACAATCAGATGATTCTCCCAATGTCTAGATAAGCTGTGGAAACACATGATTGTGTGAATACCAACCACTTAGAGAGTATTGTAAGGCTGGGCACTATGCCCAAGGGCCCCAATGGAAAAGTTGGTGCAACCTAATGGAAAAGAAACTAGTCTTTGAGGCTCTGAGCAATTGTTTAAAAGGTGAGAAACAATCTGAAGAGCTTACCCAGTCATATCCTGCTGCAACCATTTGCTTTCAGCCACTAATGGATGAATGGAGAAGGAAGTTGAAACTTGGTCTGAAACAGGATTCCACAGGAATATATCCAATTAAACCGCAGAGAAAACGTATTGACTATTATACGAGAATTACTTTCTCTGAAACTACTTTTCTCTTTGTGTTCAAGGCTGAAGATGGTGAATTAAATAGAATATAAAGAAATACTGACAAAAGGGAGCAGAAGTGACAAAGGAACAAGAGAAATATAAAGCTCTTTGGGAAAAAGATAAAAAGCTGAACAGGCTTCTGGAGAGCTTTAGCTTCACTTCTGCTTGTAGAAAAAAGATCAAAGGTAGAAAAGACAAGCATTTAAGATTAGGTTTAAGACAGTGTATTGGAGAATCACCTGTATTAGAAAGCATATGCATTTTCAGTTTTCTTGTTTCATTTTTTTTTCAGACTTTTTCTTGTTTTTTTTAACTTTTTTTTAAATGCACAGATTTTGTCAAGCCTTTCTCTTCATTAATCTGCTTGCTAACAATTAACACAAGTCTCCCAAGAGAAAACTGGGAAGTTGTGCAAAATTTTAGTGCAATTTATATTAGTTGGTCCTGGAGCCAAGATAAAGGCAATTAGATTCCTGCTTTCTGGAGATGATGTCAGATTGAGCTCTACATCCTGAGAACTTAGCCAAAGACACTGAGAAGCAGTACCAGAACTCAGGGTCTGAGACACTAATTGAGAGCTGGAAGGTTATCTTACATCAGTTTGATGAGTAACTGAGAAATGCTGCTTGGCTTGATTTCTTCATGGCTCAGAGCCCACTTCAGGATGGAAAGAGACTGCACTATGGCAATAAAAACAGGGTACTTACCAGGCACGTAATAAAAGTAATGTTTTGTTCATCACAGAATCGTTGAGTAATTCCTGCAGAAAGGGGCCTTTGGAGGTCACTGGTTGTTTCTCAACACCTCTACCAAACTGGCTCAACTTCAAATTTGATCCAGTTTCAGGGATAGAATTATTCAGAAGATTCTCCAACCAAAGACTGAACATCCCCAGGATTGGGGTTGCCATAGTCCCATATTTATAGGTTGCCACATTTCCCATATTTAATTAAACTCATGGTGTGATTTTTTTACCCTTTCCTTGTATTACATTTGAACTCCACATGTTCCCTGTGTGCTTTTCACCTTCGTGCATCTCTGAGAAGAGTCCAGCTTCCTCTGCTCTATGCTCTCACATTAGGGAGCTGAAGGTGGCACGCCTTTTTCTCATTGGCATAAACTAACCCATTTTTTTATCCTCCCCATGATCGTATTCATAGTACCCCTCTGAACTAACTCCAGCTTGTCAATACTTTTCCTGCATAGGGAAGCTCAAAATGTGATGCTGTGCTCTAGTGCTTAAAGAAGGTAGTTAAAACTCCCCTAGCTGCTGGCTACATTCTCACTTATATGGAAAAACACGTGACTGGCTTTCTTCACCTAGAGAGAAAATGGCAACTCTTGTCCTAATTACTGCCCGGAAGGATGCCTAGATTTTTTTCCCCATGAAAATGCTTTCGATCTGGTCACGGCCCATCATGTACTCCTGAATGCAGTTGTTCCACCCCAAGTGGAGGACTCCGCAATTGTTGAAATTAATGAAATATTTATTCACCCATTTTTCTAGCCTGTCAAGATCCTTCTACCTGACAGCCTTGCACTCCAGTTGATCATCACTCTGTACTCTGGTCTGATACATTAAGAGTGAACAAGAAGTAAAGATTGTGTTGTATGTGTGAGGTTTTCTTTTTTTACTCTTCCCTTTTCTGGATGGAAGTACATGCTAAAGGCAAAAATTTTTATGCCAATACAGATTATATAATTGCTTTCAGTAGACTTTGTCTTCTGGACAAACATGAAACCAGAATTCAGTATATTCCACAAGACCGATTAATTTTGGATGTCCTGTCATGTCATGTCCATGTCCCTGCCATGATTCCTTACAAGGAATTCAATTCCTTTCAATTTCTTTCAAGGAAGTAGGCAATGTTTATCTTTTGCACTAAAAGTATATTCCAGACAAAGTATATTAAAAAAAATAAACAAAACTAACATTTCACATACAATTTTTGGGAATGAGATATCAACATATGAATAAGAAATACTGAATTATTCAAAGAATAAGGTCACAATTACCAACAGCTCATTAAAGAAAGTACAAAATATGTGACTAGGGCTCTGAGTCCATAAACCAGACCTGCTACAGAGGTTTATTGCAGGATGCCAACCTGTGTGCACTATGCCCAAGGACCCCAAGCCCCACTTGTTGCTGGATCACAGTTGGGATCCTCATCAGGGTAGAACACAGGCACTGAACGTTTGTGATAATACTGAAGCCGTGAGAGTAGTTTTTCCACCACATTAGGGTATTTTTCAGACACATCATATTTCTCTTCAGGATCATGAACAATATCAAACAGCCAAAGTCTCTTTGTTAATGGATCGGACGATTGAATGTGTGACTCATTGAACAAAGACGGTGGAGGGAACCAATGACTGCAGCCTAAAGGAACAAGAACAGACCAAGGGTCAATTCTGAGATACAGAGCAGCAATGTGGAGACAAGGAGTTCGGCTCTAACTGATGAATTCACTAGGTCTCTTGACAAGTCCCGGAACAGCAACTGTTGCTGCACACCTTAACGCTAGCCCAGCACCACAGACTCTTTAGTCCAGGGCTACATTAACAGAAGTCTCATTTATGCAAAAATAAAACACTGCACCACTGAGATTCAAAATTCCATGTAACTTTATTTCATATCAAATAATTTAAGAGACTTTCTTCTTGGATTATATGATCTTTATGGGTCCCTTCCAATTTGAGATGTTCTATGACAGTTTTTTCTCTACTGTTCAAGTAATTTCCAGACAAAATATCTGGAAAATTAAAAAGAAATATTTTATTTGGATTTCAGAAGTGCTCATTCTAGATCTTTGCATGTGGTCAAGAATCTAAGAAGTTGGCAGAACTACTAAAAATTAAAATACATGAAACAAAACTAAACTGTGTTTGTGGTGGGTGGGAGATAGGATACACTGTACAAAAAGGAGTGATTTTGTTACCTGGATATCCAGTTAGTAATTTCCATTTTCCATGTCGTATTGCTGCATGTATGGATATATTGAAAAGTGTATCATCCCATGGAGAAGAATTGCTCTGTGGTAAAGATGTCCTCTTGTCCATGCCAAGACCTTAATCAAACAGTAAACTAAGTTAGGTACATTGCATATTCATGAGATAATTTTTAGAACCCTGCTGGAAAACAAAGCAGCATCACCCATTTACTTTTCCCTACTGGATAAACAATTTGTTGTATATACATGCAAAGATATGTGCTATGATTCAATGGATGTATTTAACCCTGAACTTGAACAGCATTTTAAAAACTTACCAGCAGAAAGTGTCACAGATGAGTCCAGATAAGTGGACTAATTTTGTACACAGATATTATATGTGTATCTCATATACCTGTACAAAGAACGCTCAGGATTGGAATTGCTAAATTTGTTTATACAAATGACTGTATCTTTTTCCAAGTAGGAACGTAGAACTGGAAGATCTCGAGTCAATGTGTTGTGGTTTGGGTTTCCCAGGTTTAATGTATTTACCTTTTGTTGTGAAATAGGATTAGGAGTAAAGCAAAGCAGGTCTAAAACTTAACAGGGGATAAAGAAAAACTTTATTAACAACACAAAGGAAAATAATAATAAATTAAGAACAGATCTTCAGACTTCCCTCTCCTTCCCCTTTTCACACTTTAACAACATACAGCGCCACTTCAGTCAATTCCTTATTTAAATAGTCTTTTTCAGTTCACTTTAGGGAGAGGAGTTTATTCTTTCCAGCTATCGGGATCTGGTAAAGAGAGGGAAAAAACCAGCTCTCTCCTGACTTCATTTCTTTCACTAATAGCAGCCACAGCCTTCCCAGAGCTGTGCTTGTGGGCCATGTCAAAGTCACAGTGTATTACTTTTAAGGATGAGCTACTCAAAGGCAAAAGTTCTCTTCAGCTCACTTCTCTCTGTTCACACTTCATTCCCAGAAACAGAGATCCCCTTTTTCCCTCGGGGGGTAAAGGATCTTCCAAACACTTTACACCTCACCCCACCCCCCCCATGTCTTTCTCCAAGGTTTAAAGGAATTCTTTAGTGTAGTACAGTCCATCCCTATAACTTACAAAAAGATTTTTCAGCCGACATCCATGGCATCTCCTCATTCTCCTTCCATCTAGAAACTTAGCTTTTACTTCATTGACTTTGGTGTATCCTTTCTGTTCTTCTCCCTCTCACCCAAGGAAGGATGGAAAGTCTGTCAATCCTATCTGAGCATTGGAAAAGTTAAAATCTCACCCAGAAGTTGCAGGGGCTGTGCCAGGCCATGCCGGAGCTGTGTCAGGATCTCAGGGTGCCCAGGCCGTGCTGGGGGGGCCGGATGGAAACTGCAAAGCGCACGCAGAGGAGAAATGGGTGCCAAGGCCGTGTGTCCATGGCTTTCCCCCGGCGCTGCCCACCCCCAGCTCCAGCCCCAGCCCGGGGGTTCTCCCTCTGCCCTGCCCAGCACACAAAGCCCTGGGGGCTCTCCCGAACCGGGCCCGGCTGCCTCCCCCCAGCCCGTGAGGGCGGCCGGGCGGGCTCGGCCACCCCAGGGCTGCTCCGAGCCGGGGCAGGGCAGGGCAGGGCCCCCCGAGCCACGGACACACCGGGAAAAGGGCCAGGATCTCAGCAATGGGCTCGGCTTCTTTTGGTTATCGGGGCTCCTGGTTGGAAACGGGGCCCGGCAGCCTCCCGAGCCCAGCCCTGCCTGGCTCCACAGGAGAGGGACCCGGGCCAGGTCGGTGTTACCTTGTGAGGGGCTGGAAATGCAAGAGGAGCTTTCCCGGGGTTTACTTGCTTCAAATGTGATTCACGGAGCGAACCGACTTTTCCAATTGGATTCTTAAGCTGGCAATAACTAAACCAGCCTCCAATTGGTCCCATCAATTCACAGAGGAAGTTTTCATGGAAAAAAACTTCCTAGTATGCAGTCCCCACAGGTGCCTTCAAGGTACAACCAGCACACAATGCTACTACTGTTAATTCTCTTAGGTCACCATAGGGAACATGTCCCAGGTTCTGACCTGTGTGCACAACAATGCTGTCTCTCTGCACTGAGCTGACTGTGTTCACAGAAATCCACATCTGCTCAGCAAGCTTCTTCTGTGGTATATCTTCATACTGTCTTTGAAGGAGCTGTGTAGTATGTCGTCCCATATTCAGATACTGTTGAAAACTGAAATATCAACTATGTGCACATTCCCTCTCAAAAGGAAACCTGAAGCTCCTTATAGGAGGGAGCTCAGGAAAGAGAATTGAAATGCATTGACCAGGGATGAGTAGGAGACCACTTTGTTATTGAAACCAACAGGGAGGAAATGAGCCAGATGGACAGCCCAGGAGCATCCAAACCAACTTCGGTATCAGCTTTCATAAATAAAATAGGAGCTCAAGACATAAAATCTGGAAGTTTTATATTAATTGTATCAGCTGATTACAGTTTGCCAGTGACTACTATAAGGCAACTTGAATCAGACTAGGAGATACATTAGAAGATAGAGAGAAACCAATGTTGATTTTCTAGCTTCTTTCCAAAAAATATGGTTTTCAATCAGTTTAGGGAATCTGAAGGACTCAGCTCACAGATTTTTGGATGAGAATCCATGAGATGTACAATGATCATGTAAGAGCCAGTAGAAAGCAGAACTAGATATTTCTAAAAAGAGTAAATTCTGCTCAACACAGTGAGGCAAATACATATTTAATGGCAGGAAGAACAGAAAGCTGGGAAAGGAAACGCTAGGACACTATTTCTCCATTTTTTTGTTAAGGACTTGCAAAGTTTCCATTTTCTTACTGGACTTTTCACTTTGAGTTTATGTTATTTAATAAACAGATTTAGGCATATTCAAGTTCCCTGTCTACATCAGACTTGTACAATGTTCCCAGATTAATAAGGATATAAAAGGGGCTACTTGTTTGGAGTATACATACACATACTGGGGAAGACTCAGCTCATCTTAGAATAAGAAGCACTGAAGCTGATCTAAAAGGAAAATAAACCTCAAACCCCTATGAAAACAAGGAAAACATCGTAAGTAACCCTAGCAGAATCTCTCCTGGAAGATAAATCCTCACACAGCCATGTGATGTCCATAGAAAATATGAAACACTTTCAAGATTAATACTGCTTACTTTTCAGCATCATTGTGTTATGTGTTATTCTGTCATTTGCTTTGCTACTCCTCCTTGACTATTCTGCTTTGCCATTTCTTAAGCATAATGAAAAAGTCAAAAAAGAGAATCATGCTTTTTAAACCTTATGTCTCACAACTAGAATTTCAAGGCTTGGTATAAAGATAAAATTATGTGAACCTGCATTTCTGATTTTAAAGTTTAGCATGAAGAATATGCTTCTACCTGCTGAGCAGAAGCATACACATTTACATTATACACATCTTGTATAATGTGGAACCATAACATTATACAAGATAAGCTATTTAAAATACTTCAAATAAATGGTAGGAAAGATTGTATTTTTAGATACACTTTGCAAAATATCCTTAGAATGCCATGTATGAGACTTAAAATAAGATTCAAGGAGATAAAATAGTTTTCAAACACTCTGATTTGGTCCAGGTAACAAAACCAGACTCCTAAATGAAAAAATACTTTTACCAGAGCATGAAGTTGAAGTTATTTGGTTAAATATTATCTTCCAGCAAAATTTCTTGAACAGAAATTAATAAATCCCCTCATGTTGAGCTGCTATAAACAGAGCTCTGTCAGTCATGTTAATTCACCCATTGCAAGCATGTATTTTGTGCCAAAGAAATGTACTGTCTCTTATTCAGCGAAGTGCATTGTTTTCCAGATAGTACAAGTCAATTTCCTCTCAGACATATTGGTCACGGAAAAGAGCCTGATGCTTGTTTGAATGCTTTCTACAAAGATTACAGGACTGTCAGTTCATTACATTACATAAGCTCCAGACACAGAACTATTACAATTAAAGATTTTGCTTGACATGAATCTTGTCTTCCCATCCTATGACTTGTAGTTTATACTCAGATATTCCTCCTGCTGCATTTACCCATCTTCCTCTTTCTCTTCAGCCCAGCTGGTAAGTTTCTACTTCTACCTTCAGCTTTTGCTGGTGCAGGTGAAATGCAAAATGCTTGGGCTGTCTTCTCCCTTGCCATATGAATTTTATAGGGATCTCTTCTCTGATTTTGCAGACTGAAGAAGTCATATTGGTTTTGTTTCCTTTTTAAGACAAAATGTTCACTCCCATAGCATCTAAGCAGGTTTTTTTCTGCATTTGTTCTGTATTGTGGTTTTTTTTTTTATTTTTTCCATTATGGTTGACAGTAACAACAGCCTTGTGGACTAATTCAGCAAAGGACAGATGCCTTTTATTAAGCTCTGTAATCAAGGCAGCCTTCATAGGTCTGCATACTCTCCTTATAGACTTATATATAAAAAATGTGATGCTTTTGCTTGTGTAGAGGCTAAACATTTTACTCTTTTTTTGCCATTGGATCAGTGTAATGGTGGCTAATGAAATAAGGCTTTGTTTCTACCTTGAAATAAAATCCCACAGCCTTTCCCATTAATTTTATAATTGTCAGCCAGAAGCCACTATTTCCTAAGCTCAACTTTGGAGCCTCACCAGTAACTATATTTCTTTTTTAAGTAGTCTCTTGGGAAATGATAAAACTTGTATTAGTTAAGAAAGCAGTGGCCTTTCATTCAGATATTTATTTTCAAATATTTAATGCTAAAATGAATTTGTCTAAAGATTTTAAGAGTTTTGGTTGGAGTTCTAGGTCACCAATTAATATTCAAATAGCTTTTATATCTCTATAGTGAAAGCTAGATCCCTCAGAAGACATTGCCTTGGTAAGTGATTTTGGAGATTACAGCATAGTTCAAGAAATCCTTTGTATTGATAGCCTTAAAAATGGTTTCAGGATCAAATTTTTAAAGGGATTGAGGTGGCCAACTCTCACTACCCACAAAGTAAATACTTTAGAATTCCGGCCTTTTGCCCCTTATGGAAACTTTGGCTTAGTTCTTTTACTTCTATTGTCATACATTGTTTCTATACACATACCTATTTGAAATTAGGACGAAAAATCCTATGCATTTTTCAATAGCTAATCTGCACCTTAAAGAAAACTGATTTTTCCACAGGCCAATGTCATTAAGTCTGAAAAATCTGCACAAGATGCTCAGAAAGCATCAGTCAAAATGTTGGTTACATTTGCAAAAATAATTTCCATTTTGATAATTTGTATATTCCATAGCATACTCTTCAGGCAGGATGTTGGAAAATTTACTACTGGGTAAGTACATAAGTAATATCCTGACTGTTGACCAGAGAATGTCCTGGACTTTTTAGGAAAAGTGAACAATCTTTCAGTGCACTGAGTCTTGCTAATGCAAGACTAAATTTAATTACAGCAAAAGGGAAAGTAATGAACATGGCAAGGAAAAGCCAACACTCCACATACACAACAGAATGTGCTATGAACTACTGCTATATGGGGAAGTGTTTGTGAAGTTTTAATGAACAAGCATGGTCTAGAGGCTGTCCAGAAAAGCAATCACAATACTAAAACTGGCAACAAACAGGACACTGTGCCACCACTGAGGTCCTTCTTGTGTCTCATATGAGTCTCACAGTGCAGTTTTGGTTCCTGTATTACAAAACAGACACAGAAAAGCCATGCAAGATACAAAGACCTGAGACAAGGAAGATTAAAGCTATGGAACAACTTTCATGTTAAAAATGACTACGTAAATAGGACTCTTG
Organism: Cinclus cinclus; assembly: GCF_963662255.1. Classification (NCBI taxonomy): domain Eukaryota; kingdom Metazoa; phylum Chordata; class Aves; order Passeriformes; family Cinclidae; genus Cinclus; species Cinclus cinclus. Next base: position 62,550,197 of record NC_085084.1, read on the forward strand.
ACCCTCAAAAATGCACAGCTTACAGGAGAAAGGACAGGGGTCTACGAAATTGTGTGGCCATGGAAAACTGGATAAGGAACAAGTCTTTTCCAATAAGAGCATTGAATAAATAAGGATGTCATGTATTGAAAATACATGATAGTATATATTTCCTTACTACAAACCAAACTCAGGTGTGGAATTTCCTTACATGGAATGCTGTGGGTACCAAAAGTTTATTCAGGTTGAGTACTAAAAGGATTCATAAAGTTGAAGAGAAATCCCTCAAGAATTCTTATATCCAAAATCACAGCCTAAAGATTAGAAGCAGGCTGTGGGGGCCACAAAGAGAAGTGTATTTATGTGCTTGCCCTCATGTACTCTGTCCTACACAGCTGCTACTCTCAGAACAATGAACTGGACAGGTTTTTGGTGTGGTCTTTCACAAGATGTGTGACCAAATTACTTCCAGTTCACGAGAGGAAAATAAAAAATTAACAAAAGAAAGTTATATTGAAGTAGATTTATACAACTTTTATTATATTAATCCCTGTATGCACTGAACTGAAAGGGCCAAAACTTCCACAAAAACTAAGTAGCGAATCAGGGCACCATAGCATATCAAGAAGGAAAGGACTTGTGGATCATAGATTCCAACTCCCTGGTCCTCAAAGAACTACCTAAAACTTAACCACATAACTAAAAGTGTCATACAAATGCTCCATGAACTCTGACAGGCATGGAGCTGTGACACTCCCTTGGGAGCCTGTTTCAGTGAAGAACCTTTTCATAATGGCTACTGTGAACTTCTCCTGAGGCAGTGTCATTTCATCTCCTCATGGCCTGTCAGCAGTCCCAGAGAGAGGGGAGCAGCACCAGCCCCTCTGCTTTCCCCCTTGAAGAAGCTGTAGGCTGCCCTGAGGTCACCCCTCAGCCTTCTCCAAGCTGAGCAAACCAAGTGATCTCAGCCACTCATCCCAAGTCAAGCACTTGAAGTCTTCCACCACCCTGGTTGCCCTCCTCTCTATGGATATATGATTCAGATTCAGGTTTAACTATGATTTCATACGGCCATGAACACCATAAGTAATTTCTAGCATATCCTCTACTTTACTTCAAGTACTATTCCTTAAAGGAGAGGTAGAATAAAGCAATGGTAACATTAATTTGTACTAGCAATGACTTCTAATGCACAGATCAATGTGTGCAGACCGGTCACTTATATCCTCAGGGCTGTTTTTTCACTTACAACAGAATGTAAATCAAGAGGAGAGTAACTGAAATAATGGATTCACATTGAAATCAGAATCTGACACCTACATTACTTCCTGCTTTAGTAAAACAATTTTAAACTTTAGAAAAGCCCCTACAATTCACAGAAATGTTACATATGTTTTGCCATACTGAAGTGTGTCCCAAGATGCAGTTACTAACAGAAGATTCAACATAAACCAGAAAAGAAAACCCAAAACTTCTTTGCCCAGCAATCTGTTCTTTCACTTCACTTCCTAAAGCATAGGGAAGATCATAAAAAATGCTGCAATATGCTCAGCCCTGTTTTATTCCTCGTCGCCTTTCGAAAAATCTCTCTTCATTCAGCATCCTATGTGTACTCCTGATTTAAAACATCATTTATGTTAGGAGGGTAACTCTTCCAGAAAAAAACCTGTCTTTCCACGTATTTTTGCATACACTTAGAGCAGCCTTCTGCTTAACTCATCAGTTCACCTAACCAACTGGGCAATGATTTCTGGAGGTGGAAAATAAGAAGCAAATTTTTTTAGTATTTCTACTGTGCTGATCAATGCATGCTTGAGAATCAGTCATCTGTTCCTTGGCTCATGCAATCCTAGTTACCTACCAGAAACTTATCTAAAATAAAAAAAACTAATTTACCTGACTACCATGAAAACCACAAAAAATGTCTGAAAATCCATTTATTTTCTGTACAACTCAAAACCTTTAAAATTCTTCTACTGCTGCTGCAAACCAAAATAACTTCATGATCCTTTGATGCCTGCAATGCTACACGGTAAGAGAACAGAAGGGTTGATCCAGTTTTACTGCATTTTACAGCTTTAGATGCCAATCAGAAGCTCTCATCTTCCTGTATAGTGACTATAAATCCACTTTGTTTATCTGTCTATGATGTTTCCAGCAGTTTCACAGATAATCTCTAAAATATTCAATATTCAATCAAGAGCAAATAGGAAAAAAAGTTTTCCTATTGCAACCAAAATAAAAAATAGCACAGACAACAGCAAAAAGCCACTGCAATACTTGGTAGGACAAGCGGCAGGACAAGGTAGATCTGTAAACTTCTTTGCAAATATTTCCTATGATTCACTTAAATCCTTTGCTTTTTACTTTGCAAAGCAAATAGTCCAAGTACCATGTGACTGTTATCTGTAAAAAAAGGCTAGTCCACACCCACATGGTGTACATTCACAAGTTAAAGAGCATAAAAGGTACAATCTGAACCTGCTTTTTAAAGAAAGGCTTGCTCTTTAAATTAATCTAAAAGACAAATTCATGGAAACATTTTATTAAATATAATTAGTTTCATAAGAGTATGCTAATTTAAACATAGTTATCTAATTTTTAATTGTCGGAAGGAAAAAGATAAAAACTAAATTATAAATTTTCAGCTGTAATTTAAAAGAAGGACTATACATATCTTATATAAATATTTTTTTTTTGTTTTCGCAGAGCTAATAAACATAGATCAATTACTCTTCTCATTCCTCTAGCTTTCCTTCTTTCATTCACTGAGCCCAGCTCAAGCAATTGGTAGAAACTTTAAAGTGTGGCAACATAAATAGTACATCTAAAAATAAAATATTCTGCCTTCAGTGTATGATTAAGATGATGAAAATGACCAATGTTGAGAACAAGTTTTCTTGGCTGGTAAGAGATGAAAGAGTACACAGTTCTCTCTAACATGCCACTTAGCAAGGTCCTGACCACAAACTTAAAGCACCCAAAATAATGTTGCTTGAAGCATGCTATATTTCTGTACACTGTGGTCTACAATAAAAGCATGTGGGGAGGCTGTGTTGGGTACTGAGGAACAACTTTGGAGAAAGAAAAAGGAACGCCAATTTATTATTTATCTGGGAGAAAGAGTCCTGACCAAAGAGTAATCTGAACAGCTAAATGAGTATCAAAGTAGCCAATGCCTACAATTTTCCAATATCCTACACAGTAACAAAAACATTCTTTTATAAGCAGCTGCTTATAATCAGTGTCCTTTAAGGAAAACAGAAGAAAATGAAGCTTCTACTGTTGTTTCTTCATCTGCAAAACCAAGGATGTTAGAAGCTATCTATCTTTTTCAGTATATTTCAAAAGGAAAAAAATAAAAATAGCAGCATTCTCTATAGTTAAACTTCTATTTCTGATAATATAATGTAGCAGCTGTAGGACAAGGAAAATATAATCACAAAAATCTCCAAGCTTAATTGCAACCTGCTTGAGAGAAAAGACTGAAAAGTCTGTATTAAGAAAAGCCACAAATCCCAGGGTAAATTAACATTTTAGATGGCTCACACTCTTTACAGTCCAAACAAAAAACACATCTGAACAAACAGTAAACAGGTGCTACTGCTTTGCAGTTGTAAAGCAGATTAAAGAGCATTCAGCCCAAGTAGGTATATCAGCAGCATTTCCTGTGACATACTATGCTGGATGTCTCCATAGCTTGAAACCTTGCAGTTTGTAGTGCATACTGCACAAAGAGATTCCCTAGGTATTTTCTCATTAACTAAAATTTTTCTCTGTAGTTTGCAAGACTTGTATTCCAGCATAAATTTTGTCTTGCTATGCAACACCCCCTATAACTTCTTCGGTTACTACACTCCAGTACTTAAATAAGACATAACAGGAGCTAAAGTTTCCTTCTCATACAACGTGGCCATGGTAGGTCAAGAAGCTATGCAACAATCAGAAAAGAGGGAAAACTCCTCATGTGGGCAGAAAAGCACCTAAAACACCAGTAAACAAAACCAATTTTGATCGCACAGTGGAGGGGCCACCACTGGATTCCTAAAGGAATTTGTGCTGGGACCTATAACGTTGAACATATTCCAAATGACCTGGAAAAGGGAATGAACAGTGAGATGACAGAGTGTGGAAATTATGATAAGTTATCTAAAGCTGGCTGCAAAGAGTGACAGAAGGCCTATATGAGGCTGGGTAGTAGGCATTAAAATAATCAATGGTATTTAACATAGATGCAGGTAAAGTGATGCATGTGTGAAAAAATAATCTGGAATTCATATAAATATATTAAAATTATGGCCTCTGTAACATTGATAACCAAAAGTGAAGCCCTGGAATCACTATAGATTGAGCTGACATTTTTTCAGAATTATGTTAGCATTGTACAAAAAGAGAACTGAGTGAAAGGAGTTATTAGGAAAGGACTTTTTAACAAAGCAAAAAGGCCCATGCAACTGGAAAACTGTAGTTTTGGTCTTCCCATCTCAAAAACAAGACTGAGAAAGTTCAGAAACCAGTTGTGAGGTTAGGTGGAATGCAATCCCTTGTGAATAAAACTCTTATGCTAGATGTACATTCTACTTAATTAAATGTGCACTTTCTATGGAACTCCAGGGACCAGGTTGTTTTCACTCCCTCCCATGCTGTGTGGCACTGTCCAAATGCAATCATATAATCAAAACTTCATGGTTTTAAATGACAGGGGACATATCATTTAGATATGCAGGCAAAATACCTTGAGTACTTTGAACTTACCACACACACCTGATGAAGTATATTGAGTGAAATCCCATTACCTAGGTAGTTTTTAATACTTTTCCGGGTGACTACAGTCTCCACCTGATCTAACTGGACATCACCTACAATGTGGAGTGGCACTACTGCACACCATGTAGCCACAGTGACAAAAACTCAAACATGCTGAAACATTGAGTGAGAGATAAATTCTTCAGAAATTCATTGTCTGCTTTGGCTAGGAATGGCCATGCTCCAATGGGCCTACATTATGCTTTCTGAACAAAATGGAGTTTTCTTTTTTGAACCACACCAGAGATGTTTCATAGAAAATCTCCATATTATTCTATGACTTCTTAAAATATTTTAATCTCAGCTATCAGAACAGCTAGGACAACACAACTCTCTGAGCTGCCAGTCCCCCGACATCCTTAACCCTAGGTTGTAAAGGTGATCAGTAAGTACAACTGTCACTCAGGCAGCAATGCAACGAAGTCACAGAATCACTAGGTTGGAAGAGATCTTCAGGATCAATATATCCAACCCATGCCCTAACAGCTCAACTAAACCATAGCACTGAGTGCCACATCCAATCTTTTTTAAACACATCCAGGGATGGTGACTCCACCACGTCCATGGGCAGACAATTCCAATACTTTATAACTGTTTCCATTAAAACTTTTTCCTAATATCCAACCTATATTTCCCTTGGTGCTGCTTAAGACTGTGTCCTCTTGTTCTGTCAGTTGCTGCCTGGTGAAAGAGACCAACCCCACCTGACTACAGCCACCTTTCAGAGAGTTGTAGAGAGTGACAAGATCACCCCTGAGTCTCCTTTTCTCCAGGCTGAACAACCCCAGCTCCCTCAGTCGTTCCTTACAGGGAACGAGCCCCTCACCTTGTTCCCTCCTCTCAAGATGCTTGTTGCTCAAGCATCTCAAGGTCCTTCCTAAACTGAAGGGCCCAGAACTGGACACAGCACTCAAGGTGCAGCCTCACATTTTCCCCAGGGGGAAGAATGACCTCCCTGCTCCTGCTGGCCACACTGTTCCTGACACAGGCCAGGGGCTGTTGGCCTTCTTGGCCACCAGGCTGGCTCATGTTCCGTCAGCTCTCAACCAGTACCCCCAGTTCCCTTTCTGCTGGGGCACTGTCCAGCCACACCATCCCCAGCCTCTAGCATTGCAGGGGGTTATTGTGGCCAAAATGCAGGACTTGGCACTTGGATTTATTGAACTTCGTCCCACTGGAGTCTGCCCATCCATCCAACCATTCCAGGTCTCTCTGCAGAGCCCTCCTACCTTCCAACAGATCAACACTAAGCTGCAAATTTACTAATGAAAAACTCAATATCCTCATCCATGTCATCAATAAAAACATTGAACAGAAACCAGCACAGACCCCTGAGGAACACCGCTGGTGACTGATCCCCAGCTGCATGCAGCACTGTTCACCACCACTCTCTGGGCCTGGCCACCCAGCCAGTTCTTAACCCAGCACAGAGTGCTCCTGTCCAAGCCGTGGGCTGCAGCTTTTCCAGGAGTGTGCTGTGGCAGACAGTGTCAAAGGCCTTGCTGGAGTCCAAATAGACAACACCCACAGCCCTTCCTGCATCCACCAGGCGGGTCACCTGCTCATGAAAGGAGACCAGGTTGGTCAAACACAACCTACCCCTCCTAAACCCACGCTGGCTGGGTCTAATCCCCTGGCCATCCTGTAAGGGCTGTGTGATGACACTCGGTATAAACTGTTCCATTACCTCACCCACTACTGAGGTCAGGCTAACTGGTCTGTAATTGTCAGGATCCTCCTTCCTACCCTTTTTGTGAATGGGTGTCACACTGGCCAGCTTCCAGTCATCTGGGACCTCCCCAGTGGGCCAGGACTGTTGGTAAATGATGGAGAGTGGCTTTGCAAGCTCATCTGCCAGCTCCCTCATCACCCTGGGATGGATCCCATCTGGTCCCATAGATTTGTGAGCACCTAGGTAGCTCAGCAGTTCTCTGACTGCCTCCTCCTGGGCAACAGGGGGACCATTCTGCTCCCTGACACCATCTACCATCCCAGGAGGACAGCTGTCCTGAGGACAAGCCATCTTCCCACTAAAGACTGAGGCAAAGAAGGCATTAAGCACTTTCACCTTCTCCTCATCCGTAGTTACAAGTTCCCTCCCTCATCCAATAGAGAACATAGATTGGTCTTACCCTTCCTTTTACCATTAATACATTTGTAAAACCATTTTTTATTATCCTTTACAGAAGTTGCCATTTTAAGTTTGAACTGAGCCTTGGCCTCCCTCTTTTTTCCCTATGTGCCCTAGCAGTCCCCTTAAATATTTGCTGAGAGACCTGACCCTCCTTCTAAAGATGATACATCCTCTTTTTATTCTGAAGTTCCTTCAAAACTTCGTTGCCCATCCAGGCTGGATGTTTGCCTCATTGGCTCATCTTTCAGCACACAGGGACAGTTTGTTCCTATGCCCTCAAAATCTCTGTTTAGAAGCACGCCCATCCTTCCTGGACTCCTTTGTTTTTAAGGGCTGCTTCACAAGGAACTCTCTGAATAAGTCTCCTAAATAGGCCAAAGCCTGCCCTCTGGAAGTCCAATGTAAAAGTCTTATTTATGTTCCTCCTGATTTCACCAAATACCAAGAACTCCATAATTTCATGATCACTGTGCCCCAAGTGACCTCCAACCACCACATCTCCCACCAGCCCATCTCTATTTGCAAACAACAGATCTAAAATAGTCCCTCCCTGGTGGGCTCACTCACCAGCTGCAACACAAACTTGTCCTCCACACACTCTAAAAACTGCCTCTTTTCTGCTGCATTGAGTTCCCTGCAAAAGTCTGGCAGGTTGAAGTCACCTACAAGAACAAGGGCTGATGATCCTGAAACATTCTCTAGCTGCTTCTAGAATAAGTTGTCCACCTCTTCTTCCTGGTTGGGTGGATGATAACAGACTCCCAGTAGGATGTCAGCCTTGTTGGCCTTCCCCTTAATTCTTACCTGTAGGCATTCAGCTTCATCATCATTGGTTTCAATACCCATGGCATCAAAAGCCTCCCTAATACAAAGGGCCACCCCTCCACCTCCTCTCCCTTTCCTGTCTCTCCTGAAGAGCTTGTAGCCATCCAGTGCAGCACTCCAATTCTGTGAGCTGTCCCACCACGTTTCTGCAATTGCAACCACATCACAGCTTTGCTGCTGTACCACAGCCTCCAGCTCTTCATGTTTGTTACCCATGCTGTGTGCATTGGTGTACATGCACCTCAGCTGGGCTACTGATTTCACCCCTAGCTCAGGCTTACCACCCTTGGGACTGCTTCCAGACAGCCCAGCCGCATCCCCTTCCCCCTTCAAACCTAGTTTAAAGCCTTCTCAATGAGTTCTCCCACTTCAAAAGCTAAAATCCTTCTGCCCTTAACAGAGAGATGGAGCCCATCCAGTTCCCGCAGGCCAGGTGCCATAAGTTGCCCCATCATCAAAGAACCCAAAATTCTGCTGATGACACCAGCCCTTGAGCCACTTGTTGATGATGTGGGCTCTCCTATTCCTTTCACTGTTTTTCTCAGCTACCAAAGGGACTGAGCAGAACACTTCCTGTGTTCCTGCCCTATCAACCACTTGATCCAGAGCCCTAAAGTCCCTTTTAATTGCCCTGACACTGCTCTTTTCAATCTCATCACTGCCAGCCTGGAGTATCAGCAGTGCGTAATAATCAGTGGGCCAAATCAGCCCAGGAAGTCTCTCAGTGAAATCCTGTACCCAGGCCCCAGGGAGGCAGCACACCTCCCTGTGGGATGGGTCTAGTCGACACATGGGGCCCTCTGTAACCCTCAGAAAGGAATCATCCACCACAACTACCCTTCTTTTCTTCATGATGTTAGAGCTAGTGATGTGTCTGACAGGTGAAATGTAACTGGGAAGCTCATTAGGCAGATAATTTTCCTTTACACCATCTGGCTGACCCTCTAGATCCAGGGCCTCATACCTATTCTGAAGTGGCACCTGGCTAGGAGGTGGGGGAGGAATTTTTATTATTGCCTCCCTGAGCAGGGGCCCATTTCCTCTCCCCTTCATCTACCAGGTGTCCTCCTATTGCCTGACAGTGGGAGGCATGTCCTCTGACTCCTGGTGGACCTCCCTCAAGGATGGGAGGGCAGAACTCCATCAATCTATTTCCCTTTCACTTTCCCTAGTCCTCCTTGGTCTTTCAACTTCTTCCCTAAGCTTGGCCACTAGTGAAAGGAGATAGTTCACCTGCTCACACTTCAGGTACGCTTCTTCTGCAACACCCCTAGGTACCACTGATAAACTCAAACACTCCGCACAGGAAGGGGTCTGGACAGACGTGTCCTTTTTGGAGGGCTCTATTTGGTTACACACACTTAGTACTAACTACTGTTTTCTATTGTGTAAAAAACATTACTAACAGAAAATGCAAACCCAACCAACCAAGAGAAACACAGCAAACTCCACACAGCAAACCACAGTAGCAAGAAAAATGCTGCAACCCTGCTTGCTTGCCCTGCCTGCGCAAACTGCTGTGCCACATCCCAAAGATGTGCCACGCCCCTGTGTGCCACATCCCAAAGATGTGCCACGCCCCTGTGTGCCACGCCCCTGTGTGCCACGCCCCTGATTTCCCGCTCCAGTTGCTGCACTCCCTATCAGCCTGTTTTAACCAGCCCGCTGCTCACCGGAGGATAAAGTCCTGCCCTTCTCCTGCATGGCTCACAAGTCCTGCTTGTATCAGAGACTCTTGGGAAGATCACTGCGAGTGCTCATGTTTTCAGACTTATCTCTACTAACAGAGGCTGAAGGAACACACACAGAGCTACAGGTGTGACAAGAATAAGCAATCATGGGTTTCTATCAGACATGGCCGCAGAGCAAGGGACACTGCCATTACAAGACTGCACCACACAGCTTTAGGGAATGAAGTGGCACTGCTCAAAAAAAAAGATATTGTAAATAATTTAAAATAATTCAGTCTTGTGCATACTGGCTGTCAACTCACTGAAGACTCACACTCTTAACAGGCTTTCAAAAGTTCAGGGGTAAGTCTCAAGGGGATAAATTAGATGTTCCAATTCTGCTGAGATTATACCCTTAGACATCAAAAAAAGTTTCCTTACTTTGTAAAAATGTTTTTTATTAGAGAAAAGGAACAACTAGAGAAAAAGCAACAAATACATTGCAGAGTAGAATTCTGCTTAATAGTTGAACCAAATCATGAACACTTCTTCCACTAGGACTTGAAACCAACAAGCGGTAATGAGTATTATTTTCAGAGTAAGGCAATGTATATGCCTCCTTGCCTCTTGTGATCTGATTAGTAGTCTATAAAAACCACAGAGGAGATCCCCAGACAAAAGTCTGGGACTGGCAAACCAAAACCCACTTACATATGAAACCCAAATAGGAAGAGAGTATTTTCTAGTATTTTCATTATGAAGTTTAAAATCAACATACCATTTTACTAATCCAGTAAATTCCTATTGTATTCACTGTCTTGTATGTATTGCCAGAAAAATGGTAATTGAATCATTCTCCTACTGCTTCCTTTAAAATAAAAGTTTTTGTTTTAGCTAAGTTATTTAATGCTATTATCAAGATTTAAAATTTTTATTTACATGCTGCCCAGAGAAAATAGAAAACCCAAGCAGTTAAAAAAATCACAAGTGATTACTTTCCTAACAACAGACAATGCAAACTCCTTGTAATCATCTTCCCCATTTCTGTGCAACAATAGCAGTCATGTAGGTAAAAGAAGTCAAAAGTTTTCTTAAATACTATGAAATTCCACATAAAAATTACCCTCATGACAGCAGCCTTAGGTCTCCTAGAAACCTCACCACATGCACACACTCAAACCGTGCATGATTGGCAGGCTTCCTAAGCCTTACTAATGTGCAACTGTGGAACAGCAGGAAGTCTATTAGAGCTTGAAAAATCTACCCTGAAAAAAATGGGAACCTTTCCATTAATTCCAGTGGGCTCTGGTTCAGACTGGCTAAGCATCAGCAGTAAGAAACAAAGAATTTACACCCTACTAACTCCTCTTAATCAAATAAATGAAGCTAAATTCCCCTTTATCCATACAGTTCAGTAGACACAATGTGTTTTCCACAAAACTGACATATGAAAGGCTTCCCCATTTGCATTTACAGCAATCATTTCTGGCAACAACACATAAGCATTAATCAACTCCTCAACTAAAAGTGATTCTGAAATCAAAACAAAAGTGCCAATACATAATTTACCAATTCTCACAAGAAGGAGTTTAAGAAAATAAGAACACACAGTGCCATGACTTACACCAAAAACAGAGCCTTATGGATGAGTAGATGGAAATGAATTCCAGAGCAATTTTCCCTGCTCTGAAACCCATGTCACCATGCTCTGAAGTTGTAGAAAACTGAAAAAGTGTCTACTTAAACATATTTTCCTGCAGCACTGAAACAGCAGAATGAAGGCAGACTTCAGGGAACAGGTAACCAAACATGATCCTTTATAGGAGCATGAAGCCACACACAGGAACAAAAAGTCAAGAAATGAACCATAACTTTACTGCAGTAAAACTCAGGAAGCCACCCAGTAAGTCTTCTTTGTGGTGAGCACTGCTTCCCACAACCACATCTTCTGAACTTTCCTCCAGCAGCATTTTTCCAACTGTTCAATAGTTTCCTCCCTGAGGAAATTCTCAGGCCACACCAAAAGCACTAACCAACTGAGTTACTCTGTTTGTTACAAACAGTTTTGAACCGTGACCTCCCATCTTCCAGGAGAGATTTCTCCCCAGCTCTACATTTCACATAATGTACTACATACAAATATGCTGAATGAGAACACAGAAAATAATTGAAGGGATATCCAGATGGGTTTGGGTTGATTTCCACCAAATTTGTACATAAAACTTTCAATTTATATAAGAAAGTAAGGAAAGTTAGTGGGTACACCATTTGTAATAAATTCTCAACACTCTGCTATCCTTTAAATCTTACTTCAATGATTTATGTGCTCTTCTAGCATTCAAGATGCAAAATATTCTGTAGGTTTTTCATTTGCAAGTGATCTGGCCTATAGTTGGACTTGCAGACAGTCTACAAATACATTAAATCCTAGGTCTCTACATTACAACATAAAAACCAGAATTGTACATGGAAAAAAAGGATTCCAGATTTCCTTTGGTATTTCCCAGTTTTTAAGTACTTGGATCTGGGGAAAAGAGAAAAGGTTGCAGGAACGTTTAATGAGGGAACATAAGAACAGAAAAATAGCTTTCATAACACACCATTTGTAGTGGAGGCAACTTCACCAATTAAAAAATGGTGCCATCTACACTGTTCATCTCTACACTGAATAAATGCAGTATGGATTGACAAACTGTGTCAGAAATGCCAACGGATTTTCATTCTGTTTGAATTTCTTTGCTTTATGTTTTGATTAAGCACCAACATGCTTTACTTGAACATGAGAATTTTTTTCCTTCTAAATTTCAGGAAATAATATATTGAACATGATTGAAGCTTTTCACTATATACCCTAGACCTCAGTAGTTACAGTATTGAGAACAGTGCAAGTACTACATTTTTAGTTTCTACTTATGAATATTAAATCAAATCTCTTACACACACTGAAAAACTGGACTGTCTCTAATGTAGTAATATAATTTCTTACTAAAATCCCTAAAATCCTAAACCACTCAGATAAATCAACTACTCACCTGCAAGATAAGACTATATTTTCAAAGAAAATTTTATTGAGAAATAAAAAAGCTAAAGGACAAAGGTTACAGTTAATATTTTTTACAGTTATAAGGTAGACTTGGACTTCATATATCTTTTCTTTATAAACAAAAGGTATTTTAAAATGCCACATTTATTTGTTAACAGCATGGAAACACATGACTGTTCTCCATAGATTTATAACTCTCCACTTTCAACTTTCTCTCTCCTATGGCTGCAGAAAAAGTCTTCAATTTAAGTAGAAAAGGATTCCCCAAGCAAAATTCTCACTTGACCATAAACAGAAAACTGCACTGCGTTTCACTTGGATGAACTATAAATTTGTTGGTGCTATACTGCAAGCTTATTTTTAGTATTTTATACAACAGAAACTTCATGAGAAGAATTATCTTTTGCTAGACTTGATTCTGTGGAGCAGCCTGTGGCTTAGTTTTCATCAAGAAATGCACAAGACAAAGCAAACTCCAGAAGGAGTTTTAGCCATTTCTCTCTATTGCTTTGGCAAAGAGCACACTGTTATCTTGGCATGAATACAATTCATATTCCTCCAGCAGCTGATTCAGGCCTTGAATTCATCTCTCCTCCAGCAGACAGCTCAGTCAACTGAAGTATAATCAGCTCTGGTTAAAATGCAAGTCTCACTATGATCCATTTGATACTCTGCAAATTATCTTAAGGCCTTTATAGATAACTGCTGAACTTCAGCAAATCTCTGTCAATGGACTGCAAAAATGAAATTAGAGTAACTTTCCCAAATATGCAGCAATTGTTTTTAATTTTGTAATTATAATAGATAATGTTACAAAAGTATAGACTGCTCTTTTTGGGATATATTCTTTCATAGGATACATGATTTGAACCAACTTCATTGTATTGTCTCTGAATTAACTCTTATATAGCAAAATCTTGGGAAGAGATGGAGAAACAGGGAGGAAAAAAATGTAATGGATATTTATCTTAGCACTCACAGTCACCATCATCCACAGTAAACCCCAAATTTAGAGCTTACTGAATGTTTCAGAAAATTTTTATATTTTAGAGTCATCATAAACACAGTGTGGCAAAGTTAAATATCAAAGCAGGTAGTTTAGACTGTTTTAAAGAAAGTATATGTAAGAGTATCTTGTTTGGGAAGAGACTGTTGTTTTGCAGACATTGCCAGTAGATTAACAAACCTTTAGTCATAATATTATTTAGTGCTTCTTAGACTTTTACCTTCTTATGTAGCACCAAAGACAAAAAAACTCAGAGAAATCAAAACCCAAAATTACAAGGTAGCTTTGAATAGCACTGTTTAATTACATAAAAAGACAAATGCTATTAATGTAAGAGCTCAACAAGTTCTTCTCGGCTATTTCTAGGCCTGCTGCAGTCAGTGGATTGCTGGTTTAGGTGATTGTCTATACTACAGCAGATGGACAATTCTCCTTACCAGAAAGAAAGTCTTGTACATTTTTTGAAAAGTCTTGAAGTCACACAAGGCACCTTCTTCCATCTACACTTTTATGTCTTCACCCAGATAGTCAATTCATTTTTGCTTTTCTGCTCATTCTTCTAAAGCCAACAACTTTCCCATCATGTTTATAGTGAATCAAATACACATTCTACAGTGTTTTCTGAAAGATAGGTCATAGACAGTAGAAAGTTATTTTTTCTATTTCAGTTTTAGAAATATAACTTTTATATTGGCTTATCCCATTTATAAGGTACTTCCTCAAGCTGCACAAGTATTTGTAGCTCTGCTGCCTTAATTAATGTGAAAGTTCAACAAAATATGCCGGAAGAAAGAACAATCTTGGTACAGCCACTTTGAAATGAGGATGGCTCTGTGAGCTTACAACATTTTTGAATATATGTACTTTGTACTGATTCCTCTTTTCTTGAACCATGATGTGTAGAGCAATTATTTCACCTCAATAAGGAAACTCTAGAAATGTCAAGGGCTCCTCCAACCTACACTGTGACAATGAATTACCAAAAAAAAATAAGGGGCTTTGCTACTCCTACTGAGGAAAGACATTTTGTGACCTTTTGCTGCTTTATAGCAATAATGTGTTTTCTATAAAACTCTGAGTCCTTCTCTTATTTTATTAAAATAAAAACATTTGAGGAATAGCTTTGACCTTAACCTTGGGAGAATGAACGGAATACTGATCTTGAGAAGTGGATGAGCCCTGAGTCACTGTAACTTCCTGCCAACATGCTGACAAGGTGTAGAGCTGTGCTGTACACAAACAGTGAAGCTCACCTATCCTAATTCAATTAGTTAAATCCTATGAACATCTATATCTCACATAATTCCTTCTAATCTCAGTTTTATTATAACAATGTTTGATTCCAAAGGGAAGATTTATACTAGAATATCATATTCAGTCTCTTACCTTTAAAAATACATACTCTACTTAATTTCAACAAGAGTAGACATTTGAAGCATTCACCTTCTTTTTAACAACATATTATTTCTTTTCAAAAATACCACACCAAAGAAACAATTGAGTTAAATCCAGAATCACTGAGGGCAGCAAAAAGTCCTGGTGCATATCATCTAGGTGAATCATTTATCCAGGTTACTAGATTCTTAGATAACTACAAAATAAAAAAAAAAGTTTTTCCAAATAAGAACGAACTTAATATGGCAACCTACAATGTTAAGCATCACAAAAAGAGAGACAGTAAAAGGCATTGTTAAACTTTCACTTCCAATGGGAAAGTAAGGAAAACAAAAATCAAAATCTTACTTTTCCCAGGAAACAAATTTTATGGAACTTATGAATTATTGAAGATATGTCCTGCTGTGGTGCCTTATATGTGAAACACCCAAATCCCTGCATCACTGTAAGGATGCTGTGTTGAAGGTAAAGAGAACTGAGCAGCAACTCTAACAACCTGTGCTCTGTGAAAATTTTTCAGGTTTATGGCTCAGAGATATTTAATTTGAAAAATGTAATCTACCATTTGTATCATGACCTGCATAAAAATATAAAATGCTAGCATTGTGTTCAAGTAATTATAGAATACAATGAAGTATAAAAAAGCAGAGTAGAGGGATTTCTGGATTCCTGTCATGATACATGCATTACACACTTACTCAAGTGACCTAACATTTCTAAATTCTAAAATATTATCTACCTCCCAAGGAAACACAGGGAGGTAGTATTTATGAGGCTCACCAAATATGCGATCCTCTAGTATTAAATACTCCAGGGAAGGATAGTTCACACTGAGATGCAGGTGGGCTAAGAGCCAAGGCAATGCAGAACCACAGCCCAAACTGCCTGACACCAAGAGCTACACCCTAGACACTCATATAGTTGACAGTCAGAAGAAAAACACCACTTATCTCTGGTGTGAATGGCAGCAGAGCTAGCTGAAACAGCAGCCTCCCATTAGAGAATGGAGCTGAGCTCTGCCCAAAACTGCCAGGTCAGCATAACATGCACTGCATGAAGTGGCTGAGGGATCCAGGGTCCTAAGTTGTCAACCCCTGCCTTACAGACTTACAGGGGGTCATTGCAATTTATGATTTTCTTGAAATGGGAAGATGACAGAATCCAGATGGTCAGCTTGGATATGTATGATTTTGCAGAAAAATGGTAATTTGGAGAAGCAAAGAACAGATTTTGTCCTTTCTTGACCATTCTCCAATTCCAGCTGTCACTATGTAAGTCCAGTCAGTTGACATACTGGTCAATTTCCTGCACAGTTTTGACTCAAGAGTAGATTCTGGGTCTTAAGCCTGTCACAGACATGGGGTATATTTATCCCATTGAACGCCCACCCAGCACACTCATCCATGCATCTTTTGCTGCTACTGATTAACTCCATTATGATAATTTTTTTCTCCACTTTATTTTCCTATTTTTTCCTTTTCATAATTCCTTTAAATAATTCTAAACAAGGTAGATCATTAGTAATAGAACTGGGGAAGAAGTAATTTCTGTCCTACAAAGTCTCAGGAATCATCTTTTACCCAGGCAAAATAAGTAATAAATGGGACATAAAGGAGCTGGAGTGTCTACTCCCTAATCAAGATGAATCATTTTGGTATGTGTATGGATATAATATATAATGCAACAGCCATTATAATGTAATTTTAATGTCCACAAATGCCACATTAGTCCTAGAACAGAAAAGGTTCTCTATTGTAATATATTGTATATTCATTCTGCATATAGCAGATCTAGTCCTTTATAAGCAATCATTTATTTTGGCAATTAATAGTGCAATATATGAGGTAATGTCTTCTTTCAAATGTCAAGGAGAGCAATGCAAAAAATGATTAATTTTGCTCTAGGCAAATAAAGCTTTGGAGGAAAATCACAAAATGTTTTTACAAGTTCTCTGTCTTGGATGTCTCCCTCTGAATAGATATATCTTCCAAATAAATCGACTACAATTAGTAATCTACACTGTTATTATGCCTTTGAAGTTTTAGTTTATGGTTAAGTCTAGAATTTTAAATGAAGGTAAAAGTTTTTTCAGTCTAAGCCAGCATCACTCAAAACATATTTATTTTGAATACATCTTTCTAATTTAAATAAATTCAAGTTCTTTTTGAAGAGAAGGTGATGCTACACATGTAGTCTACAAGATTTTATGAAAATCACCAAATTTATTAAAAAATTTAGCGAGTCGGATTAAAGCTAATACAGCATGTACTGACAGATTTTGATTAACAACTCTGAATTAAAGGGTACATTTCCTTTCAGCATGTCATTTAGTTCTGATTCTCAAAATAAAATTGCCTTCTGTGGGATATAAAGTTTCAATGCTGCTTCAAGACAGGTCATCTAGCAATGACTGTGGTCAGAAATAAGTTTGGTTTAGAAGTTAGGGGAATTGAGACTTAAAACCAGCTGGGTTTTAATTTAGCTGAATCACCAAAACTTGATGAAATGCCATAAGGCTGCATAAAAGACAGGACATCTTTCACAATGGAAGGACTGATGTCATCCGCACAGCTGCCAAACCATCAACAACTTGGCTATTTTTTTATTTTTAAAGACAAATCCACAAAAATGGGGCAAAAAAATGTGTTTCTTTTCTCTTGAAATGTATGTAAATCAGGTTTTTTACTTATGCAAATTTTAAGTTTTTTTATGCATTTTACTTGTGCTTTTTTAACCTATACATTACGGAGAAAATTATACTCTCAACATAATTTTAGGTTTCTGTTTTTAATTTCCTTATTTTACTACTGAATCCTTAAAGCTAAGAGAAAAAGTGGATGTTCAAGACCCAAACCTGAAAGACAGTAGGTTTTTCATAGGAAATTTACATAATTGCAAACTCTTTAATAAAACCACAGATCTGCATTGAGATCAAGCAATTGAGACATATTCATCACTTCTGAAAACAATCAATACTGTGATAAAGAAACAACCAGAAAGACAAAAGCAATGGCTTTTAGCAAGAAGGGAGAGGAACAATCACCTCTGAGGCATGTGGGTCCAGCTCCATCTGCAGAGCTCACCAGACTGGTTTAGCACAGCAAGGCTCAGCCAGAAGATGTGGTTTCTGACTCCTTCCCCATGGGGCTCTAGTTCCAAAAGCAGCCAAACAGAGTACTAGGAGGGTTGCCTCTCCCTCTGCCTCCCCTCTTCCAACCACACACCCTCCTTGCCCCTTCCTTGGGTGTCTGCTGGCCTCCATCAGCCCCTCTAATGTGCAGATTCAACCCACACAACATAGCAAAACCAGGCTAGCAAGTTGGATCAGTTCACAGAGGTATCCAAGAAGTGCCAAAACAAGTGTAAAATAAGTACTAGGAGCATGTGGCTGGGAAAGGGGAGGGGAAGAGGTAAAGCACATCCCCAGCAGAAACCTGCTGGATCACTTAATCATATATGATGAAACTGAAACCTCAGTGTTTAATTTCACAGCGAAAAGAATCAGTCTCACCTTTGGTCCCCCAAAACTCCTTCTAATCCCAGTCTCTGTGCCAAAATGAGCAATTGACTATACAGCATACATACAGTGGAGGGAAAAGGCTTATTAAAATCTGAACTAGTATTCTGAGCCTGGCTCTATGAGTAGTTTTGGTGCCCCATGAGAAAGGGGAGCAGTGGTGAGGCACTGTGGGAGGCAGGATATCCTGTGTGATAGCAGCAGCAGCCTACTAGCTTAAACTCCATGAAACTACTGCCTCTGGCTGAGAGGCACAGTCAGAACTGATCTTAGCTAGTGAGTCCTGTGGCCAGACCCTCCACCTGCCACCAACCACACACTGATCCCCTGCTCCCAGTCATACAGCTACAGGGATTCAGATCACTGATGTAGTAAAAACCTTTCCTTCTCTTTTGCCTGGCTACCCAAAACAATCTGAAAGCTGATCTGGCGGGACAATCATCTTGTCACTCACCATGTGATTTCTACATCTAACACAACTGAAGGAGGAAGAATGGAGGAAAGGGAGAGGACAGGCTGGCTACCTTGGCAATAGCTCACTATCAGACTGGCTTTGCAACCCCCAAAGAACACAGTCTACTCCTCTCCTCTTCCTAGTTTTTGAGATCCCACCCTAGTTTTTCATTCCACTGTCTGCTCTTACACGAGTTCAACCACTGTAGGTCTTCACCACAAACCAGATCAGTTCATTAAGAGAAAAGCTTGTTTTTAACCCTAACCACTCCACTGGGCTGCCACAGGTCAGAAGGAAGCTACAGGCAAGGTCTCTGGCCAGAAACACCTTTTTAGCACTAAAGATGAAAAATAAAGAATTACTGTTTAAAACACTGCCCATGTGTGTCAGAACACAGGAAAGGTTTATATTTGAACGAAGGAAGTCTGCCTTCTGAGAGAGAAGATGACTTTCTTGAAATAGTGAAATGAGACCTGAGCATTTTTTGGTAAAATGGAACTGCAGGCAGTGTTTTCAGTGTTTTCTCTCTTGCGTTCTTTGCTATTAACAGGAGAAGTGCAGTATTTGATACCAGACTACTGCAGGGCTGCAGTGTTTGCCACTGGAAATCAGGTCCTGAAATATGTAAGCAGATGCTGATCAGTAGATTCATCAGATCTGCTGGAGTAACCCTGGCTGATGTCCAGATCAGAAACCAGCACTCAGTCTGAAAAGTTGAAAAGTTATACACTGTTACCTCACAAGTGGTAAATAAACACACAGCCCAAGGTCAGTTCTAACAGACCGCAGCAGCAGAGATGCTGCTAGCTCTGTAATCAAGACACCAAATCTTATTACTTTAACTTAGTATTCTGTGGAATACTTGGCTGTAACAGTTGACTTGTCACTTAACTAAAAACACATTAGTCTTTTGCACAAATTCTCCCCTGAAGGAGTACTTATTTTGGTGCAAAAAAAATCTGAACAGAACAAAAGCTCAGTTCTGCTGTTTCAGTTAAAAAACCCTATTAATTACATGAGACATCCCATAATTCATTTTACTAAATATATATATCTATACATATTTAATCAGTTTTTTTTCTGAGAGAGATGAAGATAAATGCATCCATTAAATAAAAATATATTATGGTGAAAGAATGTATACATTATAGGCAAAACCACTCAAGAGTT
Source organism: Cinclus cinclus (assembly GCF_963662255.1). Classification (NCBI taxonomy): domain Eukaryota; kingdom Metazoa; phylum Chordata; class Aves; order Passeriformes; family Cinclidae; genus Cinclus; species Cinclus cinclus. The sequence continues at coordinate 62,570,196 of NC_085084.1, forward strand.
CAGGAACACTGAACCTGCACTGACTGCAGGTAAAATAACAACTTAATGCTCTACGTGTGCCCAACTATAACAGCACTGTCTTCTCGCCTGATTAACCACAACTTCAAAAGTCTTTTTTCGGTTACACTTAACAGAATCTTGATATTTAATTGCCTATTTGCTGTTTTACAGTACTCTGCAAACCCAAAGATTTGGCTAATCTTATCTTCCAGTTACAATTTCACTTTCTAATTCAAATTTCTATTTAAAAAAAAGCATTAGTGTAATATGAAAACTTCATCTGACACCAGATGATTTAGGTGATGTGATTTTTCAAAGTAGACTAGGACAAGAGCAAAATGTGCATAAAGAAGGTAAAAGGTTATACAGGAGTTTAGAAAGAAAAGCAAAACCTGCAGACATGTCTTTTAGCCCCATAAGCAAAAGAGTACTCCGAGGTCAAAATAGTTAGGACATGGAAACAATAAACAATCGTGGAAACAATAAACAGTCAAGTGACACAGTTTATCATCTTGGTGATAAGAAGAGTGTATGGACAGTTTAAGATGCTTTTTTTTTAAAAAAAAAAAAAAGAAACCAACAAAACGTGAAGAGAACCATGACTGCTGAATATCTGAAATTGCTTGTATATTCCAAGTTTTGTGTTTTACTAATCTATCCATAATAGAGACACCAGCATAATTTTTCTAGATATTAATTCTAAAATTATTTTTCAGTTGCAATAATTGAAAAACAGTAAGTAAAAATCAGCTGACTTACATACATATCCAATTACTCCTAATAACTCAGACTGCTAAATAGAAACTTTAATCCTCACATGACAAAGCATAATTTCACTAGGAAGCATAAAGTAATTTGCCAGAAGAATAGGCCTTTTCTGAGAAGAGACGGGGAAACTACACGGTGCATAAGAATGTGTTGGTGAAGAGTTCAGTTTCTGCTTTTTATTACTGCAGTTTTGAAAGGCACATAAAGACATCATAAATTTACAGCATATATATAATTTCCTCTGCTCATGATGCCTAAAAACAGCATCTTATCCAGCATAGGAGTTGCACCTACTACAGCTTCTGTCCCCCAGCCCCACTTCTTGCCCATATTTCACGCAATGCACAGAACTGAGGACACGATGTATGCAGCAGACAGTGAATGATCATCAGAGTACGGCATCATGGAAGCTGTTTGGGGCCATTTTTCCTGAGATTTCAGGTTCCTGAAAACCTCTTTTGCTTGTCTCCCTTCTGCTTACTGCAGAAATTTGTCTGCTCAAACACCTCAATCACAGGCCAGTCCTACAAGGAATGTCCCAAAGTAGGGCTGAGAATACCTCACCAGGGCATAACATTGTACAGGAATGCTATGACTCACTGATAGTTTTTTGAAGGGAAATTGGAGTAGCTACACCTTAATTCAATCAGTATGCAGGAATTACCTGCAGGCAGTGCTGCCCAGTCAGCATCAGATAGGCACAATGTTGCTCCTTCTCAGAAAAGCACCACAGAACCAGATGTGCATTGCAAAAGGCCCAAATGTCACCCATTTCCATCCAGTTATTGCAGCACAACGCATATTTGTCTTGCAGGCAACAGATCACTGTCTCCATTGCACTACTTTTTCTCTGCCTGGATTTATTTATTTATATAATGAAATACAGAAATGCTATTAAAACTGTAGAAGGGATCTGTTCCAATGCTCTGTATGAAAAAGAAAAGTCTGCCTGAAAAGCTTGTAGTCCTTAGCAAAATAGTAATGTTGAATCATAAAACAGATGGTGCTTAAAAAGAGCTATAGAATCAGCAAACTTCAGCTCCAATTCATGTCATTGTGGCATTAAGGATCCAACCCACATGAATATGGAACAAAAGCAATCACACAGCTTGGAACTTCTCAGCTCCTCTCAAACTCAAACTTTCCATTTGCAAGGTCATATTATACAGTTCTATCAAGATGCATTATGAAGAGCAGTTCATTTGGAACTCTGGAAGAGAGGGTTTGGAAAGAGCTGTTGGCAGTGTGCCTCACTGTGCACCTCAGGCAAACAGCTGCTCCTCAACATTTCCATGTCCCAAAGTATTTAATTCATTACTCAGCAGTGTTTCAGAGCTCTCTGAAATAGGAAGCCAACCTTGACCATGTTGAAATACTTACACTGTCCAGGGGATGATGTTTCTGTAATTTAAAGCTGTTTACTTAAAAGCAAAAGGCATCCTATTGTATTTTGCTTCACCTGAAAGGAAATACTTCATTTATGGAAGCCAAGAAGTGCTCAGAAGGTAAACTGTATACGTTTAATAAATCTTGAGCATACTCACATGGGAAGTCATCCACAAACATGGGGTCTATGTTATGCAGCAGTTCCACTCTGGGAGAAGGTCTTCCTTCACTAAGAGAGATTTCAAAAGGAAATTTTAATTACCCTCATAAGGATTCTGCATCCTTTATTTTGAGGCTTTTTGTCATCTTAACAGATAGTGAGCTCATAACTTAAAATGGATTACTCTCAACTTTAATCTGAATACTCCTTTCCAGCTGAGTAGCAACAACTTTTGTCTCCACAAGTTTTCCCTAACTTCAATGGTGTTTATTTAGACTATTTGTAAGTTTACAGAGTACAGAGTTGACGGTACCTAAGCAGGGTTTTACAAGAATCAGTCTTAAGAGTCAAATTTCACAACACAAGCTGGCATAGTATTTGCTGTGCTCTCTGCATACCTGAACAAGTCCTGGAAGCCTTATGGCTGGGTGCCTCAAAAAACAACACAGGTATTGTTATCCTACAAAAAAACAACAACAACAAAACCCCCAAAACAAAACAAACAAAAAAAGTCTCCCCCAAAACCAAAACACCTTTGATTTCTCATTGAGGTCACAAGGATTATTTAGATACTTAGAATCTTGTTGTGTTAAAAAAGAAAATCATCCTTCTTATTCTAGCCATTTAGTACCTAGAGATAGTGGGGAACAAGCCACTGAACTTCCCCATAATTTACTTAGGTAAGTAAATCCCAGACCTAAAAAACTGAGTAAATGAAATTTACCCCTTATAAAGGGCAACCTGAGTAGGAAGACATAATTAGAAAGAATCTTGGCTACATGAAGACACAACAATAATTTACTATTTGACAGTGAACCTAAATACATCCTTTCAGAAATTTCCAAATCATTTGTTTTTTCTTTCACTAAGGAGCTTAACTTAAAACACAAAAATTCAACGAGGGTCCCTAAGCTTCTTGACATTAACAATAAAAAGCTAAGGTAATATAAACCTCAGTGGAGACATTAAAAAATTACAGTTATTTTAATATACAGAATATATAATTACAGAGTATTTACCTGTAATTTAAAATTTTCAGTAAGAAACAATTAAAATAATATTTTTGTTACATTACATTTCTAAAAACATTTCTGGATGATGCATTTTGACTGTGTACATAACTAACAAGAAGATCTAAAAGATTAAATGTATTCAGGTAATATAGTATTGCAATTAAAACAGAGGAATTACATTATTTAAGCTACAGTGTTAGTAATTCAGTGTTCAGAAACCACCACAAAAACGTTTTTTTTTCCCAAATGTGGGTGAAAGGTTAATTCCCCACCCCCAGTGTCTATAGTACTCACATTCTTAATTAAAGAATGGTTGGCCTTATTTAAACAAATTTTATCTAAGATTTAATAAACTCTGTCTCTATATGCTCCATTGATAGCTGTGTTCATGTGTGCCTTTCACCATCTGTTCATAGGTAATAGTAACAAGAACCAGTTAGCAAAAGTTAAACTAGGATTCAAATTTATAGCCTGTGATTGACTGTGCAATAACTGCCTGGGAAGGTTTTCTTTCAATTTCTGAGCTGTATCTACATTTTCCAGAATATTTTAAAAGACAGAAACCAACAGAGTTATGCTAAATAATCCAGTATCTTCCACCAGAGTCAAATACAGAAGAATTAGGTAACTTACTCCCATTTATTTCTCATCCTTATAGATTCAATACTCATACAGTGCCACTCAGCACTCACAGTGCTGAGCGACCAGCAGGGCAGGGAGGGGATTCTGCCCCTCTGCTCTGCTCTGCTCTGCTGAGACCCCACCTGCAGTGCTGCACCCAGCTCTGGGGTCCCAGCACAGCAAGGACATGGACCTGCTGGAGGGAGTCCAGAGGAGGGCACCAAGATGATCCAAGAATTGGAGCACCTCCCTTTCTGGACAGGCTGAGAGTTGTGTTTGTTCAGCCTGGAGAAGAGAGGGCTTTGGGCAACCCTCATAGCAGCCTTTCAGTACTTCATGAGGGCCTACAAGAAAGATGGGGACAGATGTGTTAGTAAGGCCTGTTGTGACAGGATAAGTGGTGGTGATGGTTTTAAACCAAAAGAGAATAGATTCAGACTAGATAAAAGAAGATTTTTACAATGAGAGCGGTGAAGAACTGGGACAGGTTGCCCAGAGAGGTAGATGATCCATCCCTGGAAACATTCAAGGTCGGGGAACAGGGAGTAGAGAAACCTGATCTAGTTGAAGATGTCCCTAAGGCATGAGGGTTGGCCTAGATGACATTTAAAGATGTCATGACTAGATCACATGACTTTCAACCAGCCTATTCTATATTCCATATGAGTCTATGATGATACCAAGTGTATTCATAGTGTTCAAGCAGACTGAAGGTAAATTCCATTTTAAAATTTAACATGGACAGTGAATATTACATACTAAACATGGCTATTTACATTACAGCTGATAGAACACCAAAAAAATAAAGATTATACTTGTAGTAATATAAGTTTTTCATGCAGCAGTTGCCATTATAATTGAATCCATTTTTGTTCTGGTAGACAATACTGTTGTTAGTACCTCGGACCTGATTTATATGTAATCATGAGATATATTCCCATAGAGCTACTACATGATACAGCACTGCTTTTCAGTTTGAGTGATACTCCAGTAATTCTTGTTGTACAGAGAATGGATGTTCATAACCAGCATGTATCACAAAACAATCACCAAAGAATTTGGCCCTGTGTGTTGAAAAAAACATCTGTCTCACAGAAAAAGACAACAGGAAAACAGAAACATTCTGGGGACAACAGATAGGAAATTCATGCCTGTAACAGTGATCTGTTTTCCTGGAAGTGCCTTAACTCTGCCCTCCTTCCCATTTACAAAACTTCACAGAGACACAGACTCAACTACAGATTCACCTTGGCAGATGTTCTGCAAGGGTATTTTGCAACAGGAATACAGTCTAGCCAGGAGAGCTACAATAACAAAGCAATAATATTCCCTAGGGAAACCTGCCTTTGCATTTTAATATCTGCCTGTGTAGCCATATCTTACAACTCTCTAATTTTAGAAAACTTATTTTTAGACTTCATTTTCCTCATACGTCACCCTCCCCCTAAAGGTAAGGAACTTTTTATATTGTCTGGTTATTATTCTACCCTGTCAGATGGTGAAATAATTAAGATGTGTCTTAATTATTTAATTAAGCAGTTAAAAGCTAGTGTTTTTTCAAATCAGTCCTCTATGTAAGAATAGTTTAATGAAAGCATGTGGCCTAACTTCAGTGTCGGTATGAGAATCAGCTAGTTCATTCTTCTGATTTGCAAAGTTCTTAAAACATACAGAAATTCCTTAAAAAAAACATACATTATTCCTTAGTGAGCAGAAACAAAGATCTACATGCAATCATTCACTTTTGTTGTTAAATAGCCAGAAGGCGTCCTTGGAAAGGAATCCAAGGTTTTTCAGGGTGTGTTTGTCTTGCACATTCTCAGTGTCACTAAGCAAAATCTGAGCCTTTATAACTTTGTCATATTCCTCTGGGTCTTATTTTTAACGTTTTCTTAAAATGACTTTATTTCAGATATGCTGGAAATAAACATATTCTCAGCTTTAGACTGCTCTTTATCCTATGTTAATTTATACCACAACAATGAAATTTTCTTTAAACAGGTGCTTGATTCCTAAAACAAATGTACCCATTCAGTACAGAAGACTTCAAGTTGATCTTACTTAATTTACTACACCAAATCAGTTGTGATATTTCAACAGTATAAAAATATAAAAGTGAAACTTGCTCTACAAAATATCTAAGTAAAACTTTAAACTCTCTGCTTAATAATATTTGCAAAATAATAGTTATTTGTACTGTATTTTACCATGAATCTCTTAGTGCCTATCATACTGCTTCATGTTGTCTACCATTCCATTTTCCTGTTAATGCAAAGTAAAATACTTTCTCTGAGCATGGACACACTAGATATGCAGTGCTGAAAATCAAGATGCATCAAAAAATGTATCAACCAAAGAAAAACTTTTTTCCAAGTGTCTTTATTTCAATAGAATAGGAAGCATCCAGAGAACAGATGTTTCTAAAAATGCACCTGCCAATTGTGATACTTGCTTGGAAATACATAGTACAACTTAGACTCCTTTACTGGTTGCATTTTAGTATTGTTCTTGCTATTCTCAACAACTATTTTTGTAAAATATATCAGTGTTATTATCACTTTATTTTCAGAAATAATTTGTAATATGTACATGTTTTATTGCTATATTGTAGTCGTACCCATGATAATCTAAGACAAGAGAAAAGGGAAATCTACTATGTTGTTTTTGGGGTTTTTTATGAACCTTTATAAAATGTTGATACCTGAGACTGGAAATATGTGATGCTTATTCAAAAATGGGTTGACACAGTGATACTATGCTATGCTATTTTCAAAAAGAAGCTAAACGCATCAAAGAGGAAGTTAAATTTAATTTCAAAGGTACTTGGAGGAAAATAAAAATGATGTAGTACTGGTTTAATTACATGCTGCAACAAAATTTTGCATAGAAAAATAGTCCAAGATTTAGAGAGAAAGACTGGTAAAATCTGGATGTATCACACAGAATATATCACACAGAATCACTGCCTTGGAAGAGACCTTCAGGTTCATCGAGTCTTAACACCAACTAAACCATGACACTGAGTGCCACATCCAATCTTTTTTTAAACACATCCAGGGATGGTGACTGCACCACGTCCATGGGCAGACAATTCCAATACTTTATAACTGTTTCCATAAAACCTTTTTCCTAATATCCAACCTATATTTCCTTTGGTGCTGCTTAAGACTGTGTCCTCTTGTTCTGTCAGTTGCTGCCTGGTGAAAGAGACCAGAGCCACCTTTCAGGGAGCTGTAGAGAGCGACAAGATCACCCCTGAGTCTCTTTTTCTCCAAGCTGAACAACCCCAGCTCCCTCAGTCATTCCTTACAGGGCTTGTTTTCCAAGCCCCTCACCTTGTTCCCTCCTCTGGATGTGCTCATCTGAGTGTGGAGACATCAGGAACACAGGAGCAGGGAAGGAGCTCTTGTAAGCCCACATCAATGACAATCCAGCCTAGCATGTCAGCAAAGTCCCAGCACATCGAGGCCAGTTCCACTGAACACAGACATCTGGAGACAAAGCAGTGATGGCCCCTGGGGACTCACAGAGGTGGTGCAGGACACAGATGCAGCATCAAAATGACTAAAGCAGGCATAACTAGAACCTGTGCACAGTTACCAACTAAGGAAGAGCAGAGAAGAAGCTTGGAGAACTTCACACCTGGCATCCCTGGACTTGGCACCACAGCAACAGCTGCTGGACCCATTATGTGTTCACAGACATCAGGGTGTCAGGATGCCAGGTGGAAGGCTTGAAATCCTCTGCCCCTGTGGCTGGCTGGGCAGACTTCCTAGACACACCTCTGAGTGGGCAAGACTGTCAGGCTGTAAGAGTGTGAGCAAAACCTGATATATTTCAATTTCTATTTTAAATAAAATCACATTCCTCTTTTATTATGTCTTTCATTGACACAGTGTTGAAATAGTAATGGGTCAACAGAGAGATCTGGAAAGAGCAGACAAGCTTTTGAGTTAAAATCTTTGTCAAAGAGCTTTTAAATACCATGCAATTTTTTTACCTAAGAGTTCAAACAGTGAGAACACAAACATTGTGCTTCCTCGGTTTCATGACAGAAACTTAAGAGTATAGCTAACCAAAAAGAATGCAAAAGAAGGTATTTTTGTCTACAAGATGTGTGCTCCTGAACATGATCTCTTCCTGCCATTTCCTCCTAAATGTCTTCTGGCTCTTCAGGCCAGAATTAAGTACAAGAAAGGAAGTATGAAGGGAACACTAATGTGATTCTCAGCACTTCTTTGTACTACAAGAACTTAATATTAATTGGTGTCATGTTAATGTGATTCCTAATTTGGACTACCAGTCATTTAAAGTCATGATAGAAAGTCCATCTTGGTCTAGAATTTCAGAATTTATACTCAGCATTTAAAAATTCATGGTTAATTTCTGTGAATTGTATACACATTCATATTTGTATAGTTATTACATTTATACATAGTTATTTTCAGTAGTATAGGATCTATTATAAATTATTACACTCTATTACTATATTTTATATTATTACATAAATGTCACATTAAGAACTAGTTTTAAAATACTTCTAAATCTATTTCAGATATCACTGAAATAGATTCAATGTTTTTTGACTTCTGAGAACATCTGCACCACGCCATATATTTTGAATAGCTAAATCAAGTTTACAAATTTTTCCTTTTGATTAGACACATATGAACCAGCAAGCTCAGGACTAAAATGTTCCCCATCCCCAAAGAAAAATCACAAGAAGTTTATGCATCTATTTATATTAGACCTTATTTAAAAAAAAGATATGGTACACAGTTATGAATTTTCTTTTTTTCAAATGAATTAGAACCTTAGCAAGTTATAATTTCACTCACTATGAGCCATTTGGTCCCAGAGAAACAGGATATTTGAACTTTCCATCAGATATCACCAAAAGGGCACAGTGCCTTCATTGTTTGCTATCCAATATTCAACTGACCTTTTGAATTATGGTCATGAAATTTAATACACTCATTTATCCTGATTACATGGGAAAAGCATGTGAAATTTGACATTTTGGCTGCGAGGTCAACCAAGGAAAAGCCTAACATTTAGAAAACCTGACTTGTCCAGACAGAGGCCCTCTCTTTGATATACCCAAAAACACTGGTAGTCACCTGTTCCCTGGCAATGCCAGTAAACATTGCATTCAATCCCTTTACAAAGACAGAAATGCAAATGTCAGCAGCGTGCTGGCACAGCTGTATCTAACCTTCCCAACAACTCTCCTGCTGAAGTAACCTGATCTGAGAAGATGAATCTTTTGCAAAAATACATGGCTGAAATTGAACCTGAAGTAGTCAGGAATTCTAATGGTAGCTGGATGAAAAGTCTAGTTTAGGTGTACCCTGGATCTTGCTGATGCTAAGCTTCCCGGAACACTGACAAGTAAAACATTTTACTTTTTCTGGCTGGATGGGAGTCTCCATTCTCTCCATTCCTTCCTGACAGTTAATGATCCCTGGCCTCAATTTTACATATTGTTATCTTCTTCCACTTGGAAAAGAGCTATATAGTACACCTGGGCACAAGGCCATGAGCTTCCTGTAAACTCCAGCTACTACAGAAAACCACCCCTTAGCTCTTCAGAAGTACAGGCAGCAGTAATTATTAAATCAAGTTTACCAGCTTCAAACAGGTAATGCTAGAGGTACAGACAAAACAACTCCAAACTCAAGACATGGGGTTTAGTTCCAGGGAGGTGTAGTGGGTGGGTTTGGCTTTGCTTTTTGTTTTTCACTCCAAGATCCATATAGATGGATCCATGGATGGGTACATGGGTTCAAATCTGCCTACTATAACTCTCAATTTCTCATCTCAGTCCCTAACCCAGACAGCACTCCTACTCATGCTTGTTTAGGAATTGCTTTTAACTCTTGCACAGTCTAGGACACTAAGAGTCACAAAATAAAAAAGGGGACAAAAGGTGGTAACACACATAACATGGTAGAGTCTACTAGCTTTAAAAATGGAACAAAGGCTACCAAAAGAAACAGAACACTAATCCTCAACTGAAAAGTTTGTAGGAAGTAGAATTGTTAGTACTTTTTAGTCTGCTTTAGCATTATTGAACTTTCCTTCCTAAATTATTCTTATGTGAATTCAACTATATTCAAAGACCTACTAAAATAAATAACTTTTGCAGAGACAGACAACTTGATTTAGCCCTATGAATGAACACAGTTAATGCAACACACAAAAGCAAGAAAGAAAGGAATTTAAACCACACAACTTTTGCAACTCTAAAGGTTGGTCCCAGAACTTTCAAGTTCTGCAAAAACTAAGGTTACTTTGTAATTCTTTTTAGTGCTATAAAAGAACATGGAAATAACCCAGCTGGAGGTACGCTGCTTCTTTTTTCCCAGTCATCTAAGCATGTCCGCACTGTGCTTTTGAGTATTTCAGCTTTCTTGAATCAGTCACAACATCATGACCTTCAGGAACCTTCAGGCCAGATACACTTTTGTACTTGATCTCAAATGCTTTTCAAGGCACAGGACAGCATGACGTGGGTCTATGCAAATGGCAACACTGTGAGCCAACCTGACAAGTCCCATACTGAGCTAACAAACCATCAAAGTGAAATCTGTGTTCAGTGAATTTAATGTCTGAACACATTTCCCACATGTCCAATTCCAGATGCATACTGCAGAGACATCTGACTGAACTCTGTAGAGAGAAGGGTTTGGTCCATAAAATTTACTAACTTATACTCCATACTGTGCAAAATCAGTTAACATACTTCGGGATCACAGAATGTTCTTGATGAAGTATACCATGCTTCTGAGCTGTTGTGTTCATACTGAGAAATTCAAAATACCAAGTTAAAGCTGTATGGAGGCTTTGCATCTGCAACCAGGACTAATTTGCAGCCTGGATAATTCTCTCATAGACAGCATAATTAACTGCATTTATACCTTCCCTTTTTTATGGGAAAGGAACAGGTAATATTTCCCTTCCCATTCCAGTTCTGTTTTCTGGGCTGATTAAATTCTTCTCATACCAGAACAATGACCTGGTGATTTGACATGAAAGTTACCTGATAGTGCTCCAAACATCAAAGCCATCCAAAGGCTTAGTGCCATTGGTATGTCCTCCAGCAAGGTGCACCAGTGTTGGCAGCCAGTCAGAGATATGGATGAGTTCATGACTTTCTACACCTTTTTGTTTCAGCAAAGGACTTGCAACAAAGCCTACGCCTCTCACTCCTCCTTCCCAGAGGGTCCATTTTCTCCCTCTCAGAGGCCAATTATTCCCCCCTGCTAAAGTTTGTCCTCCGTTATCTGAAAAACAAACAAACAAAAATAATTCTTGGTAAGAAAGAAACAGAACAATCCTCCCCACAACACCTATTCATCCATTTGAAAAAATATTTTCACAATACAGGTGCATCAGTCACACGAGCACTTGCATACTGCTGTCAGGTGTCCGTATAATGTCAAACATTCAGGGACAAGTAATTGTTGGAGTTTGGTTCTTTCCCTTTTCCCTTTGTGGAATTTTCCCCATTGTCATGCTAAGATACCTGTTGACTGGGCCCTGGTGACAAGGGGGGAGGGGAGGGAAGAGGGAAACCCCTCGATATCCAAACATCCAGAAGAGCAGACAGAAGGCTCTGGCTCGGCCCATTTCCCCCGCGGAGTTCGGATGAGAAGGACGATCGGTGCCTCAGCCCCATCCCTGCCATCCCAGCGCCAGGAGCCATCCTCACTGCTGTCAGACCCTGCCCTGCTGCCTTCTCGCTGTAACCTGCCACCATCCAGCACTCTGCTGAGCACCAGGACCGACACCGTGAGAGGAGAGCTCTCTCTCCATCTCTCTCTCTCTCCCTGGGACTGCGCTGCCATCACCCCCAGCCCTCCTGCAGCTCTGCGGGACCCGCCCGCCCCCAGCACCAGGAACTGCAGCTCAGGGAAAAGGTGCCTGCAGCCAGAAAAACACTGGGACTGAGTTACTGTTCTGTTTGTGGGTAATTTCATAGCTGTTGTTGTTCTTGTTTGTCTTGTTAGTGATACTAGTAAAGAACTGTTATTCCTATCCCCATATCTTTGCCTGAAAGCTCCCTTAATTTCAAAATTATAATAATTTGTAGAGAGGAGAGATCACACTTTTTCATTTCAAAGGGAGGCTTCTGCCTTTCTTAGCAAACACCTGTCTTTCAAACTAGAACAGTAACAAACACATGTCACATTTTAACACCTACAAATAACATCAAAGAAAAATTATCACTAGGCAGAAATTATACCCTACTAGAAGAAAGTAATTTAGAAAGTCTTTACAAAGGAATGACTTCTGACCATGATTCAAAACACCATTTAAGTATCCAAAGCCTTCAGAATCAGACTTAAAAAATTTAATTTCAACTAATTTAAAGACCAAAAGAAGAGCTGCTATCAATGTCGTCATTAGTACTCAGAATACACTGGTTTCCAAAGCAGTATAACACGCTTAAAATGGAAACCTGTTATTCTGGTCTCAGGACAATACTCATACACCTAGTTTAAAAGCAGGGTTTTTTTCAGATTTTTAGGCAGCTTCACTGATATATAAGGTGAGAAAAAACAGGGTTTCCTTCTCCTTGGGCAGAATGAGACAGCCCTAAAAAATTAATTTAAACTAGCTAACATAACCGAAGTGATTCAGAAATTGAATTTATTTGATGAGAATAACATATAAGATGGTTACAGAAAAAGCTGAATCACCACAACTACAGAAATATCTGCATGAATTAGAGATGGCTCATGGAATGTCTTCCTTTTTAACTCTCTCTGACCAAGCTTCCATGCTTAGGATAAAATCCAGATTGTTGAAGTTAACAGTAAAGATTCTTTGAACTTACTTTCAGTACTGTTATACAGTTGTTCTTCAAACCTACTGTCATGTTCTCAGAAGAGTCATTGCTGACAATGGTGTTAAGCATAATTTCCTTCTATTTTAATGAGGTTAAAATTATTTCAAATTGCATCACTGACATTCAGTGTAATTTGACAGGTTCATACTGTATTTTTTTATTAAAAAAACATGAACTTGAGGGAAAAACAAGAAGTCCAACACCTTACAGAGCTTTACTGTAACCAGAACAAAATCCTTCTGGTTGACAAGATTTCAAGAAGCACTTGGGCACATAGTGTGATCCTGGGGGATAGTCCTGTGCAGGGCCACGAGTTGGACTCAGTGGTTCCTGTAGGTCCCTTCCAAATCCCTTTCAACTCAGCTTATTCTGTAATTCTGTGTTTAATTAGGGATCAATGCAAACCCCCAAATCTTTCTGCTGCACACAGAAGACCACTTTTCTTCTACTAAGGAGTATACCACAGATATCTGTGAAGACTTTGAAAGGTAGAAGCCTAAGTTAAATGAAGCACTTGGTAAAAATAGAATTATTTGAAGAGTTAAATGTCCTGTGGCCCCACTAGCTTGCAGTTGGGTTGCCCATGTTCCTGCATTTTTGGATTAAAAAGAAATTAATCCAGAGTGCTACCATTATTTCTTGCACAACCATGTTGAGCTCCGAGATCTAAGAACTTAAAGCAGTTGCTGGTTACAACAAAAATTTTTGAAAGCTATGTCAAACCAGTTTGGCAATCAGTTTCAACAATTCCTTCTAATCATAATGTAAACAGGAATTCCTGTCAGAGATACTCATGGGACAGAGTTTTCAGCAGCTTTTAAGCTTTGGTTAGAATAAAAGGCATCTTATCCACATTGTATTAGTGCACAATTTGGACATACAGAGGAATCAGAACTTAAATATGTCCATATCAGTTTAATAGCAGCACATGAGGGTTTCCTAAGTCCTGATTATCAGCAACAACGTAGCAAGGAAATTATAGAAGGAGGTGGTATGTATTTCTGAAGAATAGTGAGAGATAAGTGTGCACTTCTCAGTTACAGTAAAATCTTTATTATACTTACTTTTTCCTTGCTTTCTGTAAAAAACATTCACATTCTGCCAGTTTCACTACACATTAACTTTCCTGATAAAAGGAGTCTATTTAACATATATCCTGAAAAAACTTGTGTCTTGTATCAGCATTGAGAATAGTACATTAAGTTTATAAGAAAGAGGGGAAAAATTGTGTTTTGATGGCTGATCTGATATGCAAATGAAAAATATTTGACATATGAAACAAGGCTCACCCCCCTCATTTGACTTCTCATTCTTGCATTGCTAGAACATTATTTTTTCCTTACAGGAATTTATGTTCAAGGGGTACTTCCTGCATAATTTCTTGACTGAGTTATCAAGAAAGTGTTGAAGGAGGGAAAAGGATGGTTTCTGTTTTGATTATCAAGGTTTGTTTCCTTTCTGGGTAGGCAGAACATAACTGATGTGTCACTAGCAGCTTGCATGTAAGCAACACTTTCCACGCAGTCTGAAATGTTACTGAGGACTTCAAATACTTAAAATTTGTTAAAGATGAGTTGGTTACATAATAATGAAAGACCCTAATGGGATCTATATCAATAAAATATTAAGCTAACCACTAAGTATTAAAGGGAGAGAGGGAATAAACAAGAAGCCACTGACAGAAAGTCCACTCAGGACTGTAACTACTGCTCTGGTCCTGGTATTGCCTCCAGGAGTATGTCTGGACAGCAAGAGACAAAACGGGCACCAGCTGTGTATGTGAGTGTTCAGGTGCATTTCCCCTAAATCAAGAGCTGTGGATGTATATACTAATGCTAAAAGCTTGCATGGGTTCAGAAAGCCACTGAAGAAGTTAAAGTTGAAAAATGTATGTAACTCCTGTATGAAAACACATCACCTCAGTTGCAGGAGCTTCTTCAGCCACAAACTACTGAAGATTTGCATGTTTTCACAAAAGTTTCCTAGACATGTGCCACCAAGAATTGCCATATTGAGGGGCTGCCTCGCCAGACAGATCCTCCATCTGCGGAAGCACAACCATTCACATTTTCTCCCAAGTAAGTTTTTCCTTACTAATTCCTTATTTTACTCAAGTATCTCAAACATGGAACAAATTCCAAAGTCCATGTGGAAAATCATGGTAGTTTAAAACACACACTTAAAATCCACTTAGGTGCGAGACAAATGGAATCATTGCTCCTTCATCTTCTACACTGGCTTCATATCCAATTCTAAATCCATTTCAAAACAATAGTTTCTGAACTATTTAATCACACATTTTTGTAACTGCTTCTCTCCATGACTTATCCTGTCTTATATCAGAAGACAGTCTCCAGAGCAAAGCTTTTGGAATCAAGCTACTGACAGCTCATGGGCCTGATTTGTAATATTGCTTAGTATTAAACTTTCAGCCTTGCTACTTCAGCTGAAAACACAAGCCTCCCCCAGGCATGATACTTCATTATCTCTTTGCTGGAGAAAATCATAAAATATTACTTTCATTAAAAATACTGAAATGGTGTGGAAAATGTAGTGAGTGTATGTTTCTTATCTGTAAGAATAATTTTTGCAATTACATCTACGTAATTTAGACTACAGCAGTACCTACAACACACTAGGGTTATTAAACAATCATTAAACTAAACAGGTCTTGTCCCTAAAGAAAGGATGAAAGGGGAGAGAAAAAGGCAGTATCTAGAAATTATGTCACTTGGCATAAGCATTACCTAACCAATTTATGCAGCTTTGTTTGCTTTCTTAAATGGAAGCATCACACATTTTAAAAGAACTTTATTCCTTGCTCGGCTTGGCTTGCTTTGAGAGACGTTTAGCTGCTGTTATTTCTCAGAGCATTAATCACTCTCATTATGTATTATTTTAAGGAGGGGGGTACCTAGATGCTTTATTTCCATTCTCACGGAATTTTCTTCTACAAGGTGAAATTTGTGGCAACAAATGAGAGAATATGGGGAAGAGACAGTCTCACTAATACAAGAATGGGCTGAAACAGAATTTGTAGCAGGCGCCACCAGCAAAAATGAGAAAATGCACAGTGCATATATGCTGGCTAAACGACAAAACAAGAGAATAAAGGAGAGCAACGGAAGCATTCTGGCCACTTTAAAAGGTAGTTTCCATCAAAGCTGAATCAACACCAGCCTCGATGGAACAAGTTGAAACAACAGAAATATGTTGCAAAGTACCTCCATTCCAAAACAATTTGGGTGCAAATAGGACATACTTTTGACACAGAAACTCAGAAAATACAACCTATTCTTAAAATGCAGGTGATTTCCTTTCAAACTACTGTGGTTCTCTTATTAAAAATAAAACAGAGGAAGGTTTATTTTTTAAAATATACTTAATAAAAACTTTTCAACATAAGAAAAATAGATGCAAAGTAAAACTTGTGTGTCTTGAATACACAATGCAACTTTAAAAATGGAGGCAAATATTCTCACAAACATCTGCTTTTGCAATTAATATTCATTGTCATATACACAAGAAAGACTTTAATTTGCTAAATCTGTAATTTCTAAACTGTAAGAAAAGTTTTGCAGGAGTTTTTAAGGGAATCAATAAACAAAACTAAACAGGGAGGCCCTTCTGTTTCTCCCAAATACTTCTCTGAAGAGTTGCCAGCTGCCAAACATTTTGACATAGCACAGTGTATATATACAGTGATGTGGGATGTATGTAACTAGCAAGCAGTTTAACGACTAAAACTTCTTTGAAGAATAGATGGACAATAAAAACCAGCAATAAAGCAATTCTGAGAGCAGTAACTAGTGAAGCATAGATTCAAGGCTTCGGGTGCACTCACTTTCTTACAAAATTACCCTGGCACTGAAGCAACAGTCTGCTTTGCACTATGATGATAACCACTGGAAATAGATGCTCAGAACTGTGGGGAAAGCTTCATTTGGAATTTGTACCTCACTAGACATTCGAAAGCAAAAAAAAAAAAAAAGGTAAAAGTGTTGATTTAAGAACAAACACTGACAAATGTCCTTCCCAGGACCATAAATATCTCTTGTATGCATGCATTCATTGCCAAGAAAAATTCACAGAAGTTACTGAAGTCAGGGGCAATATTACCAGCATTAATAGATTTGTTAAAACTTTAAGTATCAGAGATCACTTCTCTGAGAAATTCAGTTTAGACTGATAAATTGAAAGTTATTTTTAGGAAAATAAATTAAATGGAAACTAGTACTATAATACTGTGAAAGGCCAGCTCTCTAATAAAGCAAGCGTAATCTCCCCCAGTTGTTCGCAATAAAAAAAATCTATTATTGTCTATGCAGTGGAATAAAAAACTCTTTAAAATAGCTATAAAGAGACCTTTATATTTTATTTTTTGGATAGTGAGCAAAACACTATAATAAGAGTTTCCAAAGACCACCTAAGTATAGTATAGACAACATCATAGCTTTTCTACCATGTGGACCAAGCAACTTCCTCCTGTGACTTCTACTGCCTGCACATGCTATCTTAGCAGCTTTGATCACTATCCTGCCTCACATTAATGGTTTAGAATAGAGGTACTATTTTCTCTGCAAATAGGTCAGTAATTAGACTTCATTTAAAGAAATTTCTTGCTGTTTTTTTTTTGGCAAGTCTTAGATAGGGCTTATGTGTGTCAATTAAAAATGGTAAATAGTACATTAAAACTTTTTGCCTTCCCCCCCGGCCCCCAAAAGAAACAACGTGTCTTCTTGTACAGCTACCTATTTTGTTCAAACAGACCAGGCCTTGTTTCAATTACACTACAGAAAAGTGAATTTTATTTTTCTTCCTGACAGAGCATACATTTTTGTCTCCCTTGTGACTATTCAGGTTGCTGCATTCTTCTTTCAACCACAACTGAGCTACACCCCACAGTCCTGTTGATGTGCCTGGCAAATTGTTCTAGACAAGCTCTTCCGAGAGGGCTTCCTGGAATTTCTCCAAAGGTTCATCCAGGACTGTATTTGGTGCTGTTTTTAAGCACCTTTCCTCCAGCTTTTCTCTTCAGTTTGCATTTTCTTAGTTCAAGTAATAAAGAACTACCCTAAATCTCCTTACAAGAGAAAAAAAATCAGTCTTGCTCACTATTTGATGTAGACAGTACTTCACAAACATACTCATCTTTTACGTAAACTGCCTTTAACTTCTATTTGTTCTACACCTTCTGTTCTGCTGAGAAGATATGTGTGTTTAAGTCTGTGATACATATTTTACAACCTTGATTACAGTATCAGAACTGTAATTTTAAGTATATATCCTAATAATCTTAATTCTCAAGATAAGTTTAACTGTGGGTTTTTTGGCATTTGTAGAGCACAGAGTGACATGGCAAATCTTTATAACAGTAACTTTAGAAAATATAATAGTAATTAATTAATTTCTACAAGAAAAATATCAATCAAGGAACGAAAGTTCTCTTTCAGCATAGCAATTCAATAGGGTAAGTATTTCTGAACTGGTTTTCTCTGTATACGTCAGAGCACAACAAATTCTGAATAAATAAACTTTAGCAGTAATTTAAAGAAGACCAAAAGTGCTTGATATCACACACAGACTCTCACACAAAATTAAACATGTTAAATGTTTTATGTTAATGAGGTTTACAAATGTAAATACATCTTGAATACCTATATTTGTTTCTTGAAATAGCTATTCAAAAGTTTAATACATCTGTATGTATATAACTCATATACCTGCAGAGCAAGAAAAAACCAACCAGCATTTAGGAGTTGACTGACTAGGAACCAGTCAAAAACAAACAAACAAACAAAAACAAAACAAAACAAACAAAAAAATAAAGAGAATGTGCAATGACGTGCTGGGTGCCAAGAAAATCTTTGCCTATGAAAACACTTTTCTATCCTATTCAGGACACAACCCAAATAAATAATTTGAAATAATAAATCCGCAAGAGCAAAGAAAGAAGAAAACTTTAAGTATATAGGATTATATAAATAAAATTAGATATCATGAATCAATTCAGTATTTGTTTATCATGTACTTATGATTACTTTGACCAACCATTAGAGTCTTTAAAGATCTAGTATAACATTCTGGCTATCAATACCCAGTTCTCCTTTTTCCTGAAAACAGTTACAAAACACTTGCCAAATAGTCCTTATGTAACTACAGTACTTTTCAAATCCAACACTGATATACCCCAGCTCTTTTTTCTGTTTTCCACCTGTACTTTGGCTCCTAGTTTTTTGTTTTTTAATTGATGAATTTCTCTGAAGCTGCAATAGAAAACTCCCATGCTCTCTGATTTCTCCTCAAGGGCCCCTGCAGTAAGCTGATCTAGCACTCATCTGTCCGATATGTAAACCATGCCAAGCACTGTTTGAAAACCTTGTCTAAAGATACATGATATTTTTAAAGTGAGTACAGACCAAAATAAAAAAATAGTTTCCATTTATTTTATAATGCAGGGTATTTCAATATGTTATCAAATTAAAGCATCTTCAAAATAAGGAGAAAAAACATTTTAAGATTCTGCTACTCCTGAAGCTAAAGACTGCTAGCACCCTAAAGCCATCAACTCTATGTAACCTAGCATGAAATACATGCATGAAAAGTTTGAAGGGGAAATGTGGTTAATAATAACTCCCATTTCAGTTTCTTGCTTCTGATTAATACATAAATGGCTCCATGAAGATTAGAGCGAAACTAAGGTGGTTTCTCTTTGCTAAATGGAACAGAATCCCTCCTATATGCTCCCTCATTGTATTTGAAACAAATGACTGTTGCAACTCAGAAGGATGTTTAGTTTCCAAGTACATCCCCCATCTCTCCCTACCAAACATAAGAGATATGTCCATATGATAGACACAATAATAAAAGGAGGACAGGATAGGGCTGACATATGACTAAAATATGCTGGGAAGCACTGAATTTTACACAATAAGTTTTCTAAGTGCAGAGACTGTGCAATATCTGGCAGGACTTAGGTGTTTTTATTCAGTAGAAGCATTGAAAAGTTTATTTTGAATACATTTGTGTTTCTTCCTCTGCTTCTGGAAGTAGCGTGACTCTCTTAGAAGCCTAGTGCTATTATCAAAATAATATTATGGATCTAATTAGGAGGCATATTTATAGCAGCTTTTGGCAGAAAAAAAAAGGCATGAAGTAGGGCTGCTGTTACTGTGCTTACAGATATTCTTTGCAAGCAGTGACCAGCCAAAACCACACCTCCAGATGTATGGAAACATCTGACCTCAGACCTGCTGCATTTGTACTTTAGGCTGCAAGTTGTAAGGTTAGAATACAGGATGCTATCCCAACTGTGAAGACAGGAGCTGGTGGAAAACTAGTTTTATATTTATGGCTGATCAGAACCATATACAAGAAAAGAGGTCACTGACTTCAGATGAAGCAGAGGCACTGAGGGGCACACGTCCCACAAGAACGTTAGGGAAGCATTATTTCACGGGGGGGGGGGGGGAGGGGAGGGAGAGAATAAATTGCTGCTTTGACCAAGCAAACTTTCTGTTTTCTTTTTAAAAGAACAAATAAAAACAAAAATAAACAACCCAAAACCCCATTTCCAGGTATACGAAGCTGCCAAAACTTAAGAATTAAACTGCAGAGACCTAATCTAATATACAGGCATTAAAGCCTCAGGGTTCTTCCCAGAACCCATATTTTCCATCCTAATATCCTGTACCCCCTTTTTCTTGGAGTTTGAGAGGAAGCTGCTCTGATTGCCTTCTGTTACTCCTCTGGCAATAAACAGAGCAATCTGGAGTTAATTTAAGCAGTTTAGCACATCAGGATACAGCTGGGAAAGGTTTTGGGACAAAGGCTGGGGTGGAAGAACAGGGCTGCACACAGTCCAACCCAGCCTGTACACAGGAAGGTGATGCAGATGGGCACCTTCCAACACCACTGCCTGCAGACAGAGAAAACTGCCCCACGGTGAAACTCTGCAATCAGCTGGGAACAGCAGAAACCTCAGTGCAAGGAATTTGAGAGTACATTCCTAAAAGCAGGAGTGGCAGGGCCACAGCTTCATGTAAGGAGTATTACAGCTGATCCTTGGTTACCCAGTAGTAACCCAGCCCCTCCTGTGAGTCTACCACTTTTACATTTCACCCCCTATAAGCCAGATGTCTTTTTTTCTTCTTACGTTTAGACACATGCAGTGGTTTTACACTGTGCAAATGACGACTTGATTCCGGCCATTGGACAGATTTACATCTGTTTTTTACATCACTTTTGTTTGAGTTCTTAATCTCCTGGGGCCCTAGACATAACCAGAATATACTGACTGAGTTCATTACCAGAAAGAAACACATACCTGCTGGCAAAAAAAATACAAAAATGAAACAAAAGTCTTTAGTTAATACTTACCACTGGGGACATTTTTAAAAAGGGCAGCATGCACCTTAGGAAGGAGCATGTGTCCATAAGCGAATTCTCACACCAAGCACATAAACCAGAGAAACTCCTTACTCCAAAGAGTGAAGAAAATAACATTCTTTATAACACTGGTCCTACAGAGGGGATGGAAAAGGCTAATGTGATCAGTTGTAACTGTTTTGCTTGCTGTAGGCTCTATCATTCTCTGAGAGATTATGATGAAAAGAAACAGGTAAATTAATTGAACAAAGTGGAAATGCAGTGTCCAGCATTGTCTAAGGCTCTCCCAACAGCCACCTCAGATTTTGCTAAATGCAACCAAGAATGCAGGGGAGGAAAGGGGTTATTTTATAAGTTAATATAAATACAAGTAAATAATAAATTTGATAAATACAAGCAAAGGAGAGTAATGAAAGTTTTCATAAATAATATCCATTCACTCTAATGACCTAAGTAGTGTTTTTAACCAGTTTTCATAAACCTGTTCTTCAGCAGGGATATTTCAGGCAACCTATTTGTTGAATGGGTATTTCAGAATATGTTTTGCTTGTTATTTCTTTCTGTAACATCTTTGCTTGGTTACAAGTAACAATGGCTGAACAATATACTGCTGAATCTTAATAAAAGGACATTAAGCTGGACAAAACTGAACTCGTGTTCTCCAAAAACCAGAAAAAAGCTACAGTTGTGCCTAATACTTCCCTCCATTTTGTCACATCAATGCTACATTCAAGAAAGGGACAAGAAGGAACACTTAAATTCAGTATTTTTAACTTATTAATGATTATTTTATTCCAATTTTGTAATTTCCCTCCCCCCCCCCAAGTTACATGCTATAACATGCCCTCTTTAATTATTCCCATGTTTGAATCCCTGCAATCTGCCTGTACCATGCTAGTTCAGTAAGGTCACCAGCAATTTCCTCTTGGCAAGATCCAACCTTTCTCTAATATCATCATCCTTGAACTTTCTGCCACTTTTGATCATATTTCCTGAATCCTGAAGTTGTGAAATTTCTCCTCTTGGCAACATCTAGTTGTACGGACAACATTCAGTCCCAAAATATACACTACAACTCCCAGAGATTTTTAAGGGATGTTTTTTTCATATGCACAACAGAAACAACTGTAGACTTCAAAGGAATAGTCAAACTGCATATTTTGCTCTTTGTGGGCATCATAGTTTTAATGGGTTTGTGCCTAATGATCATTTCCTAGAACATTTACCCTGGAAGCTCTATTCTTTACAGCATAATTTTTCTCCTTTTCCATCCCTGAAAATGAGAAAGAAAAAGAAAAATCCAAAATGCACTAACAGATTCCTCTGCTCAAAGACAGTTCTTCATTATCAACAGAGCCTTAGCCCTAGATGGTCAAATGATTCACAGTATACCCATACTTCAGAAAAAGGCTAATCCTACCATTTTCAAAACATACCTTACCTTCTTTTCTCTGCAAATTTCTTATCTAATGCAGCAATATTAAAGCCATAAAGCACATCTTTTTCACTCAACCTATGCTTGCCAAATTAATTTCTCCACTATTTCTCAACATCCCTGATGCTACCAACAGTCAGAATTTATCATCTCATTTATATCATTGACCAAACTACTCACACAGTCCTTCCTCAGACTGCTTAGTCCAACCCTGCATTGAGAATTATTAAGTCATAAGGGTAGGTTACTACTGCAAGCAAAGGGTGACCACAGGTAATGGTGGCATCTCAAGTGCTGAGCTCCCCTAACCTCCACATTTACATCTGCCATTTTATCTTCCTCACAAAGGACTTCTGTCCTCATGAGCAACCACTACCTGAAATAGTGAGTTCAGAAGTCACATTTTCCCTGTACTCCTACTTTAGCAGGGGTGTTCTACTAAATCCTACTTCAGATTTTTCTTGGGATTATGGAATAACTGACCCATTAAATAAGGAAAGGTCTTCAGGTCCATGTTTTCCCAAAGCCTATCTCCTCATTTGCCTTAGGCTGCAGGAACGTTCTGACTGAATTGATTTAAAGAATAGAGGTAATTAAAACCTCTCAGATCACACAAGAGGTCAAAAATCCCTCAAAACAGGCTGGGGTGATGGTAAGTATGCTTACTTTCCACACAGTTTTGTCAAAATTATCTAGATTAATAAATCAAAACCACTGTTGCTATTTAAAGTGTTCAAGCTACCCAAGGTCACTTGGAGAAAATTACAGGAAGCCACATGCAGGCCCTGAGCAGCTGAGAGACCTCAGGGGCAATTGCCTGTAAAAGGAGGCACCTGGGCAGAAAAGGCCCCTAACCTCAGCCCCACACATCAGTATCACTGTCTACACAGCTATTCTTCCACCTGAGGCACACATTTTTCCTTTTAGGTATCTTGTTTGGTTGGGTTTTTTGGTTGTTGTTGTTGTTGTGGTTGTTTTGGTCATTGTATTCTTTCTGGTACCTTTGACTTTCTAATGAACTGTAAGGGATGGTCAGAAATAGTTTCTCTCTCCTAGTCAATGCAAGCCATTTGTGGCCAGTGAAATCTAACTATTAAATTGTTTTAAACAAAGTCTTTGCTTTTTCAAGCCTGTGGAATCACTGGAACACAGCTTGATGACAGCAGAATGTGGGATACATTAAAGTAGGCAGATATCAATTTATATCCACTGTAATCAGAACTGCAATTATGTACAACATTAGAGAGAAAAGTAATGGAATGTACCTTTTGTTTTTTGTCCCCCATGAGTAACAGAATAATGGTGAAAAGATTTGGACTTAAACAAAAACAAACAAACAAAAAACCCACAAAAAAACCCAACACATGCAGAGGATGTTTCTATATATCCACTTGTTACACATGCTTATTTGATTGTAAAATGTGTTACAGTGCTTCAGTGCAAATAGAAAGTAGACTTAAAGTAGACTTAAAGAGATCTTAAACAGATACAACTATTAAAACTCTCATTAAGTTCTGCATACCAGATGTCAGCATGTGGTATTTCATTGTTGATTTGATAAAGCATACTCTTGCAAGTTATCAGAAGCAGTACAAAACTTCAATACATCCAGTTCTCTGCAGTGATCAGCAACATTCTTTTTGCACAGCCTAAACATGGAGAGCATCTGCAAGAAGTCAGCAATGAAAAACCTGCACTATATTTGCTGCATTATTTGTTTTTATGTGTTGTAGGTTAAAGCCATTTACTCTAAAATATAGGTGAAATTACTGCTGCAGACTTCTGATTCTTCCCAACCAGTTCAAACTACTCTGGAACCTTAATACAGAATTCAGGGTCAGCTCACTTGAATGTACACAAAGCTCTGGCTGTATTTTAACTTGAGAAAACACAATTGGAGGTCAAATGTAAGAGCAAGCACAGGCAGCATTCCACACGGCAGCAGTGCTCAAAGTTCAGATAAAAGTGGGGGTGTTTCTTCCTGCTTAAAGATAAATGTAAAGACAGAAGTAGTATTGTAAGAGACAGATACTCAAGCCATAGGAGGCATGAGAAGGTGTCTAGAAACAGATAGATTTCAAAGGAGCATAAAGAGGTACAGAGAAAGCAAAGGAATAATTAAAACCAAGGTGAAAGGAACTGAAAAAAAATAAACAAGAAATCTTCCCAAAGGAGGGGAAATTAGCTTAGCAGTTTCAGTGTTAGGACAAAGAGAGGAAAACAAACTGCAGTGAGCACTGTAGTAAGAGCTCTCCAAGCCATTTTCACATCACGCATTTACATGATCTGATACAGTTTACTGTGGCCAAATCTTAGCATCCACTGCCTAATAACTGACATGCTCATGGATTTCAGTGTTTCATCTGATATTTTAACTCAAAAATCTGTAAAATGTATGGCTTCCTTTACATTCAGCACATCTATATTCTGACCAAGTAAGTAAATTCCGCTGCCTTTACTCTCCCATTAATTAAGGCAGAGAGGGAAAATCTTACTCTTTTAATGCACACTGAAGTGATATTGCCCACAAATATTAATCCATTATATTCTAGGTATACGAATAACATGAAATAATGAAAAGTGAAAGAAAGAACAGTTGTGCAGAGCTTTTATTTGGAAGTTCTTAGATTCTTCTGTAGAGTTCAGTCTAGCAGCATACTTTAGTTCTGGAATAGCCATAAATATATGAAACAGATGTACTAACCAACCCATAGTTCATATGGACATATATGAAAAAAAAAGAAAAAGCAGAGAAGGAAAACAGATCCAGAACATCTCAGCAGGGATTCAAGTAACCTTTTTTCAGATATTACTCATTTAACTAAGGCCATCTTATAACACCTGCATCTTCCAAATTCTTAACCCAGACCAGACAACATTGCATTGTGTCTTTCCCAAGTGAATCAATGATTGATTTTCCCTGTGTTTCTATGGGGCTGTCACTGACTGACAAAGTAAGTCCCTTGGAGAAGTAATATTTCTAAATAAATACTAAAGCTTTATGTCAGTTCTGGGTTGTTTAAAACAATATTTACCAAAGGAAAACTAAAAATGTACATATATAAAATGTCAAGCTTTGCTTTAGTTCTATTAAGCAATTTTTGAAAAAAATGCTGAAATAAAAATTTTTTAAAAACTAAGAAATTCCATTTTGATAACTTCAAATGGCCTTCTATAACATAATGTACTGGTAGAGTTCTCAGTCCTGAGAAATACGGGCTAGGCAAAGAGTGAAGACAGGATCTTGAATTTTAGGGAAGCAAACTTCCAGCTCTTCAAGAAGCTAGTCAGTACAACACCCTGAGAAAGTGCCCTTGAGGACAAAGGAGCTGAACACAGCTGATGGGTCTTTAAGGACATAGAGTGCCAAAAACTCCTGAACCCCTGGCATAAGAAATCAGGGAAAAAAGGCAATGGCAGAGTCAACCTTCAGGTAAAACTGAGGTGCAAGCAGAAAATGCACGGGCAGTGCATTCCACAATGCACTGGAAGTATGGACAGGTATTCTGGAAAGAACATAGGGGTGCAGTCCAAGGCATGTATCAAGGTACAGCTGGAGCTGTGCAAGGGCTTTACAGCCAGGATAGGAAGGTTAGGGCAAGTGTACTCCCACAATGGAGATGACTGGCAGAAAGAATGAGGAGAAGACCGTGGTGTTCAACTTTTTTGCCTCAGTCTTCGCTGACAGTCTCTTCTCACACCTCTTGAGTGGATGGACCACAAGAAAGGGAGAAACTGTAAGAGAAGACCAGGTTCATGACCACCTGAGGAATTTACACAAATCTATACCACCTGACAAAATGCATACCAGAGTCCTGAAACTGATAGTGTTGCTAATCCACTCCCCATGATATTTAAAAAGTCATGGCAGTCAGGGCAAGTCCCAGGTGACTGGAAAAGGTAAACACAGTACAAATCTTGAAGGAAGATAGAAAGGAGGACCCTGGGAACTACTGACCTGTCAGCCTCGCTTCTGTGCCTGGGAAGATGATGGAACAGATCCTCCTGGAGGCTGTGCTAAGGCACATGGAGGACAGGCAGGTGATTTGGGACAGCCGGCATAGCTGCAGGAGGGGCAGGTCCTGTCTGACCAAGCCAATTGGCTTTCTGTGATGGGGTGACTGCATCAGTGGGGAAGAGTTATGGATATTCTTTATATGCACTTCTGTGAAGCCTTTGACCCAAAAGTCACCCAAAAAATCCTCTCCAAATTGGAGGGATGGATTTGATGGGTCACATTCAGAGAACCAGTCAATCTCTCAATGTCTGGATGTAGATCAGTGATGAGTGGTATCCCTTGGGTCTGTATGGGGACCAGTATTGATTAATATCTTCACCAATGACACAGACAGTGGAATTAAGTGCACCCTCGGCAAATTTGCAGACAACACCCAGCTGAGTGGTGCAGCTGACATGCCTGAGGGACAGTATCTCTTCCAGAGGGACCTGGACAAACTCTAGGAGAGGCCTGTGGGAATCTCGTGACGTTTAACAAGACCAAGTACAAGGTGCTGCACCTGGGTCAGAGCAACCCTGGTACCAACACAGGCTGGGGATGGACAGATCAGAGCAGCCCTGCCCAGAAGGACTTGGGGGTGCTGGTGGGTGAGAGGCTGGACATGACCCAGCCATGGGCACTCCCAGCCCAGAGAGCCAAAGGTGTGCTGGGCTGCATCCAGAGCAGTGTGGGCAGCAGGGCAGGGAGGGGATTCTGCCCCTCTGCTCTGCTCTGCTCTGCTGAGACCCCACCTGCAGTGCTGCACCCAGCTCTGGGGTCCCAGCACAGCAAGGACATGGACCTGCTGGAGGGAGTCCAGAGGAGGGCACCAAGATGATTGGAGGGATGGAGCACCTCTCCTATCAGGACAGACCTAAAGAGTTGGGATTGTTCACCCTGGAGAAGAGAAGGCTCCTTGAAGACCTTATATTCATCTGATGCTGTGACAGGACAAGGGGCAATGATTTTAAAACTAAAAGAGGCTAGATTTAGATTGGATACAAGGAAGACATTTTTTATTATGAGGTTGATGAAACACTAGGACGGGTTGCCCAGAGAGGTGGTGGATGTTCTGTCTGTGGAAACGTTCAAGGCCAGTCTGGAGACAAGATTCTGAGCAACCTGATCTAGTTGAAGATGCCTCTGCTCCCTGCAGGTGCACATTCCTAGCATCAGATTATAAGACACTCTCTTTCTTTCCCACATGAAGTGAAAAACATTTCATGATTTGGATACCTAAGATGGTCAGTCAGGGAAATGGACAGAAACTCATACTCAATAGGTCCAAGGAAAATAAGCAAGACCAAATTCCTTAATTCAAAAAAACTAATTTCCTCCTTTCCTCTCCTCACACTTCTGATACATTTCCACTGTGCAACATGTAAGCTCATAATGACAAAGCTTCAAAAGAAACTCAAACTGTCATGAGTTCAGGACCTTCCCCCCCTGCCCCCCCTTGTTGTGCTAAAGTGTAAAGAGATTTTACGAGTTGTAAACAGCAACAACAAAAACACACTTCTAATCCTCAATCTTACAGCATCAAAAGCAAACCTACCCCTGTACCATTGTCAGACAGGCAGCAAAATTCCCTCAACAGAGGATGAATTACAATGGATGATGGATTGAGAACACGTTTTTCAACCATCTTTTTCTCACTGTTCAAAAAATGCATGAGCCACTGAACCAGACAACAAAAGAAGTTGCTTCTTTCTCTGCTCCATGTAACTCTGGCTTTGTTTTCCAATACTGAGATTTTTATTTTTCTCTCTGATATTTTAACACTGCACTCTAAAAACAACCCAGCCTTGAATACTAGCAACCATGTAGGTTCCCTCAATTTGTAACTAAGCAGTAATGAGTGTAACAAATATAGAAAAAGAGGGCAGAAGTAAGAGGGCATACACAATTCATCCAGTTTAGTTCTGTAAACCTTTCCTACATGTTATGCATCTCATGCTTCTTTGAAGGGCTGGGGCTTTAGGAGCAATCATGTTCTTAAACTTAATCAGAACCACATGGAGGTCAGTGTGAGGGTCCATTCAACTGAAGCAGAACTGGAAAGTATATTAAAAGTTAACTACGAAATTATTTCATATGTAACTTGCAGAGTTTCAAAAACCATTTTAATAATGTTAGTGTCTAAATATTATTGAAAACAGAGGATGTCTATGAAATGACTCATGATACCTCCAATATTTCTACAAATCAGATTTCTGAAGTTTGCAACTAAAAATAAACAAAAGGTGCAAAATGCAAACAAACTCAGACAACTGAAAAGATAGAAATTAGGACAAACCTCCTATTCCTATGCCTTTCCTCCTGTTGCCCATTTCTGATAGGGAAACCACAGAAGAGCCAAATCCCTGCTGTTTCGTTTCCATTAAGTGTTGACATCTCTATTCCTTAATGCAAATCTGGATGTTGCATGATTTTGTTTTAAACATTATTGAAATGACAGAGGCAGTAAATAGTTCACATTAGTAAAGAGCAAAGAATGGGAACTACAAGCAGGAACAATTCAACAATTTAAAACCCATACATGGATTTAGCAGACATAATACCACCACAATAATGTGTATGTTATTTAAAAATGAAGCAATATATATAAGCAGGAGACAAATCTACTTGTCTACTAATAGGTCATGCCTAATGAAATGAAGACAAAATAAATGAAAACTACAGTCAGTTGCCAACATCAACAAAACAAGCAGGCAGCTAGTGCTTGGTTTGGTTGGGCTTTTTTTTTTTAGCTTTTTGAGTGAATTTTGCATACATGAAAGGGAATTAAATAGCACTTATTAGTGCTAGACACAATATGAACAAACATCAGACAGAATCAATGCACAGCTCTGTAAATGCATCTCATTTTTGACCTCCAACATTCTTGCTGAAAATTTAGGTCACAGAATAGGACTTCAGAGCCCTTTGTCTGTGTGATTTAAGCTCATGGTTCTGAGTCACAGACAGAGAGCACTGTCAATTATACTGGTAAAGGATCACATTTGGGGAAAATTTCTAGCCTCTGATCTTCACGGCATAAATAATGCTTACTCTGTAGATGCTCCAAGTGCAGAACTCCCACTGAGGTTTCACTAAAAAAAAAAAAAGGGAAAAAAGAAGGAAAAAAGTACAGAATACACAACAGAGATCTACACTGTAGATAGGAGACTTGCAGCATGAATTGGAGAATAACTTTGCCCATAATTTGAACTCATATTCTTTCCTGCTACCCATATTGCATCTGAAAGAACCATGTGTAGCTGTGTAGCTGCATTTTTCAGTCATGCTGCAAGTATGACACAAGAGCAATCACACTCCATCTGATGACTCATACAAAACATGGATTTCCAACAAAATGAACCAAAATCATTCCATAAGACCAGCTGATGAAAAAACATCTGTTGTGTACTTCAGGCTGATGTTGTTCACTCATGGTGGGAAGAATAACCTTGAAAGTTCAATGTTCAATGGCAGTAATGCCATTTTATCTTCAGAGAGCTAACACATTACTAGACTTCCAGTGCTTGATACAGATTTATTTGTGTATGTGTAATGGAAGCACTATTGAAAGCCTTTCAAATAGAGGCAAAATAGAAAACTACACCTTCTAATATAAAAATCTGCTAATGCAATTCTTGTGCTTTAAATACAACCACAGGGGTTTTATTTTCCATCAAAGGAATATAATACCTTTCCTGCATCAGAGCACCATTTGCTGAACAATTTTACTGAGCATTTACAGAGTAACTTTTATCAAGCCTTGCTCATATAAATCAACCTCTATGGTTTTTTGCAACTCACCAAAACTGTCTCTTTATTCTCCTCTCTTTTCCAAAACAGGGGAAAAATTTGGTCTCACGGGAAAATAAATTAATGTACACAAGTTTCCACTAGTTACAGACTTAGCCCTACAAAAGCAGCATAAACAATGCCCTTTTCCATCCCATTCAATTTTTTCCTTTTTTTGCTTCTTAGTACAGCTTTCATGATAGCAGCAATCCTAGTACAGCCAGTTTCAGTCAAGTGCTTTCACTGTGAGCAGTCTCAGTAATTAAACAGGTCTCAGTAGTTACAGACCCTGCTGTGTCAAGGTCTACACCAGCACACAGCATCACTAGACACGACAGAAACATGGAAGGAAATTTTAACCCAAAACTAACAGGTATAATCTAACAAACTGTTCGTAAGTCTGCAGTGAGCAAGTTACATAAGACACTGTCAAGAAAACTGTGGATTTGTCCCACTGACAGAAGAAGTGAATTTGACCACTTTTTAGGTGTAGAAGATTCTGACACAAAGAATAAAGGCTTCTCAAATGCTATTATGGAGAACATAACAAGCATAGTTTGATAGTGATCATAGTTTAAGGCAACCTTTTAGGAGCTGTGGGAAATTATTAAACCTTATTGTTAACACACAAAATGACCTGTTTGCAGCCTTCATCTTGTTCTGAGAAAAAAAATTACTAGCATAGCTATTAACATGCTTAGCTTTAAACAAAACTGGCCCATTTGGAAAATTCTAGGCAAAATTCACTTCCAAGTTTCATTTGCAAATGAACTTCACTTCAAGCACTGGCATTCATTAAAAACAGCAAGAAAAATTTAAGATTCATCTTATGATGGAGTGTTTAACCATGAAGACAAAACAGAAGCTAGTATCTCTGGCACAAGCCTACTCTCTGTTCAGGAACTTGGCTTTGGAGTATTAGGTTTTGCATGGAAAAAGCTGGCTGGGTTGGGAGGGATTAATGCTAGATGGTACAGAAGATAAACATTTCCTACAAAACATTCTGGATTTTTCCAGGATTTTAGAAGGGAAGGGGAACACGGGAGTAATATATGGTCTATGAACATCTTTCAGTATAGATTTTAAATCCATTCCCACCATAACATTTCTGCCTTTGAGAACATATTCTTAAAAATGCAGTCTCATTTTTATTATCTGTGTCATATGACAGAAAAATGTGCTTTTTAATTTCTAAATTATGACTCATACTTTAATATGGAAAAAGCCTGAAAACAAAAATAGAAGCCAGCACTGGAGTACAAAACACCAACCACAGCTTGCACTGCCACTGAGGCATAACAATTCTAACCAGTGAAAGTACAGTGATAAGCCAGAACTTTTGCCTGTACAAAAAAAAATTAAGTAAACAATAAACATAAAAATAATATTTGGGAACAGATGAACACAAATAACTAATGTGATTGAAGGCGCTTGCAGCTAAGGCACCTGTGCCTATTTCCACTTAGGAAGAAGCAGATGCTCAGGCAACAGATGTCCAGGCATCTTCCTCACTGGCAACACACCAAACCTCTCAGAAACCTCTGAAAGACCAATTAAACCAAGTCTTCAGGTCTGCAATAAAAACATCAGGGAGCACAACCTTCAGAACTAGCACCTCAGACACCACAGGCCAATCTGCAATTATAAGGCTCTCTGAAGTCCCTTATAAGCAAAACTGAAAGAGCAGGAGTTCATTTTCGAACAAAGATATCAAGAAGATTAAAAAAATGCCCTTAAGGAATCAGTGAAAGTCAGATTCATAGTCTCAAAGAAGGCACTGGAAATGGGAAAAAGAAAATCCCAGTATTTCACTAGCCAAAAGCCACAATATGCTGGCTGGAATGAAAGAAAAAAAAAAATTAAAGGAAAAAAAAAACCCAGTTATATGAAATTTTGTGGGGAGAAAAATCCTAGGGGTATGATAGAGACTGTTTAAACATCAGTAAGTATGTCCAAAACAATCTGTGTTCTTATTAATCATAATTCTACAATGATAAAAAGACCATCTTTTGGAGTGAAAACAGTCATCACTGTCACATGCTCCATTATGGAAAGGATTTATGTCGTTTCCTCTTAGCAATGTAAAACAAGGCTTGAAAAGTTCCACGTGTTCTGCTTTTCGAAGCCCTCTGATGGCAACTACCAGGTATTACAGTGCTAATCCACATTTAAAAATGGCAAGAAATACTGGAAGAAAGGAGTGTTGCTCCACAGTGTTTTATTATAAGAAAAAGGTGAAAGTTAGATAAAGCAAAGGAGCTTTAATACAGTTCTGAAATTAGGGGTCATATTTCTATGCTTTAATATTGGCAAGTTCACACCAAAATTTCTTGCTATGCCTTGCAGAAACTATAATCACATCATATTCACAGCAAATCCCCACTTTTTAACTCAAATCATTGTTCTGTATTTGAAGCAAAATTTGAACTCTAAGCCAATGTTAGTAGTTCTGAGCCAAACTGGTACCATTTAAATAATGCTTTTTATGACCTTCATTTTAAATTGAGGTCCTCTTTAGGGACATTGGTAGATACAGTCTCCTGTGACTGCTAAAAGGAAAAATATGCTCTACCTCTCATTTTCTTTGATTTCAAGTGGACAAAAGGCCATGAATACCCACCACTGCTACATTCACTTTTACCTGTTTTGTTTAAAAAAGCAATGTCTTCATTTTCATCAATGATCTCATTAGCACAGACTTACTTGTATCTGCCATGTAAAAAATGCTCCATAAAAGCAAGTTCTATTTCATATCAAACCAGTCAAGACTTTCCAAGCTACTACTTGATACACAAATATAACACCACATACCATTGAATCTACTCACTTTTTTTCTTATTTACTTGTAGAAATAGCCTATCTGTTACAAAAGACACCAGAGAGTTGATTTACGGGACATACTGATGGAGTCAGATTTTGCTAATGACCAAACATAACAAAGTTACATTTTTATCCTGGTATCTCCATCAGGCCACTTTAAAGAGGAACTGAAGTTCTGCTACACATTTCACAGGACTCTTTCAAAATGTGCAGTATTTCCATTTGTCAACTGACATACTTTCATGAGCCATAACAAATAGGAAGAAACATGAAAGAGTATGATAAAAAAAACCCCTCACAACAAGATCAAAGATTATATCACATTCTATGGTTTTTAAATATGTACCCACTAAAAAGAGATCTGCAATTTGAGGTCAACACTTCACAAGGAAGTAGTCAGAAAACTATGCTGCAATGCTGCTTGCTACAGTACAAAATAGGAAATGACCACCTATAAATTATTCTTTGAGCAGGACTTTTAAAGCATGGAGAGATAGAAACATGGAAGTGTGAAAGGCCTTAATTATAAAGGAAATAGAAATGAATCTAGTAAAATGTGCTATAAAAGTAGGGCCTTCTTTTTCCTCTACAGACTTCCAGCACCACCTTTTCAAACCACACAGATAACAAAACAGAGAGTGCCTTTTCTCATAGAACAGTTTGGGTTTGAAAAGACTTTTACAAGTCATCTAGTCCAATCACCCTACAATAAGCAGACTTGTTCGACTAGATCAGCTTATTTTGTGCCCCATCCAACCTGACCTTGAATGTTTCCAGGGATGGGACATCCACCATCTCGCTGTGCAACCTGCTCCAGTGTTTCACCAACCTCATTATGCAAAATGTCTTCCTTATATCTATTCTGAATCTGTTTGACTTCAGTTTAAAACCATCACCCCTTGTCCTGTTGCAACAGGTCCTGTTAAAAACTCTGTCCTCATATTTTTTGTAAGCCTATTTTAAGTAATGAAAGGCTGCAGTAAGGTGTCTTCAGAGCTGTCTTGTCTCCAAGGTGAACAAGCCCAGCTCTGCGTTCTAATAGTGAAGCTCCAATCCTCCAATCATCTTGTTGCCCTCCTCTGGACTCCCTCCAGCAGGTCCATGTCCTTGCTGTGCTGGGACCCCAGAGCTGGGTGCAGCACTGCAGGTGGGGTCTCAGCAGAGCAGAGCAGAGCAGAGGGGCAGAATCCCCTCCCTGCCCTGCTGCCCACACTGCTCTGGATGCAGCCCAGCACACCTTTGGCTCTCTGGGCTGGGAGTGCCCATGGCTGGGTCATGTCCAGCCTCTCACCCACCAGCACTCTCAAATGCCGCTGGGCAGGTACGATGATTTTATGTCTTTAACATTGCTCGTTAAAATTATGGATAAATGTTATTATTCCCTAGATTTTTCCCTTGCAGTCTTCATTGAAATTCTCAAATTGATTCTTAATCCCAAAAAATGGGAAGAACTTTCCTGGATAGAGCTTGATTATAAAGAAAAGTGTGTGTACCCTGCTGTGTCCCACCAAGCAAAAAGAGTGTCTCACCACTGAACAGCACTTGGGGCAGAGAGAAGCAATTCTTCAAGCAGGCATGTCCTTAAGAGCTGAAGGTAAATCATACTGTAATCATATGCTCATATTATACCTACCAGTGCAGACCAGGACTCCCAGTTCTAAAGGACCTGGAAGCCATGCAGGGAGATCTGACACAGCACAGATCTTTGCATGAGATGCTCAACTGCAGACCCTCCCATATGTTTCTTTTCAACCATGTTCTAATGTCTGTTCTGAAACACCACCTGCAAAAGTACTAAACAAAATATAGAAAAACTAAATAACTTGACACATCCCCCCCCACACGCATACTTTTTGGTCTTTTAAAAGTGTTTTAGGGTTACAGCACTTGTTTTTTGAAACTGGTTCCTTATTGCGTGTGACATTTTATGCCTGTAAAAAATAATTGCATGAAGTAAAGAGAGAAAACTGAAAAAGCCCAAATCACTGGCCCCTGTCCTGCCTACTTTAAGTCCCATTTCCACGCATTTTAGTCATACTAAATTTACTTCCTGTAAGTTTAAACTGTCAATTAACTCCAAGTAAGTCCCATTAGATAGAATACACATTGATTCTCCTGACTGTTTGAGTGTTGCTGAAAAATACCTGCAACTGATTGCAAAATAATCACTGTTAAAAAAACAGGGTAGACTGTGATCATTTATAAAAATTAATGCTTTATAAATGAAAAAACAGATTTTTCTTTTTAATTCACTCATACCTTGCAATTCTAGTTCAGATACAGTTAGTTTTATTCCACAATGTACTGAAAAAGCATTACTTAAATAAGTCTTCCAAGCCCCATCAGCAAAGACTGTATTTCTTCCATACGGAATAAATACTGCTATAGTTTTCCATATGTCTTTGCTTACTTTCAGTTCTAAATATAAAAACATTACAAACAGAAACAGGCATAGAAGAGTTATAAAATCGTGCTAGAGCCAAAACCTGGACACAAATGTAACATCATAAGGCAAACAGGTTTGGACTCAAAATGAAATTCCAAGATTCAGAGTGCTATAGGAAGCAGCTGCTAAACTCAAAACACATCAGTGCATTTTCACCAAACTTCAGGAGTTTTTTTTGTTGTTTGTTTTGCTTGTCTGTTTTAGTTGTTTTTGTTGTATTTAAAGTGTTCATGGAAAATTAATTTGCCATTTTGACAGCCCTAATATGTAAAGTATGGACAAAAGAACAACTGTATGCACTGAAAGGCTACTTCCCCCTTCCAATCAAACAAGAGTATGTTCCTGAAACCCAGCCAAGCAGCTGTATTTCAAAAAGGTTCTGTTTCATTCTTAATTTGGAAACAAAGGAGACTGCTTTGCAATGTGTTATTTGCATTGCTCTAATAATCCAGAAACTAGATCATGTGCCTGTACATACAAAAACTTAAGATTGTAATTTGGCTGACTAGACTGCTCATCATAATTTCAGCTGTTTTATTAACAGTCCTTTGTTTCATGGGAGTAAGATGCCAGTGAAATACTTCAAGACAAAAACTATATGTCACCTTGAACTGAGGGCAAGAAACTGCTTTGGCTTCAAACTGCTTGATCTCTGGCTGTTTGTGCTTCATGCAAAATATGGCAATTTGCAGACAGTACAGACTGCTTCAGAAGAAATAAAACTGTAGACAGCTGTCATAAGGATTCAATTCTGACAGATCCTCAGTAACTGCAGTGTCAAATAGGATGTTTCTAACTCCACTGCACTCCTCAGATTTTACAAAGGTACTTGTACACCACCAGGAGCATACTACATTTGCACAGATACTACTTCAGAGCTGTTTTTGTCAAGCTTGAGAAAGCGCTAAGAGAAGGAAGAGAAACTGTTGTTTTACTTTAAGTCCTGCTCAACTTTCATCACTCTTCTGCTGTTAGAAAATATCCAAAGGAAACACAGAGGGGAAAGATGTCTCTGAAGTCAGCTTGTTAGACACTGTAGCAATGTTGGTACTGAAAGAATACTTGAAGGAACTTACCGGTAGAGAAAACAAAAACTGTGTTGTCCCAAAGACCGTATGTTTTCAGAGCATCAGTAAGATTTCCTACTGCTTCATCCATAAGAGTCACCATCCCTGCATAATGGCGCCTCTTTACATCTTTTATGGAAGAATATGGTTTCATGTATTCTTCAGGGACCTCGAGAGGTTCATGCACAGACTGAAAGGCGAGATAGAGAAAGAGGGGCTGGGGTGGAAGGGACAGAATGGAAATTAGTTGAACATAGAGTACTAAGTGCAAAAATTACTGTAGCAAAAGCAGACCTGATTTATCAACAATGCAGGTAGTGTGCAAATCTTTGAAAAATTACTTCTGAAAAACTGTGGAAAAACATCAGGTGTATCTTTTCTTCATAATATAATTGCTAACAATTTCTTTCTATTAAACTTCCCTTCTCTTTTTAGAAGTGCATACTACTTGCCAAACCATTTCTAAAAAACTATTAATTGCATTATAATAAAAGAAATAGAGAAGGGTAACAGGCCACGCAGACAAAGCTGGTTTTGGCAGCAGATGAGTTTTACCAGTGCTACTTCTCACATTTAACTCTATGTACCTACTGAATAGCCCTGAATTACAGCTCAAACAAGCTCTCTCTATATATATTTCATTAACTTTTTAAAAAAACATTCTTTAATGCCAAAGTTATCACACTAGCAGCTTTGCCTGTACCTTCTCTGTTTTGTGATTAGCTATAATATCTATAGCTCTTTCTGTGAATAAATTTGTGGAGTACACATTTTTAAATCCAGTTGCAACTTCTTCTCCATCTCGGAAGTCCAGAGCACAGCGTGTCACATTCTTTGCTTTGATGAGGACGCAGCGGTCATGAGTATAATAATCCTCACTGCCCAGGAGATAGCCTAGAACAGGAAAATATGTCAAATGAGCAGGCCAACATTGTGCCACATAAACACACATCAGGAGGAGAAGAAAAGTCAAACACAAATGTCAAAACATCAGTGGTTTTGAGCCAAAACACTAATTCAACCCTGGACCACCTACTGTGACACCCCTGACATGTCTAAGTAGCTCCACATTTAATACCTCATAGGCTTCTCATTGCTAATGAAAGCAGTTGTTTCAAAAGAAATTAAACATTTTGAAAGCAGGTCAATGACTTCTCATTTATACTTTGATGTCCATAAGCATGAAACTAATGCACTGAGAGCCAAGGCAGTGATCTAGCTGTGAACTAGTATGATTTTTGGTGGTATGATTTTCTATGTTTGTATTTTGCTGTAAGGCTTTCACCTCTATTGGAAAGTTTGGAATTTTTAAACTTATTCAAGTTCAATTCAATTTTTAAATTTATTCAAAAACACCCAAGTATGAATCATCTCTTATGTCCACTGTAATGTAATTTCTGATCCACTGCTGACACCAGCTGGTGAAGAAAAGACACTATCATTTAGAGAAGTCCAAAGGAAATTAAGAAAAAATTCTATGTGTACAGATTTGCTCCTACCTAGGGCTAGCCGGTTAGGCATGGAGAGCTCTTATGTTTTAGCAGTCAGAAATAAAACTTTTCAAAATCACTTGACTCAAAAATTACATTTGAAGTTAGACTTCAGATTTATCCCCCAGTATCCCCCCCCAAAAAAAGGATGAATCTGAAAAAAAAATACAGTGTTATGTTCTGGGGGAAAAAAAAGAACTTGGAACAAAAATCCAAGACACAAGAAATTTACTTGAATTGTTTTTTCAGCAGCTGCAGCTAGTAATTTCTGCAAAAGCAAACGTACAGAAAAAAAGGAAGTTAAATATAAATAAATAAATAAATAAAAATGTCTACTATATTTTTAGGAGGAAAAAAGTTAAGCAGTAATACTTTGGAAATATGCACACCCAGGTAGGGCTTTACATATAAATCAACAGTAAATCTGCTGCTGTTGCAAGAATGAGGCAGCTTGTCATCCTTTTTAACACAGCATTTATTGCCCACATTAAACCAAACCATTACCAAAGTAAGTGTCAAATCCTCTGCGGGTTGGAAGGCATTCTTTTCTGTAGATCCCCAAATGCCACTTCCCCACCATGTGAGTAACATATCCCGCCTCTTGAAGTAGCTGTGGAAGGAGTTTCTCATCCAGTGGCAGACAGCTGGGCTGGCATGGCCAAATTATCTGGTGCTGTAAACCTGTGTGGATCTAGCAGAGGAAAGAAGTGTGAGAGATCACCAACAATGTAGCCAAGGGGTTAATTTAATTTAATAAGCATACCCAAAAAGAACCACAGCTGCATTAGAGATTAGCATTAGTTTTAGGGGCTCTTCATTTTACCACTGAAGATGATGAAGAAGCTGCAGGTGGAGCACAGGGGTTGCATGAAGGAAAACAAGAAAATAGGACTGCAAGAGTTAATGTCTTCCCATGCACAGATCAAGCACAATTTAAAAAAAAAAAAAAAAAAAACAAACCCCAAACAAACACAAAGCCTTTTTACGCTTTTATTTAGAAATCTAACAGGTAAGAATTACCATTATGGTCTGTTTGAAGGTTAGGGACATCTCAAGACTGAATAAGAATTTTAAATGGGACTGAAATGGGCAAAAATGCACATGGCAGGTGAAGAAATCAAGCTTTTGCCTGTGTCAGAAAACAGTCACTGGAGGAAAGGTTAATAAAAGAAAACTATTTTTCTATTACTCTTCTAAATTGTCATTATATATACACACATATATTTATTTGCATGAGTACAAATATTATAGAAATCATTTGGATATGGGGATGACACAAGCTTTACATTGACTAGATCTGATATTTAATAGTTCTACTGAAGTTTCCAGTCTTAGTAAGTGGTGAATTTTATATTTCTTTACAAAACCATCACTGACAATTGAGTAGTGTATCACACTTGATACAGGGTACCTCCTCAGTTACTGATACTATTAGCCGACTTTTGCCAACTTTCCTGTTTTCTACACAATCAAAAAGGCATTACCCTAAACCTAGGCCTGCAAACATATGTATATAAGTATGTATGTATCTTATTCATATATTAAATATTTCTAGCAATCTGTGTCTGTTAAAGCACAAAGCCTTCAAGACCCCCTGGAGCAGATGACATCAGATTTTATGACTACACTAAGCACACCAATGTAGCAAGCTGCATGATTAACTTTCAAAGCATTGCTTTGAAATTTATCAACTCTCTGAACTGACTTCTAAAACAAATAAGCCCTGATCTTAGGCAAATGGGTAAAGCCCTTTTTAAAAGGGCCTACTACTTCCTCATTTTCTTTGAACAAGGAGGTTCCAAAAATTATAGTATAGTATAAATTTTATATATTAAAAAATTTTAAATATTTTAAAATGCTGTATTAGAGAAAAAAAATAATATACAGAATGACACAAACTACCAAAGAATTGTAATTTCTTGCACTGTATCTGGAAAATTATAAAGAGAAGAAGGAAGCAATAATAAAAATATATATAGCT
This sequence comes from Cinclus cinclus, assembly GCF_963662255.1. Classification (NCBI taxonomy): domain Eukaryota; kingdom Metazoa; phylum Chordata; class Aves; order Passeriformes; family Cinclidae; genus Cinclus; species Cinclus cinclus. Next base: position 62,610,411 of record NC_085084.1, read on the forward strand.
ATCTTAGACTAATACCATTGCTTTCCTTTCATATGGATTGCAAGGTGACCAAAATTTCAGCTCCAGAGAAGACCAGATTTAGGTTACTTTGTCAAGTTTCTAAGCAGCTGTTACTCATATCCATGGGTAAAACAAGTTTAAGATTACATATATTTGCTGCATAATATAATTATTTGTTGCATAATTGCTGCAGCACAGAATGTCTCCTCTATTAAAAATATATTACTTCCATTTTCTGATATTATTTTACTTATTTGCAACAAGGTTAACACAAAGATTATTGAATTATCAAGCCAGATGTATGGGATTAATTTAAATCCAGACTGAACTATAAGTATTTTCAATGTCCACTTTTTAGATGTGATGCAGCAGTTGCCCCTTTCTTGGAAAGCACATTCAGACTATGAATTGTACTTTAAAAGTAGTCACTATGAAAAAATATTTTAGGTTATTTAATTTAAAATAACTTAAAGAGTTAGTAATGTAAATTGCTTTTTCCTATTCATCATTATTCATTTTTGGAGTTTCCAGGAAAAGGACAAATGTTGCTTGGAAAGAGTGCCACCTTGAACAACCCTCCTGCAACAAGAGATAGCATCCACTAATACAGGAAGGCGTTTATTTTGTTTCATTTAGGGCAGTTTATTTGGCAATCACTATGGTTAACATGGATGTGCAGGACTTCTTGAGACAGAGGGGAAGTTTCTGAAACACGCTTATTGAAACACGCCTTTGTGAGTTTCTTCCTTCTGTCTGTGCTGTGTCCACACTTCCCCCACTCCCCATTTTCTTGCCAAAATTGCAAAAAGGATGGGAAAGGGTAGAATGATACCAGTCTTAAAAAACCCAAATCTTACACTTGAACAACTGGGAAAAAAAAAAAGTGGGAAAAATCCCACTCTGTGTGGTATCGAGGAGCGCAGAACATCTACACCTGTACCAGGTGGAGGTGAATGGACCGTTTGTGATGCATTTTGGCGCTGCACTGGAAAACACGTTTCAAAAAACTGCACAACTGGTGCTGATCTGCTTCTGTCTGCGTCGCGACCGTGTGCCTGTCCAGTGAAAAATTTCCAAGAGTCAGCCGACTAGGGCAGGGAGATCTTTCACGACAGGCTGGAAATCTGCGCCTGTTAATCCAACCGAAGCGTGGAGAGCACCTCGGCTTTTCAGGTACAGAACAATTTGCTCTGATTCCCAAGGCCGCAAGACGAAGTGAAGTTTGCGTTTCAGAGCAGCTGGTTTCGGCAGCGCAGCGGCACAGAGACCCGGCCAGCCGCAGCGGCTCGGGGGCAGCCGGCAGCAAGCAGGGAGAACCCGCAGCATCCCCCGGGCACGGCTCGGGGAGCACCCTCAGCATCCCCCGGGCACGGCTCGGGGAGCACCCTCAGCATCCCCCGGGCACGGCTCGGGGAGCACCCTCAGCATCCCCCAGGCACGGCTCGGGGAGCACCCTCAGCATCCCCCGGACACGGCTCGGGGAGCACCCTCAGCATCCCCCGGACACGGCTCGGGGAGCACCCTCAGCATCCCCCGGACACGGCTCGGGGAGCACCCTCAGCATCCCCCGGACACGGCTCGGGGAGCACCCGCCCTACCTGGTAGCGGCCCGAGAGGAGCTGGCTGCGGGACGGGGTGCACAGCGGCTGGGTGTAGTAGCGCTCCAGCCGCACGCCGCCCGCCCCCAGCGCGTCCAGCCGCGGCGTGCGGATGGCAGAGCCGTGCCAGCCCACGTCGCCCCAGCCCAGGTCGTCGGCCAGCACCAGCACGAGGTGCGGGGCGGGCGGGCGCGCCGCCGCCGAGCGCGGCAGGCACAGGGCCAGGCACAGGCTCAGCAGCCGGCTGAAGCAGAGGCACGGCTCGGCCTCCCGCCGCGCCATGCCCGCCACCAGGAACTGGGCCGAGGGGCCCGCCCCGAGCCGCGCTCCGCCCGCCGAGCGAGCGGGGCGGGGCCGGCAGCGCGGGGCAGCGCGGGGGGCGGGCGGTGCGCGGGTCTGGGCCGGTGGGTTTTGCTACCAGCTTGAAAACGAAATTGTAAAGGTGTTGCCGGTGTTGGCAAGGTATGCAACCCGCTGATGCTGGCGGTCCCTTCTGATTTTGTCTTGCTTCAACTCCTACACTGAACACGCGGTTCAAACCTCGGAGCCTCTCCCGCGGGAACCGGGGAGCTACGGGAAGGCTTGTGTCTCAAGTCATCTATGGTGTTAAGGAAGTCAGGACAGAGTGCATTCTCGTAAAATTATCTGGACTGTTACTTCTGCCTTCATAGCAGCTCGATCTTTAGTACTGCCTAGGGAGCTTACTCTGTGTGTAAGCACAGTGATGCAGCTGCAACACACACAGGGCCTTGCTGCTGGACAACGTGCAGGACAGCCCGGGAAAAACAAGCTGCAACCATCGCTGAAGATGCAGCTGAGCTGAGCAAGGCGGCGATTTTTCCTGTGGAGGAAACTTCTGTCAGCATCAGCTGCTAGCGCACACACACACAAGAGAGAAACCTGTGTGTCTTCCCTTCCCCTTCAACTCCCGACCCCCCGCAAAATCGCAAGCAGCCCGGTGCTTTATTCTCTCTATTTTGTCCATTGGAATGAGAAGCCTAGAGCGAGGTCTGGCTGTAAGATGGTGCTAGTGACTATTACAGTGTAGGAAGTGAAGTAACAAGGGAGCAGAAACAGCAGCAATGCCAACAGGGCTGTTTCTTCAAACCATGTAATCGTCTAAAGCAATACTGCAAACAGCCGCTGCCTTAGTTATAATCTTGATGTAAAATCTATGAGAGTGAAAGGACAGAAAGAGCTCTCGACTCTGGCCAATTTTGTTCATCCATGGAATACACATAAATTTCAGTGTCCAGTAAAAGATCAAATAATCATATATTTCCCATTTAGCTGGAATGGTAAATATGTATATTCCCAAGTTTGTATTGCCTTTTGGTAACAGGTGAAAGAACAGTCCAGATTAAAATTTGTTTTTCTTGGTTAGAAAGCCAAATATTGACTATACTAGACTCCTGACTATTTCCTGACAAGTCTCTGTAGAAAGAAAGTCCCTGCTTGTATTAATGAAGTCTAGTGGATAAGCCTATGAAGCTACCAGCTTGGGTGTTTTTAAATCCCACAGGTTTCCCTGGTGCTTTGAAAACAACAGCTACGATAAGTGATGTCAGCTTTTTTTTCTACAAGAATGTACTACAATCTACAGTCAGTACTTGAACAAGAACCAACAGTACTGTCCTAAAGTCAGTTTTCTCTGAAGTAAATTCCAGGATCACTGACAAACTGGTGTGTGACTGTGAGTAGTATTTTCTTTTTTGAAATGTGATTCATACTGTTCAAAAGCTGCAAGGTTCCAATTTCTCTAGTTTCTAGTTCAGATCCCATGACCAGTCTCAAATGTCTCACTGAACTGTTTATTTTTCTAACTTCTTCCTTACTGCAGGTTAAGTTTCATTCCAATGTTAGCACTTTTCCACAGAAACCCTTTTTGTTCTAAGTAAGTACTTTGAAAATTCACACAGTGCTGGTGAAACCAGAAATTTTGAGACAAAATTTGTCATTTCTATACACTTTTCATATCTCCAAAGTTATAATGGTGTTCAAATGTAGCTAGATTAATATTTCCTTGTAGAGAAGTGTCAAGAGTTATGTACCGATTATCCTGTTCCACTAGAACTAGATAACCTTGTTGCCTGACCATAGTTAAAACATTACATTGAACTGTTTTAAATACATACTGAAGATATTGCACAATCACAGTCTGGATGTTGCTGCTTGACATATTTTCTAGTGTTTTTGGTTTTTTATTTATTTTATTACTAGTTGAGGGAACTGGAATCCCTATCAGAAAAAACTGTTTCTCTCAGACAGTATTCTCTTGAACCAAAAGAACAAATCCACGAAATAGTCAGTGTTCAGTCTCTTATGTTTCAGTTAGTCTTTTCTGAATTTGGGGTTGAATAATTTGGATGCTGTTTTGGGACCAGTGATTAAAGGAGTCATTAGAGTGACACACAAGGTTACAGTATCAGTGTGGATTTATCATGCCATACAAAGCATGAACTAGACATTTTTTGTCATAGCACATGGAAACTTGGAACAAAAATTCGAATGGTAATAGTAACATGTACAACATGTGTGCAAAAACTGGAGGTGGAAAATATAGGAAAATGGAAAACAAAAGTATCTGAGAAAACTGCTTTTTACATATCTTGATCTGAGTATTTAAAAAAATTTCCTAGATGACGAACTGTCATTTTTTCACCTCACTGCAATGTGTCTCCTCTGTTAGCTGATGAGGTTGAGAAAGACCCTAAAGAAGTCCCTACCAGTCTTTCTACACTGATCTTTCTGTTCGATTGGTTAGAAGCTCTCTGAAAGTTCAATACTTAAACGTCCTTGCTCTTAATCACTTCCTCTTGCTGTGTCTTGGCACAAGTTTAGGCAAGACCATATCTCAATCTGTAATGAAAAGAAGTAACAGGAAACTACAATAGCTGCTGAACACTTCCCCCACCTCATTTCTTCAGTTTTATGTATTTTTTTTAATACTTTAAAGGATTGACTTACATATGTGAACCTGTATGTGGGCATGATTTGTAAAGCTTTGTCCTCATACTGTTTCATTTATCCATGCTGTACAGAATGCAATGTTGAGCTGTTCTGATGAATATTCAGCAAGCTGACTTGGGTATCAGAGCAGTAAAAAGAAGCTAGGTCAAGCTTTGAAAGTCCTAGGAAGCACTTTCAAGCATTGCTATCACAGCTACAGCACTTCTAATTCTCAGCCAACCTTGCTTAAAACTACTTCTGATGTCTCTGCTCCTGAATTCATTGCTAAAGAGAAAGCACAGACATTCTTATGAAGTAACAGAGAGCAACAAGATACTCCATTTGCCTTACATGTGGTCAGTGATGAACCAGAAGTTATTTTAGTCTTGTAAATTGGCTGCAAGAAAGAAACTATATTGCCTTGACCCAGAAACATCATAACACATTGTTAGCTTATCTAAATCTTGAATTTAAATGAAATTAATAATAATGGAATATGCTGAATTGAAAAGGACCCACAAGGCTCACTGAGTCCAGCTCCTGGCCTTTCACAGGACAACCCCAAGAATCACACACTGTGTGCCTGAAAGCATTGTCCAAACACTCCTTGAACTCTGACAAATTTGGTGCCATTACCATTTCCCTGAGGAACCTGCTCCAGTGTCTAAAAGCCCTGTGGATGAAGAATCTATTCATGACATCCAACCTAAACCCTCCCCAGCCAGGCTTCAGTCCATTCCCTCGGGTTCTGTTACCACAGAGAAGAGATCAGTGTCTGTCCCGCACAAAGAAGTTGTGACTTCAGCCACACCTCACACAGCTTCCACTAATTGGCTAAGGCTTGATCTTGGTGAGACCTGGGTGACAACAGCTGTCAGAGAGTAACCCCCAAAGAAATCAGTGTCTGGGCTTGTATAATACTACACTGTAAAATTAGAGAAGTCTGCATTGGCTTCACGGAGAAATTACAGTTTGGGAGGTTACAGCTGGAAATGCAGTACAAGCTGCCAGAGGGTATGCCTACTCAGATTCTGAGTTCACTTGACTGTAGGAATTTTATCTGCTATTCATTACTCTTTGCTCAGGCTGCAGAAAGCCTGTCCCTTCTGCAGTCAGATTGATTCAGATGACATATTAATCTTTCTTCGGAGTCAGAAAAGGAGTTACAAACCTGACTCTGTCATACTGGGATATGGAGGCGTTGTTGGAACATTTTTGGCATGGAAAAGCTGATTAGGAAAATATAGGTGAATCTGTCTCAAAGCAACTGTTACACTACATTCCAGAATGTGATGTCTAGTGAATCTGCATAATCTTAGGAAATACTAAAATGTATGTTCCTAAGCATTGCTCTTTTCCTCCATAGTCTAAATAAAACCATATAGCATCATGTTTTACTTCAGATTTCTTACATGTTCACAGAGTCACAGTGGTTAAGTGCCTCACTCCAGATAATGTTACCTTTATAAAAAGTAACATTTTGATGGTTCAGCAAAATAGAACTCAATCACTTATGAAAATATAGCAGAGAATAATTTCTGAATGGATTTTTCACTCAAGACAGTACTACATACAAACTTGGCAAAGCTCATATATTGAATTTCCACCTGCTTTGCAAAAGATACTCAAAACAGCACAGTGTAATGTCACCTTACTCCATCGAGTGTTCATTACGCAAACTGCGTTTCTCCTGACTTCTTTGCTGAAGTTTTAGAGGCACTAACTCCCTTGAAGAAAGTGCATTTTGGACATGATTCATACGTACTTCAAAAGCATTTATCTATAGCCTAAAGGACAGCATTACTTAAGTTGGAAATTTTAACATTATTATTCCAAGGAATTGTTGAGAATATTATTGAATTCCAGATTAGTTTTTTATTTATTGTGTTCCCATCATACACACTATCCCAATGCTGCTTACTTGGGTTATTGAATATTTAACACTCAATAAAGCTCCTTTGCTGTGAATTTAATTATATTTTTTCATTGCTAATATTTCTGTGTAATAATGTATTGCCATTACTGTTGCTTCAATCTATACTTAACAGTAAGAGAAAACTGACCACCTTTGGTGCCAGTCTAGTGGTTCAGATTTAATACAGTAAATCTGTAATTTAAGCTTTGTTCAGAAATTGAACAATAACATAGTGTTTGTTGTAGAATATTACATATAATATGCCAGATGATTTATGTAAAACGGTAAAGAATGGGCTTCCTGTAACAGTTTCATTGAGAAGAACTAGATTTTGCTCTTCTATGAGAACTTCTGCCAGGCTAACATGCAGAAAAAAAAGTCAAGAGTTCAGTATACCTTTAATAATGCCTTTATTATTTCAGTGGTTAATAGGATGTCTTTCAATTTCTTATGAAGCATTGTGTGTAGAACCAGTGACATGATTTTATGGTAAGATTGCTTTTGAGGTGTAAAGAAGACAGGATAAGCTACTTTACCTCAAGGGCGGGCAAAGGAGAAACTGTGAGTGTGAGGGAAGGGGAGGAATTTGCTATTGGATAGAATCAAGCGCACATTCCTCATACAGATTAACACAGATCTGTAAACCAATGTGAGCACAAGCTGGATCAATGATGTACTCATTCCTTGCCACTTTCTGCTCACAAGTGCTACTGGGAAGCAGAACACACAGTGGCTTATCAACCCTGCTCAGCTTTCTAATGTGAACTGTGCATACAGGGAAGTAGGAAGTAATGCTGTTGAATTTCTCACTCATGTATGGCAATGAAGATGTTGTGTTTAGTAATTAGAAAATCTGAGTAGTTTAATTCTCTTAATTTTATGCATATTAATGGCACTATTCCCTACTGCACAATTTACTGTATCCTCATCTCTGTTTATATTTTGGGACTTTCACCCTTTCTCTGAAGGCGCATTCTTGTTGGTTCAGTCAGCACCAATGGCTCCTGTATAATGGTTGCTGGATAATTTTTACCTAAAAGCTCAACCTCCAATTTCTGTCCAACTTTGCTGAGTTCCACGGGAACATATGCAAAGGCCAGACTCTGCTGAGCTCCATAACTGAAACATCCAGATGTGGTATTGCCAACAACCTGAAAAAAAACAAAACCAATTATATTCATTTTCAAGATGCAGTGAAATTTTCTGTAAAAAAAACAAAAACAAAACAACAAAAAAACAGCCAACAACCCAAACAACTAGACACCTCACATTTTGGTTTATACACTTCAGACATCATGCAAGTTTCTAGTGTGTCGTGCAGTTCATAATATTCTAAACAGAGAGTAATACCACCTGAAACTGGGAAATTTTTGCTTTTTGAAAAAACACCCTATTCTTATTATGTTCAATTAAGTTTTCACTGGAACATATACAACACGCATACACATGTTTATTATCTGTAACAATTTCACAAAGTGAATATTTCAACACGTAATCTGTACTGAAGTGTGGAGCCCCAAATTTTGCTGTTGTTTCATTTCTTTTGAGTAGCAAAAGTGTTTTCTTAGGACAGCAATGAACTTGCAGAAGAAGAGAATGGATGACAACACTTTAGTCTGTTCCAACTCTAGTTTCAATGACAGTATTTTACATCTTCTCTGTAGGTATTTAGTTAGTCTTTACTTCTTGCTGGAAGATTAGAGTGTTTATCATAGCTTCAAACTGTTCTGTGCCAGTAAAATAGAAATAATGTATTCACACTTGAAACATAAAGATTCTGTTCATGGAAAATGATGTTTTGCAACATGAACTATAGTCCTTGCCTTGCCATTGTGCCACACGCTTTCATTTCCCTCTGGATCAACATTATCTGTTTCCAGGGTGAGATATACCAGGCGTCGTTTAAGCCCCTTTTCCTTAATCTGCTTCAGTGCTTGTTTTCCTGTAAAGTCTGCTGCCTGAAAAAATACAAGATAATTATCATATAAGGTTATTTGGGTTCTCCAACATGTTTAGAGATATAAACATTTAAATGTATCTTAGTGTGTTTGCCTGTCAAATGAGTATTTTGTATGAAATATAGATGAAACCAAACCTTTGGCAGACAGTGTATCTTGTATCTTGGTATTTTTATATTGGTATATTATACCTTGGTAACTTTATTTTCTCTATTAGTTTTCCTAGATCTCAGCCTTTAATATCCGTAATTCCAGCATAGTATAAACATATACATAGTAAGCTGTGTTATAAGCCTACGTGCCCAGTTAAGATTGCAAGCCAGAAGACTGTACATCATTTCAGTGCCTATGACAAGAAGTGAATTCCAACACCCAGATCCTGAAGTCTGGGCCTTGCTCTGTCAAACTTCTTCCTTTTGAAGCCATCATCAATTTATGACAGTAACATGTCAGTATTCCACTTTGATGTCTCTGCCAGGCTGCACAGCTTGCACAGTTTACTCCAGATTCTTGTTTTAAGGTAGGTGCATTTTTTCCCATATCTGCCATTTTATGGGATAATGCAGCATATTTTGTAAAGAATGCTGCTATTGTCTGGAATTTTCTTTTTCAGCCTGCTTAGAAAGGTACAAGCAGATTCTCATATTTCCAGAAGAAGACTGCACAAATGTGTGACAAGTAAGGGAGTAGCTACTGCCAAGTCTCAGAACCCTCAAGGGTATATAGGACAGTATTTACTGTATTGATCACACTGAGCTGATTCCAGTAGCCTGATTCTATCACAGAATCATTTAGGTAGGAAGAGGCCTCTAAGCTCATTGAGTGCAATCTTTCACCAACCACTGCCTTATCAATTATAGCTAGCACAAAATGTCATGTCCAGTCGTTTCTTGAACATCTCCAGGGATGGTGACACCATCACCTCTCTGGACAGTCCTTTCCAGTGCTCAACAACTCTTTCCAGGAAGAAATTCTTCATTATGTCCATTTTTTCTCCTATGGCTCAGATCAGACAGAACAAAAGAATTGTATTCAAACTAAATTGCCAAATATACATAAGCCTGTCCCATGGGCAGAAACACAACAGTAGTTACAAAGTCCTCTAGCTTTCTAGCCTTTGCTTCACTGGCAGTGAAAGCCATTTTAAGTTGATCTTAGGTCTGAAGGAATTATGTTAATCTGATGAGTATTTAAGGGAAAATAAATGAAATATTGTTGAAGTCTTCAAAAATACTGTTTCTGGTAATGTTCTTTAATTTCAGTAGAGAATTATTGCACTGTCAGAATTACAAGCAACACATACGTGGAATATTATACAGTTAGTTCATGTGTTCTTATATTTCTTGAGGTCCACTCAAATCCATGTATAGGCTCAGAAAAAATTATTTAAGTGATGAAGAGTTTTTCCACTATGAAAGTCTAGGCTCTGTAAGCAGTTGTGAAAAACAGCTTATGAACCAGTTAAGGAGCAGTTAGTCTGAAAATCAAGGTGATTCAACTGGGGTTAAAGCAAATACTGCACATGTTCAACAGTTATTTGCAACAAATATATACAACTCTCTCAACAAGGAACTGCTGTAATTTATTCAGAATACCCCTTAGGTTTGTGGGCATAAAGCCAAATCATGAACACGCAGTCACGCAAATGAGTCAAGCAGCACCAACAGCTACTGTCATCTACTACAACCAAAATGTTACAACATCTGGAGGCAGTCTCTATACATTTTGAATGTATTTTAGTGTATTTTGAAATTTTTTGTAGCTAGATGCTGTTTAATTATCTCAGGATAACACTCCAAATGATGACTGCCTCACCAGCCTGATAAATGAAGACAATTTTTCTTCTCCTAGAGTAAATATTTGAAAAGTTTCTTTCTCTGTAGAAAATCAAAGCTACAATTTACACCACACAAAAGTTTTGTAAGGGAGGTGGCCAGTCTGTATGTATGGCACCTGCACCAATGCATCCTTCGTTCAATCCACCTAAGCCCTTCTTCTATGCAGTCAGCTATAGGAAATTGATATGATAGAAGCAATGGATGAATTACTGTGTTATTTTGACTCAAAATCCCTTATTGGGTGCTTATTCCTTTAGATGGCCAAACAAATACACAGGGAGTCACCTAGATGTGTATTTTATATAGGTAACAAAATCTTTGCAGATTCTTTCTAATATGTTTCCTAACCTGTATACATTTATGGAATAAGTCCTCTGTTTTTCTGACCCTCTGGACACTGAATAAAGTAATGATAGAATACAGTTCCACTCACTCCTGAACTTCAGCTTGAATGGGGGACAGGACTTAGGTTGAAAAGTACATTCAATATGTTATAAGCATAATAAATGGAGAATGAAAGGGTTGGGGTAGGGGAAGAAGCACCACGCCCCACCTCAAATATCCTATCCGTCACTCCATCGTTTTTCCTGTCCCTAGGCTCTTTAGCCCTTTTTCAGTAAAGCCTCTGCTCTTTCTTCTTCCTCCTCTTCCCCTTCTTTGTGTGGAGTAAAGGTGTCATGGAACACAATCTTATTCCAGGTTATGGTGTGGGGTCAGTGACCACTATTGTAGTCTTTCCTCTCAGAACAAAAGGGATGCAAGCTGGAGAAGTGAAGCAAGGGTAGACAATGGTAGCCAGGGGATGCAGGAATTCTTAAAGTGCAGGCTGTTCCACACCAAGACCATGGGAACACAAGCTGGACTAAAACAACTGAGGGACAGTTTTGGCAAGTGGCCAGGACAGAAACAAATGACTAGAAAGAGGAGGGAATAAAACTGTAAATCGAAGCCTGCTATCAAAGCAATAAAAGGGTGGAGGCACATCCTTAGAACTGCTCATTCTAGCTTCCTGAGCGATAACATCTTATGTACTGTTATGTTGGAGGTTAGGTCAATACTCAAGGACTGGATCTTGTCATTCACTTACCTATTATGAAGCTGATGGGTGCGACAAAACTTCAATTCATAATGCATACCAAAGCAATTAAATACTCGTGTCTAACAGGTATAACAGTAAAAAACCACCAAATGTCAAAGTGAGAAGAAGAGGTAGCACCTGTAGCCTGAGAGAAGTGCTTTGACAAGGACATTCAGGCAGTCACTGAGCAGGGATGGAAGAGATGAAATGCAATTAGTGATAAGCAGATAAGGAAAAAACCAAGAATAAAATGAGGTTTTAGGATGGTAGTAAATAGGAGAAAAAGAAAAAAAAAAGGCGGGGGGGAACTGGTAGAATAGACCTAAGGAAAAAAAAAAGAGATTCTGCATACAGAAAAATCTGGAAAGAAGTTTGGAATTGAGAACAAAATACCTGCTCCAGTAAACAAAGAGGGCTGAGGTGAAGAAACACTGCCTCAAAGAATAGCAGTTTCTCCTACTGGAAACAGACGAAATATCAGTCAAGCACTCGGACCCTGACCTAGAGCAGAGTTCCCTTCCCAAGCCGCGGTGCTGCTCCCAAGTCCCTGTTTCTGCAGCGACCAGGAGATGGCAGTCTTGGATACAGCAACACAAGCACAAACCCACCAAGAGCCAACTGCGGACTTTGAGCTCAGAAATATCCTCCTAAAAGAATTCATTTCCGTGGGCTGGTATGATGATTTTTCACTCTAACATCAAGTTTCATATGGATATCTAGTCCATTGCAGTCAGGAGGTGATATACCCCTTGAGCACTCAAAAACCTGAGCAAGTGCAAATGTACAGAACAGTATGGATGTGGACCAAAAAGAATTGCATATTTTCTTTCATAAAGATATTCTGTGTATTTCCTGGAACAGTGACTAACTTTAGGACTCTAACGAATATTTAGTAGCAGAGTGCTTACTAATGAGATGAGGCTATCTAACAACTATCTGAATGTAACTGAACAGCCAAAAGAAAGACAAAAAAAGGACAAAAACGAAAGACAGCAGATATTTAAAAAAAAACAACCATCCCTAATCTGGACAGATTTTTTTTGCAAAATTGTGAAAGCATTTTATACTCTAAATTATAAATTAATCCTGTTAGTGCCTCTCCACTTTTGTTAAATGGCAGCCCACGCTGCTAATCTGTGCAGGGAAGCAACTACAACATTAGTGAAACAGAGATTATCAAGCAGACTCTAGAGGAAACACCTAGAACAACGCCTCAGACCTTCTGACAAAATGAAGGCTGATACAGAAACCCTGTGGAAATGGGTTTACTTATTGTCATGTTTTAATTTAATACCCTGCAAGGAATGAGAGTCAGCTACATCTTTGAAGAATTTTTCCTATTATTCATCACACAAAAATTACTAGTCTGTACACGAAGATGATGTACACACTAAACTTCCTAAACACAGAGACCATCAGGATTTTATGGAGACTTTACATCTCTTCACCACACATATTCCCCAGATATTTGAATGTCCTCTTGTAGAAATTAAAATTTTTTTGATTGTATTTACCTTCACAGGCATCTGGCTCTTCATTAATTTTAATCTGTTTAGAAACTGTTTTCATTTTCCATGGCATACCATGCAAGGTTCACTTATGTTGAAGTCTTTTCACAACTGTTTTGTGAACTATTTCAGCTGCTTGTTGCACAGTAAGAGCTCCAGTAATTAACTGAACAGTGCCTTTTGGTTCTAATTTACACAGAGATCAGCACTTTCCCCAGCTGAGGGTGCATGCTTAAAAGGAATAATCCTTGTGAGGAGCTGAACAGACAAAAATGTCAAAAAGTGGTATTTAAGTATCTGTTGCTTGTAATTTATATGTAATTTACCCTTTTTTGAGGGGAAAATTTCCATAACAGTAGAAACAGGTAACAAAAGATTGTTTTGTTTGTGTTCAGTCATGGCAGCCTGTAAAAAAATGGTGAGGTCTGTGCTATGCCAAACATGCAACAAAACCAGAGGCATGGGACTGGGACTCAAACTGCCAAGAAGCAGAGTAAATAATCTCACTCTGCATTTCACGCTGCAGTGTTTAGAGTGCTTCCAACAGCTGAATTAGCTCAGGTACCTCTGAAGTGTCAACATACAGTCACAACTGCCCTCATTTAAGTCAATAAAAAACCATTGATTATTTCCTTTTTCACATTAGTTCAGCAAAACTGGCAAAAGCTTCAGGGCTGACATGCTGCATTTCTGCAGGACATTCATTCATGCCCATTTGTCTACCATGCGAGTACCTGCTCTTGAGAACTGCTCCAACCACGTATTTCAACCATGCAAACTGTGTGCAGAGCAAATAAGGAATCAAGCACTTCTTGCACACTAATGCCTTCCTATGATCCATATGGCTACCTCTACCTTGGCAAGGAACAGCTTTCCCTGGTTATGGCTGCTTTCCAATTTATGCTAAAGGAAAGGGAAAAAAAAAAAAAAACAAACACCACCACCACCACCACCAAAAAAAAAAAAAAAAACAAAAAAAACCCCCCAAAACACCACAAAACCCCCACAGTTGTATCAAAAGGAAGTGGAAAGAAAAACAAGTAATAGTAGATTCTTTTATTACCTTTCCTGCAATTCTGCTAATCTCTCCTCAAGATGGAAAGGCTTTGATTTGTAAATGCAGCTTAATTCTAATCTATAAAACTCCGTACTTCTCTTGCATGTGTCACTTCCTTGGATTAAGGCAAAATTATACTACCCAATGGTAGCGTACTCCACTACATGCAGGAACTGTCACTGACATCCTTGGTAGCACCCTGCCTCAATCCTCTGTAGGTTGAAGAACTTTACCTTCTATAGACAGCTCAACAGTGAGAGGAAAAACACCTTCGTGGGCTTGTTCTGTTATGGTCAGTGAAATTGTCTCATAAATATAAAAGCATCCTTTTACATTTAACATGCTTCTGGTAATTCTTTTCCTGTGCAAAATTTATTTTTTATTTAGAGATGTAACTGAAAGTTTGGGATGCTTCTTACCAGTTCTACCTGTGCCTCCACATAACAGGACAAATATATTAAGGACCATTTATTATCTGATTCATTACCATTTCAGGTACAAAGGGAGCATAAATAATAAGTTTGTTGCTATACCACACTGCATCATTGTTAAGATTAAATGCTTTGCAAACGTTTTTTTCTTCTTGATCTCCCTTATGTACTTTAGTTTATAAATTAATAATGAAGCAAAAGATCAAGTCAGAAATCAGCCGTCATTTAGGAACCTCACTTGCAATCTTCTAGGACCAGATTTTTCATGTTAGAAATTTCAGATCCATTGTGCAGGCAACTACTGTTAGAGTTGGTGGAATGACTGAAAACAGTAGATGGGTTTAGATCTGCACGGATTTCACCAGATTTCATGGAAAGGTCCGCTATTTGACAGAGTTTAGACATTTAGTTCACAATTCATTTGGACCAGGAAAGAAAATTACAAACAATTTTTTGTATCTATTAGACTAAAACAGAATTTGAATTGCTAAAATATTAATTTTTTTAAGAAGTGAGGTGCTAATTGAAGGAGATAGAACAGTATCTTTTCTTTTTTACTGTACAGTTGAATTCAACTAGCTCATTCTCTAACCTTCAAATCAGGTGAAAACAATTTATGAGCAGAAGACCTCTTCAGAAATTCCATTAACAAATAATTATTCTTTTAACCAACATAATAATTTAACTTATATTTAACTTATTGTTGTCAGTTGTCCCAAGCAACTCTAAAAAATACACTTTCCTTCAGTAATTGTTGTACCAGAGTGGTAGCCCGGGAAAAAATTCTAGAGAGATCTACTTTAACAAGAATGAACAGGTAGAATATTAACACAGTATGAACAGGTTTGTTCAACTTCTGTGTGTGTGCATATATACTACGTGGTTACAAAAGTACATGACTAAGATTTGTCTCTGAAAATAAATAAAGAGTTATTTTTCACGTAGACAATGTTAAACATTTGCAACTTCCTGATCTAAGGTACAATTTTGATAGCAAGGAACTTGGGGAAGATATCTTTAAACAAGTTGCTACTTGTAAAGTAATTATAGTGGTGGTGGGGTTGTTTCACTAAATCTATTTTTTTTTCCAGCTAATGGCATTTTTCATTTTCAAACATGTAAGGAATAATCTTGGACATAATACAACATTTTGAAAATAGTAAGACATACCTTGTTTAGCTTTACAAAATAATCCAGTCCAGCTTCCAAGGGATTAGTGTCACAGTTCATCTGTTGAAAGATAAAAATTCACCATGCGTGCATGATGGACCATCATAGCTTTTGGACTGGGTGGGGAGTTGGGGAGGGTGGTGTTTATTCATTCTATAAAATCCTTCTATTTACTCTGTTGTCATAGTCTCCCACACTGTATGCACAACTTCTGTCTGAATACACTGCAGGCTTCCAACAAGGGGCTCAGAAAATATATCAACTAGCACACCTAATATGACATACAGATATGTAAACCAGTCATCTAAGTTTCCATATGCAAAGTAAACACTTTTCAGTAAGAAATAGGTTTTTTCATCAAAGCAGAATGGATCCTCAGAAGACTGAGTAACTGAGGTACGCACACCATTCACACCTCAGCAGAATGACTTAGCTGAAGAGGGAAATAAAACACAAAGCCAATTTTGTTCACCACCTTCCCATTAGCTGTAGGGGGAATAATTTCTTACGCAGCACTTGAAGAAAGAATGAAAATAACTATCAAAGGGCAAACCAAAAGGACCTTTAAATTCCCACTACTTCAACATTTTGAGTTCTTTCATATCCAAAGGAAAAATTTAAGGTAAAATGAAATGATACTGATTTTCCCCAAATTCTCTAGTCCCTGTGAGGAGTTCTTTATTATGAATGAGGAAATTATGCAGGAACAAGGTAAAGGAAAATGAAAAAGTTCCAAATACATTATAAAGCAAAAATAATTTGCCTCTCATGACATAGTTATTCGAGCAATAAAACATTTTGAGAACCTGTCAGCCAAACCTTTGATTTTGAAAGAGCTCAGCAAAACCCTCATGATTTTGTTATATGCAAGAGGAAAACTACATGTGAATCAAAATAAGTGCTTCTTTGCCAGCAGTGCAATGGAGCATACCAGTTGTTTTTATTTAGAAAATCACCAGTAAGAATTATAGCAGCTTCTCCAGCTTGAGGAAAATTTTCTTTTCATTCCAAACTGAGAAAATGTGCTAGCTGTGCTAGCTATGACTAAAAGCTGCATAGTCACAACAAATTTTAAAATAAAATTAAAAAAACCCACCAGCACAACACCCCCTGCATGACAAAAGAAAAGCCTCAAACCTCCAGAAATAATAATAAAGAAGTTTTGTTTCCTGACCTCTGCTCCCCAAGCTCGGAAACCCTTTTCCAGCCTCAAAGCATTTAGAGCATATGTTCCAAAGTCATCAATTCCGTCTTTTTGGCCAGCTTCCATGATTGCACTGTAAAGAGGTACAGAATCTTCTTTTCTATGGTAGAGCTCCCAGCCCAATTCACCTATTACAAAAAATATTAGTATTTCAATCAGCTCAGTTAAACGACCCTAATAAATATACTCCTGTCCTTGGTCAAAATTGAGGATCAATGCAGTAAGTGTTAATTAACACTCTAGGGTCAATTCTATCATAAAGCAAGTCTATTCCCAGCAAGAACTAACAGAGGATTTGTGCCCTACATCTTAAGCAGTGGTACTATTACTCAAATTTGAACTGTTAACTGAAAGCTGTGGGTAAAAAAACTAACAAAATAACTGATAAGAAGAGGTCATGTAACAAAGTCACAAGGATAAATTAAGGACATTATAAACAGATGATGACTTGGCAAGTGAACAGCAAATGTAACTGAGTGTAAATAAAAATGAGTGTATTTTACATATATAGCACAACAGAAAGAATATGAATTGTAAGGACTTCAGTTGCTTCAAAATCCTCTTCATTCAGTCTATTACACTCAAAATAGATGCAAAAAGAAATAAAAATAAAAAGTAACTGGGAAAGCCAGATACTAAGCACTACAGCATTACATTTTCAAGGCACATTACAAACACTAATATACGGTAATCCGAAAACAATTCTTGACGTTAGTTCTGCAGCAAATACCAAAGAGGTTATCAGAACTGGCTTTTTGTTCTGTAAAATAAATATTTACACTATAGGGTATTTCTAGAGAAAAAGGTCTTGGAAAAACTCAGCACAGACCCTGAATATATCACATCTGAAAATCAATGCACCGGGATGCCTCCCACACTCACATGTAAGATGTAATAAACCTACATCTTATGAATACATGATGAGATTTAGTTTTCAACATAATTTTATTGACATTTATTGCTTTATTCATTGTCTCTTTCCTTAAGTGCATGTTTTTTTCTACTGCTTACCTGTGTAAGATATCCTAATGGCAGTAACAGCAATATTGGCAAGTTTCAGAAGTCTACACTGGAGAAACTTAAAAGAAGCATCACTTAGGTCTTCATTTGTCAACTTCTGGAGGACCTGTCGTGCATGTGGACCTGCTACACTAAGTACTCCCATCTCATCTGTCATGTTTTCTATTTCAGCTTTGTATCCACCACTTGTTATTTTCTCTTCTATCCATCTACACATAAAACATAATACTGATGTTACACTTCTTATGAAAAAAAAAAAAGAATTTAATAAGATTTTACTAGGAGTTCTTTTTTGTTAGTAGTGTTCATTTCCCCAGCAACTCCCAGTCCCACACTCCCAAAACTAACAAAACTATGTGCTACATTAGATAGACAAATCCATTGTTGATGTTAGAGTTTTCTGGTGATACACTGATATAGGAACACAGGAATCTGAGATACAGCCAGGAAATAACAGCATTTAAATCGGTAGAACAGTATTTTTAAGGTAAGGTAAAGAAGTGATCTCCCACAATGACAACAGATTTGGGTTTGGATCCAGAATGTGTTGATAAAATGTCAGCATAAAAGAAGAGTAAGGAATAAACACTATGAACATAAGAAACCTCTAAATATATTTCTGTGGCAATAGAAATGTACAAGCAGGTTTTTTGCTTCCTGAATACACATTCAAAGTATTGGCAGGAAATTCAGTAAGAATTTAATCAAAAACAACAGCTGCAAATTATCTTTCAGGAAGCTCAGAAAATAAATTTTAAAAAAGGGTATATTTAAAAATCTTACAGAATACTGCATTGTTAAGCAGAATTTTAAAATCTCAGACCTTGGCAAGTACCAAACAGGACTGCAGAAAATCTGTAGAATTAAATACATTACATCTGGGTCTGCCATTTGGTTTCTGAATGTACCAATTTCCGTGGGGCTGTTAAGAAATAGTACACTATTCTTTGCCTGTTAGGGTAGTGAGTTTCAATCCTTAATGTGTTGATTCATTTTGACTAACTGATTTGCCAGCAACATCCAATAAGAAGAGCACTAGAAATGTCAATTCCAATGCTCATCTATGATAATTTAGTGAAGCCCTCTCCTCTCTCCTCTCCTCTCCTCTCCTCTCCTCTCCTCTCCTCTCCTCTCCTCTCCTCTCCTCTCCTCTCCTCTCCTCTCCTCTCCTCTCCTCTCCTCTCCTCTCCTCTCCTCTCCTCTCCTCTCCTCTCCTCTCCTCTCCTCTCCTCTCCTCTCCTCTCCTCTCCTCTCCTCTCCTCTCCTCTCCTCTCCTCTCCTCTCCTCTCCTCTCCTCTCCTCTCCTCTCCTCTCCTCTCCTCTCCTCTCCTCTCCTCTCCTTTCCTTTCCTTTCCTTTCCTTTCCTTTCCTTTCCTTTCCTTTCCTTTCCTTTCCTTTCCTTTCCTTTCCTTTCCTTTCCTTTCCTTTCCTTTCCTTTCCTTTCCTTTCCTTTCCTTTCCTTTCCTTTCCTTTCCTTTCCTTTCCACTATGTGACCAGAGATCCCAAAGCAGAAGATGTTACCACAGCATCAAGAAGACTGCACTGCCTATCTGTCTGGGCCAGGTCAGTGCCTCTGGGGTCATCCTTGTTAAGAGCCAATTTTCTTTTTTGCGTAAGAGAACACACTAGAAAGGAACAGCCATGCTGTGTTACATCATGCAGTGCCAAAGACAAACAGGTCCAACAACAAAACAAGAACTACCCCCAATAAAGTATATTACATAACTGTTAGCAGGTTGTCCATCTTTTTACATCAGCAATAATTCAATATCCAACGCTTATACTTCAGAATTCAAGTCAACCGAATTTCTAAGAAACTAAAATCAATAAATAAGTAGAATTCTCGTGAACTTTGTGAAAATTTTGTTGAGTAATAATAGAGAATTTGGAACTCAGTAAAAATGTTTCTTTACTAATTTGGCTATATTGCAGTATGTACTTACTGCGTTAAAAAATACACTAACCTCAGATCATGGAGCTCTGACCCTGACCCAGTTACAAGCATGAATTCTCCAGGATACAGTTGAGAGACGGTTAGCTCAGCATAAACTTTTCCTCTTGGTGTTAACATATGGCTTATATTTGTGGAACCCACCTAGAGAGTAAAATTTGTGATTATTAAGAATGCAAAATAAAACCTTTACATTCTTAAACATCATTAAATATTTGGCTATTTGTCTTCATTTGAGAAAACAATTTTTTATGTTTGCTCTGCTATGCAATAATAGGAGTGGAGAGATGTACAGCTGGCCAATCTCAAGCTTTGAAGCAGAAGCTTCACTTTTTCCTTTACAGAAAAAAGGAAATTTAAAAAATAAGATAAATCAAGACCTTAATAAATATCTCCTAATTATGCATTACAGAAGGCATTCTTAAGCTACATTTGTTTTCATCTAAATAAAAAAATTCTCCATGTAATTGATATGAATATTCCTGTGAATAAGGTTTTAGGTCCCAAGAGAATAACATACACTTTTCCCCTTACTATAAAGAGGGAAATAGTGCGCTGGCTTATGCTTCTGTGGCTCTGATTTGTGAATGCTTTTCTATTTTTTGTAATTGCTGACTACGAATCTCTATCTCTGCACATTTGAATCAGATTCTGTATAGAAACTCAATCCCTAGAGACAGAATTTCAAGTAACAGTTACTTAGCAGTGGCCATAAAACAGGTGCATGTTCATACACGTATCATCCACAGAAACAAATGTAAATATGCCATAGCTGTTGTGCTGGCCTGGATCCAAAGGCAGAATTTGATCTCTCTACTTTAATCATTCTGCTTTCACTGAACCTTGTCAACAACCCAGTCAGCAGCCAGATTCTATATAATGAACCAAGAAAGGAAAAATATTTCAGATATTATTTGGCAGGTCTTATTACATGATTTAATTATGCCATAGTTATTGGTATATTACAGGCATACAGCTGAATTTTCAGGACCGGATGCTGGTCACTCTCAACCCAATTGCAATACCATTATAACTCTGGTAACTCCACCAGATTATTTTATGATGGAGACAAGCATGAATGGGACCAAAAATCAGACAGCTTAAGTAACAACAGCTGTGAATGCTGGGTTTTTAAGTGGACTCATAAACTGTACCTTCTGCTTTGCCACCTAACTTTCCTTGGCATTGCTGATTCAATTCCATAGAAAGTACTTGTTCTCATAATTTCCTGTTTAATCTTGATTTCCCTGTACCACATAAATCTATTCAGCAAGTATTATCCATGCCCACTGATGACTCAGTTACTCTGCCTCTACTCCTAACTAGACGGAAGACAAACTTTCAATTCAAATTGTTGCCACAAAGTTAATACAGTAAAAAATATGACTACATGGCAATTTAAGTTCCTTAAGTTTCTCCTAGGATATCAATCTTGTCCCTTCCCACTGAGTTGACCTTAACCTGTCAGAAGAGCTTGTCTACCTTCAAAACTATAGTCTCAGCATATCTGTTGTTTCCTTATGTTTTCTCCTTTTTGATTTCTGATCCAATGAAAACAGCCACCTACTGCAAATACCTGATGAAATTCTGTGCTTAAATGACTAACCCAAGTCATCCTGCAACTGCAGGGTCACTTCAGAAAGGAACAATCTGCTTGCCAGAGGTGTATCTCTAAAGACACTGCATGAGAGTGTTTGACAAAGTAGGAAATAAAAAGGATTCGGAGCAAAACCTGAAAACCAAGAATGAGAAATATGGGGTAGTTTGTCCCAGTATGCCATTTTTTAGCACAAGATCATACTCTGAGGATCTATGAACAGCCACATTTGAGAAAAATTATGTATGTGAGGTGAAAGTGGAACCTCCTGAGTATTTGCAACCCTGCCTGCACCAGGCAGCCAGGTGTGAAGCAAAATCAGTATGAGTAAAGGAAAACAATGGGTTGCATTTGAAAAAAAAGACAAAGCTGCTCCCTTGGGAATTCATTATACTATGATCAGGCAAGAGCCCCTTCCACTGTTCTGCTCTGCTGCTCTAGTTGCTACTGTAAAGCACAATTTTAGGCAGGCACCTGCCAAGCTATTCAACTGTAAGAGAATTCCAGCTAGGATTTGCTTGCATTTTTTAGAAAAAGATTTGAAACACAAGAGGCTGTCTGAACATAAGGAAACATTTCTTTTACTATAAAGTGGCTATGCATAGGAAACAGTTGCCCAGTTAACTCAAAAGCCATCTGAACATATTCCTAGGTGATGAGTTCCAGGTGACACTTGTCCAACAGGGGGTTGGACAAAGTGATATCCAGAGGTCCCTTCCAACCTCATCCATTCTGATTCAATGATCTCTGCCAAAAGGTACTTCTGTGTGGGGCTAGTCTAGTACAAAAACACACGTGTGTGCTTCAGAGTGCAATACATCTGACACAGAAACTTCTCCAAAGGATCTGTGTATTTGGTATTGAAGAAATACCAAATAATAGGAATAATACAATGGTTCATTTTCCATATCTGAAACAGAGCTTGCCTACATTACAACAGTTACCACTGTCCCATTTACCTTTGGAACAACATTTGCAAATAGATGATCAAGCAGCTTAACAGAATCTGTGCCTTTTACTTTAAACTTGCCAAATGGTGACAGGTCAATCACACCAACTTTTTCCATAACCTGCTTGTACTCACGACCCACAGGGTCAAACCAATTTGTGCGCCGAAAACTGGGTCTGGAACAGAACATTTAGACACATAAAACACAATTCAGAAATTTTGTGCTCTTTGCAGCAAAACATAGTCTTCAGTTTTTTCAGTTTAATAATCATCCAGAAGAGCGAGAGATTTTCCTAAATGTAGGTACCTTACTCAGTATTTTCTTTAGCCTAACACAACTTAATAATTAAAATCCTTTAACAACACAGAAAGATGTGGGTTGATATTACATCAACCACTTTGTATTGTGTTCAAATGTTAGAATAAGTAGTGGTCTGTCGTGAGTAAATTTACAGCATACTTTGTTGATGAATCATTTATATAAGTTAAGGTGCTGAAGGCTTTATTTCTGAACAGCAAAGTGTGTCTCTTTATTCCTTTATGAGCCTCATTTAGATTAGACTCCAATATCCTCACAGAAAATATTTACTTGCTGGAAACTCCCTGATGCAGGCAGGTAACTAGGTGGACAGGAATAGAGAAGGGGGAAAAAAAGCAAAGAAGTTTGGGCTTCTCCTCTCCAGACACTTACACAGAGAGGAGTGAGATTTTTAATGAAAACATTGTACTGTGCTGCTGATTAAATAGGAAGGGATGGAGAAAACAACACATTTACAATGAACAAGTTGTTTACCAAGCTGTTCCTTGAGCTAGGTTGCTTCCTGGTATTTCAAACCTAGAACAGATACAAGATACCTAGATATATGCTTTGAAAAGTCTGAATTATCAGAATAAAATGTATTCTAAACCATGGGAAAAGCAAGAATTGAAGATCAATCTAATTGATACCTGTTTCTGAAATGAATGATAAATGCGTGCTTCTCATTAAATTTAAATTGCCTTGCTTTTTCTACCATGACAATTTTTCAGGGGATGAAAAAAGATAAATATTTCATTTACTTGTATCCAGTCTCATCTCCAGGTTTGTAAAACCAATGAGGTTGCTCCCATCCTGCATGGAATCCCATTGAACATTTTGACTTTAGCAAATTGTACAGCCCACTGGTTCTCTGTGTTGGTCTCCCAGCAAATCTTTCTTCTTTAGGGTAACCAACTAGAGGGAGGGAGGGGGGGAAAAAAAAACCAAAATTCACCAAAAGCTATGGCATGCTGAGATCATCATCCATGATAGAAAACGTAAGTATAAACAGAGAAATCTAGATGCAGGCTTGGCTGGAGTCCATCTTCAGGACATGAAAGTATTTTAAAAATATCTTACCAATGTTATTGAAGCCGTAAGATTCTCTTGCTTTGGCTGATGTATATTCTGTAGTGGTCCACTTTCCGTAACGGTTTGGATCTACTTCTATCAGGTCAAATGGAGGTTCCCCCTCAAGGATCCAGTCACTGAGGTACTTTCCCATGCCACCAGCATGTATAATGCCATACCTTCAAAACAGGATAAAGTCCTGTAGCGCCAAGTCTTTTATGTTTTTATTTTTAAAATCAGTACTAACATACACTACTAACACAAACTCCAATGTATTTTAGATTTTTCTCTCCTTTTTTTTTCTTTTTTAATTTGTTCTGTTTTGACCTATTTTCAAAGACTAAATTCTGTATTAATGGATAGTTCCGTATCTCCACTGTCATCAGCAGAATGGCATTGGTAATGTACAGCAGCTGCACTTCAGTGACAAATAATCATTAACACCAAATGATTTAAAATTTGTTATACCTCCATTATATCACCAGGTCTTCAAAAAAATTCTAAAAATATATTTCCATCTAGAAGATGTGAAAATTAATTCTTAATTGTTTGTGAAATGCTTGCATGAGCACAACAGAGAAATTCTTGAATAAAGAGTAAGTCTGTCCCAAATCAAGTTTAGAATAATATGCAACAATTGAGCTATAGACACTCATGCAGAATAATGAACCTAAAACCAACTTAAGTTGCTGGACATCAGCTTTGCAATTTGAATTCTATGTCTTCAGTTAAAATAGGCTCGGACCTCAACAAGAACAAAAAAAAAAAGTAATCATTTAATTCCAATACATATGCATAAGAAGAATGAATCCATAACAGCAATCATATTAATGATATAGTATGTTATCCATTATTTAATTATTTATCTAAATAAAATAGAAACATAAAAAAATTAAGTACCTTAAATAATTTTGCCAACTACAGTCAGTACAGTGAAGTTCAGCACAAATCTTCGGACTCAGCACAACCTACTTTCACTGCAGTGGATGCAGGAAGGATGAGTGCTTGTAAACTGCCACTACAGAAGAGTTAGCTGTTGCTGGTGCTAATTCAGTTAATCAACTTTTAGTTATTTATGGGTATAAGCTTTGGTACCATGAAAGCTTATGATGCCTTCAAGTACAGCTCCTGATGAAATCTTGATCAGTTTAAGAATGTGCTATTCACTGCAGCCAAGAGCAAAGGAGAACCACAAAGAGCCTGAGGCTCACAATGAAGACATTTAGCTTCAGCTGAAGACTGCTGAGCTGATGGCGGGGTAGCCTCAGGAGCAAGTCAGTGCAGGGGAGCTGTCCTACTATTACAGGTACACCCCTGCACTGGACTGAGAGGTCTCTGCATTCTGCAGTTTGACTGCACAACCCACTGATTTTAGTGCTGTTAGCTGGACCTACATTATCAGAGATTTTACATTACACAGGGTGCCCATATCCCTCTTTATCTCAGAAAAGAGGGAGCTGATTGTGTAGATACAATCGCTCCAATTCTGCTGCACAAGAATGAAACATGTATTTCAAGGACAGTATAATTACAAGTAGCTATGAAGACTGGTACAGTGTAGGAATCTCAGCCTTCTTAAAACACAGACAAAATTTCCTTAATGAACTGCTTTTCTCCAGTGTTTCTTCTCTCCTTCCAATCTCTGACAGATTAACTCCCCACTGTGCCTGTCACATTCTTGCGCTTTACCTATGAGTTGTTGCATCTCACCCACTTTCAAGTAATTCCATTCCTATTCTTAATAAGTCTGAGTCTCTCCACCCTGTGATAGCTTTTCTAGTGTCTTTGCCCCTGGCTGGAATGGAATGGTTTCACTGCTTTGAATTAAACTTTTCTGAATAAAATCCTAAACTACGCTTGTTAATATTTTCAAAGCTGTAAGTAACTAAAAATGGGAAGCATTGAGCAACCTTAACAATAAATAGTGCTACAAGCTCTGCTAACTATACTTACCTTATTTCCATGTTAAAATGCCTAGCAAGCTGCTAATTTTAGATAATAAAAATCCTCTAATCTAAAAGCACTAAGTCCTCTGTCACAATGTCCCTGCTAATTGACTGCTAGATAAGGATTTGCTAATGCACACAAAAAATTACAACACTGGTAGAAACTGCAGTTGCTCAGAAGCACAGAACAGAGTCAAAAGTCCCTGAAAACCAGACAAAGTAATCCAATGACAGCCACATAATTGCAATCTGTGTCCAAACATTTTGAGATTAATCAAACTCCTGAAATAAAAGGTTTAAAGAAAATTACACATGTAACACTACTCTTCAATTTTTTACATATGGAATTTGATTCTACTCCTATTGACACCAACTAAGAAAAACATGCCAAAGTCTGGACACAGAGTAATGAACTTAGACAGTCTTTTTTTTTGGTGAACAAGGTCTAGGCAAACCGCTTTTGTAACTATAAGTTCTGCAAATGTTACTGAAAGATAACGTTATTTTTTTTTAAAATCCAAGCAGCAAAGGTGAATACCTTTCACAATGAATCATTGCAAAATTACCAAGCTCTTTTATTTTGAGGGCCTCAGAAAGCACCTTAGTGATACTGCCTTATCTTACGATCTGAGGGTTTGTTTGGTTTGGAATGAAAGAAAACTGGAAAAAGCTGAGCTGGATTTTAAACAGCAAATTAGGCAATTGGAAAAACTATGTAAACAGAATGTGTTCAGTAATATCTGCTTGGAATTGTATTTGGTGCATTCTATCCTTCTTGAATCAATGATCAAACTAAGACAATTAAAGAGATGTAGGTGTTTTAACACTGGCACCACGGCTGCCATAATAAGTAAGATATAAACCACATTCAAGAAAAACACCATAAAAAGTGAGAGAATGACACCAGTAAACCACTTATTTCTATTGTTGCACTGCCCTCTTTATTTGATTTCCTCCAATATGCAGCAATGTAATTTTTCAGCTTCACTTTCAACAAACAGAAACACTGGATTTGTATCCCTAGAGCAGTCAGTCACATGCTATACTGCAATTTCTTCTGTTTAATACAGCTTCAGTTCTTCACAAAAACTGTATTCTGAATACGCATTTTTGTCCAACTTCAGTGAAACCAGTTTAGCATACAAAAAGCAACTGTAAAATACAGTATAATTCAAAGCAATAAATAAAATGAACTGGAAAACATATTTTCAAACCCAGTACTTCTGTGACTTTAAGATGCTGCACAGACAGTGCAAAGTACTACCATTTATTGTTCCTTCATAAAGTGTCATAGGTATTGGCCTCCAGATTAAAAGGAGGAAACAAAAAAAATACTGAGAATAATGAAATAAGAGAGAAGGATGATCTTACAGGTTGTGGCTATTAAGATTACTTCCAACTACATTTAACACAAAATAGATGCAAAACAACTCCCAAGTCTATAAAAATGCACAATGCTTGAGC
Organism: Cinclus cinclus; assembly: GCF_963662255.1. Classification (NCBI taxonomy): domain Eukaryota; kingdom Metazoa; phylum Chordata; class Aves; order Passeriformes; family Cinclidae; genus Cinclus; species Cinclus cinclus. Next base: position 62,637,414 of record NC_085084.1, read on the forward strand.
TGACTACCATTTTAACAACATGACAGACAAAAACTGTCACAAAGAACTTACCCAAAACCGATAGCCACCCAGTAATTTCTGACACCCTGATGTGGTCCCACCATAGGAAGAATGTCTGGAGAATAGGTGATAGGACCTGCAATTGTGTTTACGATGTCTGCTTTTCTCAAAACGGGGACCATTTCCATGGCAGCCTCAATATGCTCCATTATTCTGTCTAAATCAGACTCAAAAAGTTCTTTTCCAAAACCTGCACAAATAATTGACTCTTATTATATATACTTATTAACGCAGAGAAAACACACATTTTCAATATAGCTACGCTATCTATATATAAATACAGCTAGCTATACAATAGAGCTATCTATATCAGTACAGCTATCTATCTACATATAAAAGTTTTATGGGAATAATCAATGCATGTGTTCAAGCCTTTGCTATTCTACATAGGAAAAATGGCATGTATAAAAATCTACTTACCTGCAGGACCAAGTTTATTTGTCACTGCAATTATACTATCCTTTATACATATTTGTTTAACCCTAAGGTCATGCAAATTCAACAATGAAGTAGAAAGGCACTGAAGACACATGGAGACTTTCTTCTATATTAATAACACCCACTTATTTTTCTCAATACGCCAATAATTTGAGGAGGAAAAAAAAGATACTTCCTGTATCTGCTTATGATTTCCATGAAATCATACTAGTTCCTGGGTATATTTCACCCCTCAATCTGGACTCCATGCATGGCCGAACATCATTCTATAGAAGCACTTGATGCTACGGGAGACAGTAAGTTCAGGAAGCTGTCACAGGGCTATCCAAAACTGAAACATGTTAACTGCCCTTCATTAGGAAATGTGTTTTTTAAAACAGGAACAATAATGACTCCCTGTAACTTTCTGTCTGGAAGTGAATGGAAAGCTGGAGCCTAGATATAACACAGTTATGTTTTTTAGTAAGAAGCTGTACAACATAGGATATTTTTGTACTCTATACTTACCAACACCTCTCTTGTACTTATATGCAAGCATAGCATTTTGTCTTAAGACATTCCTTTGCTGTTCCTATTTGACAGTCACATTGTCTCAGGGGTAACATTAAATATCCAGACACCCCCGTCAGCATGTTGAAGAGAACTGTAACTTAGAAAAATTTCTATTCAGGCAAAAGGGCTATATATTGCAGATTTGGTGACTCCCTCTAGACACAACACACACGGAGCTCTTCAGGAAGTAGGGTAAGACTACATTGTAGTAAGCTTTACTTACACTACATTTGTATTTCTGTTATCTTTTATCTTAAGACATCTTTTATCGTTAAGAGTTAGAACTGTTCTTTGAAAAATGTTTTTGCATTACAATAATGCATTGCAAATATTTTGTAGTCTCCATCACATAAGGCAGCATGACAGCCTGGGATTTCTGCGCATTAAAATGTGTGCTAGTGCTTATTATGTTTAAAGATTTAATATTTTTAATTACCTGGTGGGACTCCATTTGTTACCCAAGACTCCTGCAACTTCATTTTCTCCTCACTTTCATATGGACCAAATAAAAGGCCATCCCTTTCTTGCCTTAGATAGTATGACCCTTCTAAGTCACGAATCACAGGCAATTCTGTTTTTAGGGCTTTTACTTCAGGGATAGTTGATGTTACAACATATTGATGATGAACAGGTACGAGAGGGTGCTGCAGGCCAATCATCTTGCCTACCTCACGGGCCCAGAAGCCTAGAGAAAAAAAACAAAACAACAAAATATAAATATTCAAGCATTAATTTCAGTGAATGGAAAACGACAGTAAAATATTTGCAGTAAGCACCATGCTTTTATGTGTGACAGGTTTTTTTACGTATACTTCTAATTTTCACTTTATTTATTGTATTATCTAGCATATTTTTCCCTCCGTAATTCCATGTCCTTTTTTCCTAATTATGCTACCATATATTATAGCATGCACATATTAAAATATAATTAGAAAATTATAGATTAGACTTCTAAAAGTTCAGAAGATAATTTAATTAACAGTTTCAGAAACCCCATGGCTTATTTCAGTACAGTAGGTCTGCTATGTACTCTTTGCAAAGTTAGAGACACTTATAAACCAGAATAAATTAACTCATATTGTGTCAACCAAGCATCTTCATATCAACCAAGTGTGCTAGTATGCTTTACCAAGACAGTAGTCAAGTCCCAACACCCCAACATACTAAGGCAGTACTTTTCAGGCAACTGACCTCAGGAATTGGAGTTTCTCTCCGCTTTCACATGCATCACGTGACACTCACTAATATGTCTCTCACACAGCAATCAATTCATAATGATGCTTGTATTGGTAAATAGTCAAGTGTACTTTCCCACAGCTGTCAAAAGTTCTGATACAGACTCTAACCAAAAAACACAAGCAGCCATCCCCCTGCCTCTGAAGGTGGCTCAAGATCCTTCATGCATCCTTCATTCGGCGAGATAGAAGTTAGAGAAGACCTAATTCGCCTGTGTTAGGATTAAGTTGGTAAGGCACATTCACTTAGTGAGGCATCTGTGACAGAATGAAGGAGTGGAAGCCACTTAACTGTCAAATACTACTATGGGCTCTGCATCATGGCCTACATCTGCTGTGAGGCTGGAACATAACAGACTTGGGAATCAGACAGGTACAACTGCAGACAGGAATGGCAGCTGCTCTAAGATGCTTTGACTATCCCTCAGCCCCACTCTCCTGAATTTTATATCAAGGAAAAGAGGTCTCAAGAGTGGGAATGGAAGGGGAAAATCCAATGAAATAAGAGTTTCAGGCGAGTCTGGGAGGGAGGGTTGGAGGAAGACAAAATGAAAGATGAAGAAGAGGTAGCAGGGCCTTCCAAATAAAAGGCTATGTGCCACATGGTACCAACTAAAAGAAGGCAAGTCAGCCTGGTTCCTGTGTAACCAGCTGACTCCTGACTGCTTAAGACAAAATATCTCCAGCAAGATTTTCTACCTAACACAGCTGTCTCTTCTCCTGGGAGAACACTTCATGCTGCCCAGCTTAATGTGCAACTTTTCTTTCTTTTTGCTGTTAACTTGTCTTAACCAAATTCTCCTACCTCTCCCTTCAATTCTGTACTCTCCAAGACCTAGTCAAAATTTCTCAGTGCCCCAAGGACACCAAAAGGTATAAATGAGCTTGAACAGCTTCACCCGGGACTTCCACCCATACCCATGGGCACAGGAGTCCCATTCCAGGTCAGCTCAGGTCCTTTAGAACCTGTCTGAGCTGGTTTGATTGTGTGCCTGTTTACAGCTCTGTCACAACCATTCCTGTGCCTGGCCATGGAACGCATTGATCCAGACCCTGATCCGTGAACTACTTCTCAGCTTGACCTCAGCTCAGTCTCAACTCTACAGTCCAGCTTATTGATTAGTGGGCACCATTTAACCTCGGTTACCGTCACCAGGCCTGTTCCTGACCTGTGGTCACATTCCTGGCTTGGCCTCAGCCTGGCTTCATCACTGTGGATCTGACTGTACCTCATCTTTGAAAGTACACCTGGAGCCCTGGACCATGGGCTGACCCCAGCTGCAGGTCCTGGGCCTTCCCTGCTCCATCCCCTGCACCCTGCCGGACAGAGCCCTTGCTGGCTCAGCCAGCATTGTTACCCTGCTTGGCTCCCTGTCCTGTGGGGAGCAGCCGGCTCACGCCACTTGCTGACATTAACTAGGACTACATCCTCTCACCTCTGGCATGGCTTAAAGCCAGAGCAATTAGGAAAGTTGAATTGGGCTGTGCTGGCCTTTTGCCATTCCCCCATGCCAGGATAGCTGCTCATCTCTTATTTAATGTTATGAACTAGCTTCAGGGCCAAACACCCACTATTTAAAAAAATGTGAATTTTCCAAGGAAAACGTTTTCTTTTGTGATACACTTAACAGTTACTGACAGCCAGCTAAGGCAAAGCAGCACAGGAAATCCATCATCATTTTAATAGATATGTTCAGTAAAAAGCCCCTGCCCATCAATGCTAGAAACCAGCACCTGTTGTGGTTACCATGTGTAAAGCTTCTGCTTCTAAATAACACCTCACCATTTGGAGGAGGCTCATTGCCAGACACTTGTTATGTCAGTTAAACTGGTTCAGGGATGATCGTGCCATAATCATAGAGAGTACCAAAACATCCTTTAAGGCTAATGAAACATCGTTTATGTTCTCCTGTACAGAAGACAATGAAAAAAATGAATAAGTCTGCATTTCTAGCAAATATGCAAGGGTCTCTTTCATTACACAAGACAAATGTGGATTTAAGTGGCTAACAATCTTTAGGGAACTTCTTCTCATTTGGGCATTTCCATGTCATCTATAAATAAAGCTATTTTAAGGTAAGGTCAGCTAATGATCCAAAGTGGACAAGAAAAGTGAAAGCAGCAGAAAGTTAGGTCTTTGCAATAGGTTTGTTCCTTTCTTAATAAGAAATTTCTTACCAATTAGATTTTCAGAATAACATTTCAAACACAGCTAATTTAATTTTTTTTTAAGTAAGAGACAAATAGTTTAGGTTTGTTTAAAATAAAATTTACACTACTGTACTTGTAAAAAAAGTCATACTTACGATAAGTGTTTTTTTAATTGTTTAAAATAACAAAAGCTGACATCTACTAGAAGATGTCAGATGTCAGAAACTATTAGTTTCTTTGTTTAAGATTTTTGAACAAAAAAAAAGGCAAATGGAAGAAAACATTCTCTTAAACAAAATTCTAATTGGAAGCAGATGTCACACATAGTAGAGATAAATGAAGGCATATATTATATCTGGGACATTTGTGAAGATTAAATTGTAGACACTGCAAACATCTGATGCCAAAATATTTAGTGGTAGTATTACTTAGCATATCTGCTGAAGTATGTAATCTGACTATTTCTTGGTTTTGAAAAAGACAGTCTTCTACTGCTACATATAAATGATTGTATATGTAGTGTGTACATGTTGCAAAAAAGATACACACACCCACACTGCATATATTAAAAAAATCACTAGTTTTGGAGACTTTAATCAAACATTCCATTATAAACAGGCTGCAAATAACTTCAGCAGGCTCAGTATAGTTACTTCATGTTAGAGATTATTTATTAGGCCTCTGCTTTCCTGTAAGATGGAAATCTCACATAAGGAACAGCTAAAGATTGGTTGGAACTAGTTTGTTCCAGTTCCAGAGCAGATGTCAGTTGTGGAGTGAGGCAGGGAGGGGGAAAAGGAATGTAAAGAGCCTTCTGATTATTTTTCTCTGCAATATGAGCCTAAAATTGTACAAGTCATGATCTGTAGTGGAATGAGGCAAAGCTGAGAAAAATAATGATTTTTTTCTGAGAAAACATTTATATGAGATATGTGTTATATAGTATTGATTTTACATCATTAGCCAGAATGTTAAGCAATGTGTGCTTCAAATATTCATTTTGGCTGAACAGTTAACTACACAGGAGAATTAAGTAAATATATTGTTGATTTAACAACCTATTAAATAATAAAAAAGACTTATGAAAAGCTCTCAAGGGTGCATTCTATTATTTGTAAATAAATTCTGAAAAGCATTTATCAGAAAACCCTGCCTAGTATCAACTTGATATATTAGCCAGAGAAAGATAACTATACTAAAAAAATGCAAGAAAACTACTACATTTGTGATACTTCATCCATATGATGCAGACCTAATAGGTAGGAATAATGAGCGTCTAGAAGTTTGTGGCCTAGGTAAGTCTGACTGCCAAGAGAGCTGATTTCTCTTTCATAATCTTATATTTCTTCCAGACCAATATAGCCACACTGTGTAACAAATGGCATAGGGATCCTATTTGTACAAGAGCTTGTGATTTTGTAACTGAATGCTGTTCCATAGTTCATGCCTGAAAGATACAAACTGTCAGTCCAAAGGCAATAAAATATTGACACCTCATTTTCCAAGTGCTTGACTTTGTGATCTATATAAAATTTTTCAAATTTGGTTTCCCTGTTTGTGTGGTTGATTGCCTTCTAAAAAGTATACTAAATTCCTCTAGTCCTCTTTCTCTCCAAAATTCATTATGTGGCACTCATGAGCAAGCTTAGACCCTCAGAGCCTTGTTATTTCAGCAAGGCATATAGCAATAGCAGATGATCACCTATGTATGGAAGGCATACATAAGAAAGTGCACTTTTCAATGGGTTTTCCAACAGGTCTTGACTGAAAGCCTGTATTTAAGAGCTTGAAGTCTGATTTAACACAGACAGGGCTGTCTATATCCCAGACTCTGAATGAAAGACCTGTAAAGCACATCCCCTGAGAGTCCAGCTGTTTGATTCCCCTCTCTCTTTCTCTCTCTCATTTTTTTCTTTTCTGCTGTCTCAAACTCTACTATTACTCCAGTGCTTACATTCTTCTTAAGCTATTTTGTCACCATGCATTAGTCAGTCTCCCTCATTTGTTTTCTGTCCCAGCAGCCTCCTCTTCTTTCCAAGCCACTCCCATCTATCCTTCCCTTTCTATTACATATTACACCAGTCTTTCATGCTTAAACAGCTCAGTTTTCCACTCAGTTTCTCATACAACCATCCCTTGAGTATCCTTACTAATATTTTTGTGGGCAAAGCTCCTAGCTTCAGTTTCCTTAATGAAACATACCAAATACCTTTCCACTATCTCTCTGGTGTCATCCCCACTGCTGCCATGCCCGACCAGTCTAAGCTTCCTTATTCAGCAAGTCTTGTATCATGTAACTGTTCCACTTGCTGCCAGTGCTCCTAAACACTTCCAGAAACCTTTCCAAGGCATTTTGCTCTCCCAACCTATTCCCTTTCCAGTCAAATTCTTTCATCATTTCAATTGTCCCCTATGGTATTCTACTCACCAACAAGAAGAGTCCCTGTCTCACTTAACTTCTTAATTTTCTAGTGCCTTCCACTAGAAATAGGTGCCTTTTTTTTTTCTGTTCTGCTGCAAATATATAGAAAGGAATCATAAAGACACATTCTTGCTCTCAATTCACTTCTCCCATCTGAGTAAGAAAGTCAACTTGAGATATCACAGCCTCTAACTGAAGCCTGATTATTCACTGTGATGGGCAGTATGCAGGACTAATGCCCTAAAAATGCAGATACGATCCAGTTTGAGGCAGAATCAGCAAAACTTTAATCAATATGGTAAATATTCAACATGCTTTCAAACAACCAAAACCAGAAAATCTTCTACTGGGAAGCAGAAAGCATACTTCACATAAGACCTGCCAGCAATTTATATTTTTCTTGCCAACCAAGTAATATATTTTTCTACCCTTGTATAAAGTAGCATAACAATAAGGGAATAAATTTTGATTGAAGACAGGTTTTTAGACTTATTAAGTTGCTCAGGAAAATAAACACAAATCAAAGGACACTTGCCCAAAAGTTCTTCGAAGCAGAAATATCAGTTTGGCTTCTTTAACACAATGAACAATAACATTTGCATAGGTTATACAATACAAGCTCCTTTGAGTTAGCAATTTTTATGACATACAAAAACCACACTGTTTAGCCAAGCACATGTTTAAAATACGACACAAAGGACAACAAAAAATCTTCCATTTCAAGGATATGTGGATAGAGTTAAATCTTAGAGAAAGATAATAGTGAAATAGGCAAGGTCAAATCCTCAGTCTCTTTCTCTGAAGAAAAAGTGAAGATATTTCTATCTCATATGTATATCCCACCTCCCTTCCTAGGTATGTTTCATTAGATTTTAGAGGACTACATGGACAGTTTACCTATTGGGCACTGGAACAGGCTCCCCAGGGAAGTGGCCACAACACCAGCCTGGCAGAGCTCAAGAAGTGTTTGAACAATGCTCTCAGGAACACCATGTGACTCTTAGGGATGTTGCTGTGCGGGGCCAGGAGCTGGACTCCATGATCTTTTCCAGCTCAGGATATTCTATGATTCTGTGACTCTAGACATGGACTCTCCTCCTACACAACTTACTGTAGAGCAGTAAAGGTCCTTTCTGCCACTAAAATCTAACAAGGCAGTCTGATTACTAACTGCTGGAGACAAATTGGAATAAATATTTTTAATGCCTACTCAAAAGCAATTAATATAAGAGGTAAATTTTTACCATACTGTGAAGAAATAGGTACAAACCACAAACCAAGTGAATATTCAAAAACATACATGCCTTAAACATGTAAACCACACAATTCAGTACAGGTGCTTTTTGTCAGCTAGTTTATAAATCTGAAAAGCACTCAAATGCTAGTATTAGATCCTACCTGCAGTATTCACAATTCTCTTTGCTTGAATTATTCCAAGTGGAGTTTCAACTTCCCATGTCCCATCTGATCGGGAGTTCAGATTAGTCACTTGCACAGGATAATTTAATTGAGCACCATATTTTCTGGCTCCTGCAGCCAAGGCCATAGTTAGAGAATAAGGGTCAATATGACCATCTCCAGGGTTATACAGGCCAGCTAAAACCTAAATGGAGGTAAAATCCCCCAAAAGAAAGAAAGTAAAATTTATCAAAATTTGTAGTTATAAAAAAACCCCACTTTCTTTCTTGAATACAGTAAACTTCAAGAAGTAAAAACAAATTTTCAAAATATACAACAGTATTAGCCTTTACCCAACTTAACAATGGCCTATGAGAGTAAAATTGCTCAGATCTCCCATGCAATAAAAGGCTGAAATGCTTTAATATTATAATATTAGAGACACACTAAGTAATAGTATGTACTCTAACATACTCTAACATAAAATTCAAAAATTCAGATTTTAGGCTACAATATATATATTTTTTTTCATTGAAAAACAAGAATCCATTGTATAATTTGCACAAAGAAATATATGTGTACATTTCTGATAGACCAATATTTAATTGCAATGGAAGTTGTATTTAATAAAACTGGCTTCTTTACCTTATCCATGTTCAATAAGGGAAATAGTTCTTGTACTTTCTCAGGTGTAATTAAAAACTGCTCTGTTGGGTGCCAACCAGCACGAGTCATTTGGTATTTGAATTCATCCACCCTAGTAGGGGTCGAAGCAATTCTGATACTGCCAGGCTGATGAAACCCCACGGGCTAAATCAAAGAGAAACAGCAAATTACTGAAAGAACCATGACTGATTGCCATATATGTATTTCCCTGTGCTAAAGGAAGTATAGAGGAATTTTTTCCACTAACATCACTAAGAAAAATTTAAGTAAGCTATGGCCCCTTGCAGGAAGAGGCCTTAAATATAGACTCCTAGAGAAAATAATTTTTCAAGAAGTTATCAAATTAACTTCCTAAATTAATGAATACTATTTTCAAAACAGTTGAAAGAAGCATTCGTTGAATGACACATTCATTTTTACTAACAACTAATTAATATTTGATATATGCACTCACACACTTTCAAAAACAGAATCAGGTAAGTCTCAAAAGTAAGTATATATGATATACTTAATTTTAAAATCTATCATCTGCATGATTTCCTACTGAATGCATTTAACTAAGCACCTTTATAAACACAACGAAAAACCACTCGTCAGTTTTGTCTTTTTAATAAATTAAACATCCTTACAGAGCTGGACACTGAATGCTCACTTTTCTTCACCTTTACTATGTTATCTCACAGGACAATGATAAGGCTGAGTAAATCTTTCACTGGAACTCACAATGATAATCTGATGCAGCACCTTATCTAGTTGAGTAGCAGAAAGAAGAAAGAAGCGTTTTATGACAAATATTAAAAAATATCTGTCACATATATATATATGACAAATATTTAAAATACATAAAATTTGTAGACTAGTACAGTGAGGTTCGTTCAATTTCTACTGCCACCCAATGCAAGCACAAGTTTAGTAAATGAAATCTATAAGGCTGAGAGATGCCAAATGAAAAAGATGACTCCTGTGTTTCTCCACAGGAGACACATTCCTTAAGTCACTAAATAAAAATGCATCTCTGAAAGGGATGGGAAGAATTGCAGTAATCTTCTCAAGTACAGACAGCATCATATCACATGAATTTTTGAGTGGATATATTTAAGGCATGAATGTATCATAATCAATCTGTTCATTCCAGACTCCTGATACTATTTTAGTTTTATCAAGTTAAAGTTGCAGACTCTCTGCTGCATCTTGAGATATTTTATGAGCACTATTTTCCTAGAGGGATCTGGGAAGCCACCTACAATAAGCAGTCGCTAGGCATGAAGAAGAATGCATTTGAATAAAAAGGTATATACTCCTACTTCACACTGTTATCAACTACACCTTTTTGTAAGACTATTGCTACAATTCGTATTGCTCTGAACTAGCACTTTAAAGGTTAAGATTACCTGTCCAGTCTCTTCTTCCAACTTCTCATAGAGTTTGATGCTGTAAGCATGGATTTTCTTCAGGTTTATTCCAGGATGAAAATATGTAGTTAAACCAGCCTCAAATAAGAAATAGGAACACAGATTAGAAATACAGTGTTCTTTCCTTCCTTCCAGCTGTCATTTAAAAAGGAACTGCCATGATACTGTAAAGAAAAACAACACATGCATAGAGCCAACTGCTACAAAAATAAAAATAAAGTCCTTTCTCTACTTATGTGATTTCTGTTTTCTGCACAGGTGTTTCGCCATCTGTCTTTTCTCACCAAATTTGCCAGCCCATGATACTGTTGCAGTTGTTCTCTCCTATCTGATATCTCAATTTATATACAATATAGTGTACCAGATTACTGAAATGCCCAGATAATCCAACAGAGGAGAGTGTAAAATTAATCATTTGTCAGTATCATATTTTTCAGTAGTATCTATATTCTATTCATAAATTTGACTCTGTTTGGCAATGTCCATTACCTCAACAATATGAGTTTAAGAAGTGATCATGCAAACCTATAGATTCATCTAGTTAGGGCGACATCAAGCACAAGGCAGACATGTTGGTTTCAGGAAGTCCCTGGGCTCAGTTAATAGTCTGGAAAAAATATTCCTTGTTCATTTCTTACTATCACATTGAACCATTAGCATCACACAGGACACAGCTGAAGACTAGATATTTAACTAAATCTGATTTTTATCTCATTTGATACATGTACTTTCACGTTGTGAATACATTTATTTCAATTACCATAGACTATACCACATGGCTATTTCACTGCAGAGTTTTTAGCTAAAACTTGTTTGTTTCCCAAAAATATATTCTAAGGGCTTTTTATTCAGTGTGTACACAATGAATAAATAAATGAGGCATTGAAATATTTAAATTTCTTTAGCCATGTACAATGCCCAAGAGTGATTAATTTACTTCTACCTGGTTATCTAATTTTGTTTTTACTGTATTGTTTTATTTATATAAACATGTTCTGGCCTTATGTTATTCTTCCAAATGTAGTAATACATCTTCCAGATGCAAGGAAATTCCATTTTACTGGTCAGTATTAGTGCAGTCATTTTGAACTAAATGAGCTACCAATCACTTGCAAGTTAGCTACAAACCCATATATATTCAAGAACATTTAACTGCAGGAATTAAAGAAATACTTCAATCTCTTGCACTTTGAAGTGAAGAAAAGAAGTTTAAATGCACTTGATGCCTTTTGGGTTGCGGTAATAAATGCTTCTGATTTCAAGAGTGCAGCTGGCCAACAACTATAACCTGATTTCACTATATAAAAGTTAAAAGAGTAAAATCAAAAAACAATTATAATGAAACAAAAAGATTGTATGTGTCCTCAGGAAATTTCTCTTAAATTTCATATTCAAAGCAGGGTCAGCTACAAGAACAGACCACCTTTCTCAAGACTTTTTCCAGCCTGCCCTGTGAGAATCTTCAAAGACAGAGGCTGGTCTGCTCTCCTGGCTACATATGGAACTTTGCATCTGGCCTTGTAAAATTCCATAAAACTGTCATTTCATGCTTGCAGCCTGCCTACATCCCTCAGCACAGCTGCCCTGCCCTTGAGTGCATAGATTACTCCTCCCAGTTTGGTGTAAACTTCAGAAATGGATGCACACATACTTCGTCACCTACTCCAAGTTACTAAATGAAGATATTAAACAGGATGGGTCCCAGGATAGGTTCTTGTGACATTCCTTTATTTCCAGGATCTGGATAGAGTATGACCCATTCACCAGCACCCTCTAAGACCAAACTCCAAAGAGTCTTTTAACTCTCTAGCTGTTCAGCCATACAGACCATAACATCTTCAGTTGAGTACACTGATACTGTGGGGAGGGTGTTTAAAGTCTTGCCAAAGTCTAGGTAATAGACATCCACTATATCCCCTTGACTAAGAATTCAATAATTTCATAATAGGCAGCAATCAAATTTGATCTGACATGATTTATTCTTGGCAAATTTATCTTGACTATTCCAAATCACAATTTTTCTCCTTTATGGACCTGGGACTCATTTGATGATTTACTGAAGAACTGAACTAAGGCTAGTTGACCTTTAGCTGCTCTGCTCAGTCCTTCTGCTTTTTAGGAAGTCATACATATGCCCTTTGCCAAATCTCTGGCACCTCCACCAAGTTCAATAGTCTTTCAAATATGATACATCTGTGGCCTTGAAATGAATCAGCAGCATTACTGGATGCAGCCTGCCTGCTCCAACACACGAGCATGTGCCAAATTACTCCAATAATCCCTGATTTGGTCCTCATCCACTGCCAGTAGTTACTCTTCTCCTTTAAATCAGATGCCTGAGAAACCCTGTCAGAGAAAACTGAAGCAAGAAGGCACTGAGACCTTATTAGTACACACTGTGACTCAATTACTCACTTCATTCAGCAACAGTTACTTATTTTTTCAGCCTATTACTATTAACACAGCAGTAGAAGCAGTTCTTGTTGTCTTTCGTTTTCCTTACAAATATTATAGTTGAGGTTTGGCTTCCCTAACATCCCCTTCTCATACCCAAGTAACTTTTCTAAATTGCCTGATTTGCAGTTTTTTTCCTGCTCTATTGCCTGTATACTGTGTTTTTCTCTAGAACTCAGTCATGAATTCACTCTGGCCCAGCTGGCTTCCCAACGTATCTGCATGTTTTCCTGAAATTCAGAGCAAACCATTCTCATAGTTGAAGGAGATCATCTCTTGGCTTTACTCCATTTTTCTAAGAGATTTTGTTATTTTACAGAAACATGAGGTGGGAAAATAATTTAAAGAATAGCCACTTTGCTATGAGAATTGACACAAATATTTTAAAGCATTTTTACAGTTGAAATTTTTAAATGTTTAAGTGTTTCTCTATCAGTTTTGTTCTATTTCAATCAGTTTCAGATTTTATTCTAATGCCATTATTAAATTAGCTTTGTGGAGGAAAATATTATTAACACTATTATATACTAAATTCCCTTTTATTGCAAATGTGACCAAATTCTAGTAAGTTATTATTTGACTTGAGCTGTGCTTTATTGTCAGCAGCAAAATCAATGGCATGTTGCAAGAAATAATAACTCTGCTATACTTTTTCATAACTGGTAATATAAAAATGTGCATATTTGTTGTTCTGTTTTAACAGCACGCATGAAAGCCAAAGTTATCACAGACGTGATAAGTGAAAGTAAGTTTTGGGAGCACCACCAGCAGGAATATGAACTATCTGAAACATAATCCTGATCTCTGGCAGGACTTACTGGATAATGAAAGACTTAAAATGTGACAGAGTGCAGCAACATCTGAACCATATTTTCAACATTTGTGGCCGCAGGCAAAGTGCTACCTGCCATTTCAGATCTTAACAGAATGTGTAATTGTCATCTGTATTTAGTACTGTATCACTGTGAGGAAAACACTGACAAATAAACAGTATCTGGTATAACAAGGAATTCACAGTCATGGTTTTGATTGAAATAACTGTCATCTGTTTCATCTGAAACAGACATCACCAACTTTGTCATCTTCAGATAAAGTCCTCTAATACTGAGTTCAATGAAAACAGGAAATGAAGACAATTAAAAGACAGCATGTAGTTATCTATTTTTACATAGCCCATAACTAGTTATCTTTCTGTGTTAATTGTATCAAATTCCTTCTAACAGGTGTCATGAGGCAGCTCTCTTAATTGAGGTAATGCAGGAATTTTCTCTGCTGAGCTCCAGGTCCCTCCTTACCTTTGAAACTGACACACACTCAGGGCTCCAACGCTGCACTCACTAAGAAGTGTGGGAAGAAGTACTGGAGGAAGGTTACTTTAACACTGTTATGAGCAGTAAATTGGGGTGAGCGAGTCTAACAAGAACAAAGGAAACATTCAGTAGCAACACCATTCATGATTCTGATTCCTGATTGAACTGGGCAATTTTTTGGTGTTTTTTACAAACATTGTTTTGTGTATGCATTGGGCAAATAGAATTCATTCTGTGCCTCACTTCTGTACTTAAGACAAAGTACTCTTTGAGTATTTTGTAGTTATGATTCAGTACACAAGATACCTGACACTTCGTTTCATGTTGCTCTGTTTGCCAAACTGTTGTATGACTGTATCAAAGACATAAAATTACTGAATCTTGTTTCTCCTTACTACATACAGAGTGGTTTTTTATGGAAAAGCAAGTAAAATGGAGTATACTACTTATTCACTACAAGTCAAATTTTTTTAAATTTCATTTTTTACTATTGCTCTCTCAAAAAGCCCCAGAAACACAAAAAACGTGCATAAAGATGAAGCATTGCAGACTTCAGACTTCCTCCTCTGGGAGAAGTATGAGAATACAAATAAAATATAACACATCTGAGTCTTAATTTGTCCTCCTTAATTTGTCCCTGAAAGGTAACTTATTGCATAAATGCACTATTGTATTAACAGAGATTAAAACTTCTGTGTTTCTGTTCTTTTGTGTTGCTGCACACACAGATAATCTCCCAATTTCAGTTACGAATAGTTGGAAATGAATTGGGAAAGCATCTATTACTATATTATTGTGGCAAGCTTTATTTAATTTTGTTACATTATCTAATGCAGATATAGATTCAGAAAATACGTAATTATATAAATGCACATTGTGAACCAGTATGACCATGTGATTAATGTTATTAAAGGACGTGTTTCTACCATGACATTATTACACATATGCCTTTTTAGCTTTTTTCCTTAGAATATAGTCAATACAGGCTTAAAATCTCACAGCATACATTTGTTACCTTTGCTCCTCCAAGATTTTATGTAGTGTCAGCAAATGGCAGGAAATAAAGTGGGGAAATAAAAAGGTAATGAAACTTCCACCACCGTTATATACACAAACTACTGTTAATTTGAGAGATGAACAGAACATTTCTTACTGCATGCCAGGTAGATCCTGCAGTGAGCTCAGATTTTTCAAGCAGAACAACATCCTTCAAGCCAGCTTTAGCCAAGTGATAGGCTAGACTCACACCAACGCAACCACCGCCTATGATCACTGTGTCTGCTCTGTCTTTCCCTAAGGAAGGAGATGAGGCTTCTTTACTAAAAAAGAAAAAAATAATAAATAAATAAAATGAAATTACAAACAGTTAGAAAAAGCAATTGTACTTTCCCCCATCTCTTTTGTTTACAGCTTCAACCATAACACGTGGGATTCTTCTTGGGAGTTTACAAACAAAGCTTAAAACCTAACCTGTTCACTCATATCCACTTTTAAAGTAAATGTTCTTCGAGGGTCATATAGGAAAACAATAATAATAAAATAAAATAAAAAACAACAAAACAAGTTTGCTTCCACTTGCAGCTTTAAAAATTATTTATGCAATGTACCCAATGTATCCAATAGGTAGATCCTATTTCTCAAAAAGAAGCTGATGTCTAACATGACATATCAAAGCCTTACTCTTCCAAAGTGCTGTAGTATGTGCTACAAAATGTCTTTAAAAATATTTACTCAGTAAGGCCCCTTAATAAATTTCTACAACCAATGTCAGTAGGCTACACCAGTGCGCATATTCATGAAGAATGAAGCTTGGTACTTACTTCCATGTTCTGTCTATTTTGACAGAATCTGTGTTCACAGATTCTCAGAATATTCTGAATTGGAAGGTACCCACAATGATCATCAAGTCCAACTTCTAAGTGAATGACCCCATGCAGAGATTGAATTCACAACCCTGATGTTATTTGCACCATGCTATAAACAACTGAGCCATTCCTAGGATTGACATGTTCTACTTTGCTTAAGACAAAACATTATAGAAAGAGGTTTTTGTCAGTGGCCCACACCTTCTGCTCCACACTGTACTTTCATAACTACCTGAGTCCAGCATAAACCAGAACTGCTGCTGTAGGCAACCCTAATCTTCTGTAAGTCAACTGATCCTTCTCTCTAACTGCCTCATCCACAGACAGCCAAGCAGCAAGCCGTATGTGGAAATTTATCACAAATTTTTATGAAGTAATTTTTTTGGGTGTGAGAAAAGGTAGGATATATCATGACAGTAGTAATACAGACTACCGTGAAACCACAGTATCCTTCTCTTCAGGACAGTTAATCTATATTCAGTTTTATCTTTCCTCTCCTCCTACACTTTCAAGTTCTCCAGCAACAGACTTTCTAATGTATAATTTCTATGACTTCCACTCAGAAGTAAAAGCTACTGGTTTTATGTCTTATTAATGGAAATCTTGTAACATTTTAAATGCAATTGCAGAAGGAATATGCACCATGCTTATTCAATAGGTGGTGGCAAATGAAAAGTAAAATAAGCGGGAGCACAGGACACCACAGGTGTAACTGTATTTGGTGCACCACACACATGCATGGGTTCTTTTTTCTGATTACATATTAATTTCTGCAAGTTAACAAGTAAGTAGTCTGTTTAACAGCCAGAGGTGCAACACTCCAGCTCCGCTACTGAATTTTGAAGCAGTGGTAAACGAGCTCAAGCATAAAGACTTTCCAGTTTGCTCTTTTATGCTGTGGATTTGAGATCTCAAGTGCCTTTCAGCTTTTTTCAAACCTTTGCCCAAGAGCCTGGCAAGAATCCGGGGTTCACCTATATATTTGATCGTGCTAGTTAAACCCGACCATTAGTTGCTCATCAGTATGGCCCAGAAGACAACCAGGTCAGCAACGCACCCCGGGCTGGTACCGGCTTTGGCGCAGCAATGCGAGGCGCAGAAGCACCTCCTGGCCTCAGGTGTCCCGGCTGGCAGCCGGAGCTGGCTCCCGTCACCAGCGCCTTTTCTGCGCATCCCAACAGCAGCAGCAGGGGGGCCGCGCCATCGGGCCTTCGGACGGCCACGGCCGCCACCGCGGACCGGCCCCTCTGCCCGCGTCCCCCGCCCGGCCCGGCCCGGCCCGGCCCGGCCCGGCCCGCACTCACCGCCCCTGGGCGCCGAGGGGCCCGGGCCGGCGCGGGGGCCGCAGCCGCCGCAGGACTCCCCGCAGCACCGCGCTCATCCCGCACACGCAGCAGGGATGGAGAGCGCTGGCTCTCCTCCGCGTCCCGTCCCGTCCCGTCCCGTCGCGTCCCGTCCGTGCCCCGCCGAGCCCGGCCCCCCGGAGGAGGCCGCCGGACCGCCCCTTGGCGCAGGGGGCGGCCGAGGGGGGGCAGCCGGGACCTCGGGCCGGGCGGCGGAGCGGCCGAACCAGGGCGCCCCGCGGGGTCAGGGGCCGGGCCGGGCGGGAGTACCGCCCGCGGCGCTGCCCACAGCGTCCCGCCCGCTCCTCGGGCTATAAACGTGCGGCCGGAGAGCCTGCTGAGGTGTGGTTCGTGCCCAGCCGTCGGGTCATAGTCGGGCAGCCAGCATCCCTGGGCGAGGAAGATGCTGCCGATGAGGAAGACCGCGAAACAGGGCAAAAGGGTAAATCTCCCGTCTCCCTCCCTCGCGCAGCCCCGGCCGCCGCTCCGCGCGGGAACCGTGTCCCCGGCCGGGCGGGCGCTGCCTCGGCGGCACAGGGCGGTGCGGAGCAGCAGCCCCGCGCCGGGAGCCGGGCACGGGGCACAGCTCCCGGCCGCCTCTGCCGCCTCCGCGGGGTCGTGTCCGAGGGCTCGCCAGCGGAGCTGCTGCTTGGCTGGCACGACCCGCGACCCTCGCCGTTTAGCCTACCACTAAGGTACTCGGTGTCTCTGCAGGTAAGGCAATCCTGTGAAAACCTAAAATAAAGCCGTAATTATTGTACCTGTTCAGCATCGAGACGTTAAAGGTACTTGGACACCCTTATGAGGCAGATTAATTAGGTTGATTTTAACGCAGTCCCAGCCCACATAATCTTAATTTCTCTGAACATATAATGTGGAGCCACCAGAGTACAAAACCATTTAGTGTAATATTATTTGATACACAAATTAAGCAGGACTTGCAACATGCTGTAAATTAAAATAGTAAATATTTTAAGGATAAACTGGATGAGATTTCTACCTCCGGCACCCTGTCTGCTCTATTTAAAAGGTCCAGACTGCTCACCCCTTGATTAATATGACTGGGTATGACTGGTGCTTATAATATCAACCCAGACTCCTATGTATGCATGGCCACTTCTCCCCCGTGTAGCTAAAGAAATAAGCCAGAATAAAAAGTTATCCAGGCATAGCCATTCAGGCTAGTAAGGCAAAGCTATGAGAAGTATCTAAGTCAAACTCTCTGACATACATCAGGACTGGAACCCTGCACTGCTGCTTGAGAAGGTCAGCAGAATCATGCATTCTGTATTTTGTTTAAAGGACTCTATTACCATTAATAGGGCACATCTTTCTTAGAATGGGTTTAACTCATTTTTATGTGTAGAGCAAAAGAGCAGAAAGATATGGGAAAAAGTCTGTGAGCTGTAGGTCTTACAGGTAGATCAGTTATAAAAGAAGAAGGTATGGGTTATTTGTTCTGCCTTTTATATTTTGGCATATACCACCTAATTTCAACACCTAGCAGAAGGAAACTGTCCTAAATTCCCCCTACAAGCAGTGGACTTCTCTGTAGGGTTCAAGATGTGGGTAGTTGTTTCAAGATTTATTTTCTCTCCAGTGATGAAAAAGTAGTTTATAGATTGACCAAGCAGGCTTTTCACTTACTCAGTACAGTTTCATGCCTAAAGATGGTAGTAGGAATATTTTCGTAGAGGCATTTACACTCATGCTTTCCATTCATAGGTGCACGGACCATGTGGTGCAACTTCGTTCATAGTAGCAAAAATAAAGCAGCAAAATATGGCCCAGAAAAGCCTTAGCCTTTTACACATACTGTTTTTTGTAATTTAACACCAGATTTGTCTCCTACCAGATCACCTGGCAGTACAGTTTTGATCTGGATTAGACATGAATGCACAGCTGTAGATCTCTGAACAAAACAATGTTGATGCTGAACTTTGATTAGCTATATGGTGGTTAAATAGGTAGTATTTTGCACAGTATATAAAATAAATATGGTGTGAAGAGAAGATATCAGACCTGTAGTAAATTTTGCAAAAAGGTTATTTCCATTTGAATCCAGCATGAACTGACAAATTAAGTTTTTATAAAGTATTTTATGCTTTGTATTTATCTCTCCTGCCATTAGATACCCTGGTGCTAGACTTAATAGATCACAATATGTTGAGGTGCCATGGTCTATTCAAACATGGCTTATGTTGATTCTGTGTGACAAAAGTGAAGATTTACATTTCAAAAGGAAACAGAACTGTGAATAAAAACTATTTAATACTAGAAGTGACTTACTAAAATAAAGTTCTGTTCTAGCACATTTAAATACATATGTAATATAGTAATAAATATATTACATAAATATGATGTAATTTTGTGTCTATTATTTAATGTTCAGTTAAAAAGGAACAGCTGAGGCTGCCTTCTTGTTAAAGATTTCTTTTTCCTCTGCATGCCTGTTCTCTGCATATTAAATTTCTGAAGCAGTCTTCATCTACAAAAGGTTCTTTGGCAGAGAGAGGAAGCACAGACTCATGCAGTGAGCTTTTGCTGGCCCCATTTGAGACATTCTATTACAAATGAAAGCTAGTTTACTCCAAGCATAATCTTTACAAAAACCTCCTGACATTTATGCTAAAATTGTTTCTCCCTGGTTCTGTTGAGACAAAAATAAAAAACTTGCACACTTTGTTAAAAAGTCAATATTTGGGCAAGTCCATAGTATGCAATGGAACCTGATGTGGAGATTTGTAGGCCAACACTTGGCAAAACTCTACACAGTGACACTGTACAGACCAGTCCTGTCATTTTGCTGCAATGCCAGTGCCTCAGCCAAAAGTAGGTGATGCTCTCGGCCAGGCTCTTTAGCCCCCAAGGAGCTTTACACTGCTGTGCTTGGTGCTGAAGCTGGCAAACCTGGCACAGTGTTCCTTACTGTTGGAAAGCCATACTCTTGTTCTGCCAAAATGGCAGTGCTGATACGTCATAAGTGTTGGTCTTTGCTGGATATATGGATTGCAATAGTGAAAAGGAAATTGTCAAGAAAGATGATTACTGAAGTCTGAAAGGTAATTGTTAAAAACCCACCCACTCAACATGAAAATCACACTCAACTCTATGTCCATAGGGCTTTTATTTTTCCTACTTCCTCAAACTTCCTCTGTTGAAATGCCAGTGCCATCAAGAAAACCATGGGTGGAATTTTCAGTCTTACCTTTGGTTCATTGTTATCCTGTACCCACTACCTTCATACAGGTAGTCTTCATTCAACCACTTTTTAATACAGATAGAATTATGGATGCCATCCAATAGTAGAAACCAATTCTACTCTAATAGCACTCTAATTCTACTTTTTAGAAATTTTAAACAAGTTAATGAAGTAATGAAAGGAATAAAAATGTAATGTATTTCAGGAGAAATCAATATTTGTTCTCATGTTTTTTAGTTTTACAAAAAACCCCCATAATTGTCACTTTCCTTGTGTTAGCATAGAGCTCAAGGGAGAAGCAAGGTTAATCTTGCATATGGTTCTGTAAGGTTTCTAATTTGGCACTCCAAGACATTTCAGGGCTGTGCAAAGCAAACAGGATTTTCTTCCGTTTTGTAAATCTGGGTGAGCAAGCCCAGGCCTGTGAAAAGACTGTCAGAAACTGCAAGTCAGCTTTCTGAGATGTGTCTTGTTTGGTAGGAAACTTGTTGCAAGATTAATTTCTGTGATGGCTGTTGTGCCGTCTGGTGTCACAAGCTGCTTGTGGTAAGGCTCTGTCAAGGTGGCATTGGAAGCTAGAGAGCAGATAAGCTAATAAAGAGATCAGTGGTACTAGTGTTTTATTTTAAGAAGTTTCTCATGTATTTTACTGGGGAATTTGAGATAATGTATTACTTTCATAAGAACAGAATTGGACCACTGACTTAGAGTCCTGGGAACAATATCTCTGGAATGCAACGTAACTGACTACTGAGAAGTCTTATACATAATGTATGTGTGCATATTAAAGCCTTATGCTGCGAAAGAGCACATCTACTATTCTTTAATTAGAATTTCAGGAAGGAAATTTATTATTTTTTCTTATTGTAGCAAAAATATTTCTGCTAGCTCACAGATATTTATGTCTGCCTTGTAAATATAGAAAATAGCCACCAAATTGAAGAACTGGAATTGTTAACTTGCCCTCGTGCTTTCTCCAGGGTATTCTAGAACGCTTGGATGCCGGAGAAATTGTGATCGGAGATGGGGGATTTGTCTTTGCTCTTGAAAAGAGGGGATATGTAAAAGCTGGGCCTTGGACTCCTGAAGCAACTGTAGAACACCCAGAAGCAGGTCAGTTTTACTGGGAAATTATATTCCTATAGTGAATGTAAACAATGTAATGGATTGCAAAATAATATGTATACAGGAACTCATAGTAGGTTTTTAAATACAAGTGTTCCTTGACAACTGTAGAATTACATTAAGAACAGCCTAACAGCTGCACACCTTACCTTTATTCCTTGCTCCAACATTGGCCGAAAAAGTTTCCTGGGTAAGAATATGAGTAGTGCAGACGTCTACTGATACCTCTTCAGAATGCTTTTCCAGTTTTGAATAACTTGCATCCCAGGGAGTTTTTGATGCAGATGTAGTTATATTTGTGCTTAATAACATTCAGTCATTTCTCTCTCATGGATTTATCCAGTCTGTCCTTGCGCTGATCATTTAAAGCTCGTAATTTAAAATACCTCATGAAAAGGAATTCTATAGTTAACTATCTGTTTTGTTTTCTTCTAGTCATTAATTTATGTTTATAAACTCAAATGTCACTTAGCATCCCTAATTTAGGGTTATGGGCAACTTTAGATAATGCAGATCTCCAGGAAAAGTTTAGGATTGATGACTTAATTTGCTGACTCTCATCTCCCAAAGAGACATTCCATAATCTCTCTATTTCTCTCCATGTCTACATCTATCTGCCCCTGCATGTTCCATCTTACAACTCATAGCACTTTTCCCATGCTCTTTATTTCCCCTTTGCTTGTTATTTTTGCACCTCAAAAGCCCTCGACTCTTTGCACATCTCTTACAGGCTATTTCTAAATCCACCCTTCAGGGCAAATGTATTCATGTCTTTTTGTGCAGTGTGGCTGCTTTCCCTCTATTAGTGCTTTTTTCTCCTGGTCACTCAAGGGTCATGTTACTTTGAAAGCAGAACACAAGGAGCAACTGGCAGAGCCAGCTGGTATCAAAACTATTCAGCTACCAGAACTTCTTGTCTTTATAAGGAAAGGAAAAGGAAGGAAGTTGTGAGAAGGCAGCAAGAAATAAAAGAAAAAAAATTGTTCAAGGCCATTAACTGTATTACAAAAGAGGTTTGCCAGACTGATAATTGTAGAAATAAGGAGATCCAAATTTTTCTTCCGAGACAGATCAGGTATTGCTCTGTAGTGAGCCATATGTATGGGTGCTTATTGCCCCTACCTCCTCCCAGCTTATGTCTGTGTCTTCTATGAAATGTCAAACTCATGATGGATTTAAATGAAAAATTGGTGTTACACATCTGACTCCTAAAATGCATCAAATTATTAATAATGTTTTAGCCTCATATTTGACTGTTATTCCCATTCCTCTATTGCTGGAGGAAACATGCTGGAAGTCATTCAAGTGAACTACAGAGTGGTTTGGGGTTTTGATGTTGCACAGTGCTGCGGGTTTCATAAAAACAACAGTGTATTCAACTGATAAAGTCTATTTGCCTGAGGGTAAATGAGATTCAGGCTGATACTTACACAACTACCATTTCCCTCAAAGTGTATCCCATGTCTCCTATTCACATACCTGGTATTTTGGAGTATGAAGTTCCTTAATCATATGTGTTAGATAATATTTCATTTTCCTACTTATGTCACCATCCATATTGACATAAATCCAGGCATTCTTCTAGGGATGGTTTACTACTGAAATGTCGTAAAGCCATTTGTGAAAATATTTGTAGATTTTTCTTTTCTTATTCATCAATTTCATTCTTATTTCATCAATGCTTCCTCAGTCAGCAGCATAAAAAAATAGAAACATACAGAGACAGCCCTTTTATTTGGGATCAATAGCCTATTGTTATGATGTAGGAAAGAATACTCCCAGCGCTACAATTTTTTGTCTGTTCATAAAGATGTAAAAATGAGATTTGATCCCAGGCATTCAGGCAGATTCCAAGCACTTTTTGAACAGTAGCTCTGCTATAACCCATGCTCCTGGGAGGATTTTTGTAACTGCTGGGCAAAGAAGCACTGTGTTAAATCACCTATATAGTAGGAAAATAAGTGCTTTGTAGTTACCCAGGGTGGCAAATAAAATACTATACTTGGCAGAGAAAAGTAAAGAACGCTACACCAATCCATCGCTGAAAGCAGACATGCTTGTCTGTATGCAGGTTGATTCTAACAACACAAGATGCTGTTTGAGCTTCTCTGGTGTAGAAAGCTGTGTTTGTTGCAGCATATGGGAGTAATTTTATTCTCATGACAAACTTGCATATTTTTTTAGTGACACAAACTGTGTCAGTAGACAATGAGTTGGGTGGAATAAACTAGGACTTCAGGAAAACTTTATTTAAACATCTGCCATAGAAATGGCAGTGTTCTGTGTGTAGGTAATAAATATATTGTGTACAGTATGTAGGGAATTCCTGTAGTTGCTATAAGCTGTTAAGCCTTTAATGCTGTTTTATGTGATCAATAGCATTCTAGTAATTATTGTAATTATTGCAATTATTATTCTCTGGGTATATATATAAAATCACTTGACAGTTCCTGTTCTGTTCCTACTGTGGCAATTGCAGTGTAGTGCTTGCAGCCAGAAAGGCACAACTACCATTACAGAGTCTTTTCCCAAAGTCCTAATGTAGGAAACTTGTCTGTTATAACTAATGGTAACCTTTCCTTTAAAATGAGTGTTGTCTATGTAGTAAAATCATCTTGTGGAGACATGTGGGAAGACTCTCAGCTGTGAGTCACTTTTCTGGAGCAACAAACCTTCTTTTAAGTAAGGATGTATTTAGCAAAACAGAGCTTTGGTTTTTGCTGACTATACTCTTTTAAAGCTTTGTTGGGGAGAAAAGTCAAAAATGCAAAATAGAGGGGGCAATGAAACATTGTATTCTTCTATATAATTATTGTCTTGTTCCTTAATTTGTTGCTATGATACTTTCTTCTGTTTTCTTCTTCATGGTATAGAAGCTAAGAGAAGACAGCTTTTTCATTAAAGAACCTTTTGTCTGGTATTCCTTGTTATGCTTTCATGTTCTTTTGTCAGAAATCTGTTATCCCTTCCTAAATCATTATAAAAAAGCTCTATATCTGGGAGATGTGAAGGACTGCACAAAATATAGAATAGGCAAGGTGACAGGCAAAACTGAATCTACAGCTAAATTATATAGAAATCTTCAGTCATTCTTAGCAGAGAAGAACTAAGGAGAAAATTTTCTACCTCATGTTTTGATGGTGAGAAGAAAGAAATTCTATGTAGACTTGGATACTGCTTCTAATTTCTTATAATGGGTCTTCTAGCAAACGCAATGTCACTTATTTTACAGTAAAAATACATCAATAAACACAGGTTTTGGGGATAACACAGTAGTAACTTTATCTCTTAATTTGCAGTTCGTCAGCTTCACCGAGAATTCCTCAGAGCTGGATCCAATGTTCTGCAGACCTTCACCTTTTATGCCAGTGAGGACAAACTAGAGAACAGGGGCAATTACGTAGCTGAGAAAATAAGTGTGAGTGAAACAGTTCTGTTGCAGATATGAAATAAGTTGATCAATTTCAAAAGGTTTGGCAGAGAGATTATCAAATTTGTCCTAACAGTTTTGGCTATGTTTGAGGGCCAGAGAATGAGATGATGGAATTTCAGAGTTTGAAAAAGCAAAAAAGGCAAGGTGAATTGACAAAAAGCCCCAAACCAAAACAAAAATCAAATGCAAAATAGGGTAAGGGTGAAGAGAGGAAAGAAAATGCCCACACTGTATTTTTTTCTGGGGAGATGGGTTTACTGGAGTTTTGATACAAAGATTATAGGGAGTACTAAATGCACATAGAGCAAAACTAGTGAAAAAACTGAACTGTTTTAACATCCAGAGAAATGACTGAACTGTAAAAATGGTGAAGAATCTTAGAGAATAGTGAGTATCTAATGAGAACAAAATGTTTTTAGAACCACATCTTCATTAAGTAGCAACTAAAATAATCCAAGCTATACGCTGTAGTCAGTATTCCCCTTCTCTTGTGTGAAGGTAATTTGTTGCATCAGCAAAAGTACCATGTCAGTGTTCTCTTACCCCCCTCCACAAAGGAACTGCAGGATGCTGGGTGTGTTTGCTAGACACAGTCCTAAGGTGCAGTGGAATTCCTGGCCAAACATTTATATATAGTTCCTTTGAGACTGGAGAGTATGGCATTGAGTGGTTTCTCTGATCCTGTTCCTTTGGTCCTACTGTACATTTCATCTTCTGCAAATTAGAGAAAATTCTCCAGAACTTAGGGAGGAAGGCATATCTGCATCTGTGAAGATACCCTCAGTCAGAAATTAGAATAATCTGGACACTAGGGAAACACTTGAGGCTTAATTAAGGTCATACCAAAATGTCATATGACAAAATTTATCTGAAATGCTGTACCTTTTACATTTGAAAAATGCAACACTGAAATGTCTGAAGTAGTTCCAGAAACATAGTACCTCTGGAACAAGCCGTGCTTCAATTCTTGCTGGCATGCAAAATTATAAAGGCTGGAGAGCACCTAGTATTGTGATTGCATTACATCAAACCTCTCAAAATTTATTTCCTGCCTGTTCTAGAATCAGGTTCCTCCATGATTTAACTAATTTGTGGTTCCACCTCTCAGAGTACCCAAATATGTACCCTTACACAAGTGCAAATGGAAGACAATCTGTCGAGAACAGCCTTAAAAATCAGCTGGGTTTTTTGAGGCAGGCATGTAAAACTTCAGCTGAGAGAAGACTGTGGATATTTTAAATAATCTGTGCGCTGCAGAGAAACCTGCTATAAACAGATACTTTTTTTTCCTCAGTTTAACCTCCTTTTGAAATGCTGTTCTGCTCATCCCAATTTAGATATAGAAGGAATATGACTTTCCGTCTAGATGATTAATTAACAATATTTTTCCCTTTATTTAAATAAATAACCCTGTATGAATATTACATTGGGAGAGGGGGGGTGTTAATTATCAGAACACTAAAATACATTTTAAAAAAGAGAATTTAAAAATCTCATATATTTGGTATTTCATCCACAAATCTCAGAACGAAAGCATATGCTTAGATGTAACTAACTCATTTTCTAAGAGGCAAAGAAAATTCCATTTCACACCAAATTCTTACTTTTTATAGGCTATTTTTGTAAGATCTATTAAATGTAATGTATTTTGTAGTATTTGATAATATGATAACTTAGAGAAGTCAAGAAATTAGTTTCCTAATGATTGTTACTGTTTAAATCTTCCTAATCAATATTACTTAAAATCCATTTTATTTTAATTACATTTAGTTTAAATTTAAAAAAAAATATGAAAAGGCCATTATGAGTTTTGACTATTTTTGTCCTTCTAGGGTATTGAAATTACATGCATACCTCTGGTAAGATAAAACTAACATAATCTATATTCACACAGTGCCAAAAAGTAAATGAAGCTGCTTGTGACATTGCAAGAGAAGTGGCTAATGAAGGTGATGCTTTAGTGGCTGGAGGAGTCAGTCAAACACCATCTTACTTAAGCTGCAAGGATAAAACAGAGGTTAAAGCAGCCTTTCAAAAGCAACTGGAAGTCTTTATGAAGAAGAATGTGGACTTCCTAATTGCAGAGGTAAATCTGTAAAAAAAGTACATGCCTTCAACTGGCACAGTGTTAACATCTAGGATGTCTAGTCTGCTTTAGGGAGTATGACTACATGTTGCTACCTCCTTTAAAATTTTCTGCTGTGCTTTTATCCCAGTAGTATCAGATATTTTCATAAATGCCCACCAGCATCTGCAGGTGTTCTAGAACAGGACCTTGAAATTTCAATTCCTACCTCAGTCAAATAAAATTCTGTACTGCTAGAAAGAGAAAATGTTGATGGGATTTTGACTAATCCCTATTTCTTCTAGTATATGGAAAGCAACCTAAAATTACTTTTCTAGTTGACAATAGTTCTTGGGTTAATCCTTGATTAACTTCCCATATGGGCATTCTTATTCTGAAACCAAAGTATTATTTTCAATTGATTTTTTACTCACTTTTAAAAGTCTTTTTTTAACTGTGTGGCCAATACACTCAATTGAATTATGTTATTATAAACAAAAAAAATAATCAAAGCATTGTATTGATGGTGCATTTGGGGTCTGGATTAATATTTTTATATTTCACTGCTGAAAAACAGAATAGCCAAGTTTTAATTTCTTTCAGTATTTTGAACATGTTGAAGAGGCTGTCTGGGCAGTTGAAGTTCTAAAAGAATCTGGAAAGCCAGTTGCAGCTACAATGTGCATTGGCCCAGAAGGAGACATGCATGGAGTGCCCCCTGGACAATGTGCTGTCCAGCTGGTAAAGGCTGGTAAGAATCTGTTGTAATGCACCCTTTTAAAGTGTGGAACAAAGTAAAGTCCCTAATTATTTGCATAAATAGATGTGTATCTCAAGTAGGTAGCTTCCCAGTTACATCTGATAAGAGTTTTGACTCTGTAGAAAAGTTTTTATATGAACTTTACTAAAGAGTCTTGTAAAAACATATGGAAATGCAGCTATGAAGTCTTTGATAATCCATACAAAATGGGTGAGAACAATAGCAGATACTGAACACAGCAAAATCCTAAACCTATTCAAATTTCATTGCAGACCCATCCCCAAATTCTAGAACCATAAGCACAAAGCCACTTTTTGATTCTCTGTTCTTGTTTTTGCACACAGTTCAAGCTCAAGATGAGAGAATTAAGAGGATGAAAAAGTAATAATTTTGCCTATCAAAGGCTGTTTTCTACAGGACAGGGGGAAGGGAAGAAGAAATTAATCAGGGGAATTATGAGTGAAGACACACAGGTTTATGTATCTATTCTGAACTGCTCTTTTCCTTTCAAGTTACAGCTGAAATCCAAAAGTAGAACTTGTGTTAGGAGCCTGCTACCTGTTTGCATGTGTGGCTCTATGTGATCAGACTTCACCGATTAAGCCCTGTAAGAAAAAAACATCTGTAGGATGGTAGAAGATGTGATTCATCATTAGAAAGGTGAAGAGGAGTGCAGCTGAGATATAAATGGCGTGATCAAGCTCAGGAGAGTTGTGCCTGGCTCTAGCACAGCTGACTTGTTTTCATAACATTGATATAAAGATGGACAGCACTGCTTCTAGAGTGCTGAGGAATTTCCATCTCTCACTTCATGGAGAGTTGTGACTTGAAGTTATTTTCCTCCTCCTAGGTGCTTCTATAGTTGGAGTCAACTGCCATTTTGATCCAGAAACTTCCATCGAAACTGTGAGGCTGATGAAAGAGGGTTTGCAGGCTGCTAAACTGAAAGCCCACCTAATGTGCCAGCCACTTGCTTTCCATACACCTGACTGTGGAAAGCAGGGGTTTATTGATCTTCCTGAATTTCCCTTTGGTAAGACAAGGGTATCTTTTTTGTTGGTGGTGTTTGGTTGGTTTTATTTAATGGGCTGTTCCTGGAAATTTTTTTTTTTTTTTTTTTTGCCCCCAGCTTTTAGTACACCTGAAGCTGCAAGGTGTCCTTTTATTCAATAGATGAGTCCTAATTATCCTGTATGTCATTTTCCACACAGATCAAAATGTAATACTGAAGTAAAGATCATCCACATAGTGAGAACACTTCAGTGGTATCACAGCATGTGACTCAATGTGTAATTATGATGAAAATAGTTAAAATGCCACAATCTAAATTAATTTTAGAAGTGTTCTTCCTCATGCTATAGAACAGGACAGCTGTAAAAAGTCCAAAGAGCATTAAAATACCCCCATTTCTCCAGATTGTGACATCTATCCCACAAGGGCTACGTGCTTAAGGATTTAATGTTCAATGCAGTACAACGAATATAGGAGCATTATTATTGCACTCATTATAAGTGTGACATTAGAGAGACACCAGAAAGGGGACTTTAATATTGCTAACAAATTAGGAGTTTGGAGAAATCTGTAACATGTATGCTCAGGAGAAACTCTACAAGACTGAAAGATTCAGCCATTTAATGTTTATATAAGGCTTGTGTATTTAGGACTTATTTTCACGTGAGTAAAGGGACCCTTTAACATAAGAGCAAAATCAGCTTAAACATTTTAAGGCTGATTAGAAAATTCTTTCATTTTCAGATGCCATACACCCTTCTTTTCAAGATCAGAATAAATGGTATTAAAACATTCACAATTTGAATTTGCAGCAAAAAAAATTGAGAATATCCTTTCAATTCCTCTCTTTACATAAATGAAGGAAAGAAAATAAGCATAAGCCTGAGGCATTCATTAAATGGTAATAACATGTCTGAGTCCTGAAAATATCTAAGATGTTTAAAAGTATTCGGAACTCATTTATCCTATTCTTTCCTTCATATAGTTCCTCTGATTGCAAGCAGGAAAAAAAGTCAAACAGATGCAGTAAGCAATCTAGTGAATGGAAGGATTCACTCTGGTTTGTTATGCTTCTTGGCTTGTGTGCTATAAGAAATCTGTATGACATCTCAGCGTTTAGAATTTCCATTAATAATTAATTGGTGAAGACTGGCTCCGTGAGTGTTTTCAAAACCCAGGAGTAGCAATTGATTGCTTGCCAGCAGAGAATCTGTCTAGTAAATCACTGTTAAACTACCAAATTACCTGGTTTTCATGAAGGCAATAACAGAGAGGTATTTCGATATCTGAATCTGTGATCATGATATCATAAACTCTTTACAGGGCAACAAGATCTAAGTTTCTTGGAAAGAATTAGGTATGTTGTATGATAGACTCCAGCAATTAGATGTCAGAATTATTTACTTTTCTGTAGAACTTTCTCCATTTTTCTGTGTTTCCTCTTCTGTGTTACTGCAATTCCTATGAAATGTCACCAGTTAAAAAAGGACAATGTTTATGGTCACTGAAAGCATACCAAATTATCTCAAGGCTACTGACAGGACAAATCTAGGAGCCCATTACAGTTATTCTCAAGAACTGTTAAATTAGAGATATTTACTTCTGAATAAAGCCAAGAAAAGTATTGCATTGGCAGACATGGAATAATAATATGTTAGTCCATTTTGGGAAGGAGTCTCTCCACTTTAGAGACAAGGTTATTGTGTAGGACATTATCAAATGCTTTGTGGAAGTCCTGGAAGGTGACATTCATCACTCTTCCCTTCTCCACCAATGCTGAACACCGTCATCGGAGGCCACCAAATTTGTAAGCACGATTTACCCTCATTAAAGCTGTCACTAATCACATCCTTATTTTCCATGTGCTTTTGTACAGCTTCCAGGGGATTTGATCCAAGTTTTTTCTGGCCATTGTAAGACTGACTGGTCTGTATTTCTCTGGCTTTTCCTTTTTTGCATTTTTAAAAGTGTGGGTTATGTTTCCCCTTCTCCAGTTGCTAGGAACTTTACTGCACGGTCTCAGGTTTTCAAATATTATGGACAGTGTCTTAGCCACTTCAGCTGCCATTAGATGAATTCATCTCATCAAGTCGAATGGATTGTGACAGGGTGATGAAGAAGACAGGGAAACAAACTATACTGTTCCCCTGAATTTTAATTGCTTATACAGGTGTGAGTTGAGTGCACAATGATGCATTCTTACTGTTGACCATTTGTATAAACTTTGCATTAGCTTTTAAATGATATGTGAAAGAAAAGGAAAAAATGCATTTGTGCTTCTGATGCTTTCTATCATATCTGCAGCACTGTAAAAAAGATTGTTTTTATTTTAACAGCTTTCTAAAATGCTTAATATAAGCTTTCCATGCAATACTAGTCCACCTACTTTTCCTTTGTCCCATGTTTCCTTCTGAGACCAATAATTTTCGTGTAAGAATATTTGTCTTCCTTATGCTTTTCAATTTGTGAACCTGATTCTTAAGTACACAATGAACTTAGAGTATATCTGCTTTGCATATCAACTTCTTGCATGTTAAGCGTTTTTGGGACAGGACATAGGGACATTCTTCAGTCCTCCCTCTCCTTTGTGTTGCTGGAGCCTTACTACCTCAACCACAGCTCCTTTGCCCAGCAGTGTTCAGTGCACAGACATGATGCTGCACTTCCCTGATAACCATGATGGTTCACATCCTGCAGATGTGCATGTGCATTAAGAAGTGGGAGAATTTTTATTCTTTTATTTCTGTATTTGTATTTCTTAAGAGTTTCTTCTCCAGTCCCCATTCTTTTCTTTAGAGTTATGCCACTCTTGTGCCTCTAGCTCCTTGAGCTGTGTTTTTTCTTCCTCATTTCACTTTTTACTCCTTTGCCTTCACAAGCCTACTCTCTCAGCTCTTGTTATTCCATCACAATGCTCAACACAATTTGCAACAGAGTGAAGGGTTCAAAATAAAGATGGCATTCTAACTCACCTACACACAGAGCCTCCCTGCTGCTCATGACTGGGATTATAACTAAGGGGTGGGCTAAGCAGTAACTACAGATCCCTACTGAAACAACTGGCTGCCAGTATCTGATTGTGGAAAAAAGTTTAATAAGCATTTCTGAGGAATGATGAGTAGGATTATTCCTATGCCAGTAGGCTGATACCTCCTCTTTTCACAGATTGGTGTGTAGTAATCACTTTTCCTAGGAATTCATTGCTTATTAGGAAATATAGCCATAACATTGAAAGTATTCTGATTCTTCAGCTAAGAGCTCTGCAGAATGGGCAACATGATCAGCCTCAGAAGGTACTAGGTGCTGTTTTGCAAGGCCAAAAAATGCTACAAGCACAGGTCAGCAGAGCACTGAAAGCTAACAGAATCTGAAAGGTAGCCTTCTGAAAGTTTCAGTCATTGATTCTAGGTCAGACAATTTGAACATGTACATGTATAACCACTTTTGCAAACAGATACAAATGTTTCAACAACATGATTTCTCACCAAAAAAAAAAAAGGATAAAAATTGAATGCTGGAAGCTTAAGATACAAATGTCTTTGCAGGTCTGGAGCCAAGAATTGCCACCAGATGGGACATTCAAAAATATGCAAGAAAGGCCTATGACTTAGGAATTCGTTTCATTGGAGGCTGCTGTGGATTTGAGCCATATCATATCCGAGCAATAGCTGAGGAGTTGGCTCCTGAAAGAGGATTTTTGCCAGAAGCTTCTGAGAAACATGGTAGCTGGGGTGATAACCTGAGCATGCATACCAAACCCTGGGTCAGAGCAAGGTGTGTATATCTGACCTGGAAACCAACACACCTTCTGAAAAGGCTTACATTGCTCCACAGAGCATGCAGGCTTAGCTGATATGAGCATCTAAATATCACTGTAAACTGTAAATTCTATGTTTAGAATTATGTATTTTATGTCTGATAATTTCAAAGAATTAAAGCTGACCTAGGAGCAGGGAAGGGGGTGAACAAGAAGTAGAGGAGCTCCTGTGAATGTTATTCATGACAATGAAAAGGAAAAAATGACCAAATATTGTAACTAAGCTCCTAATAGTGGCTTGCTTACAGTATTCCTTTCAAAGGTGGAAAGATACTTTAAAATATGCTTTTAAAGCATGTAGCATTTAGTTGCATATTTTCATTCACACTTCTATATCTAAATATAACATCAATCTTTACAAGTTAGATTACCCTTTGCAATTGTCCTTTAAGCCACATTTCCCTCAATCTTATGAGGTGCTGGAAAAAAGCCCTGATTTTCTTTTTCTTTATTTAGGGCAAGAAAAGAATACTGGGAGAATCTGAAGCCTGCTTCAGGCAGGCCATATTGTCCTTGCATGTCAAAGCCAGATGGCTGGGGAGTGACCAAAGGAGCCAAGGAGCTGATGCAACAGAAAGAAGCAACAACTGAACAACAGCTGAAGGAGCTCTTCCAGAAAAAGAAGTTCTAATTCACTGCAGTTGTGTAAATCTTAAAATGATTTATCTAGAGACCATATCATGCTTCAGAAGAAAATCTGTGAAGATGAGTTGATTTATCAGTTAAAATGTAATGAAAGAAACAAAATGCAGAAAAAATGTGATTACGTAGTAAATATGTCTAACTTTGATAATAAAATCCTTCTCTGGACAAATAGTTTAGAGAATATACAGTCAAAATTAATTTTGTATTCTCATAATAACTGAGCTTCTGTTAGCTGGGTGCCATGAATTGGGTAGACACAGAAGTACCTAGAAAGTAATAATTGGCTCAACTCACCTGTGAAAAAAGAAAAAGCCATTTATAAATACAGTGGCAATGGACTTCAAGTCTGTTTTCAGTTTGGTATCATAGGAGCTTCCTCAGACCTCAAAATTTATTGAGAACTAGTGCAGGAGCACAAAAACTGCCAATTATTTGTCATTTTCATGGTCAAGAGAATAAAAGTAAACTGAAAACTGTATCATATAATTGTAATCAAAACCTAAGGAAAATAAGATCTTGCAGGAATTTCTTATATGCAGAGAGCTTTTAGAATAGAAAAAGGGCAGGAAGGTAACTCAGTTTTTGTCTTAAAATACTATGTACACAAGATTTAGTCTTCTGGGGACTAAAATGCTTAAGAAACTGCAATCTTAAAAAAGGTCAAATAAATTAAAAATAGTATCATTAAATAGTATTGTATTATCTTCACACTTTAAATTGTAAGACCTCAAAAAGAATATTGTATCTCCAGTAAAAAACTAATTTTTAAATGATGCAGCTAATTTCTGGAAATTTCACTTTAATTAATGGTTATCTTAAAACAGCAAAACCCCTACAGGTGTCTAAGATACAGCTCCTATTTAGAAGAGTAGTACAACATGCCTTTTTTTTAAGGTGATTGATTCACTCTACTATCTCAGTTTTAACAAATTAAAAACTCTGTTAGGAAATAGATCAGTCAATTTAAGTTAAGAAGGCCCATAGAATTTGTACACTGATTTGTTGAGAAGGTTTTCATAGGAAGGTTACCATTATGTTTGGATCTTGTAAAGGACACATTTCCATCATTTATTTTTGTGAAGTACCATACAATTTCAATTTAGAATGAATTTCCACCCATCCTACATTGAGGCTACTACCTTTATGAAAATCTCATTCTCACAGTTAGTGTTGAAAACTTTAGTTAATCTACTTTTTAGGTATATGCTTATTTTCTTATTTCTATCCATGCTGGTATTCTGCAGTTTGAGAAATACACATGCAACACTTTAATGAAAAAATTCAGGTATGCTTTTGAGGCTGTTAGTGGCAGACAGGTTTAAGCTTCCCTTCCCCAGGCTTAAAACATATCAAAATACTTACTAGATAGAAATTTTTCCCGAGAGCCAAAAGCAGACAAATCAAGAAATATTAGATATATTAAAATTAGATATTTTCAAATGCAGATTATTTGCAAAGTGACCATGTACATATATATACCTTATAGGCATTATAAACTCCTTTCCTTCCTAAATACTTCTCAATGTTACCTGTGCAGAGAGTGGAATATTGCAAAATCTAAAATAGGAATGCCAGATCTTCAATCACCACCAAAATGCATGTAGCATTAAGGACATGTGCATGATTAGATGGCTTAAAACAAAGGCTACAACCAGTACAGAAGTGTTTTGAACAATCATTACCTCTTTAGAGACTTCTTGTGGCATAGAATGCTGCTTGATCATCATACACTAACTATATATGTAGCTGGATAGATATTTTGGAAACTGTCATTACATGCAAAAATTTGTATTGAAATGAATGACTTCACAACACAATACTAAAGGACCTGGTATTTATGAAGATATGATTTTGAATTTTTGATACCCAGTTTGAAAAGGATGAATTTTAGCATATTATGATGAGAAATACTTAAAGGCCATCTGAAGACATGGACAATGAGACCTGGCCCAAGAGTGGGGTAAAACAAACATTCCCTGTTTTATTCATATCACAGACTGGGCTTACAAAGGAATTTCCAGTGGGATGGAAACAGCTTCATGGTACTTTACTGATCACTAAAAAACCCCAACCTATCAAAAAAGCCCAGCCTCCACCAAAAAAAACCAGCAGCCCCTGCCTCAAAAACAGCCCCAAACCCCCCCAAAAAACAGCAAAGCCAACCAAGTTACAAAGCTTTTTTTGCCCCATTTCTTTTTCTGTAACATCTTGGGCATAACTGTTAGATTTCCATATGTTTCTAATGGTTAATTACATGGGTTGTTAAGGAAATAAGACAGGCCAATGGCACAGTCCTATGAAATTTTTTTCCTTGGAAAGCATGTCTGAAGACTTAAATAGGAAGTGAAAGGGGCTTTATCAGGCTAGCTCCTGTATTTGGTACCCTAAGGACCATTTATTTGTAGGATAAGGTCCTTGCTTAACCTGTTTGGAAATAAATCTAATGATGTAGCTTCCATGACAATTCCAGGTTAGTTTAATGTCTACAATCACAGAAACACAAAATACTTGGAGTTGGAAGGGATCCACAAAAATCATGTCTGGTTACTTCAGTCTTAAAATTTTCCTAATTTGAATATTCCTTTATGGAATTTATTCTTTCTTTATAATTTTTATTGGTTTTCTCCATTATTTCTTTGCAGCTCATTAGAGGCATGAAGACGTGAAGAATTTCTTCATTTGCTAAAATCTGTTATACACTTCAAGGTTTACATACATTCCTTGTTTCTCTCTCAATCAAACAGATTCCGTTCATTCATTCTTCCCTCTGAATCTGTGATTCATCATATACCCAGAAATCACGTCCATCAGATCTCTATCCAGAGTGTCCTATGTTTTTGTACCTGTGAGCAGAAGTGAAGTGATCTGAACCTCAGTAGTTCAGATCCAGAAGTGGAAATCTAAAGTCTTTAACTTTCCTAAAATATAAAGAATGAATCTTACTTATGACACTGAATGTCAGACAAGAGGCACCTGAACAAACCATAAACTTCAGAAACTACTAGCTATCTGCACTACACATGCGGAAATGGCTACATATTTCGTCAGCTCTGAAGTTTCCAAGAATTTAATGCAAAAAAAAGACCTAAAAACCTGATGGTTTTGTTAATGGCCGGGTGTTGGTCTGATTTATCTGTAAACCACAGAAATGCAAGGAGGATGTTGTAAAGAAAGAAAATTGGGAATTAATAACCCATAGTTTTTTTTGCAGAAGACACAGTTTTTTTCCCGTTATTTTGAGAAAGTTTTCTAAGAACCCTACTAAATCTGACATCTTCAGGTATCACAAATTTGAAGCAGTTTGTGGCTCCACCTTACCTTTCAACTCTAAATGCAATGACAAATTCAGTGACATTTTTTAAATCTAAATATTGAAAAAAATTGATTCATGTATCTGTCTTGTTCTGCTCCATTGACTTAATAAAATACTGAACATAAACCAATCTACTTGAATCCTACATTAAATTAAGTACAGACACCAGTGAAATAGGACACCAGAATATTATGGTAAAATACATTATTTCAACAGCTTGCTTGGTTACAAAGTTCTTCATTGCCTTTTTCTTATGTTTCACTTTGTTCAGATAGATGGTATTTGACATAAATTTTATTAAATCATGATACTGAATTTTGTCAGTGGTGTGTACTTCTTCATATACAACTTCTGAGATAGACAGCAATCAATTACATCCCAACATTAGGAATCTGAACATGGACTTTCCATATACCTTGGTCAACTATACCTCAGAGCTTCTGTGTCTAGTATAGTTGTGTATCTGAAAGAAAAACAAATTTGGGTAATAGGACTTGATGCAATCAGAGTGGAGAGTATGAATTTCAAACCAGATTGAGAAATGTTTGGAAGGGGGAGAAATATGACTTATCTCAAAATTAACAAAGTGTCAGCAAACATGCATCAATCAAACTGAGCTTTACCAATTGTCACTGGGTGGTTCAAGAGTTTTTTGTAGCAGTGATGTGCAAACATTTGCATGTTATTGTTTCTGTGCAATTGAAGAAAGAGATCAAGTGACAACTGTAACACAGGTAGGAGCTTCCATGGTCCGTTTCTATTTATAATCAGCCAATCAATAAATCAAACAAACAAAAAATAGGTCAGTTCTACCCAAGAGATAAAACAAGAATAAAAAGACTCTGCCATACTTAAGGTCAAGCGTCAGTGTTTTCATGCCCCATGCAGGAAATTTTGGGGTTTTTTTCAATTATGTCAGCTGTTATGCTGGAATATCCTTCTGGCTCTTCCTACAAAAGTTTTTGTAGAAAAAGCACTTCACAAAAGCATCACAGTGTTAGAGATCCATGGAATATCAAAGGTGTTTCCTATGAAGGCAAAGGCTTTTTTAAAAAAAATCACGCTTTAAAAAAATTTTTTTTTTTTTCTCGGATTTCTTCTGTATGATGTAATCTCAGGAAGTTGTACTTTAAAAAGCGCAGGTCTGAAGCAACCTGTGCGAACAGTGCCTCCAGGTGGCTCTGTGCACGGCTACAGCACTCGGGGGCCCTCTGATGGCTTCTCAGCTCTGCATACGCGGACAGAAACCAGAAGAGCTGTTAATTCCGATATAACTGCAGAACAGGCTTAATTATACCTGTATTTGCTGCTTAGCAAGGAAGTGTCTTCTGTACAGGAACAGTGAAAGCTAATTAAGTCACTGGCTGTGCAACCATTTTAGTCTTATTTTATCTCCTCAATAAAAGGACTGACTGGACTAAAACTTTTCCTTGAAAATGGCCAGGCTGCTCTCATCTTTAAAAAAAATTAAACAGCATACAGTGTAGATATGCATTTCAAATTATAGAGAATGGGACAAAGAACAGAAAGGTTGGAACAGGGACAGGAGAGAGGCAAAGGGGCACTGTGTGCAATATTAACTTATGTACAGCACTGTATCTACCACACAACCAGGAGGAATTTAGATGTGATAGGTATGAGGAGCTGTGGCCTCCACAACCACTGCTTTCTGCAAGGATAAACCTTGAAAGGTTTCTCTCTGTTATATTGGCTAGACTGCCCCATAACTTAACCCCAAGTTGAGGCTATATTCTTTAAATCTTCTACTGCTTTTCCTAGTGCTTCTATTCATATGAGAATTCTTGTCTCTGACAAATCATTGTTATTCCACCTTTGATACTGCTACACCTATGTTTAATGTGACTGGTTCTGCTGGTTCTTCTAGGCAGAGAGGACTCTTAAAGATAATTAGTATTTGCACCATTGACCTGAAAGACAATTTGCTGGGGGTGGTTTTTCTTCAGACCTGAAGCTGTACATTCTCCATTCAGTGATACCGAGGCACAAAGGTCCACGAACAGGATTAGCTGTTTTGCCTAGGAATAAAGCAATCCTTGTATATCTTAATAATACACCTGACTCTTACCCATCAGCTTCTTCCCATATATGGGAATATAAAACATTACAAAGGTGTGAGAGCATGGCCAGGACAGCCCATACTCCAGTTACCTTTGGTTAGAAATATAAAGTGGCTTATTAGTTTTGTCATGTTAGCTTGGGGAAGAGCAACTGCATAGGAGTATGAAAGTAAATAATTAAATTAAAGAATCTATCCATGCTTTACTTTTATGCTTGACAGAATTGTTATAAACTGCCCAAGGGGTAACAGAGTAGCAAATCAAATTTTGATTTTTACTTGCAATTTTCCCAGAATACTTAGCTCAGAGTGCCCTGAGCTTTTAGTGAAAAGCTGCATCTGAAAATTGTCCTCAGCTGAGGACAGAAAGGACATAGGAGTATGTCCAAATAGTAATTGCTAACATTTTTCAAAGTGCATGCAGGAAATAATTTGGCTGGAAAAGGATTTGGCCCTTGGTTCAAATCTTCATGCCTAAGCTACGCAGAAGTCCTCTGCAAACCTGATTAGCTATTCAGTTCTCACTATAATACATAGGGAAAAAATAATGGATCTAAATCACTATTCCCTTGGGTTATTAACAATAGGACAGATCACACAGGTAAGCATCCAATGCTGACAGACCAAAGTGCTTCACGTCAGCCCTGTGGGCTGGTGTGAGTCTCTGTAGCACATCTGGGTAGCCAGGATTAAAGCCAGCAGAAAGTCACATGAGGTAGCTAGCTAAAGCAGAAGTACCAGAAGTAAGAATATAGTGCATTCACTACTGAGTATGTCTCTACTGTTCATGGCACAAACTTACCAGTCTGACTAGAACAGGATCTGTTTTATTAGGGTGTCTGGTTAGTTATGTATCTAAAGCATACAGACATTTCTGAGTAACATAGCCTATTCCATTAGTCAGCTTGTTAGTTGTAATAAATCTAATTAATAAATCAAATATCTTCTCATTCTTTTGTCCTAATATGCTGGCCTCCTTTCTAAAAGTAGTGCCAAAATGTGTGCTGTGCATGTGTACTCTACCACCATAAATGGGAC
This sequence comes from Cinclus cinclus, assembly GCF_963662255.1. Lineage (NCBI taxonomy): Eukaryota > Metazoa > Chordata > Aves > Passeriformes > Cinclidae > Cinclus > Cinclus cinclus. The sequence goes on from NC_085084.1 coordinate 62,677,206, forward strand.
TTTGCAGACACTCATAGGACATTCTTCAGGTTTTTTTTACTCATGGAGAAGAAATACATCAATTTTCCACAAACAAGAAAAAAATCACATTCATTTACAGGAGCACACAGTGAAACTTTTGTTATAACCTTCAGTGATCTGATGCATGGAATTCATTAAAATAATCAAATGTATAATACTCACAGCTCCAGATTTCCTTACACATGAAAGGCCATTTCCATGTGATAACCTGCTGCCCCTCAGCGGTTTCTAAAGGAAAAAACAGAACAACGTCATTGATCATGCAGAACAAGGAGAACCTGCTTAGAATCTGCTCCTGTTGGTTAAGAATAAATTAACATTTAATTATTATAGCTTACTATTTGATTAATACCAAAGAACAGTCTGATGCCAAGGAATAGTTTGTAAACAGTGTCTTGATGATAATGCCAATTTGTTCAGCTTATTTCCTGAGCTTACAAATACTTCCTTCCATTCAAACAATGTCTGTTGCAATTCCAGTAGGGTGACAACAAACTTTGAATTAAATGTAAGCTATAGGTCAGAGTAGATCTCGGAAACTTCAAGAGGAAAGGTGCTACAGCAGAGATATTTTGCATTTCAGAAAACTGGCCCTGAAGTTTAGAAGCACCCCGTGTTCGCAGCTATGGATTAAATCAATGTGACTGAGGAGTTCGCATGACTCCAAAAAAAATTATTCATTAAGCGAAGAAAATAAGACTGGGATTCATCGTCTGAAATAACATATAGTCTCTACAACCACTAATAGTATGAATAAATAACAAGGATGTAGCAGAAGACTGTGGTAATGAAAGTGTAATTCTGAAGAAGTTTATATAATTAGATTACAGATATATGACCTCCCTTATTGCAATATCTTAGTGATTAATATTATTTTAAAGTCTTTAATTTCACAGGAACCCAATGAGGTAAAAAAATACTGACCACCTATTTTACATCTGGGAGGCCAAAGCAAAAGAACGAGTAGGGGCAACATTCAGACTGGCTCATGTAAGTTTACTTCTCTGTTATAAATACTTCATCCACTAGTGTCTCTGGAAGATGGATCTTACAGTCTTGTATAAACAGCGCTCTGAACTGCTGAGTGGTACACTCTCGTAGGTAGATGCCATGGCAGTTGCAAAACCAAAGGTTTGTACTGACAGCAAGAGGTCTGACTATGGCCCTGAAGAGCTTGTCCGTAGTCACACTGAGTTTGAAGCGGAACAGAAAGTTGTCATTGGATGCTTCCCAAGTTCTGCAGGTCATGCAGGAAAAATCTGAGCAAAGTAGGATTTCTGAAAGTAATCCTTTAATGTAAAGTCTGCTTAGGCAAGTCAGAGGAAAGCATAACGCCCTTACCTGGCTTTATACTATTCTATAGGAGCTTCTGGCAAATATTCATGCATCCACTTTGCTCTGGGATTCCTTTTTCCCAATATCCACTTAGCTCCTTCTCTGTGACTTTATTTTTTCCTTTCTTTTTTTTCCTATTTGAGAGACCAAGAGCATTATTTTCAATTCAAGTGAAGATGATTATAGTTGATGTGAATTATGTAAAGCTGTTTGTTGCATTTTCCATTCTGGCACATTCAAATCCTTGGATCTGAAACACCACGTCCTTGCTCTTCCAGGTCTCAATCTATAGAACAACCCCCTTCCTAGTTTCAGAAATCTTTGTCTGGTTGATCATATTAGTAATTATGATTAATATGAATATAAGTCACTACATTTAAATTTGGGTCAGTGGATGAATACCATCAGATGAAACTGTCCTTTAATAAGTCCTTTGCAATCCATAAATAACACTGATGAGAGCATAACAAAGGCCCTTTGTGTTATTGCACAGTGGAGCCAAAAATGTTCTTGAAGCAAAGTTTGTTTTCAATATAATTACATACAGCTCATACATAAAACAGCTTGTTGTGCTGAAGACAGAAATATAGTCTTCTAGATGCTATGAACATCCTCATTTATATTAACAATAAAAACAAATGTATGGCAAAATAATTTATGTTTCACGGGTTCTTTTTATTCTGTTTGGTATAATACTTCTTATCTGAGGATACAATCCTGCAAGAATCTGTTGGCACAAACATCTGCCTCTACAAACAGCCTTGAAGCACAGAGAGTTCAGTAAGTGAATGCAGGGCTGTTTTGCTGTCTTGCAGTAGTGCCTGTTGCTGATCCTGACTGAAGACTTAAAAATCTTCAGAAAATGTAGCAAATATATTTTAGAACAGTGCAAAAAAAGTTGAAAGTAAGTACATAGCGATTTCTCTTTTATATTGTACGTCTTAAGATGTATTTAAATGTTCCCATCAAAGTTAGATATTTCAGATTTTACTTTAGGAAGCTGAGTATGTTCTGAGCCATCTTTGTCAGCTGAAGCATCCTGTCAGGATGGTCCTTTTTAAGACACTTCCACAGCTAAATAATCATTATGGTTGGCATGATGGAAACAATTTTGAATCCCCCAGGTTTGGTGGGAGAGGCAGACAATACTCCCTACAAGGAAGTACCATAATTCACCTAGGAAATTTTGTTCCTTAGTCATTTGCCCTCACATCTCTGCACCCTTCTATTCCATGGTATAATGACTATAGAGCCAATGCCAATAATGTCCTAAGTCTCCATTGAGTTGAGTCATGTATTTCAGCATTTAATCTTCCTTTTTGAGAGCACTAGTGGAAAACAAATTATGATAATCCACAGTGCTGTCTCATCCCTCACTAGCATATGTTTCTCTTCCATTGCAACATCTAGGTTTGTATGGTTCTAGGAAGAATCACTTTTTGCAGAAAAATTGTCCCTGTATAGATATTTGTAGTCAGTAAAGGGCTGCTATAGTGACCGATCCCATCATTATTCCTACTGAAAGGACAGAAGAGACATGATGGCCATCCCATAGTGAGAAGTGGAACAAAGCAAAGGACAGAGGTAGCTGGAACTCCTCATATAAATGCCACTCTTCTCTTCTGGGGACAGGTCAAAACCATGGAGGCCTTAGATCAACATAACCAAGATTTGTGCATAGCACAGTTTACTTTGCTAGGAAAGCATGAATCAGATGCCACCATTGGAAAATTTATCTTACTGTTAGAAGGAAAATCTCTTTCCAACTTAGTTTCTGAGGAGTTCTTTTTCCAACAGGCAAAGGACAGTTCTGATTCTGACACAACCTACACATTAGGAGCAGTATGTAGCTAATATTTTCACCAAAAGAATCACATCATCCGAGAGCAATAGTACTCTGATTTTTTTCTCTCGCTTTCTTGCTCTCTGGTAAAATATATTCTTTCACTCTGTGAAAGAAAAGTATTCTTACAAGTATGTTATTTTACTGTGACATAACCTGGCACCTCACCAGGGTGGAGATAATGCTTGAGCAGAAGGTTGTAATGTCAGAGCAGAAGGCTGCAATAGAAAGCAGTGATTCTACATGAGGTCTGAAGTACATTATACTAGTAGCTTTGTCCCCTTCACTGCTTTACTTTCATTTGCTCATGCTTCATCCTCTACTCACTCTACTGGTAGTAACAACTGGGGGCAGCAGAGGCAATCCAAAACCCTTTCATATTTCCTGCACACACAAGTAGGTCAGACTAGTCTTTTCCTAAATAACAATCTAGATAAGCACAGCCTGGAAATAATAGAATCATTTAGGCTGGAAAGGACCCTAAAGATCATTGACTCCAGCTGTTAACCTAGCACTGCCAAGCCCACCATTAAACCATGTCCCTAAGTACCACATCTGCACATCTTTCAAAGACCTCGAGGGATGGTGACTCAGCCACTTCCCTGGGCAGCCTGGGCAGTTCCAATGCTTGACAGCTCTGTGAATGAAGAAACTTTTTCTTAATATCCATCTAAGCTTCATATCATCATGTTGTCATATGAACAATAACAACACAAAATTGTGACACAGGGCATAAAATAAATCCCTCACTGCCTCAGAGGTTTCTGGCTTTGTTAAAAGTAAGCAAAGCTCTAGAATGCATTTTTTTATTGGAACTCGAAGACAGGACCTGGAAAGAAACAAGATAAAATACATATATTGCCTAGGCATATCTGACCTAAAATTTAAAAGACTGCCCACTCATTAATTTGCAGGAAGCTAAAATGTAAATTCTAAAAAAATTATAAGTGAATAAATACATAAAATACAGGGTCCCTACCCATGATAGATAATAACATTACATGGAAAGTATAACTTTGCCTTTTCCATGCTAAGTAACATTACAAGAGAACAGATTATTTTACTGGTATGACTTAAATAGAGCTCATCACCAAAAAGAAGATGTGTTCTAATGATTAGTATGCACTTTATATTTACTCCTAAATATCTGGAAATGAAATAGTTAAATAACTGCTTGCCTAAGCAGTTTCAAGCTATCTTATAACATGCAGTGACAAAAATACTTCTTCATATGAGAGCCAGAGGAAAACAAATCCAGCCATAAGGAGTGTTCTGTGCTAAGGAAGGAAACTTTCCTATACACAATTCAAATGTGTGTCATAAATAAAGGCTGGCAGAAAAGAGCTCCAAAAGAGAAGAACCTACAAAACAGTCTTTTTAAAATTCCAGCAGAAAACAAAATGGAAAAACTAATAGCATAGATTTTGACTCTCAAAACCTCAAACCCTGGGGAGAGTCTACCAAAGCAGAACTACCTGCAGCAAACTTTAAAGTAATGCCGCACTTAGTCTCAACACACTGTGACTATTTATATATGTCTGCAAACTGGTAGCACACCAACAGCCTGGGTCCTAAGTCTATCTTTAAACACTGTCCGCCTGTAGTTCAATAAAACTTCAGAATCGAGTAATGAAAACAATTACCGAATGCACTAGATGATTAATGGAAAAAATTAGAAAATCTGACTTGAAATTTTTACTATAATATGTCATTCAAATATGTGGCATTTATTTAGACAATCCAGTGCTCACTGAAGAGCAAACCTAGCAGCAGAACTAAACCCATGTTCTATTTGATTTCCTAACATAGGAAATATTCTGTATTCTTCCATAAAGAATATTCTGTAACTCTCCATCAGCTAACTTCCCAGTGAATGAGGCTTTGATTTGTGGGCAATAGCTTTGATGAAGTTGCCGGCACAACAATTATCTTCCACCCAGCCTATTTCAGGAAACAATTTGGAGGGACCCTGTTGTTCAGCAATGGCTAAAATAGCAGCAAATCTGACACACAAGGACTAAGCCACAAGTGGTTGGGCAACTGCTGAACTGTCGGGTCCCATGAGATCTCCCCAATTGTGGGAAATTACTCAGATGTATGGGATTGATTTGAATGCAGAACAATATATATGAGTGTGTGTATGCATTCACACACAAGGGAACATGTGTTTTTAACAAACATTGCAGTGAAGGGAATCTCTGCTGATGAAGACAAACAAGTCGGCAAAAAAAAGCAAGATACAGCCAGCAAAAGAGTGGCAGGAATAGGGCTGAGAACAAAATCAAAGCAGCTTTTGGGCTCTCTGTGATGAAAAAGGCTTGGAACTGAGAAAAGATAAACTTGATTTTGTTACTTGAGTTCAAATAGACTCAGAGAAATATATTCAACCTCTCTAAAATCCCTGAAATGCATCACAAAGTACCTTGCTGCATCTTCATTTTATTCTTTAAATGGAAATACTCTGAAATACTTCCCATACTGATGAAATATTCATCCCAAAATGGTGAAACAATATTTAGACAGAAAATTCTGGAAGCTATGTATAGCTTCCAGAAGTGGAACTAAAATCAGAAGATTATCTGGAATATATCTGCAACTAGTTTAATTTCTGGGGCTTGGGTGTATGTTTTTGAAATTGAAAGTAGGAATGCTTTTAACTACTTGATTTACAAAAGTTGTGCAATGCTATGTCTGTACTTTACGTTTATATAAAACCTTTGAATAAAAGCTAGGTTGTAATTCAGGTTTGATTTAAACAGATCTTGCTGCCTTCTGTAGCAGCTGAAGTGCTACCTCCAGCATGATGTTTAGTCTTGCCTGCTCCTTCCTCACCTTGCCTACCAGAAATCAAACCGAATGCACATTCTGACAATGTTAATGAGAACAGTAGAAACTGTTACTCACTGAAATTACTATACTGGAAAAGAAACTATACCACATATATACTACAAATGAATTGAAGAATTTTCTTGATTTCCCTTAAAAGGAAACAAACAAACCAACCAACCAAACAAACCAAAAGTTAGAAAGAAGTGATTTAACAGATGTACTACACTGTATTTCAGAGTATCTACGCTGCTCCAAGCACCACTTTGATGGAAGCCCAAAGTTATGTACATCCTGAATAATGGAATGTACTCAAAATATTATTTTCCTCCCTGTTGTAATTGCAAGAGCTTACAGAAGATTTAAATGACGCCCCTTTCACAAAAATGTCTCCATGTTAGAATCAAAATGTCTCATGGGAACTGGGAATTGCAACTAGAAATCAAAAACAACCCCTGTCATGAGAAGTGCCAGTTGCAAAATGGAAGAAAGTGAAGTAAAAAGCATGCAGAAAAGTTCTGGTCAAAGATGAAGGCACAGAAACTATTCCTTTGATTTAAATGTTAGTAATTTTTGAAGGAAGAAGATGAGAAAATTAAAGACCTCTATGATTTATGTACTCAGAAACCAGTGGGAAGACAACTTAGAACTATTAATACATAGGGTCAACATTTCAATTCAATTTTGTCATACACCAAAAACACTTTAAGCCAAATTACACTCTCTAAGGAAAATACAGAGGTTTTTTCTTCAATCCAAAAGTGTAGTTGGATTTTAACTGGGGCACTCAGAGGAGGCCAAGTGACAAATGATGGAGACAGACAGCAAAGAAGAAAATAGTAACTAAATTAGGAAGAGAAGAAAAGCAGGGAAAGTAGAACAGAGGGAAGGAGTGAAACAAACTATTTACCTCTTGCTGCAGCCCCTGAAAGCTTTTGTTTCATATCTCTTTCACACTTACTCTGACCTCCCCAAGGATCTCTGTGTTTCACAACTGTAGAGATCATGAAAACACATTTGCATCACAGAGTATCCATTTCTCAACATTCACTTTTCTTAACTTGCTTCACACCTCCATCATTGACTACAGTCTGCTAAAATTATTTAGAGTGCTTTTCTGAGCCACCGATCTGTCTTCAACAAACCCATCACCACGGACTCCTAGCCAGCTGTCTCCTGTTCCTCTACAACTTCACCTTCCATTTCCCTACAGGCTGCAGCTGCTGTTATTGATAGTGTTCGTAAGTGGTAAAACGTATTCAGGTGTCTAAATTGGAGAAACTGCTTCTTTCATGGCAGTGGAAAACCAAATTATAAAACAGTCCCTAGCCCATAGTTAGGCACCAATCAATTCCTCTTGGGCCCCAAAACCCTTTTTTTTTTCTACATCGAAGTCATAAGAGCTCCCATTACTTCTTTGCACTTTACAAGTCATAGTATTCCAGCAAAATAGGTCTGAAACTGCTCAGTATTTCACAAGAAAAAATTTATATTATTTAAAAGATTAAAAAACTTTCATTTTCAAAATGTAAGAATAATAGGTTCCTCTGACCTCTGAGAAATAAAAGAAACAAAAAGTACAAAACATATTTTCATTGCATTTCTATGTAATGTCACTGAAATATCTTCTATTTCCAGCTGAAAGACAAAAAGTTTAACAAAATTGAAAAAAGTCTTCGGTGTTTTTCAAAAATATTTTTGTATAAAATCATCTGGCTTTTCCTACAAACCCAACAGATTGAAGAGGCTGGGCCTCCCACCAAGACATTAGCCTGAGGAGCTGAAATATGTCTCAAGTTGTTCAAAGTACAAAAACTCAGCTCAGTTGGTATGATGAAGACATGCAATCAATCTGATAGGAGCTGCTTAGTAGACTGCAGGATGGGAAATTAAATATATTAATTGTAAGTCAAGAGCATATGTGCTACTGACTTAAGAGAAACTCGGGGATTGGCATTCTGTGTGGAAGTCCAGCCAGAGAAACTGTTTTGAATACCAGGGAAAAAAAGGAAGGTAGAGACATCATTTGGTCCTAAAAGAGATACAACAAAGGAAAACTAAATAAATTTTCATGGTGGGGTACTTTGTTTGTTTGTTTTTTGTTTGTTTGCATGTTTGTTGTTTTGGGGGGAATGGTTTTGGTTTGGTTTGGGTATTTTTGGTGCCTTTTTTTTTTCCCCCACTGCCAGAGTAGTAAGGCACTGAAACAGGTTTCCCAGAGGAGTTTAGATTCCCCACACCTTTAAATGTTAAACTGCTGTTGAACAGAACTTCAAGCAACCTGGTCTAGAGGGAGATATCTGTGTCCACAGCAGAGGGAGGTTTGAACTAGGTGGCCTTGAAGGTGCTTTCCAACACAAATCATTCTATAGTTGTGTTATAAAATTAATGTTTCCTCTCAAGGTATGGAAGACAATGGTCAATAAGGGCCAGTGGATGTGTATCCTGTACCCATTCCAGCTCAAATAGAAGCATAATTGTTCTTTAAAGAAAAAACAGTCAGTGCCATGGCAAATCATGGTATTCAAATAGTCATGAGTGGCTTTCAAACTGTAATAGGAATAGCAGCTCAGATTATCTAATTATCTGATATCCAAAGGCATTTGCTCTTAGAGAAGCTCAGATAAGGAAATAATAGTCAGGAAACATCAGTGCTCAGCCAACTGTCAAACAGTGTTATCTACACAAGTCAGAGAAGATTAAAGCTAGAAAGTCTCCAGGTACCTGTCCAAGTGCCATGAAAAGACTTTGTGGCAAAAAAGTACATCCACTGTGACCCCTCTGGGTCTTCTTAACTCAGTCCTGAGAAACACCCTGACTAGAGCAGTGCCTGGTGTGTGCACGATACTGACTCTTCCTCCAGTTTCAGTAAATGCAGCTGCTGGAAAACATCTTTCATTCCTGCCATCACATCTTTTTACCCATGCCTCTTTTATTCCCCAACATCTTCATTCTGGTCTTCTTGCTATGCCTTCAGCTTAGATCTTTTGGCTCGATCTTTCTGGCAGTGCTGATGCAAGTCTAACACAGGCAGAGTAAAACAATGCTTTTGAACAGCTCAATGCTCATAAAAGCCAAATCTTGAAGTCACTGTGCCTGCTCTAACAACAATGCCATAAATGAAAGTCAAAGCAGAAACAGAAGATATATTTTCTAACTTGGCTTTTTTCCTCTCTTTTCCTCTTTGTGTGTCCATTTCCTAACTCACCATTGAGGAGGCAGATTCAGGCTTTTACCACAAAAGTAATAACATCAAATCCAGCTGCTTCTTCATCCAAAAAGAACAGTTACAAATATCTTTAATACCACCTAAAAGACTGCCAAATACAACAGTTTCCATTATGATAAAATACAAAACAAAATTAACAGCCACTACTGCAGCTATTGGAAAGGGAAGTTAGAAATGCGGCTAAAATCTCTCTCAACTTTTTTTTTTTTTTTTTTTTAAAAAGGGTGCTTGTTGACAGATGTTTGAGTGTCTCTGAATGGCCAGACTCTAATTACTTAGTATGTGCTGGATCATATAAATACATACCTTTGACTCTCCTGACTAATTTGTTCCAGTAAAACAGGCTTAAAATTTTTGATTAATACAGGATGCCACTATCATGTCTCCATCCTTTAGAGAGAACTCTATAAACACTGTGCCATTGTTTCTGCATGATTTCCTTCATCCTAGTGCTCTTCCTCTCACAACATAACTGCCAATCCCTGGGTTACCCCCCTGTTCTTACTACCTTAGGAGCCTGAACCATGTCTGCTCTCCCTAGGCAAGAAACTCCAATCCTGACATTCATTACTGAAGTGAAAGGCAGTCATTTATGCCAAAACTCAGTCTTCACTTTTGATTATAAACGTGAGACAACACAAAATGAGGCCTGAGGACCTTTTATAGCTCAGGTTTTTCGCATTCTTGCCTTCAAGATTCTGGTTTACAGCTAAGTTTTTATTGTTACACTGCAGCTCTACCGCTCCCTTTTGGCCTCAGCAGCCACTGCAGCATCTCCAATCCCTTTCACAGCACCCCTCTAGTTGGACTTTTGTGTAGACACTTGCCTTGAAAAGACTGTCTATACATGACAGGCTCCAAGGCATCTATTCTCTTAATTTACTATTCCCTATCAGAGATTCCAGCCAAATATAGAGCAAAAACACTCCACCCAGTGTTGAAACAGCAGAAATAAGTCACACACAAGGAAACATCTTCCCATCACAAAGAAAACTCAGTGGTATAATAGTTTAGTTAACAAGACTGAGGAATCTCTGTTGTTGGACACACCAGGAAAGAAAGGGCAGGGGCTTCTGGCAAGTTATAAGTTGAGAACCGAATTATCTACAGTGGATTACATTTTGGGAGAACAGATGTTCTACCTGATCTGTCAAGACCCTTCCAGATATAGTTCCCAATTTTGCAATAAAAGTATCAGAATCTGAGTTCTGTTCAAGAAGCCACTTAAAAGCTGTGGTCAAATTGCTCTAGAGCTAAGTTCTTGGTAGATGTTTAACAAAAGAAGTATGTTGCCACCACCTATGGCCCAGTTGCAGGTGGCCTTTTCAACACTAGCCTTTTCCCAGATCCCTTCCCTTGCTTTTCAGTGCCTGCTATTACTGCAAACATGACAGGACAAATACCAGGAATTTTTGCCATACCGCTTGGAATGGATGATATTCCTTTCAAGCCAGTGAGACAATTCAGAGTAGCAAAGGTAAGCCCATAATTTCTATAAAATATTAGATGAAGATTTGAGGGATTGTGGAGACTTACACTTAAATAGATGTAATAAGGAATTACATATCAACCACACTGAAGGTAAACTTTCAATGAGGGAAATGGCATTGAAGATTTTGAAGTTGTACAAATTAAAAATAATGTCCTTCAGTAAAAAAATCATTCTCACTGCCATATAAAATAGATTTGGTAGCATTCAGATTACTCAGGAAAATTTCAAATGCAATTTGTGACATTAAAAGGAATAAGGGTGTTAAACAAAAGCTCCAAATGGGGAGTCTCCTGTTACTGATGAGATCACTAGGGAAACATTCATTCCCAAAAAGAAATGATCAGTATCTCACTGGAACAAAGGTGAACAAAGGTAAACAAAAGATGAGGTGATATAAATTCTGATTCAAGATGTTTTAAACTCCCTTGACATATCCAATAAAATAAGAATGCAATGCAGGTGACTTGCATTAATTGCAACTGGTGAAGTTCTTCTGTTGGTCCATTTCTGCCAGTAGATGGATTCAAAACTTTGAAAACTATCAAAATACAGAACAGATTAAAGTCCATCAAGTCTTATAGAAAACAGGAGCTCACTACAAAAAAAATGCAGTTGTTAATGACAGAGGAACCAGTGATATTTTAAATAAGCAGAAGCAGTGATTTATGCAATGCATAAATGGGTTTTCTGTGTTGGTAAACAAACAAGGAATAGCCAAGCAAAAAACAAACCAGGACTGTGTTTCAGTATTCAACAAATAGAAAATTACATAATCAGAAAAAATCAAAGTCTGTACTACTCCTGTAGACAATGTAAAGGGAAAGTAATAAAATTTAACAGCTACTGATAATATCAATTAACAATATTTTTAGAAACCACATTTTTCTTCAACTATATTTGTCTAATAAAAGACATATGTCACTAATTTTTAACCATTGTTAGTCTCATTTTTTATAGTTATGGTAATAACAGTCTGAATATCTCCAAAAGGAATAAACATACAGAATGCAACTTTGAAACAATTAAACATAAAAGATTTGCCATGGTATGGTGACAAGAAATTACCAACAGGAACTTTAGTAACAGCTCTGAATTCTTTAGATCTTGCATCAACGGCAAAGGATGTTGAGATGTGTTTGCAATATGATGTAATTCTAGGAATAAAGACTGGCTGGAAAAGGTGTCAGCTGGTAATTAATGACAAGCACATGACAAATCTTTAATAAAAACTATTCCTGTGGATGACTAGGTTCCATGCAAAAGGAAACAAGACCACAGTCATAAAGCAAATATACAATACCATAATAAAATTTAGGTTTTTTATGTAATTATTTTACATATATTATATCAAGTTAAAATATGTATTCCATATAATGTTAAAAGCAAACTGGTGACTGCTAGAATGTGTAATAACTTATAGAGTCATTAAGTTTCATTTCAGTAATGTCAGTCAAACTCACTAAATAGATGATGAAAGTAAGCCTTGGTAATATGAGATGCAGAGCCTGAAATGAGAGTCTTGCACCCCACCACTGTGTGTCTGAGAAAACAAAGCTTACACAATCACCAGTCATTTCTCTGTGTCCCTGCCACTCCACACCTACTAATACTTGAATGGGCTGGCAAATTCTTTCACTTGAATTGCAAAATAATTCATATTGGATTAGTTTAAGTGCCAAAGAATTCAAAGGTAAATTAATTTTAACAATTTGAGTCACAAAATTATTTGGATTGGATTAGACCTCAAGAGGTCATCTGGTTCCACTGATGAAGTGTCAATGGGTAAATGCATTTTTCCTAAGCTAAAAAAAAATTCCATTAACATACATAAGCATGAGCAGATCTTATGTATTCAATCAGCTGACTGACCAACTAAGACACATATACCTGTATTAACATAGCTCTAGATGAGTCATAGCACATACCTATGCTCATCCAAATGGGATAGCACCCTGGGGAGTGCTGGGTGAGTTAGAGCATTGAATTGAGGATACAGAACATAAATCTGTAAGACAATAGCTTTGAACATTCTATTGCTCATACAACTTAATTGTTTGCCTGAGGCATAAATGTAAGAACTGAAAATAGTACGAGTTATTAAATGGGCTACAGAACAGTAGCATAACATCTGATACAAGTAACCTTCTAATTTCAGTTTAAAAAGCCGTGTTTAGTTTATTTTATAAAGTAATGATACTGACATTACTTCTACTTTGAAGGCCCCACAAGCAGAAGGTGAATTTTCATGCAGAGTTTGAGATACTGCTTGAGGGGAAAAATTTTTATTTCTAAAATTGAAATAAATTATTATTTTATTCTTATTATTATTTGCAAAGTTGATTTTCTTTCTGATAATGTATTCACCAGCAGTTACATGAAAGTAATATAGACTCAAAAAACAACCACCCTCTACAAATGCTGAACATTACTCAAACTTCTGATCAAGACTCCTCTCCCTCCTTCACCACTTGCATTTAAATCACAAATTACAGCACTGTATGATCTCTCTCAGACTTTATTACTCTTCAAAATCTGATCATCTGAATTTGAGGAGTGATTTTTTCCATCTGTTGGGAAGAATGGGGGCTCCTCGGCAGAAGATCTGTACTTGTTTTTAGCAGGACTGTTCTGCTTTCCTCGGTGCAGGCAGTGGGATCACATGGCAATTTATCTGAAGATGGAACCAGATGAAGATACCATCTGTTTCTTCTGCACTGTGTAACTGGATCAGACTCAACTATGTAGCAGCTGTGGGTGTAGCTATCTCTACAGACAGCAGCTGATGCTATCCAGTACTTCCTCAGAAAAGTTTAATCAGGATGAGAATTTCTTTGGTAAGTCAAGTAAATGTCAGGCCTTCTACTGCTGCACAGAGAACACCTTGGATGTCCTAGATGTAGGTGTCTCATCTTTGATATGACCTTTCCTACTCGGGAGGAAGTCTTGACTGCAACATCAGCAGCATTACTGTGACTTTTCCCTCCATAACTTGAGTCTTGCTGTTGTAAGGACTGCTCTCCTGTAATGTGGAGAATTTTGTTGCAAGAGTTTGTCACCCATGTGTATTTCTTTGCCCAGCAGGTTTTCCTCTGTCTTGAGCTCTCTCCATTCTCACTGGATCCCAAAATGCTGCAACACATATCTGCCAAACTATTACTGCTACCAGTAGCTATTTCTGCTGAAAGCTGGTGAGGTTTAAACTTTACTCTAACTGCTGACTTGTGTTTTACAAGACAGGAGAATTTCTAAATGCCTAGGAAAACAGCTGTGTTTAGTAAGTATCATAGGAGTCCAATATGTTTTGTGTTCTAAAGCCTGTCAATAATGTTTTATTTATCAAATTCCTGTTTTAGCTTCTGTCCCAGCTCTCTCTCTGTTTCAGCATACTCTGTTGCTCCTGTGGTAACCAAACCCAAATTTTCTAAGATGTTCCTCCTCAAAGGCTTTAAGTATGTCTATATTGCAGTCAGAGCTGTGGCTGATCCCTGCACAGACTTAAACAAGGCAGCTTTAACAGAAGCATGTTGGATATTCAGAAGAGTAAAACTGAAATATGAGGAACATTATGTACAGGTTGGAGATGGTCCTCCCTGCCCAGTGTGAAAGCTGGGCAGAATGATGCGATGCACTTCATAATATCTTGGGGGAAAAAATAGTGTTCTTATAAATATAAATCACAATTTATAATTGATATTTCTTAGAATTGTAAACAAAAGAAAAAAGTAATAAAGATTAATGGAACAGGAAAAAAATAGATTCCCTGTCATTTCTGGAAGGTATTGCCTTGATTGACATCGAATTTGTTGTCTGGTAAGACAGCACAAACATTGCAAACAAGTCCTGATGCTTTCTTGGATCCATGCAGATTTTTTTCATGCTAATACATTAAATTTACCGGGTTTGAGCAAAGACCTTTTGAGCATTGGCTAGAAATGTCACATGTACCCCATAATCATGTAATTGAGCCATTTAGGTCCATTACTCAATATATTCTTGGCCTTTTTGAGAAAAGTATTTAGAAATTTTACAATCCAAACAGTGACCCAAGGACAGCATTGGCTGTGCTTACAATAGTCTGCTAGGCTCATCTCAGCCAACATACATGCAATGACATAAACCCTGCAGAATATTGCATAGGTCAGATTGCCTGGAAATGTACTGGAAATACAAGTGACTCATCAGTGCTCAATATTCCTCCTCCACACCAAAGGAAAAACAGCTTAAACATTTATGGGATATGCCATGGTTTACATATGAGAATGATAAGAGGCTGCAGTGGGTTGATCTTAGCTGCCTGGTGGCCACCACAGCTGCTCTATCACTGCTTTTCCTCACCTTGATGGAGGGGAAGAAAATATGATGAAAGACTTGTGGGTCAAGGAATAGACAGGGAAAGATCACTCACCCATTACCATCATAGATAAAACAGACTCAGCCTGGGGAGATTAATTTAATTTATTGTAAATCAGATGATAACAGGAAATAAGAAACAGGAACAAAACTAAAGACACCTTCCCCTCACCTCTCCCTAATTATTGGGCTCAACTTCACTCTGATTTCTTCTACTTCTTTCCCTTCAGCAGCACAGGGGAGAGGGAATGGGTCTGCAGTCAGTTCAACACATATTACTTTGTCACTTCTCCTCTCCCCTACTCCATTTTGGGGGCTCCTCCCATGGGAGATAATCGTTCATTAACTTCTCTAACATTAACCATTCCCACAGGCTGCAGTTCTTGAACTGCCCTGGAGTGGTTCCCTCCCACTGGGTGCAGTACTTCAGGAATCACTGAGTTCTTCATGGCTCCAGCCTGGGCTCTCCATGGGGACACAAATCCTGCCAGCCAACCTGGGCTCCTCTGTCCATGGGTCCATAGGTTCAGCCAGAACCTGCTCCATTGTGGGTTTCCCATGGGTGTTATAGCCTCTCTTGGGCATCCATATGCTCCAGTGTGTGGGATCCTCCACAGGAGGCAGGTGGATCTCTGTCTGATCCACAATGGATCTCCATGGGATACAGAGGCACAGCTGTCTCACTGTGGTCTTCATCACAGACTGTGGGGAAATCTAAGTGGTCTTGAACACACTTCTTTAATCCAGAAGACAATCCAGAATTTATCAGATAAATATTTTTCCATATATTCAAATAATTTTAGCACAGGTCTGGTATGATCTTACAGATAGAGAAATTGATCTCTCTATCAAGGGGTAGAGATGACAACTCCAAAACATCTAAACTGTTCTCTTGTCATACATTCCACTCATTAACCAGAAGGCAGACTCTATTAACTGCCATAGGAGCTATAATTTCCATTTTCAAGATTTGTGTAGGCATTTTATCTGTTGTAACTAGATGGTTGTTCTGTGGCTTGTGGCTAACCTTACTAGTTCCAACTGTTCTTGATTGAGTTGAATTGTAGATGTGGCTGAACATATTGCTTCCTCTTTCCTTGCGCAATCTCTTTCAACACTCCACTATGACATTACTGCAGAGATCAATACACTATATTCAGAGCCAAGCAGGCATCTTCTTTGTAGAGAAATATTTTGAAATTCCTCAGGAATTACTTATGACTGCAGTTTTTCACTCTTGTCCTCAAAGAAAAAAAAAAAAGACTTCTGGAAAATAGCATGACAAACAGTATTCTTTTAATGTCAGAAATAGTTACTGCATTTTTACACCTAAGACAAAAGAAAATCTTTCTAAGAAAATTTTGTATTTTTCAAAGTTCCAAATTGTTCTTTCTGTCATCAGGATAATTTTCCATGTCCATGTATTTACATAGACCGTGTAAGAATAATGTTTCTATTACACAAACAAATTGACAAATTGCATTGTAAACCACTAAAAGAGCTGCAAGAATCACCACTCCCAAATCATTCAGCTTCCAAGAAAGGACTGTACTGATTTTCTCTCTTGCTGAAAAATGTTTTCTATCTATCACAAAGACTACTGATATCCTGAATGCAATTCAGTAAAATTATTATTACTTAGAATAAAAACTAGTTAAATGGCAGTTTTAAGTTGGTAACTTTGGGTTTTGCATCATGTGATCTTACCAAGAGGGATTCTTGAGTATTATCAACATTATATTAATTCGGCCTTTTATTTGAACAGACAATCTGATCTTGTCAACATACTTACTTGACTAGAAGAGACTTTCATGAAGCACTCTTTTAAAGGAAAGGAATTGATTTATACTTGGACTACTGTGCCCTCTCAGCAGGAAGAAGGAGATTACATTACACATTCAGTTCATCACACATTTGTGAAGCTTACCATACAGTAATAACTCCATGTGTTCTACAAGTGCAATAATACTTGGCTACAGAAAGTCCTTCAGTTTAGAGCCAGCATAAATGCCCAAAGTATACAGTTGTCCTCCATAAAATGGATGGGCTCTCATATGCAGTGTAGTTATACTGGTTCTCCTGTACAATGCAATTCCCTGTCCTTGGAAACTACTTGAATTGTTTTCTATCAAAGTTGTTAGGAATGGACTCTTCCAGAATCTCAAGTGCAACAACAACAACTGCTACTACAAAGTATGCTTTTGGGTGAATGTTTCATTGCTACTAAGACCTCACAAAGCCAACAGTGCTTGTAGGCAGCCAGTTTCTCATCTTATTTCACACAAACAAAATCACAGAAATACTATTAAAACTTTTTCCAGAATAAAAAAGGACTCCAACTAACAACAAATAGATGTTGTTATTTGGCTTGCCCACACTAAAATTTGAACCATACTATCAACAGAAAAATACTAAAAAAGCTTGTCCAGCATTGCTATGTTAAACATAATACTTAATGCCAGTTCCAGGACACCTAAACATAGTCCTGATGTGACAGTTCTTTGAAGCACACTATTGAATTACCTCCCCCTTTCATCTCAATTGCCAAAAGAAATTGCATTAACTGAGTTAACTGGTTAACTGAGACTCTATAGTCTAATATTCAGGCAGAAATCACTTTTCCACAACAGGTGTTTGGAATTAAATAAACATTAAACCAGGTTTCCCAAATGAGGCCTGGCTGCTCACAAACATTTTGTACTAAAGCTATTTTATCCAAGGGGTTCAAGGATTTAGATCCAGATCGGTATAATTTCAGCTCAGCCTGCAGCATGCTGCAGGAGTCACAGATCAGGTGCTGGAATGCTTGCATAAACACAGGAATATTTCTACTCCTTTTCATAACATCAACATGCAAAAGACAATTTAGGCATCACATTCAAGTTATTCAAACCTTTTACACCCAGCAATTACTAATCTACCTTATACATGTGCCAGTAAATATATATAGGAGTTCCATAGGATTTTATCCCATTGCCAGCTCAGTTCTGCACTTATTATGTATGGATCAGCCTAGGCAGGTAACCTTTTCTGCCAGTTTTGGATACTACAGTTTCCCTGTTCTCCTAGGACCAGCCTGAACTGAGATCACACTGATAGAACCAGCAAATAGGGGCTCAGAGAAATGATACCACTGGGCAGAAAAAGCAGTTCCTGGAAATTTGCAAACCTATTCTTTGCTGGATTACTAGTTCAAGATTTTATTAAATATCACTGCTTGGAGACTGCCCGGGGACACCAATGACTCAAAGTACTCCCTGCCTTAAAAGTTCTGGCATTTGACCCACTTCTTACAAAGACAAAGGACATCAACTGAATTCCTAACTTTGCATTTCAGCTCACTAGTGACAGGACCCTTGTGGCTCTCTGTCATGGTTTGACAGTGACTGAATGCCAGGCACCCATGAGAGCTGTTTGCTTACTGTCCCCTGCCACAGCTGACCAGAGAAAAATTTAATGAAGGTTCATGAGCTAAGGACCAGGAGAAAACACTCCAAGGGCGAAACAGGCTCAGCTCAGAGGTACAAAGTGAATTTATTGCTAACAAAATCAGAGAAGAATAATGAGAAGTAAAATAAGAACATCTTTTCTTAAGAAAAGAAGATTTTTTTTCTTAATAAAAAAGAGAACATCCTTTCCCCCAACCCTCCCCCTCCCCCCACTTCCCACCAACAGCACAGAAGACAGGGCATGGGGATTTTGGTCAGTTCCTTGCCCAAGGTTTTCTTTTGCTGCTCAGGGAGAGGAGTCCTCCCTTCCCTGTAAGACCATGGAGTCCCTTCCACGGGACACGGATCTCCGTGAACTTCCCAGCATGGTTCCAATCTCACGAGCAGCACTCCTTCCAAAACTGCTGTGGTGTGGGTCACTGTTCCACAGGGCACAGTCCAGCACCCTGGACAGGCTGCTCCAGCCTGGAAGCAAGGCTCCTTCTCTCCCCTAGGTCTCCCACAGGATCACAGCCTCCTGCTCTGGCATGGGCACCTGCCACACAGCCTGTGGGTGGATCTCTGCATCCCCCGTGGATCCCCACGGGCTGTGGGTGGATCTCTGCATTCCCCGCGGATCCCCACGGGCTGTGGGTGGATCTCTGCATTCCCCGCGGATCCCCACGGGCTGTGGGTGGATCTCTGCATTCCCCGCGGATCCCCACGGGCTGTGGGTGGATCTCTGCATTCCCCGCGGATCCCCACGAGCTGTGGGTGGATCTCTGCATCCCCCGTGGATCCCCACGGGCTGTGGGTGGATCTCTGCATCCCCCGTGGATCCCCACGGGCTGTGGGTGGATCTCTGCATCCCCCGTGGATGCCCACGGGCTGTGGGTGGATCTCTGCATCCCCCGTGGATGCCCACGGGCTGTGGGTGGATCTCTGCATCCCCCGTGGATCCCCACGGGCTGTGGGTGGATCTCTGCATTCCCCGTGGATCCCCACGGGCTGTGGGTGGATCTCTGCATTCCCCGTGGATCCCCACGGGCTGTGGGTGGATCTCTGCATCCCCCGTGGATCCCCACAGGCTGTGGGTGGATCTCTGCATTCCCCATGGATCCCCATGGCTGCAGGGTCACTGCTGCTTCACCACGGTCTCACCACAGCCTGCAGAGGAATCTCACCTCCAGCACCTGGAGCATCTCCTGCCCTCCTTCTGCACTGACCTTGGTGTCTCCATGTTGTTTCCCTCACACGTTCTCACCTCCTCCTCTTCTCTGGCTAGGAAAAGCTGTGCCTACTTTGTTTTGATTTTCTTCTTCAGTCTGTTATCACAGAGGTGTTACCAGCATCTCTAACTGGCCCAGGCTTGGCCAGCAGCATGTCCATCTTCAGAGCCATCAGGGATTGTCTCTGCTGGACATGGTGGAAGCTTCCAGCAGCTTCTCACAGAAGACACCTCTGTGGTCCCCCTGCAACAAAAACCAGGCTGTGCACCCAACACACTCTCAAAAGGTTTCAGCTCTATAAACTTAATAAACCAGCTTGTTGCTATTTCCAATAGCCCTCTTGGTAAGGTAACCAGGCCTCTCAAGTGTGCAGTTTCCATGAAAGTGGCAGGATCCTCATGTGCTGAAGTATCATGCCCTCAGCAGCAGTATGGCAGCAGTTCTTTTCTCTCCAGAAAGCTCTGGGTTTATTTTCAGAGATACTTGCCAGTACTTCTTTCAGTTGCTGTAAACTTGCCATTTTTTAAGACATGTGAATCAACAACTCAGGTGAATTGAGTGCTACCTAACCCACTTCTTTTTACTGATGAATGATCCAGTACACCCCACCACAAACAGAAGGCAACCTAGGTCTTTTAAAATGTGATTTTAATTTTTTGCTTGTTTATTCAGGAACAATCAGTGGTGTATTTCCTTTAACCACTCTTAAAAACAATTACCTAGTATCTGAAAAGACTGGTCTGTATTTTTGTGAAATAAGAGTTATAAATATCCTCCAATACAGAAACTATTATGAGGGCTACTCAATGCCTATTGTAATGTCATATAAAAAATTCTTACTTCCTTGCAAATCTCTTTCAGTAGGGGTACAATTTTAGCAAAGTATGACAGCAAAGTTGACAGCTGATATTATGGCTTTTCTATGCCTGAAAAGAGGCCTATCAGAAACTTGATTGTTTCTGATTTCAGACTAGTTTTCAGCCAGCTTCTAAATGTCACATTTATCTAGTTCTTACCTTAAATCATACCAGTTTGCCCCTCTGCAGTCTGAGAACAGCCAGAAGACCTCAGCCTCTACACTAATGTACTCGAAATACCAGGACTCTCATCCTTTGATGAAAAAATATTCAATCTGTGTTAAATTTTCTTAAGCCTGGAGATGTAGGGAGAGATAAACGTTGTTGTATCTTCACTGGTTTTTCTTTCACACATTAAAAAGTCAAAACTGGCCTGCTGATTACATTCCTCTCCAAAAATTTTATTTAACAAAATAACAAAATCACAGAATAGTCAGGGTTGTAAGGGACTTCTGGAAATCTTCTAGGCCAACCCCCTGCCAAGGCAGGGTCACCTACAGCAGGTGACAAGCAACACATCCAGGTGAGTTTTAAATGTCTCCACAGTGGGAGATTCCACCACCACCTTGAATACTTAAGTTACTGTATTTTCTCCATCAATGTTTTCTTTACTTGCTTGTTTGGCCACTTCTGGGTGGGGTATAATCAAATCTTTTTCACATCATTTCACAGGTGCTTTCATCTGATGCCTATATTTACAGTAATAAGAAAGAATACTGCAATCCAAGATGTACAGAATATCTTAACCTTAAGAACAGAAATATGGTACATCTTTGGTATGCTGAGCTGTAATTCCCTCTTTTTTTCCTAACAACTAGGACTTTCAGTTATAACTTCCATTCTGCATACATGGGGCTGCTTGGTTAATGTCCAGAGAATGTTTGGACTGCCAGAGGCCCTTCTCAAATACTTCAGCCTCCAAGGACAGGATGCTAGTCAATACTGTAACTTTAGAAAAAGGCTGTAACTCACTCTGGCTTTCCTGGCATATTCTAATGACTTTTTTCTTTTAATTTCCTTGGTGCTTCCTCTAATTTGGAGCAGGACAACATCACTGATGGGCTGTATTTGGTCCAGCTGAGATGAAGTTAATTTTCCTTACAGCAGCCCTCACTGTGCTGTGCTTTGCACTGGGAGCTACAGAGGTGTTGATAACACAGCAGTGTTCAGCTTCTGCTGTACGGCACTGGCACAACACCAGCACTGTCTTCCCAACATTCTGCCCCCCACATCAATAGGCTGGGGGTGAGAAGATCTTGGAAAGGGACACAAATAGGCCAGCTGACCCAAAGAGAGCAAAGGAGTACTTTATAGCATATGATATATAAGTATCATAAAACATAAAAGATCTAAAAGCTAGCAAAACGAGGAAGAAGAAGGAGGCATGTCATTTATGTTGGCCTTATAGAGCAATGGCTACTTGTGCTGAAGCCCTGCTTCCCAGGAAATGGCCAGCTATCAGTCGCAGCTGGTAAGTAGAGAATAAAATATGTCTTTTCCCTTAACTTGCATGCAACCTTTCGCTTTTGCTTCAGTAAACTATCTTATCTCAACCTACTGATTGATTTCCAATTTACTTTTTCTCCTTTTTTGAGGGGAGAGAAAAGCTGAAAAAGGGGATGATAAAGTGGCACCCAGCCAAGGTCACCCCACAATATGGGCCAATGCATATTGCCCAGCAATCTTATTTTTTATGCAAATGTTTTGGGTTTGTTTTAGTAAGAAGTATTTTTGTTCATTTGTACATGAGGAGAAATGGGATATCCCAAAGGGCACCAGGAAGGAACTTCCCTTGAGGTCAGCATCACAGGGGATTGATCATTCCCTTCACAAGTTTGCGAGAGTTATCTGTCCAACCTCACCGAAACCTACGTGATTTGCAATAAAATAGGCAACCTGGGCAGACGGCAGGCACTGATATTCCCGAGAACTGGCCAACGTGAGCACAGAAGGCCAAATCTCCGGGCAATTTCCCTCAGTTACAAAGCAAACCGCCTCAAGACAGCTATTTTGGAACATGCCCTCGTCGCCAGGACTCGTCACAGAAGCAGCACTCTTTTGCAGACTAACCAGGAGTGCAGACTCCTGCTGCACGGCGTGCCGCCAGGCGCTCCTGACAGCTAATCTTTGAAGTGTTTTTCTTCAACCTCCAGTCAGAACCAAGACACACCACAGCCGGGGAGCCATTCCCCGCCACGCCGCCTCCCTCCCTCCCGCTCAGCTGCCTGAGCGGGCCCTCCGCACCGCCCCCTGGCGGCCTCTCCGCGCGGCGCGGGGCCTCCCGAACGGCCGCGGAGGGTTCCGAGGGAAGGGGCGGGGCGTCGCTCTCCGAGGGAGAGCGAGCGTGGCGGCTCCGCGGCGCGGCTGGGGCGCGAGGCTCCGCCCGCCTCCCTCCGCCAATGGGGGAACGCGCCGCGGGGGGCGGGGCTGCCGCAAGCCGCGCGGGGGGCGGGGCCGGCGAGGAGTTGCCGCAGCGCCGCCGCTTGTAAACAGATCCCGCCCCACGTGACGCGTGCGGTGCTTGCGCGGGGGCGCTGCGCATTGTCCGCGTTGGTGACCGGCGGGACCCGCGCGGGGAGCGGGAGGAGGCGATCCCCGTCCGCCTTTCCTCCCTCGTCGCTCCGGTGGGGAAGCAGCGCACCCCTCCCCCTCGCACTCCAGCCGCTAAGATGGCTGGTGGTGGGCGGTAAGGCGTTGCGGGGCTGCCGAGCAGCTGACGGGACGGGAGCGCGGAGGGCGGGCGGCGTGTGGCCGTGTGCGGAGTCGCGCAGCGCCATGTCCGCCTTCGCCTTGGAGGAGACGTTGGAGGCGGACTGGGTGGCCGTCAGGCCGCACGCCTTCCAGGAGAGGGAGAAGCACAAGTTCGCCTTCATCGTGGCCTGGAATGAGATCGAAGGCAAGTTCGCCATCACCTGCCACAACCGCACGGCGCAGCGCCAGCGCAGCGGCTCCCGTGAGCTGCGCCGCGGCAGCCCCGAGGTCGGAGCCGTCCCCAAGGCTGGCGGCCCTGCGGTGCGCAGGGACCCGGGGCCGCCCCGGGGCTGCGCTCATCCCCGGGCCGAGGCGCTGCCTAAGAGCCCGCTGCGCGCCAAGGGCAGCCCGGCCCGGAGGCCGCAGCGTGTCCCGGAGGCGGCAGGTGCCGCCGAGGAGATCGAAGTGCTGGAGCTGGGGAAGGAGGACGTGGCCGCCGGGCTGTCTCTGCTGCCCTCGGCGCCGCGGACGAGCGAGTTGGGCGCTCCCGACGCGGAGCCGGCGGGGGAGGAGTGCAGCTGGGCCGGCCTCTTCTCCTTCCAGGACTTGCGGGCCGTGCACCAGCAGCTGTGCTCGGTGAACTCGGAGCTGGAGCCCTACCTGCCTGCCTTCCCCGAGGAGCCCTCGGGCATGTGGACGGTGCTCTTCGGGGCGCCGGAACTATCCGAGCAGGAGATGGACGCTCTCTGCTACAAGCTGCAAGTTTACTTGGTTCACAGCTTGGATACCTGTGGCTGGAAGATCCTTTCGCAGGTGCTCTTCACCGAGACCGACGACCCTGAAGAGTATTACGAGAGCTTGAGTGAGCTGCGACAGAAGGGGTACGAGGAGGTGCTCCAGAGGGCCCGCAGGCGCATTCAGGAGGTGAGGATACTGCGTGGTCCAGATGCCGCCACTTTAGTGTCGCATTTAGTTTAATTTGTGACATCTCTTTTAGTCGTTCTTGTTCTTTCTTTCTTGTTCCTTAGTGAGAAAAACGAGGCTTAACCTTTACAAGGTCTCTAGGGATTTAAAGAGGTGCAGCTTTCCCTACTCACCTGAGTGTGGCTCAGTACTTTTTTCTGTGCAATCAAATGTAGATATTAGCAACTGAATATCCGATGGATATGGCAAGATTTTGCTTCCATGTTTTCTGTTCTTGCTTTGCTTTGCACCAGAATGTGTTGGGGTCTGTTTATTTTTTTTTTTTTTTTTTTGTGTTAACTGAGAGCAGCAACATGTGGTGTTTATTTTGCTAGTACAGTTTAAGCGTTTGAGACCAAAAAATTCCAGGTTCATACAGGCTCTGGGTGCTGAATCTGGTGTTTATGTAGCGAGATTATGTTTTCCAGTGGAGTTGGAGTAAGCAGAACTTCTGTTCAGCTGAGAAGTTCCTGGAGGTGGAATTAAAAAGAAAAGCAAGCTGTCTGGTCCTAGTGAGTATTTGCTGTATTGCTCTTGTTCTTTCTCAAGATTTGGATGTTTCAGGACCCTTCATGTCTCTATTACACCATGCAGTGTTCTAGACAGAGTAGTTGAGCCACTCTAACTAACTTGTAGCATCAGTGTATGAGAATTTTTACACTTTCTCAGTCTTCATGGTTTGGGTTGTATGAGGACCCAGATTTCCCCTGTATAAAATGAGAATTCAACACTTGTTTTTGTGCTTCAGTGGCCTTGGTCCAGAATGTACCCGGATCTATCAAGGTGTGACTATGAGTCAGGTTACACTGTTCTTTATTTTTGCAAGCATCGTCTTAATTCTGTTGTGGATATAGGTCAAGTTTGGCTGCTTCAGCTACCCACATATATCCTGCCAATATGCTTTTAAAAAACGGCTGGTAGTGATTGTTTTCTCCTCCTTGATGGAGTGTGAATATATCTTCTTTCTCTCTGATTGCATAGTTTTGAGTGTGTAGAATTCAGGCCAAGCTTTTCCTTGGTGACTGGAGTTACAGAGTATGAGAAAATTGTAGTAGCAATGATGTAATCACAGTAGGAACATCCAAGTATAGCATTGCCAGGTAAAAGTTTATTTCCAAACTGTTGTATTAGGGTATATAGTTTTGATTTTTCTTTTTTTTAATGTCTATTTAAAGGACTGAATTAAATATTGCTGTTTGGTATACAATCGGTAATTAGTCTGATAAGGTTCAGCAGTGGTTTTAGTCTACAGAATATGAAAACATATCATCTTTCACTGCTTTTTTGGCTGCATGAATGCTTGGGAGTGTATGCTTAGATTAGATTTAACCTTTAGTTCAGTGGTTTTTAAAGGGAGCTGTGCAGGATGAGAGAAATTGCTGATAAACAGAATTTGAGAGCTGGATACCTAACTCAAGGGATGAGGTGTTTTTGAGGAAATACTACTTAAGAATTACTGGGCAAGAACTATTTGTTTCTTGGAGAATCTCAATTTCTATTTTGTTACCAGCACTACTGGCAAAAATAAATTGGTTTTCTAAGCTACATGATTTTATTCTGTGTTAATGTTCTGAACTTGGTGCAGACAAAATGGCAGAGCCTATGTATGTATTTGACTACTGCACAACCTGCTTTCCTACGATAACTAGTCTGGTAGTGTACCTAAAGTCTATACACCTGTACTTCTGTCAGTTGTGTAAGTTGATCCTTTTTTAATTAAAGGTAGTTCATGTTTAAGAAAAGAAACCAATGGAATGACCTGCTCTTTCCCTCTTTGGTCTCAAGTTTCTCCTTTCCCTACCTGTGAGGGGTTTACTTGGTCTACAGGAAATGTCTTTTCTTTAAGCAAATACTGATACTCTTTGTCATTGCAATTCTAAGCAAATGAAGCAGTGGATGATGGGCACTGCTTGGTATTTCTGAGGTAAAGGTTTTTGTACTTTAAAGAAAACCTACTGACTCCATGTTTTATCTCACAGTTAACTTTCCTATCTGTGCTGGAATTCTGTCAGCTGATAATCAGCAGGAATGTTGGATACAAGCTATTTTAAAGACACAGTTTTTTGTGTCTTACAAGAATTTTTTGGGAAAAGAGGAAGTGATTGAGAAGCATTCTCAATCAATCATTCTCATTGAGAGCAAGAATGGTTTCTAGGAAGAAATGTGAAGGGTCTTCATTGATGTAAAGTTTTGCAGCTCCCAAAACCTTGACTTAGCATCTTAAAATGTGCCTCTGTGGTTTATAGTTATTTAATATACGTCTTCTATTTCCCAGGACAAATTCCTTTGTTTGGTTAGGCTATAAGTTGTGAAATGCTTCAAGTTTCTCTTGATTTATATTCTTTGGGGTGGAGAAGCAAAGTGAGCAACCAAACCTCATGTTCATTGTTTTATCATCCCCTGCTTGGACATTCTTTGCTTTCCATAAACTACACACAATTCAGTTTATTTTCACAGCAGTTAGCAATTGTTGCTTTTTGTAATATAATTTTATCTCAGTCCAAATTTTAGGTATTTAATAAATGATAAGCATGTTAAAAGTAGAAACAGATTCAAGATGAGTAAGTAAATTAGTTTTAGAAGAGCTGTATGATGTGGGTTTGATTTCTTCTGCCTCATTTGCAGTTTTGAAGTAGCACTTTTTTTTCCCAAATAAAACTATTAATTTTGAAACAGTTGAGGAATTTATTTAAACTAAAAATTTGCTCATTAGGCTTATACCTGTTGAAAAAATTTTCTGGTACTCAGGTAAAAGATAAAAAAATGATGTTTCAACAGAGAGTATACCGTTGAATCCTTATTTGGGACTCCAGTTTCCTGGACAGTATTTCCAAAATCCTGAACTTTGTGTCAAGAAGGCAGAAAATGT
This sequence comes from Cinclus cinclus, assembly GCF_963662255.1. Classification (NCBI taxonomy): domain Eukaryota; kingdom Metazoa; phylum Chordata; class Aves; order Passeriformes; family Cinclidae; genus Cinclus; species Cinclus cinclus. The sequence continues at coordinate 62,704,339 of NC_085084.1, forward strand.
TTGCGTCTGTACTCTTGGTCCTGCCAGTTTCCTGTTTATGTTCTTCCTATATACAGAAGTTTTTCTAGGCTAAATGTAGATGTTGGTAGATTTCTGTTATTAATGTCAGTAATGGTGCTGTATCTCTGTCCATTCTGTGCTTTCAGAAGGCTGAAGGTAGTCATGTTTTCCTGAATAAAAAGTGGTGTAGTGTAAACTAATCAAGAGGGATGGGTAGCTTAGTCATGCCCCAGACACATTTCACTGTGTGCTTTTGCATAACAAGTTGAGAGTTTGAGAAGCCTATCTGTATTGTTACATGTCTACTTCAGCATCTTTGAATTAGCAGTTCCTGGGAATGCTCCTACTTTGTACAGCTCTTAGACTAAAATTTGGTCTTCAGCTCTGGTAGACTGAAATTTGGTGGACTATAGATCTTGAGTGCCAGGTATAAAACTAGTCAGAAGCTTGCTTTGGTTTTCTTTTTGCTTTATAAAATCTATAAATTCCAGTGTTTACAGGTAGACAAAGACCATTTTGTATCCCTGCTCTGTGTATCTTCTTTATTATTTTTTTTTAAATGTAAAAGTTCAAACACTTTTAAAGTGCCTGATTAAATTCTGAAGTAATTCTGGAAGCATCTTATCTTTGGTGGCTGACTTTAGACTGCCTTGAAAGAGAGGATCTACTGCTATTTTTATTCTCCATCTCCTGTATGGTGATGTATTTGCTAAGCATGAAAGTAGTCCTGCTTGGCTTAATTTTCCTTTGATTCAAAGAACTAGAAGGGCTAAGGAAAAGTAAATATTTTGTTACAGTAACAATCTGTATTAGAAGAAAATGTAGCATTTTTTAATGGAAAACTATATGGTCGCTTTATTTCCTTCATAATCAGGGTTTTTCTAAATTCCTTTTGCATGTTTAGTAGAAAACTGAGTATTCTTTTGAGTGAATTAATAAAATATGCTTGCCAAATTAGAGGAAGTGTCAAGGAATTGGTTCAGTTATATGCAATGGAATGTCACATTTGTTGCTTTCTAGCATATATTTCTTCAATATTGTCACTCCTTTCTGTTTATTGGATGTTATTTACCTTTTTGATAATATTTTGTTTTGTCGAAACTGTTCTAATATTGTAGTAATAAATGATATTCAGGACTGTCTCAGTAACTAGAAGAACTTTATCTCATTGTTTTTGGCCACATGGATTCAGTTCTAAAATAAATGTTTATATGGTGGGTAGTGAGCCCCTGTAACAAAAGTGGAAATTTTCCAAAAGTGAGGTGACTGGTTGCTGTTCAATGATGTGCATCTAAGCACAATAAGATTTAAAGAGACTTTCAACATCAGACTCAAAAAATAATGGAAAAGTAAATATAAAACATTAGAAACAAAGTATTCAGTGTTCTGGTAACATGGAAAAAATGTTAGCAGTAGTAGTGTTTCCATCAAAATCAATGTAACATCTTTCTTCACAAGAAGAAAGAGTAGCTGAATGAACTGCAGTAGTTCAGTGTAGAAGATACATAGGGCAGTTTAGGAGGAAACAGAACACTGGTTTGGATTTAATGTTGGGAGCACGGAAGATTAAGATACTGTGAATTTTTTTTCTCCTATTGACATGAGGAGATCAGAGTTAAGACTAATGTTGAGCATATGGGAAGTCCAAGCTACTTTTGTTGGAATGCTTATTTTGGTACTTATGTTTTATTGAGGTAACACTTTTTGGATTATAAATCCTTTGTAAATAAGGTGTTTGAGTGCTAAATTATTACTGTAAGTTAATACTAAAATAAAATATGTCAGCAGCTGTAAGGTATGCTCTGAAGAACTGGCAGGTAGCGTCCAAGCTCTTTGGAGACACCTACGTGATATTAATACTCTGGCTAGTATTGGGCTAGAGCAAGTTGACAGTGAATGCTGCAGCTGTACCCAAAAGTCAGAGTGCCTGAAACAATGTACATTTCTTCAAAACATGGGCAATTTATATGTACACAAAGAAAAACACATTGACTTGAAAAATCAGATCTTTCTTGATGGAATTTAAATCTTAGATGAAAAGTAAGAGTACATTCTGTAGAATATAGCAGTATAAGTTAGTAAGCCTACACTTAATTTCTAGAAACTGAATACAGCAGCTTGCAAATCTCATAATTTCCTTATCCAAATATGTGGAAGAGAAAAAAAGAAAGAAAAAGAAATAAAATGCAGTATATGGTCTTTTTAACTGCCTAAAGTGGTATTGGGTAACTATTTATGACTGTTACTTGGGGGAGTATACTGATGTTGAGATAATTTAATTTGATATTCCCCTTTCTTCCATAGATGTAGAGATAAATATTCTTCTGTTTTTGTTTCAAATTATTGGTACCACTTTGCAGCATTTTCAAATGACAGAATATTTTGAAGAGTTGTGAACAACCTGTATAATTCATGTATATTCTAGAATCTATTGTGGTAGTCAGGATTCACAGCTTCCTTAATTATTAAGAAATGATACTGGGTTGTACTTTATTCGTGCTTACCTTTGTCTTGCGTATTTTTTCTCATTTTTTACCATTGTTATTTTCTTTCATTTCAATTCAGTGTCCTCCCTTAAAGTAAATGTTGTTTAAAATTTATTTCTTAAGCCAGTAACATTTTTTTCCTCTCCTTTTCTTGCTGACATGGTATTATTACCCTGGCAGGTGTTGAATTTGAAAGCAGATTCAAAATTTAATCTTTTTACATTTCTGTAACATGAAGACACTGCTTACTAATAGTCAAGGAGGATTGTGTGCTTTACATATGTAAATATTGCTACCATAAAGCTAAAGGAGGCATTGAGAAGCAGAGATTTTTGGAAATGACTACATTTTTTGTTTTTGAGGATGTGCTTTTAACATTTCTTTTTTAATATTATTAGGAACATAGCATTGCTGTGCAGCATGATAATTGCTGTTACTGGAGACAACTTCAGCTGAAGTTAGGGCTCAATCCAGCTAAAGAAACATCTGCCAAACTTTATTTTTGCAAGAAATGAAAACCTAGTCATTAATAATATGGTAGAGAGAGAAGGAAGATAGGACAGGAGAAGAGGGAAAATGTTACTCTAAGGCTACAGAGCATCAGGAAGTTAGTCAGTATGTCTATGTGTCTGTTTTGATGAGAAGACAGCTTCCCTGGCAAGCCAGCCTTTAGACGCTGTCACCTGGAGCCATTGGCTGTAGATGTAGATGGAACATGTGTGATGTATTGGCGTGACTCCACTCACCAGTTACAAAAATTTTGGTAGATACAGATTTCAGTTCAAAACCTTTGACTCTACCTCTGGGTTTTCTATCTGTTCTTTTCTGTGCTATTTTGTAGGAATATATCAAATCTATGTCTGAGTTTTTTTGATGATTAATGACAAACATTATCCATTCAGACAAATTTGAGCACTTGGTGGACTTATTTTTTTTTAAGTATTTGCTTCTGGAAGGGTGTTAGAAAACACTCCCAGTCATTCAGCAAACTTTCAAGTTTTGTTTTAAAGGAACTTGAGTACTTCTGATTTGTTAAATGCATAAACAACCCAAATTTCTCATTATCTACTGCTACAATACTTTCCAAAATGTATTTGTAGGCAAGTGCTTCTGACCTTCCTTTGGAAAAATGCTGTGATATTAGTGTGAGGGAACTGGATAAGTTTTTTCCTCCGAAAAATGTTATTTAAATAATCAATTAACATTTGTTTGTGATGACTTGCAGACAATTTATGTGGGTCATCTAAAATTAATAATAGCACAACTTTTCACATGACAGTATTGCATCAGGACTTGTTTGAGCTACTCTAGGGAATGAGTGCTGTAAAAGATTTTCAGTAACTTAAAATCATAGCTTATTATGTTAGCTGGAACCTTACTGTGTTTTCTAGTTGAACGCCATGCTTAAAATAGAACAAGTTTTGATTAGGGCTTTTTTTTTTAAAGGAAACCTGGACTTCAAAAAACGCTGTGTTTTCTATCTGTTGAAAAGCAATTTTAAAAATGAAGAAGAAAAATAAGAAATTAAAAATATATGAATGTATTAATTAGTTGTGAAACTTCTGAGGGGAAGAATCTATAGATGAGTTCTAGAAGTTTCTAAGTTTGTAATTTTTCTACAGTGTAAATAGCCCTGTGGCTAGAGCCCAAATTTTTCAGCCTTCAGTAATGTGTTACTTGTTCATGATCATCAGGTGTCCAAACCTTAAATTGCAAAATTTTGTCATGTCAGAATAGGATAATTCAGAAAAAAAAATCTTATATGGGAGGAGGTTAAAAAATTCCAAACTACTTGACTGCTTGCAATATTGGAGGTGTTCTGGAGTTCAGTGTATAGGTAAATGGTGTGTATAATTTCAAATGTGTTTTATCATGCTGCTTTATCACACATGGATTTTCTTTTCCCTTTAACATTTAAACTGAGTATCCCTTCCCCTTTGTTTCTCCTTAAGAGCAGGAATAAAACCAACTCAAACAATTAGCACCACAGAATCCATGGTGTTATTGTGAATTTTTTTTGCCTGAAATACTGTTCTGTTATGAAAGTGATTTAATGGCTTGTAATTTACTGTATTTCTTGTTACGGTAGGAGGGAAAATGGGCATGATATGGTATCTAAGGATTTTCTTGGTATCTTATTTAGTCTTTTGTTCTTAATAGTGGACTATAAATGTGTTCTTGGCTTTTTTTGGATATATTCAACTTTTAAATAAAATACCCATTATTTGGGTTTGGAAGCTTTAAAAATTGTATTTAGGGATGCAAAATGCTCTTTATTAGGCCTGCCTTTCCATGGTTGCACTGTTGTATAAGGTGCTGTAGAAGCTAAACTCTACCAGTGTTGAAAGAATACACAGGGCCATTTGAGTTACCTCACCTCTGTCACCTGGGCTTAAAGGTGGTTCATCAGCTGTGATGTTGAAGGGAGCTGAAGAACTGGATCATGAGTTTGCTAGTGTTGACAGGGGGGGATGCTATCACTTTCTGTCCTCCACCCATCAGCTTTGTGTTCCTTCCTGTTCTGATTCTCTGTCCTTGCAGTATGCTGATTCAATTCAATAAACCTCAGTAAATTACTCCAAGAGAGACCACAAAGTAGTTTTTTGCCAGACGCTGGTTTTGTTGAAGGATCTGAATAATAAAGCCAGTGAAGTGGAGAAGAGAGCACCTGAGAGCAGGAGGAACATGGAACTGGAGTAAACTGGGAAGAAGAGAGGCAAGAGGGGATGGGAAGTAGAATCTTCTTGCGATAGGAGCAAGCTGTCAGGTCCGCTTTAAAAAGTAAATTCATGCACACAAGTATTTAGAAAGTCATAATGCTGTACTTGAATTAGATTTTTGAATTAATTTTTTAAAGTCTAACAGTAGACTTATCAGACATCCGAGATTTATTTGCTACCATGCCAAATGCACTGTAAAACTGCTAAGAGTACTAATTCAGTGCTGCTGATCTAATTCCCATGAGCTGACTTCACAGTGAAATTGATTATACCTCTTTAATTTTTTCCATTCCATCAAGTGTTCTTTGTTTTCATAAAAGAACATTTGCTCTTTACAGGAGGTGGGCATTTGTCTAGGCCTGTGTCCCAACATGACATGTGAAAGATTTTAACACTAGCACTATAATACCTGCTAACTAAATGTAATTGTCCTATGCAAGTATTTGTTTGTTTAGATAGTTGTCATTTTTGATGCTCTTGAGTATATCTTCCTGACTAACAGCATAGTTAAGACGGATAGAAGAAGACAATCTGTGAACCAAATGTTAAACTATTTTATGGCACGGCCTGAACACTTATATAACGTATGCTCTCAGTCTTATGACCTCCAGAAAAAAGAATTACTTGGAACTCATTAGGATATGTGTCAAGTAAGTTCTTTGCCAAGCCTTCAGGGTGAGGTGTTGCCTAGAGGTCTTTTTGTTCAGTTACCATGTTCCAGCCAATCAGTGATTCATTAGTGACTTTATCTTTTAATTATTTTGCCCCTTTTCAGAGGACAGGAGTCCTGTAATGCCATAATAACTCTGAAATGCAGATATGAACAGATCTATTTAATTAATGAAATTATGGTACAATGTGAATACCTATTTCTGTGTCACTAACAGGAAAAGGAAAACCTAACACTTCTACTAGAAGTGTTCCCATGCAGTTAGTCCTTGTTTGCCATGATTTCTGTAGCTCATCTGTGGCTGTCCTATTCTAAGTAATACACTAAATTCAGACTAATACCTGGTATTTATAGACACTCATTTGACATGGCAGTCTGACTAAGGAGTGGCATGGCCACATCACACAGTAAGGTAAGGTGACCAGAGTGGTACCAGCTTAAAAAACCCTCCACATGGTGTTGCACGTTTGTCTTGTTTATAGGGAAGGAGATGCATAGTTTTCAGTTGTCGACATCTCCTTTTTGAGTTTTCAGAAGAGATCTAGTGTGCCATATATTTTTGTCAGAGCTGACAACTTTATGCCCGAGCCTTGTGATTTTTCCAACAAGTTATATATGTACATAGTTCTGATGGGACTTCTATTTCGAATTTTGTGTGGGAGGAGAGAAGTTGCATTGTTCAGTAATGATGCATATGTGGAAGTAATGTTTTGGCTCTACTTGGCTGCATTAAAATACTGCTTCGGTTTTTCCGTACTCAGTTCAGTTATTTTCTTTTTCTGTGGAGTTGTGTTACAGGTAGTATGTTGAAATGAGGTGTGTTTTGGTAGGCAGTGTAAAAGGGCTAGACAAAGGTAATTGTTGGGGGTTGGTTCTTTCCCTTTTCCCTCTGTGGAATTTTCCCCATTGTCATGCTAAGATACCTGTTGACCGGGCCCTGGTGGCAAGGGGGGAGGGGAGAGAAGAGGGAAACCCCTCGATATCCAAACATCCAGAAGAGCAGACAGAAGGCTCTGGCTCAGCCCATTTCCCCCGCGGAGTTCGGATGAGAAGGACGATTGGTGCCTCAGCTCCATCCCTTCCATCCCAGCATCGGGAGCCATCCTCACTGCTGTCAGACCCTGCCCTGCTGCCTTCTCACTGTAACCTGCCACCATCCAGCACTCTGCTGAGCATCGGGACCGACACCGTGAGCGGAGAGCTCTCTCTCCATCTCTCTCTCCCCCTGGGACAGCGCTGCCATCACCCCCAGCCCTCCTGCAGCTCTGCGGGACCCGCCCGCCCCCAGCACCGGGAACTGCAGCTCAGGGAAAAGGTGCCTGCAGCCAGAAAGGGACTGGGACTGAGTTACTGTTCTGTTTGTGGCTAATTTCATAGCTGGTGTTGTTCCTGTTTGTCTTGTTAGATTAGTAAAGAACTGTTATTCCTACCCCCATATCTTTGCCTGAAAGCTCCCTTAATTCCAAAATTATAATAATTTGTAGGGAGGAGGGATCACATTTTTCATTTCAAAGGGAGGCTTCTGCCTTTCTTAGCAAACACCTGTCTTTCAGTGTAAGACACTTTTCAGACAATTTTTTCAATTACTTTTCAGACAGTAATTGTTACTGTCCAGGAGCTATTAACCTGTGTATAAATGAGGATCAGTGGTAGGAGTGAAAAGAGGCCAAGCAATCTCTGCTGGTCATACATTCCTGGGTATGTCCTTGCAGTGGGTAGATGTTGTACACCAGGTGCCCAGAGCCACTCTGACTGCCCTCAGCTGGATAGGGCAATAAAATGGTGGCGGTCATGGGTCGAGACAAGGACAGATTACTCACCAGTTACTGTCATAGGCAAAACAGAATCAGCTTGGGGAAATTAATTTAATCTATTGCCAATAAATCAGAGTTTGATAATGAAAAATAAAACCAAATCATAAAACATCTTCACACCATCCCTCCCTTCATCTTGGGCTCAACTTCCCTACTGATTTCTATACCTCCTCTCCCTGGATGGCATAGGAGGACAGGCAAGGGGAGTTGTAGTCAGTTCATCATGTGTTTACCACTTCCTCTTCATATTTTTCCCTGCTCCAGCATGGGGACCCACCCACAGGAGACAGACCTCTGTGGACTTCTGACAGTGTAAGTCCATCTCATTGGGTGCAGTTTTTGGGGAACAGTGTCTGTCTTCCATGAGATCATAGGTCCTGTCAGAGAGCTTCTCCAGTGTGGGCTCCCTTGTTTATGGGGCCACAGGTTGCCAGGAGCCTATTCCTGCATGGGTTCCCAATGAAATGGCCCATTCATCTGCTCCTGTGTGGGGTCTTCCACAGGCTACAATGGTGTCTCAACATTGATGGTTGGAGAACCTCCCTCAGTTTCTTCACTGGCCTCTGTGTGTGCAGAGTTGTTCTTGCTCCCTTTTTGCAGTTGTTGTGCCAGTGCTCTTTCCCCATCTTAAGTGCATTATCCCAGATGTGCTACTGTGGTTACTGATGGATTTGGCCTTGGCCAAATCCTAGGTCTATCTTGCAGCTCACTGGCTTTAGCTGTGTTGGACATGGAGACACTTCTGGCATCTTCTCACAGATGCCACTTCTGTAGTCTGCTGGTATAAAAGCCTTTCCACCCACCCACCCAGGACATCTCTGCACACACATGTACTAAGGCTCGCTGTGTGCAGGTAAAGGACTGTTTTAAGTAGGGTTTGAAGGGGAATAACATGGTTTGTTTTGTATCAGTAGCTCTTCAGAGGCCTAGATGACACACCTTAGGGAAGTTTTTTTAATTTTTTGTGTTTTAAACACCCTGTATTTTGCTTTCCTTTATTTCTGTTCGGTTTTCTTTTGTTTGCTATTTTTTTTTTTTAATTCATATGGACTTTGTTTTATCCATGCTTTTGGTTCAATTAGTTGAATTAGCTCAGTTCTTCTTTAACCAACCATTTTAAAAACTGTAACCTTGGCATTGCATCAGCATACACTTTAATTCCCTGTCTGCAGAAGCTTCTTTGAAAAAACTGGGCACTCCTTGTGCACGCAGTAGGTGGTCAATTGCAGTGTTGTTTCCAAATAAGTTAGCATGGAATTCACTTGTTTTTATCTTTTTTAAATCTTAAGAGAGTAGACAGATGTAGTGCAGGATCCAGTACTTCCTAGGCTAGTCAGTATTATCTAATTTGTTTGACATCCTCCCTCTCTTTCTAGATTTTGTGTTCTATTAGATGATTTCTGTCCTAGCAGTAAAATGTACTTTAGATGTGTGTGGGAGAGTCAGGCTTTGGCCTGTTACTGCTACAGTAATGCAACTGATTTTTTTTTTTTTTTTTTTTTTACCAGAAGGGTAAGGATTATTGATGGCAATGCAATCATGTGAACAGCTGGATATCCTGGCAAGTCTTAATCTCTTAACTGTAAAGGGTGACATTTAAGTACAGGACCACATGTTTGTAAGAGTGAGAAAAGCAGTTTGCTTGTAGTAAAGATTTCATATAATTGGGACTTCTGCTTATTGTCAGAGCATGTGGGAGTGCATTTGCTTTAAGCAGTGATTTCTTTTGTTTGTTTAAAGAGAAACACTTCTATGCATGTTGTGATGCAAAAAAGTTGCCTTCTAAATTGAGTTTCTAACATTTTGCACACAGATTTTATGTGCTCTCTAGCTTTGCTTATTTATAGCTCATTGTGTGAAGCTCACTGTGGACTATTGCCAGTGTGTTGTCAGGAGGGTTGAGAATTTTACTCTTAGGACTGCTGTTCTCAGGAAAAAGGATGGAGTATCTAAAGCTATTCTGTCTGCAGTACTGTACTTCTAACAACAGCTATCCATAGTTTTACCTGTGAAACTTCAATAACTGAGTATGCTTCAATTTGAAATTTTAAGAACTCTTCTTGGAAATGTCAGGCTTCTGATAATCTAAATTCATAGCAAAATTTAGTGTTCTGTAGTTATATCAGAAGTATGAAGGAGCTTAAGATGATACTGAAAAAATATCTTTATGGCTGATTTTATCTTAAATGTTTGTGTCATATCCCAATGGTTTTATATAATGCACCAAAAAAAAAAGGGGGGGGCGGAACTTTTGTAGTAGTATTAGCAAAGGAAATGTAAGACTTGACTCCTCTTTGATTAAATCAAGCTTTGGATTATGTGCCCAGCTGAGGTCAACCTGCATATAATTACACTGTCTGCTGTAATGCTTTTAAAGCTTTTTGAACAAAATAAAAAAATACAGGAGACAGGAATAATCTTTGTTATATAGTTCAAATATATGTCCTGTTAAATTTTTTTAAAGTGTTTCCTGCTGGTTGGAGTGTATCTGCATAATAGTTGCCTAAAATATATGGATTCATTTAGTTGTGAACAATGTAACATCTGTGAAACATGATTCTTAAAATAAATGCAGCATTCAATGGGTATAGAGCTAGTCAGGCCTGTACAGGATGTTACTCTACTCTCCTCCACCCACTTCTTTAAATAATGTAATTTAAAAATTGTGAAAGTCAAAAATTCATGCTGAAGCTGTTGAAGTAAATGAGCAGTAACACTGAATGTCTGTGCTGAGAGCTGTTCCTCACTGGGGTATAACACATGCTACAAAAACTGTTAATGTATTTTATGCTGACACCATGAACACTGCCTGATTTAATGTTCTCAGTTGGTCTAGGTACTAGGTCTAGTACCTAGTCACGTCACTAGGTACTGCCTGTATGAAAATGGGAGCTTACAGAATCAAACTACCTGTGAGTCTGTGGAGGGTGTGGTTTCCATTTTGGCATTAATTCTGTGCTAGCCCCAGCATCCCAGGTATCTAGCAGTGTGAATACTATCTGGATGGCAGCCAGCTTAAAAAATGCTTCAGCTAACTTCGATCTGAAACAGGAAAACTCCATCAGACTGTGTTATAATGGGAGGTGCTCTGTGCAGCCAGTTTTGCACCATCTGTTTCCCATGTCAGTGCCCCTTCCAGATTGGTGGCAGTGAAGGACTTGGACTCTTCATCACACATCCATCAAAAGGAGAATCAAAGCTATTGGTTTTCTGCTTATACCACACTACATTGTTGAAGCCTTGATGATTGGTACGCACTCCAGTTCCAAAATGTGAGAGAGAGCAGTTCTGTATTCATTTAAACCATTTATATAGAATCATTTAAGTCAGAGAAGACCTTTAAGATCACCGGGTCCCACTGTTAATGTAGCACTGCCAAGCCCACCTCTAAACCATGCTTCTAAGTGCTACATCTGCACATCTTTTTAATACTTCCAGGGCTGATGACTGAGTCATTTCACTGTGCAGCCTGCTTTTTGTGCTTGGCAATTCTTTCTTTGAAGAAATTCTTCTACTATCCAATCTAAACCTGGCACAATTTGAGGTTATTTCCTCTTGTCCTGTTGCTAGTTGCTTGGGAGAAGAGACCAATCCCCACACAGCTACAAGCTTCAGTTAGAAAAGCACTCACCAGTGAGACAAACTACATTTAGTGAAGGAAGGAGTAACATTCCATTAGGATTAACCACAGCAACCTCCATCCTGCATTAGGCAAGATTAGGGAAGAGGGTTGGCAATGGTATTTCCAAGTGCTGTATTAGCTATACCGTCTCATTTCCCTTTGTTTAATAAACTTAGAGTTGATTTTTATAGTTTGTTTAGCTCAGGTGACCTTCCCTAGAAGCTGATCTGTTCATCCTGGGAAGATTGGGTATTTGCTTAAGTATTTTCAAGTGCATTTTAAGCAAGCTGTTGTGCCATTTTGAAAAGTGCTGTATCTGTAAATCCCATTTAATGTTTTATAGGTCTTTACCTCCATCTCTCTTCTTGGGGAACGACACATTGCAATGGAACACTATAGTTTTTCTGCTTTCTACTTCCTTAGTAGCTGTTAGGACGAGCTGCAGTTTTTAACCAGGCGGAGTCAGATATTTTGATTTATTTAGGCTATTCTTGAAAAGCTTATTCTCTAGATAATTCACCAGTTCTGTGAAAGGCACTAAGGTGCCTTTCTTGTAATGAGGGTCCCAAACGTGAACACAGTATTCAAGCTTTATGTCTAAGGTTAGTGTTTTTAGTGAATAGATGGATGGGTGTAGTGAGGATATATGTGACAAGTACTCTCAGGCTGGTTACTTTCCTATCTGTTTTGGAGAATTGAAGAATACCCCTAGCAAATAGCTCTTTGATCTTCGCATTAAACCAAATAAGATTATACTCTTTGGTTTCCAAATAATTTTTCATGTTTTGTTATGTCTTTTTCTGAAATTGCAGATTAAATGAAATTTTGTCACCGTTTTCATTCAGAAAGCCCTCATTTGTAACAGGAATTTGATCCTGCATACATCATTGCCTTAGGAGTGAGGAATGGAAGCTTACCTTGTGTTACTAGTTAAAGAACAAATATATATATATTCTGTACTAATTGGTTATGAATAATCTGCCCTCACTTCTGTGTTTTTGTTGAAGGTTTGGTATTTTTGAAGGAGTTGAGAATTAGGATTTGATTTAGGTTTTGGGTAACCCCAGTAGCAGAGTAACACAGACAAGACCATGAGGTTACATTTACTTACTTTGTATGCACAGGAATGTATTAATAATTCAATATTTTATGCATACAGTTATCAGTGATGGACTTGATTTTTTTCTGAACAGCCAACTAGTTATAAGTAGATACTAGTTTTTCATGTCCTTAAGATGTCTTTGTACTATTCTAATAGTCATAAAATTGAATTGGTCTTTCATTTTTTGGCACTTTCACTCCAACTTGTGAAAAGTTGCGTCCATCTACCAAAATATCAGAACTACTAAATAGGGCTTAAGAACAGTCTATGAATAAAAGGAAAAAAGCCCCTGCATGGTACTTTTCTGTCCTTGAAATAAATATACGCAAGACTACTATTTAAATGATATTTAAATTACTACATTTTCTCAAATTGTCATTTTTTGTTGTCCTCTAGAATTTGTGTCCTAGTAGAGTTGTAGTGTTTAATGATGAAACAGTGGTGTTAATTTAATAGTAAGATATTAATAGCCTAAGCAACTAAAAGGAAATTGTCACCTACTGGTAGAGTTGCTCCTTCTTGCAATGGGTGGCTTGAGAAGAAAGATTTAGTAACTTGATGGAAGGATAATTACAGCTTTGGGACTGCAGAGGGATTTCTGATTGTGCCTGGGGAAAGTAGGAGAAAGCTGGTACATGGCAACTCTGCTTTTTGGCCCTAGTCACATGGAAGTGGAGCTGAAGAAGATGGTGCATTCTTAGACTAGATGGTTAAAACAAATAATGACTTGGAATAATGTGTGAGATTCATTAAGGATTTAAGGCACAAATCCAGGAATATCTGGGTCTCTATACAGGTTATGTTATGTGTATGTAAGACTGAAGGTTAATAAAGTACTAGTCTTAAAGACTGCAAGCCCAATGGTTGTTTTCTCAATGAGAACTCAAATGGTACAAAATACTGTGTGCTACTGGAAGAATGGAAGACCTTAGGCAATGACATTGATAGGAACAATTCTCTGTGTGAGATTTTTTAGGTAACAAAATGGTTCACCTTGTGCTGGAGCTTCCTCCTTGTGAGGAGTTTCACATGTGTTTTACATCCTCTCTCACAGACCTTTCTTCTCTGCTAAACCTTAATAAGTGAAAGCTGTTTAATACTGAATATATAAATAAAGCTACTGCAAGCATCTCTGCATTCTGCTCTGCATCCTCTCTCTAACCTTCTTTAGTGCGTCAAAGGTGGAATTGCAGAGGTGTTCCAAAACAAACTTTCCATTACGAAGAAAGACATTTTTCATATCCATTCAAAACACATTTCACTATACAGTGAGTATTTAATGGATGGCTTAGCATCCAATCTGAATTAACTGATAGAAGATAGGATGTATTTATTCCACAGTGTTCCTAATCTTTGTTAACTTTAAATAAACTTGGACTGTTGAATATATGCTCTTTGAGATGATAGTATAAAGGACAAGAAACTTTGACTTAGAAAATTATATAAGAGGGGAATTCATTTCAGATAATCTTTTCTTTGTAAATACCTTAAGTACTCCACATGTTTGTATAAGATTAGTTTTTATTTAAAAAATAAATATTTTTCATTACAAATGGTGAAGGGTTTCCAGCACCATGTGAAGTCTGCTCAGACAAATACCCAAAACAGATGCAAAATAAGTATATGCAATTAAAAAAAACCCCCATATATTGTAGCTATCATGTACAAACAAGTGACTTTTTGCTTCATAAGAAGTAAAAGACAAAGAGACAAGACTTTGATGTTGTATTTTCTAATATGAATTAAAGTATTCCAAGTAGTTTTTTTTAAGATTTTAATGCTTAGGTAATTCCTGTTGTAAAAATAAAATGAATGAAAAGTTCATATATTTGAAGTTTTATGATTGGACTTCGTAGGAAGTTTTGTTTTATATAGGTTACTCTCTGTCTGAGGCCACACTGATGTGTGGTGGGGGCTGTGTAGATCTAAACAGACTGACAAAGCACTGTAAAACCAAAACGTCAAAAATTCTCAAAAATGTAGAAAGTTCAAAATGCAACTTCTCTTTTTGTCTTCTTATCTGTTGCTCCTTTTCCCCCTGCTCTGATAACCAAAAGTTGTGTCTGAAGTTGTGTACCTGAGCACTACATTATAAATTGTTATGATAAGTTGCTTTTTCTGCTTTGTGCTCATATTCATTACCTTCCAGAAATTTTTGGAAATCAAAAATAATCAGTCTGATTGCCGATCAGTTAAGGTTATCAGAGATGGACTCATACTTAACTGGCTGAATTGAAGATGTGTTTTGGGGACTACGATTGTTTTTGCTTTGTTTAATTTGTCTGGTGATTTTGTGGGAAGGGGAAACTTATATAAGAGCATAGGATAAAAAATGTTTCTTAAAATACTTCCATTTTTAACAGGAGTGTTCCAATCTTTTCATTAAAACTCCTCTATTTTTTCTGCAGCTTCTGGAAAAACATAAGAATACAGAAAGTATGGTAGAGCTCCTTGAACTGTACCAAATGGAAGATGAAGCCTACAGTAATCTTGCAGAAGCAACTACAGAGCTCTACCAGTACTTGCTGCAACCATTCCGGGATATGAGGGAACTTGCAATGCTTAGAAGGCAGCAGATAAAGGTAGGGTAAAGGCAACTGAGATTCTTATTAATTGGGAAGTTCTGCTTTTTTGTTTCCTATTTACTAGTTCTGTTAGGGAGTATATCATGAAGTGGTATTTTTCCGCTAGTTGCTGGCCCTATTTGTCCGGGTTCTTCACTTAGATGAGTGCTTTTGCAGAGCGAGAACATCTGACATATGTAGCTAAACCCCACCTGTTTGTTACTGGTCTACCCTTCAAATGCATGGCTGAATTAAATAGGTAAAACTTAAAATTTTGTGGTTGCTGGAAATATTGCGTAATGTATAAAATACGAAGAGATGTGCAGTAATTATGCTGTTGTTGATTCTAGATTACATAGAAACTTACTTTTCATTTTAGTTTTCTGAGGTAATCTGGTGAACTGTGGAAAGTCAGTAGCTTTTTATCTGATGTTGCAAAGGACTTAAACACATGGATCCATATTAAAATACATAATTTGTTGTAATACTTGGGCAGTATATTTTCCTAGGAGCTAAAAAAGCCATCTGAAGAATACCGCATTTTGGTAAAATTGTTCCAGAATGTGTATGTTTGTTATATTTGAAAGCAATTCTAATCTTGAATACTTAGCCAGAGCTAACAAATGTTATCTTTACTGTATCTTGGAAGTACTTTTGATAAAATTACTAGTTCCTGTGCAGATTATTAAGACTGCAGCCTTCTGATTCTAAGCTAAAATTTTGTTATTTAATCTGTATTGTAAGTGTTGGTATATCTCACCTTGACACCTTGTTCAGTTAGCCAACAATTTTTCCACTGTTCTCAACTTAAAAATAGTATTCTCTGGTTTTGAGAAAGAATGAGGTGGGGAGGCAGAAGGATTTATGATGTGCTGGTTTTATTTTGACATATTGCTGTATGCCTAAAGTAATTTTTCAGAAAAATCAGCAATCTTAAATTAACTCAGTTTTATAATGTGATGATGTTTCAAATAAAAGTGCTTTTTCTTCTTGTGAATGATAAATGTTGCTGCACAGAGAATTAGCATGAATATTTTTTTACAGGTGAAGTCTATAAACACTTTATTTATTAAAAAGCTTTCTTCAAAGTATGGTAAAATAATTCCCATTTTATTTAAATTTGTAGTGGAGAAAAAGATTATTTATTTGTTCTTCTGTCAAATAAGAGGAGTAAATATTACAGTGAATAGAAATAAGTATTAAGAGTTGTGTTGTGTTCTTTTTTTTGTTTTAATTTTTTAAAAATCTCAGTAATCTCTTGAATTCCGGTTTTAAAATGCATAATTTTATATTATTCCTGAAAGATTAACATTGATAAACTTCAGAGGTGTGTCCTGTGGTTGATTATTTGAGTCGTACATAATTTCTTCTAATGTACATTATGTTCTCTGCCTAACTTGGCAATTTTTGAGTTAAAAAACTTCGTCATCTGTATAATGCAGTAGAGAAAGATGCCATCTCTTGTTTTTCTTTCATCGTTTGAGAGAAAGCAGTACTTGTATCTATGATGACAAAACATATATTATATTGGGTAGCTAGGGTTGAAGAAGTATTTTATAAATAGAACTTGTGTATGAAATGGTTTGTATTAACTTGGTGCATATGTTTTTCTGGCAGGCTTTAATGTTTTAGACATTTCCCTATTAGGGATCTGTTTCTGATTTGTGGGGAAGCTGTTTTCATTTGGTTGGGGTTTTTTGTGGGTTTTTTTAAAGAATTTGGGAGGTTTTAAGTATTTTAATCGGCTTAATTTTGTCAGTTTTCACAGTGAGTTTTGAGGGAAGTTAGTTACATCACTTATAATCTTTGGGAAGAGTGTGTTCTGCTTTTGGAGCAGGACAAAAATTGGAATATATGTCATCTGGTGTTTAATTTCTGCTGTTCCTTTGAAATTTTAAGGAGGAGCCAAGCCTATAGGAGGCAAGGGAGAAACAAAAACTAAGTTCTGTCTGATCAGTGGAGGCTTTTTAGAGAGGAACATCTGTATTGTATCCAGATTCCTGCTTTGGAAAGAAAACCCACCAAACAACAAACCACAAACAAAACAACCCAGAATGAAAGTTCATAACAAAGTTAAAAACCATATGGAAGCTTGGAAATGTAGATTGCTGGTGCCCATTATAGACATGATAGAATCTTGTTTAATTTTATATTTTGATTGTACACTAATTTTTCAGCTGTATTTTGCTTCATTTAGTATAAAGGATGAAACATTTAGGTGTTTGAGGAGTCAAAGCTGTTTGTGAAATACTTAAATGTTTCTGGATTTGAAAAACAGAATGAAAAAGGTACAAGATCATGGAAGGAAAGAAGGGTGGGTTATTACAAAATGAAATGTCGCTGTGGAAAAGTAACTTCTAATGTCATTTCTGCTTAATTATGAGCTAGTCATCTGACCCTAGAACAATGTGTTCAGTAAGGGATATGCTTCTCTTTTTTTGGGCTTCCAGCATCAGAAGCCTGGTTTTGTTTATGTAAATGCTCTTTATATGTAAGTGCTGCTCAAATCCATGGGGACTTCTCCAAGCATGTCAAAATGCTTACCAGATACCATGCATTCTTGAAGGAGCTGAGCACTGCAAGCACAGCTGTGTTTTGGACTTAAATCTCTGTATGTATGATATGGGAACAACCATGCTTGCCTCAAGGCTTTTATGAGGGACACAGAAATAAAAGCCAACTTGTAATAAGTGGTATTATCAAATTCAGAAATGCCTATCAAAGGAGCAAGTCTATATTCATTTCAAGATTAAAATACAAGATACACTTACTAGACATACTCTGTGTGTTCAGGATGACTGTATTTTGTAAGATAAATGTGAAAATTTGTATTGATGAGCCAGCCAAACAGTCCATATGCCCACTGAATGCTGGAGAAGGCAGATTAAAGGAATTGAAGACCGTATTATGTTTTATATACATGTAAAAGCTGGGCTGAATTTGTGTAGGCATTTTCTGATTTAATTGCGGACTGTTGCTGGTTTAGTTCTAATAATATGTAAAGGCATTTAAGCAGTGAGTTTTAGCATTTTAATTTCATTATATGGGTTACTGGACCTTTTCTTGTGATTTCAGACTTGCCTATTACCTGGGCACCAGGCAAGTGAGGCTTGATATTCAAATACTGTATTAAATGTTTTGGGTTGTCTGTATATTCTTCCAAGAACTGGGAAGGCAACTGTGAACATAAAACCACAGGACAAACAATGTTCATAGATTATTTTATCTAGCATTAATGTTGAATTTTAAATGGAATTTAAGATACTCTTTTTTGCTAAGAATCAGACTACTTGGGAATTAAGAAAAGGTATCATATTTTTGATTCTAAACATGTTTCATATTTAGGGCAACAAATTTTTCCTTCATCAAAATAAATAATTTCCCTATGACAATTTTGCTGCTTTTTATGTGTGTGCAGAACACACGTTGCCATAGCAGAAAAGTGGGAGGTAGTAGGCATCAATAGCTGGAAATAAAAAGGGTAAGTGTTTCTGAAATTTGGAAAAAATCCAAGTAGATACCTGTGTTCTAGTGCCTTTGTTTTCATAAAGCTAAATCTAAACTTTGTGAGATCCTCCATACATAGTGCTGTGTTCTTCAGAAAGTATGCAAGGGAACGTACAGTCAGTGGCTGATACTCGGCTATAGAGCTACTGGCCAGGTTACTGTGATCAAGCTTTAAGTCCTTTAAGACTAAGACATTAAGGTTTCTTTGATGCAGGATACCAAATCTGGTTATTTAGAAAAGAAAAAAAAAATGTATTTCAAAAAATGACTTCATGGGCAAAACTCCAAAGCCTTTTTTTGTCTGTACATCTGTGTTCACCAGGCTTCATACAAAGAAACTACCTTGCTGCTTAGAATTTTTATGGCCTTGTAGCTGTGGACAGTACTTCACAGTCATGATGAATAGGCACTGGGGTTTGATCAAAGGCCAAGTGAAATCAGTGGGAGGCCTTCTCCTTTCATGCTTGAGGGTTTTTTGGATGTCCTTGATATTGGACTAAAGATAAAATGTAACAAATTGCTTTGAAACCTACATGTAGATGCCAGCAAAACTTCAAAACATGCATTCTTGAAGGTCTGAGTTGTACTGGTTTTGCTTAACTGGAAACTGATAATATCTCATTATGGGTGAAAGCCTTGAGACACCATTATTACATCTCAGCTCATCTCCAGGAAATGAGAACACTGAAAATTTACTATATGTTAAGCATAATAAACACACTCATAGCTTCATTGCTTAGGTGTTAATTATTTTTACTTAACATGTTAGTTCATGAGAATGTGAGGAGATTTTAAGGACTTGAAATATGTTAGTATTGAGGTCTAGCACTGGAAGCTAGAGATTAGAGCAGCATATACATTGATAATTCATAACATCCTGCTTTTAAAAATTTCGGAATCTTTTATTAGTCTGTCTGAAGGCTTTTTTCCCTCTCAAGCTCACTTATGCAGCTTCTGGTATACTGAAAATACAATTCTGGCTCAACTCCATGTGGATTTGCTTGTTTAATATATGGTGGTGAATTGCAGTAGTGAGCTTCATAACTAAATTAAATTTGATTTATGCAAAAGTAAATACTTAGACATAAATTACATTGTATTGAACACGTAAAATTTTCGTTAAAAATAGTTTCATGAAGTATGAAACAAGTTTAGGCGAGAAGAAATATAGCTATGAGAACAGCTGGCAAAACTGAGAGAATTGCTTTAAAAAGTGCTTACAGAATATATCTTTTTAAAAATATCACATAAAGTTATTTTGTAGAAATTGTAAAACTTCAAAGCATTTTAAACTGTTTTTTTGAAGTCTATTTGTAGCTAAAGATGTGTCCTCACATTTTCAGGCATAATAGTTAAATAAATGTAGGTTTTGAAAATCCTATAGACTGGAGAAGAAATCTAAGTTTTTTGCAAAATACTCGAGCTTCGTGGAAAATATCGCCTGCTTGTTTGCGAATATGATGCAATATGGTGAATTGTGCTGATTGTCTTTATAGTTTGATTCAAAAGGGTTGTATGTCAGTCTCTGTTTACAATCTGAACTGTAAATCCTCTAGACTATTATATGAACTCGGAACAGAACATTTTGGTGACTTAAAGTCAGGACTTTATGTACTTCCTCAAAAAAAAAAAAAAAAAAAATGTTCCAAAGAGGCAATCTGATAGAAAGCAGGCTGGTACCTTAAATAATTTATTGAAACTTAGTTCCTGATCAGAGGAGGCTGACTACAAAACTGTGGTGTGTATCTGATTGCTTAAGTCTGCTTGTCTGCAAAGTAAGTAAAGACTGCTCTAGGTGATTAGCTATAAAAGTGATTAATAAGGCTTGTAGAAAAAATTGATTATGTTTGAATGCTGAAAGGTTTATTGTTTAGTTTTTTAAAAGGTCCCCTCACGAAAAGCTGGGCTGGAGAATAAAACAGTAGGTGAAGTTTCAATAAATAAAAACTAATGCATTTGCAGAAAGTTGATGACAACCTTCAAAAACATATATGCATATTTATATGCACCTAATTAACTACTACTTTTGAGGAAAAATGTGTAAGAGTTAACTTGAGTTTGCTGAAAATAGCCTGCTGTTAAGCATTTTGAAACAGCAAAGAAAAAGGTTTTGAATTATTAGGGAGATAAAAAAATAAGCACCAAATATAAAACATCACACTTTGGTATACATCCATGGTATACGTGCATCTTGAGTGTCACAGTTTTAATTTCTTCCTTTCAAAAATGTACCACAATATCAGAGTAGTGACAGTATGGAACGTAAGGGTGTTTCCCTATTAAGCATCCCCAGTGCTAGACCAGAGTAAAAGAATTGGATTGCCTTAGTCTGGAAAGCATATGGTTCATCAAAGATAAGAACGATCTATAAATTGTGAATGTTAAGGGAGAGAAAGTATAAAAAAAAATAGGGGTACCTTAATGAATCTGTGGTGCTTTAGAACAAACTACAGATAAAGCAAAATAAACTCTTTAGTCTATCTTACATGCTCTGTGGCAATGATTTCCACAGTTTAACTGTGGACACCAGATAGATGTGTGTTCAGAAAGAGTCATCAGTTGCTGTTATTGATTTGGATTAATTATCAGCTAAGGAGGCCTGTAACAGAATTTGGGAGTTATCAATTTATTTCTTCTTTTTTTTTTTTTTTCCTCAAGTGCTAGTAATGGAGGAAATAGTGCAGAAGAATGCAGAATCAGTGTATCCATTCAAAAGGCATCTTGATCGAACTTTGAAAGACTGGTAAATGTGCAGAAAATTCTAAATTATGTGTACCTGGGGATTAGAGTCAGGGAGGGTGAAGCCTAGAAATGTATGGTTTTTTTCTTTGCAGTGTTGGAGGTAGGGAAAGAGAAAAAAGGAGTAGGCTTTGATGCAATGTTATTCAGACTGTGGAGGTCAAAGAGAGGGACTGAAGGCCTTCATAGGTAGAAAAATTTGCTGAGAGTCTAAATTTTGCAAAATATTTTTTTACCTTACTATCTAAATAGTTTTAAATCTAATACTTTTTTTTTCAATTGTGCTCTGAAAAAAAAAACATTTTGTAAGCTTTCATCGTATTTGCTGACTTCATACTGAAACTTACTGGGCTTCATTTCTAGTTGTTACAGTTATTTTCATTATCCATGTTCATGGCTATTTATATGTCTTTAATCTGATTTCTTCTGGCTAATACTTGTGTCGCTGTTTCTCTTTTTTCAGTATATCTATGTATAAAAATTGTCAACCATATTTTGATGAACTCTTGATATATATGATAACATTTTGTCTATTGTATATAAAGACTTTATTTTTTAACTGAAGACTTAAAAATCCATCCAGTCATTTTCATGCACAGGCAGAATCTGTAATGTCTGGAAACACACAAGCCCACTTGCCTTTGAGTTGACTTGGCTTAAACAACATTTTCAAATAACTAGTAGAATATGTCTTCTTAAAAATGTATTTTTCTAAAAATAAAAGCTTTCTTCTTGAAGGTGAGCTTTCTTTTAGTCTAGGTCTCAGTTAGTGAATCTGAAATGTATAGAAAGATTTTTTTTGCTATACAGATGAATAAACAAGGAAGGCCTAACTAATGCAGGGAGCACTGTTTAGCTTTAATTCTGTCAGTTGCCAGTATAAAATACTGTGACTTAGTGTTTTTAACACTCCTTTACATAAATTCTGGCATGTCTGCGAACAAAACACCAGTTAAATAAACCCACTCTTTTATGCTTGCCCTAACCCATATATTTTGTGATTTTTCTCTTCTGACTACTTAGTTTTTCAATATTCTTTCTACATGGTTCTGGAAAAAACATTGACCACTGCAGTTCACAGCATTATTATTCAGTCTTCTTTCTGTATCATCTTGTCACCTTTCAGTTTGTTGCTTCCCTTACAGTCTTTACTGAATTGTGTATGTTCTTCTATGTTTTAAGATAATCAAAACTCCTGTAGTTTGTATTTAATCCCAGGTGCCAGGTATTTTGAGGAATCTAGACCATGCAAACTAAATGGGATTTTATGTATTAACATTGGAGTCCATGTCCATATTTCTTAGGATGGAACTAGTAAAACTCTTTACTCTAAAATGTAAAGTCCTCTTTAAAGCTGAGTGCTTTCACTTAATATATTTAGGGGTGTATGTACAGAATTATAACATATGTGGGGAAATAGTGCTGTGTTTGTGTTAGCAGCTGAGAGCACAGTTAAACTAACAACAGCAAAGAAGTTAGAATAACTTTGAGAAGTCTCTGACTAGATGAAGCTGAAATGCATGTTTTCTGGCTGCTATGTCTTGCAGGCTGTGGTTGGATTTGCTTGTTTGACCTCTTGGAGGAGGCAGATAGCTGAGCCTTTGATCTGAATAATGCTTTTATGTGTAAAGCCATTTCCATTTTTTGTTTAGCCACTGTTGTCTGCACTACTCACTCAACTTACTTTTTTTGTTCTTATAATTAACTGACCTGCTGTTACGTCTCATATTTTCCTCCTTTTCTACCTATTACAAATCCATCCAGGAGAAGGATAACAAAAGGAGCTGGAGTGATTTGACATATGCCTGCCTGAGTTATTATGTGATCTGGGCCAACTCTTATTTCTGTCAGTCTTGTCCATTCTCCAGAAAAAAACATGGAAAGTATTAAAGATCTTCACTTAGTACATGTATAGCATATGTGTATATCATCGTTGCAGGCCTGTTGCTCATATTTTCTCTCAATAAGCTTACTTTAGTCTCTTCAGAACTTAACCATAATTTGCAAACTGTTCCAGAGAAGAATGTTTCCAGTATAGCATTGCCTCTGTTGATCCACCCTCATTTGCTTATGGGCTAGTTTAGGAACCTCCTTTCAGTTTGTTTTCTCTGAAGAATTCATTTGTTCTCCTTCAGAAACATATCAGTACGGCGTTGAAGTGTGTTCTTTTATGTTCCATTAGTCTGAAGCAATAGCTGATGAAAACAGGTGTTTGTGTGATGTGTTGAAGTTAATGGCTTCTGCTATTTCTCTCCCTCTGTGTTTTGTGACAACCACTTTTGTGAAAGCTGTCATAATTTTCTTAGCTTCAAAGCATCATTTGAAGTAAAACTTGTAAAACATGAAAGTCTACAAAAGCAAGTTTCATCATCGGGGGAGAAAAAGTCATAGCAAATTTTACCGTGAAGCTTGGATTCCTCTCAAGGAGAATATGGAATTTTTACGGGAAGAGTAGCTGGAAAATTTTATTGAGAAGGTGATGAGTAGAAGAGAAACTGTAGATTTGGCTTCTCATCTAGTTGTGAGATGAGAGGTTTTTCTGTTAGACCAGGCTTTTTCCAAAACTTTTGAGTCCAAATCAGCATTTCCAGGCCTAAAATCTCACTTTGAAGAAATGTTAGGTAACTGGAAAGCCTTTTAGGTTAGTAAAAAACTTCAACTATATTAAGAGTTTCTTAATTTTTAACTAAAAATAGTATTAAATCAAAAGTAGATGCACAAGTTTACAAGAAATGACATTAGATGACAGCATTTCTTAGTTATTCGTTGCCTTCTTTTAGTCATATTTAGCATGAACAATAGTAATTTGAAAATTATTTGTTTCGTCTCTAAAATGACATCTGCTCTCTTATGAGCTATAAAAACTGAAGACACTTGCATCATAAAGGTGAGCAAAATAACACATAAACAGGTTATGTGAATATTGCAAACAGTAATGGAATGCAGAAGCACATAAGAGCTTCCTTTAATTCCATAATGAGAGTTGTTGTGTTACATCAAGGTGATTAATTATTGAAGATGATACAGAAAACATAGTCTTCAAAACTCACAAGCCTGTTCATGTTGCTCTTTAGTGGTCCATGGTTACTTTTCCTTCTTAAATGCTTAGCTAGGACAAAATGAGGGAGTGGTCACTTCTGTCATGGAGGTATTTACAGGTGGGGAGGAAACCTGCCTTTTCATAAGCTGCAAGCTACCGAGGCGTGTTCCTTATCTTTACTTGCCAACTTTTCCCCCTGTTACAGCTGTGTTCTTCATTTAAACTATTTCCCCCCATGGGCTTACTTTCTATTTCCTGTGATAACATACACTATCAATAACTTGTATCTTATATATAAATGTATAACAGTTACGTTATTTCAGTAGAATATTATGATTTAATATGTATTTGTATAGATTTGTTCTAGTGACACTTTGTTAGACAGAGATATAATGACAGCCTTTTGGCAAGGGGGACCATATATTTACACCTGTGTCTCAGTTGTTCATCTCTGTTTTTCTCTGGAGATTGTTTGTCCTGCCCTGAAAGGGCGACAAGCATAAATGTAATTAATGACTAGTAGATTATAATAATTCTCTAAAGGTTGCACTTGAGAACTGGTAATTCTTTTAAATTGTTGGTGCTGTCAGTATTTGTATTCATAATATGGCTATTTCTCTTTAATGTGTTTCCCCAAAGTGTGCCAGGTCCATGGCCAAAAGTGCCTTCATGTACACCCTCTATCTTCTAGTTTGTCATAGTTATTTGGTTTTGATTATGAAGAATGACTGTAATTACCTTTGGAAAGGTTGAAATCAGTATCTTTTATACTGTGGTTTTTTGATTGTTTCTTTTTAGTAACCATTTTTCTTTTTGGCTTTTTTGATGGAGAAATTGAATCAGGTAGAACTAAGTGTCTGGATGTGAGATGGGATGAGATTGGTTTTCCCACAGGGAGCGTTGGAGCACCTTCAGGCCAATGGAGTGGCTCTCAGAGGCCACAGGGTGTGTACATCAGGCAAACTCAGCAAAGCAAGCTCAGGCAGGAACATCATAAGCCTGAAAGTGAGGAACAGCGAGCAGCTGCCAGCTGGATCTGAGGCGCAGAAGGGACTCCTAAAGTGTGGTGCCACTCCAAAAGTCACTGACCTAATCAAAGCACAGGTGGGAGCTGTCTTCAAGGCAGAGTCTATTAATTGAATAGCATTCTGGAGTCTCCTTCTGACAAGTCTGCTTTTCCCAAAATTAGATCCTGTCTTTCATGTATCCAAAGAGTAACAAAGGTCTCTGTTGCTGAGAATTGTTACTCCAGCCTGGAAGCTTGTTCTTGAACGTTTTCATTTGGAATTAGTTGCCTTGAACCTCAGTTCTCTCAGGCTGGTATAGCTGTTGAGAGGTTGTGGCTTGTGATAGTCTGGTCCAGCAGCTTCAGAAGTGAAGGGAGCAAGCTTTTCAGTTCAAGGTTCATCCTTAGCTTCTAGCTATTCCACTTTATTAAGAAAGCATGTTGAATATTTCACCTGTCTGAGACAGTTTCCCACTGGCATCTAGATTCTGTCTTCACCTTTAGGTTGAATGCTGTTTTTATAGCAATGAGAGCCTCATTCCTTGTCATAGTTTAACTGTGACTGTCAACTAAGCCCCACATGGCTGCTTGCTTAATGTAGCTCAGTGGGGTGGTGGGAAAGGGCTGTGTTCCCTTCCCTTTCCAACTTCTTGTGAACCCTCAGTCTCTCTGAGGTGGGAAGCAGAAAAGGCCTTGGCTGTGTCAGCACTGCATAGCAGTAGCTAAAATATCCCTGTATAACTAAGACTGTTTGCAGCACAATTCCAAAGCAATTCTCATATCAGCTAATATGAAGAATATTAATCCAGCCAGAACCAGCACATCCATCCTCCATTATTTTGTGTCTTCAGAGCCAGAAAGTTAATGTTGTGTGTGTGTGTCCCTTACCCAAGCTGCAGAATGCAAAGTCCAAATATGAGTATTAGTTGTACCTTTGATTTTTCAATTGTACCACAAGACATTAAGAACCATGTTCTAAGAGTTTGACTGTCTGGGCTGGATGTGTAGGTGTGAGCAAGCATGAAGGCAGGTCAAGCAGTATTAAGGAACTGTGTCTATCCTTTTTATCTTTCTGGGGCTCCTTTCACACTTCTGTTAAGCATGCCACTGTTCCTGCGGCCTTAAGGCAAGTTGTTGATCTGTTCTTGTTCATGCAGTTGCTAAAGCCAAGGCTTCTTGGGTTTTCTCTGTGTTGCTATATGAGCACCTTTAGAGCAAATGATGATACATGGATGACTTACTTGGGATTGTGGATAATGAAAAGATCCTTTCCTTTTTTGTTACTTGTAAGTATTTGCCCTAGGGAACAAAGATACAATTATATTATGCAGTCATAAAACTCTTTTGCTTGCACCATGTGTGAATGATGTTTAGGCAAAACGATGAAAAAATGTTATTTTGAAGTTTACTCTCCTAAACTCATGCCTAATAAGAACGTTACTCACATTACTCAGTCATCCTGTGTCAATTCAGTGTCAAGTTACCTCATCTCTACCAAGGAGCAGAAAAAGACTTCTGTGTTGTTTTTTTATCCAGCTTCACAAGTGAGTTTGCTGTTTCTGAGTTCTCTGTAAATGGAAAGCATTAATTTCACCAGTGTGTAATTCACTGATCTGTGTGTGTATGTATATACATCTACAGTTCAATATTTATTGGGAAACCTGTCCACTCACAAGTATTGCCTGTGGGAAACATGGTGCATACAAGCTCTGTAGAATGATATGTTACAATGTATCTAGTAAAAATGTTATTCACCTGCCACTTGTCCACATTATACTTCATCTGTTGCCTTCCTAACAGTTTCTGAAATTTATAAGAAATAGATTCAGGTACCTTATTAATGTCCTCCAAGTGTTTTTCAAGAAATGAACAAGTATTTAGAAGGAATCTATTTAGTTTTACTTGTGAAAATTATCCATCTAAGCGACAGGACAAGTGGATATGCTGAAGTAGGTCCTGAACAGTCACTTAAAAACCTTTCATTTGCAATTGAACTGTGGAGTGGAATGGGTTTTTAGACCAAATTATAGCTTTGTGAAATCAAGCTTAATACTTGAGGCATTAGAACTTCAGGTTGAAATATTCAGGGACATACAAGGTTATGAGCACTTTTGGTTTAGTTCAGTTTTGCCTATAACTAGTCACATGTCTTCTTGACTGATAAATATGAAAAATATTAATAGTTAATACTTTGGTATTGCATGAGTATGCTTAAATATTTTATTATGGTACAAAATATGCAGTCTCTGTAGTGTGACAGACATGTAAAAATTCCCAGGTTTGGGAGAGAAAAGCCATGGTTTTTATTAATTGTGAAATGAAGTCCAAGTCTTTTATTGGCTTCAGACAGCTGTAGCCTCAGAATAGAAATGCCTTGATCTTGTCAATGAAAGGATGTTTGAGCTCCCAGGCACTATGAAAATATATTTTTTAAAGTTACCTATAACAAAGAAGAACTTCTAAAATGCTATCCAACTTCTACCCAGCACGACCCTGGTTGTCAGCTTCATTCTTGATTGAAGAGCATTTATTCACTTGAGAATGAAATAGTCCAGGCTGGAAGAAAGCCTGGATGAAGCATGCATGTAATCTGCAGGTAGTAAGATATGTAATAAAAAGATGCTGACAGAGAAAATTTACATATGTGGGTTTTATGTGTCCTGTAAGAATAATAATTATGAAAGGTGGATGTATTTTTTCAAGAGGAGGGAGAGCTTCCAAAGAGATTTTTGCTGCTGAATAGAAATGGTGGTGGTAGTTTTACCTCCTTTTTATTTTCTTTCTTAGCCCTGAAGCTGTTTGCTGTTGGCAGAATAGCTGCAATTAATTGTGTTTTTAATTATGGGATGATTTATTTTCAGATCTCAATAGAGAATGACTACCTAGGCCCCAGAAGAATTGAGAGCCTTCAGAAAGAAGATGCTGATTGGCAGAAAAAAGCCCACATGGCTGTGCTTTCTATTCAAGATCTTACAGTTAAATATTTTGAAATAACGGCTAAAACACAAAAAGGTAGTTGCTTTCTGTCATCCTATTCATCACATTAAAAATTAAATTATTTAATATTTACTGTATTCTGAGTTGTACTGTATTTTTCATCAGTCCTTCATAAGAAAAATGCAATTGTCATTCCTGTTTTTTTCCCCTCTGTGTCTCTTTCAATCTTTCACCTATAAAGAACTTTCACCTTTTCAGAACATCATCAGAGGTGAACAGAATAAATATTTTAAATAGAAGTTTTACAGCCACTTTTTCAATGTAGTTATATTAGTGGTACTCTGTATTTGCAAAGGGTTTAGGAAGCATAGAGTCCCTGGTGGATTTTGTTTTCTGTACTGGATATGGCAGATCCCCATAGTAATTAATTAGTTAATTATCTTTCAGTTAATTTCTTTTTCTAGTCTTCCTTGCCTTTCAGTAATTTTTTGTTTAGCTCTAAACATTTAACAACAGCTCAGTTTAACTACTCAGTGAAAACTGCTCTGTTGTTCAGAAGCCTTCATGGATATAACCTTGGCGTTTCTGTGTTTGAAAAATGTGATGGTTTTAGTAAAAAGTGGTGCAGTAAAGCAAGGTGAAATGACTTGGTATGTACACCATGTGCTCTCATTCTTACACCATTTTAACTTAAATAACCAGTTTAATAGGGCACACAGACCTCTTTCTAGGTCACTGACAAGTTTGTCCTAGTGTCCTCCCTGCCTGACTGCAGGTCCGTTTCTTTCTTTGCCTTGGTGATAGTGATTGTGCAAGACCCACAGGAGAAATCCTTTTTTTGACTGGTAGGTTTCTTGTCATCTCTGTACATGACTGCCACATCTGACTCAAGAGATGCAGGCACTGCAAGTTTACTCTGTTCAGTGACAACCCAAGTTAAAGATAATGTGAAATTCCACCTTATTCTGATTGGCTGACTTAATAGGTTAAAGCATGTTGGAACAAATGTAATTAGAGCAAATTCTAAATACACTAATCAACTTCTTTCTAGTATGACAAAGGCAGCCAGTAAGATACACTACTAGTTGATAATGTCTGTATATAGATATTTACTTGTTTTTGTTCACGTGTTTTTCTTGTACAGCAGTCAGGATCTGGGGGAAAAAACAGTGGAAAGTGTCACACCTGAAGGCTGATTACAGCCACAGAGCTTTAATATGCAGGTTATTTACCTGGTTTTTCTGTTTGATGTTCTTCTTGGCCTCCTGTTGATCATCAGGTAGTCTTACATACCCAAATATTAACAGATGGTAGAGGAAAAACACATGATAACATAAAGGTGTTTATTACTACCTAGGAAAAGCATGCAGTAGCATGTGGTGACTGAGTGCCACCCCTCTGATTCCATTACTTCTGTGGCTTTTGCTTTGCAAAGCTAAGTATAGTATCACATGATGTATATATTCAGTGGTGAAAATATTGTATGTGTCTGCCTAGATGTTATCTGGGGCCCAAGAGTGGTAAATCTGAATCAGGCAAGGGACTCCTGCATTTTGAGGTAAAAGGTAGATTTTTTGTTGTTGTTGTTGTTGTTGTTTTCTTTTGTTTTATTAAATTTCATGCAGTGTTCTTACTTGCACTTGAAGTTAAGCTGAAATCTTTGTTTTAAATAGTAATTTTTTCACTCTTCAGGTTTATTTAAATTTGTGACACTATAAGGTATAAGGTAAGCTGGAGACTTTAATAGCTCGTAAGTGGTATTTATCGAAGTGGGGAAAATTTGGGATGCAGTTCAAGACCACATGGTTGTATTAATGAGATTTTTATTGAGTACAAATGTGTGCATTTTCTTTGCAGCAGGATCAGTGCTGGTCTGAAGAGTAGACTAGTAAGATGTCTGCCTTTTATTTTCCTTTGTGTAGCTGTATATGATCGAATGCGAGCAGACCAGAAGAAATTTGGTAAGGCAGCATGGGCAGCAGCAGTGGAACGTATGGAAAAGCTTCAGTATTCAGTTTCTAAGGAAACTTTGCAGTTGATGCGTGCTAAAGAAATCTGTTTGGAGCAGAAGAAACATGCGCTGAAAGAGGAGGTAAGTTTTCATGCCAGTAAGTAGAAAATAAAAGCATACATTAAGAAGCAATGTTAGACAAATGGTGTTGCAATGTAGGTGTGGTGAGTTTTGTGCCACTTAGATATGTTTTCTGTTCACCTTTTCCAGGTTAGTCAACCAGGAAGACAGTTTTTCTCTTAATGTTTACAGCTGTGCACTGGGATGAGTAAAATGAAGAGAAAGGATAGGACAGAAATTGGCTGCTATGTAATCTCTTCAGTTTAGGTCTCAGAGGCATGGCCACCTTTTTAGAATAGCTCTGACACTCCAGATGGAAGGTGTCTGACCATTAGTAAATATATGGGTAGCTGGATGGTTGTGTTGCACTCTAGTTCTTTGCTTACCTTAATTACTAAGGTGATCTTCCAGAGGGGGCTCTGCTAGCTACAGTTTTCCTGAGGAAAGAGTTCATGCACGAAACTATGTGTACTGGTTTGAAAAGCAAAACCAGTGAGACTTCAAGTCAGTAATACAATTTTTAATAGAGGAGAGAAAAAGGAAGAACAAAATACATGCAATAATAAAAAAGCAAAAACCACTGACAGGGTCAGAATACAACCTGATACCCTGTCAGTCAGGGTGCTGGTGCAGTTTTCCTCCAAAGGGTCCAGCGATGATGTGGAAAAAGCCTGGTTCTTCCTCTGGAATCCAGTGGATAAAGGCTGCCTTTGATGTTCTAAACCTCAGTTTTTATCTAGGTAGGAAAGGCTTGGCTCATCCTCCTGGCTGGAGCATCTCCCAATGGGATGATGCAATCTTATCAGTTATACAGTAGGACTCAATGGCCCAATAACAGAAGACATTTCCCACAGAGATAAGGATGATCACCCTTCTCAGATGGTAATAGAATATATATCTTGTATTGTAAACCAGGACACTATGCTTAAATGTTTTAGCAAGAAGAAATCCACATTTATTGGGTTTTATGATATCTCCTCAAAATAACAATGCTACAAGTTCTCTTTTAAACTTTGCTATCATATGGATGTTCGGTGCGCATATACTGATGTTAATGCATGTTCAGTTAGATGATTAGATGATTTCAATGATATGAGATGATAGCAATTAGATGATTGTTTTAAGAGAACTTTTCAAATGTTGTAGCAAAATTTGACTAAACTGATGGTGCAGTTATGAAAAGATTATGCAGAAATCTTACAACTTTAGCACTGCAAAGGCTGGTAGGTTTGTAAGGCTGATAGACTTTGTGTCTATTTTAGGAGCGTCTGTAGAAGACAGCTTGAACTGCAGGGAAGAGAGAGTACATGCAAAACCCAGAGCTCAAAAATAGGTTTACTGTATTTTAGTGCTCTTTATATTTGGAAATCCAAGAGTTGTCTGAAAACCTGAGTTTATCTGGCTGTTGTCATCCTTAGCCAAGAGTTGATGAGACAATCCAGCAGTACTAATTGAAAATATATTGAATGTTTTCATTTAACATAACCATGCATCTTCTTTTCATGGCATGTCTTATTTTTCTCCCTGTGGAGACATGTAATTTTTTGTTGAAGGATATTTCAGTTTGGTAAATGAATGAGTGTTTGGTCTGATATGCTAAAGTATTTGGGGCTGCACAGGAAAAGAAAAGATTCATTGTAGTATACCTTGGGATGAAAGTGCTGAGCTGTGAGTTAGGGGTTTTTGGGGATAGAGAAGTAAGGAATATCTAATGGGCAAGGTGCTTTGGAATGGTATATTACAAGGTATAGAGAGCTCTGGGTCTGAATACAGTGTTGGGGAGATAACAAGCACCAACCAGCTTCTGCTCTGATACACATCGTGTGTTCTGAGAATGTAAAAGACTTTAGTATATAGAGCTGAATGTGAGAAGCATGACTGGGAATCCCATCTTGGGGAAGAATGGTGACAGTCTTATAACGAAAATGTTTGTAGAACTGAAATACCTCCTAGCAAACCATTTAGCTACTGTATTCTAAAAGATAAAAACAGGATATTTGTTTGAGGAGACTAAAATGCTCAAGAAATTAATATATCTGGATTTTAGCTGAGAAAAAATGACAATTCAGAACAAAAACGTCAGTTTTTGAGGACACTGTTGATGTTCAGCAGGTTGTCTATGGATTTTCGAACATTTAGTCTTGGAAATAAATTTTTTTGCTAGGACGTATTGTGGTAGGAGAAGGGAAAATGGCTTTGAACTGAAAGTGGATAGGTTTAAATGAGTTATTAGGAAGAAATTCATTACTTTGAGGGCTGAACACTGGAACAGATTGCCCAGAGAAGTTGTGGATCAACATCCTGAGAAGTGTTCAAGACCAAGTTGGATGGAGCTCAGACCAACCTGGTCTAGTGAAAGGTGCCCCTGCTCATGGTGGGGGGTTTGGAACTTGGTGAGATTAAGTCCCTTCCAACACAAGCCACACTATGATTTGATGAATGCAACAACCAAGACTGTAGAGATTAAATTATTTGCTTTTGTTAGTGCAAGTTGTGGCGTTATAGGAACTTGAACTTGAATCTCCCCAGTTTAAGTCTTTTGTTCCATCGCTGTGGTGTTCTAACCCCAGCCAGCAACCCATATCCATGTGGCTGCTCAGTTGCTCCCTCACAAGTGGGATCAGAAGGGTTAAAAGCTAGAAAATTCATGGGATTGAGGTAAAGGCAGTTTAATAAGGAAAGCAAAAGCCACACATATGAGCAGAGCAAAGTAAACCAAGGAATTAATTAATGGCTTCCCAAGGGCAGACAGGTGTTCAGCCATCTCCAGGAGTTCAAGACCCCATCATAAGTAACTGATTTGGAAAGACAAAACTCCACTACTCCAAATGTCCCTCCCTTCCTCTTTCCCCATGTAATATACTGGGCATGATGTCACATGATCTGAAATATCCCTTTGGTCAGTTGGGGTCACCTGTCTTGGTTGTGTATCTTCCCAGCCTCCTATGCACTTCCATTTTCCCTGCTAAAGTGGCTGTACAAAAAGCGGAAAAGGCCTTGGTTCTGTGCAAGCCCTACTCAGCAATAAACATTTCTATTATCAACCCTGAGTTCAGCACAAATCCAGAACACAGCCCCATACCAAACCTTGTGAAGAAACTCAGCTCTAGTCCAGCCAAAACCAGCACAACTGCAGAATGTTTCCTATACTGTTCTAATGTTAAATTTCTTTGTGTTTCTTTCACTGTGTTGATCAGCCTGAGAGCTTCCAAGGATGCAGCAAATTAGTGGTACAGATTAGGCAAAAATTCAAAACAATTGCTCTCAATTAAGAAGAGAAATGTTTAATTATATACTGAAATACACCCAAAAGTGATGTTACTGTTTTGAATGATGATACTGCTTTGAATTGGCGCACATTATTAGTATCTTACATGAAGTTTTAACATAAATTGCTGAAATTCAAGTTCTTTATTGTACTTTTTCATGGGGAGCTGTTACACAGCTAGGATATCTGCGAATGAACCATAAACCAGTACTAACTTCCCATTTCTTTTGCATCTGAAAGCTGAGTAGAGCGGTGGTGTACCCCTAAAACAGGACAGGTAACTAACAGCATCTGTAATGTATGCTCTTTGTAGAGCTAAGGTAGCATTGTCAGGTCCTTTATCAGGCAGACAGCAGTGCAACTGAATGAAGTACTCAGCTGCTCTGACTTGATGAGCTGATACTTTTGAAGATGCTGTGTGTTTGTCTTTGTCTTTATTCAGTTTTTATATAGACTGTGGATTTAAATTTGGGAACATTGGTTTTTTAAGAAAAAAAAAATTGTGAAGCTTTGAGTCAATTCCACAGTTCACGGGAAAAGGTAAGTTCTTAGGTGTGGTCACGTTTGACACTACCTTAATTTAAAAAACAGACAAACATTTTCCACACCCACTTCCCTCACCCCCAAACCCACCAAATTTTGCTGCATTTTTACAGTGAGGAAATCCTTGAAAAAGGCCAAATCCCTTGAAAAATATTAATATCTTGCCTGAACAATAAACATTATCCCTCATAAATGGAAAAATTGGAGAGTTCAAGTGAACCAGTCTTTTTGCTTTGAAAAGTAGCCTGTAGTACATTCCAATTGCGTGATCATTGTCATTTTCTGTTCTAGTCAAATTAGTAATTTAATATGGCTGCAAACTAAGAAAATGGCATAACAGGCCATTTTTGGGTAGCACTCGACTCTAGCACATACATGATACATTAATGGTTGTAAGGTTTATGGTGTTCACTTAAGGACTTAGTGGCATTTTCAGATTAATAGTTGATACACAAAAGATCCATACAGAACTACAAAATACAGCAGAATAAACTCAAAATAGAAGTTACAAGAATTAATTCACAGATCTTCTGTCCGGCAGTCTTCTATGGAAATAACTAGTACATGGAACTATTTGTGTTTAATTGAGCTGTGAAATCCCTGTCAGTAAATAATGATGCAGGTGCTAAAAGCATGCATATTAAAAAAAATAATAGGACAAATTTATGAATTAAGTCAAATAAGTCTGTTTTGTATAAGAGGCAGCAGTGTGGTTTAAGTTGTGCTACAGACTGTGCTAGAAGCTGGTGAATCATTTTGGGAAGATATCACTGCACTGCCTGTTATGTTTCATTTTCCTGGACTTTTGCAGTTAACATTTTCCCGAAACAGGGTATTGAGTAAAATGGGTGATTGGTTTGATTCAGTACAGATACCTTTCTAGTTTAGTATAGTCATTTAAATATGTATGATAAATAAAACTCAAGGAACCCTGGAGTTTGTGGCTTGTGGTTTGAGTTTGTGGTTCGTTATATATTCAGTTTTATAACTTGAAGATAATGTAGAGAACATGCTAGCAAATATCTTTTTAAATGTGTAGCTAAATAGGCCCTGTATTTTTGCTTGGTAGACATCCCTTTTTAATGACTTTCTGTTTGTAATATGAAACTGGACAGTCCTCCTGAATTATAAGGTAGACAGATGACAGATTTCCTTTAAAATTTTCCATGACTTTCATCCAGTAGCTGAGAGGAACTATCAGATATACATATTTTGAGCAGTAAATAATTTTGATGTAGTCCTAACTCTTCTGTGTGCAGGTTGTAGTTGTGCATGAATTCTCTCTGAACTCAGCACATAAGATTCCCTTACATGCTGGCATTTCTTAAATATGATCTGAATTGCTGACTATATTGAGTAGATAAACCTTGTTTGAATGAAAGAGAATCATTGCAGTTAATTTTGGTTATGGGTTACTTTTCTATTCAAACATATAATACAAATAGTATGGAAATATATACAGGTATTTTAATCTGTGTGTTTATTCCCCTGTAAAGAATGGAACAACTTAACTGTCATTACAAGATGATTAGTGATAAATGTATTTATCCCTGTTGCCACATCCTTTCACATTTTTTCCTCAGTTCTGCTTTTACAAGTTTTAAAGTAGCTTTCTGGATGCCTACTTTTGGACTTTTGGGATTGAAGATAGGAGATTTCGAATTTAATTATGCACCTCCAGAGAATCAAGTGGTAGAAAATGTAGAAAAAAATGTCAGATATTAAAGGCATCTTAAAGTGTGTTTCTGATGAGAATGTATCTTAGGACTTGATGTGTTCAATTTTAACATGTTACATTTACTGTACCTGACAGCATCTTGCTGTAATCATAAAATCTGTGGTTTTGTTCTCATCATTGTATTGGAGTTGTATGGTGTTTGTCTGTTTGTTGTTTTCTCTTTTTATTTAGATGCAGAGCCTGAAAGGTGGTACAGAAGCCTTAGCCCATCTGGACCACTTAGAAGCTGATTACTATGACCTACAGCTTCAGTTATATGAAGTGCAGTTTGAGATCTTGAAATGTGAAGAGCTGCTCCTGACAGCACAGCTTGAAAGCATCAGAAGATTGATGTCAGGTGCTTTATTTATTTCCATTAATACATAATCTGTGAAAGGTAGTTTTGGTTGTTTTTTTTTTTCCTGGGAGTCCAGGGAAGCCTGTGGGAATGAAATTGGAACAGATTCGTTGCCATGTGAAGAGTAGTACTCTAATGCAAAAGTACTGTTACATTAAAATTTACACCTGTTTATAAGGCATATATATATATATATACACACATACAGAAGTTCTGGTATGGTTGTCATTTGGAAGTTTGGAATATATTGGAAGTTTGCATATGAGATATACAAACTATATAAGTTTTGAAGAACTAAGATCAGGGAAGAGGAAATGTCTTAATTACTGGAGTTGATTAACTAAAAATATGCAATATGCTTTGATATTACTCATTTCTTGAAAGTGATTGGTTTTCAAAAGCTATATCTGCAAATGGGATTCCTTTTGCTGCACTTAAAGCTCATACTGTTATCTCAGATTTAGAGCAGCAATGCAAACCTTATGCTTCCAGACTATCCTACTACACCTCATGTACTTACAAACTGTGGAAACAATACCTGTAAGTTATACAGCATTTTTCTATTCAGTTCTGTCCTTTAGATATTTCTATCTTTAATGCTTGTATTTAAGCAAGCTTTGTTTTACTGTTTTTATGGTGTAGGGCTTGCATAAAAAATTTTGCTCTGGATAGAAAATTCTTCTAAGAGAGTTTTGAAGCTGGATTGTGTTGTGAGGTGCGTCTGGAAAAGGTGAAAACCTAGGTATCACAGATTTGTCTCACTCTAACATGAATCTCCACCTTTTTGGCTGGTGATGGAAACAACTATAGCTTTACGTTTGGAGCATAAGGATTGGAAACTTTGTGAATGACCTACAGAAATGGTAACTGACTGAGTGCTTCTTTGGAGAATTAATAAGTGGTTTTGAGGCAGATAGATTTTTGGGCTGGGAAATCAGGTAGTTTTGGTACTGAAGACATGGTAGGGTCTACTTACTTATGAACTGAAAGAAATCCCCTGAATGGGAGACACAAAAGAAATGTGTATTTGTCTTAGTTTGAAAGACAGGTGTCTGCTAAGGAGGGCAGAGCCTCCCTTTGGAATGGAGAATTTGAATCCCCTCCCTCCAAATTACTATAATTTAGAAAATTAAAGGGGCTTTCAGGCAGAGGTCTGGGAATAGGAATAACAGTTCTTTACTAATATGTATAACAAAACAAACAAACAACAATAATAGCTACAGCATTAAAAGTAAACAGGACTAGGGACCTTGAAGGGCTTTGCTTTACAAAACCTGGGGCAGTCTCATTCCACTGCGGAACTCCGAGAGCACCAAGCTGGAACGGTGGAAAATCCTGGACTGGTGGTAGCAGTCCAGATGAAGCAGTCTAGTTGAAGCAGTGATCTCGT
The DNA here is from genome assembly GCF_963662255.1 of Cinclus cinclus. NCBI lineage: Eukaryota > Metazoa > Chordata > Aves > Passeriformes > Cinclidae > Cinclus > Cinclus cinclus. The sequence goes on from NC_085084.1 coordinate 62,741,893, forward strand.
AAAGAAGGTCTGGTGGCCTTTGTCCTCTGCGAAAAATCGAGTGGGTAAGGGCCCAAATCCCACATTATATCCAGGTGAGGATCCTTGGCTCCTCCCTCTGGGCAGAGCACATCCCAATGGGATGATATCATTCTGTGAGTCCTGCAGCAGGTCCTTGATTGCCCGTGAACAGAGATAGTTCCTGGAGGGAGTTATCTACGAGTCATGGCAAGGCATTGATGGGCCCATTAACAGTTCATGAAGGTGGTGATGGAATAGATTTTGGGCACATCCTGGATTGTAACCTAGGACAGCATCAAAATCCTTTGACACAGTGGTAGTAAAACCTCTGGGCTGTCAGAGACTAAGATGTAATCACATCACAGGGCAATACAATTTGTCATTAATATTTTCTCCAGAAATCTCAAAAAAGCCCTCAATTCACAAGCTAATCCAAAATAAAGCCCTCAGTCAGTTAAACCATCACCCTGTTCCTTCCCTCATGGCAACAGAACAGTTCACTGTTCTGGCTTTCTTTGCCATTTTAATTGTTTAATAATAAATCCAAAACTATCCCATAGGACCAAAAATGAAAAATACAGTTCCTAAACATATGGGAATTGTTCAGTGAATGAAATTACCTTCTCAGACTTTGCTTGGGTGGATAGAACAGTTAACGTCTCTAAATAATCAAGTAGTTGAAGTAGGAGAAACTGCAGTCTTTGTGAAAATAGTTGATAAAGTTGAAATAAGAAAATTCGGTGTTGCTATGGAAGAGATACTTGGCAGACATGCCAGCTGCATCTGCCTGTTTCAGACAGCAATAATGCATTTCCTTCTTGGTGTATTACAAATACATCCCACTTTTTATGCCAGTGCAGTAAAGAACAAGAGGTCTTTGCTTCTTCTTCATCCCAACATTTTTCAAGAATTTATAATCACCACTCTTTCCTGCTTGGCAAGAGATGAGAAAGCAGCATTTAAAGATGAGCTCAGTGTTATTCCAAATGCTTCACTCAGGAAGCTAAAAATCATGAGTGTTGATGAAACTATTAGTTATTACCTCCTTTTCAGGGCTGTAATGCTTTGAAGGATTGCCTTGAAGTTGCCCTCCCTTCTTCCCAGAAGCAGTGACTGGGACATCAAAAACCTATGAGAGGGTTTTTGGTGTCCTGTTGTCTGAGTCCCCTTACATGAAATTACCATTTACTTGTAACAAAATAATCTCATGCTGAAGAATTCAGAGAGTCTTGTCTATCCTGAACTTCATGGTGAAGACCAGAGAAAATTGTTTTACATACCATGGGTCCCCTTGTGTGACCCAAAGACATGCATGGGCATTGTGTTCAAATTAGGCTACATATAATTGCTGTACATTTAGAACTGCATTTGTGTTTTAATATACTGAGCTTGCCTAAATAGCAGTCTGAGATTCATTGGTATTAATTTCTGTTCCTCATAAAGACTTTAAAGCCATACAATGTCTTGCTGTTTAATGATTTTCCTTTGACCTATTGAGTTTTGGTAGCAGACCTCTCAGAGGGCTGTGGCGTTCTTCTGCATCAAATCTTGCAACTCAGTGGGAGTACTGTTGTTGAGGAAAACAAAATGTTTATCAAATATGAACAATTGATTTGATTTTCTTATTGCTGACATATCTTTAAAACAGAGAAGAGAGATGAAGTGGTGTATTATGACACTTACGAAAGTATGGAAGCCATGCTTGAAAAAGAGGATATGGCAACATCTGTACACTTGCAAAAAGAGGAGCTGCAAAAGTTGCAGCAGAAAATCCGCCAGCTGGAAGCAAGGCGTGGACGTATTTCAGCCAAGAAAGCCTACCTCAGAAATAAGAAGGTACTGTTTAATTGCCTTTTTTTGGACATAATTAGTGAATTTAATAACACTTCAAAAGTTTTTCTTTCAGATACAAGTTTCCCAGAATTTTTGTGTATTACATTCATTGTTTGCTAGAAGTTGTTTTGTAGGATATTAAATAAAATAGCATGTATTATTAAATTGATACATTTAAAATTCTGTTTACCTTTCTTCTAGCTTTAAAGGAGCCTTCAGTTACTTTGAAGTCAGCAAGTAAACTTATTTCTATTAACTAATCAGAATACTTTCATGTGGGAAATACATGCTAGAATGAATGGTTTTACAGAGAGTAGTTTTGTATATGTTTGCAGAAGAGAATTTGCAAGTGTGTTTCTCACTAGTGAGTTCTGTTTTCATTCTCTTATCCCATCCTTTTAAACTTATGTTGTTCATACTCTGTATTTGACAGATCTGTATGAAATCTGGTCTATATTCTTAATTTATAATTCTAGGTGTGCTGTTTAGGTCAAAGTTCTGAGAGACCATTGTCACACTTGTTAGAAAATAGGTTCCACCCCATATTACGTACTATAAAAGTATGCAGAAATGTCAGCTGAGGCCTCATTCTGAATTAGGATGAGTGGTTGGTTTGGTTCTGTGTTCCTAGTCATGTCCCTTTGTGTGAAAGATGGCCCCTTCATACGAAGAGTTCTAGCAGATTGATGGTAAACCCTTCAGGTCTTGCCTTCACTTCATAATTAATATATCTATTTCTGTACCTAAATCTGACGCATAACAGAGCAAATGAAAAGTTGTTGATACATTTTATGTATATATATTGGATTTTTTCTATTTTGTCAGCCACTGTCCAGTTTCTAGTTAACCCAGTATGGAGAAGATTGCAAATGAAATGTTAGAAGAAAGGTTTCTTGTTGGCTGATTATGTGAACTAGCTTGCTTTGTCATTGTGTTTGTTTTACATGAGTCTGTAAAGAGAAAAAGTATCAGGAATCATGTTAGTATTTTAAGTAAGAGAAATTACCTGTCTTGTTACACTATTTACACAGGCTACAGTATAGTATGATATTTTCTCCTAGATACAGAAAGAAACTGCTGGCATCTTAGGAAGTAGGCAAACCTGTTTAAAAGCAAAAGCCTGCTTGCTGTTCTTTGCTTAACTTATTGGAGTTCACAGGTTTAGAAGAAATCCTGAAGCAGGAGTAGAGATTATTTAGCATGCCCATAATCTGTATAATGACCTAGTCACCATCAGTGGCTCATTTGTTTTAAGGTTATACTGTGATAGAATACTTTGTTTAAGCTGAAGGAGTTGGTTTTGTCTGTAGCAGTAGTAGCAGCATGCCTGGTTGTGCACTGTGACAAGATGCAGAGCTGTGTATGGTCATGTTGCTTGTCTGCCTCTGGATAGAGGAGTAGTGGAGTTCTCAACATTGTGCTGGGATAGCTGTGGCTATGCTGCTTTCAGGACCAGAGGTAATGTCTCCATGTGGAACTTGGACTTCGCGTTGCTGTCAGAACTAGTTTCAGCTCTCTTTACTTATGTCACTGCTTGGTATAGCATTCTCTGCAGTTGAGTGCTGCAGGGAGATACTTAGCTTTCAGCTTCTAGAAAAATCAGCATAGAGCAACGTGTGTTTAAACTTGCAGGAGAGAATAAGTGGTCTTTGAGCAAAAAGAAAGGGCAGAATCTGTTGTGTGTCATTGTATGGCATTTGTTGGGCAGTTCAGTTCTCACTGTTGGATAATGCAGTCATTCTAAGCTTTCTGGCAATTACCTGAAAATCAAAACTCATAGATTAGTCTCATTTTTTAAAGAAAACTTTATGTTTTCAATGACCTTTCTAGTGATACTGCAAAACATTGTTAATGAACACTATTTAATGTGCCTGGTGTGAGTACTTGTATTTGTGGGACAAAAAGGGATTCTTGCTCTGAAGTGTTTGCAGGTTAAGTCAAGTATGCAGAACTAAGATACAGATGGGATACAAAAGCAGACAGTAGATGGTGAGAATGAGGGCAGTGATGACTGAATGCTGTGTGGAAGAGTTACTTTTTGAGGGTGAATATGGAAAGTACATACTGCGTGGTAAATATCTGTGTCTGTCTCAATTAAAAAGCATTTATTGTTGAACTGAGATGACAGTGTACTTAATGCTTTTCAGATTGTGTTCCTGACTTCGTGTGTTTCAGCAAAGTATCTTGAAGCAGACTTATATATAGGTTTTGGATGGGTTGGTGAGATTTTGGTGGGAATTGGTGGATTTTTTTCTTCTTTTTTTGTTGTGCTTTTTATAAGCTTGTTGGTTCTGTAGTTGAAAACAAAAAGCAAGCTATGCATTAAGTGGTTTATAGGACAGTGTTATGATATGTTTAGAAATTACAGTACTTTCTCTATTATTGGCAACTGAAGATGTCCTTAGTAGAACGTCTCCTTTCTAGCAGCAGGTACCAGGATTAAGGAAACAATAGGATTTTTTTTCTATCAGTTTTGTTTTTTGGAAGAAAGTAATTTCATCATCTAGGTATTTGAAAAGCTTTTCTATTGAGAAGATAACACAGTGGAAGGAAATAAATTACTCTTTATAGAGTAAGACGATTTGTAATTTAAGTATAAACTTCAGTGACTATTGTCTCTATTTTGTTTTTCAGAAATTCCTTCCCTAATTTTGCAGATGGTACATCAGTTTTTCAGTGATGTCATCAAATAATTGTACCAAGCTTTTATTTAGAAACTATTGTTAAAGGTGTGTTAGAAACGTAATTCAGTTATGGCTCTAGAGTAACTGAACTGGCATTGTATAAATACGTTGTTTTATAGAGTTTGATATTTTTTCACTGTACTACCATGAATATAAGCTACTTACTCTCTTTTTAATTTTATACAAATATATTTGCATTTGTTAAACAATCATTTCCTGATGTTCCTTTGTGTTGATGAAAGTGAGTTCTTAAAAAAAAATCTAATGCAGTTTCACTTTTTTTTTCCTTACTTCTAGAGAGCTAGCTATTGATTTGTCATGCAGGAAATTGCTATTGTTATGCCAGTCTACCCCCTGCTGGCTACACATTAGTATTAATTAGATTATCATATGGAACAAGCAGCTGATTTATTAGGGAGCTAGATATATAGCAAAGAGTCGGTAAAGAAAATGGCATCGATGGTATCTCAAAAAATCGTCTTTAAAAAACCAGAGTTGTGATGAAATTAAATTATTTTGCACCTGAGAGGGGTATTCCTTATCACGGGCAGACTGTGAGAAGCAACTGATTGGTGAAGCTGTTTGGGGTATGTTCATAATGGGTGCTTTCATCCAGGAAACTTCCTCACATGCTTTTGTGTTCACTTAATAGGACAGCTTTAGAATGTTGCAATCCCACATTTTAAAGCACAGCCTATGCCAAAATTGATGTCATGTAGATGCAGTAACATCATAGGATTCTGTTATTATTACAACAACAGCAGCATAAGGTCATAAATACACTGAAAGCTTATTGTAAAATATGGTTTTGGCAGATGAAAAGCTAACCTTTTCATTGTGATGTTTTTTAAGCTGAAAGCAAGTCTCTGGAACTGGTTAAATATAATATTAATTCAGATTTCTTTTACATATTACATGTTACTAGTCTAAAACATTATAGTTTATCCCATGACAAAGGTTGAAGTGGTTCCTCAGCTCTCTGTTTTAGTGTCTAATAGAAGTATAATCTGATACTGTGAAACCAGTCAGTTGATAAAGGAAGAATGGGCATTACTTCTTGTTGCTTTCCCTGTTCCACACAGTTGATCACAACACAGAGAGAGGTGTGGCTCTCACTGGACATAATTTCACAGGGAGGTGGTAAGATCATCCCTGGAGGTATTTGGGAGGTGCCTGGATCTGGTGCTGGGTGATGGTTTAGTGGTTACAATGGCAGTGCTGGGTGGACAGTTGGATGGAATGATCCTAAAGGTCTCTTCCAAACTTGATGTTTCTATAATAATGTGCCTGCTTCCCTGTGCTTAGAAGAAAGGACTACCTTGCATGTGCAGTAGGCTGTGTATTCCTGCTCACACACCCAATTATTATGGTTTTGTTGTTTAGTTTTTTTGTGCCAGAGTTCATTGGTATATATTGAACTTGTCATCTGCCATAATCATCCAGTTAGTTTTCTTAATGCTTCCATCTGGGTGTTCTTTATTTCATTCTTTGTTTGAAGTCACTTAATCTTGTCTGCAAGTAGAACCCTGCATTTGTCCCTCTGAAATTGCAACCTTTCCTTTTTTTCTTAGACCATATCTGTAATTAGTTGAGATGATTCAGATTTCTAATCCTGTCCTGCAACATGTTTTCAGCCCCTCCTAGTAGTTTTTGTTATTTCATGTCCAAGATATCTAATTGCATTGAAATAGATTGTTTATAACTACAAAGTCAGAACCAAATACATTTTGGTTAGGTTTGTCCTCTTTACATAAAATATCTTTCATTATTGCATTTAATCAGAAAGGTTTAAATACTGATGATGAAGAGAAAACATTGCATAAAATTGTGGCCCCCGAGTATATGAGACATGTCAAAAAACCCAAAGCATGATCATTATTTTATAGTATTTGAAACCTAAATAGAGAATAAACTATAAACTAGTTAGGAATATTACAGAAAGTTGTTCAGATTCTCTGTTAGTATTATGTAGCTTGCTGTGTCTTTGAAACACAGAGATGAAGTATTTTGTACTTTCGCAGCTACAAATTAAATTGATGGACTGTTCCAGGATTAACTCTTTTCACCAGGGGGAAAAAAGCCTCCAGAAAGATGCACAAAGGCCAGCAGTGTTTGGCTGTATATATGTGTGGACCTGTTAGAGCAAGTCCAGTGTAGGGCCACAAAGATGATTAGAGGGTTGGAGCATCTTTCCTGTGATGACAGGCTGGGGTTGTTCAGCCTGGAGAAGGCTCTGGGGAGACCTCAGTACAGCCTTTCAGAACATAAAGGGAGCTTAGAAAAAAGAGGGAGAGTGACTGTTGACATGGACAAGGGGGAGCAGTTTTAAACCAAGGGAGATTTGAATAGCTGTTGGTAAGAAATTTCTTTACGCTGGGGGTGGTGAGCTGCTGACACAGCTTGCCCAGAGAAGTTGTGGATGCCCCATCCCTGGAAATATTCAAGGCCAGGTTGGATGGGGCTCTGAGCAGCCTGGTCTAGTGGAAGGTTCCCTGTCTGTGACAGGGAGGTTGGCACTATATGAACTTTAAGATCTCTTCCCACCTAAGCCATTCTGTAATATATCTCAGGTGAAGGTGGGACAGTATTTGCACAGAAGTCTTTGCTTTTGTCAGTTATCTGTATACAGCAGTAATGTTGATGGTTTTACTGTCCTGTACAGGAACATTCGTTATTTTCTTATGTGATGAAAGCATGTCCATAGACAACTTGCAGAATAACACCTTTTTCTGCAATTTTAAGCATCCAGAATAGTGAGGTTTCTTAAATCCCTTCTCTCCTTATTTTTGTGCTTTACTCCATCAGCTCCTTTAAACAGTGCTTTCAGTGGTAAAGTTCCTTTCTGCATCTGGCCAGAAAGTCATACTGAATGGTACGTGGGAACCTCATCAGCTCCACACTGTATCTGGAGTCACACTCCAAGCTGCTGACATTGCACCATCTTGCACAACTGTGAGATCTGTTTATGACTGCATGTCTGACTTTGCTCTAGTTCTTTGTGGTGCATATACCAGGTCTAATTCCATTGCTCATACTGTCCAATTTCCTGGCCCTCAGTATCATCTAATGAAGTTGTCTATCTATGTGAAGTTTGACTGTCATCCTCTTCTTTGTCAGCTGTTGTAACGTGACCTAATTTACCTATTCTTATTTGCAGACAATTTAACAAGTTCTTGTTTTAAACGAGATGTTAGAGATGTGAACTCAGTGCAATAAATGAACATGATGAATGGTAACAACTTTATTCCTGTCTGTGCTTGCAGATAGTACATGCAAAAGATGAACTGACACCTGTAAATGGGAAGCTGCCTATTTGCAAAAACAGAAATATGTGGTACATTCGAGAGTTAGATTTTTTTCCATGTGTGCAAATACATAGGGTTAAACAAGGGCTTTATGAAGTGTTGAGAGATTGGTTGGTGTTTTTTCTGCTCTTGTATTGTTGCTGGAGAACAGACTTACAAGCAGCTGTCACTTGGATTTATTCTATTGATGGTTAAAAGTAATAGATTTGGGGTTGTCTGGCTTGTTTTTTTTTTTTTTCATTTACAGTTCATTTTAAGGTAAAAGAGCTTGTCTGAAATAGGCTCTGCAGTTTCTATTTTTCTAGATGGTATTTGCTAAATATGACATTATGTAAATCTGTATTTAAATTACATGCTTTATAGGTTATATTTTATGTCCCTGCAGGAAATCTGTATCGCAAAGCATAATGAAAAGATCCAGCAGCGTCACCAGAGCGAGGAGGAGTACAAAATGCACCATACTGTTCAACTGGTAAGTTTGAGTTTTCTTCTGTTGAGCTTAGCCTGTCATTAATAGCTTGCATTCCTCATTATACATTAATTAGGGGAGCATTCAGAGTGATAGCTCTTTCAAAAGATGGTGTGTATCCCTGACCTTTGCACCATGGATTTCTGTGTCATGTTATGCTGGTAGAGAGAATATGTAGTTGTGTTAGGAAGACATGGGAACCAGTCAAGTAGAAATGGTTCTTTATGCTAAGTTGACAGTCTGAGTGATTTGTTATGTTTATCATCATGTGCACATAGATGATTCTGAACATCTCTGAGGACCACGTCTGGTATGCTGGTAGGAGTGAGGAAATCACACATATTTGTTCTTGAATCTTAATAAACTTGGTTGCTACTTTTCTTCTTTCTACTAAAGCAATTACTGGAATTATTTTGAATAAACTTGTAGTTTCAGGTGGATGCTCCACGATTTTTTTTCATAGTCTCATTGCAGAGAACAGACCAGCTGGTCTCTTATGCTGTACTTCATAGACTTATCATAAAGAATATTCCAATTTTGGACTAGGTCTTGGGAGCTGATACAGTATCAATATTTGATAAAGGTCACTGACAAAGATGCATTGAAATCCAAGTCACTTAAATTCAGGCTTCAATTAGATTAGTGAAAGCGATTCTATTTCATCCTTATACATTTTTAATATTGATATATTTGTCCAGGAAGTCAGCTGCATAATTTTTTTTTTTATGGAAAGACTACTTGTCAAAGTATGTATTGGAATATTCTTTAAGAAATTAAAAAAAAAATGTTTCTTTTATCAGCTCTTATAATCAGGCAGAGGAAGTTACTACGTGGACTGTAGCCCATTTGTCAGTCTTACAAATAAGACTTGACAAAGCCAAAGGCCTTCCCTGTCTCTCAAGTACTGCAGAGAGACAGTTTATGTTTCTGTATTTATAGTACAGAACCCACTTAAATGATACAAAGAATCTTATGCTACATTTTTTTAGTGGGCTTTTTTGGTAAAAATGTGACTGAAAAGTTCTAGCATTATGGTAAAATAGGTTTTAAATTATTGGATTTTATTACGAATTTTAAAAAGATAACTCCTAGAAAACTTTCAAGAAAGGGAGTCCAAATTTGAAACCAAATAAGAATTGCAGTTTTATTATTTTACTTAAAAGTGAAACAAAACCAAATAAACAAGTCATCCAAAACAAACAAACAAAAACTTTGAATTTGAGACTGCTTCAGGAAGAGTTTGATCTGAATGCATATGTGATATTCAGGTACAGTGATAGAACTACTTTTTTTTCCTTTCTTTGTGATTCTGTTCTAACTTCTTTCTCCGTTGTTCTTATTTCCTTTTACCACATGCTTCTCCTCTTCACCTTTTTCTGTTTTCTCTCCTTACTATTTTTCAGACATGTTCTCATCTTTCTCTCCCTAATGCATCTATACTTCTTCCTTCCAAATCACAGGAGTTGGCTTTTTATGAAGGACACCAGGACACTAGCTGACTTATGAAAATAGCAGGCAGACACTGCTTTTGTGGTGACTGAATAGAGTACAAGGTTCACAAAAGTGATCAGAGTTTTTGATTATGAAGATATGTTTTCAAAAGTAATCTTAAATGCTGTGAGTTATCTTAAGAATTAAAGCTGTTTCTGCTCAGGGTTTTTGCTTTGTGGTCAGCTGTTAGATCACTTTTCCTGATAGCTTCTGAACTTGCATGCAGTCAATTTCACTTTCTGGTACTTAGCTTCCATTTCCAGTAAATTTGATGAGGAGTTAGTGTTTGTTTCGAAGATGTAGTAACTCTGCTAAATTTGCATAAGAAAGAATGATTAGTTAAAGGAGATGTATCCGAAGGTGTGTTTTCCGTAAGGTAAAATTGCTGTACAAGAAGAAATACAATTGTCCTAGGTGCGAGGAAGAGCTTCAGACCTTTACCTAAGTGCAATTACATAATATCAAGCTAGATTAAATAACAAAAGCTGGAGTAAATACAAACTTATATACTGTTGTAAATGTAAGTGTGAAAATATTTTCTTAATTTGATCGCTGGTGGGTTCAAAACTTTGTGATGCTGAGTTCTGTGAATTCTTGTACTTTGAAAATACTAGTATGACTTGTTTAAAAGTGCTGCCTTGCAATTTGGACTGTCATTTTGTTCTTGGAATGAGGGGAAAATGGCTACTGCTTTGCTCTCTGGCTAATTATGGAATTTTAATTCAAGGGGGCTTTTCTAAGTATAGCATTCTTTCACTTCTCATCTCTCAAAGTAACAAGTCTTCCAAGTGTTCGTATTCAAAATTGATTTTTTTCTGAGCTTTGTATATACTGTATTTTTAAGGGGAAACCAACGGCCATTTTTTGAAGTTACATTTATTTGAAAATTATCTTTTTAAGTACTTCTTCACATTTAGGAGAAGAGTTGTTTTTTTTTTTTCTAGTGAAGCTGAATAGAAGGGCACTGGATGTACTATTTACATGTTTTCCATATTTTTTCCCAGAAACGAGATCAACTGCAAGATGAAGAGGAAAGAAAAAGCTCCTGGGTTAGTCAGGAACGACAGAAAACCCTGGACAGACTTCGTACATTTAAGCAGGTAACAGAAGAACAGTTTTTCTTTTCTGGCAGTTTCCTTCCCCAAAGAAATTTTCATTCATTCCAGTAATAGCATTCACTGTGCTATTATTTCATTGTATCATTACCTGGTCTTTGGTGGTAACAAATTTCTCTAGCTGTTGCATTTGCAGTGCCATAATAAATTTTTATTCACTTTTACACCTATACCTTGTGACAAGACACTTGGCAAATGTTCCTGAGAAGGACAATCTAAACAGTACTTCCCACAAAGAGCACTGTCATCTGACATGCCCCCCTACTGCTGATGGCTAGAATATCTGCCCATTCCTATTATGATGGAAGCATCAGAAAACATATAGAAGGTGGAATGAAGGGGAAATAATAAGAAAGGGGCTGAAAGTGAAAGAAAATGGAGACTGTATTAATTGGTGAAGACTTTTTGTTGAATGGACTAAAAAGTTTCAAAGTTTCTTTGCTAGAAAGTTGTCTTCTTAGCAGTCTTCATTTTCTTATTATTTGCAAAGCTCTTGAATTCTGTCACTTCTGTAAACTGAAGCAAATTTACTTATTTTAACCAGCAACTCTTCATGAGCTGACTTTTTCTATGAACATACTAATATTGTTACATATTACTGCTTTAGGCCTACCACAATGGTGCAAAAGGTATTAAGCTGCTTCTGAAAGACAGGTCTAATTTTTTGCTTTAAAAATGCTATGCATGAAACTAACATGAAAAGACTGATATTGAGGCAGCAAAGTTAAAAGTAAATTAAGTCTGAAAATCTTTGATATTCTCAAGATGTACCTTTTAAAACAGTATGATACACACATAAAGCCAGTGTATAAGGTCAGACTGGTCTGCACATACAGAGGGATCCATTGATCCTTTTAAAAGCAAAAGGGAATTTTGAATTTTATTTTCCAGCGAAAAACCAGTTTTGAACGTGCGGTCTGATTCTTAGCGAAATCCTAATTCTAAACCCTGTATTTCCCTGATGAGACTAATCATATGAAAATCATGTCTGAAATAAAAAAAAAACCCTAAGAATGTTAATAGCTTTTTTGCATAAAGCTGGGGGTATATTTGCTTTGGTTTTACATACAGAACAAAATGAAAATTGTTTGTCAGAAGTGACAGGTACATAAAATCTAAAATAGTCCATTGCCTGTGCTTATCTAATTGTCAATACCTTATTCACTTTAGCGGTACCCTGGGCAAGTAATACTTAAATCAACCAGACTACGGCTGGCTCATGCAAGAAGAAAATGTGCAGCCAGCTCAGTGCCCTGTGTTGAGCAACCTCAATCTTTGCCAGCAACCATACCAATCCAAGAGAAGAGTGAGGAGGTGGAATTGGAAAAAGCAGTTCAGCCTTTGCAAGTGCAGGAATCCACAAGCCTAAAACAAGTTCAAGATGTCTCTTTGCCTCCTAATGGTATTACCTCTGAACTGCCCCATGTCAGCGCTTCTCCACTCACCAGTGACGAGCTTCAACCAGAGACTGCTACTGGAGCACAGCTTCCACCCCGTTTGCCTCCACCACCTCCACCTCCGCCTCCACCTTTGCCCTCCAAGGAAGATGCTACCAAATCCTTAGAGAAAAGTGACAGCTTTGTTAAACGTCAGAGTGTGGAGAAGGGCGTCCAGCACTCTTCTGGTGTCCCACCAGCACATCTGTTCGATAGCAGTCAGCTAGTCAGTGCCAAGAAGAAGCTTAAGAAGACTGGTGATCTAGAGGGTTTACAGAGGAGGAGAGGTAATGTCTTAATTTCTGCATATTTCACTTAAAATTTATTGTTAATAATTTAAAAATGGTAATGCACATCATTTCATCTTTTGAATTGCTCTGTAGGAAAGTGTATGCTGTGATTAATTTAATATTAATGGGAAAGTTGTTAAATCCTTTTCAGCTGAGAGGTGCTGGCAATATCAGCAGCATCTATGGCCTTTATGACAGTGTGGCATGCTTGTTCAGTGGGAAAACACTTGTGAAATTGAATCTACACTGTATGATGTTAAACTAGATAGAAAATGGACTTAAGTGCTGGTGAAAAGAAAATTTACGTACCTACTTACTGCCAGCTCTGCAAATATTCTATGTTTCACCTGAGGATGCAGTGTTCTATTTAATAACAGAATAACAATAATGTTTATGTAGTCCTATTGTTTATTTTACTCACTCACATTTTATCATGCAATTTTTTTATAAAGCGTCTATTGTGTGTGCAGTTTTTTATACACCATAATATGATAAATATAAATTCAAATCAGTCATCTCTCTTACGAATATTGTTAATATCTGTACCAGCACTCTGACTGCTGCCCCATATGCCCCAAGATGCTCCAAGTGCCTTCAGAATTTTTTTCTGTATGACAGAGACTTTACAGCCCTTCCTTCCTCCTTCAAATGTGTGATCCTGTATTCTTTTATATCTCTCTTTTCATTGAGTCTTTTCTGTCTTGGCCTTCCATGGGATGGACAAAGTTATTCCTAAATGCAAAACAGGTTTTAAAAAGCATATTGTACAATGTACAAAAAAGAACTGGAGATGGATATGTATTGATTGAGAAGTACTGCACAAATTACATGCTATTGTATGTGAGGTGTTTAAACTTTATTATACTTTATTATAATGCATTCTCTGGGATGAAGATCCTGCCCACTTGTGGCCCTTCAAAGACCCAAAGCCTGATTTTTATTTTTGCAGAAAACTAGTTTCAAAATTAGTTATACAGGAAGGATTTGTCATAAAGAACTATCTCTGGCATTTTTGTTTTCATAAATTATAAAGGAAGACAATTTTAATAGCTGTACTGGGAGTAGATGCTAACAAATACATGAACCCAGAGAAGCAGGAAAATGCACTCTTGTGATTGACTGTAATGCTGATTCCCTTGCTGGCTTGTAGAAATAGTGGGTAAAATTAGCCTAAAAATGAAAGTGGTAAGAATGGATCACATAGTTCAGTACCTAAGACATGTACTCATTACCTGATTCTGAAGTAAAAAGGACAATGCAGTAAATGCTTTCATTGTGTTGAATTCCTTGCAGTTTGATTTTCCTGACTGCAAACAGAAAACCCACATTGTTCAGAAAGTTTTGCTAATAAGTGGTTACAAAAATTAAAATTATCTGTATAAACCAGTTTTGACCTGGCAATAAGGAAGATCATTTAGAGACTAAAAGAGTATTGGAGCTACCATTATATTTATAGTATGGGACTATCACATTAATAGTATGCAGGTACTTTTGGTCTGTAGGAAATAAAAATTAAGACTGATAAAATTAGTGAAAATAAATAAACTGAAGGTCTTTTGATTTGCTGCAGTGAGTTCCCCAATGGATGAAGTACTGGCTTCCTTGAAACGTGGCAGCTTTCACTTAAGAAAAGTTGAGCAGAGAAGTCTCCCTCCTTTTCCTGATGAAGATGATAGCAATAACATCTTGGCACAGATCAGGAAAGGGGTGAAACTGAAGAAAGTACAGAAAGATGTTTTGAGAGAATCCTTTACAATTCTGCCTGATACTGACCCTCTGACAAGGAGCATCCATGAAGCATTGCGAAGGATTAAGGAAGCATCACCTGAGTCAGAGGATGAAGAGGAGAGTTTGCCTTGCACAGACTGGGAAAACTAACCTGTAATTAAGCTACATTTAAAGAAAATATTTCTGCAACAGTTTTTTTTTTTTCATAATAGTAGCAGCTAAGACTCAGGTTGTGCATTCTAGGAGACTTAATAGAAATGTGACTAAACTGTCTGACATCCAGTGTGGTAAAACATGCACACATATGAATTGAACATCACTGACTTCTCAAAGAATTTGAGGTTCATAATAAGGAATACTTTTTTTTAGACAGTATGTTAGCCTTTTACTGTTCCAGTACTTATGTTGAATATTGACTGGACTTATCCAGAAAAAAAAGCTCTATTTTACTTAGTAAATTTGAAGGGACAGTTCCCAGCTTACCAAAAAAATTTAAAAAGCAGCACAATCACTCTTGGATGCACCTTATGCTTACTTTCTGATTATTTCTAGCCTTGTAAAAATTGGGCATGTCTTATCATTTCTGACTGAATGACTTCTAAGTGGAGGACAGTTAGGTTTGAATGCTGAAGACATTGAAATGTCATGGGTTACCCTGAGTGGCTGACTTCTTGACGGCTTGGTTTCAGTTTCTAAAATCTGATTTAATTTAATTTCCAGGCTATAAGTAGTAAATATACAAATATAATTTATACTTCTGCTAGTCATATGAATTCTGTGAACTTGCATTAATACTGAGCTACAGTGCCTGAAAGTACAGATATCAGACTTCAGCAGATGAAATTAATGATTTTAGAACAAACCAAAAATTGGCAAGAGATCAGTTTTCAAAATAACTGCTGCATCAATAGCACAAAGAGATTTGTGACTGCAGAAGCAGCATAGAGTACCTCTCTATGATGGCTCCCTTCTGTTAGTGACATGTGAATGAACTTGAGTATCAAGGTTCCTACTAAACCTAAAATTTGAGAAACCAGAGGTATGATAATCTGTAAAGAAACTAAAAAATCTGTTCAGAAAGGCTGTTTAAACAGAATGGAAGACAAATATTTCTAATCTTTGCAATACAGCTGTAGAAAGAAAGTAACATTGTGAGTGTTCACAGTTCAGCATTTCTACCCTGGTTAGTTATTACTGTAGCTGGAGAATGACTGTTGGTAAAGTGCTGCAGTTGTTTAAAAACTGATTCTAACATAGCACATCATCTGCTGAATGTTCTTGTGATTATGAAATACTAAATCTGTTTCAATCTGTTGCATTGGTATGGTATTTTCAAATTATATTTTGAATTTTTCAGAAGGAAAATAAATGCTGCCTTCAGTTCCTCATGAACTAACCACTGGCCACCCTAATGCTTTCACACTGTTTAATTATGGCTTGGTCCTTTTATTCCCTACCAAATGTACTGCTAATTCTGGAGTTGAAACTCCAGGACTGGAGATGTGCTGAACTCTTGCTAAAACGCCAAGTGAAAATAATTTTGCTTTCATGTAGCTTCTTTCTATCCTTGCATACTGAAAACTCCCACTACCACAGCTCTTCAGAAATCAAGTGACAGCTGTAAGAAAAGACATGTCTTGGCTTTCTTAGTGCCTTTATTCTAATTCCTAGATAACAGATTAAATTTAAACTTTGTGATTTGACTGTGATTTTAATGAATCTGTTTGACTGTTTAGGGTTTTGTTTGCATTTTTTTTGCAAGATACAAAGAAATTCTCTAAGACTGACTTAATTTTTTTTTTTTAAAATCGCATTGGTTGGTCTGCTAAGGCCACTGGAAGTGCATCTTAGAAATCTTCCGTGGTCATTGCCACACAATATAAAGATATGTTTTCCTCTGCTATTTGCAGCCCCATAAAAGGAGTTCAGAATGCAGGCTGAAAATCACTGCCACACAGTCCCTGGTTGTTGTCTCTTTTTTAGCAGTCTGCATCCTGATGGAATCCTGTGAGATTACTTGGACCTAAAAGCAAGATTCAGTATCAGTTCAGTGTCAGGAGTATGTGCTCCTTGTTCTTCACATATCTGGGACCTCCTTTCTCTTACCAATGTAATATTTTATTATGAAAACAACCCTGCTTTCATTATGTGATATTATTTAACACATAATGGTTTAGATTGAAAAACAGTTGTAAGAATAGCTCAGAAAATAGCTCTGAAATAGCTGTACTAACAGCTCAGAAAAAAACAAGACCCTTGCTGTCCAAGCAAATGAAATAATTTGGGAGAACGAAGATTGAGACAAAGCCCTTAAAAAGCTCAACTGAATAAAGACTTTCCATATAGATGAGCATGCTTGCTTGAAAATACAGACTGGTTTGCTAGCATTCATCATATAAGATTAAAATAATGAAAATCTGTTGTAGAAATAGGCTAGTTTTTTTACTGTAAGGTTATCCACTAAGTATTGTGCTTTAAGATTGACCTACTGGTTTTTAACTGGTAAGCTCTACACACATGCCAAAAACAGTTGCACAGAGATTTTAGGTTGGAAACATGTTTATAAAAGCGTGTTGGCGCACATTTTATATGAATTATGCTTAATTATATGTACATCTGTATTGGCTAAATGCAATGCAGTTGTTTGCCTTAAAAAATGAAGGTTAAATCTGATACAGTGATGTATATTAAGTGCCAAAAAGTTCATTGAAATATGTGAAGGGAGTATTAGCAGTGCTCAGTGAAGTGGTTTTGGTAATTATTGAAGACAAAACTAATAGTATCTAATTCTTGCAGGAGAGCTAGTCATCTCTTATATTGACTGCTCTGAGTTAACTTCTGCATAAAGTTATGACTAACCTTTTTAAGAGAGCAGTTCTTTCCAGTCAGCCACTGAAACATGTAAAAAAGATGCTGAGGCATTCTATATATTGAAGTAGCTGAGCAAGTATATATATGTAGCAGCTTCTGAATGAAAAACTGAAGATCTTACTGGTTATCAAAAGTATCCTGAGAATATCTGTGTATGAGAACATAATAATGCACATAAATCACCACAGCACACTTAGAGTACTACAAGTAATGCACAACCTGAGTTCCTGTCAATGGTAGACAAAGTAACAGGTAACAAGGGAGCTTTTGTTCTCCATAGTTTCTTAATCCAGTATTTTGGGCCTCTTCAAACTGTAATCTGTGTTAACTGCCAGTAATACCGGAAGGCAAAAAAAAAAAAACTGGGTCATATGGGTGTTCTGGCTCCGGAGTCACTGTGTCATTGCCCTGAGAGCAAAGAGGATCTTTGCTCCGTACGCACTGCTCAGTATATTGCATGTTAGAATTGCCTGATATGTTGATCAGAGAATAATTGCACAGCCGTTTAGCTTTTCAGATGTTCCTTTTTCTTTCTTCCCAAACAGGTGCTTGACAGCCACCAACGTGTGAAAAGAAACCCCAGTTGAAGATTATTTTTCTTCTGCTTTTCTGAGAATTCAGAGCCAGCAGTTATGACCGTCAGTTCCACAGGAGGCTTTCTTTGGCAAAGAAATAGTCTTTCTTTGGCAAATAACTCAGTCCGTGGAAAAAAATGGCCTGAAATGTTCATTTCAGGTCACTTTTTTCTTTATTTGTTCAAAAAATTCTGGTTTGGGCAGAAAGCTAAGTTGTCTAGACATACATTTTATACTATCAAGAATGCCCAATTCTTAAGCACTTTTTATATTTGCGTTAGTAATGTATGGCCAGTTAAGTGAGGAGGCCATTTTGAGTTGGGAGACTACTTGCTGTTAGAGTAACTTTGGGGTTCCAAACCAGCTATAAAATGGCCCCTTCACTGCACTGAATATCTCATGTGCTTGAAAATTCAACTAAATGGCCCCCTACAGAGAATCTTGCTGTGTAGCAGTCTGAAATTCCAGAAAGAAAATTCCTAGTTGCACTACAGTAGCTGAAATTCAGTAACATGCAACTAAGACTTTTTTTCTTCTTAGCTTGAAGAAGCATATGTCAGTATGAAAAGCAACAAGTGACCACAGCACAATGAGAATTAAGAGTTGAATTCAGTACATATTCAAGAATGCGTTTGTTTCCATCATGATACATTTAGCAAGACATAATGCAGCACCTTTTTAGAGGGTCATGTTTAGTCTGACATCTTTTTAAAGTAGACATTTTCATGCTTTTTTAAAATAATATTTAGCTATGCTGAACCAAGTTAGTTATACTTTTATCATTTGTTATAAGAAGCAATATTTTGTAATTTCATACTTAAAGATATTTTTCTCTTTTGGTTTAAAATGGCTTTTGATTAGTCTAAGCAGCCTTCTTTAAAAAAGGTCAAAGCACTTAACCATACTGATAATTGAGTTGTGAAAATCATGCTGTTCTTGCTGGTTTTCATTATTCCCTTTAGTGGCTGCAAAAATGTTTGTATTTCATACCCAAAAGCCTACTGGCTGAAAAAAGTTTCTTTTGATTCTGACTGTTTTATTTTTAGATGAGAGTTACAACTTCCTCTGCAGTGAATACTTAGGAGTAGTCCTAAACTTCATGACTAATGGCTGCAGGCAGCTACTCTTACGATACCACAGTACCAAGAGGTATGTCAATACAGAGATACAAGTAGCCTTGTACCACCTAAAAGCCTCATGTGGTATTAAAAATCAGCCCATTAGACTTCTAGGAAAGCTGAATTTTCCTTAGCATTTTGTTTTTACTAGCGTAACATACACTGTGTCTGAGAAATACACAGTCCCAGTCCTTTGTGTTGTGTGGTCCATTCACTGTTCCTCTTTTGACAGATAAACTACTATATGGGGATCTGGGTTCTTTTAAGTGGAGTTACTCATTGCTGCTGTCGTGTAATGGAACATGTACTGTGTTAACATTTATAACAGGGGATTTCACGTCTTGCCGTTTACTTACAGAGAGAGGAGCAGGAGACCTTACCTTAGCAATAGGCTGTGTAATCTAAAGGAACCTCAGCTCTGGGACCCTTCAGTCTATTGAAGATGTTTTGCTGTGGCTGTCCAAAAAATTAAAGCTCTGTCAAACATCTTGAGAAGATTTTCTTAACCATGTTGCCTTACTTATTAAAGTTAGTGAACATTGATTTTCAAAGCACCTGCGAGCAGTGTTACTGTAGAATTGTATCGATTTTGCTGTGTTAGTTGCCAGGGTCTCTATTTTTCAGCTGTGTGAAATACCCAATACTGGCTTTCCACAGGCCTAAAACTACATGATGCTTTTTTCTTACTCTCTGAATTCTGTGTTACATGGTATGGTTGCGAGCTGTCTGATGCTGTGTTCCTGCAGCAATGGCAGCAGTTTCAAGATGCATCATAATCATTCAACACTACCTATACCATCAGCTGTTTTGTTCTACATTTGTTTATACTTTGTCATACCACACGTTAAAACCAAGGTAATCAAATTTTTGGCTGTAGCACAAAACAGAACTGTGGTGTAGAATGGTAATTCACATTACACATTTCATCTGAAACTTAGTGCTAAATTTAACAGTGGTGAACAAGCAACTTTTATGTTCATTTTTTCCTATTTTCTAGCTTGCAGTTTCATTCCTTGGAGTATGCATATAGAACACTAGCAAAATTTTAAGCCAAGGAAAAATAGTGTAATTCTAAAGTATTTGTGCAGTGGTTCCCTTGCACAACATGTTTGTCTGCAGTTTACCACTGTGTTTTTACCTAAATAGCTCCATGCTATACTGTACTACAGTTTTCAGATATGTTTGCCATGTGATCTGTCATCTTTGCCTTGAAAAATGTGTGCATGATTGATGAAAATTACTCTTCTTAATCTGTTTCATATTTAGCTGAAATCTTAGATTTCTGTAGTCGCTTAGTCTCAATAGAAATGGAGTTCTCATATGAGCATGTATTCTGTGAGCACACAAAAAGTAGTTGTGCTGATCATAGCAGTAGGTATCAGTTCAAAACTGCCATCTTCTGTGTGGAAAATGAATGGGGATTTTTTCCACATCCTGCTCTTAAAAAAAAAAAAAAAAAAAAAAACAAAAAAAAAAAAACCAAAACCCTGAATTTAAATCTCCATGAATCACTAGATGTCACAATTTCACATAATTTTCACTTTGATAAAAAAATTGTGCATACATACTGTACACAGGCTAATCCATAAAAGGTACCATCCTGTGCCATGTGAAATTTTCCAGTTGGGTGGCTACTGCAAAAAATGAGGAAAGTTTAGTATATTTACAAGAAACTTTGGGAAATTTTGGCAGTCCTGCATTGAGGTCAGTTCCTCCACAGCTGAGAAAAGCTGTAATAATTGTGTTGGACCATGAGAAGTCTTGGCAAGCATCACTAAGGAAAAACACATAAACATGTGCAAGGAAAAAGAGCCTCCATAAAAAGACCTGCCTATTGATATTTTTAATTTTATTGTTGTGGTTGTGTTGTTCTGTTGCTAGTTATTTATCTTAAGTAGTTCATCAGCTTTTGGCTTTTTCCATTTTTAGAAACTTCTTTCTTCTTTCAAATTAAAAGTTTTACTATGGTGTAACTGAGTGAAGTAAAGATTTGGAATGCATAATGTTTATTGTACAAATGCTTATGTAACGACTGAAAAATCTTTTGTGAGTGGGAACAAGAAACTAAATATTCAGTTTCTACTAAAATAACCAAAACGTAAGGTAAACAGCAATAGTCTTGTTCAGAAATTGAATTTGTATCAGCAAGAATTTCATGTTCTCATTCATGGAAGTTCCAGATCCTTTACAAATGACCAATAGTCTTACTCACTTTGCTGTATTTTCATGTTAGTTATCTGTCTAGGGTAGATGAAGGCTTTTTTATTCTTCTCAAACATCACTTTTAAGGTTTGCCTGGGTATTGTTTGGTTTATTTTTTTTTGTTTTGTTTTGTTTCTTTTTTTTTTTAATCTGACAGTCTGCATTCTTCACCAGACACTTGTAAAATAAATTAGTATGATTATATATTGTGTTCTTTTGTGACTGAATTGGGGATAGCACTAAACATACTTCACTACATTATTTGTAAAGAATCATTTTGAGTATAAGCACTATATTCTGTACTGTTTAATAATAAAGTAATGATAGATGCATTATTGAAGATGCAACTTATTGAGAAGAGGAGGCAGAAATTTTATTGGTTGATGTTACCCTTATTCCATTTGTTGCACTGAATTTCAGGAGTGTAATTTGTAAATCAAGTTTGCTCATGCGTGTAATCAGATTTTATTTTCATTGTAATGCTTATGTAATTAAATTACCTGGATGGATTTCTGGTAATGATTTCATAAGCATGGACAATATGTAGTTGATGTTTCGCGCTACAGAATTAATGTTAGGAACTAGCAAAGCTTCTTGCAAAGAAAAAGAGTAAGAGAAGCACCTTACTGGGAGAGCATGTTGCATGATTGCAGTCCTCTTGGAGCTGACAGACGGTAGGTCTCCTAAACTTGACTGCAAATTGCTCTTTGGTGTAATAAGCACATCAACATACTGCTATCAATGCTATCAACACAATGGCTATTTTAACCTATAAATATACTGTAATTTAAGTTTTCCTACAAAGTGAATTTATATTTAATTGCTGCCTAATACATAAATAGAGTTTTCAGGAGGGTCAAGGTGGGGAGGGTGGGCATGTCAGTATATTTGTGGGAGGGGCTGTTGCATATATGGGTCTTTGTACTTCCCATTCAGTTTGACTGTTAATCCAAAACGCACAGCTCTGGCTGTGGTGAATCTGCAACCTGACATTTATGTATTTTTATTGTGATTCAGGTCTCCTATATTCTGTGGCTCAGAGCTTCAGATATTGACAGAAAAGGTTATCTTTCCATTCTCAAATGTGAATGCTTTGTACCTCTAATAGGGAAAGTGACCAAGCAATGAATTTTATTCTGGTAAGTTTTTAATATTAATGTGTAGAACATTATCTAAAGTCGTTAACCAGTAGTGTGTGCATTGGAAACAAGTAGAAAGGATGAAGACTGTTTTGGTGCATATAGTCCAAACTCTGCAGAGACTTTATTCCAGAGACTGTCACCTATCCAGGAGTTAGTTTGCCATAAATGGCTTGATTTTCAGAGTATAAACACAGTTTTGACTTCTGAATTGTTAAATAGGTGTTGGGCATTGGGGATATTCACTTAACATCTTCCAGCGTGTTGTTGCTGTTGTTGTATGTTTTGAACTTCATTTTAAGTGTATACAAATGCATCATTATAAAAGGAAAGCTAAAGAAATACAGATGGCTGCAAGTTGTCTTACATGA
This sequence comes from Cinclus cinclus, assembly GCF_963662255.1. Lineage (NCBI taxonomy): Eukaryota > Metazoa > Chordata > Aves > Passeriformes > Cinclidae > Cinclus > Cinclus cinclus. The sequence continues at coordinate 62,764,520 of NC_085084.1, forward strand.
ATGAAGCCAGTGAAGCTTAATGAAACTAACTTCTTTGTTAAGCCTGTTAAATAAATAAGAAATAATGAAAAGAATTTTCCATTCACTAGCTTTGTGCAATATTATCATTAGATTCAGACACTACTAGCACATTGTACTTGGCTTTAAGAAAATTCTTTAATTCCATTATATTCAAAAGGACATAATAAATGCATATTTTATTGTAAACAACTCTGCAAATTTACTATGCCTGAAAATGCTCAAAGTTATTAAGTATTAAGCACAAGTATGTTTAAAAAAAAGGATAAGAACTAAACAAACATTTCTAGCAATACCTAGAAACTAAAAAGAAGTTTTAATTGTCTGCTTCTTGGTCTTTTTTCTTTAGTGCAGCTTTTCTGCAATGCAAGTTTATTGCTGTGTATTTCATTGGGTTTTATTATCATGATTCAGAAATTTAAACCTGTACTCAAAGTACTGCATTCACCTTATTGTACATGCAATGTAACATCATACTCACAGTTCTGGTGCTTTAAAATTATTCCTCTTTTCTTTATTAAAGGATATTTATTTGATCACTGTCTTGGTTTTAACTTTGATTATGTACTAGCATTGAAAAAATATTTTTTGTACTGTTTGGTTCCCACAAAAAACAATTTCAGATCTAATTAATTTCAGTTCCCATCGCTATTCTTACAACTTCCCAAATTCCCTGTCATGGTTTAATGGTAGGTAGTTGCATCTAAGCTATGTTGCAGCATGGAATATTTGTTTTTAGGTAAAATTTGTCAATTAAGCCACATGAAAAATTCAGGTCTCACAGAAAAACCTTGCTCCTAAGTGATGCAGGGTAGTTGTGCATTACAAATCTCACCCACTTTGCATCTCTTGATCAAAAGACAGAAACATTCTATGAAAAAGGGTGGAAGTTTAAATACAGAAATGTTAAGAGCATAGCACCCTTATTGCACTTACCATGTCCCTAATGAGAGTTCCTAGTTGTTTGTGGGTAAGTTCCTCGTTTTAGTCCTCTAGCCATTTTGTCTTACTATTTATGTAGACATAAATCTTGTAAAAGAGGTATCTTTATATTGTATCTCTTTTCCCTGTAGCTTCTGTGTTTTTGGTGCAGTGCAGGTTGCTTCTATTTCTAGCTGGTTCCTTAACATGAGGAAACAAAAAAAAAAGTGTCTTTCTGGAACAGGAACTTTCTAGGTCCATTACAATCCTGAGAAAACAAGAAAAAGGACATTTCTAAGAGTAACATGAAACCAACTTCATATTTGCAGTGCAAATGAACATTGCAACAGGTCTTACACAAAGTTCAAGGCCTGTCTGGCTTTGGTTTCCTAGTGTTGTTTTTCATGCCAGGTAATAATGACTCTTAATTTTGAGTTATGGCAGAATATGTAGAACAAGTAGGAAATGTGTTTTGAAATAATCAGTTCTTGGATTTTTGCCAACTTGAGAGAGAAGGTAGTTGCATTTGTCTGAGGTCTGTTCCTAAAGGTCTGTCAGTGTGTGACCTTGACGTGGGTGCCACCACAGGTTTTGCTCTGCAGGACAAACTGGTGCTCCATCAGCTGTTTCTGCTTGGCATTGGCTTCAGTAGATAAGTAGTTGTTCTTTTATAACTCTTTACAGTATCCTTACAGGTTGGAAATTAATTTGGTTTATGCATCAGGCTTGTAGAAGAGTGAATGTATCTATAGGCAGACTTGAAAGGCAGTGATATGGCATGCAGAGTAAGGCCTCTTGTTTGTACAACACAGAAGATGAAAGATGTAGAACCATCTTTTTTTCCCCCTGTTTGTTACATGTCAGATGTAAATCAAAGGGACATTGTAAATACTCGGTGGGCACAGTGCCTCTGAAATAGGGGAACTACTGATGATACATGCACAGGGTTTGTCTGTGTTCCACAACCTAATGCTCAACATTACTGTTCAACAGAGGCAGTAGGCGCAAGGGCAAGAAGTAAAAATGGAAGGTGTGTTTCGCAAATGTTGTTTTCCAAAACCTATGAGCTATTACTTTTTTCAGCAGTTCTTACTGCTGCTTCCCATCGTAGGGAGAAGTCTATAGGCTTCATTGTTCCTGCCAATAGGAAGGAGCTTAGAGGAATCATGGACTGCCACAGTATCCCTGAACCTTGGGATCAGCAAGGCATCAGCATGTCACTGCCACCACCACAGCCGGAGCTTTGTGCTCAAATCACAGATTGCTGTCTAGATTTACTGTTTCAGAGTTGTGCCACTGTGCTTTCACCATTTGTAAAGGATGGTTATAATGTCCATAAAAATGCATAAAACGTCTTAAACCTTAGATGTACTGTATCAGCCATTTAACTATTACAAGCATCACTTTGCTTAGACAAACTGCCCTTCAGCAGAAAACCATCCCAGAGGTGTTGTCAGGAAGCTACAGCATCATCAGTCACCATGTAACCTACCTTGCTCACAGAAGTGCTGCCAAGTCTCTGTCCAGCTCTCCATCCGGCAGAACTGATCCCGTGGAGAAGCCTTTCTGCCCTTTCCCCCTTTGCACTAAGATTCTCAGTCTCTATTACTTTCTCTAAACTTTATGCAAATCTTCACTGCAGTCATGCTCACTGTCCAGATTTTCATCAGCTCAAAGACAGCACATCTCCCCTAAACTGTTGCCTCCACAGGAAGGGCTGGTGGATAAAAACAGGCACAGATTACTCTCTGTGCTGTTCAAGCTGCTGCCTGTGTTGTTGCTGGGGTTTGCTCATCATTAATCAACCAAAATTCTGGGAAAAAAAGAACCTAAACCAAAACAAAAGTTATATTCACATCCACAATGTATGTGCTGTCTTAGCCCTTTATTCCTACTGTTGTTTTGTGCTATCTGTGGGATGTTTCTTGGAGATACTTGTGCCACAGGTAAATTATCTGTGTTGCTTTCTGGTCACTCTTCCCTCACCATGGAATGCAGCAGACTTCTTGACTTCTCTGAGACATCTCACTACACCCCACATTGCTTACATAAGACTAAGCACATTCACAGTCTTTAAAACAAAAGTCACTGTTTACTTTGTTCTTTCATCTTAACAACTTTTCTAATTAGCATCACATTCCCTCTGTACATTACTGTTTAAAAGTCACAGGAATAAGGAATATTGAAGAATCATGCAATTCATACAAAGCACTTATATTAACTATACTTTTTCTTCCTCAGTACTTTATTTTAATCCCATTCAATTTCAGTAAGAGTTTAACTGAGTTCTTAGCATACAAAATCATCAGTGCATGCTCAAAATGCCATGCATGTTAAAAGCATTAATTTAAACACCGTAACAGACATTTATGAATCAACTTTTTTGAAGCACCACGAAAGGATGGCCATTTTCCTCTGCACATGCACTTGCTGTAAGTAAAATGACTGCTGGAGTGGATAAGTCCTATGAAAACAATTTGACAGAGAAACCACTGCACACTGCTCTTGGTTTCTAATTACGTGTTAAAAAAAAGAAAAAAACAACAACAACAAAAAAAAAACAACAACAAAAAAAAAACCAACCCCAAAGTCTTGAATTGGCATTATAATATTTATAGTATTAAAAAAGAAGAAAAAAATCACATATCATATACTTTTGTTGATTGCACGTGTATAGTTTTGTCATTCCTGTAATGGTTTCCTGAAGATGTCTGCTGCTGAAAAGGCTTCTGTTAATAACAAAGTTGAAACACAAGGTTCTTCTGCCTAGCACCACTGTAGGAGCAAGTTTATTTCCCCCACTTTGCAACAGTGTTTTATGTGTCCCCTGACACACCCATACCTTGTTCTGTCACTGGGCTCTAAAAAACTGTGCTCAGCGAGTCAGGCTGTTTGCTTTTGTGGGGTCTGGCCGGTCATGCACCATTCCATCAATGCTTATGGCCAGCAGACAGGGTCAAAAAAACCCGAGTGATACTTGGAGGGTGCCTATTCTCATTAAGCCATTCTGAGAAAAGATCAGAGGAGTGCAGAAAATTGCCCTCTGTCAAAAGCTGCATTAGTTAAAGCAAATCTCTCTTTAGAAGATTGGGTTTGTTGCTCTTTAAAAATGAAAACAAAAATGACAAGTATCTAGTTGTGCTATGTATTCAGTGAAAACATGAGCCACACATTGCCTACCAGGGCATGCTTTGCTTAATTTGTGTACAAAATAATACGTATTATATTTAAATGCTCAAAAACGGTTTGTTACATTTCTAAGTTAGGGCTGTGTCCCATTTTTCAGAAAACTCAACCCTTCAAGTATTCAGCTTTAATCTCTATTTGCAGTAAGAAACTTTGAACAGAAACTTTGTGTCCCACGACAGCATTTGTTGAGACTGCACTGTCAGCGAACCTGGGTTCTGCTCCCAGCCATTAGCTACCTGAGATAACTACACAATCTACCTTTTGAGGCCCAGAGGAATGAATTCCTGCAGTGCTTGGTGGATGCTCAAGGTCGCAGGGATGCTTCTGAATAAGGAAGCGCTTGGTACTGTCAGTAGTACCAGCTTGGCTAAATGACTGAATGCAAACTTTAGCTTCTGCTCTCTCCCAGTGGAAGGAGCTTAGTTGTTCCCCAAGAGGACATTACAGTGTCTTTTGTTAACCAATCAATGTGTCAGTTAAATACCAAGCTGTGAAGATTCAGTAAAAGAAAGAAAGAAAAAAAAAAACAACCCTGAAATATGTATATTAGAATTTCACTTAAATCTGTCCAAGACTTTCTTGCTGATGAAGGCCCGATCCCTGTACACACCACTGTCACCCGCTGTTTTCCAAGTAGCTGCATGCCAGCATTTATGCCATGTAAAACTCAGCACTGTGCTTGTGGGGCTATGTAGGTCAGCTTACAACTGCCTCTAATAGAGGCCCCCTCTTCTGGTGCAGCCCCTCAAAAGAGAGACTTGAAATGTTACAGCAAGTTCCACAGCCACCTAGCAGCTATTGCTGAGCTGTAACACCAGCCTCAGAGGCTGGTGAATCTGTTTGTTTTTATCCCACAAGTAAACCATCGTAATTGCCAGGTTTAGAGAGGTGATTCTGTGAACACACCAGCAGTTCCAGTGCAGTTGCTTGCTCAGTCACAGAGCTGACCAATGGAGTGCTCTGTGAGGCCTTATTCCCTTCTGGATTTTAGATACCTATGTCCTTGTCACAGCTCCAATACTGCAATTTGGCCTAAGTGTCAAAATTCCTTTAAACCCCTCTGAAATGACAGCACTGTTTGCCACTCACCCAACCTGCCCAGACTAATTCCCATAGCTGCATTTCCCAGCCTGACTCAGGTACAGAGAGCCGCTCTCATCTTTGTACTTGTTCTCTCATGGAGACTTCCAATGTAGCTATAATTTATTTGCAAAAGACCTGTCACCTATCCTAGCTGATGGCAGAAATCCTCTAACTTGATGTGAACTTTTGCTGCCAATCCAAACACATTTTTGCATTTTGACTTGAGGAGTTATATGTACCTTATAGGTATTTTCCTTTTGGGCAATACAGTCATCATCATTGGTGGAGAGCATGAAAAAACATGTCTTCTGAAAATACTTGCAGTGCTGTCTTTTAGACAGCACTCTTTCAAGGTACTTCCTAGTAGCATGCCTCAGTAATGCTTGTTTAGAAGATCCCCAATACTTCTTCACTGAGGCTGATATGTTCATGCACAACAGTCAGCACCTTATACCCACAGGTATGTTTTGTGTGGGTGTGTTTTGAGGTCTTTTGGGTTACAGATGTCCCTGATGGGTGAGCTTGACATTGAATATTTATATTTCTTCATTCCATAAGCAGTTTAGTACTAACACTGATTGTAAACGTGTCTGGTTGTTCCATGTTATACAAGAGAAAAGAACACAGAAAGAACAAAAGGAAAAATGCAAGAAATAGACGATAATGGAAGTTTTGACTGGTAGGTTCAAATGGTAACAATAACCACCACAAATAAATCTTTCATAATTTCTTTTCAAAGAGGTGGGGAAAAGTAGCTTATATCAAATCAACACATTCCTCTGCTTCTTTAAGATATACAGAATGGAATTTCCCCTTTTCTCCCCCTGCATACAAAACTCTGAAAATGCTCTGGAGCAAAAGGAATCCAGACTGGTCATGACAGAGCTACAGTTTTGAAGTAGCAGCTTCTGAATGAAGGACAGCAAGCCCTCTTGGGTGGTTTCTGGGACAGACAGCAAGTGCAACTGGCAGGGTATAGCAGTGAGGCTGTGCAGCAGGGATTAGATGGAGGATGCTTACATGAAATACTACTTGAGGCACTCAGCTACATACTTCTACCCTGGCTCCTCTCACTAAGTGAGTCTTAGAGAGCTGTACCTTACACTGATAAGATTTCTTGTTCCCATTGTTGTGGATTCCTGAGAAATAAAACTGCTGGAAGTATAAAAATAACCATATATTTAGATGTGGAGAAAGTAGATTTAATGTTTAAATTTCCATCCATATGCAAGGGCTATGATCTTTCTCCTGCAGGGAGGTATAAGGTCACTTTGATTCACATTTCTTTTGTTTAGAGACAATTCCACTGATCATTTAACAAAATAAAAGCTAGACTCAGAGAATTTAAAAGATCTTCTTCCCTCTCTGCAAGTATCTGCATGACCATATTTAATTCAACAGGAGAAAATCCATACACAGAGATTATATTTACACATACCTTTTCAGTGTAGCTCTTCCTCTCCCTTAGCACCTGGATGCATGATATTGTTTGTGAAGGTCCTTAGTTCTGCCCTCCTTCTTGATCTACTGGGAAAAAAAATCCTTCTTCTTCAAGAATTACCACAGTCACAGAAATGCAAGTTGTCTTCCAAGAAAATATCTATGTTGCTATTCTCAATCTAATGGTAGCAAAAGCAGCTGACACACTGCTGGATCCATGCAGTGAGATTAGGCTTGGATGACAGCAGATGAGAATCCCCAAAATAGGGAACAAGGTTGGAAACTATTTCCAAGTTAAAAGAAAGAAAAAAACCCAAACCAAACTAAGTTTTCCATTATGCAAATATCACAGGTGATAGCAACTGATGGCAGCAGGAAACAGAGCATGGCGGGCTAATACTGGAACTAAACCTCTAGAGTTGTGAAGGTAAAAGACTGAAAGGACATGGGGTTTGCAAACTGTCAGGACTTCAGCTGTGTTCATGAAGCACACCCCCAGTACTGACCTTGGGAGGCCTCTAGCAATCAAGAGTGAAGTTTTGGGGCAAGCCAGGTATGCTCAATGTCAGCATGATGTGAGCACCAAAGGAAACTGAGATCCTTACAGACGGTTTTGTCATTCCCTCTGCAAATAATTCTCACCTATTTTACCGCTACACAAGGGTTCCACACTAAGGAATCTTTTTGAAACCTGTGTTTTCCCCCCCAACCCCGAATTTAAAACACCTTTGATAATTACTTTCCTTCCAATTCCTTTATCTGAAAATACTAAGAATTGTCAGATACATTGTTACATCTGAGCTCGGCTTATGCAAGACCCAGCAATGAGGGGGAAGGTAGGTATACTGTGTTTCTTTGGTCCTATGATGAGCTGCCAGCAGTGCAGAAGCAGAACTGGCCGGTACAGGTCCCTGAGAGGTTGTGGCGGGCAAGCTATGAGACCCCTTATGGTGTGAAAACCCACTTTTGTCTATAGTCTAGAGGTACTATTACACTTAGACTCACACCTGCTTTCTGGCTAGGCATGGCCAGAAGAGTGGACATGAGCTGAACTGACTCTGGGATCTAACATAAAACTCCACTCATTGTTCCAGAATGTTTAACAAAACAGGGAAAATTCATCCATCTTGTCTGAAGTAAGTGGAGTAAAACGAGGAACTAAGGCTGCTAAGCAAAACCAGAGATTTCAAATAATATGTGTTATTCCACGATATGGTCTCTGCTTAGCACTGTTCAGAGGTAGTGCACAAATGCAGCATTACTAAGAAAATGTAAACAAGACAATTTGAACATTGCTTAGCAGAGTCAGGTCCATTTTCTGAAAAAGAAACCCCAACGCATGGGTGTGCATGTAACTGGCGTGTTCAGTTATTGAGACTGAACTATGCACATTGGGATGGGGTTTCTTGATGGTGTTTTTAAATTGTCTTCTGACATCCAGATCTAATCTATAATTAGATCTATCTTTGGCCTTAAGATTTTTGCAATTAACCAGGTCAAGTGCTTTAATGGATACCTGCAGCTCTGCAGAGAATTAAGGTCTGCAACAATTTCCCATTCCTCTCTCCATGCAGTATTCAAAAAAATGGCTTTGATTTTGATTTTTGAATGCAGTGTTCACAGAATGCTGTTCAGCAGACATTTCAGTACAAAATATATAAGATGATAGAATGAAAAGAGGTTTAGCCTTTTATTGAAGGCAAACCTGACATTAATCCCCAAGTGGTAGAAAAATGAGCAGAAATAAGAAGCCTTTCACAACTGACAACTAAAAAGACATATCCCAAAATATTAATCTTTAATTGATACATTGTTAATTCTAAGCTTTTCTTTAAAGGAATTATCCTGGGAATGCCACCGATAGCGTTAAATGATACTTATTTGTGTAACAACTGGTTTAGCCCTTTATTATTTATTTATTTATTTATTTATTACCTGAAAATTATTTTCTTAGAGACCTTATAACCACATTTATGCATTCTCAGTTCATTTTGTTCTCCTTTTTCCTGGATATATTGACCAGGAAAAGGAACTTCCAGTCTATAATGGACAGTTTAATTCACATGTTTTACTTTGTCTACATAGAAAAATGCAATTTCTGGATCATTGAGGCATACGGATTATGAACAACACACTCCAAAAACTAGCTATCCAGACAGGGATATACTTACAAAAATCTTTTATGTCAAAGTCAGGATTTCACAACATAACACACTAATGCAAAATCCAGTAGCACCTGAAAGATTAAGGTAGCTGCTGCTATCACTTGCACATACTTTAAAAAGATTTAAGGGGGGGGGGGGGAAGAGTAATACATTCTCCAGAGAATAGCAAGTGTATTTCAAAATTAAAAAAAAACAAAACAAAACAAATAAAACCAAAAAACAAAACAAACAAACAAAAAAACCCAGTAGGTTTGATTTCTGATTTCTTTTTTTTCTTTCTTTCTTTTTTTCTTTTTTTTTTCCTTCATATTTCTGTGAAGCTTATGGTAATTCTTTTGTTGGCTTTTCTTTCTTTCTTTTTTTTTTTTTTCCCCAAGACTGTAGTTGCCATGTAACAAATTATACACAAAGTGACTGCTCTCCCCTCCAGTGCAAGTTCAAGGTCATGTTTTCAGGCTATAGCACTGAACACTTATACTGCATATTCCCATACTTTCATTAAAGATAGATACAATGTACAGTACTTGTCTCTGGGACAGTAACATTTCAAATGGGAAAACCTTTACTTTAAAACAGAAGTGAAGAGGCTACAGTAGGTATAGCCACCTAAGTATGAACTTTATATCACAATTTCTAAACACTTGCCTACTGTACATAAGCATTAAAAATAGTCTTAGACATAGGATTTTATTTATATGTGCACGTATGCCCACCTCATCCCATATTTATGTTTGGCAACTATTTGGGAATTCAAAGGTGCAGCCCTCAGTAATTGTATTATTTAAAAAAAAAAAGAAATGAAGCTTATCTATTCTATGAGAAAAAGAAATTCTCAAATATCAATTTCCAATTTTAAATTTAATTTCAATAGGAAAATATTAAAAATGTGCACATCTAAATTTTTCCATGTTCTGTATATACATATGTGTGTGTACTTATACATAGAAATGCTCATGTACCACACATATTCACAAAATTTAAGTGGAAATATTTCTGTCCACTATTTTCCCCACACATATGACATCATATCTTTAAAAATGTCAATAATATCATTAAAAATAATATTACATTTATTCCATCATTAAGGTTTTTTTTATTCTTTCTTCATCCTTATTATGTCCACTGAGCATTGACAGGCCAAATTCTCCTTGCACTTCCACGGATGTTATGCCAACAGAATGTTGGTGACATCACATCAAGGACACATCTGGTTTACAGCAGCACAAGTGACAGGAGAATCAGGCCCAAATATCCCCAGGAAAATTAAAAACTGGCTGTATCTGCTCATATGGACCTGATGAAGATATACACACCACTGTCTAAAATCCCCTGAATGATTAACATGTAGCTCACCACAAAGTTTTCAACCAGTAGCACAATGAAACAAGCTCCCCCCACCCCTTTAATAAATGTGAGAAAATACCCTAAAAAATATGAAGAAAGCGTAAACATTGTGTATATTACATACCATATAATACATGACAGTTTTTAGCATTTAACCTAAGCCACTTCCCTGACTAGTCAGGGGAGACCTGATGAATCACCAGTTAAGGGAAAAGAAAAAGGTATTTTAGAAATAAAGCACGTCTTTCCAATATAAATAACAACCTGTGTGTATTATATGGTATATACACACAGTACATACATGAAAACAAACTTATCTTTTCTAGTTTTGAATATCAGTCTCTAAGGGAAGAAAACTGTGTTCTACAAATTTAATAAGCAGCTAGATTTCATGTTGAACATTCAAATTAATTTGGGGAGCAAACAAAGGTTCGTGCATCTTTCAACTCAGGTCTGACACTCATTCACACATTTTAAAAAAGCCCTCTTCAGCATTACAAGCAATTTATAGCAAGAATGCACTGTGATGCAAGACAAATTACAATTGGCTTACCTTTCAAAGAGTTGGGGTTTTTTAAAATAAATCTATTATATAAAGAAATGTGTGTTTGCCAAAAGTCTGTTAAAATTACATCAAAACAACTTTAAAACCTGCTCACTGAAGATAATTCAATTCAACGTCCTGTTTTTAAACACTTAGTTAACAGTTCAGAATATTGCCTGGTGTAGTTTTGATAAAGATGTGATATGAAGACCCATAAAAAAGTAAACATGTCTTCAGTTCAATTTGCTACGACAACATAACTTCAAGAAGCAGCCTTTTTGGCTAGACACATTCAGTGCCACGAACAATGCCTTGTGGTACCTCTGTGCCCTTAATGAATCTGTAACAGAACAATGCTCCCCAAAAGCCATTATTCACAGAACCTCTATTTCATGTCACATTCTGAAAAAGTCTCCTGCAGAACAGGTTAACAGCAAATTGAACATTCAATGTAAGTATCAAGGCCAGAAAACAAATAATTGGCCATTCATTGTTATCTGTGCAGGTCAAATCTAAAATCTTAAATTTACATTTAAAATTCTCAGGGTGGCGGGGGGTTTGGGCTTTTTTTTCTGGTGAAACTCACCTTCTGTCACTGGTTGGCTTCAAAATTTAGTTAAGTGGAAGATACTATCTCACTGTAATTGCATGGAATTAATATGAAAACTAAACCTTATATTGGACAATACTGTAGAACACCAAAGTAAGCTCCATAAATAAACACGGTATCTTCCAGTATATATGTATACCTATAAAAAAAAAATCAAAAAACCAACCAGCCAACCAACCCCAAAAAACAAAACGGAAGAAGTTTATACAAGCAGTTATAGTAGATTTGTTTCAATTAAAGATGCAACTCTCTCTCATTCCTGGCAAGAATAAATTTGCTCTGGCACTGATTCTCCACAGTGCAACATATCCTGAGAAATTATCAAGAACAACAAAATACAGGGCTGTCATCACTAAGTTCTTGCACAAAACACGGCTTTTAAATATCTTAAATAAATCAGCCAATAACCTATATTGTATCTGTCACAAAATGGGGTGTGTCCTGGGACACTGCTAATTCTTCCATCACTGGTAAGATGAAAAGGATTGCATTCAAATATTGTTACTACCTTTCAAGTTATCTGTGGCCAATAATGTAAAAGGAGGTAATTTGTAATTCAAGGTTTTTTTGTTTGTTTGTTTGTCTGTTTTTCTTCAACTGGCTACAGGCTGAGTTCTAAATTTTAAGTTGAATTACAAGTCAAATTCAAAACAATCCCTCTTGGAGGAGTATTTTCTAATTTTGTGCAACTTTGATGCAGAGCCCAACACAGTCCTATGAACAGAGACAGTGCTGCATCTTTAAGCTGATTGGCACTGAATATCCCATTTTCTTTAACTGCATTCTATTAGCTTGGCCAAGTTATCTCGTAATTCTGTTAGTTCAAATATTTTTCCATCAAGGATTTCTAAAAGTGTCTTCAAGTTATTGCGAAAAGCTTCTTGCTCATTCTGACTTTTCTCCAGACGTTGCTCTAGATCAGACAGCTGTCCTTCCAGGTCTTTGTTTCGAATTTCTACTTCCTTCAGAGAAAATACATAACATGTTAATGTGTTGTCTGCAAACAGAAAGCAGTCTACCGTCCTGTTGGTACTGATGTACCTGTTGGTACTATTTTTGTCAAGTGCTTTTTAAAATAATTTGTAACCCTTTACAATTTTCACTAAGTCAAAACCAGAACCTGAATTGTTACTATGATTGCATATGTACTGCCACTTCCTCCATTTTTCCATAATTATCTGAAGGATGGAAACTTTTGGAGAGGGACAAATTTTAGTCAGTGAAAAAAGATACACTTATCCATGTGTGTTATCACTTCTATCATTCAGAAATGTGCTGCCTAATGAAAACATCTTCTCAGAGTAATGTTCAAGTATGCCCTGATTTAGACTACATGAATCGCTCAAGGGCACAGCTCTCCATCAAGAGTTCTCATGCAAAAACCTATCCAGAACGCTGCTTTAGAGACAAAGGAGCACCACCTTATTCCCAGCCCGCATTACAGGCTTTGCATTTTGAAAATTAAGGCAGGGACATAAGCACCCAAATGGATATCAAGGTGACTGTAACAGATGTAAACCTGGAGGTGCAAGCTGCACATTGTGCCTCCCTGCACAGCACCACCTGTGGAGCAGGGACAATGGGAGAGCCACCACTGCTTATGGACACGCCGTTCCCATGCACTGGGGAAAAGATGGAGCGGCAGCGTGTTGGACAGTCCAGGGAGTCTGACCCTGAGCAAGCTCATCTCTCACCTGCTAAGAAAGGCCCTTGGCATCAGGCCCTGGGACTCCTCACAGCTCCAGCTTGTACCTGATGGGGGACAGTGTCAACTCCTCTGCCCTGTGCAAGCTAGGTGCCCTCTCTTCAATCAAATCCAGATGAAACAGTCACCTGGGTCTGGAATAGCATATTGTTCTGTGCTCCATTCAATGTACACCTCATTAATTCATGCTAAATTTTGTGATTTCAGTTGCAAAAATCACTTTCAAAGGCAGCACAGAGACAGTGTGTTTAGTACACCATACACCCTGTACAGCCATCTCTGAAAAGTGCATAGTGAGTTCATATTTATGTATGGTAACATGTTTTTCAACACTTCCTCCCTTTACAATGGTTTTGTGTCACACAGCTTTAACAGGCCTGCCAAGTTTTTACTACAACTAGTTTTACAAATAGGAAGGGAGATTTGGCAGCAGCCAATAATTGCAGCATGAGCAACTCTTTTTCAGCCCTCCAACTTTCTCACTGGTTTTGGTGTGATTCTTCTGTCTCCCTCAAGGCTAAGAAACATATTAATGTTTACACTGGAAAGATCTCAGCTAACCATAGAAAACAATGTGACCTATAGAGAAAATATACTGGGTCATTCAAAGTAACAGGTGGCAGCCCTGTGTCAAAGTCCATGGCCTGAGAAAGATAGCCACTTGTGAGGGGTCTGATGGCAGCATCGATTGGGCACTGCATCCCTGGCCAGAGGAGGGATGGGTTGACATGGCCAGTGCTCAGTTTCAGCTCCCAGGCTCTGCAGCAGGGGAGAATTCTGGGCTCCCCAGCAGTGGTGCAGGATGAGAAGACAGAATATCATCACCTTCATTGCCTCATGGCTATGGCTGCTTGTGGAGCCAAAGGTTACCTCCCAGCCAAACTGAAGGCCTCCCTTCTTTTTTGCAAATGGGCAAGTAAAAAAACTATAGAGTTTTGGGCACCAGTCTTGAACAGCCAGCACATCTGAGAGCAGAAAATACCCCTTACTGCCTGGATCAAGAGAATAATTAATTTGTTTAGCACTGAGTAATTTAGTTGTCAAAGCACTAAAAGAAGTTAACTGGAGAGAGCACTTGTAGAAATTATACAAATAAAACATGTACATGCTTATAGTAGTAGTGAATAGCTACTCCACTGCTGCTACAAATGAAGAAGACAACTGGTTATAACCCAGTCATACCATGCAAAGGCTCTCCTTCAGTGGGTCTACTTCTTCCTTCCAAGCCAAGTACACAAGTACTACCTCATGTAGTGATTGCATAGGTCCAAGACACTCTGAGAGCTAAGTGATTATAGTATAGGACATAAAAGCGACATCCAAGGTCCTCTCTGATTACTGGTTTTCAGTATTTCCCATCTTGTCATTACTTCTCTTCTAGTCACCAAATTTGTGTGCTCTAGGAAGTCTGTTGCCACTGCTCTTACCTCAGAGATAATTAATTCATGTAAGGAGGCAAGCCAGTGATGAAATAGATGACTTTGGGATAAATCTAAAGATACTTATATGGCTTCATATTGTGATATCTGGGCCCGAATAGAGCATTCCATTGGCCTGTATCTAGCACTGAAGAAGATCTTCCAGGCTCTTCTCAGATACTTTTAATTAAATATGCCCGAAGCTGTTATTTTTAATTTCTGGAAAATGCTGCTTCTTAAATTTAAGCGTATTTACCCTAAATTAGTATTAATGTTTTCTGCAATGTTATTGCATTGCTAGTTCATGTCTAGCTCATGTACAGTTTCCTGCTTCAAATCAGTGAACCTCAAAATTTGCTTCTTGATTGGAAGAGGTGGGTTACATGTAGCGTAATCTATTCCTCTCGCTGTGCCATTTCCCTTTACTGGCAGTTGATCTCATCCAATGACAAACTGAATCTTTGATATATTCAGGCTCTTTGCAGAATGTATTCTGCTATTGGATTTTTTACCTTTGGTTTTTTCAAGCTCTTCTTTAATCAGATATAATAATTCATCATATTGTTTTCTCTCACAGAATAAATAAATAATTACTAGTTATGTTCATTGTTTTCACTGTTAACAATATCTTGTAGAATTCAGTGCAAGGATTGGAATAAAATCTTCAAACCACACACAACAGCTATATTTAGGAATCAGCCATATTAATAAAGATTTTCTGACCTACTGCGAGAGTCACACTGATCATTACTCACTGATATGATTTCTCTACATTACTAATGGAATTAATAAAAAGGACCCTGATACTTAACCTTCACAGTGATAACATACTGTTCTTCACTAGTTTCCCAATGATTGATATCTAATTAACTCCTGATATGTGCGTATCAGAAATGTGATACACCTTGAAATACTAACTTCTTTGTATAGCATTTTTCATAGGGTTTTAAGCAAAATATTTAAAAGTTACATAATCCACTTGCAAAGTACAAGAGGGAAAAATAAAGCACAAGAACAAAGAGTGAGAGAAACAGATATGAGCCCTGGAGAGAAACACTCTGACCATAAAGGATGAGTTCGGTGAGTGAACATATATGAGACAGTGTGAAGCTACAGTAGATGATGTGACAGATGTAGGATGAAGTGCTTCAGAGAACACCAGTATAATTAAAGCGGGACAATTACAGCAAAGCACACACCCAATACATTTTTCCCAGGCAGTGGCATCAGGGCAGTAATTAAGTTTAAGCTTAATAAAGGTAACTTTTAACTCGGATTCTAAGTGATATTTTAAGTTTACTTGAATAGAACCATTCAGAACCATTACTAGAAACAGATCACTTCAAATGTGACATATGGACATATATAAAAAATATATCCATTTGGTGATTAAAGAATCACAGAATCATAAAATGGATTAGGTTAGAAGGGACCTTAAAACAATCCGACAAAGGATTTCAACTTTCTGTGATGGGCAGGAACCCTTTCCACTAGATCTGGTTACTCAAAGTGCCATCCAACCTAGCTTTGGACATTTCTAGGGATGGGGCACCTATAACTTTTTTGGATAGCGTGAAGTACTGCCTCACCACCTTCACCATACAGAATTTCATCCTAGTATCTAATCTGAACCTACAGTCTCTTGGTTTGAAGACATTACGCCTTGTCCTATTTCTGCAGTTCCTGATGAAGAATCCCTCTCTGGCTCCCCCAGAGGTCACTTTCAGATACTGTAAGGCTGTTATGAGATCTCCATGAGGTCTTGCGTTCTCTTCTCCAAGCTGAACAGCCCCAACTTTCTTAGCCTATCTTCATAGGAAGATGCTCAATCCTCTTATCAGCTTAATGGCCTCCTCTGGACTCCCTCCAGCAGGTCCATGTCCTTGCTGTGCTGGGATCCCAGATCTGGGTGCAGCACTGCAGGTGGGGTCTCAGCAGAGCAGAGCAGAGCAGAGGGGCAGAATCCCCTCCCTGCCCTGCTGCCCACACTGCTCTGGATGCAGCCCAGCACACCTTTGGCTCTCTGGGCTGGGAGCATACACTGCTGGTTAGTGCTGAATTTTTCATCTACCATCATCC
This sequence comes from Cinclus cinclus, assembly GCF_963662255.1. NCBI lineage: Eukaryota > Metazoa > Chordata > Aves > Passeriformes > Cinclidae > Cinclus > Cinclus cinclus. The sequence continues at coordinate 62,781,036 of NC_085084.1, forward strand.
CGAAGTCCTTCTCTGCAGGGCTGCTCTCAGTCACTTATACATAAATATACAAAAATGGAACTACAGACTTTATAGGTCAAATTTTAATAAAAATACCATTTTCTAATCTTTCATATCTTACTAGTTTCATAATTCTGCTTGCTAAGGATAGCTAATTCCTGGCTCACTGTTATTTTTCATATGATCTTACAATAAAATTACTGCATCTGCTACTGCTAGAACAATTTCCAACTCTCATTATCATGTCTCATTTTAGTCTCTCACATAAATGCCTTTTCAGATGAAAACTTGTATTTTTAGCCTAAAGCCAGCAACAATTTTTGGAACAGGCAAGGTCAGGTGTATTCAAAACACTCTTTAAACACTGTTCAAAGTAATAACATACTTTGTACAAACAAGTTGATGTATGAATGGGGAAAAATGAATAAACTCATTTTGATTTTTACTGGTTTATTCTGTAGGTTAAAATTTGATTCATAGAGGTTCCAATTCATGCCATGTGTTTCAAAGAATACCTGCCTAATGATTTTCAAGCTGTGGCTGTGATCTGATGGGGCTTGCTCTTAGCATGCTATGCCACGGAACAGAGAGGATGCCCTTTCAGCACCTTAGGGTTGGAGCTATTTAATGCCTGAGTTTCCAGTTATTTCAAAACTCTGAAGGCTGAACTCAGAGTTTAATCCACCTAAACTTTTAATAATCCTCATCCAGAGGCAGGTGTGACAAGGAATGTGCTGCTAGTCAGCACAGAGACAGACAGGCAAGAGGTCAGATGGAGCAAGAGAGGACACAATGAAAAAACATCAATTCCAGCAGCCTCAGGTATCTGGCATTACACACAGTAAGAAACAACATCTAAAAAACCAAAAAAGCACAATGTTTCTAAATAATTCCAAGAAAATGTAGAAAGAGTGTTTTTAAAACCTACACTACATAAGAGCACTTTAACCCTTACTTTCTCAGGGCTTGTTTAAAAGCTGAACACAAACTCATCCCAGGCTCATGATACACAGACAGTTTCAGTGGCATGCAAAAACTATGGGAAGACACTGTAGTGAAAATGAGACCAGAACTGACCAGGATATGTATCAATGAAGGAAGTTTGCTAACTTGAGAGTACTTTGTGGACTCATAAAAGCAATGTGGATCTGTTCCCTCAGATAAAAAAAGCAACTTACAGCAGGTAGAAATTTTGATACAAATTCTTAAGGGTCATCCCAACCCAGCACTTTCAGGGCAGTCTAACTTACACATTCATCTGGCACGTTCAGTGAATATAGCACAAGTTGCACATGTGAACTGGTCACTTGCTGATGATTTTTCCCTTTTCCCTAAACTAAGATGATGCATTATAGCTCACCTGTAACTTCTGGGTCAGAGAATCCCTTTGTGCCTGGAGCTCTCTGGCATTTTCAATTTCTTGTTTCAATCCTTCTATTTCCTAAGGGAGAAGAAACAACCTTGCTAGCAATGTGTTACCTGGCTTTGCCTCGGTGCTGGTAATCTGGCTGCTGCTTCCTCTTCTGAGAATGTCATTGCAACAATACCAAAACTGGCAGTGGTCTACTGCCCATCAGAGAACTTGAAATGCCCTGCTCCCAGTACTTCTGAACCACAGTCCCAAAACAGTCACTCCATTGTGAATGAACAACAATAGACATAAGCATTTTCTTTTGTAAAAGTTCAAGTCTTCTTTGCCTCATGAAGAGACATGAAGTAATTCTTGCCCAAAGAATTAAGGTCCCTTGTAATAAAAAAAAACAAATTTATACTCTAAATTCTATTAGAATATATCCTTCTCCATTTTTTCAAGCAGAAAAATCCAAATTTCAAATGTAAACTGTTTATTATGTCACCAGTAGCAGGGCTGAACATAAAAAAACACCCTGCCTGTTTTGATTGATTTCTGTAAAGAGAGAATCTAAAAGAAACTGCATCTTTAATTTAGCAATTAGAAAATAATAAAGTGTAAAAGTAAGAAATATAGATGAAATAATGAACAGAAGAGTAACCTGTTATTTGCTGACTTTCAGGTGACAAGAATAGAAACAGTTAACAAAACTAAAAGGTATCAAACTTAAAACTATTAAGTACTCTTGTCCAGATGGGCATATTCATCTCCTAGAACTCCTTTTGGCAGGATTTCTTTACAGCCAATAGCTCAGCATAATTCAAAATCAAATGGGCAACAAAATGGGAAACATTACCAAGATGAGCCTAATCTCTTAAGTAAGAGGGAGTTTGGAAAAGGCTCTGCTCCATTTTGAGAGGATATTTTGTAATGACTCTGTCTCTTCTGCTTCCTCCTTGGAAACACCTCACAGCACTGAGGGAAGCTTGGCAAGACACACTGCCCCTCCAAGCACACATGCCAATGCCCACAGTTTCTTATATGGGGCAAATAATTCTTCCTATGCAGCTCCTTTCATCTTGTTTTTCCATCCATAAAGGGGTGATCCTTGATCCTTCTGTGGCTCAGATATGCTTTCCTCTAGGATCTATGCCAGTGCAGGTGTTACTGCAATTTATTTACTTGCTGCTAGTCTAGGCCAAGCTACATGGCACAATAAATACCAAGTTTCAGGCTGGGGGCTTGGCAAGTATTTAAGGAAATCGCTGATCTTATGGACCATAAAGTTCAGCTCTATTAACAGAGCCTGAAAAATAGACTGGCTAGACAAAGGCATTGATCTATTACTTGTTTCAAACCCTCTCCTCAAGAAAAAAGAGTGACTACAACAGCGTCCTTTCTTAGGGATCTGGACTGCATCAGTGTGATGATTGCTGTGCAGAAACCACTTATGACTTACTTTTGCAAACAGAGATGCTGGTGAAAGCAAACAGGAAAACATTATACTTTTTTGTTGCTATGCAGATGCCCAGCTCTATATTGGACTGATGTAATTATATAAATGAAAAATACTAACAATTCAAAGAAACTGAAGAGGACTTTACTTCGCAACATTTATAGCAAATCATTCAGCATCTAGCAGCCATCACAAGCTTAATATTGAAAGGCTTTAGAAATTATTAGTAATAGAAAAGCCGTAAATAATTGTTAGCAGATACCTCTTCTTTTTTCTTCAGTGTAGACTCTAATTCCTGTATTGTCTGGTTTAATTCTGTTTTGTGTGTGTGGACGGCATTGGCTTGACTGCTCACACACTCTAGCTCAGTCACCTGTTGAAATAAGTAGAAGAAACACATACAGAAATTAATTTCAACATATTCAAGGTACTATTATTTCTTTGCATCAATAGCTGCCTTTGAAATACTTCTAACTTCTGTATGACTCCTGTTGATTAAAGTGGAGAAAGTGTTCTTACAAAGTTACATAATACTCCATAATATAGTTATGTAAGTGGTTGCTATGAATTCCTGGAAACAAAGAAAAAAAAATAATTTGCTATATGCTGAAAATAACACTAATTAAAACTTATACTAATTATTGTAAGTTTTAAGAAAGTTCTGAATTACCACTTCAAATACTGTAATGGCTTGATGACTAAACACAGATCTGTCTGTCTAACTAACCTCTCCATCTGACACGTTTTAATGTTCTACCACCTTACTAAGCCACAATGTTCACAGACTTCCTAGAAAGACAATTAACATTTCACAGCAACACTTTCTGACTCAGCATAAACAGTGTAATAGCAGACACACAGCCACCGAAGCACAGCTGCCAACTACTAACTTTTGCTAGTAATGGAGCTAATCTCTCAGCCACAAAGGCAACAGCTAATGCCACGATTTGGCTTTGCTCAGTTCCCCTTTCATTAGCAGACAGCAAGCATGCTCCATATGCCCTTGGATACCTAGCAGTGGTATGCACTTTTGTTTTATCTTATAAGCAAAAGGATGCTAATATTCTGCCACTCACAGATAAATAGTTTCAAAAGACAGGTTCTGCATCAAAGAAACAAGATCTGTGAAGCTAGAGTCTACACAGAAAAGTCTCTGTTTATGTACATCTCACATTACAGGTCAGAATGTTAGAGAACTCTCACACCCCATGTCTGTCTGGATGTGTGCACTAAAGCATTTCTGTTTAATAACTAAAACCTAATAACAAATTTTTCTCCAGAACTTACAAGCCTGCCAATCCTAAGATATAGTTTTCAACAGAGCTGCACCACATACCTACAAATCTGGCCCGGAAACTCCTTTGAACAAAGTGCTAATTAATTCTGCAACAAAAAACCTTTAACACTCAATTTAACATTCTTGGAGAAGTAGTCATTATACAGAGAGCAGGCATTTTCCAAGACCATTTTTTTCTTAGGTAAAAACGTATCTCGGAGAATCAAGGTTGCTGCTCTCCAGCACCAATATCCCCCAGCTAATAATACTGTGATACCAGTAATTTCAGACTCTGAACTATTTGTAGGCTCAAAATACAGATTATTGAATCAAGTCAAAGGGAAGTCAATATGAAATACAAGGACATTAAAACAACTTTTCCTTTCTGAATCACAGGCCACAGACCTCTCCTCTGCAATAGCCATGATGAATCTAGGTTCTTCTGCTGGAAAGCTATTGGTTAGACATTTTTGCATGAGATTTATAATGGGGAGAACTGAGATTAGAACAAATTCTTGGTAGGAGGTAAAGGGAATGAGGGAGTATGATATAACTTGGTAATGCAACATGTCCCGTCCAGCCCCAAGAAACTTCTTATTTGCTGGTATTGTCCCAAAAGGAGTACCAGTGCTCATGACAAAAAATGAATAATAATTTGCTTAGTTTTATATGCTGCTGAGCATTACAACTTAAGTTTTAGATGATTTTCTCAACTACATATATATATCTGCATCCAGATTTTTATAATACAGTTACAGTGTTCACCACTGCAATCACACAAACAAGAATTGGAACACATTGATGAGGACAAACCTATGTCTGCACAGTGTCTGACCTAGCATCTAAAGAGACTAAGAATCAGAAAGGCACAGAGCAATTCAGTCTGGAAAGGTGGTCATATGGTGAAGGCCTCCTGCTCTAAACAGGGCCTCCTGCTCAAAACTGGGCCAATTTTGAAGTCACGTTTGCTCAGGGTCTTCAAGAATCCTTCACAATCAAGCAGAACTGTGATAGTTCTGACATTGTGGGTTTAGGAAGAGCTCTATCTCCTTTCTAATTTTTGCTGAAACTGTCAAACTTATTCACCCCCTTCACCTTCAGCCCTTCTGATGTTTAACTTCTCAAAAATTCCCAAGTGTTCCTGCTGAGATGTTGAATAGTAACTTCCAAGGAGACAATCCCTCTTTTAAAGCTGTTGCACACAGCAAGACCCACTGGCTGCTACCAGGCACCAGCACAGAATGCTCACTTACACAAAACCTCAGCTGGAGAGACAAAAGTAAGCCCAGTCCCCAAACTACCTCTGTCCTAAAACCTCATGCCTTGAAGCAAGCCTGCAGAGGTCTCTCATCCTGTGATTAAGAAAGCACTTGGACTCCCACTGTTCTCCATATGGTTTCCACTTGGCTGGTACACATAGAGAGAATGCATGTATTGGTGCAAGCTTGGAACTCAAGGGGCCGATGAATTGCGCTGCTGGATGAAATGTTACTGTTCTAGGTTGCATCTATTATTGCTGGTGACAAACACCTCCTGCAGCACCCCTGCCAGGTGCACAGCTCATGTGAATACTCCCAAGTACACTCTGGTCCACACTAACTCAACACACAAATTGCTTATGCAAACATAGATCATTATTCTTAAGCAGAACAGGCTGTGCTCCCACAAACCTTCTTGCCAACAGAAGCAACTGCTCTCAGAAGGACAATTAATTGCCAGCACTAAAAAGGCTGTGATGTCTTACTCCAGTTCAGCTTTTCTCTGGGCAAAGATCCATCTCTTACTGATTATGCAAGAAAATAATGTTCAACTGTTTTGTTTACTGTTGATTGAAAACTCAGTAAGTTGGGAAGAAAAAGATCAAACTCAATTTTAAAAACTGGGTTACTTTAATCAGTTTTATTTCTGTGCCTATTCCTACAGAGATCTGAAAAGATGTCAAATATCTTCATGTTTTTATCTTCTTGAATGTACCTATAAAGAAGAAAAACATATTGTGACTCCTTCAAGAAGATCTGTAGAGTAAGATGGGCTGGGAAATTACATGATATAAAGAATATGCAATTGAAAACAGAAGGAACAAAAGATAAAGCTCTAAGCAAAAATTTGGATAGCATTTACTTGTTCTGTTTCTTGTTTCAAATTGCATTTAATTTTCTCATGACCAGTGGTCCAAAAATCATTACAAGTAACTGTTTATGCATTATGCACAGAAGGGGGCATAGAAGGAAGTTAAATTGCTTTACCCTGACCCTCCCACAGGCTATTATCAGGGACACCTCCTCATTCAGTGGTTCAGGTTTAAAAGCAAGGCTCAATCAATCCTTCAAACCCTTGCACAGCAGTATCGAGCAATATACCTGTGATTACTGCTCATTTTGAGTACGGAATTCAGACTGAAAGAACAGTCTTTGAACAGTAAATGACTGAACAAAGTCCTGCTATTGTGCTACCACAAGACTGCAGTGACTCGCATATCTGAAAATGTCAATAACTCGGGCTTCGTATTTAAGATTACAAAAGAAAAAAGTTCTTAGTTTCTGTTTCTTCATTTTGAATTTATCATCCAAGTAAGGATTGCATGCAAGGAAAATATTCTGAAAAGGCTTTTTAGTGATCACGTAGTGTGCAAACTCTTCTAGCATGCGGATGGCACTCTACTTAACTGCCTCCTTCAGTGTGAAATACATCATAGCAATACATAGGATAGCAAGGCAACTTCTCATAGAGCCTAGACCCTCCTAGCAGAGGCCATTCTAGAGTTTTCTAGAAATTTTAGTCTAGGTCCAAGAACCTATAAATGCAGGAGGATTTCAGGAAGATGTTTTCATTGCAGCAGAGAGCAAGTACACTGGGCTGTTGGCACGATTGGAGGAGCAAGGCTTCAGGCCACATAACACAACAACAAGTAAGAGCCTTGGTGTGAGCTTAAGACAGTGACTGCCCAAGGCTTCAGAAAACTGGAAAGACTCTCAAGAAAATCCTGACCACAGTAAATTACTTTGCAAGTGGATATGTCAGGTAGAGAGAAGCAAAGATGTGGAATACCACAAATATTTGAGTATATATACACAAATATTTTGAGTGGTGACCTGCCCCAAGCAATTACTGAGTGATTCTGTGCTGTGTTTGCTTCAGCTGGATTCGTTTTTTCAAACCATCTTTTCCAGATGAATTGTACAATTCGGTACCAACAGATAATGAAATTCCTTTTTAACTACATACAGAAATTATTCCAACTTCTACAGAAAGGCAAAGCAAGACAGATTAAAATACAGAATCCATCTAGTACACAGAATCTGTCACACAACTGTAGAATAATTCAGGTTGGAGAAGACCCTTAAGATCATTGAGTTCAACAGTTAACCCAATACTGCCAACTCCACCATGAAGCCACATCTCCAAGTACCACATCTACATGTCTCTCAAATATCTCCAAGGATAGTGACTACACAACTTCCTGGACAGCCTGTTCAGTGCTTGACAGCCCTCTCTGTGAAGAATTTTTTCCTACTAATTAAACTAAAACTGGTGAAACTCAAGGCCATTTCCCCTGGTCCTCTTGCTTGTTACTCGGGTGAAGAGACCAACCCCCACCTACAGCCTCCTTTCAGGCAGTTGTAGAGAATGATAAAGTCCCTGAGTCTCCCCTTCTCCAGGCTAAACAGCCGCAGCTCCCTCAGCTGCTCCTCACAGGACTTATACTCCAGACCCTTCCCCAGGTTCTTTGCCTTTCTCTGGACTCATTCCAGCACCAAAATGAACTTCCTGAACTGAGGGACCCAAAACTGAACACAAGATTCGAGGTATGGTCTCAGCAGTGCCCAGCACAGGGGGACAATCCCTGCCCTGCTCCTGCTGCCCACACTATTGCTGATCCAGCCCAGGATGCCATTGGCCTTCTTGGCCACCTGGGCACAGCCTGGCTCCTCTTCAGCTGCTGTCACCAGCACCCCCAGGTCCTTTCCAGCCACTCTGTCCCAGCCTGTGGCACTGCCTGGGGTTGTTGTGACCCAAGGGCAGGACCCGGCACTGGGCCTTGTTGAACCTCACACCATTGGCCTCAGCCATGATCCAGCCTGTCCACATCCCTCTGCAGAGCCTTCCTGCCCTCCAGCACATCAATAACCCACACAGCTTGGTGTCACCTGTGAACTGACTGAGGCTGCACTCCATGAGACCATCGGTGAAGACACTAAACAGAACTGGCCCCAGTTCTGAGCCCTGGGGAGCAGCACCTGTGGCCACCAGCTGGATGTAACTCCATTCACCACCACTCTCTGGGCCCAGCCATCCTGGCAGTTTTCTCCCCATATTAGCAACATCTATTCAATGTGGCTGTAACCTACTTTTTGTACCTGACACTACTAACTTGTTGTTTCTATAATGTCTTTTTCTCCCTTTTATTTACTGTAGATGCAATATCCAGTATTTACTAGCCCAAGCTACAGTGCAGAACACACAGAGTGCTCACATGCAAGACTGAATTTAGGTACTAATTATGTATTTTTAACTGATTAAGTTACATTACTAAAAGGATCCTAACTATGACTGTGACAGTATAGTTCCATCACTAATTGAAGATGAACTTCCCACCAAGAAAGATGAGCCCTTTGTTTACCATGAGGAGAGAAATGCTATTTTGTGGGTCAGCAAAGCTGTGGATAACTGCATAAAGTTTCACATAATTTATACAGAGAAAACTTCTCACTTCTTAATGGTAGACAGTACTAAGAAGCACAACAGTATGCAACAATCCAGTGATAAAAATTATTCCAGTGTAGCTTTCAGGAATAAAAAATTCTGGAAAGATTTTTGGCATTAAGAAATGTGAAAGTGCAGAAAACAAAGAAAATTGCTTTTCAAGGAGGATTCTGAAGGAACAAAAAGCACACAATCATATTATTAATATAAATCATTTCTGACAGGAAATTAATTATTGTAGTTTTCCAAGATTTACCCACAGATAAATTAATAACCCAGGGGTGAGTGTTGTACACTACCAGCAATTTATTGCTTTTTTCAACAAACAGTTCGAAGATTTTGCTGAAAAGGACATATTTCTGTCTGTGGGCAGTGATGCCTTAAGCCATGGAAATACCAAAATGTTTTCCACAGTTACTCATTTCTGTACAGATGAAATAGGAATATGCTATCATCTTTTTGTGAAGAAAGCAGTGAAACTGTAGTAGGAATCTTGGAAAATATAACAAGTTTACCAAAATTGATGATTTGACTTTCAGCCATGCACTATTATTCACAATTGATAAGGTAATTCTGAATTTGAAGCACATTCCTTTCCCTACCATCTAATTAGCAAATATTTTTCCAGTCACCTGGACAGTTCATGAAATACATGCAATAACAAACACTATAAAGATATCATCCTTCAGTCCCGAGTAAATAAATGCAGTCCTTTCCTTATTCTCCTGCAGAGTTTTGGAATTATAGGATGTATTTAATTCTGTAATCTTTAACTATGTAAACATCCTGTCACATACCTCCACAAAGCATGCATTTTATAACTTGCAGATAAGTGTATCTTAACACTTTCCTTAGAATTTTCTAGAAATAAAAAGATAGGAATGACAGAGCGCTTCTGTGAAAAATTATTTTATTACCCAGAGTAAGAGTAGCTTAGTTTGTGGTTTGTGGGTATTGTTTTTCCAAATTATTGTCTTACATATGACACATTCAATGAAAGTGAATTCCCAGGGGAAAAAAAAAGAAAAAGAAGAAGAAGAATCCTGACAAAGCAGTCTTGGGCCCTAAATGCAAATCTTCTCTAAGGACAAAATAAGGCAAACTGAAGAAGATCAAAAAGACTTCCATCCACCATGAACTTTAAAAAAAAGGTAAATTCACATATTGACTTGAGGAACATAACCTGATACAGCTGCTCTGTCTGAAAAGAGACTGTCTTTTTAGTAAAATGCAATTATCAACCAAGGGTTGAACCTTTGTAAATGCTAGGTGGATTATCTGTATTACAAATCATACACACAAAGAGAGATTAAAATAAGTGTTGGATTTCAGAATTCTTCTCCTAAGAAATGCTCAGATAATGTAAAGGCTGACAATACATACCATTTCAAAAATAATAAAGCACTTATGATCGCTGAAATGGATATTCTAGGGACTAAAATGTACCTCTGAGAAAAAATCCCCAACATATTGTCTGAAATAAAATGCTTGTATTTTTTTCCTTTGGTATCCCCTAATGCCATGTAAAAAAAGGTCATCTACTTTCATTTTAAACAAGAAGTACAAAGCTGCTATCTAATCACATACTAATTACAGTATCTTATGGAAAAGTTAACACTTGGTTAAATTTTTTCCTTCAATCAATCAAACCTAATTTATTCAAAATTTATTCAAAGCTAAATCTGAATTGTTCTGTAGGAGGGACACAGTCTTAGAGGGAGAAGAACAAGAGACAGGCATCACATAAAAAACATGAATTACTAATCATTTTTTGGATCAGAACTCCATTCATAAATTTCTTGTTAGCATGCTTTCTGTCACCTTCCTTCATATTTCCATTCTTAGAGAATGTTATTCCTTGGACATACCAAGCCAAACAGTTCTCTACAGTAACAACAGGGCTGCTAATAAGACTTCTCAGCAAATATGAAGTCCATGGTATAGGCTCCAATTCAAAAGACAAATTCATCACATCACATTTGCATGTTCAAAAGTTAGTTTTGGCTATTCAAGAATTAATGAAGCTGATGGAAATGAGGAGGTGACTTCTAAAGCTTCTGCAAAGATTTTCTATAGATAATTCGAACAGATGGTTTATACAGCACGCCACATTTCTTGTGAACTTTCACAATGCCTTTTACAGACTGTTGTTTTCTTTAAGTGACATAAAAATTGTCCAATAAAATTACCATGGTTTTATTTTGGCATGTTCATGCAATTTTTAATATCCATTTTAAAATTTATTTTAACAGTAGGAAAATCATGGTCCATTATTTGTCAGGTGGGTTTAATAGCTACATAAGATATCTCACACTTATTTCATTAATTGAATGAAAAAAACAAAATACAATACCCTAATTTTATCTTATTTTCTGGGAAATTCTTGTAAAACAAGCTAGAATTGAAGAGTTTACCTCTCTGTTCTCTCATGAATACCCAGGAACTTGAACACTTCCCTTCATCTCTTTTTATCTTAGGCTTCTTTTCCTTAAGAAGAATGATCTTCAAGGACTGCAGCTCTTATTATTATGCACTGGTGTTATTACTTTGTGCTATTGCCTAGTGTCATGTAATAATTTACTTCAGCAGATAGCGTGCATGAAAAAAATGTAATTTTCAATTTTAACATGGCAAAGACAGAACTTTGGGTTACTTTCCATAATTTATATCATCATTCAATCCTTTCCTCTTTGTGGTATCAGGATTAATGTTAGGGCCCATGCTATTCTATTTGTCTGAACTAGCTTACTTCAGGGTTTTTCTTTCTGTTACTGAGCTATTCTAAACTCATGAATCCCTTTTGATGTCAAAAAGCTATGCAGGGTGTGTAGGAGTGCTCACCAGTCCCATTTAAGGGAATTGTTTTTGTCATTTCTGAGCAGATTAGAGAAGGCTGAGAGCTCCAAGCTTGTGACTGGGCATCATATTTTCCTAGAATTCTCTCTTTGTATTTGAGAGGGAAAAATCCACATACCCATATTTTGAAAAATAAACTGACAAAATAGCAAAATATAGTGTTTCTGAATTAAGCTTACAATGTATCAGGAGAAAGCACAAAACTTTAATTTACTGAGAATGTTTCACTCAGCTACACTGAATCTGTATTCTGTTTTATTTCAGCTCTAGGCATTATTAAGGCAGAGAACAAATGGGAAAAGGAAGATAGAGACCTAAGAGAAAGCAAACAAATGTAGGTTAACACAAAAAACATGAACTGATAATGAGTAAATCTTATACTTACTCAGAGATAGCAAAAAATAAGTGAAATTATTTTTTTAATGCAATCAAAATCAAAGAAAGAGAAGCAACCTTAGTTTCCTTAAGAGTGGGACATTTACTCTTCATGCTTTTGTGTCTACAAGAGTTGCTAGCAAAAAAGGATGACTATCTTAGACTGAAACTGTCAATGGGTAAACATTGCTAAAATCATTGGAAGGCTTTTGCCCACTATAGCAAACTGCAAAGACACAGCTGATCATCTATGACCACCAAAGCCTACCCCTCCCCAAATACACCTACTAACCTCAATTCGGATTATGACTGGAACTTGAGATAAGATAAAGGGGTGCTATTGTCCAATCATCCCAGGCCTGGGGAGAAGAATGTATCCACAATGCTGGAAGAGAGACTGGAATACTAAAGTTTCAAACTTTCAGGGGGCAACCTGCTGATGTGCAAACTACCCTCCCAAGTGCAGAGGGCTACATGTGCCTGAAGGGGCTCATCTCTGCTGATGGGCCATATTGAACTAAACTGCAGGGCTACAATAAGCAGCTGTAATGACTTAGACCCCTGAGTATCCCCATACTCAAACTGAACCTGAGCATTTAAAACTCAAGAAATCTTTTGAGTTTTGTGGACTTTCTGATGGACCAACATCTTCACTTCAAGCAACAGACATCAAGTTGTACCAAGTCTCACTTCTGGATCCAACAAGGGGAATTGCCTGTAAATCCTTCTGTGTTTGCCCTTTTTTTCTCTTTCTTTTCCTTACACATTTTAAGTGCTATTTTTATACTTTTATATTGCTATGTTACTGCAGATACTAACAACTAAAATAACAGGCTACATACTTGTTTTTCTTTCCAAACAAATTGTTCTAAAATAAACTGTATATATATATATATATATATATATATATATATATATATATATATATATATACACACACACACACACACACACACACATTTGTTTACAGACACTGACTATTCAGTGTGGTTTCACTCTAACTTGCACCAAGGGATTTATTAACAAGAACATGCATTACCCTTGCCTTCTAGGGCAGGACATACTATAAACTCATTAATCTCAAGTGAGATTAATTCCAGTTTGGGGAACATTTTCTGGAACAACTGCAGCTACATGCTTATACTGAACAGGTGAACTGCACAGAAAGGTAGCACAAGACAGGGACTGAACACTGCTTGCTGCCACATGTGCTCTAGCCAACAGTCTCCAGATCTGACATTTCAACAGCACAATTTCGATCTGTGTAAGAAACAAGTATCTCACATGCAGTTTCTTTTTGAAGTGAGGTACTAATTCATCTTGAAAGATCAGTCTCCAGCATGCAGTTTAAAAGAGTTTTTGTATTGCACTGCACTGTATGGTAATAGATTGAGATAATTTTTTTTAACATTGTATGCATTTCTTTTGCCTACAGAATTCAATTCACTGGGTTAACCAAGTCTACATAATTCTAAAAGAAATTCCAACAGAGGGCAGTACTCCCAATGAACTACTCTATTGTCATTTACTGGCATTCCCAGAGAGTTAGGCACAGTGTTCCTATATTCTCTGTGAGACACCAACAAGTCCTGAGGTTACAGGTTACAGAACAATCTTATAAAGGCATGTAAACAATGATAAAAAGAGGATAGTTTGTATAACACCCTGTTATGGATTTTGTGTTTCCTCAGAAATACAAATAACTGCAGGAGATTCGCTAAGAAAAAGTTACGGAAAATCATCAGCTATTAATGAATGTAGCCTGAAAGACTCAATTACTACCGTGAAATGTAGTATCATATAAAAGCAAAATGAAATGCTAAAAACTGCTATATTCATTATTTTTTTTCAAATAACAGATTTTGAATCAGATTTGACCAAGAGTGAGAATAACATAAAAATAATATAAAGGGATCTTTGCCAGTCTTGTCTGGTTGAGTCTCCCAAGGCAAACACAGCTGCTGTTGTTGTGCATTACTTTTCTTTCTTAGGTAACAATTTTACTGTCTCAGCTTTGCAACACAGGCTGCACATTTTTTTTTAGGAAGAATGCTACCTATTATGTCCACATTTTAGCAATGAGTTCTTCACTGTAAAGCCTATCTAGTGTTCAAATTCATCTGAACATTTGCACTGTAGTAACTTTAATACAAGGCTGTAATTTAAATAATTTTATCGACAGTAGCTGTTATCATCTATTCACAAACCTGGAGCACAGGCTACAACTCCCATTTTTCCAAATGAGAAGCTTAAATGAGATGACAGACAAAGTGGCAGTCTCCCTCTGTACAAACACATATGATAAGCTTCTGCTTGACTGAAACATTTCTGAAGCAAAATTTTGTCAGCAACTGCCATTTTTTTAAACTGAAAGAAAAAGCACTTTGCAAAAAGTACCAGTCTTAATTATATTTCATGCACTTTGTCCAGTCAGCTACGGCACACAGTTACAATCTGTTGGAAGTTGTTGTTTTTTCCTATCAAATCCTTTGCCTGGGATTTCAGGAGTGTTGTCTGCAAGTCGGTCTAGGTATAGGACAAACTGTATCAACAATTTGCCATTTCCCTAGGTTTCTTAAATTGCAGTGTACTCTTGCTTCTCTTTCACACAGGTTAGGCATAGCCCACTGGATTTCTCACACCTCAGATGAATACAGGATTATTCTTGGGACTACCTAAACAGCTGCCAGTTAGACAAGTCCAGCATAGGACTGAAAGATGGATTTTGTAAGATTTGGCTCACTGTAATTACCGTATCTTATTTCCTAGAGGTGAGTACAGCATAGAAAACCAAATTGAGAGGTCTGCAATATTCACCCTTCTTCTTCAACATATTCATGAAACCTATTTTCATGCATAAAATTGCAATGGTTTAGTCTGTGGTTTTTGCATTTTTTTCTTAAAAAAGTATCACAGAATCATAGAGTGGCCTGAGCTGGAATGGACCTTAAAGATTATCTCATTCCAACCTCCCCTGGCATGGGTAGGGACAACTTTCACTAGACCAGGTTCTTCAAAGCCCCATCCAGCCTGGCTTGGATACTCCCATGGGGCATCCATAACTTCTCAGGGCAATCTGTTCCTGTGCCTCACCACCCTCACAGTAAAGAATTTCCTCCTAATGTCTAATCTAAATCTACCACCTTTCAGTTTGAAGCCCTTCCCCCTTGACCTATCACTATATGCCCTTATAAATAGTACCACTCCAGTTATAAGTACATATCCTTGACTTTTTTTCTAAGCTAACCTTTATTAACAAAAGTGATAAAGCTTCATCAAATACATCTGTCCTTGATACATTACTCATTCCTTCACTTGGCAGATAACTGTGCCCTAAGCTATGACGAATTCATATAGATAAAGATTGATAGACTATACAGTATAGAGAGTTACATGTGAAAGGAGAAGCGAAATTAGATACTGAATACTTGTTTTCATAACCTGGACTTCAACCTTGCATATTACATTCCTTCTTCAACCATTGTCCTTCCTTCCCCCATTATGAACTTCTGGTTTGCTGAATGACCTCTGTAAAATTTGCCATGAAGGCAACAGGACTCAGTCCCTTCTACATGAAAATAGGTGCAAATCTCTACTTGGATATAGTGACCTTGGTTTTCAGATGTGTTTGTGCTGTTCAGAGTCCTTCATGTGCAAGAAGAGTAAGCTCCTCATCTTTGTTATAAGAGGGTATTACAATAAGGTCTCTTGAACTTACAGATTTGATGTCAAGTTTCTGAGGGTTTAAATGCAGAAGGGACTGGACTTCAGTGCTATGGAGAATGTAATGAAACACATGTGATGGCATCAACTAAAGAGTTAAAGCTGATAAACATGTCATAAGATTTGATAACTTCTTGCAACAATAACGTTTGTAGAAAAGAAGTCCTACAAAGCAAATAATTTCCAACAGGAGGAAATGTTTTTAAGGAAATCATCAATTTCTGTCTCAAAGATTAACCTGAAGCTGCAACAATTTTTTATTTGAAAATGTGTGAATACAGTCACTACTACTTCCACCTCAAGGATCCTGGCAATTTGCCTTGACTTACCCGCTTATGAAGACGTTCTGCTTCCTCCTGATATGCAGCAAGTTGCTGTTTCCATTGTTTCACATTGGCAGTGGACTCCAGCAGGGCTGCTGTGAGCTTAGCATTATTACCCTTGAGTGTGGCCAGTTCTGCCTCCCAATGCTTGCTGATTGTCGAACTACACAGACAGAATGAGAATGGTCAGAAATCCCAAATCTCTTCCCTTATGCTTTTAAAATGTCTTATATTTTTTTTAAAATATCCAGCAAAAAGAGAATTACACAAAAATTATATAACTAACTAAATTATTATGTCTATTTGGTATAGAATTAATATACCAAATAGAATAACCAAATGAGAATCCAAATGCTTAAATCATCAAAACTATAAATTAAGAAAACACAAGTAAAACCATTATTGGAGAACAACATCTACCTTCCCAGTTCAACACAGTATATTTATAAATAAAATGTTAAAGATCATTAAATCCACATCAGCTTCCCCAAAGCACCAGCATGCAATTCAAGAATACGTATATGATTAGTCACTCTTTTAATATATGCACATTGAATTGAAATGGTTTTTAAATCCACTACTTTATTAAATGTGTTGTAGGAAAATATTTGTCATTGACTTGATTGAAGAGAGCTAATAATGCGGTTTGGAAGTGCAGCTTTGTTGTCTTAATGTAAGTCTTCCATTCCTGAAATACACTTTCTTTATTAAATAGCATATTTAATTTGTTTTTGCAAATTCAAAGACCTTGAATTTCATAATAGTGTTAATAAGTTTTTCCTCACTAATACCAGCAAAGAGAGTAGAGATCAAGTAGGATGGATATACTACTGCTTTACTTCAAAGTAGAAGCTGATATTGGGGTTTACTGAAGAAGCCTCTACTGAATAGAGGAAAATTCCTGTTTACAATTTAGTTTTTCTCTTAGGAAACACAGGGCTTTAATTTTCACAGGTAATTAGTTTGCCATCATCTGCAGACCATATCTTTACACCCAGTAAACAAAGGAAAAGTATCTCAGACACATCAGGTGAATGCATTATATGCATATAGCTCATTAATGTGCACTTGTATAATGCTAACAGCATGTGAGGTGCACACCTCCACGGACAGTACCTACAGAAAATAATTAATCTTGTTTAATTAGCTCTCTATTAAAGGCATCAATGAAAACCAAAAAATCTGTAACTCTGACCAAAATGATATTGTATGAAGAATTATTATAATACAATTATATATTTAAATATATATGTTAATATTATTAAATTAATTGCAATTAATTACTATTTTGAATGTAAGTTTATAGATTTATTTGAACTTCGTACACATGTATAATGAAATATTCTGCTATCATTTTATCCACCTAGTTTCTTTCTTCCACTTCCTCATATGCAAAGTCCATCCCATCAAAACATATTTCAAAAACATTATGACTCCTATAAATGCTCCTTAGGTGTTTGAAATTAACCAGACACTGGGGAACATTCATTTCTTATTCAGACCACATGTAATGTTTCACTAAAACATTATATCTGGTTCTTCCATGATCCAGCATTTTCTTCCAAATAGTACTTTGTCCCCTTGAACAGGAAAACAAGTTCCTCCAGAAGAGGAATGTGCTCTGTTTAGCAATACAACTAATTACAAGTTCACCATTGGAAATTTTAGATCTTAGGAGACTAAACTAAAATAGTGATGATCCTACATCCTCAGGGAACACAGACTCATATATTCAAGAAGATAAGCATGAATTTATGTAACCGTGTCCTCTAATGAGATTTTAAGTTTCACTTACAGTAGCCCAGAAGATCAACAAATTGTATTAAGAGAATGCTCAAAATAGTTCATTAGTATATTCATACTTCTTCCTGATGTTCTGATCTGACAAATATCCAATCCAATAGTTTCATGCAAGTTCCATTTAGCAGTCCTGCAGAACTATTGGCAACCACCAGCTACTAGCAAATTGTTTATATGTAACACCCATACTCCTCTCTTTAAAAATGTGCCTTACTACCCATCTTTGCCTCAGAAGATATATGCATACAAACTGACGTAACACAGCTGTATCTAAGGCAGTCAAAGGCTGAGAACTGTCTGATCATTCATTATCCTAAAGAAGTGAAAGGATTTTTGTAATCTAATAATGCGTGTATCTACAATGATATCCTTCTAATCCATTAAGAACCCAGAAGTTGTACTCTCAGGCAGTGATGAGTAATAATGTGAGGGTGATTTGTGGTGTGTATGACTTTCACCTTTGCTTGGTGCCCCTACTACAGTGCCTACCAAGAAAATAGCCAGTAGCTTTTAAGTTATTCCTTGTATAATGGTATGTCAGTATGAAATATGAAGCACTTATTTTCTATTACTGCTATAGTTACCCTAGTTCAAAACCTGTAAGGTTTCTTTGATCTGATTATTTTTCAATTGGTTATTCTCAATAGGAATGCATCAGAATTATTTCTCAACTGTACTCTTTTTCCCTAAGAGATTGACATATTTGGTAGGCATGTTTCTGTTGTAATACAGGTGTTTGTAGTGTATACTGGGGTTTTTCTCTCCAAATAATTGTTACTGTATCTTCTACAGATTCTGCTACAGTGCCATAAAATGGAACCATAATACTTAAACTAGTCTAGTTTTGTATTGGTGATATACAAAGACTTCCTAACCCTTTAGACTTACCCTATTTCTTCTTAATGGATATCATACTGGGAAACACAGTCTCAAAGGTGTGCATTTTTTTGTTTCATAAAGTCATAATTTGATTAAAATAGCCAATAACCACTCCCGGCTGTTCTGACTTTCTTTTCTCAAATACTTTCTTGAGATGAAAAAAAAAAAGGAAAACAAAAACAACAAAGAAGGTAATGAAATTATGTTCTGTGGATTAGTTTGGTTAAAACTGGATTTAGATTAATTGCTTTAGAACCAGATAAAACCACACTTAGAGCAGGCTGTTCTTAGGTTAGACTGAGAGTACCTGCATTGAAGCCTATTATCTGTAGAGCTACATTGGTTCAAACTTACCAACACTTCCTGAGCAAACACTGGGAATTGTATAATTCAGGCACAATGAGATTGTCCCTTGGAGGAGGAGATGTTGAGGGAACTCTTGTGAAACTCTTTTGAAAGTGAACACAGAGATCAAGAAGATGATGGACACATGGAAAGTCCAAAAGGGTCCCAGAAACTGCTAAAGCATGTAGCTGGAATTCTGATGGTGAACCAGGTGCACTACAGTCCCTTGGCACAGGTATAGGAGAGCTGCACATACTCTTTCTCTTTAAAACCTTTTACTAAATTCCTGTCTGAAAGGCTTGCTGCTAAAATGATTTGATTTTGTCCTCACTGCATTAGATTCTGTCACAGAAAATACATGCACAGCCCTGACAGGTTGTCTTAACAGTTGTAAATATCTAAACCTAATCTGAATCATCCCTCATGTGTTCTAAGACCATGTACTCTACAAAGCACTTAAAACATGCACACTTACTCAGCTATCACTCTGATCCAAATGATAATTTCTACAAGAGCATTTTCCAGCTCTGCACTGTGGTGGAAAGTTGTTTATAGACACTGAGGGACACACAGTCATACTTCTGCAGTCCTGTGGTGCAATAATTCAACCTGCATACATGTTTTGTCTTCTTCTTGGAATCATCCGTCCCTTTGCAGGCAGTGTAACAATTTTAACAGCTATTTCTTGAAACCTGTCAGAATTAACATCACTGCCTGACAATCCCAAAGTTTCAAGATGGTCCTTCAAAAAAAGAAACATTCTTAACACTCTGGCTTGTTGCCTGTTTTTCAGCATGAAAAGCTACACGAAAGTTTTAAAAATACCCTAACAGAAAATAAAGCCTGGTCATTTCCCTTGTGAAATTGCAGAATATCTAAAAACACCAGCACAAGCTGTTTTGCATATATCCCACTGGTGCCAAATACAAGAGAGAGAAAGGGCTTCTCTAAAGAATAATAGCAAATTCTGAGTTTTATTTGGTCAACTACCATGCTAATACAGAAAAAAAATCTTTAATAGCAGAGGTTTGGGTCTGACAATGACAAGTCATTGGGATTTCAAGTGCCCTTTACTGTGCAAAAGGTCAAAAGTCTCCTGAATCTCCGGTGTTTGGTTTAGGCCACAATATCTGGTATATGTGCAACATCAGACATGCCCACAGTCGGAACACCACATGGCGCCCCACTGTCAAGGCAAAGGATTCAAAATAAGATATTTAACGTCTGTGACACCCAGTAATTCAAGCACTTTCACAAAACACTCCTAGAAAAACTGCTGGCTGGTACCACTCAGCCAATTGTGATACCCTCTGAAAATTAAAGTAGGAGTCAATGATCTGCCTTCCATACATTCAGGCATTCTGGCCAATTAACATCAGGCCAATCTCCTTTCTCACTGGGGATTAGTTACAAGCCCAGTAAGTCACCGAGGAATAGCTTTGGTATCTGTCCATCTGTGACCTGAATAGTGTGCCAGAGGCTATAAATGCATGATTATCTTTCTCTGCAAAGTAGGTCACTTAAGGAAAATTAATCCGAAAAGCTCCAGTCACCACATTCAGCCAGTTGGAGAAGGCTTGCAAAGGGAAGCGGGAATAAGCACACATTGATGAGTTCCATTCAGAATGAAGTTATTTTGAGAAATGCTTTCATGAAACAAAGAAACAAAAGCACTTCAAATTATGTTTCAGCTTTTTGAATCATTATTGCTTATTCACTGTTCACTTGAATGCAGTACCAACACTGTGAAACAGGGTTTAAGGTTTATTTCAGATTTATAGCAATAAAAGATGCAAAGAATTCCACTTTATTAATATTTAGGGGGCTTAATGTTGCATTCATTGCATAAAATTAATTAGTTTAAAATTTATTCTAAAACATAATCATGGTTTCAAGAAACTACTGTTATTCAAGAGCAGGTAAATTATTTTCTTCAGGTATCACTCTGATCTGCTCTGCAGGTATGTGGTGAGCAATCCTATTTTGGGACAGCAGATGTGAAGAGGAATTTAGCCAAGTAAGAATGAAGTACTTTCAACACAAAATGTGGATTCCGGTATAGTAACTAAATCCATAAGACTTGACAAATACGAACAGAGAAGAGTCCTGGTAGCAGCTGTCCAGATTATAAATAGTGGTACACATTGGATGCAGCCCAAGAGTATAGTGGAATGAGCATTATCAAGCAAAGGGAGTGGTATGTCAACCAGCTGGTAACAATGCATGAGCTGTGCTGGCAGCAAGAAATGACCCCTTCTGACAGCTGGGCTGGTAAGCTCGGTAAGGCTTACAATGTCTGCAAGGCTTCATGCTCTACAAAGCACAGGGGCATTGTGAACCATTTGGTTCTGTTACAGTAGCATCTGAGAGATCCACAAAGCATCGCTTCTTCTCCTTGGAATGGTGAGGAAAGTGTTTGGGCTTATGTAGAATTCCCTGGTGCATTTAGAAAGGAATCCTGCAAAAGGTCCTTATGAAATCTCCCATATCAAATAAGCTTCCATTAATGCTGAAGGCTGGAAGGGCAAGATCTCTGCAACAGGCTATGCTTGCTATTGCCAACATTGAAATGAGGTGACTGCTTGATTTGATGGAGATGTTGACTGTGCTGCTACAGTAAGGGATTGCAGCATCTCTCAAGGAATTCCTAAAAGCTCATAAGAAACTTCCTCTCATTCATGCTGAAAATGAGACTCAAACTCCTCAGTTTAATGTTCTCATGCAGAAGAATTTTTAAACAAGCAATTTGGGAATTACACCCCCTTTTGGAGATTTCAAAAAGCATCTTCTGTGGCCATCTATTAAATGTCTAAAAGAACTTAGTGATGGAAAGGATTTAAAACTGATAGGTTTTGGGAGTTTATGCTCTTGCTAGTCCAAAGCACCATAAGCCCTCAGTAATGATGTGGAAATCTCTCCCCCTCTCTTGATTATTCAAAGCAATAGGGAACAGAAGGGAGTTTTGTCTTCCATAATCTTATAAATGAGGAGGAACCCTATAATGAGCTAGAAGTTGAGGAAAGAGCCATGGAGTGGACCAGGTTCTATCTCACTACTCCAGGAAGAGGAAAGAAAGAAGGGGTGTGAGTTGGTCTGCCATTTTTCTCTTCCCACAGAGCTGTCTGCTCGTAGAGGCCTAACTCTGAATTTATGTACATGTGGGACAGAGTCGTCCTGTTAAATAATTAAAGAACAGCAAAAGGGGGAAAGCTACAGTAAGAACAACAGATTTTGTAAGCAGAAAACTTAAGACACAAAATAATTGCCTCTTCACAGCCACTGCTCACTTTCTTGCATGTAGTTGTGATTAACTGTACACATACAAAAGGAAGTCTTACTTGATAAACTGGAATTTATTTTTTAAAAAGTAAATCTTCTCAAAATTATAATCCAGAGATAATTACCAGGAAATCACTTTGAGTTAAATATTTTGAGTTCTGCCAATGAAAAACTAATTAATATTCAAAGAGATCCTTATCCTTAATTAGAGTATTCAAAAGAATTTTTAGCAAAGGAGGATATGTCCTCTGGGGAGAAAAGGAGGAACATTAACAGAGCATGAAAGATCTGTTCTTCCCTTTGGGTTAAGGAATATCTACACAATCTCAACGGTGTTACATCAGCACAAAAACAGAGAAACATGCTTGTGAATCAACTCATAGCAAAAGAGATGAAGGAGGCCCTTGAAGCACCTTGTACTTTAAGTGAAGTGCCTAATATCAAAGCCACCCTGCTGGAAAGTGAGAAAGGCAGCTGAATGGATGAAATGAGCAATCAGCAGGTGAGAGAATTATGTGTCTAGGAGTCTATCGGTCTGTAAAAATATTGAATATTCATCCCACTCCAGGACATGTTCTTTTGTTTTGCACACAACTTTGTTCAATTTGGAGCTATAATATGCTTGAACTCCCAATTTTTATGTCAATGTAGGCAAATGCCAAAACTTCCTTCTGTAAATTTGGGCAGTTACAATATATGGAGATAAAACAGATTTCTCCCTCAAGGTGTTTCACATATGAGCTTTCAATTTCATTTAGCCTATCAGCCTGGCTAACTTCTTGACTAGACTTTCAACCACCCAGAGTACCCATGCTGCCCATGGACAGGAGAAGACTTGCCTTTCCAGTTCTGTTACAGGCAGTACTGCACTTAGGCAGCTCTTGTACTGTGCCTTATCAGCTCACTGGGAAAGGATCAATATCTTTGTGGACTTAATGGATGAAAATGACAAAAGAAGTTGAGTAATGATACAGATTCTTTCCACTATAGAGCAGACCACTATGCAATGAAAATGGGTGGCCATACCCTATTTAGATCTACCACTTAAAGTCAGGCTCTGTAATACAGCCTTTATTCATCACAGGGCTATAGAAACCACCATAACACAGACTGTTTACATTATAGACTTATCTTTGAGGAATAGACTGGATATGACACGCTTTTTAAGAATGGGAATTTTCACATAAATACTACATCCAGTAACCCAGCATCATATGCCTGTAAAAGGCAATAAAGCCAGAGTTAAAAATGGCTAAGTATGTGTTCACTGCTTATAGAAACACTAAGAGTTAATAGAAGAGAGGAGCTCTTGAAAGACACTTCATGGGATGCAGAAGATTGGATATTAACACAAAATTAATGCTTCAGCAATAATCTCCAGCCATGCGGGACTTAGGTCCCAGTCCTGACCCAACTTAAAGGGAGGAACAAAACGAAGACAAAACAATGACATTACTTAGTTTCCTGTACTACATATTAATGCACCCTGGATGTGTTTACACAGGTAACATTTAAACTCTGTTTCTTATTTAAATTATGCTGTTAAACAGAGTTTTAAAACATTATTTTGTACACTGAATCACAAAGCGAAAACCCTTTTAACCTGAGCAAGGTCCCTGATGTCCCTGAAGAGGCTCAACTTCTAATTTTATGCTTTTAAAAAGGCCTCATTTTTATCTTAGTAAACAGAATTTAACCTCTTTGTGAAAGCCATAGAGTATAAACAAAAAACAGTAACTCTTTCTTAAAACTTAAAGCTCTTTGAAAGCACAAGCATGGCTAATTAATTTCTAGATTTTTTTTACAGTAATCACTAAAACCTTATTGACCTAAAAATTATCACATATTCTGAAAAAGTAAAAGAAGAAATTGTCCTTGTTCTCTTATTGAAATAGCATATTGGTATAGTTGGAAGTAGTTTACTCTCAGATCTGTAGCATGTAACTGATACCCAATAAGATTTTTAGTGCACTGAACATTAGGCATAATTCCTTGCTGTTGCTATGGTGCTGAATACTTCAAATATTCCAACAAAATTACATTTTTAAAATCAACCAAAGTTATTTAGGAATGTACATCCTATTTTCTGAAATGACTAGGTATTTGACTGCAGAGAAAGTAAAATTGACTCTGACATTTATGGCACTTAATCACTTTAAGAAATCAATTAGATGATGTGGCTATCAGCAAGTCAGATACTAGGACATGGTAACCCTGACACTAAAATGATCTGAATTATGGACACCTTCATTGTGGAACTTATATGTACACACAATAATTTAAAGCCATTTAACTGCACATTCACACTCTGAATTAGTATGGATTAATTTTGCTAGGCCCATGGCTGGGCAAAATCCCGAGTTTCTTTCAAAAATCCTACTAATAAAATAATTTGGGTGTGCACTGAATCAATTTGCACTCTCTCAGCAATGTAACAGAATAGAGTATTTGACTTCCTTATACACCTCTTACCTGCATTGTCTTTTATTGGGTGCTCTTCAGATTTTAACAGTTTCACTGAACTGTGCTCTCAATCACACCTCAGCGAGTTTGAAAAACTTCCCTAGCTTTGCCACAAAAATGCTGTAGTAGTAAGGACAAGGAACAACTCCTCTCACAGTGATTACCTCCTCCACTTAGTCAAATAGGGTCAAAAGCTCTGAGCTTCCAAAGGGGTATGGGCTGCAGAGTTTGCACTTTTTGCAAACTGCCCTGCTCAGTGATACCTGGCCAAGGAGATTCTAAATACAGTTTTCCCATAGTTGGGTTTAGCACCCTTCCATCTCCATAGTCTTCTTAGGCATTATGGGATCTGGAACCCCTCCATTCCATCTGAAACACTCCTAAGTGTTTATCTGTGTTTTTGTGCAAGGACAATACCATTCAAGTGGATGGCAGTGAAGCCCTCTGATCATTGCAGCTATGCTGGACTGGAAAAAAATGCCACACAAACACAGTGACTGTGTCCTACAGCCACAGGGACACTACACGGGCACAGAAGAGAAAACATGAGGAAACAATTCAGCCCACAGACCTCAGTGCCAAGGCACGTTTTATTTAGCAGTCTAGATGTGGCTCCGAGGGCTTTGACAGCAATTCTCCAGGACCCAGCACAAATCTTCAGCTCTGCAACATCAGAGTGAAGATAGTAAGACCTACTCTATGGGCAACTACCAGCCACATGCAGAGCAGTGAGCTGGATAAAGAGACTTCTCCCAACCATGTAATCTTGACATAAACCACAGACAAGTAGTGGAGACCCTCAGCACAAGCCTCTGCCTGCATTCATAGATGCTGTCACAGCTGTAACTGGAGAGTGCTGTGCCTCTGCTGAAGCAGGAGCAGCTGTTACTAATGGTTCAATGTGAAAGACTTACAATGCCTCTTTTAGTTCTTAGTGGAACCTTCTGTTATTGATACAATAGGACGACTCAGCTGTAAGACCCCGCAATGCTGGTTCCCATCTTACTTTCATAGCAAACACTGACCTCAGCAGAAGACTAAATACAGCCGCAGGGCATTCACAACTCCACTACCAGCAAGAGAAAGGCATTTTAATATAATGACCTACAGAAATAGTTCTATGACATTTGCATAAAGATTCAGATCTATGACTACCAGGCCTCCACCCAGATAGTACATTAGGTTATCTTACGATATCAAATAGTGACTACTGGTGCAATTCATTTTTGCATTACAAGTGCCAGTTTGCTTATCCTAGTAAATACAAGGACATGCATTAATCACACAGATAGTGCCAGAGATGGACAGTGAGTTTACATGCAGATAACAAAATAAGCTTATTCCATTAAGGGAAGTGAAGCTACATGAAAGCACTGAAAATTTAATTAAGTTTAATTTATCTCTTGTGGTAGCCATGCAATTACTTAAGAGTCAATAGCCTATATATAAAGTCCAAACGAAACCATCTGTGGAGCTCTCAGAAGTACTTTGAAGAACAAGCAGTAAGTCACATGATATGATCACAGCAAAATATTTATTGACTGTGTATGTTTCAACAAAACAAATCACATGTGAGTTGTAACACATGCAGATACTGCAAGTCATGTTTTTTCCATTCCAATTCTTTAACAGAATGGTATTATTACATTTGTTTAAACCAAATCTGAATCCAAGAAGAGCCTATATTGCTTGCACTATGTTAACTCTAAAGCCAAATTTATTGAAACCTAATTAAATTGATGAATCAAAAGATTCAATTTAATACATGGAAAGTCTCTGATACTGATACTTGTCCCATTAACTACGGACTAACACTCAGATGAAGCAGTGTCTAAGTAAGTTTCTCTCCCAAATTGCAAAACATTCCATTTTTAAAGAAAAAAACTTGTCTTAACTAACTGGTAGTTAATAGTTCTTATTCACTTAGTCTAGACTAAGTGATTTTAGATTTCCTTCATCTTCTTTTTGGAACAATGCAGAGGATTAGGTTCAATAATTCAGCTGGAAGGTAAAATATAATAATTTATAGATCCATTCTTTCCAATTCAACGCTTATTGATGTAACAGTTTCAAAGAAAAGCTTGGCTCCCCTCTTATCTCCTCACCCCATCTTACTTATTCTTACTTTACTTATCCCAACCCAACTGGGAAGAATGAAATTGCACAAGAGTTTGGCTAGTTGTGAGTTCACAGAGAGCAGAGCAGAGACTGAACTTTCATCCTTTCATGAGTCTGTGCCTATGTGCCACATTTCAGCATGTTTGTTTTCAGCATGCTTCTACTATTGCAAGCTCTATTTCACTTTCCCTGATAAGGCCTCTAGATGAGGGAAAAGGTAGGGCAAACCCAATTATGTGAAGATGTTTAAAAGCCAGTTTTCTTCAGCCTCCCACTATGCTGATCATAAGCCCAGCACAAATGATTCCTAAAGAACCAAAGAATAATTAAACCAGAATACTAAAACCTCTGGAGAATATAAAAGGAAGGTACTACATGATTGGTGTTGCCATGTAATCACACTAGTTTTACATTTCAAAGCATTTCCTAAATAAAGTGAACAGGTAACAGTCATACACAGAGATCAGTTAGAATACACTTCACCCATACAGGAAATTATTTTGGCTATTTTCTTAAAATCAGGCCAAAATAATCTGCATTTATTGCCTACATGCATTTGGCTTCAGACAACAAAACTGTATTTTTCTATCTATTTACAATATAGTGAAGGGAAACACCCTTTTATTTTTCTTCCTTTGGCAAACTACTAGTGCTGAATAACTTAGTAGAATTCAGTCAATTCCCTTTCAGGGTTTTGGTTTGGTTTGGGCTTTTTTGTGTGAACCATGTTATTTGAAGAAAATTACTTCTTAATTACCTGTGGGATTGCAGTCTCCCAGAAGAATGGTTTCCGCTACTCTAACTTTAATTTAGAAACCAAACCCTCTGCATTTCATATCAGAAAGACAGAACATCACTACATCACAGTACCATGGAATAAAATCCGCAAAGACAACGACTGTACACTCAAAGCTGATCATAAGATGTGGACCAATCATAATGCTTTATTATTGTGTACTTGAGAAACCAGAGTTCTGGATATTCCAGAGATTTTACTTCATCACTTTCACAGAGATCTAGCTTAATTTGCCAAATGGCTTAAGAACTGATTAAAAAACTTATATTCTAGTTCATTGCTTTTATTCTAGTATCATTGCTGTAATGAAGTCAATTCATTACAGACAAAACTTGAGGGCTGCTTTGCATCACAGTAAAATACTCTTAACCTCAAAAAGATAATATATTAAGTACATATTTTTGACAGATAAATTAGTTGTGTTTATGTGTGCCTGCCCCTAACCTCTACCCATGTCTGCCAGAACAAGGCTGACACTATTGATGTCCCACTTCAAGGCGTCTGCCTACTACAGTGTGACAGAAAATCAACATGACACAATTATGTTTAATCAAATGACTTGTTCAGGTGCAGACTGAATGCTGTTTGCCTATTTAGATGCATCCTGAAATGGCTTAGAGGAAAGCAGCTTTGTTTACTTGATCAATGAGCTTTTACTCTAGTCTTTTTGGGGCTTACACTATCTGGACAGGAACCTTGACCTGGAGTAGAAAGAATTACTGAAACAGTCCACCAGGGAGCCATGGCAGGGTGATCACAATCCCAGAAAACATCACACTATGTGGCCCCCATAGAAAACAGAAAGCTAAACTGTAGATTGCAACACTGCCAGGAGGTACAAATAAAGGCTGTATCTGGGAAAGAGGGTTTAAGGGATGAGACCTATCTTCAGCAGTTTTAGGTATTTAAAAGCTAGGAGAGGTTAAGTATTCCAATATGACACTTCATCCACCCAGTCCTATGTGTCTATCTAGGCAGTACAGAAGCCTCTCAGGTGTTATTTTTTGACCTCATTGTCACATGGACGTGGCAGAATTTGCTGGTTCTCCACCAGAGAATCCAGGCCACAACATCCTCCAAGGGAATTTCTACCTTAACCTATCACTAAAGAATGGAAAAAATCTTCAGCAATCTTAATTCATTTGAGAAAACCAAGACACTTATAAAGTATCATATAAGTAAAACAGTATGGGTGCCTTGGTCTCGAAAATAAGCTTTTAACTTCATGTAAAAATTAAGAGCTTCTGGTCCTTGGTCCATTGGTCTTGTTGGGATGTAAAATGATCCCTCCTAGAATAGATAAATCTTATATACACACATGCATACATACATACACATATAAAGATTTTATAAATTCCAGATGAATTCTAGAAAAAATAACTTAGATGAAAGCTATTTTTTGTATAAGTGATCCATTTAAACATGAAATATTCCTTTTTAAAAATACACCATGATAGTACTCTTTTAATATAGAGAGTTTTCTAAACTGCTTTTCTCTTCTTTGTTGAACTTCAGCTTTTACATATACATTCTTTCAAGAAGTGGGCAGAGGTAATCCATTTGACTGAATCCCATCAATAAATATCTAAAACCATCAAGTGGCTTCATAAACATGATCTCTTTGCACCACACAGACAACTGTATGTTGGCTCTGAACTGGTGAAGTCAAAAGGCACAATGAAATTAGCTCCTAAGACACATGTGCCTGTGAATTAAAAATATTCCAGGGATAGAAGTGTTCTTGCAACTTTACCCCATCCTCCCCATTCTATGTAACCACTGGAGGAGCCTGTACCAGCTCAAGGTACAGTTGTCAATTCTGAAGATTTACTCTGGCATCAGAAAGATAGCAAAGGAACAGGAGCTGCATTCACACCTCCTGAATTCGCATACCATTTCTGCCACCTCTTAATCCAAGCAGAATTTGGTATAGCAGCACTTCTACCTCATATCTTTCACAACTAACTTAAGCAATTCTTGCCAGCTCTCATTACTTTTGAATTTTTTGCTAATCCTCTAGTATTGAGGTATCTTACTGACCAAAATTAGCTCATTTGAAGTCCATATGGGCTTCATTAACACCACCATCTAAGCACTTTATAAATGGAAAAGCCCATATATGACAGAATCCATGTCACATGTTTTAGGGGAATCCATAGTTAACATTTCACCAAGACTCAAAGTAGAAATGCTCCATGATCAAGGCTGCTAGACATCTTGTAACTCTGGTCAGATGTAATGTAAATTTCCCTGTCATATATCTAATACTATTCTCATAAATGACATCACAAATAAAATGAAAGACTAGCTCTTAAGCTTAAATACTTGCAGAAGATGGTGCTAGCCATGCCCTTTCTGTTTTCAGAATGTATCTCTTGTCCAAGGAGAGGGGGCAGATAGGAAGGGAGTAATACAGCAAATTGTAAAATACTTTATTTTTTTAAAATAAAATTTTAAAATAAATTTTAAATTCTAATAGACTAAATTGATCACTTCGTCTTTAACATGAGATGTTAAAGGATGAAGTTCCACTTATTTATTTTCTGCTTGGAAGTTTGAGAAAAATGAGTTCTACCCTGGTTGAAGAATAGGAATTAGTTAGTCTTTCTTCAACATTGCCATTATAGTTGTTTATCACCAAGCCTACTGGATGGCAATGAAATCATAATCACACAGCGTGCATAAAACTTCAGAAGCAGATATCTGCCTATATGTGTAGCTTCTCATTTAAGATGTGCACATATCTCACAATCCACCACTACACAACAAATAACACCAGGCACAGTACTTGTTGGTATCGGTAAAAAAGATATAAACTGATATATCCATCCAATGGAGCTTCACTTTTGCTAAAAAGTGTACTCAGCTACAGGATTTTTCTTATCCCACTCCCTCTTTTAAAAAATACTTTCTTCAAGTATTCTACTGGGTTCAGCCCCACTGCCTAAAAAGTGCAACATACATCCTTCCTCTCAGAATAAATCAGACAGATAAGGAACAGCAACACATGGAAGTTTCAGAAGAACATGGGAGCTGGCAAAACAGACACAATACCTGGTGCAGTGCAGAGGGGCCAAGGCATTTGGAAATATAAAGACCCTACAGTTGAAAAGAGCCTCTGAAAGATTCAGGATTGTTTTATTTGTTTTATCATAGAATCACAGAATGGTTTGGGTTGGAAGAGATCTTAATGATCACCTAGCTCTAACCTGCCTGCCACAGGCAGAGTCATCTTCCACTAGACCAGGCTGCTCAGAGCCCCATCCAACCTGACTTGAACATTTTCAGGGATGGGGCATCCATGACTTCTCCAGGCAGCCTGCTCCAGTGCCTCACCACCCTCATTTTAAAACATGTGGGTGAAGTACTTGATCAACTGAACAGCTGAATATGTTTCCTCATAAAAAACCATACTCTTCATAAATATTCAAGAAAGTATGGTTTGGATGGCCAGGTTTATGTAGATACTAAAGGAGTAAGCTTTAAAGCTGTATTTTGAAATTACATTGCTGCTATGAGTTGGAAAATGTTTTAATGTAGAAAACTGACAAAAAGCCAAGTTTTCTCTTGCTGAAGTTTTCTTAAAGATGTTTTAAGGTTGTGGACTTTGAACTCTTTAGCTACATTTGAATTTCCTTCACTACCGCATATGACAGAGGCATTCTTCCATGACAACTGACTTTAAGTTGCGTGTCTCTGATTTTATTAAATAAAACAAAATTAACATGAAATGAACAATGGGATGAGTAAAACACACAAGAATTGAAATACGATAGTGATGGAGACTGCTCTGCACAAATCTTCAATTCTCTTTATTTTTTTTTCTCTAAGACTGTATAATCTTTCCAATAAATTCTTGGATAGGAGTATGTACCCTGAAACCCAAGACCAGATTATTCTTGTGTTTCACAGAAACACATCATAATGACAGAGTCAATTTAGAGACAGAAAACAGTAAATTAGCACATCTGGAAATGTTTGTTTAGCATTTACCTACCCATATAGATGGTAGTGTAAGGATTGTATTTTGTGTTGGCAAAGGTAAGGGGACTGTCTGGCACTTGAAACGAAGCAGCTATACAACAGCTACTAGATGTCTTTATTTTCTAACATACAGTTCTGAGTGGCTGCTGGGGCATAAGATGGGGCACTGAAGAGGTCTCTTTGGTGAGACAAAACATGTGTGTGTGCAGACAGGAGCAAACTGTGTGATATTCTTACCTGCAGAACAGACTGCCATAAGAAAGTCTCATTACAAATGGTCCAAATTGCAGGTTCTAAAGAAAACCCCCAGCTTTCTCATCAAGAATTAATCCTAGGCTGAATTTACAAGCATGGGTGGTTCAAGTTATGTTGGTCTTGAAACACTTTCATGTACCTCCTTTCGTAGCCAATGAGGAGGAGACTGTGATGTTTGAGTGATCAGACTTAGTGAAAAAATGTGTTTGTCCTGCAAAACATCCCATCTTTCCTTTTTTAGAAAGGCTTCTCTTCTCAAGGTCAAGACTTTTGGAAAACTCATTGAGACTAAGGAGATCAATAGCTATGTGGTTGTTTTAGCTTTTTCTTCACTGGCAGCTTCAGGTATTATTGGCTTTCTGGTTTTGTTTCTTTAATGGGAGGCTGAAAAATGGTGACTTTCCCAATGCAAAGAAAGCATTACATTTGTAGTTTCAAAGTGGTAAGTCTTTCCACAGATGAGTTTAAAAGGAAAAGTGGTTCTACAGTGACTATCTTCTCTCAGAGTTTTTTTGGTTTTTTTCTTGGAGAATAGTATGCTGAGACTTCAGAATTTCTTTGGTGTATTTGTTTTCTTTGATATTAACAACAATTTTCAGACTTGAAAAAAAAAAATTAAAAGACACCCCAAAGAAATCTCTAATATATTATGGACAGGACTTTGGTCTACTTCACGGTGCTTCAGGAAAGTTCAGTTTGCACAGAAAATGATATTGATAGAATCATAAAATCACATAATGCTAAGAGTTTGAGGAAACCTTGAAGATCATCTAGTCCCAACCCCCATGCCATGGACAGTGACACCTTCCCTTAGACCAGGCTGCTTAAGGCCTTGTCCAACCTGGGTTTGAACACAGCCACAGTTGGGACACCAACCTCCTCGGGCAACCTGAGCTCCAGTACTTCACCAGACTCAAAGGAAATACATTTTCCCCTAAAATCTAACTTAATTTCATGTCATTCAATTTGCACCAATTATTCCTTGTCCTAGCACTACAGTTCCTGATGAAAAGTCCCTCTCTGACTTCCCTGTAGGCTCCTTCCCATACCGTAAGGTTGCTATCAGGTCCCCACACAACCTCCTCTTCCCCAGGTTCAACAGCCACAACTTTCTCAGTCTGTCTTCATAGAGAAGGTGCTCCAGTGCCCTTAATCCTAATCCTTATACCTAATCCCTTCTTACTGGTTGAAAGGTTTCCTACAATGACACTAAACAAAATCAAAAACAACAATAGAAGCAGGAGTAAAGAAGACATGAGGCATCAACTGTCTACATAAGATCCTCTAAAACTAGCTTTAATTATGCTTTTAGAAAAGATGATGGTGTGTTTAAATTTACTGCTCAAAATCCATCAGATTTTAAATAACATATGTACAAATCATACCATGTACAAATCCCACAGACACTGCTCACAAATTTAAACAAATATTCACTCTGGAATCAAAATGCACAATAGAAAAAGCTTGTTACTCAAGTAAATTACTTGGAAAATCTAGACTAAAGTGAGCAGCTCCTCCACTACTACCTAAAATGACAAAAACAGGTGATTTCATGCTTAGGAGTAGACTCCTAAAATGAACTAATGCAGTTCAAACAATTGTATTCTTGAGAATATTAACAAAAGTAATGATTTTTAAATAATGGGTGTAACAAAAAATCCAACCCAAGCCACTTATCCTACTGAATCGGATTTAGTGTTAAGTACCACATATCCCAGTTCACAAAGCCAAAGTTTACAGTTGCTGAAGTACCAACAATCTTTAATGTCATCCTTGAATAGGTTGGACCCAATGGATATACTTCAAAAACAAATTTCATTCCTTAAGCAAGATAATTTTCTTTTGCTTTTAACTGTTTTTTTCTCTCATGTATGTGATTAAAAGGGGAAAATCAAATAGTAAAAGTAGTATGGTTTTGGCTTGTTTTGTTGTTTTGGGTTTTTTTAATATAAAATTGCATAAGCATTACATTCCTCCTCTAAGAATGCACTTGACAGGTATGTTTCAAGAACGCTTTCTTGTCCCTGAGGACAGTATTTATATCATCTAATTTCAGACACCCAGCTAATATAATTTACATCACTCTCTTGGAGTTCTCACTAAATAAACCTCAGGAAGTAAGCAATTCACATACCCTAAATAAGAACATGCCTAGGTGCACAAGGGAGATGGTGAAATTACTCTCTTAAGCACTAGATTATTTTTAGGTTTTTGCTTTCACCCATTTCCCCAGCTATTAAAATTAGCTCTATTAGTTCCAGAGTTTCTTAATTTTGAAGTTAAGCAACACATACAACATAGACATTCTTCCTCTCTACCTTATATACCTTATATAAATTGTTTACTATGTATTTCAAAGATATCCTAAAAAATCATCAGAAATTGCCAAAATCAGGGAAGTCAGACATAAAAAGAATTAATTACACAAACCACAATGTGAGACCTTCCTTTCAAATTACTAATTTCCTAGCAGGAACTCTTATTTTGAAGGTGACCCTACTTGAGCTAGATTCCAGAATCTTAGGCAAAAGTGCAAGAGTTTGGGAAACAGCATGAATTAGGTCAGGGAAGGAGGGGAAAGCACCGGGCTCATGCCAGTGGAGCACAAGAGCCTGGAAGAACAGTACAGCTGACCTTCACAACATCAAAAAATGATGGTTGAGGGCAAGCAGATCTACCTCTAAGTGTAGCAGTTCTTTGCTTACACTGACCACTGAAACATACTATCTCTGAGTTTCTTCTCTGAATGTGACACAAGAAATAATAATCTTGTTCAACTGAGTTTTGCAGAATTCCTCTAGTGTGACCTAAAATGTCACAGTTCACTATAGTACTGTGCAATGTGAAGAAGTTACTGCCTTCTGTGTTATACAGAAACCTTTCAAAAAAAGCCTGATTTTACCCTTTTCCATTCCAGAAAGCTTTCAAAACTCAAGCGGATAAAGTTTACAGCAGCTTGATCTCATGTCATAGTTGTTCTTTGAGCAGGAGCTTTGATTAGAGAACATGTGAGCTTCCTCACAACAATAAATTATCCTCTGATCAGATTAAATAACATTCAAACCAAATAATTTTTTATAAAGCCATATGCACCCCAAGATTACTTGGTAAGGAAGCATAATTCTATAATAAACATCCAAACACTAGGATTTCAGTTTAAATGCAAATTACAAAACATCCCAATAATTTTCAACTCAAAGATTTTCCTCAAAGCCAAGTTAACAGTACTGCCTGATTCACAAAGTACCTGTACTCTTAACACAATAACAATATTTAAGCTTGTAGAAGTGAGTAGTTTTAATACATACAGTGAAAAAATCTACTGAAGAGATTTCTATATACAACTTTTAATGAAAACTCAGAGAAAGAGTATGACCTAGCAGAAAGACTTTTTGGTTTTTCTTTGTTGTACAGCATTGGATTTACATGCAGCATTATTAAATGGTAATATATCTAGACAATAACATATCTAATTTATAGGCATCATTTGAATTAAGTCCATTTTCACTAAGGCAATGAGTCAAAATTCCCTATTAAAAATTTGAATACAAAACCAGGAGTTTTAACTAACAAGTAACAAACACGCACTTTATATACTGTCTGATCAAAACATTATGCAATAGAAATTCCAAGTTTGGGTATTACAAAATAAAATGAAGTAACAGGTACAAGTCATGGTTGACAAGAAATTGAAGACTTTCAAAGTTTGTCCCAGAAGAATCCTCTTATATTTTCATTCTGAAAATGTGTTTTATCAGCTTCTTAAGGTGTCAAAAATTGAATAAAGCTTGTTATAAGCAAATGTATTTTCTTCAACAGTGAAACAGCAAGTTCAACAGTTATCAAAAGCAGCACTTGCAAAGTTCACCAGATACACTATTCAGCCTTAGAATATAATTCAAGTATTAAAACTGAATAGTTTAATAAAAGTTTTAATCCTCATGATGCATAGTAGACAATTCCTGGTCATGTGAAAACTTCAAAAGTCAGTCACATCTGTAGTAGTAAAAAATTTTTAACAACTTTTTCTTTCCAAATCACACTTTATAATCAACAGTTTTCAGTTGGAGAGAAAGACAAAAAAAAATCACAAATTGAAGAATGTGGAAAATATTTTTAAACAGCAAATATATCTGAGGAAACTAAATTTTACTTAGGAACAGAAATATGTACATAGAACAAAAATATGTATATTTTTCATTCTTAAATAAAGTGTTAGATTTGATTACCTAGATTCTGCTAGAAAAAAAGTCTTCTTGGACTAGCTGTTGCTCAGAAAAGGACTGATCAGTGTCACATGCCATTCCTTAGGCTATATTTTACTTCATTTATTCTGGCAACATTTACCCATGACAGCAGTGCTCAGTCTATAGTATAGTCTAGGATGCAGGAGTTCACAGTAATATTACCTCATTGTTCAACACTAACCATCATACATAGCTTAAAAAGGACAAGATACTTAATTACAAGAGTTTATCTTTGGTGCAAGACTTTTAACTGTTTAGTACACTTATTTCTCAAGCAGCTGATCTGAGTTACACTGCTTGTGAAGAGCATTAGGACTTTATAGAAGATAATTAAATTGAAGCAGCTAGACTTCAGCACTGTAATGTTCAAGGGATATTAATGGAATTTTAGACATATTCTGGAGAATATTAATTTCAATTCTTACAACTCCTTACTGAAATAATAAGACACTTGAGTTCTAGTAAAACTCAAGTGACTCGAGTAATGCTGATTTTTGGGGTCAGAAAATAACTATAAATACAAAAGTAGTCTACATGTATGCTGCTGAAATAAAAGACCTCAGCTACTTACGCTAAGACCTAAAGGGCAGAAGAAAACATATTTAGCCTGCAAAGACATCTTATAACAAAATCCAACTGAACATTTTTTGGGTGTGCAGATTAAAAATGACAAACAGTAGGATATAAACTAAAGCACGACCTTCACACCTGTAATTTCTGACCTTTTCCACTCCTCTCAGACTTCCAGTTCATAAAAGGATATGAAATCCCTTACTTGAATCAGTGTTTTGACAGTAGCCCCCTTTAAAACTTTAGTTCTCCCTCTCCTCTGCTGCAGAGGCACCTGGCTATGCTGTGCCTGACAACCCCCTTGGCAGCCACAGCTCTCACCTGGCCAGCCACTGCTGCCACACAGAGCTGCTCACCTTATCCTGTACATGAAGCCACAACACTTGCCCCATGACTGCATGGGCTCCTTCTATGCTGCACACCTGCTTCTGTGTGCACCAACACACACTGAGGACCACACCTTTTCATTCTTCACACAATAAGTACCTAGTGTTCATGCCGAGCAGTATGGAGCTTTCTTATTTATTGAATTAGAGAACTTGCTATGGTAGTGTTATTTCAGTGCAGTGTAAACCAGCCTGGGTGACCCTTATGGGCCCTACAGCCAAACTCATTGCAGGGAAATCCAAAATGTCTTTTCTTCTGAAAGGCACCTAGAGATTGATCAGCAGTTTCTGAACTAATGGTAAATAAGTGAAAAGAAATGCCACAAGCAAGACAACACTCAAATGCCCTTGAAGCATTACCTTCCTCACCCAGAAGTGCTGACTAAACTTTACCTTTGCTGGAATGTAGGATGCAGAAGAAAAAGGCTCAGGATCAGCAGAAGTTACCAGGGTGCACAAGGAAAGGGCTCAGTTCAGCAATTTTTCTCCATCACACATGGAGTGCCACATACACACCAAAGCATCAGAAAGGCAGGGAACGAGGGGAAGCACAGATCTTTTCTGTACTCCTGACACATGAGAAGTCCAGGGAATCCCCAGTAATTGGGACATAAGGTTTTAATTGTTTTTTTCCTTCTATATCAGGGCAAGGAGACTGCTTGCAGAGAGCAGGACCCTTTTAGACATGACAAGCAGCTAGGTGTGTCTACCTAGTTGCCAGTTTATTATTATGAAAACCCTCTACAAAAACATGCCCATTTAACCAGGATTAACATAGTCCTGAAGGCTTCACTTCCCATCTCCTTGGTGCATGTGTTTCATGCATCTTTATTTATTTATAATAAATAAATAATACTTATTTATTTATAATAAAATCCTTACCTATTCCAAAATTTACTTTATTTCAAAGAGGTTTATAAACTTGAGTTTTCTTCAGTAATAGCTCATTAACAAACTTGAAGCTATCATTAGCAAGACAAAACACAGGTCTTTTGAGAATGAACAAGAAGTAAACCTCAAAATGCAGAGTTATTCTTGAAAGATTAATTCTAGCTACTGATATCTAACAGGACAAAAACCTAAAACTAAGCACTCACACTGCATACATTAAGTAGGTAGAAAAATCCAATGCATATAGAAGTTTTGTAAACTCTATTCTACATCATTGAAAATGACAACAGGGTTTCAAATGTGTCTTCAGTAATGCTCAATGGAGAGCAAACTTAGTTACTACACTGGCATACCAGAAATCATATTTACATATGCAGAACCAGAGGGGACATCTTCAAGCTATCATTTTTTTTAAAGAATAAACCACACAAATCATGTGTTGACTTCATCACAACTCCCTTTCACAAAATGTATTTATAGAAAGTTTCGATACTCAAACGGTTTAAAGAAACTTGTTACAGAACACAGATAGATCTGCAACATTTGTAATACTCCTTCACCATGCACATAGTAGCATTCTCACAATGCACCATTTCTTCTGAAACATATAATACATGCACTAGTGACAGTATAAAAATAAACAGAATCATTCTGTTTAAAAAAATAGTGTTAAGAGTGTTTTTCTAATTTGAAAAATGCATATTACTTTTTTCCAGTTTTACAGTATTTTCTCTTACAAAAATGGAGATGTTCTGCACAATTTTGGTTTCACTTGTGCTCACTTTGAATTGCACTACATATCTAAAGTGTCAATATTCCCCAAAATTAGATCAAGACCTCTTAAACTCTACTTAGGTTGAATTACACAATGTTTAAAAAATAAATCTAGTATTTCTAGCTATGTTCTAACTTTATTAAATGTTTCACTTACTCTTCATGGTCCCAATAAATTATGTGCTTTATTGAGAGTGATTCCTTTACAATTACTTCTAATAGGCAAGATATATCCATTGTAACTCATCACTTGTATAATTAAATAAGAAGTCCTACCTTTCTCAAAGAACAGAGCACAGCATCCCTAGTGCAAAAAACTAAAATTCAGCTTGAAACAGAGCTGAACTTCTCTCGTATTTTGAAAAAAAGTTGACAAATTTTACAGTTATCAGAGAACTGTTCAATTAAACCCTGCTTTAAACTTCATAATCCAAAAATGCTTTAAGAGTGCCTTTTCTTCCAAGAAATTGTCAATGAAAGGTTGACATCCAGTCCCACCAGCCATTTAAAGAATGTGTATAAAAATAATGTAATTGGAATATTCTACGAAGCAGGTAATTTTACTAAGAGTTCAGACACTGAAATATTGATTCCTGTTAAAGGGACACCTACACTAACCAGTCTTCAAGGGCTGATTAAACTATAATGTTCCCCCAAATCTTATTCCAAGAGATTTTTCTCCTTTTTTTCTTTTCTTTTTTTTTTTTTAATTAGAAAACATACTACAAATCCAAAAGCGAGTCCATTTTTGGGGTGAGAGGTGTGTTTGCTTTGTTTCCCCAAACAACATGGGAGAAGGTCCCTTTAACAAGGAAGGAGATATGTATCACTTAATCAGGATGTGGGAATGGAATCTGTACCTATGGGTAAATGGCAATGCGTTCTGTGTTGGTTCAGCCCTTGGTTCTGAGTTCTGCGTCACTTCTGGCATCGCTCGCTCATCATCTGTCCCGTTAATGCTTTCCGGAGTTAAAGGAGATTGAATATCCCCTCCAGCTGATTCCTTAAGTGAACAAACAACACATTAAAATTACAAACTGATCTGCCCAGAAAGACTATGTACATAAAAGCATTAACATCCATTCTTAAACAATACACAAAGTTTAGCTAGTATTAATATAACATTCAGATTTTCAGCATCCCTCATGGTCACATTTCATCATGCATATTTAATGTAGAAGTATATTGCCAAAAGATTCACATTTTCTTGTACAAAACACAAGTGGCCTATGAATTCTTTGCAAGATCCAACCTTCCACTTATTACAGACCTCTCCCACCTGGAATTACATTCCATCCTCATTCTGATACATGCTGGGTGACACTCAGAACTCGTCTCATACTTTACATTCTAATGCAGTGAAACAAATAATTCTGATATTTGTTTCAAAATCCAGCTTTTGTGCTGTTTATTAACCAAAGTGAACAGACTATTTATGGTGCACTCCCATTTTGCCTATGAGCCATTTCTAAAGACCACTTGTACAGCAAAGTACAGGCAAAAATTTTTACTGGCATGCTAGCCTGGCCTAGCTCTTGCTGGTCATGGAACTATCTGGGAAGGAGAATACTCCAGCTACACACAGGTGTACACATAGCCATGGCTATGCAGTTGGGACACCTGAAGAACTTAATGGTTGCCTCCCAGCAGAAGGCACTGCTGTGGTTTTCATTACCCTTCATCACACCAGCATGTATGCCTGTGTGTCCATTTAAGTATGAAAAAGAGTTGACAATATAAAGAGGCAAATAAATTATTCTATACAAATGGCATGGTTTTGTCTTCTACTACTATTATTATTTTTATTATTATCATCATCCAATAGGATAGACAGTTTCCATTGACAATAAATGAAATGCTTTCTGGATCTAAAAGGTTTTCTTTTATTTTTTTCTTCTTCTCAAACGACATTATATGTTCTAAAAAATTACATACCACTAAATCTGTCTAAATTCTAAAATATCTGAATAGCTTGTAGCTTTAAGATAAAATTCCTGCAATGCTACTACTAGATATATAAAATCAGAATCTACTTATTAAAATGTTTTAAATGTGAAGGCACAAAAATTATTTTAACAGATGAAAAAAAAAATTCAAGCTCTGTCCAGGCTTATTTTTCAGTAAAGTACTTCCACAGACTTCTAATATGAATGAAATCCAAGTAACAAAAGTTAAGGCAGAAAAACATCCCAGTCTATGTAAGAGCTAAAGGACCACGGCCTTCAAATTCATGAACAAAAGAAACATCAGTGCGTTTCTCTTCCACAAAAAGTACAGGTTAATCAGTGCTTTCACACATTCACAAGTAGCCCTGACTAATAGGTATTATTCGCAGGCAGTTCTAATGGAGCTGACTCTGAACAAAGCACCAAATATAATAGAAAAAGCCACTTACACTGAAAAGATTTTTCACAAATGTTTACAAATAATATGTTCCCGTTTTATATTAATTAGAGGAGTTAAAAGTATTTTAAAAACATTTTTGTGAGACGTGCATCTGTAATGAAGCTTTTATTGCATACCATTATAACTTCACATATCCACTCCAGATTTTACAACATTGGGAATGACATTGCCTATTTCGTATTTGAACTAGACATAATAGCGCGGTATTCATCAAAAGACACCTTAAAGTTCAAAACCCTAAAAAAACCCCACACATGCACTTATAAAAGTCCTTAGAGTAAAAGAAGAGTCCTTAAAGTAAAACCAGCAGACATTACAGCACAGACAAAACCACCTTTTACTGATAACAATAAGGAACCGGAAAAAAAAGGAGAGGTCAGTGTTTCTAAAATCAGAAACAAACAAGTCCAGCATGTTTCATTGTTGACTATTACACTGTCATCTCAGTAAGGATTCCATACTCCTCCCTGGCACAGCTATTCTTCACAGTGCTTCTCTGCACTGCTGCAATGACATAAGTCTGCAAGCTACTGCCACCCTAACATGTATGAAATATTTGCCACAATATTTGTTGCACAAATTCATGTAACATCCCAGAAAGTGATCTTTTTCACAACCTCACAAGTAAATTTTGTACTTCTGCAGAGAAAAAGACCATAAAATTATAAACCAGGAGCATTTTGCCAAAACCAACAATTTCTTGCACTAATAATTAATTATGTGATTGTAAAACTTTTCAGGCAATAGTTATTCCTAATAATTTGTATAGGAGTGGCTCAGAATCACAGCCAAGACTATTGTGACTAAATTACTCCTCCCTATACACAATTTCAGAAACCAAAAAAGGTCTTAAATGACCAGGGTAAAAAAAGAAAAAGAAAAAAAAAAACAACAAACAAACAACAAAACTATCAGAGTACAGTCATTAGAAAAAAAGAACTGATGTTCAGATGCTAACTGATTGGGGTGAAACCTCTCAAGACTGATGGGGTGCAACTGGAAACTGTACAAACTGCTCTATTTGGTTCTGTACTTATACCTAATTAAAGTTACTTTTAATTAAAAAAAGGGGTGTGGGTAGGTGGACACAATTGTCAGGCTACTGTTTAATGCAGC
Organism: Cinclus cinclus; assembly: GCF_963662255.1. Taxonomy (NCBI): domain Eukaryota; kingdom Metazoa; phylum Chordata; class Aves; order Passeriformes; family Cinclidae; genus Cinclus; species Cinclus cinclus. The sequence continues at coordinate 62,823,409 of NC_085084.1, forward strand.
TCAGTGAACTCCATATCTAAGTGTAAGCACACAGGGAAGCTTGTAACTTAGAATGGACAATAGGTGGCTTGCCACTGCAAGATCTATGAGTTTATGGCAAGAGCAAAATGATGAATCTGGGAAATAGGAGGTGGCAGAGCAGGGGAGTATTTCAGTTTTATATAAACATGCTAAGAGTACTGCAAGTTTTTATTACTTAAGGCTCAGTTAAATGGACACCAGATGGTACAGCTATGTGCATAGGTGGACTTAGAAGTCCTGAAATAGACAACGTCTTTGTAGACAAAAGCCTTCAGACATACCAAATACAGACAAATTGTGTACTATTATATGAATCTGTCTTCATACAGGTGGCTTTAAAGCACAGGTTCTCTGATAGAAACAATGTGTTTCTCTTCATCTTAAGAAAGCCCAGTGCACTCAATGGGACTTATGCATAACAAAGCAGCATCTCTCTTCTAATTTGGTGGTCCAGGCCACTGCATTTCTCTGAACAAGTTAAGTTCCCTTTATAGTTAAGGTAAATGGTGATTTTATCTATTATCTGATATTATGGAAAATTAAAGTAAAGCCTGCTGGTAGACAGGTGGAGAACAAGGAGAAAGAAAAGTTTAAAATTAGCAGCAGCATTGCTTAGGGGAAAAGGAACTCCTGCTATTAAATAACTGCAAATTAAGCAATTTATGGTTTTCTACCATGTGTTTAACACACACTTAAAAAAAAATCAGAAGAACATATTCCATCAAATGAAACAAAATATAAAAAAACCCCGCAGAATTTCTACTTCCTGTCCATTGAGGCACTTTATAGGAGCAACACTTTGCTAAAGCACATAACACCTGACAGAATCAACCTATTTTCTGTCATCTTCTGTGGACTTTAGGCAAAATTTCTCTGAAGTTTTAACGTGGCTGAGTCTGCTAAGTATTTGAACTACAAATACACACCCAGTTTCTGAGATATTCTTGCTGTTATCTCTTAATTTCTATTTCTCTGTATTTCCCAAGTTTTTGCACAGCATTCAGAACTGAAACTCACATGTAACAGAGGTACTTTCTGGCTTGCATCAAACAATAATGAACAGCAATGTTTGTGCAGTGTTTTGTTACATTAGTTGTAGAGATATTTCATAAAGATTCAATCTGTAAGGGTATACTGAGGCAGAAAAGTGCACTTTTACTTTAAGAATTCTGTAGTAGAGACAGTGAGAAATGTACCATATAGAGTACTTGAATTAACTGGTAAATAACAATTTTTTAAAGCTGTACCAAGAGAAATAAAACATTCAATTTAAGTTTTAAGTTTGATGCGCATATTTTCCAGTTTCAATATGCAGTATTTTCCTATTTATTATTAATTTAACACAGAAAGATATCTGCATGTCCAAGACTGCAGAGGGACTGACTGTTCTAGATAAGAGTTACCCTGAGAGAGTTCATATACCTCCCAATGTCTTTCCTGTCAATGCTGTCAAAGTTCCATTAAAAAAGCCAGGTTCCTTGCAAAGTGTTTACCGACCACTAAAAATATCTCCCTCTTTCACTCTCCCCCTCTGCAATGGATCACTATGCAAAAGGGAAAGAAGAGCTATAAAATTATTCAGAAAGATAACAACTAAATTGTTTGCCTTGCAGCCTCCTTTTAGCAGATGATAAAAATGAGAGCAGGTGATCTTTCAAATCCCACCTTCCCTCCCTAGTACCAAGTACCCATCCTCCTGCCAGTCATAAATCCAACTAAATGAGCCCAGTACCATAGAAGTGCTGGAGTTTGCCATGATGCCACTGCTTCTACCTGTTTTAAACTCTTAAGTTCTTGATTTCATTCCCTTCTCTCTAGGGAACTAGTATGTGAAGACTACAATGTTCATGTATCAGCACTTGCACTAACTGCATTACTCAGAATAATACACTACCTTATCAACACAGTGAAAAGCCAAGAGAAGAAAAGTAAGGACTGAAAAGGAAATTATTCTTAAGTGTGCCATAATGAAATTGCAGCCCTCAACAGGCATTATAGAATCATTCAGAGTAACATTTCTGTAACTGCCTACAGTAAAAAATGCTAGGTTTCAAATGTAAAAAGAACTCTGTACAGGAAAGTGAACATTAATAGCTCACACACTTTAAGAGAAAGTTTTAACCCTGATGAGCTGCAAGACAAAAGCATCTTCTCTCTGAGTGAATAGCTCAAATTTATGTCCAAACCATGTAATGAGTCACTACATGAGACAGTGTCAGATTTAACTTCTGAGTCCAAAATATTAATTGATGTATCAAAGGAGAAGCATAATATTTTTTGCCTATAATATCAAGTAACTAGAGGCCTGGGTGAAGCACTTCAGTGTTTCTAAAGTCAAGTGTATATTATTGACAAGTGTATGCTATTGAAATACATACTTCCCATTGTCTTGGTGGAATTTATCAGAAATTTAGAGACAGTAAACTCATAAAAGTCCCTGCCTTATATTTTTTTCCATTTCAGTGGAGCAGTTTCCCATTAACAGCAAGAGCCAGCCTAGTGTTTGGGCAAAATGCCTACTGGGGAAACAACACAAGGCTTGTTCATTGTGTATGTTCTGATTTCCACTGATTTCTCTTGATAGGACACCAGATTTAGATTTCTGGTAGCAAAAAAAACTATTCGTGCAGCATGCTACAAAACGCCTGCCATCCTTACTCCATGAAAGAGAAGGAGCCTATTACAGTAAAAAACACTGAAGATACACTGATTCAATGAAAAAAGACTCCCCAGAAAAAAGGTTCACTCAACTCAAGAATCCCTGATGTAGTTTTAAAGTTGTTGCATTCTCCAAGAGAAGGAATTGCCTTTGTCTTCACTACTGCTTAACAAAAGCAAACAGCTAACTGAGTCAAAAATCTCAGGCAGGGGGAATACAGGAGAGATGGGGAATAAAAACCTTAAGGAATTTATTTTTTCAAAGCAAATTCAAAATATTCATAATAAATTTTAGCCATAACTAATGTAAATGTGAATATAATAAGTGACTTGTGCCTAGATTAACTCAATTCATATTGTGAGGTACAAAACTCTTTACAAACTTTTATAAACTCTTCCTGTACATCATGGCTAACTGTAATAAAACCCCAGAACCAGCCTGTGAATCTATTTTCATTTGTCAACACATCTCACAAGAGAAAAATACACAGTAGAAAATAAGTAGTTTTCTGTTTCAACTTGTATTTCAGGTGCAATGATCATTCTATAAAAGTTATTTACAGTGCACCACCAGAAGTTTTGTGGATACAATAGGAAATAGTACAAGTACAAGTGCTTAGTATAGTTCATTTACATAACCATGTTTATTCATTTTCTTGCGGAAGCTGAAATAAAGGAAAAGGAATAAAAAAGCACCCAATTTTATTCTAAAGCCAGTGCCTTTGACTTGTACGCAGTATATGCTAAATGTATTTTTAAGACTTCTTGATACTCTTACTGACTGGTGAGAAGATTCATAGTAGCTGAGAAATTGCTTCTTAATTTGTAATACATATGTATGTAAGGAACAATACAGTAAGTGGCACAGACAAGAAGTATGATGCTTGAATCAGGCAATAAGACTCACTTGAGAGGGTGTACTTGTTAGCTCCATCTTTTCATGGGATTTTTCCTTTGCTATTCGAGCAGCTTCTTTGAACTCCTGAAATTTTTCAGCAAACTGAGGCACATACGTTTAAATAATATAAAAAAGAAAAGAGAGAAAGAGTAGGCGTGAAATAATACATTACATGCAGAACAGAATACTGTACTTTGCACTTCACAAAGTCAAATTCTGTCAGTAATTTAAAATTTTTTCTTCTTATTAGATACTCATTTAAATGAGTTACATAGTGACATATCTTTCTGGCATAATGCACACTCTTCACATGTCAGGAAAATGACAGTGCAATGAAGCATGATCTGTTGCTGGTAGTTTTAAGAAACTCACCTCAGAGATGGCAAATAGTAGGGACAAACTGCCTTGCATAGCTGCTTTCAGATTCAAGTTTTACCCTTCTCAAACAACAAATAATCTGCTTCTGAAACCTAATGTGGTCACCATGAGCCTGGAAAGCTTTCAATGTACTTTGTTCTTTCATGACTGAAACAATACTGATTTCTTCCCAAATGTTGCCTGCATTTGTAATTTCAATAGTTAATCAGGAAAGCAACAGTGGAAATACTGTGTTCATCTCTAGAACATTCATTGACATCAATCAAGTTAAAGAACAAGTTAATTGAACTAGAACTGCCTATACTGAGCACTAAATCATGAAAATACACATGGGACTGCCATACGAGGCTTTATTTTTATGCTATATGTACCTCTTCCAGAAAATAGCCAAAGCAGCAATTTAGAAATATATGCCCTCTTAAACCTGAAAGGTTAAATCAATTAGTTAAGAATAGGGCCTGGTTTCTCTGGCTTGAAAAAAAATTGGCTTCACAGCTCTCATCTTTCCACTACACTAATTGCTAAAGTTGCACAACATTATTTGTTTTTGTGTCCTACTGCTTTTATACAGAACATTATCTAAATATGATCAGCTTAAGAGCAAAATGATTTTGCAAAAATATCAGAAGCTTCTCCAGTAGCTTTTAAATCTCTTTGGCAGCAGCATATGAAGGAATTGTTTTGCACTCAATGTATATGCAAGGTACAAAGGCTACCTTTTGTGTGGCACAACCTCACCAATTATTTTCAATCAGAACTTCACTTACTACACAAGACCTAAAACCTGACTGTCTTTAAGCCTTTTCCTATTAGTATCTGAGGAAATGCAATTTCTCTCCACTTGTATCCTGTATTTCATTTGTTACATTATTTGAAAGCTTATTTTTCCTGAAAGTTTAATTCAGCATCAAAAAAAGTCTCAGAACAGATGATGAAATTAGCAACAAATCACCAGAACCAGATAATACATTTTTAAGACTTGTGCCAACACCTCAAAATCTAGTGGGTAACTTATTATTTAAATCAGCCTTAAGACCAGAGAATTATTAAATGGCAAATATGATGCTGAGGTTTAGAATAAATGGCTGAAGACAAAGGCTGTAAATATGACAGTCACAAAAAAGTTAAAAAAAAACAAACATCGTCGATCAATAGACAGCATTATAAGAAAGTTATAAAAGTCCAATTTGGTTGAGATTTTCACAAATTTTCTAGCATTCTTTGAGACAGCCAGGTAATGGATAATAGCAATCTCTTGATAAAATTTCTGAATAATAAAGATGAAGTCTCATGGCATGAAAGGAGAAGTTTTCCGAAAGACCGCATTTTTAAGGAAAAGATGAAGAATTGTGCATGGAGACTACATAAGGCTGCTGCCAGTATCCATGCTGGGACTTTCCATTTACCATATTCTTTAAGTTTTATGGAAGAAATAAGGTCAGTTAACTCAAGAAGGTAGGACAGCAAACCCTAAAAGGAATATTTCTTCTAATACATCACAATCAAAAGCATAGCAACTATTAAAAACAACTATCAAAAGCATAGACATATTTTGAATGAGAAAGTAGTCTCAATTTTTTCTGAAAGTAGGAGGACATTCTGTTTTTCCTTATTGGAGCAGCAAGAGGGACTCTGCTAACAAATCATGGTCATAAGAATATTCTCCAACATAGGTATCTTTCAAGCATCACTGACATCTGATGAAGTAGTCTTGAGATGAATTTATGGTCTAACATTGAGAAAGGCCTAGTGAACCAAAACAAATGTCTAATTAATTTTCCTCTATACTGTTTGTATGTGAAGTTGATTAGTGTGCCATTACTTTTCCATCAGACAGTTTTACTCCACTAATTCCTATTCACAATAATTGTACAGAAAAGAGGTTGCTATTGTTGCAATCTATTAATTAGTTTAGAAGGACAGGGGCATGTGAAAAAAAAACAAATAGTACAAAAGTCAAATGTACTATAAGATATGCAGACAATGATGTGAGAATAGTTTATCTGCTGTGATTATTTGTATTATTAAACTGTGAAAATTGGTCATAGACTAGACCAACTTCTTTTTTGTGGACCTTTTTGCTCCTGGGAACTTAAAACACTTAAAATTCTAAAGTGCTAGCTGTGTCAGAGTACTACGGTAAAACTGGCTATGATGCACAGAAGTGAGAACAAGTAATCTGAAGGAGAGACTAAACAAGAAAGAGAATATAGACATTATAGACAACTCTAAAGTTACAGGGCAGACCTAAATCAGGTCTTCTTATTCCAAACCAAACATACCTACCAGCTCCAGTAGCTGAAGAGCTTCTAAACTAAAGTTTTCTTTCCCCATCAATATGTTTATTACTTTTAAATAACACAAAAAGTTTAATCTTTAGGAATTTTAGTAGCAACAATTGGCAATTGCAATTCATATGAACATGAGTTTAATAATTAAGATATAACACAACAGGAACAGTATGCTGAAGAGGACCCATAGATTCACCATCATCTTCAGAAAAGGTCTGTGATTGTATTTTTCTTAATAAATTTGCTTATTCTCCACAAAACAGCAATCTAACTGCTTAGCAAAAAAATAAATCAAGAAAAAATGTCTACTGTAGCCGTTCAGATTAATTTTTCAACAGCAATATAGAGCTTTATGTCAAAGGAATATTTAAATTCCTTGACATCTGCTTGAGGGCAGTGAAAAGAACAGGACTGAAAGATCTGTAATTAAGAAGGCAACAGAGGGAGGGCAAGAGAAGAGAACAGATGAGGACAAAGCAGATAAAAAAAACCCAATGTATTTTCACTGTCAAGGATAACGTAGAGCTTGAAGTCAGGCAAACAGAGGGTGCATGACTACAGCAGGATGCTTTGCCTTCAAAGAATCATCTGTGAATAAGAAAACAAGCTGGTCTACAAGAGTAGTAAACTAGATCAGTATTTATGCTAAAGCCATTGACACATTGAGAAAACTTATTACCATGCTGGTAAGCAAGTGCTTCTAGGTATACAATAGGTGTGCAAATGCACATGCAATACCAGAATCACTCAGAATGTCCTGCATTTTGTTGCTTTGTGGAAAGGAAAACCAAGTGATTATAAAAGGAAGAAATCTTACAAGTTTGATGATTGCCCAAAAAAGTAGCTGTACTGGGTCTCATTTTAATGGTTTTCTGACAGGCCATGGTTATCCTTTGATAGGGACAAAAGATAGGGACAAAGCTCTTTTTCTCAAAAGAGCTGCTCTGATCACTCTTCCTTCAAACAGCTAGCCACCACTATCCCTTCCTGAAACATGTATTTCTCTTATTGTGCTTCGGTGTCCAAATATTTTCTTTATTTCAAATATGAAAATTTTCTGCATAATATATACACAAGTTCTTAAACAGAACTGAAATTCCTCATCTGAAAAAAATTCACACTTGTACAGGGTCCTAGACTCATCTACCAGGGCAGCAGCAAAACCCACATAGGATCTATGCCATCAGTTTGAGAAACAGCGATTACTGCTCTCCTTTGAATGAGGTCTATTTCCTTTCTGCAGAAGTAGACTAGAAAAGAAACTCATATATGGCACATACAGCCCTAGCAGACATTTCAGCTTTTGCATTCCAGTAGAAAATGTATTTTTCTTTTACAACTGAATGTATTTCCCACTAGCTTTAATTTAAGGCTGCATTTGATGCACTACATAGTAGAAAAGTGAAAGTGAATGTAGCCTAAAAGATAAAAATACATCTGAAGACTATCAGCAGTTTTTTTCTAGGAGATCTAAACACACAAGAAACACTAAATTGTTTATTTCTTTAAATTCTATTATAAAAAACTGTAACAAACTGTTACAGTTTTAAAAAAAGAAAATCCTAACAAATCAGTAATCAGAAAACATTAACAACATAAAGCATAATAGGCTTTAATCTCCCTCCTTTTCTTCATCAGCTATAAGAAAATTTGCAGATATCACTTATGCTTGTGCTTTTACATTATACGGATTGATACAGAACTTCTTTTGTAAATTATTTTTAAATAACAACAGTAATGAGTACCAAGTCAGGATACAGTGAGCAGAAATAGAATACACTTCAGTAGCTTCACTAGCTGAAGAGTCACCACTGGTTATACTCACTTTTGAAAGGTGATGTTCAGATGAAAATCCCAAGCCATAGACCGTATTTGCCCTGCTGTCTGCCCACTGGCCAAACTTCTGGGATGTTTTAGTAAATGTCATGTTTGGGGTGATGGTGCTGTTTATTATTGCCTGAAAAAGATAATAATTGTTAAAAATGGGCTTTGTGGTTTTTATTTTTTTAAAGACAACTCATAATTGAAAATGTCAATATTGTAGGCAATTAACTGAATACACTAAATGAGACACACACTGTGAACTAAGAAACAGTTTTCTAATTCAAACCCAGCTAAAATTGCAAAGGCATATTTTTGCATACATTGTGTAAAAGGAGGAAAAGCTGGGCAAGAGAGTAGGCATCAATTTGCAATTGCAAGCAGACCTTCAAAGTTTCCACATATAAGGACAATCAAAGTCTTTTTTTGTCTCACACTTGTATTTCTTTGTCCCCTTAGGCAGCTCCTCTCAAACTGCCTGCTGCTCTCCCCCCAACCCTGTTGTTATGAGATTCGCACTGAAAAACACTCAATAAAACAAAGGAGCACATTTTCTTTTTAAATTTCTGTTCTACAAGAATCTGTTTCCTTTACATACATACAAGCAAAGTTAATAACAGCAGGGTCATATACAAACTACAGAATAAATTTTCTTCTCTGCTTCTTGTTCTTACATCTACAGGATGCAAGAATATCATCCTACAGCATGTAACTTCTGATAATACAAACACAAAATGCATTTCCTAGGCGATATGCTGGTTCTGTTAAAAGCAACGGAAGTTTCACTGTGAATTTCAACAGCATTTCCGTCACATTAAAGAGTACATACGTGAAACACAAACTGTGCAAATGTGAAGCATGTAACACTATTTTCTCAGTGAAAAATAGAACACTGAGAAACATCATAGAGACCAAATACTGCTCTTCTAAGATCAGGATCCTCTAGAAGTCAAAATCATGATACGGATTCTGGATGATGATATGGATTTCCAATGATATGGATTTACGGACGGATATTGAAATAAGTAGCTTTTTAAAGGAGTTTACTTTGAACCCTTTACTTTTGCTGAGAGATTTGGGTACCACTGGAGCACAGCTACCATCAAATTAAAATTTCCTATGAATTCTACAGGGCAAGCCTAAAAAATTAAAGCTGACAGTCACAAGCTCACAAACAGCACCCATGTTCATACAGTGATTCTCAGATGAAGTGGTAGAAGAGTATTGAAAGAAGTTGCAATACAATATATTCTTTTGCACTATGTAGTAAGACTAGCAAAGATACTGCAGTGAAGATAAATTTAACAAAACTCTTTGTGACTTTGGCAACCTCACTATACTCACATTAACGAAGATAACCAAATCTGAACATAGCCAATTCTTTCTGATAATCTTTGCTCCAAATACAAATTTTGCCTACCAGTGGGAACTACCCCTTGAAAATTCTGGAATGCCTGAAATCTTACATTTGAGCCAAGAAGCCTCATCAGACAGGATTTGCTGTGTGACCAGAAAATGGAGAATCATCACCAGCACTGTCTGAAAGACATTCGTCAGATTTTCATCTAGAAGCTGCTCAGTGAAGTAACCAGTACATGAAGCTTTATTCTCCTTTGTTTAAGAATAAGGTTTGGAGCTCAAATAAAGCCATCAGACTTCTTGCACAATCACCTCCAGCTGACCACCTAAAAAACAGCTGTCTGTAGCACACAGGACAAAGAGAATGTGAGACAGGACTTCTCTAAAAAGATCTCTGGAACCTTTTTCTACTTGTCTTCTTTTGCACTGTTAGTGGTTGGAAGCCCACTGTTGAAATAAGCAGGTGGAAGACCAGAACAGAGCTGTGCAAACTCATTTAATGCTTAATCTCACTTCCTGTGGAAGCTGTCAAGAGTAACATGCTTGAAATTAAATATCCTAAGGACTGTGTAGAACAGATTCTTCCTCCCAACTCGAACTCTAGCTATGTCTTCTAGTCTGCTTAAGCCCAGGCTCATCCATTGCTTGATTAATTGAAACTTGCATCAAATATTTCAGAGCATGAATATTATGTCATGGATATAACTTCTTCAGTTCAGAAGAAGAATCCAATACCAGAGAGGTAACACCTCCAAGTAAAACACAGGTTTAAAGCCTTCACAGCTGCCATTTCCTTCAGTGACAGCAACTTAGCTAGTTGCAGCTTAACCCAGTCAAAAACCTGGGAGAAATGCTTCTGCCGACCACATGACAGGCTGCAGCATGAAGAACCTGAACTGAGTGCCTGGTCCAGAAAGGGATAGCTTTTATGACAGAAGTCTGCATTTAGTCTGGGTTACCTGGACTGTCAAATTGGTTTCTTGCAAGAGAGAAAGGTAGGAAAAAAACCTTTTTAAAAATAATTGTGTTGAGAGAGAGAGTTGGCTGTGATCCTTCCCTTTATTTTCCAAGAGAGAAAAATAAAGAGGCTTCACTTTAGTAGACAGCATTAGTCCAAAGACTGGGAAGACTACATTCTAATCCTAGTGTTTAAAAAAAAAAATAATAAAAAAGCCCTTTAACTGAATTTATCAATTGTACAAGGAAATCAAGGTTTTCCATCTTCTCTAAATTAAAAGCCTTGGTATGCTAGGTCTCTCATATCCAAAACTATGATTTAAAAGTGTAATGCTAGAGCATCCTACAAATACAGTCCAATGTCAGCTACCTCTGGAAAGAATTATATACCAAACCTTCCAATATTTAGCTTAAAAATATATTTATTTTTTTAAATCAAAATTTATAAATAAACCAGTCTTGTCCATTCAAATGGGTTCTGCTTTAACTGCCCTCCTCTAATCCAGATTTCACTGCAGAGTTATCAGTATAACAAGTGTCAAATATTTCATCAACTTTTAAGAATGTTGTTTCCATAAATGAACAAGATGATCTTAAAAACAGAACAGAGTCAATCTGACAGGAAGACATTTAGCTTTTGCAGAAAACTGTTTTAGTTATCTCCAGGCTTTTTGGCATTATAAAATACCTTTCATGTTTCCCTTTCATATTATTTTAGCAATGAGAAAATAGGGCATGTGTCTGAACTGTTCATTTTATGACTGCAAACCCAACAGCTGCAAGATATATAGTAATGGTCAAATACAATTTTATCTTGTGCAAAAACTAATGGCAATAATAATTTAAGACACAGAACTTTCTAACTTCTTCAAAGGAAAATCACTGAACACTTGTGGGTACAGGTCTTATTTAAAATGTTTATTGAGCATTTAAAGGATTGTCACTTTGAAGAAAGACGGTAATTAAAACAAGATTATCTGCAGTAACACTGATGGGAGACTTGACCAAGTAATAATATATGCAAGGTTCATGGAACCTGCACACTGGGAAACTACTCTTTTCCAGAGCTGTCTCTGGTTCTAGATGACTATAAAATTTTAAGTTTTCCTACTTTGTATCTGTAAAAAAAAACAAAACAGAGAGTTAACTAGTACAGCAAGAACCACATTATTCTTGATCACCGTCCTTTTCTCAGAGATGGTGAGAGACAAAATGGAAAAGACAATGGGACTCGGAATAATACTGATGTCTGCCTGTACTGTTACTGGAGAAACAGTGGAAGCTTTGTTCCATCACCCAGGAGAAAGAAGTACTAAAACACATTTTTCAAAGGAACTCTGAAACGGATATATAATTAATGAGAAATGAAAGCCTTAGCAACAACTGCTAAATGTTGTCATGCCATACTACATAAGAAATCTAGCCTTAAGTCTTGAAAAAATAAGAAATAAGTCTTGATTCTGGGATTGATAGGAGAAAAAGGTCAAATAAAAGATATTTACTCAAGAGGTCAGAGAAACCAGATTCAAGTTCTATCAGATTACTTGCATCAAGATTTCTCTGCCATGGGCAACAGGGCTCCAGTTATTGTGCATGACTATAAAATACATAGCCTGTACACTGAACACCCAGTGGTCCTAAAACTTTTTTTTTGTAGTCAAAGATAAGGTACATGCCTCATATCTGGTGCAGGATATTTCAAGAGGAGATTGTAGCTTCAGAAAACATTACACAAAATGCATTAAAAGTAAGCAGAAGTTGTGTCTGTCGGATCTGTCTTGGCTAAATTGAACTCAAATAAGGAAGAAAATCCTCTCTTTCAAAATTAACAAAGACATCATAAGCAAATTCAGGTTGGAAACTGCAATGCACAATAGGGGGGTCAAGATCATGTCTTTAAATGTCCATTTGTTTCCAAAAAGAAATATTTAATGACTCTCAGATAATCAGTACAGAAGTTAAATTTTATCCAGCAATATTTCTGAAATACACCAACCTAAAGGGATAGGAAGGTGTGGGACAGAAGTAGGATTACTACTCAAATCTAAAGTATACCTCTCTCCAACATTCTTTGCTGCAGTCCAGGTGAATACACATGTGAGCTGCCTTAACGTAGTGGCTTGCTGCTCAGCACCTTAGAACTGAGCACATCATACAAACTGAGCTCCACCATACAAACTCAAACAATGCTGTACACCCCACCAATACCCATGTACACAATAAAACCTGGCTGGATTTATCCCCTCTGAGGGAGGGGCACAATAGCTTCAAAACCAGTAGGGTCGAACAAGAGGTTTTGGCCACTGGCAACATGTGTATTGTCAGCAGTGTTACTGACATGCAGCTATATGCCATACAGCAAAGACTCTCTCTGGGTGCTCTCAAAAATACTTTATATTTTCATTTAACTCTATGCACATAAAATATTGTATATAAACAGACATGCTGAAAAAAAAAAAAAAGTGTGGAATTTTAGGTAAAAGTAAAAGACCTCTCTGGGAATTATGCTGGAAACCCACTTAAAATTCTTCCATGTGTCCCTCTGCTGTTCACCTGCATATGTTTCAGAGCAGTATTCTGAATACCTGAAATATTGGACTCTCTTAACCATGACTGGGATTCTAGATCTTCATCTAAGACTTGGATGAAGTCATTATTAGAATGGCAGCACTCACAGTGTAAATAAAAGTGATGAACTGCATTATCAATATATTTTACCATTAGTACTGGATGTAAGGGGAATGCTGCAGTAGACAAAAGAACAACTAAATAGATGAACAACTATTTGACAACTTAATTCACCAGGTACTCAGCAGGAGTTGCAGCATTTGGATGAAGGCAGAGGAACCCCAGTGGATGTCAGAAGGACAGAAGGATTTTGTATATTCTCCGGATCAGTTAAAGCACTATATTTTATAGCTGGTAGTCTTGATTTCATACATCATCTAGCTCCAATCCCAGTGTCTTTATTCATAAAAACTGACTCAAAATGTGTTTTAATTATTTGACAGAACTAACTGGATCATTTGAAGGAAGGCTGAGAAGGAAAAAAACAAAGTAAGATTTAAAACTGGAAAATATATATTAGGCTCTGATACCAGTCTCAGCCTTATGAAGCAGAGATTTTTGACTATGGCATCAACTTCTATATACTTCTTTGTAATAGAAAATCTCCTTTTATATTTAAAATAGCAATATTTGGGGTATTTTCAAAAAATGCAGGTTAACAATTTTCAGCTATCAATAAGTATTCATAAAATGTCTGTGAATAGCACCATGCTTTTAAGAGACTTCTTCATTTCCAATCATTGTGACTGGATAGATTTTCAAAAGCTTCAAATTGAAAGTCTCTGGAAAGGATCACAACTTTTGATTACAGTCCATATATCTTTAATGCCCTCAGTGTAGAGTTTTCTGTTACACTGTTTGCAAAGTTACTGTTATCAAAGTTACTGTTATTATAGTTATGTGGGTAGAAACAGTCAAGGATTTTCTGCACATCAAATTAATTTTTTAGACAACATGTTTTACAATAGCAGCAGCAGCTCAGCAAAATATCCTTTCTAGTTAAAAAGAGAAAAAAAAAACCAAACCAACCAAACAAAAAAATCACAAAAAAAAATCCATTAAAACCAAACCAAGTCTAGATAAAAGCTTACCATTTATTAGGCAGGCTTTATTAGGAGGCAATCCTTGTATTCTCCACAGCAAAAATTGGAAGATTACATAACAAAGGATTTATTAAGTGATTATGGCCACTGAACAGATGTCCTTCATAATACTGAAGTTAATTATATTGATAAATGACTGAGTACAGAAATGAAAACAACTTGCTGTAACCCTACTTATACTTTTCGTACAATTTTCTGTCTTTTTACCCTTCTCATAGCATTAACCAAGGAACAGGTCATCAATTCAGCCATAGCTATTGATGTCAATACAACCCCATGGAAAACAGAATTTATGAATAAACATTTAAAACATATAATGAGGCAATGTTACCATGTTAAAACAGCAGTAATCTGTTGGTCAGATAATGATACAAACATCTGATGTGAAGAACATACTGAACATGAAGAACATCAAACTAGAAAATAGTAACAAAAATATTTCAGACACCTAGGTTTTCTGAAATGAAATTTACCTTTGAGCCATCCAAACTAATTATCCTATAGACATTTCTTGTGCTGTCATAGAAGTAGGACACAGTAACAGCATGCTTGCTGGTGGGAACCCAGTTCTTCTTAGTGTTTGGGTCAATCTGGAAGACATGAGCTCGGGTGCTGAAGATGGGTTGTTCCCTGAAGGACAGAGAGAAGAAGTCATGAATCTTATTTGCAGATACTACCATTGCATACAGGCTATCTGCCAGTTGAGCCCATTTGGATGTACACAAGTTGCTCTGCAGGACAAACCTTGCCTGATGATTTCTGTGTGAGTTGCTGCATAGAGCAGGTAAGTTTGTTAATACAAACACGTAAGTAAAATGTAAGTCTTCTAAGACAAAAATCATCACCCAGTTGTGGAGTCAGATAAACACAGATATCTCTAATACAGATTCAGCACCATCCCATTATCTCCCCAGCTCTTCACTGCCCATCTATCCCTTTAAACTAAATGGTATGAATGCACGAGTAATTTCTCTCATTACACTGCACACTGCAGAAAGTCCATAACTTCAAGTCCACTTCTTCTCCAAGATCTTCTAGTACTCTGATTATTCTCATCAATTTTGTGCCACAACTTGGAACTGAACTAGCTGATTCAATGCAATTACTCTAAAATTAACATTAATTAAGGCCAGGAACATGTGTTGTGAATCCCACATTCTTTCGAGCTTTACACCTGAAGGTATTTATACCAACAATAATGTACAAAATACATTCTGAACTGTAAATTGCTTAGTGAATAAAATTATACAAAGCAAACACACCCCCCCCCCCCCTTATGATAAATCAGAATTTACAATTTTTTCCCCAAGACCACTAGCAGGACATACAGCATGAAATCTAAAAATATTTTAATATCACTAAGGTGGTGATACAATAGCTTTCTACAATAGAGCAACTGTTATCAGTGGACAAGGGGAGAGCTGTGGATGCCAGGTATCTGTACTTCTGTAAAGCTCCTGACACAGTCCCCTACAACATATTTCTCTTTAGATTGCAAGAGATGGATTCAGTGGATGGACAGTTTGGTAGATAAGAAACTAGCTAGACCACCACACCTAGAGGGCAGTGATTAATGGCTCAGAGTCCCAATGGACACCAGTTATGGTATGTTCACCAAAGACATAGTAAATGGGACTGACTGCACCCTCAGCATGTTTGCACTTGACCCCAAGTTGAGTGGTACAGCAGATGCCCCTGAAGGATGGCATGCCATCCAGAGGGTTCTGGAAAAACTCTAGAAGAGGGCCCACAGAAATCTCGTAGGGTTTAACAAGGCATAGTGCAAGGTGCTGCACCTGGATCAGAGCAATCCTGGTACCAACACAAGCTGGGGATGGACAGATCAGAGCAGCCCTGCCCAGAAGGACTTGGGGGTGCTGGTGGGTGAGAGGCTGGACATGACCCAGCCATGGGCACTCCCAGCCCAGAGAGCCAAAGGTGTGCTGGGCTGCATCCAGAGCAGTGTGGGCAGCAGGGCAGGGAGGGGATTCTGCCCCTCTGCTCTGCTGAGACCCCACCTGCAGTGCTGCACCCAGCTCTGGGGTCCCAGCACAGCAAGGACATGGACCTGCTGGAGGGAGTCCAGAGGAGGGCACCAAGATGATCAGAGAGATGGAGCACTTCTCCTATCAGGAAAGGCTGAGAAAATTGGGGCTGCTCAGCCTGAAGAAGATAAGGCTCTCTTAGCAGCCTCTCAGTACCTAACAAGGGGCTACAAGAGAGGTGGTAGAGAGACTTTTTTTACCAGAGCATGCAGTGATAAGACAAGGGGTGATGGCTTCAGACCAAAAGAGGGCAGGTTTAGATAAGACATTAGGAGGAAATTCTTCACCATGAGGATAGAAGAGATGTGGCTGTTCAATCCCTGGATGCATTCAGGGTCAGGCTGGACTGGGCATTGAGCAACCTCGTCTAGTAGAAGGTATCCCTGCTCATGTAGGCAGGTTGGAATTAGATTATCTTTAATTATCTTTGTCCCTTCCAATTAAAACTATTCTATGATACTGTAGCTGTCAGTTTAAATTTAGCTACATTTTAATGATAAATTGATTGCGTATTCTTTAAGGAACGCTGCCATCAAATTCCAAAGATATTAAGTACCAATACTTTAGGTTAAATTTAAATTTTTAGGTATTTTGACTCTCATCTTCAGGATGTGAAAAAACACATCCTTTGACCTGCCCTCATTCTTTTCAGAGGTATGTTTTTAGCACTTTTTTTCCCCCAAAATAAAAGAAAGTGTGAAAAAAACCCCCACAGAATTGTGGGTACTTGTACTCAAAGGCGTTTACTTTGGCCTCACTACAAAGGGGTACACATGTGAACTCTCTGAAATATCTCTATTGCTTGGCAGGAAGAGCAGCTTTCAGTAGTAGAATTGTATCCTTCAGCTGGGAGTCAAGATTCCTTGAAGTTCACCAGCTGACAGACATGGTGTTCTCCTATGTTGTGTGTTGGATATAAATGACAGTACTATGCAGAACAGATCAGAAACAGCAAATCACTGAAAGATAAAGAAGAAGGAAGGGAGGCCAAGACAATCAATGCACATGCTAGTTCTCCATAGAAATGCACTCTCAGCACCAATTCATCTTTTCCTTGTAAATTTCCAAGCTATGGGAGATTGCATAAATGTTTTCCTGCTCCAAATCCCTTGCACACAAATGTTACACAAAGGTGGCTGGCTTTTATAGACCTTTTGTTTTACAAAACAAACTAATTCTTTTTGCTCTTTTGATTATCTATAATTAATTCCTCAATCATACTTAAACTTCAGTTGTCTTCAATATTATATATATTTTATAATTTACCTCCCAGTTAAACATATGCCAATATCAAGGGATGCACATTAACCTAATGCACCAGCTCTTTAACCCTGGAAAATTAAAGAGCCCATCAACAAATATGGAAACAATCTTAGAAGCCTGACAGTTGTTTTGATGAATATTCACATTGAAAGGAAACTATAAAGGCTCTGACCATGTTAATGAAAGACCAAAGAAGAACTGAATCCAAGATGTAGTTGCGTGTTTAACGAATGTACATTGAGCAGCACTGATGCTCAGTTCATTTCTAGTACAGTATATCACATTACTGGGACTTTCACCACAACACAGGTCAGGATTTTAGTACGTAAAAGGTACATGAGTACTATATGGCTAAAGCGAGTGTCAGTGAAAGTTAACTATTCAGCCCTGAGATGCTGCTTTCCAGCACTCTCACGACAAAAATCTTCCACAGCCCCACCTAAATGTCCTCAGTCTGTTTGATGGTGTGGCCTACATGTTCCTGCTGATTGCTCAGCAGTCCTGCTCAAGACAAACCAGAGCACTTTGCATAGCACTTTACTGTCTGGCATAGACAGCACAGGTATGGAACAGTATAAGTGAAGCTTACTTACACTTCTTTAATCACTTTTGATAAAACTAGAGTTACAGTCCTTTCTTTCAATGTTTTAAGTACACCTTTACTGAATGACAAACTGTCTTCACTGTGGAAAAACCACAGCTCCCTTTGTTAAATGAGTTGGATAAATCATGATTTTGCCAGATTACTGGGGTAATTAGGATTTTTTTTGGACAAAGACACTAAACTTCAGAGGACTCTAGAACTGGACCACTGTTTAGACACCTGACAATGAACATTGACAAAGATTATTTCTGCAAGCTAATGAAAGTTATGCACTATATATCTACAGGATTAAATGTGTTACAGAACCAGTCAGTGATGCACCACTGAAGACCTTCAAAGCTGCTGTACAATTACATCTGTACTTTTCTGTAGCAATATAGAATTAGTAGCACTAATAAGTATAGAGTAAGTAGCACTATATAGAGCTACTTAAATTTTAGAATCCCTAAAGCATCTGTGAACAAGCAACATGTGATATATAAAACAAAAATATTTGTAACTTCAGCCAACACATTTTATATAAAAGTTTTGCTCTTCCATTATCCACGTAAGGATACAATGCCCTCCCAGTCTGAAGTTTCGATCAACCAATCCAGCTGAAATAATATTAGTTATAGCAATACTAATTTACTAGGAAGACAGCTTCCTCTTTACCTTCCTAGGTGGTCAAACAATATTTTTTAAATTATAATATATATTTTTATATGTAGAAAATAAGGCCCCTATTTTTCACAGGAACACAGAACAAGCTGAGTTGGAAGGTATGCTCAAGGATCATTGAGCCCAACTGTTAGCCCTACATTGCACAATCCCTTTATTTTTTCCATATGGAGTTGAGAAAGGAAGAACAGCTTTAAAGAAGAAAAATCGATTCTGTAAAAAACACAAACCACCCTACCAGTTTCTTACTCTTCCCTCTCTTCTCTTCCCCTTTCAGCTTTCTCTTCTTTTTCTTTCATTATCAGAAAGTATGCAGTACTCATTAGAGACATTAACAGGAACTAAGACAAGGACTCCTCACTAATTACAAAGCAAAGTAATTCATTTTTCCAGAAATACACTGATGCTGAACAAAAAGAAAACAAACTAACAAGAATGCCATAGTAACACAGTTTGACTATTAGAAATGTCCACTCAGGCAAGGCAAAAACATTAAGGCTCATATCCCGCTGTTCTTAACTGCCTTAGGCTGCAACATTACGGTGGTCAAACAAAGACTAACAAGAAGGAAGTGCCATGTCCTCCTGGACCTGAGAAGCAAAGTGATGAGTAAAGAAGCATAAGAAGTATCACTTTAGCAGGCAGAGTCATAACAGGCTTTTCCATCAATGAAGAAATTCATTCATTGATCAGTCCTAAACTAAGCTTAGGAGATAAACCTGTTTATAACAGTTGAACGAATTGTTTCCAACCACTCTTTTCATTTTGACATCTTAACACAGCCTTTACAAAAAAAAAATGCAGACTGCTCAATATATAAAACATGTTGCACTAATGAAATATTGCATTAAAGAAGCTTAAGTTAGTATAGCAGGTTAGAAAGTACTTTCTTTCCTAATCTATAATTAATATATGCTTCTTTTTAAAAAAAAGTATCTATTCTTTAACGTCTGGTATTTCTACAGCACTACTGGTGAAGACCTCTTTTTGCTTATTTCTTCCCTCACACTTTTGTTTACTATGACTCTAAAATTATCTTGAATGCCATAAAATCTGTAATTTCTCAAGGCTGGGATTCCACTGTCTTAGTTACTTGGAAAACAATTAAAGCCACTGAAAAGAAGTATTGAACTTCTACAACATTACTTGATGTCTTACCTGCCTCCCCTTATGGAGTGTTAATGATGTTAAAAAACATTAAAAATTAGATAAAACACTCCCTTCCTCCTCCATACTGGCTAAATTGACAGTGTTTTGGCAGAGAAGTTGCTGCACTATGTAGGATGAGGTAACAAACTTCCCTGTAATGACACAAGGAGGCCAAGATTGTGAAAGAAGACAAAAGAGACATAGGCAATGATCTTAAGCAAGAGCTAGAGCAAAGAGCTGCCTGGGCATAAACAGACACAGAAATAGGTTAACACTGTGTGACTATAGTCCATGGAGGAACTGAGTTTTTTTTTAAAAAAAAAAAGGAACAACCACAGACACTGCTTGCCACCTGGAATTTCTCAGCAGAGGTATTTTCCCCAGTCAGTAAGATGAAAAGGGAATGAATAAGCATGTGTCATAGGGTGTTCTTACTCAGCTCAGTTTTGATAGTGAAAATTCCATGAGATTTATATCAATGCCTATTTATCCAAAATGGATCTTACAAACTTCAGTACATTATCCAGACTTCCCAGCTTTGATGCACAAGGAGTCCACATACAAGACTGCTTTCAAAAGTAGTCCAACAAAATGTGCTTTGGAGATTTTTTTTTCTTGTTGCAAATAGAGAAAGATTTTATCCATCAGGTTTTGTACAAAGAGTTTCAGAGGAAGATGATGCCACATGCAGATGAAAAAAGGGCAATATCCCTGAGCTCAAAATGGGAGTCCAACCACACTCCAAGCAGGTTTGAGTCACGGAGACTGGACAAAAAGCATGCTGTCCTCATTCCATTACAGCTCTGGGTACAGCAGACCCTGCCACATGACAGATGGCATGCTCAGCACACAGTCTCCTGAGGACTGCAAAGCCCCACAACAGGCACCACACATGTTTTGCAGGTGGTCATTTTATATATATTGAATTTTGAGCCTCTATAGTAGCTGTCATCAAAGGAAATTTCTGCCCCAGTCAGAAAACAGAAATCAGAAATACCATACTGCACATGGTATTTCAGGCATTTGCTGATTATCCTCAGATTCAGGACAGGACAAAGACCTTTTTACTTTTACCAAATGTCAGCATACTAATCCCACAGCTTTTTCCTGGTGTCCTGATAGTCTTAAAACTATTCTCCCCTAGCTTGTTTCTGAAGCTGTAGCAAGCTTTTGTAACTCTAAGCAGCTTGAGAAGAGATTCCTGAAAAGAAATTAGGAGAGTGATTAGAAGTGCAGCTCTAGTCAAAATTAATTCATAAACTACAGCATCCAAACACACAGTCAGTGTTGTTTAAGGAGTCTGAGTCAACAAGCTCTGCAAACAGTTCAAAGCAACAGGAAACCACAGGATTTTCCGTGTTCATAAAAATGCTTTGAGGTCTGATAAAAACTGTATACATTTGGGGGAAAGTATTGCATACCACTGGCTTCCATTGTATGGAAACTGTTCTGAAACGTAATATTTTTCTGGACAGGAAGTAACTGACAATACCATCTTGAAGTTAAAATTTATATATATAAGTTGAACAAACACACTCAGTGGACCTGCCCAATGCCTACGATTTCAGATTTTGCTCTTTGTCTTACGCATAACTTTCATGCACATTGTGCATATACAATAACAACTTTCATATCTCAAAACAAGCTTTGAGATAGTAAAAAAGGGGAAGCTACAATCAAGTAAGCAAATCAAAATCTCTCCCATACCACTAATGGTTTATCTAGTTCTACACCTACATTCTTAGACCTGGTTTTGCCACTACGTTTTCAGTTTGAATCAGGTTTATTTTAAGTCAGCAAATGTTTAGGAAGTTGTAACTTTTCTTCCCCCCGCCCCTGGTTTTCTTGGGCAGGGGGTCAGTTACAAGATATGTAAGTGCTGGCCCTTCAGGCAGTCAGCTTTATCTTTGCTCACAGGGACCTTCTTTAACCGACATAAAAAGACCAGGAGAGCAGCTCAGACATTTTCCACAGGCTTTATTTCTCTATGAAGGGGTCCAGCAGCAATCTCCAAACATGGGGGGCTACTATATGTACTTTTATAGTGTTCAGGGGTGATCAAAAGTAAACCAATAGGATATAGGGTTAACACAATTTAACAAACTACATTATCTGTCTTTGTTTGGGACAACCAATTATAAAGAATCAAATCTAACCAATAATATTCTAACAAAATAAAAAAGAAAGTCTACATTTTTCTAATATAAGTCATTTCTAGTTAAGTAGCTTTTCTTATCTCAAAAAAATTGCCAAGGAGGCCTTACAAAGGTATCCGCAAAAGTATAGTCTCCTCTACGGGAAGTGGCTACAAAAAAGCGTGTTTTCTGTATACAGTTATCAGTTATCAGTTAATACATATGCCTGCCTATTTACCTATAAAGTTTGAAAAGCTTTCAGACTCTTCTCCATAGTACGTAACATCACATACGCAGTGCCTTCAATCTTTGTTCAAAGTTGCATTGTTTCCATTTCAGAATCAGTTTTTAATATTAGATTTTTCAGCACTTAGGAGTTAGAATAACATCTCAAGTAATACCTGCCATTTTTCAGGATTTCAGGGGAGAAAAATTATCTAGAGACTTTCACTAAACCTGTTAGGTCAAGTAAAAATAAATACATTTACTGTGGCCAGAAACATAATTATATACTGTCCATTATATTTTCAAGGGCCTGAAGTTTTAACCCATCTGCTACAGCTTGAAGTAGGATATTGCACCATACTTAAAGAGGCATAAGGTACAGGAAGTCAGTAGAAAATAATTTAGTGATTACCAGAAATCTATTATCTTTGAAATGTTAGTGTCTCTATAAAGACTAGTGAAGATCCATGAGCTATTTGAACAGAGGGAAAAGTTGCACTCTATCTGCATACCTTAACACCCTACACTTTCACAAATAAAAAAAAAAACTAATAAAAAACCCACATAAAAACTCTGCAATATTTTACTGTGAGCTAAAAAGTATATACAAAACATATATGTATATAGCTAGATGCAAAGAATATAGTTTTATACAAACCAAGCTAAATTTGATGTCTATGAGCAGACAGAACTACTCAAGCCATCAACTATGGATTTTCATTAGCAGAAAAAGCTGCTCATTCTGATTATTGCATCAATTAATAGAATTTTTAGATTACATAGCAGACAAGTCAGAAAAGCACATAACTTCAAATGTTTCTGAAATAAATTCCATTTTGGCACATCCCCTAAGGTAGATGGCATCTTCAGAAGGGTAACAGAGCCACAGTGATGGGACTGGTGCACAAGTAATATGAGGAGCAGCTGAGACAGCTGGGGGCATATAGCCTGAAGAAAAAATGAAAGAGGCTGAGTGCAGATCTTATCCCTGTCTACCACTGTCTAAAAAGAGGCTGTAGCCAGGTGGGGGTCATTCTCTTCTCCTAGGTAAAAAGTGACGGGATGAGACAAATGGTCTTAGTTTGTACCAGGGGAGGTTTGGAGTATGCATTGAGGAAAAATTATTTTTTGTAAGAGTTATCAAGCTGGGTGCCCAGGGAAGTGGTGGAGCCATCATTCCTGGAAGTGCTCAAAAAACATTAGGATATGGCACTTGAGGACATGTGACCATGGTGCTGGTTCTAGGTTGATTGTTGGACTTTATGATCTTAGAGGTCTTTTCCAACCTTAACAATTATACAATTCACAGGTATGCAATCCTATAAAATAGTCTGTTTGGGGAACAAATGGATGACTCCATATATGCCAATCTCAACCAAATGCTGAGGAAGCCCATACATGGTACGTTCCAGAGAAGGAAGGGAAAGAAAAGAGGTTTCATACAAACAGGCACTGTAAGACAACACTTAAAATGTACTGCCATCACATGACACTCCCAGAGTTAGTATTACCATACCTTGCAAAATAAAGCTCTTGCTATTGAACAAACATGAAGACAAATGAGAAAGTTTACCTAACCTCATTCCTCTTCTGTCTGAGCTTTCCATTTGTAAAGGACTCATGAAGGATCTAAGCAAACTTTACAAGAGTAAAGAGCTTTTTTCCACGGATTTACATTTAGCTGTAGGACAGCACAGGAATTACAGTCTCACAAATTTAGTAACATCAACAGCATGGAAGGTGGAAAAGTCACAGAGCTGAGGACAAATCAGGGCTCAGTACTTAAAATTAAGGCTTATATAGTAGAACAAAGAAAATCCCCAACAAAACTCTTACATTCTTTGGTATAATGACAGTGAATATGGAGGTGCTTATACTAAAGATTAATAAAGCTACCTGTAGGTTATGTAGAGGGCAGTCTTAAACTGATTTAATTTTTTAAGAAGAAAAATAAACACTGGACTTGCTTTCACTTCTGCAGTTCTCTGGGTTTGTTTTAAATGCCTGCTCTCCAATGGCCCCACATACTCTTACCACATACTGCTCAAGTTCAGCAGGTAGGCAACCAGCTGAAATGTTACAGGAAACATTCATAGCAATAATTTATCACTAACTGTAAAAGTTACTCCCATGGCTGAATGATGGTGTAGCTCTCTAAGGTTTTTCTTTTCAACCTGAAAATCTCATTTTCACAGCAGGAATCAAGGAAGAATTCTGGGGAAAAAAATGAGGTAACAAAAAGCACATTACCAAGTACTCAGCTTTATCTTCATAAAGCTCTCACTTCAGTTTAGTAAATTATTCCAGGGATATAGGTATCTTCAGAATTTTTCTAGGTACCTAAGTGTTTATTCCTCTAAATTGTGCAAGTAAGTGGAGCTATATCTAAATAAATGTATACTTAAACTTGTTTTAATTACAAAATTCAATACCACTAATCATTAGCTTTTAATGACTTAAGAGCAGCTAAGTTATGTTAGGTTGAATTTTTGAATAGATACTTATCAATAGTGAAAATATTAAGAAATCACGATAGTAAAATACTGCATTTTTTCTTGAATTTTGCTTTTTTTCAGGAAGTCAGGAAAGGGGTTCTCTCTTTAGGACAATTTTAAGATGTATGGCTATTTTCCACATCTAGTCACTAAAAGTATTTATCAGAAGTAAACAAATATCCCAATTTAATGTCAGGTTCTAGTCTGTGAACAAAGAATCCTGAAAGTGTAACGAGACATTTCTGCAAGAAGTCCAGATATTAACATTCCTGCAACAGCCCTCACATGCAGTAAGTTAAGCTATGCTGCATCTGGAATTAGAAATAAGCAGGCAATGAATAACCTAAAAATATTCATTTCTCTCCATTCTACAGCACGGAAATCCAACTTAGGCACACTTGCAATACAAGCAGAAAAGAGAAAAAAGCAGAAAGGAAGAAATACCGCTATTCACGCTTGCTAGTAAAATAAGTTTAGAAAGGCCCAAAATCAATCCACAAGCAGGCCGTTCTGTTAGTTCCCCTAGTTCCTTGCACAGAGGACAATTTTTCTGCACAGAGACAATTTTTCCTTTGCAACTTCTAAAATCTCCCTGCAATGAAGTTCTGACAGTCAGACTACTCTTACAGAACTCATGCAAATGTTTCAAGGGAGAATATTAAGTAGTTCAACTGCTTATCTTGAATTTCTACTATTAGTTCACACAGTACTTTAATACAAAGTCATGTGACAATTAATTTATAGTTTCCTGTCTTCCTGCACCACCGATTTTCTTGAGGTTAAATGAACAGTTATTTTCTAGACATGGTCCTCAAGGATAATATCTGTAGTCTTCAGAACCATTACAAGAGCTGCAATTTTAAGAGGGGGTAAAAAAAAATGAAGAAACCCCTTACACCAGCAGCACAAGCACAGTTCCCCAAATAATAGAAGCAGAGAGAGCAAGAGCACAGAGTTGCTTTAGAATCCAGAGACACTGCTAGTGAGGCAGGAGTTTATGCACTGCTTTACAAGCAGGCCCAGCAGCAATCTCATTTCCATGTGGAAGGCTCCAGATGGGACATAATCTGCCATCTCCAGAATGCAAGCCTATTCATGACCTGCATGTTTTCCTTTTTACATTTCACAAACACCCTCAAATTAATTCATGTATTCTTTAAGACCTAAAGTTCAGTAGTTTCCTTTGCAAAACAATTTTCAGTTTTATGCCACTCACAAATAATTAATTAGACTAATTGATGCTGACTAAACAAGGTGAGGATTAAGCCAAATTGCATGGGGCCACTTAGGTTCTCTTGCTGAGGCACAGATAGGTAGAAACAGCACCTTGCAAGGGCTTTGATGTTAGTCATAGTGGCTGGTGGGATTTAAGGGTAATAAGATAACAGTGGTATAAATGTCACCCATAGCAGCAGATTCAGAAAATTGGCAGACTGAAACTCCTCACTTGGTCCTGACATGAAAGCATAATACTGTCTGTAAATCAAGACCCTCTGTTCTAAAGTGTGGTTAGATCAATTTAGTGGCTGTAATAAAATCCTTCAGCAGCACTGACAAGGGTCACCATGTATAGGCAGTGCAGTATGACAGAAGTGAGAATAGAGGGATGGCACCAGTCATGAAGCTATTTAGATCACTGAAATAATAAGAGTGGCAATCCCACATCATCTTAGATCCCATAAAATACATCAGAGTTCAATAAACAATGTAAACACAATATTTTCTGATTTGACATTCCATGAGATTTTGCATGCTCCATCAAGTCTCATCATTGCCTACAACAAGAATTTCTGTTCTGATGGCTGTATTTCACAGCTATGGAGCAAAGTGGCAAAGCTGGAGCTTTTAACAATAGACTGATGAGAATTCTAGAACCTAGAAAATAATAGAAGAAATACAAAATCGTAGAATCAAGCCATCATGTGTTTCCATTGAGATAAACAGCAATTATATGGTAAACAGTGATACTATTTAAAAATTAGTCTAACTGCTGTTTTTCCAATAATATTTGACTTTGAGAGACAACACTAAAATAGTACTAGTCATAATTTTGTTATTATTAAGACTAGATGTCTTGGCAATTTGTTAACAGCAGAAAAACCAAGGAATACATATCTCCCTTGTTTATTACTCCACATTTGGAATTTATCTCGAAGATATGTCTGTACTAAAAGGAGGTTTCCTCATTTGGCACCACAGTCTTTAGCAAGTTCTCTTTGATTCTTAATAGCTTTAATTCATGCAATTAGAAGTTAAGAACCACTAAGGAATTGGTTCTAAACTTCTATTTTGCTTCCCTGTAGAACTTCATACAGAAACAGTCAGATCTCCTTACCACTTCTCACGTAATCAACTACATGCACTACATCTTTTTCCACATCTCCAGGTTATTAATTTTGACATGCTTTTTCCATGTAACAAAGCTTTTTCTTTTAGTGGGCCTGGCACTTGTCATGCCTTTCATTTCCAGCTTGAAACCAGAAACAACATATTTTACATTAACAATTTATCAGTTAACAGCCAGTTTAAAGAGCTTTTGCACTTAACCCTCAAAAAATAAACACCCTGAAATAGCTGTGTTGCACAAGCACAACCACATGTGGACTGCAGACAACTCAAGGTCGAACTTATGCTTCCATCAGCACCAGTGGAAGTATCAGAACTTACATAAGGAGGGGCTGAATTGACACACGTTTCATCACACATTTCAGCACCTGATCTTCAAACAACATGCAATCCCAACCAGAGTGCTACAGCTGCATGCTAAGTTTCAAAGAAAAAAAAAAATCACTGGTCCACATCAAAAGATGAGAATTGGATCATTTTATTTGTATCAAGGAACTGAATTAGACTCCTAGAAAGGTAAACAGATTAATTCTATATTCATAAATAACAAATCAATTTGAATCACCCACTGATTCCACTGAGCACTACAGGAACTATAAAGACTTTAATTCACTTTGAGCATATTATTACCATGCCAGCAAATTTCTCCCTTCTGATAATTTACAGCGGAGTAAACACTATTGAATTCTGGATGCAGTGACTGAACCTATATTGACCTGTAACTCGGAGTCCCAGTTCTGTTTCCCTTATTGCTCACAGGACACTTACTCCAAACATTCGCCAAACACCCAAATAGGTATCCTGACAGGTATACTGAAGGTATTTCTAAGATGGCTCCAAATCCTGTCTCTCCCATGACATGCCTCACATTGTCAGACAACCTCCCACTGTAGTGAGATGCCAAAATGATGATAAAGGGCAAAACCCATTTTTAAATACACTAGTAGGAACACACGTTGTGCACGGAGCAAAGGGTGCTCTGCACAGCCCACTACAGCAGCTGACAAGGGAAAAGTTAGGCAGGTCTGCATAGTAAGCATCGGTCAAGGAATTGTGCCAAGTGCTGTGCCATGGGGATGAACCCCAGCAGGCAGAGAAGGACAGCCACACCTGCACTAGGCTGTTCTTTCCACTGATAATCAGCTCATGAGGGGAGTGCAGTCAATACTGCCTACTTGACTTCAGCAAGGCTTTTCATACCATCGCTCACAACATCCTCATACAAAAAACTCAGGTATTTGGACTGAATGAGTGGACAGGGAGGCTGATTAAGAACGGTCTGAATGGCAGATCCCAGAGGGTTAAAATCAGTGGCAAAGGTGGAGGCCTGTCCCTAGTGGTGTCCCCCAAGGTTCAACACTGGGCTCTGAAATGTTTAACTTGTTTATTCTTGACCTGTAAAAAGGGCCAGATTTCTCCTCAGCAAACTCAGTTGTGATGCTATGCTGGGAGGAGTGACTCACACCTCAGTGCTCTGCAACTTGGTCCTTCAAAAGAACCTCAACAGGATGGAAAGATGAGCAGAGAAGAGCCATCTGAAATTCAATAAAGGCAAATGCAGGGTCCTGCACCTGGGGAGGACCAACCCCAGGCACCAGCACAGCCTGGGGCTGACTGCTGGGGAGCAGCTCTGCAGAGAAGGACCTGGGGGTCCTGGTGCACAACAAGCTGTCCATGAGCCAGCAGCGTGTCCTGGTGGCCAAGAAGGACAATGGGATCCGGGGGGCATTTGGAAGAGCATTGCCAGCAGGTGAAGGAAGGTGATCCTGCCCCTCTATTCAGCTCTGGTGAGGCCTCACCTGGAGTGCTGTGTCCAGTTCTGGGCTCCTCAGGACAGCAGAGACATGGAGCTCCTGGAGTGGGTCCAGCAGAAGGTACAGAGATGATGAAGGGTCAGGACTATCTCTCTTATTAGGAAAGGCTGAGGGAGCTGGGGCTGTTCAACATCAAGAAGAAATAACTGAGAGAAGAAGTCATGAGTATATATAAGAATTGGAAGGAAGGGTGTCAAGACAATGGACCAGTGGTGGACCATCTTCTCAGTGGTGCTGAGCAATAGAACAAGGGGCAATGGGCAGACACTGATGCACAGGAAATTCCACCTGAACATGAGGAAGAACTTATTTACTGTGCAGGTGACCATGCACCAGAACAGATTGCCCAGAGAGGTTGTGCAGCCTCCTTCACTGGATATAATAAAAAAATGTCTAGACACAATCCTATGAAATGTGCTCTGGGATGACACTGGGACTATGTGACCCACTGCAGTCCTTTCCTATTTTACACATTCTGTGATTCTGTGAAGAGGACAGTCTGGAAACACAGAACAGCACCAGTACTAGCCTCAGGTAGTGCTATTGAAATAATGTAAAGAAACATTTCCTCACTGACAGCTCATGCACTTTGATTGTGCTGATGGAGGCTGGTAAAGACAAAGTATTATGTACTGGAACTAGATTTACAATCACTTCGCAAACAATACTTCAAAATTTAGTTTATACTTCTGAAAGGCATTTACAATGACCTTAGTTCTAACCCCAAGATAGCAAGTGGGTGTCAGAGGTTAACTCAGATTAAAACAATTTTTTAAAATTTAAAATTCAGGTCTCAGAACATTACAGAGCATTTTGACAAACTGAGAAAAAAAAATGGATACCATACAGTTGGTGCAGAAGTTTTGGCTCAAACTGCCGACTTTAGAGGCCTATATTTACCACCTCAATAAAAATATTCAGCAAGAGGCAGTGTTTGTTAAGAGCTAGTTATTTCAGCATGATCTTTTTTTATGAACAATTGCCCTCACATGGTACCTGAATGCACTCATAGGGTTCCATGCCTTCAAAACCTATGTGTGAAACAAGAACTAGGAAAGGCTCCCTCACCCTCACCTTTGCATAAATATCAGAACAGAAATTAAATGTAAGAAACCAAGCCCCAGTGTTCTGAATCCACGAAATAAACAGTGGCCAAAACCAAGCACTTTAATTAGCTACGTACAGAATTCTTGCATTGCAAAGTCAGTTTTAAAGAAATCTGCATTTAAAAATATTTTATAGATGCATGCTAAGTATGGTCTAGTCTTCCCAAACTGGATCACTTAGGTGCTCCCATGGTTATGTCCAAAAGAGGCTTGACTGAAGCATCAAATACTAGTCCATGTAGCAGAAACTGCCATTTCCCACTCACTAAGAGGTCTTGTGTTTACAAACAGACTGGTTAATACAGTAAATAGAATGCCATGAACAGGAAGTACTCATAGTTAATTGCAAAAATTTTTCCAGTGTTACAAGCGAATGAAGAGTAAGAGTTCTTCAGGAAGACAAACAGCACAGATATAAGAAAAAAATATTTAGGGCTCCCTGAATAAGCAAAGTCTTGGGTTTTACAAAAACGTTACCCACTGGCAGAAGTACCAAGACAAGAAGACAAATATGATGGTGGAGCAGAAGGTAACCTTTACAAGATCTAGATGTGGATTCTATCTGTAAAGGCTGACTTAGTACAAGTGACTTGAGAACAGTGTCCATCTCCAAGCACACAAGACCAGCGGTATTCTTTAAATGTTGGATTTGCTGTTGTTACTAAAGAGGAGAACCACTCTTTAAATATATTTTAATGCCAAGTAAAATTGTTCTTTGTAAGAACAATTAGGGAAGAAGCAGATTGTCTTTCTTTGTCCAAAACTTCACCCCAGCATAATATTAACTCTCCAGTTCTGCTAACAATAAAAGTGGCATATTGAAAAGGACTCTATAATACTCTTCATTATTTCATCCCAGTAATAGAACTGTTCTAGCTTTTGTTGCAGTCTGATTTTAAAAGCTATAATTAATGTGGACAAAAGAGGAAGTTTTGTTGGTTTTTTTTAAATTTTTTTATATCACATTTAAGCTCACCAAATACATAATTCTCAGTAAAACTACTTCAGATCTCAAGTGGCCCATTAAGATCCACTGTAAGAGATGTGGGCAGCATTTACATTCAGATATGAGGTTATGGACCATTATTTAATCATATACTTTAGTACCTGTGTCTTTATAAGGAAAACTTCTCAAAGATCCTTTGAGTTCTACTATCATGCCTAGCCAGACATACTATCTGAGCTGTGCAGTACTTCTGAGAACCATGAGTACCCAGGACTCAAATCAGCAGGACACCATCTATTCCCAAGCACTGCTAATTGTTTCCTGGTAAAAATCATTTTCTCCGTAGGTCTTGATGTAGAAAAGGGACTAACACTCAAACATTGAAAAAGCACTAGGAAATCAGTATCCAGAAGCTGAAAGTAAGTTAATCCAACGGAAATGTTCCTGTCTAATTGCAGGTTAACTCTTTTAGTCACATACAGTCAGTGAAAAACCGAAGTAGTGCAAAAGCACAGGTTAAAGCAAATCATGCAAATATCTCCTTAGGACCCCAGTTTACTGTATACAGTCATTTGACAAAAGATACACAGCACATAAAATTGTATATACTTATTTTTGTTAGCATGAAAAGTATACTAAGATATCTACCATGGGGGTGTACTCCACAGTAACTCATACTGGAAAAAAATTTTTTTCCAATATCACTTACTATATTTTTTCAGAATTTTGTACAGACAAGACAGGGCTAGCAGTCTGTTGGAAATGAACAGACCTAAGAAGTAGGCCTAAGAATTGTGAGAATACATGTCAAAGCTTATTTATTTTACCAACACTTCACTATAAAGTATTGACCATTTAAACCTTATTTTCAGTTTTCAAAACTCAGGGAAGATCTCATTGTATGTCCTATTACAAGAAGAGCTTCAAGATTAACTATGGATCCAAGACTACAGCATACAATTTACACAATAAGTAATTCAAAACCACTTTAAAAATCCAAATTCTATACCAAGCAATACAACCGATTATGGTTTGGCTTAGCAAATTTGCTTGTTTGGGTCTGGCTGCGGTGTTGTTCTGTTTTACTACAAAATACCACTGTTTAGTGGGGAAAAATACAATTTCTCAATAAACTGAGATTCAACCTAGTTGCAAAAAAAGGAGCAAAGTTCAACAGGGGTAGTTCTGAGTTCAGCCCTTTTCAAACATTTAGCACCAGGATAAACAGACACTGCTGTAGTAAAAGGTAGGTCTATCCCACCTGTACTGGCTCTTCCCTTGGCACACCCCTGTATTTGCAGTCAGCTAGGTTACAGTACTGACACAGGTCACTGCACAAACATTGGTGCTGTAGTAGGTAAGTGGAAGAAACAGTGCTTGCCTTCTGTGGTTCCCACCATTTGGTGGCAGGATCTGTGAAAATTTAATAATCAGGATGTTGGCAAAGAGCACAACCACAAACATCAACAAAACTGTGCCTGTGAATGAATCATCTGCATACATGTGAAGGAAGAAGAAAAACCTGAGAGGAGCTACGCATTCCAAGTTCTCCCTTCCCACTACAGAAAATGAGTGATGCAGTCTGCTTAAGTTAGCTTACTTGGTAACTGTAACTAAAAAAAAGAAAAAAAATGGAAATCATGACTAGTTACTGGAAATGTCAATATATGCTTGTATCTGGCAAGCCAGCATCATGTATTGCACGTTTAAACAGTATCTTCCTAGACTATTTTTTTAACAATGACTGGCATTCATCACTACTTGCCACCAAAGAAGCGTATCAGAGTGCAGTCTGCTGCCAGAAGCATGATTATGATGCAGTTCCAGAAAATCAATGTAGTATTGAAACACAGTTTCATTACTTCACCAAATGGAGTAATGCCACTACTAGGACTCTGTGTAGATAAAACAGAGCTCAACACTGCACAGTGCAAGGACCAGGCAGAATAAACCCACAGCTCCCTCTATCCTCTTCTCCCCTCTAACATTTCTGTCCCAGACACAATACTAATTTTGGTGGATCTCACATGGCCGAGCCTTGAGAAATATAAAAAGCTTGAAAGAGAATGGTGAAAAGAAGTCTACTATCAAAACTGTATATAAAAGCATGTTTTTCATAATGCAGTGCTTTCACACTCATTACACCTACCTTTAAGACTGAATACATCTGGAAAAGCCTCACAGGGAGAACAGCAAAAAACCCTGAACTGGAAAGGATGCTCTTCAAAATATTTTTTTTCAGAAAGCTTTCACCTAAGTAGGGCTTTTAAATAGGGCATTTAAATACATGTTTCATGGTATCTTTAAAAAAGAAGAAGGGGAAAAAAAAAAAAGAAGAGATGAACTCTGGGGTTTTTTCCACTTCAAATAATGTTTTTGTTTCTTTGTTCACTGTCACAGTTAACTGTTACTAACACTATAACCCCACACATGGGGAAGCCTGAGAGTCTTCTCCAGTGTCAAAACCCTCTCAGATACAAAGTACACATTGGCAAAGCACAGGCACATATACTCATGCAAGGTCTTTTCAGACCTAGTCGCAGCCTGGCTGGGTATGAACACATCACACTGGTTTCCTTGCTAAGCACCTCTTATCTTTTAACTTCTGGATTAGCAGAGACCTTGGTCCTTGGTAATTACTTTAGGCTCAACAGCTTTCAAATTGCAGACATCTAAAAGAGAAGAAGAAATATATTCTAGTCTGGTTGAAGTATCTGCATTGTTTATATGGTCTGGAATACCTTGGAAAACCATAGCCTCAACTACAACAATGTCTGAGACACCTATACTAATGAGAAACTAGCAGTAAATTAGTGTTGCAGCATAGATAATGCTCTTCTCTGAAGCAGACTAGTGCATAGACACAGATATGAAAGGCAAAAATTTAAAGAGTGATTAGCTAAAAGCTTTACATCAAGCAACAGTTTTATGAAACAATCATAAAGAATAAATGTTTTGCAACAAAAATTCCTGTAAAAGTGAAATCTAAATTCAACTTAAAACTTTCACTAACTAGTAGGCAGAAACACTCTGCTCAGCTCCAGTTAAGTCATGGCCTTCCCTGATTAGAAGTGCTGAACTGTTATAGAATTACAAGCCATTGCAATGGCTCCAAGACTGTATTTCCTTATATACCGGCTCAACATCTAGTTTAGTACTGCAAAGATAATAGTAATAATAATAGTGGTAGAGCAAGTACTGTTTTGGAAAAAGAAATCACAAGAACACAAAGAGCACACACACATCTGATGTTTGCTTTGAGACACTGAGAATAAAAATAATCTCAATATGATGAATAGGAAGGACTTTAATATATATATATTTAAGAAGTTGGATTTTTCCTAAAGGGTTGGCCTATAAAATCTAAATGATGCATGGAAGTACCTAAAAAGATAAATTACAACCTTAATTCATTACAAATACTTTCATTAGATCAGCAATCATCCCCACATGAGGCTCAGGAGACACATTTATGTTTTGCCAGGCCACAAGATCTGGTTCAGATTTCTCATGCTTGTTTTGAGGTCATAAAGTGACTGTGACAGAATATAATTTAAGCATGGTAGAGGTCTACACATAATGTTCTCTGAAAAGTAGGTAACCATTTCAGGCTGACTTACATGCAGTCTGTATTGGAATTTATACATTACTAATTCTTTACAGATAGTCAAGTTTTGTTAGTGTTATCTGTAGAACTTGTTAGACTCTCCATTTTGCTATAGAAGACAGCATAAACTACTCTGCTACCATTGCTTTCACACAATAAGCATCTCATTTTTTACCCCTGAGACAGCCAGGAATTGCATGATTGCAATTCAATGCTGAACTACTGCCAAGAAGCTACACCTTCCACTCTACTATCTGCAGTATTTCTGTGGAGCACAGGTGATGGAAGCGTTGCTAAAACAAAGTTCAGGGAAAGCCACCATTAAATCTCGTGGGAGGAAAACAGGTTAAAGAATTTGAGTCTGGACAAATTAAATTATCAATAATACTTGTGTCTCCCAACAGCTTTACAGTGCTCATGTCTTGTTACCCAGATACTTGATACCTAGAAAGCAAACTGAAACAAAATTTCAGGACAAGAATATAGTTTGTCCTATTTAAAGAAACGTCTTTGACTAACTGCACATACTTCAAATAGTGTAAGATCTAGAAATGGATCAACCAGTTACAGACTACCAGAAATTACTTATTTCTAGGCAAGTGCAGCACTAACAAGTATACTCTAAAACACTAATCTTTCTCAATATTCTCCAGCCAACTTAAGAACCCCAGTATTTAAATTCTGCCATCTCAAACTGACAAACATCATAACCACCTTTACTACGATAACATACTAAATATAGTCCAACAGAACTGAAGTTGAAGCCTTTACAAAGACACCTTGATTAACGTAACATGACAGAAACGAACACATCTTCCAGAAGCTTTTACCTTGTAATTCCTTGTAATTCAGCATGAATTATGGGAAAAGCAAATAGCAAATTCAGGTATTTGTGCACAGCCATCATGGGAAGTAGTTATGGAAATTACCTATCAATAAATCAGAAATTAATACTAGATATTATGTTTAATAGGATAACAATTTCTGCATCCATACCATAATTCACTGCTGTGCAGCTTCCCCATTGTGCTTGAAAAGAAGTGTATTCATTCTAACCAACAACTGCATTACTGTCTCTACTTGCCCTGCTCATAGACCGAAGTACAAACAGTACCAGTGACAACAAAAATACAGCAATGGTTCCAGCTTGCAACAGAGTACTTACCTGGTCAATGCATACAACAGCCTAAACTGCCAATATAAATCCTGAATATGCTTTAGAGCTGTTACTTGAGGATTTTCAATGCCATCAGATTTCTGCTCAAAGAAGACTGGTTGTGCAATACTGACAATGAACACAATTAACTAGGACAGAACATAGTTTTTACACAAAATCCATGTTTCCCTGCTAAAGAATGCTATATTGTATGTGGTCAATCTAACAAAGGTTGTCCACAAAGTACATCGCTCAACACCACTGTACCACTCAACAGAAACTATTAATAAGAACTCGTCTTTATGCAACAGGAATGAGGAACTGGGAGAAGTGAGACAGACTGGCAGATAAAGAAACAAGACTGTGTGTCTGGCCTATATAATCCACAGGGCTTGATACACTTACCTTCTGTGAGATGAGATACATGCACAGACATACAGGATACAGCACTAAGAAAGTGTCCTGAACTACTCTACATTTCTCTAGCTTCCAGTTTAATAGCAGCACTGGCCCAAATCCCAGTTACTCACCAGTTGGTTTCCACCACACACCCAGTGGATAATTACCTGGCTTGCCTAACGGTATTGCATGTGCTGAACAGGCTGAACTACACCAGAAGAACAGTGAATTCTTCATTATATGAAAGGAGACCAAGAAAGCCTCTGCTGGTTTGGCAAGCCAACTTCCCTTCCCCAAGTTTCCTGTTCCAACCATTGAAATAGGCGAGCTCTCCACCAGCAAGGTACTACAATATAAGTCTACAAGCTCACACAGCATAACAGTACCCATTAAATACTGAACATAATATACAGACCATCATACTGAATTACCAATGATTTTGCAACTTTCTTCTAGAACAGTAAATTTTTAGACTTGAGTAGATTATAGAGTATCATAATTGCATATAACTACTAAATTAAAAGTCCAGTGCACCTTGGTGTAGACACACTGAAATCCATGGGCACTTGCACTTAGATATTAATACAAAACAGCTACCAAATCAAGACCTCTGCTCTGAACAGAAACAAATGTCTGATACTTAACCAAGATTCACTAAGTAGGTGCTGGCCCTGGCTTGGGTGTGCTCACTCAGATTTAGAGAGATGCAGGGTTATCAGTACACATTCCTACATTTTGGGGTTTGTCCTCCTCATTAGAAGATGCTCTGCAAAGGAACTCTACATTGCGATACCCCAAAGCACACTGTCTAAAGTGTCTTTAAAATATTTGCTAGAAAATTTAGTCTTCTTGACCTTCATGTGCCAAGATAATAGTTGGTGTGATGACTTGAGTACTATGTTTTTAAAGATTATTTCAACTCTCTACAGATAGGAATTTGTACTGTTTATTAAGAAGCTGTGACACTAAAACACCAGAACTGGAGTTCTGGAGACAAAATGTTTGCTCCTCTTCAACAGTTCAGTGGATTTGTAATATGATACGCTTTACTCAAATACCTACAAACACAGTACTGATCTTAAATCACTAAGAAGGTTTCCATTGTTTTAATTTTACATAATCCTGTGTCTGACTAGTAAGTTTAAGTAAGTATCCCAAAAAATTATAATATTATTTAGACTTTTGCAGAAACATCACTTTATTGGATATGTAGACAGCTGCAAGTTTGGGTTTACTCTCTCTGAATTTTTTTTAATGGAAAGGAAGACAATGGAAAAATAAAACCTAGCCTAAGGAATGAGGAGTCATTCCTTCCTACGTCTTGACCTGTGACCCCCAGTGACAGGACGGAGACAAGGATGCAGCTGTTATCACCACACATGCAAGGAAGTTAATGAATTGAAGAATTCAAATGTTGTCCTAAACAGTTTGAGGAGACATTTGTAACTCCCATAGTAATATTCCAATTTCACATCCAAATTCCTAAATGACCAAAATACAAAGGACATAATTTGTAACTTTTGTAAACTTAGAAAATCTGACTCCACCTTGCAAGTTTGCCAGATTATACCAGTTTTCTGTTCCTTTGGAACATGGATGAGTTTCCATTCCACTATGAGACAAACTCAGTAGCATGGATTATTTTTTTCAAATCGCTATACAAATTCCTAAGGATATGTCTGTGGAAAGTTTTCATAGGTATCCATGTCACGCTTTTATCTACCAATTCATATGAACCTGTTTAATTTTATAGATTTAATTCCTTCTCACTTCCTTAAGTTCCCAAGTGGATTCCCCAGTTTACTAGGGAACCAGCTGTGAAGCCAGTTACTTTAGAGCCTTCAATTTATTGAGAAATTCCCATGATGCTCGATATTCTCTGAGGACTCCAGAAGAGTCAAAGCGAGCCTTCGCTGTTCTGGAATTTCACCCTAGCGCACCGAGTTCTAAGTACTCGTTTTCAGGACTGAACATCGCTTAACAGCCCGGGAGAGGTCCTCACGGTGGGGAACTGAGAGCCGAGACGGCTCTTCCAGAATTCCGATGTGGGAGACAAACCTCTGCAGATCGCGGTGCGCCCCTCACGGATCGCACTGCTCTCCCCTCACGAGGTTGATGCACAGCACCGACTGCAGCAGGATTCCTGCTGCTGGCGCACCCCGCCAGTGAGACCCCTCGAATCCAGCAACACATCCAGCAGCGCCCACAGCTCCGCGGGCGGCCGCTCCCACCCCCAGCCCCGGCACCAACCCGGCGGCCCCCGCGACATCCTTACCCCATGGCGGCTGGCAGCGCCTGGCACCGGTGGTGCCGCGTCCCCGGGGCGCTCCTCGCCGCGCCGGCAGCTCTGCAGCCCCGTGGCGGCGGGGCCGCTGCTCTGGGCTCGCCGCAGGTGTCGGGGGCCGAGCGGGGCCGCCCGCGCCCTAGGGAGCGCCCCCCGCGGGCCGGGCTCCCATGGCCACCAGCCCCGCCGGGCGCCCGCAGGCAGCGGCTCCGGCCCCCGGGCGGGCGGCAGCGGTGGCTTCGGGGGCGGACGGGTCCCCTCCTGCAGGCGAACGGGGAGGCACTCGCCTTCTCCGCGAGGGACTGGAGGCGGCTGCGGCGCTTCTGGCCGGGACGTGCGCGGCCGCGGAGGGCTCCGTGTGCCTCAGAGGCGGAGCGGGATGGGGCAGGCGGTGCGCACAGAGCTCCACTCCGTCGCTCCCCCTAGCACTGCCGCCAGACGC
The DNA here is from genome assembly GCF_963662255.1 of Cinclus cinclus. Lineage (NCBI taxonomy): Eukaryota > Metazoa > Chordata > Aves > Passeriformes > Cinclidae > Cinclus > Cinclus cinclus. Next base: position 62,862,139 of record NC_085084.1, read on the forward strand.
GTGGCGGGCACGGGTGCATTTTCTCGAGAAGGCAGAGCGAGCCGTGGCACCGGCGCTGGCATCGGACTCCAGGCGAGAGGCCGCTACCGACGAGCTGCGGCCGCGCGCCGCCCGCGGGCACCGGGGCGCCGCGTTCCCCCGATCCGCCCGCCGCCCACCCCCGGCTGCGGAGATGCGGGGCACCGCTCCTCCTTCCCGCGGCGGCACCGCTCCTCGCCGTCACGCCTTCTTCTGCAGCGAGCGGGCGGGCATCGTCCTGGGGCGCGGCGGATCGGTCACTGACAGCGGGCGGCGGGAGGGGCTGCCGCCGCCGAGCCCGCGCTGTTCTGCGGCGGGGCCGCGGGCTCAGCCCCGCCGGTGGGACGAAGGAAGGGAGCGATGGCCGCTTCAGGCGGTGCCCGGCTGCTCCGGCGCCACCGAGCCGCTGCCTGTACCCGCTCGCATCCCCCTCCTCCGCCTCACACCTCCGCCACCGCCCGCTCGTCCCCTCGCGGCGGGCAGGCGCAGCCGCCGCGCGGAGCCCCCTCCTTCGTCCCGCTCCTCCTTCCTGGAGAACGGGAACGGAAGGAGAGAGGCGAGAAGAGCGGAGTGGAGCCGCGCCCTGCCCTACAGCCCCGCGCCGCACGCGGCCAGTGCGTTCCGGCCCGCGGCGGCACCTGCTCCCTCTGCCTCCATCCTCCGCTCGGGGAGCTTTAAATAGAACACGTCACCGCGCTCCCCTACGCACCGACGTCACGCCCCGCTCCCGGCGCTGACGTCACCGGGGTGCGGAGGATGATGTCAGAGTGGTCCACGCCGCCGGAAGCTCTTCTATAATAGGGAAAGGCGGCGGGGGGAGAGCGGAGCGGGGAAGGCTCGGGGTGCTGGCGGCGCCCGGGCCGCCTCCTCCCGCCCCCGGCCCCTGCGGCGCTGTCTCCACGGCAACGCCGCGCCCGGCGGCTCGGCGGGGAGAGTCGGTGTCACGGAGTCACGGGCGAAGGCGGCGCGGAGTGTGGCTACTGCAACTTCCCAGCTCTCCGCCTTGCCAAAACACGGGTCCGCGTCCCGCTGCTCTGCAGACACTCTGCAGACACTTAACACAAACAGCGTTACCGGTAAAACGGGGAAGAAGTACGGCAGCCATTCTAAAATTATCCCCCCCAAAAATGTAGATTCCAGCACATCCACGCTAGTACTATCGAAAAGAAAAAGCCAGCCAGCGCTGTAAGGTGGATAGGACCTACAATATTTGGCTGAGTTCTTCAGTTGTGCCATGCAAACAGCACACTTCTAATCCATCAGAGTTGCTCAAGCTGCAGCGCCATGTACTATCTTGGAGGGATATACCTCATCTTAAACTATGCAAATACTTCATTAAGTGCCTAGGATTCCCTCAATTTGTAAACCTTAGATTTAACTACTACAGTACTCTGACAGCGGCATTGGATTGCCCCAGGTGGAACATGCTCCTTGCAGGGCCATCTTTCAGTATTTTCATGGTATTTTCTGCTTAAGTGAGGTTGTAGCTACCACAGGCATATTAAACTACAATGGGCGTAATAGGAAGATATTGATACTATACTAGATGCCAATCTCCACATAAAAATTGAGGAAGCCCAGAATATTACCGATGTGTGTTACAGAATTGTAAAGCATAGTAAAATCAACTATTAAAGCTGTTGCTTTAACAAAGGGCTGTTGGCCCTCTCAAAGAACCTCTATTACTTGGGACAAAGTGTATCCCAGGAAGAGGCTGGAATAAAAGACAGCTAAAGCATTAAGCTAACAATCTGATCTTCCCAGAGTCAGGATACACATTTCCAAAACTTATTTTAATTTACAGATGCATGTTTTACACTCCTGTTTCAACACTTTGACCTCTAAAAGTAATCAGCTATGGGGAAAGCAAGGATGATAAATTAAATATTAAGGCAAACCTCCTCCAATCACAATCATAGGAAACCCAGCATGACTCATTACTATGGGAGTAGCAGCAAGGCATACTGCCTCACGAGGCAGAAAAGAACAACTTCCTCAGTTGCCCATTTCTCATTTCCCACACACCACCTCATAAGCTAAAGTAAAGGCACTGAACTAAAAAAAACTTTAATCTGAGTGACAACAGTCTAATGTTTGTTGTGTGCAATGCTCAGAAGCTGCATAATTAAAATGAGGCTGCATTACTTCACTGGACTGCAATTGCTATGGTTGGGTTTCATCTGCTAGCTCTGAAACATGAAGTTCCATGTATTTTCTGCTAAAAATCAAAATATGTGTGCAGGCTTCTTTCATAAAACAGAGGTACTCTGCTGTTTGGGTTGCAGAGAAGACAGAGATCCACAACTATTCCTTCTTCTATATGATTAGAGTGAAAAACATCAGAATTAATGCTGACTAGGCAAGCATAAACAACAAGTAGCATATATATGTATGTATTCACCGATGTCAAGTAGCTAGGAGTCTATATTAATTAGGTTTTGAAACTAGACTCTGCATGCAGCAATGGCAGGTCAACAGCTAGGAACCTAAGGCTTTAATTTCATATATGAGTAACTGTTGCATCAGTTTTGTTCTTACAGCTCAAGCTCACACACTAATGCAAATGCTTTAGTATTTCATTATGTTCACAGTATTTTGTTTAGATATCACAAAGATGATTCCATCTGTCTCTGCCTTTCAACTTGTTCGCATATTTGTCTTGCATGAAGTATACTTTTCTACACCATGGGTACAAACCCAGAAATCCCCAAGAATGAAGATAAAAGAGAAAAAATGTAGAAGACAAATACACACTGATCTCTGGGGTAAAGAATAGCGTGTTCACTTGAGAATCAGAGGTGTGAACAGAATCATGGACAAAGAAACATGTGGCATATCAAGAATGTCTTTATTGATTTCTGAAATAAATGAGCTGTATATTTCTATAAGTAATAAAATACGAGTGCTGGGACAGATAACATCTTGGATAGGGAAACAGCTGTGGGAACAAAGAAAGCTTCACTTCAAGTAAGTCAATGATTTTTCTTCATTCTTAATTGTTAATTTAAACAGGTTTTTTATTTATTATAACATTTAAGTGTAGAAAGTCCACCTAATTGATTACTTATCGTTCATATTTATTGTTACATTGCCTCCAGTTCTGACATGTTTCTCTAAGAATTAAGTTTTGTCTCAATTTCACCCTTTTACAGTCTTAATTAGTTTCCAGGTTGATTTTGTTGAGTTAACATTATTTGTCTTGTGGAAAAAGCCTCTGTTATACTAGCCAAGCTTACTGAAATCCCTTTTCTGTCTTGCAATTCCCCAGATTAATATATGATACAGAAACATGGTGATCTATGTTAGCTAAGGCAGAACTGTACATACAAAGTATGCAAACCAGGTGATTAATCATAGATATTAACAGGAGAAATATAAAAACACCTCATCTTGAAGACTGAAGTGATGAAACATGAAGAATCTTAACAGTGATGACAAGACTTCAGCTCTAAGTTAGTTGCTTTGGGGCTTTTCCCCTGCTATTTTAGAACACTTCTTTGTCTAGAGCACTCTGACGGAGGCAGTCTCGAGCATGCCTGGAAACCATCAGCAGCACTGTGCCTGTTCCTTCGCAAAAACACCAAGTAATGACACAATCAAATAAGAGATGGATTGCTTCAGGCAAGGCAAAGCACAGGGTGGTGCAGGAGAAAGAGTGTTATTTTGCAGAGCTGAAGTAGCATATTCCTGGTGTGTATATTCATAGCCAGCTATTGAGCTGCCAAACCCTGTTCTGACACCCTTGCCCAGGATGGCCAACCAGCTGGGGCAACACCTGTAAACTTGGCAGCAGTTACTGGTATGTCTGCAAGGAAAGCTACTTTGAGTCTCTCAGTGGGATACCTGTAGATGGAAAAAAACCCAGATGGCTGTGCTGTCTGAATCTCAAGCCTGCTGTGTATCAACATGGCCACTGTGCTGCTCAAAGTCCTGGAAGAACAGAAGTACGGAGTAGCACTACATCAAGAAGCACTACAGAGGTCTGCATTTTGCCTGACTTTGCATGATGGTACCTATTTTTTCTCCGTGCAAAACCATATCTGTACCACTTGATTGCGTACTGGCTAGGAGCTACCATTCCCATGGAAAAGACAGGGGAATCCTGTTAAACTATATTAAACAATGAACAGATTTGAACTGCAATTGTTTGTTCAGGTCTAGTTGACATACTTAAAACAAAGGAATTCAAGCTTCAGCAAAACCAGAAAGAAACTGTTTAAGGGATGTTTAAGGCACGTCAGAGCAATTATGTGAGAATAGAAAACTAAAAATTGGCTTGTTTGGTTTATAAAAGTAAAATCCAATATGACATATTATTGTGCTGTCCAAATATTTAGGGTGAGGTTAATACAAGCAAGGGAGCAAAAAGAGCTACTAAATGGCAAAAGAATTAACAAGTGTAAACCTTTTATAAATTTTTTTTCTGGTACTCCAAAGGTTGTTGCTCTTCAAGAAGCTCATACCTTCAGGAGTAGCCTTCCTAAACAAGGACTGGGTGCAAATGAAGCAATGACTGAAAAGTAATCACAGATGGCAGCCATCTCTGATTCCATCTGGGAGTAGGTAGAGGTAACTAAAGACATAGACATCCTTGCTACAGCAGCTCACAGCTGCAGATGCTGCAGGAGCTCACTTCCTCCATGGCTCTGGGAGGGGGCACTACGGCTCCTCCCTTACACCAGCTATTTTGCTCTGTTTGTTTGTACTGCTTGTTCAATACCAGGTGAGTTTAAACTCTACAATCCCTAAAGAAATCAAGCATGTATATTCCCACTGAAGGAGGGGGAGTCAGCACCTCACACTTGCCTCAGTTCTCATCCATTACTGCTATTTAGTGTCTCCTTCCTTCTCCTACTCTTTTATATCTTCTTCTTGCCCTCTTTTCTCCTGTCTAATCACAAATTTCCCTCCCCACACACATGATTTTTTCAGTGAGTGGGATCACTTCTCCATCATTTTCCCTTGCAGGATCTGCATTTAATATATAAGTGGAGAAAAGAGAGGATGAGAGTAAATGTCATCCTCTTCCCTGAGCCCAAGGGTTTTTGTCTACATTTTCTTCAGTCTAGAATAAACTTCACTGTTATATCAGGTGGGCCTGGAGGGATTTCGGACCAGTTTTATAACCACTGTTTTTTCTCCTGGAATAGATGAAGAAATGTGTTGCCTTATATTCTAGTAAATGTGGTACTCTCAAACTAAGACAAGATTTGATTTTGAAAGTAACTGTATGACATAATTCCCTGAGATGCCTTATGGTCCAATATTTCTAACTCTGTGCTGTTGCCAGTGAATGCTAATTTTCCAGCACCCACTTCCAACATTTCATTGTCTTGCCACCAGAAATGCATTGCACATCTCCTACACAGCTCTATGGCAGTACACCCCTACTGGAGTTTTTTTAAGATACTGATCCCTGACTAATGCTTTTATTTCTTACTTAGGTTTATCAGTGGCTGTTATTTCTTCCAGTGTGTTTTATGACCATACAGAAAGCACAGCTTATGCCACTAGACTTTTTAGGTCAACTTACCATTTCTGTCTTACTACACCAAGTTCACCTAGAGACATCGCTCAGTTTTATTTTTGCAATTTCAGCTGAAGATTATAAAGATATTGTAAAATAATCACTGTGGTTTTTACATGTAAGTATGAGAGAGTATGTATGAAAAGGAGGGAGGAGTGGGGGGAGAGTGTATTTTAAGTATTGAGGTTCCTAATGTTCAGCATCTGTGCATTCCTTGTGTATCATTTGAGAACAGCCAATTAAAAGAAGACACAACCTCACATAAACCTGCTTCTCTATCTGGCAGATGCAGGAATTTGGAATTGAGCAAGAGAATATTCAGGTTTGTAGCCTAATGCAAACTTTGCAGATGCTTGATACTGCTCACCAAGTTGTTGGGAAGGAAACTGGAGGAGAAGGAAAAAGAGCTATGTTCCTGTGACATACAATGTGAACTGCTGGAGGGAAGAAGACACATTTGCAAATGACAAAGTTTTTTGGTTTATTTTCACACCTTATTGAAGAAATGTACCAACCATTATACCGGTAAAATTGAAGTGTATGGAGTTACTGTTTTCAGTTTCCCTCTTGTAGATACTTGTGTCTAAGATTTTGCTCTTCATTTGATGATACTTTGAAATGTGATGGCCATACTCTGCAGTTCTGACTCAGAACACATGTATTTTAATTCCGTGGCCAAAAGTTACCCATAATGTTAGTTTTTAGATACACATCATACAGTCACTTGAATATAACAGTGCCAGATAGACTAAGCCACAGTTAACATCTGATTTCTGATGTTTGCTGAGTAGCCAGTGCCATTCATATGTATTCTAAATAGCACTCAATATAATTAGAATTCACATAAAAAGGGACACCTTAATAGAGCTGGATTAAGGGAAACTAATTAAAACCATAGCATACTACCTACATAAAGGTTTAGAGTTAAGGCTTCCACAGTAACCTGAACTCTGCATTTCCTGCCTTTAGTGATTTCAAAAGCCCAGCATCACTCTTCCTTTAATACAGTATTTCACACTGAATACTTTTGCCAATAGAAAGGTTATTCTGAAACCTGACAATTCTAAGACTCCTAATACTAACTCAGGTTATGCAGCAACAACTATAAATTATTCAGAAGAAACTGTACTAATACATAGTGCACAACAAAGACTGAACTTGCCTTTAGCTGGTGTAATGTATTATGGATATGTGGTAGCCTCTTCACAGATAAGGTGCAGGCAGCTTCCCTTTGGATCTCTGTTTCATTGCCTCCGTGACACTGGCTGAAGAACTATCTGGCCTGAAAAACACCATATTAAAACTGAAGATGAGAAGGAACATGCCTGCAAATATAACACTGGGGAAATGATTTTCTTTTAATTAAAACTCATGAAAAAAACATTAGAAAGTACAACTGGAAAATTGGTGGTGGTGGTAGTGAATATAAGTAACACTGTGGATTACTTTTTAAATTGTTCCAATTATGAACTTCTAACTTTTGCTTAGATTTCTGTAACTTGTTTCAGGAAGTGTCTATGGGCACAGATATATGTGTCCGTCTCTTGGCTACTTGCATTTTAACATGTGCCAACTTTTATGGCTTACTGGTAACATAAATGCTATTGACTTGAGAGAGAGGCACTTGGTTTTCAGAGCCAAACTACATAGAACCAGCTCTTGATAGGATGCTTTACTTAAATGGTTACCAAAAACTGTATCTTCAATTATTCCTATTGTAGGGCTTCATAGAAAAGTTTTGAAGAAAATTTCTGTATACATATTGCAAAGTTTAAAGTAATCCTTATCCTTGTTAACAAAAATGTTCTGATTTCTTGAGCAAAACTCCTAAACACTAGTACATTTCATTTCAAAGCTCTCATGGTACAGGAAAATGTTATTAATTTGTCTATGTCTTTAAGTATCTGAGTGAAGGATGTTAAGATAACAGATTGATGGATTCAGGCTTTTCTCAGTGGTGCTGAGCAACAGAACAAAAGGCAACGGGCAGACACTGATGGCCAGGAAGTTCCACCTGGACATGAGGAAGAACTTTATTACTGTGCAGGTGACCACACACAGGAACAGACTGCCCAGAGAGGGTGTGGAGTCTCCCTCACTGGGGATACTCCAGCACATTCTGGACACAATACTGTGAAATGTGCTCTGGGACAACCCTGCTGGAGCAGGGAAGTTGGACCACATGAGTCCCTCCCAGCCTGACCCATTCTGTGATTCTGCCGAATGTATTTGAAATTTGTCAAATTTTAGAACAGCTTTTGTGTCAGTAGACATGCAATACTCAGAACATTAATATCATTAACAATCTGCTCCATGGGGGTAAGATTAAAACTAAGGAATTTCTTCATTGATAGGTAAGTATCTTTGACAACAAAGCCATTATATAAGTTTTTTTTCCATAAAATACTGTCATCATTTGCATCCAAATGATGAAATTTAGTTCTTAAAACGTGAACAAGCTCAAGAATCAAATAAAATTGGGCATTCAGATGCATTTTCCACAAACAAGTAAGTGACCAAAACCAGAAAGACATGGTAAAGAAATATAATACAAAAGAATTTATGTTGACCATCAACAGATAGCTCTTTCACCCTACTCATTCTCTGGAAGTACACACAGAAGTTAGGAAAACAGAACACAAGTAGGAAGTTTTATTTTATTTTCTAATCCACAGCAGGACCTTCCCAGTTTGTTCAAGTCCCAGTGTGCTCATTGAGAACTCATGAATTCTAAGTGCATGCTCAAATGTATCAATTTTAAATCAAATATAAAATAGAGACAATAGTGACTTTATTAAATGTTTAATTCAGGAGAGAAAAAAGATTGTCTCTGTCTGTCAGTTTGGGGATGTTACTATACGTGTGAAGATAAGTTAATGGATTTTGTCTCGAACTCCATTTACCTTCAATTAATTTATCTTAACTACTTATAAAAACTGCACAACAGTGGATTAACTACTAGCCCTTTCTAATAACAATAAAATTCCTATTAAAATCTTAACCCTCAGAAAATTACGTATCAGGCATGTCTTTCAAAAATTTAACTGACTTGTTTAGGGCATGAAGAACACACATATCATCCTAAGGGTAAAATGGGCTAATACAAAACTGGAAAAAAACCCCAGTTTTATAGAGTTGTGCAGAACAAATTTGCTTTATCCACTGCTTTCAATCAAAATTCATAACCCTGTGTTTTAAGACATGTACTTCTTCACACAAGACAGAAAAGATTAAAATGCAGGAAAGCTTAGACCTTCTTTAAAACACTTGTATTTAAGAAGTGCAATTGCAAGATGTGCAGAAACTAAGCACTGAAGTAATAAAATTACTAGCAATTACTCATTAATCTAATCAGAGGAGAGCATTAACCATGTATCGCAACACCTTAACTCTCATCAAATGCATATAGTATATTTTAAACAATAATCTAAATGGTGCACTACAAAATACTCATCTGAAAAAGATACAGGGATAATTCATATGCAGGCATGTCACATAAAGATGTCTACATATTTTGATATGTAATATCTGTAAATACATATTTTGATATAAATCATTATTATAGATTTATTAAATCTGTATTTTATCCGGATTTTACAATTTAAAGTTGGAATTCACAGATTTAACTTACATGTTTACAGAGTTATGTCACATTTTCATTTGGTGCCTATAATATTAATTACATTTAATAATTCTGTACTGTATATTATGTGATATTTATATGCATATAAAATTAGCACACTGTATGTAATAAATACTTTAAAAGCACTGAAGAAATCATATAAAGGCATACATGACCATTACAGTATCTGGCTGAAAGTTGAATATCAAAACAAGAATGCTGCACAGTAGGAAAAAAATACTGCATTTGCGTAATTAATTATTCATTTTTCATTCAGTATTTACTCGCTAAACTTTTGAGTCTTGCTTTTAATGCCTTTATGCCCTTTAAGTACTATTTTCTAATGGACATCTAATTTATGCTTTTTGTATTATTATTAAACTCTTTGTTTTCCTGGGGAAAGCTGCTTTTTCCCTGGTAGATAAATTTGCTTTAGACCAAAGTCTCTGGTTTGGCTTCAATTCCAGAATATCTTGATTTCTAAATGAAATTCAAAGCATTTCATATGGGTATCATGACTAAAAAGCTTCAATCTGCACAGTGGATCCTGAATTGTATTAATTCCTGTTATGATACCTGTTACAGCATCATTTATTTCATTCTAGCTACATTTTTTATTTTAATGTATGTGCTATATTTGATCTCAGTACAAAATATGAAAATGGGATACTTAGAATGAAGCTCTGTATTGACACAAGTTTCATTATTTCAGACCTGGTCCTGGAGACTAACAACATCATAAATGATCATATATTACAGGTGGTTTTGAAACAAAAGAAAATGTTTCAAGTAGGTTAATAATTTCGCAGAAGGAACAGGGAATACAAATACATGTTTTTCATCACTCTTAATGACTGCAGTAGTATGGGTGCCCTTTAAACAACTAATAGGTGCTTAAATATAGGTGCCCTTTAAGCAACTTAACCCTTAAGGCTGTTTGCTATGATAAAGCACATTCTAACCATGCACCTGTCCAAGCTCCCACAGGCCTTCTAAGGTACCAAGAGGCAAAGAAAAGCCTGTAGACTTTTCAAAGATTAAACAAAGGTTTCCAAAGAGGAATTGGCTTCTATTCTTCATTTTTTCCTTCTTGAACTACTGACAACTGAGATGCTTTGATCAAACTTTCCATCACTATTTACCTTCAGAGACTAACTAGCTGGAGCACTTCAGCTCCAAAAGCTTCAGGAAATTGCAAAAAGCACCAAATAGGGGCTTTAACGTTGCATAATGGTCTACATTCTAGGAGAGAGATTACAGATGGCTCATCAGAGATCTCTTTGTCAATTACTTCAGAAAACCATTCTCTTTCCTACATATCAGAACTAAGTATAGTTTGCAGTTCATGGAGGCTGACTTTAGACTCTGCTTCTATTATAGATCAGAAATTTCTTTCATTGATCATTCAGTTTCATGGCTGTTGTTCGAACAAATTAATTTTACAAACAGTTCTTTTACAATAAATATACCATTTTTATTCTAATGCAAGCATCTTTTGAGGCAGAGACACAAGACCAGTCCTAATGCCATTCTGTTTGAGGGAGTCTGTTGGAATCACTAGTGCAAGTTCTCCAATTCTTTGTTATATAGTAGTTCAGTTGACTATCTCTTGACCAGCAGTCTGACTCCCGACTAAAATTAGAAGTAAGGTTTTGTATGTCTTTTCTAAGTGAAGAGTATCTGTAAACTGTCTGAGATCACAGTCAGGGTCAGAAAGAAAGACAGCACACATTGAAAAAGTAGAACAGCCTTCAGCACATCAAAGCACAGCGATTTGTCTCAAAAGCCTGTTGGCAATTTGTAAAATGTCAGGTTATTTCAGGTGCCTCACTGAAATGTGCAGCTAGGTTGACAAAAGAATGCAGGTAAGACATGGGGAAAAAAATTCTTAAGAGTGAACAGTCTGTGCCAAAAAAAAAAAAGAAAAGAAAAAAAGTTATTTAATATCTAGACTGATACAAAGACAAAATCAGGGTGGCTTGTGCCAAGAAGCAGAGGAAAGGAAACCAGGAAAATACATAGCAACACAAGTTACTTCAATCAGTAAAGGCAGACCTAATTTTTTTTCCTTTTCTTTCCTTTCTTTGTTTCATTTTTGCTGTATAAAAAGATGTTGATTTCTAATACCCTGCTCCAAACACTGCCTGCTGCCAAGTATATTGATTATATTAGGTTAGATTTATTGTAGGGCCCATGGCAAATGTGAGAAAGCTAGAAGCACTACGTTTTGGTAAATTGATAGATTATGGCAAGAGAAGTAGTCAAACAAACGTGGGGAACTGCAGCTATAAGGAGTTGTATCGCAGACTTCTAACAGTTAAGACACAAAGTTTTGTCTTGAGCAGGAAGTAGAAAGTTAAGGGTTGATTCCAAACAAACAGCATAGAAAGATTGTCATCATTCGCATCTCAACCAACCACCACATAGCCCCTTCCTCACTCTTCCACTAGCAGAATCTGTGACAGAATCAGAAGGGTAAAATTTAGAAAACATGGATTGAGATACAGATTGTTTAACAGGAAAAGGAAAAGCTGGACAAGCAAGCAAAGCAAAATGAGGAATTTATTCGCTGCTTCCCATGGACAGGCAGGTGTTCAGCCATCCCCAAGAGAGCTGGATTCCATCATGAGTCATGGTTGCTCAGGAAGACAAACAGTATAATTCCAAATGCCCCCTCTTCTTCCTTTTCCCTCCCAGTTTATATACTGAGCATGATGTCACATGGTCTGGAATACTCCTTTGGTCAGTTTGGGTCACTGTCCGGCTGTGTCTCATCCCAGTCTCCCAAGCAGCCCCACTCTCCTCACCAGAAGAAAAAGTTTGTAAGGGAAATTTCTTTGTGGCTGAACTTTGCTTTACATGTTCATTCCAAATATGCCACTAGGATTTGTCTCTCATAAATGTAATGCCAACCACAGCCACAAACTGAGCCTTATATGAGGATGCCATGTCATAGCCAAGACAATAAAATCCTTTCACAGCCCAAACTTTCCCTTGCCAGTCCATTTGTAGTTCCACTTCACTAGGCCCCCTGTACTTTGTCACTTTCTTATCTGTTGTCTATCTGTGAGTAGCCAGAGCCTTAAACCATAAAAACTCTGGCTGTGGTCTGCTCTCTCTCAGCTGAGCAAGCCTTCAAGTAGGAATTTTGAATCTGAGCAAGCTTTCAACTTACCCCTTTCCTCTCAAACGTTGGAGCTTCAACAGTGTGTATGCACAAACTCACTGTTCCAGTACCTGCTCACACCAAGAGCTCACTTGTGGTAAGTGTACTTCCCAAGAAGGGATCACATTAAAGAGGACATTGAGGTGCTGGAGTGTGTCAAGTGATAGGCAACAAGGCTGGTGAAAGGACCAGAAAATGTATCATATGAGCAACAGCTGAGGAAGCTGGTTTAGTTCGGCCTCAAGAAGAGGCTCAGGGGGCCACATTATTGCTTTTACAGTTCCCTCAAAGGAAGGTGCCAGGTGGGAGCTGGTCTCTCTCCTATGGTGCCTGCAGGACTACAGGAAATAGTCTTAAATTGAGACAGGGGACATTCAGATTCCATATTCACTTCTTTCTTCTCCATTATTAGGGTGGTCAAGCATTGGAATGAATTGCCTAAGGAGGCCATTGAGTCACCTTGAGATGTCCTTGAAGTGTTTGATCTCATACTGGGTGACAGTTTAGTAGTTTAGGGGTTGGTAGTGCTGGATGGACGGTTGATGGACTGCATGATCTTAAAGATCTCTTCCAACACTGATGAGTCTATGATTCTACGATTTTGCTTCTGTCATCCTTCAGGGAGCAAGCATTCCAATGTTCGTGACCCCAGATTAATCCTAACACGCCTATAATCCATGTTGGCCAAATCCTAATATGCAGCCAAATACAACAGCTTGGACATGCTCCTGAGCAGTAGCCCAATTACAGTCTGCCAGCAATTGTAGAAAGCAAACCATCTGCACGGCCCCGTCCCTCCCGGCCCCCGCCAGGAGCGGGTTCCCCCGGAGCGCGGTGCCTCCCTCCCGCTGCCTCCCGCCCGCCCCTCACGCAGGCCGCGCGAGCGCCCGCGCATGCGTCCCGCCGCGCCGGTAGGGGGCGTGCGGCCGGGGAGGCGGCCGCGAAGTGGCGCAGGAGCGGGCGGAGGGAGCGCTTCCTGCGGCGGCTCTGCTTCCGGGGGACGGGGCAGTGCTCAGCGGCTGCACCTGGTCTCCGCTGCCCCGCACGGTGCTACCCGCAGGCCCGTCCCGCCTGCCTCCGCTCAGGCACTGCGTGAGTATCCTTGGGGGTCCCGCGTGGACGTGACCGGGAGCGGCCCCGGGGGGCCGGGCTGTGGCCGCAGGGGTGGCGGCGGGCCCGAGCGCCTCTCCCGGTGTGGGGGCTGGGGGCTGGCGGGCTTCCGTGCGCCCGGGCTTACCTGCACGGTTAGGTCGAGCGGCTCTGTGGGAAATGCTTGTTTGGAAACAGAGTGCCCACGGGACAAAGTAAAAACTGCACCGCAAGTTATGAAACTTGTTTAGGAGAGCTTGGCAGTTCCTAGCGAGGTAACCAGTGCTGGAAGTCATGGTCGCTGTTGTGAGGTCTTGATGTATTGTTTTGGGATGGGAAAGGTAACGCCTCCATAGCTTGTCTTCTTGGTGATTACAGCTTGAAAAGCTGAGCCGAACGTGTTTCTTCTGCGCCTAACTTTTGAATTCTCATTCATCCTTCTGTTACTAGCTAATTGTATCCATAAACCCTTTATGTATACGGTGTGCTGCGGAGAGTGCCTGATCTGCTCAGGGGGGAATGAGGCATGGTAACAGTTATTCTGCCTTCTAGAAATGGAAAAATTTGGACAGTACGTAAATACTCATTCAGGTTAAATGTCAAGTGACTTACTTGTTAGGCAGCACAATGGCATTTCTTCTGCAGAACTGAAGGTGAACATCCAGGTAGTAACTTCTATTAATGCATAATGCTTCCCCTCACCCACCCCATCAAATGGTGGCGGGGGGGGGGGGGGGGGGGAAGAAAAAAGAGCTCTAGTCGCTTCCTCTTAGAGTACTGCACCAATGTCCATGGATTTACTATTCACTAGTGTGGGTCATTATCACAGGAAATTGAAAGCAAAGCCAAACCCAACCACATAAACTCCTTATTCACTTTCCTATGCTCTGTGCTAATGCTGCCTGCAGTGACAGAGCTATCTGGCTAGTTGTACCAGAATCAATTTTAAGTTTAAAAGATAGTAAACCTATATTTTTCTTTTCAGAGTCTGTTCAGTAAAATAATACTATATATGTAGGATATTCTCAAAGTGTGATTAGTTTAGTTGCAATTGGTGTCATCATTTGGCTGCTTTTTTACATGTCATGTTGCGAAAAAATGCTAACTTCATCACAGAACATGTAGTTCATGATTGGCTGCATCTTCATGCTCTAATTACGTACTCAAAGGCTTCTTTCCATATATTGTGAACCTCATTGCGGAATGTTTCAAATATGAAACAAATTCCACTGTTACATGATACTTTTGCCTGAGATAAAAACTCTTATATCTTGTGATACATAATTTTTTTAAAAACTAAATTTAATATTGAGGGGATCATATAAAAATTCACTTTAAAACATAAATAAAGTATGCAGTAATTATGAAACTTCAGAGCATGCAGTATTTTTATTTAGTGTCTTTTACTGAAAGAAAATCCTGTAATCACCATTCTCTTAAGCAATTCCTGGAATTATATTCTTGCTTACTTGAATTTTTAAACCAAGAGCTTAAAAGGTAACTAGCATTTCTTTTGCCTGTTTTCAATTTTTTTCTTTTTTTTCTTTTTTTTTTTTTTTAGATAAGAGGATACATGTTCACTTCAAGTAGAAAAGAGCATGTTCCCAAATTCTTCCAACATGGGTCGTCCGCCCTTCCCTCCAAAATATCAACAACAGAGTACTTTCTTCACTAAACTTCCTCTAAATATGCCTCCTACTCTTCTTTCTCACCAGCAAATTATTGTTCCTCCGTTTCATTTT
Source organism: Cinclus cinclus (assembly GCF_963662255.1). Lineage (NCBI taxonomy): Eukaryota > Metazoa > Chordata > Aves > Passeriformes > Cinclidae > Cinclus > Cinclus cinclus. The sequence goes on from NC_085084.1 coordinate 62,877,303, forward strand.
CGCAGTGCGGTGTAAGTACAGTAAGGTTTGATAGTAGGGATTGGGTCTGAAAGAAGTATTTCTGTTCATGGAGGAGGTTTTCAGTGTTTTTAACATTGAACTGCATTGCACTTCACAAAACATGATGATGTCATGCATATAAAAAAAGAGCTATATGGTTTCTCTGATGGACCTGCAAATTTTAGTGCTCGCCTGCAATGTGCATAATGCATGAGATGCAATTGGACTGATTAGATTTTTTAATCCACAGTTCACAGTTTTAAAGATCTTCATTTGTATTTGTTTATTGGGGAAAACAGGGAGGAGATGAAGAGGGGAAAAAACATTTATTCATGGGTCTGTATTTGAAGACACTGTAGTGTTCTTTAGGCTTTTGATTTTAACAGTTCCTTAATTTGTTTGCTAACCCCTTCATACACATATGCTGTCAGGAATGAGCATTTTCTGTTTTTAATGAAGTACATATTGTAAACTGAAATATACGTTCATGTTGAAGAGAAAAAAAAGATGTATTCCTTCTAAGAAAAAAAAATGACAGGACTTGTAGAGAATTAATATTCAGTTAACAACTACCAGCCCATAAGATGCATTTTGGTTATCTTATGAATAATAGTTATGGACTGTAGTCTTTCTAGAGCTCTTTTGAGTGGGAACATTGAAGCTACTCCAGCCGTTAGTCCAGTTGTTACACTGCAACCAGTGACTTATGGAAGTGTCAGTCCAGTGTCTACATCAGATGCCCTGACGTCATTTCAAGGAAGAAAGTAAGTTCTTTGTATGTGTGTGACTAACACTGATTGTAGTGTACCCACTGAGAAGCTCATCTGATACCAATTTCTTACGCAGTTTGAGTTATGTTAGAAATTGCAATACTGAATAGTTTTCTCTTTTTGATGGAAACAGGCCATGTATTGGCTCTTTAGAGCATTATACCTTTTTGTGAATCTTAGTACTCAGAAGTGGCTTCCTGTACCTAGTTTTTCTCTGCCAGCAGCTGTAGTCTTGCAGAAGTGATTTAAGAGATTTATTGTAATACTGCAGTGGATTGTAGTCTGTGTGGGCTGGACTTTAAACTGGTTTCTGTAAACTAATGTTCTTTTCCTGGCAATTTGTCTGGTTAAAAAATAAGAGTGCACCCTCGAGGTTTTATGGGAATTGTTGTTTTCCTGATGACACATTGGATGTTTTCCCTAATTTTCTTAACTGTTTGGTGTATTATTTTTCAAATATAAGGTGTTAAATTCAAGCATGTTCTTTTTTTAAGGCAGATTTTATTGTTTTACAAAAGCTACCTGGTTTTTGTAGTTTGTTTTTTTTTTTTTTTAATTAACTTGAATTTACATTATTACCTTTGTTATTTTAGTTACTGCAGAAAGGGAAATGTTGCATAAATATAGGGTTTAATTTTCTTTTAATGGTTTAGAAAAAAAGAACAGTTCTCTTTATTAGTTCAGATATACTAGCTGATATGTGTTTCTAATAATTGTGGAAATCAGCTGATTGGAAGGATGTTCTGTGTAGTCTGTCTTCAGTACTATACTGTATTTCTCTACCAAATCTAGCATGAAGAAATACGCACAACCAAATACATGCTAGTGAGTTATAGCTGAGTGTGCAATTATCCCACTAACTAAGGAAGTTCCTGGTTTCATGGTGCATGCATCTTTTCCTCTTGAGCAGTCTGTTCTATGAAAAACCGCTATGTTTGGAGATTTGCAGTCAGCTTAAACAAATTTTTCATTAGGGTTTCAGCTGGTTAAGTGCAGACACTTGCTTTAAAGAATTGCATCCATCCAGTTCTAGGGTAGCTTCATTTCTGCAATTCTATGTTCGCTTTTCCCATTCCAGGTTTGTTTTACATTGTACCTAGGATGGGCATGCTTGTTCTGTAGCATACTAGGGCTTAGTGAAGGAGTTATGCCATAAAGTGTTAGAATTTAAACTTTTTAGAAACTGTCTTTTAATACTCAGTTGGAGCTTGTGAGCTAGAGGAATTACACAATGTCTCTCTCTAGGAGACAAAGTCAACAGAGTGTTCCAGATGATGCCAAAAGGCAGCGGATTCATTCACGTGATTCTGACACAGCTGTAGTTAACCAAGCAGTGCCTTTCCCGGGGGAAGGAAGACGCTCCTTTCCAGCGCTGATTTCTGTTCAGTCTCCAGTGTTGCATGCTCGTGGCTCACCAGCTTTAATTGGATGTGTCCCTCCTTTGCAAGATACTGTGTTTCCAAACCCTACAGAAACCAGGCTCCCTGTCGCCAAGGACGAGGTAATGGTTTTCTGTGCCTGTGCTTGACTTCTGTCTTTCGAGAATACCGATGTGATGTGGGAGGCCACAAACATTTCTGCCAGGGTTTTTGGCAGTATCATGGGACATCTATTGCTAAGCTGCCATTAGAAGTAGTATCAATAAGTATAGCTGCCACTGTAGCTCTATATCAGTTCCTTGTCTGTGCTTGGGTTTGAAGCATTTTTGTGGTGGCAGGGGAAGTCAGGTTGTTTTCTTGTGTTGCTTTACATCCTAATGTCAGGCAACCTACATGTCTGCTCTGGGAAGTAAAATTTTGAGAAGTTTTACATTTCTCACATTACATGAGGTGGGGAGAATCCTGACTAAAAAAAAGACCCTATTGGGTAATATGAGAGAAGCCCATTCTGAATAAATGCAGTGTTTGACCTGTGAAGATACTCACTACCTCTTTTCAAGAAAGCATAAAAGTTACTGTTCATGTGTGTTCTGGAATATAGAAGAAAATGGAGCGTAGTTTTGAACTGTTTCTGCACCCACATGACAGAAGAGTTTTGGGTTTTTCAGTGTAAATGTGCCTGTTGATTTTAGAATGTAACAGTGTTGTGAAAGGAAAACAGTCAATACCTCCTTCCAGCAAAGATCTGACTTCTTTAATAGTTTATGTGAGATAGTAAAGAAAGCTAATTTAAATCAGATTTTAAAATTATTCTTTTCTCCCTGTAATTGGTAGTCACACTGTTGACATTAAAGTCAGCAGAAGATGTCTCTGGTCATTTACGACATACACTGATGATGCAAAAATTATTTCCTCTGGTTACAGATTTTATAACAAATGGAATACATTTAGATTTAAAAACTTAACAGAAGTTTCTTGAGGGAACTATTCATTGTGAATTTAAGTGCAGTAAAACTCTAGACACTAGAGTAGGTCATGTGAAATGGTGCTGGGTTTTGCATTTAATAACCCAGACTTCTGTGTTTCATGTAATTGCATCTCTGCCATCACTTTGCTGTGTCTTTACTTTTTGTGTGTGTGTGTCCAGTTAAGTCGACAGGTTTTGGAGTTGTTTCAAACATGTCGACAACAGGCCTCCGATTTGGACAGAAAAGAGCTTTGCAGAACAGAACTCCAGAGAGAAATTCAGCTCATTTTTCCACGTATGTTTTAAATTTGATTACTTAATATTAGTTTGCATGGTCTTCAAGTTTGTGATTCTTCCTTCCTCTCAAACTGTAATATGTCACAACATTTTTATTTTTTGTTACTCTTTTATTACAGAGAGCAGACTTTTTTTGGTTGGGTCCTCACTGAATGGATTTGGCACTCGTAATAGTGATGGTGATTTGTGCCTGGTGCTTAAAGAAGAACCAGTAAGTAATTTAAAATATACATAGTTAAGTCTGGTTTTATGTGCATGCTGCTAAAAGACTGGATCCTGAAATGATAAAAAATGCTCAGATCTTTTTGATTTAATAACATAGTTTTGCACTCATAATAGCTACAAGCTATGAGCCCAGTAATATTGCATATTGATTGTTCTGTCTGGCATTTACTGTGATAAGCACGTATGTAGGCCATAGAACATGTTGGTGTACATGTTTATGTATTATTCTGAGAACTAATTTAATTTTAAAGGCAAAGCATGCTTACTTTGCACATTTAAATAAGAGATAACAATGTTTTTCATGTATTTTAATACCACATTTCAGGTGAATCAGAAGACTGAAGCAAGACGTATACTCAGCTTAGTCCAAAAACTCTTCAGTACTAAACTTTGTAAGTTACCGTCTGAAGTGAGGTGGTAAGATTATTGGCAGTTCTGGAAGAAGTGCTGATGCTAAATTGCAACTAATGTATGTAATTGCATCTTGTCTAGGTTGTAATCACAGTAGTCTTTGAAGAAAAGCTTCAAAGAAATATTTAGTAATGTTACCTAATGCTGATTAATGGTAATTAGAAAATAGTAATTAGAAAAACAACAGTTTTTCTTGGAAACTAGCAGACTTCAATCATGAGTAATATCTCAGATGACTTTTGAGTCATGGAACACAGTGAGAAGGGAGTAGATTTCTGTTTGGGAAACCTCTGTTGGTGACCTCTTGCTAATATCTTAGATTGCAGTGTCTTCCTGGGAAAAATACTCTTGAAGAATTTGTAAAATAAGATGTCAGTCACAGTAGACAGTGTAGAACTGATTTTTTTCTTTTGGGATATAATTAACTTAGATGCCTAATAAATAAAATAATAAACATTGACAATATCAGCACATACAGATATAACATGTCAATTCATAGTTTCTATAGCTTATTGTTTAGACTCCCTTCAGATTAAGAATTCACATCTGCAGTTCTTGACTTAATTGGGAAAGTCTTCTACTTCAATGAAGCTTTTGTATCATACTTTGATTTATTAAATACCCTAAAATTTTTTGATGCCAATGATGTGATGACCCTGCTTCCCAGGCTTGTGATAAATTCTTTGATGCAACTCCTTATAGTGATGTTCTGAACAGTCCTGCAGTGCTAAAAGGAACAAACCATAAATTTAATGCAGACTTGAAAATTTCTTCATTGGCAAGCATGCATGCAGAGATTTTAACAGCTCATCTGGAAGAAAGACTTGATACATCTGTTGCTGAATAGGCATCTGATATTTAATGACTGTTTAGTACTGATTATTTACATTTGCACAAATCTGAAAATTAATCTGGGTTTGTCTGTGGTGGAGCTCTCTCCAGTGCTTTCTGATAGCGCAGTGATAAAATAGGTGTGTTTCCAGGGATCAAGGACCTTCTAAATGAGCAATCTTTTTCAAGAGCTCTTGTTCTGTGACAAAGTGTTGGACAAAATCAAGTTTGTTTACCAGTGTCAGAAAGTTACGATGGTCATGTGGAAGTGATCCCCAAAGGTATTTGTACCTTTAACCATTTTTGATGCTTTCAATCCTCTGACACCTTGCAAGTGCATTTGGTCAGCTTGATTTAATAAAAATATTCTATGGAAGGTAAGGCAGGAGAAAGCACTGCTGAGATTGCCACTCCTGTCACGTGCTCTTAGTTGTGGTATGTAGGCCTCTTATGTCATCTCTTCAGAATCTTAACATCACTGTGACATGAATTCCTATCCTTAGCACTCTGAACTGTGTCTGTGTATGGATGTTCTGTGAATAGAACTAACACACAAAAGTTGGTTGAAATGTTCAAAACCAAAAGGCTTTGGGTCGTATGGGTCTTTCCACTTAGATTTTAGCTAATTTACAAGCTGTAGCTCAACTGTGCCAAGGTTTAGTATTTCTGGAACAAGAGGTGTCTTGGCTTCAGGTGAGATAGTTAATTTTCTTCTTAGTACCTGGTACAGTGCTGTGGTTTGGTTTTGATATGAGAATAATGTTGGCACACACTGAAGTTTTAGTTGTTGCTCAGTAGTGCTTACTATAAACCAGGGAAAGCCTGTCTATGTGTGAAGCTGCTTCTGATAACTATTTTCAATTTTAGTGCTATCCTGTTAGCACAATGTATGATTCTATCCTGTAATTTTAAGGTAATACCTCTTTGACAATATTAGTTAAGTATTTCTTCTGTAGAGGAGAGACTGCAGCATATTCTCAAAAAGTATGTGAGCAGTCAAAAAACTTACTGTTGCTTCACATGAGAGAATGGAAGTAAGCATAGTTTGGGCCAAAGATGAAAGCTAGCGAAGTGTGTGCCAAGATGTAAGAGAAACAATAGGAGGGAAGAAACTACAAGATGCTATCTAAAATAATTTCTTGCTCTGGTTTTGTGAAAGAGTTAAGGGACAAAAAGAAATAAGGAGGATACTTGTGGCATAGGTAAAGTTTTAGAGCTTTTTAAACCTTTTTCCAGGTCAATTTAGTTCAGAAACTTGGAAGAAGTTTTTTCTATCTGTCCTTCTCATAACATCTCCCTCTTCGTTATTGCACTCTGCAGTGTGCATTCCAGTATAAGGACAGTAAGAGTGTGATTCTGTGCTTATTTCATCTTAATTCTGTGGTGGATGAGTGAAGAAGCATTCCAAGTGCAAATTAGATCAGTCCCTTTGACAATTGCTTTAGTCTTCAGAACTATAAGTGCTCTCTCTTTTGTCCTTCATATAGAATTGAATGTGATTATTAGATTAGGAGGTTTGAGAAGTGGATTCAAAATTTGTATAAACTGTAGTTTATTTAATTTTCAGATTTATATGAGGTAACAAGTGTGAGCAAGGAATTTTAGTCCATCAGATTCTAAGTCTTACAGCAGGGGGTTTTCTGTGTTTTTATTCTGCATCTAGGATACCAACTGAAAAATGTGTTCTGTTTTTTGAATAGTCTAATCACAGAGAAAAGTAGGAAAAACCTTCTGATATTTTATTCATTGTTTTTGTGGGGTGTGTTAGTCTTAAAGTTATGTATTGTGTTTCTCCTAGAGAAGAGACATGTCAGGATAGCAAATATATAATCCATATCAAAGACTAATTGATCACTTGTAATGTCTTGGCCTATTTGCTCAGATACCTGGAAATGTATTTTTACAAGATTGGCTGATTTTCCCAGAACCATGTGCTGAAGTTCAATATCTTTAGAAATGTGAAGCATTAATTTGGGGTGATAACTGAAGAGGTTATATCTAAGCCACTGAAAGTAAATGTCAGAGTGATTCCTCACTTGAGATTCACCTGTGTAGGATTCATTTGAAAAACACCTTGATAGTATTAGGTTAACAGGTATTTACTGTCTGTATAAATAACAAAGAGCTCATTTTCTCTTGATTTAAAAACAGGTACAGTAGCATCGAGACTAGGGTATCAGAGTGGAATCTGCTTAATGCTAGTCTAGTGGGAAATATGTAACAGCTGGGACAAGCAAAGGAATTTGAGCTCAATTGAATTACTTTGAAGGACTGTGCATATCATTGAGTGAATTCCAAAAAATCAGCAGTTATTTCATCCTGTGTTGTGTTGTGTTGTGTTGTGTTGTGTTGTGGTGCCTTCCTAGATTCTTCATGACTGTGGATTCAGACTTCTGTGTTGTACAATTTCTCCTTCTGTAGTATAACCAAAGCAATGGGAGCAGGCTACATGCCCAGGATGTCAAAGATCTTTTTGGCATATCCCATGTATGGGTTTAATATTCTGTACAATTGATTAATATTCCATTCTGTAAAAGCAGAGAAGGAATTAAGATCTTCAGTCTGAAATTCTGCATCAATAAGTTCTATATGAACCAGTGTTTAGTCTTCTTTGAAGTCATTATATTCTTTCTCGCTAAGCTGAAGTGATGTTCATGACGTTTTCACAGAAATGCCCAAAACTGTGGAGCAACAATATAAATTTCTTTTCACGTATTTTGGTGTAGCCTCTCTGCTCATAACTTTCATTATCACATAGTCAGTTTACTAAGGCACTTATTCAGCCTGTATGTATTTCAGAATTCTACATCCTATATGTATACATAAGGTACAACAGAGATTGGTCTGAGCCAAGAAAGAGGAAACTAGCAGGAAGTTACTGCCTTATAACTTCCTCTTATTTCTTCCTCTTATTTCTTCCATCTTCCTCCTTGCTTTTTACTACCCTGTGTAACAGACTTGGATTATGTTTTGGGCTGTATTATTTTTTTCTTAGCCTACTAATTTGACAAAACATCCATCAAGTGTAGGGAGGCATTTGCAGACAAGGATGTGTTTGGAAGTCCCTTGTCATGAATGAGTTCAGTTAACTTCTGAAGAGCATTGGGAAGGGTCATAGTGAGGAGAGTTGAATTGCTGTGGCATACAAATGGATGTCCACTGCTGCCTACCATGTTTTATGCATTAGGAATCTTTGTCATAAATTTGGTAGTGAAAGGAGAGGAGGCAGAGAGCTCTGAATGCTTTAGACTCTCACTTTAAGAATGTTCTGGGATGCATGTCTGGATGTGTCTGAAGGTGCAACTGGAAGGAGGGGAGGTCTGTGTTAATTTAGCAGACAGTGAACATGAATTGAAGTTGTTCAGTTAAGATTCTCCCATTAACATCAGTAAATTAGTAAGATTATCTTTGATTCTGAGTGCCAGTCTGTGTGTTGCTTAGACTTGTGCAATGTGTTAAAATCCAGGTAAAAGAATGCCTCAGGTCAAACCTGTCTGAACATGCATATCCACAAAACAGTTTCAGAAAGTCTCAAAAGAAAAATAAAATTTGTTTTGAGTATTGCACAGCAGTGTTCCAACAAATCTGAATTTTTCATCCAAAAGCAGTGGAGATGATGCTGTTTAATCAAGGTGGCTATTCAGCTGATAGAAGTGCCCTGTTGCTTTTTCTGGAGGGAAAGAAAAAAAATCAGATTTTATTCAAGGTTCTTTTTAGTCTGCATTACTTGTACTGTGCATCCTTATTTATGCAAATCTGAGGTTAATTTATAGAAACAATGGGAAAATATGTGATGTTGGATATGGACAAATTCAAGTGGTCCTAGATTTGGCAACAGAAGTAATTACTGAAATCATGCCTTTTACCCAAATTCATATAAGGTAACTTACAGGCTTTACTTTTCTTTCTTTCCCATTACTTTCTTGGGCACAGTATTCATTCAGGATTGTGGGAAGCTACTGAATATAGGCTGAGGTGTCGTTAAGTCTGGGGAAATCACAACAATATGCAACAGTTGTGGGGAGCTGAGTGTGGAGGGTGCATTTGGTGGCTCTATGTGAGTGGCTGAGATTAGTATGTGTGAGTTTGGATGGTCTGACATTGAACTTGTATGTCTGTACTACATAGGTAATCATCTGATAATCATCGTCAGTGTGGATTTATTACATGTCCTATCACTATTAAAGCAAAAGGCAGATAAATCTTATCCCATCTTTGATAGAAAGCATTATCCTGTTTTCAGTAGCATTTCCTGGGATGTACTTTATCATTCAGATGAACCCTTTTCAAAGAAAGTTTTAAGCTTATCATTTAGCCCATCCTGGTTGGATATCTTCTTGCTCCTTTATTTTTAATTATAACTTATTTATAACTTAATTATAACTCCTTAATTATAACTATTCAGGATTTGTGTTACAAATACTGTTCCATGAAAGCATTACAGTACTGCATTCCTTATGTTTAAATTTCTGGAATATATTTCCGTCAGAAAAGTCTTCTACTCTATGTTCTACTTTCTTCTTTAATGTTTTGTGTGGGTGTTTTGCCTGCTTTTGTAGGTTATTTTTTTGTTGTGGTTGTTAAAGGTTACTTAGTTTAGCACAACCCTGCTAACTTTAATAAGCTGCAGTTTACTGTAAATCAGTCTGTAAGATTCTATTACATGATCTTTTATTAAGATCTGACTCTTGCATGAAACCTAATTCTGTACATTTCTCCCTTTCAGCAAGCTACATTGAGCGACCTCAGCTAATAAGAGCAAAAGTGCCAATAGTGAAATTCAGGGATAAAGTCAGGCAAGTATTCTGTTCAGCTTAATCTTTTAAACTTTGACATGGGAAAGTATTCTATATGTGTACCACCCTTAGGAGTAGTCCCGCCGTTTTTTGACAGAAAAACTGTGGTAGGAAGACAACTGTTGTGAAATATAATTTTGCTTGCTGTGCAGACACAACTATTGAGCTATACAAACATCACTGAAACAAACGAGTTTGTGGGAATATTTTCTTGTATTCTTTGTATATTCATTATGAGAATAATTTAGAGGGACATACTAGAACAGATAATGATGCATTTGTTACTGTGTGTGATAGAAGTATTTGACAGCGGAAAACGTCATGCAAACAGTGAGATATGTTGATGGTCTGAGTAATGTTTACATCTTCATCTGTTCACTGGTTTACTTGTATAACACTGATATGTATCAGTTTCATCTAGTAACATAGTTTCATCCTTCTTGGTAAATTGGACTTTGAACAACTTCAATGTAGTTGTCTTAACCTGCCTGTATGGTCCCAAAATTTTACAACCCTGTCTCTTTTTTTAAAAACAAATAAGCATACTTTTCTGAAAGCATGTCACAGCATGCTTTTATCGTAATAGAGTTTTATCATGGTTAGGTTCCTGCCCTGATAAAGCTAAATCTGTCATGCTTACAATTTGAACTAATCTATATCATCAGTTTAAGATTTTGTTTAGTCTGAGATTATACACACTTTTTGGGGTATACTTTTTTTTTCATTTAGACCTAATCCCATATTTACTTGAGTATAATTGCCTACTTTAAAAAAAATTTGAATGGTTTTTGATTTCAAATTTTTGAGTTTTTTCCTCTTCTAAGAGTACACACAGAAGGTTGTTTCTTCCATGCTTCCTGAAAGTATGGTAATTGTCTGTCCTAGTTTGAAAGACAGGTGTTTGTCAAGGAAAGCAGAAGCCTTCCTTTGAACTGAAAAATGTGATTGTTTCTTCTTATAGATTATTATGATTTTGAAATTAAGGGAGCTTTCAGGCAAAGATACGGGGATAGGAATAACAGTTCTATACTAGTACATCTAACAAGACAAACAAGAACAACAACAGCTATGAAATTACCCACGAACAGAACAGTAACTCAGTCCCAGTGTTTTTTGGCTGCAGGCACCTTTTCCCTGAGCTGCAGTTCCCGGTGCTGGGGGCGGGCGGGTCCCGCAGAGCCGCAGGAGGGCTGGGGGTGATGGCAGCGCAGTCCCAGGGGGAGAGAGAGATGGAGAGAGAGCCCTCTGCTCTCGGTGTGGGTCCTGGTGCTCAGCAGAGTGCTGGATGGTGGCAGGTTACAGCGAGAAGGGAGCAGGACAGGGTCCCACAGCAGTGAGGATGGCTCCCGGCGCTGGGATGGCAGGAATGGGGCTGAGGCACCGATCATCCTTCTCATCCGAACTCCGCGGGGGAAATGGGCTGAGCCAGAGCCTTCTGTCTGCTCTTCTGGATGTTTGGATATCGAGGGGTTTCCCTCTTCCCTCCCCTCTCCCTTGCCACCAGGGCCCAGTCAGCAGGTATCTTAGCATGACAATGGGGAAAATTCTACAGAGGGAAAAGGGAAAGAACCAGCCCCTAACATTATCTACCCTGAATTTTCCCATACCATCATGCTACATTAAATTAAAATTTTCAAATTATAGACATACATGTAGTTACAGATACAGGCACAGTGTCATAGGTAGTTCACCTTAAAACAAGGTCTCCTTGGGGTATGCATTGGGTTTTTTCATCCCTTTGTATTACCCACCAGGTATAACCCGGTCTTTGAGCAAAAACCACCTCACGAATTGGATTGTCTTTGCTGGAGGCAGAGTTTACTTAAACAGTTTTTCCTAGCATGCTTTTTATGTGTGCCACTGGAAGTTTATTTTTATTTGGTGTTTTCAGGGGCTCAGACTGGGTAGGGCTTGCTTGATTAGTGGAACTTTGGGTGTTCACTAACCATGTGGCCTTAGGTAGATTAATTTCCTAGTTTTTGAAAGTCCCCCCACCCAGTGCCTTCAAGGTGGTTTTAAGCAGTCCATTGCACTGTTTAACTTTTTCAGCTGCTGGTGCATGATAAGGAATGTGGTACACTTACTTCATGCCGTGTTTTTTGGTTTGGGTGTTTATGAGGTTATTTTTGAAATGAGTCCTATTGTCTGACTTAATTCTATCAGGAGTACCATGTTTTTAAAGGACTTGTTTTTCCAGGCCCAGGATGCTGTTGCAGGCAGTGGTGTGAGGCACAGAGTAGGTCTCCAACCATCCAGTGGTGGCTTCCACCATGGTCAGCACGTAGCGCTTGCCTTGGCGTGTCTGAGGCAGTGTGATGTAGTCAATCTGCCAGGCCTCCCCATACTTATATTTGGACCACCGCCCCCCATACCAGAGGGGCTTCACTCGCTTGGCTTGCTTGATGGCAGCACACGTCTCACAGTCATGGATAACCTGGGAAATACTGTCTATGGTTAGATCCACCTTCCGGTCTTGTGCCCATTTATAGGTAGCATTTCTGTCTTGATGACCTGAGGCACTGTGGGCCCATCAAGCCAGGAACAATTTTCCTTTGTATTGTCAGTTTAAGTCCATCTGTGACACTTTTATACTTGCAGCTTGATCTATTTGCTTATTGTGTTGGTGCTTTTTATTAGCTTGACTTTTGGGGACATGGGCATTTACATGATGGACTTTTACGGGTAGCTTCTTTACCTGAGTGTCAATGTTTTTTCACTTATTAGCAGCCCAGACTGGTTTTCTCCTATGTTGCCAGTTAGCTTTTTTTTCATTTTTCTAGCCAACTTCACAGAACATTGGCTACCGTCCATGAATTAGTGTAAAGGTAAAGCTTTGGCCACTTCTGTCTTTCAGCAATGTCCAGGGTCAGCTGAACGGCTTTGAGTTCAGCAAGTTGACTTGATCCACCTTCTCCTTCAGTAGCTTGTCCAACCTGTCGTGTGGGGCTCCATACGGCTGCTTTCCACTTCCGGTTCATCCCCACGATGCGACAGGAACTGTCAGTGAAAAGAGCGTAGCGAGTTTCATCTGCTGGCAGTTGGTTGTATGGTGGAGCTTTAGCAGCCCGGGTCATTTGTTTTTGCTTTTTTTTATTGGTAAGACCAAAATTTTCACCTTCTGGCCAGTTTGTAATTATTACTAAAATTCCAGGGTGATTTGGTTTTTTGATACGGGCTTGCTGTGTGATGAGGGTGATCCACTTGCTCCATGTGGCATCAGTGGCGTGGTGGGTAGAGGGGACCTTCCCTTTAAACATCCACCACAGCCATGGTAGTCGGGGTGCCAGGAGGAGCTGTGCTTCTGTGCCAGTCACCTCTGAGGCAGCTTGAGCTGCTCTATAAGCAGCCAAGATCTCCTTTTTTGTTGGGGTGTAGTTGGCTTTAGACCCTCTGTAACTTTGGCTTTAGAATCCCAGAGGTCGGCCTCGGGTCTCACCAGGTACCTTCTGCCAAAGGCTCCAGGACAAGCCCTTGTTCCCGGCTGCAGAGTAGAGCACATTCTTCACCTCTGGTCCCGTCCTGACTGGGCCGAGGGCTACAGCATGAGCGATCTCCTGCTTAATCTGGGCAAAGGCTTGCTGCTGCTCAGGGCCCTAATGGAAATGATTCTTTTTTCGGGTGACCAGGTAGAGAGGGCTCACGGTCTGGCTGTACTCAGGAATGTGCATTTTCCAAAAGCCTATGCCACTTAGGAAAGCTTGTGTTTCCTTCTTGTTGGTTGGTGGAGACATCGCGGTGATCTTATTGATGACCTCAGTGGGGATTTGGCGCCGCCCGTCTTGCCACTTTACTCCCAGGAACTGGATCTCTCGGGCAGGACCTTTGACTTTGCTCCTCTTGATGGCAAAACTGGCTCCCAGCAGAATTTGGATGGTTTTCTTTCCTTTCTCAAATACTTCCATTGCCGTGTTCCCCCACACAATGATGTCATCGACGTATTGCAGATGTTCTGGAGCTTCACCCTTTTCCAGTGCAGCCTGGATCAGTCTATGGCAGATGGTGGGGCTGTGTTTCCACCCCTGGGGCAGTCGGTTCCAGGTGTACTGCACGCTCCTCCAGGTGAAAGCAAACTGAGGCCTGCACTCTGCTGCCAGAGGAATGGAGAAAAATGCATTGGCAATGTCAATGGTGGCGTACCACTTTGCTGCCTTGGACTCCAGCTCATACTGGAGTTCCAACATGTCCAGCACGGCAACGCTCAGCGGTGGAGTCACTTCATTCAATGCACGATAGTGCACAGTCAATCTCCATTCTCCATCAGACTTGCACACAGGCCAGATGGGGCTGTTGAAGGGTGAGTGGGTTTTGCTGACCACCCCTTGGCCCTCCAGCTCACGGATCATCTTGTGGATGGGGATCACGGCATCTCGATTTGTCCTGTACTGCCGGTGGTGCACTGTGGAGGTGGCAATTGGCACTTGCTGCTCCTTCACCTTCACGAGTCCCACTGCAGATGGGTTTTCTGACAGTCCAAGCAAGGTGTTCAATTGCTTAATGCTTTCTGCCTCTACAGCAGCTATTCCAAAAGCCCACCTGAGTCCCTTTGGGTCTTTGTAATAGCCATTCCTGAGGAAGTCTATGCCTAGAATACACAGTGCCTCTGGGCCAGTCAAAATTGGATGCTTCTGCCACTCCTTCCCAGTCAGGCTCACCTCAGCCTCCAGCAAAGTTAATTCCTTTGTTCTCCCCATCACCCCAGCAATAGAAACAGGCTCCTCCCCCACATGTTCTGATGGTATTAGGGTGCACTGTGAACCAGTATCAACTAATGCCCTATGTTTTTGTGGCTTTGATGTGCCAGGCCATCAGATCCACACTATTCAAAAGATCTGGTTTTCCCATGCCTCTTCTTGGCTAGAGGCAGAGCCTCTCTAGCACTGGTTATTATTTCCTTTCTGGGCATACATACTAGAGGTTCCCTCAAGGGGATCTGACAAATCATCCTCCCTTTTGTAGTACCCTGCACCTTGGTTATGGGAAGTTGAGGCTACCTTCACTTTAGTGGAGCTCCTTTGGTTAGTGTTTCCCTCCCTGAGTTGACGCACCCGCGCTGCCAGGGCAGAAGTGGGTTTCCCATCCCACCTTCTCATGTCTTCTTCATGGTTACACAGAAAGAACCACAGGTCAGCTCGTGGGGTGTATCCTCTCTCCCTAGCTGGGGGTCGTTGGGCTCTAACTCTGGGATCTGTGACTCGCACTGGTGCTGCATTGACCTTACTTATTTTCTCCCTCATCTCTCTCATGTCCTCCTTAAACTCCTCTTTGAGTTCCTTAATCACGGCAGAGACCTGAGCCTGCATTGGGCCATTCATTATACTTTCAAAATTTCTGAGCATATTGGCAACAGAACCCACTGTCTCGTGGTTGGTGTCAGCATTAATGGCTGCAATGAATGTGGTGTATTGAGATGGCCCCAGGCGTGCCAGATTCCACAACATCTGCCCTGTGCACCTGACCTTGTCGGGGTCATTGTCATGTTGTCCACCCCTCCCAAAGAGTATCTCCAGTACTGCCACTTCTCTCAGCTGTTGGATCCCCTCCTCAGCGGTCTTCCAGCACATTCTATGGTGGTGCTCCTGCATTCTCTCTCTATGGACAAACCTCTCTCTTGCACTCATTAAAAGCCACTCCCAGAGGGAAAGGGGGCCTGGTTCCCTTACGAATATGCGATCCACGCCCAAGTCCTGGGTCGGGGGTCCCAAATTCCTTGCCTCAGTACCATCCAGTTGCACACCTGTACCCATAAGGTCCCAGACCCGCAGTAACCACGTTGTAAAAGCCTCACGGCCCCTTCGTACAACATCTTTATGCAGATTATGGAGACTCTCGTATGACAGGGACTCTGTGACGATCTCAACCTCTGGCTCCCCTGCTGGTTGTGAGGACCCTGCTTTCTGATCCTTATTATCCAGGTGCTTTGTTTTCACCTTAGTCTTTCTAGTTTCCACGGGGGCGGCTGCTGCTGGCTGTGAGTGCCCTTGCAGTTCAGCTGGAACCTGGAGAGATATAACATTTGTTGGTTCTACTGCTGCACCATCAGGTTCTCTCTCTTTAAGGCAGAGGGAGAGTTTCTCAAGAGCTGGGGAAAGGTACTCATTCAGCATCCACCCACTCTGGGTGGGTACTCTCTGAGGTGGGCTCTGAGGCAGGGTCGGGCTCTGGGGCAGAATCCCTATTTCTTGGGGGACGTATCAGGGTTGTCATCCAAGTCACTCTCCCCTCACCTCTGAATGTTAAATAGAACAGGTTTACAAGGCTTATTAGCAATGTCAGCCTCTGTGTGATATCATTACTACTTAGAAGAGATTTAAACCCCTCAAAAGCTGGTGGAGCAGACCCAAAAAACTGTGTAAGGGGTTGGGACAAAATTTTCCCTGGTGTCATATCCTCACAGTATGTACCATTATTAAAGTAACCCCAAAAACATACAGTTAGAGTGTGAGAGCCCTGAATCCATGTGCCCACCTTCCAGAGGAAGTTAAAAATCCATGAATTTCTCACGTTATCAACCCACAAAATGAACTGGATAATAGTTACAGCAGCCTGAGTTTTAGGACCCATGTTCAAGTAAGGGATTGCAAATAGGAGAGATAAAGCTGTGGCCACATGGAGCCCAAACCACGGTAAGCTGGACAACATGATGCCACCTAACACAAAGCTGAGGTAACACAAGAACTCTTATTCCTTTTTAACCCTTTACTCTCAATGCCCTTGGGCCCCATGTTGTGGCATCAAAATCTGTCCTAGTTTGAAAGACAGGTGTTTGTCAAGGAAAGCAGAAGCCTTCCTTTGAACTGAAAAATGTGATTGTTTCTTCTCATAGATTATTATGATTTTGAAATTAAGGGAGCTTTCAGGCAAAGATACGGGGATAGGAATAACAGTTCTATACTAGTACATCTAACAAGACAAACAAGAACAACAACAGCTATGAAATTACCCACAAACAGAACAATAACTCAGTCCCAGTCCCTTTCTGGCTGCAGGCACCTTTTCCCTGAGCTGCAGTTCCCGGTGCTGGGGGCGGGCAGGTCCCGCAGAGCCGCAGGAGGGCTGGGGGTGATGGCAGCGCAGTCCCAGGGGGAGAGAGAGATGGAGAGAGAGCCCTCTGCTCTCGGTGTGGGTCCTGGTGCTCAGCAGAGTGCTGGATGGTGGCAGGTTACAGTGAGAAGGCAGCAGGGCAGGGTCTCCCGAACTCCGCGGGGGAAATGGGCTGAGCCACAGCCTTCTGTCTGCTCTTCTGGATGTTTGGATATCGAGGGGTTTCCCTCTTCTCTCCCCCTTCCCCTGCCACCAGGGCCCAGTCTGCAGGTATCTTAGCATGACAGTGGGGAAAATTCTACAGAGGGAAAAGGGAAAGAACCAACCCCCAACATTGTCAAGATAAAATTTGGGTTATTTGGATTAGCTACATATAGAAATGCTTGTCTTTTCTTGTATAAATGAAATTATAAATTCCTGTGCAGATATTGAATGAGTTAGGGGATTAAAGCAAGAATAATTTTTTTTCAATATAACAAGAGAAAATTAACTTAAAAAAAAAATCTTTAATATAGAACTGGATGGAAGTCATTGTGTGAGAAGATTGAAATCTTTTTGTAAGCACTTTTAGTCCACAGTATAGGCACTTTCAAAAAATAAGTCATGATAATCATATACCTTACAGACTGGATTTAAAGAACTCTTTCTTTTGCAGTAAATCCACATATGATCTTCTAAGAGTAGAAACAGCACATTATATTTGTGCAGAGTAAAAGCCAG
The DNA here is from genome assembly GCF_963662255.1 of Cinclus cinclus. Classification (NCBI taxonomy): domain Eukaryota; kingdom Metazoa; phylum Chordata; class Aves; order Passeriformes; family Cinclidae; genus Cinclus; species Cinclus cinclus. The sequence continues at coordinate 62,894,740 of NC_085084.1, forward strand.
TAGTGTTCACATGGTTTTCTGTATGGCTTTTGTGGAACAGAGGAGTGGCAGGGAATGTCATAATTTTGGGTCGGGTTTTTTTTTTTTTATTATAGTTCATTTTTGTTTTGTTCTCTGAGATAACCTGTCACCTCCATCCATATTTTGTCTTTTTATTTAAGCTTTTGTCTCTTTCCAGTCCCTTACTGGCCTCTTAACTTCTGTAGGCTCAGATGTACAAAAAATGGATGCTCATGCATTTTTTCATAGAGGTCTTGAAAAATGGATTGGCTATCCTGTACCCTGGGCACTAAGCCCATGTTTGCCAAAATTGGAAATTCAACTTTACCAGCTTCCTGTGACAGCTAGTTTTTTGATTTCCAGCTGCTGGGAGAACGTGGTTGGATTCAATGGGTGTTGTCTCTGTATCTGGAGATGCACATTCTAATGTGTTACCAATAACTGAAATATATATATTTCATATGTAACTGAAAATGGCCGTTTCCCCTTACTTTGATTCAGTGAATGAAAAAGGATTCAGTTTGTTCTCTTTTATAACCTTTAAACTTGGGCATTTGTAGTACTGTAAAAGTAGGAGAAGATCCACTGCACTTAAAGACTTACCATCCTTTTTTTTTGGTAGTCTTTCCCAGGAAATTATTCTAATGCTGGTTCTGCTTCCCAGACAGATTTTGATCAATTATCAAGGTCTTTGTACTAGAGAAGATACAAAACATTCCTCTTCTGCTACAGTTGATGTGCAGTTGACTCTTTTCCTCTCCTTTAGTGCTTTTTAGTAGAACTTGAGTCCAAGCAGTACAAAACCTTTTTGACTTGCCACCACTGCAGCAGCTATTGAACATGCATAGTAAACATGCAATAGAACTTGCTTCGATTGGCATCTGGTAAATAGTGTTCTTGTCAATATGGATTAATTGGAATTACACATGCAATCTGAATTTTGAATTACACATGCAATCTTGATTTTTTAAATGATATTTGCACATGCAGTTAATAGTCTTATGTGTTCATGCTTATATTTACAACTGTGAAGTGGTAGCTGAAGCTCGTTTATTTCCTGTACTGTTATGTACTATAGTCTTAAAACATACAAAAGGTTATGCATGATAGTAACTTAAATTTAAAATTATGCAGTAGTTTTGATGCAAGAAGTGTTTTGATGTAAAAAGTGTATAAAAGATGTAAAAAATGTAAAATGTTCACAATACATAAAAAATTTCTTGTAGGCCTCAAATTATTGTCTTTTTTCAAATGTAATGAATTTCAGATCCCCTTTCATGTTCCCCTTATATAGTCAAGAAAATCCAAAGAAGTATTGGGTGAACAAATACTATGTGTATGAAACTTGTGCATGTAAAATGGAAATAGCTCTATATTACAGATAGCTACTTCTTTGTCTAGTAATAGATTCTTCTTGTTGCAAGTTAATGTTTTTAAGGCTTATTGACCATGAATGCAATATAATTTCTTGAGTTCTTTGAGTAAATAGGCTCTATATGCAGTAAGAAATTCAAACTTGGGGGCAGGTTGTGTTGTAAATAAAGCAATTAGTGCTTGTTTATCTTATTTAATCTTAACAGAATGAAAAGTATCTAAACTGTTTTATTACAAAACATGCAGTGTTCACTCAGAATTGATTTTATTCCAAAGTACTGATTCTCTCTGACTGTCATTACAGATTCAGACCTCTTCCAATTGTCTTTCTCAGTTCATTGGCATAATTTCATAAACTAATACCTCAGAGAATCCTTCCTGGTATCAAAAGTTATCTGTAGTAAATCATGTAATGCAAGTGTAGTTGGGAGAAAGATTTGGTAAAAATTTAAAAAGGTATCTGAAGTTGTCTTAAAGTCTAAATTTGTATCTGCATGTATTCTTCATGTAAAACATCAATTACTGTTTTATAACAAAGGAGTTCAAGTCTGTAAGTGGTTCAGGTGCTCTAAACAAAACTATAGGAATGACGGCATTTAAACCTCTGAAGAAAGATTCCAAGGCTTTATATTAAACTTATATTTTTCCATATCTGTCACAAAGTAAGTAGTAAGCATTCAGAAATTGAGTATCATGATGCTTGATTTTTTTTTTCCTCCCTAATAGCAATGTGGATTTCGACTTGAATGTAAACAATGTGATAGGAATAAGAAATACATTCCTTCTGAGAACCTATGCATTCAGTAAGTTTTTATTTTAATATTTTCTTATTTCTTCAAACTTTGCTTTTAGAGTTTGTGTTTTGGTATTGATATACTATGAAAATTTAATAGATTACTATATATGTGATTACCTATTTAGCTACATCAAGTAGCTTTAAGATAAGTTGTTGTTGCTCATTCTGAATATAAGGAGAAATCAGCTAGTTATGTTTTTAATTGAATATTATAATATTCAGATGATAACAAAGATTCTTCATGTTAAGGTCCACGTATCTACTAAAAAGGCTGCTTCAGGTATTCTGCAGATAATAAGATCATTACAGTAATGGTTATCTAATGGTATACTCTCCAGCTTCTTTTATTTCCTTACAACCAGTGACAATATGGATGGCTGATAGCCAGCTATGTCTGTATGCTGTTGAAGAGTCTTTCCTTGGAAAATGCAAAATACTGCTTCATTATTTATACTAATCCCAAATCAAAATTGGTTTGTTTCTGCTCAGGAGTTTGCATTTTAGGGAGAGATTGTGAAAGAACATTGTGAAAGGAAAGTAGTAACAGCAGCACTCCTAGTGGTAAACTAAGGGTTTCTTTCTTAGCATCGCAATGCCATTTTGCAGATAAATACATAAAGGAGTGTTCCTCAGCTTTTTTCTTCTAGGACATTTGAATTTGTTCCTTTACTACCTTCTTCAGTTGTTGCATAAAGGAATATCTTTCTATTTAGGGTAGGCTGTTACCAATAGAAGTTACCTTCACTATTTAATTTTTACTAATACTTCAATCACATTAGTTTGTCTTCCATATTCATGTTACTAGGAGAGTCTACAACTTGTCCTGGATCAGTTGGTTAACTGTGATTTCTTCATACATTCATGAGGGAGTATGAGTGGAAAAGGATTTGCTTCCAAGTTTAAAAATGTTAGGAAGTAGTAATTGTCATTTTTGACTGCAGATAAGCAGTCACTTCACAAAGTCTAATGTTGATACATTTATTTGTAGCTTCTGTCACAGATTATCTTTACTCTTCTCAGAAAATCACTGTAGGGCAAACAAATCCAGATGTGAAAAGAGCAGTGGAAGCAGCAGCTCTAGTATCCCACCTTTTTTTCTGTTCTGCTGTGGTGCTCACTTTTATGAGGCCAGTAAAATTAACTTCAAGTTTCCTGGTGAAGGCTAAATAATGTTTCCTTGAGGTCAAGGAGTGGGTTAGTAGTGAGGAGAGACTTGTGATTGAAAATATTAACCTTCTCAATGTTCTGGGCCATGATAAATAGTCAAACTGTATCATACAGCTTGTCTGTCTTGTCTTCCTTGGACAAGAAAACTCTTGTTTTGTGATATAAGGCACACAAAACTAAATGGAAGCTTTTATCAGACTGTCTCTCTCCATACTTTTATTAGTCATATGAGCAAGGGTAGGTAGCCTTATATGTATTCTCCTGCTCACTTAAATGTGTAGTTGAAGGGCTTCAACCTGCATGGGGAAAAAACTTATCAAATTACCTCTAATGTGGAAGATGCATTGGTTTATTTTCCATTGGAATAAACCAGATGCTCAGGCAAACAAGGGACTAACTATCTTAGTGAACATGATAAAAAATCTCAAACTCCAAAAATTTCTGTGGTTGCTTTTCTATGTGTTTTGAAGTCAACTCCTCTGTGTTTGTGCATAAGTGCTCTAGAAAACATTGAGAATGATGAAGCCAGGTGACACAAAATGTCCACAATAAATGCAGGTAGATTAGGCAGGGCTAGAAGGCAAAGTCTGTGGTGTTATGTTACCAGCAGTTTGTTGAGGGGAGCATGTCTGTGATTAATCAGCATTTTTTGCTAGCCATTTTTCAGTTAGTGAAAGCTGGACTTACAGCTTTGTGCAAATAACATTACTGAGCATTTTCTTGAGGGGTAGCTTGTATCGAAGTTTCAGACAAAGTCTACAGGCCATATTGCACACTAACTTTGTTACATACTGAGTAAAGGGACCAGCAGGCAGAATTTAATATCTTAAAATTAGGTCAACTAAAATAAAGTCTTTTCTACTGTGACACAAAATAGCTATGCTTGGAACTGGAAACTATTTGCATTTTTCTCATTAAAAAATTCTATTCCAATTAATGCATATTTTTTGTGGTGTCTGTACAGTACAGTGTACACTGATATCTCACAATTAACGTACTAAGTTTTATTTTTCATGTCAACCACTGGTGAACAATGTCAAGAATAAGGCGACCAGTGATAAGGTGTTTGGTTGTTTCCAAAAGGTCTTCCAGATCTAGCAGGACATTCATTCTGAGAAGTGTACCACTTACGTGGACATGTATGCTGAATGACTCTAAATTTGTTGTAAGAAAATCATGCTTCACAGTTTTACAGAATAGCAGAGAGCACCCCAGCTTTGCAGTTGCAGGATGTCTTTTCTCCTTGTGTCCTGATAAGCAGAATACAAAACTTTGCAAAATGATGTCAGGTTAGAAAAGATACTCCAGAATGTTTAAGCTTTTAAGGCCATTGTAAGGCACTTGACTGAATTGATGATGTGCTTCTGCATTCCTGGAAATAACTGAGTATGCTGGAGAGTCCCAGGAGTTTATGGTGAGTGATGTATACCTGCAATAGATTAATACTTTACTTAGAAGGTTATCTATAGTCACCAGAAATTCAGAAGACCATACCTGGAATATGTCTGTATTTATGTCTTTCCTCATGAAATGCTTATGTATTGATTTAGAGATAATGTAGATGCTGTATCTAACATGTCATCTACATAAAAAGCTATAGAGAACAAGGCAAATTTAAAATTTATGTTTGCATGCAGGGGTTACTGCTCTCATGTATCCTGATGTAAACTTAAGAATCAGCTGTGTCTTCCAGCCATGAGAATTGCTTTCCCTGCCTTCAGAGTTTGTATAGCCTAAATAAAAAAATAACCTAGGGTCTGTCTTGGCAGCAAGTTATTTCAGAGAAAATTTGTACAATGAACTGGAGAGACCTTAGAAGTAGAAAATTACGCTTTGCAAATTTCCTGGTATACCTCTTGTAATGTGTCTGTGGATCTTACTACTCAAAAGACTGTTCTCAAATGCAAATATTTTGTTTTGATTTTTATGGGATGGATAGTAATTGTAGAATAACTAAGTAAATTCTATTAAATGTCTGCAGAAAGTAACCTTAGAATACCAAACTACCATGTTGATCAAGCAAGAGCAAATGTTGATTAATTGCTGTCTAGTAAAAAGTACTTTTTTGAGATGTGTTTATTTTACTTGCAGTTGAGAATCGAGTTCGTCCATTAGTACTTGTTGTTAAGAAGTGGGCAAGTTTTCATGAGATAAATGATGCCAGTCGTGGTACTTTAAATAGCTATAGTCTCGTGTTGATGGTTGTGCACTATTTACAGAGTAAGTATTTTTCACATGTTGAAACTGTCCCTCTTAAGTTCATATTTGTATAGTTTTCCTCTTTAATGAAATAAAACAAGCAGTAATAATCTTCTACACAGAAATATTTAAAAGTTAAAGCAAGTTTACTCAATTTCCTTAGTGTTGCATTTGTCTTTTAACAAGTGGATGTGTTCTTTGGAGGCAGAGTTGCCAGCTGTAAAAAAAAAAATGTGCCTGCAGGACACTGCTTAGCTATAAAACAAACTCATATACTAGTTCACAAAAATGCATAAGGATATTTACTGTAGTCATATCTGGCAGCTGTAGACACCTCTGCCACAGCTGTCTAGGAAAGGGGAAAAAAGCATTTAAATATTCCTTTTCATGAAAAACTGTGATCAGTCAGCTGTCTTGGGAATACCAGCAGTCCACAAACCAAAGAGGAGCCTTCTACCTGTGTTTCCTCAGCCTTTTCAGTGGGGGAAAAGATAAGTCATGAAAAGAAAGCACCTGAGGTGTGGCCCTGTACACTGCACATGCATCTAAGCACCAGATTTTCAGGTTCTGATGTTTTATTCATGCAGATATTAAGCTTTTTTTCCCCTGCTATATTCATGTGATGTTCCTGAAAATGGTCTGTGTCCTAGAACTTCTAATAGTGTTTGTGTTGATGATACTGTGGAGGGAAAAAAATAACACCTTTCTTTTGCACTAGTGTCCCTGCCTTCACTAGGCAAATTTTTTTCCCTATACTATTTAAATGATTTCCATATTATTATACTAATGTGGATGTCTTTGGACCAAATTTCGTGTGGCTTGAGCTTGTTTATTAGATACATCAGTATCTTGTACATGAACTTTCTTCCAGATAGTATGTCTAACTAGCTTGAATAGTAAGAAATGGAAACTCATGGGGCAAGTGCTAGTGGTAAGTGGTAATTTTTCCCTTCCCATCCATCATCTTAGTAAAGCTTGCTAAAGCATACACACTTAGATACAATACCTTGATTGTTTATATTGCTCACATTTTCTTGCCTTTTAATTTAGTATGATAGAGAACTGGAAAATATCCAAGATGTTGCAGAAACATGAACAACCACAAACAAAATAAAAATGTTATTGAAGGAGCTGTGACAATCTTCTTAGCAGTCCTGATAGTATATTCTACTTTTTGAAGATACCCCAAGCACATTCTGAAAATTCTTCCGTTTTTATTCTTAGTCCCTATGGAGAAAGAATTCTGTAACGTCTCTTCACCTGTAAGACCTTGTTGAAGGGTGAACTGAGTCCCAAGTCCAAGACCTATGTACTGAATTTATTTATTATTTTCCCTAGTGAATGATGTAGACCAATTTCTTAAACCATGCTGAAGACATGATGCTAAAGCTTTAGTCTGAGGAGTGCTGTGACAGTTCTATAGCTACTTGAGTAGGAATGTGAATACTTCGGGATTTTGGTCCATCTATAGGACCACCTAATCTGGGTGATTTTTTTTTTTTTTTTTTTTTTTTTTTTTTTTTGTCTCTAATTTATATAGTTCAGTAGATGCACTCCCAATCTCTGGTTTTCATAAAAGTGACCAATATTTAGATAATTTTGTGTTTGTTAGTATCGTTAATGACTGCATGATCTTTATAACATGTTTGTCATTTAGCAGACCTGCTAACACTATTAGACTGTGTTTATGTATTTTATAGGGATTTTGCTAGTAGTGCCTACTAAATGTGTTGAGCATTTTTTTATGTAATACTTGGCAGTTGAAAAATGTGTTCTCTTGCAGTAACTGTAGACTTGTTCATAGAATTGTAGTAGATGTATGGAAGAAAAGGTGAGTGAAGGCCTAATTTTTCATTTAGGGAATTTAGTTGATTTTCCCATAGCCATGAATTAATATGAATTTCAGAAACAAAGGTGTACCCAGTTGCTAGAATTTTTCAGTGCCTATTACATATAGTAGTATCTTGGTAAGACCTTTCATTAGCTGATAAAAGTTCCTATAATACTGTATAGTACAAAATACAGTCATAGAAATATTTGCCAAATAACTTATTTTACAAAACACATGAAAGTAAAGTTCTTGATAAATGTTTTTAAGATGGAATTTCAATGCAACTCTTTGTTGTAGTTGTTATGATATTGCTTCCTGTGAATTACATGAATCACAGCAACTTTAAATTTTTTTTTTTATAGCCTTACCTGAACCCATCCTTCCATCCCTCCAAAAAAATTACCCAGTAAGTGTTTCTTATGGATTTACTACATTATGTATGTGTGTGACCCTGCTTATCTAAATATATGAATTCTTAACTATCTCTGAAGGATTAAATTGAATTAACAATCTGTAGGTCAGATCATTGATATACTATACCTAAGTGTGAAAGAAATTACTTGCTGCTTTTAAAAATTTCTTTAATGAAAATTCTGTTATGTATGGGAAGATTTGACATACAGAAGAAAGTGCTAATGAAAACCACTGACCTAATTCTCTTTATGCTGGTCTGGAAATATTCCTCTGTCAGCTGTAAATTTCTGTTTCCTATTTCTTAATATGTTAAGTAGTGCTTTTTCATCCAGCTCTGGTGCTTCAGAATTCCATACTGTCCCACAGCTGTTGACGTGCTATTTCCATGTGCAGAGAGTGATACTGAGGAAACTTGACACATCACAAAATTTTACTTCAGTCCAACAAGAAAACACCTTTTTGGAACTTGCCTATTGTAATCAGATCATACTCTGCTCATTTCTGGAAAACTCAATTAATCAGTATGCTTTGGTCCCTCCAGAATTTGGAGTATTATTAGTGAGAATTAATCTAAGAAAAATTATCTAGGAGTAAGAACTGCCCTCCTAAATATTTGTGCACAAAAGTGCTATTGCTGAATAGTTCTGTGCTGTAATTTATTTGCAAAAATTCTTTGGTTCCTTCCTCCTTACCTCTCTCATATGGGTCACTTAAAATTTTTTTTTATTTATAGTTAAAGTAGTTTGGTGTTCCTGTCTACATTTGGGGCGGTTTTAATTGGTTTCTGGCAATTGTGCCAAGCTAGTATGAGAGAGCCATTCTGTCTTTTGCCTATATTTCCCATAATGCTGAAATGGGAATATTTAATGGTGCTGAACATCAGGGAGAAAATACAGTGGTGTCAGCCATTTTGAGTAATTAAGATAATTGAGATGTAGAAGAAAGCATTGAACAATAATTCACTGCAGTTTTATTTCTGTGTTGTAAATCTGCTTAGGGATACCTGTACTATATTTTTTATGGTCTTTATCTTTTCCTGTGATTTTTTGATGGTACTCTATACCTTCTGGTTTCTTCATTGGGAGTACTGAAAAACCTTTGAAACTCTTTCATTTCTTGTACATTTGTCTTTATCTGACATATTTTTGAATTGCTAAATTTGGTAATTACATTTCACTTAAAGCTTATGTGCTGTAGTGTTCTGAGTTTTGTGTAGCATGTTATTTAGAGAAAAGTGTTAAGAATTGGCAATTTTTGACTCTTACGTATTTATAATACAGACATTTATATTTGTCATGTTCAAGCTGTATAGAGGCCTTCAGAACACTATGCAAATGTTAATACCTTCGGTTATTAAAGCAAACATACAGTACCTTAGGCTGAAAATCCTAATTAATCTAAAAGCAAAGTTTTATCTTGTGTTGTGTGAAAATGGTAAAATGAGGTGAGCACTGCTTTAAGAATTGCATTTTTGCCCTGTTCTGATATAGATTATATTTGGTTTTGTTGTTCTTTGTTTGTTAGTTATATTTGGAGAATGTGCAAAATATTCTAGAATTGCTAACAAAATTAAAACAATATTTTTATATGCTTACTACAAAACCAAATTGCAAGTATGTTTTAGATCTACTGTCTCCACTAGGAATATAATAAAATGTTTAAAAAATATAAAACTTAAAATTTCTGAATACTGATATGTCAAAGGAATTTAGAATGAAAAATGCAGTAGAACAATTTTGGTCTTGTGGCTTGCAGTAATAATTAAAAAGCACAGGCAAATTTCATATCAAAAGAGACCGTATCTTTTTCTTGTGATTGTAGCTGGTCTGAGTTGCGTCTCCGTGCAAAAACTATACAAACATACTGCATCTTCCCTATATACACCTTCCCACAGTTTTTCAAAATAAATCTGAAGCCTGAAAATACTTCTGTGGTCTGGAGGAAGCTGCTTGTCTTAAATAGTTTGTAGCATATAGAAGAGACTTGCTTACATTGAGGAAGAAACAAAAGACAGATTCTGTGTCTCAGTGTATCCCTACTGCAAATGTAAGGGGTAAGAAGTCCTGGAAGCCACCAAATCTGCACACTTTTGCATTCTGTTAGAGTTTCCAGCTGGCACCAAGCTGATGTATGTGTTTTGCAGCCACTAGTTTAGAGGGAGTATCTGACCACTTCAGGTGTGGGCTTATATTCTGGGGCTTCTCTTATCCCCTAGTTGGAAAAGGTAGATGACAATAGCCCACCAAATGTGTTCATTTGTTTTGAAGTCTATGTAGCACGTGCTTCCATGTCAGGACTTCACAGATAAGCTCTAGAGAACCTGTGGTGGCTTAAAACATTATTGCTGGTTAACATTGCTGTCACTGGCACACAGAAGGAACCTTGTGCCTGACTCTCCACTGTTCAGGAAGTTTGGTGTCTTAGCTGAAGTCGAGATGAAACTGGGTTTCCATGAGTGCTCTGGATGATGAATTTCAAGGACTCTAGCATGAGCACGTCTTTGTTTATGCTGTCTCCGCTTCATGTCATGTCTTGCAAAGGGTAGGGCAGAAGGTGGGAGGACCCTTAACATGGGAATCAGCCCTTGGAAAGACACAGTTTACTTCACACTGAGTTTCACTTTTAAAAAATATAAACATGAATTAAATATTCATCTGTTGGACTGGGGAAAAGGATATTTTATGTATGTGAATATACAACAATGTCAAGACATTATGCTCATGTTACTACTAAATTTTTTGAACAAAGACTCTTGTACATTCAGAGTTATACTTGAGTATCTTGATGTATAGTGAGTTTAAATTTTATTTTGATGTAGACTTGTATTCCTTTCCAGCATATAAGGTGGAATGAGCATAATTAAAAGCATTAAGTAGCTTGAACATGAAGCATGTTGCCGAATACTGATGTTTCTTGAGAAATCACCCAGTCAAGGTAAAGATTAGAGATCCAGAAAAAAAAAAGAAAGGAAAATACTTTGGGTCCCTTTTCTGGGATATCTTAAAATAATTGAGAGCGAATTTATATTTGTTGCTCAGTCAGGTCCTGAATCTAATTACTGTCTCTTAAGGCAGTTTGAGGCAAAGACACAGTAAGCAAAACAGGGACTAGTTTTAATAGAAGCTGAATCTTTTGCCTTCTAGAGGAAGTTAAGAGAAGAAAATGTACTTTGAAGGGTGCTTTGTAATTTCATTTTTTAGCAACCTCACCTATGTGTAGAATCTGTAAGCTGCACCTTGTTTTGTTCGCCTAGTTATTCCCTGAGTCCCTCTAGCAGGAAGGAAAATACTGTTATCTCTGTTTTACAGCAGGTGAATGGAGATGAGTTGAAGCTAAGGGATTATCATGGGTTGTCTGTGGCAAAGCAGAAAAAAGTGTCTGGGTATCCCATAGCTGGTTTGACCTCTTGTTCACTGGACACTGAGTGACTGCTTTATTAAGGGATAACCTTAAATCACATTGTTGGTAATTGAATTATTGAATATTGGTATATCTTTACAAAAGTCTTCACTAAATCTTGCCAATCTTAAGTAGCAATTAATTTAGTCTTACATGTAGAACTTTCTAATATGGTAATAGTAACTTCTTACATAACAAATTTTCTGTATTTCAGAAAGAGGAAACACTGGGTTTTGCTCTCTGTGGGGTGATCAGCAAGCAACAATACTTAAAAAATAAATCTTCTAACAGGATCATAAACATAGGATTAATACATTGCTTTAGTTACAATTAATGCCATTAATAAGTCTTATTTTTTTCCAGAAAATTAGTATCAGTCTATGCCTTCTATTTTCCAATGCAAAATGTCTTTTTAAGAGCAATTTTCATAGTGACATAATTTCTACTTGGTTTAGCGGTTACTTATATGTGTCTCTTAAACTAGGTGGTGGGGGTTTTAATGGTTATCTGCTATAGACTGTAACCTGCGTTTTTACTAGAGCACATGTCTAGAGTAATATGCATGTATTTTCTTGAAAGCAAAACCCTTTCTGGGTAAGATACATTTTGATTTGTCTGATATTTTATTGCCTGCCAGTAAAAAAAAAAAAAAAAAAAAGCTTGTTTTTATGAAAAATAATGAAATAAAGTCTAACGTTTTAGCTGCTGAGGATATCAACCTCACTGTGATGGCAGAATTTTCTTGCAATTGAGAAGTTCTCAGTCATTCAGATATTCAAAGTGTAAAAAAATTAATCTTGTTCTCCTTTTCTACTGCCTCCAAACGCTTACTAGTCTTAGTAGACATCTGTTGTAATTTTATTGCACTTCTGATTTGTATTTTTGTAGGTCAGTGGCCCATTTTCTTCTTCCTTTCCCCTCCTCCCTTATAAATTTCTTCATCAGCTGGTATACTAATTCTAAATTCAATTGTTCTGACTCTTCCTTAGCTTTCTGTGGGGGTGGGCAAGGAGTGACTTTCACTGTAGTACCTTTCTAATTAACTTTAGGGTTACAGCTGTATTTACTGTATGGAATTGGAACAACTATTCTCTTTCTAGGTCTTTCTATACTGCATATCTGCTTTTTATGTCTGCATTTCCATTGTTTTGGTGTCTTCTGATGAACTATAAGCTGTTAAATTCTGAGCCTTGCGATCTAAAATAATGTTTTATATATAGCATTACATCATAAGAGATCAACCACTGAAATTTTTTATCTCTAGAAGAATGGCTATTTTTACCCCCAAAAGATGTTATGCAAGGTTCCAGGAAGTTTTGCTGGAGCTGGCATAAAGAGGATGGGAGTCTTGAACTTTACAGTCCTACTGGTTTTATCACTTAATGGTACTTTTCTCAGAGGAAGCAGTGCCAGCTGTGGACATGGAAATAATACTATCTTTGTAGTGCTTCTAGTACTATAAAGTTTGAGCCATGCCTGATACTACTCCTAAAAATAAAAGATGAATTGGTGGGGAGGAGTAAGGAGATAATGAGTCAACAGGTGCCTAAGTTTACATAAATACTTTTCTTTATGTGAATGTAATGTTGGTCCTGTGTATCTTGAGTTCATTTTCAGTAAAATACACATTACTGTAAAATGGTGTTAAAACAAGGTATTAGCAAGTTATAAAAATTGTTCCTGTAGCAGGAGGAGATAGTTTACTGCTATATACTCCAGTGTATCAGAAGAACCTAAAGGATGCAGTGGACACTGAAACAGCAGGGCAGTTCTAAAACCATGTGTATTTAGTCTTGTCTATATTCCTTTTTAACCTGGCAATAGTGCCTTCTTTTCAAAGCAAACCTGATTTTTCTTACCCCATCATACTAACCCTCTTCTCCTACAGAAAAACACAGAATGCTGCACTTCAGCTGAAGTATGCATTCAGGTGTTTTGTATGACTTCACAGCTGGTTGGTTTTTCTTTTTTTTTTTTTTTTTGTTTGTTTGTTTGATTTGTTTGTTTTTGGTTTTGTTTGTTTTGGTGGTTTTTTTTGGGGGGGGTGTTTGTTTGTTTTTTTTTTTTTTTTTTGTTCTTGGCTAGAGGAAGTAATACCTGTAGTCTTGATGCTTATTTTGTGGATGGATACAGGTTCATTTTATAGCCAGTGGGTTTCATATGCAGTTTTTAACTCTGTGCTTGGGAGCAATGTTAGGCCTTCCCTCTGGATTATTTCTGTACTTCAGTTCAGCTGTGGAAAATTGACAATAGGTGCATTAACTTCACCTACATATTTCTCAGCTGAGCTGCAGTCAGCTCAGTGCAGGCTACCTTACTCAGCTTTTCCTTTTGAGGTTTTAGATCCAAGTCTAGTTCAAAAGTTCTCCCATGCTAAAATTCTTAGTAAACAGAAGTCAAGAGATGGTCTTGTATCCTCCTCTGCAAGATGATTGTTCAGGGGGAATAACTAGTATTCAGTGGGGTAGAAGAGAAGTAGTCCTTGGCTTGTAAGTTGTCCTTGAACTTACAATAAGCAGATAGGAAGCTTTCTTATTGTGGAAAATACATGCATCTGGGTTAAGACTCTCTCTCTGTGTATATATAGATATGTACAGTCTGATTTTTATTTTGACAGGAATGTTTTGATCCTACTATGCAGTTGCATCTTGTTCATCAAGCTCCATGTACCATTCCTCCTTACGTCTCAAAAAATGGATCGAGCCTTGGAGATTTGCTAATAGGCTTCTTCAAATATTATGCCACAGAATTTGAGTAAGTAATAAGTTCATTTTAGTGGTTTAGAAGATGTGAAATGTTGACCCTTCTATTCAATACAGCCTTTACAAGCCTTGAAAAAAAGAAAAGCAGCAATGCAGGAGTGGTAACTGAGAGAAAGGAAATGAATGGAAAGGCTAAGGGATAACAGGAATGCTGGTAAACTGTCTGATGTCTTCTTCAGGCATTTTTTTTCCTGTAAAATAGCTGCCAAAAGTAAGAGAGCTTTGTCCTTTAAAGATTGCTGGGTTTTGTTACACAGTTACACTATTCTGTAACTGCCTCTTCATGCGTGAGAAAGATCTGTTCTTAGCTGTCATGTAAGGTATCAGTTGTGATATGAATCATTTGGACCTTAGGGGCTGTGCTTGTCTTTTGTCACACTGAGTCAATGGAGGTAACTGGACAGGTGGCTTCTTACTTCGACTAGAATATACGTCTGTAAAGGCCTCACCTAGTGAAGAAGTCTCCCATGTACAGTTGTTTCACTCACATTATTAGTTTGCTAGAATCTGAGTTTAATTTTGGCATCTGGACTTCCTTATGTAAGAGGACAGGCTAAAGTTGTGAAGGTATCTGGGAAGGCCTTAAGTTACAGCTGTTTTGCCAAATTGTTCCTCCTGTATTTCTGAATTTCATAGAAAAAATGCTTGTTAATATAAAATATCGAATGGTTGTATCTCAGTCAGCTGAGAGATCTTCTAAATAGATTCTGATGCAGTTATTTCATGCACACTGCTGTCTTATGTATGTGCATCATCTCAGTTTCTTGGAAGTAGAAAATATACAATTGGATACTCATAATTTTGGAAGTGTTCATAATTTACTTTAATATAAGAAGTGAAAGACCAGAAAAGCATTAAAGCATCTCTGGGGTGCACATCATCTCTGAAATATGTAAGCTAAATCCCTATGGCCTGTAGTAACACATGAACCAACTACATTTTGTGCATGCTTAAGCCTGACTGAGAGATTTTCATGTAAGAGGTTTTCTTTCAATGATCTCTGCAGATATGAGAATGGTCTTTTGTCTTAAATGTTTCTCCTGAATACCTGTCTTTTCAACTGACAAGGTGATGTTTGCTGAAGAGGCAAATGAGAAGACACTGCTGGAGGATAACCTTAGGTTCTTAATTTATTTGGGAAACTACAAGAATTTATTAGTACTTGACTGTACAAATTGTTAATCTTCTCATATATGAAAATAATTATCTTTTCCACTAAGGAATTTTCTGGTTTGCCTGTGCAAAGTAGCAGAGATGATCTTGTCTTATTACAGGAAAAATACCTAGTTTGACTTTTCTGGGTTTGGGTGCTTGTGAACATAGTCAAGATTAGATTTCTGCCTAAGTTGGTGGCTGGTCCAGAATGACCTCATTTTTGTCTGCTGTTAGAAAGGATATGCTAGGACATACGTCAAACACTGATATTACAGACCACAAATTCTGCAATATCAGTGTTTGAGCTGATGGCAATCCCTAAATACTATTTTTGTGATGATTATAAATCAGGAAAAAATTACTACACAAATTTATGCACAGGCACACAGAGGAGCTTCTGGGTAAAACAAAGCTTGAAAAAGTAGGTAGTGAAGATGGGATAGTTGCTGATGTCAAGGGAAGAAAATCTTTCAAAAAGCTGCTGAATAAAAAGAATACCTAGTGTGTTCTATATTCAGTACCTGCTAAGTATTTAAATATTTCACTTGTGATATTCTGTTTAAAAAAAAAAAAAACAAAACGAAAAAAATACCAGCAAAAGCAGCCATTAGAATTCCTGTGTTGAAATTGCTACTGTATAGCTGAGAAGTGATTTGAGGAAATGATGCACTTAATGCAGCAACCTATATTATTTTTAACTCTTTCTGCTATGGAAATAAAATTTAGTCAAGTGTACTATTTATCTGTTTATCCCTGACAATTATAAATCCTGTTTTAAAAAGTGAAAGTGGTTTCTGCTAGCCACAGGATCTGTTATCTTTGCTTTGAAGTTGCTGATGGAAACAACAGTACAAATGAGAATGAGGGTAAGAATTAAATACATAGAATCATAAAGAAGATGCTTGGTTGGAAGGTACCCATCAGGATAATTGAAGTCCAGCTCCTGGCCCTGCACAGGATAATCCCTGAGATTCACACCATGTGCCTGAGAGTATTGTCCAAACACTTCTTGAACTTTCTGTTTGGTGCTGTGACCACTTCACTGGGGAACCTGTTCCAGTGTCCAACCACCCTCTGACTGAGAAATATTTTCCTGATATCAAAACTAAACCTCCCCTGACTTAAGCTGCTACCTTAAGTCCTGTTGTGAGAGTGAAGGAATCAGTTTTTGACCCTCCTCTTCCCCTCTTGAGGAAGTTGCACTCTGCAGTGAGGTCTCTGTCCTCTTCCTTTTTTCTGGGCTGAACAGACCAAGTAACCTCAGCTGCTCCTCATTCAGCTTCCCCTCAAGGCCCTTCATGATCCTTGTGGCCTTGCTTTGGGCACTCTCCAATAACTTTATATCTTTTTTGTACTGCAGCACCCAGAAGTGCTCCAGCATTGGAGGTGAGGCTGCCCCAGTGCAGAGCACAGCAGGACAATCCCCTCCCTTGCCTGGCTGGTGATGCTGTCCCTGGTGCCCCCAGGACAAGGGTGACCTTCTTGGTTGCCAGGGCACTGCTGGCTCATGTTCAGCTTGCAAATATGCACAACATAGGACTCTCTTAGTTCTGCCTTTCATGGAAGAACTAGTGTTAAGAGTGTGTTGAATATTTTCTTTGCTGTAATACGTAGTTTTTTCACTGTTTGTTTTCCCTGTGAAACATTTGCTAGTGTCTTTATGCACCAAAATTTTGAGATTCTATTTCAGACACTGTTACTGTTGAATGAGGCTATATTTATATGATTTGTACTGGGCCACTGAACTTTCCCTATTGGACTGTCACATGTTTGATTAAAAGATTGCTACAGAGAGTGTGACTTCAATTTTCTTAAAAGTAATTTTGCTGAATGAACAGCATGCAATCAAGAAGGATCAGATCGTTTGCGAAGATCATAATTTTGAACAGAATAAATCACTGAAGCCACTTGTCTAGAATGTTTAACTACTGATCTATTTTACATGTAATGGTCTGGAAGTTAAGAGAAGATGGAGATAAATTTTTAAACTTCTCCTTCACTCTAGCAAAGGCCATTGGTATTTCAGTTAATATCTGTGATTTATTTTACTTGATGTGATTTACTTGATACAGGATGGGCTTAAAGAGGGCAGCAAAGGAAGAAATAGGGGCAGTGCATCCTGTGCAGTCATGCTTAAGTCCTTGTGCTGAGTTTATTTTCCCTTCTGATTTTAAACTTTTGTATATTTAGACTATAAGATGTTTTAAAAAATCATTTAATGCTGTGTACTTACACAGTACCTTTTCCACAGTCCTACTCCAGGGTTTTCAGTGTGTCCATGAGTAGTAATTTTAGTACCACTTTGTCAGGGTTCCCAAAAAAATGGGGTTTGGAAATTGCAGCATGCATTGGAATAGCACACCATATATGGTAAAGCTTGTTTTGCATTTATGGCTGTATAATTATCTTGCCATGAGAGTTCAAGTTGGTGTAATGCTTCTTATGATACAGCTGGCTATGGTTATGACTTCATTTTAACTTCAAGCATTTAAAATTGTCTGCTGATTTAAGTAGCGAATGTGATCAAGAAAAAATTGTAGGTGTTCTCCAAAGCAAGTATTTGGAAACGTGTTTACCAGCCTCTCTGAAGGAGGTGTCTGATTACAATTCTGCAACTGTGAGTGAAGGCAGCAGGTTTTCACTTGGCTGTCTCCTTACAAAGTGAGACCCCTGTATTTATTGCTTTGTGATTACTTTCCTTAAATTGCAGGTTAAGTAGCAGTTGTTTTAAGATCATGCACTGATTGTATATGGTGGACATTGTTAAAGCTTGATTACATTTTAATGGCAAGATATAAAATTACAGCGAGAAATTGTTTGCAGCTCTTTTCACTATAGAATTGGTCAAGTAACAAAGGGATCTTTTTCAATGCAATGTTGAATTAAATATGTTTGCAACTTGTACACATCTTACTGTGTTCATACAAGTGGCTTTGATTTGTAAGAATGCTCCGGAAAAGATAAACTTTTTATTCTGTTTGTACTGTAGTGATACATGCTCCTGAAAATACCTAGTTGTCTTCTTTCAAATACTTGCCTTTGCCATGATGATCACATACCTAATGGAGTCAGTGACAGCAGAAATAGCTGATAATTGAAATAGCTGTTTAAATGGTGTTGTTAACTTACGGATTGAAAATATGTGCAGGGAGAATATCTGCTTTATATTGGCAACAATGAAATTATTATATGCAAGCCAAAGTGGCTAAAATAGGCTTACAAATAATTTGCTATTCATAATTAGTTTCTAATTCAGTATGATCTTGGTACCAAGACAGCTCTGTAAGGCTATCAGATAAAGAGTTTTTTTCAAAAAGCCTTTTAAGTATCAAATTTGAATAAAAGGCTTTTTAAACAGCAAGAAATGCCACTTCTTTGTTGTTTTTTGCTTAACCAGTGTATTATAAATGCATTTATTTTGTGCTGAGGGATCAAGTATAGCCCGGGAAAAAATAATTCAAGAGTAGAATTGCTGTTTCAAGTCTAACAGTAGTGCCTGGTTAAACCAAATGCAGATCACACACTTCTTTGCATGCCTTTTTTTCTTTTGTTCTTTTTTTTTCTCCCCACTGGACTGGATCTCTAATTTTTAAATATACTTTCAAGAAAAGCAAACTGTAAACTTCTGCTCACAGCCAGTGGTCTTGAGCTGCAGTTTAAGCTTGTATGAAACTCTAAGCACAGGGGCTATGTCTTTTGTCGTTTGTGTGTGTGTGTTTGGGTTTTTTTGAGCAATTCATCTGAATTAAACCTGTGCTGATAGTTGATTATTAAATAAACACATGACAGGAAAGTATTTGATGCTATTTTCTCTATTT
This sequence comes from Cinclus cinclus, assembly GCF_963662255.1. Taxonomy (NCBI): domain Eukaryota; kingdom Metazoa; phylum Chordata; class Aves; order Passeriformes; family Cinclidae; genus Cinclus; species Cinclus cinclus. Next base: position 62,913,655 of record NC_085084.1, read on the forward strand.
AGCACAAAAGTAGTCTACTATGGGAATTAAGGAAAGATGATTAGGGTAGAATGTTTAGTTTACATTGAATGCTAGAAAGAATCATCGTCATTACTAATTTTCTAAATAATATATCAAGAGAAACCTAAATACACACACACTGAAGTATCCTAGATCTCCAAGTGCGCTGTATCCTGTATTTTTTAAAAATAAACCCTATTTGTAATGTTAAATGAATATGTTCTGTGGAAATACAGTTATTCAAACAACTGAGTTCCACAGGAGGCTTTAATTATGAGTTGTGTTCAAGATAATTTGTAGAATTACAGTCACAGGTTTTTAGCTGTCTTGTCATTGTTGACTTAATGGAATTATGACAGGAGGTCTGTGGTCTAGGGAGGACATAATTCTTTCAAATTTAACTGATGAATTATAGATAGTATTCAAATTTATAGTTGATAGGTACAGATTTACTGTGGTTGATGTACCCAGCCCAGCTCCTCTGTAAGGTGTACATAAGACCAGTACAGCTGGCAGCACGTTGGCCAACTATTTCTACCCATTTAGTCAGGACATATGGTGATGTATTGGTGATGTAGCTGTTTCACTAATGTGGTAGCTCCTTGGTTTACAGAATTATCTAGATGTGACCTTTAAGATCATCTATTGCAGCTGCTAATGCAGCAACACTGTAACCACCCCTATGAGGTATTCCCAGGTACCACATCCAGACATCTCTTGGACATTTCCAGAAATGATGATTCCATCACTTCCCTAGGCAACTTTATCCAATGCCTATTTACTCTTTCAGTGAAAAATCGTTTTCTAATATCAACCTCTCCTAGTGCAATTTAAGGTCATTTCTTCTTTTGCTTGACGCATGTCAGAAGAGATTGAACCTCCACCTGGCTACAACCTTCTTGTAATTGTAGAGAGGAATGAGGTCCTCCTTGAGCTTCCATTTCTCAAGAATAAAAAGCCCTATTTCCATCAGCTGCTCCTCATAGGACATATTTTCTAGACTCTTCCCCAGCTCTGTTGGCCTTCTTTGGACAAGCCTCAGGGGCTCAATGTGTTTCTTGTAGTAAGGGGCCGAAAACTGAACACATGATTCAAAGTGTGGCCTCAGCAGTGCCCAGCACAGGGGGACAATCCCTGCCCTGCTCCTGCTGCCCACACTATTGCTGATCCAGCCCAGGATGCCATTGGCCTTCTTGGCCACCTGGGCACAGCCTGGCTCCTCTTCAGCTGCTGTCACCAGCACCCCCAGGTCCTTTCCAGCCACTCTGTCCCAGCCTGTGGCACTGCCTGGGGTTGTTGAGACCCAAGGGCAGGACCCGGCACTGGGCCTTGTTGAACCTCACACCACTGGTCTCAGCCATGATCCAGCCTGTCCAGATCCCTCTGCAGAGCCTTCCTGCCCTCCAGCACATCAATAACCCACACAGCTTGGTGTCACCTGTGAACTGACTGAGGCTGCACTCCATGAGACCATCGGTGAAGACACTAAACAGAACTGGCCCAAGTTCTGAGCCCTGGGGAGCAGCACCTGTGGCCACCAGCTGGATGTAACTCCATTCACCACCACTCTCTGGGCCCAGCCATCCTGGCAGTTTATCCAGTGAACACTGCATCTGCCCAAGCCATCAGCAGCCAGTTTCTCCAGCATAATGCTGTGGGAGGTTATGTCAAAGGCTTTACTGAAGTCCGTGCAGACTATGTCCACAGCGCATATCCACAATTGTCACAGAAGGAGATCAGGCTGGTCAGTCAGGATCTGCCTTTCAGAAACCCCTGCTGGCTGGGCTCAGTCCCCTGACTGTTTTCAATGTGGCACATGGTGGCATGCAGGATGAGCTGCTCTCTAGTTAAGAGCCGCTGAAAGGTGGCTGGGTAAATAAAAACATAAAACTGGAAGTGCTTTTTTTTGGGCTTTCATTACGTTTGGCATATTGTTGTGCCAAGCATCATAAAGATGGTCTTTATGATGGCACATCATAAAGACTGCCCTATAATCTGCATGCTGTTCCTTTTTAAATGTGGTAATTTCCTTGTTTTGTTGTAAAGCTGCAGAAAATGGTAGGGAGTTGTACTTGCAGATCTAAAATTCAGCATATATATGGTGTTCAAACTTTCTAGTAACAGGTTCCTTGCCCTAGGAAGGCCTATGAGCAAGTTATTTCTACATATCTTTATACTACTGAGTATAGTTTATGGAATGTAGTAGGTGACTTGTCTGCACTTATTCCTTACATTCCTTTGCTTCCTACAGAAAATTCTGAAATATTTGATTCTGTAATTTATTTTGAACTTTGAAATAAATGTAGATGACAATGCAAATTTAGTTTGCCATTGTTACTCATGCATACCTGGGATGCTCTATTTTGAAGGCGCTTTTTGTCCTTCTGTTAGTAGAAAAATGTTCTTTTTTCCTACTGATGATGTTAAACTGAATTACTCATTATTATAAAATACTGTGTTATCCAGGCTTATGGCATTTCAGTCTGACAAATTTTTAAATGTAAACTGCTCCTTTGAATTTAGAACTAAGAGTTAAAATATTTTGCAAATTGTTTCCTTTTTTTTAGTTGGAGCCGTCAGATGATTTCAGTTCGTGAGGCCAAGGCTATTGCAAGACCTGATGATACTGAATGGAGAAACAAATTTATTTGCGTAGAAGGTAAAATGTGAAGCTGCATTATAATTTTTAACTGTTAAGGCATTAAATACATAAATCTATAAATTAGACTTTATTGGTTGGTTGTGTTCTGAGAAATATTTTGTATGTGCATATTATGTAGAGAAGGAAGTTTAACCAATGTAAATAGTTTGTAAACAGTCTCATCAGAAACATTTGAGAAGGAAGCTTTAGGTTCTAAAGTGTTTAAAAATAGTACTCCTGACCTTTTCTTCAAGAGCATTCATTGCCCTATTACTTTTGGAACAGGGCTCAGGACTTTGATAAGGAATGGCCTTTATGCCAATAGTGTGTGTTTTTCTGCTCCACAAAAATAGTTGTCAGTTTTGCCAAGTTTGAACTTCAGAGAAAACATAGCAGGTACAGATTATTCTTGAAGAATAATCTTTGTTCTAGAAATATTCTGGCATTGCAGTGGCCAGGTTATGAGTATCTTGATCCCCTTGTAGGTACTATTTTTGGCTGGCTAGTGAGCATAGACTTTGTGCAGAGACTACATGATGCCTTCTAGAACTGGAGGGTAAACCCAGGCTACCTGTTGGAGTTGCAGGTCTCAGCTGTTTCAGTGCAGAACTGAGTAGGAGCACTATGCAGGCAATCTGATTCATGTGCTAGTGACACCTTTCAGCAGCCTTGAGGAATGTACACAGAGAAGACGAGCAGGTAGGCATACGCAGGAGATGAAGCTTGCACTAAGGAAAGAGAAGATGATAAACCAAGAAAAGGATCAAGATGTTAGGAGAATGTGAAGTAAGGAAGGGACTGTGTTGCTGTTTAACTGGAAACAGTTGTCACAAAGGCAGAGGTGGCCTGGGCCCTGGCTGCAAATTAATGGAGGCTATTTTAGGATAAGGATATCAAGGGTTGAAGTTTCAGGATGAAATAGGAGCATAACTTGAACAGGAGACAAACCAGTATGGGAAAAGTTGTTAGACACTGAGAAGATTTTGCTGGGGGAGGAGGAGAATAAGGCAGAAGTCCTGTGGCTGAGCAGACATTCTACAAGATTGATGAGGTGCACTTTCCTGCATTTGCGGTGCTCTGTGCAGAGAATCACCTTCAGTCAACTTCACCTGCTGGTGAACTTGGTTATTCTGTGGTCCAGAGCTCACCAACTTGGCCATAGTCATATGAATGTCAGTGTAAAGCCACATGATGGGATTCATATTCTTCATCTGACCCTTTGGGAATAAATCAACAGTTATAGGAGAAGAACAACACAGTAAAATATGGTTGCACTGGACTCTGTAGTCTTAGAGCTGAGAAATGTGAGAATTAGAGTATCTGCACAGCTGAAATGATTCAGAATAGTGTAGTGAGGCTTTGCCAAGGCACTGGTCTGAATGTGGGAGGTGGGAATGCTGGGCAGCTATGTTAGCTGCTGTCACATGATGCTGATCCACTGTGTTGCAGGGAGCTGTGTGTTTCAAGCTCTCAAATATTTTATGACATTACAAAGTGGTTGAATAATTAGGTTATCTTTCTGCCAGGCTGGAAAATAGAATAAACATCAGCATACAAAATAGACACTCTAGATACTGCATTTAATGGTCTTGATTGCATACAACTTTTCCAATTGTTTGAATTATTAAAAAAGGCAAAATTATCTATTGGTGACATATCTGATTCCTTCCTTGGTTCAAGACTTAGTGGGTTTAACCTCACATACCAAGTTTTTACTTCTAATTTGGGAGGGAAGAATAAAATCTACTTTTACCCAAAGCAGATTTCGTGTTTATAACAGCTGTTAAGCTGAACTAGGTTAACAAAGTATGTAAATAAATTTCTATCTATTTGAGAAGAAGATTTCAGAAGTTAGCTAAATATGCCAGTGTATTCTGTTTTCCTAGTTTTTGTCTAATTTTCCTGTTTGTAGAATAAAATTTCAGTAATTGGTACTATCGCATATTTTAAAAAATATCTAAAATATATTTTATGTTTTTATACTTTATATTTATACTTACATTTTAATATTTATATTTTACATTTATACTATTTATAATATTAATTTTAATATTAAATTTTTTCTAATTTTTACTGTTTATTTAGTTTAAATATATCTATTAAATAAACATATATATCTTTATTTATAGATTATACATGTCTGTGCCTGCTAGTTTCCACAATTCTGCATGTAGTACTGTATTTAGATTAGCTCAAGAAAAAATGTGCTCTGTTTTAAATGTTATGGGACTTAAGACTGACTCTTGCATGTATTTCTGCTGTTAGAGAAACAAATATAGTAAAAATGCTCTTTCCAAACACTTTATAATATTATGGGCTTTTGATGGGGATACAGAGATGCAGAGAGCCCTGTTTTTACATAATATTTTAAACAATTGTTGTCAGAAGCTCTAAATGGTAGCAAGTCTTGTAGTTTCTGTTTAAATCTTGTCTGTATAACTAATATCAAATACTCTCCTATTGAAAAAGGAAAAGCTAGAAATGTGGCACTTTTATGAGATAATAACATTGATAATCATTTAGAGACTTCAAATCAGAAGCCATCTAAGCTGCACTTGATTCATATTTGTAGTTTCAAGTCTTTCAAATCCACATGCTAAAAATAATTTAAAAAACAGTTTCTCAGGGCTTGGTCAGCAGCAATTCCGAAGTTGTGTGATATCTTGTATTTTTATTTGGAAAAATTATTCCCTTTAGCCTTTCCCTCAAGTATCAGTGTTCACACTGTGTTACTTTTTTCTTTTAATATTCTCATCTCTTTATGAGAACAAAATAACTTAAAATAAACTCTTACTGTCTTAACGGTTAGAAAATGTAGTGGTGTAAAGAGTAGCTGATTGCAATATTATGCAATTTTGCTGTTATTCAGAGAACCAGTTTGTCTTTTGACAATCTGTAAATATGCAGGAAGATTAAAGGGAAGATGTGAGTTGGCTTTTGTGACCGGAGTGCCTTGTTTCCACTGATGGTTTCAGAAGATTGTATAGTTCAACCCTTGTTGCTTTAAAATATAGATATAACTTGGTTCAACATAAAGGTCCTAGCATTAAGAAAGCAGTTACCATCACATTTATGATACACAAATTAAATACTGTATTTGTTCTCATAGTAAGGGAAATGAAGTTCTTAATTATACTGGATTACTCTCTCAAATATTGGAACTGACATTACAGGACTGTGTATGTTTTATTTGGTTGCCAGTTTTTGTTCTAAACTAAACATTTCATGCATTCTGTAATTAAAAAAAAATCTGCCTGTAACTGTCCACTGAAAATTAGGTAGTTTGAAGAGAATCCCTTTAGAAAACTGCTAAATACAACACTGAAAACATGAAAACATTTCTTACTGAATTTAAATAGCTAGCAGAAATAAAAACCTAAAGCTATAAAGCACGTACCAAATTTGAAATTCCAGTCTCCATAAAGGCACAAGCCTTTCTGGTGTCTGTGTAATGCTTCATTTTGCTATAATCACTACCTAAATAAAAGTAATCCATAATCAGCTACACCAAAAAAAATCTACCTAACAAATACTTCTGTGGTTCTGTGGTCCATGAGGACTTGTATGCATTCTATCAGTGTGAAATATATAATGTAACTTAAGCAGTTCTCTAGTAAGAAAGAAAATACTATAAAATCTGTTTTGTAGCACACTGTAATGCATAGTTTCTGCATCTTAATTTTTTAGTATCAATTGCTTTAATGTTGGCAGCCTTATCAGTAGCAAGAAGTACTTTTTTAATCTTGCAGTTTAAAAAGTTTCAAACTACTAATTAAGTTAGGATAAAAAAGGGAGGGAACATAACAATAATTTGTAGCTAGTTAGAAGGTAGAACCCCCAAAATTTTAACTTATGAACAAATATTGCAGAATAGGTATGAAATAAACTGAGTCAGTTATGAATTATAGATCAATAGAGCATTCATTGAATCACAGAATGGTTTAGGTTGGAAGGGACTTGAAGTATCATCTCTTTCCAACTCTCCTGCCACAGACAGGGACGCTTTCAATAGACCAGTTTTCTCAGAGCCCCATCCAGCCAGGCCATTAGCACTTCCAGGGATTGGGCATCTACAACTTCTCTAACCAACATCTTCCAGTGCCTCACCACCTTCACAGTAAAGAATTTCTTCCTAATACCTAGTCTTAAGCTTGCCCTTTTTGGTTTAAAGCCTTCCACCTGTGCTGTCACTATATGCTCTTGTGAAAAGTCCCTCTCCAACTCTTGTAAGTCCCTTTTCCATGTTGGAAGGTGGTATGAGGTCTCTACTGGAGCCTTCTCTCCAGATTGAACAACTCCACCTCTCTCAGTCTGACTTCTTAGGAGAGGAGCTTCAATCCTCCAGTCATCTTGGTGCCCTCCTCTGGACTCCCTCCAGCAGGTCCATGTCCTTGCTGTGCTGGGACCCCAGAGCTGGGTGCAGCCCTGGAGGTGGGGTCTCAGCAGAGCAGAGCAGAGGGGCAGAATCCCCTCCCTGCCCTGCTGCCCACACTGCTCTGGATGCAGCCCAGCACACCTTTGGCTCTCTGGGCTGGGAGTGCCCATGGCTGGGTCATGTCCAGCCTCTCACCCACCAGCACCCCAAAGTCCTTCTGGGCAGGGCTCAGTAACTTCTCCCAGTCTGTAATCATGTCTGGGATTGCCCCAGTCCAGGTGCAGCACCTTGCACCTGTTGAATTTCCTGAAGTTCTCATGGGCCAACTGCACAGGTTGTCTTATGTGCCTCTGAATGGCATCCTGTCCAGCAGTGTCAACTACACTGCTCAGCTTCGTGTCATCTGCAAACTCCCTGACGATGTTCTCCATCCAGAGAATTCAGGGCATGGGGCTTTTTTGTTTTTTAAATTGGTTTGTTTGTTTGGTCTTGGGTTTTTTGGTTTTATGGGACTTTGTTTTGTCTTATTGGTTGGTTGATTTAGTTTTGCTTTGGGCTTTTTTGATAAATGTTATGTAGAAAGAAAGCTTGAGAACCAAAGAGGAATTGACTATTTTAAACACTTTTGGGAAGCAATTACATGCTTGACCCTACTTTGTTAGTAGAAACAACCTAACTCTAGATTTTTTTTAACAATTTTCATGCTTGTTTTTGATCTTGCAGAGCCCTTTGATGGGACAAATACTGCTAGAGCTGTACATGAGAAGCAGAAGTTTGATATGATCAGAGGCGAATTTGCACAGGTAAAAAGTACATCTCATGTGATTTTTCTGGTCATTTTGTTTTTCAGGAGAGTTATAGTATCTTAAAAATACTAGTCCTTAAACCTACCTGTTTCTGATGTTTTATACTTTGTATTATAAGTAATAAAAATGTGTGTTTTTAAAAATATCTGGAAAAATAATTTCTTAAGGGTATTTGTTAATGTCTGCCGTTAAACTTCAGGTTTACACTGAAATGGGTACTCAAAATAGTAAAAGCCCTTCCTCTTAGATTTTCTTGTGTGTGTAAAATTCTAGCAGTGGTTAATAGCTTTAAAACGACAACTTTGTTTTCATTCATTATTTATTCCTACATGAATATGACTGGTAATAGACAATACTTTATACTTCTTACTATCCATTTTTAAAATAAATATCAGCACCAAAATAATGGGGATTTTCTGATTTTTGATAACTTACTTAGATGGGTACTTTTCTTTAGGGAGACCACACTCATAGTTTTAGAACATAAGTAGTTCAAACACGAACTTTTAGTTTCCCATTCACGGGAGGAAAGGACACTTTGACATAAGAAAAGATCTAGACCTTGGTTAAACATTTTTTTTTTCTGAAAATTTTTGCTACTAACTCTCTTTTATGCTTGTCTCCTATCATAGACATTGCATAGGAATTGCATCTCAAATTCTAGTTTTCTGAGATTTCTGACTATTTTTTATGTAGTTGTGGTTGAGGATTAGTGCATAGAACTGGCTTCCAGCTTTAACCAATTAAGACTCCCCTATTAAGCTGTCCTTGGAGCTTCATGTTTACTCCAGTTATTAAAGTCTTTTAAGTACCTTGAAGGCTTCTCCAGCAAAAAGTAATTCAATTCCAGACACTTGTAATAGAGAAAATGCTATAAGAGACACCTTAGTCAGAAAAGGATAACATTTTCTTTGTAATTCTGTTCATAAGTGTTCATTGTTGTTTTTTTTCTTTTATTTAACCATGTTAGAGTACAGAATACTTAATCATTCACATACTTGTACATCAAATAGTTGATTTTGTGAATCTGCTAAAGTCATGTTTATGAAGTGGTTTGGGCTCTTATGGTACTGTGAAATCAGAGTGAAGTCTCCTTTTCAGAGTTTTCATTTAACAGAATTTGTTTCAAACCTCTAGGTTTTTGAAAAATGTAAAAGCAGATGTTTGATCCTACCTGTCTGGAAGCAATACACCAGAGTGATACAGCCCTGAAAAAATGTCCTTGTTACCAGATACTGCAAGAATGACAGTTGCTCTAAAAGTGCAAATACTTTTTAATACCCTGCACTATTTTTTAAGAACCTTAAGCAATGTGTTTTGTCATTGAGAGAATTTTTTTGTGGTTTTCATTGCACATTGGAGTGTAAATAACTTCTGTATAAGCACAGGAGGGTCACTGCGGTTCTGTGCAGGCTCATGGCATAACAGATGTCCTGAAATTCACACTAGAACATAGAAGAAAGTTGAAATAACTATTTTAGAGACACAACTGAGTTCTGGAAATGACAGTGCATACCATTTATTGGGAACTTTGACATGTGCATTTGAGACAATTATTTTGCAGTTAGAATAGCAGGGTAATGCTTAAATATTGTTAATATCTATGTCTCCAGAAATCCAATTCAAAGGTTTACCTTCCTCATTAGTTCATTGTATTTTGTGTACTTTTTGGACTTTGCTTCCCTTAAAAAATTAAAAAAAACCCCAACAACAACAACAACAAAACCACCTCAACCCACAAACTTTCTTTTCAAAAGGGGGGAAAAATCAACCTTAATTTTGTGGAAGTGTGATGATTATTGCTTATAATGGTATTTAAGTTTTAATGGCAAATATTAGATAGTATTTTTTAAAAACCTTGTGGTTTTTTCCCTCAGGCTTGGCGGTTATTACGAGACAAGAAAGACCTGAACTGTATATTACCTTTAAAAGCATCCAGACAGAAAAGATGACTAGCTTCTTTCATCTTCCCTTTTTGGATCCTGCTGAAATAAAGAACAGTGTCAAAATCAGGAGTCACTTACCCCATGGTTTTTATGACCTGTTTTTTCTCTGTAAACTTTTGTTAAGGAAATGTTTATAAGGAATTTTCATATTTTATTATCAGTGTTTGTTAATACAGTTGTTCATTCAAAGATGCTTTTTTGAAAATGCTTGCATTGTTGACTTCTAGGAGAAACTCAGCAAACAACAAGAATACATCTATTTTAAGGAAAGTATGGGGATATTTACTTGTTTCTTGTGTGATCTGTGTAACCATTAATTCAGACAGATTTAATCATGAAAGATAGATACTAAAACCATGTGCAAATCTGACTACATCCTTAAGGAGCTGTGCACTACCAATGTCTTGATGAACAGAGTCTGTGCTTTACATCTGCTTAATTGCAGTAAGCACTTCTGCTCAACTTAGCACTTTCCAGTTTTATTTCACTTTTACTTGGAATAACAAGCAACTGCTTATGAAAATGAAGCTAGATTATGGTTGGTAGTACTTTGAATATCAAGAACTATAATCCAGACTGGAATTTTCAAGCAACAGTTGTACTATGAAGAAGTTGAAGTATAAAAAGCTCAATTCAATGCATGTAAATGCTTAACATTCACACAGAGTAGGCAGGAAAATTTAAGTGCTTCCTTTTACATATTTTAAGTAGTAGTGATGTCTCTTTTGGAGAAAAAGACCAAAATCAAAACACCTCACACCAATGCTAAAATAAGCTGGGCTTCTCATTGGATTTTGTGTAAATGTTTGTGAATTGGTCAGCCACTGTAAATTGAATCTAAGTAATACTGAAAATTATAGCTCTTCCAAAAAAATTGCAGACCTTCTCTTAGACCTCCTACAGCACAATTTGTTCTCTCATATATTTGTTATTTAATACCAATTAATCATTAAGACTGTATTTGCCACTGATGTTAAATTCATACTTCCATTTTTAAAAGTTTCATATTTTATATGGGGTCCAGTGAAATAAAGTTTATATATGGAAGATATGGGTTATTTTTCCAATTTATGTTATTTTGTACTGCATATTTGAAATATTTCCTCTAATTAAGTAGAATAGGAAATTCCCCATGAGGTAGGACTCATATTGCAATTCATCAAAATCTGTCATGGCTATTCTGCAGTACATCTGTGAATAGGCAAAAGTTTGATTTATTACATTCTCTAACAAGATTGTGAAAACCCTTATAACTGTAAAATAACAAGCATTATGTCTTCTTGTGCAAACTTTTAAGTTCTGGTTTATTTAGACGTTCTAAGTACTGTAAACTATATGCCTGATGTGAGATTACTTCCTACACACTTTGTCATGGTCTAGTCTATGTTGAATTTTGCGTTGTTTCTGCAATCGACTTCTCTTCTGCAATTTAAACTTTCAGTTTTAATATGACTGTACCAGTCCACTAAAACATTCTTCCTCCTTGCTGGAGGAGAATTGTTCACCCTCACTGTGCTTTCTCTATAGGATTGTAGACTTGGGTGTCAGTGAAACATTCACTTTGATTCCCTTTATGTAAAATTGAAGCCCAAGATTTTAGGATAGGATGTCTGGATTCAAAGATGCTCTACAAGCTCTATGTAGATTCTGGGGAAAGGGGGTGTTGGCTATATCTTCTTAAAAAAGATATATCCTGACCTAGGATAAATAAGAAGGGACATAAATGTTTAAAGTCAGTAAAAATGTATTTTGAGGTGAATGTGAGAAACAAAACTTTATAGAAGGCATAAAACTTTCTTAGGAGTTTGTATTGCATCACCTCATGTGTCAGCATTTCTTACACCATAAATTAATGCTTCCTGTTTGAAGCCACTTCTTCCTAACTGTTTTTAAAAGGTTAGTTTAAAAATTGTGGTATCTCTGAGCTACTCTATGAAAATTGCCCTACCAATTCAGTGGTATTTTTAATACAAGATATGGTTTGTAACCACAATGGTCTGTCTTTCAAAAGAATCCTTTTGTATTATTTTCCCAAGTTTATGTCCTTCTGATAAACCGTTTCTATAACCAGAAATTCTAGATGGTAATTTTCCCCAACTTTTTTGGAACAAAACCTGTTGAGAGCATATTTGTTAAATAGTAGGCTGCAACTTTTGTCACAAAAATTCAGATATAATACCACAAAATAAATGGCCTGTGGAGAGTGGGTGGGAGCTGGACTTTAACTTTAGATTCAGTTCTGTATAGTCTGAGTTGTTAGAGGTTTAATGACCTGGGTTTTCATCTACTCTGGGCAAGTATCCAGAGTGAAAAAATCACTAGTGGCTATTATACTTGGTAGGGTAAAGTTTTCACCTTTCCTCAGCTTTAAAATAAAAACTTTCACCCTTGGCATACATCCTAGCAGGACTAGTTTTTTCTGAGAGCTCTTTGATAAAAGGTATTTTTTACAACTGACCAAGGTTACATTGTGTGTACAAGATACTGTCTTCTCTAGGATTTGTTATTGCCTTGAAATAAAAGTGCTTTAGTTCAGCGCATTTATTTATTTTTAAAAATTACTATTCTTGACTACCCTTTTTTGGCATTGGGCTCTCTTGTCTTTTCTCACCTCATGTGTCAGAATCCACTAGCATCTTCTCTAGGATTTTAAGAACTCTGTTTAGTCCTTCAGGCTCAGAGGTGCACAGTAGGACCAAACACTGGCAAGAGCTTCACATATGGTGACAGTAATGCAGAACTGGTATAGGCTATACACTGTGAAACTTAAAGTTTCTGTTCTAGCTCTTGCTCTCACTTGTCCTGACATATGAATGAGTAAATGAACTCTTAGAACCTTCAGGTGTGTTGACAGTATAAGGTGTTATTTTTTAAAAATCCCTCCCAAAAAAATCAATATAAATCAATTTTAAGACTCACATTGCCAGATGACATGTTTTTTTGGGGAAAATGGCCAGTGATGAGAAAAGGATGTAAGATGATTTGTATAAAACCTGAAGTTAGCATTTGTGAATACATTATGTTTGTGAATCCCAAACAATTATTTGGAACTAGTGGTTTACTTGAACTTGTGTTACTGGGCTTGATTCACAGTATATTTGATGTTAAATTTATGTCCATCAGAAACTGTCACTCTTGATTTACTGTACTGTACTTGCTACGGGTTGTCCTATATTTTGTGGGGCTTTTTTTGTTTGCTTGTTTGTTTGTTTGTTTGTTTTTGGTTTGGTTTTTAAATTTTTTTTTGCCTTGTTCTCTGTAATCTTTGCATGTTCAGATATAAATATTTCCGTGATTTTACTGTGTATGATGCTTGTCTGAAGAGCATGAAAGACTGTGTGATTGTGGTCCATTTACAGGTCAAATTCACTTGTGAGAAGTACAGGTGGAAATAAGTTGAAGGGTTTCTGGTAAAAGAGTACTTGCCTTTTTCTTGCTGTGCTGAAGACGGATTCAAAACTTTTGCAATATATGTATGTTTCATATATAAGCATTTCTAGAAGACTTGTAATGCTCTTGCCTTCCACATGAAATTTAAGGAAGAGTACTTCATATTCTTTACATTTTGCTGTGTACACTGTCTATGCTCATGCTGAAATGTAAAGTTTGATTTAGTTTAATATCTGTTTCAAATATACTTTTAAAAAAAATTACATTGTCAGCTTGTAAATTGTGTATATCACTGAATGGGTCAAGAGAGCAGAAAGGTTTTTCCTGCACATACTGTTTTGAAATGTCAGGAGAATTTTAATTTAGTGTGCAGAAGTAGATATTAGTCAGAAGTACAGGGTAGAGTGTTTCTATACTTGCTGCACTCTTAGGTGAGAGTTTGCTGATTGATTTATAATCAGCTATTTATTTGAAGAACAATGGAAAAAAGGGGGCATTAGAATTATACTGTGCATACTGTTTATACTTGAGATATCTTGGAAGCTCTTTACTTAGAATAGGGGATTTAGCACTTTTCCTCTTCTAAAAATATATTTATTTAAATAAAGTCATTATTTTGACTAGTCCAGAGTAGAAATATTTCTGTTTTCTCAGTGAAAAGCACTGCATTTTATGTAAAATGCAGAATTGTAAAGGGTAGATGTGGCTTAACCTAAACTGCATGGTAGTATAGCTTGTCTGCTTCAAATGCTAATTGGTTAAAGTCTGCTCAAATAGGAGGTTTTAGAGATCCTGTGATTTAACACATATATAAATTGAGGGTTTAAATATGTTCTTTCTGCATGGTTAAATACCACAGTGCATCTTATATCTCTTACAGTACAATATTAATAATTAAATGTGTTTGTTGAAGGCTCATCCACTATTTATTGTGTTTGACCTTTCCAGCTCGAGCTTGAGGAACTCTGGGTGTGCTGAAGGGCAGTGCTTGTGAAATCTACTTTCTTCTGGGGCCGCAGATAAACTCTCCTGCTTCATCTGTACCATCCACCCCAAATTTGCTGGAGGTGAGTGGGGGAAGGTCTGCTTGGCCGCCTTCCTCCCTGGTGCTGCCTGACTGCCCTGTGTGCTGTAGAAGCGGCTCTGTGGCCGGGAGGCAGGCGAAGGGGGAGAGCAGCTGGAGAGATGGCCACGGAGCCACGTGTCCTGGCACCGCGCTGGTGCTAGGAGCCAGGGTAGGAACAGCAGCGACTCTGCGCCGTAACTTTGCTGCCTTCTATTTAAAGACTGCCCTGAGTCAGGAGAAGTGAGTGCTACTGGGGATGACAGTTGCTTCAGGCAGCCCTGGGGAGGACAGGGTTGGGGGTAAACATCACCGGCGAGGGCCTGAGCAGGGAAGGGAATGGATGGCTCCCGGGGCGCCGAGTGCGACAGAGCATCCGAGACCTCGTCCTTCATAGGAGATGAAGAAGAAGAAGAAGAGGAGGAGGAGGAGGAAGATGAAGAGGAGGATGAGGAGGCTGTGGACCCAGAGGAAGCAGAGGAGCTGACTAATAGGTATGTCTCCCCAGGGACTCATAGCCCCCAAGGGAGGAGCTGCCAGCTCTGTCCCAAAGCATCATCCCCCAGGAGATGCCAAGATTGGAGTCCTATGCTGGTTTAGTGGCTTTTCCCCTTCCCTTGCTCAATTGCTGCAGATGAAAAAAGGGGGAATAGAGGGCTGTAATATTTTTTTCAGATGAGTATGGCTGTAATTAAGTTTTGTGTGGTAAGTGCCTACCCCGAGTTCCCTGAGAGCTTTTCTATTTAAAGATCCTCTGATGTGCCAGCTCAAGTGGCATCTCCTTCCACTCCTCCCTCTCTGGCTGACTCTTTGTCACATATGGATCTTAAATGCTCTGCAGATTTGCTTGTCAGGGAGAAAATGCTCAAAGATTATAATGGTGCATTAAAATTGGTTCCTTTTTACAGCCCTTTATTCCTTCCCAGTGGTCCCTCCCTCTTCGGTTTCTTTCCTTAAAAAGGAAAAACTTGTTATATATGCCTGCTATTGCTGGTCATGATTTGTATGGCTGAATTTTGTGGTGGAATGGGAAATACTCTATCCCCTATCCCTTTGATATTTAATTTTTACTTTTTTATTTTAGTTTTTTTTTCTTAATAACCCTTCCATAGAAACAGTGGATTGTCCTACTATTGCTCTCTTACCATTAGGAATGTAACAAGCAAGGTTGTGGCCCAGTGCCCTGCCCGATGGTCCTGTGCAGGATGTGAAGGCATCTGCAACCTGATCCATGCGGACAGACTCTGGCTGTGCCAGTGCTGTTGGTTTCATAAAGAAGCCACAAGGCCTGAGAGTCCCCCAGCACATACCAAGTGTCAAGATTTCTTTCTTGTCTTGAGTATACCCTATCAGTTGTAAGTGGACACTGTAGGAAGAACCTAAGATATTAATGTTGTTAACTTAAGGTTTTTCCAGAAACCTACCTTTTAAGAAATGCGTCATACAGTTACTAATACCTCCATGCTTTGAAGCCATCTGCATTCACCATCATTCTGTGTATCACAGTTCAAAGTGCTTTCTGACATTGCTGCTGGTCACTGGAGAAAAGAGATGATAGGTGGGGGCTCTCTGCAGCTGAAGTCACCCAAAGTGCTGCAAGAACAAAAGCCAAATGGGGAAATCTATCCTAGAACTGTAGGAAAACCTTCCTGCATAGGAAATAAAGAGCTAGTTTTCCACAGTGCGGGAACACCCTGATGTGTAATGCTCCTTTATTCCCAAGGAGATGTTGGCTTTCCAGTGCTGTACTTACTAGCACAGAGAGAGATTGCATGCCAAAAAAACACTGCTTGCACATGGCTGTATCCCTGCAAGAAAACCAGCTGAAGTCCACGGAGTGGAGCTGCTCACTGCAGAGAGCTGAAAGATGATTTAGATAATAACTTTTAATAGAATCTGCAATTAAATGGCTATTAATAAAACTGGAATTGTAAAACACAAGTAGGAATTACTAAAAAGGGAGAGAAATCTATCTAGCCTCACAGTTATTTACTACTTGTGCTGAGAGGACGACTTTTCCATGGGTGCCTGTTAGCAGCTCAACATAGCTGCGTCTTGCTTCTGGCTGGCAACCTCTGCAATGCAAACTGGGGCATTGCATCTCAGCACTTACTTAAATCACAGCACATATTCCCTTTAGCTCCCTGTTATATTAAAAACAGCAGAGTTTTTCTCTGTCCTTAACTGTCTTACTAATAAACAGGTGAGAGTCTACCAGAGAGGTTTTTAACAGCTGTGCTAAGTGGTAACTGAGTATAAATAAATTTGTTAGATTAATTAGGCTAAAGGAGATGTAAAATTTTGAGTTCGGCACAAATGTGGCGACTGCACCCAGCGCTCAGCAATAACTTAGGAAAGTTAAATGCAACTGACTCTTGAATTGCTTGGATGTCACAAATGTCAGCAGGGTTGTTGAGCTTCAGGCCTCCTCCCATAGCCAATGCCTGTGCAGAGCTCCTGACAGGTTGAGAACAGACAGGTTGAGCCCCTGGGACATACTTACTCGAGCTGTGAGTTAATTACTCATTGACAAACAGGTTTTCAAGCCCCCATTGCAGAGCAAATTTCTTTGAGAGTATGGGCTTTTAAAACATAGCTTAGAGGAGATGTAACTA
Organism: Cinclus cinclus; assembly: GCF_963662255.1. Classification (NCBI taxonomy): domain Eukaryota; kingdom Metazoa; phylum Chordata; class Aves; order Passeriformes; family Cinclidae; genus Cinclus; species Cinclus cinclus. Next base: position 62,930,491 of record NC_085084.1, read on the forward strand.
GTATGCAAACTTGGCTGAAGGCAGCTTGTCCTGGACCCTGCTGCCGTCAATTTATTTTTAATAACCTCAGGTTCTCTGTTGCTTCTGTTTTCCTCCTTTGAATGCAGTTGAACAGCACCTGGTTGTGCAAGTCAGCAGGAAAATCCCCACTGGCTCCTATTTCTCCCTTTCAAGCAGGTTAAATAACCTCATACCTCTTTTATATGAGAGTCATGCAGCAAGATGACTGACTGCCCCAAGGTCAGTAAGTGCCTCTGTGAAACAAGCAGAAGGGCCCTGGTGGTCCTCTGAGACACCAGCCCCTGAGCTCTGACCAAACCACTCTGCTTCCATACTGTGCAGCAGCTGCAGCAAATTTAATCCTAAAAGCTGCAGCAGAAATTATGACTTGTCCCAAAATTACAAGGTATGCATGTGAAAGGCAGAAGAGTTTGGGTTTCATGTCTTTACTACCCTTATTAATATAAAGTTTAAATCATTTGGTTTTGTAGCACAGTTTTTTATATGAGACTAACATGCAACATCAGAACCTATTAGAAATGTGGGATAAGGGTTTCATAACCTTGTCAGCACAAAAACCCCACTGATCTGTATAGGACCTGTACAATATTTTCTTGCCTTCGGACATTTTACTATCTATAGCTCCATCTATAGCTCTGTGTATCCAATTAATCAACTAAACAGGGACAGTATTTTAAATACTGTATTTGTTAAGGCAAGCGTGAGTATGAGGTTAACAGGTTTTAATTTTGGTAATAGTGGTAATGGTGAAAATTAAGTCTAACTAAAGTAAAATTGTTTACCATTTAACTGGTTTACATACCCACTGGAATATCTGTGTCTCTAACAAATGTGTGATGGGTGAGCTGTTCTGACACAGTTCTGTCTTTCAGACCATTCTCTGCTGATTTCCTTTTACAGTGGGAAGGGCTCAGAATGTGTCTGTGTGCAGGGTTTACATAAAAATGTCTCTGCAGCCATTTTAAGTGTTTCCAGTCAGCTTGCTTGCCTAGAATAGGTAAGGGTTCATTTTATCTGCTCATTTAGTGTTTGCCTGTAATCAGTAGACGGGAAAGTCCTTGAGTTCCGAAGTCATTGAGTTTGTTTGCTTTATGAAGCAGTTCTACAAGATCAGAGGTGTATAAGCTTTAGAGACAAGTCTCTTATAATGATTGATGAAAATGGGTATAAAGGGAAGCACAGTGGAGAAGCCGTCTCTTGGCATGTGGGGGATGCTACAGCATCTAGGAGAGCAAAAGACTGGAGTGATAGCAAATGGGTGGTGAGAAGGCAGGGGTGGAGAGTACTGTTGATTTGTCTTCCAAAAAGGAGTTACCGTACCCTACCCAAGCAGAGGAAGACCTGGGGAAAGCAAGTGTTATCTCAGATGCCTCTAGATGATGCAATGTCTGACTTGGGCCAGGGTGGAAGAGGTTGACAGGGCTGTTTTTCTGCCACCTGCAACATGAGCAGGGAAGGTAAGAGAGATAGGAAGCAGAGCTGTGCAGGCTAATTCAAGCATGTCAGGGCAGAGGCTTGAGCAAAATGTACCTGAGAGCAGCTGAATGGGGCAGAATGCTGAGGTGGGGGCATCGCAGAGGGGTGGGGTGCAGCCAGCTCCACTTGCTTCTGCAGCTGGGCACTCCATGTTTTCTTTCTCTTGAGTCTTTTGGGTTAAACTGACTAACTAACTAACTGACTGACTGACTAACTAAGTCCTTAATAAAGGCCTGTGTTGCAGCAGGGCTCTCAGACTTCAAGAAGTTCCATTGGGTCTCAAGAGAGTGATTATATAATTGTGTAAAGGAAGTGTCCCACCCAGACTGAAGTGTTTGGTACCTATGCTCCCTCTACAACACACTGGAGAAACCAGAATGCAGGAGCATGGCAGACCTCTGGGAATGGAGGTGCTGTGGTTTCTCAAGCAGCATCTGATCCTGCAAATGGCAATGCCACTAGGATATGCTATGACTTGGTGTCTGGAAAACAGGCTAGTACTAAAGCAGGCTGTGACCCTTCAGAAGAGGTGGAACGAAATGTGTGAGACAAACCCAGGTCCTGGCTCCCAGCTACTCATCATAAAATCCAGCTTAGGGTTTAGCTGGGCAAGCAGCTGCCTGTTTTTAGATAATAGTCCCTTTGAATTTCAACAGATGCACAAGCCACTTGGTTACCAGAGGAGGTATCATTAACTGAAAGAAGTCAACAGTATCTTATCAGGGGAAGGTTGGGTTTGAAATGGTGTCTTTCTGTAGCTCCAAATTCTTTTAGCCTGAAGAAGATGGGTGAGCTGTAGCCCTGGGAAAAGCAGAACAATAGCCAGAGACCTTGCTGAGCATACTGATTACTGTAGGGGGAAAGGGGTACCATGGTAAAGGCAGAAACTACAGATATGTACAGAATAAAAACACAGGCACAGAAAAGTGTTTCCAATACCAATTTCCACCTCTCCTTCACTGTGCCTGAAGTAGGAGCTTTCAGAAAATGAGATCTTGTCAGTGCAGACTTCAGATGTATGTTGACATCTTGGTCATTTTATCTGTATTGTTTTCAGCTTGTGAGGAATTATGCAGCAAACAGCTACACACTTTTATGATACCAGCAGTGGCAAGGTCTGATGTGAAGGGGATAAAGAGAGTCTGGGGAGAATTTTAGAAAGCGGTTGGGCTGACTACCTGTATCTCTCATAGTAGTGGTGTGCAAAGGTGGGTTCACTGTGTGAACACAACCACTCCTGCAGCCGGAGAGGTGAAAACTCTTCCCTCATATGATAGGTAAAGGAACGTCTGCCCAGCCTTCCAGGCTGGACTAGAAACCTGAAAGCCTAGTGGACACAGAAGCCACAGTGAGAAGCAGGAGGAGGCAGGAAGAAAAATCTGGGTTTGAACTATTACGGCAGGAGGCACAGAACTGTTTGTTAATGTCTCTAAGAGTAATAAAAGGTTTAAGTCAGTGTCCTAGCAGTGTAATAACATGCTGCTAATATAAGTGCTGATAGGAATGGGTGTGAAATATCTATATAGAAAAAAGACAGCACTGACTTTTGCCCTGGAGGTCAGTGGCTTTGTATCTACATTTATGAGCCAAAACATTGCAAACATCTTTTTCCAGTGACACACACTTCTCTGACTAGAGAGGGGTCTTTCAGCTACTGCTTGCACCTTGTAAACAGTTCACAAAAGGGAAGCGTTTGGAAGTGCATTGGAAGTAAATGTTTGAGATCCATGTCTCCCATTCTGGTCTTAAAAGTATAAAGCACTCTCTCCTCACACTGTAGAGGAATATGAACTGTGACAAGTTTGTGACCATGAAAATGAGATAATGATGCATATAATTCAAGCTTTTTGCATAGGCGGGGCTAAGGCAACCCGTTCTTATTCATTAATATCAGCTCAAGTGGGAGTGCTGCTCTGTTCTGTATGAAGGTTTATTTAATAGCACCAATTAGGGCAGAAAAATAGGTTTTAAAATATAAGAATTATTTAGAAGAAAAAAAAAAGTTCATCTGTTATTGTGGACTCAAGTAACTGATAGCTTCCTTAGTACTATTGCTATTGATTTTTCTTTTTTTAAAATTTAATTTTATTTTGCTGTGTCCATGTCAATGCCAAGCCATGGAACTGGCAAAGGAAAAACTAAGAGAAAAAATATGTTCTGCTGTACCTCTTTCTCCAAGGTGTAAGTTTTCACCTATGGAGCTAGCCTTTCTAGAGAGTACTACACCAATGCAGCTGTACATGCTGGGGCTTAAATCTGTTTGAGGGCTGGGTTTGGGGGCCAGGAGGAGATTGGCTAACATGCAATTATTTAGTATTATACTCTCAGACATGCTTTGAATTGTGGGCCTTCAAGTTCTCCTGCTGGTCATCATCTCCAGCCAGTCCTATCACCAAAACTGGGTTTAAGCCCTGTCACTGGAGTTCGATATACTGTGTTGTCCCGCCATAGACTGTCAGACTATTGTCCCACAGGGTGACTTCAGCACTGAGGATATCATGATCTGTGCCTCAGTCTGCACAGACCTGAGCATGGACCAGCCCAGCACAGCCCTTCTTGTTCTGGGCCCTGGAAAAATAAATTCATGGAAAGGTAAGGGTAGCACTGCCAGTAGCAAGATTGCATTTCTGTTTCCATTAGGTACTGAACATTTTCACTGAGTGTCCTTTACAAAAAGCAGTCCACAGAGCTTGCTTGATGATGCAGTTATGACTTCTCCTCCTTCAAAGACCTCTGCCTTCTGACTGGTGCTCAGCACTGTCTGGCATGGTGCCACCTGCTTTTCAGGAGTATCCCCCTGCCTCTGCAGCCTGCAGGTATCTCTGGCACCTGTGTGGTGTGAGGCCACAGCCTCTGGCAGTTGGTCAGATGGGCTCTCCTTTTCTGATCCCACATCAGCAGCTAGGTTTCTTCACTTTAGCTAGAGCACTTTATCCTAATCAGTGGGAAAGTGATCCTTCCCTCTGTTCAGTGGAATTGGGATGTTGTGTGGCCATAGATGTGCATTCTTACATGGGAGTGACAGAGACTTCATTGCTCCTACTCTTCTACTCTCTTGAATGCTACATCTTGTCCAGCAGATACACCCTATCCTTTCTTTCCACCAGCTACAAATGTCATTTCCATAAATGAACTACTGTCTACTCAGGAAATACTGGGCTTGAGCTTTGATTACCTTCTCTGTGGTTTTTTTTTTGGTTTTTTGGTTTTTTTTAGCAAATATTACAACCCTAAAAATATTGAACCCTCCACACATTGTGTCTTTTCATTGCTTTGGCTTATCTCTACATTCTTGATTTGAAGAATTTGAAGAACTTGAAGATTTCTTTTCCAAAAGTTCTCAGAAAAGCTTTTCTCCAGCCTTTTTAATATTATAACTGAGAGATTTGGTTGCAGCATATGATAGGGTATTGATTACGCATCATAAGGTTTAAAGCTAGCCTTATGAAACATTGCCATTTCATTTGGGGAAGTGTCAGTACATTTTAATTGTTGAATGTATTCTAAATTACTTTGTTAAGTATCTAGAATGTTTAGAGGATAAAATATATGAGACGACAGTAACAAACCAGCGGATAGGCTCTCTACTGCTTTGAGCATTGTATAATCATTCACACTTGCGCAAAGCAAGTGTGGGTGCTATTAAAACACTGACAGTATCTGTGAAGTGTTTAATGAAAGGTTTAATTTATACTGTGAGATAAACACATGCTGGAGAATAGCCCCAGAATCAGCTCAATCTCACACTGGCAAAACAAGGTCAGATCAAAGACTGTTCTTCCTGCATTGTCAAGATCATTTAAACACCTCCCCTTCATTGAACTAACCTTGCAATATGCAGTTTTACAAATTCATCTAAAATATAGTTGTGAGATGAAATATGACTTTTCTTACACTTGTACTTCAAAATTTGTGCTTATGCAGTATTTTTACAACTTTGTAAGCCATTTCTGTTTTAATGAAGAAATTCAGCTTTTACCTGCAATGATTTAATTTGTTGCATGTTTTTACAGCTTTCTTTTGTTATTTCTTCTTTTGTTTGTAGTTTTAAAGATCTTATCCAAAGTGAAGACGTGAAACCCAAGCTGCAGTACATCATGACTAACCCTTCCTTTTCTATGGTAACATGCCAAAGTGAAGACAGTGGGATAACCTGGGAAACCAACTCGAGCAGATCTTCTACTCCCTGGACCTCAGAAACTAGTACAGCTTCTGATCTTTATAGTATGGAAAGCTCACCAGTAGGCTCTCCTCCAGGAAAAGTTATCTTTATTATGGATGAAGGCAAGATCGTTCGGAAAAGGACACGCAAATCTTCAAATAGGGTGCCAGTGGCTACAAGATTGAAGGGAGGCCAGTGCAATAAAAAACGTGACTCTTCTGGAATGCAGAGGCAAGAACCAAGAACTGTTCTAGGAGACGTACAAGCCTCCATGTTGAATGTAGAGCGGGTGGAAGCACAAGACACAGATGAGGAAATGCTGGACAACAAAGAAGCCCTAGAGAATATCGCAGAAGAACCTGTAAAACGTGCTCCGATAAGATCAATATTTAGGGAGAGCAGGCTGAGAAAAGTCGGTCCAATTCTTGGAGGACCAGTACAAGCTAGAATCCAGCTGTTCAACTCAATTTTTGGAGGGACTGGGCCAGCTCCTGAAACACTGGAGAAAAACAGAATCCGGAGAAGTAGTTCAGCTTCAGGAGATTCTGAAAAGTTCCTTGAAACATCAGTAAAAGAAAGATTGCAGAAGTTTGGTTCACTCTCAGAAGCAACACATCCGAAACATTTTCTGGGAGCAAGAAGTAAAATTCTTGAAACACCTTCAGAGAGAAGAAGGAAGCAAAGACAACAACTCACAGAACAAGTAAATCAAAGCTTTTCTTCACCAATACCACCTCTTGAAAGACAGCTTACTAAGAAAAATTATGTTTCCTCTGAAAATATTGAACCTTATAAAACAAAAGAATCAACCCTTGAACATGAAGAAAGAAAAGAGAGACAGCCTCTTTTGGAGACTCCAAATCAGGTTTCAGGACATTCACTGAAGAATGAAGAGGAAACCAGGAAGCAGCAAAGTCGTTCAGCAACAGCCAGAACATCAATAACAGAGTCAACAACCTCCACATCACTCAAGTCTGACGAGAAATTAGTGCTGCTTCCCTCAGCCGAAAATGCAAACAAGAAGCCAGACCAATCCCTGCTGACAGCATCAGACAATCTGGATGAAATGAAGAAGCAAGAAGTTCAGCCCAATTCTGCACCACAGTCTGTTTCAGCAGATTTTGTTAGTGAATTAGACAGACCAAGTTCCCAGCATATTTTGCCTATGGAATCTATGTCAAAACATCCTGAGAGGGACACAGAGAAATCTTACTTTCCTGATGTTCCCTCAGCTAAATCCAAATATTCCACTTCAACTGAAATAATTCAGGAAGATATTATTTCTCAGTCATCAGAAACTGCACAGTCTGAGTCTGAACACATGCTTTTACCATATTCTGGAAATGAAACAGAGGAGCAAGAAACTGAGTATCCATCATCAACAGCTGCACTGTCAGAGTCAGCGACTTCAGATCTAATGTATTCAGCTGAAAGAGAAGAGGGTCAAAAGAACCCATCCTCAGAAACTCAAAATATTCATTTGGAGAACCAAATGAAGTCTGAACAAGGCTTTTCACTTCAGGAAACAGAGAAGCAAGGAATTAAGTTAAAACCACCAATTCCTGAAAATATAGATTCCAAGTATTTTGGCATTTCATATCCTGTTCAGACAGGAACAGAAGAAACACAGAAAACTTCAGCTATAAATAAAGCAGTAGATTTTGATCATTCTGATTTTTCCATTGAAGAAAACAAACAAGCAGAAGGTGGGCAAATGGAGATGAAACATCCAGATCTCTCATATTTCACCGAAGAAACTGGAGAGTCAGAGACAACGCAGATGGAGACAGAGCATCTAGACTCATCTACTTCCAAGGAAGAAATAGAGGAATTGAAGGGTGTACAGATGGAGATGGAACATCCAGACTTCTCATTTTCCAGGGAAGAAATAGAGGAACCAGGAAGTGCACAGCTAGAGACAGAACTTCCAGATTTCTCATATTCCAAGGAAGAAATGGAGGGATCAAAAAGTGAAATACCAGATACAGACTATCCAGAGCTGCTTTTTTCCACAAAAGAAACTGAGAAATCAGGGAGATCACAGGTGGAGACAGAACAACCAGAATTTTCTTCCAAGGAAGAAACAAAAGAACCAGAGAGTGCACAGCTGGAAATGGAGCATCCAGACTTCTCTTTTTCCAGGAAAGAAATGGAAGAATCAGACAGTGCACAGCTGGAGGCAGAGCACTCAAATCTATCATATTCCAGAGGAGAAATGGTGGAACCAGAGAGTGCACAGCTGGAGATCAGTCATCCAAACTCTTCTTTAACCAAGGAAGTAGTTAAGGAAATGCAAAGTGCACAGGTGGAAAAGGAGCATCAGGTTTTGTTTTCCAGGGAAGAAACAGAAAACCAAGCATTCAGTCTTTTTGAACTGGAACAGTCTTATTCCTCTGAAAAAGAAAAACAAGAAGAAGAGCTTGCACTGGTACATTCAGAGAAAGAAAATACTACAGAACTCCAGTTGATACATCCAGATATATTTGATTCCACTGGAAGGGCTGAGATACAACAAACTGGGTATCTGGAAACAGCATTTTCAGATTTACCATATCCTATAAATAAAACAAAGGATGAAGAACTGTCACAAAGTGACAAAGGAGAACAGCAGAATTCACAATCTGGAGGTAAGATGGATTCCTCTGCCATGGCAATGCAAGGAGAAATTACTCAACTGGAGTCAGAGCATCCAGTTTGGCCACATTCTACCAGAAAAGAACAAGAACATAAAACTTCACAGCTGAAAGCAAAACAGCCAGAGACAACAGTTTCCCCTTGCAAAACAGAACATGAAAAATTGCAACCAAAGCTGGAACAAACTGATTCACTGTATTCCCAGGGAAAAACAGTACAAGAAACTATACAGAGAAACTTAGAAGGTCCAGAGCCATCATGTTTCATTAGTGAAGCAGAGCAACATGAAAATGTACAAGTGGTTTCAGAAAAGAGGGATTTCTCATTTGTCACTGGAGAAGTGTTGCAAAAAGGGATGGAGTCAGGAACTTCGGGGTCACAACTGACTGACAGAGCAAAGCCATGGGAAATTACACAAAGGGAGCAGGAGCAATCTTTTCCTTCCTGTTCCACTGCTGCTAGTCAGCAACAGGAAACATCACCACTGAAAGTGCCCCAGCCAGATGTTTCATGGTCCTTCGGTGGAATGGAACAAAATACAATACAAAGAGAGGTGAAACAGCAGGAAACAGACCAACAAGAAGCTGTGCAAATGGAAACAGAGTATTCAGTTACTTCAGAAAGCCTGGGTGAAGAGGAAGGCACAAACCAAATTAATTTGGTGCAGCAAGAAATAGCTCAAGCAGCGTTAGTGGATCCATCTTTGCCATATTCGTTCAGTCGACAAATGCAAGATGAAATGCAAACAGAGCCAGCATATCCAGAAAAAACATTTTATGTAAGTACAGAACCAGAGAAGGAAATTATACAGCACAAATCACAGCAACAAGAAATAGTACATCCAGAGCTGGAACAAATATTTGTATCTTCTTCCAGTGAAAAAGAAGCTCCACTGGAAATGGAAATAACTTCAGAATATCCAGATTTGTCATATTCCTCTCAGGAGCAAGAAAAAATATTGAAAAACCCAACCTTACCATTCCATTTGATGCAACAAGAAACTGAACCAGTAATGGTGGAACATGCAGATATCTCATGTGACAGTGGTGAATCAAAACAAGGTGACATTGTGGAGCAGGAATCAGGACATCCAGAGTGCTTGTACTCCATGGGAGAAACTCAGCAGAAATCAGAACACTTGGATTCACAAGGAAGCCTGGGTGAAGCAGCACAAGATGAAAATATGGAAGTAGAATCTCAATACCGAAATCAGTCATGCTCACAACCGGATTCAAAATTATCAGATTCGTCATTCTCCTTTGGTAAAGGCAAAGAACAATCAACTCAAAAGTTTGAGTCTAAACATCAAGAATTGCCTCAAGTAGCTAGAAAAAGAGCTTCTCCAACAACTGCACAAATAAAGTCAAAACATCCAGACATTGCACTGTGGGAAATGAAGCATCCTGATTTGTCACATTCCGCTGGTGAGACAAGCCAGGAAGATGTAACACTGTTGGATCAAAAACACAGAAAGCTTTCTCTTGGCAGAGAAAAGCAGCAGAAAGCCACAAAGCAGGAGTTAGAGCGAGAAAAGTTAACACATTCTCCTGATAAAAGGGACACTTTAGAACATGCCCAGGAGGGCTTGGAACAACCAAATATATCATTTTCCATTGATAGGCCAGATGATGAAATGACACCACCAGAGGCAGAATATACTGATGTGGTATCTCCTCTGGACAGCACAGAGGTACAACAGAGAGTACAAGAAACAGAGCAAACTTATCCCTTTGGACAAATGGATCAGAAAACAGTTCAGCCAGAAGTGGAAATTTCACATATGTCATGTTCTGTGGATGCACCAGAGAAAACAGAAATGGCAGAACCAGACCAGGGGCATTCTGATTTGCCTTACTCTGTTTTCAAAGTAGGAGGGCTGCAAACATCACGGCTGAAACCTGAACACCCTGGTCTAGCACATTCCCTCAACAAAGTGCAGGAAACCATCCAGATGGGATTGGAAGACCCAGGTGCATTGTTTGGTCATGACAAAATAGAGAAACTCCCACCTGCACAGCTGGAGCCAGGCCATGCACTCTTGGCACCCCTGGCCAGGGAAGTGGGGCAACGAGGGATGGAGCACACAGCTGTGGAATGCTCTGAAGAGGAACAGTCTATCAGCAGAGCAGAGCATCCACAAGCTTTAAAGGAGAAACACAGTGCTCCAGATGAACCATCCCAGAGTGGAAAAATGGAGCAAAGAGAAATGTTAAAAGCAGAGCCAAAGCATCCTGATTTACTGTATTCCATTGATAAAGCAAAGCCACAAGGAACTACACAACCAGTGTTAGAAAAACCAGATCTGTCTTCTTGGCCCGGGACAACACAGCAAGGACAAACAGCTAGAGAGGAGAAGCCAGCCTTCTTGCATTCTTTTAAAAAAGAGGCACAAGGCAAGAAAACACAGACAGAATCAGGACATTTAGAATTATGTCATTCTCTCAGTGAGGCAGAACAAGAAACCTTAAATGCAAAATCACACCATTCAGATTTATCTGCTGGCAGATTAGAGCACTATGAAATCATACAGCCAGAGGCAGAAATAATGGATTTATCATGTTCAGTTGGTGAAATACAGCAAACTCAAATTGCTGATGAGGATTTGGAATGCCTGGATTTATTTCATTCCACTGGCACAGCACAGCAAGAAAAGATTCAACCAGAGCAAGAAAAGATAGATGAATTTCCATCATCTCTCAGCAAAGCAGAGGAGTGGAAAGATGCAGGAATGCAGGCAGAACACCCTGAGCTGCAGTGCTCTATGGAGAAAGCAGAAGGACTGCAAAATTCCCAAGCAAACTCAGAATATGCAGATTTGTCATTCTCTGTTGGCACAGAAGAACCTCATAAAACAGCACAGTCAGAGTTTAAAGAACCGAGTTTTTTGCATTCATTTGTCAAAACAAAGCCATCATGGGCTGCTCTATCAGAGCCTGAACATGCAAATGTCATGGACAAAGTACTGCACACAGATTTGTCCTCTTCTGCTAGTGAAGAAAAACGAAGTACACAGCTGGAGGTGAAACAGGGGAGGGGAAGCTATACATTACACCCAGAAGAAGTAGTACAACTAAAATTGGAACAACCAATATTTTCAAGTCCTTATGGCATGGAAGAGCAGCCAATTACATCCCCAGTGGAAGGGGGATTCCCAGACTTCTATTCCTCTGGCAAAACAAAACAACAGGACACTGCACAAACAGGGTTCACACCTTCTGGTGTTTTGAATTCCAAAGAAAAATCAGAGCAGTTGGAACCAGAACAACTGCATTCAAAACATCCAGATTTGCCGTACTCTTTTGGCAAAGCAAAGATTCATGTAATAAAGCCACTTGATTCATCATATTCCTATGGCAAGGCAGAGCAACCACAGACTGACCAGCTGGAGAATCCAGAGATACCATATTTTACTGGTGAAACAAACTGGAGGGATGGGGTCCAACCAGAACAGCCACATGTTAGTTTGCAGTCCTCTGATGTTGAAACAGAGCAGCCAGAAACACCTTCTATAGCACATACCTTCGTCAGGACCGAGGAGCAGGGGACTGCACAACCAGACTTCAAACAATCAGATTTATTAAGTCCTACTGACAAAGGAGAAAAGCATGAAATGGCCCCACTGAGAGTAGGACATTCACAGAAGCAACACACTGGTGCTCCTTCATCTCAAAGTGCTCAGCTGGAAACTGAACAACAAAATTTATCATTTTCCACTGAGGAAGCAGACAGCCACAAAATTCAACCGTATTCATCTCTTGCTAAACAGACAGTGGCTGTACCTTTGGGTGATCCACACACTGTCTCTGAAACAAGCCCTGAAAGAAGTCCAAAGTCTTCAGCTGTAACTGCAGGCTCAGGCCCCCAACATGTAGATACATCTTACTCCCGCTATAAAACAGAACACTCAGAAACTGCCCTGCCTGAGCCAGGGTCCTTTTTTGCAAGAAAAGAAGCAGAGAATAGAGAAATTTTTCTACGTTTGCCAGTAGCTGCAAAGTCAGAGGCTGAATGTGAAATTTTACCTGAAGCTAAGATAGAACAGACTCCACATTACTTTCACACAGCTACACAGTTAGAATCTGAACAACTAAATATACCATATTCTACAGATAAAATAGAAACTCTAGAAAGTCGGGATTACTTGAGTGTACCTTCAAACCTGCAGTCTGAACCTTCAGTTCCATTTTATTCAGCTGATGAAACATGTCAGCAAGAAGTTCCACCTTATTCAAAACCAGTCTCTGAATATTTGGTTCCCACATGGTCCCTTGCCAAACAAGAAGATGAAAGTATGCAGCCACTTATTACCCAGCCCAAACAATCAGAGTGTGAACATGTAATTCCGCCACACAATGAAAAAGAGTTGCAAAAAATTCAACTCAGTTCACTTGAAACAGCAAGCATAAAGACAGTGCACTTGGACAGTATGTCTCGAGTACAAGACCAAGACAAGCCGAAATCTTATGTGTTGGACACAACGTATTTGTCTCCAGACCAGCTAAGAAGTCACCCCAAATTCATTACTGAACAATATGAGCAAGAAATACAACCTGATGTACAGACAGTGCCAAGGTCAGTGACCACAGGGTCAAAGGTGACTGGTGTAGCAGACCAGCAAGCAGTGTCATCAGAATCATTTATACCTTTTCATAAATTACCTGGAAATTCAGAACTTGAAAAGTCAGTATCAGTGGCTCTCACTGATGATGAAGAGAAGCAAAATATTCCATCATCTTTATCTGATGTAGCAGACATGCTTGGAAAGCAATCTAACAAAGTTTCAGGCATTTATACTGAAGGAGAGCATAGATTTGAAATGCAGCAATATTTTGAAGACCAAAAGCATAAAACCTTGGAGCATCTGGAAGTTGTTTCATCAGACCTTGTTCATGAAACTGTGACACACAAAACTCAGCATTATTCTGGTGAATGGGGCAGCCTTTCTTCAGCAGAGATTAGCTCAAGTTATGAAGAAAAGCAAAACCTAGATATTCCATCTTTTGGGCTGGCTAGCTGGCTGGTAGAAGAGGTGAAAGCTCGCTCAGTTAGTCCACTGGGGGCTGCAGATGTAGACGCACAAGGCATTCAGCTTAGTCCAAATGAAGCTTCTGATTTTGGATCAAAACAATTCCCAGCTGCAAGTTGCACAGAATTTACAGTTCATGGGACTACAGGGACTAAATCAGTGTCAAATAAATCCCCTCCAGGACTTCCTGAGGACAGGAAGTCCTCAGACACTAGTCCCAGAACACAAAGGTATGATTTACCATCTCTGGTAGGAGATAACCAAGGCCCAGATAAATTTCTGGAGCAAGAAACTAGTACTTTAAACCCTACAAAAATTGAATCAGTGCAACATCTGGAGGCAGGCAAAATGCCTGAAGTGCCTGAACATTACCTGAGAGGAGAAGAGGAAGAAATGGAACATGGAAGTGTTGTAGAAGACAGTCAGGGTGCTCTGGAGACTACTGAACAAAAAGATCTATTTAATATAATTTCCGAAGGTTATGAAATACTCAATATTCATGCACCTACACATATTTCTTCTGTTGATCAAGAAGAAAGTAAACACATGCCTGATAAATTAGAATACTTAGAAACAAATCCTTCATTTAGAAGAAAATTAGTTGAGGATGGCCAGAGATCCCTAACTTCTCGAAGAACCACAGAAATTTCAGACACCTCAGTACTGGAAGCTGCAAACCGTGAACTAATAGAATTGGTCAAAAAGGAAGATGCTGAGGAAACTGAAGAAACTCAACAAGAAAACCTCCTGTTGCCAGAAAATAATAATTATGTAAAGTTGGATCCTAATAATGGTACTGCTGATATGGATTATTTTGAAAAATACACATTGATTGATGACAAATCCTCAATTAAACCACAATTTGAAAGACGAATTTCATTGTCTCCTGTGACAGAAGACCCCAATGAATCTGTGGAAGAGGCCAAAGCTTTTAAAGAAAGTACTGAGGTAGATACTTTGGAAGAGTTTTCCTTACTTGAGGACCTGGATGAAGTCTTTTATGGTACCATAAAAGGAGAAATCAAAATGCAGTCCTATGCAGATGCTTCAAAACCTTTGCCACTGCAGAAATCAATTGATTCTAGCAGTAAAAGCATTACAAATGTAGAAGATGAGTGGAAGTCACCGGGGACCCCACTCTTTGACTCAGAAGAAGGAGTGCTAGAACGATCTCTCTTGTTCCCTACCACTGTTGCTGCAGTTAACCCGGAGCTTTTAGAGGAGCCACCTGCTCTGTCATTTTTATACAAGGACCTCTATGCAGAAGCAGTAGGAGAAAAGACAAAGGATGAAACTCCTTCTGATGAAGAAAGTGGTAATTCTAATGCTTCTTTCCCTAGTAGAAATTCAGATACAGATGATGGAACTGGAATGTATTTTGAAAAATACATTCTTAAAGATGAAATTCCAAGTAAGCCCACAGGGCCTCAAAAAGACCAGATACCAGAAGATGAGTCCTTTAGTGGAGGAATTTTGGTTTGCAGTTCAGAGAATGATCAGAAGCAGGAATCTGGTGATGTTCAACATGTCAAAACTGAGGTTCTGTCAGAAAGAGGTGTTAGGGAGAGAGACAAATTCCAGGTTGACAGCAACATTCAAGCAACAGTTTGCAAGCCAATGCATGCCATTCCTTTTGGAAGCAAAACAGTTCTTTCAGGTGCACCAACTGATATCACTGAACAAAGAGAAGAAGAAAACATACCAGTGGAAAGAGCCGAAGAGTTGCCAGAGCAGTCAAGTCAACAAGCATACAGTCACCAAATAGATTATCAGGGAGCTGCATATCAAGAAGCTAGTACTAAGCAGGAAGAACAAAATATAACAGCAGTTCCTCAAATGGAAAAGTATGTTCCATATGTCAGGGCTCCCACTGAAGACAGTGAAGATGATCAGTTTACTCAGGAACATCTGTCCTGTGTTCCTATCATTCAGGAAACAGACAATCCAGACTTGCAAAGAGAGGAGCAGCACCATGATGTTTATGAAGATTTTGCTGAGTCAATGGACTATGATGTGATTACACAAGAAGAGCTTCTGCAAGATGAAATATCATCTCAATTTACACATGAGGAACTATTATTTGAAGACAGGGACTCCTTTGATCATGCTGCTGATAGTTATGAATTTGTTAATGAGCCAGAACAAAGAACTCCTGTTGAGCTTGAAGATTCAGGCTTTGTGGTGATGTATCCTGAAAAATCAGCAACAACCATTCCTCAAGTTGAGAGCCCACAAAAAGAACTGAAGAAAGCGCAAGTAGACACTTATTGTTTCCACTGCAAACGCCCAATATCTGCTATTGACAAGCTTTTTGGAGAGCATAAAGACCATGAAGTCACAACACTAGATGATGCTGCAACCAAGATGAAGGTAAGCATTAATTTGGGTAAAAAAGCAGCTACTAAGGCTGATTTCTTCAGTCCTCTTGCATTTGTTAAGAGGAGAGGCTTCAAAGAGCAGTCCAGAAGCTAAGTTGCAGTATCTATTGAATAAAAACTATTTCTACACACATGTTGGAGATCTTGGAGGGAGACTATCTTACTAAGGTATTCTCTGGAGTCCTAGTCTTGCTAAGCTGGTATTTTAATTTATTCAGAAGTTTGAATGGCCTTGTTTATATGTAGTTGTTACTAGACTTTCCATCTTTCAGTCTTATCTTCGTAAGTTTTTTCTGGGTTTGATATGTAGGGGGAGAAATGGGTAGAATGTTGTTTCTATGAAAATAAAACTTAAGTTACAGCAGCTCACTTCAGTTGACAAGGTCCAGAAACCTCCCTTTGTGGAGACCACATAATAAATAAATAAAGTGTTCCCTGTCCCACTTAGATGCATTGGTTGCTTGGAGATTTAGATAAATTACCCTGCACAGTTTTGAAGTGCCAACCTATTTTCTGTTCCATTCACTTTCATATGCAAAATGGCCTTAAACTGAAGAGGGATGTTTCACAAGGCCATGTAGTGACAGGACAAGGGGCAATGTGTTTAAACAGAAAGGGGGCAGGTTTATATTAGACATTAGGAAAAAAATTCTTCACAGTAAGGGTGATGTGGCAGTGGAACAGGCTGTCCAGGGAAGTTGTGGATGCCCCACCCCTGTGTGGGCAAGGCCAGGCTGGCTGTGGCTCTGAGCAACCTGGTCTAATGGAAGGTGTCCCTGCCCATGGCAAAGAAATAGGAACTAAATGGGGTCTTTACGGCTCCTTCCAACCTAAACCATTTTGTGATTTGTGCTAATTATGGCATCAGCACAGGTAAGAGTTTATGGAGTTCTACTTCTTGCCACCTTATCCGAGCTGTTTTCCCCTAAAAGACAGATGAAATCCCCTCCATTTCAGTAAGCTAGTCCATTGCTATAAATACTTGTGAAAATGCTTTTCCTGTGGAAGCTATTGTTCATTAAAGTGCAGTTCTGCTTGTTTGTGAAAAAAATATGTATGTGATACTTCTGCTATATCACATCTGATCATGTACAAGTGAACATATCATGCACATTTTCCTTTACTGGTTACCAGCTATTTACTCTCACCCTAGTAAATGAAAGGTTAGGTCTCTTTTTTGGCACATGTTAGTTTGACAGGAATACAGATTTCATGTTACTTTACTGAAATCCAGAAGGGCTTGTATTGGTGTTATTATATATTATGTTATCTTTATATTACCTCATATGTAGAAGAGAGAAACCAAAAGTTCAAAGTTTAAAATATCAGTACTTGCAAACTATCACCATAGTGCTCAGATGTAGAGTTGTTTCTTGTATATGGCCATTCATGCTTGACTTAGCAGTGATAACAAGGCACAAGTAAGTCAGCAATAAAGTCACAGATCCCAGCCACCCCTCAAATGTACCCACATTACAGCAAGTCAAGTTAAGCTGCAAATAAACATCCCATGACATCACTCCCTGGCTGTGGAACACGGATGTGAAGCCAGTATTAAATTTGGCTGCAACACAGGCCTGGCTTCACATGATTTCTAACACTCAGGGCTCAGGTTACTTTGAGACTGCATTTGTATGTCTCTTGTTACTTCTGTATAATTACTGAGAAAACATTAAGATAACAAAATCTTTGTTGCGTGATTTTTAGATTTTTAAAAATCAATTTCTTTATTATTGTTGAATGAAAACTGTGAGAAGATAGCTTCACAGTAAATTACATGAGCTATGGATGGCATCTGTCAGATTTTACAGTTCATCCTGACAAACAAAAATTTGTTTCTAAATCTTAATGATTTGCGCTAAATATTTTTAAAGGGGGCTTACAATGTCCAGTGTGACATTTGAAATTAATGTAAAGTCATGTCGGTTTTTTCTACAGATTCAGCTGTTAAATGTTGCCATATTAAAAAGCTGTTACTAAGAAAGATAACCTTCCTTTTAGATTTTTGCCATTGAATTAAAACTAAGCATTTTTATAAATTATTAATTGTGCCTTAGTAGTTGAACAACTTACTTTCATGAAAGGTCAAGAAGTGCTAAGAAAAAGTTCTGAGTTGTCTCTGATGTCTGTTGTGCCTTGGACTGCTTTTGTTTCCACATGACTCAACCAGTGAGTTCAATGACTTCTTGTTTATAGGAATTACATATACATACACATTCATAAAGGTATATCTATTTATCTATGTATTGATCTCTATAGAGACAGAGACCTGTCTTTAAAATTCTAATTTAAAAAGCCATGACACAGTATAACCATTACCCTCACAACTACCTTTATTACCTTTGTTTTTATGGGCTTGTTCCTGTCATCTCTCAAGGACACTCGTGAGGCTCTGAGTACCCTCCATCTCTGGCAAAGATGCATTGAAATTCATAGTGTTCAACAGCTTGTTTGGACATAGCACCTTATCAAACAGAGCTCACTTGTTTTGGTTTGGAAACAGTTCTGTGGCTGTTCCAGTTGCTATTTCTGTGCTTCTCTTTGCAGCCAGGGTGATACTTGAACTTACTTAGCAATTATTCCAATGGTGGGTCATAGCAAAAGGAAAATATTCACCTAAAATAAATTCTGCATAAAAAGTTTATAAAATAACCTGCCCAAGTGACTGAAACATTTTAAATTTTAGGATCAGTTAAGCAAATTGCTGACAGCACTGGAAGAAAAGTCAATGAAGATTGAAGAGTTTGTGAGTGATATTGAATTGCGATTTAACTCAGTTGAGGTAAGTCCAGTGTTTTATCACACTAGTTTTCTTTCCCTCTACAAGATTACTTCTAAGATATGCTTGCCTTGTTGTGCAGCATCATCGCTTTCAGTAAAATGGGCTGCTTATCCAGTCCTCAAATCGACTTCTCTGAAGTTCAGTGTAAGGTGTTAACTTTGGAGGAAGAAAAATATTGTGTTTTTTGCACATTACTGCCAAGTGGAATACGTAACTGTCAACACTGAAGGAAGAAGTTTCCTTAATTTTGTTTATACCTATAAAAAGCTCAGACTGTGTCTTTGTGTAGACAGCAGCATGGAAAGCATCTAAATGAGTTGGGCAGTTTCTTAAGTTCTGATTGCCCAAGTTCTTAAGCGTTGAGAACTGTATTAACTCCAGTTGTAAGTATGCATTTTTAGCTGTTTTTTTGGTTCTTATCTCAGTGATCAAATATTAAAATTTAATTTTAAGCCCTAACAGAAAAAAAAAAAAGAAAAAAAGCTGTTGCTGCTTTTAATGTATTTCTCTAGAGATATTTCTGTCTGAGGAGTTTGACTGCAGAGATAAAATTGTCTTATTGTCAATGTGCCAGAATTAATCTCATGGATAGCTCATGTATGGGTAATTGAGAATTTCTGTGTATTCATTAAATGCTGTCATTTTATTCTGCAGGAAAACTGTAAGAAAAATGCAGACTTACTGGAAAAGCAGAATGAAAAGATGCTTAAGAAAGTGGTAGAACAATATGATGAGAAATCAGAGAACTTTGAGGAAGTGAAGAAGATGAAAATGGAGTACCTGTATGAGCAAATGGTAAATTTCCAGCAAACTGTTGATTCAGCAAAGGAAACTTTGGAGACAACAGTAAAAGAAACAGATGAAGTGGATGGATTTGTTTTCCTAAATGTAAGTAAAATTGGCTTTCATGCTGTAGCTTTTATGGTATTAGTTAGGAAAGGACTTCTGTATCTAGAGTCTCAATTATTTTTTAATTTTTTTTTTTTTTTTTGAGATAGCTAAATCCTGCTAGCTCAGCTATTCCACTCTGAAACTTCTGGATCATTTAGTTTTGATGTGAGAATTCTCAGAGAGAGCTATAGAGAGGATGCACAGGACAAAAATGTGAATTATGCTACTGAAATGGCTCTATTTATTTTTTAAGAAGGTGAAAAGACAGTTTGATAATATATCTAAAATTAATAACTGAGAAGTAAAAGATGTTAGAATATTTATGTATTTTACCATATAAAAAAAATATTATGTATCATAATGAACAACAAGAAAGTGATCTTTGAAACAGGAAAATGTCATTGAAAAGTAAAATTGTTTCTGGGCTGTAGGGTTTTTTGTAGACTATTGTTGTTTTGGGGTTTTGTTGTTGTTTTGGAGTGGTTTTTAATGAGTAGATGGACAGTATTTATGCACTGAAGGTACAGAGGCTGTGATAATTAATTATTGTTGAAAAACAGTGAGGTTCTGTGTTGGTTGATGACTGGGGTGAAACCACAACAGTGAGATAGGCTGAGGGCTGTGCATGTGACGTGCGTGTCTCTAATGATCCTTCCTGGGTGCTAAAAACGTCTCCAATGAAGCTGCAGGACTGGACCTCCTAACTCGTACAGTCACTAGTCTTAAAGTTTGTTCAGAGGGTTTGCTGGTCCTGGGTCCTTCAATACTGTTCTTGTGCTGCAACACTTGCCCTTAAGTGAGCCGTAGTACTTTCTTCTCTCCACAAGTGTATCACCAGTCTCAAAGAGGATGGAGTTTCTGGGATAATAATCTTCCCCCGTTATAGAATTAGCATGTGGCCTGGGAGTTGCAGATAAACTATCTTAGAATGCCAGAAATAGAAAGGTCAAATTACTGTCTAAAGACTGCTCATTCATGCAAAATAAGCCAGCTTTCAAAATACAAGTGTCCAGCCCATATATGCCCCAGCAGCTACAGAAATGATGGACCAATATTTGGTTTTCTTCCCTGCTCTGTGCCACACAATGTTGTAGTATCCTGTAACCAAGTAAATGTGGTAGATCAGCTATTTTGGGATGGATGAAAAAATCCAAATTATTTTCCTGATTTTGTGAGGATTAGTGCTGTGGCAAAAAGGTAATTTTGTAATCCATAATTGTTTTGTGAGGGCATGAAAATTATTGGATTTCCCTGCTCCCTTCTGTTAGTGATAAAAGACAGGAACTTTTTTGTTCACAGGCTGGGAAACATTAGCTGAAGATTCCTGGGGCATGGAACAAATTCTCATTCCTTAAGTACAAATCTCACATGGCTTCTAGTAATGAGAAGTCATGAAGGACATTTTAGCCAGAATTTGGATTTAAGTATTTTTAATGTGCAAGTGATTTCTTTCTCTAAAAGTCCTGGTTTGAGAAAAATTATACTTGATTATGCTCCATCTTTACACCTAGCTATTGAATACTGACCCCTCAGGCACATAAAATGATATTTATACTCTAGTACCTTGCTGAGCCAGAGATTTGAAATTAAATATTCCTAAGGAAATAAATTCTCAGCTGGTGTGAATGAGCAGCATTCCACACAACCTCAAGTCAATAAAGGTGTGTGTTTTATTTCTGTGGAGAGTAGAAAGACTGTTAGATGATCATGATTGGCTTTTCAACACTTTGGTGTTTTTGAAAACTGTTAACACATTTCTTTTCCCTTCTCTAGTCATCTAAAGAATTGAATAAAAGGTACATGAAGTATGGGTTAAGTATACTGTAGTGAGTACCAGGCCTAGCATGCTGGATGCTTCATTAATATTTGCAAGCTTTAAACATAAATAACAGTAATCAGAGCTACCTTTATAAACCTTGCAAATAATGAAATTTAGAAAAGTGGCTTTATAGTTGTTGCTGTAACTGACTGGTTTTGAAGTGTTTTGCACATGTTCTGTAATACATTAATTAAACAAACAGCACATTAAAACATCAGCTCAATTTTAAATCTCTACACAAACATTTTAAAAGAGATGTTCCTTGTAGTTATTTCTAAGTATCTATACATGCATATACATATATATATATATACATATATATATACACATTTATGTACATATATAAACAACAACCATTTGACTGTGCTTCACCTTTTAGACTGATCAAGCATATCACTGGTATGTTTCTTTTTCCACTGGTCTGGTTCTGTATGACTTAGTCTCTGAAAGTTGTAACACAAAGCCACACAGGTAGTTTGTTTCTGGACACATGCCAGAAAAATTAGATTGAGTAGACTTCAAAACCTGACTAGGAGCCTGCGAGCTGAGGTTTTCCTATGGCTTTCCATTGGCACTGCCTGGTTCAGCATGTCAGAGGGCTGGTTGCCTCATCATAACTGCATCATGGTCTGCCTGTACACACCAGTAAATGCATGCAGTCACCAACTTCTCTGCCATGCAGGATTTTCTCAAGGGAGTCATTTCAGTCAGTCCCCTCCTTTATGAGAGAAGTGTTCAAATTTAAGCCCATATTCCCCAAAAGTTTTTTCTAGGATAAAGGGAAAACATTCAAAGCAGTTGGCTGCAGGTTACTCCTGTGCAAGCCCCCAAAACTGCACTGCCCAGCCCACCACCCTGACTTTCCCCAGAGGGCTCGGGCATGTGCAGTGCATATCAAACATACCTTTGTCAGTGCTGCCTCAGCCATCACAGGGATATGTGTGCTGACATGGACTGGGGTATAACAGTGACACCAGGGTTTCAGTTTGCAGTCAGATTACAACCCCAGGAGAGCGATCTGAAGAGAATGTGCCAAACACCCCTTCAAGGTTTCTATCAATCTCCAGAATTAGAACTATAAATCTGGACTCACCTGTTGCAAGTCAAACTGTCTGGATATGTATCTGCATTTAGTTTATTGCGTAAGGTTAGAGCAGGTAAAATGGGATGAAACAATTTTCCAAGACTTTCTGTCCACTTGATCTTTATTTTTTTACTTACGCAATTAAGTTTATTCTGTTTGGTGCATGAGCTTGGTTATTACTTTGGTTTGATAATACCTATCTACCTAAAATAGGTTTAGAACAAGTTTGTTTAACAATGCATGTTTTCCTAAAGAAAGTGTATTTTACATTTGTTGTGCTTTGTTAAAATTATGTAAACTTAACTACTTCAGTGACTGAAAAAAAAATGAAGGGGATAAATATAAAATTCAGATGCCTTGAAAAAAACTTTTCTTCCATTTTCTTGAGGCTGCTTCTGTCCCAAGGTTAAAAATGTTTTGGTTTTTTTCATATCATGAAGCCAGCAAATACAGACTAATTAAGTGGGAGCTATCTTCCCTCTCTTTTTTTTGGCTTGCCCAAGCTGCTGCTTTACATTACATCTTTGGAGACAGCTGCTCTAGTTAGCTCTAAGGTTTGTAACCTTTAAAGGTGCTGCATTAGCAAGCCCAAACCCCTGTGTTCTTGAGAGTCTTGCTGAGAGCTTCCACACATTCACATTCTCATGGGTTAAGTATAAACAGACCATGTGCACTTTCACTGTGCTCTTGATTCAAAACTGCAGTATGGTCTAAATGTTCAAAATCAGGGAGACAGCTTCTCCTTGCATGCTGTCCTCAAGTTCCCAGGAAATATTCAGAGAAGCGTATGTCATGTGGTCTTTGCTTCTGGCCTTTGGAAAACTATGCAGTACTCCAAAAGCTTTGCATGGACAGATATGTTTTTTCTTCCAATTAGGTTACTTTCTGCAATGGATACCACTCTGTCTTTAGAGAAGGTGCCCAGTGCTTTTTCACTGTTTGAGCACTATGCAGACAGTCCAGGACAAAGCAATCAACACTGCTTACAACATGTGGCTGGTAAGAAACTCTGGATATTATCTTCACAAAAGCTAACATTTTGGCAATACTTTGGAAATTTCAGGAAGCTAAAAATAGAATCTACTTGAGAAGTGTAGATTTGCAAACCATGTAATTAGCAATCAGAGTTGAATGTAAAATGAAGTTTAATTGTGCGCAAGTGTTTGGCTTATAGTAGGTACAGTAAGATGAGCAAGAGGGAGAAGTGCTAAATTGGGGGATTCTTGCATCCTTTCAGACATCTGTACCTCAGACAAGCTGAAGGTCTTGATGTGTAAATGTCCCAGGGATAAAGAAGTTGCTTTTCCTTGCATGCAGAGATAGAAGAAGCAATCAAAGGGTCTCCTGAGCTCCCTTCCTCTGAGGGTGGCAGCCCCAGACTGCTTGCTATGGGAATGAGAGCATGGGGCTGGTTGATGGCTGAGGTTCCTGGACTTGTCACAGGTGAATGGAAGTGCCTGAAACTCCCAAGGAATGTGAAAGGAAAGTGGTTAACTATAGCTAGAAACAACCTCTGCCTGGGAAGGTAGTAGTGAAAATTTAGCGTGAGAAAGGGGTTTACTTATCTCTGTCTGATATTTCATGTCCTTTAAAAAGCCTGACTGGGCTCTGCCTGTATATATAGGTATATTATCTAGGTCTGGACAGCTGTCAATGAAGATCTTGTCAGCACCATTTTGTGGATTTGTTTTCTTCATAATGGGACCTCACTTTAGCAATTTCACACCTCACTATCATGCTTTGTGGCCTCCCTTTCATCATTACATGCACCACAGCCATCATAGTCGCTCCCTGGGTTTTGAAGGGAGGCCCCTTTCCCACGTGTTTTGTCCCTGAGCACTGAAACTAGAGCATTAGATTCCCTAAGGTGCTTCATTCACTGGCTGTATTTTCAAGACTAATGGGACACTGGAGAAGTGCCCACCTTGTGCAGACTCTCTGGTGTCTAATAAGGGCTGAGTGCATTTAGCCGAGTCAATATGGGAAAATTGTCTCCTCCACACCACTGCTTTTATTAGACTTGGAGGAACTCAAATATATTTGAGATGATAATGTTCTTGTCAGATGTGTATGAATTTGCCTGTGGCATTTGAAGGTTCTTAGATGAAGCTGGACGGGCATTTGTGCATGCATCATTATTGCAGTGTCATTTTTTTGGAAGTCAAATGAAAGGACCATTTTTGTAACTCATTCTGCCAGTTAACTTGCTGGTGTAAATGTGCTGTGTGTCTTGGCTTAGTTCCAAAACTACCTCTTGCTGTCCCATGGGTGCAACTGTTCATTCCTCCTAGGCTGCTGCCTACTGGCAAGGTCGTACAGGAGGACAGAGCCACATTTTTTTCTTTTCCCACAAGCCGCTCCAACATTTATTTCCCTAAACTGCTGGAGTCTGCTTTTTGGAATAGTTTGCATTAGCTACTCTGTTTGCTGGCTCCAGACCAGTTTGCTTTGACAAACTGCAAATAAATAGTTGTCCACTAGTATGAGATCTTCAAAGCTCCTTTATGCTTACTTAATCTCTAACATACCTAGTTTTCTTCACTTTTACTGCGAAGTATTTCAACTGCTGTCATGATTTCAGTTTGGCAAGCAGTAGACAAAAAAACTGGTGTGTTTTTTCTTATTTATTTGATAGTTTGTTTTTTCAAGGTTACAACCTTCCTGAAGGAAAATTGTTACATGTATATATGAAACTTGATTTGGAACTGAATGGCTTGAATACATAATTTATCACATACGGGGGGACCATTTTCAGACACTTGGAATTTTATTTGACTGAAGACATATGATGAAATGCATAAAAATGTGCCAGGTTTCTTCAATCCATGTATTTTCCTTCAGAAAGAATCATGTTTTACTGAACGATTTCATAGAACATTTTTTTCCCCACTTCAAAAACATCTTTCCTTCAAAATGCCCTCCATTTCCAAATTTTCCATATCCACTAATGAAAAGCCCTTTTCCCTCAAATTCTTCCTCCTTTCATGTAATCCATTTCCATTCATAAGTGCATTAGCATAAAAAACCTTTACAGCAGGCCGTTGAGCATAATGGAGCCCAAGTTCTGCCTGGGAATAGAAGAGGGAATAATTAAAAAGCTTAAGAATAATTATTTCCAAAGCCCACTGCAAGTCCTGGCCTTTTATGCTTGCTGATTGTAAAAACGTTTCCAATAGGGTCACAGAGGAATGTGTCTGTTCTCCTTCTTCAAGTACACAATGCTGAGGATATATTGTTTCTCATTACATCAGAAAACACATGGATTACTGTGGAGATTACATAGCATGGCAGAAAACTTCCATACACCACAGGACTCCAATGAAAACTGATGAGAACATATGCCACTTTTCCATTGAAAAATATAGTTTAGTCAAACTCATATTGCAAATACCTCAATTTTTAATTAAAATTCACTTGAAAAAGGAACACTTAAAAGAGGACAATGTATAAATGTTCTGTTTCTAAAGAAAATAGTTTTGAAATTGTTTCCTTTCAAATTGTTTCATATTATGCAAAAGGAAATTAGAAATCAAATGTTTCTCAGTGTTGTTGAACTGAATTTTGATCTGTGATTTTTTTTTTCCTGAAGTTTCATTCAGTAAACTAGCTTCTGTTCAGATTTGGCATAATAATAAATCTTGCAACTGTGGGGTTTCTGCGATCAAAAATAGTGGTTTCTAGGCAACTTCATGAGAAAAAAAATGGTTTCCCCACCATGTCTACTGAAAGGAAGTATTTTCCTAAAAATGATAAATTTCTTATGTGCCAACTCTAGATGCAGTCAAAAGACAAGATGAGGATAGTTTTTAGCAATAAGAAGGATAATTTTTTTTCAATGGGAAGCAGATGTAATGCTACTGTACTGGTAGCTCTCTGTATAAATCATAAGGAAACAGTCAGCATCTGCATTTGCCTTGTTCATGCCACAGGGGATCATCATGATTACTGTGGAGATAACTGAAAAGAAAGCTAAAGCTTTCTGCTAAGATTCTAAGAGAATTCATGAAATATGGAAATTTACTGGGTGAAGGAACAGAACCATGTATTTTCATTCCCCGTAATCACTATAAGAATTATCATCTTTTGGGGCTTTTTGCTTCTTTCTTTCCCCTCCTTCTCTTCTATGACATAATCACAGAGGCGAACAATATCTCATCTGGGGCTGGATCTATGTCAGTCAGGAGACAAAAGTTTGTGTGAAAGCTGGGGAGCCTTGAAATCTTTCAAGCACTTTGTGAGGAATGATTCTGATAGCCCCATGGGGTTCAGGTGCTTTGGCAGAGTTCAGGTTCACCTGCAAACCAAGAATTCTCAGTCCCCTGGGTCTGTGGGGAAATGACCATGGCAGGAAGGAATGCCAAGATGTGTGTGTGCAGTAGGAGTCCACCCCAGAGCAGTTGAGCCTTCTCTGCCTGAAGCACATCCCTGCTGTCAGCATCAGCAGCACTGACACACTGCATGAATCCCTTCCTGGTTTGGCAGGTCCTTTCCCTTGCCCATATTTCTGGGATCAGTACACACGTGTCTCTGGAGGAGGGTGTAGGCACAAGCTTTGTGCCGGGTTTGGGTGATCCCAGTACTAGAATTGCATCTTATCTTGTCCAGACTTGTGAGGGAAATGGGGCCTTCCAACACTGAGCAGATACTTTTTTCTGCTCCTAGTTTACGAGGATCTGTTGCTCTGAAACTGCACCAGTATTCTGTTTTTCCTGCTGTACTTGCTCCGTTATTCAGGAAATAAGCAACCTGACTGAAAATAAGCATTTGGGCTGGCTGATGAATTTGTAAGTAATTTGGCTGAAAATACAGGAGGATGTATAACAAAGGGAGACTTTCCTCTCAGTCCCACAGACACCGACTGTCATACCTCAGGAGCCAAACTCAGCCACCAGCACCTCCATTGCTGTCTACTGGGCTGTGAATGTCGGGGATACCATCGACTGCTTCCAGGTCTACTGTATGGAGGAGCTGCAAGCCAGCAAAGATGCAGGGGGTGTGTAAGATCTTGCCCTTTCTGCCCTGGCCTGGGGTAAGCAGATGGCATGATGAGCTGCAGGGGAATGCTCAGGACATGGGAAGAAAAAGAATGGCTGTGAAGACATCACATATAGAACTAAAGACATGCAATTGTTGGGGAGATCATGAGCAAGATGCTGTTTCTTCTCCTCCCCTTTGTCCCTGCAAATGCAAGATAATATTATGGTCTGCAAGGGCAGTTTTTTTCACTTGTTGAAGTGCCTTTCCATGAAGAGGCCTGACCATAAGAGAGCAGAGAGGATGTGTCCATGCTGCCCCAGTGTTTCTCATGGGGACTGCAGAGCTCCCAAGGGACAGGTTTCATTAAGTTTTTAGGACCCTGCATGTGCTTCAGAAATATGTCCTCGTTGAAAAAGCATTGAGAAAAAGTAGTCAGTATTTCCACATATAGACAAAGATTTTTTTTCAAAATATTTCAAATGTTAAAAATTGAAATTAAATAAAAGGGGATTGAAATGTTCATTCATTAAAAAGCTCAAAGTAGAACATAAAGTCACTTTTAGTGACCAGGCTCTGCACAAATCCATGTTTTCATATATGTGCTGGCTAAAAGATGTTAAAGGCTTTTTGTAATATGTAATTTACAGCTAAGTTAGTTCATTATAGATATATGGTTCATTATGAGGAATTGTTGTTATAGAGTGGCAACACCAGGGTTGGTAACTGCTGGTTGCATGTCCCAAACTTGCAGTCCAATAGGACTGAGTGCAATAACCTCCACTTGTGTGGAGGCATTTGTGTACTCTCAACTCAAGGGCACATCTAAAGCTTTCTGTCATAGAGAAATATGGAGATCTTAGCTAATAATAATTTCTGGATTTTTTTTTTAAATTGACTTTTTAATATGTTATTTGAGAGGCTTAGTTGTAAGCCCTGCCAGTGGAACCATGAGTGTGAGGTCCTGTGCATGTGTATGTTCTCCTAGCCTTAGTGGAAGAGTACAGAGTGACAGTGAAAGAGAGCCACTGCATTCTGGAGGACCTGGAGCCAGATCGCTGCTACAGTGTGTGGGTCATGGCTGTGAATGGCACAGGCTGCAGTTTACCCAGTGAAAAAGCCATTTTTAAAACAGGTATGTACATTTTTTGTAATTTGATTATTACTAGTTTCAGGTCCTTAGACCAATTTAGTGCACAGTGTTACTGACAAAGAAAAAACTGATTCATTTAGCCCATCTGGCAGATAGCAGGCAGTTCACAGTCATTCCCCTGTGCTAAGAGATAGTGGCATGATTTCTCCTGAGAGGAAACTTGAAGGCATTCAAATTTGAACATGTTTCCAGTGTTGGGCCACATGGCTGTGGCATCAGGGCAGCACGTTATATATTTATCTTCTGAATGTGTTGCAGTGCTACATGGAAGCTCTGAAATGGCCACCTGGCTGCTCCCTCTTGCTGCTCCCTCTCCTGCCCACAGTATGCATGTTTTTCCTCTCTCCCATACACCTGAATACATCTATGTTGCATTGATTTAAGGTATTAATTTTTCAAGAGAAGGACTGCTTTATTGAGGTTACTTGCTGTGTCTTGCTCAGTGGGACACAAATCTCAGGTGTGCCTGAGAGGCTCTGCTGTTGTTTAAGTAGTATAAATTGAGATGAGTAACTTAGACGAGTATTGCTTATGAGCTTCATTTGACTGATTCATTTTTATGAGCATTAATTTCTTTAATAATTTGTATTGACAAAATTATTGCTCCTTGAATTACAAGCAAAGAGAAGTATCCTTGTGTTTGAGGCCCTCCTGTCAGACAACTTTTTCAGTGCTGCAGAATTAAAGCAATTATTCCATTCCTGCAGTCACAAATACAGGCAAGGATATCTAACAATTTCATAGTAAAAAATTCTGTACCACACTGAGTTTCTTGTTGAAATTACTTGGCAGTACACAGCAGCCACAGCTTCTAGTCTATTGCTTAATCTACTAGACTTCAAATCTGTTAATAACTCTCCCTGATACTTAATTTCGGATTTATATTTTAACAAAGGTTATTTTCCAGAGAACTCAAAAGAGAAATTAAAATTTTTGGCCTGAGCAATGCAACTTGAACACGGTGCACACGTTCTGCCAAATGCACAAATGATTATGAGTTATTGCTAGCTAATAAATCATAATTTTAGAAGGGGGTTCCACCTTTCTGAAACCATTATTTTTAAGAAATCTCTTTTTCTTTTGGTGTCAGGCTCAAAATACCTTTTCCTAAAAATTGAATCCTTCTAAGAAATGTTAATTTATATGAGTCTTTAATGGCTTCCTTTAGCCTTTTTCTTTAAGAAAACAAAAAAACTGGGTAAAATGTGGGCTTATTAAACACCTTCCCTCAAAGCTCAGTTGAATTACGTCTGGAGTGCATGAGCTCCAGATGGACTTGTGGAGGCACTACTGAGGACTGGATGATGCAAAATTGCTGCATCTCTTCAGCACCAAAGGCAGAAAGGTGAGCACCAGTAATGGAATCCAGTTCTTCACTGGGAGTCCAGCTGCTTTGATATAAAGATAAAATATTTCAATTCTTCTAGTAGCCCAGTGAACTCAGAAGCAAGAATGTAGAGTTTGTTTTTAGAAATTCAGATTAAAAGATTGCACATACAAGAAAGTAATTTGCTAGTATATGCAGTTATAGGAATAGACACCTTAATAGCTGAACAAAGCTGAGACTCTTCCAGTTGTTGGGAATGTCCACAGAATTTCTCTGTGGACTGAACCCATGGAGGTGTCAGTGTAGCCTAGAGAGTTGTGGGGAGTGCAGGTAGATGCTGCTGTAGCATCCCTCCTGAACCCCCTGACTCGTGCTCCTCCACCTCCCAGACTCACAGCTCATCCTTCCCTCTGCTGAGGAACATTCTGTTTACAAACAGTATTTTCTATAAGGGAATGATGCTGAAGGCAGATTCCTCTTTCCCCTTGACCCCCTTCCCCACAACAGATCTGGTGACGTCTCCTTGCAGTCCTAAAGACACAGAAGTGAACCCACCTTCTGATATTCCTCAAAACCTGTGTGATTCTCACCCTGTTGTGTCTTTGCCTCTTATACACTCATTTACATTACATGAGTTCCAGAATATTACAATTAAATTAGATTATGCATTCTACCTGCAGTTAATTTCTTAAAAAAAAAAATCTCAAAAGCACAGTAACAGCTTTTTCTGGTATGCTCACTTCAGCTACTCTTTAAACAGGTATTTTCAAGTTACAGTAAAAAAGCTTAATGTCTTGTGACACACTGTTTGCACATACATAGATGTAGGTATGTGTGTAAGCTGCTGAATGCAGGTATTAGGGGATTCAGCTATTAATTTTTCATTATTTAGCAAGGATGCATTTAGAACCAGATAATAATAAAATTAACCAGAAGAGAACTAAGGAAGTATTGCTAAGGAAGCTACAGAGAGGAGAGGTATTACCAGATGATGCTCTATCCCATATATTCATTGTTCTGCTGAATATGTACATTAGCTGTTCCTGTATTAAAATATAAAGTAAAACTTAGCCTGAACTGCTAACCTCTTGATTTTCATTAAACCAGGAAACTCTTAAATACTTGTGGGTACTTTTCTGTTCTTTCCTAATAAAAACAAATCATTTTTTCTTAAACAGAATTCATCTGGAATGTTTTCTGTGGTTCTATTACCTGTTGTCATAAAATCATCTCATCCCTGCTTTTGTCTTAGGTTTCCTATTTGGAACCCCAAAAGTAGTGGCATTAGGACTATTTATGTGAGTTTCACAACAGATTGTAAGGTGTTTTCTGTTTCTATATCTCAGAATGGGAAAAAGAAAGAGAATACAACTGAACCATTTTCAGCCTACAGTGTTGAATCTGCAGTTTTACACAATAGCTTTTGATTACTTGCAGCTAGTGCATTATTTTACATTCCGTTTTCTATGTTGCAGTTGGGCCTGTAGATCTTCAACAGAATCTCTCAAAAGGAGAAATTACGGGACTGTATTTTAGCATTGCAAAAATAACCAAGACATAATTAAACAGAAAGTCAGCATCTTCCTGTGATTTTTGCAGCAGCACATGTTTCTGATGCAGTTCATGCAGGGACTGCTGAGGACAGGATTGAGGTGATGCAGGGAGAGCTGTAGGCAGCGCTGCCTCGGCTCTCTGCTCCTTGCAGATTGGCAGAAATGGGGAAACATTGCTTGAGGAAAGGCATAAAAATTTATCATTCTAAGGATGTGACAAATGCACAGCTATTCACAATTACTTTCCCGGCATGTTTTTATTGTTTGTTTTCCCTGCAACGTATCCCTCTGTCATTCAAATGCAAACAAGCAAAAAGATCACTACGGGATGGGCAAAAATCTACCTCGTGGGTTTTCAAGGAGGGGGCCGTTCCTTGCCCTCCAAAGACGCCCCTCCAAAGGGCACCCTCCTGGCAGTAGAGCTGACGTGTCCTTGTGTCCCCAGCACCCGCTGTGCCCACCATCAAGGCCGAGGACTGCACCGTGTGTTGGGACACAGCCACTGTCCGCTGGCGCGCCGCACCCGCGTCCGCCGAGTCCTTCATCGTGGAGTTCTGCCGGCAGCACTCTCCCGAAGGGGAAGGTCTCAGGTCAGTACCGCGCCCACCAAAGCCCCTCCGCCGGATTAGGCAGCCGCTAATGACCGTCCCCCTGACCGCGGCTCATCGCGCAGGAGATTATTCTGCCTGCGGCCATGCTAGGAAGAAATCTGTTTCTGTGTGCTGAGCAATTTAAGGGGCAGGCACTAATCTGTGAGATTAGGCTGAGACATAAAAAGACTTCCTTTTTATTCTGCTTAACCGGACAATCCCTTTCACGTGGGGGCAAAGCCGTGGAGATGTAGCGCTGTCTGCAATCAGCCCCAAGTTGCGGGGCTGTGCTGGGCGGGGAAGCAGTCAGGGCAAGGCAGAGCGCGGCAGCTCCACGGGAAGGCGAGTGATGGACCAGTTTGCTTTTCGCTTGTGGAGACCAAGACAGAACTCATCTCCGGGCATAGCAAGGGTGATACGGGTGACTCAGTAGCATTGCTGACCCATCTGTGCTGTCTGGACGTGCGTGCAGAAGCCTCACAATGCACAGCTGAGCTCGGTGCTGCCTGGCTGTGCAGGCGTGCCACAGGACTCCAAGAGTGGCTTTGAAATTCGGGGCAGTGGCTTTTTATGCCAGACCCTCTCTGGTTTCCTTTATGCTAAGCCTGTGCTGCGTAGAGTAGGGGCACTGTGCTGTGCTGAAATGCAGTGAAACTTCTTGTAGAGTCATAAAATCTTAGAATAACCTCGATTGGAAGAGACCTTGAAGATCATCTAGTTCCAGCCCCTCAGCTGTAGGCAGGGAATTACAGGGTGGCCTGTATATCCTTATGGCTTGGGGGTCTTTGTTTGCCTTTTAAAAACAGTGACAATATTCCAGCACAGTATAATTGCAAAGGCCTGAGAAGTTTTGTGGAGAGGGGTGATTTGCCATGCAGGACCCTGTAGAAGAGTCTCAGCCCAGCTGAGGTTGTCTTTTCCACCTCCTGGGAAGCCTGATTAAGGTTTTCACCTATGGGCTAGTTCATGTGGGCATCATGGAGATGGGGTAGAGAGAGAAGAGCTCCGTGAAGAGGAGGGAAGGGCTTTGTGCCCTGCAGTCAAAATTAGTGAGTGGACTGAGGTGTTCATAGCTTTGTAAGGGGGAAGTACCACTGTGAAATTGTGAATGCCTTGCTTCTTACAAAAGTAGGCTGGAAACTGAAATTAAAAATTTCTATGTGGGTGGGAGACCTTTTTATCATGCAGTACCAGTGTGCTGCATTACTGCAATCAAGGAGAGTTCTCGCCCAGTTCTCCTGCCTCTCAGAGGGGCTTGCTCAGTTTCGTACATATTTCATGAGGCCATCAGGTCCCTGTCAACCTGCCAAAGTCGCTGTTGGTCAAAGATAATGGAGCTGCTCCCAAAACATATGCTGGTTGTTTGCCCTCAAGTTTCTGTGCTGTTATCTGAAATTGCCTTTTTTTTTTCTCAGAACTAAACCAGAAACTGTGCTGACTTCTGTAATCCATGAGCAAGGTGTTGGCAACACCAAGTGTTTGCTTGTGTGGTGATAAATGTGGCAAAAAAGCTTCCAGAACAGACCCCTTTGCTTTCTCAAGTGACCTTGTATAAAATCTAATGTGTTTATAATTATACTGGGTCATATTTGATTTTTTGGCCTCTCTGTCAGCAGAAGCTGGCCTTTAACTGTGACAAGTATGAAAACTTTCCACAGGACAAAATAATGAATTTTCTCAGAATTGCTATAGTTTGAAATTCTCTACTTATAGAAGGGCTTTGACCTCTTTTTGTTTGTCAATGTTTTGCCATTTACTTTCCCTTAAAACAATTTCCCTCTTTCTTTTTCTTAAATCATCCCCCTTAGAATAACCTGGAAATCTTCTGTAGTGTCGTGAGTTGTTATAGTGATAGAGAAAATTTTTTTAAGATTTCTGTTTAAGATTTTACGTAAGGTTGAGGGGAAAAAAGCCCACTGCAGATGTAGATGCAGAGCACTGCCTGTATCACTTGTATCCAAAACCCCCAAAGGTGCAATTTAGAATTAGAAATCAGCTTGAATAGAAGTCAATCAAATTGACTAGAAGCCAATTACCTGTACAAGGTAGAATAAAACTCTAACTCTCTGCACACCCAGAATTTTGGTCTCAAATTTTGTAGATTCTTCTGATTTTATTTTCCTTGAAACCTTGGAATTTGTCCTTTGCACATTTCCTGAGCAACATGCATCTTGGGGATCAGCCAAATGTGGTGCCCTCTTATAGACAGCCTGTGCCTTTTGTGCTTGCAGCAGCCCTGGAGCTAAGCAATTTCCCAGTCCCTGGGTGGGAGTTCAAACACATTTCTCAGCAGCCCTAGAAGGTTGATTCAGTTGCTGCTGTGGGCATAGTGTGAAAGCAAAGGTCAAGTAAGAATATTCAAGAAAAGTTCTTCAAGAAAAGAAGGCAGCATGCTCCCATCCCTAAAGGCTGCTTTCATAGATGTCATTCTGAAAGCTCACCCAAGGTAAAGGACACTGCCAAGGGAGTAAACAGGGAGAAAGGCCCTCATTGAACAGCTATAGACATGTGGTCTAAGTCAGCCCCATGCAATCTTCAGCATGCCACAGAATCACGGAAGGGACCTTTGGAGATCATCTAGAGCAACACCACTGATCAAGCAGCGCCCCTTAGAGTATGTTGCCCAGGATGCTTTTGAATAACTCCAAGAACTTCACTGGAGCAATCCCAGTTCCCCAGGGAGACAAAATGAAACACACTTGGAAATGAAACCTCACTAAAGTTTCCTTTCAAATACTGTCAAAAAACAAAACAAACCAACCAACCACAAAAAAAAAAAAACCACCCAAACAAAAAACAGTAAATCCCAACCAGTCAAAACATACAAAAAGCCAACCAACCAATCAACCAGCTTGCCACCTGAGGGACATGATTTCATATAAAATCATCTTAAATCTTAAGCAAAAATTAGTCCCTGGCCTGCTGCAGTAGTTTTAAAGCTCCTTCCCAGGTTGAATCTTTTTCCATAATCTTTATGAGTGATGCTTTGAAATGTTTCTTTCAGTTTCAAGAGCTCTGCTATTTTCTCACTGTTCAGCCTCTTTGTGTTGAGAAGTCAATGGAGTTGTGGGTGGAAGATGTAAAGCTGTGAGAGATGTAGTCCAGGGATTAGGTATGTAGGCTGTTCAGATGGAAAGCCTGTGTCACATCATGAGAAATCCATAAGACTCAGGGAGGCAGAAATAGGTGCATTATGTGGTGAGCTTGTGAAAGTGGAAGTTACTGAATGTCATCCTCTCTGACAGTGCAAGACCAGCACTTCCAGGGAGTGAAATTTTCAGTTTCCTTATGGAGCAAGTCTAATGCTGGAACAAGAGGAGCAAGCCTCCCTCCTCTTTCATTATTCACATGATAGTCCTGGTAGCTCAGGAAACAGGGTATTGGAACACACAGAACCTTCCTTCCCTCTAATTCTACCAGTTGCAGATAGTAGCAAGCAGGGGGTGTTTTGGTGACCTAATCCCAAAACAGCTGGGGAGAGGAGAGGAGAGGAGAGGAGAGGAGAGGAGAGGAGAGGAGAGGAGAGGAGAGGAGAGGAGAGGAGAGGAGAGGAGAGGAGAGGAGAGGAGAGGAGAGGAGAGGAGAGGAGAGGAGAGGAGAGGAGAGGAGAGGAGAGGAGAGGAGAGGAGAGGAGAGGAGAGGAGAGGAGAGGAGAGGAGAGGAGAGGAGAGGAGAGGAGAGGAGAGGAGAGGAGAGGATGCAGCACAGCTGGGAGCAAACTCAGAGCTATTTCCTTTCTTTTTTAGCTCCAGGTACTTTTTTTCCACTCATGGTGCACCCTTTCTATATGCTTCCACATGTATCGTGAGAAGCTTGCATACTTTCACCCTAGCTCCATATCAGTGATAGCAGCACAGCTCTGGAGGTACTCTTTCAGTAGGATCTTGGAGGTGGAAATGACAATTATAGCACAGAGGGTGTTGTGAATCACTGCAAGGCATATCGTTTGCTTGGTTCAGGCAATATTAAAAAATATCCCCTAGATGTTGTTTCTTTTAAATAAATGAGGATGCTGATGAGAGAAATGGGCATGAAAACACAGTGTCAGATTTCCTTAAAACCAGAGAAATCACAAATTGAGCAGAAAACTGCGCTACTATAATATTCCTTGGCAAGTTAAAGGTGAAGAAACATGCAAGTCCTTTTTGTTCTGCTTTAAATAGCATGTACCTGGTATTTGGAGAGTGGATTTTCAGTCTTACAGATTCCTCTTACAATGAGAGGGATTGAAAGGAGATACTTAAAGTATTTACTTCAAATGCTTCTTGATTTTCTATACACTAATTTTTGTATCAACGATACCAAGAAATTGCAAGGACAGTGCAAATAAGATACCATTTAATCTAAAGACCAGGATGCACTTTGAGAACAACATTATTACATTTCAAATAATCTCTAAAGTGGGCAGGTGTATATAAAGTAGAAACTATCTGACATTAGAATAGTTGTAGGTGGATTTCTTTTTCTTTCAAAATTACAGTTCACTACTTAAGGTGAGTTTGAGGAAGATCCATCTGCAGTGCTTGTTACAAGAAATCAGAAATGAAACAGCCTTCCACCAACACAGTCAGGATGCATTTTCCCTCGCCTTCTCCTACACATAACCTGTATGCTGTAAGCTAAGCACTGATCATACCTCTCCTCATCCTTGCTTTTGCAGAGTAAATCTAAAGCATAATAAATTACTGTGCTTGCTGGAGACCCCTCAGTATTCACTCTCCCCCTTCACCCTGCCCTCTAGACAGGAGAGGCAACAGTTAGCAAGACCTATTTCTTCTTTGCATGCAGCTTCTTTTGTCCTTGGATCTGGCTCAGAATGTATCAAATGGAATTCCTTCTTGTCAGCATATTCTGTTTCATTAGCTGGCAGCAGCAAAACTGTTTTTAACCCTTAATCCTAGCTAAAATTGATGGGCTCTCATTCTTAGGCAGCTTAAAGCTAGCTGAAATAGATTACCAAGCAGAGAATGGTATTCAAAAATCTGATCACTGTTTTACAGCCCTCATCTGCTTGAAGTCAAGATTTTTCTGTCTCACTGTTATGACTGAAAAGCAGCATGCTATTGCCCTCTGACTTAAACATGCATCCAGATTCTGATTTGGAGAATTTCATATTTGTAAGAGACCTAAGTCTGAACTTTGACTGCTGACCCTGTTCTCCAAATGGCTGGAACCAACACGTTCTCTAAATACCTATGAGATATCTCTGGGATGCACACTCCAGAGTATGAATACTCCATGTCTACTCATTATACCATAATGTAACTGTCTAATTGAATTTAGAAATTATTTTGTGTTTTATTATTTAATCATCTGATAAATAGTACCTAGTGGAAAAGAAGATCTAATTTCTTTGGAAGGATATTGACTTACATGACATTTTTCAGAAGACAGAAGAAAGAGCCATGTACAGGGCATCACTGTGCTTAAGGCATGCTGATCTACATAGTGCCGCAGACAGCTTACAAGGAACAGCTTAGCATATCCTCTTTTCATCTCACTTACAACTCTTTGCTCAAAACTCCTCTCTGGTGGTCTGTGCTTCAGATTCACATCAGAGATATCAGTGTGCTGCTTTTAAGGAGCAGATTGGTAAGTCTTGCCTAGGAAGCATGGGCAAATTTCTTCAAAGCTTAGGTCCCTACTTCTTTTCCCCTACCTCTGCTTCTATCTTGTTTTTCCTTTCCCTTACTTCTTTCATATTTGTCTCCTTTCTTAGTTCCCATCTTGTCACTTTCTTCAATCCATCCTTTTTTTTTCTCTTGTCCCCTATACTCAAATCTAAGATTACACCTCTTCCCTAAAACTTTCAGCCTGCTCTGCTGTCAGTGCCTTGCTAAAGTGGTCTTCTGGTCAGGGCCTTGGTGAGTCATGAGGGTGAAACAAACCATGAAATTTCTGCCATTCGTCTCTACTGCAGGAGTTGCAGCATTAATATAACACAGTCCCTGAAAGTAGCATAGTCTTCTGCTGGTCATGCTGGAGCCCAGACTCCCTGAAATTCTTTTAAATTGAAGGAACATATCACAGAAGTACCCATTTTCTCGATGCTCTCAATCGCTCTTAATGGTAACTGTCAGTGCAGAATACCTGTCACAGACTAATAAGGATGACACACCAGTCTTTTCTGAAGATGCCACCCTCCTAGAAAGAAATCTGTAGAGTGTAAGCAGGAATCTGGTGTATTAAGAGCTGTGAGATTTTACCTCGATGTGATAAATGCAGCAGGAGCGGGCATGTGAAAAATCCCGATGGATGAGCACTGATTATTCTTCAGTTTGTACTGCTCTCTGGTGGGATATATGTGTAAAAACAGTCACCCCTAATGAATAGAAACGATCTGATCTGACTGCTGACTCCCCTTGCCTCCTCTGGGGTAGCAGCAATTTGTGCTGGAAAAAGTATTTCGTTTAGTCTAGCTTCTCACAGAAGCATTGCTTGCCATCGTGGAGAGAGATCATGGTGGGCTCCATTCTCAAACCTGAGGTGAAAGGGAAAAGTGTCTTGCTGACTCTACAAAAGCAGGCCACCCACTCTGGAATTTAAGTACTTGCCTTGTAGCAAGTAAAAGCATTTCTGGGAGGAAATTACCTACTTCATACAGATAAACAGTCTTTACCTGCAGGCATACAATGCAGAGTGTATGTATTTTCTGGCTTTGCTGTTATCATAGAGGCAAAAAATGAGGAAAATCAAGATCCAATGCAAGAGAATTTGTTAAGCCAATCTTTCATCCTGCTGTCAATGTAGAAAATAAAATGACATCTTTCTATCCACCCAAAATGCTTTCACTGGTACTTAAAAGCACCTGTGAAGCAATTCGAGTGGGTGCTGACTTCTGCTTTCTAGCAGTGTGTCAAGGCACCAGGGGTAGAGGATGTGAGGGCTGGAGTTTTTGAGGCACCACACTGGGTGGCATAATCAAAGCAGGGAACTGTGTGAAGGCAGCTCCTCTGCTCTGCCTCCCGCAAAACTGCCCTGTTAGAGTGCATGATACCACAACAGAGACAGAATCCAGCCCTAGCTGTTGAAGGATTTGTCAGTGAGGAGTTCCTAATGGGAAATTAATCACGGTTCTGTGATGAAAAACATGATTCTGTGCTGCCACAGATAACAGTATCAATTCTTTTGGACTTGTAGCATGTGCCCAGATAGTAAAGCACAAGTGCATTCAGTGTCATGTGACTAATTGATTAAAAGGTGGGTATTTTCCTTCAGAAACTTGCTCGTTTTGTAAAAAAAAAAGCAGATTTCCACAGGAGGCAGATGAGGATTTGACTCTGTGCTGCTTAAATTTTATGTGATGAATTATGCTGAAAAATGAACATAAAGTGATCATTACACCAAATGACTGCACTGGGTGATAAGGTAGTGCAGGAGCAAAGGCCTCAAACTTCATCAGACAAAGTGGAGACAATCCCTCAAATGAAATGTTGAAGTTTCTACATAACCCAGTTGTTTGTGAAAACAATGTTTGCCTTTCTCATTTGGTGTTTCTGTACGGTGTTTGCTTTTTCAGTAGTTAACAATATGGCTAGGGAGCTGGTAGCTGTTGGCATAGAAGTCTTCCCAGTTTGGATACCTACATACCTTTTAATGTATCCTCAATGTCTGCAGATCTTTTGCTGGTATAAAGAAACCTGAATTGAAAGTATCCCTGGAGCCGAATGTGAACTATTTCTTCTACTTGAGGGCTGTCAACCCATTTGGGACAAGTGAACAAAGTGAAGCAGCTCTCATCTCAACTAAAGGTAGATCATCATCGTTTTCTGATGTTAAAACAATGGGGTGTAAGGGCAAAGTAGCCAAACATTTTTTCTTTGGAAATTATACCTGAAGTTCCCAATATGGTTGTGACCAAGTTATTGAAGTTTTTATCTTGTTAACTCAAATTTATATTGGGTTTTTTTCTGCTTAAAATTAGCATGATTAGGACTACTTCACTTGAAGTTTGTATATTTATGTCCTGTGTAAAACTGGTGTGATTTCAGAACCAAAAATGTTGAATTCTGTCAGAGAGATGAAGTGATTAAGTATTCTTCAGGGATCTCAATTTGCTTGAATCTGACAGAACATAATCAGATAAAAATTGTCATGACCTTAAAGAGATCATCTCACAATTAAAACCTAATGGAGTTTGAGTGATGAGGAAGCTTGCAAAGCAGTTTTAGAATATAATGGATGAGTCAAACTCTAAGATTTTCAGATAAATAGTGTTATGTATGGTTCTTCCAAATCAGCCTCAAAATTCAAATTTGCTGTTTTGATAAAAGCAATTGATTGAAAATTGTTCAAGCTTCTCACATACTCTTGAAGACCTCTTTATCACCTGTCTGCATTTCTGAATATTAGACTACTGTCTCAGCTTGGAAGACTCCTTGCATTTGCATCCAGTTTTCTGCCGCTCCTACCTGCCAGCAGACACAGCCCTGTCCAGCTAATATGGGTGTAGTTGTTGCTCAACATTTTATGGTTCAACTCATAATGTTAATGTGTCCAGCCTCTCAGATCCGGTGTTTCTTTGTCATGAATTGTACCAGGAACTCGATTTCGCCTGCTGAGTGACACAGCACATCCTGCATTGCAAATCTCTTCTAATGCAACAGTGATCCACCTTCCTGAAAAAACCAAACTCACTGGGTGAGTAGCAGTATGATGAGCAAAACCATCCTATGGGGTTCAGGATGGATCCATCACTTTAATTTTTTGCCAGTTAGCATCTTTCACATGACACTAATTTTGTAGAGAAACTGAATCATTTTCATGGTGCAGCCTCTGGACTTGATGCCCCCTTTCAAACACTGTAACATCTCAGTAAGGTCATTGGTGGGATTGATACAGTTACTGGGAAGAGTTCAGTGTCACACTAAGAAATGGCCAGAAGTCAAAGGCAATGGTACCTACTTGGGCTGCTTGATTTGTTTCAGCCATGGTCACTGCTTAATCCATCAGAATTTCAAAGCAATTTTTTGCTGCCCTAAGAAGGTCAGCTTTGTGCGCTTGGTTTTTAATACATTGTGGATAGAAGTAATCCATCTTCCATAGTTTGTTTCCTCTCCTGAGGGCATTATTGGTAATGTTTTCCAAAGTATTTGTGGCTTTGGAGAACTAGGAAGTGCTCCTGGGATATGTTAACATGATTGTACCAGGCTAGCTCTATCCTTTGAAAATATTGCAGGGGGGTTGATGTATTAATATTGGTCCTAGGACAGGCACAGGTCCACTTGTATAACTTGTGCCATACTGGTAGGGCTTTGTAAAAGGTGATAAGGATTTACTGGTTTAAACACTTTTTGTTGCTCTTACCACTGAATGTGCACAAGAAGTTTGTGACTATGTCTACATAAAACCGCCAGATTTTCTAGTTTGAACAAGCCTTCTAAATTTGAGATTTTTTAGGTAAGTCCATCTCAGTGCAAAGATGAAAAGACTCTCAGTTAAATCTTTGATAAAATCCTGCAGTTAGAACAACAGAGTAATTTTACATAATGCTTCATGATTTGACTGAAAGAAATATCACAATATAGTTTGTCCACCACCACATTTTCTTTACTGTATTTCATCTTCAACAAACAGATTTCCTTCAGTCCTGGGTGAACTGCTGCCTGCTCAAGGATGTCATTATTGGGAAATTGTTGTCTCTGCCTGCAGAAGCTACAGGATTGGGATTTGCTATGAGGCAGTAACACAGAGCAATGTCCTGGGGTTGAGTGATACCTCGTGGTGCATGAGGTGCTGTCCTACAAAAAACAGGTAAAGAGGATTCAGTCTGCTGTCTTGGGAAGTTACTTGTCCTTCATGAAAATAAAGCTGGCCAGACACAAGAATCATGAAAACAGAAAGGATTCTTCTGCTTCCTTTATGTAAAATTGAATTATAAGAAAAGGCTGTCTACATAAGATCTTTAGACCTCTTCTTAGTTTAAAAGATCTTATAAAGCACATTAAAAAGTAAAGTTATACTCAAACAGATGATTTTAGCACCCTTTATCCATACAGTGAATAAAACTTAAAGAACTAGTTTCTTGCTGCTCATATCCTGATTTGCTTCACTAAATCCCAGCAAGGGTATTTATTTTCATAAATGCAGCCTTTTTGGAACCTACTTCCATTTGCAGGAGATGTCAAGACTTGATAGGGAATGTTTTCTCCTGCCTTGTCCTTCACAGTGATAGACACTCACCTGCCACTGTGGCAGGACTGCAGGGTGCTGGGATAGTCTGTGGTAGCAGGCCAGGCTGCTTGGAGGTTTGTAAGGCACCACCCTGCTACTTTGTAATGGTGCTCTTGATCTAAACAAGTGTGCTTTTTTCAGTGTGAAATCATATAGATATATAAACATTACTAGCTAAACGAAACATCCAAGAGGCATTTTTTTCCCTATGAGTCCAAAGATGGCAAGTGAAAAGGCTTGTCAGGATGCCAGGCAAGGCTTGAAGTGATGCCACATTTGCTTTGCCTACATACTGAGCAAAATGCTGCAGCCACGTGATAGGCTGCTGTATACAGCCACCTGTTAATAGATTGGAATTAAGCTGCAGGTTATTTCTGGTAAATTGCTGTGGGGAGGCTCATTGTATTCTGGTTTCTATTTTCCCACAGCTTTCTTTACAGATTTCTTCACACTGGTGTGATGAGTGATGTCCATGTGACGGAGCCCCTGGCCAGGATTGGCATCCTGTTGGATTACAGTAGTGGCAGGCTATTGTTCTTCAATGCAGAGAGAGGACTGGTGCTGTTTGCCATCAGGCACAAATTCACTGATGCTGCTTACCCAGCCTTTGCCCTGGAGAAGGCAGGAGTGCTTACCCTGTGCACAGGAATGGAGGTGCCGGAGTTCGTGAAGCAGAGCTAATCTGCTTCACAGTTTCCAGAAAACTGGCAAATGCAGCATCAGGGGATAGAGAGAGGAAGAGGTATGCCAGGAAGGAATAGCTAGTCTTCACTGATGAATGCTATGTGCACATCTCTCCTTCACATCATCAGCAATTGTAGTTACTGCTCAGATACATAATCACCCTGAGCCTGGAAGAAAATCAACTCCTTCAGATGGAGCATGCACCTAGTAATACACAGAGCAGTACTTCTAAGGGGATAAAGAAGTTTTCTTAGATATGATAGTGCTAGCTGTCTTTTTAAGTTAATGATTAACCCATGTATGAAATAAATGCATTTCTCACTGCAGTACATGAAAGTCATTGTTTTATCATTTGTCAAGACAGTCAGAGCCTGAATCCAAGATGATGTTCTTGGAAAATGTATAACAATTTCAGCAACAAAAACTTGCTGCAAATTGGTATATATCCTGTGTCATTGTTTGCCAATGGACAAATTAAGAAAAGTTGGTCATGTAGAGATCCTCATGTTTGCAAAATGAGGGAGTCCCAAGCTCATTCTTCATATCAACCATGTAGAGTCTGAGTATGCCACACCTACCTACCCTGCTCACAACAGACTAACAGCTACCTGACTGTGTCAGTAAATACGTGTGCTTGTGAGTAGCTACTCACAAAACACAGGTACAAGGAAACTTGAGAGTAGTGGTAAAACCCTTCCCTTGTGTTTTGCATCCTCAGTGTGTCAAGTCAGCGGTTTTGATAGTGAAAGGACCTTGTGGATCACCACTTTTCTGTCAGTGCTTTTTACCTTTGCTCTTAGAGATTTCATGCTCCTAATTTCAGGTTTATGTACATTTTCCTGTGTCTGCCCTGCTCTTTACTGTTATCCACACTAGTACTAGCAACATGACAGTGAGCTGCAGTGTTTCAGGGCCACCAGAGCAGGTGGGCTAAAATTGGTTTATGTCAGCACAGGAGTAGGATGCCGATTTTTCTCCTTTGTTTTTTCAAACCATTCTCCAAGCACTTTACACATTGGTGGTATGGCCTTGTCTCGGGCTGAAGGCACAAATACCAGTGGTGCTGAACTCCAGTGAGTGCCAGGGGAAATTAATCTTAAAGCACTGTTTTCATGCTGTGCCTGCTCTGGAGATCTCTGCCTCAGGGGGCTCTGTTGCCAGACTCATTTTTGAGCTCAGCTGAAGAGCTGTACTCTCCGAATTAAGACAGGTTTCAGGAGTGTAATAGAGTTTGCAGCTGAAAAGAGGAGTTAAATGAGTTAAAATGAAGCTTCTCCTTTTTATGCTCAGAGAATGTGCCTGCTGCTGTTGGTTTATTTATGATTTAACACCACCAAGGCATGTGTTCTCTGCTCCAGCCTGCTATATGCTTGTCCCAGGAGAGCCACAATCCAGACTGTCATAGCAAGATCAGGCAAGCCTGAGCTTGGTTAAGGCAACACAAAGAGGATACCTATGACCACTTACTTTAAGATGGAGCTCTTCCTGGCATTTCAATAAAATGGTGCCAGTTATGAGTCCCTGTCAGGGAGAGAGTGGAATAAAATATCAGGATT
The DNA here is from genome assembly GCF_963662255.1 of Cinclus cinclus. NCBI lineage: Eukaryota > Metazoa > Chordata > Aves > Passeriformes > Cinclidae > Cinclus > Cinclus cinclus. Next base: position 62,974,774 of record NC_085084.1, read on the forward strand.
GTGTCCTGTTGGCTCAAGTGAGAGTTTTGTAGAGGTGTGGAGGATGGTGAGAAAAGGTCCAGGATTAATTGGGAAAGAAAGACAGAAAGGGTATCGGGGGTAGCATTACTCTGACGGCTGAAGAGGAGGAGGCGACAGAAGGTAGGCTGGAAACTCACACAAAGCAGATGGTGATAAACTAAGATGCAGGTCAGTGGTGTCAGCAGGGTGTGTTCCTCAGACTCCTGCAGCCAGTGAGCTCACCAAGGGTTTGACTACCTCCAGAGCTTAATGTGGTTCTTAGAAATAAGCCTGAAATATCCAAGTACTTGGCTGGTCTTACCTATGCCCTCTTCACCCTGATCACTGCCATTCCAAAAGTGGATTGCTTCATGGACACCACTATGATGTGTTGACAAGGGGAGAGACAGTGATAAAAGGAGAACAAAATGACAGGAAATTATCTGGATTTTTTTTTCCAATGAAGACAAGAAGCAATTGCCTTGTCAAAGGCAACTATGTATTTGTAGTAATTAATGATTTTAAAATGAAGAGTGAAAGCTTTGTCTATTGCCAGGCATTTTCACTCAAGTACTACCACAGCACATGAGGTTGGCAAAACGTTTTTATTGGAGGCACCTCATTCTTAGAAATACTTGGGTAATTTCAAAAAATGACCTGACTGTTTTCTTGATGAATTTTGTATAAGGTCCACCTTTTAGATAGAAAAAAGTATCAAAAAATGTATTTACTCTTTATGTGAAAGCTTGGTAAGTTATTTTAAAAAGAAAGTGTCACTCAAAGAGTTTAAACAGTACTATTTGAATGTCTAAATCTGGTCTGCTTTAAGCTACGTCAGATGAAGTCCTATTCAGAAAAATGGAACAAAATGCATACTAAACAGGAAACTATACAAGTAAAGAGTCAGTATAAGGAAAAAAATTGTATTGGTGAAGTCATTCTGAAAGTCACAGCTAAGCTCCTATTACTTACAGTATACAGTGAAAACTTTCCTGCCCTACTCTTGGAAAGCTTAGAGGTATGTACTTCTGCTGTGATATTTTACTTGTCTGATGGACATTAAGTTCAGAAACTTGCTTTCCAGAAGGTGACTGTCCTTAAACACTTCAATATATAGTGCACAGTATAACTTCAATATAATCTGGCATTCAGATGAACTGAGACTTTGACATTTATAGCTCTTAATTTTTCCTGACCATTGTAGCTTGTATACTAGAAGAAAAAGACAAAAATCTCCCAGTCACTGTATTTTTGTTGTGCTTGATGAATTTAGCATTTAGAAATACCTCAAACCCAGCAAATAATGTCACTTAACTTGTCTGATAATCACTAAGACTTCATGAAAGTATTGAGAGGGTTGTGTCATGTTTGTACAAAGTGTAGTCATAATTTCATTCTTAGAACAACATTTTCAAAGTCACACAAACATCTCTAAAAGAGTTCACTGGTAATCTGGGGTGTATTTTCATTCTGAAGTACAAAAGCTGATGCCTAGAAATGTAAGCACTGTGAATAAATAATTGGACTGACCTGAAAGACATTGCATTAAAAGGAACAATTTCCTCTTGCTGAAGCAGATTTTAGACTAGGCTTGTAAACGCCTGTGCACTGAGATGAGAGTATAGGCTTGACTGTAAAGGCAGAAACATTTTTTTCTACTGTCAAAACAGGGCTGGACTGAAATACTGCTAGTATCAGTCATATTGATCTGTAAACCTTGCTTAGGTCAGTCTGCCCCAGAGAGAATTTCATGCTTCTGTGCAACGCCAGGCAGACGTTGGCAATGTGTCTGCAAACCGCAGCACTTGCACTGCTTCTGTGCTTGCAGGAGCACCTCTGCTCTTGACCTAGCTGTTCTTTCAGTAGGATTGGTACTGAAAATGGTCAAGTAATGCCTTGTTTTACAAACAGGTACATTAACCCCCTGACCACTGTTGTTGAAAAATATGTGCATATTATCGCTAAATGTGTTGTAAGACAGATACCCATTAAGTTGTTGCTAAATCCACAGTCCTGTGATGTACATGTGAAATATTATTTCTATTAGCACTGCAGGGATTTTTAATAGGTATGTAAAGATGGATTTAAGAGTAATGTGAAATTAGGATCTTTCAAACCATTCTCACTTGAGACTAACAAGTAGGATCCGTAGCATATTGAAGTTTAAGTTTGACTTAAAAAGTCACATTCTGTGGTGTAATCACAATTGCATTACTATCATTTTGCTGATGGATTTACTAGCTATAGAGAATCCCAGTATGCTCAGATGGTCACAGAACCACCAAGGAAGAGAGAAGAACTTCCAGCCTTGTGCTGTGGAAGAGATACTGAGATAGTAAAGTATCTACATTTTTCATGGTAAGTTTGTCCAGTTTTATGGCACAATAAAAGGTAGTATTTGTTGACCAGAGATTACTCTGCAGGACAGTTCCTGCCGACACAGGTTGGAAGGAAATGGAACAGATTTCTGCCCTGGACATTGAAGATTGTCTAGTTCCAACCACCCTGGCATGGGCAGGGACACCTTGCACTAGACCACATTACTCAGAGTTCCATTCAACCTGATCTAGAACACTTGCAGGGATGGGGCATTGACTACTTCTCTGGGCAACCTGTTCAAGTGCTTTGCCCTCACATAAAGAATTTCTTCCTAATATCTAACCTAAAACTGCCTTTCTTCAGTTTAAAGCCACTCCGCCTTGTCCTGTCACTGCATGTCCCGTTCAAAAGTCCCTCTACCAGCTCTCTTGTAGGCTCTCTTCAGGTACTGGAAGGTGCTATGAGGTCTCCTCAGAGCCGCCTCTTCTCCAGGCTAAACACTCCCAGCTCTCCCAGCCTGTCCTCACAGCAGAGGTGCTCCATTCCTCGGCTTTTCTCTGGCCCTGCTCTGAATTTGCTCCAGCTGTTCCTTAGTCTGGACCCTGGAGACGGGCATATTACTCCGGGTAGAGTGCTCGCCTTCTCATGAGAGCAGTGGAGCAGAATCACCTCCCTGGTGGACTACAGGCTGTGCTGCTTTTTGATGCAGCTCAGGATATAGCTGGTTTTCTGGGCTGCAGTGCATGCTGTCAGGCCATGCTGAGCTTCTTGACCATAAACATCCCCAGGTCCTTCTTGTCAAGGCTGCTCTGTATCCATCCTCTCAGCCTCTGCTTGCATTTGGGATTGCCCTGCCCCAGGTGCAGGGCCTTGCACTTGGCTTTGTTGAACTTAGTGAGCTCGACAGGCCTAGCTGTCAAACCTGTCCAGGTTCCTCTGGATGGCATCCCCTCCCTCCCTCCCAGGGCTGGAGCAGATTTCATAGCTCAATGTTGGCAGCAAACCTGTCATCAGCAAATTTTCAAGTGAGTTTCCACTCTGGAATCCCCTCTGCAGAAACAATGCCGTCGTTTTCAGGAACTTGTTTTACAAGCACATTCTATTTCTAGTACGTGGTCTTCTGAGCCCAGAGGAAGCAGTGGTGCAAGCAGAGGAGTCACGTACAGCTCTGTCAGTGCAATGGTCAGCTGGCCTTCCTCCTGCCAGGCTGTGGCCACTCCGCTGAGGACAGGGATGGAGAGCTGGCCTGGCACAGCAGGCTCGGGGGAGAACTGGCCTCTGATGAACAGGCAAGAAGCCACAGTAGCTTTGGGTACAGAGACTGGCAAAAGGAGATTTTTGTCTGAGCATGACTTCACACAGCCCGCTCTTCTGAGCTTGTAAAGTCTGCCTCACGTCCTTTCATGAGCCCTGCTCAGAAGCTACAGTGCGTATGTAGACCCACAATTATTATTTTCATTTTCACTGTGAAGAGGAGAACTGCATTTTGAAGTAAAATCAACAGAGATTATTTTACCTAGTTCTGTACCATGTTTTAGATATGTATATCTATGCTATCTTAAAAAAAAAAAAAGTAAAAATGAAACCAGCCTTTGGGAAAAAAAAAGCCAACCAAAAAAAAAAAACAAATAAACAAACAAAACAAAAAGCTAGAAGAAATTATCTTATTATTTAGAAAGGAGTTTTGCATCTATACCAACAGCATCCACTGGTGCTGGTGCCCACACTGGCTACCAGTATGATTTGTTTCCCAAGAACAGTTTCATTTTGAAACAAATCTTAATAAAAATATTTTGAACCAGATGTGCAATTAACAGTGTAAATAACTAATAAATGACTGCTAATGCTTAGGAAATATTCTGTGTTTCTACTTCATGTGTGGAATGAGGGCTTCTTTTCAAAGCAAAGAACCTGTGTTGAGATAAGTAAAGAGCTTTCTGTTCTTTGACCACAGCACAGCTACACAGAAAGACAAACTTATAACCTACCCAGTTACAGAAAGAGCATTACTATCTAGATTATAAAAGCAGATTTTGAAAATTAAACTGGGGCATTTCTTGAGTGTTAAAAATTAAATAAATAAGTAAAGAGTGTCACTAAGCCCCAAGTGAAAAATTTGCATTTTTAACTCAGGGCCATATACATCTATAATATGCTTCTCTAGCATAGATTGGTGCTGTTTTCTGTGATTTCAATGTATTCAGCCTTGCTGTCTGGCACTGCAGTTGTTTTTGCACACATTCAATAACTTCAGTAGAACCTGAATAGTCTGGCCATGCTGAACACATGTGGCACATTTGGGCAAGTAAAGAGCAATAAATCAAACAATTCCTCAAAATGAGAGATTTCTAGGACACCTTCATGGTGTAAAAATGCCAGCTTTACTTCCATTTTTTCCTCCTCAGCTGGCAGACCCTGGAAAACCCTACAGCAGTTAGTACCCATCATCCATCACCCAAGACATCCAGGTTAGAAAAGTTTACTTTGCAGTTTATATCATGCCCAAAGTTAACACTTCAGTTAAAAGGACAAAGGTGGGTAAGTCACACTGAATTTACCAGGGGAAAAACCCAAACCACTAAAAAAGGTCCTCTTCCCCAGCTACTCTACAAAGTACTTCAGGGTTGTGGCCTACTGTAAGGAAGCATTTTATGTTCTGCTACTGAATGCTGTATTTGCAACCACTTTGTAGTGTATTTTTTGTTTTTTAAAAAGCAGGATCTCTGCTAACAGCAAAATGAGTTACAAGAAATCCCAAGAATTTGTACAGAGCTCTGTCTTTGGCATAATTTTTACACTGTTATTTTTCAAACAAGACTAGAAATAATTCAAGATCTTCACATTAGTGAAACTCTTCCTTTAACTAATATAATTTCAATTTTGAATTAGGCAGGCTAGCTTTAGCTTTCAAAGCTTAAAATAGTTATCTGCCTTTTACAGTTCAGTTTCTGTGTTTTAAGGCAGTACACATGCTCTGTTCATATAGTAACTGCAAGGCAGCTCTATTATCTCTAGTGCAGTGGTTATGGAGGATATTCAAGATTATGAAGTAATGGGTTAAAGGCTGCAACAATCAAGAGGAAGCAAAAAAAAAAATCCATGACTGGCACCACCGATGTGTAAACATTTAAATATTCCATAGGGAAGCAAAAGCTTGGAGATCTTACTGAGCATGACTGATGTTACCCAAGGAAGATATGAATGCTGACTTTTACTGCACAAAGAAAGGAGTGAATAGGAAAGGGAGATATGCTTGATGTTTAGACCAGGTCTTATTTTTGTCAACTTGTAACAGACACATAACAATGTAATAATGACTGGATGTGGCGCTCAGTGCCACGGTCTAGTTGACAAGGTGGTGGCCAGTAAAAGTTGGAGTCGATAGTATTAGAGGTCTTTTCCAACCTAAATGATTCTGTGAACTCTTCTTTTTAATGTACAGTTAATTAGATACCAGGAGATCATATATGTGTGCATTCGAAAAGCAAACATTTTGTCAGACTCATGGCACTGAAATTAATTCAGAGCAACAGTTCCCACACAAGAGCTTTACATAGTCTGGTTCCTTGGTTACTTCACTCCAGCTGAGAACATAGAACAGCCATCCATGATTCACTGCCTCCTTCAGCTGAGATTTCCAGTCTGTTTTGTGGACCAACTGCAGAAATGAACCTAACACCAAGAAGAAAGACAAACACTGCCAGTAGGGCCAGATTCCTTGGGACTGCCACCAAAGGAACCCCTGAAAAGGACAGTGATGCTGAAGTGCACTTCCACCTCTTTAGCCTTGCAGAGGTGCAGCTGGGTAAGTTGTTTGATCACTCCTCTCAGCCCTTGTATCCTGTACTTAGGGCAAAACAATAGAATGGCAAGTTCCAAATCAGGGAGCAGAAAGACTACAGAATGTCCTGGCATGTGGAGCAGCTAGTCCCCACCAAGCAACAGTTCTTAAACACAGATGAAAATAGTAACTACGTGATGTGTACTTGATTTACAGTGATTTCACAGCAACATGTCTCTTGCTGTAATTCTGTATGAGTGCAATTATTGTTCTTCATGTCTTACTGAAATTTGCACATTCCAGCTGTGACAAGTAGGCTTCTTTTTAATTACAAAAAAAAGGTTTTTAAGGAAATTCTTGACTTTTGGTATGCAACTAGCACTTCTGTAATCTCTTCTATGAGCTTCCCTGTTCTCCTCCATGTGGGGAAGGTGCTCGTACCATGAATCCCAGCCAGCTCTGGTATGGTACCAGAGTATATGCTACATCATCCCCACTAAATTGTACCTGCTTGTAACTATCAATGACTGGTTGATTGGCTTGCTGGTGTGGTAAATCAACCAATAACTAGTTTAGTCCCACCTACCTTTCATGGATTAATCCATACATGCCTGCCTTTTGCTTTTAAATGTTCATCCTCTGCTTGCAATGTCCTTGCTCCCACCAATATTAATATCTTGGAAGACTCCAAGGCAAACTGCATGGACAGATGTGCTCTGGAGGCAAGGATTGGGCCAAAGGAGCAAGAGAATCTTTCTTAAGATGGCAAGACCTCAAAAACAGAGCAAAGAGAGGTATGCCAGCCCCCTCTGCCCCAAACAGTGGAGGAAGCAGTGGAGCCCTAACTCACAGGTGACTCTGACTCAGAGTGGGTGTCAGTAAGAGTGACAGTGACCCCTACACATACAAAAGCCACCCCCAGAGAGTGTAAGCAACCAGAGCATGGTGCAGCAGCTCACAGGGAAGGATGCACAGGGTGGATGCTGAGGACTGCCAGCCCAAACACTTAGCTCAGCTGGTGGTGATCATTCTCACTGAAGAAACTTGGCTTCCACTCAGCCAAAAGACACATTCTCTTTGTGCACCAATAAGGATGAAGTGACCCAGATGGAGCTCCCACAGAAACATGGAGCTGGCCAGGTTTCATGCTGCAGGAAGTGCCAGAGCCTGACACTGCTCTTAGAGGGCAGCAGGGAAAGCAGTTTTGTGAGATGTGATCATGTGGGGAATCTCTGCAGCCTGGTGGCAGAGCTGGAAGAAGGAGATGTGCTGAGAAATACTGGGGACTCTGAGAAGGAGATCGACTGGTAGAACAGTACTCTACCACCTCTTGGACAAACACATCTGCCATCCACATCACAAGAAGCAATGGATCCTCTATCCTCCCTCCACCAGGCAGAAGGAGTGGACATTAGAGATGAGGGGAATTAAAATGAGGTCCTTCTTGGGATGGTAGGAAGTCATAGAACCATAGAAAGGTCTGGTTTGAAAGGAACCTTAAAGATCATCTCTCTCCAACAACCCTGGAATGGATTGCCATTCATTAGATCAATCCCCCATCAAACCTGGCTTTGAACACTTCCCGGGGTGGGGCATCCACAGGTTCTTTAGGCAACTGAGAAATGCATCAGCAACAAAAAGAGAGCCAAGGAGAATCTCCATCCTTACATGTTTTTGGGGGAAACAGTGAGAAATGATAAGGAAAAGGATGAGGTACTTAAATTCTTCTTTGTCTCAGTCTTTAAGAGCAGGACCAGTTGTCCTCAAGGAACCCAGATTCCTGAATCTGGAAGACAGAGACAGGGATCTGAATTAATCCCTGTAATCTGAGAGGGAGCTGTTAGTGACCTGTTATGCCACTAAGACTTGCGTAAGTCCATGGAGCCAGATGGGATCCACCTGAGGGAGTTAGTGAAAGAGCTTAACCAAAGTACTTTCTATGATTTACCATAAATTCTAGTTAGCCATGGAGGTCTCAGGTGACCAGAAACCAGAAAACATGACACCCATCTACAAGGAGGTTTGGAAGGAGCATCAGGCCAGAGGCAGACCTCACTACCAGGGAAAGTCACAGAGCAGCTCATCCTGAGTGCCATAACATGGTGTGTGCAGGACAGCCAGGGCTCAGCCCCAGCCAGTGGGGCTTTGTGAAAGGCAGGTCCTTACTGACCAACCTGATCTCCTTCTGTGAGAGGGTGACCTGCTTTGTAGATTTAGGGAAAGCCTGTGGTCTGCATGGACTTTACTTAAGCCTTTGACACTGTCTCCCACAGCATTATCCTGGAGAAACTGGCAGCTGATGGCTTGGGTAGGTTTACTGTTCATGATTTAAAAAACACCTGGATGGCTGGGCCCAGAGTGGCAATGAGTGGAGTTACATCCAGCTGGTGATCAGTCACTAGTGCTGTTCCCCAGGGCTCAGCATTGAGGCCAGTCCTGTTTAATATCTTTATTAGTGATCTGGATGAGGGGATCAAATGCACCCTCAGTCAGTTCACAGGTGACACCAAGTTGGGCGGGTTTCTGACCTGCTGGAGGGCAGTAAGGCTCTGCAGAGGGATCTGGCTGAGGCCAGTGGTGTGAATCTGATGAGGAACAGTTGAGGGAGCAGGGGATCTTTAGCCTGGAAAAAAGGAGGCTCAGGGGAAAACTCATTGCTCTCTATGACTCTGCAAAAGGAGGCTATAGGTAGGTGGATGTTGGTCTCTTCTCCCAGGTAATCAGTGATAGGACAAGAGAAAATGGCCTTAAGCTGTACCAGGAGAGGTTTAGATAAGGTATTAGGGAAAAGAGAAACCCTGGAAAGCATGATAAAGCACTAGAATAGGCTGCTGAGGAAAACTGTGGAGTCATCATCCCTGGAAGTGTTTAAAAAATGTGCGGATGTGGCACTTGGGGAAATGATGGATTAGTGGTGAACCTGGTAGTGGTTCTGGGTTGATGTTTGGACTTGATGATCTTAGAGGTCCTTTCCAACCTAAATGATTCTAATATTTCTGTGACTCTATCTACAGCCAGTAGATACAAAATCTACATGTAAAGGAACTAGTAGCCATAGCCAGTCTTAGATTTTTCTCTCATATTTCTCCTTCAGCCTCTAATGACAGCACTGATTTCTGTTTTTGCAAGTGTCTAATTCAGTGACTGCAGCAATGTGAGAAGTACTCTCACTTTCTCCTTTTTTAATCTACAGTCAAAGCATGCATGTGTGGGAGTATATCATGCAAGTATGGCTTCACAAGGACTGACAAATTCTTAAAACACTTTCCTCTGATTGCATTCCTGGAATGACCCTGGTGCAAATGATGAATATTTGGACAATTTTATGCCAGCTCATTAGTTCTTGTAACTGAGATTGAGGAAAGGGGAAGAGCTATTAATTTAAAAGAAAAAAAGAAAAGGCTGTGTGGAACTTCCAGGGAGACGTGGAGAAGACAAGTTAGTGTTACTAAGTCATACAATTATGAGTTATTCAGTAACTCGAACAAGTTGGGTCTATATCTTTCATTATATATTCTACTTTGGAATAGAGGGCCATATCCTATTGTATCCCTAAGCTCTATCAGTATAAAAGGTCCATCACCTGCATCATAGAATCACAGAATGGTTATTAAGGTTGTAAGGAACCTCTGTAGGACATCCTGTCCAGCCTCCCTGACAATCAGAGTCACTGCTACTGGCTGCCCAGGATGATGTCCAGGTGGTTTTTGAAGATCTCCAAGGATGGTGACTCCACCAGCTCTCTGAACAACATGTACCTTTATTCTGTCACCCTCAAAGTAACAAAAATTTTCCTGAAGTTTTCTGCCTCCTAGCCCTGTGGAGCCCTCAACCAATATTTGGAGCTGCAATAGCTGGGCTGCTGTTTTAGAAAAGTCTCTGGGAAAGGCTTGGAGGGCTGTGACTGGAGGATGACAAGAGCTCTTTGGTTGCAAAGGCACCAGCAAGAGGGTCCAGCAAGGACAGGGCTGTCAGCAGGGACTCTCTCCAGGGGACCCTGCACTATGAGTCTTCATGACAGGTGGCACAGCAGATGCTTGAGATACTTAGACAGCTCCGCCCTGGTGGATGGGAAAGAGAGGGGAGGAGGCTGGAAAGCATTTCCTGCACTAGCTTGTGCTTTGGTTTTGAAACAAATGCTATCCAAAAGCTTCTGCATCTTTATTCAAATCCCTCTTCACTGCAGGGCACAGAAATTGTCAGGTTCAGCTGCTGGGCTGGCTGCACTCTATCCTGTGGTCTGCTGGACAGAGACACTGGGATACCATGGAGCTGCTTGGCACCTCCCCGAGTGCCCCTTCTCCCAGTGGTGGGCTCACTGCAGGGGCCAGGTCCTTTGGCACAGGGTGTAGTGCTGCTGCAGGGTTCTGCTCCCTGGCCGCAGCATTTTTCCAGCAGGAGGCCAGGCTGACCACGGCCTCCGTGTAGCTGCTGACTACTCTTCGTGTCCAGGACACGGCTGAAAGGCTGCCTGAAGAGCAGTCACAGCCCTTACGGCAGATCACTGCAGCACGCAGTGGAAGCAGAAGGTGTGGAAGCATCTGCCGACAACGGCTGCACTTCTGATGTTGCTCAGACACCTGGAGCTCAGGTCCAGTGAGCCCTGCCCACTGCAGCCGCCTGGTGGTGGCTGCTGCAGCTGAGGTGCTCAGCCCCTGGTTGTCCTCAGCACACAAAACCATGTCCTGCCAAGAGGGATGTTTAGAGATTTCTTGGCACTACAAATGGAAAAGCAAAGAAAGACCCAGAAAAATATGGGAGAGGAGAGTCAAAAGCCTCACAAATTGTGTCCTTGAAGGATGAAAAGTGACAGCAGAAGCAGCCTTGTGGGACAGCCAGCCCCAAGGACTGCCCTCCCCCCTCCCTATTTTCCTCAGCTCCTTCACAGTTCAAGACTCCCTGCCCAATCTGTTCCACCCCCAAAAGCACCACAAGTAGAGCAAGCAAAGGGTGCTGAAGGAGGCAGTCAGGGAAGGCAGAGGAAGGCTGGAAGTTTTCAGTGGCACCCACAATCATGGCATAGCTGCTGCGTGGGACTGCAGCATGCTGGCAGCCAAGGCTTGGCACAGAGGAATTGCTCCAGGTGGAGGTCCACAGTCCTAATAGACCAGCAGGATCCACAGGTCCCTTACTGTGCAGCTGCTTTTCATTCAGTCAGTTCCCTACGTATACTGGTGCTTGTTCCTTTCCAAGGGCAGGCTTTGCAATTCCCCTCCCTGAACTTGATGTTTCTTTCACCCCAGTTCTACAGATTGTCCAGCACAGTCACTTCTAACATACCAACCACTCTTCCCAGTTGTGTGTAATTGGCAAACTTGGGCAAGTACACTCTAACTCATCATCCTGTTCTATAATAAAGACGTTGAACAATGTTGGACCCAGTATTGAGTTCCTGCAGTACATCAAGTGTTACTGGCTTCAAATTAGACCTTATGCCATTGATCTCCATGCTGAATTCACCTGCCCAACCTTGTAACAAAAACATTCTTTGTAACCCCTTCAAAAATTATTTTAAGCTGCTGCAGTAAAATTAGCACTCTATAATGGAAACTTTGCATGTAATCACATCTCAGTGGGATGTTTGAGCTTCACCATGACATTCTGGTGAGGCAGATCCCCAAGATTTTGTAGAGGTCTGATGCCCACATAGATACTGCTTAGCAACCAAGAGCTTCTTTAGGAGAAAGCAAATCCTTTGCAGCCTGGGAGCTGGTTGCTCTGACTTCCATCCAGGAAGGAGGAGGAGAGCTGAAACTGTAAAGTGAGTGGCTCACAGCTCATTCATCTTCAAGAAGATACCAATGGCTTGGTACCTCACCCCATTATCTGTGTTGCTATCTGAACCAAGCATGGCTCAGAGCCAAACACTGCCTTTCAGACTTCCCTGGTGCTCTGAGGACATAAGGAGCATTCAATTTCTTTTCTTCAGACAACTTTTGGTTAAAGATCTGCAATCAGCATCCTGCTGTCAGAACCGAGGCTGTTCTGAAAGTCTGTCCAAAATTTATTAATTTCCTCAGCTCAGGTAGCATTAGCCTAGCCTTGGGGAACACTGGCCATGAACCCAGTGGGGAGCTGGGGCCAGCTGAGGCTCAGTACTTGCTTGTCATCACAAGAATCTGTCCCTTCACCTATAAAATTACCACAGGAGACCTGCTCCATTAGGTGCAGTGTCTGCTGATTTTGCAGCACTCTGGAAGTGGCTTTGCAAAAGGACAGATGAAGGAAAGGAGAAATTGCTGAGCCACTCCAGGAGTAGCATTTATTTTCTAGTGAGTGATGGGCACATCCAGAGATGTCTGTCACAGTCCTGTCTGACACAGTCCATTCAGATTATGCTGCAGCTGCAGACCACTGGCAAAGAGATACTTGTTTATAAGGGTTAATAACACTGCTTGAAGTTAGACACCCATTGGTACCCTAAACCTTTTCTGTAGGATAAAGAATATATCCTCTTTCCCTCTCCCTGTTATTGTAGCTTTCCCAGCCATGGGAAAAATATGCTGAATACAAAGAGGAGACTCAATGGAAAAAGTATGCTGTGTTTCCAATATTCTCTGTGATTCAAAATCTTTGATGGCGCCTTCATGAACTTATCTCATGCTTCTCATTTTTCCTGTAATTTTCATTGTCCTTTAATAGGTCCATTCTGATGTGGATTTACATTGCACTGCACCTTCTTACGGTCATTTCTGCAAATATTTAGAGATTGCCTTGGAATTTCCTCCATAAATATTAAGGCAGTCTTAACCAGCATCTTACATGATCTGTGGCAACATTTTGGAGCTATTTTTAGGGCCACAGTATTTAAGGATGGTGTGCAGACTTCACAATATTTTGCTCAGGGAAGTTCTCTTGTCCAATAATATTTTAAATTCTATAAGCTCTCTGAAAAGCAATCTGGTACTTGATGTTCCTTGTGGCTCCAGATTTTTCCTTGTGCCAAATGTAAATGTTCCTTGCTAAGCTACAAGCAAGTGACATGCAGAAAGGTCTATTTCTTTCCATTTTGCAGATACTTATTTACATCGTTGTGCCTCTGTACAATATCATCTTTGCATAAAACTGATTTGCAATTTATTTTCTCACAAGTTATCTTTCCACACCTCTGAACAGCAACTTTTTATTTTCTCTATGCTCCCCAGCTGCTATACTCTTTTTGTAGTTTGGCTTTTTCCTGACATCTACTGACTAATACAAGAAATAGAGAACAACTAGTATTGAGTCAAGAAGAGTGTTTTCCCAGAATTCTTACTTACGTTCACATACTCCTATAAAATGCATGCCTTTTCTGTAATAGTACAACTTATGATACAGTGAAATGTACAGACCCATTCCTGAACTACTGCTGCCATCCATTACTGATCCCATCCAATGCATGTGTAACTATATATTCTTACCTAAGGGGTTCTTCTCTTTTTTTTCAGGTAGGGTAGGGTAGGGTTATTCTGGGCTCTACTTCTGTCTTCCAACATTCTTATGGTACTGTGACTGTCCCCAGGCTCTGTCATAAGCTACTGGAACAGCATACAAATCACTGAAGTTGTTCTGAAATAGCAGTGGAGTCACAATTCCTTCTTTTATCTGGGTATTTTGGAAGTGAGAAACATGTACTTTCCAATTTGAAAAACTAAATAATAGATTTTTTTTTTCAATAATAAATTTAGCTTCTTGTCACCTGTTTTCTCTAGCAGGGCAATAGGTGGCAAGAAAAATTGAACTGCAGAGAAAGTTTTTGTCAGGACCCAAGACTAGGTGCATTTTTGCCACCCAGTTGTCTCTGCTTTTCTTCATCAGGGAATGAATTTGAAGAATATCCACCTATGGTGTTATTGATTATCCTCACAGTTCTTGAGAAGTTCATTTTCTTTTTACACACTTACGGCCTTCAGATGGGACTGCTGTGCTGTATTTGTCTTTAGAGAAAAAGTTAATTGCAAGGGAAAATGGCAACTTTTGTTCCCCTTTTTTTGATATGTTGTATGAAGAACAGCATATTAGTACAAATACATGGTTTAGCTGAAACTATACGATTTTGGAAATATTGTTTTGCCAGAAATGGATGAGATTACAAGAGGAATATCCTGTCAGTGGTATTGAAAGGGAAAACTATGTCAGTTCACTGGCAGCTTATCCACCTTTATGCTTTCATAACAGTGCTCCATACAGAAGGGTGAGGGGGAAAGATAATTTTTGAGCTCATACATGACTTAGCTATTCCTAAGCCAGACTGATCCTCCACATAAAATAAAAAAAGCCTTATGGATGGAAGTCACTGATGCCCAACAACTGGAATTAGCAAAAAAAATTATGTTCCAGATATATTCTATTCCCTTCATCTCTGCCATAGTCTTGGACTGGTACTGCCAAACAGGTCACTCTTCTGTATGTGGCATCCAGGGTGTCTGCTTGTGCTAGTTATGGGTGAATATTTTTGGTGGAGCAAAAGTGGTAGTGAGGTCCTCTGTGTGTCACCGTGAAGGGCACTTGCACTAGCAGTTTACATCATTCTTTGACAGATGACAACAGTGATGATTACTTGCCCTGAGAAACGTTTAGGATAGGATATGCAAGAAGAGACATTGTGTGATAGCTCCAGAAGGAAAAATATATACAGGACACCCTGGTATTCTCATCCTGTCTTCTGTTAGTCATGGACTGGAAGATCTGAGGGGTAAATCTAATCAGATCCAGTGAGCTGAGGACAGTAATTATGAACTGGGGGCCAGGACTTGCATCTGTTAAGTGAGTCTCTAATAGGTTTTGGTTGGTTCCAGCTGCTGTTATCTGAAAGACATTCTGAGTAAATTGTACTATTTAAGTATTTTGGTGTATGGTAATGTTTTTGAATGTGTTCCAGGAACAGTGGCAAAAAATATCTTCACTCTGCTAATGAGTAAAGTTGTTAGCTGCTACAGAGGCCAGCTTCCTGATATCATTGAAATGCCAGGCAGTCTGAGTCAGTCTTTATCATCAATTCGGGAAAAAAAAATCACTCCTTTTCTGAAAAATAGCATGAGAGAGGCATGACCTCCCAATTACTCTGCCATTCCTTGGAACTGGGGAACTTGGTGTGAAGCACAGCACAACTTCCTGAGGCTTGGGATGACAGGCAACATTTTATGCCCCAATACTTCAGGTACAGAAAAAGATATTTTAGCCTCCATAGAGGTAAATGTCCTTTTCCTGTGCACATCTAAAGCCTGTTTTTGTTTCCTGCTCATCTTCCTTCCCAGGCATGGTAATCACCACTGGTGGAGCTCTGATTTACTTCTCCATCTGACTTTTCTCTTATGCCCCTTTTCCTTAAATGTTTCAGAAAATCCAGGCCAACTTCTGTGCTGACAGAAGCTGAGCCCTTATGAAGAGATGGTGAATTCATATTTGTGCAGCCTAGTCTTTAGCCCCAGTAACATGTCATGCAAAGTAGTTGCTTCTTCTGAATTGGCTTGTCCAATGGCCACAAACACATCCCTGCCTCCCACCAGGGTCTGGGATGCTGGGCCTTGGGAGATCTCCATGTGAGATTTGACAAAGCCTCCCATCACACTGCCCTGCTGTGGCTGCAGAGAGCCAAAGCCAAATCAACACCAAAGGATTCGGGTCCAAAGGTGTATCCTTAACAGCTAAGTATATCCAGTCTCCCTAACTGGTCACATAACTCCTTACTTCAACATACTCTCTGTCTTAATACCAAATATATCTCTAAAATTAGAGCTAACAAGAATACTAAAGAAACAGAAGAGGGAGATAAAGTGATTTAAAATTCTAAAACTGAGAACATTTTTGTCTTATGAATTTGATATGAAGAACAGATGGTCCTCTTAAAAAAACAAAACAAATCAAAACAAACAAAAAACCAAAAAAAAGAAAAAAGCAAACAAACAACAAAAAAAGGCAAACAAAAAAACAACAGATCAGACAGAAGAAAGGAGAGACTAGAATGAGTCTCCCACTGCACTGGGACCATGACCAGCTGAAAGGCTAATGCAATTGATTGTTCCGTAGAATGGAAATGGCCATCCTGGCTACAGAGAAAACAGGTCTCTCAGGGGTTTTTTAATTCATAATTGCTTCTTTTAATTTTGTTTCTTGGTAACCAGGGTACAACAGCATGACATTATGTGATGCTGAAATATGCTGTCAGTTGGAAGCTGGTCTTTTTAGGATGTATTTTCATTACTAACCTATACGTGCAAGAGCTAGATAATCTCACAATTGTCTTGTGAAGATAAAGAAGCAAATAGTAAGACCTCTTATTTTGTTGATCCTAAAATACACTCTTTTTCCAGCCATCAAGACATTTGTTTATTAGTTCAGTGCATCTATAAGAAGCTGAATTTTTCTTCTCCAGAGATTACTGTGAAAAGCTCAGTTGTTATTGACTAAAAACCCAAAATGTAAAGCCCTAATGAAACAGTTTTGGCCAGTAAGAAATTATTTTTCTGCTTCAAAAAAACTGGTATTTTTCTTTTCTGATATCTAATGATGAACAACTGGTCTAGCTAAACTTCTCTTAAGTCAGTGCATTATTTGCCTTGGTGGCCACCACAAATCTATCACAAATGCAGACCATCTTGTCTTCTTTTCATTCTGTATTCACAGCTCTCTTAAGCTGCTTTTTATTCATATGGAAATAATTTTGAAAGTGCAAACCAAGCAAGTGGTTCTCCCGTGGTACATTTTTATTTAAAATAATTGGGTTATTAGCCATTTATGCTGGCTTGGTCTCCCACCATTCTTCTGTGGCAGACCTGTGATGCTGTGTTTACAAAGAGGTTTGCTTATAAAAATAACATGAAAGGTCCATTTCAAATTGAACTAGTTAAAACTTATTGTTTGGCAGCTGCCAAAGGGAGAGTATTTTGAGGTAAACAGCATTTGGACCCTTCACCTTGCAAATCAAAGGATGCTTCCTCAAATCAGATGCTTTCTATTTCAGCTTTGTTATAATGTTTTGTATCCTTCCTTCTACTTGTTTAATTTGGCAGGACTGTAATTACAGGCCAGACATGGACAAGTGTTCATCTGAGGCAAAAAACAGTGAGTGAAGCAGAAGAGTCTTGTTGAATTTTGAAGAAGCATTTTTCAAGGATGAACATCCTGTTCTTTAAGCCTAAATACTCAGAGAAATTACAAGGCTCTGCTTTTTCTAATTGCTTCTGTTCTCCTTTAAAATTACTGCAATCAGGAATTTTAAAGGGGAACAAAACAGAACAAGTTAATTCCAATCTCATTACAAAAAAAAGGTAAGACCTCACTAGAGGGGCATCAGACAAATTCAGACTGCAGCTGTTACAGAAGTAAACACTGAGAATCTTCTCCTCTTTTCTGCTCTGCAGAACCAGTGCTCTTGTATCACCTTCTACACCATTGTAAGACTGACTTCACTGGACTAATTTCTGGTTTATTCCCCTTGTCAACAGTGGAGGGTATATTCCCTCATGTTCATGCATTCAGTGTTGTAGGAGCAGCAGGCCATATAATAAACTTAATCAATGGAAAAAAATTAAGAAGCATTCGACTAACAAGAGTGTTTCCCCAGAGGCAGAGGAAACTGACTTTACTGAAGAACAGCTGCATATTCTGAATTTTTCATCATTTGGCTGCTCCAAGTACATGTCTGAAAAGGGTCTTTGTGTTTGAAATGAACTACTCAAATGATGTACTATTACAAAAAGTTTCTGTATGCAATGTAAGTTCCCACCCTATATAGGTACTTGTTGCTCTTACTGCTTTCTGATACTTCCACATGAGGAAGGACCATTTTTGTAACTGGAGTTGAATAAAAATAACACTTGAATGTGAAAGATATTTGCTAGGTTTCAGAACATTTTGATTTCTGGAAACAGACCACCTGCTGCGTAGGACCCATAAGTCTCCTAGCTAATAATCTTCTCTCCACTTGGACTAATTTTAGGTATTGCCACTTGAAACTTTTAATGGCTTCAGCCACCTACTGCCTTAACGTAACTTTTACAGCCCCTCTCTAGAGCTCTGCCTGTTCATATATCTGAAGATTATAAATAGTTTTATTTGGAAAATGGTCATTGGAGATGGAGGTGGAGAGACAGGAATCATCTGAGAGTAAATAGATTGTTAATTCCCTTCTGAGCACTGAGCTGCTGATTCATTCCCAATCAATTCCCACACAGCCTGGGCTGAGTCAGCTCAGAGGGTGTTGAATAGTCAAAGGCAAAGACAATTCAGAGGATAATGGTTCTGAAAAGTCCAAAACAGAAAAGTGATTCAGATGGGGTAACTTAAAGAAGAAAAATATTTAGTGGAGACAGGAAAAAAAAACAAAAAAAGAAAAAGAAAAAGAAACAGGTAAAGGAATGGATGGAAGAGGTGAAAAGTCATTAAAAACCAAAAATAGTATTCAAATGAAATCAGAAAGAGCCAAAAAAAGAAGATGGGTGTAGGCAGAAAATGGACTTGAAGTAGGAAACCACTTCCAGGTATGTCTCAGCCTAGGCACTGATTTCCCATCCAGGTAAGTGTGCATATAAAAGCTCGCATATATAAATGTCATAACATACACATCTGTGGGGAGGAAATAGAAGAAGAAGGACCCTACAGTCAAGGACTTTCTATTCTTTATAGATCAAAGACCATGAGATGGAAAAATAATAAGATTCATATGAGAAATGGACACTTCAGAGGTAAATGGACATATTAGGAAGCACATCGATCCAGATTTAAGTCAGGCTTCTCCCTTGGAGTCTGCTGTCAATTAAGTGAAGAGGGTGAAGCTGAACTGGATGCTCTGAATCAACCTGTGAGACATTTCCACAGCCTTTGATTGCTCTAACACTTCAAAAAGTTCTCTAAGCCTCCTCAGTCCTCATACTGCAGCTCTCTTAAATCTGAAGTTCAGTGCTGCAGCCTACTTAGGCTCAGGACAGGGACTTGGCACACTGGAGAGTGTCTTGTGTCATGCCTTGTGCAGGAGCCTTCTCTCCTTGCACTCTGCTCACACAAAAGGCAAGCTGCTGCCATGGTGCTGTGCCTCCCACAGTAATAAGCTCCCTGCTTGCATTCAGCACTGCTGAATATATGTTATGCCTCAGTAATATAGGCTCTGATTTCCTTCTTCTTACAGCTTCTTATTTTAAAATAGTGCGTATATATTTAACCTGAGCTAGTTTAAGAAGGTCGTAGGGAAGGCTTATCAACAAGAAGACAGGGAATTATTAACAAGAGACTATATTCCCTTGCATCTGGCAGATTAAAGCACAGTAATGGTTAAGATTTAGGCACTGGTGTTAATCCCAAAACTTGAGGACAAACACTTAAAGGCATGTCCCTGGGTACATCAGCACTGATCTGTACAGAACTATAGGGATGATGCAAGGCACACTGGAGTGAGATGCCTAAGTTAGCAGTGTGTTTGCCCAGTGAAAGGTGTGGTGTGAGTGGAGAGAGATGACACCTGAGATGATGATTCAGCCAACTCAGCCTCTACAGGTTCAAAGAGCACTGGTATGGCCACGTCTATCAGCTCAGACAGATGATCAAAATAGAAAGCTCAAGTCTACACCCCTGATTCAGACTTTAAGTTAGATGTTCATGTGAGGCTGTGCAAGTTCCTCCAAGAGCATATTGATTATTCATATGCAGAAACAAGCCCCAAGCAACTATGATGGGAATGTTCGCATGGCAATTAATCCCATCTCATTCCTCTAGGGAGCTGAGTTAGACTTAACATTGCATCTAAGCTTGCTGTGTACTGTTCTGACACCCAAACACTTACCAGAACAGATGAAAAATAAAATTAACAGTCCTGGTATATTATTTATAATGCCACACTTTTCTGACAAAGAGAGAGAATTGTATGATCATGGTTTATGATCTGGTAAGTTCTTGAAGTTGTTGAGAGAAAGTTGTTTAGCTTTAGTTTTGTTGTGTATTCACACAGAAAACTCCAGAAAACTCTCTTCACACTGAGCAAATACCACTGAATTTTAAGATGATCCCTGGTTCCTGGCATGGCTGAAGAGCAACTTCCACAGTCTCAGACCAGCTCCAGAAAAAGTCATATCTCCATGAAATGGAAGTAGCTGTTATATCTCTGAGGCACTGATAGGCCTCCAAAGAGAGTATTCTGACTGCTGAGTGGGAAAAGTTACCATGTGATGGCTACAGCAGGCTGTGCTAATGTGAGAGAGCAGAATGGCTGTGAACAGTCATGCTGCCTGTATCAGGACTAACCAGGCTGCAGACCCTGCTGAGGACTGCAGTGAGCTCCACAGGAGAGCACCTGGCTCAGCCTGGCATTGACCTGAGTCATGACCTTGCCATAGGCACTTCCCAGCCATGCTTGTCTTTCTCAAGGACTGGAGGCCAGACACCTCAGTGAAAAACATCTGCTTACCTTCAATTCAGACAGAGCTCTTTGTCAAGTGCTGTCTTTATGCATTACTGTGCTACAGGCTCAAGACATTCCTTGCTCAGTTCACTCAGACACGTGGATGGCTCAGAACCACACAGTGGTGCAAAGAGCCCCAACAGCTCTGAATCCTGGGCACTTCTGCTCTCCCCCATTGCATGGGGTACTTTCTCTGCTTCCTAACACCCTGATCTAGGACCTGCCATAGTTTTCTTTGCTGCTCTCCCCACAAGGTTGTTCTGGACTAATCTACTATTACCTAACAACATAGATGGGGGGACAGGAAAAGAAATTGAAGTGTCTTTGCCTTCGGAAAGCTCTAACAGTAGGAGACATGTCAGCTTGAATTGTTTCTTGCTTCAGAGAGTCTTTGGTATTATAGCTCTTATACTGTAAACATGACATGCATTTTATAATTTACATGCTTGAACACATTACTAACTTCAGAGGACTGTTCCCATAATTAAAGTCTGTATTTAAGTGTGTTGCTTAATCAGTGACCAAAGGCTAATGCAGAAATATTGATTCATTATATAAGAATAAGAATATAATAAGAATTAATAACACCTTAACACACTAATAAATTCCTAATTGGTTTCTGCCTATTTGCACTGATAGGATTTAAGAAAAAAACAGTATACTTGCAAAGCAATTTAGGATCCTTCTTAAGCAGAACTGAATGGACTTGCCTTACCTCATTATGTTTGACTGGAAAAATTATGTTTGTTTTTACTGATGATGTAATCAATTGTGTCCAGCTTAGGTGAAAAGCTTTTTATATCCCCTCAATGTACCAAGAAAATTTTGATAGCAAGTTTTTTCAACAGCTCACTGTTCAGTGGCATGATTCTTTGTGCATATTCTTGACAGATGTGAATCTAGAATCTTAAGTTTTTTGGGGGTTTTTTTGTTTGTTTGTTTGTTTATTTAAAAAAAAAGAATAAAATGAAAGAGAAGAAAAAGAAGAAGGAAAAGAAGAAGAAGAAGAAGAAGAAGAAGAAGGAGAAGAAGAAGAAGAAGAAGAAGAAAGCTGGAATAATTATCTTTGAAATCTTTTATATTCTGTCTAGAAAGCAAAAAATATTTGTTTTATGAAAGCGTTAATTTTTTAATTCAAAATTTGCATTTAATTCATTTTGATGTTGGAGATTGGAGATTTGGGAGAGTACATCTAACAGAGAAAGAAGCACATCAAGATAAAAGCAAGTGGAGACCTCAAAAAGACTGTGTGGGGGAAAAAACACTCTTCAAGAAAAATAAAAGTAAAAAATACATAGGAAACTAAATTAACAAAGTAATGTGTTGAGATAATCCCTTGTCTATTAGCAGCCTCCATCTGTAAGAGACCAAGTCCAAACCTTTTGTCCTCAAATGTCTGGCTTGGGTTATGTTTTATCTCTGTTCAGTAGGATTAAGTACCTTTTGCAGGGAGTGTCTCTTATGACCTAAAGTAATATTTCATATTCTCTAGAAAAAAAAGGGCTGGCTTATAGGAATTTGAATCCACTGTGTACAGGATATTTGATCACCTGGAAACTGAACTGGAGAAAAGAGAGAGCTCACACAATTGTAGCATATGCTGAGTTGGAAATGACTCAATAGGATCATGAAGTCCAACTCCTGGCCTTATGCAGGACACTCCAAGAATCACACCCTGTGTGTGAGGATGCTGTCAAATATTTTTTGAACTCAGACACACCCACTACAGACTTTGTCAGTATGCTGGATAGGTTAGGCTGGGTACTAGGTACTTTAGCTATCCAATACCACACTGGAGTTCAGAAGTCAGCTAGAGTTGAATTGAAAGTACTTGAAGGAAAAATATTTTCCTTCACTTTATTCACTCAGTTCAAGTCTAAGGATATCACACAGTTCAGAAGAGCAGAATAAACAAAAACAGAGAACTGAGCTAAGCTTTCATGTGGTAGCAGTGGGTGCTCTGGGGATCAGATCCAGGCCTGAGCATCATGGCATTTGAAAAATCTCAGTACATCTTCCTTGCCGTGGATACCTCCTGACAACCTTAGACAGTGATTGCATCTGGAGCTGGAATGCATTATCTTTAGAGCAACCTTACTTTTCCAAATGCTGAGTTTCTCTAAACTGTTGTATTTAATGAATCACCTCATATCTATTACTGGCAATTCCAACAGCACACTGTCTGAAGTGGTGGAACAGTAAAGGACCAAACTGGTCCTCCCTTTGAACTCATGCAATATACAGCAGGCCCTTTATCAATAAGTCCCTTTCACAATATTTGTGTAGGGGAGAAACAGTCTGTGGGCTTCTTTTGTTGGTTGGTTGGGGTTTTGTTGGGGTTGTTTATGGGGTTTTTACATTTTTGCAGGGTTTTTTGTTGTTGTTGTTTGTTTGTTTGTTTCAGAGGGTTTTTTTTGTTTGTGTTTTTGTTTCTTTGTTTTTGTGGGGGTTTTTTTTGGTTTTTTTGGGGGGGGAGAGGCTGTTTGTTTCTTTCAAAAAATAGTTAACTCTCTGGTGTACTATTTCTTTACTTGTTTTTCTCCATCTTAAGTTACACCCACATCACATCTTTTTTATTTCAGTGTTGCACAGACTGGGCACTTTCTAACAGCTTGTTTTCCTCACTGAATTAGGAAAACTGAAATTTCTACCTGAAATACTTCAGAAAGGCAGATGCTTGAAATTGGTGCTATCTCTAGCAGAGGATATTGCTTAATGAGACAGTGCTTAATAGGACAGTGCTTAATGGGAGCACCAGCAGCTAATGGTGTTGGCTTACCCAGCATTCCTGATGGTGCTGCAGGTTCCTGGAGGCTCCCTTAGATGCCAGCTTTCCAGCTTTCCTCCAGCCCGAGAGAGGCAGAAAAGCTCCTCTCTTGTCCATTAAGCACTGGCTATGAGTGCAGAGGCACTAAAACCTGGACATTTCATACCTGTTACATTTGATTAAGGGGGAAAGTCCTCATCCCGTGTCTTCCAGGGCACATTCACAGTTTCATTTTTTATGCCAGTTAGTGGTGCCAGAAGCTGCTCCTCTGTGAAGATCCTGCTCTAGTCACATTGGTTATGAATACCACTGTCTTTCTGTGCTGTTTACTTTTCTAGAGGGAAGGAGGATGTTTGGAGCAGAAAGTACTGTGAGGAATCTGCATGGGTTTAAAACAGTTTCTGTTTGCAGAGATTTAACACTGAATTCCAGCTCCCCTGCCAAGATAAGCCAGCTACCCCATAGCAGCCTGGCTCAGAGACTAATCCTACCACATCATCAGTTTAAACCAGGAGCAAACAGACTTTATTGAATTGGCTAAGCTTTCAATTAAAATAATTGGAATGCTAGAACATAACAAATGCTTAAGCAGTGAAGTGAGGACTAGATAAAAATGGTTTTAGAAAGCACCACTGAGAGAGAGAAAAAAGAGGTCTTAAAGGAACCCAAGAGCATAATGCGTCATATCTACCAGGGAGAAAATAAGCACTAAGAAAGAAAAACATATTATTATGATGATAAAAGGAACAATGTTGGAGTGATTGTCTGCAGACTCCAACATCAAAATTAGAAGAATTTCTTTTCCCAGAACTGCAAAAGCGCTGATTCTCCACATGAATAATGTGTTTACCATGTATTTTCTTGTGCTCTTCATTACTGAGACATTGCAGAAAAGAACTCTTAATTTTTTTCTTGGAAGCCAGTAATTGCAACAGGAACAGCTGAGGCTCCTATGACCCATCAGTCTAGAGGTCTGTATATTAGTGGAGAAACCTGTTGTTCATAGTCTGGTCATAATCCAGTGCTTGCAAAAAACTATGAAGTGTTTTTTCTTCCTACATATTGCTAAATGAACTTTATAATATGTAGTACAGATCACTGTGAGCTAGGAATTCATGCTGGGAAGTGAAGGTGGATCCTTTGTAGCAGCATGGGGATGTATCAGCCTCAAATATCTGCCTCATTATAGTTGCAGGGTTTGTATTCATATGAAAAGCATGCATATGAAAACATTTGAATAAACGGTTTGAGAGACCATGGAATATTCCATTTCCAGCAGAGCAGTCTTCAAAGTCTATAAGAGATGGTTAAACTCTACTGGGCGATCTAACTAAACTATGTGACTGGATAATTGTTTGCATGTGCATGTCAGCACAGTGTGTGGCTAGCTGTTGGTTTCAGAAACCAATGTGCATGTATCAATGTTTCTGCATCACCTGCCAAGCAGTGAATAGCTGGGCAAGGATGGAGAAACAGAGTGCAGCCATCAGAGAAGGCTGCAGGGAACAAAGAAGGAGAAACTTCCTAATGAAGGATTAGTGAGGAAGTGGGAGTGTCACAGAAAACATGCTTAGCCCAAAGTGGTTAGGTTAGTCTGATCAGTGAGTACACTGATTTATCTAACTCCTCATATTGCTGTTTTATGGGATTAGACTTTCCACTACCCCTGCTAAAACCTGTAGCTGCTCATCTTCTCACCCCCATCATCTGACAAAGCATGAGCCACAGGGTCTCTCTCCTATGACTATGAACCCCACCTTGCACTTAGGAAGTGGAGGGTGCTTCCTCACCTGTTTTTTCCTACTTACACAAAAGCACATTCCCTTTGTGATTTTTTATTTCTTTCTTGGTCAAGAAAGATAATCTCCTGCTGCAAACCCCCTTCTACTGTTGAATGCCCTTACTCTGTCACATCTACCCAAACCAGGGAAAAGCAGGAAGAGAGAAATGGGATCATGAAGACTTTCTCTGCCAAGTCAGTTTCTGGCTATTATACATTCATCTTGTGATTTTAAACTCTGTTTCACCATTCATGATAAGAAGATACTCTGGCCATAATTTGTAATGAATAAGAAAGGAGAATTTTAGTTTCCCTTTCCAAAACCACAAATAAACCTCAACCTAGCATTGTCTTTGTTGCTGACACCAGACTAATGGAGACAAATAGGTAAAATTATGACCACCTCCTCACCTGATTGCCTCTTATATCTCTGTGTTTCTTGAGTATAGTTGGGGAAAACTTGAGCCCAAAAAGCAGAAGTTCCTCCTAACCTCTGTACCACAGAAAGGGCACCAGGCAAAATTGACATTATCTAGCTGTGAAAAGTCCAGGTCTAGTATTTGTATCAGAGTTGAGCATATTCTAGTAGCAGTATTCCATAATTTTGTACTTGTTTTGCATTTAGGATGGAGATAGATATATTTGGTGCCTAGATTTCCATCATTTTTAGTCTTGGCCAAGGCTCACAAAATGCAGACTAAAATTTTGACCAAGCCTTTCACTTTAGGAATGCTACAACAGACTCAAACCCTGTGCCATCTGTTAGGTTGGTCCTTGTAGAAGTATTCCTTTCCCTGAACCATCAACCAGTTGCTGATTTTATTTCCTGCCCTTGCCCCTCTATTATTACCATATCAGGTCCCATCTGGATGCGCACCTTAAAAATGTAATGTGCTGGTGTGCTAGCTGTCTTTATACCACACAGGAGGTGTAAGCATGGGCAAAATCAATGACCTTTATAAGCCATCAGAAAGAGAAAGTGAGAAAGAAAAATGTAGATTTGGGTTAACAAAGTAGAATGGCATTATTTTAGGCCTTAAAGATAAATAAATTTTGTCAATAGTAAATTTTTCTTTGAGATTATTTTAATATTTTGTTAAGGATAAATGTAAGGACAGAGAAACAGGATATTGCTGACAATTGATATTTGTTAAACTTGCAAAGGTTCATTCCAGATGGATGAGGGGAGAACAGTGGATAGTGTCTACCTCAACTTGAACAAGGTTTTTGATACTGTTTCACAACATCCTCATAGGCAAACTGAGGGATGTGGGCTGGATGAGTGGACAGTGAGTAGAGAACTGGCTGAACAGCAGATCCCAGAGGGTCAAAATCAGTGGCACAGTGTCTAGGGGGAGGCCTGTCCCTAGTGCTGTCCCTCCAGGTTCAAGATGTTGTGGAGTCTCCCTCACTGCAAGGGAGAATTGTCTGGACAGAATCCTATGAAATATGTTCTAGGATGTTCTGGAGCACAGAGGTTGGACCACAGGATTCACTGTAGTCCCTTCCAACATTACCCATTCTGTGATATGATCAGAAAAATAAGCAAGAAGGAATTTTTTTGCATTTATTGCATTTATATAAACAGGTTTTGTGCTGGACATGAATAATAATCAGAATGGTAAAGAGATTCTATAATAAAAAGTTTCAGAAATTCATCAGGAGATCAGGTTCTGCCGTCATCACATTTGTATAGCAGAAAGTTCACTTTGGCAATATTACAGTAAGTAAATCATGTACCACAAAAGGCTCTGCCAGAAGGATCACCAGTGAGAATTCCAGATACTACAAGATGCTAGAAAAACATGTATCACCTTTCAGGCTTAAAGCAATAGAAATTGCAATTTCATATCTGGATATCCTTTCAGATCCCTAGGTTTTTTTCATTGGCAACTAATGGAACAACTGAGAGGTTACCAAGACTGTGCTTTGGAATTTCCTGAGGCATTTAGCCATAGTATGTCCTACTTTTTGACAATGATTGCAGATGTCTGATATCCACAATAGGATTTTATTGCAAACTGTAGATGCAGTTAATTCTGCTTTGTTTTTTTCCAGTTGTCATGAGTCTTCACTTTGGGGATGTTAGAATATCTGTTACCTTTAAAAACCACCATTACACATTCAGTTCTTGTCATAGCACATAAAAATTTTTAGCTTTAAACGATTTTAACCTGAATGCTGTTGTATGTCACAAAGATGGGAAATGATTCATAACAACCCAAACAAAAAAAAATATTATCTTGGACATGTATTGGTACCCTATCTCTTAAGCAAGATAGCTCTTGGAAAGGTTGTCTGAACACCATTGGGTGAGTTGCCTTGAGTCAACATTCTTCTCTCAACACACATCTCATTCAGGAGAACCTGAACTGGAACAGAGACTGTAGAAATTGGCATAGCCTGTGGCCTTGTAACCATGACAGGAAAAACCCTATGGGTTCTGCTGCAGAGAAAGGGTCTTGGTCAGATGAGGTACTGGTATCTGTGGGTTGCAGAACACTGTTGCAAGGGTGAGGGTACAGAGACTGCAGACTGGCATCTATATCCACCTGTACAACATCTGCCCCAAACAGAGCCCTGTTCCATGTCTAGGGAGGGCCCTCTGCCATAACAATAAAGCCACTTTCTTCATTTGGTGAGACTTGTGAAGACAGTGTACAGTCTTTATTAGGATCTGTTAGTTATGGTGTCCACAAGTCACCAGCTTCACCCGTCATTGAGATTTAATTATGTGACAGAAGGATTTTCAGCTTTTTTTTTCTTTTATCTATGAAATTCTGAAGGTGTCTCATTATAGTTTCTAAAAGCCTTCTCAGAATCTTCCCTGCACTAAGGTCATAATGCTGTTGATGTGTTATGTTCAGTTGTATTTAGAACAAGGTGAAGATTCATTCTGTTCCTGTTAGGCCCTGTACTTCTTGAAAGACACCAGAGGTTTTAATCCTATGGAATTTTCTACAGATTTCAGTGACAATGCTTTTCCAAACACAGGTGAGACTAAGATCTTCTGGCGTGAAAAATTGATTGTCTTATCCAGCCACAAATTACTGAGTCCAGCCGTATCTCTAAAATTCCAGTCCCTGGGACTCTGATACTTTATTACTGACAGAAATTCAAACACCATTAAGAAAAGGTAATTGGTAGGTTCTAAGAAGAGTACTGTTAGTGTTCTCAGAGCTCTCAGTAGGGCAAGGTGATGGACCAGATGTACTTGAGATCTTCCTTCCTGTTAGTACTTACTACTCAATGATGCTGCTGTTGCTAAGAGTAAGCAGCTGAATTATCATCTTGAAATTTTTATGTAAAAACTGAGACCATAAGGCTCTTAGCTGCTCTGAGTTCTTTACACAGGAATTTCAAGATGATAATTGAAGAGGGCAGGTTTTAAAGAAAACATTTTTTTCAGAAAATTCCTCCTCATCTCTCACATTGCATTCTTAGTCTTTCAC
This sequence comes from Cinclus cinclus, assembly GCF_963662255.1. NCBI lineage: Eukaryota > Metazoa > Chordata > Aves > Passeriformes > Cinclidae > Cinclus > Cinclus cinclus. The sequence goes on from NC_085084.1 coordinate 63,003,244, forward strand.
CTAGGCATGTTCCCTAGAGACTGCTCTTAATCACTGCTTCCTGTACTTTATGTTTTTCATAAGAGTCAGTTTTTCATCAGAACTTGTTTAAGTCTGGGCCAATCATACTCTGCTGTCTGATAGTTAGAAGTTACCTTGACTAAATCTTTGTAGTTTTGGTGTCTTTCAGCCCCATGTGCTTTAGAGTTACAATGCCAGGCTGAGACTTACCCCTAAAGCTGTGTAGTGGACCAGCCTGATACTTTCAACACATAGGTACTGACCTGGCCTTTTAATGCTGTTATGGTATAGAGGAATTGTTCTGGTAAGCAAGATGGGATTTTTGAATTGTTTATTTTTTTCTTTTAATATTGGCATGCACTGCTCTCTGTCAGCTCATTTGCTTATAGATTAGAAGAAAACACTATGACAGAAGCATAGTTCCTGTCTGTTCAGGCTTGTGACCTGTTGAGTCAATTAAGATGATAATTGTTTGCTAAATATTATTTTTCTAAGCTTTGGTGTCTGATAACCAACTAAGCAATTCGCTGCAGGTTTCCAGTCATGTCTGCATAATTTGTATTGCCTCCACCGACACCAAAACTGCTGATGTCTGCAGCAGTGTCAGTGGGCTTGGAAATTACATCAAATACAGATTACAGTACCTGATCAGGTGTTTCTAGGTTTTCCTTCAAGGAAGTGTCTGAGATGAAGTTAAACATGATATTCCTCTGTAAGTGTATTGCATGGGGGAATGCACCTTCAGCTATGATATTTCAGATTTAACCCTTTTTGGATGTGCCCTCTTCTTCATATATCAGTCATAGGAATAGTAGCTGACTTCTCTGGATGATGTGCATTTTTTCACATAATTTTAGTACAGCCTAGCTGAATGTTAAACTGTACTAGAATTATCACAGATGTGATAATCCCTTACTTAAATGTCATATGTACAGCACTCCAGTGCCTTCTTGGTGTTGGAGAATCACATGCCTTTATAGACTTTCTGAAGCCCCTGTGACATTTTGCTATTGTACACAAGTAAGATTCATGCCAAAGGGGCAATACCTTTGTTCTGTTTCACTGGTTAAATTTGTACAGACTTCATACAAACCTAGCATATGTCTTGGCTTTGCAGCTTGTCAAAAGTTTTGAATTATCTTGGGTGAAATATATGCCCCTCCAGATACTGAGGAAAGTGACTTGGAGCCGTTCCAGTCATGGGCTGATACTCATCTTTGGAAAAGTTTCCAATATAATCCAGTGGACAGAAGCTTTGTTTTTCACATAAAAAGGTATTGCAGATACCAAGCTGTACATGCCAACTATCCTGACAAGTTCTTCAATGCAGTAATGATCTCAGAAATAACTGACTGGTCACCTTTGCTTGGGACCTATTTCCTCTGCTTTGATCTATTCTGTCTTCCAGTGAAGCTACTCCTGTTTTTTTGATGATCTGATAGACTTCATCTTTTGTGGACTCACATCACAGCCGTGTCTCTTCTGCTCCCACATTCACAGTACTTGGCCTGCATTTATTTCAGAGCTGGGAGAGTCACATCCCAGGGGAAGCTCCCCACCACCCTTACTGGTATTGCTTACTTCAGACTACTTGCCTCATGTAAGTAAAGACATTTCTGTTTATTTTTCTGAAGTATGGGCACTGTTCCCATTTCTTTATAAGTGTTTCCTCTGTGTTTTTGTACCATCTAGCTCAGAATAAGGCATATAAAGCAGAAATTTTGATTTCTGGCATTTTATTCATTCTCATTTCATTCAGAAGCCATTTCCATTAACCACAGGCACAGAACTCTGTAGTGTTGACTATTTTCTTTGCTATTGCAGCAACTTATCCCATCCTGTTCTCTCTCCCATCCCTCCATGCTAAGGTGTTGACTTTTCCCCCTAGCTATTTGTGTTGGAACCTTTGGCAATAGCATTTCAGCCCCAGCATTCTTTCCAGGTCAGGAACAGCAGGGAGTTTTCCTTCTGACTGCTTCTGATAATTTCCTACAAGGTGAATAAAGAAGGAGTGTGTGCTCTGAGCTCCCAAATGGGCATTGGTTTACATGTTTGGAGTTACAGGTCTAGACAGCTGTTTGACTAATGACATTTTGAAAGTGCAAATGTGCTTTTTTAAAACCCACCTTCTGTCATCCTTCTCTAGAAATAGACAATCAAATTGTCTTGGAGGTGAAACTAGCTCTCATGGCCTCTGGGTATTATTAGTTGTCCTTTCTTTTTGAGATCTAATGTTGTCAAAGGCAAATACCTCTCAATAAAGCTTCAGGAGTGGGCTCCTTTAGGTGAAGTTCCCAGTTGTAAATTAAAGTGTTATTTACTGTCTGTGTAGGAAATTAGTGTAGGAAGACTAAGCAAAAGACCATGTGAAAGGAGAGTGGGATTTTATTTTGCAAATCTCTGTGTAAGTTGTTTCTACCCACTGACATTCTCGCAAGCACATACTCCAAAGCAGGAAGACATACAGACAAATTTCCCTACTGTTTTCTTTCCCAGTTTTGGGCATTTGTGCCACTATGATCTGTTGTCCTATTGGGAGAGCTGGAAGAAGCACAGCCACATGGACCAGGCTGCACTTCTGTTACCACCCTCCTTGCATCACAGCGTGGCTTCATCAGAGCACAGGTTGTCTGACCTTTTTGTAAACATTAGATTCCTCTACATTGATCAGTTTCTTTGCTTCCACTCAAGTCCTATGAGCACAGGCCATTCTTCTAAACCTTGCTCTTTTTTCCTTCCTCCTCTGCTTTCACATGTATATTTCCACTTTGTATTAGAGTTGTCATATTTTTGTTATGCAGAAAATCTCTGCACCTGCCAGCAGGTATTAGGATAGTTTGGGGTGGAGATTTTCAAAGGATACCATATGGCAGGTTTTCTCACAAAATGTAGTCCCATGTCACACACTAACACCAATACAGGCCCACTCTGTTAATCTCACCCGTTCTGGTTTTCACAAAATACCAAGTAGCATTTATATTCTTTAAGAAGCTGTACATTCCTGATGCTTGTGGAGGTATTAGGCCTGAAGGAGGATGGTCTCTACAAAGAAAAACAACCTAAAATTAATTTGGAGGAGTATACTAGTAGGAAGCCACACTTCAGGTCGAATTATTTGTTGTGTGCACACAAAACTGGCTTCTCTGCTGAAGCTTCAGCCAGACTATGAAGCCTTTGACTGTCTTTGAAGTGAGACCTGCCTGGGATGAGAGCATCAAAACACATTCCACATACGTGCCCAGCAGTCCCTTGAGGGAAGGCACACTGTGCCATCTGCTGTCTCCAGCAGAACAGAGACATCCCGGTCATTTTCAGCAAGCAGAAATGTTGGCATAGAGCAGGGAGTGGTAATATTTTCAGTCTGTTAGTAGAGCTTTCTTCATCCTTTAAGAAAATCCATCCTTCTGGTTTCTTGCCTTAATCTTTTGGAAATCATAACTGGGCCTGCCTTTATTTAAAAACTTTCTGCTGAAGAAGAGTATTTCTTAAACACTGAGCTCAAAGGATCTCATTGATAAGCTGCTGAGCTTCCAAAATGTGTCACGCTGAAGTCCTTGTGAGATATGCATTCCAAAGGCCTTACATGAAAGATACCCACTTTCTTTTATTATGAATAAAGGTTACAGAAAACGGCTCTAATACTGAGTGCAAACAAATAAACTACATGCAAAAACTTTCTAGCACAGTAGTTATTCTGTAGTTTTGTATAAAAAAATGTATCTTTATAAACTGTAAAAGCAAAAGTAGAATCATCTGCAGGATGTTTTAGTAATTCATTTAATTTCCTGTTTTCTGAGTTATTTGACTTCTAGAGCATGACTGTTAAGACAGGGGCTGAAAACATCAACTGCTTTTCTTTGAAGATGATACAGGAAACTCAGGAAACTTAAGTTTCAAAAGATTAGCCAGTTCATAAGAGGAATATATTTTACCAAGTCCATGTATATTCCAAATAGCAAACTGACTCTCAGCTGAGGTGTGGTGACCAGCAGCCTTCACCTGTTTTTTAAAAAGGAGAAAATGTTTTTCCCATATGTTGAGGACCTGGATAAAAAGGTGTATGCAAGATGATTGTGTAAGAGTGACAGATAATATGTACCTGCCTACTTTAATGCATAAAAATAATTTATTTTCTCTCCTCACTGCCTCCCAGTCCCATCTCTAGCCCAACGTGAAGATCAGATTCTCACTGATAATCTCTTCCCCATTAAATGTTTTCTCTCCCACATCTTAAATCCAGATCCAGAAACCTCCCTTTCACGGAAACCCACGTTTGTTGCTGGGAACTAGTGAAGCCATCATTCCAGGTTTGCCCAAAGAACCACAGGTTAGGGCTCTGTCTCTCAGTATACAGATCTTTGGCAGTTCTGCCATGTCCCTGTGGGATCCCTGGGCCTGTACAGACTGTGATCTTACTCCCATTAGTGAACCCTAGTTAATATGCCTTACTCTGGCCTCCAGAGATCCTCAAAAAACACACAATGAAAAGGCAGCAGCATGAACTGGTGGCATGAAAAAAATTAATCCTGATGAAAGATGTGGAAACATTCATATGGATTCCGCTCAAAGGCTAGATGCAGAAGAGATGAATGGTAGTGCACATAATGCACATGCCTTTATTCTCATGCCACCTGCTTCCAGGGCCCCATGACCACCCTGTGATCTCCCCAAGTGCCTGGGCTAGCATCAAGGGCATGAGTGCCATTTTACAGAAGCGATTCAAGCTCCCCTCCGGACACAGAACAGGTTCAGCAGCCAATGTCTCTAAGCAAAATTTTTCAGAGACTACATTCTGAAATTATCACTTTTTACCACCACTAGATGTCAAGGGATTGCTCTGGCTGTCCTGTTCAACAAATGCCAAACTCCTGCACAGTCTGCTGCTTTGCTCCTGGGGAAGAAAAGCAGCCAAGTAAGGGAAGAGAAAGGCTCCTCAGAGAAAAGCTTTTATCTAACTTCAAAGGCAAGATCTTCAGAGAGCTATGGATTAATGAGCTTATTAGCAAACAAGTTCCATGTTTCTACAGATAATAGCCATATCTGATTTCTGGCACTAAAACATTTTGATTCTTCCCATACTTTCAGTCCAGATCCCTTGAGCTATCTACTTCTAAGGCCAAGCCCCAGCTGTATGGCTGAAACATAGGCCTGGGGCATGCAGATGAAGTGCAGTTCCATGCAAAAGGGCCAGGGAGGAAGCAAGTGTCTCAGGGCTCAAAACCCAGAAGAGATGCTGCGACCAACCAGTCCAGGCTTTTTTAAAACTTAGGCCAGAAATGCATCCTAAATTCTTTTCAGCTTATGTGGGAGCAGTTGGAAAAGTAGCCCTCTCCATTTTAAAGTCTCCATGGAGGTGGAATTCCTGCAGCTCTTTACTAGAATGCATTTTCTGATCTGTTAATCATTCTTACTTCTGCTCTGCCTCTAATTCACAAGCACCCTTTTAGAACTGTGGGCATCAGAAACCGTCTGAGCACTTTGGAATTTGCACTGATATCAGAGACAGACATGGCAATTTCTTTGCAACTGGATGCAGGCCCATTTTCATGACATTTTTTTAGCTGTTGTGGCCCCCATGTCGGGCTTACTATTTGCTAAGTATGTGCTGTGAACCCTTGTCCTCCTTCAGACTGCTGGGACTAGTTCCGTTATTCTGCAAACATCCACGATGCTTCATCTTCAATGGATGATTTGCCATTTAGCTGTATTCAAATGCACTCTGTTTGCTTACCCCACACAGTCAGCCTGTCTAGGTCCCACATGGTTATATCTTTATTTTGCACTCCTTCGCATTCAGGGGTACTTTTTACCATCTGTGCTGCTAACAGGCAGTGTGATAGAAAATAAAAAGAATATTAGTTATTCAGTCCAGGAACAGCAGGGAGAGTGACTACTCTTCAGCACCTTTCTTCCCTTCTCTCTCTCTTGTGGCTGCTGCCATTTTGGCTGAGCATAAGGGCTGTTACAAAAGAGGACAGTGAATAGTAACGCAGATGGAGAAGGGTTGCTTTGGTTTACAGTGAATGTGGAATCTGCTGGAGATCCTCTCCTCAGTGCTCACCCCCACGCAGTCCATGGGAGACAGGGCATGGATGCAGAGATGACCACCTCACACACTTGATGCGTTCGAGCTTCCTGGCAGGCACAGGAGCAAGATCTAAGCTGGCTACCTAGTTATCCCAGCAGCCAGCCATGGGGGCTTACCACAGCCAGCTGACCCAGCCTCCTCCATGAGCTCCAATGGTCATGACTGCTGTGCCAATGGCATCCAAGCCCACCTCTGCAACTGGCACAGCCTCTGCTGTGTGCTATGTACTCAAAGGCCACTCTGGATTCAGTAATGCTTAACTTTTTAAGAACACCTTCCAGAATTTTTAAAGTACACCTCAGTGTCTTTTCTCATTTGCCTTTTGACTACCAAAGGGAATTAATTAGTATCAGCATGAATGTAAGATCAGCAGGAAGCAGAACAAGCTGTATGAACTTTCTTGAGTCTATTCAGCTCCCAGAGAGCTCTCATCAGACTTCATCCAAATGTCATCCTTGGTCTGCTTCTTTCAGAAACTGACTGTTCCCGTGTGTTTAAAATGATCCTGTGGAAGTACTGTTCATCTGAGCTAATTAAAGCCTGTAAACTAACAGGCACATTTTGCTCCTTTTTCTATCTACAGCTGGAGATGTTGTATGTGCAAAGAGGAATGGTATATTTTGGGGTTAAACTATGACAGCTTAATGTGCAATAAAAAGGATGTTTCTGAGCCAAAACTGTTTATTGAAGAACTGATTTTTAAGTGTTCTCTTTTATTATGATGCTTCAGTAATAACCTAATAATTTTAATTCCAGGAAGGAAGAATATATAACATTCTCATATTTTAAAATAGTTTCACTTTTATATGAAAGTTAATATTAAATAGGTTAATGGTATAATTTTGTTTATTAACTCTCTCAAGTATTTTTGGCCAGCTCCTGATAAAACTTTACAAATTAAAATCTTTTGTCATAATATTTGAAGAATGGTGGTTAAGAATTTATTATATTGGTTCATCTGTGATCTTTTATTGTTGTCTACAATTTTCCCTGTTAGCTTCAGCCCCTTTTGAAATCAAAAGTGCTATTCTCTGCTTGAATCAGCAAAGGCTGTTCCCATAGCATGCATTAAGACCCTGTTGGAATGAAATGTCTGTGTGGCAAACTAGATTTATAGACAGATGGATAAGACAGGCAAATAGATGAACTACACAGAAATCCAGTCACAGATGAAATTTATTGAATCAATATTAAAATAGCTCTGTTAAACCACAAGGCTTTTACATTGGGCATGCTGACAGCAGTTAATGAGTGGAGAACAAGAACAAGCTTCTTCCAAACCAAGATAATGGGACAGCTTTTTCATTTATTATCTCAGCAAGCCAAGGGCATTACTATCTCCACATGGATGATATTTGCTATTTAAGAATGTATAGTACAGGTACAGGTTTGAGGTCATCTTGTAATATGCAGAGTAAGGTTGTTTTAAGTACTGGATGAAGGGGAGCCTAATGCAAAGAAAATTCCATTGCTCCTAATGCTATGCGGAGCTCCTGTAATTAGGACAGGCCTTCTCCATCCCCTGGCTGGAAGGCAAAGGAGTTGGGTGTTGGAAGATGTATCCTGAGACAGGTTGAGCTGCTTAGCACTTGCTGTTGGAAGGGTACTCTTTGTCATGTAATGACTCTGATACTACTACCAGCCCTCACAGAATTTGGGCTGTGTGTCACTTAATCAGAAAATGATGCCTTACTGCAATGTTATTCATTGCATTAGTGCCTTGAGTATTACTATGAGTAATGGGGATCCTTTCACAGTATTCCAAAAAGCTGCAGAAAATTCTAATCCCCAGGATGGATGTTGGATGTTGTCTTCCACCAGGATCCCCATTGCATTGAAGGGGAACTTTATTTTTTGTACCAGTAGGAGCTGCAGCATATCTTCCCATGTCAACTCTTGCATGCCCTTTGTAGTACAAAACTCAGGTAGCAAAGCGTTACCTGAAATGTGATCTCAGTAAGACAGGCAAAACCTGACATGAGAAATAATGGGATCAGTGATCATGCTAATATAAAACAGCCAGCTAAAGGGCAGGATAAGAAACAGTAAATATCTGAATATGAGTTTAACCCACTACCAGTACTTCTGCATTGACCATAAGCCTGTGAGGAGGTGTTCCATTAGCAAAGATTCAAACCTTGCATAACACATTTTTCTAGGGTTAAAACAGACAGAAAAACAAAACAAAACAAAACCCAAATTACTAAGAAGACATGAGTCTTAAGGACCAGTTTTCTGGATAGGGGGATGTAGAAACAAAATTTGTTATCAATCATTTTTATTACACAAATCCAACACTGGTCAAATGATTCCCTCCTTTCTTGTTCCTCATTAATGCAAACCAGATTTTTTAAAAAACAGAGGCACACTGTTATTTAGGTGCTTTGAAAACACCTGGTGGTGATCAGAAACTTCTGTGTCAGTTAACTCATTTTACAGCTGGATTAACTCTAAGAAAAAATATCTTCCATAGTTTTTGTTGAATCCCTAAGGACATGGGTAGAAGTAGGGAATATTATAATTAAATTGAGTCCTGTGTTATCATCTGGCTGTGCCTTCTAATAAAAGACATGTGTCCAGAGTCCCCAGTTCTGGCACAGTGATGAGGCTGAAAGTTTCTTGGTCTGAGCTCAAGTGTTCAGTGGTCTGGAAATCGGCCCTGCCATGTATTGTATCATCACTGTAGTCTTCATATATCCACCCTTATGCACAGCCTTATGCAGAGGAAATAGGTCTGGATCTGAAAAAGCAAAAGGCAGATCAGCTCACCCTATGTACAACTATCACACAGGGGAAATGGCTCTCTGAGGCCAGACTGTTTTGAATAGCCAAGCCTGGGCTGGATGAGTATTAAGACCAAGCTATGAACACTAACTACGAATAGCTGACAGGTTTGAGAATCCTCTGCATACATATATCCTATACAGCTTGGAGGTGTTTGGGCTGGGAGAGGCTGGGGTCTCCACATTCAGCTGTTCTCAATATTAACTGCTACTGCAATGGTGTATTGATACTGCTACAACAGAGTAGTATCACCAGCTTCTCATGCTTTGTGAAATGCTGGGATCCTACCAGACTGCTCAAATCTGATTTCTTTCTTTCAGGGCAGAATTGTTATAGGGAGGCTGTTGAAAAGCTTCACTTAGTTTATGATGTCAGGCTTAGCCCTTGTATCACGTCCAAGAAGAATTTCAGGGCTACTGAAGGTTATGTAAACTCTGCACGTGACAGCAGACAGAATAGAAAGGTATTTTAACAAGATGGGAGAAAATGTTGAACTGCTGTTGACTTTGTCCAAGTGGCTTACTTGAGGCTTCATCTAGTCAAGAAGAAATGCCAAGTGGGAACTCCAGAAAAAAAGGGTATGTACTTCCTTTTTTGAGGCATCTTAAGTATGCAACAACTCTCTCATGTTATTTTTTGGCCTGTTTAATTCTGAGAAAACTCTAGAGACACAGTGCTGTCAAATGAAGTAGAGCACATAGAGCCTGTGAGAAATCCTAGTACAAGAGGGTAGCACACTGCCCAGTATAGGTACCATTTTACAGGTGTATGTCTTCTTACCATTGAAATTTCTTCACCATGGGGTCATGGAGCAGCTGGCTACCTCAGGAGGTGATAATGCTTAAATGCTTAGGTAGATAGGAAGGCTTGTCATACAGTGATGGTGACTGGGGATGCTCTAAATCCAAAATATCATGTTTGTCACCATCTCTTCTAATTTATCTTTCAATGGAGTGTTTTAACAATGTGAGAAGTAATTAGACATAAATATGGAGTTTTTCTCCAACTGCTTGTATTTTAAATCCACAGTTGGTCAAGCCTAGAACAGTAAATTTGCAATAGGCTTTACTCTCTGTTATGTACAGTACAAGACATTAAGGCCCCTGGGGAGGTTTGCAGGTGGAGGCAGTGAAATTGCCATAGCACTGATCCCCCAGATCCCACTCTGCCCCTGCAGGGTACTAACAGCAGGATAAACCCCAAAGCAGGACACCAGCTGGAGATCTGCCACCCCATCTTTCTTTGTTGCTCTAGGACTCACTATCATCACCAGTTATAAATTCTCTGCTGTTGTACCCAAAGCAATCCTGCCCTGGAAAAGAAGAATATTTTTCTTTCCTTAGTTGAATGTCCCATTAACTTAACCAGACTGAAATGACAGGCTTATCATAATGAATACCGGCCTATACATCTATCAGAGAAATGATAAGGGGTTATGCAAAGGCATATACTTAAGACCACCATATGAAAACACTCAGATTTGCATTTTCAGATAGTGTTAACCTTCCAAAATTTAAAAAACTGCTGATGTTTGAGAGGTTTGGTGTTTCTGTGACAGGGACAGAGCTGAATGCTTTTATTCAGAAGGAAGCAAAGTTTGTCAGAATATACTTCATGCTTATACAACAATCCGGCCTGCTCAGATGACACATCTGTCTTTTCAGACACTGGCAGAAATGCCATCGTAACAGCAATATTTTGTTCCCAGAATTACTAGAAAATGAAAAGAAAAAACCACCAAACCAAACCAAAAACCCAACTAAGCTGGTCATTTTCTCCACCTGGAGGCAAAAGGCTGTCTGAAATAACTAGTCCCATGAAGAACAGACCATGCAGTCAACAGGGAACTCAAAATATTTGCCAAAAGCCCCTGAAAAGCCAGGTATTGTCGGTTTCAGATGTACTCTCAGGGCTTATTTTTTCTGAGACATGAACGTAAGAAAAGCACAATTACTATTTAAATTACAACTTCTATTTGCTCTGAAATATCTCTGGTTTCCAAAGACTGTAGTAGGAATATAGTATCTGTATTCCTCATTAAGCTGTTTACTTGATGACAAGAATCTTCCTCTATTTCTTCCCTTAACAGTTTATTTTTCCTCTCTTTTTTAGTCTATAGGATCATGCAAGAGATCTTTATCACATCACATCACATCAGAGCACAGTTAGCCTGAAGTGAGTTTCAGCCCAGGGTGCCAGAAGCATGTGCCAAGTGACTGCTTACTGATGCAGTGTACCAGAAGTCCCCACCAAAGAAAAGCATCACTAAGATCACAGATTAATGCTAAATGCTTATTTGACACCAGCTCGTGTTTCTCTGACCTGTGGAAAATGGTGACTGGGGTTCTGTTTAATCTCCCAGAAGAGGTCCAACATGGAAGAGGGAGATCCCGTCTCAGTCAGTCAGAAGAGCAGTTCCTGGAGAGAATCAGGTGAAATAAAATGTGCCTAAACTCCCAACCTGACAACCATGAAATACATCCCCCTGCAACTCAAAGCATTACCCAAGCCTCTCTTATACCACTGGGCAGTCCAGATGGAAGAGGCAGAGCCCTTCTGTGAGACATGAACACTATGGGAACAGCCAGTAAATTCAGTAGAGAGTTAGATCAGTACTTGGGTGAACTGGAGCTTTTCTGGAAACAGCTCAGAAAAATATTAATGTTTCTGAGTCAGGAAGACATTCCCTAAGGAGATGTCACATGCTGTAATGCTTTCTATGCCCTCTCAGAGGCCCCAGGAGCCTCACCAGCAGCCACAGGAAAGACTGCATTCTCAAAGGTAATATGAAACTTGCCTTGGTTTGTTTTTTATCCCTGTGCTATCTAGGAGTTGGTGTGTCTTTTCCATTTGCCTGGGTTGAACATTACAGGGAGGAAACTGGGAAGACAATGGAACAAAACAGAGACAGGGGTTACAGACAATTTTAATCTCTCAGGAGGAACTCTACCATGCAAAAAATGTGTGAAACTCGTGAAATTTAGCCAGCAGTTTCAGAGAGAAAAAAACCAGAATGACAGGAGGAACTGCAGTGTGCCACAGCCTGGGATGCAGCTCTGTGCACAGCCCCAGTCTGTGATCAAACAGTGAGTCTTGTTTACTCTCTACCTGCCAGTCACTTAACCATACCTCAGATTCCCACTCTGTGTGTGTGAATCTTGTGGCTTTCAGCTCCACTGAGAGGTTGGGATGGGGCTTCCAGGGCTGTGAACACTGGCTGTGCAAACCACTACGGGTGTTATCTAGATGTCTCCAGTGTCAGTTGGGGATGAAAGCTAGAACAGAGGTGAGATGAAGCTGAGATAGTACTGCAAAAAATCCCTGCATCAGGAAGGATCTGTATATGCAGCACCATCTCAGAGGGTTAGCAGGCTGGACATGGACATGCTGACCCAGAATTTTCACCAGGGGGCTGTTCCACTGCTCTCATGAAGACAGTACCTGAGGCTACGTTCAGCATTTCAGTGTGAGGAAAGACCAGGATCCTTTTGGTCTTTGTGGTTCCCAGGTTACTGGTAGCCAGTGGTTACTGGTATCCCAGTGATGAGATGTTTGTTATGCCAAAGGATGCCCAATATGATGAGTATTTGGATGAGAGTTACACTTTGAAATGGTTCTGCGATGGGTTCACTCCCACCTGCCAGGATTGCTTCAGGAAAATGAAAAGTTCAGTGTTTAATACGTGTCAGAGCACAGCTGCCTAGGGAGCTCTGTGCTGCCTTTTGGGCATCATGTTACATGTGTGTCTAGCCGTGGCTGCCATACACATACATCCCCAAGGTAGTGCCTACACCTAGCCTCCCTCCAGACCAGGAGCTGCTGGAGCTTCAAACTGTTGCAGCTGGGCTGTATCTGTGCAAGGTAGTAAAACTTACGTCAGTGGCAAACACCCCAACACTTTTCATGTCTTGCAAATGAAGCAGGACAGTATTTGGATGACAGTCCTCCAAGGGTGATGTACATGCTGCCACCTGTGATGGCACTGGCTGACTAAACAAAGTCTGCTTTAAAAGAACATAGCTAGAGTGTGCTGCAAGCAGTGCTGGTTTTGACATGAGGCATTAAAGAGAAGTCCTCACTGCTTAGTGCTATTCCCATTTCAGGAGTGCCTTCGTGTAGGAGTGAGTGTCTAGTAAGGCTTTTGCATCAGGATGCTAGCTTGGATTTGCTGGATGGATTCCAATTTAGGCAGTTACCATCTATCTCTGCAAATTTTCCATGCTGTTTCAGTTGGCTACAGAATGATTTTTCATTTCATGTTCAAATCTGACTTTAATAGTTACTTCATACACTTGAACAATTCCTTTATTTCACACTCAGTGGTGGGTGGAAGGATGTTAAGTAGCATATACTTGGATCCACTTCAGTGGAAGCTATTACCATCACTACTAGGGTTGCAATGATGAATAAATCCATGCCAAAGGGAGCAAACCAATAAAACTGGAGAATATTTTGTTGTAAAACCTTCTGTGGGACTTAGACAACCCTACTCAATAGACCAGCATAACAGAAATCTATAGTAACTCCAACACCTTACTAAGTGTTTAGCTCTTGAAAAAGTTATTTGTGCTTATGCTAACCCTAGGAAATTATACCTCTCTTCACTGAAAACAAGCTCTGTCTCTGCAACTCCATCCTAAATGCCTGCAGTTTTACTGACACCCCAAGAGAACTGACTCCTTCTTGGCTACTCAAGTTCCCTCACTTCCCAAGTAAACTTTTTTATTCTCTTACATTCCAGTTGTTGAAATTATTTTGTCACCCTCTGCTCAAAACTTCGTTTATCCTTTTCCTCCCACTTTTCACAACTGTCGGGATTATCAACTCAGCAATGTGCAATGTATATTCCTGAGATCTGATGTCATCTTGCTTGGCATATGTTACATACTCAAATAAGCTGTTGTGGTGAATAATGTACCATATGTATAACTCCCAGGTTCTCCCAGCATTATGAAGACTTCGCAGTTCTTGAATTGTGTACCACTTAAACCAGGATTTTGTTATGTAGAACTTCCAAGTCTGGTGTTACCAATGGAAATAAAATCCTCATCTCACCCTTTCTTCTCTGCTCTGCATATCAAACCCCAAAAAAGGCCTGGGAAAAGCCTCCTCTTTTGAAAACCTGATCTTTTGAAGATACTGCGGAGAATACTGTGGGGATACTGTGTGCCAGAAACTGAGATTCTGCAGACCATTACCTCAAGCCTAGGAGAAAGACAGGCAGTGATCCAGAATGGCCAGACCAGGCAGAGCAGTACCACATTGTTATTGCTCTAGCTGCAGGCCTGCCCAGGTCTTTCAAAAGACCCAGCAGGGAATGGTCCCCACCTGGAAACAACACAGCAGGCAGACACTCCACCCAAGGGCCCCTTCTTACCTTTTTGTCAGAACCTGGGCATCCTGTTACAGAACCTCCCCTCAGCAAGCCCTCAGCATGACTTCCTTGCCCTTGTCACAGCCTGGTCCCATCACCACCACCCTAATTTGATTTAAAAATCCCCAGCAACAATGGGCACAGACAGGCAATGAGAGAGAAGCCATAGCACTGCTCATGCCAAGCCAGACACCCACTGGAGTGCTGGACTCCTTTTCTGCCTTCTGAAAGAGCTGTATAACAGGCTGACCCAGGATTCTTCTGCAGGCAAGGGGATGCAAGTGGTGCCACAACACACCAAGTTCTTGCTCAGACAGAGTCTTTCATTTTAACTAATGCGGTCTCAAAAATATTCCATTTTCTGAGAAACTCTATAATGTCCTTTCTTGGAGGATCACAGTAATTAGTCCACATAAAGCAGAGCTGTCCAACTGGTGCTTATGAACAGAAGCATTGGCTCTAATGAACCATGTTATTTTTTCAGCTCTATTACATTCTGCATGCATGTTACTGGCATCATGTGTTTAAGTGATTCAAATCTAAAGACTTTTAAGCTATTATAGGGAACCAGAGTCTGACCACCATTGTGGTATCTGATTCACAGTTTGCAATACATTCTGTTTTTCCTGGATCCTATTTGCACCCTGGGAAAACACTAGGAACAGATGGTTTACTATCTGAATTTTATGAGCGGTTCAAAGAGGACTAGGCACCCTGCATGCTGCAAACATTTATAGCATGATCAGCTCCCAGTGGCCACAGCCAACTGCATCAATTAGGTTAGCAGTAAGTATGGAGAGAAAAGCTTAAGGCAGTACAATTTTATGAACATACTACATTGTCCTGCACCATATTTAAGGTTACAGCTAGAGAGCTGACACAGATGAGAGTTCCATGTCTAGAGCAGAGACTTTAGTATTCACGTTAGGTTATTCATCAGTACTAGTGGCTAGCAAAATAAATCTTCAGTTTCATTTTACCTTGCAGGTGTGAAAGGCTCTTACAGCAGTTTCTGGTGAGGAGTACTCTATATGGAGTGCATTTTTTTGTTCATGATGATCCCTTAACACAGAGGCAAAAGCAATAGGAAGGTTTTACTTGCTTAATGGTCTTTGGGCAACTGAAAAGATATCTTTGGTGGACTTGCTTTTGTCCAGCAAGAGTTAAATATTATATATCTGCTCTTTTTTTCCTTGAGCAAGACAGTGTGAGAGAGATTCTGGTCAAGATTTGCAAAGCTCAAATTGATACAGAAAACTAAGACCCTGTCTTCTATAACTACATCTGAAGTGCAAACCAACATGAAGGTCTGTTTTAGTTTTATGATTTCTATGTATGTTTGATTTCTAGCTGTATTTTTTCAGTTCATCAAGAGCTATACTTCAGCAGACATTAATAATCAAAAGAAAACGTGGTCTAATAGTTTTCTTTCTTCCTTATATAAAGTGAAAAGTCCAATGAGTACAGCACACTCTTTTAGGTTAAATATTTCCATAGCTTCCTCTTGATATCTGAGACTATGAAAAGCTGTTACAATCAGCATATTGACACATTCAATAGTTCAAACAGATCTGCTTAGAAATCACTGCAATTCATGAAATATAAGGAATAGGTTCTGTTCCACTAGTCTGTAGGAAGAGTGGCTTGGAGGAAAAGATTTCATGTCAAATAAATGCTATTAGCCAAAAGTATCCATGCTATATGAAGCTTATACAGCTTGATAATGAAGTTTAAATTTGGAATTTGGAGACAAGCAATGTAATGTGCTCCTGGTTGCAAACAGAATTTGCTGCACAATATTTACACAGCATTTTTAAACTAAGTCACAGGTGTTATTAGCTATAAAATGCCCTCTATAGGGTTAATGATTCAAGAGTAAACGCCTTTTTCAGAGTGAGAATTGAAACTGTTTTACTTTTAGGACACAAAACCCAGGACTTGATCAGTTAGCTTCATTTACATGTAATACATCTTAGTTTAATATGTATTGAATTTTAATACAACAGAGAACTTGACTTCAGGAATCTGAAGAGAATTGAAGTGCATTTGCTGCTTGTACTATGGCAGCCAGCATTTCATTTCCTGGAAGAATCTGCAGTCGCTCTGTTCAAGGTCTGCTGAGAATTGAGAATAATTGTGGTGACAAGGCATCATCTAGTTTGACACTTCCACAGCAACTAAAGTTCTGCTCTTCTTTCCAGAGACCTAAAGACTTTAACTTACCTTTTGGAAAAACCCACAGCTCTGCCTCATGTGTTTGAATTCCTCAGGAAGATAGTTTTCAGTGAAGAAAGAAGTTTGGAAAGGAAGGAAAATATGCCTCACGCATGCCTTAATCCAGCTAATGTTGTTCAAAGAAATTCAAAGTGTGAGTATTAAATCATTAGGAAGAACAAGATATAAAGCTTCTATCAAGGAATAATATTTGTCTTTTTATTTTTTCACTGTATCATTTTGTCAAAAGCCCCAGGAAATTTTCACTCTTAAATGTTCTGTGGTGAAAAAATACTGGTTCTCAATAAGAAGAGAACACGTGATTTAGAATATCAACCTTCTTGCTCTTTTGAGGAATCAGCCAAAATTTCACTCTCTTTTCTGGTACTCTGAGTACCTTTGTCTTGTACCAACACACTTGTAAAAGAATGCCCTCTTAGCCCAAGGGGCTACAGAACACCTTGGCAAAATCTGGCTGTGGGATTACAGAATGCTCTAAGTGATGAACACACTAACAGGTTCTCATACAGGATCCTTTCATTATATTCCTGGATATGTTGCTTGCTGCTCCAAGTCCTTCACTGGCTCCCAGCTCCCAGTACAGTACCTTCTTCAGCTCTTGTCTTGTGACTTCTGAGAAGTAATACTTTGGGCTGTAAAAACTCCTTTGCTTTCACTTTTGATACATGGATAAAATGATCCTATTAGCAGCTGGGGTCTCCAAGGGCACCTTAGGGGTCTGTCTCAAGACATGATGCAGCTGCACATCAGGCTGGGATATACTGGAGCCCTAAAGACTCTTTGTCTTGCTTCAGTGTACAAGTGCATGAGTGAGGAGATACTAAAACACAATAAGAAACAATTTAGGTAATTCCTAAATGCATACTGATTTTTAAGAACAATATTTTAAGCTTCAGGCCCCCCAAAATAATATTGTCCTTTTAAAAAAAAAGTTTCCTGAAGATTTGCCCCGATCAGTAATTTTATTCTGTGAGTGAAACAAGACAAATGCGCATATGTCTTTGCCAAAATACTTAATTCACTATACCCTCATTCATATGGCACAGGAGATCCTAGGAACATATATCCTGTTTTCCTTCCAAAAGGCAACATTCTTCCAACATCCATACCAGGCACTGTGGATGTACCCAAAGTTACCAGAAATTTCTTGCAGAATTCAGATAGTGAATAATTGGGAAGGTCCTGGAAAAGGATGAAGAGCAGAGGAGCACAAGCAATACAAGTCCTTGTGTCAGGTCAAGCCATCTCATCTGTTCAGTGTTGATGTTTGACTTGTGAAAGCATTAGAAGCTTCTGCAAAAATGCACCAGAGTAAACTGATTTTGTAAAAATATGGAGAGGGAAAAGTGGTAGTACATTAATAAATCTGCCATCAAAAGTACTTGGAAGAAGTAAGAAGGCAATCTAAATTCACCTATATCAACTTAATATGACCGTATATCAGTTCTTTCCAGGGTGTGTCAGCTTCATATGAAGAATTTCCTAACTTTTTTGTAGGGATTATCTCAAATCAAGTTTCAGGAAGATATCCGGCAAAACCTACAACTAAAGGAAGTGTTAGTAAAGATGAAAACACACAGAAGTGCTATTTAAACCTCAGGCCACATTACACTGACTGAAAAGTAATGAAAAGAATATCATTATTATTCAGAACTATCAGCTAATTGCTTAATGAAAATCAGATGGTTTACATACTGTGGTAATTTCTGAGAGCATAGCCTATTTTATTTTGTTCAAATGGCTTTTGGAAGAAAAGTGGTCTGGTTTTGTTCTGTACTGGACCATTTATGGCAATACACTATTTCAATAATAGCTCCAACAGATCAGCAGATGCAGTGAAGCAATACAGGCTCCAAGGCTGTCAAAAACCCTTCAAATAGCCTGACAATTCAGGGAGCAGATGTCAGTCTGGTACTTACTGTCTCGTACTCCAAGAACACAATTTGTGATTCAGGAAGTAAGATATTCCCTCTATGACACTGGACAATTTTCTTAATGCTGAACAAAGAACCTCTCAAAACTGATTTTTCTTCATGTCAGACTGTGCCAGGAACAAAAAAATAACAGAATACATTGATTCTGTGCACCAAAAATGTG
Organism: Cinclus cinclus; assembly: GCF_963662255.1. NCBI lineage: Eukaryota > Metazoa > Chordata > Aves > Passeriformes > Cinclidae > Cinclus > Cinclus cinclus. The sequence continues at coordinate 63,021,822 of NC_085084.1, forward strand.
CATTAAAAACTCAAGAGTGGAAAATGAAATGTTATGCAGATGAGGGCAGGACTTTTCTACCAACACGTGCCCTTACTGTGAAGGAGGTAAAGAAATCTTCCTTTATTCTGCCAGATAAAACTGCAACCTCATGCTCTGCAAAGATTTTCCAGGCTACAAATCACTTTAGAAACTTGGCGAGTACTTTAACCAGCTCTGGAAACCAGCCCTTTGTATTTCTCAGGAGCACCCACCTCTCCTGCAACTGGATGAGTCAGACAGCATCCAGGAGTTTCATTCCAGGAATCTAGCCCACTCAGAAACCCAGGAAAGAAGCACTGAGCACTGATATTTTCTTGATAAAAGGGAAAGCACAGTGAGCAAACACTGTGGACAAAGTCTACCCTGAACTTTGAACAAAAGGACCTAAAATTACCATGGGCTCCTCTTCAACTGTTTTCCTTAATGAACTATATAGGTTAGTAAAAGTGACATCTGCCCCCACTTTTCTGTCACTAATATCACAGCTTCCCTCATTTAAACTGTTCATTAGACTTGTTTCACAGTCAATCCTTGTCACAGCTATTGGTGAATTTCTGATACCCCAAGATAGGGTATCCATATTTATTTGTCTTGCCTCTTAGTACCAACTGTTATTAAATCCCAAGACAAAAGCTGTAACAACAGAAGGGTAACATCCTAAGGAGTTGGAACTTCCCAAACTAAGCACCATGAGCAGTTATATGGACAGCTGACAGCTTCAGGTTCAGTATTCTTCCATCTGGTGGGACTGCAGGAGAGCAAACTGGCACAGTGCTGGTGTCAAGATACACCAATATTAAGTCAGGAGCCTTCTGGCCCCAAACTGACATAAGCATACCTAAGTTTGACCTAAGACTGATGCAAGAGAAAGCTGAGCTGGTAATCTGAGGAAAAATCTAGGTAGTGCCCACTGTCTTTCACTGGGGAATCTCATTTCGGCTGACCTAACTCTTTGGAGTCTCTGGTGGAAATTGATTGATTGAGTCTACTGGTCAGGGCTGCAAGCAGCACAGAGCCCTTGGGAATCGCTGTCATGACTGCCCATTGCTGGAGGCACTATCTACCAGATAGGGTGCCTTCCACAAAATATTCTTCAGAAAAAATAAACAAGTGTTCTGCCTCCTTCAGTCCTTTGAGCATGCTACTCTGATGCTATGTTCTCTGCACTGGGTGCCACCCATTGCCAACAGCATTTCAATACTTTGTCTTCTCTCTGTCAAGAGAGCTACCTGGCTCAGCTAAAATAAGGATACAGATAAACAGAATAATCCTTGTGTGCAACTAAGGAAGCAAATAGAACAGATGGGAAACTGCTTTCTTACCCCATGGAAGCCAAGGGGATTTCTGAGTTTTTCATATCCTGCATTCAGGAAACAGGACCTTTCAGGGATTTTTGTGAAAAATAAGGTACCTCTGCCCACTACAGAGAAGCTACTAATTCACTGGCTCAGACATTTTCCAAGAGCTGTGGAGAAGACAAAATGAGTTATCACTTTCCTTAATTGAGAGTAGAGAACTGAAATCCCATTCCCATTTAATCACAGAGTATCACTATTCCAGGAGAATTTGTGCCTGTTCTGTATCCATCAGTTCTCTTCCCTCCTCTCCAAATTTCTATCTGGGCATGAGCAATCCAACCTGTCCAAACCATTACCTTTCTTTGTAGAACATGTAGATGTAAAAAATTAGCTTTTTCCAATAGCAGTTTCAGCAGAACTTGTCTCACTGGCCATGGAGGTGCTGTAGCCTTTCTTCATACCATGGCTGCTGCTGAGCAGTTGTGCGTTGGTTTTGTGTGGCTTGCTTTGGGTGGGAAGAAGCCAGCCATGGAAGTGATTTTTCCTGTGAGAAGCTGCTAGAAGCTTCCTCCGTGCCTGGCAAAGCCAATCCTTGCCTGGCTCTGAGAACAGACATGCTGCTAAGCCAATTAGAGAAGGTGGCAGCGTCTCTGTGGTGACATATTTAAAAAAGAATTCAAAACTGTGTGAGGTTCTTCCGAGGGTTGGGGAGGTGCTGCAGCCATCCGGGCACCACAAGTGTCCATGTGGCTGGTATTACCATGTGGCCAGCGAGCCTTGCCTGCCTTAGCCAGATACGGTGCGGGCAGAAGGGCAGGGATGGCAGCAGTGGCTTCTCCTTTTCTGTGCCCTGCAAGGGGAGAGATGTAGAATGATGTGCTAGCCCACTGTGGCTGGTGGGGGCCACATGGCCAGGAACATGGTGAGGGATTCCTCAGTGCAGAGATCAACCTTTCAGCGCTGCAAAACCCTACAAGAACTTCTCAATGATACAACTTGAGAGCAATAGTACCTATGGACAACAATTTTCTGCTGAGTCAGAGAATAGGAAAAGGTGAAGACACGTGAGGAGAACTAACATGGCAGCACTGAGGTCAGTAGAGAAAGAGGAAGTGCTCTGAGCACCAAAGCTGAAATTTTCTTCTGCAAACTGTGGTAAAAGTCTGTAGTTAAGTAAGCTGTCCAGCTGTAGCTCATTGGGTCCACAAGAGATATGCAGAGGTCCACTCACACAACAGAGCAAGTGGATGCCAAAAGAGGCTATAAAAACCTGCACTCACATGGATGAGTGACTCATGGGCAACAGTTTCGGGAAGCCTGTTTTTCCCATGAGAAGGACTCACATTTGCAAACTGGGCAGAGCTGCTGCTCACCAGAAGAGAACCAAGTTGGTAAAGTTCACAGAGAACTGTCTCACATGGGAGGACTCCAACAGTACAACAGAAGAAAGACTCCTTTCCCCTGAACGAACAGAAGACAATTTGAAGTGATGAACTGACTGAAAAAAACCCAAATTTTATCTCCCTGTGCTGTCACTGCAAAAGAGAGAGGGTCTGGGAAGAAAAAGTGTTCTAGATGTTTATTTTAGTTTCTCATTACCCTCTTTTAAATCTGTTAATAATGAATTTTTCTTTAAACCTTTTAAATATGAGCATGTTTTGCCCTTGGGTTGTCACCCAATCCTTACCTCAACTCATGAGCCCTTAGGGCTTTTTCCCCTCCTCTACTCAACTATAGCAGAGGAGAATGAATGAACAGTTTTTGTAGATGCCTGGTATTTCAACCAGTGTCAAACCACGACAAGTTTTAACATACTACTGAAGGGATTTTTAATGTCTTTCACTACTGGTCACAACTCAGATCAAAACTCACTGTGAAATCCTGGCTTGAATACACATAGTCCAGTATATGTTCAGTGTATATTTCTTTTCACCACAGCAAATGATAATACAAGTAAAATGGACTCCACCTCCATGACTTGAAGGTTACTTTGTGTAAACCAGGGGTTTGCAGAGACTTCCACTTTCTTGTTTGTGGTCTCCCTCTCTCACCTCTCTGTTCCTGAAAACAAAAACTGTTAGGTGTCTCTGTGAGCTGGCAGGCTGCCTGGCTGCCCTTATCAAAATGGCTTGGTAAATTTGATCAGAGCACTGAATGTTTACACAAGGATTGCTTATACTTAACGAGCTGCTTAATACTCAAGGCATGTAATTTCTATGCCCTGGGGGCTTAAATGAAGGACCACATTCTGAATTTTGATAACAATAATCACAAACAGAACCCACATGCAATACTTGAACATATACAAATTAGGAACATTGACATTCATGATGAATAAAACCCATGTGATAAAAATGAATAAAAGGGAGGTGAACAGCACTGGGGAACATCCTTGTGCCGTAGGCTGATTTACTGCAAGATCTTACTTGCTCTGGAAGTACAGTGATTCCTGGTCTTAGCTGAACTTTAAATGAAAGAGCAAACCTTGCTTGCTTGGTCCTGCACTGAGGCAGACTGACCTAGCACATTTCAAATAATTTCTCTTTTCCTTTTTTAACAAACCTGCAGCAGGACACTGGATTCCCCCCATGTTTTGCCCACAAGAGCAGTATATTGTAACTCCTGGAGCAGTCTTTCAGTCCCAAATACCCTGACAGTCATCAAACTGACAAGAAGACATTGAGGGTAAAAAGAGATGCCCCTGACACCCCTCCCTTGATCACCTTTTCTTTCTTTCTCTCTTAGGTTCTCATTCCAACCTGATCTGATACCTTTAGGGATCTGGGATCTATTCCTGGGACCTTTGCTCCAGGCATGAACAGCAAACCAGCATGGCACAGGGAACCCTGGACTTAGTTTTGCCCTTCTTTGCTTTAAAATGTCCTTGATATGGTGCAAAAAACTCACTTACCATCCTGGCAGCTACCTCTGATACAGAACTCAGCTCCAGAACAGGCTGCTCCTGGCCCTTACCTCTTCTGGGCAGGTCTCCACTGGGTGAGGAGGAGACCATAGAGTGGGGCTAGGGCTCTGCCCTGCTGCCCAGACCAGGACACAAGGCATATCACCATTACCCTGGCATGGCTGGGTCTCACACAGATGCAGAATTGGAGAGTTGCTGAGAGGCCTCCAGGCCAGATATCACACACCATATGCCTGGCAAGTGGCTGGGCATGGGGAATAGCTTCTCACCAAGAAACATGCCTATGATCAACTACTTAGGACAGCTTGTTGCCAACTGCACAGACCATCCAGATTTTTGAGCTACAGTATAGTTTGTCAAGCTAAAGCTGCTCTGCCTTTCTTCATGGAAAAAAAAACAAAACAAAAAAAAAAAAAACAAAGAAAAAAAACCACACTATGAATGGTTCCCGCTGCAGTGCCAAGAATAATACCAAGCAAAAGAAACCTGCTCATGTGAGTCTGCAAACCATTTTAACCAGGAATCAAATAGGGTGGGTTTTTTCTTAATGGAGTGTTATGCTACATTAGCAAAAGTGATGTGACATCATGAATGTATGAGTCTATATAAAAGCCTAATGCAACAGTAGTTTCAGAATGGGGAGGGGGGGAGAGAGGAGAAAGGGGAGACAGGTATTTTTAAAGCAGTCTTGGAAATGTTAAATAGAACATATTTGTGACTATTTATTTGTAACCTTTTTTATCTCGTTTATTCTGGAATATATATATTCCTTCAACCAGGTGACACAGAAAAGCACAAAATAGCCCTAAGGATACCTACATACAGCCTTCATGAGAAAACTGCCGGGGAGCCAAGGCATTAAATTTGCAACCTGTCAAAGTGGTCCACTCCACTTACGACTGGCAGCTGGATAAGTTGCTTTCAAGGTAGTATCTGTTCCCAGCCATGACCCTTCCACGAGAAGGGCAAGGAAGATGAGGCTCATCAGCTGCTGTGGTAGCAGCAAGGCCCTGGAAACGCAGTGCTATATCCCACACTTGCACATAGTACGCATGTGCACCAGAAGCGAACATGTGAACCTGAAGTATTTATAGACTGCAGAGCTGCAGAAGCTACAGCAACCAGTGCTCTGCACAAGGAAGCAGGCTGTAAACAGTGGTTCCAAGGCCACACCACTGCTGCCCAGAAAGAAAGCTGCCCAACTCCTTGTGTTTCAGACCACACACCAGTTCAGACAGCAGATGATAAGCCAATTACTGTGGCAGGTTTTCACCTGCAGCAGGTAGAGTTATGGCAACCAGGGCTTCCCTTGCATACAGCAGACATGGCACATGTCCAGGACTCAATTCTTAGGTACCAGCTCTAAGGAGACAAATCACACCTCAATCTGATCTTTCCCCCTTAGCTGACTTAACTGACTACTTCAGATGCAGAGAGTTACTCAAATTGACCCCACCTTTGGAAAGCATTCATCTCCCAGCTTCAGAACTCGGGAACAAAAAGTATGCCAGTAAACTAACTGGTAAGCCTTGAGTTACCAGGCCAGGGATAGCACTGCCCATATAAAGGAGTCTGGGTTTGAATTCACCTTGGTTAGAAAGTAAAGTAATGAAGTGTATGGCTATGCAACCTCACTGGTTGGCTGGAACGGTATACATGATTGCAGGCAATGTTTTCTGTGATCTTCAGCCTTGTTGTACTCTGCTATCAAATCAATGAAGTTCCTTGAGCATTGGTTTACCAAAATTTCAGACTGGCCCAATCACATGGCCCAAAGCTCACATTTAGTAAGATCAGCAAATGTGTGCCTCCTCATTCCCCTTTTCCCAAAAGATGTGTTGAAAGAAAGGAATGGTACTGAAGAGATGTGATAAAAATTGAAAATCTGATCTCATGGATACACTAAGTTGCTTCAATTTCTTGTCCTAGCAGTCAGATTAGTTTTTGGGTATAGATAAACTTTTCTACAAGAAAAAAAGAAAAGCACCCAAAAAACTCAATGTACATACCACAAAAAAACTCTACCAAAATTCCACTAAAAATCCAGAATTTTAATCTCGGAATAACAACTCTTTTTACGAAGAGATTTTCTGGGTTGTGTGTATGTATTCACAAAAGCAACAAACTAAGGCATATTCTCCATAGCTGTGTTTGTAAAAGAAAAGCTCTGGAAAGCTGTGTGACTTGATCTCACGTAAAACTTGTCAAGGTACAGGCAGCGCGAATTTTAAAGATTTAAATTACTTTTGCATGTTACGGACTGTCCATTTACACAGTTATCATGAATATGAGCTAATCACTGTAACAAATACTCTGGTAAGAGCATGAATCTTAAACAGTATTTTAAAGTGCTCATTAGAAACCAAACATTTCAGTTAAGACATGTTAAAAGGTATTACATTCCTTACATATCAAGTCCAAAGGTAGAATATGTACACAATCTATCATCTTGTCTTTACAAATAAGAAATAATTTATCTGTGTATCTCAAACATGACTAGCAGCCAAAGGGAAGCTGAAAAATTATTTCAATTTGGCCAGGAAAAAAAAAGAACCCCCCGCCCCCCACAACACACACAAGAGTTATCCCACACATACAGCTATCAGAATGGTGTACCCCAAGCACTGCCATTTTGGCCAATCTCCTTCTTTAATTCTCTTTACACCTACTCATGAAGCATCTGCCAGTACTTTGCCAGTAAAAAATTACAGCATCTCTCATTGTAACAGAATTGTTTGGGTCTCTAGAACCAGCAAGGCTTCTGCTAAAGACAAAATATAAACGAACAGAAGAAATATGCCCTGCAATATACCACAGTTTGCAAAGAGAAGATCTCTGAACTACACAGACCATCATATAACAAAAATGTTGACAATTTTTAGTTTTAATTTTTGAATTAACTGTACTGCTTATTAAAAAATAAGACAAAACTAATTAAGAGGCATTTGTGACACATGTAAAAGCTTACATCAGCTTTCTTATAAAGCCCTAACCTAATAGATGTAGTATGTTTGCTAGCCAAGTCTCAACCTGACAGCAACTAATCAAACATCTCCATCCACAACAAGTTCTCTGTGATTTTGACTTAACAGTTTTGCAGCATGTGGTATTACTCTGTGCACAGGTTAAGCCTGTTTCACAAAGGGCTAATACGAGGTACTGTGAAATGTTAGCATTGTGCATCATTTTAATCCCCATAGCGCACATGCTCTTCAATAATCCCCTTCGAAGCACAACGTGACAAATTTTCAAAAATACAAACAACCATAAAACATAAATCCCAAGTTCATTAAAGTACAATAAAAATATTTACTGTCATTTTTTTTCATTTCTCAGCTGCCATGATTGGCAACATTTTGTTTCTCCAGGCTTTGCAACTGGACTTTGTCCTTTTCAGACAGAGTATACCCACTCACATACAGTAACATGATTACAGTAAAATCGAAACCCACAAAATAAAGTAACAGTGAACATTCCGTATGCAGATTTTTAACTTTAGGTAAACTTTTCTGCTGGGCTAAAGGCAAAAATACGCTGTACAAAATCATGTTAACATCTGCAGTAACACGCTTTGTTTAGCTTAGCTTAGTTTCAGCATAGTGTGTGGCCAGACTGATCTATACAATTTCTTAAAAGAACTGGTAGACAGAAGATTGTAAAGCTCTATTTCTTCTCTACTTGTACGCATTAGCAGATTTTTCCCTTTCAAAACATTCATGTGAAAAAAAATTTACTGTGGCACTCAGCTGAATTACAAAACAAGTGTATGGGCAACAAGAGATGTCAAGGTGACAAACGACTCATTGGACTGCTTTCTTCTCCACCTGCAGCAAGCTTGAGCGTTGTGAGTTTCCGAGGGGGATGCTGAGGACTCTTACGAAGATTGTCGTCCATCTGCAGAGAAACAATGAGAGCCGGATCTGGCAACAGCAGAATATAGATTATACGATTAGTCTTATTTGTCAGGGCTGCCATCATTAATACTGGGTTGGTGTATGTTTACTGTCAGGAACAGCAACAACTGGTGCTTTGGTTTCCTTCTACTCCCAAATATATGCTTGTGTTAGAGCTGCTAATCATTTCCTTACATATGGTGCATCAAACCCATGGCATCTGGATGCACTTCTGCTCAAGCTGTTTGGTCAAGAGTACTGAAGGAAGCAACACCAATTCTAAGAGGTCAAATATTTTACAGTAATCAAATGCTGTGGGAAGGCAGATCAAGAGTCAAACTGCTACCATCAATGGATGCTTATGCTGAATATTCAGCACCATGCAAGAAAAAATCTTTTGGAATCAGAAATGTTCTGGAGATGCTGAGTGAATCCGTATTAGTTACACATTGCAAATAAAGTGCTTGTGATAAGACCTTTTCAAAGACAGGATGAAATTCATCTCAGAATATAAACAATTTACATTTTAATAGGAAATCACTCTAATGCCTTGTGTGTAATGTGGGCTGAAAAAATTTAGTTGCTACAGAATAAAAACACAAGGGAGATATGTAGAGGCTAACTAGTCTATTCCATTTCTTAAAGACAGGATCAGATTTTCCTCAATCATGCCTGACAAATGTCTATGTATCCCATCGTTTAAAACTACCACAGCTTTCAATGCCAGAAAAAGCATCAGTACCTAATGCTACAGAAGCTGATCATAGTTAATGATCTATTTCACACATTGATCTTTTTCAGAAAGAAATGCATTCTACCCTTTCAGTTAAGAGTGTTCTACCTGCTTGAAAAGGCTAATTCTTCACAAGTATTTTTCAGGTAAGTTGTATAGCTTTTGATAGGTGCTGAGTGACAGCCTTAGAAACAAAGAATGTAAGAAAAAACAGCTAGATGTAGAACAAGCAGGAGAAGAGTAACTGCCAGTTAGTTACTACAGCATGCAGCTGGGAGCAAGGAAAGCTGGTGATCGGTCTTAATTTGCAGGACCATTTCTGAGTTTTGACCAATACATTTGCCTCCTTCTTTGCTGAATGTATACTTGTGGAAAGATACCACTCCTCTGTTGGTGTGCACACCTGCAAGACAATGCTTTTTTGGTTGTATTAAAAATACTTTTTTAGTGCAAGGCTTCATTAATTCCTCCTTCCAAATGATGCAATATTCTTCCTGCCTCTCTACACAACGTAACTCACTAGAAAAGAAGTAATTAAAATAAAGTCCACTGTACAATTATAATTGCCATGCAAGGATATCTGTGAACAAGTAACCACAACAAAGCAGCAAAATCAAAGATACTGAAGCAAAAGTAACCTTTTCAATCAAGTTGGATTCCTTATTTACAAGCTGTGTGAGTTTCTGCAGATTAGCATCTGCTGTATCCTGTCCAGCTGGAGAATGGCCTGGAGAGTGAAAGTAGAAAGAGGAAGAGTGAAAAGGCATTTAAAGAAGCTTTTAAATTCTTAAAAAATAAACTCACATTGGAGAGAGAGTTCATGCAGTACCTTTATGCAAAGAAGAACATAAAAGCCATTCCATGTGAGAAAATCAGGAGTACTAAGTGTGAGTCATAGATCTTGCCAATGTTTGACAGAATCTAAAACTGAGTATTAACACTTGCTTTTAATTTTGAATCCTTTCAGCCCTACTTCAGAAGTTTTTTTCATTGCCCCACAGAAAGTCTAGCAAAAACTACACAAAATCTAATCTGCCTTGGTTCACAAATAGAATCCTGGAGTACTAATCCCAAAAGGAGTACAGGTAACAAAAAGGAGAAAAGAAACACAACTTACCTGAGACACTTAACCTGAAGTAGCAAGTTAAAATATCATCACAAAATCGACACAGATTGGGAAGCTGTTTCAAATGCTCTTGCAAATGTACCCTTGGGAAGCACACTTTATAAATTGGGGCAAGGAAACCAAATACAAAGGCATCCAAGGTGGTAGGCCTAAAAAGAGTGACACAGGAAAACAGTGAAGTGACTTGAAGTAAGACTTTTAAGACTTCTACAACTTAAGTTTTCAGTGTATGCCAAGTACAATGCAGGACAAAATACAGTCAGCCCTTCTGTCATTCCACCTTTGCCTATCAACCCTGAAAATGCCTTGTACCAACTATCTGATCCTTTCAGCACCTCTTAACTAGAGACATGCTGGCAAACTGAAACCGTAATGTCAGCATTACAACACAGTCATGCTACCCCACACACTGATATGCAAGACACTCTAAAACACCTTTCTGGCACCATAAAAGTCATGATGGGGACCCAGGGACAAGGATCTTCCCTCATGGAGTGATCCAACTTCAACAGCTAAAGAAGAGATCATGCTTTTCAGGACCCGTTGGCTCTACGTTGTTGTCCCTATCTGCTTCTTGCTCTGCATACATACCACAGGAATAGCATTCCTGGACCTATGCCCTCCTGCCATGAGGGCAGTAGTAACACCTCAGCCTACAGCATTTTTTTCCACATACAAAGCAAGGAGGTGACATTCAGTGGCTAGAAAAGTGCTCTCCAGTGCACCTCACATTTTCGTAGAAGCTGTGGGAAGCATTTCCCTCTCTGTGGAAAAAAAGCCAGATAAGAGAGACACCACACTGACTCAGTCTGACGATCTCATTTGTGCCCTGTTTGCTCATTCAGATTTATCTGAAAAGCAGAGTGTGAGACATAAAACTATTGGGAAGAACTTTTAACATTCTGACATGTTAAAAAGAGGGGGGAAAAAAAGGTTCAAGTGTTCACAGAGTGGTGTGGTACCTTTCTTATTAGTAATTTACCAAAATAATAAAAAAAAACCCCATCACACTCACGTATCTCCAAAGAAAAACTGAGATGTTCCCAATCTCTTCGACAGGAGATTTAGGCACTCCTTGGCATCCCTGTATATCTGATGAGACACAAGACTGTCTAAGAGCCCTAGATGTAGCCAGGCTGGTATGCACAGTACCATTCATCATTTGACTATATGCTAGACTGTTTCAGTTCTTGTCTTTGACAGAACCAACTAACAGATTACTTACTGCACAACACATACCTGTGCTTCCACTTCAGTGAGACTATAGAGTGGAGGGCCCCCTTTGGTCAGCAAGATCCTGTTCAGCGCTTCCCTGGACATCTTTCCAGGCAGATACAAACTCAGTGGGAAGGCAATCCTTGAGGCAAACCATGGCTTTGTCACACTGCAGTAATTTTCAGCCTCAATCCAAAAAGTGTGCAGCTGTATCAGCATGAGGAAAAATGTTACTGAAATTTGAATGACATGAGTAGACACCTCATGACACTTGATATGCAAGACCTCTCTCAGAAAAGCAGAAGAACCAGGAATTATTGTATTATAAGGCTATCAGGCTCTGTAGAGGAATATAATAATCCTCTGAGTGCAGCAGTACATGAGTAAGGCATTATTTACCTTCCAAATAAAGAAAAAAACCACCAAAGATATTACAGAGATATATATGCATCTGCACAAAATTACAAAATTACATTTACTATGTATGTACAGATACACATTCACACACACACACTGTATAGAGAAAATATATTACAAACAAAGTTGCAGACATACAGCAACAGGTTTTAACTTTCTGGAATTTTGTTCTGAAATTTGATATAAATCTTAAAATACAAGATAGTATGGAATTATCAATTTGAAACCAGGGTCAACTGAAAAGGCTAGCTTATTAAACCATCTGGTCAGTATATTCTTTCCCGTACAAACTGAAGACAAAGTGATTCAAGTAACTCAGTGTCTGTGGGTCTTACAGTACTAAAGTAATTACACTGAAATAGTAATACTGTAATATACTGTAGTAGACTGTAATACTGAAATGGCCATGTCTTATTTAGAACTAAAAAATTAAGCTAGTGACGGCATTTTAATTTATTAGAAGTTTTAACTCAACAGTTCAAAAGGCTTTCAGTTGTGCATCTCACATCTTAATCAAAGATTTTTCAGGAAATCAAATGAAACAAAAAAGTGTCCACAATAAGATGTTTTTATGATACTGTTTCCCAAATACCAACAGAAAAAAACCCTAAGTGTCCTTTAAAAATGTCTTCCATAAATTATTTTTTATTATTATTATTACTATTACTATTATTACTTTGATACTCCACAAACACATACTTATTTCCTTTTCAAAAGTTGCTAGGCATTATTTCCAAAAAAACAGACCAACAAAACAATCATGTTCCAGCCAGGGCTGCGGCTGAGAGACTGTAATGTCTTTCACACTGGGAACCTCTTACAGCATTCAATTCCAAGTATTCTGACCATTACAAAGTATTTATTAATATTTACCAGAGCAGGAAGCAGTTTCTCTTCAAGTAGTGCAATATATGCCAGTGTATCTGCTCCTTGTTTTGCAGACAAATCATAATCAGCATTGTATTTCTACAAATTAAAAAAGAAATAGCCTTACGCTGAAGTTTCAGAAAGCATTATCAATGGAAAGTTGCTTCAAACTTAACACCTATCAAGGCAGTAAATATATAAACCATTTTTGGAACAGAAAGCATGCACTCACTAGAATTTTCCTTCCTCAGGCCAGCTCTGCCAAATCTTGTTGCATCTCGTTTTTCCACTTTCCCATTCCTAGAGCTTTGGGCCCTCCTATTTCCAAAATAAATTATTTTGTCTCTACTTATTTGTTTCCAAGAAAATGTAAAGCAATACAGAGGCAATTTTTCAATACTCAGGGAGGTAGCAAACCTCTGGTAAGTCTCCATTATTATTTTTCAAGAAGCATCTGACACTTCAGCAGGTATAATCATAAAAAAAACCAAAACATGCATTCCCGTATTTTGCTTTTAATGAACATTCCAGAAGTTAAGAAATTGGATGGTAGCAATGTAAGGGAACAAATATACAGCTAAATTAATGCAGGTACTGACAAGACTTTTAATTTGTCGAATTTACATTATATGGATTGAAAAATGTGTGGGGTGGAGTGACTAGATTTGCTTCATTAATTTATAAACAAAGGGCCAGTGCTGCCACTTGAACATCTGAAAAGCAAACATACAATAGTTATACTTTAATGTAAAGAGGTTTTTTACTCCTTACATTATGGAACCTTTGTTATTCACATGAATACCAAGTTCAAATTCAAGCCAAATCAATCAGAAACTTCAGAATTTCACAACAACTGTCTAAAATTCCATCTCAAATGTAGTTTTTAGATTGTGTTTTTCTCCCCATGAAGATCTGAAGTTTCACTAACATGGCATTCATCAGATAATCTGACCAGACAGGAACTGCATTTCTGCAATGTAAATTAAGAACAGTGGGCTAGAGGAGAATCTTAGGAATAAAAAGATGATGCCATAGTTTACTACATATCTCTATACTTTGTGAAAAGAAGAAACTGTACAGGTTTATTCTTTGTGTACAAAACATTAAGAGTCCTACAAAAGGCAAACAAGAGGCAATAACCTGGTCTGCATCAAGAAGCACCTGCAGATATTTTCATGTTACAAGCTATACAAAAACGACAAAGATTAAGAACTACGCTGTATGTATTATCTATCAGATACAGAGCACTGGGAAATTACCCATTTAAACTGTTAACCTAAACTGTGATATCCTAGGTCTGCAAAGTCAAAATGACAGTAAAAGTGTTATAATTACAAGCAGGGTGACCAGTAAGAAACTGCTCAATTAGGGACTGTTTATTTTCCATTTCAATTAAATTTCTTTCATGCTTATTTTTAAATCTTTTCTATAACTAATTATCAAACTTTTACAGAGCAATTTCTTATCCACCATTTTGCAATTACCATGCATGTAGGAAAAACAGAAAAGCATTGGGTCTAAAATAAACTCCAGGTTTTTGGAAGCCTGTATCAGTGTACAAAGGAGACATGCAAGAGTCTTACTGCACGTCAAAGAAAAGAAACATTTTCAAAGAGACCTACCTGCCTTCTTAAGAAGTTTAGTATTTTTGCTGGCTGAGAAATAACAATGTCTTCTGATACCAGGACTGGCAGATCTCCTAGAGGGCAGAAATAATACAGTCTACAATTTGTATGGATGAGTTCTAACCAGAAAGCAATCAGCCACTGTATGTACTTTCCTTTCCTCAACAGCATGCTCTGATTTTCCTAACATGTAAATGTAAACATAAAATGTTACACAGCATTCGAGTTCCACTGAGGTTACAAATACTCTTAGTCTATTGTGGCCTTTACTAATAATAAACAGAAAAAAAATCAGACTGCAGCTGATGTTTTTTGCTAGGTATCCAATACTTTAAAAACCAGGCTACCTGTCCGGATTTCAAACATTTGTCTTAAGATAAAAATTTCAACTCAGTCCAACTGCTCTCTGAATTAATCTACATCAGAGCCTCTCTCAATTTTTCCTCTGAACATCCTCTCCAAATCCAATTTAACCACCTTATTTCTCTAACCTTGCTGCAAACAATGCCCAAACTACCACTGCATTACCATTAATTACTCAAAGAACTAATTATTTCCCCTCTGCCAGAAGTTGACAGGACAGCCTTTAGTCATAAGATTGCAGGATCAAAGCCTGTAGAGTGCAAAATCTCTGTAACAGGGGCTACCTTACAGTGCATTCACAACAGAACTGCCAGAGTGAGCCCAAGAGGACAGTGCTAAATAATATTTAAATATCAATTATCACCAACACTTAACTAATTAAATTGCTTTCTTAACTGATTTTATGGATTTTCCTTATGAAGATAGCACCACACTTCTAACAAGTCTACCCAGCTACTTCTTGCTATTTTCCCCTAACAGAAAACAAGACATCGAAAAGCAAGAACCAAAGGCTCAACTTCTGCATGAATACAGTACTGCCTGAACTGATAATTTGGTTAAGGGACAGCGACAGAGGATTTCAACACTGCAGTGATTTTACCTCTCTTAAATACACCATGACAATAACTGCTGAGCAAACAAATAAGCAATAAATAGAAGCATCTAAAAAAAAACACCACGTCCTCTCTGACAGCTTACCTTTTCTCACTCAAACCCTCTAATTCAGCACAATACCAAACAACCCAGTTAGAGTAAGCTGTACTTGCAGAGGCTCACATTCCACTTCCAACCCACTGAGTCATGGGTAAAGCAAAAGCTCTTCCATACACATCTAATTACTACCTTTATAAATATGCAAAGTGCAAAAAGCTTATGAATTTGCTTTCACTGTATCATATATATTTCATCAATTTAGTCTGCCTGACTGAAACAGTTATATACTTGGCATTACTGCTCTGTTAACTGTTGCCTCACCTATACACATTTTAATAAACTGTCCTCTGGAGCACTTTATTTATGAGTTCTATTACTTAATTTTCACAAAATCATCACACTTGATCCTGTGAAGTCATTTAATTGGGGCTGACTGCACTCATGAACACAAACACAATGCAAACACAGAATCTGGAACTCACATTTATACCACAGCTGTGATTAGAGTAATAAAGACTGCAAAGATGGTACCTTTCGGAGTTCTCCAGGAGTTATTTATAGTATTCACTATCAGGGGAGCACCAGAAAATTTGGCGTAAGCCTGCAATAAAGATTGGAGGGCAGGGGAGAAAACCTGTCACAGTGTGCAAGAAAGGCGTAAAACAGAGCTTCAGAAGTTGCGCTAAACACCGTCGGGCACTGAGGACCATTGCACGCGTCGCCAGCAGGTGCGCGACGCGTTTCGGTCGGGCTTCACTGCCCTAATGCGGCTCGGGGAATGCAGGGCAGAGGCACCGCAGCCCCCGGGAAGGGCGGCGATGCCGCCGGGAAGGGCTCGGAGCCCCCGGGAAGGCCGGCAGCGTCGTCTGCGTCGCCTGTGGGGAACGAGCCAGGCCCGCGCCGCGGGCCCAACACCCCGCCTCCCACCCCCGGCCTCTCCCGAGGCAAGAAGGAGCCCCGCGGACGTCCGTACGGGCGGCAGGCAAGTCCCGGGGCGCCGCCGCTCCCTCCCTCCCTCTCGGGCCGGGCGGTGGCCGCCGCCCGTTACCATAACGGTGAGAGACTCCGGGTGGAGGGACGGCAACCCCCAGTCTCCTCCCCAGCAGCTCAGCTCCATGGGAGCCGCCATCTTGTCCGCCTCGCCGCGCCGGCCGGCAGCGCAGCGCTGCTCCTCCCGCGTGGCGGCGCCCGAGCGCCCGCGCGGGGCCTCAGGGCGGGAGGGGCGCGGAGGGAGAAGGGCGGGGGCGCCGCCGGAGAGAGCTGGTCGCAGGGCTTGCTGCTGCCGGGACCCCGCGATCGAGGTCACGGAGCTACCGCTGGGTCGAATAAGGCCTGAGAGATTACCGCGACCAGCTTGTGACCGAACACCATGTTAAACAGCCCATGGCACCAAGCGGATTTTCCTTGAACAACTCTGGGGGGGTGACTCCACCACCCCCTGGGCAGCCCATTCCAGTGTCAAATCGCCCTTCCTGTGAGGAAGTTCTTCCAATGTCCAGCCCAAAGCTCCCCTGGCACAAGCTTAAGACTATGTTCTCATACTATCCGCGTCCCTTCCCAAAAGGACAACCCCTTTGGCCGGCTACAGCCTCTTCCCAGGTAGGTGTAGAAAGCGCCTCCTTTCCACTAAGATGAACAAACTCGGCTCTCTCGGCCCCTCCCCAGAGGACTTGTGCTCCAGAACCTTTTGCAGTACTCCTGCCCTTCTCTGGACTTGTTTCAACCCCTCAATATCCTTGAATTGAGAACCATGTCTTCTTCTCCTGTCACTACTTGCCTGGGAGAAGAGGCCAACCCTTACCTGGGAACAAGGTCCTTTCAGGTTGTATCCAGGTGGGGGTCAGCCTCTTGGGAAGGGACAAGGGGGGACATTATCTGTGATCTTGTGGGGGAGTGCTGCAGCCGTAGTCCTCTTGAAATGCTTTTGGTACTGTCTGGCTGAACCCTCACCGTCCAGCCCTGACACTGCATGCAGAGTTGTGACTTTTCAGAGGAGCAAGAAAAAAAAAAATGGTGACTCTCAATCAACTGTGAAGAGCAACCATCAGCAATTTGGCTCTAAAAACAAGGAGCTCTGAGTTTTGACCAGGTTAAAGTGGTAACCCATTCAGTGTGGTTTTAACTGCAGACGTGCATCCTGTTGTCAACTGTTTGTTCCAGAGCTTGTGCAGTGTGCCACAGCACATCTGAATGCTGTCAAGTTTCCATTCTTCCCACAAAAGGAAAAATTAGCACACACTGACTAAAAAAACCCCTGCACTGACCACCCTTATTCAGGTCTTCTATATATAAAGAGGAGAGTAAGGGTAAAGCTTCATTTTTCCTTTCACCTTCCCAGATCCACAATTTTAGATTCATATTAAATTTGTGGAAGAAAGCGTCATGATAAAAATGTATGCCACAGATCTACCAGATCATTCTGCTCCATTTTATGAGGAACATGGGAGAAGAAATACATGTCCACTTTTTTCCTCAGAAAAACATACCACTGGCAATGTTAACAGAAGCAAATTTTTTAAATTGCTGTGTTACATTTCTCCTTCTAAAGACTTATTTAAGATATATATTCTAAGGATATTTTTTAAAGTCTTTTATTCCCTACAGGCACCAGCTAACTCCTCAATCTGTCCAGGTACTTTGCTTTGGTCCTTTCACCATGTGAACTGACATGCACTGAGATGCAAAGCTCTGAAAGGGAATTGTGGATGCTAGCAGCTGTGATCCCAAAGATCTATTTCTATAAGGAGTATTTTACAAAGGGCTCAATACTTACATCAGCCCTGTTTAGTATCTTTGTGGATGACTGCATAAGGGGATTGATTGCAGCCTCAGTCAGTTCACAGGTGACACCAAGCTGTGTGGGTTATTGATGTGCTGGAGGGCAGGAAGGCTCTGCAGAGGGATGTGGACAGGCTGGATCATGGCTGAGGTCAGTGGTGTGAGGTTCAACAAGGCCCAGTGCCGGGTCCTGCCCTTGGGTCACAACAACCCCAGGCAGTGCCACAGGCTCTGCATCCAGGCCAATGGCATCCTGGGCTGGATCAGCAATAGCATGGGCAGCAGGAGCATGGCAGGGATTGTCCCCCTGTACTGGTGAGGCTGCACCTCAAATCCAGTGTCCGGTTTTGGGCTCTTCACTACAAGAAGGTCTTTCTGGTGTTGCAGTGAGTCCAGAGAAGGGCAACAAAACTGGTGAAGGGTCTGGAGTACATGTCCTATGAGGAGTGGCCAAGGGAGCTGGAGGTGTTTAACCTAGAGAAAAGAAGGCTCGGGGACCTTTTCAGTCTACAAGTACCTGAAAGGATGGGTGGGATTCAGTTTTTTCTCCAGAGTAAGAAGTATTAGAACAAGAGAAAATTGCCTCAAGTTGCATTATGGAAGTTTTGTATTAGACATTATGAAAAATTTCTTAATTGAAAGGGTTGTGAAGCACTGGAACAAGCTGCCCAGGGAAGTGGTTTGGAGTCACCATTTCTGGAAATGTTGACACACATTTTAGTGGTGATTATGGTGCTGGGTTGATGGTTAGACTTGATGAACTTAGAGGCCTTATTTTAAGAAAAACCTAGCCATTATATGAGCTTTTCTGTCATATGGCTTTTCTTAAGGCAGGCTGCAAGAAGGCTTAGGAGGTAAATAGGGTAGTAAGCTTTGCATTGCCTTCAGGCCCAGTTTATCTCTGTGCTGCTGTGGAGTCTGAAGCAAAGATAAAAAAACCTTCTACCTTCCCTCCCCCATGTCAGGAAGTTTTTCCTCTTGGTTGCCTACGTGAAATTCCTATCAGTTAAGTAGGTGCATTGAAGATGGATATGACTTGACTTGAAAAAGTAGAACTTCAATTTGTGTTTTGTAAAAGCAAAAATTCTTTTGAAACCTGTTTCTGAAACTTGAAACCCTTGAAACCAGCATTTTTTTTTCATGAAGCAGGATTGAAACCAGGAGTGTTGACATAAATATGAAAGGATATGTTTTAGAGCTGATACTTCACTTGCCTTAAGATTTCTGTATCTTAATTGCCCATGAATTCTGATTTTTAATCATCCATATAATTGGTGAAAACAGTGAGTCTCCTAATATTAGGAATGAAACATGTAAGGTGAATTAAGCAGCAGGATTCTTTTCTATTTCCCTTACCCCATTATTTGGAATTTGAACAAGTTATAGACATTTGTTAAAACAAAACCTGTAATGTTTGCAGCTTCTCTGTATTCCGTATGCTTAAAATCTTATCAAATTACATACGCAGGTCAAACATTGTAGTGAGTGAGGTTTCCTTGCAGATTCTATATAAAAAATTGCAGTCATATGACGTCCACATGACTTACAAAAGTTTATTGGAAACACAATTTATTAATCATATTTTTACTTTTGCTTCTTATTTAACCTCCAGTAGTTTAAGATGGAGTTTGTACTTCAGAGAATACACAGGAATGAAAAGTTGAAAGAAAACTTTTCATATGCTTTGATAAACTCAAATTATTAAATTATTATGTACTCAGTAAAGTGAAAGTATATAATAAATGGCTTCAAATTACTGATGTTCCCCTTAGGTGAAAGCAAAGCCTCACTATCCTTTTTTCTCTCTCTCTTTTTTTTTTTTTTTTTGTCCAGAACTGTAGTGATTTTCCAAGTGTTCGTAGTGTTTTTTCTGTCATGCACTTAAGTATGTTTGCAAAAAAATGCTCTTTGTTGAGTCAAGGCCTTTCCTTTGCAAGCAGTTGAACATCATCAGTGCTGCTCTAGATCCACATATTAGCCTTGCAGCATCTGTGCTGTGTCCCCAGGCTTTAGGCTGGGGACAAATTCTGAACTAACACTTCTTTATAAAGAGCTTATGACACTCAAAGTTCTTTCTATTATTTTCCCATTTTCTTGCCTCCTGCTTACTCCTTTTAGCCTCCCTTTTTTCCCTGCTCCACAGTACTCTACACCCGATTATCTGTTTTTCTCACTTCCCTCTGTAGCTCTTTGCCAGCCTATTGACACTACCACATCATCCTGTCACTTCCACTACAGGGGAAAGGTGTTGTAACGCACGTTTATCATTTTGTGTTGCACTGAGGATGGTTTGTTCAGTTTCCCCTCTCGGTTTGTAGCGTGGTTCTCCGCTTCCCTTAACCCCTCCCTTTCCCCCTGGCCAGCCCTGAGTGGCTGTGACCCGGGGTTCCTCCGCCCCTGAGCTGGGATTGAAAATACCCCGCATTTCCCGTGTTCTCTTTCTTCTCCCTGGAACTCTTCAGGACAATAAACTTGGATCATCCCGAGAAGGAGAGCCTCCTCTAATCTTTTGCCTTTGTCCATGCTGGATAAAAATCCCCTATCTCTCTGACCTCCGATCTGGCCGAGGCAGGTCAGAAAGACCAGGGGAACACCGGCAGAAAGGATGTGGGAGTGAAGCTGAGGAGTTTCTTCTTGTGTGGAGACGTATACAGAAGAGCAATAGGGTGAGGAGGAGGAGGAATAGCATCATGTTGTGACACAATGGATATGGCAGAGCACCCTGCTGCCTGACAATGCGTGGAGAAAGAAATGGGCAACTTAAGGAGCAGGTCAACACTGCTAACAAGAATAAGCTAAGAAGTAAGGGTGTTTGTAGGGTATATGCCACATGGGGAGGGCAATTAGAGGACATGTGAATTAAGGCCAGCTGAAGGTATCTGAAAATCTCACTGGGCCTGTGTTGGAGAGCTGCCTACAGCCGTGCTCCACGTGGTGTAGAGTGGCTCGGGCAGCCCCTGCGCTGCAGGTGCTGTGTCTTGCCTCGCACACAATGAGCTGGCCAAGGGCTGTTCTCTGTGGTGCTCCATAGATGCATGCACCAAGCCTGATGAGACCGAACATTAATCAACACTACTTTGTTCACTTTACATAAATTTTCCCTTCTACCGTTGCCCTGCTTTTAATGATGTAAATAATGTAAGACAGCTCCAGCTTTTCCAACTGAGTCTGGATAGAAAGTTGCGATGGGGCCAAGCAGGACTTCTTGGATTTCTGACATGACAGAGGTTCATCAGCAGAGCTGACACATACAGAGATGTACAGGACAAGGAGAGCTTTGCAGCAGGATTGGAAGCTCACGGTGTGTTTGGGTTTCTCACTTGATCCCTTTCTCCTGTACTGTCTTAACATCAGCAGTACAGAGGCTAGAATTTTCTGAGGTAGAGGACAAACAATGGGATAATGATCTCCTAAAGGAACACACAGTGCTGAAAATTGTTGTAGTTGAAAGAAGAAGGTTTTTTAAAAGTTGACTTTAGCAAAGTTGTTGAGTTCGGGAGATTGCTAAGACAAACAGCCTTTTTCCATAGTCTCCATCTGGTCAGTTTGAGCACTCCCAATGCTTCTGGGTTCTTTAAATGAAACAAAGGAGAAGATTACGCATTCCTCAGTTTTCCAGTCAGTCTTCTGGAAACCAAATTTGCCCCAATCTGCAATCTACACAACCCATTTTAGTGACACTCTTCAGTTAGGAAAAGTGGAGCGTTTGAATTCCTACCAAGACAAAGTCTATACACCAGAGTGTCCCCATTTGTTTTGACTTCAGACATGCATGAGAGAGAATCTATTCTGATATATATGTTAAACCTTAACTGTTGACACTAAACACCTGGCTGAAGAGCAGGCAGAGAAACTTATGAGGGGGCTTTGCAAAGGCAATAGCTGTGTTGTCAGAAGACGCAAAGAAATTTTGCTGAGCATAGAAAGGGAGGCAAGAGAGGTTTTAAACTAAAATTGTCCTAACCTCAAAGTTAAGCATCCTGCAGTTAGCAGGACGGGGTGAACAAGGCTGCATTATCTTCATGCTTCTGACACTCTTCTACATCCCTCACCAGGCTGGTGGCTCTCTGAAGGGCTTCAAGAGCACTGGACTTGCTGCCCCTCCTAAACTTAGAGAACTCTTACTTGGCTCCTAAAGCACACCCAATTCACTTTTGGGGCCATCTTCTTGTGGCTGGTAGTAAGCATAGAAGCTTGTTAACAATTGGACTCCGTGAACTTAAAGGTCTTTTCCTCTCTTACCAACTCTGTGAGGCTATGAATTTAAAGCCATTAAACACATTTCAGTTTCCAGGGCTCCTCAAACGGCAGATTCCAGGCAGGGTCCCCACAGGTGCTGATTTTGGGGAGCGTCGCCAGGATCTCCGGTTCTGTCCGAGCCACCTCCACCGGTGCCAGTTCCCAGATCGGGTCCGGGCGGCGCGCTCCCTCCCGGTCCACCCCAGCGCTCGGCCGCCCCCCGCCCCCGGGGGGAAGCCCCGGCCAATGGCCCGCCGCCTGCTGCCGGCCGTGCCCGGCCCCGGGGCCGCCCCCGTTAAACGGTGGGGCCCGGCGCGCAGCGGCGGCCGTCCCTCGCCGCGCTGCCCGGCCCGCGGCCGCCATGGGGTGCGAGCGCGGCGCCGCGCTGCTGCTGCTGCCGCTCGCCCTGCAGCTGTGCCCGGGCCGCGCCGCCGCGCCCGCCCCCCGAGGTAAGGGCCCCGCGCCCCTCACGGAGCGCGCTCTCCTTTTCCCTCTTCCATTGGGAAGGCTCTGGGCTTGCAGTGTCCCGTCCCCTGTTCTCCGCCGGAAGCCCTGCCTGGCAGCGAAAGGGAGCGCCTCTGCAGGTGCCGAGGGAGCCGGAGCCGTGGCGGGCAGGGGGAGCCGTGCTGCTCGTCAGGCGCAGAGCCCTCCCGCAGAGCCGCGCTGCCCCGCCGGACTAGCGGTGCGGAGTGGGAGATGGGGATGTAGCCGCTGTCAGCCGTCCCCATGCAGCCTGCAAAAAGTGGTTTTGTAAGTGTGCTGGTAGGTGCGTGGAGCATCTGAATAGCCCTTTTTCAGCTGCAAGTTCTCCTAAAGGAGAAGTGCATTTCTAAGCCGTGAAAACTCTGGGAATGCTCTACTACATAGTAAAGTTACTAGGAAAGCTCGTACATCTAAACCTAGCATTGCCGTGGCAGTATTATGCGCATAGTGAGTCAGGAGCTGCTGTATTTTAGAGTTAAGTTGGTGGTATCGCTGTGCCGTAGTAGCTTGTGACTGGAACCAGCTCGGCTGCTGAGTGCAGCAGTTAGTACAACTTCGTGCTACTCCAAGAACCTTCAAGCTGCTTGTGGTTTTCGCTACATTTCTACACCAACCCCCCCCGTCCCCCATTGTGTTCAGGAATGGTCGAAAAACTCCACTCTCAACGAGGGATGCTTTCAGCTTGTTGGGGGTTAGTGGGAAATTTTTGTGGTAGAGGTTAGGATTTCACTCCAGGCGTCTAAGCCATTAATAATTACCTTGAAAAGTGCTGAACAGTAGTGGAACGGTGTTTATACCTACAGTTATGATTGTCACCAGAAAACAGCCTTAGAAGGTCTTAAAAAGCTGGTGTGATAGGGCACTGGAGTTAGAGGAAAGAAAGGGTGTTTTAAGTTCCATGCTCTCCTAATTTCACTCCTCCATGCCTCTTCATCCTAGGACTTTCTCTCAGTCTTCTAGTTCTCATATGAAAAGTTAGCCTCGATGGGTTTGGGCAGATTTCCAAAGCATGGTTCGCCACTGTATCACCACTGTAGCTCATCTGTTGCTATCATTTGGCTAGGAGGGTGAACAGCTTTATTCTAAAAACCGTGGAAGGAAGGTGGAGGAGAGAATTCCTGGTCTGTCTCAAGAGCAGGGTCAGTTTAGCCCAGTGGGTATGCACACTCGACCTTGAAGGCATGAAGGCATGTCGGAATTTTCGATCCATTGCATGGATTAAAACCAGCTGCTTGTGCCTTTCAGCTTTGGCAGCCCTATTCTATACATTTGCTTTCAAGTCTGTCTTTCCAGGGAGAGGAACAAAGAGACAAGGTTCTTAAAAAAATGAAATGTGAAATCGCTGTGGGTCTTTTTTTCCCTGTTCCTCCCAAACAAATAATTGTCTCTATAATGGCCAGAGCTGTCTTTCTCTGCCAGCTCTGCTAGGGGTGTAATATGGATTTTCATAACCACCTCATTCTTCTTCTAGCTGCGCTTGCTAGCATGTGTGTAAGTTGTGCTTAAGGATAGATCTGATCATGTAGTGCATGCATGTGTTGGTCAGTGAAGATATCCCAGGAAAGAGTTTGATAACATGGTGCTGAAGGATCTGACTGAGGCACTGTGCTTTGTGGAACACAACTGCCAAACCAATTTGAGTATTAATTTAAATATGCAAAATAAAAACATTTCAATAAATGTTTTCTGTAATGTTAGACAGATTTTTCACAGTTTAGTCATTCTTTTGTCATGCTTTTAACATTGACTCTAACACAGATTAATGTGTATCACAGGAATTGATATAATTAAGCCAATAGGCCTAGAATTGGACAAAATGTATAGCTGTATTTCATGCTCTCAAAGTCTTTGGTATTCTATTGCATTGCTCCAGCTGAGGAAACACAGCTGTATTTTATGAATGGCTATTCCTTGTAAAATGCTGTTGTACAGAGTAGTGAGCTGCATTTTAATCTCTCACATGGGCAGTTGCTTTGCTCTCTCTGCACTAAATATGATGAAGTACCCAGCCTTTTGCTTTTGCTTTCCATGTCACTGGTTTCAGTGGGAGCAGTGGTTGTTCTGGGATGCTGTAAATCTGAACTGAATGAAAGAGAAGTCTTTTGTCCAGGTCCCCCTTACATGTATATTTCTTAGTTGTTTGATAGCAGTATTACTAGTGCATGCAAATCAAGGGCCTGATATTTTTTGTAGTGTGTCCTGAAAGTGCTCTGTAGAGTCATGAGATCCTTAGACCCTATACAAGTTTAGATTTCAGAAAGGATTTCAATGACTTAATGAAATGAAGGGGAAAAGGTCTTAATTTTTTTCTCTTTTTTTCGAAGTAATATTGCTGTCTAAATGAATGGATAATTCAGAATGAGTGATGGGAGCAGCATCAACCAGCAGTCTAGTATAAGGGAACAGGGTTTCCCACTTATCTGTGGGAAGGCCTGTTTGCCCATGTGGTAATTCTTTGAGTGTTCTTCAGTCTTTTTCTGTGTGTAGCATATGGAAATACTGGAATGGTAGGATGACCTCATCACCCTATAGACAACAACAGCTTTGGGGTTGTGCTGTGTAGACAAGGCTCATCTGCAAAGGTCCACCAGTGTTTTTTCAGCCTGGGAAACTGAACTTATAAGTACAACCACGGGCTTGAATCAAGCTAAGGTACAATGTGCTGTCATGTGCTTTTGCCGTCTGCCTGGAGTTACAGCTCTTCTCTGGTGACAGCTCTACAGTATTGCTCTGGTATGGGAGGAAAATATGGCTCAGCTATGGTAGGCCTATGGAGTGTCAGTGGTATACAATGGCTCAGTGTGCCTCTTTATCTTATATTTAAATAACACTTGTGCATAAAAATTTATCAAAATGTTTCAAAATTTACTGCCAGGGTACAATATATATACTGCTTTAATTGCAGTGGGTTGGAATAGGAGACAATCAGGAAACCTAATGGAAACTCCTGTTGAGTTTGGAGATGTCATGCATTTAGAAACATTGAAGAAAACCCCAGTTTGTTGTTTCAGTGCCATAAGAGACATAGCAGACATACATATGTGTAAAATCATAGACTCATTGCTGATGCATTGTGGAAAAACTAAAATAAAAATTTGAAACAGCTTTCACTATGCCTTCAGGGTTCATGGGGTTTGTTTTGGGTTTTTTGTCTTTTTTTTTTTTTTTGCCTGTGTTTCTTCTTTGTTTTCTGTCCCAGAAGGGAAAGATGAGTCTTATTTGTATAATATGTATTCTGAAAAGTCAGTGAAGTGAGAAGAAGTTTGTGAACATTGCATTGCTTACCTGGCATTTTGGCATTTTAATTGGTTCCCCACAAATGCTATCAAAGGATAAGCATTCTGGAAATCTGTCTGAAAATTTTGATGCTGAATCCTTATCTAATTAATATGTGAACACAAACATCTGAATTTATGAAAGCAGAAATAGGTAGAAAAGATTTCAGTTGAGGTGAATCCTCAGAAAAGAAGAACTTTTGAGATCTGCCTAAAAATATTTGAGTACCTCAATTTGGAGACTAGATGTTTCTATGTTAGTAATTTATCAATAATTGCTTTGAAAAATAAAAGATGCTAAAATAGTATCAACAGTTGCAACTATCAATAGTTGCAACAAATTAATGATATTTTGATAAAGTCATGGTATTCCAATAGCTGTATCTGGCAGGCACCATCTATCCAAACTCACTGTGTGTGTGGGGGCATGTTTCACTAGGCCAGATTGCTTAA
Organism: Cinclus cinclus; assembly: GCF_963662255.1. NCBI lineage: Eukaryota > Metazoa > Chordata > Aves > Passeriformes > Cinclidae > Cinclus > Cinclus cinclus. Next base: position 63,048,185 of record NC_085084.1, read on the forward strand.
GATATGCCCTCCAGTGCCAGGGATTTGAACTTCATGTTCTTTACAGATGAGCATCGTATTGATTTTTTTGTTGTTGTTGTTGTTGTTTTGGGTAGGAAAAGTGCACAGCCTCCAATATGTGGCTTCAAATTACATTCTTCTTTGGTCATGATTATATTTAATTTGCTATTGAAATCTTCCTTTTTCCCCCCTCCCCAGTTTTTGATCTTCTTCCTTATTCCAACAAGCGAGTGGTACTGAACTTCTTGCAACAAGCATTTGGGGATCCTATGCTGAATGAAGTGTACTTGCTGTCAACATTCAAATTACAGCCAAAGAGCACAGCCACTGTTTTTGGCCTATATTCATCAGCTGACAACAGCAAGTATTTTGAATTTACGGTAATGGGAAGGATGAGTAAAGGTGAGTTATTTGGAACGTGTATGGTAGAACTGGTGTTGGATCCATAGTTACTGGTGTGTGACAGATGAATGTTGACAACTGTGTGATTAACCTTTGTGCTTGAGTCATTCCTGTTGCATGTTATCACTTTTCAAATCCCCTCTCACTCCTTCATCTCTTTCCTTCATCTCCTTGATGCTTCTCTCTCCTGGCCAAGGGAAGCTGACCTAACAGTTAGCTGGTATCTTGACTCAGCTTCAGCGTTTACTCCAAGGAATGCTTGAGAAAGGAGGAAAAGAACATGGACTGTGGAGAAAGGAGTCAATTTGGTTTGGTCTTTTTTTTATTTTTCTTCTCCCCCTAGGGACAATCACTGGTTCTTATTACTGAGGAATTCGAGGGACACACGCACATGCTGCCTCATGCATATGAAAGGCAGGTTCTTGTTCCGCTGACCCTGAGGTTAGATGTGACTATGCAAGACAATTGTTTCTGGCACTTACATGATCTATTGGGTGAAATAAACTGTTCTTTATTTAGTGTAATTAGTTAATCAGGAGTCAGAGTAGGAATTGCAGCAGTTTTGGAAATGGAGTTTCACTGATCTGTAAACCAGATCTAGGATATACTACAATTTTAAGGTTCAGGTAAAGACTGTTGATTTATGTACATTATTGTCACTGCATTGACTTCACCATTGCTATAGTAATTTGCTACTGAGTAATTAGCTGAATCAAATATACTGTGAAATTCTATTGGGAAATTTCTGTTTATTCATAGGGAAATTATTCAATATGCTGTAAAAGAAGAAAAGAACACTTTTTCATTAAATATTTTTGGGGAATGAGTTAGATAAAACATTGGTAGTTTTATCAGGTCTGCCAAAATCCTTCCGAGGTAAGAGAATAAGAGCTGTGTGTGTGTTGGGAATTGGTAATGCATGATAACACAGCCTCATCAGAAGTGTCATAGAATTCCTAATACTGACTTACTTAATTGCTAAATAAATTATAGATTACATATACTTTCTCTCCCTCTCACACAGGCACAATTATGTGTATAAATGTACGTGTAGGAATACATATGTATACACACAGGTGTGTCTATATACCTCCAAGTTTTAACATATTAAACTCTGATTTTCAAGAATTTCTGCATGTCTGATGGTTGCAGACAGTCTCTTAAGTCTGTTAAAGTGTTTCTGGCAGAACGTTACATGGTTTCTTTTGGTGTTGTCTTCAGTAGGTTGGTGTTTGAGAAGCCTCTTTGTGACAGGACAAACTCAATAGTGGTGTATGTAAAGGCAGCATGAAGCAACTTGTCCTGGCGGTAACCAGTGTTGAGTTGAGGGGGACATCTGTAACCTATGTAAAAGATTGACCATCAGATTGATGTAAAGGGCTGGCCAAAGAGAGGGAGGCTTTTTGTAGCATGGCTGTTCATTGGATCTATTTGCCTCCTTATTACTTCAGAGCACCATGTTCAAGGCATATGGCAGTGAGCAAGTGGCAGGCAGTGTTTTCACATGTGATTTCTCTGGAAGTGTTAGGGATCCCATATGGCTACTTCATACAGTAAGTTAAACTGCATCCAGGAGATTGTCATGTCAGCTGCAAGTACCGAGTGTGTGAGCTGTGTATGATCCTCTCAAAATAGAGCATCATCACTTAAGTGGTGGACCAGTGTTGGCATCTCAGCAAAATGCAGGGTCTTAATATCAGTGATTTTGAAAGAATGAATAGTACTTTCTCTGCATGGTATTTCTAGTTATGCACCCAAATCTGATCTAAGGAGTTCAAATCAGGCCTTAGTTACACTTTCCAATGTTACATTTAGGAGTTTTGTTCCCAATGGTTGCCTCATATTCTGGTTTTATTGTGGTATAACTGATAGTAACATGTTTATAACACCTAAATTTTATTAAAAGCACAGGTCTGAATTACTGACTTAGAAGCTAAACTTACAGCAAATAATTGTGCCTTTCAGAGACAGATGGCATGAGACATGGATTTCTTATCCTTTTAAAATTATTCCTTTATGGAGCAAACAGAAATTAGTGCATAGAAATGTTGCAGTTAAACATTTCTGTGAAGCAGCTCCTATTTTTAATTGAAAGTTTGTTTCTTAAGCAGTTTACTCTCATGAGTAAATGAATACTACTCATATTCAAGCATCAAACCTACTGCAGAGGCTTGGATGAGTTAAATCTTAGAGGTGGAGGCTGTAATCCAAGAAAATCTCCCTTCAAAAGCCTCCTGTGGTTTACCAGACGAATTTTTGGCTTTAGCTGAGGAAAGAATACTTGATCCTCCTTCGAAGCCTGATTGCTCCTTGTCCTGGAACTATTCTGGCAGGGTCTGTTCTGGGCCCTGCCTCCATCTCCTGTTTTTTTCTCTGGGTTAATGTTGTGTTTGGTCACTTTGAATGCAGGGCCCAGATCCAAAGACCTTACTTTTATATGACCAGGTATGCATAATATTCACATAAATGAAATGCCTGCAGTGTACTCTGTCTTGCTGTATCTTTGAGTTTGCCAAGAAATGCTACCTTTTAGTGAGTTACTGGTGACCTCATGCACCTTTGTGGAAATCTCAGCTCTGGCAGTGTTTTGACATAGACAGTAGTGAAAACATTCCTGATATTGATCACAGCTGCTGAGGCTCCAGCACTAGTGTAGACTTCAAAGACTGAGACATACTCTGCCCAATTTATGCTGGTATAAATCTGGGGGGGGGGGGGGGGGGGTTTAATCATTAGACTGAGGAATTAGAAAAATTTTAGGGAGCTTGTGTGCAGTAAGTTGGGAGGTCACCAACAAAACAAGTACCATAGCATCTAAGCAATTTTATTAGTCATGGATAGATGGGAAGGTAGTCTGTTAAATGCATAGAAATTGGATGGTTTCAGTATGTAGCTGTTATTAGGCCCAAAGCTACTAAGAGCTTTTGTGTCCACTATATCCACAATTTTTGGTTGACTTAGTGTCAGACCATTTGTGAGCTCTCACTTGATGCAACTGTAGCAGCCATCTGTGAATTTCAGACTTTAGCAAGAGCTGGCACATAAATATTTAGATGCCTGGTGTTGGTGCAGCTTGATTCCTCATACGCATAACTGTTAAAATCAAGAAATAAGAGACTGTCAGCTGGTGATCAGTGGGATCTTTGAAACGAGGTCTGTCTGATATCACAGGGTAATTATACACTATCCAGATGCATTCAGCTTGTTGCTTCTGCAGATATGCAGTTGGACAGGCCAGGGAGAGATTTTGTGGAGAGAACTAGCTAGCTGCTCTTAGAGGTCTGGCTCACAGATTCTAGCTTACTTATCCAATTTCCTTAGGAAAGAGACTTTTTTCAGTATTACTCAGAAGATATTTATTGTAAGAGTATTTGTCTATGGTTGCATTATTTTTTATGGTGCATTTTACTTAATGAAATGAGAATTTTTATCAGGTAGGTTGGTCACTAATGCTTTTAAAAAGAGCTGAGAGAAGGTTTACTCATCTCTAGGAGTGGACTATGCCTTTCTGCATTATACTTTGATTTTACTGAGTGTTTGTTACAGAGAAGTGCAGGTTATTGGTTTGGAAATATGCTTCCTTTGGTTTTTAATTATGCATTAGAATATATTCTTGGACAGCTACACCCTATGTGGTATGCATGACTGAAATTTATTTTCTAGTTGCATGCTTCTGCAACAGAATATTTCTGGGTCTATCAGATATGCATGTACTGAAGTGCTGACTGCAGGCTGCCTGCTACACCCTGTAACTTTACCACTTGCCTTTTAGTACATTATGGCCTGTAAAGTGACTTTGGTTAAGCCATTCAGAGAGGCCTGGACAAAGCAGAGGAAAACTCAGCACAGGCAGCAGAGCTTTACAGACAGAGAGTCACACAAGCATCCTGCTAGTGCTGCTTTGAGAGTCAATGTCCCATTTATTATTACCATTGTGTCTGCATATGGGATGCATTTACAAAAGTGGACATGTGGAAAAATACCAGAGCAATTGCAGATTTCCACAGGATGCTCCTTGATCAGCCTTGGGTTATCTGCTACCCTCTGACAGTCCTTCTGTGTATTTTGTCCTAGCGGTGTTGCGCTATCTGAAGAGTGATGGAAGGCTGAATTCCGTGATCTTTAGCAACATCCAGCTGGCTGATGGGAAACCCCATGCTGTCATCTTGTGGCTGAATGGCCTGCAGCAGGGATTGAGTACGATAGAGTTGTATCTGGACTGCCTGCAAGTAGGTGCCATTGAGGACTTGCCAAAACCATTTTCAGCACTGTCTCAGAAGGTGGTGGCAGCTGAGTTGCGAACTCTGCAGGAGAAGCCACAGGTGAGCATGGGAACTGGGAACAGGCTGAGGACTTAGAGGGATCACCAGTGAACCTCTGGATCACTGAGTTCAAACCTCAGTCCTCACAGCAGCCAATTTCTGTACAGTAATACTTCAATATTAAGTATTACATACTACTGAAATAAATGTAAATAGAAGCTCCCTATGGAGCAGGTGAAATCTTAGCTCACATGAACCCTATAATAATGATACCATTTGTTTTAAACACAATTTTTAGGTTTTTTTAATAAAATCCAGAAAAACTACTGCCTCCTTTACTTCAATCTAGTTGTTTTTTGGGGAGTGGACTTTCTGTAAAGTCTTAGCTAATACAGTTAAGGGCAGCTTTTCACTGGTTTCTTTCAGCTGTTCTGTATGAGCAATGTTTGTCTGTCTATGCCACTTTCCTCTTCATGATATGCTAAGAGACTAAAAAAGATGAAAGTAAGGGTGGCACTCAAGTGGTGCCAGAATGAAACCCTCATCTGTTTGACTGCAGAAGTTCTGTCTGCCAACCAGGACTTGATAAAGATTCCTGTCATCTCCCTATCAGCAGTCTGAGATAAACAGTGTCATCCACAGCATCTTCCATCATCATTAATCATAAATACTTATTAGAAGGTGGAAAGGCATTCTCTGCCCCCCAAGGTTGCCCACTTACTTTGTTTCATTACAAGCTTGAAGGTGAGCCTGTTTTTTATGGAGAATGACTAAGGTGCCCATATTCCTGACATGTATATATGTACCTGTTTGAGAGGAGCAGAGGAAAAAGACTGCTTTGGATGCACTTAAAAAAATCATATGCCACAGAAATATGTGAACTTCCTAGTATGTGAGATCATATGAATTGGTACAAGAAAAAAAGAAAAAAAAAAAGGCTTAAAATAAAAGTACAGCAAAGATTAGAGATTTTATACAGTTCAAATGGTCCTGAAGGGGATGGTGTAGAACTCCTGTATGTGTAGGAAATGGACTCCCTCTCTTAAAAAAATTAATTTACTTTGTCTGATATTGATATTTCATATTTTTTGCATTGTTGTACCAGAAATGTGAGCTCTATTTTTTTTTGTGAGCCCAGGATACACTAGATGAGCTAAAGTTGGTAACTGGAGGAACCCTTGCTGAAGTGGGAAACCTGCAGGATTGTTTTCTTCAACAAATTGAGCCCATACCTCAGTACACTGGTAAGGCCTGCAACTGGGAGTTAAAATTATTCCTAATGATTAGTAGGGAAGCTAACGTGATGAATATTGAAAATGTGAAGAAGCCTATAGTCAAGTAATAACAATTATTTGATGAAACTATGGCGATGACAATTTCTTGTAAATATTTTACAAATAACTCCGTTTGGAGAGAAAACTGTTGCTGGTAAAGCAATGAACTGTTGTTTCAGTGAAAGGCAAGTCTGTAGTGATTCAAAGAGGTTTCTTAGCCTAATTTGGAAGGCAAATTTTTGTGATGATGATCTGCTTGTGTCAGCTTAATATTTTAAGTATTCAAATTGCAAACAATTGCAGATGGAAAGTGGTGCTAAATGGGGTACATTGCTACAGGCTGTATGAAAGGCAGATGAATGGAGTAGCAAGACCTACCCATGTACTTATCCACACTGACAGTATTTATCTCTTGTTGAGCACTGGACTGTCACCCAGAGGGGAAAAGCAAGGTGTGAAGAAGCTCTCAGGAGACTGAAGAAAATGTTTGTGCCATGGCCATAGAGCCCACATGTCTATGTGGGAAAAGCCATCACAGGGCAGCCACTAGTCCTGCCAGTTTAGCCAAGGCTGTTGTCACCTACTGAAGGGGACATTGATTTAAAAACAATTCCATTTCTGCCTGTGCTGAGCATTGTGGAGACTGAGGTCAGAAGAGGGAGAAAGGGAAGGAGCTGAGGCTACTGGTATCCCTGCATGGGCTCAGGGGCTTAATGCAATCCCCTATGTTAAGTAAGGGTGCTTCCCGACATCTGGACACAGAAAACCTGTGCTAGACTGTCCCATCTGTAGTCATTCTAGTCCCCGTCCATCTGCCTTTCTGCTGTGGGTGTGAGGGAGAAGAATGGGTTCACACTGTGTATGTGATATGTTAATATGACAACCATATACGAAGGAAACTCAGTTGAAGGTTTGAAGTAGGATCCATGATATGTTCTCTCTCTTGTACCCTTTCCTGTCTCCCCTGCCAAACCCAGCCTTTCAGCATTGCTAGTTTTGGTAAGCACAGAGACAAGATACAGAAATTTTATGAGAGTATCCTGGGTATGTCACATGAATGTAGGCATCAGTGGTGTGCAGTGGTTAACAAAATATAAATCCTTAGCCATATAAATCCTTAGTTCCAAATACTTCTATTTCATTTCTTCTTAACATATATACACTTAAATACAAATTAATTTTATCCTCAAAGGTCTCTCTTTTTCACTAAATCAACAGGCATTTGAACATGGAACAGAAAGGTAATTCAGTGTTTGCTTCTGCAAAAACTGGCAGCTCTGTGAGTTTCCAAATTACAAACTTGCAGCTTTCTCATTTGTAACTTTTTGCTCGCTATCAATAATACAAATGGTAATATACAAACAGATACTCTCTCTGTGGCTGTCTCCACCTGGCTTAGACTCTCAAAGTTAATTGCTTTTAACTTCCAAGTGGAATTATTATTATTATTATTAATAATAATAAACTACTCACATAAATACATTAGAAGTCTACATAGTCAAATCCACCAAAAGAAAAGGTGGGTGTTCCAACAGCAGTTTTAACTTGTCTGCCTTGAACTTTGTGTATGCTTCATGATGCCCTCTATGGCAATAATATATCAGATAATGACAATTTTGCCTGCTGCCAGGAAAAACTGGAATACAAATACTCTGCTGTATAGGGGGATGAGATCTAATATCTTGGTAAAAATGTGTGCTTTCATATTAACTGGAAAATCTTTTGCAGTGCCTTGGACCTGAATAACTGTACATGGCTTTGACTGTGAGCCTTGTTGCTCATTGCTTTGGCAGCAGCATTCCCTCCACGTGCAGTCTGTGAGGCTAAGACACCTAAGCAGTGGGATGAGGTTATGATGATCAGACACAGGCTGACGATGTAAATTTGGATTTTTGTGTTTGGGTAAGAAAATAGAGTGCCAGTTGCACTGGGTTTGGTAGATGGGATTAGTACGCTGCATGTGATCATCATCACAAGATCATTCTGGTCACAAGGGATTTTTGGTGGTTGTCTAGCTTATGGAGTGTACCTGAACCTGAGAAAGTATAAAATAAACCAGTTATGTTGCACCAGACCAAAAGGTCTTTTAACTAATAGAACTCTGCTGTTAGAGACAGTATGTCAATATAGACCCACGGGCAAGAGCATAATGGAATGGAGACTTAGTGTGGCTTTCTCTGAATGTTTCACTGTTCTCCAGTTCATGATATTCAGATCTCTTGACTCAGAGGTGATATCTTTGTGGTTTGTACTCAATATATGTTTTGTCTGTTAATCTGTCCTGTCAGTTTTGAATGCATGGTCAAAAATGTCTCCTGGCAAGAAATTTGTCAGATATCTGAGAAATATTTCCTTATGTTTTCTTGGAACCTGACCCTTCCTAATTCCACATACAACTTGTATGTACAGCTTCTTTGGTGAAAGATTATAGGCTGTTCAGAAATGGTTTTTCTTGTCAGCCATCATCTATACTATAATCATGGTTTGCTCTCTGGACAAGAAACCACAATCTTCCAGAGTTCAAGAAGTTGGACAATGTTCTCATGCCTATGGTGTGATCCTTGGGACTGTCCCATGCAGGGCTAGGATTTGACCTGATAATCCTTATGAGTACCTTCCAACTCAGACTATTCTATGATTATATGGGTATCATTCTCTTTGAATGACAATTCAGGGTTTAAATGACACAGACAGGAGGAAGTGTGTTGCTTGAGCCAGAAAGCTGTTGTTTCCAAGACAGGTAGAAGCAATAGCTATGAGGTGTTTCACTGTAGCTAGTGTTTGTGCATGCCTGGGCCAATTGGCTGTGCAGTGAAACTGATTGCCTGCTCTAAACCCAGGGGCCTGTATTTGAACAGGTTGCCTAGAGAAGTGTGGATGCCTCATCAGGAAATGTTGAAGGCCAGCTAGATGAAATGTTGAGCATCCTGGTCTAATGAAACTTGTTCCTGCCATGGCAAAGAGGTAGGACTAGATGATCTTCCAAGGTTTTTTCCATCCAAAATTCTGATTCTATGCTGCAATGTCCTGGCAAGAGAAAGATGAGGACTTCAGTTCCCTGTTGATCAGTAATACTTCAGAGCAGTCTCTGAACTTAGTTATTACTGTGAAAGCCATTCTGTTAAGCGTATTGTTAATGACTCAAGAATATAGGGCTATGGAGTAGCTGAACTGAGAAGTTATTAGACATTAGATATTAGGGGTATGGGTGAGAGAGGCTGCAATGAAGGGCCAGATAAATGTATAGCTTCAGTCTGGTACCTTTTGCTTCCCTGCTTTCTCCTGGATCCACTGTATTATGGACTGACAGCTTCCCTAAAAGTCTGTCTGAGTACTTACCCCAAAACACGGGTTATTCTGCTGCAAGTGGGGCCTGCTGTTGGAATTGCTTTTAATGGAAGAGTCAAAAAACCAAAACCAGGTGTATTCAGCTGTTTCTGCTCTGCTGTCTAAATTTACACACAGGACATGTAGTTTGTGGCAGTTTAACCTGCTTAGTCCACTTTAATGTTCAGTAGTCTGCAAAACTTAACTACAGAATAGATCTGTTTTTGATTTAAGTGCTATCCAACAAACACCATCTGAAATCCTCGGAATTTTTTGCAGATTTCAATCAATAATGCCTAAATGAGTCTTTGTTTTAAAAATAAAACAAGAACAGACCCCAGCATCTGGCTTGACAGCCTGTGGGCCAGGTTCCACTATGGGATTCTAAAATACCCATGATATTATGTCCTGCTGTTGTCACCCAAATAAAAATATGGCAAGGTTAGGACTAGAACAGAGGCAGGCTCTGGAACAGGTGATTCCTGACTCTTTAAACTTGTTCAGTGTTTTGATGAGAAAATATGAAGTGAAGAAAACATTATATGTGAGGAGTTGGATGGTTCCCAATACAGTGTTTGGAAACAGTTAGACATGCTTTGAAGTACAAAACAATGAGGTAACCATTAAAAGAAGCATTTTTCATATAAGCTTTCAGTACTCACAAAAATAACATGTGAATAAACCTCCCTGAAGCTATCAGGAATAATATCAAAATATCCTGCCTGCCTAGATTGTGAAACAGCATATATTTGTGAAGTTTGTTTTTAGATACAGACTTAGAGAAATAAACAGATTTCTTCTTGAGAGGTACGAGTTCAGAAGTAAGCTGCAAACAGAAGCAACTACAAGCTACTGTGCTAAACACACTCACTGCTTCTTCTCTGTCACTGGCTCAAAACCAGCGTTTAATTTAAGAGATTAAAATCTCTTGTGAAGATCTTGGGTTTGCTCTCATCCTTCCCTATGGCTCATTACAGATGTAACTTTTGGTCTTCTCTTGGAGGTCTTTAACTTGTTACTTGGTATTGAGACTTTTGGTGTCAGTTAGTGGGTTGAGTAGATGTTTTGTGAGTCCATACAAAGTCTGCACCTGTCAGAAGCAAATACACCCATGACACCTGTGTGTGATGAGCTGCCTTTGAGAAGAAAAGCCAAGTGACTGTTGCAGTTACTAAAAGCAGTGTTTTGTCAGAGCAGGTACTGTTAATGTATCCTCAGAGCTTCACAGTGAGCTTGCTCAGAAAGCTGGGTAGCTTCACTTTGAAAAATATGTATGAATCAGTTGTGGTTACAACTGTGCTGTGCCAGCAGAACCAGAGAAGTAATCAACCCCCTATACTCAAGATTGGTGAGGCTGCACCTCAAATCCTGTGTTCAGTTTTGGGCCCCCACTTTAAAAATTAGATTGAGGTGCTGGAGTGTGTCCAGTGAAGGGCAACAAGGCTGGTGAAAGGACCAGAAAATGTAACATATAAGGGACAGCTGAGGGAGCTGGGTTTGTTCAGTCTCAAGAAGAGGAGGCTCAGAGGGACTTTGTTGCTTTCTGCATGAAATCTGGGTATAGCCAGGCAGGTGCCAGTCTCTTCTGCTATGCCTGCAGTTGGAGGGCAACAGAAAATGGCCTTAAACTGAGACAGGGGAGATTCAGCTTAGATATTATAAATATCTTTTCATTATTAGAGTGGTCAGGCATTGGAAAAGGTTGCCCAGAGTGGTGGTGGAATTACCTGGAGGTGTTCAGGTGGTGTCTGGATCTGGTGCTAAGGTGATAGTTTAGTGGTTTAGGGGTCACAGTGGTAGTTTTGGGTGGATGGTTAGATTGCACAATCTTGAAGGTCTTTTTGAACATTGAGGATTCTATGACTCTGATTCTAGGACATAGAATGCACTTATGCAGGGTGTCTTCCCATTGCATGCACATATGCTTCATGGCCTCACCATGCCCTCCTGCCCCAAATACGTTACCAAAAACACCCAGTTCTGAAATTGTGAGGTTTCACTTAAGGCTGCTGGTCTCGGGCCTGGGGGGAATCAATAGCGCTGTTGGTGTTGGTTGCCTAGGAGAGCCTTAACACTGGTAATGGTAGAAGAATCAGGATCCTGTTTTTCTTTCTGTGGAGAGCTTTCTGCTTTCCCCATTAATGTGGTGTATGAGGAGTTCAGTCCAGAAAAACCTTGAGTTCATGAAATTTGAGATAAATATTGTGTTTGCTTTGATGATTTCTACAGGGCTTGCATAACAGTAGTGTCTGTCCTCCATGGCGCTTCATGGGGTTTCTATCTTATATCTCAGAAATTACCATGACAAATGAACAAGAGTTATGTTGTGCACTCTTTTTCATTGCTGTTTCCCTGCAGGTGATTTTAATAGGCAGCTGATGGGTCAAATGATGCAGATGAACCAAATACTGGGAGAGGTGAAAGACCTTCTTAGACAACAGGTACTGTATAGGGTTTTGGTGTGAAATATCCCAATTTTGCCCCTTTGATAGAGTCAGCGCAGACTTCAGGTAAGCAGTAAACTCCTATGCAGAGTTACTGGCTTGGAGGCATAACACGATTGGGAAGAAATTACCATATAGGTACGGGTACCCTGTGCTTGCAAGGGGGGATCGTTGAATGTGGGAATGTATGGGGGTTGCTTATTCAGATCTAGAAAATTTAGGTGAGGAAGTAGAGTAGCCATCCTAGCCCACTATTAGTTGTAGGTCTGTTGCATGGAACTGAAATTGTGTTTGTTTCACTTATTGCTGGTGGCACAATCCTTTGGTCAAACAAGGAGCTTTGGACCTTTAAAGGTCCTGCTGATGAAGGCTGAACCTAAGTACATCCATTATCCATATCCTTATCTTTTATGGATCAAAGACCAATGACCTGTGTTGCATGGTTTAGTGGCATCTTGGTACTAATGGTTCTTCGCTCAGCCAGAGGCAAACTGGAACTATCTGTTCCTAATATTTATTTTCTGTATTCTCAAGGTCAAAGAAACAACTTTTCTGAGAAATACCATAGCCGAATGCCAAGCATGTGGTGAGTATTCCTCTTATTGCTGGTAATCTAGAAGAGATAGAGAGTTGTTTTAAAACTCGTATTGATTGTGTTAGCTTTGTGGTTTCTGAAAAGTGCTTTTGTAACAATATTGTGTCCAAAGTTCTAGACGTATTTGTATGCTGGACACAAATTTAGAATAGATTTTCATTAGAGAAAAATCTTCCACAGACCCGAAAATCACCTATTGGGGGATAAAATGTCACCAAAACATGCAGTATCTCTCAGGCTGTACTGTCAGTTCTCACTCTGCCATGAAACTGTGCCACATGTTCCTGTGGAGGGCGATACTGTCTCCCAGTTACCTCATACACAATCTTAGTAGAAGGACAAAGAAGGAATCATGTTCTACTCTGGCTGGTATTACCAGTCTGAGGAAGATCCTATACAGTCCACATGAAGTTTATCTGATTCTGAGTAAGTGGTAACTAGTTAACAGCAGTAAGACCCAAAAGGTGGTCTGTCTTCATCTTTACTGTAAATTAAAAAAATGCATACTTTTACAAATGCCACTGAATGGCCTTCCTGCATCACACAAAACTGACAATCTGTACACAAGTGCAGTCAGTATAAAAACCAATGTACTCCCTTACTGTGTAGTATGAAAGGTCTTAAACTCATCAGCCCTTTTAGTTCATTTCTTCTCCCAGTCTGTCAACCTCATCAAAACTCAAATTGAGCTCTAGGCAGGGTAACCTTTATGTGTAAGTGTCAAAGGAAGAGTACCAAGGTTCCATACTTGCCAGAGTCTCAGAAAGACCCGTCTGTGGCTGGTCTCTGTATACCTAAGCCTCTGTACTTGCATGATCCTGCTGTATTTGTGGGCTGCCAGCTGCTCCTTCTTTATTCTTCTTATTTTTAGACTGTCAGAAATGCTGCTGTGAAACCAGAACATTGTTTTCCTTATGAAGTGGTAGTGTTGCCAGTTTAGCTAGAGAAATGTCCTGTATTTCTACCCTTATACTTGAGTCCCTTGCTCTGAGGTTCACAGGCTTTCAGAGTTTCCTGTCCTGGCCAGCAGCAGATATGTTTTTGGACTAACCTAGGAGGAAGACTCCCATGTATAGCCAGGAAAAGCACATGGACCTAAAAGAACAGCCTCAATTTCCTCTTTCTGGGGACACAGTAAGTTCCTGGGCCATCCCCAGCACAGAGACTTTTCAACCACAGCACAGCTGGCAGCAGCGCAGTGCAAGGGCATGAAGTATCCTGGTAATTTCTTCAGAGTGCTTGCCGGCTGAGAGCCATGATTTTCTTTCAACCACTGAAACTGTTGTTCTTTCTGCATTAAAGGTTTAGGCACTGTGAGTTTTCCAACTCAGCTTCCTAGACGCAATAAACCGAAATGTGAAGTTAATTCCTGCTTCAGGGGAGTGAGATGCATGGAGACAGCGGAGGGATTTCAGTGTGGGCCTTGCCCTGAAGGACTCACGGGAAATGGAGTTACATGCTCAGATATTGATGAGGTAAAATAGGTACTTTCACTGAATTTAAAAAAAAAAATACTAAAAAGCAACTGTTACATACATATCAATGGGTTGCTAATACTTGCTATCTTCAGCAATTACTGACTGCTTGCACAGTGAATGTTAATTCATTCTTATTTGATTTGATATCCATTTCGCTGTTTCTTCAAATTTGTCAAGGTTATGTGTGTGAAAATTTGAAATACTCTGGTGAGTTGAAAAATCACTTAAAGGAGCTTAATGTTTGGGAAAAGAACCCAAAACCTAAACCCAACCAAAACACAGCTTTTACATTGTCATTTCTATTCTATAAGAAGATGCTGTAGCTTCTGTTATAGGCTGCAGAAGCACTTTTTTTTAATATGGGCTTTGTTTCTTTAAATTATTGCATTCCTGAACCAGCCTTGGAGACCAAAGTCTACTCTTCAACCCAAACCGGAGTCATGTTTGCATCCTTACCTTAGAAGTCTATAAAAGAAAATAACCAATCATTGTCATTGTTCCTTTTGCTTCTTTGTGTTTGTGTTTAAATCAGATAATGTTGACTTAAATCTAGTTCTTTTCTTGTGCGATATGTTAGAAATTCAGAGCTTGCTTGTATTGAGGACTGAATTAATAAATTTACAGTATCTTAAATGATTGAAGAAAACCTGCATTAATTGGAACGTTACGCTTACTTGGAACAGAAATAACAAAATCAGTTACAGGTTCACTGCATTTTTTCTGTGGGATGATTTTTACCATTACTCTTTAGTCTTTTTTTGTGGAAAAGCACCTGGATGTGGTAGACCAAAGAACCAACAGAATTAGGTCATAAACTGTGCCTGTGGATAACACAGTACTACCAGTGTACCTGTTTAACAATGTAAAACAGCAAAAGCCATTTTATATTTCTCCTTCCTAGCCAACAGAAAGTGTGCTTTGACTGCTCTTTTGATTCACTCCTGTAGACCATCGGGAGAGGATTTGATGTGCCTTACACCTGTCTGCAAAAAGCATGGGGGAGAGAAAGTGAGTTGAGTGTGGCAGTACCCTGAGGTGTTGGCAATGTCTCTTGTTTTGCCTTATGTGGCATGAACTGTGTCTGCTGTAATAGAAGGTGCAAAAAATGGAAGTGAAGCTCTGAAACATGAATGCAAGTGGTGGATCCAAGACAGCTGTGGTACATGTTCCATGCTACAGACAGGCATGGTGTGAGGCTCAAACCAGCCTAGATGGAGCCTGCCAGTACGGACGGGTTTCACATCCTGAGCTATTTTCAGACTGAGGCAAAGCATGGCAATAATCTCCTCTCTGCCATTTTCAACTCTACCCATTGCAGCAGTGGTGGAAAAAGAAACAGAGACTGGTTTATGATGGCTTGATATTGAAGTGGTTGTCTGTTAGCAGTCAGGCTCTAATCACTGGAGATTCGTGTACCTTCATCTTCCTGCCACACTCCACATGACAGACCTGCTTTCACATTAGAAACAGCAAGGAACTTTTTCCAAAATGGTATCATAGAAATACAGTCTTGCTTATTATGAAGTCTTTATGTGGACACTGCCATTAAAACGCCACCTTGTCAGAAGCAGTTTTGTTCACCAGCAAATACCTACTTAATCAGTAGGTTTGCGCTGGGAGAAATAAAGAAGCAATAAATGGCAATAATTTTGAATTGTCTAATGAGAGGGGTTGTGTCATATTACTTATTTTCCTGAGTTAGCTGATATGCAGGAAAGGGGTTTTTTTGCTGGTTAGTTGGTTTGGTTTTGTTTTTTAAAATTTATTTAAAGCCTTTTATGAATTAAGTATTTGTGCTTCCTAATAATAGGCTTTTAAAAAGAAGTTATTGTACAAATTCTGGTAAAGACAAATCTGGAAGATTCCTCATTAAGAACTGCCATAATCTTTCCTGAGCTTGTTAGCATCTCTGCAGTACGGTCTGTAATTCATTACCAGTTTGAAGACATTACTTCGGTATGCTGGCGCCCATTATCTTGGGAGCTGCAGCTCTGCTGTGCTGTGTAATTTGAGTGCCCTCTGCTGCCTACAATGAAGAATCCACAGCAAAATAAGGAGGCACAAAATGTCTGTCCTAGTTCTGACGTTTTCCTTGTATTACTGATTGACATACTATTAACAAATCTTTCTGTCAAATACACTTTAATATTAAACATAGCTTTTCTTGTTTCCGTGTGTGTGTGTTTGGTTACAAGTTGTATGTCTCTTGTAGGTAGATATTGCCAGGTTTGTTCTCCCTCCATCTTGCAGATACTTTCCTGTCAGTGACAGGAGAAAGAGAGGCTTTTTAAAACACTCTTTAGTATCTCTTTCTCATGTTTCTCATTTTTATGTTATTTTTGAGCCCTGTGCTGCAGGATGGCATATTGATGTTTCTGGTAGCTAGTGTTGATGTTGAAAAGGCAGTAATGGGGATGTGTTTCCCAAACTGGCACCCCCAAGACCAGTGAAACTGGTCACAGCTGTTCTGTAAAACTGTACCAGGCAATGAAGTGAATGGTGCCTTCAGGCCAAGGTTGATTTTGTGGACATGTGATATTGTGGGAGAAGTTCCAAGGATTGTCTGTGGGCCTCCAGTCTAGAAATGTTTGGATGCCACTGACACATCCCTGCTTATCTGGCTTACGTTTGGATTCCTTCTGGCTGTGAGATTTGTCCAAATATAAATGAAGGAAAATGCTGCTGCCACTTCTGTGTGTACAAAATACATTGGAAGGGATGTTTGGAGGCTTGGAGTTAAGTGGCTTTCCTGATATTGTGGTCTGGACCCTTCCAGGAGCCTTTCAGCCTCCAAAGGATCTGAATCTGCCCAGCTAAAGGAAGGATTCAGGATGAGAGTTTAGGACATCAACTACAGGCTGTAATGGAAGGTTGCAAATGTTATTTAAATTACAGAGTTATCTGAAGACTTACTGAGGTCAGAAATAGCTGCAGAGACAGTTTCCTCTCTAAGCCCTCTCTGAACAGAGGACATAGAGGTGTTGCATGCAGCACTGCCTTTAGTGAGAGGTCTGTACACAGTCAGAATCTCGATGTTACTGAAGCATGAACTTGTGCTTGGTTGGTTTTTTCTTTGCAGTGTCATTACAATCCTTGCTTCCCTGGGGTGCGATGTGTGAACACTGCTCCAGGTTTCCGGTGTGAGACCTGTCCTCCAGGATATACAGGACAAACCGTGCAAGGGATAGGACTCAGCTATGCCAAGAGCAATAAGCAGGTGGGTGGTAGCACCTCCATGACAACTTCCATTGCAAGGTGCTGGTTTTATATTAGTAGTACGTCTGTTTTGAATTGTATTTATTTTTCAGTTGTTCCATAATGGCCTTATGCTGTTAGGCAGAGCCCAGAATATTTCAGCTAGATATCTGAATTGTGTTTGCATAGTTTTAATGGGAGTATTAACAATCTAATACTCTTGACTGGCATAGAGACAGAAAAAATGTCATTATCCCTGTAAATATCTCTGATCAGCTTCAGGGGTCTCTGTTGATTTCTTAAACTGGCTTTGAAGGAGGAAGAAAAATATTTTAAAGGCCTATTTGACTGTAATTTTTTTTATATATATTTCTGTAAGCACCCTAGAATGGGAACACAATTTTTGTGCAAACTCTTCTGGGTAAACCAGAGCACATCCTGAAGCTGAAATTCTGTTTCTTCAGGGTTTGAAAAGTTAGCCTATGGATATGTGTGTGACATTCTGAGAGAAGTTTCAGGAGATGCTACATCTCTTTTCTAGTCTTAAACTTTGGTGTTGTTTCTTCAGTCTTTGGTCTTAATAATAATTAAGATTATATCATCTCAATAAATTGACAGTATTTTATTATTTGTGGATTTGGTTTATTGCTAGGTCTGCTTAGATATTGATGAATGTCAGAATGGAGGACTTGGATTCTGTGTTCCAAATTCCCATTGCGTAAACACTTTGGTAAGCATCTTTTCATTTATGCCTTTAAAAAAATTGATTGTTTTAAAATTCTATGAGGCTAGGATTAGATTTATGGGTCTGATGAAAGAGCAATTAATATTACAATTTTTTTTGTCTTCTTATAAATCAAAGAAGCCTTTCCTCTTTTCCTAGCTAATAGTAAAAAAAATCAACTTGATTTGTCATGAACACATCCATCTGAATTGTATCCTTATCACATTAGTAGGAGCTCTTCTCTCTATACCACCAAGTGATGTGTGTTTATGGGTGTGCTATTGCAAGAAACCTCCTTTGAAAGATTTGACCTTTGTTTTCCTTACCTCCTGCCTCCAGAGAACTGCTGCAACAAGCTGTTCCCGTGGGTGCTGTCTTTATAGGAGTTATGGCATAGAGTAATAACTATCCCTCTAAATAAATGGAAAAAAAAAGAGAGCTGCAATTGGTACAAAACTGTTAATGCCCATAGATATTAAACTCAGGAGAGCAAGCATAAGAGAAATAAAAATGTTTTGAAAGATGTTAGGATCCAATAAACAGGGCATCCAACCACTTCAATGCTATGAAGCTAGTTGGACATAGAATCACATGATCATAGAATAACTTAAGATAGAAAATACCCTTAAGGCCAAGTCCAACTCTACACAGCACTGACAATCCCACCACTACACCATTTTCCCAAGTACCACATCCACACCTGTTTTGAAGACTTTCAAGAGTAGTGAGTCCACCACTTCCCTGGGCAGTCTGTTTCAATGGTTGACAATCCTTTGTGTAATTAAATTCTTGCTAATATTCAATCGTAATCTCCCTTGACCTGAGAGGGCCTGATGATCTGAGACCATTTCTTCTTCTCCTATCACTTATTACTTGGGAGAAAAAACTGCACAGTACCCACCTATAGCATCCTCTCTGGTACTTTTAGCATGATAAGGCTCCCCCTGAGCCTCCTTTTCTCCAGGCTAAACACCCCCAGCTCCCTCAGCCACTCCTCATAGGACATGTGCTCCAGACCCTTCACCAGTTTTGTTGCCCTTCTCTGGCCTCACTCCAGCACTGCAATATCCTTCTTGTAGTGAAGAGCCCAAAACCGGACACAGGATTTTATATCCCTTAGCAGTGCCCAGCACAGGGGGACAATCCCTGCCCTGCTCCTGCTGCCCACACTATTGCTGATCCAGCCCAGGATGCCATTGGCCTTCTTGGCCACCTGGGCACACCCTGGCTCATCTTCAGCTGCTGTCACCAGCACCCCCAGGTCCTTTCCAGCCACTCTGTCCCAGCCTGTGGAGCTGCCTTGGGGAACAGCACCTATGACTGGCTACCAGCTGGATGTAACTCTGCTCACCACCCCTGTCTGGGCCCAGCCCTCCAGTTTTTTACCCCACAAACAGTGCACCTGCCCAAGCCATCAACTGCCAGTTTCCCCAGGGGACTGCTGTGGGAAATGGTGTCAGAGGCTCATCCACTGAGCAGGTCACCCTATTACAGAACAAGCAGGACCTGCCTTTCATAAATCCATGCTGGCTGGTCCTGGTCCCCTGGTTGTCCTGTACATGCCACAGGCTTTCTTCATAGCAGGAGAAAGGTTAAAAGTATCCTTCAGGTGTAAAGGTGGTCCTTTCTGCAGCAAGGTATTGTTGAGGCTACCATTTGTGTTCAGTGTTAGCTTTACTTGAGAATAAGCTTGTTCTCTTAAGGCTGTTTTCACTGTTCAGTATGTTTGTATTATTTTTTTAATATATAGAACATTTATTGTCACATTTTGAATCTTTCTGCATAACTAGACATGCAGTCTCTTTGGGAAGATATCAGGCCTGTCTGCAGAGGGCAAGCACCAAGTGTCCTGCCATTTGTCAAAACAGCACTGTGGGGTTTCTAAACACTCTGGTCTGGAAATGCTGTCTTGGAGGCTATTTTAATGCCTACCAGAGCTTGATATAGGACAAAACATTCCAAGCAAATTCAGCAGACTCCAGAAGATACTACCCTGGTGTCCATTAGGATAAATTGCACAGTCTGATGTGTTTCAAATAAGCCATACCATTTGCATAGCCCAGGGATTATTGTACTCTTCAGTCACCTGTTTATTTTCATCTTCATCCTGAAAGTATGCAGGCAGAACAGAGTTAAAATTTGTAATGAAGTTAGGAATAGGGGGAAAAAATAATGCCGGTTTGAGCAGTAAGTGGATTTCTCTGTGATGGTGGACTGTGATAGTCCTGATTGTTCTTCCAACAGACTTTGTACACAAAGAGTGAAGTTATATGAAGTGTGTCACTTTCACCAATGGTTAGATGCACATGTTTGTCAGAGATCTGCTCATTTCTGTCCCTTGACACATCAAAAAATAATTATTCCCCATAAGATAGTAAGATTTTCTCAGTTAACTTTTATATCTTGAGTTACAGGTCCACAGGAACGTGAGAAAGAGACAAAATCCACATTGGATGCCTAAGGACGTAATTTTATCAGCATTTATCTGTTTAGATCTCATATGGTGATTGGCCTAGCACATAATGAGATTCCTTGGCTTAGCTCCATTGTGTTTGTTTACACAAAGAGGAATACATATGAAATACATATGCATGTGTCATGGTAAACCATAGCAAAAACTTACATGGATGTCCTTATTGCAGTGTAAATCTTTCTGAAGAAGATTTGGATCAAATTGACTAAAAAACATTTTAGCATAAAAAATAAAAGTGGACAAAGATATTAGAAACTTTGATTCTTTTTGATTAAAATTTTTGCCCTGTTGCCTTTAGATAAACTGATGGGTATGCTTTACAATGAAATAAGATCATCCAGCCTGATTAATCAACTGCTGCTTAGAGTTTTGCATGAAGTTTCAGCCACCTGGAAGCAGTGTAGGGTGATGCTAGCAAGGACAAGGCATCATGAAGAAGCTTTTGCTGCTACATGACTTTCATCTGGCTTAACAGAACAGTGGTCTAAACAAGCAAGAGTTGAGTATGTTTTCCAACATGCACTCTGGGAGCCAAATATAATTTTCCTGTAGAAAATAAAGTTAGTTCACAGTACAAGGGGCCTCAATGGATGAAAAACTACACTTGCACAGCATAGACAGTATGACTTGAATCTTGTTCTTGTGCTTGGTTTAAAAAGGAAAAAAGTACCATTAAAAGGCTGGCTGGTGACTTTTTGTTCTTACAGGGTTCTTACCACTGTGGCCAGTGCAAACCAGGATATACAGGAGACCAAACCAGGGGATGCCAGGCTGAACGGAGCTGTAGGAATCGAGCCCTCAATCCATGCAGCATCCATGCCCGTTGTATTGATGAGAGGAGAGGAGAGGTGACATGTATTGTGAGTTCATTAATTTCATGCATTTTTACAGTGATATCCAGCCTTTTTTATGCTGGAAATGAGAAAAGCTTTGTGGTCATTTTATACAGTTAGATGTTTTACTAGTTGTGATACACTGGCCAAGACCAGTTGTGAAAACTGGCTTGCAATTGTTTTGTTCTTGCCATGTGTCTGTAAAGCAGCCATATTCATGTATCATATTCACTGTGTCTGTGTAATTAGATATTTAGGAATCACTGTTGCAGACATTTTATAGTCTCCTCAGAAAAGACTGTCAAGTGTCACTCCACAGAAGACATCACAAGGACAAATTCCTCCTCTGGTGCTCAGCTACATAGCTGTGAGTAAGGATCCTCTCTGCATAGCCAGAGTGCCTGTATTTGCTGGCTGATAGAGACGATGTTTTTTAAAGTGAGATGACAGATTCCAGATACTGGGAGCAGCTTACCAGCTATGGGAGCAGAGGAGCACAAGTAGCATATGAGCTTCTACTGTAAGAGTATACTGAAGTATATTTTTTTCCATATTGCAACAGAAAGCAGGAGACTAATCCTGTGTCCTAATTTTGGATACAGTGCATGCTTTTGCTGGCACTTGTGGTCTCATTTTTAAGTACATCTGTTTCAAAGATAAATAATCTTGGATATTTTAAGTCTATGCTGTAATGGGAGGATGCCTAGATACTTGTAGTAGGCAAGTCCTAGTCTTAAGGGAAGGCCAGATTTTGACATGAAGTTCTTTGTATATGTACTCAACACAAATGATGTGTTGTTTTGAAACAGTAGTAGCTAGGAGAAACTTGTGTGCAGATGCATTTGTTTTGCAGATGCAAACTTTGTAATTGCCAACACAGTTTTCTCTTAAAACTTCCTCTAGTTGCAGGTGTGTTCTTGAGATACTGAACAAAACACACTCATCCCATCTAACCATGTGCCCCTTGCTAAGATGCTAGGTGCGTACTCTACCTAGATCTCTTTTCTTTTACCCAATCTGCTAGCGAAGAGCCAAAATTAGTTCCTGGCCAGTGTCTATAAAAAATCTATAGCTCTTATAGCTATGACTGAAATCATTAGATGTGGCAGGCACACATTCCAATTGACATCAAGTTGTAACTCTTACTAGCTATGTCTGGATACACTGCAGCATCTCTTGATATGGAAAGAAAACCTTTGTTTCAAGCTCTCTGTATTTCATTGTACTTCAGTGTGTGGCTGTGACTTCCATATGCTCACACCATAGACTGGTGTGAGTTTTCGTTCTTGAATATTTCTACAGTGACTCATTAATCTTTTGCTAGTACTATCATGATGTTTTATTGATAGTGTGGCATCGGCTGGGCTGGTGATGGTTATATTTGTGGAAAAGATGTTGACATTGATGGCTACCCTAATGAAGAACTCCCATGCTCTGCTGAAAACTGCAGAAAAGTAAGAAATGCTTTAATTCTATAAAAATTCAAAGCATAAAGTGATAAAGAGGAAGACGGTCAGAAACATGGATCAATGTATTCATCTTTTATTCAGGTCACTGAATTATAGTTAATTTGATGATTAATTTCTAATCAATTAATAATAGGAAAAAGTCATTCAAATTATGAAGGCATCCAGTTTACCTATGGAACACCAGATTTGTCTCCTTTTTTGTCTAGGACAATTGCAGATTTGTCCCAAACTCTGGACAAGAAGATGCTGATGGGGATGGGATTGGAGATGCCTGTGATGATGATGCAGATGGAGATGGCATTCCCAATGAGCAGGTGCTGTGTAAGGGGTCTGTGCAAGCAGAAGGATTTCCCATTGCTGCAATGGGAAGTGATTCTGAAATCTGACTAAATCTGACTCACTGCTGTTTGCCAGAGATTGTTACATACCCATCACTATCAGTGGCCCCTCAAATCCTGTCATTTTCTTTTATATAATGCTTATTCTTAAAAGACTTAAAACACACAGCCTTAAATCCCACGTGTGTGTCCTCTGTTGCTACCTTTTATCATTTAATTCTAGAGCTTTCTGTGTACAGTGCTTGTGTCCTTCTGTCACGCCTTCCCACAGCATCACCTTCGGGAACATTACTTGCATTAACATCTTTCTATTTAAAGAGCAGGTTGACCTGACAGCACATTTCATCAGGGATCCAAAACGCACATTAATGAATGTATGTCTTGCCAGTAACTTGAAAAATTTTTGTATCATGCCCTCAAAGCAGAAGAGGTTTCCATGTGGGTACACACAGCAGAATATATTAAAGGATACACTCAGACTGGAAAAGCTGTTTTGTTTTCACCCTGTATTCTCACAAGCCGACTGTTGTTCTGTATTAAGTTTGTTAAGATTGCTTAATGTGCTTCCAAGCCAAGAACATGTTATCCAGAGCACAAATGTCCACCTGGAGCTAGGGCAGACTAGCAGTCACAGAAGGTCTCAGCTGTTTTGCCACAGAGTTCCACACTAAATTCTGCTAGCTTAAGTCAACTGGTTTTATTAATGTTCTAAAGGGAAAAAATTCAATCCTTCTACAACTGTAAATCTATTTGCAGGTTCAACACCTCCATAATCAAGAAACTTCTCTATTGTTTCTAGTCTCTGTTCTTCTCTACAGACAGTAGGAAATTCTATACCACTATGAAATAAAATTTTCTCCATATACCTCCTGGTGGACTTTAAAAGTCAAAAGCAGATGGCTTGAAACAAATAAATCCACCAAAACCAAACAAAAACTGGTACCTTTTTACATAAAGTTCTTTTGCCAGTTTCCAGATAGTCTGTACCAGAAGGGGGCAATGGCCTTTCACTGAGAGCGTCTGCAAACCTTGTCAGAGTCTCTGAACTGCAGCTTTTGAGAAGGACCACATGAGAAAGCTCCGGTACCAAAACAGGTTCCTCACCGTGCACCCATGCAAAATGAGAATCAGAAATCGAGGTCATAAGTAAAGCCTTATGGTACTGGGTATTTGTGAATAGGGTTCACAGTGTTGTTCAAAGCAGAGTTTTGTGGGAGCAAGTGAAATCTGATCCAAAGCTAATATTGATATAAAATGTCAAAATTGCTCACACTGTGTTGTTGTTTTGGGTTCGTTTGGTTGTGGATTTTTTTTTTTGTGGGGGGGGGGGTTGTTTGGTTAGTTTGGATTTTTTTGTTTTTCTTGGGGTTTTTTGGTTTGGGTGGTTTTTTTGTCTGGTTTTTTTTTTTTGTTTTTTAAGAAGAAATAAATACAAGAGTTGTATAAATCAGCTAAAGTAGAAATTAAAGATTCATGGCCTGACTGATGTCTTATTCCATGTCTCTTGCAGGATAACTGTGTCTTGGTTCCCAATGTTAATCAGAGAAACAGTGACCAAGACATCTTCGGAGATGCTTGTGACAATTGCCGTAATGTTCTGAATAATGACCAGAGGGACACAGATGGTGATGGGAAAGGGGATGCTTGTGATGATGACATGGATGGAGATGGTTGGTGATTTTCCAGTTTCAGCTTCTCTGATGTCATTCAAATTTGCCCAGAGTGTGCTGTGCGTTAGGAGATTTCATGTCACCAGCCATAACAAACAGTCTTTCTTCATGAAACCTGTGTTTTTAATCCTTTTAATTTAGTTAATACATATCTTAGCCTGCACTGGAAGCACTGTACACTGTAAGAGAAGTTAAGGTTGTTGATCATTCAACATTTCCTTGAAGGTACAAACATTATAGAGCATCCAGCTGCTGTCAGTCATTGCAACCCAAAAGCTACATAACATAGTATTTTCATTGCTGTAGGAGACTTGAAAGTGAAAAAATCATACCCCTTCAGACGTAATAAAAAAAATTGTATGTCCCATCCTGTACATTGTATAACAGGAACAGGATAGAATGAAATTGTGTGTAATTAAAGGGTGTGATGGGGTGGATAGCTGTTCTTTAGCTAGATGTTCCTAACTACTATTAAAGGAGTAACGCACACATAAGGAAGATTAACTGTGCAGGCTTATAATTTAATTGTAGGATTAAGTAGTTGCTGAAAAGGAATGGTGTCTTTACTGTTTTAATGTTTATATTGTCCAGTATGGACCAATATGGTAATTGTCTTTAACACACAATCCACTTTACTCTAGGTGTTAAGAACCTTTTGGATAATTGTCAGAGGATCCCTAATGAAGACCAGGAGGACACAGATAATGATGGTGTTGGTGATGCCTGTGACAGCTGCCCTACAATCAGCAACCCAAACCAGGTTAGCAGGCAGAAGGAAAAATATTCTTGTTTAGGGAGAGGGACTACTGAGGCCTAAAAACATGCAAGAGAATGAAGCAGCACATGCAGTCAATAAGGTTTATATTTTAATAATAAAGTGTATTTCTTGGATGAGATATAAGATATGAGGTGATATCTAGGTATTCAGGAGAATTTTACAGACCTGCAGATTCTCCCAATGTGAGAAAGGGGAGTCACCAGTAGTGGTCTCACAGTTTAGATGTTGTTAGGACCTCTACCCAGCACGTATCTTCTAATCTCATGCTCTGAAATGGGCTCCAGTCCCACAGTTCAATGCCAGACTCAACACAGGGATGTGATTTAGTTACACTTGATATTCCTTTAATTAGAATGAAAATCCTGGTGTCCTTATTTATCGAAACTTTCAGTGCTTCTAGGAGAGATTCATATGTTGGAATTCTGATCTACCCCCTGTGGCTAATGAAAAATGTTGGAAACTATAGAGAAACAGTAGAATTTTAAAGATGCTTAAGAAATAAACCTTGGCTAGAAATGAGGAATGCTTATTTTCAGTAGTAAAGAAATCTTGCTTGAACTCTTCAATTAAGTTTAACCATGTTTATTCACTGTCTTTTTTATATAAAACTGAATTTTTGGTAGATGGATGATGCAAGAGAGAAAATACATTCTGTAAAACAAGTGTCTTTTCATGCTCTTATTTTAGTTGTATTTGATTTGGTTGTGTTTTGATTTAATCCTGCAGTTTAAATAGATGCTCTTTACAGCTGATACTGAAACTTTCTTTGTTCCCTTTTGCAGTCCGATGTCGATAATGACCTGGTCGGAGATTCCTGTGACACCAATCAGGACAGGTATGCTGAGGCTAGTCCTGAGCTCAAGAATGCTGCTGATTCCTGGAGAGCTGCAAACCCTCAGGCTAGCCTGGATTTAATTCCAGCAAGATGCTATTTCAAAACAGTGTTAGGATTTATTACCCTTGTTTGTTCACTTCCTTGTGGTAGTACATTTACAGAGCCTTCACCCTTATAGGCTGTAAAACCCAGAGCAGTGCTCAGAGCTTCTTAGTTAGAAAATGTCTTTCATTTTTCCCTTATTTTTCATTCCTCTTTTATTTCTCCATTTCCTTAGCAAAAATTTCACAGTTAAAGGCTCTGTGTTTTTCCTCAAGAATCTAGTGTTGCAGAAACAAAATTTTATTATCAAGTGTAAGACACTTACAGAGCAGCCCCTTTGCTTTAGCACAGCAAGACTAGCAGGATCCTCCATGACTTTCATATGCCTTGGGTATTCATGGGAGCCCATACCATGACAAATATTATCACCTGTCTGGAAGCAGCTTCTGCATAACGAGCTTAAGGTTATGTGCACCTCCCAAGCACACCTCACTTACAGCAAGAGGCTAGGGAAATGATAAATCCTGTTCTGTCGCAGCATTTCATAAGCCACAGCCAGCCACAGGATTTCACCCCAGGATCACTGGTGGGTGGTGCTCTCTGTGAAGGGACCTGCAGGGAGCCCACTTCAGTGTCTCTGCAGGGATCATTCCCAATCTTGGGCTAGTAGCTGCCAAGGCCATCAGCATTTTACTCTTGCTAATGTCTTTGTTCTTTTTCCTGTTTTTAAAAAAGGACTTTTTCCCCCATAAACTTCACTAATGTGTGTAAAGCATGCTTAACCTTGCAGTAGATGCATATGTATGGTGCTTACTGCATTTTATCTCAATATTTATATTTATAAATATATGTATTAATAATTTGATAATATATAATTAGTTATGTTTATAATTATTTAATTTATTGTAATTATTTAATAATTTATTAGATATATTTATTAATATTTATATTTATCTCAATCAGTGCAAACACTGATTACTCTGACCTAAAATTAAAGCACATTTCTTAAGCAGGGAGAGATACTTGCAAATATTCCTACCTATAAGCCATAGCATGACCTTAATTTAGCTGCAGGTCACTTCTGCTCCACCTGTGCTAATAAGAAGCTACTGAGGGAAAATATGCCTACTAATTGCTAGAAACCAATTTGGTTTTGGTATGCATACAAAACACACCACACTTCAAGCAGTTTTTCTTCAGGGCTGCACTTAACAGTTGGGATGGAGAACACCCCATAACTTCTTGAACCCTCTTCTGTAGTCTGTATCCCTGTGGACACAAGACCCTGGTGGCTCTTCACTGTAACCAGCTGATGCAGCCATGGCCTGGAGGAAGCTACAGACTTTCCTCTCTATTTCTTACTGCATGTCCCCCCTGCAGGATGGCAACCATTCAGTTTGGAAAACACCTTCAAGACCACTGAGTCCAAGCACTAATGTAGAAGTGCCAAGCCCACCATGAAAAAGTTGCTATGCAGGAGGATGAGAACAGTGCTTGTTCTTAAATAAGTCTGATTTCAGGTGCTCACGTAGAGTCTTTCATGAAGTTTCATTCACACGTACACTTGCATGCTCATGAGTATCAAGATACATATGCACATGGGCACATAAGACAAGGGACCAGGTGTCTAGCTCTTGCTGTCTCCTGAGTGCCTCTTGATTGGTGACACTACACTTGGTTGTGCCTTGCACATCCTTTAGGAGTGGGCTTTGGCTGGGGTCTTGGGCTCCAGTATGTTTCCCACACTACGTAAGGTTTATTTTTCTTTTCCCCGAGTATTTTTATAGCTCCTGGCTTGGTCTTTGCTTTCCTGACACCTTACCATATCTGAGCTTCTTTGTTCCTGTTCTCCTTGCAGTTCATCCACCTGAGCAAAAACAGGTTGTTACTCACTAGTCTGCTTCCAGTTCTAGAGCTGCCACTGATGTGTTTCCCCCTCAGGTGTCCATGCTGTTCCCTGTGTAGAGGCAGCAGCTGATGCTGGCATACAAATTCTTTTTTGTTTCTGTGCTTGCAGTGATGGTGATGGGCACCAGGACAGCACAGACAATTGCCCTACCGTTATTAACAGCTCCCAGCTGGACACAGATAAGGACGGGCTTGGTGATGAGTGTGATGATGATGATGATAATGATGGCATTCCTGACCTCTTGCCCCCGGGTCCTGACAACTGCAGGCTGGTCCCCAACCCAGGGCAGGAAGATGATAATGGTAAGATGGACCTGGTAAGAGGAGCCATTTTGATTCTCAAGCACTGCATTCATCTCCACACTGTAAGCAACAGGATGCAGCACAGTCATTACCAATGCATACACTCATCCCAGGAACAACAGCAGCACTCAGGGCCCTTTAGCCAAAACAGGCACTTTCTCAGGCATTACAGCCAGAAGGGCTGATGTTCTGCCTGCTTCTTGGACACCCGAATCCCATAGCTGGGCCTACTTGCTGCACCATAAATCTCCTCTCGCTTCTCTGATGCATTCAGGTGATGGAGTTGGCGACATCTGTGAGTCTGATTTTGACCAGGATACAGTGATTGATCGGATCGATGTGTGCCCCGAGAATGCAGAGATCACCTTGACAGACTTCAGGGCCTATCAGACAGTGGTGTTGGACCCAGAGGGGGATGCACAGATTGATCCCAACTGGGTGGTTCTGAACCAGGTAAAAATACACTTGGTCTTTCTTACCTGTCTGAGAAAGATAATTTGAAAACCACAATAAAATTGGCTCTGTAATTGCTGGACATCTGGCAGACATGAAAAGTGGAAGCTGTTGGCTAGTAGACTATTTCCAGGAGTAATAATAAAAGAATTTTCCTTTTGACAGCCTTCAAGCTATCAAAATTGATGCTCCTAATAATCTAAAACAGCTACATACTGGCCAGCTTACTCTGGGGGGGATTTCACTGCTGCCAGAAGGCAGACATGTGTTACCCTGTTGAAATATTTCTGTAGCAAACAAGTCTCATTAATCCTTCCCATAAGTTAAAAGTCTGACAAGGTAAATAATAGAGCATTTCATAGAATCATAGAATGGTTTGGGTTGGAAGTTCATCTCATTTCAATCCCAACCTTCTATGAGCAGGGACATGCACCACTAACCAGGTTTCTCGGAGCTCCAGCCAGCTTTCAACACTTCCAGGTTTGGAGCATCTCTGGGCAACCTGTTCCAGTGCCTCACAACCCTCACAATAGAATTTTTTTTCCTCATACCTAATCTGAACCTACTTGCTCTTACTTTGAATCCATCACCCCTTGTCCTGAAACTGCATGCTCTTGGTAAAATATCCCTCTTCATCCTTCTGGTAGGTTCCCTTCAAGTACTGGAAGGCTGCAATTAGGTCACCCCAAAGCCTTCTCTTTTCCAGGCTGAAAAAACCCTACTTCTCTCAGCCCATCTTCATAAGATAGGTGCTCCATCCCTCTGATCATCTTGGTGGCCTCCTCTGGACTCCCTCCAGCAGGTCCATGTCTTCCTGTGCTGGGACCCCAGAGCTGGGTGCAGCACTTCAGTACTCCTAGATGGAGTCCAGTAACTTATTTACACAAACAAATTTTAGCATTCAGGAGTCACAGGGCACATGCAATTTTTCCCATTGCAAAAGTCTCTGCCAAGCCAGCTGGGATGCATATATCTTCCTTAACCCAGTCCTGGCAGTCAGTTTAATAGTGAACTCTGTGATCCAACTGCATGAGCTAAGCCCTCATTAAAAAAAATCAAAACAAAAAAAAAAAAAAAAAAAAAAAACCAAAACACAACTCTCTTCCTCCTGCAACTCTCTTCCCTCTTCCCCTACACCTCAGTTTTGGCAAGATTCAGATTTCCAGAAGATTGTGGTAGGAAAAGAAAGTATCAAAATACTGGTATGACTAATTCTACACTAGGAAAACCAACAAATTGTTCCTGACTCAGGCTATGCAAACAGCTGAAACATTAATATTTGATTATAGTTCCCACTTATTTTAGTTCAGAGCTACAAGTGTCACAGATATGTTGTGAGCAAACAGTAGAGAGGGATGAAGGCAGTGCTAGAGGGACACCAGAAAAGGATGTCAGCTTTAGCCAATCCAGCTTGCTACACACACTAACCACCCTGAATTTACCCACAGGGGATGGAAATTGTGCAGACTATGAACAGTGATCCTGGCCTTGCTGTTGGTATGTAGCCTTTTCTGAGATTCAAGTTTTGCAGCAGAAAAATGCACAGAATATGAACATGTATTCTGCAGAACTGTTTTTAACTTGTGTGTACCCTTAGGTTACACGGCTTTTAATGGCGTTGACTTTGAGGGCACTTTTCATGTGAACACTGTGACAGATGACGACTATGCTGGCTTTATTTTTGGTTATCAAGACAGCTCTAGCTTTTATGTAGTAATGTGGAAACAAACGGAACAGACGTACTGGCAAGCGACTCCCTTCCGAGCTGTTGCAGAGCCCGGCATTCAGCTAAAGGTACTGGTGGTGGCTCCTAGCTAGGGACACAGTGTTCTCTGCAGCCTGGCTATGCCATCTTGCCATGTGGTGGCCATCATGCCATGCATAAGCCAAGCCACTTCACTGTATGTCAGCTGTGCTGCCCGAGTGCTGCTCCCTATTGGCAGCTGCTGTCAAAATGCTCCAATCAGGCAACTGCTACACAGCCCTTTTAATAGCACTGTTTTTTAAGGAACTTCATCTCGTCTGTCTGACCAGCTGGAGTATTTAGTCTCTGCAGCAATTGTGCTCTGACCCTGACTGTCAGATTGCCTCCTTTTCCTTTGTCCAGGTACCCAGCTGGTCTTTTGTCCATGTAGGCAGTGGCTCGGCTGTAGAACAGAAGTTAGGGGCCTGTTAGCAGCAGAGAGGATGCTTCTGCAGACCTGCTCCTCGCTAAAAAATAAAACAACTTGGCTCCTGAAAGTGACTTTTCTCTTTAGTCAGTGTTGGAAAACTGTATTTTTGCAGGCTGTGAAATCCAAGACAGGTCCTGGCGAGCATCTCCGCAACTCCCTCTGGCACACAGGGGACACCAACGATCAGGTCAGACTGCTGTGGAAGGACCCCCGAAATGTAGGGTGGAAAGATAAAGTCTCCTATCGCTGGTTCTTGCAGCACAGACCTCAGATTGGTTATATCAGGTAAGAGAGGAAAGGATAGATAAAGTGAGTACAGATACATGTCTGCCTAAACTGTAGTTTCTCAACACCTGATTGAGATGATAACCTGAGAATTTGTATTATGTCTGGACTTCATACTGATGCAGCCTTATAACAAATTAGACCTTTGGAATTCAGCCTGCAGCTCTTTTCCTAGACAATTCCAAGTTAAACCTCTTTGTATGGACCTGTCTCTTTTAACTGTGCCTTACCCTGATGAGCTCTTTTCTGGCTTTAATACCTTGTTTTCCAAGCTACAGATGGTCACTGATCTGAAAAGCAATATATTTCAAATTTTCTTTATTTTGATATTTCAGAATATTTTTGCTGGAATTGGGATTGTTCATTTATGCATTCTAGAATAACAATAAAAGTTGTGATTCTAACTAACAAGTAATTATCCTCATGCAATAGATTCGAGATTACTCAGCATATAGTCAGAAAGTTTGTCAAAGATTTGTAAAGCATGTTATATATATTCTTTGGGGGGGCCCCCAAAGGGGGGTTGGGAAAAAAGTTAATAATATTAAAAAATCACCATTCAGGATGAAACATTTTGCCCTGCAACATTCAGCAAAGAAATCAGCAGGAATTATATTGTAGATCAGGGCTGATGTTAAAATGCAAAAAAACTAACTGCCCTGCCATGATCATCTCAGGTCTTTCAACCTTATAATAGAACAGAAATATGGGTAAGTCAGCTTTTCTTCAAGAAAATCACCGCCTTGCAGTTGAGATGTAGTAACTTGATGGTGTAATTATTCCACTTCTCTAGTGCAAAGCATCATCTTCAGTGGTAATTGGAGTGAGCATGATTGATTTTTACGCTAAAATGAATTAAGAATGTTTATACTGTCAATTACTGTGCCCTAGCCACTGGGCAGTAGTGAATAGATCTTGGATGGCAACTTATATTTAGACCAAGAAGTTAGTGAAGCTGCTGCATGAGCAAACATCTATGGCTGCAGTCTCTCCAACCAGCCTAAGTAATGCTCCCTCTAACTGGCAAAGGTAGTACAGTCTGTGCCAAAGAATCCTTTAAAACTAAAGCCAGCCAGGCCTAAAGCAAGCCTCTCTCAGCTCTGTCCACTCTTGCTGCAGTCTGGTTAGGCCAGATGCCACAGACCACTGTGTATCTAGCAAAAGTTTTCCAAGGCTTCAGGGAGTCTAGGAAAAAGTCACTTGAGCCAGTCTCTTCCATGGAAATTTGCAAGACAGTAAGTTGTCATTGTACAGATACTTCCGAACTGCCTCAGCAGATCACTAAATAAAATCAAAAACATAACAGGATTTGGGTTTTTTTTCCCTTATTTTATGAAAATGCATAGGAACTTCCATTCCTTTCACCATCTGCTCTTTTTTTGTATGCAGAAATGTATCAGCAGTATCCTCATCCCCAACAAGGCCCTCCAGGCTCATTGTTGTCTAGGTCATTTACCCAGTATCCCATAGACTAAGAACTTGATGTGGGCACTGCTGCAACAAACATCTCAGCCAGCTCCAGTGTGGTCCTGCTCAAGCCCTCACTATAGAGCACACACTGGGAAGCTGGTGGGGCAAGGCTTTCAAAGGGCTATTTGGGAATTTGCTGATGGGTTTTCTAACAAGAAGATGCTAGATCAGCAAAACAGTTAAACCATATTCACATTTTTAAAGAAATCTCACAGACAAGTTTAAGATCACAATGGTTTGTTTGAAACTTTTGCTATTACAAAAAAAATGTTCAAACTATGCAAGACAATATCCATCTAGCCCTCTTCAACTGATCTGGTCTGGTTCTCCTATCACTATTGACTGTGGAAAATTTCAAGAGCTAAAGCACTCAGCTGGACTGATTACAGGAAAAAAAAAACATTCCAAAGCTTTTTTAGCATATGTAGAAACCCCTCACAAAATCCTCGTCTGGCTCTTGCCAGCATGCAGCATTGCTCCACTTCCCAGCCTACACAGGAGCTACTTTAACTGCTTTTTCTCCCCTGGGCTAGATGGGAGGGATAGTATGTCCAAGAACAGAGTCTCCATGGATAACAACATTACTTTCAGGAATGTTGCAGCCTTAGAAAAGACCTAATACAGCTTCTGTTTGCTTTCATTAAGGGCAAGATTTTATGAAGGCTCTGACCTAGTGGCAGACTCTGGTGTAACTATAGACACCACGATGCGTGGCGGACGGCTTGGAGTTTTCTGCTTCTCTCAGGAAAACATAATTTGGTCCAACCTGAAATATCGCTGCAATGGTAATTTCCTCTTATGCCATTTTAGCTAACAGCTAGCAAGTGACAATGAAGAACTGGTAGTAAAGCATTTGGATTAAGCCTTTTAGCATTTTTTCCTTTGCCCTTCCTTTACAAGTTATTCACAGCTGTGAAATGCCTCCCCTGACACCAGCAGCATACTGCAGCCCAGCCTGACAGGAACTAACACCTCACAGCTGCTCCTCCAAGAGCAGTCACTGTGCTACAAAAAATATGCCATCTGAGGGGAATAGCTGTCATCAGAGAATTAGGAATGTTATATAAAACCAACTGACTGAGAGCTGTACACACACAATAAATACACTGACGCCATCATGTAGGTAGCTGCCTTGAGCTTTGAATACAAGGTGAAATATACATGGAGAGCCAGTGAGCTCAGGCATCACTGTCCTTTGTGTGCTTGCTGGTTGGTCCTGTGGGGGGGGGGACAAGAACATAAGCTGCCTTTCCTCCCATGTAGGAATGCTCCTGATTCTGTGGGAGTATGTTAGCTCACTTCTCTTGCGGCAAGAGCCTTTTAGCTGAGTCCTGATCATCCACTATATAAAATAACTCAAACTTTCATCACTCACACAAGTTGATAATTTCAGGGTATTTCTGTCCCAGCAGCAGTTCAGGTAACTGCCTCTCCTCTCTACCAGCCAAGTTGGAATAGCTTCCCTGTCTGCTTTCTGTGATCTGAGAAGCCCAGTCCAGGACTGCAGGGGACATGCACCCTGTTATGCTGATGGACTCTGGTACTTGGATACTTAGTACAATTAGGCTGGCTCTTGGAGCTCACAGTTAATCAGGGAACTTATAGACAGTAGCGCTTACAAATAAAAATTACTTGGTTAGCATTTTCCACAGTATTGTGGTTTCAGAAATCATGTATCAAAGCTGCTACTGAGTCACACATACATGGCAGTGGGCAGACAAGCAGCATTGCTGCAGGAGCTACATGAAGTCAATGAAATTCACTCAAAAGACTGAAGTCCCACAGTATCTCTGTTTCCAGATAAGACAAGTTCCTACATTATGCAGAAAAATTCCTTTCAAGCTTTTTAGAAGTTCTCAACAAAAAGGAAAGGACTTACCCCTTTTTTCTACATACTGTATGTTTATACTTTTGTCTTTTTTTTTTTTAGTTTAGAGCTACCTCTCCTACATCAAGGTGAAAATAATAAGATTGAAGTTGAGGTCATACAGTTGAGCTTTGTTGCTGTGGCTGCACTGTTAGCTGCAGCTTGAACTCTGTGGTAGCCCTGTGGCTGCTCTGTGGCTGTCCAGCTGAAATGTTCTGGGATCTGGCAAAGGCAGACTGTAAATAACACTTCAAACAGAACTGTAGCTGCTCTTATGTCTTTGATCCATCTCCAGCTTCTTTGTTCAAGTCTCAAGTCTTTATGCCAGCTGCTATTAGTCCTGGGGTTAATGCTTTTTGTCTCTTCTTGTGACCTGGGAAACTATCACAGGGAAGTTGAATTAGGATACGTGAAAAACAGAGATTCTGATGCTACAAATGTGTCCGGCATGCAGAGCAAGACAAGCACTTGCCTTTCTGGTCAGTGTTGATTGATAAAGATTCAAGAGTGCTAGTCATAAAGTATTCAGAGATCTGTGATTTGAAGACTGATAGTACTCCCTTGTGGTCTGGCATTGTAGCACTCACTGTCTTGTTAGCCTTTTGTGTTTTTCAGTGGTATACAGCTAAAACTGAAAACATTCCATATTCATTCTTAAAGTGTAAACAAAAGAGAAGCAAGTTACCTAAAAAGAGAGCAGTGGGTAATTTAAGCACTCCTTAATTTTCGGAAGAGATTCAACTTTTGCATATTTTCCTGTTTTCAGACACCATCCCAGAGGACTTCCAAGAGTTTCAAGCGCAGCAATTTGGTGTTGGGGATATTTAAAAAGTAAAATCAAACTAACATTGCTATTGCAAACAGTAAAACAATATATTTTAAATTCTTATATGATTTTTGTTGTCAGAGTGCACACCGTAGCTTTGTTCTCATTGATGTGACTACGTCAGACTTTTTTTTGTATAAAAGTGAAAATAAAAAGGAGACAAAATAGACTTGGGCCTCACTTCTTTTCAAATTTGCCCTAAAATCTAGAGAGCAGCATGTGAATGGAGTGACAAGTTGCTTAAAACACTCTCAAGAAAAGTTTGAATCTATTGGCTTTTTGGATTCAGTATTAAACAGGGTGAGGAAAAAAGTGAAATTTTCTCTACCTTGTATGTGTTATAAAACAGCAGGTTGCATCTGGTAATGAAGTGGTTTGGAGCCGTTTGGCTGAGCCTTTCCAGTCCTCCTAGGAAAGGGTTGTATCTCTTTTAGGACATTTTCAGGTCTTTGAAGACTGTTACCTGTGGCAGACTTCATCTTAAGCAACATATTAGACCTCCCCCTCCCAAAAATTGTGGACATCACATCCTGGAAAATCAAAAAAACTGACTAAAACAAACAAACAAAAAGACTAGAGAGATAATAAATGCAGAATCACCTAGATAAATCAATCCTAACTTTCACATACATAAAGCCAGGCTTTGACCTGTTGCCAGAGCTGAGCTCTCCAGGCAGGTACTGCAATATTATGCAAAGAAGTCACCAAACTAAAACCCAAAAATATTGTGTTAAGCGTTAAGTAACCATTAGGAAAGGACTGAAAACAGAAAGCCAAAAGAAACTATTACAATTTAAGTTGAAATGCAGAAAGGTGTTAATACAGTGTGCATTTTTACTACATTCTCTTTCAAAATGGAGTTAGAAAGGGAGGGAGGACAAGCTCCAAGGACTGTTGAAAAGATAAGATAGTTACTTTAAAGATAACTATATACTTTTAAAACAACTGTAGCATAACAACTCCTAAAAGGACAGTCAGAAATGGCACTTCAGCCTGGAGGAAGGGGGAAGGAATAAATACAAAGGTAGTATACAAAGTGATAGTTTTAAAATCAGAAGTAACCCTGGGAAAATGAACAGTCCTAGCTCTTTCCCAGCACAAGGATACAGGGAAAATGCTGAGTTAAATTATCAGGTAAGAGCATCAAACAACAACAACAACAACAACAACAAAAACATTTATTGCTTTCAGTACAATAAAAATATCCTTAAGGATATTTTAAGATATATCAGAGGCTTACAACCTATCAGAGGCTTTGACTACTGGCAGAATTTTCCCAAGGGCTCCTCTATCATTGCCAAAGTTTCTGGAAGTAGTGTGGCCCTAAGAGCTGTCCCACAAATATCCCAGAGTCCCAGTACAAAAAGCACCATGCAGAAGCATTCCTTTGGTTCAGTGCTTCATGATGAAAGGTCCTCCAGTTTCAGTCCTCCTTTCCACTTGGCATCACTAAACCAAACCACTCACCAGATGTCTGAGGTCTGAAAGGCTATTTACTCTGGAGCAACACAGAAGGCATTGTCAAATGATGCTTAATAGATGACAATGCCTTTTACTATCTGCCACTGGAGCAGATACAGCCACTGGAGGCTGGAAGGTGAGATGGCTCTGGCTCTCATGCTATTGCCAAAGGTAACTGTATGAAGCTGTGAGCCTCCAACTGCCCCTGACAGAAAACCTACTGGCTTGCAGTGCAGACAGCCACAGATAAAAGTTACAAGTCAGACTGCCAGAATTTCCATTTCAGAAGGTGCTGTTGGGACCTTATGATGGGATGCTGGAGCTTAAGTGTTGTCTGTTACATTGATACACCAACTGCTGGACAGCCTGTAAGCTCAAGAGTGAAGCCAGCTGTGGCAAACATTTGTCCGAAGATCAGTCTGGGAATCCTTCTGCCTCTCGCGTTCTCATCAGAGATTGTGCAGTCCCTGTTTAGAAGTGTTTAAACAAACTTATTTAGCACCACAACCCCTTTCTGGACTATTGTGCAACACAGATATAGCTTCATGTGTGGCCTCTGGCAAGTGAAGATGCTGCAATCCCTCATCTTTAAAATTGAACATGTAGCTCACTTTGACCCCAGCGCCTGCACAGCAGGGCTGCACTCAGCTGGAGCAGCAGCTGTAACTACTTTGGAGTTCAGAGTCCTGCAGCTTCTTGACCAGGATCCACCCTCTCAACAAAGATTAACTCTTTCCTGTGTGCTGCTAACACCATGGCAAACACACTTCAGCTGCTTCTGTTCCCTGAAGACCATCCAGCTAGAATTGCGAGGGGGGAACATCCTGCCAGGATGCTGCAGTGTTGGGTGAGGGCAGCAGTGGGCAGACTAGTGGGAGGTGGAGCACAGGCACTTGACTGTTTCAGTCCCAGGGCACCACTCAGAAACCCGTCTCTGCCTTACTCCTAGGTCCAAACACACACCCTCCCAGCTCCATGCACCAGACCTCTCACACACACCAGGAGCTGCACAGGGAATAGCAGCCACCACTGGAAGCTTGGTCAGCAGTTTCTCAAAACCACAGGGAACTATGTCCTGGTGTGGGTCTGGTCAACTCTCTAGCACAGGTGCCACCAGTACCAGGAGGCAGCCTGCAGCTGGCACATGCTGAAACAGGACAGTGTGAGGGGAGGAAACACCACCTGTGAAGACAAAGCACTTTCCCTGGTGTGGATCTCAGCATGTCAAATTGAACAGCTGCCCACCCCACCATCTGGGCAACTGAGGGGAAAAAAAAAGAAAAAAAATCAGAGATCTGTGTCTCAAACAGCTGTACAGTGCTTCAGTGCTATATTAGCCTTGAAGAGGTTTTATTTGTACTGCCAATGTACCTTACACTTCTCAGGAGCTGCACTGTACAGAACAGATGCCACCAACAAATCTGTGCAATCTGCCATCATCCAGTATCACACACCAGAGAAATACAAAAACAACATGGACACTGAAGGACTCTAATATTCCACAGAAGAGATTTTTTTTGTTAAACAACACTGAAATTTAGTGGAAACAAAAGATTAACCAATTTACTTTTACTGGCTCAGTAACTGCATAGTTCATATATTTATTTTTTAAGTTTCATCTAGAATGAACTGACTTTGCAAATTTAATGTATCACAACAGTTTCAAATGTAAGAAAAATTTTATTGGCCCATTAAACATTAAATCTATAACAATACATCCACCCAGTATACAAAAGGAAGTGTCCATAAAAACCATTAACATGCTAAAAAGGCAAAGCTGTTGACTATTTTACAAGTAAGATCTTACAGTTCTGGAATTTTTACCAATCCTTAAAAGTCAAACTGTTACATTTACTGAAGACCACAACACTTGCAAAAAAAAGTTAAACAGACTAGCGAACTTCCACTTCACTGGGCTACAGCTCAATAAAATAAAACCACACATACACACCAAAAAGTTCCCTTGAGATATTAAGAACCCTGAAAAAGACTAATTAAAATCCCCTCACCATTAAGAAAATGTGTTTATATTTTGACTATTTTGCATCCAGTTTTTGTACATGGCATATATGAGACTGAACACCACACATCAGTGGTAACAAAAAGCAGACACTGAACCCATATGTTCCTAGTAAGTTTTTTTAAAGTAAATTTTCTCAGCTTGTATATTACAAGTAGAATGATTTTATCTGGAAGTTAATTCTCTGCACTTTAAGTCTGCATGGATGTCCAAAGGACACCTAAGCACCTGTACAGGAAAACTAAAGGTACGGTATGTCCAATGATCCATTATTTCCCCATAGTTTTCCAAAATTCTTGGCTTCACACTTTCTTCTTGGCTTCACGCTGAGGCTTCTTTGGCAAAAGCACTGCTGCAGTGCTGCACACTGCAGCTCTGGTGAGCAAAAGCCTTGGAAGCTTTAGGCTGCTGGAGTGCTTTCAAAGCTGATGAATGTGGCTCTGAACAAGTCTGCAAAAATATCTGTACACTATGCACTGGGAACTATCACAGACTGGTAGGCAGTGGGGAAGCCAACATGGCTTATATCTGAAATAAATTCTAACTTTTTTAAAACAACATTATTGAACAGGTGGGAAAGGAATCAAATCCAGATTTGATAAAAGACCCTGAACAAATGGGATTTAAGGCCTACTTGAAACCTACAGAATTTCCTTGGGCATTAGAAAGCAGTCATTATGCCAGTCTCTCAAAGCTGCTGCTTCAAAGTGTACAGTGTCTACACCCCCATCCTGTGGCACTTGGGCACTCTGCCATGAAGATGTAGAAAATGCAGGGAGATACCAGTTCCCAAGCTAGGTATCCTGTTCCGAGTAAAAAAAATCTAAAGCTTTGTAAGCACTTGACCCCCAGCATTCACTTGTACAGTCATATGAAACACTGAATTCTAACTACGGTTTACAAAATTGAAAACACAAGTAGAACTTCATGGTGTTCATTATGTGTTTCCCTCCCACAAGAACTCGTAGGCCACTTCAAAAAACAAAGCAGCAGTTTCCACAGAGGAAAACTGATCCATGTAATAAACTACGTTCCTTGACTCTGCTTCAATGCTGCAGGTTGTCCTGCCATGAAAAGGAAAGGATCAGCAAGACTTGGCAAAGAAGTCTTTGCTAGTTTCTAGCACCAAAGACATCCCATTTGACAGGCAGCAGGTTGTCTGGGAATGAAGGAGGTTTACACTGCCTTTAAAGAACAAATCCAAGGAGAAAAAGGCAAGTAAAAGGAGGAGATACAGCCTCCTAGCAAAAGACACTGCTTCTAAAGCCCAGAAGGAAAATGAGAGCAAAATTTTAGCCACGGATAAACTCAAGTCATCTAGCCACAAAGGTACCGTGTTGTGGTATTTTGTTCCATCAGCTTAGGAGAAAATCCTAGCAGTTTATAAAATCTTTACAGCACAGTCAATGGATTACTTTGTTGCTGATTTGTTCAGAGATGTCCACATACTGTTGGCTTCTAGCCAAAGTTCAAGTAGCGCTACCTTAAGTATCTCTAATTTTCTTGATGCCATCATTCAAAGCCACAGATCTGTTAGAAACCAGCTTTTTTACAAGTGCAGTGGTTGCATCATTAATAGCAATGTTCTAGCCCAGAAATGGCTGCAGCACTAGCTGACAAAGCAATTACACATGCATAATTTATAATCTCAAAGCTCTTAAAGACTTGTAAAAAGGTGCTAAAACACAAAATAAATAAATAAATAGACATGCAGTGTTAACGATTCTGCAAGGGGACAAACCCTCTCTCTGGACTATGGATACATTATCAACACAATTCCGCATTTCAGAGGAAAGCAGCCCAACCCAGCCAGGATTTACCACATTAGCTGGACACGAACAAGCTGTTTGAACCTCATGGAAATGTTTGAAGGAGAAAGCTGAGAGTATGACAAACATGCAATACCTTCAATGTGCTGACTGCAGTGGAGCTCCTTACTTGGCATCCAGCTGCAAGGGCTGCCTGCACACTCAGAGGAACTATGTTGCAAACAGCAAACAAGCATACCCATCTGCTTTTCACGAATCCCCAGTAAAGTTTCATCGTCTAATTTGTTAGTCCAGTTACTTGGATTCAGACATTTGCTGTCTGAGTCAGTCCCACTTATTTTACCCCGAACACGAAACAGTCATGACTGCAGCTCTTGGTTGCCTTCACAAGGAAAAGTAGAATTGTTCCAGTCTCAGATGATAGTGCAGCAGCGAAGCCCTAAATAATCTTTATGATGGCAAATTTAAAAAAGTAGAAAAAAGCCAATAAAGTTGCTTCACCTTCCAAGCAGACTTGTGTGAACACTGTTTCTTCCTCCAAGAGTCTATTAAAGATGGTATTAGTTCAAATTTAAACAGAGGAAATTTAGTATAGGACATGTTCTCTGGTCTTGTTGTCTTTGTAAACTTCCTCACTTCACACACCCCAAAACCACTAGAGCCAGAAGTGCTGCACTGGTTATGTCTGGGAACAAATTCAATGAATAATCATGGTACAAGGCAGGATAGACACTGTGCAGTGAACTGCCTCAGCAGACAGTCACCTGCACTTTCAGGTACAGGGAGAGAAAGTTAACTGTTTACAGCTTAAATGTAAAACTAATCATTTATTTACAAAAGCATCAGGCTACTTGTGAGTTTTCCCACTTAAGTTTTCCACTGCACAGTAATACCTGAAGCAGTCTTATCCCCAAAGGTTTGTCAAATGCAGGTTGTTTGTCTTCCACATGCACCCTGGGTCTGACTGTGCCGTGCATGCACTGGTGCAAGGTACAAGGCAGCATCACCCAGTCACAGGCTCAGTCCAGGTTTTCAGTTCTAGTGCCACCTGAATTAGTAGTTATCACAGCAGTAGGTATCAAGGCACTTCTTAACAAGTTTTTTTTAAAAGCCCAATTTGCATGAACTTCTTGGAATCTAAGGGCTGGGAATTTGATTCCTTGACCCGAGCTGAGGATTTTATTATGTAGTTGCACATGGAAGTTCACAGTACAGATTTTACAGCAAACACTAAGGCTGTAATGTTTACCTGACCAGCAGGAAGCCTTGTCTTGGTGAGTAACTAGTCTTTGCACACCCAAGTGCTACCAGTTACTGATTCCTTAGAAAGGCATGGAAGTCCACAGCTGGGGCATCATGGACACACAGGCCCTCAGAGTTATTTACTTTTGGGGGTTTTCCCCCAAACATGCACTCAAACTAGACAAAACTGTGTAAACAGAAACTGCCCTATTCCCACTCTAAGTATACCTGCAGACTTAGACTCTTAAGGTCGATGGTAGTAGGGAAGGATGAAGGAGCAGCTCATGAGGTGAGTGCTGTGTGAGAAGAATAGACTCATGAACCTCACTGTGGACTTTCTTTTTACAGCCTTGTTTCCTCTGTGTAAAGCCTATTTCCTTAAACACAAACTGTAAAAAAAAAAGAGCACAAGGAGGTGCAGAAAGCCCTGTATGAAAATACTACATAAAGTAAGTGCTTCTGTAAACAACAACATCCAAGGACCAAGATCAGTATCAAGATCATCATCATTTGTGACTCGAATGCCTGCTATCAGGACCAGACAACAGGAACCTTTCCCTGCCTTGTAACTTGACATAGTGTGTGCCTTCCTCTGTAAAGCTCCTTTCCCCCACTTGTTCTGTTACAAAAATCATGGCTAATTTAGGAAAAAACAAAACAAAACAAAACAAAAACCAAAAAAAAGAAAAAAAAAACAAACAAAAAAAAACCAAACCAAACTTGATTTCTCATAGTACACAACAGATATGGCACTAGAAGGCAAATCTTGAATGCCTCTTAGGATCAGGCAAGGCATGAGCCTGGACTATTTCAGTTGCAGCACACAACTACAGCACTGGATCAAAACTGTTTGTCAGATTGCTGCTGTTACTTAACAGGGACAACTGTTAGTCACCATTGGTGGGACAACTGTTAGTCATCATTGCACAACCCACAAGCTCTTATCTTAGAGACTGGACAGATAAATGCTTCTGGATTGAAAGAGCATTAATAAAGGCCTTTTTCAGCTGCAAAAGTATCTATGGAGCAAGACTCTAAACGCAGGCAGAAATGTTCTGACAGGACCCCATACTAGCAGAGCTCTTGGCAGGATCAGAACCTCCCAGCAGAAGCAAAGGGAAAAAGAAAAACCTGCCTACCTGTCCAGAGCCATTTGTTGCTTTTCTAACTCAGTGTCAAAGCCCAGCTTCAACTGCTACTTTTAACTCTTGGTGCAAACAAGAACACCAAGGCAGTCACTGTAGGACAGACTTCTCCTTCCCTCAGATCTCAGGACATGTATTTTGAAGCTCTAATCACTGAGATAGGTGGCATAGGTACATGGGAGAACATTCTGTTTCAGGTAAGAGTGCACAGGGTGAGGAAGATGACACCCCCAGAAAACTCCAAACAGCACAGAAGCCCTGGGACACCATAACACTAAGGCAGCTAAAAACAGG
Source organism: Cinclus cinclus (assembly GCF_963662255.1). Classification (NCBI taxonomy): domain Eukaryota; kingdom Metazoa; phylum Chordata; class Aves; order Passeriformes; family Cinclidae; genus Cinclus; species Cinclus cinclus. The sequence goes on from NC_085084.1 coordinate 63,091,541, forward strand.
TATGGAAACAAGACCAGAATCAAGATCTATTATGTTACGATTACTCATCAGGTGGGCATTAGCCATTAATTATTACAACAGAAAAACTAAGGCATGCAAATATTTTGGCCAACCCATTGGCCTCCATGTTGTGCTTTTCTTTGATTTGCAGAAAGCAGTGGATGAAGATTTAAGGCTCAATCATAATTTAAAAAGAGAGCCGCTAAATTGGTTGATATTTTGTACTGTACATGTGTGTGAACATACATGTCGAGAGAAGACAAAAACCACCAGGACTAGCTCAAGTCTTAAATTCATCCCACCAGAATGCAAGTATGAACTGTGGGGGTTCAACCTTTTTCAGCACTTAGGGCATTTGAGCTGTTCTTTTAACACCAAATCATCTGCTTAAATTAATATAAAAAAGGTAACAAGGTAGTGTTTAATATCGTCAAGTCATTTGTACTAAGGCAGCTGCTTGTTATATTTGTGTCTTCTGGTTTTGCTTTTGTTCTTCTGACTGCTTATTCCAGTGCTTGGAATAGGAGTTCCACAAAAGAATTTCTGTCTCAATTAATGTATTGGTTGGTTAAGTCCCATTGGTTGGTTAAGTCCCAACAGCAAAACTAGTATCAACAGAGGAGTATAAAAATATAGCAGTTAGAAAAAATCCTTTCCAACCAACACACAAGCAGAAAAGGATATATGATACACTACAGTCCTTTTCTGACCAATGCATCTAAAATATTATAAAACTAGTCATGGAACTAGAACTGAAGAGCTGGGAGACCTTTAGACACAAGCTGAAACAGCAGGGCAGAAAAGTCAATGAGCACCCCTCTTTCAAATGTAATAGCAACTGGCAGTGCTCCCTTAACTATTATTTTCTCAACAGCAAACAATGTGAATAAAGAATGTACCTTATCTTACATCCCCATGCAGTACACTCAACTTTTGAGTAACCTGGCAAAGCAAAATTGGACAAAATTCAAGAATTTAAGAATCTGTGTGTAGAAATGCCCTTCAGTTATTAACTGGGCTAAATCTGAATTGAATAAAATATCCAGGTGCCTTTAAAGTAATAACAGAATAAATACTTTACTATGATTGGTACATTCCTTTCTCAATTTAGGTATAAAATAACTTAATATATTTAATACTTAGATAAAAAAAATTTAGTAGATGCTTTGGCAGTCAGATTTTATATATTCTCTTATTTCTACAGAAGTATTTAGATATGTTTTTGGAAAAAAAATTATCTGGATATGACTTACAAGAATTATATGCTGTACAAAACAGCAGTCCAAATCATCACTGCAAACTGCAAAAGAAACAGACAATGAAAGAGTATAAAAAGGAATTAATGCATATTTGCTGGAGATACCAAACATTCATGGGAAGTAAGATACCATCTGCACCATGAGTTTTTCTCTTCTTGTCAATGAAACCAGAAGAGGATTGTCAGTTATTTGAAGAGTATTTCATTTATACAGTTTATGCATTATGCATAAAACTGTGTTTTCCACAAACCACACATAAGTATTGTAAAGTTTTGAAACAGATTTGTTCCCTTAGGCAATGCTTGTTCATGATAATAAAAAATGGTATAAAAAAAGTCTTCCATAATTTCTTTAGTCTGACTAAAAAGGTAACAACTGGTACATTATGGTAAGTGGGTAATAGGTGTTTCCTCATTCCACTTAAAAAAAAAAGGGGAGAAGAAGAAACTTAAAATTACTTAAAATGACCTTTTAACTGTTCACACTGAGAACTCTCTGGTTGGGCAACAGAGTGGAGCAACAAGAGTCCATAAGTATAGACAGACACAAACCCAACAGGAGACCATCTTAATCCAGAAGATAGACCAGGTTCCAGTGAAGAATTTTTCAATCTGAGCACTTTCGTAACTGTTAAGGAAAAAAAAAAAAAAAACAAAACCTGACATAAAAGACTTTAACTAGGTTAACCCATTACAGGAAGCAAGGGAGAGCAACCCTTTATAGAGCGAGATCTTGCTCAAGAAAGCCCAAGAAAGATTTGTAATGTCTCTTCAAACATCTACCATAAGGACAGGAAACACCCAAACAGCAGAATTTCCTGTTCGCATCTTCCCTCTCAACACAGAGAGATGTTCATTTATCAGCATTAAAAAAATGCATGAAAGAAATACACTTACTGGAACCAATGGGTTACTGTCATCATCACATAGAGAGAAGCCAGGAAGAAAACGAAGTGGAAGTAGGCATAACTGTACACTGTGCCCTTCTTCTCATCATAAACCACAGTCTGGCCTCCCCTTTTTTCAACATGCTCTTCAGCATCAACTGTAAGAGACAGGAAACAACAAAGGTTTGGAAATGTAATGAGAACTGAAAACAGCAGCTGGCTTCACAGAGAACACAGCAAAACATTTATGGTGTGATTTGGGAAAGTGTGATTGAAGCAGTAACACTTGAACATCTCCTCTTCCTCAGGGCATGGGCCTAAACCCTGGGCCAAAAACTGAAATCCTGCCTTGTAACAGCTTCCTGTGTACTGAGTAGATTTTGAGCGTTGAGAGCATTTTAACTGCTCTACCTGTGCAATATTCTTCTGGCAAATCCAAGCTGATAATCCTGATTGTACCAGGTCTGCAAACAGGACACTCCCTTCTTATCTCACTTCCAAACTGCAGTCCCTGCAGAGCTGCTGAGCCAGAAGTCCAGCAGCCAGTTACACCCATGGGCATGCAAAAACCTGAGATTAGTCTGTGTATGTTGCAAGATGAAATGTACTTTAAAGAATCATTAACTATCCTAGTATTTTTGAAACTGTGTTGTGACATTTCTTGCTTCCCTTTGTAGCCTAATTGGAGCACTTCATCTGCTTCAGTTTGCACTCAGTACTCTACTGAATGAGGGTATGAGCATCTCTCCCTCCACAGCTGTGTCCTTAGCCTCTCAGCTTTAGCCCAAAAGCCACAAATAAGGTAAATGGTGCAGTGAAAACATAATTACCATCTCCGTCAGGTACACAGCAAAAGCAGCAACGAGCCACCTGTGGAACAGAAAACAGGAAGGGGGTAAGAACCTGTACTACAGCAAAGCAGAAAGCTGGGGAAGGAAGGTCTGTTATGTCTGAGCTAAGACACTAATTTAGAAATTTTGGTTTGTATTTCCAACTAGCACAAAACTCAAATTAAGATTCGCCCAGTAGCTCAGAACTGTAGTTTCCAAGCTTTGGAAAAACCTGCTCAGTAATCTGAATAAATGAGCCAGTCTTTAAAAATGACCCATTTTACGTAACTCTAGGTCCAACACAGATGCAAATAATTATGACAAAATGGTGGAAAAGCTATAATGAAGCACATACATATTTAGGGGACTTATCTATTCAGATACACATGCAAGTGCTTTTTAGGATATTTCTGTAATAAGACAGAAGTATAAGGAACTTTTAAGCTCTGATGTATGGGTTGGAAATCACAACTTTACCAGTGTAAATCTGAAATGTACTTCTCTTTGCAAGATTTTGCTGAAATGGAGCCAGAATGAGCACAAGAATGAGTACAAGCTGAAACCTGTTTTTGCTGTTTTATTTAAATGAAGATTTACTTTTTTTTTTAACCTGGTTGAGAAAGAAAAGCTGTAATTTGACACTTCCTGTGTTGAATGGTAATGCAAGTGGAGAAAAGATGTTGACCATCCAATAAACAAATATAAGTCTATTTCCTGCACCACACTACAGTAAAAGTCAGCACTTTCTGTACTTAATATTTTCATCACAAATATTATTTGTACTGGTAATAACCTTCTCTGGGATTTCTTTTGCTTGTGGTCTGATTAAGATAATGAACCCTGTTAGGAAAATTCACTTCCCTATTACATCAATCAGTCTTTACAGTACAAAAGTGTATTAACTTCATTTATTTGTAGTAGTTCACAGTATAATGTTCAATGTAACGTTGCACTGGAATTTTACTGAAGACTTCAGTATTGTTCACACTTAAGTAAAACAAACTAAAGGACAGCCCAGTCCTGGAAATAAGGACACTGCTTCTTGGAAACTTAGAGCTGTCCATGAAGGATAAAATATGGCCCTGGACAACCAGTGTAATGCCAGCATCCTAGGGCCTTCAAAACATCCTTGAAACCATACTAGCATCATAGATAAGTAGCTATCTCAAGACTGACATAAAGGATGTCTGTATCGACAGACAAGCAGCAAGACTGCTGCAAAAATATAGTTGCTTTGCAAATTTTTATTATGATTAGTGTGATGATGGTGTGGGTGCCAGTGATTAGAAAAATCATGCTGCACCTGAATGTCTGAAGAGCAGCAGATTGTTGTGTAAAATCACATATGGGGTGCCCCAGTTTGGCTGGAACACCACATACACATGAATAAGTATTTATGCTTTGCACTTCTAAATTTTATTTTTTAGCTTATCCCCTCTTACAGGGACTGGTTGCATGTTTTCCCACACAGAACGTCTTTAAAGTAAAAAAGTCCAGCAGAAACATCAAGTGGCAGGTTTACCCAGCATATCCTTGATTACCTGTACTCACTGGCTTCATAAACTCAGGAAAACCCAAAAAGCTCACTCTTTTTCAAAGGACTCTTTGAGACTTTCAGTAAATCCCTTATTCTCCACCTCTTTCTACTCTTCTACTCCTCCACAGGGCACAGACCCACACCTCTGGTACAGACCTCCACAGGCTCCGCACAGTTGGCAGAGGAGGTGCAGGACCACAAAAGGCAGCTGTTTCCTCCCCAGTGCTCCCTGTCCTGTCCCTCAGCACACAGTGGGAAGGTATCAGGACCTGCCTGAGACAGGCCATGCCACTTCCCAGTGCTCCATGCCCAGCTGGCAGTGAGGAGTGGGCTGGCACTGGCTCCCTGTCCAGCCACAGCATCCTGCCACAGGGCAGTGCACACTGGAATGTGCAGTGCTGCCCCATGCCCAGCTACTGCAAACACCAAAGGCCTCAGCAGATACCTCCATGGTTTTGAACTCTCACACTCTGATTTAAAGACTTACAAAACAGAAGCTAAAACTGCAGATGCAAGTAACACCAATGCAGAGAGAGCTAGGGTTGGAGACTTATCTCCCAAACACACATGCACATACTTGAAGTGCATCACTAGCAAGCCTAAGCAAGGGGAAACTGTTACTTAGCAAAATCCCACTCATTTCCCGAGTTTTCTGGGTGTTCCTAAGACAAGAAAGCCAAAGAAACAGGCAGATGGAATGAAGAAACTTGTACAGCTGAAACAGGGACAAGAAAAATGATCAGAGATAAATTACAGGCAAAAAGAAAGGAACTACTTATGTATGGAAATAAGAACAAGAGATAAGAACTTCGGATCTTAGTTGCTTTGAGAACAAAGGCAACCAGGACTGAAAATGTTTAAGAATGCCTCCACTTTTCCTTCTGGTAGCTTTCCAGCATGCTTTTCCCTTAAATAAGAGGACATGAGCTTACGTCAAACATAAGATGTACAGGAAGTCTGCAGGATGCTGAATAAAGTTCAAGAGCAGCAAATCATTTCAGTACTTAAAGGCATCCCCACAGGACAAGCAAGACCTACAGAAGGGCCACTGTGGACAAAAGATCTGAAGAGTCCATACCCAGAGGCACATAGCATACATGCTACCAAGAACAGCTTCTGTTTTCAGATTACTGGCCACAGAAAAAAAAACAGCAATAAAAGCATGGGAAAAAGTCTGCATAAAAATCCTGCGTGAAGAGGCAAGAACTCACTTCGGTTTCAGCTGTTGCATATATTCCTTTCAGTGCCTCTGAGCTTGCACGTGTCGTTGAGGTCAAACTAGGAGGAAAAGAAGACAGTATCAAACCCCTGGCTATAACTATAGCTCAAACAGGGTAAATCTTCAACATCACAGCAAACACAAATAGTCTACTCCAATGTCTCAGCTAATCATTTGCCTGGATGCTATCATCAAGCACTAAGTATATGAAAAGTTTGTCCTGCACTAGATATAAACCAGCCTGGAAGATGGCGATTGGTCAGTTCAGACTAAATCATGAGCTTAAAAATAGGTCACTCCTGAAAAGTGATGAATTCACCACCATCTGACAGCAGCAAAATCTAAATGCCCCAATTTGCAATCGAGAAGAGATCTCCCCTGCTGTGTACAACCAGTGCTTTTACACTCAGTTCACAGCCATCACTTTGGCTCAGCTCTTCTGTAAAGGCTTTGCCAGCAAACTCACAGGACTCTGGCAGCAGTCAGTTTTCAAAAGTAAATTACCAGCAAGCGTTGTCAGTGTACCAGTTCCTAGAAATTATTTTCTTGCATGACTGTACTTATCTGGGGGGGAATCCTTTCTCCTTTCTTCTGACAGGAAACACTTCTTGTCCAGTCCTGCCCTTTAAGACATGAAATGCCAACTTCCTATTACCCACAGGAAGGCTTTGGTGTACACAACGAGCCTTGGAAAGCAATGCTTCAAAACACTCCCTCTGAAGGTACTCTTACCTCCCCAGCTACATGGTGCAGTTCAGTGGCAGACTACATGAATATTGTCTGTGTGCTGAAAAACCTTCCTGAAGCATTGGAAGTGTCCTTCTAATGTGAACTAGATCCATGATATTCATTTTTATGTATCTTGCATCAGAACAAAATTGAACACATATGCATATTTGATAAACAGAAGTTTCTTGTTTTCACTTCACAAAAATATGAAGGAGTTTCTGTATGTGAATTTTGAAGTGGACCAATTCAGAAGCAGAACCTGCTCAAAAAACTGCAGCAGAGAGGCAAGCTGCACAGCCAAAATAAATGACACACAACCTTTCAATCACCAGTAACTCCCTGTCCCACAGCATAACTTAATTTATTAAAGTGAGCTGCAATAATACAAGATGAACATCAAAGGTGTGCATCATGGGGACAAAGAAGGGTTTTTCTTAAAGCAGATCAGTGGCAAATCTTGATGGCAATACTATGCTCATCATTTGTTCACAGGAAGCCCTAAATCCTCCCAAACATTTTGTTTGTTTTAAAGACCTTCAAGGACAGTCATAGCCTCTGTCAGGAAGTTACAAAAATTTCAGATAGATTTTTCAGGTGGATGTAACTGCATAGAGTTTTATCGTTTAACAGTGAGATTATTTGAGATCATGGACAGGAGGAATTTTTTTCCCTCTGCCTCTAGATCTAAATTGCCTTATTTGATTTTAATTAGATATATTTGTTTCAGAAGTTATCTTTTTAGCTAGAACATCTAAAATTCTGAAGCTGATAACAATATGAACCTGCCAGCTTTATTCCACACCTCTCTGTGACTTTTCATGAGGCCTGGAATAAGCCCTCAGACTTTGGACCACAACATTGCATTTACAGAAAGGTAACTGCAAACTCCCAACTTACCAAGAATATAAAATGCAGCCAAACAGAATTGTAGTACCTAAGCCAGTAACCAGATTTTCATCTCTGTGCAGGCCTTGGCTGAATTCAGGTACACAGATTGTGATATTCCGGTTGTTTTCATCCAGGACTTCACAAAACAGAACAAACAAAAAGAACAGTTTGCAGAGCTCATTTAAATGCATTTTAAACTAATCTTCAGACTGAAGGCTTCAACTGAATTTTTATTATCTGACAGTAGGTAGGTAAATTTCAGTGGTTTCTGTGTGTCTTTTAGAAAGATCACAGAAAATAAAAAGGGTAAATCTGATCTGGCATATTCTGTGTTTCAGACAAAACAAAAATGCAACTTAGTAAGGTACTAAAATTTCCTGTTTGACCACAACAGACAAACATGGAAAAAAAAACTGTTTTGTGAACTAAGAAATAGGAAGTTGGAAATCTGCCAGCAGTTCACCCAAGGCTACAAAACCATGTAATACCAAGACAGTACAGACCTCAGACCAGAAATGTGACAGCAAGGGTGCCTTGAGGACAACTATTAAATCCATACAGTAAAGAAAAGTGGTCAGTTGTTGCCCAGTTCTCAGACTGACTCACAAAAGACCAAGGAAAAAAAGATGCACCAGTGGGGCTATCTGCCCCTCTGGCAGATTTCAGCCACAAGGTCTGTAAGCCCTGCCTATGTAGGCAGTCAGCTCTTTTGGGATTCCATCTTTGCTCACTGAGATCTTCCTCAGCTGACAGAAAGAGATCGGGAGAGCAGCACAGACTTCTTCCACAGGCTTTATTCTTCCATAAAGGGGAGGTCAGGCAGCAAATCCAAATACATGGGTTAATACAAGTTTTATAGGGTTCGGGTGGACTGGAAATAAGCCAATAGGGTACAAAATTGAAACATTATCCAACTACCTAAAAGTTCTATGTATAAAATAACCAATTACAAAAAATCAATTCTAACCGATTATCTTCTAAAAAGATAAGCAAGGGTCTAACATTTTTCTAGCTTTAGTCATTCTAATTAAGTAGTTTTTCTTATCTCAAAGAGAATACCAAGGGGGCCTCACAGGGGTATCTGCAGAGGAATCCATCTCCTCCTCACACCAGTTACAGGCAGGTTTTTATCTTGGCATGTAAGCACATCCTACTTTCGGGCCCCTGAAATGAAACCAATTCAGTCCTTGATGTTCCAAGTTGCATCTGGCTTTTTATTATTTCCCTGGAGTCAAGGCAAGTCATAGAGTAGCCTACAGCATCACCCCAAAGTAAGAGATGACAGCTGCACCTTAATATCAAATCAAGAGCTTTTTGAGTCAATGCTGCTCAACGCATTTCCTTTTACCCTCCAGCAACCACAAAGCATCCCTATTGAGGCAGCACAACTTTTTGTAGGGGCAGAGGGAAAAATGCAGCAAAGACTACATCCAGGTTAAAAATGAACTCAGAGTCATGAACCCTGACCCAGTGGGAGAGGACTTTGTATGGGCCTGCAAAAACAGCTTTATCAGCACACTGCAGGGACAGCACCAAGGGGAGAGGAAACAAAAGGATAACCAGACTTTACAGAACACCTTGGCCAGAGATGTGCAGATTCCCCCCACCTGTGTCCATTAATGACATGTCTGAAGCCAGGCACGTTCACAGTTTGGCAGGTGTTTTAGCCAACTCTGGCACCAAAAAAGCAAAGGTAGGCTGTAATTAACACAGATTCAAGGAAGATCACTTTCTGTTTGCCTATTCTTTCTAAAGACATATGCAACTCTTTAAGGGTGCTGCAAATACTTGTAACTTTCATTTTTTTCAGGTCTTCAACACAAGATGTGCAAATTGGAAATCCCTCCTTGACAAATGAGTCAAGGTTAGGCAAGCTCACGGCAAACCTGAATTACAAGGCTTGGGACACCACAGTAAGTGCCAGCACCTCACACATTCTCTAGCACACACCAGTGTGAAAGATGACAAGCAAATGTAGAGTCCTTATCAAACAGACATGCAAGGAAGGAGCATCTCTGAGAGCAAATGACAACCATCAAAATTCTCAGGCAGGAGAAGACAAGGAGGTCTAAGAGTGTGCTTGATGCATACTCTAAACAAATGCAATAACCACACTTGCAATATATACAAGAAGAATTAGAACATTCACTTAACTGCTGAAGACTTTGTGACAAGCATGAAGCAACATAAGGCAAATTATTTAATTCCACCTACTACTTTCTTCACCTTCTTTTTATTTTTACACTGTGGCAAGACTTTTGAGTATCTCAGATGAACTTGGGACTTCTAAATTCAATTCTGTGTTACTTCAAAACACTGCAAAAGTTCCATAAGTAAATTTTACACCTAAATGCTGTCTAGTTTACTTCCTAACTCTAGAAAACTCTTGTGTGTATATCTGTACCTACACAAGTATGACATACTTTTTCCCTCATCTCTCCCCCTTCTTCTTTAAAGATATCTGTATAAATTTTTCCTTCCGGTCTTTGAACTTATTTTCCTCTGGTTATTGTTGTTTCAGCTATTGAACGCTAAAAGCTGGGCAATAATAAAGAAAGGGTGTTTTAGTACTAACTCAAACTATCTTTTCACTTTGCTAGTGAAAAGAATGCTTCCATTGCAAATATAGGAACCTGACATTTATTTGGGTAAAGGAAAGTTTGAATTGTGCTCTGAAGTCTCGCTCTGGTTTTGTAGTGCAAAGAACTTGGAACTCTAGTGAGTGCCATACTCCTGAACTGCAATACCAGTGGCTGAAAGGCAAGTGGAGTTCAAGAACTCTGCTGAAGAATAGCATCATCTCAGCTCCATCATAACTCTGAGACACAACTCCAAGCTCTTTCTTGGAATATTTCCTCTCAAAACAAAATACAAGTAGTACTCAAATTTTTGCTTCATTAGGAGTCCAGGCCTACCTAGCAGACTAATTCTAGGGTAAAAAAGTGTCATGTTAGTATTCACTTGGATGGCCAGCACCTACTAATTGGACCTTATGAACTTTTGGATGGAGATCACCCAGCTTCTTCCAGAGGAATCCAGAAACCATTTGCTCCAATCCTTTCCTATCATGTGACCTTACACATTATGTATTTTGTCATATCCTATTTTATGAGAATGTGTACTTGTCACAGGAGGAATAGATTACAAGACTTTGGGAAATTTGTTCACAGGAAATAGGAAATGGTGCAACAGATGCAACTCACCCAAGGTAAATTAAGTACCCCTAGACTAAAACATTTAACACACACAGAGAGTGCCAATTGCATAGTCTCTTGGCTGCACAGATTTATTTGCACCATTTGCATTTTTTTCTGTGAAGACCAAACCTAGCATCTCTATATCCCTGAGTCTGTTAATACAGGTTTGCTAAATTCATGCTTTTAATACACAGCATGTTGAAAAGAATTTATATAAAGCATTAGATAACTTACTAGTTTCTGGTGGTTTGCTGGACAGTGCTGAGAAAGTGAGGTACATGACATAGCAGCTGATAACTCCTGACTGCAGCAAGCCAGAATGGGGCTGGCCTTTACAAGAAAGACAAAAATTAGTTATTTTTGCAGACACTTCAATGAACTGAAACAGAAATTTATATCCTTTAAAGAACAGCACATCACTATGTTTTATTTTTTACTTAAGGCCGTTAATAAGTGTTTGAGGCAGTTTTGATAAAGTTCCACTGTCCAATAAAGAGGAAAAATTCTATCCTTTAGTTCTGTGGGCTGTTTTAGAAAAACATTATAGATTCCTGTGGAAGTAAAGAATCACCCCTGTGCTTTTGTCAAACACAACAGCTTTTCAAAAGCTATTGACAAGCTGCCACAATAATTTTATTTGCCTGTAAAATCTCTGTTGGAGTCATTCCACTATTTTCAGACCCAAGGTATGCAAGATAATAACAGCACACATAGCATAAAATACCGCTGGCAACTCCACCAAGCCCAAACTTTACAAAATTATAAATCCCAAGAAGTCAGAAGTAAATGGTAAAACAGTAGTGAGTTTGAGATCTACCACTGCCAGACTTAGGTAAATCTCACAAGCAGTGACAGCCATCAGCAGGTGGGCCTTCTCTATACTACATGGCTGATGGCACACCCAGAGTGTCTCACAGCTCTGTAGTTTTAGCAGTCAAGCTGACAATGAGCAACAGCACTTCACGTTGTAGGTGAAGAGTCAAGAGCAGTACCAATTCAGAGCTACCTTCAGACTTTCTGCCCAGACACGGCTTATGCCTCTAGGCATACAATTGTGGCAGCACCAAAAATCCAGGAAGAGAAAAGGTCAGCGGACTCACGGTTCTGGACACAGGGTGATATGGCCACCAGGGACACAAAGAGGCACAGGCCCCCGTTCACCCCAATCAGGACCTTGTTGTACATGCAGCCCTCTGAGCGCGTGTAGAAAAGAGCCATGAGGAGCAGGGCAGCCACAGCAACAGAGTACAGCATGAGAGTGACCAAGGCAAGCAAACCATTCCACATCTGCTTGTGGTTTGCACCTGCAGTCCTGCAGGGAGAGAGAGACAAGCATCTTATCTTTGTCTTCCCTTACCCAGAACTTAAAATTCTAACAGCTGAAGAGCTCATATCCTCAAACACAAAAGACAGTGTTTACTTCCCCAAAGCATGCGTGTGTCACTATGCCAGCACAGGCTATTGCGAGGTTCCTACCCATGAAACAGAGGGAAACATTCTTTAGCATCAGTGTTTACCTTCTGTACTATCACAATCAGCTCCTTCTGTAATTACAGCCCAGAATGCTGACTCTTAGGATTCCCAGGAGTTCTCTGGGATCAGCCCATCAGCGTATCTCAACTCAACACTTCAGGGGTTTCCTCAGCAACTCCAAGCCTGCCAGGCTGGGCTAATGAGTGGTGCTCTCCACACAAGGAAACCAGAGGTTTATTGCTTGGCATGGCCTCTCTTCTGCTCCTTGTACTACACCTTGATAGTTTCACTACTCTTTCACTCAAAAAGGCTCCTCTCCATTTCGGTCTAACCATTGATCGCACTCAGCTAAAGAGTGGTCCATCTTGTTTTCCTTTCTTCACCTTCCAAACATTTCTTACAAAGCCCACCAGGGTTTAAAAGGAGCAACTAAAACAGTTATTTTGAAACAATGGCCTGTTTTGTAGATGGAAAGTCTTTTCGGTGTTATTTTTTTCTGGTTGTTTTGTGGAAACAGGATTTATTTTTAAAGAATATCTAATGTAAAGAGAGGTAAAGTTAAATGCTGGTGCTGGAACTCTTTCATCCATGAAAAAAACAGCTACAGTAACTGGCAATAAAAATATCTGTGGTGTAAGGAATTCTCACCTCTTCCTATCTGAAACAGGAATTTAACAAAGCCAATGGTTTGCTAGAACTCTTTCTTAGCAGGTAGTACTTTAATTAGAACAAGAGAGAACTGCAAGAATTTGTAGAGGAGGAAATATGAGACAGAAAGGGTGGAGGTGGGTGGGAGGACAACTTCAATATTTTAATTTGATGAGAGGTGAAGGGCTAGGACAGTAATAGGAAACATACTTGATCCAAAAATGAAGTCAATGCCCAAACAGTGTATATCCAGGTCAATAATGGAATCTTGCATATTTAGATGACAAGAAAGAAGCTGAACAAATTAGCAGTTCTTAATTTAAGAAAAAAAAATGCCGTGCGTTAAGCTGACATAGACAAAGCAGGATTCATCAGTTCATAACATTGCAAACAGTTCCACTGCCACCTTTTGCAAATCCAGTTTTATTCTCTTGCACCACTCTACTTAGCAGATGTATTTTCATATATAATGTAAAATAACTTAAAGTAATTTTTGCATCCCAAGACACTACTACTTAATGGAAGCCAAGCAGTTCAGGTTAAGAATAAATCAGCAGAGTAGAAGCAAGCAATGAGGAAACATTTCTGTTGGGAAAGGAGAGAGGGGATGAAGCAAATATGAACAGCTCTGAATACTGACATTCATATGACTTCTTTCAAGAATTATGTCCAAGATACTTTTACATTCTTCATTACAAGAAAAGTATTGGTCAGGAGTCGAGCAGAATTTTAAAGCAAATAACTATTTGCCCAACACATACCAATTTTTATTCCACTTGTGTGCAAACTCAACCAGCAGGATGAGCTGAATGGCAATAAAAAGGAACCCTCCTGTTGCTCCCACGTAGCGCCAGGCTGCAAGGCAGAGAGGCAGAAAATAGGTCAAATGCTGTTCCCTTGAGATAAAATGGATTTATTGTCTATGCAGTGAAGCTGGTAATGTGGTTTGAATATCTGAAGCTCACAAATGTAGCAGGAGATGAGAGATTTCAGATGGAAGGCCATCTCAGTTAACTCAGTATTAGCTCCCTGATGAATTCAGCCTGCAACCTGCTTCACTTTCAATATAATCATGTTAGGACAGCTATTGAGTCTCCCTAACCTAGAAAATTTTTGTGGAGACTATGAGTTACTATATTCAGACAGAAAATACTGAAACCTTTGTGACTGGCAGGAGGGAGGTGGTGTGAAGGCATTCCACAGGAATCTAAACCCTGAAATTGCAAAGTACTGGAACCCAATCATTACTAAAAAGGGTAATTTCTTCTCCTCCAGATTCCAGTACCACAGAAAAACAAAGGTGGGGTTTATCTATTCACAAATGCTGTTCCAAGCCACTCCCAAGGAACATTCAGTATCCACTGACTGATTTTAAGACAGGTTATTTGGGTACTTAACTGTTGACCTACATACATATACCGTATTTGGGTAGCTGCTTGGATGTTATGGACAACAGATTTCTTAAATGCAACAACAGAAGTATCTGAGGAAATATAGATACCTATTTTAATTTTTAGCTGCATATACAGCTTGTACTGCTCTGCAATACACAGCCTACTAATTACTCCAGGTGTGAAGCTGATTTCAGTGAAGAAAAGACCAAGGAAGTGCACCAGCAAAATACAGCCACATCCTACCATTGTGCTTTCCTTTTGAAAAAAAAAGCATGTGTAAGTTAAATGGAAGAACAGTCAGGGCTCAGTTAGCTGATATAGAAGTTATTTTTTTTTCTTACTCTATCATAAGCTCATTATTTAAAAGCAAGCAAAAATGTTATTGGTTTTCTAAATATATTGTATACACTTGACAAGCATTCTATTCTTCAAACACACGCACAAAAAAAAGGGGATTAAGTTATTCTGTAAAAAAGTACATAAAACATAGGCAGGGCACAAAGTGGCATGTGTATCTGGGAGAGGGGCAGCAGGAAAAGTCAGACCACCAGTGGAGTGAATAATCAAATAGACAGACTCTCATTATCTCTTCTGCCACAGTATACTGCAGGACATTTATAGATCAATCACAGATAAGGTCAGCGTATCCAGTGTGGATTTAACACTACAGCCCACAGAAACCTATTGCTTGCACATAATCATCCTTCTCCACGATTAACAAATGACTTGGGAAACATGGCAAGAGATTTTCTTTTTCAAGGAAAAAAAAGGCAGTTGGGAGAATGATCCATCCCTCTAAAAAAACCCCAAAACCAACCAACCAAAAGAACAGTGTAAGTTTCATGAAAGGAGGGAAGAAAACCCCACAAAAAACTATACCCAAACTATCTGTAACTCTCAACTTCAGGGGCAGACTAGAGGTCAGTTTAGTGGGAACTAGAGAATAGAGTTTTGAAGTGAAAAGTCATGAGGCGGTTTGGGTTTGTTATGCTGTATCTCCAAACTACATTAGACTGGTGTTGAGAATTAGCACAAAAAATTCTGTTTCTCCTTTTCTGCAAACACATCAGTTCTTCAAGAGGTTTCACCATGAAAAGGGTCACTTGCACAGACAACAGGCAGTCTCACCTGCTCACAAGTACAAGGCATTGTACTGCTACATCTAATCCAAACAGAATGACAAACACATATGACAAACACTAATGACAAACACATACAGCTGTCCCACAACTTCACAGAGGAGATGGAAGAGCAAACTCATCCAGGACCAAACAAACAGACAGGAAGAGCAAGATGATGAATTACACCTGTCAGTGGCTTATTAGCAGCGGTTTTTACTTTAGTTCCCCAGAGTACTGTGCTCCCAGTCTGTCTGTCCACTGTATTTGATTCCCCATGTTACCTCTTTCTCCTGCCCTTTTAAACACCCTGGCTAGAGCAGGTGGGTGTTCAGAAAAAGATTACCAAGCAAGCATCAGTGGAGGAAGCATACACACTGCTTTACTGATACCATCCCTTTTCACCTGTCCAGATCAAACAGCTTAAGGGCTTACAAGTACCTGTAAGATGTACTTATTGCAAATGTAAGAGAACAAACTCATCTTGGTATCACCAGGATTTTTGCTCCTAGCCCACAAGACTCCTGTGATACACTCCCCTCCCAGCTGGCACTTCAGTACTAGTACCAGCATGCCTGTGCTGTGCCAGGATTCCTTCCAAAACAGGAAATGCTTCTGACAAGGCATCCTCAGGAGAACACATGTACCATGGCCCAAGAACTCTAATTTTACCTTACTGCATGCATGCCCCCAAACTGAAAATTAACATCCCAAATTCTTTTTGGATACTGCAAGTTTCCAGGCAGCAAACACCAGTACCCACCAGGTTACTGTGCCTCCTGGAGCACTGGTTCCCCTCCACTGTGCAGCCTGACTGCTGCCCTATGCCAGAGCTACCTGCACAAACCAAACTAATATGCAGCTCTGTGTTCTTGAGTGAGCAATTCCTTCTGCACCATTATAATTCTGTGTATCTTAAAGAACTGGCAAGAATTATTTAAGAATTGCTGCAGTGGTACTGTTACCTACCACTTTGGCCTGCTCTTGGTCAATTCACATGAAGGCCATGTAGTTTGCACACACAGTGTTTCCCCCAAACAGTTCCAAATACTGCTTTTGTATCTGACCTGTAAAGGTTTTACTTGAAGAAACAAGGCAATATTCATATTGATCAGACCTCTCAGATTTCTAACCACTCACAAGATAGTAGAGAATGAAGTAGTATAACAAAACAAGAGGACATACCATTGAGGAAAGTGTCCTGATCAGGAATGAAGAAGGCTCCTGAGCACATGGCTGCCAGAACTATAAGTTTAATAAGCCAGAATCTGTATGAAAGGAAAAGAAAAAACAAACCATCTGGTTGTAATAGCAATTAAAGATTTTTCTATTTTAGTACCACACGAAATCTCTATTTAAAGCATAGCGAGAAAAAAACCCCATGCTTTGACAACTGATTACTACTTTACTTAGTACATTAGTACTTAGGCATGAACTTGTAAAGAGATGTGAAAACTAGGCATTCAAATAAAAAACTCACCCATTATGAATGTATGCTCGGCAGCTTTTGCTGTTGTTAATTTTGATGGTGAACAAGAAGAATAAAAAGAAGAAACAGGCCATTCCAAAACAGACTTTGTACACTGCAGAGTATCCCACCAACTTCTCACACATCTCACCCGCCTGAATACCCTGGCACATCTGTTTGTAGAAGGGAATCTGAAAAGCAGAACACATTATATGTAAGCTGTTAGAAGGGACACGAAGCACACATAACCAAGCACATCTATGTCTGTGCACCAATGACTTTTCACTAGCTTCATTTAATATATTTGACTTTTGACACCTCCTCAGCCTGGATTTCATGGTTCAGGGGATATAACAAAATCTAAAACATAAGGGACTGAAGTCATCCAGAGCCTTCACTCCTGTCTTTACAGATCCCTTGGGGTACAAGTCCACCTTCTATCAGTTCTCCTGGTTCGTGCCATTCCTGCCCATTACTGCTTATTCCCTCACCCTGAGGCCCTCTTCCCTTCTTCCCACACTGCACAGCAAAGACTCTGATTGCTTCAGTAATCCACCTTACATGAGACATACCAAGGGCTTGTGCTACCCTGGCTGGAAATGCAGACTGAACCCCCCCAAGTGTAACAGGGGTAGCAACCATCCTCCTCTCCACCACAGCTTCTGAAAGGGAGTTGTGCCAGTTGACTTGATTTTGTTTTAAATTAACAAAAAGGCGGAATATTCCTGCCTCTCTTGACTCATTAAATATTTGCCTTTGAGGCCTTTCCCCACCAAGGGAAAAACAAACAGCTGCACATTTTGGCTTCAGTTTCACCACATGAACATGATGCTGGGTGCTCAAAAAAACAGGTCTGTGTGGCCATGACCCGCTGCTGTGAGGCACCTCTGTGTAGACATCCACCTCTTACAGCCATTTCACTGAACAGAAACACAGGAATTTAATTAGAAAACCACAGTCCATTTCAAAGAAAAAAAAGGCCTCCCTTGTATGCTTACAGCCTTCAGCTAAAGCTGGTAAGACCAGTTGAACAACATCATTAAATCCTCTGGAGTTGACTGCTGCTGTACAGGCGACTGGATGATAGAGAACCCAACATGTAGCAGGACACAACATGCACAAATCAACAGCTAAGGAAAAGGAAACCCCTTCATTCAGCAAGCAGGTCAGGAGACAAAGCCATAACAATAAAAGAATAACTGGGCCTAGGTGCTAGCCATCAGGCAGGATTCTCAGCTGCTGAAAATCCTCTGAGAGGCAGGAAACAAGTGATAAACAAGTAAATTGCCAGCTTCCACCCACCAGGCTCTGAAAGTCTACCTCTCTCAGCAGGGTATGAAACTTCAATCCATGTTCCAGGAATCCAAATCACTTAGGAGATCAACAACCCTCTTAGCAGTTTCTCAAGAAGAGGAGCTCACAACACTGAGCCAAGGGTAGCAAACCCAACTACACGTTGAGGGTTAGTTCTCTCCCTTTTTCCCTCTGTGGAATTTTCCCCATTGTCATGCTAAGATACCTGTTGACTGGGGCCTGGTGACATGGGGGAGGGGACGGGAGGGAAGAGGGGGGAACCCCACGAGATTCAAACAGCCAGAAGAGGAAGCGGAAGGCTGGGCCTCGGCCCATTTCCCCCGCGGAGTTCGGACGAGAAGGACGATCGCCACCTCCTGCCTCTCTGTCCCATCCCAGCGTCGGGAAACCAATATCGGACCCTGCCCTGCTGTCTTCTCGCTGTGAACTACCACCATCCATCACTCTACTGAGCACCAGGACCCACACCGTGAGCGGAGAGCTCTCTCTCCATCTCTCTCTCCCCCTGGGACAGCTCTGCCATCACCCCCAGCCCTCCTGCAGCTCTGCGGGACCCGCCCGCCCCCAGCACCGGGAACTGCAGCTCAGGGAAAAGGTGCCTGCAGCCAAAAAACACTGGGACTGAGTTACTGTTCTGTTTGTGGGTAATTTCATAGCTGTTGTTGTTCTTGTTTGTCGTGTTAGATATACTAGTAAAGAACTGTTATTCCTACCCCCATATCTTTGCCTGAGAGCTCTCTTAATTCCAAAATTATAATAATCGGAAGAATCACGTTTTGTTTTTCAGTCCAGGGGGAAGCTTCTGCTTCCCTTAGCAAACACCTGTCTTTCAAACCAGGACAGATTTTGGCGCCCAACGTGGGGCCCGAGGGCATTGAGAGAAAAGGGTGAAAAAGGAATAACAGTTCTTGAGTTACCTCAGTTTTGTGTTAGGTGGCATCATGTTGTCCAGCTTACCGTGGTTTGGGCTCCATGTGGCCACAGCTTTATCTCTCCCATTTGCAATCCCTTACTTGAAAATGGGTCCTATAACTCAGGCTGCTGTAACTATTATCCAGTTCCTTTTGTGGGCTGATAACGTGAGAAATTCATGGATTTTTAACTTCCTCTGGAAGGTGGGCACATGGATTCAGAGCTGTCACACTCTAACTGTATGTTTTTGGGGTTACTTTAATAATGGTACATACTGTGAGGATATGACACCAGGGAAAATTTTGTCCCAACCCCTTACACAGTTTTTTGGGTCTGCTCCACCAGCTTTTGAGGGGTTCAAATCTCTTCTAAGCAGTAATGATATCATACAGTGGCTGACATTGCTAATAGGCCTTGTAAACCTGTTCTATTTAACATTCCAAGATGAGGGGAGATTGACTTGGATGACAACTCTGATACGTCCCCCAAGGAATAGGGATCCTGCCCCAGAGCCTGGCCCTGCCCCAGAGCCTGGCTCTGCCCCAAAGACTAAGGATTCTGCCCCAGAGGTTAAGGATGTTGCCCCTGAGCCTGATTCTGCCCCAGAGCTCACCTCAGAAAGGAACCATCCAGAGTGGGTGGGGTTTCTAGTGAAGGAGATGGGCCAAATGCTGAA
Organism: Cinclus cinclus; assembly: GCF_963662255.1. Classification (NCBI taxonomy): domain Eukaryota; kingdom Metazoa; phylum Chordata; class Aves; order Passeriformes; family Cinclidae; genus Cinclus; species Cinclus cinclus. The sequence continues at coordinate 63,111,089 of NC_085084.1, forward strand.
GGAGTACCTTTCCCCAGCTCTTGAGAAACTCTCCCCCTGCCTTAAAGAGGGAGAACCTGATGGTGCAGCAGTGGAACCCACAGATGTTACATCTCTCCAGGTTCCAGCTGAACTGCAAGGGCACTCACAGCCAGCAGCAGTTGCCCCTGTGGAAACTAGAAAGTCTAAGGTGAAAACAAAGCACCTGGATAATAAGGATCAGAAAGCAGGGCCCTCACAACCAGCAGGGGAGCCAGAGGTTGAGATTGTCACAGAGTCCCTGTCATACGAGAGTCTCCGTAATCTGCATAAAGATGTTGTACGAAGGGGCCGTGAGGCTTTTACAACGTGGTTACTGCGGGTCTGGGACCTTGTGGGTACAGGTGTGCAGCTGGATGGTACTGAGGCAAGGAATTTGGTACCCCTGACCCAGGACTCAGGTGTGGATCACATATTCGTAAGGGAACCAGGCCCCCTTTCCCTCTGGGAGCGGCTTTTAATGAGTGTAAGAGAGAGGTTTGTCCATAGAGAGAGAATGCAGGAGCACCACCATAGAATGCGCTGGAAGACCGCTGAGGAGGGGATCCAACAGCTGAGAGAAGTGGCAGTACTGGAGATACTCTTTGGGAGGGGTGGACAACATGACAATGACCCCGACAAGGTCAGGTGCACAGGGCAGATGTTGTGGAATCTGGCACACCTGGGGCCATCTCAATACACCACATTCATTGCAGCCATTAATGCTGACACCAACCACGAGACAGTGGGTTCTGTTGCCAATAGGCTCAGGAATTTTGAAAGTATAATGAATGGCCCAATGCAGGCTCAGGTCTCTGCTGTGATTAGGGAACTCAGAGAGGAGTTCAAGGAGGAGATAAGAGGGGTGAGGGAGGAGATGAGGAAGGTCAATGCAGCACCAGTGCGAGTCACAGATCCCAGAGTTAGAGCCCAACGTCCCCCAGCTAGGGATAGAGGATACACCCCATGAGCTGACCTGTGGTTCTTTCTGCGTGACCATGGGGAAGACATGAGGAGGTGGGATGGGAAACCCACTTCTGCCCTGGCAGCGCGGGTGCGTCAACTCAGGGAGGGAAACACTAACCAAGGGAGCTCCACTAAAGTGAAGGTAGCCTCAACTTCCCATAACCAAGATGCAGGGTATTACAAAAGGGAGGATGATTTGTCAGATCCCCTTGAGGGAACCTCCAACATGTATGTCCAGGAAGGAAATAATAACCAGTGCTAGAGGGGCCCTGCCTCTAGCCAGGGAGAGGAACGGGAAAACCAGGTCTTTTGGACGGTGTGGATCCGATGGCCTGGCACATCAGAGCCACAAAAACATAGGGCATTAGTTGACACTGGTTCACAGGTCACCCTAATACCATCAGAACATGTGGGGGAGGAGCCTGTTTCTATTGCTGGGGTGACAGGGGGATCACAGGAATTGACTTTGCTGGAGGCTGAGGTGAGCCTGACTGGGAAGGAGTGGCAGAAGCATCCAATTGTGACTGGCCCAGAGGCACCGTGTATTCTAGGCATAGACTTCCTCAGAAATGGCTATTACAAAGACCCAAAGGGACTCAGGTGGGCTTTTGGAATAGCTGCTGTAGAGGCAGAAAACATTAAGTAATTGAACACCTTGCTTGGACTGTCAGAGAACCCATCTGTAGTGGGACTCCTGAAGGTGAAGGAGCAGCAAGTGCCAATTGCCACCTCGACAGTGCACCACAGGCAGTACAGGACAAATCGAGATGCCGTGATCCCCATCCACAAGATGATCCGTGAGCTGGAGGGCCAAGGGGTGGTCAGCAAAACCCACTCACCCTTCAACAGCCCCATCTGGCCTGTGCGCAAGTCTGACGGAGAATGGAGATTGACTGTGGACTATCGTGCATTGAATGAAGTGACTCCACCGCTGAGCGCTGCCGTGCCGGACATGCTGGAACTCCAGTACGAGCTGGAGTCCAAGGCAGCAAAGTGGTACGCCACCATTGACATTGCCAATGCATTTTTCTCCAGTCCTCTGGCAGAAGAGTGCAGGCCTCAGTTTGCTTTCACCTGGAGGGGCGTGCAGTACACCTGGAACCGACTGCCCCAGGGGTGGAAACACAGCCCCACCATCTGCCATGGACTGATCCAGGCTGCACTGGAAAAGGGTGAAGCTCCAGAACATCTGCATTACGTTGATGACATCATTGTGTGGGGGAACACAGCAATGGAAGTATTTGAGAAAGGAGAAAAGATCATCCAGATTCTGCTGGGAGCCAGTTTTGCCATCAAGAGGAGCAAAGTCAAAGGTCCTGCCCGAGAGATCCAGTTCCTGGGAGTAAAGTGGCAAGACGGGTGGCACCAAATCCCCACTGAGGTCATCAATAAGATCACCACGATGTCTCCACCAACCAACAAGAAGGAAACACAAGCTTTCCTAGGTGCCATAGGCTTTTGGAAAATGCACATTCCTGAGTACAGCCAGATCGTGAGCCCTCTCTACCTGGTCACCTGGAAGAAGAACGAATTCCACTGGGGCCCTGAGCAGCAGCAAGCCTTTGCCCAGATTAAGCAGGAGATCGCTCATGCTGTAGCCCTCGGCCCAGTCAGGACGGGACCAGAGGTGAAGAATGTGCTCTACTCTGCAGCCGGGAACAAGGGCCTGTCCTGGAGCCTTTGGCAGAAGGTACCTGGTGAGACCCGAGGCCGACCTCTGGGATTCTGGAGCCGAAGTTACAGAAGGTCTGAAGCCAACTACACCCCAACAGAGAAGGAGATCTTGGCTGCTTATGAAGGAGTTCAAGCTGCCTCAGAGGTGATTGGCACAGAAGCACAGCTCCTCCTGGCACCCCGACTACCAGTGCTGGGGTGGATGTTTAAAGGGAAGGTCCCCTCTACCCACCACGCCACCAATGCCGCATGGAGCAAGTGGATCGCCCTCATCACACAGCGCGCCCGTATCGGAAACCCAAATCGCCCTGGGATTTTGGAAATAATTACAAACTGGCCAGAAGGCGAAAATTTTGGTCTTGCCGATGAAGAGGAGCAAGAACAAGTGACCCGGGCTGATGAAGCCCCGCCATACAACCAACTGCCAGCAGATGAAACTCGCTACGCTCTTTTCACTGACGGCTCCTGTCGCATCATGGGGATGAACCGGAAGTGGAAAGCAGCTGTATGGAGCCCCACACAACAAGTTGCACAAGCTACTGAAGGAGAAGGTGGATCAAGTCAACTTGCTGAACTCAAAGCCGTTCAGCTGGCCCTGGACATTGCTGAAAGAGAGAAGTGGCCAAAGCTTTACCTTTTACACTGATTCATGGATGGTAGCCAATGCTCTGTGGGGCTGGCTGGAAAGATGGAAAAAAGCTAACTGGCAACGTAGGGGAAAACCAATCTGGGCTGCTGATGAGTGGAAAGACATTGCCAGTTGGGTAGAGAAGCTACCCGTAAAGGTCCGTCATGTAGATGCCCATGTCCCCAAGAGTCGGGCTAATGAGGAGCACCGACACAATGAGCAAGTAGATCAGGCTGCAAGGATAGAGGTGCCACAGATAGACTTAGACTGGCAACACAAGGGAGAGTTGTTCCTGGCTCGATGGGCCCATGATGCCTCAGGTCACCAAGGCAGAGATGCTACCTATAAGTGGGCACGAGACCGAGGGGTGGATCTCACCATGGACAGTATTTCCCAGGTTATCCATGACTGTGAGACGTGTGCTGCCATCAAGCAAGCCAAGCGAGTGAAGCCCCTCTGGTATGGGGGGCGGTGGTCCAAATATAAGTATGGGGAGGCCTGGCAGATTGACTACATCACACTGCCTCAGACACGCCAAGGCAAGCGCTACGTGCTGACCATGGTAGAAGCCACCACTGGATGGTTGGAGACCTACCCTGTGCCTCATGCCACTGCCCGCAACACCATCCTGGGCCTGGAAAAGCAAGTCCTTTGGAGACATGGTACCCCTGAGAGAACTGAGTCAGACAATGGGACTCATTTCAAGAACAGCCTCATAAACACCTGGGCCAGAGAACACGGCATCGAGTGGGTGTACCACATTCCTTATCACACACCAGCGGCTGGGAAAGTGGAATGGTGCAATGGGCTGCTTAAAATCACCTTGAAGGCACTGGGTGGGGGGAATTTCAAAAACTGGGAGATGAATCTACCAAAGGCCACATGGTTAGTGAACACCCGAGGTTCCACTAATCGAGCAGGCCCTGCCCAGTCTGAGCCCTTGAGAACACCAGATGGGGACAAGGTTCCAGTGGTGCATATGAGAGGTATGCTAGGAAAAACTGTTTGGGTGAACCCTGCCTCCAGCAAAGACAATCCAGTTCGTGGGGTGGTTTTTGCTCAAGGGCCAGGTTGTACCTGGTGGATCATGCAAAGGGATGGAAAGACCCGATGCATACCCCAAGGAGACCTTGTTTTAGGGTGAACTACCTACAATACTGTGCCTGTATCTGTAACTGTATGAATGTCTGTAATTTGAAGATTTTAATTTGATTTGGCATAATGGTAGGGGAAAATTCGGGGTGGATAATGTTGAGGGTTAGTTCTCTCCCTTTTTCCCTCTGTGGAATTTTCCCCATTGTCATGCTAAGATACCTGTTGACTGGGCCCTGGTGACAAGGGGGAGGGGACGGGAGGGAAGAGGGGGGAACCCCACGAGATTCAAACAGCCAGAAGAGGAAGCGGAAGGCTGGGCCTCGGCCCATTTCCCCCGCGGAGTTCAGACGAGAAGGACGATCGCCACCTCCTGCCTCTCTGTCCCATCCCAGCGTCGGGAAACCAATATCGGACCCTGCCCTGCTGCCTTCTCACTGTAACCTGCCACCATCCAGCACTCTGCTGAGCACCAGGACCCACACCGTGAGCAGAGGGCTCTCTCTCCATCTCTCTCTCTCTCCCTGGGACTGCGCTGCCATCACCCCCAGCCCTCCTGCAGCTCTGCGGGACCCGCCCGCCCCCAGCACTGGGAACTGCAGCTCAGGGAAAAGGTGCCTGCAGCCAAAAAACACTGGGACTGAGTTACTGTTCTGTTTGTGGGTAATTTCATAGCTGTTGTTGTTCTTGTTTGTCGTGTTAGATATACTAGTAAAGAACTGTTATTCCTACCCCCATATCTTTGCCTGAGAGCTCTCTTAATTCCAAAATTATAATAATTGGAAGAATCACGGGTTTTTTTTCAGTCCAGGGGGAAGCTTCTGCTTTCCTTGGCAAACACCTGTCTTTCAAACCAGGACACTACAACATGGATCTGATCCTTGGTGGGCTGGAACCAGCTGAGGAGATAAAACTGGTCTCAGCTGTGTGGTGTTACTAGAAGGGATGCAAGCTGGGCCACTCCGAATTGATTTTTCAGCAGCAACTCAAAGATTAGTAGCCACTGCATAAAGAAGGTGGACATTAACCAAGAAGCTGTGGCTGAACTGCATCCAAGAGTTTTTGGAAAGCGCCTGTCCGGGGCATCAGCAACAGTTTTCCCAGGTCCTGGAAAGCAATGAAATGTCAGACTGGACAAACATGCCAGCATTCAAAATGAGCAAATAGATTGACTGGAATAATTATGAAAACTATCAATGCCACAGTGATGCCAGGGCAAGCCAAGGAGCCACAACAATGCCAGAGAAAGCAACTGGGCTATCAATTAATGCTTTTCTGTTCTTTGCTTAGAATAATAAACAGTTAATCAGGACAGGGTAGAAAACAGCAAAATATTGAACTAAAAATACTGGGAAAATTACTTATTTGTTTGACCTAAATGATAGTACTCACCAAGGAGACAGATTTCTACAACATCTGTTCACTTTACTTAGAAAACACTCAGAACAAAACACAACAAAACAAAAATAGCACAGCACTTGATTAACTGACTAGCTAATTAGAAACAGATCTCTGTGTAACCATAAATAGGCACCTTCTTTAATTGAATAAGTTTCTACAGAAATCTTGATGGGATTTTTGAACCTATACATTCTTTCCTCATGTACGTATAAGCTTCATTGCAGGTCTGGCTGAGAGTAAATAGATGGATTCACAAGAACAATAGCTCAGTTTGCCCTACATAAGCAACAAAGAGTTTAGCCACCATGTAGTATTCACCACACTATGCAGTAAAAAGCGATGGCCATGGAAACAGTCCTGTGGGACTGAATGCTCTTTTAGGAGACCCATGGTTCTGAAGAAACAAAACAAGAATAAAATCAAACTCTTGGAGACCCTAACAGATAAAACACACAAGCACAATGCTGGGGACAATAGGACTGGTGTAATAAAAAGGGCATGTTTTTGTGAAAGGATTGTCTACTGCTGCGAACAATTTATTAAGACTTATGTGACTTCACTGACAGACAAAAAAGACTAATGTTTCTTGTCAATCTGTATCTCTGAAAAATGTTCAGCTGCCGAGAAGGCTGCTCACCCTACTGTGCTTTACCATGCTACCCATTTGCTTGATATTTTTGATACCTGTTAAGTCACATATTAGTTATTTGTCAAGATACAGTAGAACAGCTATTTTTGTACCTTTAAAAGCAGCAGAAGCTAAATTCTTTGGCCACGACATATAGGACAAAGCATTCTTGTTGCAGAAACTCAGTATCAGCTCCAATAACAAAAACGCCTCAGCTGCTGCACAAGCAATGATGTTATCACAGCAAAGCTGGCAATTTTCCAGCATGCACTGAAACCCTCAGAGATGATGGACATTTGAGCAGCATCTACAGAAAGAGGATGCCCCGAACTTGCTCTCCTCTCACAGCAAGGTGCAAGCACACAGAACCATCTTGGTGCAAGAAGCCAACACTGGGGCTGTATGGGGTCTGCACCCCAAACAGGAGTTTGTGCCTAGCAGGCACAGGAGCACGGCAAAGTGAGGGGAACAGGAAAAAAGAGCTGTGCAGAAACAGCCCTGGAGGACCCTGCTTTCACCTGGGTGTCCTCATCCAAAGAGGGAGAATATGGCAGGCAAACTTTGTTAGGGAAAGAGAAGAAGCATGAATGAAAATCTATGTAGGTGGGAAAGCAAGGGCAAAAAACCCCACACAAAGTCACCTATCCAAAATTTTCCTGCCAATAGCCATCAACTTCTTCCCTATTCCTCTGCTGCCTCTTGCTTCTTTCCCCAGGGATCTACTACTGTAGACTTGGGAACTTACAGCAGAACAACCAAAGAGAGAAAAACACCTCTCACTGACAAAAGAGAGATTCCATCCATATAAGATCAGCATGAGTATTTGAACTCAACACTGGTAAAGGAGACACACAGTTCCTTGCCAAGATTACAGTTCTAAAAAGGACTGCACTAGAATCTGAAATTTTAAATTATTTTCCTAAATACAAAAAAAATTTAAAAATCTGATTAAAATTAATCAAAATATGTCTTCTCAAAAAAAAAAAAAAAAAATAGGGTGAGGTTCCAAAAACATAATGCAAAGTATTTGATTACAGTCTGGCTTCAGGAGCTGGGAGTGTTCCATGACTAAACCGAAAAAAAAAAGGAATCAATAAGTGCACAGCACTTTCAAAACACTTCTCTTCACTGAGAAGCTGAGACTGGTTAGTCTGAATAAGTACTTTCAAGGTGCACTTCATTAAAACTGTGCTGAATTAGCATCAGGGGTCTTTGAACTTTTAATAACCCTGAACATAATTATTAAATTAGAAAGCAGATAAAGAAAGCCTACTTTCAGATGGTCCATTTCCCATTCAAAGACAACAAATGCTCTAAACTAAGAGGTGATTATCTTTCCACTTCAAACTAACAGCTAGTCTTTGTGCCATTTCTTCCCACACTGAGCTTTCAAGACTATGAACTGGAAAAGAAATTTGGCAATACTGAAAAGCATGTTGTTGAAGGGTTCTTGAATCACTTTTCTGTTGGATAGAGTATTTTTTGTTAGGGATACAAGCTACATTAAAACCACACTACTGACGGAAAAGAACTTTATGAAATTTGGATATGAGCACATAATTTGTCTCCCACACACTGAAGTTCCTTGGGTTATTCATTTTATTGCCAAGCTAAGCATCTAGTAAGTCAAAGTAATTCCTGGCAAGCAATTTCAGCATGCACATGTTGAACAGTTTTTAAGTCACAGCTCACAGGCAAGCATCATGTCTGTACTGGGTACTCCTACAGGGTGGTCATCAGCTTCTGGTGGCCTGGGGTAAAATGTGGCACTAGGATAACTCATGCGAAGTGCTATTAAATGAAAGAAAATCAGGATAGAACATACAAAGAATGTACAATGGGAAGAAAGAAAGGTCATAGGCAGCAGAGCGCAGAAGCCCTCAAATTAGCCTGCTATAAACCCACTGGTTCATCTGTGCTGCAAGAAGGGGGTGCTGCCACCAGCTTCTGCACCTGGGATGATCTGCAGGGAAGTGTTTCAGAGACAACCAGAAGTCAAGCACAGAATGTAACCAGGGCATCAGCTTGTTCAGCAACTGGTTCAATGAGGAAAGAGGTCTCACTGTGCAAACTTACTCTCTTGGGACAGGAGCACAAAACAAGATGCTCACACTGATGGAAGCCTTCTGAACCTCCAGGACAAGCACATACACAACCCCAAAGTAGGTAGGTCCAGTGATGCATTTGGTGCAGAACCTTCTTTTTTAAGAATTAAGCAAGGCAGCCTTTGTTCCCTCTAGTTAAAAGCAGAGTTTTATTATTGCAGTTTGTAGTGGATGAGAGAGAGGATTTGTGCTACTTGGGTGGCTTATGAAGCCAAACCAAATATGTGGTATAACAGGACCAGTGTGTGAGCACAAGCAGGCTGATGAGCATTTAGCTTAGGAAAGTTATACTAAGACTCTGAAAGAAACTTGAGTTTTAAAATCAAGCTTTAGCCACAGCTTCTTTCATGTTTTTGAAGCTCTCTAATTAAAAAGACAATTAGAGACGAACACTATTTGCTGTGGTTAGAGGCCATGTGAACACAATGAGTCAACACACACTGAAGAAAACCCCTTGTAGAGACTCTGCAGCACTGTGCTTGGCAGTAGTCTGTCACACCAGGAAGGCAGAATTAAAACCACAATGCTTGAAGAGTTATTTTCTAATTTGCTGCTTCTGCTGCTAAACAAGCTACCAGAGACAAAAATCAAGGTTAGACTGAACTGATTTGTTCTACTCAAACAAGTTCCCTCATGCTTCTCCCTCTTGTGACAATGCCTGCACAGCAAACCTGGGGTGGGGTCACTGCAGCGGATTTCTGCACCAGAGAGGAAGGATGCTAGGCTCTTCCTGTTGTGAAACATACTCAGTGGGTCACAGGAAGACATTGAGCATGGAAAAATCAAGGGACTAAGCATGGAAAACCATCCTGTCTGGGTTTAGAAGTGGATGGGTGGAGGAAATTGACTACCTCTTCTGAGGGAGCATCCCTACACACAGGTGGAAGGAGCCCCATCTTCTTCCAGGGGCAGCAGTAACCACACCCCTGTTACTTACATGAGTTTTCATTTCATTAGCTACTGTTGTAGACATCATGACACAGCAGATGATGGTCACCAGGATGAAGTAAAGCGCATACATGAAGCGGGTGCTGGTTGATTGTTTTATCTTGGGGCAGCATTTGCAGCACAAGGAACAAGCAGCAGTACCGCAGCAGCAGGCCAACTGAAAAGTAACACAAAAAACACAAGTCAAAACCCCTCCACCTTAAGGTTTCTGTTGCAAAAGTTAGACAGGGAAGCTGGCAGACTTCCTGCAAAACTCCAGAATTTCTCAAATTCTCTCCTCCCAGCTGAGAAGCATGTTAAGTGGAAGCTGACTGTCTTGTTTATTAAAACTCACTAGTTTTAAGCACATCAGTGTCTAGTGTTCCCAGATTTGCTAAGGCTGAGTGACAGATTACCCTGTGTATTTTAGTCTTCTATCAAAAACTGAGGGTCCACCAAGATAAAATCCATGAACAATATCAACACCCGTGTAATTATTTTATTCAACAAGGAAAAAGGTAGTACTGAATAAATCCTGAAAGGGATCTAGACTGAGGTTCATTATTTTCTTGCTGTCAACAGTATCATTGACTTTCAAAGAACTTGGATTCACCTTTCCTGCCTTCTACTTTTAGAAAAGTCATATATAAAATACAAAGGTAAGCCTTACTCATTATAAGGCAGCACTGCCCATGGACAGGCGTTTACTTGCAATAGGCTGCAGCTCCATATGGTTCCTGTCTGTGCTTAACCCACCAACCATGACCACAGGAGGGATTTTTGGACATCAGTGGGCAGCCAGGAGTAGGGAGCCGCCCTCCCACGTCTCATTACTGCCAGCACACAGTAACCTCACCCCCATAGCCCCCATATTCCAGGGGCTCCCTAAGGCTAGGTGTGGTGTGCTGCCAGAGCCTGGCACTCCAGCACACCAAGGCTGCTTCTTACTGGTGTTTCCTCAGCTTTTGGAGGGGCCACAGGAACATTCGGAGGACCCTCTGCTTTCAGCCAACAGTTGTACAAGGTGGATGCTTGCCAAAAGATTGAAAATCCACAGGCACCACATCTGAGTCATCCAGGAAAATACCACTGGTTGTATGTGTCTTCAGGCACCCAAGCATCACGCACTGTTTTCCTCCCAGGGCACTTTCTCTTCCAGCATCAATGACTTGTCTGATAAAGAGGAGGGGGTTTCATTTGTGTCTGCAGACATATAAATCCAACTCCACAGAATCTCACAACCAGACTGATTGTTCAAAGAGCCTCAAATCATTTTGAAAATAATTTTCTCCTGAAAAGACTTCCAGTTCATCACTTCCTAGCCATGACTATCTCTGCAACACTCAAGGTCATACTTCCTGCCTTCAGCCCCCAGGAAAGGGGTGGCAGACAGGTCCTTCCCTTTCTCAACAGCAGCTCTTCAGCTGCAGAAGACATAAAATGGGGACAGTCCAACCCAGCCCCCACACTGCTCTTCTCTCACTTCACCACTGGATCTCATGCCAGAGGAGATGGGGCCTCAAAGCATGCAGCTGCTAAAACTGCTGCTACTGCAGAACAGAAATCCTCCGCAAAACACAGAGCTCCAAATCTGGGGAATAAACAGAAAGGGCTGATGTTGGCACCTAAGCTGGAAATTAAAAACACTATGTGCAAAAGCACACCATGCAAGTACACTTTCAAAATAGAAGGCTCTAGTGGCAATCTGAGTGGCAATTTTATTTCTCATAGGTAGTGAAATTACATTACCTTTTAGAGCATCAACACAAGTTCAGGAAATAAGGAAGCTACAGCAAGTTACTGATTCAGCAAACAAATGGCATAACATTTTTAAAAAAAAATGCATACCAGAAATGTGTCATTCACCCCCTTCAGAACTGTAACAACAACAAAAATTAAGACTAAAGGTCCTTTTAACATTAAAAGATTTGGTATCAGCCCAATCCAAAGTATCCACAATGAACATGAACTGTTTGCCTTAGCATAACATTAACAACTACAGTATAGAAATAAAAAGGTATGCAGCTTTGGCATTTTTAAGGAGAAAAACATTTTCCTGCACCAGGTGCTAGACAGCTCTGCCAGTAAAATCTCATCTACATCCAGCAATTTCTGCTATTCTACTCTTGGGTCCCTGGAGCTGCTACTTAAAGCAACAAATTCTTAAACAGAATATGTAAGTCATTTATGTACTTTTCCACATTACTTAGACTTTAATTATAGTTTCTAATACTGAACACATACCCTATAAATAGGAAATATTTGTGAAAAACACTGTATTTCCATCTTTTTCCAGATGCACCTCTTCAAGCACTCTGAATAGCCATGGAAACCATAGAAAGTTGGTTAGACTATTCAGCCAAAGCCCCAAATTTGGTGGTTTGGGGGTTTTTTTGTGAGTTTTTTTTTCTTTCTTTTTTTAACTGTACTTCTAACATTCCAGAGTAGGTCACAATGAAAAAGGTGTTATCCAAAAATGAATGAGAACAGTCTTTGTCCCAAAGACCAAGATGCTGGCCACAACCTACTGACCCAAAAGGTTTCAAAGATACTATCTTTGGGTGACAAGACTTCAAAGCCCACATATACACAGAGTTCTCTGTTAAGTTTTGGTCAATGTGCAGTTAAGCTCCACAGATGCTCTGATGCCACGTCCTTTACTGCAGGCATGGCCCATCTCACTTCTCCTCTCCTTTTGACTGCAGCAATGGTCTGCACAGGGGCTCAAAACGCACTGCAAGCCAGCAACAAATTTTTGTCATGTTATAAAAAAAAAGAGACTAAGAAAGAAAGAAAGAAAGTAATTTCAAAAATCTTTTACAGATTTAGCTCCTCCAAAGAATGGGGTTGTGCAGGAGGAAGAGGCTGTGCAGTTTTGAGGGCAGAGAAAGCTCAAACAAAAATGAAGGTCTGTGACCACTGCCAGCAGGCAGGCCCTGTAGTACAGGTCTGTATGTACAGATCCTTCAGAGTCTCATGATCAGCCCAAGCCCAGGTTCTCCAAGAGCCCAGCACAATAGCACCTGAAAGCCAGTCTGCTCTACCAGGACTTTGTCATCCTGCAGCAGAATCTGGCTTCAAGTCCTTCTCATCCTAAGACTCTCACAAGTCAGGCAGCAAGTGCAGCCAGCCCAGCTCTCTCTATAGCTTTACATCTCCCCACTGGGGTGAACACCACAGTCTGACAATAATTACAAACACTGGGCAAATATTGATGCTTTCCACAAACACTTACCATCAGCCAGCTCCCTCACACTAACCCACCACAATGCCACAGTGCAGACCTGCTTTGCTCAGTGCTGCTCTTTCAGAGCTCACAGAGTACAACTTGCCAACTTGCCTGAGACCCCGGAATCTGAAAGCCTAACATACTTGAAAACAGACTGTTACCAGGATTTGAACTGCCAGGATGATGGCTGACTTGACCTGCTTCACAACAGCAGCTGTGAAAAACTGTGTGGGAAGTATTTCTGTTAAAATACATTCAAGGTGCACTTTCACAGACATTTCCGGTTGCCAGGCTGGTTTAACAATGCTAGGCTTGACCCAGCTTTCTCCCAGTGACACCAGAGTTGTGGGTATGATCCCCATATGCATCATTCCCATAAGAGCTGGACTCAACAGTCTTCTTGGTTCCTTCCAGCTTGAGACCAATCTGTGACTCCTCTGCCAGCACTCACTCACTCCTACCCCTGTTCCAGCACCTCATGAGACCTGACAGTTCTTTCTTCTGCTGGGGGTGACCAAATAAAGCAACCTCATGGCAAGGTGAAAATTACATATCAACCCTTCTCAGCTGCTGATTTATTATCCAACAGCACGAACAGTTCTACCACTTCACCTGAGGACAGAGTGCACAGGCAGGAGGGGAAAGCAGAGGTGGATGTTTTGCAGCTGTCCTACACACCATCTCCCTTCTCTGAACAGATGTTTCCAGTGGCATTTTTCTACCACCTCATTCAATCTGAGTGCTGTAGGTGCCTCCCAATGCAAGGAACAGCAGTTTTGACATTCACCCAGTAAAGAGCAGAAGTAAGCAGACACGTAACAGCCCTAGTTCGTGCAAACCACTTTTCCAAGTACAGGCAGGCCTGGACATATGGAACAGTCCCATCTTAAAACAGCCTGGGGAGCACCTATGGTTAACAAGAGTTAGACAGGTTAACAGAACAGGGTAAAAGCAGGCTTACCAACTTGCGCACAAACTATTGCTTCCCTACAATAAATACTCCACTAACACACACTTAACATCTGCCACACACTCAAGTCTTGATTTTTGCAAGCTGTGATGCAACCCGACAAATCAGTGGAATGGGGTATGAGAATAATGTTAAGCACATGTAACTGTTTGCATACAAGACTGAGAAGTAAGAGAACCTATACTGCCTGCTGGTTATATAGAGACAGTGAGATTTTAAGAATGTATTTTCCACATATGTTTCCAAAAAAGACCTTGAAGGGTTTAGAAAACACTCTGTGCAGTCATTAAAGTGAAGAGTTTCAGGATCACTGCCCAAAATAGCCTATGGTATTTTTAAATTATACAAACCATGGGCAAACATCAAGCTTATCACAACAAAGAATTTCCTTTTTGGAGACTTCAGCAGAAATGGTAAAAATCAAAGGGGATAACAGCACAATGGGGAAAAAAACCCTGCATTCTTAAATGAAATGAAGACTTAGAAGATTTTCATTTCTTCCTTCCTAACTGACAGCCTGGTGAGAGCACTGGGGGAGAATGCATGCCTTGCAGCCTGTCCATGGAGCACAGGAATGTGCCTTGCTGAAGCTTCTTTTCATGGGGGCCTAGAGCAGCTTAGTTTTTCATGCACTGCTTGATTACTTGGGCCATAAGATTTGCAGATAATGCAGTCACTGAGCTGTTAACAGCAGCATCTATCAAAAACATCCAAACATCTACTCTCACAGCTACAGCCAACATCCAAGCAGGCTGCACAGGCAAAGCAGCCAGCCTTGCATGAAGAAGATCCTGAAGTGGCCATACATCTGCCCTTGCTTGGACTTCTGGTTTCAGGAAAGAACATCTAGAAGCAAATATTTTATTAGTGCATTGGTTCATAAAAACAAGAGATGTCTGATACCATGTGTCCTGAGTGTTAGCAGCTGGTCTCACACTATTATTGAGAACCTAGTGCTGTTATGCATATGCATTTTCCAAAAGCTTCTTCAATGGGTCACATGATTACGCAGCTGCTTGTCCCTCTGAAGTAACTAAACTTACAAAAAAGGAGGCTTTATTTTGTCCTTTGTCTGACTTAACTGGCTTTCCACTGCTTGTTATTTAATATTCAGACTCACCATGTGACTTAAGCCAAGAGGCTTTGTGAACCAACATACCAGTTAATCAACTGATGACTTGTTTTGAGGAGCACATCTCACACTGCAAACTCTACAAAATTAAAACAGATTTCAGAGAAAAGTCACACCAGCCCAGACACTGCCTGAGTCATGTTTTCCAGTGAGGGTTTCCTGCCCTCAGCCACCACAGGGCAGAATTGCCATACATCCATACTGTCACAGCACCAAGCATCTCGAAACCTAGGTAAGAAAGCTACACTGAGAGTTAAACTGTGGGTGAGCCACTGCCAGACACTGGCGGAGCTGAAGGTAAGCTGGACTGAGGGCGACTAGCTTCTATCTCTGCACAAACATTACTAAATGGTGACTCAGGTCAGCATTAGAAAACAGCATCACTGCAAAATGTCTAAATTCAAGTCTGCTCAACTGCTCTTCTCCCAGTGATTTTGGAAAAATCAAGTAAATTGTTTAGTCTGACCTAAGCCTCACAGCATATCATATCACCCAGTTCCTCTACTGAACTATTTTCCATTAGCATAGACCATCTGGATTTGACAGCAGTATGAGGCAGACTGTCCATCCCTGTGGTTACTTAAATCCGACACTGAAAAGAGGGGAGAAAAAACCCACCTTCTAATTTGTCTGCTACAGTTCCCCAGGCACGGGTTCCTGGGTGAGGCTTTCTTCACTAGCTTAGACAGCCTTTTAATTTCCTGGTCTTTCCTCCCTGCTCATCAAAGAAGGAAACCAAAACATTTATCCTTAGTCTCATTTGAATGCTTTAAGACTTCTCATCCCAGCATCTAAGTTGTTCAGGGTCTTTCTTCCTGGAAAAAAAAAAAAATCAAATTTGCCCAGTCCCTCCTACAAAATCATGGTAGTCCAACTGCAAACAGTCCAACAAGTCACCTGAGTCCTCTCTCCAGCATACAGCCACAAAGGGGTGGGACTCAGCCCTGCAGCACTCCACACACAACGTGGGCAACCAGCTACATGGCTGTACTTAAAAAGCTGTATTTTATTTACAGTGGAGTCATGCTGTCTGGGTTGCATCTACTTCAACGGTAGTCTCTGCTCCACCAGTCCTTTCACCCACCTGTGTGCTTCTGGGAGCAACTTTAAATATCCTCTCAATTCACTCAGGAAAACAGACCTGATCCTGAAGCTTCTTTGCACTGATGCCCTGACATTCTTCACTGACAGCAACCTCTGCTGGGTAACAGGTCCAGCTGTCCTTTCCCATCATTTCGTATTTCACAGTTTTCTCATCTGCAGGTAGTTTAAGCTCATGCTGCAGCCACTTCTCAAACTTTCATAGCAGAAGAGATAATAACCAAGCAATTGAAAGATGAAAGAGAAATCAGGACTGGCAAAGTTTCACAACTGGGGCCGTCACCTCATACACAGAGCAGATTTTCTCCACGTCAGCTCTGATGCTTGAGACCAGGACTCTAGAGGTAGGATGGCACATGGTACAATGTGCTACATTGCCAGGTACAAAGAACAAAGTGCAGGGCAGTAACTGCTTAAATCCATGTACCACTGGAGTGAAGAAGCAGTAAAGATGAAATTTTCATATGCATTGGCTTAAAAGCACATAGCTGGAACAGCTTCTTTGATTTTGAATGAACAAGACAGCTTTGAGCTGTTCCACAGACATGCTATCTCTGTCTCTGAAAGATGGTTTGAGTACTGAATCCAACAGGACTTCAGGATGGGGAGTAAAAAAAAAAATAATAAGATTAACACTTTGTACAAAGTGACAAAAGCCAATAAACTGGTACTCTTTCTCATTCCTTCAAATTAAAATCAAAAATCGAAGCACTGCTAAAGATGCTTCAGTTTACATCAGTGCCACAACATTCACACACTTTTCCATACTGGCAGGTTCCAAGTGGAGCCTGCTCACATCCTGACATTGCTTCTTGATGAGCATTTTTAAACACAATGCCTATATCTTCCTGACATAGGAAGTATTCCTGAATTACTGTTTTCCCAGTGACTGTAATAAGACAAGAGAAAAACACTTGAGACAGCTCTTTTCAGAAAACATGAAGAACAATTCCTGTTAAAACTCAGTACCAGAGATTACAGGGTGATGTATTTTGGATCAGTGCTACTGGACAGAAGGAAGAGCAAAATTTTACATTTTCAGACTGTTAACACTTATGTTTTTAAATACTTGAGCACATAACATCTTTAATTGATGGAAGACCAGTTACTAATTACTAGTGGTAGCTACCACTAATTAAAATGATGGTATCACTGGTGCGTAGGTCTCCCTTCAAAATGGGCACAGAGCCACCTCCCCTCACATGCCATCACAGGCACATCCTACAGTCCCCCCACAGCTCTGGCTGGCTCAGTCCCTCACTCCCCCACACTTTAACAGGCTGATGCTGAAGCTTATCTCCTGGATTACTTGAACAAGGCAGCAGGACAAATCCCTTCCACAGAATGGTCAGCTGCAGCCTAAATATCTTGGAGGCCAGGCATTTAAATTACTAAGGCCTATTAGGGCCTGAACAATTGAGAAAGAAATGGAAGCACCATTGACTGGGGTCCTTGAGAAGAACACAGGAAGCAATCTAAGGTCCAAGCATCTTCACATGGATAACTTGAGAACACCATGCTTGGGATGAGAGCAGTCACTAGTTCCAACGAGACCTTCATCTTCTACCATAGTCACAGCCCAGGCTTTCATCCCTGAATTAAGCAGGTCTTGTAACTACAACTGTGAGTGTTTCCATTGCAATGAAAGCCCCAGAAATGGGAAAAACATATCCTGGAACAACCACACTTGCAAAAACTAAAATAAAAACAGCAGTGGTATTTAGATCCTTGGGCAGAAAAATACTCTCTTGCCCTTAAAAGTGAAGTCTCTGTTCTTATACTGCATTCACCGCACAGGTCTACAGCTATGGGTATTTAAGGCATTTCTTTAAACCCACAATACAACCAACTCATGGGATGCAAGAGAAGAAGTCTAAAAAAACAGAAAGCAGTTGGAAATCAGGCAGGAATGAGAAAGACTGTCATCTTCTTATGCAGCGACAAGGAAAGAATTCCAACCTAGAAACACAATGCCAAATGATACAACACTTACATGATCTCCCCATCTTTTGGTCACTTTTCCTTCCCTTTTTGATCACTTTTGAATCCAGGAGAAATTTTTATCCCACTATGGCAGGCAGATGGAACCTCAAAGATAGGTTTTTAAAGTTTCCTTGAAAAGCAGCAAAAGTTTCAATGGGAGAAAAAACAATCTCTCAACCCTAAGCAAGGAAAAGCTTGCAATACAACTTCATATTTATTAGAAAGGGAATCAGCATGAGATACCAACCTCAATGGACAAAGCTGCAGGAAACCAGGCTTTGCTAATTCAGTTATTCAGGAAATCATTTATTTAAGGTAAAAACTCCATGTTTCTACAAATAGGGAAAATAGTCCTTCACCACACTTTTTTTCCTAACATACTGGAGTATACTACAGTATTCTACATCTGACCTTAGAGAGCTAGTTTCACCTTCTATTGCAATTAATAATAGCAGTGTCAGAGGCATGGAAATATCCACAGTTAAATGTTCATGTCAAACACACTAAACAAACCCCTCTCACCCAGGAAGACCATTTGCAGAACAAGAGATGGTATTTTTGGGAGCACTGTGCGTAGCCAGGGGCACCACCTTCACCATCTCACAACAGCATGGTACATCACACATCCTGCAATGCTCCTGTGACCTCAGAGGACACATGTCTGGATGAGGGTGACAGAACCACCCCTTTCATTCACCACGTAGTGAAAAGAGGAGACTGTGGGGATAGGACTGCAAGGCCCCTTCTCAACCTGCAGGTGCAAACAGGCAGTGCCAGAGAAGCAGGCAGTCCTGGAGTGTACAGGGATCTCCCTCCTTCCCCCAAAAGCTATGAGTCACAGAAATCGGAAGATGGGCCAAGCTGAACCTTAAAACTATAGCAGCACTGTTTTACCTCCCCCCCCCCCTTTTTTTTTTTCTTTAAAAACCCTCCACCAGAATTAGAATTCTGGATAGAAGATGAAAAGCTGATAGTTTAACTTGCAGCACATCTTATATTTACTACAGGACATGATTTCTAAGTGCAGAACAGTATCAAGGACATCTTGCAAGATTTAACAAACCTACAAAAAGAGTTTCATAACCTTTAAAAGCTACCAGCTCGAACTGAAAAATTCATCTTCTTGAACAACCCAGCTACAACATACCATCCACCCAAAATGAATGTTAACCATCTAAATTACATTTATTTAACTCTGGAAAAAACATATTCATTGTAATAAAGATTTTCTGCAACAGCTGCTTTCTTTAACCATGATCTCAACTTTATTCTCTTGAGAATCACTACTGAAGAAAAGCCAAATATAAAATCCTGTTTCCTGTCAGTTTAAGCAGAGTTTTTATGTAATCAAAATCATTGTTGAGGCCCAAGCCAAACTGTATCCTCACTGCATTCTCAAAATAGCTCTGTCAATGAGACAAGAGCAAAAGAAGAAACACTTAGCAAGCTCATTACAGCTCAGAAACCTAAATATCACAATTGTCTTCAAAGCAAGGTTGTACATTGCCTAATAAAAAACAAATGCAGAAATTAAAGATTATAAATGGCCAAATTCCTTCAAAGAATGTTTCCAGGGTCCACTTGGCAAGGATGCAAGTCACACAGTAATGTCCATTAAGATGATTTTAAATAATTTTGCAATTGCAAGATCAGCATAACCAAAGTACACTGAACTCTGGCAGCTTGCTGCTATATCCTGTAACAACAGGAATCTGGGCTGCAAAACCTGAATGCATTCATTCTGACAGCCACCATCAGCTAGACATTTAGCATGGTTTGACTCAAAAAAAAATACCAACCACTCATCTACTTCACACCAGGAAAATTTTTTGGAGTGAAAGTTAATTGTCATGTTAACTCACAATAAAATTTTGATACCAGCTGCAGACAAACAGCAATTACACGCAAACAATTGCACTTAAATAGCTTAGAAAGGCAATACCAAAGTTGTCAGTCAGTTCTAGGAAAGCAGATCCACAAACAGGCATGCATAAGATATAAACAAGGCAAAAATACTTGCTACAAAAAATCGTCATGCTACAGGACACCAAGCACATTAGACTACTATATTTTAGGAAAAAAAAAATCAGGGACCTAAACATGAGAGTTGTTTTGTATAACTCTTATAAAAGTTTCGTCTTTCTGCAAGCACTTAATCTCTCTTTCTGGACACAGGGTTAGCTTCATCTTCAGACACAGGGTTAACTTAATCTTCAGAGAAACATTGAAGGAAAGGCCAAATTCCTTCTTGATTTTCCAGCTTGACTAACAGTACCCACAAAATGCCTGAGGAAGCCTGGATGAGACAGAATGAAGAACTTCTATCCCTTTTGTTTTTCTTGTGCATTAATCATGTTATACAAACATGCCCTCATCAAGGTTGGAATAAATCAAGTAAAAAAGGCAAAGACCATTTTTCATTTTAAAAATGTGACACTGCATGCTATTGAAACATGGTTTCTGCTGTTTATTCTCTTAGCCTAAAAAGAAAAGGTTATCCTCACTATGTTTGCTGGTGTAACTCCAGCAATATGTCATATCTAGCATAGATAAGTCTTACATCAATAGTAGTGCTTGAGTCAGAGAAAAAGTCTCCCCAGCGATTTCTGGCACTATGACTACATCCACCTTAAGGCTTTCACTTCATCTTCAACAACACTAAGGAGTTAGTTTATTTACAGACTCCAAAGTGATACATCAGTGTCAATGAAACACATTACTATCAGGGATTACTACACGGGGTAGGGACAGAGGCTGTAAGAACCTCTCAAAGCTTGTGCATGCTAAAGCCATGCCATTCACCACTGAGCATCATAACAGTTCCACCCTCTTGGTAATTTACTTCTCCAGGATCTACAACAAAAAAAAAAGCGCAATGAAAATGCAAAAAGCCATGAACCACTGTAGTAACAGCACCTACTAACTGCTCTTTGTCCAGCTGCTCCACAACTAGTTTCGCGTTACCAAAATGGTTATGAAGCAGCAGTCAGGGAGGTATCAAGAATATTAGCAAATATAGTTACTGCTGTTCCCGAGGTCCACAGGACTGTGTGGAGAGGCTCAGGGCAGCTCCCAGAGGATAAGCAAGGGATGCATTCTCAGTAATCCTCCTGCCATTAAAGACTGAAAGAACCACAGACAGAAGACCCAATCTAGCCCAGGATTTCAAACTAGAGAAAAGATGTAAGATTTTTCCCAGGAAAAATCACACAAGAGCAAGAGAATAATCAGATTCTAAGAGTGGGCAGAGTGAGCAAAGGAAAAGAAATATCAATAGAATTAGGCCCACAACATGTTTAAATATGTAAAACAACAGGAATAAGATCACTGGCTAGTCTGTGGCAGACAGAACTAGTAAAGGGCTTATAGTGAAGAAACAGAGATTTGTGAAAATAAAGGACAAAAATAAAGTGCCTGGACAAAATGTCTAACATCACACCAGAGAGACAACTATTACGAATAGGAGTCCTTCCCTTCAGTACCACCAAAGAGGAGATCTGGAAAGGGCCCCACTACTGCCTATCTCCTCCAAGTCATGATCCTTCCTCTACTGAATTGATTTGAATAGGAAAACAGGTGCACCATGGTAAGATGAGGAGTAGTGAATCCCCACCCCACGGACACTGAACAGTGTAGGTCCTGCACTGCCCTCCATCACCACTTGCTCCTGTCTCTCACTTCCTCTGCCAGCACCTGAATATGCCGAAACCTCCCACAAAACCGAATTTAAGCGAGTTTGTGAAAGGGTCTGAGAACCGATAGGCAGCCAATGGCTACGAGATTAGTTAAGACCATGCCAGTTCTTATACCATGTGGTCTCATCTCCCCACCACCTGCAGCCAGTGGCTACTAGTCTACCGCCTGCCGCAGCTCTGAAGGATCTGCTGCCCTTTCGGAAATCACTCCTTGCCGTGCAGGGCTTTGGAAAGGCCTCTCTGCGTGTCGGCGCCTCCCTTCTCACGCCGCTGCCCTGCTGCGGGCGCCGGCGAGCGGAGCGGCTCCGGCCGATCCGCAGGCACCTCGGGCCACAGCCTGCGTCCAGCCTTCCTCCTGAAACGCGAGGGGAATCCACCCAGGAAACTGGCAGGAACACCACCGTGGGCACTCGGAGAGAGCCTGGAAAGGCACCCCCGCTCGCTGCGAGGGCTGCTTTTCCTCTGCAGCTCCGAGGTGCCGGGGAGCGCGGCGCGCAGCCCGGCCCGGAGCCCGCGGGGCAGCGCAGGGACAGCGCCCCGGCCCCTGCCCACCCGGCCCGCCGCCCCGGCCCCGGCTCCGCCGCCCGCTCCCCGGCACCTCGCTCCCCGCCGGCCACGGAGCCCCCGGGCGAGCTCCCCGCGCCGTGCCCGGCAATGTCCGCCCGCACACCTGCCGCGCTCCCCGCGGCCCCGACCCTACCTGGCCGGCGCAGCAGCGGGCGGACATGCCGGCGGCTCCCTCGCCGCTCCCGCACGCAGGAGCGCGCAGTGCTGGGACGTGCTGGGGTGGGCAGCGCTGGGATGTCCTGGGCAGGGCAGGGCAGGGCAGGACGGTGCGAGGCGCCGCGGGCGGAGCGGCACCGCCTCTGCCCGGCTGCCGGCCCGGCCCGGCCCCGCCGCCCGGCTTCCGCTGTCGTCAGCCGCCTGTCAGCTTCGCTAGCCCGCTCCCCGAGTCAGCGGAGCGGCCGCGGGTCCCAGCGGGGCCGTCCTCGGCGGGCTGTCCTGCTGGCAAGGACTCTGCTGAGATCACTTGTCTGCCAATACACTCAATAAAACACCTGGTTTTGAACAGCTGGAATCTAATGAATGCAATGAATAGGGCATTTGAACGTGCGGATCTTACGAGGCTGGGCATCAAATTGAAGTTTAACGCTGTAGCGCACCAACCCCGTCCAAACTGCTTTGCCACATCGCACGGCCGGCACACAAGCGCGTTCCTGTGTGGAAAACCCGAATTTGTTCCAACAAGACAGCTGTAAGGCTGTGCGTTCCTAACAGGAGCTGGGACCTTCCCTCGGTGTCTCCAAAATGCATTCTCCAGCCTCAGTCGCTAATAATCATGCGCCGTACTAGGCAGTAGCCAAGGATTTCTCAGTTTCCCACGAGACGATAGGAACTTGCAAAACCCAATTCAGATATGACAAGTGTCATCATATCAGATGAATGTGTCTTTACAAACACACTGTGTGAATCTGCTTGAAGATAAGGCCAGAAATTTGTAGATAAGGAAATAATGAGAGAACCCATTAATTTTAGAAATCTTTACTAACTGACAGACTGCTGCTCAGCCAACGTCATGCTAAACTCCTGAACTTTGTAAAGAAAAACAAACACTTAACAGAGCTATGAATATTACTTTCTCTGCCCAGGGTGGACTTAAACCTAATTTTAATGATCATGTGTGTTTTACAGGAGGGCTACATATTAGAGAGATGTGTTGTAGATGGATAGGAAAGTCTGCACTTTCACAGGACTCCTCTGTCTCCTTTGTGGACACTAACCTGTAGCGACATGAATTTTCTGCACAGATAGGAATTACTACTGCAAAGCTATGAAAAGTAGAAATTAATGATTCTATGGAAAGATTCTCTGGTCTTGACTGCTTTGTGTCCTTCCACATGTGTGTGTGTGCATGCTGTAATATTTAATATAACTATTTTAATTTCTATTTATAGTCTTAACTGCTCTTACTTTAAGAATTCAGTGCAACTAAAAGCTATTATCCTGAATAGGGGTGTAGATAATGTAGCAACACCTACCAAGGAAACTGGGATGAATTGCAGGATGTAAAACTCCTTCCTCTTTCATCACATATGCAAACAAATGGAGTTGATGCTTCAGAAAGCGGATCATATGATGAATCAGCATTACATAATTTGGTGTTATACTGGGGACTGAAGAGACCGGTTACCATAGTGGTACAATTAATAAAAAACAGATATGTACTTTGTTTTTATTGGTGTTCCAAAAGCTGTGTATACTCAGCTAGAGACAAGGCATTTACCACTCTTACAAGATTAATTCTGTCAACCAGATAGTTATTAAACTGCAAAGGACACCAGTTTGTGGGCATCCGAGAGCACCCCAGCACAGTTCAGGCACTGATGCAGCTGATGCTCCTGCTTTGTACAAGCAGTAAATTTCCCAGCCTCAGGTGAAGACTCCTGAAGCCAGGACTGGGGCTGGAAGCTCAGCACACCTTCTCTGATTTATATTTCCTTTCTCCCAGACTCAAGAATTGAACAACGATCAGGAAAGCAGCATGACCAGTCAACAGGCAGTGGAAAACCACTGATGTGTTTAACTTTGAAGTACAGTCAGCTTCCCAAAGAATGTGGTTAAAACATGGGAACACAAGGATCACAGCACAGTGAGAACTCAGCAAAACTGCAATAATCTTCTATTTCTGTCCCAGAGTTCTTACACAATTGCAAGAAGCTGTCTGATCAGGCTTTGCTTAATTTCCACATCTGCAAAATCAACTCAAAACATGGAGGAGAATCTGAGGTTTAATTTAAAAATGGAACTGTCTTACCAGAGAGATTGGTGAAGGTGATGTATAGGCATGGTGGAAAAGTAAAAGGGGCTGTACCATACATCAGCATGTCCGCAATAGCAACAAGCATTCACTGCATGGGGTGCACCATTAATTCACTGCTCTATGCAGGTCTGTTAATGCCAGACAGTGCTATTATGAACAAATCCAGCCTCTGCACTGAAGAAAACAGCAGAGCTCTGTAATGGCTTTCCAATCAGTTAGAGCACCCTAGAGCTGGGATGTGTGCCTTGGCTTTTTCAGTAAAAAATGCATCACCAGAAAAGCTTGAACTTCCCTGCTGTGTTGCTGGCAAACATTACGCAGACTAATGTGCAATGTGCAGATGTTACTACATACAAAGAATTGTCACTCTCAAACTATAAGTACGTAAGGTTTATCCGTCAAATATACATTCTGAAATCAGAGAAGGCTGATCTGATTTATTGGACAAAAATCTTCAACCAGTAGTTATTCCTGCCTCAGAATC
This sequence comes from Cinclus cinclus, assembly GCF_963662255.1. NCBI lineage: Eukaryota > Metazoa > Chordata > Aves > Passeriformes > Cinclidae > Cinclus > Cinclus cinclus. The sequence continues at coordinate 63,135,922 of NC_085084.1, forward strand.
TTCCTTTTGTCAGGGGGCCTCTTTGAAGAGATTATAATTCTGATTTAGGGCTTTCAAGTGACAGCATCACTAGGAAAAGGCAAGATGCCTTGGTCTTGCTTTGTATAGGGAATGTTATGCACACAGAGAGTTCTAGTAAATCAGGGAGAATGGAGGCATGGAGTGTCCCCACAGGACAAAAGACAGCCAAGGAGTACCCAAGAACTGACTCTGATCTCCATTCAGGTGTCAGGAAGCAAAGAAAGAAGGAAAGCACTAGGTTAGAAGTTGTAACCATGGGGCAATTCTCAGGAAAACCCCTGGTCAGAAGCCACTTGTACCCAGGGACCAAACCATTCTCATCAGAATGTGTGCAAGTGGAGAACAGAACCTGAAGCATGTCACTTTGAGGCACCTTTAAGCAGCCCACAAAGATAGCCAACCCATTTTTAGACATACTAGTGACCTCTGGCACATCAGCTTTGCTCAGATCACTGAGACAGGTGTTACTACCCTCAGATGCCACCCAGAGTCTCACTTGCATGTGTTGTACCTCTACACATACCCGATTTACTCCTCCCCTGCTCATTTCTACATGGAGTATTGTTACAGAAGCAGAGGTTCTCACCATTCTCCTTCACTGTGAGAAGAATGCAGTATTACTACTTCTGCATAGAACTCAAAAGATGTTTGTGGTGAAGCAGAAAGCTTTTTGGCATAGCATAGGGAAATCATAATTTATCAGGAATGCTCAACACTCTCTGCTTCCTCAGTATGAATTAGCCTAGTGTATTTTACTATAAGAATACTAGGAATTGCATTGTTTTATTCTCATCTTCTGAAATAAAGCTACAATTTAGAATTATGTTTTCTAATTTAAGTATTTTCAAGTTTTTTCAGTAATGAAGCAGTTTTGGTTTGTGTCAGTTGCCAAAATGAAGAGCACAAAATGTCTGCATCTAATGAGAAGGAGAAATATATCACTTGGCTATTTTTCAAGTGAAATTAAATAAGGCGGGTTTTTTCCAAATGTAAATGCAAGAAGATAGAAAACAAACCCAGATTGTTACATGTTGTGGTGGTCACTTCTGTAAATTTAGAATTTGTATACCTGTTGAAATAAAAAGGCTTGAAATTGCTTTTAAAAAAAAATCTATATTTTGGTTGAGCCTAGTAAAGAAAGCAGGCAAAAACTTGGTTATAGGAAGGAGGAGAAATGTCTACATGTGCATGCACATTTTCTGGAAACCACATGGAGTGGTTTCTGATACAGCCAAAGACCTTACTGTTTGCTACAGTTGTTTTCCTGTGGAAAAGATATTCCAGTATAGGGAATCACTGTGCAAAGGTGCGATCAGACAGCAGAAGTAACTTACAATCTGTAGTTTTACTTGTGTGTCACTGCAAGATCATCTACATCATGCAGTCTAGGTGGCTAAAGACCATAATAAGGTTGTGGCTTTCTCCATTTGTTCCTAAGTGTGCGCCAGCATCTGGGTTATGGAACACATCTCCCCATTTTCTTGCAGGCAGCAAAGCGTTTCCAGAAGCCCTGGCCTTTGAACATCTTCCAAAAGCCAGTGTACCCTAGGAATCACACCAGGAGCAGCTGGAACAGCACAGTGTGTCCAAGCTGTGGGCCTGACAGAAAGAAAGTTGGAATATCCCAGTACTTGTTACTGCTATGACTGGATGATCACCCTTATGATGACTGTGCATGGAGACTGGGGAGGCACAGTGAGCAATCACAACAGCAACATGAACACCCAAGGATCTGCCAGTGCAAGGCAAGAGCAGCCTGCAATTATAAATCCCTGAGAGGGAGTGATCACAGAGACTATCAGTGCATCTGGCACTGACAAACAAATGTAACTGCCCCTTTCAAAACAATGGGTTGTAAATCAGAATTTCAACACCTGCGATTAAGTCAAATAGACTAAAATCAGTTTCTACCACTATATATAAAGATGAAAAACATGGTGACACTTTCTGGACTATTGACTTCTTCAGGATGCTGATGTGAGAACACCAGAGGAAGTTCCTGAACCTACAGGTAAATTTAGAGTAGCAAGAAAAGGACAGTTTTACATTTGTCAACTCTGTAGCAGACTTCTTCAGGATTGGCAGACTGCAATAACTGCTAATTTTGACAGTGAATATTTCCTTAAAAAAAAAAAAAAAATCACAGATAACAAGTCCATGCAGGACAGCGCAAGTATTCTTTGAGGGTACCTGCCTAACACCTTGGCCCAAAGTGGAGATTTCCCCAAATCAAAGCACATAGCTTCGATATATACCTGTTGTATGAACGAGCTTAGCAAAACTACAGTGCCAAAGGAACAAATCTCCTGTGGTAGGCAATAACCTACACAACAGTAATGCATTCTAATTAAAAGTGCCTCATCTCCTTCTTCCATCTCTGCAGATTATTCTGCTCATACCACAGTAATGAATACTGTCACTATGAAGCTTTCTGAGCACAATTTGAGCCAGCAGAATAAGAAGTGGTTACTAATGCTAATGGCCTCTGTACTGTCCACACAGCAAGACCTCAAAAATACTTGCACAGGACCTGCAGCCCATGAATTTGATTCTTTGGAAGGAAGAGACAGAACCCTTCTCCCCAGCCTGTCCCTTTATTTGAAAGCATTTTAAAAAAGAAATAAATAGAAAATTCCTGAATAAGTTGCCAAGAAGAAAAAAAGATTGGAAACACCAGAATAAAACACAGAACTGCTATGAATCTGGTTCAATAGCATCAAAGCTGTACTTTGGAAAACCTGAGAATGAGAAGTTGGCATGATGTGATGAAAAAAGTATGACCAAATATTTCTCTCACTAGCAAGACCAGAGCTGCTTCAGGAATATTCCTGGTAGTGGTGGGCTATGGGAGGAGTCAGTCTAATTCCTAGAAGGTCTTCAGGAAGATTAGGATCAACAGAACAGTTTCCTAGGCAGTGCTGTTTTGCAGCCAAGAAACTGCAGCCGTGTATGTCTTTTGCAGAGGCACTCACACTACTGGATACCAGCAAGGTATATGCCAAAATACAGCCTGCCATAAGTGTTCAAAGCACTTAATTTAGTTCTCTGAGAAGTTTTTCTGTCTCAACTTGATAAACCATATGCAGATGTATCTGTGGTTTATCCTGTAATTTTATTATAGGCTTGTGGAGAGAACAGCTTAACTCAGAGACAAAGTTGACATACCTGAGTATAAAATGCAAGGGGGAGGAGAGGGATTAAAAGAAGAACAGACCCAGTGATAGCCTTTTTTGTATTGACCCCTTCCTTCTCTTGCAGTATTAAAAGGCCACAGGTGAAACTACTCTGTAAAAGAATCATTACATTGGAGCATATGGAGCATAAACATTTGTGCACAAGGAGAAATGGCGAAGCGAGCAGTGCACATGCACTAATTCAAGACAACAAGAACAGTAACAAACCCCAAGAATGATGGTAAAAACAAAGAATTGGCAGTGCTGCCTGCAGCACATCAAGGCCACAGGACATAGAAAAATACCAAAAATGCAAAACAGTAACTGTATGTTACAAAACAACTCTGAACTTTCTTTGTTAAAAAAAACAAAACAAAAAAAAAGCTGCTGGGATCAGCATTGGCATTAATCAAGAACCAGGGAGACAGAAGTATGTGATAGTTAGCAGTCCTTGTTCTTCATGCCACCACAAGTAATCTTGGCATCTACAAGAAAAGGAAATAAGTTTGGCTTAAAACAGAGAGCACCTTTCTGTATGGTGTGCTCACACAATGAGTTTTGCTACATTTATTGTGGCAACAAAGTGGAAAAAGAAAACAACATTCTAATTCTAATTATAAACAATACCAGTAAAATGCACAGAAGTCATTCAAATTCCATCAAGTCATGAAGTAAAAGCCATCATGTTTCCAAAGAGGAGAATTGACCATTCAGGAAGAAACAGCAGTAACTCATGAGAAAAAGATGGTAAAGACAGAAGAAACGTCTCAAGCCAAGGGAAAAGGCATTTATATTACGCTCCTGTTTGTTCAGGTGTAAAACTGAGAGTTTTGCACAAGCATGCATGTTGCATGCTCCAGACAAACTGGGTTTGATTGTTGTGGCTCTGAACAGAAGCCAAATAGATTGCAGCAGCTGCATATTCAGTAAGTTGGTGTGATTAGAGACAGATTGTCAATGCTAAAGTATGATTAACATAATATAAACCTTACAAATTGAACAGTATTTAGTTGACTAGTTGCATGACTGCATATTCACTCCAAGTCCCAAATACTTCTTCCAGAGTTCTGACCTGTCACAAAAGTTAAACGAAAGCCTGAGATTAAAAAAAAAACAAACAAGTTGTGCTAATCTTATCTTACTCGGTGATGCACATACATTTTATCTGTGTACACCATCACTAAAAGCAAGGTAATTGTAGTCCCTGGCAGAGGTGGCTTTACTCATCTCCATTCAACAGAAACAACTCAGCTGAACTCAGCTGAAAACAAGACTTACTGCACAGTCATGGTATAGAACAGGGCCCAATTGTACATATAGAGCACAGTCCAAATTGCTGCATGGGAGCTGGAGGGAAACAGGTCCTGAACTTGTATTACATAAAAAATGGCACTTTGTGAGCATCTGCTATGGCACACATGCATACAAGACAATGGTCTTGGTTACAAAATATCCCCTCACTATATTTGCCAGTTGATGGGGGCAATTTAAAGGACACAGACACCAATGAAAAAATGGTCTTACTTTACCGTGAGAATTAAGGCAATATAAAAATAAAATTATACATTCAATAAAACAATAAGCTTACTATGTGCTCAGCTTTAGCAACATGAAAAAATAAGCATGGTAATGCACCTAGTCATTACTACACAACAGAAAGGTTAGTGATTTAGAAAGATATATCACTGATTGCCTAAATACTTTACCATCGCCCAGAGTACGAAATTGCTGGGGAGCCCCATTTCACAGTGAGGACCTGGAAAACCCTTCTGGGCAATTGGGAAAATCCTGCGCAGTGCATCCACTGTAGATGAAATCTTCAAATTCACCCTGAAAGGGGGGTCCAGTTTTTATATGCCCAAATCAGCAAGTCAAAATGTCTTGACTATATTTTTAGTGCAGAAGCATCTGGATCTGATGGCATACTTCCCTCCCAGTTGGGGCCAGGGCATGGCCAGAGGCCAGGTCTTGGCTGGGAGGGTTTTCCCTAAAATATACTACAAACCAACCTCTATAAATGCTGGTTGGGAAAATTCCTTAAAATGATACACTTCTTGCAGATAGTTGCACAAGGTTATGTGGAAGTTTCTAAAGCAGTCAGTTTGGTGATAAACAGCCAGCATAAGCATCTCAGTAACTTGTTTTTAGATAAACAATACTGATGTTGTTAGTCACATAATGCCCAGGACTCATCTTGTTAGGTCAGAACTAGCTGAGGCCTGCTGCTCAGACCTTAGCACATTACACTTCAAGCCCACTATGACAGAGCATAGTAACCACACTCCATATACTAATACACTGACTGCCCTTCTAACTTGATACCTACTCGGCAACTTTTGCCAGTAGGAACTTACAGGATTGCTACTTGTTCTAGTGGAAAAGGTCTCCTTCAGGGAAGGGTATTGTCTAGACAGATACAGCTTTTTTACAAGAAACTGTACTCCTTTCCTAAAGCAGAACTGACAGAATACTTAACACTGTCCCTGTCATACAAACCTTATCTGTTATACCCAATAGTAGGGACCATATCTGTTTTAGGGGCTGAAGGTTTCCAGGCTTTTAGGACCAGTTAGAAAAATATACTAGATAATCAAATGCAAAAAAATTTACAGTACTCCTAAATCCCTCTTCCCTATTCAGATTAACTATTTTTGAACCTGTACCAGTGAGAAGTAGGACTGTAGTTATCTTAAAACTTTAGCCTGCAATGATGAGGGTGATGTTTGATTAAGCAGACAATAAAAACTTATACAACTAATATTAATGGATAAAACTTTTCTCTACAGTGTCAGTTAGATCTTAGGAAATCTGTTGACTTCTCAACTGCCAACAAGCAATACAGAACACATAAGTGTACTGGGAAAATACTAACTCTTCTCCCTTATGAGGCCTAATACTTCACATTAGCTCAAGTAGCAGCAAAATGAAGGAACACACAAGCAAGAGGATGGTTGCTGCTCCTCTACAAGCCTCAAAGTCCTGCATTATTACATTTGGCCACAAAATTAGGAAAGAACATTGAATGCAGTACAAATGCAGAAAGATGACAATGGCTCAGCAGGTATCCCTGAGACTGACTGTACAATAGCAGTGGGCACAGAGGTAAGATGCAGCAACGGCATATATAAGCTTGGTTCTCTCCACTGCGGAAGTTAGACTACCCAGCAGAAAGCTTGCTACCTCTTCATGCTGGAATTCAGGCAAAGCTGAGTCCAGTGTCTGCACTATAGATCGTTCTACAGACACAGGGTGACAGAAGAACTAGTATAGTTCTCCCAGATGGATCTGCCTCCTCTGTCTCTCACGGCAATCTTCAAGGCTTTGAAGGAACAGCATTTCTCTATTCTCAGGTAACCTCCCACAAGACTAGAATAGGGAAAAAAAAAAAACCCTCCAAACAATTCACATTCAATCTGCACTTCATACTGTTTCCAAGGCAGTGGATGTGTCTTTGGAGAAGTCTTAATGCATGACTGCTGAGAGAGAATATGCAAACTCATTTGTTAATACTTCAGTCTACTAACTGGAACAAAAAAAAAATCATCCTCTGTATCCCTTTCCTTACAGGGATACATTTTTATTACAGGTCTGGAAGACAGTCATATGTTCATCTAAGTTGCATGTGAGAAGAAAATGTTATTTGTTATTTTCACCCTTAAGATATACATCTGTACAGGATAGCATGTGATTCAGCACAGAGGTTCTGAAAACTAGTCTGTTAACACCTGTAGCCTGCAAACAGTTCTGACAGCTATTGTCTCAGAGCATAACTCAAAGGACAAGACAACAAACCAGAAAAAGTAATCTGTTTTTCTTAAGAACGTTTTTATTGAAAAAAGAAGGGCTAATGAAACTTTTGCTTTCAGTAAGGAAATAGTTTATAAATATTTTACATATTAAAACATTAAAAAATAACCATCCAGCAACTATTACAGTGTTTTATCAATGGCTGGGACTTGGAGCATTTTCAGTCATTTTCATTCGTCATCCACAGCAATCAAAAAATCAGTTTTTTTGGTAATCCTGAAAAGTGTAAATCACATTGTTAGCAAAATACAGAAATCCAGCCCCCTCCTCAAGGTATTCTCAAGCTCATATTGAAACTGAGTCTCATGCTGGCAATACCAAAGAGGTGATGTTAACCTGACAGCTATCACCTAGCATATTCCAGCTGTTGAGCAGACCAACTCCAAGGTTAAGAATAGTATTTGCCTCCCTAATAGAAGGCTCAGGTAATTTACTGTCAGATACAGATCTTGAGTCCTGAGCACTTTTGCTGCCACAAAGACATGACATACATGCTACTGTCTGGGGAAGAGAGGAGGTAGGTCACAGAAGTGTGCTTAATATTCCTTATGCAGTGGTCTTAACAGTTAACTTCCTTAACTTAAGACAGAGTGAGCAGAGATCTCTCCTCTGAATCTGATCTACACTTTCCAGCCTGTCATTTCACAGATTATCACGCTATGTTTCAGACTCTCTCTTTCTCTTATTTTTAAATGGTGTGTAGTTAAATTAATTCCACCTGAGTAAGATGTCTCGGGTAAAAAAGGTTCATCATAACACCCTGTAATTTAGTGAGGAGCACCACTCTCCATTACAGAAATTAATGGAATAGGGTTATTTCTTCTAACAGACTCCTAAGAGCTATGTTTGCACTAATTCTGTTAGAACACAGAACTAAGACCCCAAACCATACATCATTAAAGGCCAGTGTCCAGGGAATTAGTTCATTTAGAGAGCTTTTCTTCTGAAACACTGGTAGCATCCCATTGTCTGAGCATGTAGCTTTATTTAAAACTGATGACATATTACAAAGTTACCTTGATCTATGCCTTCTGTTCTTTTCCTTTTTAAATTTAAAAGTGCATGTTGTTGCTCCTTTGCAGCTTCTGCAGGACAGTTGGGTCTTGGCAGCTGATTTCCTGGAGTGGGCGCTGGTCGGTTACTGAAATACTTCTGTTTCAATGCCTTAATGATAATCAAAGAAAAAGAAATAAGTAATTAGTATGAAGTGCCATTTATAAAGAGACTGTAGTGAAACTAAGCACTTTTAATTGGGACTTAAACGACTTGAACACTTTTATACTACAGGGTGGCCTTGGGGCAAATAAAGATTGTGTTCACAATTACTATCCATCCCACATGGATCTATTAAGCAAGGGGCAATTGTGTACTCCTATTTTTAACTAGTGCTCAGACATCCTGACAAAACTAGATTATTTTGTAAGAAGTTTGTATAAGCGACTTCTAGCTTTGAAGAGCTTACATTCTGAATAGGCAAATCAGATGAGAAGGATAAAAAAGAAAGTAAGAATAAAGAAAAATTAAAGGAATATTTTTGAAGTCTTGATCAGGTTCAAGTTCTGGACACCACTTGTTTTGTCAGCTTTAAGATGGGTCTTTCCCCAATATTTCTTTAACTGCACTGTTTCCACCCTGTAAACTGTGAGAAAGACATCACTCATATTACAGCAGAAGACAAACACTAGTCAGCAAGATTGGTTTCATGTAGTGGAATTATATACCTTACTTTAAATTTCAGGAACCATGATATCTGGTTAACAAAATGTGGCTGTCTCTTAGGTAATCATTACTCATGCCAGTTACATAATATTCAATGTCAGCTATAAATCAAACCAATACAGTAAGCACAAGTTGTTTCTTGTCTTAAACTGTGGAATTGTCAGTAAAAAGTTTAGACTAAAAAAGTGTTATATATTCAAGTCACTATTCTACAATATGACCTGAAAAATTATTTTGTGAACTATCACAGAGATGTCTCAAGCATAGCAGAACCAATTACCTAGAAACTTATACTGAATGTTGTTAAAGACAGTAGCCAAAACAGCCTGAAAGTGCTCTGAAAAAGTATTCTAGCAAAAAGATACATCATAAATGCACTAATTTCCTGGATTCAGATCTAAACAGCAATGAGGGAGTCCTGACCCTAAGAGGACAGCTGTGTATTGCATGCTTCTCTATCAGTGGAAAGTAACACACATAAAGAAAGACAGTTTGCTATCTGCCAACTAGTATATCTTCCTCATCACAGAAATCTGTATTGTTAACTAGAACATTCTGCAAGATTTTTCTTCAAAGTCCTTCATTTCTCCCTGTCAGGGAGTAGTGAAATTGAAATTATCATGGGAAAGGATAATTAAATAAGAATGATGGCTAATCACAGCAGAGTTTTATGTTTAAAAAGTACCACAGAAGTTTAACAAACATTGAAGAAAAGACTAGATGAAGTAAGGAGGAAAAACCTTTCAAACTCAGAAAGAAAGATAAGCTATGTTAAGACTTAACCTTCAAGTTTGAGGTGACTGAATTGAGCATGTTAAACATGACTATTGGAAGGTTCTCGTGGCTCATACATATTTTATTTGTCTACCTTGACTCTACACTGGGAATGGAGGTGATCCATGCCTTTCACAGTTCTCTCTATGAAACAATGGGATTATGTTTGTAGTAATTTATGTGGTGTTTCATTTCAAACCTGGTTTACTGGCTTCAAAACACATTTATCTGATATTAACAATAGTTTAATGAATATTAGGAGATACCCCAATTGTACTGTACCTGAGTAGCTGTTACTCTGGTGCAAGGATTAAATGTGAATAAGCCTTGAAGAAGACTGAGTAGATCATCACCAGCTGCACTGAAGATATGTTGAAGTGGCATTCCAGGGAAAGGCTTAAATGTGACATAATCTGGAAGACTTGTCATACCCTACAAAGACCAAAAATGGAATATGTTTTCCCCAAAGAAAGAGTTAAGCATTTCACAGAAAGGGAACTTCATATGGCTGTCTTTCACCAGAAGCAACTCATCTTTCAAAACACAATGCTAACACTTAGCACTGAAATAAATATTTAGGTCACTAAAATAAAGTAAGGATAGTAATAGTAAGTCATAAAAGCTTTTTTAAAATAACTGTTACAGAGTAAAGCAACTTCCCAAATGACTGTCCTTCCCTTGCTTTACTTGTGACCAGTCAAAAGAAAAAACTGCTAAAGGAAGTATGAAAGAATTTTATACTGGGTCAGACAAATGAAATAAAACTTATTTTAGTGAATGGACATGGAGGGAGGGAGGGAGAGAGAGAAAATATTTGCAAAAGAGTCCGTCTTCACTTTCTCTACATTAATAAGTTAGCTGAACATCATGTGCATTTTGATTTTAAATGCACAACTGAAATTTTATATGGGCAATGGGAGGAGGAAAGGAAAACATGCACCAAGCAGTTAAACAAAAAATTAACTGTGTACTTTTTTGTCCTTTAGGTATGAAATCAATCCCATTATGTTCACATTCCAGCATAAAAAATTACACAGAATATTAACAATTACACCAACGTAATGCTTTTGTAGTGTTTTAAATATCTAAAGACTTAGTTATCACACTTCAAGTTCGTCTAAGTAAAATAAAATATTAATGCAAAGCCAAAAATGGGTTCAATCAGCTATAATCTTGATAGTAAAAGTTTCAATTTTTAAAATGTGTTTAGAAATCTACTTGGGAATGCACAGTCTTTGTTGTGCTAGCCAATCTCCTATTCTCTCTTTTCCCCACTTGCATCTTAAATCTTCCTCTCCAAAGGAAGCAGAAATGTCATTGCAAAAACCTTAATGCATTCCATTTAGAAACCTTGAGAAATATCAGAATTGTGGGGGGCTAGCAGTGCCTCACACAGCAGTTCTCCATTTGGCTACAGCTCCATTTTGCCATCATTCCAGCACCACTTATTTACAATAAGGAAAAGCTGCATGGAAAGGGAGCAGAGGTGAACAAGTCCAACATGTGCTTCCACAACTCAACAACAAAAGACAACAGCCTGATCAGAGAATTCAGGACTCCCTGTGCCTGGCAGCTGGTACAAGTTGCTCATCAGACATTATGTCCCACTTCCTGTCACTCTGTTTAATAACAATGGTTAGGTAGGTCATTGTCTGACCTGACAGTAAGTTTGGCCTGGTGTTACTTAATTTGCTATCATCTCGGAAAATTCTACTACTGATTTGCATTTGTTTCAGGATCATTACTGAGGCAAACTGTTTATCCCTAAAGATGTTAGTCTGTGTTTCTTACTATCCCCAAACTATAATTTACCAATGCCAACTTAGGTCCCTACAAACCGTTCCTGCTTCTGAAAGTGGTTAGTCTTCCAGGTTAAAGCGTGCTAATTAAGCAAGCATTTCAAAAACATTAAGCAGCAACAATAATCTCACACAAGTAACCATGGGAAACTATGCACTCAGAAAGGAAATTAAGAAGTGTTGATAATGTCAGTATTGACCAGAGGTTTGCCAAGAGAAACAACAAATCTCAGCTGCTACATGAGATGAAGCAACTGCCTTCCAAAAACAAAATCTATTTATGTATTCTGGTATAATAATTTAATTTCAGGAGCTAACACAGAGTGTATCAAGTAAAAACAACGTCAGTACATTAAACAAAAAGGCTCACAGGCCATTGTTCTTCTGTTGGAGTCCCCAGTGTTTCAAATATCCTTGTCAGCTGGTCAAGATCAGAGTCTCCAGGCAAAAAAGGAACCTGGAAGAAGGACATGGCATTTGATTGAATTAAATCTTCTGAACTTCAATTTTAGAAAGAAGCTTGGAGTGATAACTCACAATTGCAAGGCAAAAATTCACTGTATACCATCTTCCCACAAAGAGGTACAATGGATATTTGAGGTATTCTACTTATTCTCAATCAAATTCTGAAGGTTTCCTGAACCCAGGCTTGGTATCACTGAGTTGACAGCAGACAGCTTAAACGTAAGATTACACCACAACCACATTAATGTGAAATTTACTAAATGCAGAAAAGATTTTATATCTCAGTTGTCTCAGTTGGTCATGGCGATATTTTACCACCTGTTCTCTGGAGTTAGCTTTTATACATATTTAAAGTGAATTATAACTGGATTACACAAGTTAGCCTTAGGAAATTAAATCAGGCGGGAGAGTAAAGACCCACTAGGACAGAAAGCTGATCAGAATCACATGTCATTTAAACAAAGCAGAAGACTTAAAAGGAGATATCTACCCAGACCAACTTCTAGCTCACATATCAGGCACACAACGCAAGTAAAAAAACTGTGGTGACCAAAGCAAACTTATGAAGAATTAGAGGAAGTGTTTAATTAACTAGGATGGAAAAACCATAATGGATATCTTTAGTAGACAGCATATTAATTGTGGCATCATGAAAGCCCCTTGAGTATAAACTGCTTTCATAAAAAGCTCCCAGAAGATGCACTGTCCTGAAAAAGGACACACACATTTAAAAACATCACAGTGATCAAAACTGAATCATAATACACTTACTGTTTTGTGACAAACCAAAGAATCAACTGAATTCAAGAACTATTGGCTTGCTAACATTGCTTATATGTAATCAACTTTAGCAGATCTAATGCATATTTATGTGTCCATCACCAGTGCTGCTTAAAGAGCCACTGTACATTTCCATATCTGAACTGCCAATCAAATTGAACCAGCACATCTATTTGGTGTGACCAACTCAGGTAGAAGGTTTCTTTCAAGGTGTTTTCACACAGAAAGTTCTTCAGTCTGGTTATAATATGGCCACAAAAGCATCCAAAGGTGCAGAAACCACACAGAAATCACTTAGTCATGGAAGATAAATTATACTGCAGGTTACTTCATTACTTCAGCCATGGAATAAACCCACAATCAAGGTATTGGTGATTAAACTTGAGGAACAGTGTATAAGGGAGAGCATGTATCTATGATGTTAAATTTCTAGAAGGGTAGTGAACTAAAACAGGTGTCAAGAGTTACCTATTTGACCTTGCTCAAGGCAATTCTGTGACAGTTTGTTACAACTTTTTTGCTCAGCTGTTTTTAAAGACTTTCAGTGCTTGTGATGTTTATGAAGCCTCAGTCTACTCCAAAAAAGAACATTTTCATTACAGTTAATAAGCTTTTGGAAAGATTCTTCAAGCCTGTGCTCACCTTCTGCTTTCAGCAGGAAGAAGAAACCCATAAAAAGCTGTAGTGAATGGAAGGGAAAATACATAATGCTTACATTTCAATACTTACTCTGAGGAGCAATTCAGCTAAAATACAACCAACAGCCCACATATCAACACCAACACCATACATTCTAGCCCCAAACAATAGTTCTGGGGCTCGGTACCACCTGAAAAGAAAACACATTTTGGAAGAATTACCTGGCCTTGTTCAAATGCTACATATTGTAGAAATGCAAAAGCTAAAAAAGGGATATTAATTCTGCCTATATACTTTTCAGATATTGAAGAGCTGTATTCTGCAAAGTGTTTTGTTTAAAAAAAGAACAAACAGATTTTTGCACATGTCCCCACAGGGCCATGTACAACTACAGATGAACTGCAGTTTCAGCTGACCTGATCACAAGTATTGAACTGCAGATATGCAAGGAAGAAAGCTCTTAACATGCAGGTAAACCAAAATTTTCTTAAAATTCTATATTGAATAAATCACAGCAATACAGAATTCCTCCTATCTTCTAACAATCTCCACATCAAGAGACCTAAGTACACAGACCACTTTTATGTGAAATAAGGCTTGCTCTGAAACAACTGCTCACACTGCCTAAGAACAATCAAGTTTAATGACTGACATTGCATTTGACACAGCAGAATTTTCGTCTTTTGAATAAAGATTAAAACAGATTGGCCTGAATAGTTTTAGCATCAGCAGTCAGAAAGCAACACATTGCACATATTGCAGCTCCACTTTTCATAGCATATCTTAAATAAACATGGCGTAAAAAAAAATTACAAATATTTTCGTTGGTTCAAGTGTTTGTCTCAAAACAGGTAATGTGACTAACTCCAAAAATGGCCCTAGGTTCTGGTGATTAGCAGAAAGTAGCAGCTGTCCTGCTCCAAAATCCAGGCTTATAAGCAGATACTATTTTCACACACTTCAAAAAAGCGTAATTTTGATAGCTAGGACAACTACCCTCACAGATGCATACTCTAGCAGGTCTTACTGAGACTTTGTTAAACAATGCTTCCTTGTGGTTTTGTTTTGGTTTTTTTTTATGTGGCACTGTCACATCATATAACCAGATGTGGTACCTAGTACATTGATTTGATATAACACATTTCAAGAAACACCTATAAAACAACTAAACAATCTCTGTGTGCAAAACAAAGAGAGTATCTTACCTTGTTACTACTTGGTGTGTATAAACTCTATTTGGGCTTCCAAAAGATTTTGCCAAGCCAAAGTCAGCCAATTTCAAAACTCCATTTTCATCTAGCAGCAAGTTATTTGGTTTAAGATCCTGTAAGTATTGAAAACAAATAAAGAGATTTGTCAGTATTGACAAAAACAGACATATAATGAATCTCCTGGCAGACATGTTGTAACAGTATTGTAAAATGAAAGATTTGATTCTATCCCAAAACCTGTATTGTGAACAAGAAGTTTTAAAAACCCCAGGAAAGAAGTATTTTATCATATATGAAAATCATAATGAGAGTGTTGGGGGTTGGTTCTTTCCCTTTTCCCTCTGTGGAATTTTCCCCACTGTCATGCTAAGATACCTGTTGACCGGGCCCTGGTGGCAAGGGGGGAGGGGAGAGAAGAGGGAAACCCCTTGATATCCAAACATCCAGAAGAGCAGACAGAAGGCTCTGGCTCAGCCCATTTCCCCCGCGGAGTTCGGGAGACCCTGCCCGGCTGTCTTCTCACTGTAACCTGCCACCATCCAGCACTCTGCTGAGCACCAGGACCCACACCGTGAGCAGAGAGCTCTCTCTCCATCTCTCTCTCCCCCTGGGACTGCGCTGCCATCACCCCCAGCCCTCCTGCGGCTCTGCGGGACCCGCCCGCCCCCAGCACCGGGAACTGCAGCTCAGGGAAAAGGTGCCTGCAGCCAAAAAGGGACTGGGACTGAGTTACTGTTCTGTTTGTGGGTAATTTCATAGCTGTTGTTGTTCTTGTTTGTCTTGTTAGATATACTAGTAAAGAACTGTTATTCCTACCCTCATATCTTTGCCTGAGAGCTCTCTTAATTCCAAAATTATAATAATTTGTAGGGAGGAGGGACCATACTTTTTCATTTCAAAGGGAGGCTTCTGCCTTTCTTAGCAAACACCTGTCTTTCAAACTAGGACAGAGAGCCATTTGAATATTAACACATTTAAGCTGCAGAGTTTGAAAAAGCCTCCTGATAGCTTTTATCTGCAGTTATCTGCATAGCTACCAACTGAATAATAAAAAGACCTGGCCAATGCTTCAAATAGTGGCAGAAATCACAGAAGTCACATAGTTCAATACGTCAGCTGTGTATTGTGGGTTGACCTCTGACCAACAGAAAAATATCAACACAGCCATTTGCTCTTTCTTGCCTCATCACATTCAGTAGTACAGGAAAGAGAGGATCAAAAGCAAGAAAACTGTAGGAGCAGTATAAAGGCAGTTTAACAGGTGAAGGAAAGAACCAAAAATCCAAGCAAACAAGCAGGGCCATGGAAATTGCTCATCACCTCCTAACGCGAGAGTGATAAACAGTCTCCAGACACCAGCCAGCTTGGAAACCAGAATTCCATCTTTTTCCTCTACCCCAATTTTTACCACTGACTAATGCTTTACATGACATGCAGTACTCCTATGGACAACTTGTGTCAGCTGGCCTGGCTGTGTCACCTCCTCATTTCTAGCCCCAAGTCTATTTATCAGGGCAAGGACAGAGTGGGAAAAAGAGAAAGTCTTGATACCGATAGAAAGGAGAAAGCCTCAAGAGTTCAGCTGCTTTGGAAAAAGACCAATCCATCCCAGGCAGATCCAGCTCACAGTGATAATAAAAGTCACATCTAACTGGAGAACCTTTTATGTAAGTATCAACATCATAATCACATCAGTAAATCTTAACATTTCTGGTACTGCTATTATGTCTCCAAAACAGGAAGTATGAATACTTAGGGAATGAGAATGTCTGAATTCCAAAATTACCTTTGCTGGGCTTTAGACTCTAAATCCACCCAATGTGGTTTTTGTTGCAGGATGAAGGCTGTCAATTTAGTACATGCTTACCCTGTGGAGAATCCAATGCTGATGTAAATATTCTAATCCTTGAAGTGTCATGAGCATATATGCTTTGATGTGAGACTGTGTCAACACAATGCTTGTATCCTTGATAATAACCTGCAAATTGTTAAAATTACAGTAAAACTCAGCACACAAGTAAACTTATTTCCATTCTTTCAGCTCAAGAGTTATTCCAGCCTTAAGCAGGCTTCAAATTGGCAGTCACATATTCTCTGCCGTTTCACCCTTTTTCCAGAAAGGCAGGTCAATCCTGGAGATCAGAAATTGAAATGGGGGGGTCCAGATAGCTTACGTGAACTTTGCATAACCCGACAATGTAAAAATGTGCGGGAAACAGAAGTTTAGTATTTAATCTCAGCTACATGTTGATGCCCAAACCTCCAGGACAAAGATTTACACATCCAAATGATGAATGTGTTACTAAACTTGAAATTATGTTTCCACTTCTTCCTTCTTTCTCTTTGCAACCTACACAGCTAATCTTTGTAAATACAATTATTTCCTCCTCTATTTCCAAAAGGACCAGAGGATATGGCCACTTTACTGTATGTTAAAAAATCTACTTAAGTTTTCTACATTCTTTGACTTTTAATGTTAAAATTCAATGCGAACAAATCTTGTTTGTTAATACTACTGTCTTGTTCAGTAATAGCCTTCCCTAAGATGAGTTACAGAAGAGCTAAGAGTGCACAGAGTGCATGCATGCAGCATATGCTTAATCACAACAGGCAGTAGTCTCAGGGGCAGCCTGAGTGATGCCACAATCTAGTTTAAAGTCTGCACACCACAGCACCATGCAATACAGGAGTATTTAATTTTTCTTTGTACACCAATCTTCTTCATCTCTAAACTCTGCATAACTACTATGTAAACAGAATGAATCCTCTAAAAGTCTACTCATCACTAACTTCTATTAGCAAAAATCTGATCTAACCTTTTCAAGTCTTGGATGCATCTAAATTTCAGCAAGCCTGAATCCATAAGGTACTGATTTGCAATAACCTAGCATTGTGACATTTGAAAACATGTTTTAAGTGCACACGATTTTACTACCAGATCATCTCTTACTGTATTTTAGTGTCACACTTATGTTTGATATCATGCTTATCAATTGCATTACAGAAGCAATGATCTGTGCCGGAGGTTCTACACTCTGACTGGAGTTCCAGAAAACTAACATAGTAAACACAGTTGGTTTCTTTAAGATCATGATGACAAGTGTTTAAAATCAAATGAGAACTCATAAAAACTGAAATTACTCAAGCTACTTTTAAGACGTGATCTTCATCAACTGACATAATAAAAGTCTCCTTTCTAATATGGGCAAATATAAGCCTGTTAAAGCAGCACTTTCATAAACCATCTTAAGATACTGAAATAAAAAAGAATCTTTAAAAATTTTACCTCTAGATCTGTTTCCATAAAATCAAACACCAAACTAATATTTGACTTGTGTCCAAATGCATCAATAAGCTGCAAAACAAAATACATTATTATTAAGCATGTTCTGATTTTTCCAGTTTTCTGAAATTCAACACCACTGTAGTCTGCATGTGGATTTTCATCTTACTGAGAACTGGTTTAAGTTTTCTGACTTGTAACACAAAAATTCTTTTTCAGTTTTGCTTCTTAAGGCAGTTTCTAAACCAGAAAAAATCCCCTTTCAGTACGGAAGTAACATTTTACATTATACCCTTCCTTTCTGGAGACAGGAAAAAAGAGAAATAATTAACTTTATCATGTTAACTATAACAAATAATGTAATGCACACCTTGTCTTCAAAACTTTACTGTTCTACAAAATTCTTACCCTTTACTGAGACAAGACTAAGTTTGCCCATGGAGTCAGCTTTGCGTATCAGTTTCCTACAAGCATACAGCATTTAGAAATTTTAAGTGTTAAGCTTATTAGCTTCAGATATTTTTAGATGTGTACTCATTTTTGCAGCTGGTTTTCCAAGATAAGTAAAACTCTCTGGAAAACATCCAAACAGCCTTTTCTTAGGATGAAGCTGTGTAATAACATCATCGATTTCTAATTTGAGATAACACAACTGTGATGTTGAGCAAAAGCAAGAGATTATCTAGCCTGGTATTCTTCTGTCAAGATGAGGAAGGTATGTTCTCCCTGGTGCAGCTCATTCCTTAGTCTCAGTGCGATGACCACATGAATTGGCCAATTGCATGATACTTGTTTGGATAGTTCATAACAGCAGTGACTGTGCCCCTTACAGTCCCAAAACCCACACAGGTTTTGTAAAGACTACTAAGAGGGGCACAACACAGTCTCATTTTTAGAATCTGCTTATGGAAGTCCTGACCACAAATTTGTCTAACTTTCTTGAACTGTTGATGCAATTTGCTTCTTCATGGCAACACACGAGTGAGCCAGTACAATTTCCTCTCCTGCTGCCAATAGGTTTTAAATGCATCTCTTGTTTCTAGGACAATGGGGTTTGGAAATAACAATTTTGCATGGATATCACCTATCATCTTGGTTTTGTAGACCTCCCCATTTACAGCCTTTCCCACTCCAAAGTGATGAATTTCTCATTTTTTCATAAAGAATATGCTCATCCCTATGCCATTTTAGTTGTCATCCGCTGCATATTCTCTAACCTCAATAACTAAAGCAACCACTATGAAAGTAGGCTCACAATCCAGAAGAGAAGCACATTTCCCCTTTGAAAATTATATGGAAAATTCATTTTTCATGTACTTAATCACATTTGACACTTTCTAATTATCACTATAAGCTAACTTTAAAATGTCTTTATCTCCAGTTGGGTATCTGTAGGTCTAAGTCTACCAAAATGCAACTGCAACTGAAAAGATACCAATTTACTCCTTCCAAAAGGGATTTTAAACATTGTATCTTTGTGCTAAAATAAGCATATTACTGAAAAGCCATATGACTTCCCTTTCACCATTGCTTAAAAAGCCTGCTTTTTGACTGTCACCAGTTCCATATGAAGCAAACAATCAGGTAAATTCAGCACTGCATTCATTAGCAATTTATCAGAGATGCAAAATCAAATGATCTACATTTTCACAATTCTTTCACCATTAATATCTATGTAGGCCAGGCTGAAAACTAAAAGGACTGAAAAAAAATACTTTGCCTTTGTTATTGAAATAGGCACTTTGCCATAACAACTGTTGAACTATTGAAATTATTTGAAGGTTGAGTCTAAAACTAGCATTTATTTTACTTACACCAATAATATTTGGATGGCTTAGCTCCTGTAACAGTTTTATCTCCCTGAGGGCAGTCCTGTTGATTCCTACATTGACGGAAAGAAAAGAAGATGAAAGAACAAAATAAAACCTTTGGATTAAGCTCCAAATAAACCTGTCCTCCTGCTACTCAAAAACTATTTACTACTATAAATTACATTCTTAACACTCAACAATTCGCAAAATAACAAGGGCGTTGTCATAACTAAGTAAACTGCTGCAAAATTAAAGTGGGCATGCACTTTCTTCCACAGCAAATCCATCTCACACCACAGTAATCATGCTTAGATTATGAAGCAACACATCTACATTTTGGTAAAAAGAAAAGTCCTAGCCAAAAAAAAAAAAATCACTTTTTTTAGATTGTTGGAAGGCTTGCTTTGATTTTCATCTTGCAAACATCAGTCCCTCAACACATCTCACTTCCAGAAGGAGGTATACTGTCAAACCTCATGAATATCTTTTCTTTTTGATACAGTGTTATCTAATAATACAAGGCACATATTTTTCTGTATTCATGCTATAGTATATGTAAAGCATAAAAGAGACAACCTGCTTACTATTGCTTGCATCTTCTCATAAGCAAATTTTATAGAGGAAAATCAGGGGACAACAGGGAGAAAACAGTGCCCTTCAGCAGTCAAACTGATGGCACTGCATCAAACCATGATTCCTGCAGGGTACCAATTCCTCATTCAAGAATGCTAGTATGTGTGGTTTTTATGAAAACTGGCAAGCAAATGCTCCTGTGGTGCATCATGCAGGATGCTGCACAAGAGATGAAAAATAGCGCTCTCCCAAAATCCAAGATATGATTCAACGCCAAGACTAGCAAAGTTTTGGGCTAAGATACATGGATTACTTCACATTCCTGCTTCGCCTGTTTAAATTTCCTATTTTGCAATCAAATTAACAAAGGCTATTTTTGGGTGGGCACAGTCCTAGAGGAAAACCAAAAAGCATGCCATGTCATCAGATTAACACAGGGAAAGCAGATATGATCATTATTATTAATGACATCTTTTATCTACAGCTAGACACTGTAGAGCCAAAAGTAATGACGGTCCCCAAGGGCCATTAGTCCACTGAAGGCCAGGTGGATCATGACTCAGGCAGCTGGCTCAATTTTGAGACTCTGGGATGAGTGACCAGTTTCTCTTTGAAAGAAAGGAACTAGAGAGTTGATAGCAAAGACTCTTCACTTGAAAGCTGAGAAGCTGATGAAGGAGTCCTGAAGGACAGCAGCCTGTACACAAAAATCTGCTTCACCACATAGGCCATAAGCGAAGACCAAAATTACTTGGTTTCAATTTGCCATATCCATGCCTAGAGGCACAGAGCTGGTCACAGCACATCCTCTACAGCACTGAACACAAAAAGGACACTGAGACAAGAGTTTTGATCTTGGTTTTATCCATTTGTGCCTCTGCACATATCACAAAAATAGAACAAAGGAAACATTTGAAAACAGACTTAAATACTCTCACTCATCTTAAATATTTAAGGCATAGAGAAGTATTGATGCAAAAAGGTATTCTAAACTCAGTGCTGTTATTATTATTATTATTATTATTATTATTATTATTATTCTATGCTACATTAATGTTTGAATTCCATTAAAATTGAGAAGTCATATACTCAAATTCACACATACACCATGCATGCAGGTATCTATGCTGCTTTTGGTTATCCCTGCAGTTTGTGAAGCAAACATCTACTAAGCCTTACAGCAGGCAGTGAGCTCAATTTTATCTGCCAACTGTATGGGAAATTAATGTATCAATTCAAAAACAAAGCAAACAAAGCACAGCTTCTACAGCATGAATTTATTTTAAAACTCACCATCTTTAGCTTCTGATCTATGCCCCAGTTTAATCTGAAAATAAATATTTCACGTTAAGTAAAATTCAGATGGTGAGGAATATATTTTTTAATATTTCTCCTCTAAGACAGAATGAGTTTTAGTATAATTAAGCATTTTACCAGCTGGGTTGGTTTTAGTGTTTATTTCCCCCTTGAAAACAACTACTATCTCTACAGCATTGGTTTTTACAAAAAATAGCCACAACAGGACTAAATACAGACATAATGCAAACTGACAGTATAAACTGCTTTGTAGCCATGAAGCTTTATTATATCACTAAAGAGCTTCTCCTCAGGGAGAAGTGAGAGCTAAGTAATTGACAGATTATCTCAGAATGATTATAGCAAAACTAGCATAGGCTGTGAACTTGGGCAGACTCTAGGTCATTTTGTCTCAATCATCCAATGCCAAAACATCAAGTCCAGAATCCTACCATTGACATTTCCAGATGATAAAAGTTAAGAACATATTCCAATACAATAAAGAAAGCTCTTCACCACAGCCTCTACCAGTAGCAACCATAAAAGAGAAGTATTGCCATGCTAAAAGGGATTAGTGGATTAAACAACATTACTTACTGTTGATACAATTCAACTTAAGTCTTTAACTAAAGAAATCACTGTAATATGCATTTTCATCCCTTAAAAAAACAGCTGAAGACCCATTTTTAATACAAAAACTTCCTGCAATCCCTTCAGATAGTAACAAGTGAAATACTTTATGACAACATAAACATCATTTGTACTCAAACAAATATGTTGGAGATCCAAGACACTTCATAAAAAAAAAAAACTATCACGCTAGATAAAGGACATTACTGGAAAACTCTCCAGTCTAGTAAGGCCCTCCGATTATTATTCATTATCAGTTGTTCAAGCTGGCAGCAACACAGTAAAAAATAAAAGACCAAAGGCACTCCACAGAGAATTCAGGGCCCCAGGACATTTGATAGGACATGGAGCACACGTAGTGATTTCCTCAATCCTTCTGATATCAAGAAATAATACTGACAGGAATATGCAGATCCATCAGATTGACATGTGGCTCTGAGGTTGGTGCCATAAGAAAAACTTTGGGGTCTACGGCCATGGGATAATCTATTCAGTACCTGCTCACTATACCTGATGGGTTACACCTTTCTCAGACTGGAAAAAGACCTCTAGCACAGGAGCTAGCAGGGCTCACTGACAGAGCTTGGAACTGGCTTGGAAGGGAGAAAAAGAAAATACCCAGCTTGCCAGTGATGATCAGAAGGATGGTGTGTCAAAACTTGAGGAAATGACTAATGGACTACCTCCATCTGCCTCCTGAGGTGCTGGCTACAAAGTACAACACCTGAAATGTTTCTCTACCGATACACCCATCATGAGGACCAAACAAGAGCAGCTCAAAGCTTTGGCTCAGTCCCAGAGATTTGCTGTCCTTTGGTAATCATCACTTAAATTAAACCTGGTGACTGGAGTGCCCTGTTGAGCAGCTACAGGCTCTTCAGGAGACCTACACAGAATGAAAGAGGCAGGGGGTGACATCACATGTAATGGAAGGGCTGGAATGTACAAGACTCACAGTTGTCAGTGGTGCAGTTGAGAGCTTCTGGATAGGAATAAGGGACAAATAATGTCATTGTGAGAGTCTGCTACAGACCTCCCAGCCACGATGATGACACCAATGAATTCTTCTTTAAGGAACAAAGGGATGTTTCCAAACCAACTGCCCTTGTCTTTATGGATGACTTCAGCTTGCCAGAAATCAACTGGAAGCATCACACAAGAGGTACAGCATGGGTCAGAAGATTCCTAAAAACCTGGACAACTTTGTGGAAAAGGTCCTACAGGAACCACCTCAAAAAGACTCCTTTGATCTGCTGCCTGCCAACAGAGAGAATCTCATGAGCAAAGTGGAAATTGGGACCATCTTGGCCACAGCAAACACAAAGCCATTGAGGTTAAAATCTCTGCTGACAACAGGAAAGTGCCAGCAAAACTTCAACCCTGGACATGAGGAGAGCAGACTTCAGGCTGCTCAGGAACTGGTAAGTAAAATTCCCTGGGACAACATTTCTGCAGGTGCTGGGCTCCATCAGTGCTGGCTACTTCTTAAACGTCACCTTCTAAGGGCACAAGACCAGGCAGCTCCCAAATGTTACAAGTCAAGCAGATGAGGCAGAAGGCCAACTTGGCTGAACAGGGATGTCCTCTTGAACATCAGGCAAAAAAGGAAGGTGCATTCCCAATGGAAGCAGGGTCAGGTGACATGGGAAGAATAGAGAGATCCTGCTTGTTACTTCAATATTTATTAGAAAGGGAATCAACATAAGATGCCAACCTCAATGGACAAAGCTGCAGGAAACCAGGCTTTGCTAATTCTATTATTCAGGAAAACATGTCTCTAAAAATGACAGGTCTTGAGGTAACAGCATAAACCTGATTCAGGGGAGGTTTAGGTTTGATATTAGGAAAGGATTTTTCATCCAGAGGGGCTGGGCACTTGAACAAGCTTCCCATGGAAGTGGTCATGACACCAAGCCATGTTTGGACAACCGTCTTGGGCACATGGTGTGATTCTTGCATTGTCCTACACAGAGATAAGAGTTGGACTTAACAATGTTCTTCAGTCCCTTCCAACCCAGCATATTCTATGATTTTATACACTTTAAGGAACTTCATAAAGGATAACACTATGTTCTGAAGGAAATTGGGCACCACAACAACAAAAATTTAAAGTAAAAGAAAAAAAGCCACTAAAAGGTATAGTAAAGTCTGCAGTTTGGAAATGTGTGTGTGGTGGTTTATTTGTTGAATAAACCTAACAAACAACTAGAATTTCAAGTCCCAGACAATACATCCCTTCAGAAACACGGCAAAGCCACTCCCTCTTCTGGGGTGGGTGGGCATTACAGACAGGTTAACCAGACAATTTAAGCAAACTTCTCTAGAAACAAAAATGCGTATTATGTCATTCCACATCGAGTCATTAAAAAA
Source organism: Cinclus cinclus (assembly GCF_963662255.1). Classification (NCBI taxonomy): domain Eukaryota; kingdom Metazoa; phylum Chordata; class Aves; order Passeriformes; family Cinclidae; genus Cinclus; species Cinclus cinclus. The sequence continues at coordinate 63,160,273 of NC_085084.1, forward strand.
AAAAAAAAAAAAAAAAAAAAAGCCGTTAGGTAGGTCAAGAGCAAGCAGACACTTAGAGAGACACTAAGAAGACATTCAGACACTTACCTTCTTAATAGCTACGATTTGATTGTTCGTCTTGTCCTTGGCTTTATAGACGGTGGCGAACTAGGGACAAAGAGAGAAGCCGCCGTGAGCAGGGCCTGACGGACTGCGCGAGGGAGGGGCGAGCCCTTCTCATGCCCGGGGCGGGCACCGCCCGGCCCCCCCCGCGCCCCCACCCGCCGCGGGCGGGCGGCGACACGGGCCGGGCCCAGCCGGGCTACTGCAGCCCCAGGGCCACGGGCCGCCTCCGCCACGGTCGCTCACCTGCCCCTCCCCAAGGAAGTCGAGCTTCTCATAGCGCTTGGCGCGGGCCCGCGCATCCATAGCCGGCGGGACGCGGGGCGGGAGCGGCGGAGAGATCCGGGAGCAGCCGCCGGCCTGCTCGGCGCTTTAACCCCACGGCCCCGCCCCTTCCGGGCCCGCCCCCCGCGCGCAGCGGCCCTGGGCGAGGCGCACGCGCCATTCCCGCACGGATCGGCGCGAGCTCTCAGTTCCGGTGTGTGGCGGGATGCTCACTGCGCCTGCCTGCTGCAGGGGACAGGACCCCGTCCCAGAAGCTGCTTCTGGTTTGACCCTGGTTTCGCGTCTGACATTCGGGGAAATTTCTGTACACTCTCTGCGTAGAGAGATAGTTTTTTAATTAAAATGTTATTATTCTCTGGAAAGGGGGCTCTCAGGAACTTTGTTGGGTTCTATTGGAAATTCTTAATTATACTTCTATAGTTTCTTCATTATGAACAATTACCTACAATGTAGTACTTAAAACTACCATTCAATAGCCATCAGAGATAAATACTGGAGAAACTCTCACGTGAAGATTTAATTTCCCTACATGCTCATGCTTTGCTATTAGTGTGTAAGATCAATGAAACTGTGAAGAACAGCCATCATCTCTGAGAGCACTTCAGTGTCTCTTTCCTGCCTGTAAAATCATTCCCAGTGAGTCACCCAGGTGAGTCAGTCTTACCTCATTCCCTGGAGAAGTGGTGGCATGCCTCATACTGGAGGCCATCTCTATGTTGGCTTCACCTGTTGTTGTATCAACTATCTGACGAGGTGGTGATCAGGAATAGTATCATGGCTTCACTAAAGGCACGTCTTGCTTGATCAGCCTGATTGCCTTCTATGGCATAACAACTACCTGGATGGGTAAGGGGACAGTAGTGGATATTGTCGATACCAGTAAGGATTTCAAGAGTCTGTTAACAACATCCTCATAGACAAACTGAGGGATGTGGGCTGGATTAGTGGACAGTGAGGTGGATCGAGAACTGGCTGAACAGCAGATCCCAGAGGGTCAAAATCAGTGGCACAGTGTCTAGGGGGAGGCCTGTCCCTAGTGCTGTCCCTCCAGGTTCAAGGCTGTACTGTTTAATTTATTCATCCATGACTTGCACGAAGGGGCAGATGCCTGCTCAGCAAATTCAGAGGACACAAAGCCGGGCAGAGTAGCTGATACCCCAGAGTGCTGTGCATCCCTTCAGAAGGACCTCGGTAGGTTGGAGAGATGGACAAAGAAGAAACCTGTGATATTCAGCAAAGGCAAGGGCAGGGTCCTGCACCTGGGGAGGACCAACCCCAGGCACCAGCACAGCCTGGGGCTGACTGCTGGGGAGCAGCTCTGCAGAGAAGGACCTGGGGGTCCTGGTGCACAACAAGCTGTCCATGAGCCAGCAGCGTGTCCTGGTGGCCAAGAAGGACAATGGGATCCGGGGGGCATTTGGAGAGCATTGCCAGCAGGTGAAGGAAGGTGATCCTGCCCCTCTATTCAGCTCTGGTGAGGCCTCACCTGGAGTGCTGTGTCCAGTTTTGGGCTCCTCAGGACAGCAGAGACATGGAGCTCCTGGAGTAGGTCCAGTGAAGGGGGACAAATTTTATGAGGGGTCTGGAGCATCTCTTACGAGGAAAGGCAGGGGGAGCTGGGGCTGTTCAGCCTTGAGGAGATAGAACTGAGGGGAGACCTCATGAGTGTGTACTAGTATGGAAGGAAAAATACCAAGAAGATGGACAAGGCTGTTCTCTGTGGTCCTGAGCAACAGGACAAGAGGCAATGGGCAGACACTGATGCACAGAAAGTTCCACCTGGACATGAGGAACAACTTTATAATTGTGCACATGACCATGCACTGGAAGAGACTGCCCAGAGAGGCTGTGAATTCTCCCTCACTGGAAATACTCAAGCACCATCTGGACACAATCCTGTGCCGTGTGCTCTGGGATGACCCTGTTTGAGCATTAAGGTCAGAAAAGATGACCCACTATGGTTCCTTCCAATCTGACCCATTCTGTGATTCTGTGATCTCAACCAGTGGAAAAACAAAATGACTCTGTTAGGTTGCTGACTTTTCAAATGGCTAATTAGAAAAATACTTTAATGGTGCAGACATCATATGTATTCAATTGCTATTAGCCGTCATCATAAATTCCTTCTCATTCACAAATCAGTATCTTGTGTGTTGTGTCAATCTTCTCACCCATCATATGGCATTTTAATAAAGCTATTAGCATATAGTAATTTTTAGTATTACAGAAACGCCTTTATTGTGAATATAATACCTCATTCTTCAACAGCAGCCAAGAAACTATGTTCTACATTTATTCTGGACCTCCACGCTGTAAAAGAAAAGCATACAGTTAAATATATTCCATTAATAGAATAAATAGTAAAACTGAGATCAAATTCTCTTTTGCAGTGTTATAGACTAAGAGTTTATAGTTCTACTAAATCTGTAGTTAGACTAATAGTTCTCATTTTTATTTCTGATTTAAATATTTACTTTTCTACCTATGTAACAAGAGAGTGTCAATTATCAGCATCTACCAGTCATTGCTGTTTTTTTCAAGAGATAATACAAAAAAATCAACACGTTTCCTACAATTACAACTGCTTCCATGTCTCTTTCTCTAAAGAAACCTGCCTCTTAACCTTAAAAATGTCTAACAAACACAATGCTAACAGACACAAATTTTAAAATAACTTTCACTGCCTAGATTCCAAAGTGTAAAGTGAAAACAAAGCCAGGTTGAGTCATTACAATCCTAATAAGAAATCAGAAAGCTATTCAGTTCATTATTTTCCCAACAAAATTATTTTACAACTTACCTCATTGTTAGGTACTTAAGCAAAAAGTCAAGAAATGTATTACTATGGGAAATAACTAATTTTATTTCTACTATATACATGCAGTCTACTTGCATACATGAAAGAAAACTAATTTCCTCTACTAATATGGTTATGTTATACATGTTCTTACCATTTAGCAAAGCTTTGCAAGCATCTTTTCATTTCAAACTCACCATCACCTCACAAATTCTTCACATTTTGTACATTTTCCCTTTTGAATCATCAGCTTTTACAACTGAGAATTATTGCAGAACACAAGGAGGTTTTTCTTGCCTTTCATGTACAATGTCATATTTACAAGTATTGCAGAAAATATTTATGTCAAGTTTAATAAAATGTTTCCACTACTAGAAATACAAGAGTTAATTTACTAATAAATAACTTATAAAACCAGTTTGAGAAATATTTTGGACTTCAATCACCTGGTAATAGCCTTTCCTGGTCTAAGAACAGACTTCTGTGCTCCTTCCCAGCACAGTCAAATTACACATTAAACAACTGTTATAAAACAGGTAATGTTGGCAGTTAATGCACACTGTAATTATGACCAGCTTACCTGCACATCTGTTCTAAGTCGAAATCTCTCTACTCAATGGCACCACAAGCTACTAAACAGTGAAAGTTGGATATCTTCTGTATTAAGAATTGGTACATTGGGTATTGTGTATGAAAACCACTGAAAGCCCAGAGCACACTCTTATATAGAATTACTATATAATACCATATCAGAAGACTTAGAAAAAAGCTAAAAAAGAAAACTTACTTGAATATATTCAATTTCTTCATCTGACATTTGTTTCCTTCTGTATTTCTGAGGTAAGGTTCTTGTTAATTCAGAAGTGTCTGGTGTACCTTGTACTCTACTAACAGGTGAAATATTTTGAAAGGCCAGTGATATGCCTCCTACAGATTCCTGTGCTTTTGAAGCAAGGGGAGATGGCATACTTGCTTGTAGAAATTCCTGTACTGAAACCCAAATTTCAAAACCATTTACAGAAATATTACTAGACTACAAAATTAATAAACAGCCAATAAAATCTACCATTGCTTGAAAATCTTACTTTTTAAAACAAATACCTAAATAAATGCGTCACTCCTCACAGCCTGCTTTTACTGTTCTTAAAGGTATGAGGTCCAGAATCTAAAAATTCTGACAGGAGTTTGAATGGCAGAAACACTGATTTGGAAACAGAAGATGTATCAGCACATACACTAACAATGGCTTTTTTATTCCACTGTACTTGGAGAAAAAAAGCATAAAGTTATGTAAATGTTTGTGTGTGGACAATTATGTAGACAGATAACAGAGATGATGCTTTTCATTTACTACAACTGAAAAGATGGACGTGAAAATGGAAGTGATGGGAGTGAAAAAGACCTAGAGGCTCACAGAAAGACAAAGTTCAAAACAGCAACAGGCTGCAACATGCAATGCATGCTGTACCCATTTTTAATATTACAAAATGGCATTATATCACATTTTGTTAATAATGTGCAGAATGACCACCAAGTATCAGGCATCAACAATCAATGTTAATGAAATGTGAAGAGTGAGGAGTGCAAGAAGTTCTTCAAGGGTGAGGATCAGGAGCTAAGGTTCAGGAATTCATATCAGGGAAGTTGCCTTCATTGTGCAGATAGAAGAGATGACAAAAGGGCAGTATTGTCACAGTTAGCATTCCAAACCTTATGTCTGTTCCACCATAGCTGATTTTACAATGGAAATATGCAAATGCCCCACCAGGCAGGACAGAGATCACAGTAGTATGTTCATTTCAGCACTCAGTCCTAAATATGGAATGGGATCCATCCCAGGGTGATGAGGGAGCTGGCAGATGAGCTTGCAAAGCCATTCTCCATCATTTACCAACAGTCCTGGCCCCCTGGGGAGGTCCCAGATGACTGGAAGCTGGTCACTGTGACACCCATTCACAAAAAGGGTAGGAAGGAGGATCCTGACAATTACAGACCAGTTAGCCTGATCTCAGTAGTGGGTGAGGTAATGGAACAGTTTATACCGAGTGTCATCACACAGCCCTTACAGGATGGCCAGGGGATCAGACCCAGCCAGCGTGGGTTTAGGAGGGGTAGGTTGTGTTTGACCAACCTGGTCTCCTTTCATGAGCAGGTGACCCGCCTGGTGGATGCAGGAAGGGCTGTGGGTGTTGTCTATTTGGACTCCAGCAAGGCCTTTGACACTGTCTGCCACAGCACACTCCTGGAAAAGCTGCAGCCCACGGCTTGGACAGGAGCACTCTGTGCTGGGTTAAGAACTGGCTGGGTGGCCAGGCCCAGAGAGTGGTGGTGAACAGTGCTGCATGCAGCTGGGGATCAGTCACCAGCGGTGTTCCTCAGGGGTCTGTGCTGGTTTCTGTTCAATGTTTTTATTGATGACATGGATGAGGATATTGAGTTTTTCATTAGTAAATTTGCAGCTTAGTGTTGATCTGTTGAAAGGTAGGAGGGCTCTGCAGAGAGACCTGGAATGGTTGGATGGATGGGCAGACTCCAGTGGGACGAAGTTCAATAAATCCAAGTGCCAAGTCCTGCATTTTGGCCACAATAACCCCCTGCAATGCTAGAGGCTGGGGATGGTGTGGCTGGACAGTGCCCCAGCAGAAAGGGAACTGGGGTTACTGGTTGAGAGCTGACGGAACATGAGCCAGCCTGGTGGCCAAGAAGGCCAACAGCCCCTAGCCTGTGTCAGGAACAGTGTGGCCAGCAGGAGCAGGGAGGTCATTCTTCCCCCTGGGGAAAATGTGAGGCTGCACCTTGAGTGCTGTGTCCAGTTCTGGGCCCTTCAGTTTAGGAAGGACCTTGAGATGCTTGAGCAACAAGCATCTTGAGAGGAGGGAACAAGGTGAGGGGCTCGTTCCCTGTAAGGAATGACTGAGGGAGCTGGGGTTGTTCAGCCTGGAGAAAAGGAGACTCAGGGGTGATCTTGTCACTCTCTACAACTCTCTGAAAGGTGGCTGTAGTCAGGTGGGGTTGGTCTCTTTCACCAGGCAGCAACTGACAGAACAAGAGGACACAGTCTTAAGCAGCACCAAAGGAAATACAGGTTGGATATTAGGAAGAAGGCTTTATGGGAAGAGTGACAAAGGACTGGTATTGTCTGCCTGGGGAGGTGGTGGAGTCACCATCTCTGGATGTGTTTAAAAAAAAGATTGGATGTGGCACTCAGTGCTATGGTTTAGTTGAGGTTAGGGCACGGGTTGGATTCGATGATCCTGAAGATCTCTTCCAACCTAGTGATTCTGTATAATTGTAAAACACCTAACAAAGAATGCTTCCGAAGAAGTCCTTCCAGCGCTCCAGAAAAATGAGCAAGACAAGTGCAACATTTAACAGCTGGACAGAGGCTCTATATAACCATAAAATAAGCAGCATGACAACTGCATGAACCAAAGCATGTGAGCAACTACAACTCCAAAGTTTTACCTGGCTTTGTCCTTCCTGGTTCTAGCAAGACCAATCACCACAAAGGAGAGTGAGTCAGTTTTAGCCTTAGTAAGTCTGATGCAGTTGCAGGATTGGGAGAAACAATCAAACACCTGCAGCATTGTGACCAAGCCAGCACTGAGTGGCATATTCAGAAACTGTCAGTTGTAAGACTGGGTCTGAAACTCCCAAGGTGGTTCAGAAATAATGGAAGATCCCAAACAGAGCAAGGCAGAAGTGAGACCATCAGAAGCATATTGTGAACAGGGAGCAATGTATTTTTGTTTCAAGAAATAATACACCTTACATTAAAAAAACAAAACCAAACCACCACAGCAGTTTTTCCAAGTTTGTTTCATCACAGAAAAGTCTAGAGATTTGTCAAGAATTTTCCTCTACTACATGTTTCAGTCTGAAGTGTAGTTGGAATAGACTAATTAGCTAGTTAAAAACATCAGAAGTGATCAGAAATTTTACTACTGCTGCATTAATTCTATCAGTCTCTACCTTATCCCTTCCTTCACTGTCTGAGACCATAATGTTGCAGTACCAATAGGCCTACTAGAATTTGACAGGCTTTTCACACCCCTAGTTGCCCTGAGGAACCATTTAGCTGTGTGGGAGCAACAATCTAGTACAATTAAATGTGATTTTTGCCACAGAATTCAAGCAAGACAAAGAAGGCTGCAGTTTACTAACAGGATGACAGATCCTGATGAAGATATAAAAGTCTAATGTACTTAAAAGAAGATACAGTCATAAGAATCTTCTGACACAGAGATAAACAAGAGGCCAGAAACACATTTTCAAGCTTTTGAGAAAGTAGTTCACTGGCATGAGAGGTGGTGCATTTGGCTGAACTGTGCAAAATGCACTGAATTTTGACAGAAAGTTATTGCAGAAAATAGTTCCTGAAGAGTTCACAGGTAAGACATAAGAGATATTTCTATGCACTGTGGAGACTTTCATATGTTAAACTAAACTTAAAACTAAACTGCAGGTTTGGTAATACTGTGGCAAATACTGTAGGCACAGTATAATTTCAAAATAAGTAAGTATAACAGTGCAGAGCTTTTAAAGACAACTCCTACTTTTCTTTCAGGTGCTTTTTGACCCAAAAGGACTTCTAAACCAACATACCATTAACATAAGTCTATTACTTAAATATAATAATATTTGGAATACCATAAATATCAACATAGGTATAACAGTTAATGTCAAAGATTGCAATGAAGTAATTTTTTTCCTCACCATTAATTAGTAACAAAAGAAAATACCTCTTAAAATGTACAGAGGGCTGGATCTCCCAGCTATAATCATGTTTTGAAAACACAGCAGAAAATACATCACACGCTTCAATGAAGAAAAAATGAGGAAAATGCAACATATTAGTGCAAATATCACTGAATAACTAAAGCTACTTCAAACTGACTTGGGCACAGTAATTTCAGTAAATATTAGTATTTGGGAAAATGTGACTTTATATAAGTAGAAAACAAACACTCAAAATCTTTGTGAATCTTGTAAAAAAATATGTGCATGCATTATGTATCTACACATAGTTTTACAGAGAAGAAATTGTGAAGAAAGTTCAAGAGTTGACTTCAAACTAAATCAAGCATGTTTCAAAACCTACTCCAACTCAGTTCAGTTATATAGCTGAAAGAGAGAAACTGGGTCCTGGTTCTTATATAAAACAGTCCATGTAAGTAAGCATGGCGCAAGCTGTATCCCTGCCCAAAATACTTACTTTTAGGTCTGGGACCACTTTTTCTGTCTGGGAACTTTATTAATGGAGTATGTGGCTTGACTACCTAGAATAACACCAGGTGGGAGAAACAGACAAAAGTTACTGTAAATAATAAAATGGAATGTACAATGTATTGAGTAACCACTCTCAACAGCTGCTCTCTGCACCACTACTCTCATACACTTATTAGTTCTTGAAGTTCTAAGTTTACCTCAGGAAGAATTTCACTCTAGAAAGTAGTCCTGCACCCTGATGTCCAGAGCTTTCTCTTCCTTTTCTCATCAGTGTGTGTGTGCAGAAACAACTACTGCCATTGCATGAATGCAATCACAATGCATTCTGCTCTGGTGAGAATCCACCCAGAGTGCTATGTCCAGCTCTGGGGTCCCCAAAGCAAAAACAACCATGGACGTGCTGGAGTGAGTCCAGAGCAGGGCCATTAAGATGACCAGAGGGCTGCAGCATCTCTCCTGTGAAAACAGGCTGAGAGAGCTGGGGTTTTTCAGCCTGGGGAAGGCACTGGGGAGACCTTACAACCCAAAGAAGGCAAGTTTGAATTAGAAAGGTAAGAAAGATTAGAAGGAAATTCTTTGAGGGTGGTGAAGCACTGGCCCAAGTTGCCCAGAACATCTGTGGCAGTCCTATCCCTGGAAGAGTCTGAGGCCAGGTTGAACGGGGCTTAGCAACCTGGTCTAATGAAGGTGTCCCTGCCCACGGCGGGGGGGGGTTGGGGGGAGGGGGGGCCTGTAACTAGGTGACCTTTAAGTTCCCTTCCAATGCAAATCATGCCGTAGTTCCACAGCGCTTTAGTACACGGAATCGCGAGCTGTGGTCTGCCTGTGCAAAGCACTTTCACCTTGGAGAGGACCATCTTAGGAAGGAGCTGCCAGCCAGCTTCGCACCCGCTGCTATCACAGAACCGGGCACCTGCGACGCCACTGTGTGAAAGGCACTGCACGGCTCTCCCCAAGGACACCGACCGCCCCGGCGGCGTGGCCTCAAGCCACGGCCGCCTCAGACCTGCTGGTCGGCGGCGGCAGCAGAAGAAGCGAGCCCCGCGGTCCGAGCCAGGGCTCCGGCTATCTCAGACACCGCCATCCCGGGGCCGCCCTTACCTGCACCGCCCTGGTGGCCGCCGCCATCTTGCTGCCCATGGTGACGAGCCTGCGGGGCAGCTCCGGGCCCCGCCCACAGCCGCGAACGCCCGCCGTGGGCGGGGCCTCCGGCTGTGGGCGGGGCCTCCGGCTGTGGGCGGGGCCCGGAGCTGCAGCCCGGCCTGGCAAACAAACCGCTTTACCGCGCGCTCAATAGACCTCAAAGCCAAATAAAACATTTTCACGAAAATAAGCGTTTTATATTTATTATTAGATCAGGGCACTCACCTAAGAAAAACAACTAGTGACCACCCACCAAATTAAAAATGAAGCTAAAAACCAAGACTACACTCCCAAAATGTGCTGCGCCCCAAGAGTCCATTTTCTTCAGACACCAACTAGAAAACGTGCAAATGCTAGTCAAGACATATGGTTAAAACACTGCTTAGCTGCACAGCTGACAGCATGAGACAACTTTTGCAGACAAGAGTCACTGCTAAAAAAAAGCACTAAATTTCTGGTTAAAGTTATACATAATTCCTTAAAAACAAAAATAATCTGAACTCCAGACTTGCCAATAAATTTTGCAGACTGAGCTTTCGACTGGGATAGAGCGGGTCGTGCATCCTGTTTGAGCTCCATGGCCTGCTGGTCCCCAGGAAAGGGGTACAGCAAAGCGTCAGTTTAAGTCCATTTCTACATGAAAACTTGGAACCTGTCTTGTGTTATTGTTGCCTTTCTGAGGAAAATGAGAGCTCCAGAGAGGACAGCTTGAAAAATTAGTCTTCAGGTAGTTTCATTTCATCAGCTCTATTACCTGTACAAATGTTTGTTCTACCAGAAAACAAATTTAATTTCAAATAATTGCTTGGACACATTCTGATTCTCTAGAGAGAACATCTATCAGAAAGTCAAAATCTAAAAATTCTTGAAGTATGTTTTTGAGATACACATAACTATGGAGTTCAGTTAAAATGCACACACTGTACAAAATAAACCACATCTCCTGACTCACTGAAGATAGACATTTTTTTCAAGCTGTAGAACAATTTCCTTTAAAGATGGATCTTCTGCCCAGTTAACTCCACTTCCAATTATGATGTTCTGTAAATGAGAAAGATTTACAGATTAAAACAAGCCATTCCAAAGGACAATTCCTAGTAAAATATCTCAAAAAAGTCTGGTTTTAATTTGTAATTTGAAAACCCTTGAAATTCACAAGTGTTTGAAGTAGGCAGGATGGGGAAGAAAAGGAAAAAGGGAAGTCTTGGTTTAGATCCTATTGTTGATACACAGGCAGAAAAAACCCAAATCCATGCTTTTTGATTTCCTAGAGGGGCTTGCATACTACCTCATTTTAAACACAGAAACCTAGAGAATATGAAATAAAGTTTGCCTCACACACAAAATAACACAGTTAACATTTTCACCCTGCTATTCTGGATTGAAAATGAGAATTTAAACAAAGAGAATTTGCTCTATTTAGGGCTCAGAAAATTTCAGGAATACAAAACCAGGAGGCAGCTTTAGACTCTAACCTAAACCCCAGTAAAACATTAAATTTCTGGTTTTGAATTTGAGATGTAATGTTACCAATGCAAAACAGTAGCAGCCATAGCATGCAGAGCAACAAGTCAGAACACTCTTTTTGTTCTTGACATTCCTATGCAGCCTGAGACACCCTTCCACCTTAACTAAAACCATGAGGTTTTCTTCCTCACTTTGCATGACTCCACACTCCACGTGACCTGCCAGTCAGCTGCATGTATACAGACCAGTTAGCAGCCCCTGACACATGGATAACTGAAAGGGCAAAGGCTATGCTGCTGAGGGAATTTGGAGACCAGCCATGGCTGTAAGCCAAGGCTTTCACAGGGCTGTAGGGGTGGGTGACACAAATACAGAAGGCATGTGGTCAGAAGGGGCAGATGGAGGCTCACTGGTTGGTAGCATGGGATTAACACCTATTTATTTTTTCTAACCATGAGATGAGGAGACTGATTTGGTAGAGGTTTTACAGAGGTGACTCAGAATAGGAAATACAACCATTACTGTGACAGATGTCCTTGAAGAAAGATGCATTACTTTTGTACATTTAAGGAAACAAAGACAGATTGAAAATTGTTTCTAAACCCTGCAAAAAATTAATGCAAAGATGCTCATGATAATTTCGTGCTCTCAGCCTTTAAAGCAATAGAAGTCTTCCTTCTATACACAGTTCTTCCATTACCACTGTTAAAGGTTTTAGAAAACACAGTTTTGTCTGTTAAGTTACACTTCCACACAGTATGCTCTCTTGACTGTAATGAAAAATTGTGAACTTAGTTCTAAAAGCCACGCAACATTACCTGGAACACGTTCTGAACTATTGTAGTTGTCTCTCTTTCTTTTTCTAATGCTTCAAGCATCTTCTCTGTTTCAATGACATTCATACTTTCTTGTTTCTCCGTTTTTTTCATAATGGTCTGAATTTCCTGTAGTTTCTGTCCTTCGTTTTTTAGTACTGTCACATTATTAGGAAAATTAACCATTGTTAGGTGAACATTAGAACTGAAGATATTCTTCTTCCTCACAGCTGCCTAAAGCACTTCCACTGAAATAACGCTAATTTCACACTCCACTCTTTCCCTCCAATATACCTCAAGGTATTTCTTTTATGAAAGAGGCAACATATGCTATATCTACCTGGTATCAAACTATATCAACTGTCTCCCTGGCCAACATCAAAACAGAAAGTACATGGTATGCTGCCAGCATTTCCCTCACACAGGGACTAATTTGCCCCTCTGTCCTATACCCTGTTTTCAAATGCCACAACTTTTATAAGACTTTTTAATACCTCTTAAAGACCCTTACTCTTTTTTCACGTTTCACTGAAACCAAATTCCAAAGTCATACAAGGAGCACAGGGACAAGACCAGTGAATATTACTATTTTTATAAGAAATCAGGCTAAAAAATAGACTGATTGAAAGTGTTTAGGGGCAGTTCATATGCTGAAAGAATGCTGGCAGAGTATTCTTTCCTTTATTTGCAAAGATATCAAGTATGTCCATTTTTCCCATGTGAACAGTTATATCACTGTGTTTGTTCATTACTGTCAACATACACACAAATCCCTATGTGTGAATCAAACAATAGCTGCCAAAACTGATGGCAAACCTGGTCATGAAAGAAAGAGCATTCAAAGAACACATTTACCATATGAAATTCTGAATACTGATGTCACATCTAAATTTGACCCACTTTAACAAGAACTACTGAATACCAATATGTATACACTTCTTTGTGAGTAAATCCCCTCCCTATTCTGCAAACACCTCATAAATGTGCACAATGACAGAAAAACATCTTTTATGTGCTGTAGGGTTGATTTAAATGACTAAACAATGTGCAACTTTCTGACGAACTTACATGAAATAATAAAATGCTGCCACATTGTTTTTGAGTGTTGTCTTGCATTTCTCATTCCAACATGTCAGCCTCATCTTCAAGTAGGGAACACACCAGCTCATCTCTTATAGTACTTTCTACTATTTCAACAAGTGTTATAAAAGTGTTGACTTTTGTTACTTCAAATTTAAATTAATATTGCTACAAGAACAATTTCAAAATATGAACTATAGGGACTCTACATTAAAATACAAACCAAAGTCAATTCAGATAACACACTTACAGAGTCTTTTCATTTTAATGTCAATCACCTGCTGCTCCTTCTGATGTGCCTGCTGAAAGGAAAAAAAAAATATTTTCCAGACTCCTGTCTTCAAAAATACTGAAAGATGCCAATTCAATCCACATAAACAGCTAAGGGCAACTCTAAAACAGACTTGCTTACATGCTCACTTTAAGTAATCCCCTCAATAATTTTGACAGCAGTAGGAACTGCACCCATGTCACCACATGTTTAGCTTTGAATGACTTGTGCAATTCTGTTGCTCTCAAAGTGCACTCCTGGCCAGGCTGAGGTTGGCTGACCTGCATAACAGTAACAGACTGCCACTTACCTGCTGATATTCAATTATTGTCCGGCTGAGCAACACTATATGTTTTATTGTTTCCAGGATCAGACTAAGAAAGGAAACAATTGCATATATTAAGATCACTAATAAAAGTCAATATCATAAATATTTTAATCGAGTTTATTTAGGTTAAATAAAGAATTTCTCATTCATCCAAACTGCAAAATAATATTACATGTCTGCACACTTCTTTTTACAGTTAATATACACGGTACCATTATAAAGGCCAAACAGTTCCCTTACTTACCTCTTGGTTTCCCTAAGATTTCATTTACATCTGTCCAACATTTTACATCACAGAGTTTGGAAGGCATCAAGAAAGCCTAGCAATCTGGAAATGGCTATGAATTAAAGCTCATAAATCATGGAGATGCAATCTCTTAGTTGTATTTCTGATAGAAATTACATTTTTCATATTACACTTCATATGCATCCACCTGTTAATAATGGGCAGGAAATTCAAAGCTGCTTTTAAATCTGTTTAAGCTTTCAGTTCTTTTTCAAAGACAGTTTGCTCCTATATAGTTAACAAAGGCAGCAAAGCAGAGGCAAGGCCCTGTTACAAACCTGTACTTGTAGCACAGTGTGCGAAGTGCTCAGCTATTATAAACGTGGATGATTCAGGTAAAGACAAAAAGCTGTCTTGGCTACAAGCAGTTCTCTCTAGTGAATCAAGAGTTATGACCTCTGTAATCAAGGGTGGGTGACTTCAGAGCCCAACTGTAAATCTACTATGGGTGTATGAGGTCTGATTCGAGCCAGAAGGTACACAGTATATCATGCTCTCAAATCTAGAAAAATGAAGCTTGCTTTCACAAGAGGTAAAATGAAATAATCTAGAAATAAACTCTGCAAAGTCCATTCCTTCCTAGCTATCTGACCCCCAAGAACATCTTACCGTGAGTCATCATCATCATCTTGTTTCAATTTCCTTCTCAGGGCATCCGTAATTTGGATTCTGCATATTGTAAGAAATAACATATGACAGATGAGAACTCATAAGAAACTGAAAGAAGCAGGACACAGAGAGAAACAGATTTAAATAAGTAATACAAAATGATAATTTCCAGGATTCCGCTTTCACATTGGAATTATATAAAAAAAATATTCAGTACCTCTTAAATATAGCACTTCTTAAATAATGGTGGTTAACTCTCAGGACAGGAAATAAGAATCAACAATTACTTGTGAGAGTGACAACACCTTTTTCTCTTGACCAATATATTTTGACACCATTAGTCCCAGAGTTTGCAGAAAGGACACTAGGCAAAGGTGTGAATTCATATAAACAGCCATTAATGTTAGGCATGAGATGTCTAACATTATCAACTTCTATCTTTTCATAGGCATTTGGAAAATACTGCCAAGAAATATGCTTACTGATCTGTAGTCACTCTTTCCCAACTGTAAAGGAACTTTTGGGTTTATACATTTTAACTGTTAGGTCTTTAGTTTTTAGTTTTGGTGGGTTTTGTGTTTGTTTTGTTTTTTTTTTTCTCCTACAGCATATCCATCTGAATTCCTATCATTCAATGGTACCTAAAATATCCCCCGTCTCTCATATAATTTTAAAATCCTGTTTTAATCAGACGTATGTATATATGAATCTATGTATGCACACACAGAGAGGAAACCTCCAAATAAAGGGTGAAGAAAATTCTACCTTTGCAAGGCTAATGTCTTGTTCTGTAAAGAGATTTTTACTTCCTCTACATCTCTCTGCAGATCTTGTGTGGCACTGAAAGACAAAAAGCAGTAAGACAGACAACCTGAGTGTGAAGATAACAGAGTTTAAAAGCAGTGTCACATTTTAACTTGCTTTCTACATATCTTACGTAAGAATTTTTCACGTGAGCTACAAATTATTAGGGCCAGGAGTAATTTGGCATGTGGAAATACATTAGTGAATTCTAGCCATCACATAAAGCACTGCAAATTTAAAAGATACATCAGATACAGAAGTACATTGGGAGAATGAATAATAAAGCATTTCTTCCCCACATTTTCTTTTATTATCCTTTATTTTCACCAATCTTCTCCAAAGTGATGGTTGTTAATTCAGCAATTCACTAAGAAGGAATAATTAGAAAATAATTTTGAGATTATTCCGTGACATACCTCTGGATAAAATTTTCTTCAATTGGATGATCAGGGAAATTTTCTTTCTCTGCAAAAGAGAATGTCACTAAAACAAGCACAACAGAGACTTTTAAACATAATCTATAGAGCATAAAGGATTAACATTTTTTGTGTGAACTAGTTATTTACTTCTATGTCCAAGCTTTATTATCTTTTACTGTATCAGAGAAATAATTATGCTTCAAAATATTTTAATTCAGCACTTTTTAGATGAGCTAGAGCTGGTTCATGATATTTGTCTGTACATGCCACTGGATGTTTCAGTGAAAGAGCATGTACTCAACTGCATTCTGGGCTATATCAGAAATGTGGCCAGCAGGTCAAGAGAGGTGATTCTGCCCCTCTACTCTGCTCTTGGCAGACTCCACTCGGTGTGCTGCATCCAGGCCTGGGATTCCCAACACATGTTCAAGCAGGTCCAGAGGAGGGCAATGAAGATGATCAGAGGGCTGGAGCACCTCTCTTGTGAGGAAAAGGCTGACACAGTGGCTGTTCAGCTTGGAGAAGGTTGCACGGTGATCTTGCAGACTCCTTCCAGTCCCTGAACGGAGCTTATGAGAGAGCTGGAGAAGAACTTTTTACTAGGGTATGTAGTGACAGGGCGAGATGGAATGGCTTGTACTTGAAAGAGGGCGGGTTTAGATTAGATGTACTGTAGGTGGTGAGGCAGCGGTAGAGAGATTGCACAGAGATGGCGTGGATGCCTCATCCCTAGAAGGGTTCAAGATCAGGTTGTCAGGTTGAATAGGGCTCTGAGCAAGATTGTCTAGTGGAAGGGGTCACTGTGCACGGCAGAGGGTTTGGAACCAGATGTGTTTAACATCCTTTCCAACCCAAATCATCTTGTGACTCTATAGGTGATGGAGACACCGTAAATCAGTATTGCTTCCAAACACTTTGGCAGAGTTTTGGAAATACTTCCACCCCAATGACCAGATTTCTGAAAACCATCACCACATGTCAGTGGAGTCTAAAGTTCAGACCCAGAAAAGAAGGGAAAGGGCAGTCAGCAACAACTATATGGCATCTTTGTAAACATTCAAATACATCTCAAAAACTGCCTAGAAAACACGTGAAAATGTACAGCCGGGCAAAAAAAAAAAATTATCATCGTAAAGAGCACTTTTGAGAAATAATTTTAAAAAATTAAAATATACATATACACCTATATATACACATCTATATATATGTGTATATATATGTATATATGCCCCATCGCATTCTTTGTTAGTGCAGCATCCCACTGCGAGGAGGGATATCCTTACCGGCAAGAACGGCCGTGTTGTTCTCCCTGAACTGCTCCTTCAATTGGTCCCTCACGCTGTGGTGGAAATAAACCGATAACGGTCAGAGGCTGCATACCCCTTCATCCCACCGCTGAGCTGCTCCCCGTCCCGTCCCGTCCACACTAACCGCAGCAGACCGAGTACACCCAGGTCGCCGTCGCCCTGGGCCCATGCCTGGGCCTGGGCCTGGGCCTGGGCCTGGGCCTGGGCCTGGGCCTGGGCCTGGGCTCTGGCCCTGGCCCTGGCCGAAGCCGACTCGGACTCTGGCTCCAGCCCCCGGGCCCGGCCGAGGGCCTGCGTCGCCTCCGCCATCACCACACCTTCAAACCGCGCGGCTCCCGGCGGCCCGCGCGCCTCGCGCCTGCGCACAGCAGCGGCGTAGGGAGGGGGGGGGGGGGGGCCGCCCTCAGCGGCTCAGCTCCAGTACGTGCAGGGGGGGAAAGGAAATAACATTGGTACAGCGCTAGGTAAAATGGAATCATCCTTCCCTCTGACCTAGTGCTCGCGTGGAGAGAGAAGCAATAGGTGTAAGCTACTAACGGGAGCAAGAAATAGACTGCAACAAAGGAACGCTACGCGCAGACAGCCAGGGCATGGACCAGAGACTTACTTATTTGGGTTTAAGAGCAAGTGCAGCTGTCAGCCCAGCAAAAGGATTCTGTTCACCATTAAACCACAACCTCAAAATATTCACACATTTTTTTGAACATGCCCAGGAATGGTGATGCCGGCACAGCTCTGGACAGTGTATTCCAGTATCTGACTATTTTGGGCAGCCTCTCCTAGAGTCCTCAACACTTTCTCCTTCCTCTTCCTCTTCCTCTTCCTCTTCCTCTTCCTCTTCCTCTTCCTCTTCCTCTTCCTCACCAGGCTGAGCAGATATCCAGCTTGCACAGCTGTTTTCTCTGCTGCCCCCACGTCTAATCAGTCCACCACCAAACTAGAAGAGCTCATGTCCATACAGTGCTCCTGTCCATACACCACCCTGTGTGACCAGCCACAGCACCGGAGCTGGCCTCAGAGCTCACCCAAGCTCTCAGCACTGGTCACAGGCTCCAGGAAGATGCCTCAGCAGTAGGAGGAAGGTAACTGTGATGCCCTCTACACCAAAAAAACCCAACCAAGCAAACAAAAGAAATGAAAACAGCTCTAATAAGTTTAATACAAATAAGGTACTTTGTATATACAGTGAGCAGCATTTTGCTTAAGTGCTTATAGGTGTTAAAAAAATTTACCCAGATCCCATACTGTAGGAGAGTATAATTGTTCAATGGTGCTTATCTTGGTGTTGGTGGTGATGCCTTGAAGACCTATAAATGAATCAACACACTTTTGAGGCAATATTAGTATAGGACATAATATAAAGGCTAGACTTCATTGCAGGCCTCCAGGGTGTCCTGGTTTGAAAGACAGGTGTTTGTTAAGGAAAGCGGAAGCCTCCCTTTGAACTGAAAAATGTGATCCTTCCTTCCTACAGATTATTATGATTTTGAAATTAAGGGAGCTCTCAGGCAAAGATATGGGGATAGGAATAACAGTTCTTTACTAGTACATCTAACAAGACAAACAGGAACAACACCAGCTATGAAATTAGCCACAAACAGAACAGTAACTCAGTCCCAGTCCCTTTCTGGCTGCAGGCACCTTTTCCCTGAGCTGCAGTTCCTGGTGCTGGGGGCGGGCGGGTCCCGCAGAGCTGCAGGAGGGCTGGGGGTGATGGCAGAGCTGTCCCAGGGGGAGAGAGAGATGGAGAGAGAGCTCTCCACTCACGGTGTGGGTCCTGGTGCTCAGCAGAGTGCTGGATGGTGGCAGGTTACAGTGAGAAGGCAGCAGGGCAGGGTCTGACAGCAGTGAGGATGGCTCCCGGAGCTGGGATGGCAGGAATGGGGCTGAGGCGGCGATCGTCCTTCTCATCCGAACTCCGCGGGGGAAATGGGCTGAGCCAGAGACTTTAGTTTCCTCTTTTGGCTGTTTGAATCTCGCAGGGTTTCCATCTTCTCTTCCCTCCCCCTTGCCACCAGGGCCCGGTCAACAGGTATCTTAGCATGACAGTGGGGAAAATTCCACAGAGGGAAAAGGGAAAGAACCAACCCCCAACACAGGGGCAGACATGGAAAAATGCATCCCCCCCACCTGGGGGTGTATACAGTTTTATAAGTTTAGCAAATTAGCATAATTGACAAGAATTCTCAATTAGAAGCACAACTGATGAATTCCCACCTGTTCAGCTCTCTCTGAATCCTCTCCCGCTCTGTGTTCTTAGATAAGAGGTAAATTTCATGTTTGAAAATGTCTCAAAGAGCTGGTTTCAACCTCGGCTCCCAGGAAGAACCATGATAGGAAGGGGCACTTGGACCCCCCAGGGTTTGGAGCCTCTGGAATGTGTTTTGTCTTTCTGCCTATCAGGGTAAGGAAAAGGTGGGGAGAAGTACTGGGGCTAGCTAGAAACTATGTACAACAATAATCTACAGAGCTATGGATGTATATGAAGGAAGTATAACAGCAAAAATAATTCTGGCATCAGTGGCATATTTCTTCATGACTGCCTGCAGAGAAATAAGGTTGATTATGTTTACCATGTTCACTAACACTCTTTCAGCTCACTTAAGGCTTGGTGATCAAGCCAAGCCCATCCTAGTACACAAAGCCCATTCATGGATGGTCCATGCCACCTGTGCAAGATAAAGCTCTTCAGCTCAGAAGTGAGTAGATCTTTTTTCAGTCTGTCTGCAGTGACTCAATTGAACCAGCCTCAGTGTGCCACATAACCACACATATTTCCCCCACATCCCTGCACCTTAAGATTCTTACATTTTCTTGGCAGCACACTTGTTCATACTGATTACATTCTTTGCCACATGCTGTATAACTGAGAGAATGTCACTCTCAGTGTAAGATGTGTAGCATTGCAGAAGTGATAACTGAAAGGAAGGGAAACCATTAGATAAGCCTATGAGAATAATCCAAGTACACTGGGCTGTTCTTCATCATCAGTTTTGTTTGAACAATTATGGTCTCTTGTCTCACAGTGGGAGGTTTTTAAAGGTACTGTCCTACTGCTGTGCCCTTTTACTGGTCCACAGGGAGACAACATGGTGAAATACCAAGAGAATGGAGAAGGCATGCATCTCATTAGAGTGGCCTTTTAAGCTGCTGCACAGGCACACTTAGTCAAAAATAGGAGGTGGCCTGACAAGCACAACTTACCAACTTGCATCAATCAAGGAGTTTCAGAGACAAACAGAAGGCAGTTGCTGCAATCATGGATGAAGGGAAGTGAACCATATCATAATTCACAATGCACAGCTCCATCAGGCCAGAATGTTTTGTTCAGTTTACCTGCAGTCAGTCAGAGTTGAATATTGGCTATCTCCAGGGCAAGAGCATTCTGTAAAGCCTTGGTTTAGTTAAACAGGAAGAAATAGCTCCTTAAAGAACACTTTCAGAGTATAGGGTTGAAATTCAAGTGGCTTAATCACAGAATATTGGGCTACTCATAGTCTAGGACCACCCTTTCAATGTTAGTCTAGCAGTTACCTGTAATATCAGTGACAGATTCCACTGTGGGAAACTGCAAGGAGTTCTTTTAAAATTAGAAGGTCAGGAAAAATTAAGTCAAATGAGACAATCACTGTATCTAAGAACCATTTATTGGTATGAAAAACAAAATCTAAGTGAGTTACTCTGCTAAAGAGGTCTAGAAAAGATAGATCAAGAGGAAGAGAAATGGGAAAGGAATGGAGGGTGGGGGGGGGGTGGTGAGGAAGAGAGAGTGAGACAAAGAGAGGAGGCAGAGACAAAGATACCACCGGAGGTCGGGGAGTGCCATTGTCGTCCACGAGGTGAGGCTGTGCCCATTTCTTGACAGGCAGCCGGACACGGGGTGGGATCGGGCAGGAGGGCAGGGACTGGACAGGGTGAAGGGGATCGGGCAGGAGGGCATGGAATGGGCAGGGTGAAGGGGATCGGGCAGGAGGGCATGGAATGGACAGGGTGAGGGGGATCGGCCAGGAGGGCATGGAATGGACACGGGTCGCGGTGAGGATCTCAGTGGGCTGGCTTGGAGGCGGGCAGGGTTGGACCCCGGTGGCTCAGCAGGGACACAGGGAAGCAGAACAGGCACGGGGGCGAGGAAGAGCCAGTGAGGACAGGAGAGCCAAAAGGTAGGCTGAGGTCAGTGCAAAGATTCAGGGGAAGGCTGGCAAAGTTGACATCCTGTTACAGATCACCCAACCAGGTTGAAGAAGTAGATAACTTATTCTAAAAGCAGCTGGAGAATGTTTTAATATCACCAGCCCTGGTTCTTGTAGGTGAATTTAACCCATCAGCTATCTACTGAGAACTTAATACAACAGAGAAGAGGCAGTCTTGGAGGTTCTTAAAGTGTTTGGAGGACAACATTTTGTCATAGCTGGTGAGTGAGCCAGGGGAAGGACTATGCTAGATCTGCTGTTTGCAAACTCAGATGGGCTGGTGGGAGATTTCGTGGCTGGAAGCCATCTGGGGCACAGTGAAAATTAATTTTGATTCTTGTTTAATCATATTATGATTCTTGGTATTTGGTGGTACAAGGACGGGCGTCAATAAAACTTCCATACTGGACTTCTGGAAGGCAGACTTTGGCCTATTTAGGAGACTTATTCAGAGAGTAGCTTGGAAGCAACTATTGAAGACATGAGGGAGGGAATTTAGTAACTAAAGATAAGGAACAGGCAGAGGTGCTTAACACCTTTGCCTCAGTTTTAATCAGAAAGAGAGGTTGTCCTCAGGACAGCTGTCCTCCTGGGATGGTAGATGGTGTCAGGGAGCAGAATGGTCCCCCTGTTACCCAGGAGGAGGCAGTCAGAGAACTGCTGAGCTACCTAGGTGCTCACAAATCTATGGGACCAGATGGGATCCATCCCAGGGTGATGAGGGAGCTGGCAGATGAGCTTGCAAAGCCACTCTCCATCATTTACCAACAGTCCTGGCCCACTGGGGAGGTCTCAGATGACTGGAAGCTGGCCACTGTGACACCCATTCACAAAAAGGGTAGGAAGGAGGATCCTGACAATTACAGACCAGTTAGCCTGACCTCAGTAGTGGGTGAGGTAATGGAACAGTTTATACCGAGTGTCATCACACAGCCCTTACAGGATGGCCAGGGGATCAGACCCAGCCAGCGTGGGTTTAGGAGGGGTAGGTTGTGTTTGACCAACCTGGTCTCCTTTCATGAGCAGGTGACCCGCCTGGTGGATGCAGGAAGGGCTGTGTGTGTTGTCTATTTGGACTCCAGCAAGGCCTTTGACATTGTCTGCCACAGCACACTCCTGGAAAAGCTGCAGCCCACGGCTTGGACAGGAGCACTCTGTGCTGAGTTAAGAACTGGCTGGGTGGCCAGGCCCAGAGAGTGGTGGTGAACAGTGCTGCATGCAGCTGGGGATCAGTCACCAGTGGTATTCCTCAGGGGTCTGTGCTGAGGTCAGTCCTATTTAGTATCTTATTTAGTACCAATCTTAGGTTATTATTTCATAGCCAACTGAACATCTGCACCTTGAGTGCTGTGTCCAGTTCTGGGACCCTCAATTTAGGAGGGATCTTGAGACACTTAAACACATCTAGAGAAGGCCAATGAGGCTGATTGTGGGAAGATAGTTTGTAAGGATAGTTCAAAAGGCAATTTTACTCAATGCATTACAGCTGTTCTGATTGCTGAGAAGTGGAGACAGCCTTGCCTGTCCAATGAGGATGGGTGTTATAAAAGAGTGGGTTAGCTGGTTGAGAGTTAGTTGGAGTTTGAGACCTGGATTCTGCTGTAGTGTGTGATGAAGTCTGCTGGCTGTGCTGTGAGGAGGTAAGGGTAATGTAGTTGTGCAAGGGACAGATAAAGTAAGATGCTGTGTGAGGGATAGACAGGATTAGGTGGCTAGGTAAGGGACAGATTGGGGTTAGCCAGTCATGCAGAAGAAAACTTGCAGAGAGAGAGAGGAGGAAGGAGTTAGTACTGTGTGGAGCTGTCTGAAACAAAAGGAGTCAGTGCTGTGTGGAGCTGCCTCTGAGAAGTCCACAGAGAGAAGGCATGAAAAGTTTTTAAGATAATAAGGGACTGAGGATGTTGTCAGTCATGTCTGTCTTTATAACTGCAACAGCTGATGGAAGGGCTTGGAACACAAGAACGATGAGGAACAGCTGAGGGAGCTGGGGGTTGTTTAGCCTGCAAAAAAAGGAAGTTCATGGGAGACTTTATCACTCTCTACAATTCCCTGCTTGTAGTCAGGTGGGGGTCAGTCTCTTCTCCCAGGCAACCACTGATAGAACATGAGGATATAGCCTTAAGCTGCACCAGAGAAAGTTTAGATTAGATGTCAGGAAAAAAAATCTTCACTGGAGTAGTGACTGGGCACTGGAATGGGCTGCCCAGGGAAGTAGTGGAATCACTATCCCTGGATGTGGCACTCAGTGCCATGGTTTAGTTGATGGAGAGGTGTTAGGTTTGGTCATAGGTTGGACTAGTTAATCTCAAAGGTCTTTTCCAACCTCATTCTCTCCCTTAAAAAAAAAAAGGTGGGGGGGGAGGGGGTCAAAGACAGGCTAGGGCCATGGTAAGAAAAAGACCTCAGCAGGCTGGAGCCAAAGCAAAAATACAAGGTTAAAAAAGACCCTTAAATCACAAAGTCTCAAAAGCAAATGTCTCAAGAAGAGTCTTAAACCAAAAAGTCCCCAGTCACTGAGGAAGTTTCCAAAAGCTTCTGGTGCTTGTGACACAATTACTTTTCATGCCCCCAGCTCCTCCCAAAGCCTGCCTGCTGGCAGGAGACCACTGGCCCAGTCCAACCTTTTGCCATTTGATTGGAGAAGCCCCTCTGGGGACAATAACCTAGAGGGTTGAGGCAAATCAAAACTAAACTGGCTCCTCACACTCAGGCATGCTGAAATTTAATACTGAATTTTGACAAGTTAAGGCTCATATCCCAGGAGCACATAAACTACCTGGGAGACAGGTCTCAGCCAGGCTCAATTGCAGTACTGAGAAATTTTGAGCCATTTTAATAGTTGCCACAGTTAAGTACTGCCTCTTCCAGATTAATTTTTATAGTAACATCTATTCTCAACACTTCTGCAGTCTTTGCAGCTCTTCTTAGGCAGAGCAGAGGGAGAGGGCAACCCAGAAAGTGTGGGTAGCTAGGCTGAAAGGATAGTGCAGGAGGGAATCTTTCTCGATGAGTTGCAAGCTGTATTGATTACCAAGGAGTGGAAACATCTGTGTCTGACCAATCAACTTGGAGCATATAAAGGAGTAGGTTAGCTGACCACCAGTTACAGGCACTTGCAGTTCCAGCTGGAGCATGATACCAAGAGTCTGCTGGAGGAAGCAAAGGAAGCTGCTGGGTGTGCTGTGAGGAGGTAAGGGAGGAGGTCGTGCAAGGGGCAGATAAGGTAAGATGATGTTGTGTGAGGGACAATCAGGGTTAGGTGGCCAGGAAAGGGACAGCTTGAGTTTAGCCAGTCATACAGACTGAAAGGAGTCAGAGCTACATGGAACTGCCTGTGAGACAAGGAACCAGTACTGTGTGAAGCTGCCTATAAGAAAAGGAGTCATAGTTACATGAGAGAGGCCTATGAAAGAAGGAGTAAGAGTTATGAGGAAAGAAGTTTGTTAAGAGAAGAAGGCATGCCAAGTTTGCCACTAAAGGACTGGTGGTGATACCAGCTGTGTCCGTCTCGACATACTAATTGCAACAAAAGAGAAGTTATGGGCTTTCAGGATCTTCATCTCCATCTGATGCATATAAACATTTGATCAAGTGTGGTTAGTTACCTAGCTAAAGTCTCCAATCTCTTGGAGAATCTTGGTGAAGAATCTCTTCATATTTGCTAGCAGTGTATATAGCTATGACATCAACTAGCTGCACCTTCACCTTGGAAACAACATTGTCCTGTAGAAAGGCGCAGCAGAGATTTATCTAAATTATTTGGTTCAGAGCACAGGTTTTCACGGTAGTCAGTGTAAGGTTTGTTACATGGCAGGATATTCATACCCACTCACAGAATAACTACACATCCTCTGTAACCCCTATTGGCACCTGCAGGGGTATTAGAAGGCCTTGAGTTCAAATCAGAGAGAGGAATAAACAGTTTTGATACATCAACTCGCTGCTCATAGCTAAGAGCTCTGTATGGTACATACAGCTGAGAATCAAATGTCACTTGTTGGTCATCTGTATTGTTAAGGGTATGTACAGCCATGTTGAGTGTTACTGACCAGCATTCATGCTTTAGCCAGGGGTAAAAGCCCCTTGTCAACTGACATATCCAGTCACTTCTTGAACACTTCCAGAGAGTGACTTTACCACTTCCCTGGGCAGCCTATTCCAGTGTCTGACTACCCTTCCAGTAAAGATATTTTTCCTGATGTTGAACCTGAACCTCCCCTGGAACAGACTGTGGTAATTTCCTCTTCTCCTGCCTTATCTGGGAGTTTGGTATAGACATAGCCCATGGGTGTAGACTACAGGGTGCAAAGTTTCCATGGTCACTTGACATGGGCTAGAAAGAGCACAGTACTAGTATTACTAGTTGATTAGTCTGACAACTAGCATATCTTCAAATTATCAGTCGAGTTCAATCCTGTATTTTAAAGCTGAAGGAAGCTTATTAATGCCTGTGGAGAAATCACTGATGAAAGTGAATATAGAGTCTAAGGAAAACCATACCTACAAGGATGGGTTTACTGCAAATGTCATTGGATGCCTACCAACCTCCACGTGTCTCAGATAGTTGTAGATGTCCCTCACAGTTGCTACACAGGTTTGGCTCATTACTATCTTCTATGTCTGGGTCTTCAGACTCAAGCAAGACATCAGAAAAAGCCTGACACAATATGTGTCTTCTGCTGGATGACATTCACATATTTCCATAGGATTTGAAGACTGATGCTCTGACTACAAGGCAATTCAGAAAATCACTGCAGACAGTACCTCCTTCCACAGCCCAGTGTGGGCCAAGCGGTAATCCTGTAGCATAGAGCACTGCAGGGGCTCATGACCCCTATTTCATGGCATCAGAGAAAGGCACGGCTCTGCTGCAGCGGCAGCCAAGCACTGGGCTGGGGAAGGGGCACATGGCAGAAGGAGGCCCCAGATGGTACCCTGTGTAATAAAAACAACATAAAAATTGTTCATTAAAATAAAAGGACTACCAAGAGTTCAATAAAATAACAAAGAATAGAACCGGATCTGAGAGGGCACAAGTCATGCACCCGTAGTCCACAAGAATGTCTTGATTAGTTTGAGCTGAGTTAATTAACCATACTTAAGTATCCATTGTTCAACGTGTAAAAAGGATCTACTGATAAGGCAGAGGTTCTGCCAGGAAGAGGAGTCTTCTTCATTCCAACGACCCCTATCAACAGGCAGTGCCAGCGCAGACCCGACTGCAAAAGGGACACGTATATCAGAAACAAGGGGTATAAAACCCAAAGGACTGAGAGAGGAAAGTGCGCGCCGTTGGTGGAGTGCTAACTCCCGGCCGCCCAGCGCTGCTTTTGCTTGTTACCGCTTGCTTAATAAATTCCACTGCTTGATGTACAATTGGCTCTGAGTCAGTGTGTGTGACAAACACTTATAACAAATTGGTGCTGTGACTCGGATAAGGGCAACCCGGTGGGAGACCTCCACCAGGGAGGCGCCCCGCTTTTAGTGGCCTTGGTGCTGCGTCCACCCTCCTGGACCCTTACCGACGAACCCTAAATTGGTAACAAGCAAAGGAAAACCGGTAACCCCATAATCTTTGTGCACGAAGCCCCGGGCGAAGACGCAGGAAGCGTAAGTATATTTGGGAATCCGCTCGGTTGGGGTTGGGTATCCCAGGACACAGCAAATGAGACGCCCAATGTGGGCGAAGTGAGTGCGGACCTCTGAGTAGTGCGGTTCCCAAATCCCGCGAGGGATTGGGCCACAAAAAGAGGGAAACGTGTGTGTGAGTGTTTGTGAGTGTTCTGGAAGATGGGACAGGGGAAAAGCAAGCCCTCTGATCCCATGGGTAAGGGGACCCCAGTAAAGCTCCCCCAGATACCCCCTGACAGTCCATTAGGGATGATGATTAAATATTGGAATGATTATCCTCTAGGAAAGGGAAGGATAAGGTCAAAATGATACATTATTGTATGGAGGTGTGGGGAGGGAAACAGATCCGTGGAGATAATCTGTTTTGGCCAGTATTCGGAAGTTCCGAAGATTGGATTTGCCAGGCATTAAATATTTTTGTAAACTCTAAAGAACCTTTTTGCCTGGAAGAAAGTGAATATGCTGCCCTTTGGATAGTGGGAGAAACTAGGACTAGATTGTTTGCCCTAAACACCTGGGGAGGGAAAAAGAAATCTAAACGATCCGAGGAGGTCCCGACTGCTCCCCCCCCCCCCCCCCCCCCGCCATACATATCTCCTCCTCTCCCAGTTCCCCCACCTCCCCAGGCACAAGTCCTAGAGTCAGATCATGAAGAAGAATCCGGGGAACGAGAATTGGGGAACCACGAGTTAAGATCCGAAGATAACCGAAGGATCACTCGCAGCCAGTCTAGGAGGGATAGAGAAGGTCCAACCCTGTATCCATTAAGAGAAGTGGGCCTGGGGATGATCCCTAATCCAAATGCTGGACAACAGGGGCAGCCTGCCCAAATACCGGGCATAGGCTATGTAGAAGTGCCCCTTAATTCTGGAGATGTTAGAGAATTCAAGAAGGAGATGGGACATTTGCTAGAAGATCCCCTTGGGGTGGCAGAAAGGGATGACCAATTTTTGGGTCCCAATATATATACATGGGATGAAATGCAGTCTATCATAGGAATTTTGTTCTCTTCTGAGGAAAGGAGAATGATCAGAACAGCGGGAATGAGGGTGTGGGACAGGGACCACCAGGCAGGTCCCCAAGCTGATGTGAAGTGGCCATTGCAACGCCCTAATTGGGATAAGCAAAATCCACAGCACCGAGCCCATATGGCAGACTTAAGAACTATCCTAATCCAAGGAATCCGGGAATCTGTCCCTCGGGGACAAAATGTAAATAAAGCCTTCTGTGAAAGCCAAAAGAAAGATGAGGACCCTACTGAATGGATAGAGAGGCTCCGAAGGTCATTTCAACTATATTCCGGGGTGAACCCTGATACTCCAGAAGGTCAAGTGTTATTAAAAACTCAATTTGTAGCAAAATCTTGGCCTGACATCAGGAAAAAGTTAGAGAAAATTGAAGATTGGCATGATCGTAGTTTAGACGAATTGTTGCGGGAAGCGCAGAAGGTGTATGTCCGGAGAGAGGAAGAAGGACACAAAAAGCAGACTAGAGTAATGATGGCAGTAGTACATGAGGGGCAACGGGTAACAACTAGTAGATTCTCCTCGATGGCAGGCCCTCCTAGAACCAGAAATGTGCCTAGAGAAAAGGAGGGTACCCAGGGGACTTGTTATTATTGTGGAAAGAGAGGGCATTTTCAGAGAGATTGTCGGAAAAGGATTGCAGATGAGAAAGAATTTAAGGAAGATTAGGGGGGTCAGGGGCTCTATTTGCTGGGGACCCGAGAAAGATCAGAGCCCCTGGTAAAGCTGAAAGTAGGTCCCCAGCAACAGGAAATAGAGTTTTTAATTGACACTGGAGCAGAAAGGTCCACAGTACAAAGCCTCCCTTTAGGATGTAAAATACCAAAAGAAAGAATCCAAGTTGTGGGAGCGAAGGGAGAACCTTTTAGTGTACCTGTGATTAAAGATGTAGCTTTTGAAAGCAGCTCAAAATTGGGTTTAGGAACCCTCCTGTTGGTACCTGAAGCTGATTACAATCTTTTAGGAAAAGATCTTATGGTAGAATTAGGAATTGAAATTAGTATAGAAAATAAACGATTAACAGTAAAATTATGTCCATTGTGAGTAGAGGATGAACAGGAAATAAACCCAGAAGTTTGGTATACCCCCGACACTGTGGGTCGATTGGAGATAGAACCGTTTGAAGTGACATTGAAAGACCCTGACATTCCAGTAAAGATTAAGCAATATCCAATTTCAGATGAAGGGAAAATGGGGATAAAACCCGAAGTTGAAAGACTTCTAAAACAAGGATTGTTGGAACCCTGCATGTCCCCTTTTAATACACCCATTCTCCCTGTTAAGAAACCTGATGGGAAATACCGGTTAGTACATGATTTACGGGAAATTAATAAAAGAACCGTGGAACGATTTCCCGTAGTAGCAAACCCTTACACCCTGTTGAGCCAATTAGGACCTGATAATCGATGGTATAGTGTAATAGATTTAAAAGATGCTTTTTGGGCGTGCCCCTTGAAAGAGAATTGTAGAGATTATTTTGCATTTGAGTGGGAAGACCCAGATACTCATAGAAAACAGCAGCTTCGCTGGACTGTTCTTCCTCAAGGATTTACCGAGTCCCCCAATTTGTTCGGCCAAGCACTTGAACAATTACTAAGTGATTATAAGTTAGGAGAAGGGGCCGTGTTGATTCAATATGTGGATGACTTGTTGATTGCTGGCAAGGAGGAATGGGTGGTAAGGCAAGAGAGCATAAAGCTGTTGAACTTCCGTAGTTTAAAAGGACTGAAGGTATCAAAATCTAAACTCCAATTTGTAGAAGAAGAAGTAAAATACCTGGGATACAGGCTGAAGCAAGGAATGAAAAAGATAGATCCGGATAGGATAAAAGGGATCTTATCTATGCCAAGGCCACAAACAAAACGAGAGGTGAGGCAATTACTGGGATTATTTGGATATTGTAGACAATGGATTGAGGGGTTTAGTGGGAAAGTAAAATTTTTATATGAAAATTAACCAAGACTGGTTTACTTAAGTAGAATCAGTTAGATGAAGACAAATTACAAATTCTCAAGACAGAGTTGGTAAATGCACCTGTATTAAGCCTCCCGGATTTAAAGAGGCCTTTTTATCTCTTTGTAAACACAACGGAAGGAACAGCATATGGGGTGTTAGCCCAGGATTGGGCTAGTAGTAAAAAGCCTGTGGCCTACCTATCTAAATTACTAGATCCGATATCAAGGGGTTGGCCAACATGTTTGCAGTCGATAGTGGCTGCTGCTCTGTTAGTAGAAGAAGCTGTAAAAATCACTTTTGGGGGAGAGTTGCATGTTTTGTCTCCTCACAACATAAGGGGGGTCCTCCAACAGAAAGCAGACAAATGGATAACTGATGCTCGGCTTTTAAAATATGAAGGGATCCTTATATCTTCTCCTAAATTGAGCTTAGAGACTAGCTCTCTCCAAAATCCCACCCAATTTTTATATGGGGAACCGAGTGAAAACTTAAAGCGTGATTGTTTAAGGGTGATAGAAGAACAAACAAAAATCAGACCAGACCTAGAAGAGGAAGAATTAGAATATGGGGAAAAACTGTTTGTGGATGGGTCTTCCCGAGTAGTTGAAGGAAGGAGAAAAAATGGTTATGCAGTAATTAATGGAAAGACCCTAGAGGTAATAGAATCAGGACCACTAAATTCTGTGTGGTCAGCGCAGGCTTGTGAATTGTATGCTGTATGGCGAGCATTGAAATTATTGAGAGGAAAAGCAGGAACAATCTTTACAGACTCAAAATATGCTTATGGGGTGGTGCATACCTTTGGAAAAATTTGGGAAGAGAGAGGTTTAATTGATTCCCAGGGAAAAGGATTAATTCATGAAGATTTAGTAAGGAAGGTTTTACAGGCTCTAAGGTGGCCCACTGAAATAGCTGTGGTCCATGTAAAAGGGCACCAGACTGGAGTAAACAATCGAGTGAGGGGAAATAACCTAGCAGATCAGGAAGCAAAGGCCGCAGCCCTCAGGGTATTAAAGGAAAAGGCTGCAGGAGTTAAGAGAAATTGATCCTTTTGTGAAAAAGATTTAAACAAATTACCTTGTATGCTTTGCTGGGAAGATTCCAAAATAGATAAGATAGAATGTGTCTGTTTGAACCCCACTAAGACGCATTGTTATTATCACGGGCCAATTCAAATACTCACATTCACTGAGAGAGAACAACAGAAATTGAATGAAATGGGGGTAGTGAAGAAAGGAAATAAACGAGAATTGCCAGACGGTCGCGAAGTTCTTCCAAAACCGGTAGCCCGAAGAATTTTGGAAGCCATCCACTCCAAAACTCACTGGGGTACACAAGCCTTGATAGATCAATTTGCTATTAAATATGTCTGTATTGGGATGTATAACTTAGCCAAACAGGTCACACAACGATGTTTAACCTGTCAAAAGGTGAATAAGAAGCAGTGGAGACAACGGGAAGCTGGGGGAAGGGATTTAGCGTACAGACCTTTTTCACACATTCAAATTGACTTTACTGATTTGCCTAAGGTAGGGAGATACAAACATTTGTTAGTGATAATTGACCATTTAACCCATTTTGTAGAAGCTTTTCCTACCTCTAGAGCAACTACACAAGCAGTGGTGAAAATTTTGCTAGAAGATATCATCCCTCGATATGGGTTAATAGAGGTGATAGATTCAGACAGGGGGGCACATTTTACATCTAAAATCGCTAAAGAAATTGTTTCAGCCCTGGGGACAAAATGGAAGTATCACACTCCTTGGCACCCACAGAGTTCGGGGAAAGTAGAAAGAATAAATGGAGAAATAAAAAAAAAACAACTAACCAAACTGATGTATGAAACACAATTATCTTGGGTAAAATGTTTACCTTTAGCTTTGCTAAATATACACACTCAACCCAGGACTGATGTAGGGATTTCCCCCTTTGAAATGCTTTACGGAATGCTGTATAATATGGATGCCCCAGCGCATCATCCCGAGATAAGTAATCAACAAATTAATCATTACATAATACAGCTGACACAAGCTCGTGATAAACTCAGAAAAGCTGGATTATTGGTACAAAGACCTCCTCTTGACTTAGCGATTCACAATATAAAAGTGGGTGATAAGGTTTTGGTTAAAACATGGAAAGAAAATACGTTAACTCCAACTTGGGAAGGTCCCTGTGTTGTGTTACTCACTACAGAAACTGCCATCAGAACCGCGGAAAAAGGCTGGACTCATGCAAGCAGGATAAAAGGACCTATACACCCCTCCTCCGAGGAACCGTGGAAAGTAACCAGCGCTCCAGGAGATCTTAGAGTCACCCTAAAACGGACTTAAATGAACACTGTGAAGGTAGTTCGGGTAAAATGGGACAGCGAAATTAAGTGTAACTACTTGATAACTGTATATTTCAAGATATATTGCTCGAACCAGGATTGTGGTTGTTATCCATTTGTATGTTTTGTTTGTAAAATTTGCCAAGAACGGTGGTGGGTCCATTGTTGGAGAGGAAGTCCACCTAGCGGTGTTTGTAAGAATTGCTATCAACTAGAAAGGGAGCTTACTAAAAGGATTTTACGTGAAGGGGAAAGGTATTCACAAGGGGGGAGGGGCAAGGCCAGAAAATGATTGCTTCCATCCTAATGAACCAGTTCCTTTCATAGCTAAAATCATTAAGGGAAATTGTAGAAAAGCAGTACCTGGGGTCTGGTGTTCTTCACCGCAAGTGAAGGATAAGAACTGGGAATCTTATAAAAAGAGGCAACAAAAACGACATGGCCCTCCTGAAGAATATCCTTGCTGCCGAGAAGATGGTTCCCCTCGCGGCTCGAAGCAACCGAGTCGGCGAGCGAGGCAGAGGGATAAGAAAAGGTGGAGGAGAGAACCCACAGACTGGAACAATTCAAAAATGTTCCGAGAACTGCCTCAAGGATTTTAAATCCCAGAAATCACTCATAGACCCAGAGGGGGGGTGCAAAAATAAAAATTTCACATTAGGACACAAAGGAATTGAAAATAAAAATCCACCAGGACCACACCCTTCTTGGCAGGTTATGGGAATTTTAGCTGTAATATATATACAAATCAGCCAAGTAGATGCTTATGCAGACAAGCATCAACCTTTCAAATGGTCTTTGATACAAATAGAAGACTCGATAGTTATAAACTCAACGATTACGACTGCAGCCCCAAGCTTCCAAACACATTTGACCTCAATTATTCGAGCAGGGACTGATAACACATACAAAAGACAAGTACAATCTAAGGCGTTTTATATGTGCCCAAGCTCAAATCCAGGACGGGGTTATTGCAATTGGCCTGGACATTACTATTGTGCATATTGGGGATGCAAAACTATTGCCTCTGATTGGGAACCGGGGGCAGGCCAAGACAGATACCTTAGAGTCAGGTGAGGACCACCTGGATGTCAAATACCCAAACGTGGATATGATGGCACAGTGCAAGGGGGAAATCGAAATACCTGTTGGATGATTTACCTTAACATAACCAATCCACAGGATCCAGGGTGGAATATTGGGAAAATCTGGGGAATTCGGTTTTGGGAACCTGGCACAGACCGAGGAGGATTAATACCAATAAAGAAAGAAATAGCCCCAAAAGACCTAGTGGGTGTCGGTCCTAACCCAGTGGTAAAAGAGTCCCCAAAATTATATACCATCCAGAGGAATATGTATATCAAGCCCAAAATACCCCAGAACATCATTTACAAAAAAGAGAACCCTTTACAGCCCTTACTGTGGCCACACTTATGTTGGTGGGCACTGTGGGAGCTGGTACAGGAATAGCTTCCCTAGTGAGACAAACAACAGAGTTTAATACATTAAGGATAGCAGTAGATGAAGATTTAGCTAGAATAGAAGAATCAATCACAGCCTTAGAAAAATCTGTTCGATCTTTATCTGAGGTAGTATTACAAAACCGAAGTGGGCTAGATTTAATCTTCCTTCAGCAAGGAGGATTGTGCGCGGCACTTAAAGAAGAATGTTGCATTTATGCAGATCATACCGGGCTTGTTAGAGATACAATGGCTAAACTGAGAGAAGGGCTAGAGCAAAGAAAGCGAGAAAGAGAAGCTCAACAGTCCTGGTATGAAACTTGGTTCAACAGTTCTCGCTGGCTTACTACTCTGCTATCTACAATTGCAGGTCCTTTGTTATTTCTGGTGTTCGGGTTAACTTTCGGACCCTGCATCTTTAATAAGGTCATAGAAATTGTAAAAGGGCGATTAGAAGCCGCTCACCTGATGTTAATTAAAGCTAAATACGAGCACATCTTAAATGATGAGGAGGTGGAAAAAAGAGCTTGCACTGAGCTATCAAGAATTAAAAAGATTTAATGAACAAATTATGAAAGAAGAAAAGGAGGGATTGTAATAAAAACAACATAAAAATTGTTCATTAAAATAAAAGGACTACCAAGAGTTCAATAAAATAACAAAGAATAGAACCGGATCTGAGAGGGCACAAGTCATGCACCCGTAGTCCACAAGAATGTCTTGATTAGTTTGAGCTGAGTTAATTAACCATACTTAAGTATCCATTGTTCAACGTGTAAAAAGGATCTACTGATAAGGCAGAGGTTCTGCCAGGAAGAGGAGTCTTCTTCATTCCAACGACCACCGGAGAGCAAAGTACGACCCCTATCAACAGGCAGTGCCAGCGCAGACCCGACTGCAAAAGGGACACGTATATCAGAAACAAGGGGTATAAAACCCAAAGGACTGAGAGAGGAAAGTGCGCGCCGTTGGTGGAGCGCTAACTCCCGGCCGCCCAGCGCTGCTTTTGCTTGTTACCGCTTGCTTAATAAATTCCATTGCTTGATGTACAATTGGCTCTGAGTCAGTGTGTGTATCAAACACTTATAACACCTGGAGGGCTTTAGCTGGGGGTCACGGGCTGGCGGAGGCACGTTTTCCTTGGAGAAAGCCTCGCAGCCTCCTGGTAACCATCCTCCCCGGCGGCAGGGGCGTACTTGACATTCGGCTGCCCGTGGTCCCTCTTCAACTTGGCGACTTCTTGGCAGCTAGGCGCACTTTCGGCTCAGCTGCCGATGTCCTCCCATCGTAGGGGCGGTCTTCGTCCCATTCTTGGGGACGCGCGGCGCGCTCCTCTCGTTCGAGGAATCGGCGGCGGAGCGGGACTGCCGGGGAGGGCGAGAGAAGGGCGGTCAGCGGGACGGCCCGTGTGGGTGTGCACTGCACCCCGAGCCCGGAAACGGGAAAATCGGGGCAGCGCTGCAGGCAGCGCCGGCGGGCTGGAGGAACGGAGCCGGGGCAAGACCGCACGGGTCCGGAGCCGAAGAGCTGTAGATGCGGAGGTGAGGGGCTTCACGGCTGCTCCGCTTCGCACTAGAGGCCTGAAGGGGAGGAGAGTGAGGGAACAGATGGACCGTCCCAGGAGAAAGCGCAAACGGGCAACACAAACGCACCGCCCTCCCCGGCAAGCGAAGACCGGGCTGCCCCTGGGCTGTATCCCGCACTGCCCGTCAAGCTGAATGGAGGGAAAGGGATGGAGCGAGCAGGACACGAAGGGCCGCGCAGGTGGTTCCCCGCGAGCCACGGCTGCACCCTCGCCCGCCCGAGCCGAGCCGGCCCCATCGCGCACATACCGAGGCGAGCCCGCCGCGCAGGAGAGAGCAGCGCCGCGCCTTTAAAGCCTCAGCCGCCGCCGATGCTGGCCGCCCGCCGCATCCCCGCAACTCGGGCCCTGCTCACGTACCCATGGCTTCTGCACTAGGGAATAAAACATTACAGGAAAACACTAGCATTTTCCTCCTTAGGTACACGCGTGCTGCTCGCTCGGAGTTCCTTTCAAACCTGTTTAATCTTTCAAAGTGTTTTGTTGCAACTCTGCATATAGATCAGGTGACTAGATTGAACCTCCCGACGCCGTCGCCCAGTACTAAGATACGAATCAACTGGCCTGCACCTATGGCTTGAAAACCTGCCCACACAGCACGGTTCCATTAGATCTTGTGGGGAATCTTGAACCTGTAGAGGAAATTATGGCTGAACAAGGACATAATATCCTCATTGAGACTAAAACACACAACCCTGTACATGGCTGGGAGAATGGAGAATTTAGCTATCCCTGAATGAAATATATGGGAAAGAACCATAAAGTAACAACAGTAAGCGGATGGGAAAGAATCATAAAAGTAACAACAGTAAGTGGATGGGAAAGTACATTAAAGTACCAAATAAATAAATAGATGTGCAGGGAAAGTATCGGAAACAGGTAAAACGGACGTGACTAGATTAGGCTGCCAGACTGCTTGAGCCAAGGAGCGGGGAAGATGCTGTAAAAGTGCGTGAAACCAATCAGTAAGTAACAAGTAATATGTGGACAGTGCTTAATAACCAATTGTACGCTTGCTAGATTATGGTGATCATTGTAACAAACCATATAAAATATGTATGCTTTGATGCAATAAAGAGAGATGTCAGATATTAGAGATTCACTCACGCCTCCATGAGGACTCAGTGAATACTTGGCTAAGATCTCCCACTGTCCAGACAAGATTTCTCCCATCATGAACCCTTTTTTGGTGGATTATTGTCAGACTAAACAAGTTTAAGATGGATGTTGCAAGATAGACAATGCTTATTGCCATTGTCTTCTTGCCAGGAGAGCCAGAAAGAACACTGTGCATGAGTGCTAGGTAACATGCAAAAACCTGCCAAATGCAAGCTAAGATGCAGGTGTGCACTTGCCTGTGAAATATCCAGGTATGGGCTCCTCTTCACCACCCTTACCACAGTGCCAGCCACCTCAATTTGTTTTGAGTTCCGCTGCTACTAGCTGAAGTAGGAAATTGCCATTTGCTCAGAGGAAGCTGTGGCAAGCACAAAAGCTTTACAATTATGTTAATGATTTAAAACACAGAATCACTCCCCTTTTCATCATGTTCATGTTACAATGGGGTTTGCTGAAATACTGCCAAGTCTAGTACAACCACCTCAAAACAGGAGTGGCACATGTAAATATTAACTGAAGCTTTCTGTTTGAAATTAGTTTCAAAACCAAAATATCACCCTAGTTCTAGACTGAACATAACTATAGCTCATCAAGTGATGAGCCTTCTGGAGGAGGCAAGGTAGGAAAACCAAATGTGTAAATGGACAGAAAACAGGATCCAGCTTTGAGGAAGCAGCTGACTCTCCACTGCTGTCCCAAGACATGAGGGACTGTGATCTGTGCATTTAATCTGCATCACTCGACAGAAACACAGTGCAACTTATAGACATTTTCTGACCACAGTTTTCCAAGTCAGTCTTGTACTGCGGATAGTGTTTTAACATAGCATGAGAGGCACTCCTTCAAGAGTAACAAACCACAGAAGTAGTATAAACAATCTGATCACAAGACAAGCACAATGGTTCAAGGACATCCCTAACTGCATTCCTGCTAAATCTTCTCCTATCATATAATTCCTTTATCATTGTTCTGTTCTTCAATTTCACTAATATCAAGTCCATCCTTATTATTATGTTATTCAAGAACCACTGAATACCAGAAACAAGAAACCAGTACAACAAAACAATATACTGCTATAATACAAGGGATGATCAAAGATGCATTCGTTCTTGTTAACCACTGAATTAATTTCAAGGAAATTAAATTTCAAGGAAAATATTGACATGCTACACACAAGAGGGGGCACTAGAAGCCTGTAAACAGACGCAAGTACAACTACCTCTGAGGATGTATTTTATTACCTCATTGATAGGTTTTCACTAAACACAGAGATTTGTTTCCTTTGCAGTATTAAGTCCTCTTCATACATAATTCTTTCTTAAAGGCACTCTTTCACTTTCCAGTCAAGAAGTCTCAATTTACTGTTCATTTCAGCAACTTGTCAAGTCCAAGACTACTGTCACAGTTTATCATTCTAAACCTGAACTTCTTCCCTAGGTAATACATGGAGGTATAGTTGGCTACAGTACACCTGCAGCTGTCATGGTATTACTAAAAAAATTGAATAAAGTACAGGATAACGTATCTTGAAGAGATGAAGTTTAGCTGAGTGCCAGGATGCTCACTGATTTATTTCTGGACTTCAAATACTGTATTGGCAGTTATTCATACAAAAAGTAAAAAAAAAAAAATATTTTACAGAGTGGTTTGAGTTACGATTCTGAGTCTTCCCAGGAAAGTGTTATCATTTTTCTTCCCTTCTCTGTTAGATCTATGGATTTTGCTTCTTTAAAAAATACTTTGATACAAATGTAAAATGGTAACATATATTTGCTCTAGTACATTAAATGTAGAAATCAGACTTGTATGCTGAAACATAAAAAAACCCCTGCATATTTCTATTATCTAACAAAGTATGCAGCAAAACACAGGACTTGATGTTTTTTACTCCACATAATAAAGTGGTTTTTTTCATTCCAATAGTCTTCAAGCTATCCTTGAAAGAAAGAAAAATAGTGCCCAGTTGATTATGTTTGCATTCCAATATAAACTACTTCTAATTTCCCACTGCTAACAAGAAATTACAATACCGATATTCCCCACTTTAGAGAAAGTGTGGAACATACCTGTGCTCATCTACAAGTTTCAAGACTTCTGTTTAATAAACATCTAGTATGTAAGATTTCGATTATTTTTACATTTACAGTAAGTACTCAAGTCCTTCTTATTTATAAAAGCATCTCAATCCAATTAACAAAGATAGTACACTTACAAAATTTCAAATATATAGTACATTTGTTTCTATACATGTATGTGCAAGATCTCCCAGCAAAAATACAAATATGGAATACAACAGCTTGACCATTTACATCTCCTTTGGCAAATGCAACTTTGTATCACATGATATAAGTACCATCTTTGTAGTATTTCATGGATTCTAGCTGCTGAGTCATTGCAAGGACATCCTGAAATCCTGTACTGAGTCCAGACATATGTTGAAAATAAGCTTCCTTCTCCACTTGGACCGTTAAGTTGTTTACACCAGCATCTTTCAGAATTGCTGTGACCTGAACAGAATGGTACAGATAACATTAGTATTGCACTTCACATATATCTCACAGTAACTCGCCATATGCTGGCTCTGCAGTGCTGTAAAAACCCCCCACATATCATTGTGAAGAATGCAATTCTCTGGAAAGCAAAGAGTAACTTAAGAGGGTATGGCTTTGCAGCTTCTGCACACTGGGTGATTCTCAGTGTCTAACATAAGGAAATATGTATCTTTTTGAGGAAAAGAAAAACCCACAGCAGATAGGTAGTGGTAATCCAGTTTTAGACACATGATTTGCATCCAGATACCCTTACTGTTTATTCCCTGTTTTGCAGGCCTGTTTTTACACCTCTCCTTTTTTTCTCAGAGCAGACGTAGTGCCACTTTCAGTCAGTGTTTTGGCAGATGTTCTTGCAAACAACTCTACACGACTAATTTCAAGCTAGCAGCCAAGGGTCAGTACAGCTTTAGAGACAAGCACTGAGCTCTACAGAGCTGAGACAAAAATGGAGAGCTACCAAATAAATCATACACATCAGCTTGAAACTTCAGTCTGTGATGAAAAGGGAGATGCTGAGTAGGAAATTAAGAAATTAAGAGTCTAAAAACCTTGCATTTTACCTGCTGTACAATTCTCTGTTCCATCACATCAGATACCACTTGCACATGTATTGTACCTGCCACAACAGCTGCTGAGTGACACCAAAAATGAGGATCTCTGTAGGATATAACTCCCTCTATTTTTTGAATCTGTGAAGAAATTTCATTAGGAAAAATTAAGTAATTTTAAACTTGTACATGTGCATTTCACAAGGAAACAAAACTGTTAGCACAGCAGCTTTCCAATTAAGCTATATTCATTAATATCTTGTACTGAAATATTACCTTGCTACTCCTGTACAATTCTAGAAGGTAAAAAGACAAACTAGATGAAAACACCAGAAGAGCAATGCTAACTAGGATGAAGAAAAAAAATCTCCTGATTTAATGAACAGATCACAGGAACATAAATGGATAGACTAATCAGAATACTGTTCTGGCATCTACCAGGGCACTTGCTACCTCACTGTTTAGCAGCTATATTTAGTTATCACAGCTGAACTTTATTCAGAGACATAACTTCTTTTCCATAATATATAATTTTTTCAAACTGATCTTTGTTCTGGGTTGGCTGTGGTAGTTTTTCAGAGCAGCTCATCAGGCGCTGTGTTTTGGATTTCTGCCTAAAACTGTTTTGATAACACACCAATGATTTGGCTGTTGCTGAGCTTTTTAAGCTTTCTCTTTTCTATCAGGCAGTGTCAAGGCTTTCTGTTTTTCTCACTTTGCCCTTGCCCTGGTGGGTAGGATGGGAATGAGCAAGAAGCAGGGACGTGACACAGCCCGGGGAGCTGACTCAAGCTGTACAGAGGAATACTGCATGCTATTCTAACATCTTGCTCAGCAGTGAAAACTGGGGTAGAGGATGAGGGGGGGATTTTGGCTTCCAGGCTGCCTGTTGTTTGGGGACAGCCTGTGTATCAGTTTGCCTGTGGGAGGTGGTACGCTGTTTTTATTTTTTTTTCTTTTTCCCACCGTTCTTCCTTCACCTGTTATATTACTCCCAGGGTTTTCTTGCTTGTTCTCCCATCCCACCGACAGTGACGGTGGTGGTAAAGGAAGGCAGTGAGCCAGTGGCTGTATGGATGCCTGGCTGCTGGGCAAGATCAACCTACAGCAAGCACATTGTTGTATTGTGATGTAATTTTTAAAATGCTTTTGCTATTATCTTCTAATCAATTGGTCATGAATTGTTCTCAAAAAACACTTTCCTTTTCAAAAAGTGAAACCACACTCTGCATGTCACTTTCCTTTCACTACATGAATCTCTCCCAGACAATTCCCACTTGTTCTGTTCTTTTTCATGCAGACAAGAACACATTTCCCCATCTAGTAACTGTAAAGGACACCATAAGGATAGCCTTCCTTGAAGCCTCTAGTTGATGGCATCCTCAAAGAACTTTTAACTCATAGAGAGGTTCTCCACAGAGGTCCACATTATGATTCTGGGTAGGAACTTAAAATAAGGCAACAGCAAAGACTAGGTACAGCCTCAAAGCAGATGCCATACTGCGCCAGACAGGAAGAGAACAGTCCAGGATCAGAAAATAATTAGAAAAAACAGCTTAAGTTTTGCCATCCCACCTATTGTGAACCAGTATACCCTTCATGATATGGATAAATTGGAAAATTTGAAATTAAAAGCTCATTATAGAATCCTGTAGCCTGAATGTTCCTAACAAGTTTAAAAAGGCTGCAAGTTTGGGGAACTGCCATACTACTTTCTCAGTACTACACTGTGGTACATTTACCAAACTGTTACCGTATGTGTCTGAAATTATGGGCTACCCATAAAAGCAAAAAACAGTGGAAGTCTTTTTAGCTACAAACCAACTTTTATAGTTGGAACTAGTCACCCTGTTACTTCTCTGCAAAATAGATTTAAACAACTTGAGATATGAAGTTGTCTAAGGTAACAGAAGCTGTCTGACTGAATTGCTTGAGTTTAATAATCATTAAAAACTGTTACAGCTTTGTATGTTTGCATACAAAACCATTTATAACTGTACCTTTTCTAAAGCAGCATGCAGATCTTTCTCCTGTTCTGGAGGTATCCTCAACAAAAGCACTTGACAGGCGTCTTTCAATAGTGGGATAACACTAAGAAAAATCAGTGTAGCAATAAAGAGAGAGCAGAGCGGATCAGCTATGAGCCATCCAAATTGCTGAATTAGTATCGTGGATACGATAACACCAACACTGCCAAGAGTGTCTGCTAACACATGCAGAAACACGCCTAAAACCAAAACAAACAGAGTGATTAACAGTTCTGTCTAAAATGTATGTATATATTCAATAGCAGAAACTTAGTAAGGCTTACTATATATCCTCAAGCTAAACAGAGATGACGCTCTGCCCAGACTGGGACAAAATACAGTCAATATTTAGCTCTTCTAGTGTTTGATTGCAAATTAATATAAGAAACAATTTTTAAACTATGGGACAATGATCTAGGTAGGCATCCACAGATTAAAGTATACGTGAATAGTCTTTAAATTGTTAGTGGGATTTGTATAAAATAGCATAATCATTTAACTCTGTATATAAGGACTCATTGATCCCTAACAGAGAGTAAGAAGATCAGTGTACATGCACTAACTTGCTAATGTGGACACACATGAATGCACTGGTTGTTTTTTTGTATGGCAATTCTACTCCAATTTTACAAGAGAATTGCCTTTGTACTACTGCTATCAATTTTTTACTTTCTTATTGCTGTGGGTTTATTCTCAATGGGCACAGAAAAATATTCTCCAACTAAAATTAGTGCTAGTTAAGTGTCAGGATTTTTAAGAATATTGAAATATAAGTATAGGCAAACTTAAAAAAATTACAGACATAATTAATATGGATAACCAGGATAACCAACTGAGTTAAGACATAAAATAACCTATGACATATGAGACTATTCATCACATTCTGACAAGCTTACGCAGAAAACACTCTTTTAAAGGATTTTTTTTTATAATCCAGACAGCTGGTAAATAACTACTTTCTAACTGCTAGAGAAAAAATGCAGTGCCTTTCTCAGTTAGCTTATGATTTCAAATTTGAAAGCTTTTCTTTACCATTTTATCTTCTGAATCACAAAAAAAAAGTGTATTTTATTGCTGGTCTGTATTTGTTCTCCTGCTTCTTATCCTCTTCCCAGTGTTTTTTACAACCAGCTGTGACACAATTCCTAGAAGCATGGTAGTATCTTTATAGATAGAGACCTTGTACTTTCATTTCCAGTTTGAACTTAGAAACAAGGACTTGAATCTTTTTGAGTAGGGTTACAGTGACCTTTATTAATGTTAGTGAGTACTATAGATTACTGCTTTTTATTGTTCCTTATGCATTACACACATACGCATAGAAACATTTCATGTTTCTTCAAGTTAAATTCATAAATGGTTTGAGCAATTCCTGTATAGGGCATTTAATGCCTGTCAGATCACTCCTCAAGAGCGTTTTTAGACTGAGGCATACTACTGCATGGACCTGATCCTGAAAATATTCAGTCTCCTAGAAATCGTGTACATCACTTATGATTCAACAGTCTGTACTTACCTCTCATGTTGGTGTTCATGCCTCCTCCAGAAGATCCATGGGAATGTCCATGGCTGTGGCCATGGTCACTGTGCGAATGGCCGTGCCCGTGGCTGTGGCTGTGGCCGTGGTGAGAATGGCTGTGATCATGTGTGGGACAGCTTCCCCGAGAAGCCCCGTGGGAGTGAGCGTGGCTGAAGGCACAGACACCAACAAGGTTTACAATCAACCCTCCAACAGAGACCGGCTGTGAGAGGGAGAAAAGTCCTTAACTTCACTGCATCCTCACAGGTATTCAAACTTATTTTATAGAACATGGTAACCAAAAATACCGTGCACGTAATTAAGAAAAACTGTGGAAGCCCACAACTTGTCTGGGCAACCTGCTCCAGTGCCTTACACCTAGGCACTGGAAGAATTCCTTCCTAGTATCTAATTAATTCCTAATATCTAACCCCTGCTTCAGTTTGAAGCCATTTCCCCTTGTCCTAAATGCCTTGGAAGAAATTTTTCTACAGCTCTCCTGAAGGCTCCCTTCAGGTACTGGAACGACTATCACCCTGGAGATAAATAAAATTTAACCATTAACTGCAAAACTACACTGAAACACAAGAACAAAACTTACAGTCAGCATGTTTGTATCTATGTCTGGAGGATCTACCAGTCTTGCCACTGATTCCATGAAGACAAAGAAAGCAATCACCATCAGA
The DNA here is from genome assembly GCF_963662255.1 of Cinclus cinclus. NCBI lineage: Eukaryota > Metazoa > Chordata > Aves > Passeriformes > Cinclidae > Cinclus > Cinclus cinclus. The sequence goes on from NC_085084.1 coordinate 63,203,839, forward strand.
AAGAGGCCATTAATAAAACCAGAGAGAATTTCTACACGTCCATACCTGAAAATAATCATAGATACTTTTAAGAGTGAAGAATAGGTACTCTGAACAAATGTCAAAGTCATAATTAAAAAAATACAGCATTAAGATTGTTGCAATTTTTTTCCTCAATGACACAGAATCATGCCTCAATTTCTGAGCTATTTTTTTCTGATCAAGAGGTTGCCACTTTCCCACTGTCCAAACTCCACTATAATAAAACAATATAGAAGTATTCTCTTATATATACTGCCTATTCAGGGCTTCAAAATGCTAAACAAGCATGTAAAGATTAATTACATCAGCCAAATCTAAATCTTCATATGAACACTGATTTTTAACATAGATTTTTGTTTGACATAAATGCCTAGCATGAGGTAATTTCTAAAGAATATTCAGAGCGATAAAAGTTTTACTTGTAGAAATAAATGAAAATTACGTTTCAGACACATTTTTTGCAAAGGTAAGCAAAGAATAGCATGGAACAGAAGAGATACAGCAAAAAGCTGACAGAAACATGCATTAGTAAAATATCCCATACATACCAGGACATTCTGAAAATGAGCAAGAAGAATTAAGTTTCAAAGAGTGCTTAAAGGATCCAAGATACATACCCATATGAAAATATGCGAGTTGCTTTCCATCTTGTCATCAGAGCTGCAAAAAGCCCCATCACTAACGCAGAACAATCAAAAAGCATATGAAATCCATCAGAAATAAGACCAAGGCTATTGGTCCATACTCCATAAAAAAGCTCCACAAAAGTGAAAGCCTAAAACAAAAGAGTTTCAATTTTTCCTTAAATATTAACTTGTGTATTAATGTTTTGGTAGATAGAAGGATATTCTTTTCATAGAACACTCAACAGTTCAAGGATACTGTTCTAAGTATTTCCAGACCATTTTTTCTGTCCTTTCTTTGGTGATGCATTCCAAATCTACAAAGAGACATTTTTGAACCTACTGCTTTAAAGCCTCACACATAAAAAAAACAACTCTTTACAGGAGTAAATTTTTTGTGTTGAATTTTGAACTGACATTCTGCAGACAAAATTCCAGGCATTTTTTTCATTAAAAATGTAAGAGCTCTGATCTGATACATTATTAGTGTAAAAGCAATGCTGTCTATAAATCTGTTATGCCAACATTTTCTTCACCAGTAAGTTGACTGTTTAAATCTTAGGAATTGGCTCTGAGAAAGGTACACAAGAAAACATTTTTCATACCTGCATTTACCCTATACATTTAACTATTATTAATCCATCTGCCGAAAAACTTTTTTCCAATCTTTCATATTCCATAATGGAATTCCTTGCAGTTAACACAGGTACTTCAAGTTTCTCCCCTTATTTTCCCGGATATATTTGCAAATGAGGTTCTATCAATTCTGCTTTCTGCATCATCTTTTCCCATTCAAGAAAGACAGAAGCTAAAAATAAAACTAGCCCACTCCAATATGACTCTAAACAATCCCACACCTATTTTGTTGTCCCCGTCCTTATTAGTTTCACTGAGGCCTTATCAGTTTCATCTTACCTGCTGACAACATTGAGGTTGTCAACCTGAAACATAGTGTCATACAAATATTCAGTTCTTGGTATAACCCTTACATATAGAACCAGTGCTGCACTGTGACAACAAATCAGTGACCACTATTTAAAATGCTCTGTCAAAGGTCACTTTCAAACCAACTGACTATAGGAATCTTTTAAAGAATAATTCTTCTTTCTGTATTATATATGCACTATTGTGTTTGGGTTTGAAGAAAAAAGCCATGCACTTACCAGATTTAGGCACAAGAAATAGAAGATCTGCCGAGAATCATACTCCTCAAGGATTTGTTTTAGTGACTCCTTGATAAACCGGGGCAATGACTGGGAGCTTTGCTGTAATGCATCACCCATGAAGTTATAGAGAGGAGTGCCTTCAGGGGAATAGCCAATAAGGGTACCCTTCTGCCCTTTCCTGGAGGGGGAGGACAGGATATTGGCAGCTGCAAGGAAAGCATTGAAGTTTTTGTTGCTGTTTCTAAGCTTCACAGCTATTTTAAAATGTGGTTAATCAGCAGTCAAGGTTTACATTAAATTTTCAGGCAGCAAATTGATTGTCAACTTCATCCTGAGGTTTATTATTGGATTTCATTGCTGTGTAAAATTAGATCATCACTTCCACAACAGATCACATTCCTTTTTATTTTTTTCTGTAAACAGACAGTAAAAAAGTGAAAAGCTACAGACTGCCTTACTCAAAAGAATCAATAAAAGCTCATCCAAAAGAATTCCACACACCTCAATTTTCTGATTGGCCCCCCAGTCACACAGACCACGGAATTACTACAGTTTAGACAAGAATACGTACATAAAATGAAGAAGACTGCACTCACTACCACCCCTCCAGAAAGAACATGCTCTGTGCTTTCATGGTGTGGTGGCTTGTTCATAGCTCGAAGCTGGTCTGTTATTGGATGAGTCCAAAAGTTTCCAAAAAGCAGTGCACTAATGAAAATAAGAAAGGATCCATATCGAGCACATGTGGAAGCTTCCATCTTCACAGAGCATATGGACTCCACGTAGAAATCCAGGATCACAACAAAAAAGATGACTGTTATGAAAGGCATGATGAGAGAAGACCAAGACTCCACTTTACTCTGCAACAAAAATAATTTCAAAGAGGACTGCTTACCAGAAGAGTGATTATATTTACAGCATTAAATGTAGTTCACTTGAATTACAAGTGTTTTCACTAATCCATAAAGCAAATACTTTTATACTTTCAATTTATCATATAAACATATAATTCCAGGTATAAAAAGAGACATATATCTAAAATGCACAAAAATATTTTATCTTAAATACTTTCATGTTTGTAAAGGAATTCCATATACTATGCCATGGCTGCAATGGCCTACTATCCCTATGCACACAAGCATAAAGAGCATTTTTTAAAATTACAATAAATTATGTATTTCTTAGGGATAAAAGAGCACTGTATTTATATACCCATTAACGCTTGTGCAATGTTAGTAGATGAACCCAAGATATAACATCTGAGCTAGAAGGATGAAATACAGTTATCACACAGAAGAGGAAATTAAAGTACTACACAGATAAAAAACAAACACAGAAGAAAAGCATAATTAAAAAATTTTAAACAAGGCATACTACAAAAATAAAGACAGCAACATTGGTAATTTTAGAGATATTTTAAAGGAAAGATTTAAATTGCAATTCACAGGCATTACAAAAAAATATTTATCTTTGCACTTATTATCTTACCTCTGTTGTTAGAGAGAGAACAATAACCCATGGGCACAACAGAAGGACAGAAACAAGATGAGACAAAGCTTGAAGACGCTTGGCTCCACCTACATCTACAGATAATTTTCGGGATGCCATGTGGAAACCAACCTTGCAGCACAATGCCAGTACCAGAAGCAGTACTCCCCCCTGGAGATATAAAGGGATTCATTCCATTTGCACTTCTTAAGTACCAAAAACCTCACTCCAAACACAGTGACACTTAAAAGGAAAGAAAATATTAATGTGCTTTCCTTAAACTGGAAACAAAAGCCAAAACTAGGCTATTTCCCGTAATTTTTACTCTATCTAAACAGCAACACACATACATGGCTGTGCCTTAGCACTATTCACAACAGCCTAATATGAGGTGAATTCTAAAATGCTCAATACTGTTAATTGGCATACACCATCAGCAAAATAGTAGTAAACAACATCTGAGGAAGAAGATAAATTACCCATAGTTTTCCCATCTTCCACTATTAAAAACATGTTGAAAGCATACATAAACCCCCAAATATTCACATCATCTTGCTTCTAGACATTTCATAACATTTTCATCCACTTAACTTTGAACACACCCTATTTCCTCACAAGACACTCTTTCAAAATTGTTCTTTAAATGAACTACAAGATACATAGCATCTCATCTCCCTTAGATGGCCCTTGTTTTTTTTGCACCATAAACCATTCGTTCTAATATTTGACTTATTTTTATATTAATACTTTTTCAGCTCCACATTTTGTCCTGTTTTAGTCCTCACTGAAGCCACTTAAGCAAGACTAAGCTAACATAACTCAATCAGCCAGGTCAATCCCATTCAGGTTATGATACTCTACTATACATACCACCAATTACAATGAGACTATCTCACTGAGAAGTATCAGAATCTGGGTCTTCAAATACAAGTCCAATGTAAAGGAAAGACTGGGGAAAGCTAAAGACGCAGAAACAAAACACCAGCCCCAAAAGTGAGTAAGAAGTGGTTTGTAGATAAAGCATTATAAACACAAAGTCCTTATCAGCTACACAGGTTGAATACTGTATGGTTTGGCTTGCTCCATTGAAGCTCCTCATACTCCAATCAGTGAGCAAAAATTACAGTGTTAGTTCAGTTCCAATATGGAGTGGGGATGCTTAATCTTTTGGTTTTGATTCAGGCCTGGATGAGCTCTGAGCTGGTGAACTGGTGTTCTTACCTACAAAACTTAGATAAAGATTCTAAAATACATGTTAATTACCTTGTGATCTGCAACACCCAGGAAAGCAATGATTGTATACAAAACATGGGTAAGAGCACTGTCATGATGCCCTTCAGCTGAATTAAAAATTAAGGAAGAGTTTCATTGATTTTTTTTTTACCCAAGAACAAGAACAGGCAAAGGTAGCAGAACACAGAAAGCAGAGATAAGCAAACTGAGCTTTATTGTGTGTTGGTCTGTCCAGAACAACCAGGGGATCAGGCCCAGCCCTCAGCACAGATTTGTGAAAAGGCAGGTTCTGACTGACCAACCTGATGTTCTATGGTGGAGTGACCTGCCTACTGAATGAAGAAAAAGCTGTGCATAAATGGATTCCAGGGCTGTTTAATACCTTTATCAGTGATCGGAATAAGGGGATCAAGTGCATCTTCGGTCAGTTTAGAGGTGACACCAAGCTGGCTGGGAGTGATATTCTGGAGGGCAAGAAGGGTCTGCAGAGGGATGTGGACAGGCTGGATCATGGCTGAGGCCAATGGTGTGAGGTTCAACAAGGCCCAGTGCCGGGTCCTGCCCTTGGGTCACAACAACCCCAGGCAGTGCCACAGGCTGGGACAGAGTGGCTGGAAAGGACCTGGGGGTGCTGGTGACAGCAACTGAAGATGAGCCAGGGTATGCCCAGGTGGCCAAGAAGGCCAATGGCATCCTGGGCTGGATCAGCAATAGTGTGGGCAGCAGGAGCAGGGCAGGGATTGTCCCCCTGTGCTGGGCACTGCTGAGACCATACCTCAAATCCTGTGTTTAGTTTTGGGGCCCTAAGTACAAGAATACACTGAGGTACTGAGGTGTGTTCAGAGAAGGGCAACAGAGCTGGGGAGCACTTACAAGGAGCAGCTGATGAAGGTGGGTGTTTAGTCTGGAGAAAAGGAGGCTCAGGGCAGACCTTATCATTCTCTACAACTATCTGACAGGATGCTGAACCCAGGAAGGGGTCAGTTTTTTCTGAGAGGAGAAGAAGAAAGTTGTATCAGGTATTAGTATTAGTACTGAGTAGACTGAGTATTAGGAAGAATTTCTTTAGAAAGGATTATCAAGCACTGAAACAGGCTGCCCATGGAAGTGGCTGAATGAACATCCCTGGAGGTTCATAAAAGACATACAGACATAGCACTTAGGGACATGATTTAGTGGTGGGCTTGGCAGTGCTGGGTAAACAATTGGACTTTATCATCTTAAGGTGCCTTCCAATCCAGGCCATTCTGTGATTCTATTTTAGGATTCTGCTCACTGAAAACTAAGTAAATTCATTAATAAGGTCCCAGAATATACCATTTTCATCTGTAATTCCATGTTTTTATTCTTCCTTTGAAAAGTTTACTTTCACCTTGCTCATCTTTACTGCCCATCTATAGATGTACAACTTTTGTCAGTACACTATGATGAGATGATCAATTGAAAACTTACTTCAAAATCACTTCTAATTATAATTTTATTTCACATTTTCTCTGCTCCAGTACTAAGAGTCACTTGCTCTTTCACATAACAAGAAAGGATACGATGTTCTGCTATTTTAGCCATGAGGTCATCATTATCAAAAAGTAGTAAGCAGATGATAGCTATGATGAAAAATGCAGCACCTCTTGTCTGTAAAAAAAAAAACAAAAAACAACCCAAACAAACAATAAACAACGAAACATCAAAAGCCTGAAGTATTAGGAAACTACTACAACAGATTACTATAAAAATATCCAGGAAATCATTCCCCTCCTTCCCTGCTTTCTGATCAATGTAAGCATACTTCAGTAATAAAACGGTTAAAAATACCTCTATTATTTTAAAGAATGTGACCTTGACAATATAATTTCACATTTTTTCTGTTTTTCAGACTTATCAGATAACTCAGGACATATCACCACTGTAGCAAGCTAGATGCCAGTATCTTATGAAATTTAAGTGTGATTACTTTCTTCATGGTGTCTTTCTGTCTGCCAGAATGCACTGCTACTTCAGCCTAATGATCTAGTATTTTGTAGCACCAATGAGCCACAAACAAGATCCGTACAAACTGCTGAATTTTGTCTTATGGACCTAAAGGCTAAAGAATATACAAAAGTATGAGAATGAACAGCTCTGAAGTGCTTTTGTAGGGAAAGGACAGAGGTAGGTATGAAATCCCAGCTCCTAGAGCTTTCACTACTTAGATTTAAACCACTACCACTTTTGGTATTCATTATCTTACCTAGATACTGAGCTCTGTGTCTGAAAAATACTATCACAATTTATCTTTTAAAGCCAAATAGACCTATCACATTCTTCTTGCAGAAAACCAGCTGACCAGTTCACTTCATAAAGCTGAAACATTCAGAGGAAAGCACTATTGCTCCCTTGTTTCTGCTGCCTTAAGATATGCTGCTTAAATGCCAAATGTGGCCCACTAAGATACAGACTGACAAAAAAATCTCTCTGAAGTTCTACATCTATCCTTTTGGTAATTGTCTGGAGAAAGTAACTTGTCTTCTTCAGCATGATCTTCATACTGGATGCCCTAAGTTTCTCAGTTTGCAGGGGGTGAGCACAGAGTGTCAGTACAGATGACTGACTGTGACTTTACTCAAAGGCTGCCTGAAAGTGCTTAGGGGACTCCAGTGCAGTTATGAGACACCGATTTCACAATTCCAGCCTGAGACGGCACGAAAGTGAGACTTCCCTTCTAGCCTCAGGTACATAACAGGAGACATTTTCCTCCACCTGTTACTGTTTTTGAGTGAAAGTGCTCAAGAGTGCTAGGTATTGGGATAAGTTAATTCCATTTAGGGCAGATTGGACACATTTAGAGAACATCTTGCAGAATTATGTGCAATGGGACTTGAGACAGAGCATGCATCAAGTATAGGTTTTCAACTAAATGAAAAGGCCTAAATATTCAGCACACACAGGATCATGAAGACATAAAAGTACTCAGAGAACTTTCTTGCAGAAAGAAACAATGTATGTGAAAAGCTAAATGCATTGAAGATTCTAGGCCTGGAACTGGAGACTGTATTGCTGGACTTCAATGTCTAAGGTCAGAACCACTGACCACAGATGTTCTTCTGTCAGTTTGAACCCAGTATTCCATTGCAAAGAATGCTGAAGTGCAAAAATAATTCTTAAGGTTATTTTCTGCCTATAAACAGAAAAACTTCTCAGGTATCTGCCATGGACATCCAACAGCTTCACCTACCTTTTTTCTCTCTCAATGCCATATTTATTATTTCTAGTAGTACAACTTTACCACTAATTAAACTAAAAAACCACATTTTCTATGAACGTGGATCCAAAGCACAGTTTGTTCCAGGCAAAGAAGTGCTTGAATATATAGGATTTAGTATGTTTTACATTTGGTAAAACAGATTTTTAAATACCTTTGCTGGTCCTCCACCTGAGCTTGTGAACAAGACACTAAGAAGTGACAGCACAACCACATCACTGTGCTCAAACAGTAACAACGTCCTATAAAAAATGAAATAAACACTCCACTTACAATGAGTTTAACTACAACCTTGATATACACTATTTTGGCTAAAACTAATGACACAACAAAGATTTATCCTGTGATTACAACATCAGATTTAAACAATTCAAAATAGAAAACACAAATCAATCTGCCTTCACCAGCAACAGATCTAGCTGCAGACAAATATATGTTACAAAACAAGAACTTCCTAATTCAAGGAACAGATTAAAATTATTAATTTATAAATAACTTTAAATTGTATTTTCTTCTAGCAACACAACAAGATACCAACTTGCTCAAGATGGAGTTATTATTCCCACTACAATACCTCCTCTAAACCAATATCTGCTTCCAGAGAAGAAAAGATTTCCAGTTCTGTACTACTGCCTCCTGTTCATTGAGGTGTTGATGACCTAGTACCTTATGCGATCTCAAAACCTCTTAGTTGCTGAAAACAAAAAATTAGAGCTTACATGCTACCTCCTTCAGACAGCAAAGGCTAACAAGCTGTATTGACAGCTTTCCCAAGGAGAACATGAAAGAAATTATTGCTCTCAGGTTTACCAAATACTTCTGCAATCTTCTGTATCACAACATGCTAGGACCCACATAACTGGTTCTGTCTGGGAAGACTGCCAGCATCAAGAAAGACATCAGAGTATTAAATACATTAATATAATTAATCACAGTATTATTACTCTCAGGTATGCCTTCTCCTGTGTAGATGATAAAAATTCACCTTCATAAAATGTATCATTTAAAGCTTTACTTTCCTCACTCTAGTGAAACATGCTTTCCAATATATTAACCTGTATTTCTGGAAGTCTAGCTACTCCGTTATAGTTGCTCAGTCAGTTGTACTAACACACAGCACAAATGGTTTTACCTGTATATGCACTAACATTACTCAATTTCAACACAGAGCACACAGCCAACCAGGTAAAAAAGTACTCTGTGACAAGTGCAGACATTGGTTCTAGCCACCTGTCAGAGGAATACCAGCTGCTACCATTAGCCATCAAGCCATGGACTTCAAACAGGTAAATAGTTGGCATTACATTAATGAGAGCCGGAAAGCAAAAAACTGCAATAAGTGACCTTGATGTATCACTCACGTAAGTCTTTAAGCACTATGAAGAATTTCACTGGCATCTTATAAAAGTAGTTCTTCTGACAGAAGAAAATTACTGTTTCTACAGAAATTACATGTACTTTTTCCCCAGCACTAAAGATTTCACAGAAAAATTCATAAGGATTCAATACATTTTTGGATATACATCAAGTGGCTAGCAGCATTGTCTGACAGAGAGAAACCAAAAAACAAAGGAGCAAGATAGGGAAGGATCACAAAAGAAAAACTGTATTTACAGTAGATATGTATTTACCTCAGTGGTCCACAAAGAGTAAGGCCAAAAAACCACAAGAGTGAAATGATACATCCAACAACAGCATGCTTAAAAATTTTGATCCACTACAAAAGAAAGGTATTTCATAATCATTTTCTACAGAGTTTCAAAATAAACACTCTATTACAAGCACTGTTTTAGCATGATAGCTGAAGAAATTGAGGGGAAAACATGTGCTTTGCAAGTTCTATAATTATAATTTAAATTATATAATTTATCTTCCTAGTTACTTTGCCAGGCAACTAAGATTTGGACATACCATGATCCAGAATTTTTTATATCATAGCACTAGATTCTGTAACATTGTCTGAGCTCTCTTCAACAAAAAGCCTGAAAAACGGTTAAAAAAATCAGGTCCATTTACCTATTTTGTAATCTATTGTATATATTGGATAAACATAAAAGGAACTAGATAAAATGTACGAATTCAAACAAAGACCATATGTCTACAAATATTTATGTGTTATATTCTTTTTTTCAGGAAGCAGGCTTTAATTCAGATACTCAATATATTATTAACTTCAGATGCAAGTTTTGGAAAAAAATATTTCTGGAAATACGCTAAACAAGGTGCAGCACCTACCTACAACAAACAAAATGCAGAGTCTGAGATTTTTTATCAAAAGTAAAACCACATATGGACAGATTTTTCTGAACTCAAATCAAATATGTCATTTATTCCTGTTCACATTTTAAAAATTCTGCCATACACATCTAGGTCATGAAAGCAATTGACACAAGGAACACTTCAAGGCTATCCTTCAGATTCTGTCTACTTAGCACATGCACTGGATCAAGTTTTTGCACACACAATTACATAAACCCAAGATGAATATGAAGCAGGTGAAGAAAATTTATTTCTTACACATCAACAGGTTCCAACTTGGCCCTACTCTAAACTCTTTGGGATACTGGAAACTCACAAAGTCTGATGACCAGTTAGATTAGTCCCTCATTATGTGCAGAAGGGACTATTCTGTTCTGAGGGATGAGACTGGAGCATTTCGACATTTTGGCAGTCCAGAAATCACCCATCTAACTGTCCAAGTCAGCTAAGTAGACTAAGCTGTTTTTGAAAATCCACTCCCTACAGAAGATGCTTGTTTGGTGATAAGGACCAGACTCTTCACTATACTCTCAAAAGAAGCTTACAAAAACTAAGAGCACTGAATGTTTTAGCCCACAAGACACTGAGCTAGTTGCATACCTCTAGAATCTGTAGCCACATCTTCTAAGTGGCATAATCTTTGTCTGCCTTTCAATTTTGGCAAGAGCCATATTGCCAATGATGTTTACAAGCACAAGTCACTCTTCACCTACATCAACTCACCTGACGTTTGGTTACCACTTTTCCAGAAGAAAATGGTTTTTGAAACAAAACCATAAAAAAAGCAGATCTGTCAAAAGGAGAAAGTTTTCTCTATTAGTTTATTAGCAGTCAGCTTTTTATTCAAACAAGATCTAAACAACTAGGTATCTCATATCTGGTTCAGTTTACAAAACAGCTTCCTATACAATTTATCCATTAACAGGCCACACTGACAACAGTCACTGTTTTTATTTTATTTTTCCTGTGTTACCAGTGTCAGATACCAATACTACAGTGATGACAACTGAACTTCAGTTCTGGCGAGCTTCAAATGCTAGTACTTGAGAGAATGGCTAATGATAAGTTGACTTGTGATTTACAAAAATCAATGTAAGTAACCTCAGAGGTTTTTAAGAGAAATAATACTCTTGATTTTTATTAGCAAGACAGGTATACAAAAAGGCTTATTCATATACAGAATGTTGAATACACAGCATTCTGTAGGAATAGAAGATACAGCACACAACTTCTTCAAGTGGGATCAAAAGTGATTGGCAAAAAAAAAAACTATGGTGCTTGGGAACATGCCAAGAGAGAAGTCCATAAATGTACATGAAGATGAAATAAAGGGAAAAAATGAAATTCCAGATGTTCCAACTCTGTCAAGTTTATTACATAAATGCTCTTCCATATCTCATCAGGTAAACTTGAAGCAGGATTTTGCCTGCAAAGATTGTTTCTGTGTATTGGCTGTCAGTTTTCATACCTCACCCCTCAATTTGGGAAAAACAGCAGCTGAATCACACAAAAACTTCAGGAATACATACTATAACAACGAACACTTATCTTCTACACCCTTGTTAATGAAATTTGGACATGCCTGAGCATCCTGGCTTCAGCTCAGACTGAGATAAATTTTTCTCAGTAGCTGTTACTCCAGTGCTACTGCTAGTGCAGTGCTGTTGTGGATTCATTGTGAGAACAATGCTGATAACAGTTTTGGCTGTTCCTTAGTGCCACTTATCTGAAGACAAGGACTTTTATGTTTCCCATGCTCTGGCAGCAAGCAGGTGCAGAACAAGCTGGGAGGCAGAGTGGACAGCAGACCTGGCCCGAAGAGGTCAGGGATGTTCAATACCAAAATACCATATACTCAGTATATATACTGGGTGAGCTACCCAGAAGGGGACTGTGGTTTGGGGATGAGCCAGGTACCTCCACGGTGTGCTGAGCAGCTGCACTGTGCATCACTTGTTTTTACTGGGTTCTCTCTTTCCCTTCCTTTTATGACTATATTTTGCTTATGAACTGATTAATAATTTATTAGCTTATTATCTCATCCTGCAAGTTTTATTTTTTGCTTTCCTCCTTGTTCTCCTCCCCAGCCCCCAAGGGTGGGGGAAGGTGAGAGCACATTTTTGTGGTACTTGGTTGCCAGCTGAAGCAGCAGTCATACCATGACCAACAGCACTGCCAGAACAGGCCCAGCTTTGAAACTGGAAAAACACTGAAGTTTCTCGAGAGCAGAGACGCCTTATAGAGACATGTGGAAAGACTAGAAAGCTGGACAACTGCTCTCAACATTTTTCAATGACATTAAAAGAACAAGTGCTGGACTCTCCATCTGTTGTGGCGTAAATCTGCTTGTATGCACAAACAGGGGACAACAGGTTGGATGGCAGGGCAGCCCCACAGAATGAAATCTGGAAGTCTGGGTTGATGGAAAGTTAAATATGGGTCAACAAAATGGGCCAGCTGTGTCCTGGGGTGCATTTGCATTCAAGCACCAGCTGCTCAAGAAAGGTGATTGTCCTACTATGCAGTGCACTGATGCAGCCTCAGCTCAGGTTGTGTGTGCAGTTTTGGGTGTCTCTGTATCAGAAAGATATCAAACTGTTATACTGTGTCTAGGGCAGGCAGCCAAGATGGTGTTAGGTCTCAAGGGCAAGAGGAGCATCTGAGGCTGCTTGGTTTATTCAGCTTAGAGAAGGCTGAGGGGTGACCTTGTGGCACCTTCTTCAGTGAGGGGCAGAGGAGGAGCAAATGTTGATATGTGGTGACCAGTGATAGAGCATGAGATGGAATGACACTGCATCAGTGCATTACGGAAAAGTTCTCCACTAAGAGGGTGGCCAGCCATTGTAACTGGCTCCCCAGGACTGTCACAGCTCCAAGCCTGTCAGAGCTCAAGTATTATCTGGACAACACTCTTGACCATATGATTCCGTTTCAAGTAGCTGTGTGAGAAGCAGAGAGTTGGACTCAGTGGACCTTATGGGTCACTTCCAACTTGAGACATTCCAAGATACTGAAATTACAGTGAAAGAGACATGAAGCAAAAACACTGCTATGAACAGAGCACCTTCTGCATTCACTATTAACACCTTCTCCTCTTCGAGTAAACGGTAACAACGCAGGGTTACAACCTTGAAGCTATCAAAGAACGCCCGAAGTATTAAGCATGGGGGACAAGGCTCCACCCCCTGCACACTCACCCCAGCTGCACTATGAAGATAAACTGCACGAGGTGGACCACTTTCAGGAGATCATAGGATTCAAACAGCCCCACGGCTTTCAAAACCTTAGCGAAGCACAGCAGCACGATGTACCGAGTCAGCCTGCAGAAGGAGAGAGGCCGGTTCGCACCTGCCACGCCGCCGCCCGGGGACGGCCCCGACGCCTCAGCGAAGGCCGCCCTTCGGAAGGGACGGCGACAGGCCGCCCACCAGAGCCAGCAGTGCCGCTCCCCCCCGCCGCCGTTACCGGGCGCTGGGCACATCCACAGGCCCCAGCGCTCCGCCGCCAGCTAGGGCCTGCCCGCCGTACGGCTGCTCCATGGCGGGACGGAGAGAGAGAGCTCCTGCGGGGAAGAGCTGCGAGCGCTCAGGAGCTCAGGCGCCGCCCGCCTGCTCTGCGCCGGGAGCAGCGCATCGCCCGCGGGCAGTGCGGCGGGGCGGGAGCGAGGGGAACGGCACAGGGACCGGGGGAGCGGCACGGGAACCGGGGACAGGGAACGGGAAGTACGTGAGGGAGAGATGCCGCCAGCGCGCATGCGCGGGGCAGTGCGCAGGCGCTGCGGGGCGGGGCCGGGGCTGTGAGGGGCGCGGCTCTCTCCCCGCGGGGCGGGGCGGTCGTAGTGGAATTTTTTTTTTTTTTTTTTTTTTTTTAAATACGAAACAGTCTATTTTGTGTTGAGTATTGCAGAAAGCTCTCCGCTAGTATCAAACGTCTGGAGACGGTTTCGCTGACGAAGGCTTCAAATGTCCAGTTGAAACTGATGAGAAATTTGAGGCGGATGATGGGAAATGTCCGTATTGTGAGCTAGCTGCTCTCTTCGAGCCGTGTATCAAGCTCTCTGGTTTTGGTTCCCAGCATGTGATTTTGGTACATAGTTCAGCGCTGAGGCAGGAAAAGGAAATCAAGAATATACTGAATCAAGAAATACTGATGTATTGAATTAGCTCAGCAATGGTCAGCTGCATATTGGATTTCTTTGAAACAGACCTGGGTAGACTTTAACTAGGAGAGATAGGAGGATAGAGGGGTATGACTGCTGGCAAATGAAATTTTCAGAATTCACTGGTCAAAAATCAAAGGTTTTATAAATTTATTTACAGATTTTCAAATTATTCCCTGTGCAGGTGAAGACCTCACGGCACGGCAAGCGTAAACCTCTTAAGCGAACTGCTGTTCCAGCAGTCTTGTGAAGATCCCTTCAGAGTTTACTCCACAGGTATTGTCTCCTGTCAAAAACCCCCTCAGTTAACAACTTGGAACCCCTGAAGCCCATGTATCAACCACAAGATGTCGATAACGTTTGTAAGCAGGGGAGGGGAGAGAAGGCGTTTAGGTGTTGTTTTGTTTAGGTGCCGTGTGCGCTGTGTCCGGGAGATGGAGGTGTTGGCAAACAGCGCACGGGAGAGCCCGGAACCCCAGGTGGGCAGGTGGCTGCATGGCCCGGGAGCCCTGTAGGGAGACCAAGGGCTGTGGGAGAGGGCACAGGGTGAGAATCAGCACACTGGGCAAGAGACATGGGCAGAAGGGAAGAGAAAAAGCTAGTAAGGCACAGGGGAGTGCTTTCTGGGACCAAAACGGGGAGACACAAAAAGCGAAGGTGTGAGTTAAATGACAGCATTGCAAAGCCTGGAGGATGCAGACATGCGTCCTCAGCGCTTTTTCAGGGTGAGTATATGTGGCATACTGGGGAAGGCTGCTGCCCATCAGTGGCTCTCCTGCTCACACAAGCCCCATGGTGTTACAGTCCCTGGCCTGCCAGTTCACATAGCTGGTCCCCACTGAGTGACTTCTCAACATATGTCTTAAGCACCTGTGCTAGGTGACATCCTCTTGGCTGCTGGGGGATCCCAGGCTGGAGTGGTGGTGGCACAGCATCCCTGCTGAGGCTCTGCATGCCAGCAGGACCCCTGGCTGAAAGGAAACTCCTGGAAGGACCTGTGTCATGCCACATCAACAGTCCTGTCTCACCTGTACATATGTAAACATACCTACAACATGAACTTAGACCTGGTGTAATCATGACATACTGGAAATCCACTACCTGGCTTGTCAGCCTAGTGCAGTTGTATTTGATTTGGCTAAGAGGTGTCTTGGTGTCAGATGTGGACTCTATTATGTATGAAAACATATAATAACATCGCTAGTTTTGAAAATACACCTGCCAGGGCCTATCACATGTACATGTTCATGTGTTCCAGTGGAGCACCACTGCACACACAGGTGGTTACTATCCCACTGCAAAGATGGGAGTCAGGTACCTAAAAATGAAAATTGCAGAATCAAAAACCACACGGAGAAACTGCTTAGGGTTGTTCAATGGAATGGTGGAAATAAATGACTCCTAAGGAGAGCAAACTTGGTATCTGCAGGAACAGCTGAAGGAGAGAGAAGCTAGAGTCCCAGAACAAATAGACCTAAACCTGCAGACTTCACGACTGAAAAAGAAGACGTATGCAGGTTGTGGGGGTCTTGGATAGGATTTGAAAGGACTTTTATTTAAACCCTTCAAAACATGAAGAAAAGTTGAGAAAATCAAGACATAAAATAATGCATGCTCCCAAAGACTTAAATTGTGAAATCGGAGTATCTAAAAAGTTAGAAATCCATGGAAAAGAGTAGTTGAAGTGTTAGCAGTGGTCCTAAGGTGTCTGTGTTTCTCCTCAGTGAAAATGTGATGTGGTAAGGAGAGCACAGGCCTAACAGATGTCCCTGTGAAATGATAAACCTGATTGTTCCTGCTACACAGTGAGACCAGGGGAAACTTGGAAAGAAAAGATTCAGAGAAATTTGGGAGGATAAATTTTTGCATTTTCTCCACTAAATGAGATCTTGGAGCAAAAATCCATGGAAACAAAAAAGGTCCACTTTCTAAGTAATGTACTTCTTTTTGCTATTTCAGGATTACAGTGAACTATAGTGCAACAGAGTACATTAGGAGAAAAAAAATTCCCTCCTTGTGAAAGTAAAAGTACTCAAACTTGTGCTCAATGAAGAGCTGCAGTCATTTCAAGTTTGGGCTTTTGGTCTGTCAAGAAACATCAAGCATTTTCCCTCTGCACTAAAAGAAACAAGGTCTTCATTTGCCACCAAATGCAGGAAGCAGTTATCTGGAGCTGGGTCTGGACTTAAGTCTATGGAGAGGCACACTCGGGATAGTAGCAAATGTCCTGGTGAGGGAGCTCTGGTAGAGCTGTGCTGTCAATGGGCATTTATTTCAAGTTGTGCTTTTCTGAAGAGTTTTGTTTGGAAAATATCTTAATAGGCTTGTGTTTCTTGAGTAATGGTGACACAGACATGTGTTCCAGGAAAAGCTCACTGGGATTAAACTGAGTAATTGGAATGACAGAAAATGTCTTTTCTTTTTGACTCTGCATGGGAGGACAGTGACTTTGCTAAGACTTGGCCTCTGCACTTCTTCCTTTTGATTCTAATGCAAGCTGTGATCTTTCATTTTTCAGCTAGCAGAGAACAACTAAGTAGAAAGTGGCATTATTGGCAAGTGCACAGATATCCATGGTTCCCATCATCATACTAAACTGACACATCATTATATACAAAATTTCAGATGGTTGGTGTCTGAGGAAGCAAGGAAAGGGAGGCAACTGTCTCTGAAATAACGTTGTGACTTGGATTGCCATGAATCTCCATCTCTTCTTGTGCTGCTGCTATTGTATATACATATCACCATGCAAACTAGTGAAATTACAGTGATAGAAGAGAAAGTAAAAAAATAGTCCTCTGGTGTAGCAATTCAGAGAAAATGACATAGCAAGAGAGCCTAATTGTGACTTAAAGGTATAGTTTTTCTGTTATAAAGCTCCAGTATTAACTATTTGGCAGGCATGAAAAGGGAAAAAAAGGCTGATAGAAAATTGGAAGTGCCTGAAAATCAGGGTCACTTTAGAGACTTTTGTGATTTCCTGTAATGTGACATAAACCACCTATGGTATTTTCGGTGGGAAATTTGTAGCTGAGGTCAACATAGCAGAAAATAAAACCTGAGGAAACAGACACAGGTGCTAGTATGAGAGTTGTATTATTTATCAAACCATTCACAGAGGATGGTGCCTGTTCAAATTTGCATAAACCATACTAAAATATTTGTTAGGCTGTA
The DNA here is from genome assembly GCF_963662255.1 of Cinclus cinclus. Classification (NCBI taxonomy): domain Eukaryota; kingdom Metazoa; phylum Chordata; class Aves; order Passeriformes; family Cinclidae; genus Cinclus; species Cinclus cinclus. Next base: position 63,221,200 of record NC_085084.1, read on the forward strand.
TTCTATCACGTTTGCTATTCCCTGTCAGCAGGAAGAACTAAAATGCTTTATTTTGTATCATCTGAATGTTTGAAATTAGATATAAGCAGCCTTTTTTACTTGGACTCATTAACAAAGATTACTACTCTGGCAGTAGTTTCCCCTCTTCTCCCTGTGCTTGCTGCAGCCTGACACCATCTTCCTGGTGTGGTTCAGGCTGTGCCATGCTTGGCACAGGAGGTCCCACTGGTAGGGATCTGGCTGGTTCCAGTGCTGCCGTGTTAGAGGGCAGTCATCCTCCTTCTAGCTCTCTGCTCACGTGTGTAGCCCTCTTGAGAGTTAGTTGGCAGTCTGACCTGGATTCTCCCTTTGAAAAGCAGGAGCCCTCAGAGATCAGTCCCACCTTATGTGTTCCTCCCTTCAGGGTTTGTCCCTTTGATAGTGGTGATGCATGCAGAGAGCTGAGCATCTACCAAGTGTGTGTGGTTTGATAAATGTTTAGTGAAAGGAACCCATACAGCAAGGGCCAGCTAAGTGATGTGGTTTCGTAGGGATCTCACTTGATGACTGGACTTCAGTTGTAGGCCAGTGATTTCACAAAGTCAATTCCTCATTCATTTAAGCTTGTTTAATAATAATTCTGAAATAAATACTTGAAATTGTCTTAGATAATTTTTTGCAACTTTCCAGTCAGAATTAATTAGGTGCTATGAGTTGAGCTACTGAATAATTATAAATTATTTACTGCTTTCCTTTCTAAGGATGTGAATTAGCACATGTTCTATTTTGCTGATGGAGTTTGTTCTGCTTTAGGAAACCCATGGAGTATGGCTAGTGTGAGTACAGACAAATACATGGTGCTTCTGTCTAAAACCAGAAGCTTCAGTTAGCTCTCATTTTATATTGTCTTCCCAGTGCCAGATCTGAGTGATAAGAAACTTGTGTTGCTGAAAAGGTAAACAACATAAATGTCCTTTAATGGCATTTTGCCTCAAGTTTCCCCTTCTCCCAGCATGACTGAAAGCATCAATTATATTTTCACAATCTTGCAAACATTATCAATAAAGCATTGTCTTCTTGAATTTCCAGTATGATACAAAGATATTAATGGTTATTTTTATGCCAGCTCACCAGTGTTTTCTAAAAGTAGTAGGAAATTGAAGAGAGTTGGCAATGCAGGCAGGCGAGATGATGGAGATGTGGTAGGTTTATGACAATAGATAATCCAAAACATGTGACTTACTTCACCACCCTCCTGCCTTCCCCCAGAAACTACCAGAGGCTTAAAAAAGAAGGTCTTAGGCATGTGTTACCAAAAAAAAAAAAAAAAAAGTAGTAATAATATATTCTTTAAAGCTCCTATATTTTGGACTTTGTACTGGTTGACTGTGCCTCATTGCATCTGACTTTGCTGTGATATCAGACCCACAAGTAACTGCTTGGACCTCCAGTTTCTGGCTGCAGAGGACTACAGATGCATGGGCTGGGCATGATGTGGATGGTATGCAAGCCCTGCCTTGTGAATAAGCCTGGTCCGATGTATAGCTCACAGTACAGGAATATTCATAAAGCTATCCATGCTGACATAGATAAATGGAAACTGTAGAAAAATGATAGAAAGCAGAGTTAAGACTATTCTCCATGGGTGATATTTCTCTTCATGTTTTATTTCCAGTTATTTTAAAATTAAGCCGTAAATCGAAGGCAGAATTCACATTACACATTCATCTCCTCTTCTGCAGGCCCCAGGGGGACAGCTGGACTACTTTATCAGGATGGAGAGTGGAATGTATCTGACCACTGATGTGCTCTTGTGTGAATGTATGTGCATTGCTTGAACAGGCAGATGTTTTACGTTTTACATTGTCCTGGGATATATCATGCTTTTTTTTACATACTGTTACTAGTTAACATCCGTACTAGTATTCATCAGGTCTTGTTGTGACAAGCTGTATAATAGGACTTGGTCTGTGGAGAGCCAGGACTTAGGCTGAGGATGTATTTTTGCTCATATTGGAACACAGCGTTTTTTATTTTGTTTTAAATTAAAAACCTAATTATGACAGCAGGTAATGTGAAGAGAGGAGGAAAGAGCAATTAAAAAAGGCACTGTGAACAAAGAAACATTTTTATTGCCAAAACCACAGTGAGTAATAACAAGCAGGTTATCTGGAATGACATTCTAACCACTGAATCATCCATTAACCCTGAAGGAAACTTTATCTATTACTGAGGCATTCAGGATGGTATTACTGTGTATGGGTTCCATTTTGTCTGGTAGTTGGGTCAAACTCATAGTGAAGACTTTCCCCTGTGGAGCACCAGTCTAGATCTCTCTCCTGCACCTGGTAGATATTTTTACAAAACTCTGGGAACTGAATGTCTCTAGGACATTCCATCAGTAGCAAAGGCTGGCCAGCAAGTGAAAATATCTTAGGAAGAGGCAAAAGCAAAGCCAATGAAATTACCTGTAGACAGTACTTGGGAGAGCAGTCTGGTAAGAAAAAACACAGAGGATCGTGGATTGGATTGGATTGGATTGGATTGGATTGGATTGGATTGGATTGGATTGGATTGGATTGGAAGAGACCTTAAAGGTCATCTTGTTCCAAGCCATGGGCAGGGACACCTTCCACTAGACCAGGTCACCCCATCCAGCCTGGTTGTGAACACTTTCAGGGACCCAGTAACAGTGAACCTAGATAGAAAATTAGGCTGTGAGATGGTTTGGCTGGCTTCTCACACATGTGGCCAGGCAGTCTTGAGGTATGGGTTTGGCTCTAGCCCCAGGGAACTCATCAACATGCCTGCTCACAGCTAATTCTCTCTGTGAGATCTCATGGGTTGGTATGATGGAGAGTGGCTGGCTGGCTTGCTTAAGGGGGAAGGGTGTGTGAAGTTGCTGGGGACCAAATGAGGTGTCTTAGTGTTGAGGAAGGAAGGGAGCTTAGGGAGTAAGTTCTTGTTGGAGAAACAGTGGAAATGGAAACAAACAGAAGAAGTGCTGCAGGGGGGATCTTGAGGAAATCAGCAGTTGAATTAAAATGGAGGTGCTCTGATGAACTACTTGCTTCCTTTTCTTTCATAATCTGATCCTGCCTACAGCTCTGAAATCATGTTTTTGTATATCTCAGCTTGCTTCTTCTGCTCCCACTTGCTGTTTGGCAAGGCTGAGTGTTTTCATGACTGGGCTACAGAATACTAGGCTCTTTGGCACAGCTGGTGGCTGGGATCAAGGATTGCTTTGCATTCTGGCTTGGCAGACCATGCTTCCTCTCACTGCAAATCCTTTTGGCTTTTGCCAAAGGACTTGTTCCTACCTGGCTGAGTGTATCTCCCTCCACTCAGCTAATGGTGCAGCATTACCCTTCCAGCAGTGAAATTTTGCCCTTGCAGGAAGTACTGCTCAGCACTCTTCTCTCCCTAATGGACCAAGTGGGGTGAGCCTCTGTGGGGCAGAGGCTACCAAACACATCCTTTCTTACTTGACAATTGACAGTCCTTCTCTAACAGAGCTTCCTTGACTTTTTGGGGAGTCTAAAGCACTGCAGCTGTATTTCACACAACCCTCTGTGGTACTCTCTTGTTTCAGGCAGTAAAAACTATCAAGAAAGGGGTATGGCCAGCCAGACAATTCCCCAGATGATTGTGGAAACATGCTTAATCTTATGTTGCTGAGACTGCTGTCTGTTTTATGATGCCAATAGTGAGAACATTTATCATAACTGCTCTGAATTATCTCAGCATGCCATCATGTCAGGCAGAGCAGGAGTCTCCCTTTGAAGTGATCTTTCTTTCAGTAAGTGGATTTAGCAAAGAAAAGGAGAAAGGATTTTGGTAAGAATTATTGAAACAACCTGCTCACTCAGAGTGGATGCTCTTGCTTGAACAGTTGCTTTGTGTGCAGTCAGAGAGCATCAGATGATGGGTGGCCTTGTAGGATCATGGATGACTTGGCATCCGCAAGTGTGGGTCCTCTGAAACCAAGGGAGTGGCCTGTTGTGTCAAATTTGAATTTGGTAGTGAGTACAAAGACATATGGAATGTAGAAGAAGGAGATTAACAGAATTCAGGAAAAAGCACTGGGCTAAGTAGTTAATCCACACTGGAGATGATCAAGCTGCTCTCTGTCTCCCGATAAACAGTAACTGGGGTGGTGAACCAAGAGAGATGACACGTCTCAGTCCTTCTAGAGCAGCATATTAAGAAGGCTCATTTTTCTCATGACTGAACCAGCTGTAAGCACTTAAAATCTGCCATGACATGGAGAGCTTGAGTGTCAAGCTGTAAAAAACACTGCCACGGGCAGGCTAGAGGGATGACGCTGGCTCTGTGCTCAGAGCTGGTTGGGCATCCAGCAGCTCAGTCTGAGCATGCTGTGGTCAGAGGCTCAGACAGAGCAAGTACATGCTGCATGGATGTAGAAGAATCCTTGCTCAGCTCAGCATTAGGCTACTGATACCACACTCTTCCCGATGTGATGTGGCCAAGAAAGATAAAGCAGGCCTGTTCATCCCTTTGATCTACCCTGTAGACCTATCTGGGACAGATAGGTATGAAACTGGCTTCAGCCTTGCCCTGCTGCTTCAGATTCTGCCAATGAAGGTGGTGACATCAGAGGAGTGATGTAATCTCACCAGGGAGATACGTTGGCCCTGTAGACTCTGGAGATGCAGCTGCTGGAGAAACATTAAACTGCAGAGGAGATACAGTGATGAAAGTGGCAGAGGAGCACAGATATCTGAGCTGCCACGAGAGAGATTTCAGTTCCGATGGTAGCCACATTGCACAAGAGAATCTGAAGAAAAGCTGCGAATGTAACTGGGACAACTTATATGTGTTGTAGCTTTGTATCCTCTGCAGCACCAAGACAGCAATGTTCCTCCCCCTCTATGTGTTCCTGTCAGGAACTTTGGCAGTATTACCAATAATAGCCAAAACAAATCCTTTTTCCTCCTTCTCCCCACAAAATTTGGCCTGTTGTAGCCATGCAGAGTGCATCAATATCTGTATGCTTGCACCTCTCATCAGGACACATGGAATAATTTCAGCTGGAGATGTGGAAGCACCTATTTAAAATAATTTGACTAGAAATGACAGCCATCAGAGAGAGTAGAGATGCCACAGAGGGCATGTTTGAGGGGCCTGTGCTTTCTGCATTCACCCTTTATTGAACTTCATAGAAAACCTACATGTGAAAGGTATATTTTTGGTATTTCTTATAAAGGAAATCTTCAACTGGAGCTTGTGCTTAATTGGAAAACCCCAGCCTGAGAGGCAAAGTGCCAGGAAACCAGACTCCAGTAGCTCTATGATTCTGATTTCCAGTGCTACTTCTCCCTCCTTCCCTTGCTCTCTTTAGTGGGCATGCAGAACTGAGAATGTGTTTGGCACAGATCTTGGGGATCCTGACACTACAAGAGCTGACCTAGGAGAAGCCTACCTGATCTGCAGTGCTCTCATACCAGAGATGTGCTGTGAGCAGGGCTCGGAGGCAGCCGGACAGGAGGAGAAGGACCAGGAGTGAACCTGCAGGATGGAGCAGGTTTTGTTTCTGAAGGCGTGGTAGACCCAACCCCATCCTACATTCTTTAGGGATGCACCTGTGAAGTGTATCTCCCTGAAAGGCATTGCTCCACTTGCCTGCATGTTTTGATGATGTTAGTTATTGTCAGGTTTTATTGGTACTCTTTGGGTTTTCATTGGTTCACAGAGACCAAGCCCTCAGGGCACATGACAAGGGATATGAACTAGAAAGACAAGCAGCCTCATACTGCAAGAAGTCACGTTTCTTTATTGTAAACATGTGGAAATTCTTTGCTAAAACCGTGGTTTTGGAAAAACAAACTTTGATGGAAACTAGATGAAGAAAGGACTGAGCCAAAATAGTTCATATGAAAATAAAAAGTACTCAACTAAAGAAAGACACAAGCTTTCTTTGTTGTCATGCATTGTTTTGAAACATTTTAATTGTGAATACAATTACAGTTTGTGTTTTCCTGAAATTTGCAAAATTCTAGGTAGTCTTTTTTTTTTTTTTCTCCTTTTCCGTGTCTCCTTATCCTTCTTGGTTTTGGACATTTCTGCAAAAGAAGTGAAGATTTACGAGAAAGATTGGTGTTACTATATTTCTGGCCAAGCTGAAACAAGGTATTTTCAGAATCTTTTCTGGAAGAAAAGGCATGAAAACTGTTGAAAACTATGCTTCAGGTAATGGTTGCTCTGCAAATAAAATCACAGAACTCTGTATGATAGAATTTAGTACTACCTGCTTTGCTGAACCATACATTGCACATGCAACTATTTAACACGGACTAAATTCCCATTTACATGACAGTCTGTTTGCCATACTTAACGCTGATGTATGGATGGACAGAGAGCTGCACCCACAACTACACACAAAGGCGTGCATTTATCCCTAAAATACATACATGATACATCTATATCTAGATATGTATTTTACAAAGGAATTCAAGTATGGAAAACAGGAAAGCAAGTATGAAAGGCTTTTTTTTATTACACAGGATCATTGTTGAGTTCTCTTGACACCAGTCAGAGAATGGTCAAGTGAAGAATCAAGGGTTAGCCCCTTTTTGTGGTGTATGTACTGTTAATACAAACATCCTACTCTAAATGCTCATCATATGGAAATCGGTGCCAGTTTTGTTATTGATTCCAGAGCAATGAGGAGTTGGCCCAAAATCTCAATTTACACCACCTTCTTAATGCATTTGCCTATTAAATTTAAATTGCTGGGGACTATAGCATAAACATGGGGTGTAAAAAAGTGTAATAAAATGGTTTAATTTATTTCTGGGTCTGTCAAACATTTGTGCTGATAGCAATTTGATGTTCTTAGTTTTCATTTGAAAATTAAAAAAAACCTGTGATGGGTGATCTCCTAATTTCCTGTTAATAGAGTTTGAATTGAAAAGCATTTTTCAGTGGGAGAGCAGCTCATTAAAATTGTAGATAGCAATTTTGTTCCATTTTTAAGCTCTTTTCTTCTGGCTAAAGATCCTTGAGTAATAAGGCATTTATAGTTTCCTTAACAATACGTAACAACAACAGAATTCACATTTCCACATACATCTGTAGGGATGTTAAAAGTATATTTTATTGTAAAAAAGAAGTGTAAAATCAACAGGTTACAAGAGAGAATCCCAAACACCTGTAGCCCCTCCCCAGCCTTGAAACCCATGTCTCTCTTTTCCCTATGGTAGCTCACCTGTGTCAGTCCACAACCGGACAAGTAGAGGACTACTCAAATTGAGAGCCCCAGCTGAGCCATAACCCTTGGTGACAGGAATCATGCCCATGATCCTGACCACATATCAGACCTTCAGCTTCTGCACTCCAAGTCCCACCTAATTTAAAGTAGGGGGAAGAGAAAACTTGGGGACCTGGAGATGACATTTCTCCAGTGTACTGGTGCTCCAGTATAACCTAGGCTGTGCAGCTGGATTGTGGGCAATCTGTGTGAGCTGATAGGGCAGTGGGACCTATACATATTTGAAATCTTTAGTTTATCTGTATACACTTCATCTTTCCCTTCTTGGAATCATACACGGATATTCATATATATGTATCTGTATCCATATCCATACATGCATATGTAAATACATGTGCTCACTAAGAGGTAGGAATTTCTTGCTGATGATGAAACTGTGGAGATATTTGGTGGACAGAGAGTTGGGATGGGGAGCTAGTGGGCATAGGTGCAGGGCCCCTACAGGGTAATGCCAAGCCATGGGCCCAATAAAATCCTAGTGGGAGGTCCTGGTCATGAAGTGAATGTAGGCTCTAAAGCCAATACTTCCCATGGTATGAGCAAGATATTAAAAGTGAATTGATTAGAAAGTGGAAACCCTGGTAAACAGTGACCGTGGAAAGAGAAACAGGATGAGTAGATGACATTTTAATGGGCCTTTAGATTAGCAACACATTTCATTCTCTTAGGGAGTGATGCAGTCTAAAAGTGATTTCTTGACTCCAAATTTATCTGCTTTATTGGTTTTGTGTCACTGTCATAATTTTATCGATCATTTTCTTTTAACAATGATTCTGTAAGAGGCCTCAAGCTAAAACATATAGTGAGTTCAATCTTCTACATTAATTTCACTCTGCAAGTCAGCTTCCTGTGTTTAAATTTGGTGTTTCTGCTATGCACTTTGAGGCTTATTGAAGCTGCATAAATGGCCATTATGTGGGAATAGGAGAGGGAGAATTCCGTCCTTGAGGCTCATTTTTGATGTCTTTGATTTGAGATGATTACCACAGTAGGATTCATCAGTCATGTTGGATATGCAGTAAATGACCTCAACTGTTTGGAAGCCATTAATCAATAAATCATCAACAAGATAAAAGTCTCTCTTTTTGTGTTTCTGAATGTGAGGGACAGTGCCTGATTGTTCCTGAGACAATATAATCAGAAAATTGCTGCTGTTTTCCTTCGGAGTTAGTGTGGTTTTGTTTTCCTGGTACGAAGCTTTCCTGGTGAGCATGTGAAGTCTTGTGGGCTGATATCAAGGGGTGTTTTATTGGCTGCTCACTCACTGCAAAGAAGTTCAGAGACTGGAATATCTCAATTTTATGGATGCGCTCAAGTTGTTTAGGAGATTTTGCCTGTGGTCTTGAACTGAAGCAAGTGCACAAGTGGTGTTGCTTGAAATTCTGATTTTTAAGCATGAGGAGACACAAAATCCCAAACATAGTGTGTACTTCTGCAAAAGCGTTTGAATGTTATCATATCTCCCATTTTAAAGAGGTGCAGAGAGCTAAGAAATTATGTTTTATCATGGGAGACAGGATCTGAAGGAATGGCTGTGTCAGGATAGGTTTAGGTTTGATATTTTGGGAAAAGCCTTTTTTATCCAGAAGGTTGTTGTGCACTGGAACAGACTTCCAGGGAAGTGGTCATGACAGGAGGTGGGCCAGATTCAAGAAGCATTTTTAAAACGCTGTCAGGAATGTGATTTCATTCTTGGAGGTATCCTGGGCAAGGCCTGGAGTTGAATGCCTTTATAGATCCCTTCCTAGTCAGGATTCTGTGATCCTAAAATGTGATTTAGAGTCCATTGGTTTTTGGTGTTGCTGGTCCAAAGCACTGACTGCTTCAGAGACTCTCTTCGTTAAGCCTTCCAAGCTCAGCTCAATTTTCCTGGTGTACATATATGTATTTCACCTTTAGCAGAGTTAGGTATTAATATCTTCTAGATCTTAAAATAGTAATTTGCAATAGGCTTTTGTAATGTGTCTGCTGCTTATGAAAATGTTTTATTTAGCGCAGCAATTCTGTCTGATAGAAGAGGGTATAGTATTAGCAAAACTTGATGTGAACCATCTTGAAATGTGGTGCCCAAACCTGTAACATGACTCAGTGGCATGCACTCACTCTGATGCATTTTTAAAACACTTGAAAGTCTAACTCTCAGCCAGTGCCACTTTGTGCAGCTCTTTCTTGCATTTCCAGTATTTATTCCATAAATACTTACTAATCTCTGCCAAACTTCAAAAAAGTCTTATCCATTCCTCCTGAAATCTCTGGATTTCATTCAGTATTGTACACTGTAAAAGTGGGCGTTGATCCCTGGCTTGAAATTTTGCTTTCTAAGTACTTTTATCTCACTTTCTTTATGGAGTTAAATGATCTACAGTAAATGATATGTCTAAATCACTTTATCTGCTATTGGGTGATGCATTGCAAATGAGTTAGCAAGTTTTAGGGAAGGGACTGTTGAACATGTATGTGCGTGCATGCACTGTGTGACAGGATGAACATGGTTTTTAAGGGTTACCACAGCAGTTGTGCATGCCCCATGCCTGGTAAAGCTGGGTCTCAAATAATAATATAGTGATACAACACCATATCCATAGTTCTGTGTTGGAGACTTCTGAAAGAAAGAGCACAGCACTGGTAGAGGAATTGTACTAGTAAATAAAGTGGTTTGCATTATGTACGTTAAAACCATGGCATACCCACCCGTGAAGATCGGTGATAAACAGGGACAGGGACAAGTAAGATTTCTGATGGTAATTTTAGAAACCAGCTGGTAATTCAGCTAAGTTGTAGTTTTGCTAATGCATTCTGTGGCTGATGGAATTCTGCTGTAAATTACTGAATACATATACCTGTGAGTGCATGCACTGAAGCCATAAATAGTATTATTGGATTGTCCTACAGGAAGGTAAATGTACTTCCTTCACTGAATGACATAGGAACTCAAGATCAGTAGAAGACAATAAAGTTAAATCTTGGCCTTCCAATCACTGCTGCATGTGCTCTGCTTTAGGGCTGTGTCTATGTCTATTGCCTTTAATGACGCTTCTCAAGTGCTTAGAGGTGAATTGTTTACAAAAGTTTGCAGGTATTTAGGCTAATAGCATCCCAGTATTGGACCATAAAAGAAGAAGAAAAAAGGTTTATCCCAAAATGTACCATATTAATTCAACAAATGTATTTAAGTTTTAATTATTTATAATATTTCAGAGTATATTAGTAACTGTTCTGTAACATATTGATAATAGCAATGGAGTCTGAGTAATTCTCAAGATCTGATTACATCATCTTGCTGTTAGGTTGTGCTTAGAACTAGAAGAGAAAGCACCAATATAAGTTTAAATAACAAAATATGATTCAGCAAAAATTGCCAGTTGCACTAGCTTTCTAAAATTTTAGGAATATTGAGTAGCAAGTACTTTGCTTGTCTTAATAGATGGGGTTATTTAAGTTAAATGGATAACCTGGAGTCTTGATTTACTTGCAGTATTTGTGATAAGAAAAGCACACCATCTTGCAATTTGTATTTATTGTATTCAGAACTCACAAAAACCTCTCAGATTTGCTTGTCATCACTTTCTTCATTAAAGAGGCTTTGCTACCCTATGTTGACCAGGTTGGAGCAGCAATAAACTTGACCTGGCATAGACACAGTGTTGTGGTATTGATCATCACAGCTGTGAAGGCTAGTGCTAGCACCAGTTGTGATTTGGCAGGCACACTGATGGCAGGTCCAAGGATTTGTCTTGACTGGCCTGGATGATGAGCATCAGGAAGAAAAGATTTCTTCCACAGCAAGCAAAGGCCAGATTCCCAGGAAGGCATCTGTCTTCCTACCAAAGTACCAGGGTGGGGAAGAAGGCTCTTGTGGCCGTCTTGTGGTAGCTGTGTCTGAGATGGCTTCCCTTGCTTGTCTTGTGTTGTCTGCTTTGTAGAGCTCTCCTTTACCTCCTCCCTAGTGCTGTCATGAAGAGATCACCAATATGTATCATTACAAACAGATCCATGGACCAAAAATGTTGGTCATTAGGAAGATGAGACCTCTTCCTAGCACACTGCCAGTTGTTTTAAGATGTTTCTGATTAATTATTCTATTTTAGCCATTTCAGTGCTCAGCAGTCTTCATTTGTTAGTGTTGATAGTGGAAGTCCATGCCTTGCCTGAATCTGGGTTATTTTGACCGACAAACGTGGGTCAATTCAAATCAATAGAAATGTCATTAGCATCCCAGTGCTGTGGAAGATAATATGAGCATTTCTCATGCATTCAGTTTATTAAAATTTGCTAAAGTGTGAAATATATATGACAAGTAATGATGTTTTAATCTTTCACCAAGGTAACAATTGAAAGCTGATTGATTCCATTCAGTAATTATAAAATCAAAATGATGGAAGATTGTAATCAAGAGGATTCTGTCTCATACTTTGTAATGCCTCCATGCAAGATAAAATTCTTATTTGTAACGTCTCTTTTATCTGAAAAGAAATCAAACTCTTACTTTCCCAGTTTAAATCTCATAGCTGGTTGAAAAACAAACTTTTTTTTGAACTCTGACAAGAAGAAAAAAACAGCCTGCATCCAACAATGTTGCTATTTTTCCAGGAGAATGACATGGAAGACAATATCATAGGCTTTACTAAAGTCCAGGTAGATAATATCTGTTTCCTTTAACCACCATGCAGGTCACTAGGTCATAAGTGAAGAACAGGTTGGTCAGGCAGGGCCTGCCTTTCACAACCTGCTGCTGGCTGGACATGACCCCTTGATCATCCTCTATGTGCTGTATGATCACTTACAATAGGGTTGTTTTTCCATAACCTACTCCAGCACCAGGGTCAGGCTTACAGGCTGGATTCCCGAGGTCCTCCGTGTGGCCCTTCTCATGGATTGGCATTACACTGTCCAGCTTTCATTCATCTGGAACCTCCCTGGTTAGCCAGGACTGATAAATGATGGAGAGCAGCTTGGTGAGATCTTCTGCCACCCACCTCAATATCCTTAGATGAATGTCATCTAGTACCATACACTTATGAATGTCTGAATAGCCCACTATTCAGAGCAGGTCACTAACTACTTATTCCTGGATTTCAGGGGTCTTTTCTGCTCCCTGTCCCTGCCTACCAGCTTACGGGACTGGCTGCCCTGAGGATATCCAGTCTTCCTGTAAAAAACTGAGGCAAAGAAGGCATCAAGTATCTCAGCCTTTTTCTCATCCTTGGTGAAAATGTCCACCCCCCATCGCCCCCCCACCATATAATAAAGGATGGAGATCTTCCTCATACCTCTTTCTGTTTGAAGAATTTATAAAAACATTTTATCATGCTTCAAACCAGTGACCAGATTGAATTCTAGCCAAGCTTTCACCTAAGTTTCTATCTACCTGACCTAACAATGCCCTTGTATTCTTCCAGAGCTGCCTTCACCTTCTTTCAAGGGTCAAAAGTTCTCTTTATTTCCCTGAATTAATGCAAAAGCTCCCTGTTCGGCTAGGCCAGTCTTCCTCCCAGCTAGCTTGTCTTTTGGCACATAGGGATGGCCTGCTCCTGTGCCTTTAAGATTTCCTCCTTAAGTATGTCCAGCTGTCCTGGACCCATTTGTTATTAAGGATTCCTTTCCAGGGGACTCTATGACCCAGTGTTTGAACAGGTTGAAGTCCAAGGTAGAGGATTTTCTACCCCCTTCCTTACTTCAACCTAATTACATCATGATCTTTTGAAATGATTCACATCTCCCACCGGCCCTTCTTTGTTTGCAAACAGCAGGTCTGTCAGGGCACTGCCCCAATAGGCTCACTTATAAAGTCAGGAAGTTATCTTCCATACACTCAGGAATCTCCTAGACTGCAGCCTCTCAGCTGTGTTGAGTTTCCAGCAGACATCCAGTGAAGTAAAATCTCCCACAAGAACAAAGACTAGTGCTCATGGAACCTCAGTCAGCCACTCATGGAATACTTCATCTGCCTTTTCATTCTGATTGTGTAATCTGTAACAGACTCCCACCAGTATATCTGCCTTGTCAGCCTTCCCTTTGATTCTTACCCATAGCCATTCCACCTTGTCATCACTGTCCTTGGGCTCTGTGCAATGAAGCATTCCCTAGTGTACAAAGACAATCCACTGCCTCTGCACCCCCACCTGTCCCTTCTGAAGAACCATTATGACCATTGTGGCAGCACTCCAACCATGTGAGTCATCCCATCACCTTTCAGTGATGGTGACTGTCACAGCTTTCCTTCTGCCAATGGCTTCCTTCTGTCTGATGTTTTGTTACCCATACTGGTGTGGATGCTCTTCAGCTGGGTTACTGATTTCAACCCCAGTGCTGGCATGCCCACTCTAGGCTCATATCTGCTGAGCCTGGTTTTATCATATTCCCCCTTCAAAACTGGTTTGAAACCCTCTCAATCAGCCCTGCCAACTCATGGGCTAGAATCCTTTTCCCTCTTTTAGACAGGCAAACCCTATCTCTTTACAGCAGGCCTGGCGCCATACCCCATACACCCCATGAGCAAAAACGCCAGAATTCCAGCAGTGGCACCCATCTTTAAGCCATGTTTTGATTAGGTGGCTCTTCCTTTTGGCATTCTTCCCTGCTGATGAAGGAGTTGAGGAAAACAACATCTACACTTCTGTCCTTTCAACAGGTTATCCAAGTGACCTGAAGCCCTTTCTGATTGCCCTAGGACTTCTCAGTGTCATTACTGTCAACAACACTGAATAATAATCAGTGTGCTGACTCACAGAAGTTCAGGGAATCTTTTAGTAACATCTCTCACCCAGGCTCCAGGGAGGCAGCAGATTTCCCTGGGGAATGGGTCCTTTTGGCACATAGGAGCCTCAGTTCCCCTCAGAAAGAAGTCACCTAAGAAACACCAGGGATTTGCGTTTTATATATCCAAAGGAGAGACACCATTTAGCATGTCAATTTAAAAAAAAAAAAATCAAGTTTTTTTTTGGTTTCCCATTGATTCATCAAAAACAAAATCTGGCCTTACATTTTTAGGAAGAAGAAAATTTTAATTTCTTTTCAGCTGCAGCTTCTCACTGCAACATTTTTCTTGATGCAGGTTAGTATATGCTAAAAAAGAGGTCTTCTCTGTTTCAGTTGTCTAATGGGATTTTTGGCAAGCTTCTTGTTAGAAGGATTATTTTCTTTAACAATATTGCTGTAGGAATGGGTCTTCTAAATAGCCTGCTACATTATTTTGACATGACCTTCATATCTTTTGAACTTACTGTTTCTGGAATTGTTTTTCTCCTATTAAGGAGCAATGCTGTTGGGTATGTTTTTTCTAATAAATCTTGATGGATGATCAAGAAAAGAAAAATTGGTGTGTCCAATGGCTTGATAATTTCAGGGTCAAAACAGATTTTATGTGTTGATCGTCTTTCATTTGCTGATGCATCTGTTTAACCAAGCAGCTGGTGCATAAGATCTAGCTGGCAGCACACAGAACACATTAGGAGAACAAAGGGAATGTGAGATTAAACAAAAAAGAAGCAAGAGCAGCATTTCCTCACTGTTCTGCACGAAGGCAGGAGCTGCTCCGAGAGGATGCAAACTCAATTTTCTTATTGGACTTATGGCCTCTTCCCCCCGTCAGATTATTCAAAGGTAAATTTGCTTTTCACTCTCTCAGAAAGACCATTTCCCCCTCACTGGTATATTTATTTATTAGTAATATTATTTGTAAAATGCTAACTTCATTGACTGTGCTGTTATGATGTTATCTCTAGGCGCTTCTGTGAGAATGTAACAATGTCATGAAGAAAAATGTTGTAAAAATGATGCAGGTACATTAAATGGGATTGACAAAATGTAATAAATCACTCCTGGGCTGAGGAACAGACCTGCATGTGTAATGAAATACTTCAGCATTACATCATCGTTTATGTAACATCTGGCAGAGCCTTGTATTTCAGTGCTGCTTTGAATCAGGATCATTTTTTTCTCTCCTATAAAAGAGAAAAACAAGCCTCTGGGTTTTGCACATAGAAAACAGTAAAGAAAAAAAAACAGAAAAAAACAATCTTTAAAATACCCATGTTAGGTTCCCCATGACAAGTTCTGCAATCTCCACTGGATCTAAATATATAATGACTGAGATGCATACAAAATAGTTAGCATCCTAGAGGATGTTTTCAGTTTTATAAAAGAGACATATTTTTAATATGAAGTGGATTTTTATAGATTGCTTCATACAAGCAGAGTTTTTCTGATTTACATCATTATACATGCCTTGGAACCAGATTTTTAGCAAAAAAAAAGCAGGTGTGAATTTTATGTACCTCAGTGTTTTCCAATTTTTTTTTTGTTTGTTTGCTTTTGTTTGTTTGCTGTTTTTTGTTTTTTTTTTCCTCCCCAAAAGGGAATTGAATTATTTTTATTGTGGACTTCTGATCTTGTCTCATGCAGAACTATTTCAGTGTGGATTCCATCCCAGGCTGCCTGCAGAATCTTCCTCATCCCTAGGATGGATTACTCTGTCCTGTTCACCTGTGGTGCCAGGCAGGACAACTTGATGTGCTGGTGGGGTGAGGATTAGTTGAAATGTGTTGAAATAGGTCATATCAGAAATGTGAGATATCAGGAATGTCTGCTGCAAAAGTGTCTGGATGACACACTCACCTGTATGAAATCAGTAGAAATCTTACCACTAATTTTGAGGGCTCTTGTTTGTTGCCTTGTGCTTCTTGCCTCCGAAGCCCTTAGGAGGTCCTGGTGTGGTGGTGGTGGTGCTGTGAGGGTGCTGCCCGGATCCAGGATGCCAGCCCTCTCAACAACTTACTGTCCTTGCCCAAACTTTTGGTGAGCGGCAGCTGCCCAGAACGCAGTGCTGGGGCATTGACAAGACCTTGATATATCTAAATATAGGCTTTTTGCTTTCTTTTTTTAAGTACTAGGAGAAAATAGAACAGATTATAAAAAAAGAAATCACTGTTTATTTAGTTCCTTTTCATTTATCAAATACCATACAGATAAGCCATGGTTACTGCATTCTCTCATCTCCCAGGTTTTTTATAAGGTATATTTATCCAGCAGTATAGGGCTGGCTGATACATACATAGAGCTAGTGGTTACAGCTATTTTACTTCACCTTCATATTTTCCCAAGGCTGGTACAGAATGGTAGATCTTGATACATGTCAAGTGCGGTGTTATATCTCAGTTTGTTTGCTGATGGCAGAAAAGGCAAAAGGAAGAGGACCAGTCCCAAAACAGCATTTACTAAAAGCCTGATGTGGTGCAGGTGTATGGAGTGTTTTTTTTCTCTTTCTGAGCAATTGTAAGAGTTACTGAAAATATTGTTCCATTCATTTTTTTAAACTAGCAGTGACTTCTATTGATTTCATTTGGAGAAGAGAGGTGCTGAAAAGCATGAATATCATTGAAAGTCATACTGTATAAAGCTGACAAAGGCAGAGGAGGCATGCAATGACCATATGATTGAAGTGTAAGATTCAGAGTCAGGATGTCTAATTCCTATTTCTGATTTTCCAGCAGGTGACTTTGGGAAACACATTTACTATCAGGGATGAAAACTGGCCATGTGCAGGGCCACAAAGGCTCTTTTTGGCAGCTAAGGCAACAGTGGGATTATCTAGGGTGGAAACCATTCTTTCCAGCACCTAAGGATTTTGGATAAACATGTTTTTCCCTTATAGAAGTGTTGTGGCAATGTAGCAATGACCTATGGATTTCCAAGTGCAAGAAGAAACATTTTTACATCTCAGAGGATGACAGTGACATTTTTGATCCTGAGAGAGAAGCAGAAGAGCAGAAGAGCAGAAGAGCAGAAGAGCAGGAGCAGACTGTCAGGGTAGTGTAAGGTTAGAGAACAAGTGCTGGTGGAAGCTAAGACCATCTTTAGGTGAAAATTGAGTTTGCTAATGCCATCTCAACCAACTCCTTCTCCTGTAATGAAAAATAAATGACAGTCGTTTGCATGACATGACATCTTCCCACAGGACTTTCTGTGTAAAGAGAGACCTGCAGTGAGTTTAGCAGCTCCTTCATACCTGCAGTTTGTACCCTCATGCTGTGGAACAGCCACAGTTTGAACCGGTTAGTAGAAGATGAAATTATGTAATGCTAGTAAGATTGTCTCAGTCCCCTGGGAAGGATGAGCTGACAGTGCAAGAATATCTATAAGCATCATTGAAAACTGACTTTCAAGGGGAAAGTCCTTTGCTAAATATTGTCTGAATGGAAGGTGATTTTTTCAACCTCTGGTTGCTTCAATTTTAGCCACCTTGTCTGTGAAGAAACAGACCTCTCCTTGCCTGGGAAGTCCGAGGAAAGACAGCTTGCTGTCTCCTTCATACGTTCCTCCTGTGGTTTGATCAACAGGACCTTTGGTCCTTAGCTTCATCCCTGTCCTCAGTGGATCACAGCCGCAGTATTAAGGTATGAGTCCATGTCTAAGACTGAGCAGTATATTACTAAAAGAGAATGAAGAGACTCTCTTGCTGTTCTTTACTTTGCCCATGGCAATGTCAGGAGATGGTGAGGAGCTGTTGCTACAAGAATAATTGCTTTCCTCAAAAGTCGGTGTTGGATCTGCCTCTTGCACAGGGATTGCCTTACCCACATAAACAGTATGTGGGCACTAGACTACATGGTCAAAGACCATGTCTAATTCAGACAAGGATTGTGGGCAGTGGCAAGGATTTTGGGCAGTCCATTACTGTGCCAAGCAGGACAGAGGATTTTCCTCTTTCATGGAGCAGTAATGTGTTCAGGATTTAGTCAAGCACTACAGCAGGTAATAATGCACACCCCTGGGAGAAGAAAATGAGGATGCCCGGTCTGTCAAGAAGATGAGAGCAATTCTGGAGAAGTGAAAGCAGACACTCAGTGGAGGAAAGGGCTGAAATGGTGCCTGGGTGGCGATAGGCACCAGGGTTGGTTCACTACTGCTGCTGACAAAGGCACCCCATTCCCCACAATCCCTAATGTCCTTTGACTTCACAGCAAGGGCAGGATGCCCTTTTGATTTCACTCTGTAAATGAGAAGATAAATCATGCTTTTCTTCCATTTCTATCAACTTCTGTCTGTAATAACTTTGCAGCCATGCTACCTGTTGGGATGTATGACTACCTTATTCACATTTGCTTGTGTGATGACTTGGTTGAAATAAAGGGTGAGTTGATAGGATCCAGGAACTTCCAGGCTGGCAATTACTAAAATGAATCCTACTCCCCCAAATCCAGGGAATGGCTTGAGGTTCCCCTCACCTGTGCCTGCTCCTTCACTGAGCATGAGCAGCTGTCCACCATCTCTGCCAGTGCTGGACAAAGGGCTGTCAGTAATCACTGTGGCCACACCAGCCTTTGGAATTGAGAAAAGTAACCAACCAGCCTTTGACCATTGCTCAGAAATCAAAGCTTTGAGTAATCTTACCAAGTTAATCCACCACCTAGCAAATCTTTTCCTGCTGGTGTAATAGATAAAGGAGCAGCAATGGTTAAGCAGAATGAATTTTATGTGAGGGTATGTATAACAATAGCATTTCAGATTTGTTTCTTTTCACTTCTTGACAGCGGTTTAGCATTTTGCAGATGCACATATTGATAATTTTTCCTGTCATTTCTACATCATGAAGCTGCACTTATTTCCCAGATCTTCTATTTAATTCAGCCGAGCAATATTCAGTTACCTATTTAAAAAGGGGATTGCAGATAAACAAGGCTGGGCTGGAAGAGGAATTGATTGGTTAAATCAAAGCTGACTATGGAAAGGTGCCTCCATCAGGCTGTGTTCCCTGCTTCCATTTCTCATGATTTTGTGGAGCTGTTAGGACAGGGGAAAGCAGAAGGGAGGCAAATCCTTCATCTCCTACCCTGGCCTGTGCCCATGCTCCCCTGTTCCCACTAGGTTGATAGGATTCTTCTAGCAGGAGAAGTATTAAAGTGAATGGCTATCTCGATCAGTTGTTAGGCTAAAGATTACCACCAGCACACCATATCAGGTCCATGCAAAACATTCAGAGAATTGCTGCTGCCTAAGGTTGTTTCTGCCTTGTTTCTTCCCTGTGCTGATTACTCAGGGCAACCTTTGTTAAAACTACTGGGCTGCTCCTGAGTGCTCTTATGTTGTTTTTTGTTTCCTTTGAACTGGTGGTGTCCACATGCCAAATTATTCCAAATATATTACAGATGAGATCAGAATCATAGAATATTTGAAAACAGTAAGTTTTGGTTATATAGTTTGGTCATTTTTTTCACTTTGTTCTCTGCTATTTGATGGTTTGCTTCCAATGTTCCTTCCTGCTGACTTTCAATAGAGGTTTCTTGCTTTATAAACAGCTGGATTGATTTCCAATATAGACTTTTACTTACTTGAAAACAGATTTTCTCAGGGGAAATTGACATTTCTCTCTGTATATATTTTCTTATTTGTATTTACTTGGAGGAGTTCGAAGCCCAAAGACAAGATTTATGTCAACAAATCCCTCTTCCCCTTATCCAATTTAGTTGTTTTAACATAATGCAATCATTTTCTAAATCAAACTGATGGAGTGCTTCCTAAAGGCATTACACCAACTGTATATCTGGAATCATGTTTGCCTTCTTTTATTGCATTAGCACTAGACTTGAACTTTTCAAATTTGCATTGTGCTTTCAGAAATTCTTAGGATACTTGAAGCAGTTTATAGCTGGAATCTGGCATGTTTTAAACAGAGACTGGAAAGTGAATGGTAGAGCAAAGCACAAGTAAAAATGAAATTTTAGTTTCATAGAGCAAATAGAAACTGGGATGAGTAAGCAAGAGAAATATTGCATTTTCTGGGTGCATTTGGAGTCACTGCAAAGGGGTGGCTGTGTTACAACACTGGTCCTGGGTGTCTCACCAGGCTTTCACTCATGCTCTTCAGCAACTCTCACCAAGGCTTTCTAAAAGGTTTCATTTCTCTCTTTGAAGAAGGTGCTGATTAAGGTGCCTGGGACAATGCACTTAACACCTGGGATATAACGTGATGAGGCCTCTGCACTGGCTTTTGTTAAATACATCTCTTGTTATCTGAACATTTCTTTTCACCGTAAGATCTGACACTTCAGGCATCCTTCTCAAGATAGGCTTGTGATACTAATGAGGGAAATTTTCAAAAACACAAACAAGATTCTCATGTTGTCTGTGCTTCTGAATATCTCCTCTCTTGTTCTTGTGTGGTTTTTTCAGTGATAATCCTTGGTCACACAGAGCAATGGGTAGTTTGGAACAAGCTGGCTAAAATAAGACCAAGAACATACAATGAAAGGGAAAAAAAAAGCTTAAATGAAATTGGTTCCGGTGCAGAAGTGAGTTCCCCAAGCTGTGGGATGGAGAGGTATGTCAATGCAATAACTTTTCATTTAAGCAGTACCTCCAGTTCTTAGAGAGCTTGTGTGAAACCCTTCTGGTTTCTCAGTTCTTGAAGCATAGTTAAACCACAGCTCTGCTAACTCCTTGCATTTTACTGTTATGTCACTGAGATTATGAAAATCCCATCAGAGCTGGATGCTTTAGAGTACTGCTGAAAGCTTGTGGAAATAACCTGCTCCGTAACCTGCTCCTGTTTGGTGTCTGTTGGTGACTAATCTCATCTTCCAGAGCAGAGGCCAGGTAATAATTTCTTAAATTCTGTCCCTTTCATGAGCACTGGTAGACAAATGGGTGCAAGTGAAGTTCTTGGGGTAAGGCTGGGTCCAATAAATCACATTGCAGAAGAGGAGTAGGCCAGCAGTGAAGCAGTGAGGGTCCTTGCAATTGCAATTCCAGTACTGTGAGTCTAGGTTTTTTCAAACACACTGTTTTCCATTCCCCACCCTCCCAAAATATCACAACCAGTTGTTGGACAATATCTTAACATATAAAAAATTAATATCAGATTATGAATAATAAATTGTCAGAAGATAGCTGACAGCTTGAAAGCATACTCTATTTTAAGTGCAAACTTTGGATTTTAATAAGTAAATAAAATTACAGTGATAAAACTAATTTTGAGATCTCTACTGCAATTCTAGGAATAAGATTACTTAAAAAAAAAGGTAGTCCACTATCTGCAAATGGTGCTTAGATGAACATCTGGGCTCCCAGTGTAGACAATTAAAAGGAGGCTAATGGTATTTTTCTGCAGCACAGATCCTGTCAGATGTGGCAGACTTTCCTGGAAGACATGAAAATGGTCTTGTGCCCAGTTGAAGGGTTAAAGGAACTTGTGTGCTGGCCTGTGGCAGGGATTTTTCGTGGCCAGGGGATAATTTGTAATGATTTGGTGATCTCTTCACAAATCCACTGAAGATAAAGGTGTGGTTAATGGAGGATGATCAGGAAAGGTACCCAGCCTGAGTCCAGCTGGCAATGAATATTCATGATATGGGTGGTTTGAGGTCCACTGATACTTTTGCCTTTTTTGCCCTATCCTCTCTACAGTGCAATTTAGCTCCTCTCTCTGTAATAAGCACTAGGCAAAAGGAAGTTAACTGCTGCTGAATTCATACTTAGTGCACTACATTTTCTGAAAAACCAAGAAGTGGTGGTGTTGTGGTGTTGCAGAGGTGTGTGGCCTAACTGATATGGTTCCTGCTGACACTGCATTAAACCAGCCCCATTGATGGCTGCAACACCCTTCCTGAGATGTTAGTTGTTACTAAGATATTTTAAACATCCTCTCAGTCTATTGACTACCCACATGGGCAATTTACTTACAGTCCTTTACTATAGATTATATTAGGAAAGATGAAAAATAGGCAAACACCATTGCAGAGAATAGGTCAATTTATAAAGGCTCTCTCTCCAAATTAGCTGTTTTAAAATTCAATATATGAGCATAAAAGTCTGGTCGTAGTGAAAAAAAGTCCTCACACAGTTTGCTCTCACTTTTTATTGTTGAACTTTGCAAGGGAACCCTGAAGCTGTAGAGTGCTTGACCTCTTGCGGAATGATTAATAACATATCTTTACCTCAGATAATTACATTTTGTCACAGTTTCAAACTGCAACAAATTGTCAGTATGTCCCACATGTACTTCCCCTTGCCATATATCAACAATGTAGTGTTTCTCTGTGTGGTTTTTTTTTTTTTTTTATATTCGAGGGATCTTGTTAGAGAAAGCTAATAGAAATACCTGAAGTGCAGTATCCTTCACCCCTTTTCATGCTTTTCCCTTTCTGCATCATATGTCATAGGTAACTGAATGACCATATTGATGGCAAATTTCCAGAGAGGATTATGATAAAGCTGTGTTGGATATGATCCTCCTTACTCAGAGAGGAATACCCCACTGATTTTTTCCAGCCACACACCATTGCCAAACTACATCCAATTGTCTGTGTGTTGTCCCCTTGCTTTCTTTCAATCCTGAATTTTGAAAGGTGTTATTATTTTCTTAATGGAATGTGCACACTGCTATGTGTACTGGAATAGGACTGAAATGCAGAGATTGGGGAAAGCAGTGATCCTACCCAACATCTGGGTGACAATCTGTGTGGCATAAAAGGCAGCTCAAATTAATGTGTTGTATGTAAATTTCCTGTTCATCACGTACACAATGCACCTGGAGAATCATGTGTGGGCAGGGAATGGGAAATTTGTCCTCTCCTTTGCTCCCTAGCCTCTTGCAGCACCTTCAAGTGACTTACATTTTAATGTCACCTCTGATGTCAGTGGGTTTTAACTCAACAGTTAAATCTGCCACAGGAAATCAGTAGCAAACTGTTTTAACTTAATTTTCCTAACCTGGGGGACCTCCTTCACCACTGTCTTCCCAGCACATAGATTTTCAGATGTCATTCTTCCCCTAATATGGTTATGAAAGGGTACTGTTCTGTATGACCTTACAGATATGCTGACAGGGTAAAGAAACCTAAGTCAAATTTTGTTTTCTTTTTCTTCAGCCAGAAATTTATCTACCATCAGGTGTCTCTCTCATGATTATGGTTGGGTGTTTTCCTCTACCAATGATATCATGAGGTTTAAAGGATAGAAAATGTATCAAGATGTGCATGACACCAGAACTTAGGGTAGATGTGGGCTGGAAGTGGACTTTGGCTCTCTGACTGTGTGTGAATCTTGTTTCTCTTATTGGGAAGCTCAGGGAGGCAGGGGGCTGTGCTCGGTCATGGGATCTGTGCTCACTTCATGCTTTGCCTGCCTGGCATGAGCATCTTTTGGGATTGCTGTAGGGATAGAGAGCAGGATTTTGGAAAACGCACTGTGGGGAAAATATTTCTGAAACTGACCTGGACTCCAGCCAGCATACTGGGGAGAAAGCCCGAGTGCCTTGAACATTGAAGGAAGCATGAGAGGGAGAGTTGGCTGCTACCAGCTGCCAGAGCCTAGTGACTCAATGAGCAGCCAGGGATGCTGGGGGGGTAGTGGGAGCAGGACTGACTCCTGGAGCCCCTGAGCCTTGGCTCCAGTGATCTTCAGCCTCCCCCTCCACAGCTGGCAGGGCACTGAAGTTGTCATGGGGTCTCCTCTCTCTGTCCCACCCTGGAAACGCAGCAGTTGGTACCTCCAGCCCTTCAGTTGATACCTCTTGGACACAAGACTTGCACTGTTACAGTAACTACTAATGCTAACACACAGCAAACATTGCATACTGAACCGGCTGGGACTGCTATGGAGTGGGTCTGGAGCTCTTTATTTTCCAGCATCAGTCTCATTATGTGGTTGGGACAATGGGGAGATGCCAGCAGCTCATGTCCTCGGCAGCAGCTGCAGAACATGATGTTACAACACACTTTGAAACTTCCTTGACCAATCACAAAAAGCAAAAGCATATTGACAATAGTTTTATCCAACCACTATAAGTACATGTATCTTTGGTTAAAACAATGCTTGCTTATTTCAAATACAATACCTGCTTGTAAGCCTTAAAATACAATGCACAGAGCTCCACTATTTTCTTAGAACTTCCTGATAGCTATCCTAGTATCTTCCTAATATACTTTTCTGCAGCTTAGAGAGTTATTCTAGCCAAGTGTTAATACACAGACTATTGTTTTGTTTGTCATTGCTTCTTTGCAATTTTCCCAAAACCCTCTGTTTTTAAGGATTCTCACAGTGGGAAGGCTGTTTTCCTTGCACTTAACCTGCTTCTGACTACCTTTCATACTCTCTTCTGCTGTTGAGATGCTCTGTTTATGGTATATAAGGCATTTCAAGTAATTTTGGTCTAATGGTACACTCTTAAAATCTCATGAGTTAATGGTCCCTGGGATCCTGTTGTAATCCAGCTGTTGTCCTTTTTAAACTTAATAATTTCCATTTGCTAATAATGTATATAATGAAAGAAAACTTTGCTCACAGTCACATGTACATGAATAGTTTTCTTCAGCTAACTGATAGCAAACACTGCATATGCCCCCTTTTCCCCATGTCCCTACCCCTCAAGGGCAGTGTGGCAGGCTACATACTGCCATTACAGCTCCAGCAGTGTTAGCTGCACCATCAGCTCCTGCACCCACTCCTGCCCCACCAGGACATGCATCCAGTCTGCATCTTCAACATCCATCTTTACAAGCACAATCTTGAGAGGGTGATACCAGGGGGCAGAACTGCTGTGGACTGTGGAGCAGTGGCTGCTGGGAGCAGGATAACAGCAGGGCATGGGAATCTGAGAACAATGTGATTACTGTGGCCACTTAGCAGCTAAATGTTATGATGTTTCAACATTAAATAATGTTTGAAATAGGGTCCTGGGATTTGGCTGCAGAATCCTCAGCTTGTCTGGTGTAGCTGTATATAATAAGGGAGGTAACTAATTTTATACCAGTCTTGGTTGTGTTGTGTGGACATTTGGTTTTAAGAATGAAAGACAGCTGTCAGTGTGGGAACCAGGCCAGATCTGGGAGGTGGCAATGCCAAAGCCAAGTCGCGCAGAACAAAATTTGGAATCGGTATATGTAAGCAGGTAGTGTTGACATCTTTGAATGAACTGAACATAGACATCACCTTAATCTCCCCCAGGCACATCTACTCTGTGTTCTGTAGTGGTTTTGTAAGTGACTGTCTGCCCTTGTGCATACTGATATTGTTGATGGGAAAAGATAAGGACCTTTCAAGTGACACCTGCCTTAAACAAACAGTGACAAATAAAGACCAAATCATTGTTTTTAGAGACATCACTGGATGAAAGTTTGTACTGGTCAGAGTGTCTCCGTGGTTCTGCAGAAACATTTCACAGGCCTGTTGGGGGGAATGGAATGTGGGCTTTGGATGTTTCATCCAGCTAATATTGGTCTTCATTGTGGCATTTACAGTTTCTTAAAGGAAAATTAGGGTAATTTTTCAGAATTTTAGCAGTTACTGAAAGCAGTTGAATTGCTTTTGAAAAAAAACCCAGAATGTTGTATTTATGAGACCAATCATCAATCAAGAAAGAAAGAAAGAAAGAAAGAAAGAAAGAAAGAAAGAAAACCCAACAACCCAAGAAGGCAAATGGTGATAAAGATCCCAGATAAAGTCACTCTTCTCAGCAGGCAGAAAGTCTGATGAACTGAAATGGAAAGTCCTTCTCATTGATTTCACTTGGAAAAGTAATTGACTTTGAACTCGTTGAATAAGTTGCAATCTGTATTTAATTTCTTGTCCAAGGAATAGAATGTAATTTTGTTTTTCATGTGGCTGCTATTAGCCTTAATGTCAGTTGCACAGCTGAATCTCTTGCATCAAGCTCCAAATTTACCCCTGATGTCAGTGTGCTTAGGAATAAAGCAAAAATCAGCCTTTCATCTCTCAGTTGCTTAAAGGATCATGCCATAATACCACATTTATTAATTCAAAATCTCTCTTGTCTGTACACGCACAAATGGAGCTAAGTATTCTGAGGAAAGGCAGAGAAAGTGTAAAGACTAGAATTTAACTTTTAGACATTAATGCAACCTATTAACTGAAAATATTCTGGGAGTTTTAGCAAACATACACATTTTTGACCTTGGACTGCCTGAATGGAGAGATTCAGCACTTCAGGATGTCTAGGTGACTAGTTTTCTCTCAGGTCCACATTAACTTTTAAATTACATGCATGCAGTGCAAAGTTTGTTGTCATCAGTTCCAACATGGACACAGAGATCTGCATCTGGACCCGGTGGAACCACAAAGCAGTTTCCTCATGCAGATGTATTTAGGTAAGATCAGGTCAGTTCTGACTGGGACAGCAATCTGAAGACAGAGGAGTTGTGCTTGAGCTTGTGCACCGTGTCTTGCCTGTTCCTATATGAACCATCTGATCCTGCAGGCTTCCTGACATAAAAGTCTTATATGTGTGCTTGCTGTCCACATTACCTGTAAAAGCTCCCGTCTTCTTCACCTGTCACACAGACTTGTTCAGCCAAAGTTTATGAAGAGGAGAAAACAGTTTTGATAATTAAACTTCAATGATTTACAATGGGAGTGTGGGGACATTACACTTTCAATCACCAACACAAACAAGAGCAGAACACTCATCTAGAAAAACATCTTTATGGAGAAATAAAGAGTCTTTTCAAAGTTACAGATAGCAATGTGTGCTGGAAAGACAGAAAATGTTAAATACCAATGCACTTGAAAGATCCTTTAAAATTACAGAAAAATGTAAACAGACCATTCTGTGAATTGAGGATTGGGGATTATTTGTTTGAATTTATCAGTCCTTGTTGTAAAAATTAAGGGAAAAGGCAGTCCAGGTTGTTTTTTAAGTGCTCTGATAGGGACAAGCCGTGATCTTGAGGCATGGGTGAGTGAGGTGGCCATGCCTGGGTCTCTGAAAGGGTACCTTTTTACCCAGGACAAAACATCCCTCCTATGCACATAGTTTCACAAATAAAGAAGTCTAAGGGTAACTGGAAAAATAGAGGACAAATATATTTTTAAATGGTGTTAAACTGTTTTATATGCCTCTTTACTCAAATAAAGGGAAAATTATGATCCAAATACATCTGCTTCCCAAGAGAATATGCGTTCTTGTATGTTGAACAGAAAATCAGAAGAAAAACTTTTGCTTTTCCCAGAAGTGTTGTTGTTTGTCTGATACTTTCTTGAATTTTTCTGATAAAACAGAAGATGAGGAAAAGTATTTCTCTACACAATCTATAATGTGGGGCTAGTGTCTTCCAAGGAGCCTCAAGCTGCAGGAACAGTCTGGATGTGCATGTACATGTCTGACTATATGAAGTCCAGTATTCTCTGCTGTTATCCATTGTGTTTGTTTTCCTTTTTTTTCCCATGACAATCAGTATACAGATTTGCTCCACTAATTCTGACAGCTTAATGTTATTCCTGCAAGGACAGTTTTGTACCAGCAGAGTACCAGTTGTGGTCTTGTTTTTTACATCTTTCTCATATATTTTTCTTTTTGTACTGTTTAGAAAGTACTTTGAACTTCGTCATCATGTTTGTCTCAAAATTCCTTTTGTCTATTTTCATGGCCTTATATTAAGAAGTTCTTATAGGAACTTCTAAGAAGTTATCTTCTGTAGCCCCACTGGAAATTATGTTGCATCAAGCTCTTCTACAGAATTTTGCTTTTCCTTATTAACAGAATTTTCATTTATCTTTTGTTTGTATGTGCTGTCACAGTCTGTATTGTTTTAGAAGGTGACTCTTATCCCCCAACCATGACAACAATTTTTCTATCAGTATTAAAATCCTGTGAATGTCAGAGCAAATAGGACAATCTGGGAAGTTGTGGAATAGCTCCACTGTAAAGGTCAAACCTATAGGCACTGCACTGTTTGAATGATGTACAGCACTTCAAGGACTCAGGATAACCTAAGTCAACGAGTAACGAAATAAACCCAGAAGTAATTTTTGGACAAAAAGATCCAAGGTGATGCACCTGAGGTTGTTTTTACCAGCATTAGCAATTTTACTTGTGTATCATAAAGGCTGTCAGGAATTCCATGGCTTTCTAGCATCTCTTGTCTTTCAAAACATACCCTAAACTTTCTGTGTAGCTAAGGCAAACACAGACCCAGATCTGCTTACCCATTATGGTAAGCAGATATGACTTGCCAGAAAGACTTGCCTTAATTCTGTGTCTAGGTAATCCTCTCCTCTGTAACAAAGGCCCTTTCCTGACTCTGAAGTTTCATCAGAGGTCATGATATACAGCTGGTTCTGTGGTGAGTAGTTCTCTGTGCACTATTGCTTCTGTGTAACACGTTTTACTATTGGTTTTTAGTTAAGATCTTCTCTGAAGTTCTTGATGCTATTGACTGGGCACTGGTGCTTTGATGGCAAGCAGGTGATGTGAGTGGGCCACAGTTTTAGTCCATTCATGACAGAAACAGTATAAGCTGAAGAAACATTGCTAGACTGACGTATGTTGTTCTTTGAAGTTTTATGGGTTTTCTCTCTTCTTCAGTGTGTTCATGAGACATTTCGTTTTCATGGCACATATGCTATTGTGGAATCTCAGCACTTCAGCATCTGAGCTGTGTTTACCTTACAACATATCATGACTAAAGCAGCGGTTTTTATTCTTACATTTTTTAAAGAGTGAAAAATTACCAGGAAGTTAATAAGTGGCTTGATGAAGATCACAGAGCTACTGTGAGCCAGGAAATCCAAAATCCAAAACTCATACTAAATTACACCATTCTTCCTCCATGACTGTGTGAAGAGACACTTTCCAGTCATAAGGGAAAGCCTTACTAACAGGCTGATAGCACATCGGTATTTTTGCCATGTGGGTCTAGTGTGAGATGTCAGAGCCCTTGGGCAGTGCTTCCAGCTAGAAGTGTGTGAGGACTTTTGTCATTGAAAACTTTGCTCTCAAAAAGAGCCATTTGGTGGAGGGAACTTGTATTTTCTTCTCCTGTTTCTACTCCTGAGGAAATGTGGATTGAAGCAACATGAAGCAAGAAGAGCTTTGGCATATTTTCACCAGATAATTTGCAGATACAGGAATGGGATGTAGGCATTTTCTGTGCACTGCATCCTAATTTCTGGGTGGACTTTAATTATCTTCTGGTGAACCTGAAACAGCAAAGAAAGATGCACCTGTTCACTCCTCTCTTGTTGGGAAACAGAGGAAGTGGTCATTAAAATGGTCACAAACATTTAATTTCCAGAGAGGGCTTCAGATTAACATATCTCTAATTAAGATTTTCTGAGATTCTCTTTGGATGAAAGGAGATGTATTTCTGTATGGCCTGGCACTGAAGATGTAGCATATGTAGGTGATTGGCTTCACACTCCATCAAAGTCTTCTAATCCATCTGTCTTTTTTGGAAAAAAAATTTAGAAAGTTCATGGATGGGGTTGTACTGAGGGGTCTGGAAGAATGGTTTGTCATGGGGAAGCATTATGAAATCAGGGTGGCTGTAATGCTTAGATCTGTCCTAAACCTCATATTATTTAGCATTGTTATCAGAATCCTATTTACATAAGATTTAGTGTATGAAAAGTGAGTAATTGTCCAAAGACAGCCAATTTCTGTCCTTTCTATTCTAAATGGGACACATTGGACACCAGATTTGACCTGAGAAAACTTAAGGTAGTGACTCCCATCCAAGGTGCTTCATTCTCTCAAAAGAATGTTACGGAAAAGCTGTCCCCACTAAGCTCACCTCACTTCAATGTGTGCAGAATATGGAATCAAAGAATTTGCCCTCTTGTTGTATATCAGGAGATTTACTTGTGGTGTGAAAGTCTTCTATGTGGAGAGAGTAATAGCTACTAAAAGAGAATTTAATAGAGTGAGAAAGGCATAACTGGCTGGATCTGCAGTGCAGGAAGGGTAATATTTCTGGGGTAAACCTTGGAGGCAGAAGACAGAGTTTCTATTTCCTGATGTTTTCATAACAAGACTGGATGTCCAGACAGACTGAAACATCTTAGTCAGGCCAAAACTGGCTGTTCTCAGGTCAAATGCAAGCACGGGCTCTCTCTACTCTGGGCCTGTCAGGCACTCATTAAGTAATAGGTATAATTCTGCCCAGCATTCTCTGTAGAAAAGATGTTCTAAGTTGGTGCAATGTTTTTTATAAACTGAATTGATAAACTTAACTGTCTCTGATGCTACTCAAAGACATCCTCTGAAGGACCATGGCTCTGTTTGCACCTCAGTAACTGCTCAGACACCTCCTCCTCCTGATGTGGTAGCCAGACAGCCAGGTACCCTGCAGACACTTGTTTCCCAGTTCCTGTGTTCAGCAATGATTCAGACCATTTTGCTGGTCTGCTGCAGCTGCTGTGCCACTTCCAATTTTGAAGGGAGCCTTCTTTATGTTGCTTATTTAGAAATAAATATGTATCTTTGCCAATTACAATTACATTTCTGAGTTAATGAAACCTATTTTGAGACTGACATGTATGAGGTTACTTCCTTTGCTTGTTATTATTTCTAAGAAACATATCTATAAGTAACACCAAATATGAGATATCTTTCACACCTTCCCTTAGACATGGATGGGTAGAAAACAATAAAATTTAGAAATAAACATCCCTATGTAGTCAATGCAAACAAAATCTACACTGCAAGCAAAGGAACAAGGAATGGTTTAAATGTTCCACTTCATAGCAATTAAAGGAGATTTCTAAGCATGTAGCGGGGCAATCCATCATCTGGAGATCAGTGAGACTTTCTAGAAACGTCTTCCTAAAGGGAACAGCTGGATATGTGAATGGAATCTCTGGCGAGGGAAGATGGCTGTGTGCAGTTTTGAGGTTGGCTTGGCGTGCAGGTCTGATAGGCTCACTGCCCTCTGCAAGGAAGAGGGTTGCCAGCTTGTGGCAGCACTGGCTGTTGAGGCATTCAACAGGAGCTAGAGACAAGACAGGCATATAATTCAACACAACTTTAGCCTGATATTTGCATAAGTGATTTACTTTTTGCACTCATGCCCTATGCTCTTGGTCATCTGGGCCCATCATGTGGGAGGCTGATGATGTTGAAGTCCTCAGGGAGACCATCAGATATCAAAATATTTGCATTTTGGTTGCAGGCCAGGGGTGCTGGCAGGTAAAAACAGAGCTGTCCAAGTGGGTGAGCAGGAGGTGTTATGGGCTCTCAGAGTGCAGGGTTCACAGCTGTGATGGCTGTGGGGAGCACTGATGGGGCTGGGCAAAGCACCCTGCCCTACTGCCTTGTCAGCAGACTGGGAGGATCACCAACTGAGTGCCAGGAATAAATACCTGTACTCCTGAAGCATTTTTCTCCTGGAGGTAAATTTTTCACTGATGAGAAGTTTCATTTAGCTGTTCCTTCCTCCCAAGTTTTAATGACATCTACTGCAGGCACTTGTTCTTGATCACAAGATAGTATTTAAATTTTTATTGGTGTGACAACTTTACTCTCTTGCTCACCTTTCCAAGCAAATCTTGTCCTGCCCTCTTTCTGAGGTGAATTTGGCTTTGTCAGTGACCGATTGCTGTCTGCTGAATGTTCCTCTCACTCCTCCCAACAGATATTGCAAATGGACACTGAAGAGGTCTCCAGGCATTTGAAATTGCTCTAGACAATTTATTCGTTCATATACTCACTCTGGAGAGTTTTTGCGTCCCTAGAGAATTTGTCCAATGAATGATACACACAGACAGGACACTTATTGGCATATCCTTTCTGATGCAATGGATAGCCTGGAACATTCCTGCTTCCTTCTCTGAAATGAAACAGTCCAGGTGTGATGAGGTACAGTGTACTTCTGCAGGACCACCCATGGGGCTCATGCAAGGGCTTCTGCCCAGCCCCTGGCCAAAGCATGACAGCAGATTTGCCACCTCTGCAGACCACCCAAGACACGCCTGCTCCTGCCCATGACACTGAGAGGCTGGCAGGGAGTGTCCCATCAGCTTTACAGCAATGGCCTATGGATATGGTAACACATCTCTTTGTGGGGCAACACAGGGCAGGACCCTGAGGGCTCTCTACCTTTTGGATAAGGCTTATCAATCATTTCATGATGGATATTGCCATCTGCATAAAACAAGGAGTGACATTTATTATCTTTTTACTAGTTTACTTTAACTTTTAAATAGCACAGAAGAGAAATTGGTTTAATATGGATTCTTTCTCTCTTCCATATTCCAAACCACTTTTACAGATTGGATAAGTTAGGATATAGTGCTGTTAATGCAGTGACTCTGGACAAACTGGGCAGTCTAAACTGCACCATATATCATGGCACCCACCTTTGATGGATGTGATGTGCATACTGTTTGATTTTTTAAATAGCTACTCCTTCCATACCTGCCCTTGATTTTGACTGACTAAATCCAGCCTATTAAATCTGTGCCTCAGTATGTCTTTAAAACACTTTTTTAGAAGGATGTTCTAGCACTTGTAAATGTTTCCAGGTCAAGGTGGGTTTGTGGAATACACAGTTTTATCCCTTAATTGCAATGCCAAAGCATTTGAATATTCAAGGGGATTGTAAGAAGCATCAAATCAGCAGCTGAACTCTGCTGAGCTTTGTCTATCTGTAGGGAAGACTGTCCTGATTTTGTGTCCTTTTATTGTAAAAGGTTATCTTCCCAGTGATAAAGAAAAGGGCTTTTTCCATGCAGGAGATAACTTTTGAAAATGAAGGAAAAGTATCTTTCCTTGTTAATGTCTTTATCTACCTGTAAAATACTGGGCCTCCTGTGTGTGTGTGTGAGTCATGCAGATGCCACTGGTTCCTCTGCATTGGTGGCCAGTGGGGATATTGACACCAACAGCAGAGAGCACAGCACAGCTGCTGAGTTGCGGGAGCTGCCTCAACCAGCCAGTCTTGGGAGAAACAAGTGCTGTTTTACCAGATTTTTAACCTGGTTAGTGTTGCAGAGCAGCAGGTGCTGCTTTCTCAGTAAATCTGAGCCTGTGGCAATTGCAGGAAGCTTTGAGATATTATTATTCATACTGAAATACTGGCATAAGAGTTTATTAATAGACATATACTGCCGAACACACTGCACCAGACCAGCTTGTAACTCTTGTGATCATTCATTTTTTTTGCTGTCCCATTTGTGCCTCTAAAGTGAAATAGTAAATAATTATTTCTGTGTCCCAGAATCTTCCCATTAATCTTCATTAATGATTATTTCTGTCACTTTCAAGCTGGTTCTGTAAAAAATTGTGCTTGTATAATTGACCAAATCCCTCTCTCATTTCCTCTTAGTTTATATTATTGATGCCAGGTGAGAACAGAATACTCCTGAAGTGGAAGACCTGAATTTGGCTCAAGACTATGCTATGCTAGAAGCTTTCCTGTCCTATTACAGGTTGTATCCAGTATTTTAAGTGGAAGAAATAATGAACTAGATAGAATCTTTTGTCTGAAAAAATATCAGGAGAACACATAACAGATATGGTTAAAAGAAAAATTAATTAGGATTTAAAAAGAAAACAAAAAGAAAACTGAAACCTTTAGGACTGGTATAAAATGGCAAGCTCACTGTATTCCAGTGCAAATCACTAATAGTTAAATTATTTTTTCAGACCCACATAAATCAGAGTAGCCTCACAGACTTTAATAGAGTCATGCCAAAATTACACTGGTGTAGTCAGCTCATTTTGGCCTTACATACTTGGCATTTGTCACTGCAGATCTAATCCAAACTCTATGGAACCTCTTGGGAATCTTTACATTCATATAATGGGATTTAGATTGGACAGTATAAGTTTAACATGAATCATAATTAACTTAATTTGGTATTTTTATGGCTCATAATATGCAAGACAGGCACATGAGCCAGCTGGAGCATTGATCTTGTTGCTTAAGAATGGAAGTGGAACCATGAAGTGTTTCTCTTAGTCCACCTAATTTAAATCAGATGATATCTAAGTAATTACCAAATCAGAACAATCTTGAGCCCTGACCTTGTACCATGGGTTCTGTCTTCTGGTGCTAGGTTGCTAGTGAAGTGATTTTCCTCTTTTATTTTTCATAAATCTTGGCCACTCATAATACTCATCTCATAATGTTGATGTCGTTAATTGCATTAGTATTTAATATTCTACAGGGATAGCATTATCCTGTCTGTTATGTTTGCTTTGTTCATTATGTTCTGTGCATGTAGTGGACAAAACGACCCAGAGGTCACAAAGCCTGGTTTTGATCTCATTTACACTGGAGATACATGAACAGAATTTGATGGACTTCAATGAAATTATTCTTGGTATATAGTAGTGCAGCACAAGTATGAGTCTGAGGTCTACTGTTACTCCATTAATCTGCTGGAATGGAATTGCTCATGCTGAGGGTAAGAGGGAGCTGTAGTTAACATGTATATGTGTATATTTATATAATAATTCTTTAAAATGTCTGTTCATGCTCAAAAGGAAATAAACATTCCCTGTTCATTGGGGATTTTCTAGAGATATTAGACTGGTCTTGACAGCAGCAAAATTTAGCCCAGTGTATTGAATGCTTGGAATCAAAATGACACACAACCAGTATATACATCCCTTGTTCAAAACTGTTGGGTAGTAGAAAATATCTGTCACCTTCTGTACTGATGAAAGGAAAACAGCTCACTGCCAAATTGTGTGAAGAGAAGAAGCCTTTCCCCTAGTCTTCATCTAAGAAACAAGCACATGAATGGAAAGGATGCTTCTGTATCAATATCACATAAAGGGTCATGGAAATAGACAAATGATTTATTGTTCTTCCAGCAGCACTCTTAAGTAGATGGGAAAATTGGCTTTTAGTATATACAGTAGCTGCTTATATGGCATGACTAAAGAAAGACCCTGTGAATATGAAAGGTCTCAGATGAATGAAGCCTGAAATGGAAAACCCCTGTTTCTACAGCAGGTAGGATTGTGTGGTTTTCACATGCCTTGCCAGTAATTTGTCAATGTTTACATATGATCTTTGGCTTTCAGAAGCATTGATTTAGTAGGTTGTAAAGGCTCCTTTCCCCACTTGCCATTTGCACCAATAAAAATTATATTATAACCATCTATTTTTCTAGGTGTCAAGCAGGAAAGCCATCACCTGGGAAAAGGGGAGAAGCAATGGTGTAAATCCTGTGCAAGGTCCCACATTACTTGCTACACTGAAGAAAACTTGAGGTGTATCTTTTGGATTCAGGACAACCATTTCACCATGGGGAGGAGGAAGATGTCCTAAGTAGTCAGGAGCAGGAGAGTGTTTGCTAGCAGAGATGATCTTGACCAGGAGAGCATAAGGAGGCAACAGCCCCTTTTTTGGATGTTGCCTGATGT
This sequence comes from Cinclus cinclus, assembly GCF_963662255.1. Classification (NCBI taxonomy): domain Eukaryota; kingdom Metazoa; phylum Chordata; class Aves; order Passeriformes; family Cinclidae; genus Cinclus; species Cinclus cinclus. The sequence goes on from NC_085084.1 coordinate 63,256,578, forward strand.
CATCCCCAGTGGAGCTGCTGTGCCTCTGCAAGTACTAGTTAGTACCCCTTTCTAAATGAATGACCTAACTACTGGGGTCTCCTTGTTAATGCGGGTGGCAACCAGTTTCCTAAGACCTTGGTGCCTGTGACTTAGAACAGGAAAGCAGATGAAATCTTGAAATGCTGTTTGGGTCTGGAAACCTGGTTTCTAAACCTGATTTGAAGCAGCACCAACCTGCTTGGGTGTTGTCTCTATGCCAGCATGTGTGGTGGAGGAACAGGCTTGGATACAAAAAGCAGATACGTTCTTTGTGAGGCCCCAGCTAGTAAGGAGGTATGCAGTGCAATTTGTTTTCTGAATTAATATTCCTTGAGCAGGCCTTGGGACTATATCAGTTTCCTAGATCTCTCCAGTTAATGGAATGGCGCCAGATACAATTGCCTTGCAATGGAACTGCATTTCAGTAATACAAACAAAAAGACACTAATTTACATTTGTGCTAATACCATTAATGTAAATTGGTTATTAGCTGTTTATGCTAAAAGGCTGTAATAAAAATCATAAAGGTAGTTTTATTAACTACATTTTGCTTTGCTAGAAGGCATGCTTTGCAATCAGTTGCAATCAGGCAATATGGCATTTGCTCCACCTAACTAACATATTTATAAACAAATTACTCCCCCTTTTTTTTTTACTTTGCATTTTATAACACATCACTGCTATGAAGTTAATAGGACAATGCTTTTGCTCTGCTTTTGTAATTCAATTGCAATGTTGTATTGTTCTTTATCATATCGTTCTCATGCATATGTAGGAAGGGGTAATTAAAGAAAAAATGACATTTACGAACAGTTATGATGCAGAAGTAGCAAGGATGGAAATGTATTTTAGGTTTATTAAAGGTAAGACTGACTATAGCAGAAAATTGGAGCAGCACCTGATCTGCCCTTTTGGTTTTAATCTCATCATACATCTGTGGGAATATTTTCTAGGTTGCATAGGTCAGATTTGCTCTTATGTAGTGCTGTTATACCCATGCTGATGGAAGGAAGTGCCTGTTACCTCCTTGATTTCTAGTACAGCCATTCCAGGGTCGTGGTGTGTCACCTGAGCATTTCTGCAGCACTTGGGTACTGGGTCCCCTAGTCAAACATGCAGGCAGTAATGGCAAGAGAAAGGGAAGAGGCAAGTCTGCAGGAACAAGGAGAAAGTGTGTTGGAAATGGCATGCTTTTTGTAGGGAAGTCCAGAGGTACAGCATCTGCACACAAATGGGAGACATGCCTGTCTCCCTCTGCCATGTACATAAGCATCTGTGTGAAGTGACAGAGAAGATTAAGATATTGCATGAGGCTCCTGGTCCCAGACATGCCAGTTCATGATGTCGCTGAGGCTAGACTTAGACAAGGCTTTCTTCTGGCAACAGAACCATAGGCAGCACTGACCTCCTGCTCTGGTTCCCTTGGCCAGCAATGTCCCACAAAACCAGTTCCCCAAAACCCAACCCAGAAGGACAATCCAGCTTGACTCAGGTTGGTCCCACAATCTAGTTGTACCCATTCCAACCAGGTCACTTGGTGCGGCTGATGGGTTTGTGTTAAAACCCTCTCTGTGGCAGGACAATGTGCCTGTGTGTGATTCTTATTTCCTACTCTGCCCATCACTGCATCAGGCATTTGGGGCTGAGGCTCTGCTCTGTTTGTCTCCCAGGAGGAGCTGCATTTGAAAATTTGATGTCAGTTCCTCGACATGAGAGAAGCTCCAGGATGTTTTGGAGCTGAGGAGCCATTTTGAGGAAACAAAAGGTACTGCAGTGTGGTTTGAGGTTATCAGATGAACCTGCCCCTTTCAGGGCTAATGCTTTGGGCATCCAGACCACACCTTCTGATTTGGCTTCACCACCATGCAGATGCAGTTTCAGCCAGATATTCTGGTTCCTCGCTTACTCTTTTGACTGATGCTCCTTTGGGGAAGGTAGGGTGAGAGAGGTGAAGGTTCCTGCTTTTCCTTTTCCAGAAATTAAGGGTTTTTAATTCAGACAAGACCACAATATCCCTGATAGCAAGTGTAAATTTGGAAGGTGGTTTCTTATTTCTGTAAAGAATGTATTCTGATGGAAGAAAAAAATCTTCTGTTTAATGAATTCACATATCCAGTGGAATTTCAATCTTTCACATTGGAATTAGAAGTTCACATTTAATTATATTCTTAAATTATAATGTCCTCTAACCCAGCTATGTCTGATCTCTGATAGGCTGATGTTAGTTATTTTAAGGTGAATAGTTACTTTGGAAAAGAGGGGGGGTAAACCTATTTTTGTGCAAAGAGATTTATGAAGTTTAGCTAACTAACAGATAGCAACCAGCTCTGTGGGTAGGAATATTCTTACCCTGTGTACATTGGCACTCTTCATGTAAGGAAGTATAGGAGATTCTGAGCATATACATTCCATGACACAAAATAATCTGGTGCTCCTTTTATTCTGGTAAAGATCAGTAGATTGTTCTTGGGGTGAGTTGATATCAGAGGCTTTTCAGCTGTCTGCATTCAGTGACCCTGCTGTAGGTTGTTTTTTGAGAGTTCATGTTGATAGCAGGGAAGGGAGTGCCATGCTCCTCCTCTGACCACTTGCTTGGGAGTCAGCACTGGTGGCTCTGGTTGCTGGGTAGAGCACGAAATATAAGTTAATGATTGACCTATTGTCCTTGTTTTTCATTCTCAGGACTACAGACATAGAAATGATAACATCTGTTTTTTAAAAAACTTCTTAGAACTAATATAATGTTTTTACATCTCGTTAAAAACAACAGGTATGGTAGGTCAAGGAATGAGTGATTTTCTGTCTCTTTTTAACGAGTGTTCTTTAAAAAAGGAGAGATCAGATACTACTAGGGAGGATCATGTAGCATTCAGAGAACTTTGTGAATCAACCACAATAGGCTGAGACTGCCATTTTTGTATGACTTTTCAAGTTCACATAAAGGTTACATGGCTACCAGGATGAAAAGCACTCATCTGGTTTTTCTTTTCTACCACAGCCTTTTCCCATTACTAAAGATGAGGATTGTGATGAATCATGTCTTCAGATGAACATCAAACACAAGACCATAGTCTTCAGTGAACATTAAATATAGATGTGAATATAAATAGAGAAGAGGAGGTTATTATGTAGGAAGAAGGAGGATAATAGCTAGCCACAAGTCGGATATTTAACATGTGCTTTCTATTCTCTTGGTATCCTACATTCTTTTATTTGGGGAGAAGCAGGCAATGGGTTATCATGACCCTGTTGTAGACTATAGGCTTTCTGCAGAAAATTTGGATGAATAGTTACTATTATCTATGAAGCACTTACGATTCTGCTCTATCTCTGTAAATATCAGAATGGATATTTCATCCTGCTTTGTACTTATATGTCTTCATCTAGCAGTATTTTATGTCATGGCACAGAGGAATCCCAGGGTTTAAATTTTCCTCATTCTTTCATCAAGGGGCCTGTTTGCAGAGAGCCTGCAATTGAACCTGGTCTTACCATCCTCATCTCTGCTAAATCTCATCTCCAGGCTCTGCTCTTCACTTCAAGGCTACTGGAAGCAGCTACAAGCAGTGCTATGCTTTTCCTCATTTGACACACAGTGCAAGAGGGTCAGGTCTCTGATGCAGATTTGTTTAATCAAGTCTGTTTAGCATGTTGCCGCTACAGTGCAGCTTTTGGCATGCAGGGAGACTCCTGGCTATGTCTTATCTGTCTCCAAAGGTCTCAGTGCTCAGCTCACATATTCACATATTGGTCTAATACCGCAACCAAAGTCAGTGTTTTTTCTTTCTCTGTTATGTCCAAAAGATTCTGGATATAAGTGCTGGTATCACTGCCTTGGCTGCACCCTGTAACTATCTGTCTTGTTGCAGACAGACTACAGACTGGAAATGGGATGGGCTATTGATCCTGTATATCAGGTTTAGGGTAGAACCTGAGAAATGTGTTACAGAAGGTAAATGAGGAGCTGCACTGTGCAGGCAACCATTTCAACCAGGCTAAGCTCAAACTTATCACCAGCCAGCTTCCTCTTGGTAAGGTGGAAGGTAAGAGGAAAGAGGCTTGTCACCCAACCACTCTTGGAATCTGATGGATCCTAGTGTATTAAAATGCATATAAAATCACTGTTATTTGTTTCAAGTGACTTTTCAATTGTCCTTCTCTTCTTCTATTGACAAAATACCAGACAGCCTTGTTCATGAAACCATCTATGTTAGTCACCTTTTCTCCACTTGACCCAAAACTATTTTGTACTGAAATAGCAACACATTTGTACCTTTTGAGGATGGAGTTTGAACGCTTTTCCTGGTGACTTTGTGGAGTTCTGACAATACAAAATTTAAAGACCTGGTTCATCTAGTTAGTTGAAGTTAGAAATGTAACACTGAGATATAATATATCAGCCTTCAATGATTAAAAGGATACTTTGTAACTCTAGGTTGTCAGAAAACATTAAAACCATATAACACTTGGGAAAGAGAACAAAAGTCATAATTCAAATACAGCCCCTTTAATTTAAGTCTTCCAAAGATTAAAACGGTCCTCTAGAAACTCTATGAAGATCTTTCTAGCAGAAAAAAAAGTAATACTGACTTTTCATATATATGTCTTCAGTGGAGGACTTCGAAGATGTTGGGGGTTGGGTTTCTTTCATTTTACTTACAGTATCTTTTCCTATAAGTTGCTATGAAACTTAACTACTGGGTACTTACGGGTGCTTAAGAAAAACAAAAGAAGTGGCTAGGGAGACAAATGTAGTATCTGGCTACACTTTTTTATCTCTCTGGGATTTTTTCTTGGAGGGACAGAGATGCCGAGAGATTGAGGGGCAGCGGAGCTCTCTCCTGCCCTGGGTTTGGGAGGACGATGGTCAGGCTGCAGTCTGGGGAGAGGAGTTGACAGCCACAGCCAGGAGCTGCCTTTCTTCTGCTTCAGCAGCCCTGCCCTGCCCTGCTGTCCCATGGTGTGGGCTCTCTCTCCCATCCCTTCCTGTCCGGGCCCCGCCGCCATGGCCGCGCTCCCAGAGCCCGCCCCACAGCGCCCCCTGCAGGAGAGGGGGAATCATCGCCCGCCCTGCCCGCCGGGAGCCACCGGCGCCCCTGCTGGTTGTGCCCGGAACTGCACCCGGCGGAAAGCGCCCGCGGCCAGAAGGGTCCTGGGTTCCTGTTCTGGTTGTGGGTGATGCTGAGATGGTTGTTGTTTGTTTGCCTTGTTACACACACTAGTAAAGGACTGCTATCCCTATTCTCATATCTTTGCCTGAGAGCCCCTTAATTTCAAAATCATAATAATTCGGAGGGAAGGGGTTTGCATTTTCCAATCCAAGGGAGGCTCCTGACTTCCTTAGCAGACATCCATCTTTCAGACCAAGGCAGTTGATCAGAAGAGCTCTTAACAATTCGGCTTAATTGTAACTCATCAACACCACTGCACCATCTGTCCTGAAGTGTTAATTTTCTGTGATAGCTGTATAATACCATAACAACAGTTCTCTTCAAATATCAGGATATTGAATTAATCATGAAGGGCTTTTCATTAGCTCTGGGAAATACTGCCCCAATTTAAAAGACTTAATAAAATATCTGGTCAAGGATCATTTCAACTTTTCAAGGAAGCTTAAATGCATTTGATAAACTCAGCAAGGCTGCTGTGCCATATGCTGGTCCTGATACCTCTGGTTCTAATCTTTCCCTGAAAGTTCTTGCTTTAAACTGCTCATTTTTTGCCTGCCTATGGTAGGACATAGCATTTTATCCAGACTCTTTGCTTGTCTTTAGTTACTTCAGAAAATCTCTCATAAAAAAGAAATGCTAGTAGGGTTTTGAAGTGTCTCTGCTAAACTGTAGAGGATTACAGAGTCCAGGCAAAAAATATACCAGTTATCTTCAATAACTGCCAAAAGCAAGTTTGTTGAAGCTTTTGTGAACGAGGAACAGGTAGGAGAGACCTGGTAACTCCATGGAGAAAATAATTATTTCAACGCACTGTGAGTAGGTACAAACAGAGCCCAATCTTTGCAAGTATGCAGCCATTCAAGGTATGTGGAAATCAAGCATGCACATTCTGGGAAACATCTCAGAAACAATTTTTTTGTTTCTGATTTGACTTAAAGAAGATATGTGTAACTATCAACATAGTATAATTCCAGTGTCTATAGGGTTTCACTACCTGTGAAGTATGTGAAAACTTGAAAGTCTGGAAAGATCCTCAAGTGTACTCCATGCCCATTTCCTTTGATTGTGACTGAATGAGTTACTTTTTTACCATCCCTCCACACAAGGTTATGCACGCAGCCTTGCAGGTGAGTTATTCCAGGACTTCATTACACTTGCTCCTGGGGAGCTTCTCATGATGTCTGGCTTGTATCTAACTACCCTTGTATCTAGCTACCCTTGTATCTAGCTACCCTTTATCTAGCTGCAGCTGCACTAGACCCACTCGGTCTGGTCTGTTTGACAATGGGCACTGGGACAGCTGGTTTCTTTCCTCTTTGCTGGAACCTTTTATGTATTTGAAGTTGAATTCCCTGCAAACACATTCTTGATCAGTGCTTTGGAGATAACATTGACTACGAGTGTGGGTCATCAAGGCTTTCAGAAAAATGTTAGAAAGCAACAGCTGTCTAAACTCTTCCAGCTGCTGCTAATAAGTGTACTACTCTTGGCCTGAGCTGTCAGATGGCACATGCTGTGAAATGTCAGAAAAGGAAAGCCGCTTTGGTGCAGACCCTGTCTTTTCCTTGCATGGATGAGAAGGATGGTGAACCTGTCTGGGCTGCTGTAATCATGCTCAGTGTGGCTCTTTGTAGTGCTACCCAACTAGCAGTCTATGCAAGCCCGCAGTTGTCCTCTTATTCATTTATCTGAACGAATGGTTGCTAATCCTGTCCAAAATGTCTGTTTATGGTCTAGGTATCACTCCCTGTTGGACCTTACAGATACTATTGAGAGTCAGCTATCGGCATTTTGAGTTCTAGTTTGCCCAGGAATTAAAATACATCCTCTTTTCATTCTTGCCTTTTTTTCATGTGGTGGGAGATGTGACAGTTTTTACTGAACACAGCCAGAAGAAATCAGCACTGTTACAGAGTGTGCTGAAAGCAGTCAGGGCACTTAGTGAGCACGTACAAGCACCAGGATGAAGTCTCAGCATCACCAATACACAAATTACCTTATTACAATGATTCTTTATTTTAAATTTTTTCCCAGCTTGGCTATCTGTTGTCTTCAAGAAAAGGGATCTTGTGCTCTTACAGGCTCTAATATTTGAAGATTTAAAACCATACCAAGTCAGTACCTACAGAACTATAATGTCAATGACACTTAAAAAAAGTAGGATTTAACGTGTGGCCTCATTCATTTCAGCATGTAATGCTAAATAGAAGAAATTAGCCTGTAGAACTGTCCCTGAAAGATGCTTAGTTTCCAGTTGCTGAGGAAGATGTAAGAGAGACCAGTGTAGAGTGGGGAATCCTTGGGGTATGAGCATGTAATGCTCTCCTGGCCTGCAAGTGGGCTGTTCCCAATGCCTTACTGAAAATACTTTCAAACATGTGCAACAACAGAAATACATATTCCATGCCTAAGTCCTGTTCCTGCAATGCTACCAGTGAAGGTCAAACACTTCTGATCTTCCCATGTCAGGAGCACCAAGTGGTCGCTCCTTACCCCACACCTTGTTCTGCTGTTGAGAGTAGGACTGGGAAGGTGCATGTTTCCTGTGTCACTGCCCCTGGGTACAGCTTCTTCTGCATCTTTGAAGCTGAGTGGGAAATATTAAAAAAAGTATGTTTATCTCTTGTTTTTACCAGTCTGAGAAGCTCCACATAGACCTATAGTGCATTATAGAGAATAGTAAGGAATTTGCATAGGTTTTGGTGTGACTTTTCAGCTTCTGCTTCATATTAGTGAGAAATGTCTCTGGGATTGATTCTTGGAGGAAACAAATAACTTGTGCCTTTCTCTAAGAAGTTAAGACAGGGCAAGGAAGAGGAGAAAATGTGATTATTTCCAGATTATTGTGATTATTTCCCTACCTATGTGTCTGGTGTGAGTCACTAAGAGCTCTTGCTGATTCATTACCAGTGGAGGTCATGGAAAGAGAATGAGAACAGAAAAACAGGAATGGAAGTAAATTTTTTTTTATTTTATTTTTATTTTCCTTTAATTTCCCCCATGTATTAACACACATTCACTGATATTGGAACTGCTGTACTCTGGAACAGACATAGATTGGTTCAATCTCTTCCCTAGCATCTCTTATCCTACGGGATAACACGCAATACTCTGTGTGGCAAGGAAACTTGTAAGCAGGTGTGCTGGCTGGCTGGCATTTTAGTACAGAATAAAGCAGTGGGAAGGCAAAGAACCAAGGACGATGTGGAAAGAGAAGGCACGAGTCAGAGACAAGCCCAGACCTAAAATATGACTACAACTAGTGCAAGCCACTTGATGGAATCTGAGTCTAAACTTAGTCACGGCTACCAATGACCATGCACCTGCAGGGACTGCTGCCCTGTTATTTTGGGGTATTTTTTCAACTGCAATAATTTATTTTTTTCTTTATGGACCCAAGGAAATACACAATTTTGCCTGGCTGATTTCACTGCTGGGATGCATTCTAAACATTTAAAGAATCACTCTGGGCAATAGGGTTCAGAATGTTCTTCATCTTGACTGCTGCTGTGTTCTTGATCACTTAATATTAATTCTTTATGAGCATCAATGAAGAATGGGCCTGGTGCCCAGTGAATCTACATGGCCAATCTGTCACACAATACAATGCACTGAAGTGACACTTTCATCTTTCAAAGTGTACTTCATTTTTGCTAGAGACCTAACAGCAAAACATCCCCAAATGATATAATTTCTAATACTTGCCCTGGAAGTTCCACTTTACTGAGGCTCTTGCAATACTCTTTTCTGCATTGCAGCTCATATTGTCAGTCTTAAAGTTTGAGTTTTAAGAAGTAGAATGTTAAGAAACATAGTAATGCTTTGATCTGTTTTTCAACTAATCGGAAATGGAGCTTCCAGTGGGGACTCTTTTGTCAGACCTCAGTCTCACTCACTACCCAATTCAACTTGAAAAGGTGGTATAGCTCTTGTTAATTTGTCAGGTAACTGGGATAACATTTGTGGTTGTAATCACATTTGAGGAGCCATAGCAATATATTCCGCAAATGCTCAGGAGCCTAAATTTAGCTATTCTTTTCAGTGAAGTTACTTCATATTTGAAGTTCAGTGGGAGCTGAAAAGTTTTCCAGACCTACATCCTAATTAGCTTCTGAATTTGGTACAGTTCAAATAATTCCAAAAATAGTATGCAAAAAACATCTGTGTATCATGTTCTAAATGAGAATACACCTTTAAGTTTTCTCTGTCTAGCAGGATTCTGTGTTACAAAACAGTCACATCTGTCTTTACTAGCATTCTCCATGACATCTTAATGAAAATTGAGAGATGCATGTTTCCTGTGCCAGCACTACCCTGGCATTTATTAACTGTCTGAGCTAAAAACTAGCCTTAGATAGAAATAATGAAAACATGAATCTGTGAATCATACATTGTGACTTGATGATCTCCATAGTTAATAGTCTCATTAGTGATGTAGCTGTTTTAAATGATGGCAGAATAACTCAATATACACATTAATGTAACACATTGATAGATTATTAATTATCCAACTGCTGAAAGAAATTAGTCCTTTATGTAATTCCAGGGAAGTCACATCATGCTAGAAATAAAATTGATCCATATTATTCTTCATATGATTGTTATGGCTAAATTAATGCTGTTTTACTCTTTAAATATCTGTTGAAAGCCCAGACAGACTTCTCATACAATCAGAAAACCATGAAATTAATATCAGTTTCTTTTTAGAGTTGTAGAGCTGGATGGCCTCAAGAGGTTGTGAAACCCATTTCTTGCTGAACTCAGAAGCCAACTATGCCCAGGTTATTCCTGGCAGATGTTTGTCTAATCTACTCTGAGGAAATCTTGAATGACAGACATTCCGCAACCTTTCACAGCAATCTATTCCCCTGCTTGACATCTGTAATGTACATAAATCAGAGGACATTCAGAGATGCTGAAAGGCTGCCAGATGCTTGCCTCTTCTAACAATCAAAATATATTATTTAGATAATTGTATGATTTGGGTATTTGTGACCTTGATTTTTATTTGTTACCTGTTTGCAGGTCTATTTATTAATCAGATACATTGAGATGAAACTAAAATAGATTGTCTAGACTTACATTCTGGATAACAATGTTATTATATTAATATGCAAGTCCATTCAGAGGCTTGTTCTGTATTTTAACTTCTTGTTAGGCAGGTATGTGCTGAATCTTTTGTGAATGCCTTCTACACAACACTGCTGACATTGCTGAAGAACCCTCATCCAGAAAAAAACCCCTTTATCCAGCTAAAAATGAAGATTCAGAGGTTGAATTTATCTTAATTCCATAGCTGGAATAAGTTAATTTTCTCAGTACCCATTAGGGAACTAGTATTCTGGTGCTTTAATGCTATCAATGTTTTATACAGAATTGCTTTAACTGTCACAAATAATGAGAGAATGCCTAACTGATTGTCAGACTCCTCAAGTAGCATCGATTTTACTGCTGCAATATTCAGATGATGAGGTAATTGCATCTTATCAGCTTATTGAAAAAGTCTTGTAAAGCAGTCAATGGTCATGGACTTACCTAGCTTCCTTATTTCTCTTTGTTTCTGTTCTGGATTTTTTTTTTTTTATCTATTACATCTGAGTTCTGGAAGGTGGGATAGAGGTCATGATGTTGCTCTATGTCCACAAATATCATGAGGTAACCACTACTGCTTCCTGTTCTGGGAAAGATGCCAGTCTGGGGTAGGGTGCTGACAAATGTGAGTCATCCATGGTGCTCACCATATCAGGCAGAGGAAGACAACAGGAGCTGAGCTCTGGAGAGAACTTGCACACACAGACACTTGCACTCTGCACACATGTGAAGTGATAAACTACCTGCATAAGGTATTTATGCCAATGGGCTTTTCAATGAAGATGGGAGTTCTGGTAGTCACTGCTGGTGTGAAAATCGAGGTATCTTGATGCTGTCAAACTGCACTCTTTTCCGGTGCTTGCCTTGGCAGCAAAGTTATTAAAGGACAGATTGCTCATGCTGATTCACAGTGCTCACAGCCATCCAATGGCACCCACAACACTTCACTGCACGCAATCCTTTAGACCCTCGCCCCAGTCTAAGCTGTATATTCACAAGAAACTCCTGAATTTCTGGCAATCACCTATCTATCACCAACTGCCAGAAACTTTAATCTGATTACAACAATAAAACTGTTTTCTATCTCTGGCGCCTGACTCAGGTTTCAGAGCAAAGTAAAAAGTATGACATCATCCCTGCTTGCATTTGCGTTGGGTAGCTAATGAAATTACGTGAAGGGTTTGAAAATCATTAAAGTCAATGTTGATCCTTATTATTATTAAGAGCACTTTCCAATTTACTGCACCATGGGGCAAGCTTGAAAGCATCATTTTTCAAAGGTGTGTGCATTGCCCTGGATTGCAGCAAAGAGCCCTGCTGGTGGTAGAGGATGCCGGCAAATGAGAGAATCAATTGTAAAATTAATTGGCTAAAAGTCTGCATAGCTCCTTTCCTGCACATATCCACATCTCCCATTATTTGATGATAATAGACAGAATAGTGACCTTGGCAAAAGAAAACCCCAGGTTAGCTTTCGTATCTGAGGAGTTGGTGAATTGCAGAAATTTCTTCTTGCAGCCTGCTGTGTCTCTGGGGCTGCACTGGGCATGGCTGAGCTCTGTGCAGGTGCACAAATGCCTGTCATTACTCCCAGCACAAACCTGTGAGTCCTCCCTTCACCTGCTCCAGCAAGCTGGTTAGGATTTTTTTCTTCCAAAATATTGATATTGATATTTTGAGGCTCAGACCAAAGATACTTAGATGCTTGATGTCCATTTGAATGAAATGCCTCTGATCCCAAGTACTTTCACTTCTGTAGCTGCCTGGGCATCTCTATTTTATGTGAAGGTGAATTCAAGCTGAATATTAAAAATACTGATGTTACAAAAACCTGAGATATTTTGTGTCAAAGTCTTAGTTCTTTTAAATGATTAAAAACTAATTGCAAAAAATAACATAAGGCATTCCCTAGAATATTTTGTTATCTGAATATTTATTGCATTTCATTACACTGTTTCTTCAGTCCACCAGCTAAAGTATTGTTTTATGAACAGGTAAAACTGTTCTTTATATTTTAGAACTATGAAAAATGGAAGGAAGAACTCTTTGCATTGGTTATGGTATGAGCAGGATGAGCCTCTGGGGAGCCCTGGATTTTGCTTAGGAGATGATGTCCCTAGTGAGGCTCAAGTTACACAAAAAGGTTTTACAGGCAATGATGAATATAGAAATTGCTTAAGTCACATGTGAGCTTTCAAAACCAGCCTAGGAATGTGGCTTAAAATCTTGACCAAGCACACAAAGCTTTCTTTCGCTCAAGAGCTGTCAGGCAGATGGAGGCAGGAAAAGATACAGATGTCTTCTCTGCAGGAGTTTTTAGGGTGGGTCTGCCCAGCACTGTGACTGTTCCAGGACCCAAACTGCCTGCTGTGTTAGGCAGTACTGGCAGCAGGACTGCAGTCATCTTTGCTCTCCCCATGAGTTTACTGAATAGTAAATGGTGTCCCAGCAAAGAGGAACAACCAGGTGCTACACCTCTACCATATCCTGGACTTGTTTCATTTCCTTAGCATCTCTTGACTGACACCACAAGGCAGACTAAAGATGCTTTGTCTTTTCAAGAGGATAATTTTATTCGTATGAAAGCAGTTCCCAAGTCCAATAAGAGGAAAACTGGGGGAGAAATCTCAATGCTGTCCTGCTAGCCTGGTAATCACACTAATGTGAGCTTTTCTAAGAATCTCTACAGCTCTGCCAGGCATCTTCTGAAGAGGAATCATCCCTGGCACATACATGCTCATGAACTGCTAATACACTGCTGCAGGTCTGAGGTAAGCACACAGGACCACTGGAACTTGGAGAAAAAGCTTTTATTTCACTCTATCAGCTGTTTACTGGTGGAGATGAATTGTCCATCTATGCATTTCTTTCCTGCCTCCTCATGCATTCATGAATCATGCACACAGGAATTCTGATGAGGATAATTTTTGCTTTTCAGTTTTGCACTGCCTTGTCCCATCAGGGTCATAAAACCTTTAAAACCTAATGGTCCTATTGTCTAAGGAGTGGCTGGGGAAATGGTGTCCTCCCTAGAGCGAATAATGGCGCCTAGTGTTCCAGAGATGCCTTTTGCAATGGTGGAAATAGTATAATCAGAATAAGTGTGTCATTTGAATCTCGTCTAAGTTTTCCCCTATCAAATTTTTTATTTTATTTTATTCAAAAGATGTATAACACCAGCCTTAGCACAACAGAGCAGCATCAAATAATACTGGCCAGATAAGGAACTGCATAAAGAGATTGCACAAGGAGAGATGGCCCTAAATAAATAGAATGGAACTACCAAGAGATCTACCTCTCATGAAAAAAAAGTCTTTGTTCTGTAGACATCACAGACTCACAGTTGCTAAACACAAAAAAGAGGAAGGGATAGAGACAAAGATTTAAAATAATGTATGCTGTCCCTCAAGAGCAATTTTGTTATCTGTAACATCCTTCCAAATGTGAATATTATGACTGCATTAGTATTAGAACCAATGTTCTGAAAATCAGAAAGTTGAGTGAAATAATGCACTATACAAGGTATTTTCCAGCCCTTTGCACCACCATGGAAAACTTCCATATACTTTGTTCCCTCATTTTCATGCATCGTATGTTGCCCATCAGTATGCTGCCAAGTGTTGCAAACCAGTGAGAGTTAGTGGTGTTCTGCTTGGAGGCAAAGATCAGATTACAAGCATTTGTAGTGCTTGAAGCTTGTCTCTTTGATATTGGAAAGTTCCCTTTGAAAACTGCAAATGCTAATATTCCCATTTTAGGCAAATGTCTACTGAAGCACTGGTCCATTTGCCCATATACTAGGACTTCAGTTATGACCACAGTTCTAGAGGAAAGCCAGTCACTCAACTAAGAAATTAAGAAAATCTCTTCAGAAAAAGTCCCCATTCCTTCCCTTAAAAAAAAAAAAGTTAAATCCATAACCTGTGAGGTCCTTAGGTTAGAGAAAGCCCATATAACTGTAATGAAATAATGAATATGTCTCCAGAGCTATAGCATGTAACAGTTGCCTGGACACTCAGGCATATTTCTGACAAGCCTGACTAAACTCCCTAGAGGCAAAGTCTACAAGAAGATAATTACAAGAACAGTAGGTGCTAGCTTAAAGCCCATATAACTATGGCCTGATAGCTAAGTCTTTTTAGGCTTTGAGTGTAGAGGGACCAGTGGATGCCACAAAAGTGTTAGGGAAAGCTCGTGGCTATGCTTTCCTGTGGAAAAGATCTTTTTGAGTGGTACAGGAAGGTAATGGGCTTGGTGATTCCATTTTGGTGATTCCTCTTCTTACCTTCCCTAAATAGGGAAGAATAGAAGAACTTAGACATTGTTTGGCAGCCTCATCAAGTGAACAGCTGAAACATCTTGCTTTGCCAAGACACTACATTTGTCAAGGACAAAAATCCTGATCAAAGATCCAGCTGAGGTTCGGTGAAGTAGCTGAAAGGTCTTAGCTTATAATTGTCTTTCTCTGTCAGTTGTACTTCTTATTTTCAGAGAATATTGATGGATCTGACGTCCCAACACAGCCTTAGGGACAGCAGCCTTCATTGTGCATATAATGAAAAATTAAAACTGTTGATTAAGACTCATGAGTTTACTCCAGAGTCAGGCTTCTTGGACAGGGACTCTTGGATTACACAACCTGGCGCAGAGTTAGCCTGTGTGTCTAGCAGCCAGCTGCTGCTCTCTATAGCTGCTACTGTTGGCTGTGGTATCCAGCAGAAATATTTAGGAAATTGCTTTAAAACTGCATCTATAGCAGGAAACAGCCATCCAGAAGTCAGTTTGGAGTCACCAAGGGAGCTTATGAATATTACCTATAGTAGACCCTGTTAACAACCTGTGTTTTAGAGTCTAGAGACTCTGCTCCCAGAAGACTTTGAGATATTAAGGTGGGATTTTAGAGGAGCCACTGTGAAGGTATCTTCTTGTTTGAAGCTTGAACAGAAAGGTACAATCTATGTTTCAATAAGTTTTGATAGTCAGCAGTACAAAGTTAGCAAAGAAGCAACCTGCTATATAATCGTCTTCCCTTCCTCTTTCCTCACATGTGTTCAACTACCTGTTCACCTACCTATCATTAATCATAAATTCAATACCAGGCCTCCTGCTAGGTGGCAAGATTTCACCGATGTGGGTTTGTTTTAAAGAGCTTGTTCAATAAGCCTCTATCAGGATCTGTGTTTTTTAAATTGCAGTTGCTCCTTTCAAAATGCAAGAAATTTTCCTTCCCACATCATTATTGCACCTTAGTTGAGTGGGAAAAGAAAAAACAACAAAAAAAAGAAGGATATTTTATAGAAATGCATGGATATACATTGGAATAGAAAACACAATTCCTGCCCCTGGACTGACGCAGTTTGCATTTCAAGGTTTTGGAGTCAGGTTCCTCCTTCATGTCCATCAACCTGTGGGCTGTAGAATATGCTTCAGCCACAGTCCAACAAAGTGCAAATCTTGTCACAAATTAAATAAAAATTCAACTAATTTACAAGCTGAACTGTGATATATTTCACTGGCTTACTGTATTTTAACATTCACTTCGAAATAATTTACTTCCAATATATTAGGTGTTCTATCCATCCAAAACCATATTGTTCGCTGTTAACTTACAAAAAATAGGAGAATGAGAAAACATTCTAATTTCTTATCGGTGTAAGAAAAGATAAAAAAAATAGCACATTGGATAATAGCTTTCTGAATGGAATTGAATGAGTTTGCCAGAAAGGAGTCCTAGACACCTATCCTAGCCTCTCTTAGAGGCTGGAGTCAATGTAACACATTATTCCCAGTTTTGGGAATAATACGCTTTTTAAGAAGCAGTTAATATAGAGCAGATTCTACACTGGTCTTCATAGCATGGATCTGGTATAATGCCATTAGTGTTAGTGGTGTTGTGTAAGTGTCACTGGTTCACAGTCACTAGGCAGGCACCATCTGCAGCCTGGCTCCACATTTGATAGCACAGTACAGTGAGACTTGAGGAACTAGTGAAAAACAACATAGGGACAGTACAGAAAGCTGTACTTACACTGGGAAGTAAACAGTGGCTTGTTCAAAACTGGTACAGCAAATCTCCTGGGAAACAATCCTTAATAACTAAGGGCTCTATGGAGTCCAGACATATTTTAAGGAGGAAATCTTAGAGGTGCAGGAGCATCCCTATGTACTGAAAGACAAGCCACTGGAGAAGACTGGCACAGCTGAACAGAGAGCTTTTGAGTGAGTTCAGTGAAATAAAAAGAACTTTTGACATTTGGAAGTAGGGATAGGAAACTTTTGAAGAGTATAAGGATGCCCTTAGGTCATGCAGATAGAAATTTAGGAAGGTGAAAGCTCAGCTAGAACTCAATCAGGTCACTGCTTGAAACAAAGTAAAAAGTGTTTCTACAAGTACTTCCTTCAGCAGCTAAAGGAGGGCCAAAGATCTCCATCCATTATTGGACATGGGATGAGGAAAAGGCTGAGATACTTGATGCCCTCTTTGCCTCAGTCTTTTACAGAAAAACCTGATATCCTCAAGGCAGTCAGCCCCCTGATCTGGTAGACAGGGACAGGGAGCAGAAAAGACGACCTGAAATCCAGGAGGAAGCAGTTAGTGACCTTCTATTTCACTTAGGTACTCACAAACCTCTGGGACCAGATGGAATCCAAGGATGCAGAGGAGACTGGCAGAAGACATTGCCAAGCTGCTCTCCATCATTCATCATCAACCCAGGATAATCAGGTGACTGGAGACTAGCCAATGTAATGCCCCTCTACAAGAAGGATCAGAGGAAGACCTGGTGAACTACAGCTTGTCAAGCTGACCTTGGTGATGGGGAAGCTTATGAAAACCATCATCTTGAGTGTCATCACAAGGCATGAACAGGAGAGCCAGAGAATCATGCCCAGCCAGCACAGGTAAGTGAAAGGCAGGCCCTGCCTGACCAACCTGATCTCCATGTATCTACCAGGACCAGGTGACCTGCCTGGTGGCTGAAGAAAATGCTGTAGATATTGTCAAGCTGGACATTTGTAAAGGTTTTGGTACTGTCTCCCATGGCATTCATCTGGAAAGCTGTCAAATGATGACTTAGACAGGTGCATTGTTCACTGGGAAAAACAATGCCTGGGTGGCCAGGTCCACAGAGTGGTTGTGAGTGGAGTTACATCCAACTGGTGATCAGTCACTAGTGCTGTTCCCCAGGGTTCAGAATTGAGGCCAAATTCTTTTTCATGTCTTTATCAGTGATCTGGGCAAATGAATTGAGCACATTTTTAGTCAGGAGAGCTCTGCAGAGGGATCAGGACATTGATGGGCTGAGGACACTGACAAAAGGTTCAACAAGGCCCAGTGCCGGGTCCTGCCCTTGGGTCACAACAACCCCAGGCAGTGTCACAGGCTGGGACAGAGTGGCTGGAAAGGACCTGGGGGTGCTGGTGACAGCAGCTGAAGAGGAGCCAGGCTGTGCCCAGGTGGCCAAGAAGGCCAATGGCATCCTGGGCTGGATCAGCAATAGTGTGGGCAGCAGGAGAAGGGCAGGGATAGGCCCTGTGTACTCAGCTCTACTGAGGCCACACCTCAGATCCTGTGTCCAGTTGTTAAAGAAACTTTCCTGCCCAGCCATCCATCTGTCCATCCCTCTCTCACCACCTGAGCTGGAATTGACACCCCACATCCACACAGCCAGATAGATTTCCTTACCTGCTCAACCCCAGGTATCTCTTGGCAGAGTCTCAGATGTCCAAATCTTTAAAATAATATAATCATGGTGTAATAACAAAATAACAGCTTGATCTGGTTACCTCTGGGGAGGAAGCCAGAACAAAGGAACCCCTGGGCTTTTATACCCTCACAATGTAAACAAGGAAAGTCCAGGTGTCAACAGCTCCTGCCATGTCTCAATGTCTCCTCACCAGGCAGGGCCACAGGTCCCTGGGCTCTTGTTCTGCAAAAAGTTGGCAGTTCATGGCCTCTTACCTGGGCCTCTTGCTAGAGCTCAACCCGGAGCTCAACCTGCAGCTCCCACTCCAGCTGCACCCTGAGCTACCTGCACTGAGTGTATTCCTCAACACTGTTTATGTCTGTCATGACAAGCAGGACATGGAAGTGCTGGAGTGTGTCCAGAGAAGGGCAGTGGAGCTGATGAAGGATCTGGAACACAAGTCCTATGAGGAACAGCTGAAGGAGCTGGGGTGGTTTATCCCAGAGAGTAGGAGGCTTAGAGGACGCCTTATTGCTCTCTACAAGTGCCTGGAAACCATTCTGCACTGAAAGGGTCATTAAACATTGGAACAGGTTGCCCAGGGAGATGGAAGTGGTCAAGAAATGACTGGGCACAGCACTTAGTGAACATGGTGATGATCAATCAAAGGTTGGATTCAATGGTCTTGGAGGTCTTTTTCCGCTTCAATGGTTATGTGATTCTTTGATTCTATTCATTGCCATAATCCTTCTGAGGGAGAGAAACTCTTAACAAAATTTCACAGAGATGCTGAAGAAAAGACTCACCAAGGCTGCAATTTTCAGATAATGGAAAATTTGTTTTTGTACTAAATCTGCATTGGGGTGTTTCAGTTTTGATTTTTTTATTTCAGAGATAGCAGAGAAACTCAGCTGAAATAACTGAGAGTTGCATCTTTAGTTTAATCAATGCAAATCTTCAATTTTGAATTAATCTAATTTTAATATTTGAATTAATCAGATCTTCAGTTTTGTCTTTTTAATGCAAAGGATGTTTGTCCTTTATATTTCTTGGTCAATTAAAAGGTGAGAAAAGCCCCTGCAGGAAAACTTGTAGGCATCTTCTTAGCTTTGGGCAAATCTGGAAGTTTTTACAGCCTAAACCAGAAGTACTTCAATACAGTACAGCCAGGGCAGGCACCACTGCAGCAGAAATGTGCAAACAGCCAGTGTATCTCCTGCACAGCTCCTTTTGCACCACTTGGTAACACTTGTCTGGTGGCTGTTGGCAAGACCTTGTTCAATCCCAAGCTGACAGGGCATTGAATGACAGATGATGAAGGAAGTCTGGGTGGAAAAATGTCCTTCTCCTCTACTTTCTTTCTTTCTTTCTCTAAACAAAACTCCCTGCAACCAAAAACCAAAAAGAGGAGGTTGGTTGGTTTGATTTTTTTTCACCTAACTACTTTCTGCTATATGCATTTCAAGCATTTTGAAATCTCTGGTGCTTTTCATCTTTGAATTCAGAGAACTTTTGTCTGAGTAGTAAAATCACTGACTAGCTAAGCCTATTATCTAGTGGAAGAGGATTAGTTTCCTTTTGATTATGAGAATGACCTTATACAGAGCATTTGACAGAATAATGTTTTTCCTGCCATCAGCCATGTTTTCCACCATTAATCTGCTTAACCACAAGATGGGATTTTATTTACTTGTTTGTTCATAAGATAAATGAAAAGGATTTTAGAACTTGGTTCTCCTTGAGTTTGTATTAAAACCTTCCATAGGAATTTAGAATATTGGACAGAAACATTTTTTTTGCCTTAGCCTGAGCAAGCAGGAAGGTGGCAACTTTACCAAAAAGGAAGGGAAAATGGCAGTTTCTTACTACAGCAAAATGTGCCCTCTGATCTGGTTTCTGACCTCTCCTACTCCAGATTAATCACCCCAGGTCTTCAGAAGAGTCTCTTTGAATTTTTATGTGTGTGAAGGAGTTTCTTCCTCCCCTCCCCCCACCTCCCTTAAAAAATGCAAATTATCTTTCCAACTCAGTTTGTCCCAAATTGAGTCAAGAGAGTTGGCGACTTATCTGTTTGTGGCTTCCTGAACTTTGACACTCCAGGGCAGATGCCACATCTGTGTGGCTCACTTGCAGCTCATGCATGACCAAAGGAGGGAAGAGGGACTCCAAGGATTGTGATTTGTCTTTAAACGCAAGCACAGATTAGTTCAGATGAATCGCAGCCTGAGCATCCGTTTGAACCACACTGGTAACTTCAATTGTTTTGGTTCAAATGTTGGTTCATGCCACAAAAGTTCTTGGAGGGTGTTCACAGTCCTGATGTCCCTGGGGACTCAGGGTGTCCTGACACCCCACTGCCCAGGACAGCAATTCAGCCCTGAAAGGTGCTGTGAGAGTGAGGAAGGGATTCCAGCCATCCTCTGGTGAGAACAGGGGCTGTGGACACAAGTATGCCTGTTAGGAGCTGTAAGAGGGTGAGTGTCATGGCTCATCCTGTGGTCAGTACAGCCAGTGACTGAGCTGCAGCAGTCAGAACTTCTCTTTCTCCTATAGCTAGTGCTGCCAGCCCTCCTCAGGGTGTTTGCAGGAGCCTGGATCCAAGTCTGTGGCTGACAGGACAGCAAGAGAAGAGATGCCTGAGCTGCTGCACCTTGGAACTGTGTTTCTGGTAAGGTATAACAGTACAGAAAACCTGTAAATACCTAATTTGAAGGAGGAGCCTGAATCTCCTTCTGTAGCCCTGTCTATTTAAACTGCTTTTCCATTGCCCCTAATTCTTGTGGAGATGTAGTATAACCTATTACAACATCTTCAGTTTTACACTATGCAGAGCATTCTCAAACCCTGAGCATAAAGTATGACTTAAAAATGTAAGTATATTTTATATCTGCTGTTAATATAATATTCTTTCTGCTAATGGAGGATTTTCCAGTGCCCATTTCATCACCTAAATGTTAACTTTCTAGACAAATTTAGCTATGGTACACAGGTTTTATGTTGAGAAGGACTTTTCCTTTTAATTTCTTCCTGTTCTCCCTTTGCAGCAGAAGGTCTATTTTGTAGTGCACATTGTTGTCTGGAATATTCTCACTCCAGGCTATTGATAACTATAGACAAAGAAATGACCATTTTCTCAAAGGTTCATTGTTTGCAGAGATTGGAGATTTGTTTGCAGTGCATTGCTTAAAATGCATTTAGCCAGTTGTTAAGTTTATGTTTATTTTAAGAATTAGCAAGCATTTACCTACTCTGCCTTCACCATCTGAGGGCAGTGTCCCCTAATACTTAATGGAAGTAATATGCCTGGTCACTGCAAACTCTCTGCACTGCACCCACCCTCTAAGCCAGTTATGCAAAACTTAGAGACATCAAAAAGTCTCTCCATGCATCTTAAATATGTCTTGGACTTGGATATATTTCACTCACTCTCTGGGCCACAGTGTCTATTACTATATATCTTTATTGGCACTGAATCAATTTTGGGGCATTCTACCTGATTCTTCCATCTAGATCAAAATCTAGATGGAACCATGACTGACCTTCAGATCAGAGCACTCATAGACATCCAGCATAAATTACTGGATGTGGGTTTTTTGCATGATGCAGTTTATGCTTGGGTAGAGCACGACCCTGAGAAGAATATCCAATTTTAAAGACCTCAAGTGATGAAGAATCTACAGCTGTCTTTGATAAATAGTTCCATAGGCAATCAACCTTGCTGTCAGAAAATTCCATCTTATCTTGTTTACTAACTAATATGTTAGTATTAGACTAATAGATAACATATTAGACTGAATATGTTTAGTAAGTTCACATTCCACTGGATAATGAGTTAGTCTGCATAAGTTGTTCTTCAATTAGTTTTCTCTTTGTTATTATGCTAATTTTATGTTGTGGAGCACAGCAAACCACCAGACCTTCTTTTGGAGGTTTCTATTAACTACATTCATGCAGGCATCTCTCTCCTTTCCTTTAATTCTATCTCATTAGGCCTGAAAAAATGCCTTCTGTATGTGGTCATAACAGGAGTTTTGGGTAGGAAGGAATGAGAAATTCGGTGGAAGGGGCATGAATGAGGAAGGAATACTCGGCTTCTGCAATGGGTAGAAATGGCACTGAGAAAGTTGAATCTTGACAGTAGAATACAGAGGTCACTGAAATTCAGGCATTCAATTAAACATTAGTGTACCAAATGAGTGTTAAAGGATTTTTAGTCACTACTAAGCACTTCTGTGAGTAAAGGGTGATTCTGAACACACTGAAGAACAATTTTGAAAATGCAAAAATTTTCAGGAAATTTTCTGGCTAGTTACTGATGATTTTCCTACCTCGTAACTTTTTGCTTTTCCCACCACAGTTCTGATACTCTTACCATTTGGCCTATTCTCTGGGAAATGAGAAGTCAAATGCAGTATTGGCTCAGAAATGGGAATGTTTTTAATGTTATTACCATGAGTTATGATCCATGTCAGCCATGAAAAGGTGAAGATGAAGAAAACCCCAGGTGATGGTATCCTTGCAACAGATGACTATGTTTTTTTTACAAGAAAGAAAATAAACAGAAAATCAAGGATGAAACATCTTCCTGAAGGACATACCGAAACACTTTACACAGAATGTGTGGCCTTCACATAGAGCAGGATGTGTACACTGATATAAACCACCGTGTTCTTGGGACTTCACACCATCCTGCAGGTTTTCATATCGTCTGGAAGAGAAACGGGAGAAGGTGGGAGGACATGTTAGACAGAGACTATTGGCACAAGAGACAGAAAGCTCAGACACTGTGCTGGAGAAAGACAGCAGTGCAGTCTTTCTTCTGTGACCATCATGGGGAATTTCAAACCAAAAGTTGTGGCATGGGATCATGAATTTGCCAGGTAGGCTGATGTCTTCACTCCTTAGAAAAAAAGTTAATCATGTTCTGTCCTTACTGTGAGGTGTTCTTGGCAACTTAAGCCATATCCTGGAGACCGTGGAGGGGAGAAAGTGCAGAGTGGAGCCAGCAGACAAGTGTGTTACAGGGTTTGGCTTCTACTTGCTTAGGGAAGTGGGTCACTTTCACAGGAAAATATTTGATTGCTGACAAAAAACATAAAATATCATTACGTTTATATGCTTATTTTTGAATAAGTATTCTCAGTATTTCTTTTATTAGATTTTTTTCTTCAGATTATAGCGACAATAATCCTTCCCAGACACTGGTATAATGGTTGCAGCTTGATTTGTGACCTATTTATGTGACAGGTGGGGCTAACTAAGGAGTTAGGATAAAGAACTTCTTTCCTGATTGGGGTCAGAAGGTAAAACACAATAAACTCTATTTTTGGTTTTATGGGTCTTTGTTTTTTTTGTTATTTATAGACATAGTTGCTCCCCAAACTAACTTTGTCACTTTACTTTATTTGTAATTTCAATTTTTAATTTTTTTTTGACTGGTACACAGTATTTAGCCATTCAATTCTCTGATGTTCCAGGAAATAGACAGGCATTTTTAAATATAAATGTTCTCTTAGACTATGAATATTTTTTCTTCTGTTCATTTCTGGTTCTGTGAAATGGAAAGAGATTTCAGGAGCAGCCCAAATTTATTTTGCAATGAGAGATACATTTTCCATTCTTTTTTTTTTTTCCCTTCATGTACCACAGTATTGTTTCCTTAATTTTATTGTCTCAGAGCTGATGTTAAATGTGATTATTTTTAGGGTATGCTTTAATTTTTCAGTATTTCTTAAGCATTTTTTCTGCACTGTAGTAATCAGAATCTGTTTACTGCCAGATGACTGATATTCACCATGTTATTTAGCTGGATGATTATTAGATGCTACATGTATTTCATCTGTAGTATCCTAGAAAAACTTTTCTTGTCTCTGTCTTTGTCTCATTCCTCATTTTCATGTCTTGTTTCTTATACAACCTCAGCTTCTGTTGGTCACTCTGATGACTTTTGAACTACTTTGTCAATTTAAATTAAATTAGCAGGAGGTCAAGAGGAGGGAGGCTCCAGTACATTTCATGAAAGTAGGAGATCTGTTAGCAGATGGCTGCACTAACCGTATTGGCCACACTCCTGTGTCCTCCTGCATGCCCTGTGCAGCTTCAGGCACAAGGAATGGTTGCTGTCCTCAGACCTGAATTCTGTGGTGACTCCAAGCTGGCTGAAATGCAGAAGTGATGCCCACATGCTCTGTCCCGTGCTGTCAGGGCAATTGTCATCTCTTGCCTTGGGCTGTAGCTTCCACAGAGAAGAAGCACTGTGAAGGGGGAAAGAAACCCTTGGGGAGAAAGTGCAGAACTCCAGCTGGCATTGTGCTAGGTCTGAGCGGACGAGTGATGTGTCCATGCCAGCTTTCAAACTACTGACAGATGTAGCACAGCCTCCCTCATGGAGCAGTCTGTTGTTCCTAGAGAAACTGAAAGGATCATATGACATTACAGAGAGGATTTTTAAGAAGAGAATTGCAAGAGTGTTTACCTAGAAAGTGCCCATGTATCAGAAAAGTGTTAGGGTCAGTTAGGAGCAGAATATAACACTCTACATACCACTGGTATAGCATCACAGATACACTAATATACCTTCAGCTTGAGGCTTGGATGGCTGGAATTCACATATGCAAAGTGACTCTGTGCTCCTCTGTTCTGGAGTCTTGAATGGGCTCTGAAGGCTCTAGGTCTTCCAAATGTCTTTAAAGAAACAGACCCAGGTGTGTACTTGCTCCACAGAGCATGGGTCTTTTCTACTTGATCCTGCTTTCTGAGGCACCTTATAGTTGAGGGGCTGGTGGGTTGGGTGATTTGGGTGCTGCTGTCTTAGCTCAAGCACTGTTTTGCAGACTAAGAGTTGATAGGCAGGACCGCGGGCAGGTGGCTGCAGAGGGATGCCTCAGCACAGGTATGTGCACAGCTGAAGGCACACCTGTAGGTTTGGTGAAATGCGCTCTGTCATCACAGGCAGTTTTCCTGTCACTTTTCCTGAAGACGGGGCATAAGGAAGCCTTCAGTATCTTGACTCGCCACCAAGTCTATTTAATAAAAAGAAGGGTGTGCACACTTCCGTGGCTCCAGGTGCGACTAGCAGGATATTAGCTCCTCAGGTTTTATTTAATCCTAAAGAGTAAGAATGAGTTGGAGTTTCTAGCCAACTGATTTTCTTATTTTAGAAATCATTGCACCAATGTAAACAAGAGGTGCTGAAAAAGCAGATATAATTAGAAGAGAGATTTGTTTATTTCTGCTATTCTTGCTAAGATTTTATGATGTGGTTTTTAGTCTTGATTATGCGCCTCAAGGTAGAAAACAGGCTAATGCAGATTTTTTACCAATTGTGTAATGAACCTCACATTATTTCTTTAGTTGTATAGTTGTTTTTCAGAGGAAATTAAAAAGGAAAAAAAAATCATTTTTGGCACTATGACTTAGCAGAGAGCCTCTTAGTAAAATGGTCTTATCTGCTGTATTTTCTTATGTTAGGCATTCACTGCTAGAAATAATACCATTGTTTTTCATTCTGAATCTCTCTTAGCAAAAAAGTCAAAACATACCCTATTTATTTATTGTCCAATTTTGAAAAGTCATGAATTCACAAATTAATGTATGAACTTAAATATCTATTTAATTTCCTGATTTTTTTTCTCTTTTATGAATTACAATATTTAATTTAACTTTGTTTTTTAATGTATTTGTATATACTGCTGTTTGATGAATACATGATGAATAAAGTCACTAGCAGACCTTTCCTCAAGTTTGATGTCACCTGACAAACAAAAAACACCCCAACTCTGACAAAGTAGTTTTAGGCAGTGTTTGTTTGAGGTTGGTAGAGTGAATGAGTCTGTGTAAAATCCATATGCTACTGAAAACCTGAAACCATAAACTACCTTTTTGTTTAGATTGTACAAAATCCTGAATACTAAGGGAAAAGTAAAAAACTAGACTTATCTTGCAAGAGTACCCGTTAGCTGATGTCTGTAAAATATGTTTAAATTAAGAAGTGTAAATCAGAATTTGATTATAACAATTTTTTAAAATTTTAAAGATATTTTTATTGTGTCAGCAAAAAACTATGACAAAACAAAAAGCAGACTAAAATTCAGAATAATTCTTATAGAAACAACAGGTCAATGAACCATGAGAAGAATATTATTTAAAATCCCTCTATTTGTGAAAACCAAGCAAAGGTTTCCCTTCTGAAAGGCAATGATCAGGAAGATCAGACCATGAGGATATTCTGACTAGCTTAAATTTTTACTGGGTTTACAAGTAAATATCTTCACAGGGAGCAGTACCCTCCTGTATTCTGCATTTCTCATTGCATATTCAGTATATGAAAAGTGTGAGTAATTCATATGCCTTAACTTCTGAGTTTTACAAAAGTTACAATTTACAATCAAAATTAAAGTGTAAACATGGTGGATTATAAAATATACTGTCTGTTGTATCTCTGTGTAACAATTTACAATACAAGAGAGGTTTTGTGGCCAAATTCTAACTTCAGAGAAAAATATACTCTCTGAGTGGAACATAGTCCCTATAGAAAAATACCTTCCATTTTGATCTTTGGATCAATTCACTGACATTGAGAAATCAAAATGCAAGGAAACAATCTCCAGATAAAGAATAAAATTAATAGGATTGTTTTGCTTTGGTTTGATTTGGTCTTTTGTAGTCCTGCACGCTGTTGCCCTCTTCAATTGCACAGGAAGCAGCAACACTTGGGAAACATTAAACAGACCTATCCTGAAAGTAACCTCAGGCTCCATCATGCAGAATGAAAAATGAAGGGTAAGGACAAATGCAAAGGGAATACAGGGTGCAGCACAGGAGAAAGCTACTTAGTAAATATTTGTAAGTGGGACAGCTCTTGAACATGCATAAAAATGTTAGAAAAATTATATGATCTCTGGGCCCCCTGTCTTTTCTGACCAGAGGCTAAAAAAATCACTTTTTGTTCAATATTTCTCTATCTCAAAAATATCTTCAGACATCAGAAAAGAGGAAACGTTTTGGAAGTGTAGAGTCTAACAGATGACATGTACTCAATAGTGATAAATAGGAAAGGATTAAAAAAAGGAGCAATACAAAGATTGCACTTCAAACTTACAGTGTTAATTGGAATCAAGTCGTGGTGCTTTTTTTTCTTGGAAAAATAGCAATTTGTCTTCAGGTTTGGCAGAAGAGCAGCATGCATAAGAGCAAATAATATTTGAAAGAAGAACAAGCTGACACACAACCAAGTAAGATAAATGCTTAGCTCATAATCATTAACTCCTGGCCTAGCTACTGCTTTGCATTGCCAAAAAATCAGGATTTGGAGATGAATTATATAGGCTATAAATAATAGTTCCAAGATGCAGCATCAGAAAATAGTTGTAACTTTATTTGCCTATGATCATTAAAGTGCTATAAAAACAGGGGAAAAAAAGAACATCTACTCTTGGGAACCCTAAATCAGATTTGTTCTGGTAGCTGCTAATTTTTTGCTGCAAAAGTAGCTAATATCCTTGTAATTCATGAACTGAGGGCCTGCTTCTGTTGGCAGCCTTTTCCATCACTACCTGTCTGAACAGAAAAGCCCTGCTGTTCTTAGAAGGGAGGAAAAGTGGTTGCGGCATCTTCCAGATGACAGATCAAAAGTGTTCTGGACTTCTGCCTCAGCATGAAGCTGATCTACTGTGCAAAGCCATCTATTCAGCAAGATATCCATCTGGCTAGAGTAGTTTGATGAGGTAATGGTTTTATTGATTTCTTACAGTAAGTTAGATGAGTAGACAATGCTGCCTATAGCATTCAGATACGAGTATTTCATCTTTACAAAATCACCTACCTTCCTTTCTGAAGTAAAACCTGAATATTTTCAGTGTATCAAAGGAGTTCCCCAGTGCTCCACAGTGAGCATGGGAAGGTCCAAACTTGCTTTTCATGTCTGCAGAAAAGTCACTTTTGAATTACCAAGACTGAAGCAAGAAAGGACTATTTGCTCCAGATGCCTCTATTTTTTCTGTGTTGGAGGACATAGCATGCTATCTTCATGTTCTTCTAACTTAGCTGAAGATTTTTAAAGATTTGATGCTCTTGATCAGAAGAAGCTATTGCTTTCCTTGGCAGCTTGTCTGAAAGTTGTACCCCACACTATTTATAACATTGTCACCTGATCCTTAGCTACATTTCCATCTTAAATTTCCACCTACTAGTTTTACCTGTGCCTTTATTTGAGCATAAAAAGGGCTCTAGGACTGAGCATCTTCACTGACTAAAGGAGCCACAGCAAAGCAGTTTGCTTTGCTAAGTGTGCTAGTCAAACTCCCGAATCTTTCCCAGTGCTGCTCTTCTTCAACTCCTAAACTAATTTATATAACTTTTACCTCAACATCTACAAGTTTTCAGTGTATTTTAGAAAAGAGAATGCCAAAGGATGCAGATGATGGTAGAATTGCACTGGGAGCAAAGCTGCTTGCATTAATGGAACAATTATTTAAATTTTGGAAGAGATTTTAAGATAAATTCAGACTCCAAAATAATCTAAGTAGCTAAGTAATTCAAGCTAAAGAAAAGGAGCTTACATACCTCTAAGGGTGTGGTGGCCTTTAAGAGGTAGTAAGTAAAGAGATATGTGATCAAACATAGGCAACATCTCTTGTACATGAAATGGCAGAAATGTTGTAAAGGCTCTACCAAATTATATAAGGGCATCCCCTTTTTCAATCAGCAAAAATAAACTCTAATAACAATGACCAGTGTATCCAAGGATTATCTTATGGATGTAGCTGCAGGTTCTGCAGTCTCTGATGCAGAGTAGCCAACACAAACAAGGTCAGTAACACAAGCATTTTATCTGCTTCTCTGCTCGCTTTACCTCCATCTCTTCATCACTTTAAACTTTTCATAAGGCTTCATTTGCCCTTTCATTTTACTTCTCTGATCTTCCACTGGAGTTCATGTTGGAAAGCACCAAGCCCAAATGAACTGCTCCAGGTAAGGAGTGAGCATTAACAAACACTGAATTTGAGAGAGACAGAGGTCCTCTTGGCCTCCAGAGAGCTCATCAGGTTGTTCCTGAAGGTCACCAGTAAATCATAGCTTCAGAGTGTTTGGCCTATTATCAGAGCTTGTTAGGGATATGGCTGAGAAGCCATATGAGTGATCCTGATCTTGGTTATTCTTCTTTAATTCTGCCACCCAGTCTCAAAGACGGATGCTGTTCCTTTGTACATGGTGAATGGACTATCTGCACCAGGTTCTTCCTCTGCCTCTGCATGGGGACTTCCTTAGTCTTGGGGTCCAACCCAGGTTGGGCAGGACCACAGACAAACTGTGGCTGCAGTCACTGTGTCCTGATGACACCAGGAACAAGAGGCATGCACAGCTCTCCATGTGTACTACACACAACCATCATCATGGCAACCTCTGCTGGTGCCCAGGAGGGCACACTCAGCTTCAAGTCATGGAGGGATTCAAACCAACTTTGGGTATGTTGCAGTGGTTGGATGAAGGAAAGGAACACTTCCTGAGACAGGTTTCCCCATATTTGCCTCAATATGTTCTGAATATATGGTTCACGCCCAAATCATGTGTTAAATTAAGAGCTGTAGAAATTCAACACTTCCAGAAAACTTGTTCAGCACACTGTGGGGAGGCATTTCAGTTTGAATGGGTGTCCTGATTTAGGGTAAATTTGGGAGGAAACCTCTGAATGGGGTCCCTCTGAGAAACAGATTCAATCAGTCCCTCCCCCAGCTGGTTTGGGGAAAAATATTTCCTCAGAGACAAGTGGAAAAAAACCCCCTGTTTATTTAACAGGTGAAGCACTCCCCAGCATAAAAATGAACAATACTAAACAGCAAAACCTCTCATCCTGCTGAAGAGATGACAAATCCAGCAGAGTCCCTTCTGTGGGGGTGCAGCCTGGCTCATTCAGGCTGTTCTCAGTCCCTCCAGAGCTGGGAAATGTCACAGCCCAGGCCAGGCCTGGTGGGACACAACTGTGAGTTCCTGGTACTCCTCTGGGTTTTCAGTCCAGAGCAGGTTCAAACAATTACAAGAAAAATGAAAGAAAATCCACAGTCCAGGGAACTTCTTCGCCTCAGCCAGCCAGAAAACTAACCAAGAGCAAAGGAGAGCTCTCTCCTGCTGTCCACTGCAGACAGCACAGTCTGTGTGAAGGATGTGGGGGAGCAAGTGCAGTCTCTGATAACAAACTCTGTACCTCTTCTCTCCCCCTTCATTGCTGGAACCAGTCTTAAATCTTCAGAATTCAATATTCAACACCAACAGAACAGACGACTGGGGGTACAATCACCCCAAGACAATGGGGAAAAGGACCAAAGGACGGATTATCCAGACAAACATGTCAGAAAGGGTTGTAGGAAAGTCATAGCCTCTTGTTCACCCCTGCAGCCAGAGGAGTGAAGGAGCTGGGGCCAGCATCATAAAGGCAGCACAGCACAGTTATTTGCTTTTTCTTACAATAGGGATCTTCTCCTGGAACAGCCAAAAACTTTAACGATGGTAGAAAGGATGGGCACAACCTGGAAAAGCTATTTAAAAAGACAGTATGGCAAACCAGCACTTGTTGGCATGTATTGAACAACGTGACAGAGAAAAGGGACTTGGAGCTGTTATGGCAAAATCCAGTATACTGCACTGCTCTGGTCAGCTATGGGATAAGGAGAAATTTTGAGTCTCTCTTGGGAGTCAGTGAGATAAGAGCCCTGGCTGCCATGCAGGTGTCCCCATGTGTTGCTGCTGGCATAGCCTGCTCTGGAGGATGTCTGTGTGGATGCAATGCTTGCCTCATAAGGGTGTGCACCCAGTAGCAATGGGAAGGTGGGAATTGCATTTGTTTTTAGAGCATGTCCCATGGGAGTCTCTGACATGAGAGAGGAGTAAGTGACAGGAGCAAATAGTGTACCATTCTCCAGCTGCTTGGTCTTAGAAGGCCAAATTCCCCAATAATGACATCCTGCCTCTTCAAGCCCTCCTTGTCCTTAAAGAGAGTGTATGCCCTTTTTCTTCCCTCCTTCCCCCTTCCCTGGGTCAGCTGTTTCTCCAAGGATCTGCTTTTCACAGTTCTGTATGTAGACTTGCACAGCCCTCTGGAAAGGGGCTTTCCTCAGAAATGAAGAAGGCCACTGTGCATGTGCACCATGCTTCACTGCTGAGCAAATGCTTTGGAGCTTTCTATAAAAAACTTTTATCCATGGTAAAGCATAGTTTGCTTTTGTATCATGCTCACTTTGTGGTGACACTAAGGGGAGTCTGGGCACACACACAAAATAGTATGGGCTACTTGCAAATAAATATCCTTTGGTGAGTAGCTAGTAGTAGTGTAAATATTCTTCCTAGGGACAACTTGAGAAGAGGACCTGGCATAATGTGGGTCCCTTGGTACATGCCAGGATCCTTCAATCTGGTCAGTCATGTCACTGCCTCTCTTACTGAACATTTTTCTGGCAGCTTCTTGAGGAGGCCAGGTTGTAGACCCTCACTTACCTCTTCCCTTACCCAGCTTTGAATTCCTCCTTTCCGTGCACCCATGACCTCCCTGACGTTGTTTCCTCTACATGTGAAGAAGGAGCCATCCTTGAGTGGCAGCTGAGCTCTTCAACCTCTTTCCCCAAAGGCAGCAGGGTGGGCATGTAGCTCCCATTAACATCTCATGGAGGGTGTGATGTCAAGTGTCAGCTCAACTGCTTTATCTGCTTAAATTCAACAGTGACATCTTCATTTGCTCTCAGTGCCTCTGCTTGCTGCAGAGATGGGACAGCCCAGACAGTCCTGTGGGATGGCCCAGGGAGGAGAGGGATGTCCAGACCCCTGGAACCACTGATCCATGCCAGGACAGCCAGGTGTGCTTGGCAGCGTGGCAGGTGACCCCTGGCAGCACAGGTACTGAATGTCTCACAGGCGCTGGGCACCCAGCAGCCCCCCTCAGACACCCTCAGATGCTGAACAGGGTCAGTTAATGGCAGAAATGTCTTGGGGTGTCTTACACCTTGGGCTGTGGGATATCTGATCCATTATCTCATGTTTCCCTGCTAGAACCAGGCACACGAACACTAGCCTCAGTCTCACCCATGATACTGGATGGCCAGCAGCAGCACAGAGGAGCTACTCTGTCATCACAGACATAAACACAGATGGGGCTGACCTCTCCAGTGCCTGGTTTTAATCCAAATCACATGCAGCTCTCTGCAGCCCTAAGGATGCTTTTCTTTTTGCATATATACTTTTTTTCTTATCTTTTTTTTTTTTTATTTTAAGTGCAAAAATGGGACAATGTATCTGTAGCTCTTCAAAATAGAAACCTTGTGAAATAATTGCAAACCAGTTCTTGGGGGTGCAATTATAAATACATCATCAAAAGTTCCAGAGAAAACCCTGAGAAATGGACTTGATATATATTTTTTTTCTCTTAGGAAGTTTCTGAAGAATGCTACTTTTCTTCCAAAGGATATTTCAGCCCTGTTTTCAGTCTGCTTTTTATGAAATAACATCTAACCTACAAATTCTGAATTTCCTATATTGCAAAGCCTTTGAAAGACAGGACCTGATTGCTTTCTTGAGGGAGATGACTATTTTATCTGTAGATGACAGAATGCATCTAATTGTAATATCACATTTGGGGTATGAATTTCTCATTCCAAGTTTTAATGGTCTTGTGTAGCTATTAGTTGTGATATAACTCCATTAGAAATTAGTTTCTTTAAAATATTTGGGATATTATGGAGCTGTAAGAAATAATGCAAAGGAAGTTCCACAAAACCTCACTCTAACCCTATATCTTTGGGGACATTTTGATTGGCTGATGTTCTAAAGATGAGCATTAACAACAACCAGATTATGGACAAGGCAAAAATTTGTCTGTTCATTGGATCACTACTTAAATTATTTGCAAGACAAAAAATGCACGTGAATTGTAGAATATCCAAACAAGAGGAGATGGAGTCATTATTCTTGAAAAAGAAATAAAATATATCTACTTTATTTTTTTTTTTAATATGACAGTAAAATTTTGAATTGAGTGATTCTAAGTCAGCCTGCTCCAGCTGGGAATCTGCCCCATGTAGTCATACTCAGAGGGATGGACATTAATCTATTATTCAACTGCATAAAGTTCAGTGGAATAACTGTTCTCACTAATTGCTAATTGGCAAAATTGCTGGTGCTTATAGGAGATATTCTGGTAACAGATAATTAAGCAACTAAGTAGTTGAAAATGTCAGGAGAGAAAAATGATTTTTTCACCTGAGTTCATTTTTCATAGTGTGTCAGCTGAGCTCACATGGCTGTGTACAGAGTCTGCAGCTCTGCTGGGGAGGGGTGCTATGGCCACCAAGCACACAGACAGAAGGCAAAACAAAGGAAAACCAACTTTTTAGATCCTGCTTCTGCAGCTGCCGTTTATCCTCAGGAAGAAAATACAAATCTACAACTACTGTATGTAGCTCTTGCTTTGACCATCAGGCTTTGACTGTCACTTGCCTCCTGCCTGTGAGATGTTCCCTCCCACAAGCCATATCCCTGTGCTACTGAATCTGGAAAACCTCTTCTGTCTCTGTCATCCAGATAAAGTCCTAGAGCCTCTCCTTTTTTGGGACGTGCCAGATCAAGGGTCAGGTTGTTGACTGTAAAGAGGAAAAGAAAGCACTTCTCAGCCTTTGCAACGTGGATTGGATGGAGAAGAAAGCTCAGGCAGCAAATTAGGACAAAAGCCACAGCTTATTATTTTGGCTCTCTACCATGTTTGCAATTCATCTCTCGTAGTTCCTGGGGACAGCAAGGGAGCAATCCCTGATCCCTTGGAGACTTGGAGCAATGCAGACCGTCCCTCACCTCCTGGTTTTTCAGCAGTCTCTGGGACAGCAGTGTGGACCCAGGCATCAGGGCAATGTGGTCCCAAGCAGCATTTTGATAGCTGACATATCACCCCAAAGCCTTGGCACCTGCTTCAAATCTGTCACACTTTTTGGGATAAAGTACAGCTGAGGATTCCTTCTGCTACCTCTACACCCCCGTGGCAGCCCCAAGAACACTGTGTATGTGAAACACTGGATGCCTTTCAAGCTCACATCTTTACTGGCAGCAACAGAGTGCTTTGGTAGCTGTTTCTGCACATCATGAGGATGCCCTGAACCATTCTCTCTCTCAGCTGCAAGCCTCTTCCTGTGTGGTCTTGTTTGTGGTATCACCCAACATCCCCTTGCACTTCCTTGTAATCCAGATGGGGATGAGTGGAGAATATTTGATATATTTTGCTGCTGCTCTATCTGATTATGTGTTAATGAGTTTCCAATGAGGAGAGCAAGACTCACAATGAATAACCCTTGTATCTCTGGCTCCCAAATGCTATCCTTGTAGATATCACTGAAATTCACCTTCTCCTGCAAACCTGGCTGCCCATCCTTGTGCCAATTGCAAGCTGATGCAACAAGGAGCACATCTACTTAAAAGTAACTGTTAGAGTGAAATGTGGTATTGCATCAACATTTGTCTCCAGGATGGCCACAGAAATACTAGCATACCTTTTCTTGGACACTCCTGTTGTACAGAGGGCGGTGCCACTCAGAATCTTATACTGGGATTTGCAAGGTCAGTCTGGATCACTTGACACCATTGACATGTAGTTGGAGTGAATTTTCCTCAAGAGTTTGGAAGCTGAAAGTCTTTCAAATTACAAGGTTATAAAATAGAGTGACAGATGTAGTGTACTACAGGTACACTTAAAATTTAAAATTTAAAATTAAAATACTTTTTTTTCTAAAATTTAAAATTAAAATTAATTTTAACTTTTAAAAAAACCCTTAATTTTGAAATTTAAAATTAAAAATACACTTTTTCTGTTTTGCTCACATAAAGCAAATTCAAAAACCACCCTCACTAAGGGTCAAAAAATCTCATCAAAAAGAGTCCTCTGCCAAAACTCCTGTCTCCAATAATGCTTCAGAAGGTTAGATGAGAGCCTGCTGGCTGAGTCCAGCAGAAAGGCTGCAATGGAGTTTAAGTCAGAACCATATTGATTCTCATGTGAATAAGACACAAGACAGTTTTCTCCAGGGATGACCATAGTGACTTTACACAACTCCTCTATTCAATCAGGGCTAACTACATGGAGGCAGAACTTTTTCTATAAACAGAATTATTTGACAATAAATTAATGGGCTAAGAAGATAACATAAGCTGGTGGACAAAAGAACTAGACTGCAATTCTGGGACATGGCAGAAAATTTAAAGAATTACCTAAATACATATATGTTCAGTAGATGAGAACAGTTCAGTAATCAGATACAATTTTACTTGGCTGCTTACACTGGGTAGAGGATGAATGAACGTGCAGAATCCTCAGAATCCAAGGCATGACATGTTCAGGAAGCTACAGGACAGACCAAAAGCTGTGGGTACATTAAAAACTGGATTTCTGTTCTGACTTTTGAGTAAATGGCAAGTTCAGGTGTCCACTATTCAGGCTTGGGCTTTTGTCATGTCCCACCACTTTCTGCCCAGAGTGGGTGTGCTGAATAAGCTGAACCAACACCTGCTGGGCTGTGACCAGTGCAGTACAGCTGAGTGAAAAGTAGACTTTCAATTGTGTGGCTAATCAAAATAAAAAACTATGGGAAAGCCAAGAGATAAAGGACAAGAAAATTTAGAGAATTTAATTAAAATAATGCCCAGATGCTGGCAGATATGTAAAATATATTCCAGTTTAATTTTAACAATGCTTAATATTCTCAAAACAGGTTTTGGGGATTTTTTCTTTCATTTTAGAGAAGGAGACACCAGGATCAGTTTTGAAGCAGAGTGCAGTGCTATCAAAGGAGAAGTAAAAAAGTTTTGTTCTTCAACATCAAATGAAAATAATGAAAATACAGAATGGCTTGGTTCAATGGGATATTAAAGATCATCTTGTTCTAACTCTCCTGATGAAGGTGGAGACACCTTTCACTAGGTCAGGTTGTTCCAAATTTCCTTCAACCTGGCCTTGAACACTTCCAGGACTGGGGCATCTACAACTTCTCTAAGCAGCTTGTGCTAGTGCCTCACCACCCTCACAGTAATTTTTTTTAATACATTATTTCCTAATATACTCTCTTTCAGTTTGGATCCATCCCCTTTGTCCTGTCACTATATGCTCTTGCAAAAAAGTCTCTCTCCATCTTTCTGGTAGGCTTCCTTTAGGTACTGGAAGGCCTCAATTTGGTCATCCTTAAGCCTTCTCTTTTTCAGGCTGAGCAAATCCAATTTTCTCAACCTTTCCTGATAGGAGAGGTGCTCCATCTCTCTGATCATCTTGGTGCCCTCCTCTGGACTCCCTCCAGCAGGTCCACGTCCTTGCTGTGCTGGGACCCCAGAGCTGGGTGCAGCACTGCAGGTGGGGTCTCAGCAGAGCAGAGCAGAGCAGAGGGGCAGAATCCCCTCCCTGCCCTGCTGCCCACACTGCTCTGGATGCAGCCCAGCACACCTTTGGCTCTCTGGGCTGGGAGTGCCCATGGCTGGGTCATGTCCAGCCTCTCACCCACCAGCACCCCCAAGTCCTTCTGGGCAGGGCTGCTCTGATCTGTCCATCCCCAGCCTGTGTTGGTACCAGGGTTGCTCTGACCCAGGTGCAGCACCTTGCACTGGGCCTTGTTGAACCACATGGGAATTCCATGACACCTAGACCTTAACCAAGTCCCCTTGGATGGCATCCCATCCTTCAGATATGTCAGCTGCAGCACTCATCTTTGTGTCATCTGCAAGTGGTGTAGCATTTCAGAAGCAAATTCCCAAGTGTTAAAACCCACAAAAATTTTGAGCTTTGATATATTGTGCCATTTTTCCCCCTTGGAAACTTATCAAGTTTGACCCAATTCTTTTAAAAACACATATTTAAGAATTTCACTTGTTGACAAAAAAGACTCCTTCCCCATCTAAATTAAAGCTGTAAGCTGCAGCCCCATAAGTTAAGGCTCTCTCACTGAGTCTGGAGCAGGCTGGAGCAGGCTGGTGTTTTCTCATGACATAAATTCACCAGTGAGCCTCATAACTCAGAGAAGTAC
The DNA here is from genome assembly GCF_963662255.1 of Cinclus cinclus. Taxonomy (NCBI): domain Eukaryota; kingdom Metazoa; phylum Chordata; class Aves; order Passeriformes; family Cinclidae; genus Cinclus; species Cinclus cinclus. Next base: position 63,293,580 of record NC_085084.1, read on the forward strand.
AAAATTGGTTGAGCTACATGGCTGTAAAACCACAGCTGTGCAGGGCGGAATCAGGCATAGGCTGCTAATTCACACCAATGGGGGGAAAAATAAGAGTTTAAAGTTAATTAAAATTAAAGGAATCCCTCTAAATTATGTTTGAGGATGTTAGAATGAAAAGGACAGAAGGTGAAGGAATATTTAAGGCCTTCTGTATGAGGGAATTGAACCAGCTCTGCTAGAGGATGGTAAGGCTCGTCTTTGGCCTCAGTGTTTTCCTGCTGCTGGGGAGACTAACTCATGCAGGGTCTGCTCCCAAGATGCAGGCATGGTCTGGAGCCCTTGTACCCTGACCTCCGGCAATTCCTGCGGAGTTTGTGCATTGCCTGGAGCTGGGTACTGGAGAGGTTCCCTGAATGCTCCTCGCTGCTTGACAACCTACTGGCAAGGGGAAAGCCCCAAGCTGGCCCCTCAGGCACTCCAGACGTCCAGAGGCCCTCAAGGAGGAATGTGCTGTGGATGTTACTGCTGTAAACATAGGCACAGGGAGCTGGAGATGGAAAGGCATATGAGGGATCCATGGGATGTGAGACCAGACCAACACCTGTCACAGAAAGCGATCCCACTGCTGGCAGGGCATGAAGGCAGAGGGAGCTACAGGAAAGCTACTGGAACCTCCATTTGCAGGGAAGCTGTGTGGTAGAGCATCCCTTCCTGTGTTCCCCCAGCACACAGGTGTTATTTTTCTGTGCGGGTGATGCCCTCTGGCAACAGCCTTCACTCAGCAGCTTCTGCCAGAAGGGGCTTTCTTTGCCCAGGCTGGAGAACACATGAAATTTGTACAAGTCCTTCCTAAAGAGCTCAGTTTGTTATTACTCCATTGCTTGACACCAGTCGCCAAGTTATACTTTCACTTAAACCCGCATAAAAACTCCACTAGAGTCCCACAAATAATACAGCTTTATACTCTTCTAATCTGAAAGTGTTTGATCCTATTGTTTTATAATGCTATATCTTCAGTTTTACAAGTTCTTGGGGGGAACAGCAAAAGTATTTGTAGTTACTTTGAGTTTTGAGTGCATTTTGCTATAGTACCTTAAATGAAGCAATTTTTGGAAGTGTTGATCTCTCAGATCAGTATATTCCATTCTGTCTGTGAATTGTGACCTAGTGTCCTGAGACATGTAAGACCCATAAAGCACTAGTCTGTAACAGCATTTCACCTCAGTGAATCTAGCAGCTCTTATCATGTCATATACCACATTATTCCTGACCTTCCAAAGGACTCAGCAGCCAGCCAGCCCACCTGTTTGTGGGCTGCCTTGCTGACACTTCAGTCAGTGGGTAATTCACTGCCCCATTATGACATCTCTGTTTTCTCCAGGTGAGGCATTACAGATCATCTTTTTTGGTGCAAGGAATCCTTGCCAAAATCCCATGAGTTTCAGCGAAAATGTCTGGAAAGCCACTTTTTTTCCCCTCCAGCTCTTATGAATGGCTCTTTAACAAAACAAGGTGATTTTTTCCTCCTGTGTGTAGCAGTTTTACATCTAACATGATGTCACAACAGCAAAGTGTAGCAGGATGGGGGCTTGTCACATGCATCTCTTTGGGAATATTAAGAATTAAAAGCCTTGGGCCCTAAACCATAAAATTTTGCCTGTGCAAGTAGATTACTAGGACAAGAAAATTCACCTTGCAAATATGTAGATGAGGAAAGCAGGAGTCAAGTACACATGAGAACTTGTTCTTCTTCCTAATACTCATTTTTTTCCTGCTCAGGAATCTAAAATGAGAAGAAGAAAAGAATAATCTTTTACTCCAAGTGGGAAAGAGATGTCTGGAAGGATTAAAGGATGTCCTGTCTCCTGAGTTCTGGTTATGCCACTAAGCACACATTCATGATTGATGGAGTTGCTGTTGCAATCTCTCTAGAAAATATGCTACAGCTGTAGCAGAGAGCCTTACAGCACCAAGCACTGATCACACAATACAAGTAAAAAATGGAGCAGAGAAATTAAAGCTCTCTACTGAATAGAATTAGTTTAGAACAAGAGAGGGAGTTGAAATTTAGTCATGGTTGAATGTTTCCCATTTCCTGTTAGCATTTGCAACTCCTTTTTCTAATTGTGCTTTTGTGGAGGCAGGTATTGGAATTCTCCAAGGCTTTGGAATTATCTTTGCTTTATCTTGAAAGCATTTCTCTGATCCCTTCACGATACAGCCTCTAACCTTGCTCTGGATGCACTGAGATGAAATGGATGGCTAATTTCATGGCTGAAGTCAGAAGAGATACTATCTGCTCAGTTCCCTGTGTAAAAATTGCTCTCTAATATAAACATCCTAGAATTCTGCTTTTGTGTCCTCAAAAGGACTGGGATGTGAAGATCCATATGGGTGTGCATGATCTCTGTAGGGGCTGAAAAACAGAATACCAGAATTCTTTGTTACTACAAAAAAAAAAAAAATAATGGGAGTTTGAGTCACATAAAGCTTTTCACTGCCTTCCCCTTTTGTTCTTAATATGTGTTCCAGATGTGTCTGTGGAATCTACCTTGTCAGGGTATGTAGGTAAAATCTGATTCATGCTAACGTCTTGTAAAGATCGAGAGGTTTTTTTCAGGGAGCTGCAAGGGCAATTCTCAGGAAGTGGGAAGGAACACTGTATTATGCCCCCTCTAAAGTGAGCTTTTAAAGGTTGCTTCATTTGTACAGCGTGTGCAAAACTTCAAATCCAAGTGCCAGTAAGAAGCAGAGCCAAGAGAGGGTTAAGGAAGTCAGTGATGCCTGATGTTAACATCTTTCCTCTTTTTTCAGCTTTTTAAAAGATAAACGTTTCAGATTTCAATCTGTGTTTCCCAGCAGTGCTTTGGAAACACTGCAGTAGGCCTGCAAAAATCGCTAATGCTGGGCCAAGCTGAGATAATGCGTCTCAGCAGGAATGACATAATGTCCTAAAAGAAGACTATGATGTAATGCATATCTCACAAATCAGAGCCAATTTCCTTTAGAAAGCCTTGAAGTCTAGCACTAATACTGCAGTATGCAAAACTTTGGGGGTTTAGATATTTTTCCCTTTATATTTTTTAAGAATAATTTTGTAAGGCTTACAGCACTCATGCAGTTTGTCTCAATTACTAGAGAAGCTTCTCTCTTGTTCCACCCTCTGTTGCTATTCAGGTGCTTACTGAAAGCCATTAAGCATTTCACCTTGGTTGAGGTGCCTGTGATACATTAATATGAACATGGTAATTTATAGCATTAACATGGCTGTTTATGCAGGTGAGGCATGAAGCGTATATAGCATATTACAGTAAATCCTGCTTAATGAAGGTGTTATGCAGGGATTTATTAGACTCAGTAATGTCTCACATAAAAGTTAAGCAGTATTTCTGCAAAGCTCAGCTTTGGTTTCAGCCAGTACAATTCCTCAGTCCTGGGTGGTGTTGCCCCTCTGGGTGAGCCATTTTTGGACCCATGCATTTTATAAACAGTCATGGTTAGTCTTCCTGTCTTTTATTGATAAACATGACCCCGTGGGGCCTGAGCCAGTGAGACCAGAGTGCTGGGAGCTGCTGCAGTGCTTATTTCCAAGCAGGGCATCCCTGAGCAGGCCTGCTGGGGTTGCACACCGGCCCTGACCCAGCCCCTCACAAAGTGGTTGGATGTGCTGGAGGGTCTCACTGTCCCATTTGGCCCACCCACTGTTTGTGACAAGGAGACCATTATTATTCCCAGGCACACAGCTGCCTTTGGGGCCATGGCCCTGCACCCTTTCTACACCCTTTTGTGGATGAGGGCAGGAGCTGCTGCCACTGGCTGGCCCTGTTCTTTGGAGGCAGGACAGACCCAGGAGTATGAGTCTGCACCTAGGAGAAAGACCCCCACAGTTCCTGGCACTGGAGGGAATGACAGCAGCTCATGTGGAATAAGATATGGCCTTGGCTGCCTGTGTGGCTGCAACATCCCTCTGCAGTTGTAATGTGGCAATGTACAGCCATTTACTATGCCTTCAACTTACTATTGTCATGTCATTGGAGCTGGACCTCCATGCCTTCAAAATACTTAAATTTCTCCAGAACAGAGAAATCCTGATCAGGGCTGCATCCAGTTCCTGGGATGGGACCAGGGACTTTTCAGAATCCTATCCTGGTGGGAGCAGGAGTCACTGGCCCAGAACTTGTTTCCCAGGAAATGAGAATCATATTGCAACCCCTTGCTTCTACTCAGAGAGATATTTCCAAAGATATATCATCCTGAGCATCAGAGTCATTTTAAGAGTGTTTGCACTGGAAACCATGATCTTTAAAAAATGACCCTTGAGGTAGTTCATGCACATCAGTCCTTCACCATGGCAGGTGGCTGTCAGCATGGTTTTGACTACCATGGTCTCTGTAACAGAGAACTGATCTGTGCTTATCAAACCATCTCATCTCAAGCAACTGAGGTATTAATATGTAACCTCTGCTAGCTTTTGTAAATTTGAGGTTTACATTTTTGCTTCTCTGTGTTAAGAAACATCAGGAGTGTCAGATTCTGAAGGCTTATGTTTACTTGCCTACAAGATGTGATGTTGCTAACTGAGATTCAGCAGGCAAATAAACTTCTGACCTTGTTCTAAAAATTAATGAACGACCATCAGCACCTCAAAGGGAGGGGGAAGCTGGCATCTGCTGCTGTTAGTTCAAGCCTGGACCTGCTTCTCATTCAGAACAGCCTGACTGCAGATGGAGACTGCTGTATTTTATGTTACAGACTGCCTTCTAAAGGAAACTGACCCATGACACATGGCATCGTTAAACTGGGAATGATGCTGGGCATGTACCACAATCACACAAGTTAAAGGTGAGTTGCTGTCTCAGATTGCTTTGAAAACTCATTAGCATTAATAAATACCAAACTGTGTTACATGCACCATTTCATTAAAAGAATGTTGCCAGAAGGAGAGCTTAATTATCTAGCTCTAGCAAAAACTCTAGAGCCAGATGGGAAATGTATCATTATAGTGTTAATATGGCCTGCTGGCCTGCTGGTAGACTGGCAAGATGGGGACCCAACTCTCTAAACCTGACCACACCTCTGCTGTATGGGACTGCTGGGGCAAGTAATTTAACCTTCTTTCTGACATGGGGGCTCTTACTTCCAGAAGCAAATAATCAATGTGCCTTGCAGGCTAATTTTTGTGTAAGGACTTGAGCATTTTTAACCCATTTTGACATTTCCAGCTTGCATTTATGTGTACTTAAATACCTACTCACCTTGTTCCAGCTAATTTGAACTCAGCAACCAAGATTACACTGGCTGAGGAGGCACTGCAAGATCTAAGACAATGGCAGCCAGTACCCAGTCACATTGTGAAAACTGAGTACTAAATGAAGCATCTCATATGATGGAGAAGCTCCTTGGGTTCATGAAAGATCCTTGGGAACTTTCAGATGGATTGGTATGGTGCAGTGGGGAGGGTTGCAACCTTTGATGGAGGGTAATCTCCGTCAGGCTAGCAGATGATAGAAAATAATATATCCTTGGAGCAGTACAGCACTAGTGAAGTGAGCTGCCCAGCCTGGGGCAAGTTAATTCAGGAAAGGTCACGCAGCAGCATTCCTTGTGTCTCTGATTCCAGGGCTTGCCTTGAGCTACTCATAGAGTTTCTGTGCCACAGGTGCAGAGATATGTTATGTGGCCTTGGTCTTCTGGCATGACTGTCTGGCCATCCTACTTTTCTACCAGAACACTTTAATATACCTTTAAAACTTCTCATTTTTGCCTCTCAAAGCCTGCCAATTATTGAATATCTTATTTCCACTTTGAGGGGTATTAAGACCTAGAAGCACAGTAAGTAATCTTGTTTTAAAGGTACAGTGAGATCTACTAAGGAAAAATAACTGGTCTACTTGGATGTCCCATTGGACAAGAAATTGACAAACCCATGATCAGAATAGCCTCTCCCTAGCTGAACAAGAAGCTAAGTTAAAAAGCATTTGAGTGAGGTATTTCCAATTCTGAAGGGCAGAGACAGCACTCATCAGTTCCCTGCTTCTGACCATGTCCCCCAGTATGAAAAGAATAGCTCTTATTGACACTAAAGGAAATAAATTTAGAAGGAATTACAAAGGATGTTGCTTTGCACTCTGAATAGAGAGACTGTAGTCTTCACTAATGCAGGCATTTAATGTCAAACATGTGTGGATGGATTTTTGAGAAGTGTTGGCTAATTTAATCATCACTGGCTACTACATGTCCTGCTAAAATAATCCAGTGTTGAATTTCATTCTGTACTGTTGCAACTGATTACCTCTGGGGTACCTGTGTGCCTGTGGGGGAGAACTGCACCACTAGCTAGGTGTAAATTGTTTTTTGATTCTGCGTGTTTATTTATAATATCTCCAGAAATGTAAGGCCAAAGAAAATGGAGTCATACTAGAATGAGAATGTTCCAAAGCTGTAAATCAGATCCAAAAGAGAATCTGTATATCAAGATCTTCCTTGTTGGTATACCCAGTATGGCATTGAACTTAGTAAGAAATCAATACCTAAATGTCTTGACAGGTCTCATCCTCTTGGCTGAGGTAGCAGTTGTGAAATGCATGGACTCTACACAAGGAAAGTGATTCCTGTCATCTTTGCTCACAAGGAACTCAGAACACCCTCTACTATAATTTTGAAGGCACCTTAAGAGTTGCTTCTAGTTGCTTCCAGTGTAATGACCATGCAGCTGAAATCTCTAGCCTTTTGTTAGATGTGCCCAAGCATCCAGTTGGCTTTGTTGCACCATGTGGCTTGAACAGATGGTGTCCCTGCTGCTGGGAACATGGAGGTTCAAGTTTGGGCCATCCCACCCTGTGCTTGGGTTTCCTCCCTCAGGACCTCTTGAATCTTGAGGTGGTCATCAGAGCAAGGCAGCTGTGAAATAACAGATGGCATAGGTATCCTCTTAGAAAGGTGAAGGAGAGCTGGGGTGCAGGAGCAGGCTGTTCCCTGCCTCTCCACACACATGGCATGATGTGGACTGTGCCAATGGGGTGATCTTGGGGTCTTGCTTTGTCAGGAGATCCTTTGTACTTTTGAACTTCAGGGAGCCTGTCTGGCTCCTGTACACAACACACACAACAACATGTTCCTACCTGAACAAAGCTTGCTGCAGCAGTAGTGCAACCCACCTGTCTTCCCTTTCCAGAAAGCAAGACCCCTCAGAGGCTGCCACAGAGAGGCTTGGGAGTTCTGTGCCCTTGCATGCAAAGTCTCTGTAAATTCAGCATGCTGCAATGTGTCTCTCTGTTGCTCTTTCTGTCCCCGTGACTTGCAGTTTCCTGCTGCTGAGGCAAGAGTGATTCACACTTGAACACACTGTGCACCCAGAGCCCCTGCAGAGCGCTGCCTGCTGAGCAGTTGTCTGTTCACTCTTGCAGGCCACTGAAAGTGTGCCTTCTGGCTGCTGATAGAGCTACCTGAAAGCAGTGGCGATCTCCTGGGAATACCTGGGCATAGCTGAGCATGGGTCTGGCCTCTCAATCCTCTGCTGTTTTGCAGTGTGACTCACCTACCCCCAGCTCTGTAGGAAAATATAGATCACAGCTGCAGCTACATATGATGCCGAGGGCAGCAACACCAGCACTGAGCGCAGCACAGCCTCCTGATACACCTTGTGCTGGGCAGGCAGCATTCAGTGACAGAAGCTGCTCAAGATGCCTTTGAGTGCCTCTTTAATTTTACAAAGCAAAATCTGTCCTCAGTCTGCAGCAATGATCTTACAAACAATGTTGTCATTTCATATCTCTGGGTGTTTGGAGGAGTTGAATATACCCAAGCTGCAGTATGCTGCAGCTGCAGGTGAAGCAGAAGGTGTGTCAACCCTGGTGTACAACAGTAAGGAGAAACACATGTTTCTGGGTCCCTGGCACAGACTGGAACCTCTAGGGATATGATGACTCTCAGCAGCATGTCAATAACAAAGTAAATACTCTGGATGTCTTCAGCTGAGGCAAAGCTGTGTGTCTCAATGCTGCTGTGTGCTGGAGAGATTTCTAGCTGCAATGGGTGGCTGCAGCAGCCAGCCCTTGGGTGGTACCACCAGGACAGAGCTGTCCAGATCTCCCTATCCAAAAGCACCACTTGGTGACTGGGTGCCCTAGCACCCCATTGAAACATCTACTGCCTGTCCATTCCCATCAAAAATGGTACTGTCAGTCCTGTGAAGCTCACATGAGATGAAAGGGCAGAGTGGGTAATTCATAACCTCAGACAAAACTGATGGCATCTCCTTTAAAAGGTCTGCACAACATTTTTCATTGTAAGGGTCTGTTCCTAGTTGCTTCTCTTTTTGTCAAGTGCATCAGCCTAAAGCTGATGTTTTCTTTAAATCTAATCCAGAACAATGCAGCTGTTTCTAAAAGTGAATGGCAAGCACTTTTTAAAAATCAATACAGAGCTGGATATATATATATGTGGAAAATCTGCAGGCAATCAGCACAGAGAATTTCACCTTGTGTGCAAAGCTGCCCACACTGCAAGCCCTGTTTACCCTGCCTGAGTGGGGATCTGCTGGAGCTACAACTGGACCTAGCTTTCCTACAGTTCCAGCTCCAGTGAACCCACCAGACCATGGCTCATCAGGAGAGGTGGGCAGTGTGGCCTAGCATTCCCCACCCCGCACACTCTCTTCCTCCTCACTATTCATCTGATCATGTTGATGCTGCTTCTGGCCTTGTTTTTCCCTTTTCTTTGTCCTTGCTGTGAGAAACTGGTGTACCACCACTGGCTATACAGCCCTCCTCCCCCAGACAAAGCCACAGAGTGGGTTTCTTCTAGTCCAGCTGGAGATGGGGCACTGGCATGGTCTGAAAGCAGAGGAGGATATTTTGAAAGAGAGCTAAAATCAGGGGGGAAAGCACGGCTGAGTCTTTGCTGCCAGATGTCTGCCCATGACTTCTAACCAGGGCTTGTGAATTCTGCACAATTCAGAATTGAATTTTTTCAAGAAACTGGTTCTGAAACCAGTTTCTTGAAAAGCAGGACATGAATTTTCGCTTTGGCTGAGCAGTGTGGAAACAGAAGAGCACTACAGGGAATGTGAGAGCGTGACTAAAAGAGGAGAGGATGGAGTGATAAAAAGCTGTCTCCTCTACTTCTGAAAATAACTTGTCTAAGGATATCTGCCTAGGTCAGTTGTAAGGATTCAAGTGTTTGGGCCTACAGGACCAAGTTTTCTTTGAAGAGAATGATTTTAAGTGCTGTCTGCTGTAAGAGGTGTGTGCTGCCCCTAGAGTTTCGGTGCTGAGGAACTGTCAGACGTCACACTGGAGGAGTGCCTGCAGGAGCAGTTGGCCAGAAATCTATTTTTGAAGATGGTCTCCAAACACAAATCTTTTCTCTGCCATGCTGCTGCTTAATCTATATTTCACCTGAAGCCTATAGCATATCTTGTATGTGTGCCACATCTGCATGAGCAAAAGACAGTTGCCTCTGGGGTCTGGAAATGGGGGATAAACCAGTTCATTTTCCCCTCTCTTAGAATTAGGGCCACCAGTGCAATATGATCAGATTATGCTGCTCCCTGCAGCCCAAGCTTTTCCTCAATCTAGTTTGTCTCTTGTGACTCTGGAAACATTATTGTACTTGCCTTGTTCTCCATGCAATCTACAGTCCTTCATTTATTTCGTCATTTTGTGCAACCTTGCATCTATTTTCCATGTTCTCTGTACAACCTTGCATCTATTTTCCATGTTCTCTGCAGTATGGGCTGTCTCCCCATGTGCTGTTCCAGCACCTACCATAAAGAGATCCAGACCTTGTGGGCTTTTATATTCCAAAAACACAGTTTGTACCTTCTACTTGCTTCTGCAAATTAAAATGCATTATACTGACTTCAGTGGAAATATGCTGCCTAAGGAATGAGGCAGTAAGGAAAGGTCTATTGGACTGCATCGAAGTTTAGTGAAAACAATGCTTTGTTTAATGAGGAGTGGGTGTTCAGCAGGCAGTGATGAAGTGATACATTTTGCACTTTTGTCTTCCCGAAAGGTATCCGTTACTGACATATTTACCAGCCTAATCTTAAAAGTAGCATTTATATTAGGTTTTAGGCTGCTTCTTGCTGTGGAAATAGCAAGCAAGTTAGTGTGCTTCTCTTCCAACACACTCCCAGCATGAAGCCAAAGTGTGACCTGTGATGGGGGCAGACTTGGGACATTTAATGGAGAGCCTAATGTGGGATAGAAAGCTCTAGAGCAGCAGCAGGCTCTGCTGGCCCAGGACACTTAACAGTGCCACAGTGTTTGTGCTCCTCTGTGTGGCAGGGGATGTTAGGCAGCTGAGCACCTCACCAGGCAAGTTGCTGAGGAAATCTATCCACATGCCAGGACAGCTGTTAAATTGTGACATCTTTCCTTTACTAAATGCTTGCCTGGGGCTGTATCTGGACTACTTACAGAGAAGTAAAATGTCATATTAGCACTTCCACACAGTTCAGTCAGGATGCTGTGGTGTGGCAGAATGAATGGCAGATGCCACAACAGCACCTTTACTTTCTCTTTGGGCAAAGGTGCATCAAAAGCTGTGCTCCAGTTCTCCCTCACTATTGAGTTTTTAAGTCCTTGGCTGGACTTCCCTTGGTCCTCTGGAGACAGTGCACTTTCTCGTCTAGGTAAATGTTGGTCCGTTTTTCATTTAAATATTAATTTGAGCTGTCACAATGTCTTGTGTAATATTGCCACTCTCTGTGAGGATTAGAGTGATTAGGAGTCTCAGAATACACTTTAATCAGTCAGTTCAATACCACTGAGATTTGAAGTCTACCCTCTCCCATGCAGCAGCCAGTCTTTCGACATGCTAACAAAATTGAAATGAGTTCCTTCATCTTAGACAAGGATAATTAATCTTCAAACACTGTTTATCTTAGCCCAAAAATCCCCAGAATTCAGAACTAAATTAATTTAAAGTCTAAATCTACTTTAACTAGTAATTGGTTAATCAACGGGCTCGATGTGTAATTATATTCTTTGTTCATACTCCTTACAGGCTTGAAAAGACCATCTAATTCTTATGTAGCTTTCATTCCTATAATTAGCCCATGAGACATACAATGCTGTATGTTAGTGAACAAATTTTTCCTGGAATAATTTCCTTGAGATTGTTCCCTACAGATGATTTTTTTAAAAAGAAACTTTAAAAAGCTTTTATACAATTTCTTTGTTATTTTGGATTTCTGTGACTCAGATATTGTGCAAAGAGATTTATAGTTTGAATCTTTGCTGTCTGCCTGTAGATGAAGAAATCTACACTTTGTTTTAATTTCTCTTACTAACATATGATATAACTTGAACAGTTAACAGATTCTTGCTCCCTCTGAATATTGATAGGATGTGGAAAATTCATGATATGGTCATTCTAACTGTCTTTCAGAAGAGACCAGCTACAAAATCTATTAGCTGGTGTTATTCTTGTGGACAGGAATTATAATTGCTATTATTAATTGGAGGTCTGAGAATAAATCAGAGAAGGAAACTGTGGTCTTTTTAGCACAGAGTTGTGGGTCTTCTTTACTTAGTGGACTCTGTTATAACCCCATTGTGGTCAGTGGTCTGGTCAATGGTTTTCATATTTCTCTTCACAGGAATTTCCACCAGCTTCATGAGTGCTTATATGCCAGGTTGTATTAATATCCTCTCTTCAATAAGCTTCTTGCCAAAACCTATTAAAGCCCAGTGTTTAACTCTATTTAAATTATTTAATCTACTTAAACTCTGTTTAACTCTCCTCATACCTAAATGTATTATGTCTTTCATTCTTGTTAATACCACAAAGATTATAGCTCCAAGAAACAAGTCAAGCCCTTCTCCTTCTGATGAATGATATGCAAGAGAGTTTGACTGCCAACACCTTAGTGATATGAGTTCTTAGAGGACAGGGGAGTATCAACTTTAGAAGTGTTTGGGCCCATATCCCTTCTGGATATATGTGGATTCATCCTGCCATTTTGCACTGCCTTTAAAAGTGAAGAATTTGGGTCATCTGCAAAACATTTAGAATCTGTGGGTTCTTTCTTTTAGCTGGACAGAAGCTTTAGCATCAGAGGGGAAAAACTTCAAGAGGGACAGTGTTGAACAGCTTCAGATGAACTGCACTGCATGTGATGGTGGGGGGTGACAGGGGAGCCTTTTCTCTTGTTATAAACCAGACAGCTCTAACACACTCATTTGTCCTCAGAAGTGTGGAGCATGTGAGATGACTGGGGCCCTGAGAGAGAGGTGGATGGCAGTGAATAGCCTGGAGCAGTGATCCACTCTGTGGATTGAGATGCTATTAAAGTAACCAGTGGTCCCTGCATCATGATGCAATGTGAAGTTGAGCGGTGAACCAGCAAGATGTTCCTTGATGAAATTTCAAATTCTCTTCAACATCAGACTGAGAAATAAGCAGTGAGCTGCAGTCTCGGGGTTGTTATTCTGGGTGTACCCCACTGCCCAAGCCCATCTCTGGTGGGTCAGGGACTGAACCATCTTCCTCTAGGAGAAGGACAAGATCAGGCATATCAGAAGCATTGCCAGAAAGAGTTCTTCCCTTCAGGAAGTAATATTTTTGAAGATATTTACCTATTAAAAGTTTTCCTTGAGATAGATTTCCAAAAATAATGTCAAAGCATGGAATAAACCAGTAAAACTATTGCAGCAAACATGCAAACCAAAAGGTTTCCCTCCCTCTCTACCAGCCCCAGTGAATACTTTTCTGACTATCTGCTATTGTCTCATTATTTTTGCTAAACAGACAGTTCTTGTTTGCACTCACTGCTCTGTGTCTCCTTGCTCCTGAACTCTGGTGTATGCTAGAATCTAGGTTTCTTCCACCTGCTCATCTTTGCTGAAAACCATAACCATCTGAGAATTTCTCACCTCCTTGCCTGAAGAGATAGTACTTCTGCCCTGTGGCTGAGATTGATCCAAGTTCCTGGAAAAAGATTTCCTGGGCTTGCAATGAACCACACTTTTAATCTTCCAAGCAGTATCTCAACCAGGAACTCAGAGTTTTGGGTGGAGAAGCAAGTCTGTCCTTCCTTGAAGTCTCCTTTTGCAGCCAAAGGGTAGAAACAAGGAATACCCAGTAACACCTAGGAGCCCTGAGATAGCCCTGGTCAGGTGTGTGGCTGAGCCCCTGAGGCTCCCTCCCTGAGGTGTCTGCACTCTGCAGTGGTGAGGCTACAGCATGGCTGAGGGGAGTGGTAAGGAAAAGCAGGGAAAGTCTGTTTTAGAGTGTGTAAAGACTGCAGAAACAAGTATTTTCTTTTCTGAGCACAGAACAGAATTTTCTGCTTGTTTATGGCACTGAAAAATGTAATATGGAGAAAGAAATAAAGAAGGGTTTATTTGGAAGTGCGTTGCTCAGGTGTGGTCCCTTACAGCTTTGGGAGCCCAAGTCCTGGCGTTGACCCCAGGCAAAGATCTGAGGCAATACATGTCCTTGCCCTGGGCTGTGAAGCAATATCCCAGCTAGAGCCTCTGCATGCAAAAATAGTGTATCAACCTCTTCTTGTCCCATTTCACCACAGGTAGCAATGTCTTTGAAATTACAGAGCTGTCAATTTGTATTTCCTTTTATTCAATTGCCAGCATCTGAACTTCTATGAGTCACATTATCAAGCTTTTTGTAATAAACATGGAGATAAAAAACATTCTTTAAATGTTCTTGAAAAGACTAAACAAAGTAAAACCCGAATGAAAATTGCAATTCTCCTGTAATTTCCTGCATTGGATAGAGAGACTCTAAGAACATAAAGCATAGGAGGATGTGCTAAGATTCTGGGAGATGAAAATGGCAAAGAAATCATATTTTGCCTGGGCTTCATAAATATACAGCAGTCCCATTCAAGCCATAAGAAACTCAGGAGGAAGAAACATTTTGAAATTTCTATGCTGTTTCTGTAAGAAAGCACTTGAAAGAAACTTGGTTTGAAATTTTTGTGATTTAATTTTTAAAAGAAGATGTTACTAACACATTTCTAAGAGTGAAAATCTTTTTTTTCTGGCACCTAAACAAGTTGCTAAGAAAACTAGTAATGTCTTCATATTTATACAGCACAGAATATAGACAAAAACATTTCACTTAATCTTTGTGAAGAAGAAAAAGTGTCTCTCTTCTCTTTTAATTTTGACAGAAGGTGATCACTTGACTCAAGAAACCTTCCAGCTTGAAAAATTGTGTCCAGAGCTCCTCTAGTTTTGGCCTCCCAGGAGACTAGTATTCCATTATCCAGTTTTCACTATGTGCCTTAACAGATAGCCACAAAGCGGCTGAGGAAGACTTGCTAATTTTTACTTACAGTACAACTTCTAGGCAGAGCTGCAAGCTTCACTTTGTTGTGATGTAAAAGGTAGCGAAAAGGAGAAAAGAAAGTTAACACAACCTCCCATAACAGGAGTTTACAATTACAGGACAAGGGTGTTCAAATATCCTTGGTCTGTATAGGATGCTGTAAGTCATAGAAAGGAACGCTTTGGAGACTTTATCCCAATCCCATGCAATTAATAAAGCAAGGAGAGCTGAAACAGGACAGATGGATGTGAAATGAAGCCTCTCAGTGAGGGACAGGGTGAAGGAAACTCTTTATATTCCATTAGTGCTCTAGCAGATACCAGGATCCTTTATTCTGCTGTGGCCTAGCCACTCAAGAATTAAAATATTTCTGTAATGCACAAGGAAAGTTGAGTTGCTCAGAACATCTCAAAGTCTCAGTTCATCCTTGCCAACATGGGGATACTAATATTAAAACTCCTGGGAAAAGGCTGTCTTTGCAGGTTCCCTGCATTGAGAAGGAAGGTGCTCTGAGGGCAACCTTCCCTTTGCTTCTCACTGTTCCTCTTCCTCTGTCCTACCTAGTCATGGCTGGGAATCTACAAGCTCTCACCATAGACAGTACCACAGCAGCTTCAGACAGGTTTGTGAATCTCAGAGTATTGCTTTCTGTCATCTCTTTGCTCCTGGTACTCAGAAGTCAATCCTCTCTCCTCCAAACAGTTGCAGCATCTCCTGATGAGCCAGCTCATGGGTTCAGTTTGAAATCCTGTTCCTTGTTAACTCTTCTCCACTGCTGTGAACTCTTTGAGAGGTTGGGCCCTGTTGTGCCCTGTCACATGTGCATGAGTACAACTCATGCAGGCACCTCCACTGCCCCTGGCTTTGAAAACCCTCTCCTTTACAGGTCTGGTTTTGAGGGGCTCATGCCAGGCTAGGCTGTGGTGTTACCTTTGGAGTGACAGCTACTGCAGAGAATATGTTTCTGCAGGACCTCTGCAAAATAATGGTGTCTTTACAGTAAGCAAAAAACCTGCAGGAGAATTTGGATACAAAACAGTAAATTTAATCCTGAGAAAGAATCATGGTTGATTTCTATTTTTCACAGCCATAGAGTGTCTATAGGACCATATTCCTTGAGGATCCTTACATATATGGTGTTGCTGAATTACCTTAGCCTTCAGGCTTTTGTTGGCCTCTGCACAACTCAGAATTGCAGAAATCTTTCAGCTTAATTATACAGAAATACTCTGTAGAAGGTGCTTTTTCCCCTTGCAAGTTCAACTTCATCATAGGTCTAAATCTGCAGATAGAGATAAGTACATTACAATGGTGATGACTGATAGCTGAAGATTTTTTGTGTTCACATTGTTCCCTAATGTAGGCCATTTTTCATCATCTAGAGTTGCCTGATAATGATGTCATTTCCATTG
The DNA here is from genome assembly GCF_963662255.1 of Cinclus cinclus. NCBI lineage: Eukaryota > Metazoa > Chordata > Aves > Passeriformes > Cinclidae > Cinclus > Cinclus cinclus. The sequence continues at coordinate 63,309,275 of NC_085084.1, forward strand.
CTTGAATGTTGAAGGAGCAGCCACATATCATGGAGTTAAAATGACTGTTTATGGGGCAGCTAAATTGTGTTGTTATCAGTTTAAGGCAGTGTTTGCTTTGCTTCTGGGGACAAAATGACAGTTGGACTTTCTTAAAACTCATCAAACAAGAATGAGAGTGCCAAGAATACAAATCTGCACTGTAGTCAAGCTGGGGGGAAAAGAGGGGAGAGAAGAAAAAGGAGAGCTATTTTTGTGTGAAGATGTGATGACCATCAGATAAAAATGACAAAGTTGTACTTGTCAGAAAATAAGTCACATTGCTGATCACTGGATAGCTTTGATGTAATATTCCACAATCATTTAACTGAGATTTCATGGCAAGATTAATGGTAAAGATTTTAAAACATGCATGAAGAAGAGCTTTCTTCGAATATCCAGCTGTCAGACAGTCCTTATCTAGGGCTTATGTTGACTGATTATAATTGGGAATGATCTAGAACATGACCTTTAAATAGAAAAGAAAATAATGCAGATTTGGAAGTGAACCTCCAAGCTTTTGGGTCTTTTCCTAAACATTTCAAGACCTCAGATGATTATATATACATATGCATGATAAATATGCATATGTGTCTTTTCAGACTTAGTACCACTAACCTGAAAAATCAACCAGAAAACTCAACAAATTTCTCTGTGTTCTGTATCACAAAATACTGTGAATTAGGTTTAATATATAATTTTCAACATACAGGACTCACACTGTAACAAGTTGTTTATGAGATACTATAAGAATGTAAGCAGTGCACGTATTTTGAGTGAATGCAGACCAAGTTGCTTGGAAAAAGAAGTGCTAGCTTCTAGTGTATGGCATTGAATGAATTGTTATACATACTTGGAAATGGAGGGTGAGCATAAATCTCCCTTTGGATATTTCATGAAATATTTGCAGCATGTTTTAAACTAGTTTAGTGATGCCAGTTCTTCTGTAGTGCTCACTGCCTAACTTGTGTTTTCACAGGGGACTTCAGCAATGAAGGCAAATATGGGTTGTGCTGGCCAGCCACAGTGCCTGCCAGACTGCAGCCAGCTGGAGACACCTCTTTGCCCCAAAGCCTCTCTTCTGCTGCTGAACACTGAAGAAATGCACTGAAGACAGGACTTTGCAGTTTTGCCTTCCATTAATTCCCTCCAAAATTGAAGGATGTTCATAGCTCGGTTGCACTTCTTACTTGAAATGAACTTACTTGAGCCACCAAAAATGGACTCAGATTATGGAAAGCATCTGGGAGATGCTAAATTTTCTAAGACCACCTCAACCTGTGTGAAGGGATGAGGTCAGGTGGAAGGTGTTATTCACTTCCATATTCTATAGCCTTACACAGCATAGCCACGCAGGACTGGCTGAGGTGGATGATGCACAGAGGTCACAGCATGCCTGCAAATTGATGGGACCAGCTCCCATGAGTGCTGCCCTTAATCTGCCCTGACCAGCACTGCATTCTTTTGTACACTGCCCTCTCCATGTTTTGATTAAAAGAGACTTTTCTACCCTACTCTAATTCAGTAGGAATTCATGGAGCTTGCTTGGATCTGGGTGAAGTCCTGCACAACCACATTAATTCCCTAACTGAAAGTCATAGTCAGGTGAGAAAGATGAAACAGAAGACAAACAGGGCTGTTCTGTGAGAAGCTGTCTTGGTGCTCCAAGGATGAAAAACAAGGGTCGATTCCTTCCCTGTGGAGGGAAGCTTAGGTGTCTCCAAGCCCCTGGTTGAGTTGAGGTGGGTTAGATAGCAGAGGCAATTCTGAAATGTGGCCATGCCTCATCTGTCACATCTGTGTTTCAAAAACTGTTCATACAATTGCAAAAAAGAAAAACAAGCTTTAAATCAGTCCAGAGATGTTCCCCTCTCTCTAAAACAGACAGAAAAAATCAAATAGGAATGTGATAGCATTCAAAATGCAAAATTAATTTGAGTTTAATTGCAAAAGAAAATCAATGTGACAGTGTCCAATGAGGTGGCCAGTGGTTTATTCACCTTTTCACTCTTATTTTTATTCATTTGGGCTCACAAAGGGCTGAGAAATTATGCAGGGTGACTGTGATTCTTCCCACCTTGTTTCACACACCTGTGCTACAACCTGCCTTTGCTGAACTCTGTGGCATGAGAAGATGTTGAATAAGATGTTTGTCTTAAAGAACTAGGTTGTTTTTTTTTATGTGAAATTCTGCTCCTCACTTTTTTTTTCCATGTTCAGTTACAGAAAGGGAAGAGAAAATGGATTAGTAGCAGAAATATTTCCCCATTTTGTCCCTAAGAAGAAAAGGAAGGAATAATGAAAGCAGATTTCCCCCCTGACTTTTAAAACTTTTTTTTCTCTCTTCAGGGACAAGGGGTTTGGGGGTGCCAGTTTTCTTTCCTATTAATAATAAATCCTGAAATTCTGAAAAGGCTGAATTTATTAAAAAAAGGGGATTTGTCAGTCCAACAAATTTTTTAGGGAAATATTTTTAAAATAGACAAAAATAGATTTATTTTTTGTTCTTTCTCCTGGATCTTGTAAATATTTGTATTTCTTTGCATTTTGACCTTCTTTGAGCTAACTATGAGCTAATGTGTATAAACTACGGTGCACAAGAGGCTTAATAAGACTTTGGGGTTTGTAGCTGAATGAGGAACATATAAATGGGAGATACTGCAAGAGCTTGATTTTCAAATGGTAATTCAAAGGAAATGGGGGTGGGGCCCTGACACGTCCTTGTGATCCTGGAAGTAGAGTCTGTGCTGCAGCTTAATTTACTTTTATGTAGGACACATGTAAATACGGTGCAATCCAGATCTAAATGGCTGAGTTTCATAAATCTGACATGGATAAAGCTGTTCATGCCACTCACTCTCAAGATTTTTATAAATCATATTGTAGGCCCTTGGAATTGTGCAAAAGAACCTGGCTTGAAAAATTAAGTAATGTTCAATCATTTAAAATGGGAACCTGTTTTTCAAAGTTAAATATCTAAAACCCAGAATCATAACGCATGCAGTCTGGGAAATCTTGAAAACAGGAGTGAACATCCCTTTACAGGGATGTTTACCCTTTACAGGGATCCCTTTACAGCAATATCTGCAGTTTAGTTTGGAATATGGTAAATGATGTTGTTGTAACCAGGGTGTAATGAGTTCTAATGGCACAAGAAAGCATAATAACACGGACTTATATCAAAGCCTCTTATAGCAGAGAGTCTTGTAACAAGAGCAGAATGCATTTCTGTCTTACTCAAAATGTCATCTCAGTCACAGACAAGACTGATGAAGAAAAATTATTAGATGCAGAGATTTCATTTATCTTTCTTTTCCAGAATAGGAACTTTTGATTATCTCCCTTTAGGTTTCAATGCTTAAACCCCAAATTTTCAGCTGCCACTGTAACACAAAAGGAGAGATGTCTCTGCTTGCATATTTTTCCCTTCCTTTTTTCACTAACTGCTGGAAATCAATAAAGTTTTACTAGTTAAGCAAAATCTTTTTGCTCTTATTTTCTTGTAGAGGAAGCTGAAAAATACCCGTGTCATAAAACAGTACCACATTTCCCTGCTCAGTTCTGGCCTGAACATGGAAAGAAATCCTCTTGCCCTCAGCCCTGCAGATGAGAGTTTTTGTGTCAGGGTCTCCCTTGGTCCAGCTCTTCTGACTCTGCATCCTTGTCCTGCACCACTGTGAGCAGCTAGCACCACTGCCAAGATCTATAGGCTCCGTATTCCTAGGGATTTTAAGGAACTTCAGAGCAGCCTTCAGAGGTATTAATCTGTTATTAGCACTAGTTGCCATCACCAAAGATATTCAAATGTTTCAAACTCCATGTTATTATCTTATTTCATGAAACTCTGGCATTTTGATGAGCAAATTAAAAGATTGTTGAGTATTTCTAAAGAGACTTTTAGACTCTACAGGTAATATTCAGACACTGCTCTTTTTTTAGTGAGCCTATAATTGTTATTGGCAAACTACTCTTATAATTTTATTAAAATTGAAAACAAAACAGCTGTAGCTTGCTATGTTTTCTCATGGATAAAAAGGACAAAAAAGAGAAAACCAAACAATTTTGCTTTCCTTCAATTTGATTAACTCAGAGCACAGGGAGAATGATGAATTTCTTTGATTTGAATATCAGAACCAAGTGCTTCGGGTAGCAAAAAACTCCCATAAGCCCACACCCCAAAGCCTAAATGAAATGACCATAATGAAAACCCAAGCTATTGCAACTGGTTGGATTTACCTTGTTCAACTTTGTATGTGCATTTTTTTTTTCCCAAAAGGGCCTATACACAGTCTTTTGACTGTTAGTGATTGTCCCATTTCTAACAAGAGGAACCTGTCTTTTCTGAAGAGATACTTTGCCACTACATCCTGAAGCGGTCTCATGATTCCTGCACAGGCACAAGAGCTGCACACAGATTTTTCTACTACTCTCTGGGTAAGCGAAAATGCCCATCTCCTTATTTTTCAGTGACTGACAATTTTGGGGAGTGGTGGTGGTGGTGAAAATCAGGGTACAATCGTGTCATACATTTTTAACATTGCTAACAAACTCATAGCATGGGAAATGCTTATTTCTATCTCCTGTCCAGCTTCTCCCATTTACCTTGTACCCATATGCAAGTCCATCAAGCATGGGGTATGAGCCAGAGAGAATGCTGTCCCATAATTTAAAGTCCAGGTACACTGGTGGAGTTTCAGAGTGATAGAAAAGGAGCTCCTATTCATAAATCATCAATGTCTTCCTGCTGTTCAGAGACTAAACATGCACAAGGAGGTTGTTACGTTCCTGTTACCAACTGCTGTACAGAAAAAGAAAATCCTGACAAGAACTGTGCAGTCTGTCAAATATCACACAACCCTGACAGTGCTCCTCTGCATTAAATTCAAACATCTACAGTTGTGAGGTGCAGAAGCTGCAGTTGTAACAGCAGTTCAGGAGTCAAAAATGTAAAACCCAGCATCACTGCAAAAACAGCCACACAGAACAGATGTAATGTGCTGTAATAATCTCTCTTTATATTGTCCAGCTCAGTGTGTCTGGTGAGCATGGTGAGCTTTTTACCTCACCTGTATGTGTTATTAGAAATCAGGTTGGAGAGTCTTAATGTTTATACCCACAGAGGTGCCAGTGAAGACCAACATTCTTCCTGTGTCATCAAAAGGAGTTCTTGTCTTTCAGGGTCTTTTCTAATTCTGTACGGTGTGGTAAGAAGAAGATACAAAAAGATGCTTGGGTGGTTTCTTCCAAAATGTTAGGCCCTTTTGTCTACTGATCACATCTTAAATTAGACAGAGCCTCCTGCCTGGTGGTGCTTAGTTGTCCTGAACACCAATAAAAGTAGAGAACTTGAACTGGCAAGTGCAAACAAACACTATTCAATCTAACCTGGCTTGAGAAACATCCTCTTGGTTCAGAAGAAGGCTGATAGGTAAAACTTCAGGGTAGCCAGAATGGTTCTCTTATGCTACAGCCAAAGGCTACATGGTTTAAAATGTGCAAGGGGAGAATCAGTAAGAAATTGTGTAGGTGACAAAGGAGGAGTAAATTGTGCAGTACCTTGGTGGAGATACAGCCAAGCTCAAATTTAATACAGCTCAAGAACAGCAGGTTGAATTAACCATTCCTGAAGGTCTCTGCGTGTAGCAGGATGCAGAGATTTTCTGTTGATGCTAGGACAAAATGTGTATGTTTCCTCTGTGCAGCATATAATGAGGAAAGACTCATTTTCATAGGCACAGCAGGATTCTGAACTTAGGGCCTTCCCATGTAGGATTGATGAGCTTGGACAATTGGCATTGGCAGGGAAGGTCATGAAAGCACAATTACTCCGTATTATACCTAGGAATTTAAGAGTCCTATTAATTCCAAATTATAATATAGTTATAATATACATATAATGTACAAAATGCTCTTTAAAGACAACAGAGCTAGCAATTTTATTTTTCTTTTTGCTGGAGGAAGGCTTCATTAGACAACAGCTATGTGAATGTGGGACAACATCAGCTACTTTCAAAACTTCTGTGTTACACTGGATTTGCAGTTACACTTAAGTTTATGAAAATGCTCTTTTGTATAGTAGTTGATACTTCTAAGTTTTTTACAAACCATATATATAACAGTAGATTTAATACCATTGCATAGTATTATTGTAAATTTCTAAGCAATTCATTTGGTTGCGCAGTTGCTCCTGCCAAATGCAAACCTTTGATGTGTATGTGGCTGTTAATATTGAAGGTACCAGGATAGAACACCCTCAGGAGTGCAGGTATGTTATTAGGGATGGTTTCTAAATCCCTTCAAACTGTAATCTAAATGCAAAAGAACTGTAGTGGAATGAACTAGTAAAGAATTTAAGACACATAGCAAAGTGTCTGGCTAAGATTTAGAGTGGAACATTTTGAAACTCAGACAATTTAATCCAATATATATCCTGGCTTCATTTTTGCACAACAGCAGACGTATGTGGAAATGCTGGTGCTTATTTTCCTCTTAAGATTACGCCTATTTGGAGTGGAGGGAAATATTATGACTAACATGCAAAATAGTGTGATGCATACACTGTAAACTGTACTAAAAGAGTTTTATCTTAGTGTTTCAACCACTTGATTTCCTCAGTGGCCCCTATTTTTGACTAAGAGGACATGTCTTGAGGTATGTCCTGGTTTACAATACAAGATACATATTCTATTACCATCTGAGAAGGGTGATCATCCTTATCTCTGTAGGAAGTATCTTCTGTTATTGGGCCATTGAGTCCTACTGTATAACTGATAAGATTACATCATCCCATTGGGAGATGCTCCAGCCAGGAGGACGAGCCAAGCCTTTCCTACCTAGATAAAAACTGAGGGTTAGAACGCCAAAGGCAGCCTTTTTCCACTGGATTCCAGAGGAAGAACCAGGTTTTTTCCACATCATCATTGGACCCTTTGGAGGAAAACTGCACCAGCACCCTGACTGACAGGGTATCAGGTTGTATTCTGACTCTGTCAGTGGTTTTATTTTTTATTATTGCATGTATTTTGTTTTTCCTTTTTTTCTCTTCCCTATTAAAAATTATATTACTGACTTGAAGTCTCACTGGTTTTGCTTTTCAAACTAGTACATTTTTTTTGAGGTAGCTATAGTGAAGACAGCCTTTCTTTTTAAACATGATTATTCATGTTAAGGAAGTTATTCTGCTAAAAATGCAACCTTGCCAAAGGTAATTTAAAATCAGTGCCCCTTCAAATTCTGCTGGGAGGTGGAAAAAATCTCTTTAAAAGTGGTGGTAAGTTTCCCAGTACAGTCTGTTTAGTGATAAATATTGAGGTTTTGGACAATAGGGTTTATTTTATTTGGGAATTTTAAGAACCTCAATGAACTCTTATCTTTCTTTTCTTGCTACAGTTTGTTAAAAGCCAGTGGTAGTGGAGTCGTGACTGAATGCATTCACAACTGAATGCTTTTGGAAACCTCACACCAGCAATGTAACTGCAAATACTTTTTTCTTTCAGAAGCTGAATAATGATAGTGGTGAATACATTAAGCCATCTATCACAGGCAGATAGCCTGGAAAAACACTGTAAATTCACCTCTGATCTGTACCAGTTAAACCTTCTGTTAAATGAAGAAAATCAAGGCTGGTGCTTGTCTTCTTTCATTCCCTTCTCAAAACATTCAACTTGTGATGACTGCAAGAAGAACAGAACCTCTGACATGACTACTGGCCTCAGGGCAGTGGAATGGCATGATAGGGCTGCCAGCCCCATGGCTTTGACTGGCTTTCCCCCTTTTCACCTCCGCAATTTCTGTTTAAAATTTACATTAGATTTTTTAAACAAGTGCCTAAATTGACTGGCACAAATCAGCTTGCCCAGTTGAACACCCAAGAGAAATACTTTATTTTTACATATCCAGCACATTTAAATGCTATTTGAAGACCTGGACAACACATAGACTGAGTATTCAGGATGCAAAATTCTTCATTTGGTTTACTGTTCACCAGCTAGCCCAGGCTGATGGAGACTGACACTCCTTGGTGCTTTGTGGCAGTTTATGTTTGTGCAGCAGTAGATCTTAAGTGAGTATCAGTATCAAAACAATCAATCAATATTGGCAACAGGTGGTGGCTTTACTGCAAATCCTCCAAGCAGAAGGACTAAAACCAGGAGAATGCACTGAACTACTTAGCCCTTAACTCTTAAATACACAGCACGGCTGGAAGGCTGGGCCATGGTGGCAGCCTGGAGTTTGGTGGTTGATACCAGTAGCTGCATTCCAGAAGCTCATCCCTCCTGGCTGGGCTGTGTGGGGCTCAGTGGCCTTACCCACAGCAGGGAAGGACTGAAACTGGGAGCAGGGCAGCATGTCCACCTCTGCTGTCACACCAGGAGTGAGAAGGACAACTTCATCAAGAGGCAGTGACATTTATAAGGAAGAAGAGGAAAAAATAATACAATTTCTTGTACATGGACAGGAAAAGTGCAGATGGCAGTGACATTTAAGGGAAGACATGCATGAACTATGTATTTCAATACCTGATAGTCATTTGTAGATACACACAGGTCTGTCAAAGCAGCTAAACTTTGAAACTACTTTAATACTACTAGTGATTAAAGTGCTATGGCAGACAAAAGCTAGAGGGGAAAAGATGCTTTTTTTAGAAAGGGACTAGCACTAGCACATGACCTTGAAGAGTTTATTAAGTGAGAATCAAGTAAAAAGGTGCCCGGACAAATGAAACCCCTAAAGCTTGTGACTATTTCAATTATTAGGGTAAGACCTCAGGCAAAGACAACAAAGGACAATTACTTCAGATTTAATAGGTAGGGTTTGCACATGTACATGCTGTGAAAATGCTGTGTTACTTGTTCTGATTTCTGAAAAATTTAGAAGTCAATAATAAAATAAAAATTGTTGTAAAGACAGATAACATTAAAATGAAAAGCTGTAAGTCAGAGGAGCTGTTAGGTCAGCTTATAATCACAGAGATGCTCTTATTTTCTTTCATGCATGTTTGCACTGTTGGTTTTTATGGCATTGGTTCCCAAGAGGATTGAAGAAACTAATGTCTGAGAAAAAGAATAGAGAATTTTTAAAACCTTTCTTGAAGTAATAAACACATAAGTGATGCTGTGAGCATCTTGCTGTACCATTGTGAAAAACATTTGTCTAAAAAATCCTGTCAGTGCTATAACAATGATCACAACATGAATGGCAAGACAATTTGTGAATCTACCACATTTTTCTACCATAAATTGATTTAAGTATCTTTTGAACATACATATTTTTAACTACACAATAGAAGTTCCAATGTACTACTACAATATTACAGTGCAATATCACAATATGATATCTGGCACAGATTGTGCTTGCCAGGGTTTGAATTCAGGGTGAAATGGGAAGGGAGGAGGAGAAGGGAAATTCCAGCATGTGTTACAAAGTGTATAGGCAAATTATTTTGAGGAACAGCCTCAAACATTTTTGACACACATTAAAAAAAGAAATAAAAAAGAAAATTAAAAAAAACCCAAACAAAAAACAAACAAACAAAAACACACAAAAAACCCCCAAACAAACAAAAAAAACCCAACCAAGCAAAAAACCTCCCAACCCTCCAAAAAATCTAAAAAAGCTATTTTGCATTTTATAATTAGACAATATTGTGGCTGAAGTTTTCACTTGTGCTATGTCCTGTGCTTTGTCTTCCAGACAACATTAGCAGGAAGATGTTCTTCCATTTGCATGAGAAAGTGAGATATTAGTTCTGGTTTATTAAACTATTTCAGAAAAGGGTTTCCTAGCATTGTAGAGATATGAAATGTCAAACATCTATGTAAGGCATCCCATCTTTATGCTAATGCGTAACTGTTCCTTGTACTATGCAAAATGCATTGTAACCCAAGGCAGAGGGCTTGACATAGTATCAACTGAATAACTTTCTGGTGTTCAGTCTCCATTTATTTCTTCTCTATATTCTTGAAAATAATGATGACCATCCTGGGTGAAGCCCCCTTGCCCAGCTCAACTCTCACATCAGTAGCACATGCTTAGTGTGAAAACTTTCCTACCCTTAAAAGGCAATAATCTTGAATTATTGAAAAAAAGCAAATTCACCTGGAAATTAAAATTAAAATGAACTCTGTTGATTGAACAAAAACATGGGGATAAGTGTGTGTGCCTGCTGTGGGGAAAAGTGGCAGGGCGAGAGCCAGGGATGAAGCATCTCCAATAGGACAGAAACATCAATTTGCACTTCCTGTTGACTTGTAAAAGTCCAAGTAGACCACAAATATGTCAATATGCTCATTATCAAATTAATTGCTTTGTCTGAGAGAAATAATACTTTTAAATGGTAATGTCATTGGAAATATACATAAATATCCTTTGTGTCAAGACAGACATAATTACTGTCTTGACCAATGAACCACAAAACTGGTTCATCCTACAGTCCTATTTAAACTCCAATATACTTCAGAAGTTGGCTTATTCCCTGGTATATCTTCCCAACAATTTCCATGCGATCAGTGTTTCTTCCTTCATTCAGTCTTTTATTGTCTGTTTCTGAAGAGACATTAAATAGCATCACTATGCATCTGACCCAAGATTTCTACTATTCTGATGAATATCAGTCAAACTAGGCTCTTGGAAATTTTGGTTTTGAAGAAACCAAATTTCAAATTTCAAAATTTCAGAAAAAAAAAATTCAGAATTTGTAAAAAAATTGAATTCAAATTGTTACACTTTGGCTAATGAAAAGGTTTGGCTAATGTGTCTAAGAGCTGGAAGATTTTATCTGGCAGTCTTATTAGATGTTGATTGACTAATGCACAACTTGGAGCACAAAATTTATTTTACTAATTAGTGAAAATGGTAACTAAATTGATAAGGTTTAAAGCATGTCAACATATTGCTCTTCTGCCTCGGAAAATTAACTCTTTGGAAGCTGAGAGATTTTGAACAGAGCTTTGTTGTGATTTATTTTCTTTTTTTGAAGATCTAATTCTTTCATGGACTGGCAGTCAGGAGGGACAGGCATATTTCATACCTCCTGGTATGAGGGCTCCTGAATTAATACCAACATATCTACAGAAGCTCCTGACTTGATTCTACATGGCTAAAATATTAAAAAGGGCTTTGCAATTCCTGCTTGAAGCTAGGAAGGACCAGGGGAGATTCAATGCTATTAAGGGGGATCAAGAGAGAAAGAGGACCCTGCCCTTTTGGTGACAGAACAGAGGCCGGGAATTGCTGTTTCACCAGGTGAATGAACTTGAGAAAAAGAGCAAGAGATTGGCAGATTATTCTCAGGGACACTACCATCACAGGATTCTTGAATTTCTTTTGTAGTTAAGAGCCAGGTGGACCCAGAGCCCTGTCAAGTAGCTACTGAGAATGTGTTGAACAGGTATGTTGGAAACTGGTCAGTGCCCATACTAGGAGGAAGGAGCCTTCTCCTAAAAATCTGACAGTGACAAGTAGGAGCGGTACTTTTTACTAGAGGTATGAAGCCCTGGAACCAGAAGGAGAGTCTACTGATGAGGATGACCAATGTCCTGCTGGGATAGAGGAGCTGGCTACAGCAACACAATTTAGACCCTGCATTGCAATCTCCTGTGTTAAGAGAAAAACAAAAGGGGTAGTTGTCATATGTAACTCCCTTCTAAGGGGAGTGGAAGATCTGGTATACTTACTGGACCCCACCCACAGGGAAATCTACCACTGTCCCTCAGGGACTCAGGTAAGGGGCATTACTAGAAAACTCTCCAGAATCAATGGTTCTTCAAGTTGGTAATAATGAGTTAGCAAAGAGAAGTCCAAGGGCAATAAAAAAGAATTTCAGGGCCTTGGGACAACTGGTTGTAGGATCAGGAGCACAGGTAGTGTTTTTTTTTCAATCCTTTCAGTAGCAAGGAAACGTATTGATAGGAATAGGCAGATCCATCAGATTGACATGTGGCTCTGAGGTTGGTGCCATCAGAAAATAGTTGGTGCCATTGAGGTCTTTGACAGTGGAACGATTTAATACTAGTTCTACCAACACCTGATGGGTTGCACCTTTCTCAGAGTGGAAAAAGACCTCTAGCACAGGAGCTAGCAGGGTTGACAGAGCATTGAACTGGCTTGGAAGGGAGAAAAGGAAAATACCCAGCTTGCCAGTGATGATCAGAAGGATGGTGTGTCAAAACTTGAGGAAATGACTAATGGACTACCTCCATCTGCCTCCTGAGGTGCTGGCTACAAAGTACAACACCTGAAATGTTTCTCTACCAATACATACAGCATGAGGACCAAACAAGAGCAGCTCAAAGCTTTGGCTCAGTCCCAGAGATTTGCTGTCCTTTGGTAATCATCACTTAAATGAAACCTGGTGATTGGAGGGCCCTGTTGAGCAGCTACAGGCTCTTCAGGAGACCTACACAGGATGAAAGAGGCAGGGGGTGGCATCACATGTAATGGAAGGGCTGGAATGTACAAGACTCACAGTTGTCAGTGGTGCAGTTGAGAGCTTCTGGATAGGAATAAGGGACAAATAATATGGATATCATTGTGGGAGTCTGCTACAGACCTCCCAGCCAGGATGATGAAGTTGATGGATTATGCTTTGAGGAACTAAGGGATGCTTCTAAATCAACAGCCCTTGTTCTTATGGGGGGCTTCCGCTTTCCAGATGTCAACTGGGAACACCATACAGATGGCACAAACAAGGCCAGAACATTCCTAAAACACCTGGATGACATCTTCATGATACAGGCACTGAGAGACACTAGGAAAGATGTCTTCCCTAATTTGCTGCTTGACAAAGGAGTGGATATTGAGAATGAAGTGATCATTGGCACCTGTCTTGGCCACAGTGACCATGAAGTGATCAAGTTAAACATCTCTGCTGACAGGAGAAAAGTACCAGCAAAACTTAAAATCTGGACACAAGGAGAGTAGGCTTCAGAGTGATCAGAGAACAAGTGAAAAGGTTGCTCAGGAAAATTTTTTGAAGGTGCTGGAATCTATCAGGGCTTGTCACTTTTTAAGCACCACCTTCTAAGGGCACTGGAATAGATAATTCCTAAATGTCTGAAGTCAAGCAAATGAGGCAGAAGGCTGGCTTGGCTAATTAGGAATCTTCTTTTGGATGTAAAGTAAGAAAAGAAGGTTGCCCAGTGGAAGCAGGGTCGGGTGACTTGGGAAGAATACAGAGATACTTCTTGCCACTGTAGGGAGAAAATTCATGTGGCCAAAGCTCAACTGAATTGAAACCAGCCAGAAAATGTGGGGGACAGTAAAGAAAATGGCATTTTGAATAATGGCAAAAGGCAGGGCAGAAATAACCTTGGCCTGTTTTATGATGAGGATGGTTCCTTCACAGACAGGGGCCAGACAGGAATTTAATGCATTCTTTGCCCCTGTCTTAAAAAAAAAATAAACAATGGTGAACTAAGGGGGTCCCAGTGCCCTGAGCAGGAGAAACGTGATTGTGAAAATAATAAACTCCCCAATGACCCTGATGATCCACCTGGATCCCTATTAGTCTATGGAGCTTAATGGCATTCAACTGAGAATACTCCTAGAGCAGTCTGATGTTGTCATGAGGCCTCTCTTGATAATTTTTTAGTGATCTCGGGAATCTGGAAACATCCCTGCTGGCTGGAAATTAAAAGACTGAAAAGGACAAGAAAGATCACTCTGGAAACCACAGACCCATTAGTCTCACTTCAGTGCCTGGCAAGGTTATGCAGAAGATTCTGGAAGGTATTCAAAAGCATCTGGAGGACAATGTAGTAATTGATCACAGCCAGCACAGCTTCAGGAGAGGAAATCCCTGCTTATCAAACCTGATTTTCTTTTATGACAAGGTAACCCACCTAGCTGATCAAGGAAAGCCATTTGGTGTGATTTTTTTGGATGTCAGTAAATCTTTTGATACTGTGTCTTGCAGGATCCTCCTGGGAAAACTGTCCAGCACACAGCTGGATTGGGACATCGTGTGATGGGAGAGCAGCTGGCTCATGGGTCAGACACAAGGGGTGACAGTGAATGGGGTGACATCAGGAGGGGGACCTGTCCCTAGGGGGGTTCACGGGGCTCCGCCTTAGGCTCTGTGGTCTTCAACATTTCATAAATGATTGAGTGCAGGGCTGGGAGGGATACAAAGGTCACGGATGGTACAAAACTGGGATGAGCTGTTGACTCTTGTGGGCAGGGAGGCTCTGCTGAGAGACCTTGCCAATTTGGAGGGCTGGCCAATCATCAACCATATGAAATACAACAGGGGTGTTTTGGTTTGGAAAGACAAGTGTTTGCTAAGGAAGGCAGGAACCTCTCTTGAAATGGAAAATGTAAACCCCTTCTCTCTGAATTATTATAATTTTGAAATTAAGAAGCTTTCAGGCAAAGATATGGGAATAGGAATAACAGTTCTTTACTAAGAAAATTAAAATAAAAAATCCAGTAATACAATGTCTTAGGTTACAGTCCAGGATGTGCCCAAAATCTATTCCATCACCACCTTCATGAACTGTTAATGGACCCATCAATGCCTTGCCATGACTCATAGATAACTCCCTCCAGGAGCTATCTCTGTTCACGGGCAATCAAGGACCTGCTGCAGGACTCACAGAATGATATCATCCCATTGGGATGTGCTCTGCCCAGAGGGAGGAGCCAAGGATCCTCACCTGGATATAATGTGGGATTTGGGCCCTTACCCACTCGATTTTTCACAGAGGACAAAGGCCACCAGACCTTCTTTACGAGATCACTGCTTCAACTAGACTGCTTCATCTGGACCGCTACCACCACCCTAACTAACAGGGTGTCAGGAGGAGTTCATCGTCACCACCGGGCCTGGTCCTGAGGAATCTGCCATCGTCTCCTCGTGTTCCTCGGAGCTCTGAGCTGCCTCCTCCTGCCCTGCTGGAGCTGGGCCGGCGCTGTCCCACCGCCGCTGCTTCCTCGGCACTGCTTTGGGGCTTTTCACTACGCTGCGGCCCTGCACCCACCTGGGTTGGCCGCTGGAACAGGGTCCCTACAGGGAAATGGTCACAGCACCAGACTGACAGAGTTCAAGAAATGTTCAGTGTTCATTTGAAAAATGAATTTAGGCACATGCTGTGTCTCTTGGGGTGTCCTGTGCAGGGCCAGAAACTGGAGTCTGTGATCCTTGTGCTGCTTGAGAGACATGATTTGATTTTGTGGATACTGAATGACAAGAGAACGATGCTAGCAAAAAGTCATGAATTCTGAGGCAATTATCATTTGCTCTGGAGACTGCTATGAGATCATCATAAGTGCTGAATGTTGTCTGGAGATCTAGGCTTCAGGGGACAAAACCCATCTGATTTACTGGAAAACCTAATAGAAGAGTAATACGTGGGAGGAAAAGAGGAAGGAGATGAAGAGTCTAAGAATGTTATCTTGTCATTTCAATCTCATGTTTGTTTTATTTATTTTTCAATCCCAATGAGACTTGTTGTCTCAGCTTTTTCCTGTGACACAGCATCACCTCCCTAGAGGTCACAACATTAGGCCTGTGGAAGGACAAGGACAGTAAGAGGACACTAATTTCCAAATGCAGTGTTACTTTCTCAACCCACGAAATCCCCCAATAATGGAGAAAAAAAACAATCTTCTTTCCTACCTCCTCAAGGTCTCCAGTGCAAGAGCACTGCCTGGAACCCTGGGAAATCACCCAGCAGTTGCAAAAATGACCTTGAAGTTTCCTTATCTCCAAGATCTTTTTTTCCTAGCTGGAGGCTGGGGATGTTGCAAGGAGTTTTTCATTCCCAGAGGATGATGTGGGATGCCCACTGGATGCCATCTGTAGGCGCCCAGTGTGGCTGCCAGGTACAGGATATCAGGTCCATTAGTGACAGTGTGACAAACAATTTTCTTGGCTTTCCAAGTGAAATGTTTTTGCCTTCTTTTCACTCTTTTTCTTGCTCATCATATGCTGCCTACAGCTGACGCACCATGTTTTGCTGTATTTCAAGTAGTAATATTGACATACTCTTTTGGAGTTTAGAAAAAAGAATGTGATTCAGAAAAATATGGCTATGAAATAAAGTGAAGAAAAGCAATGTCTGTGTAGTAGCAATGGGCTCACAGGCAAGTCAGAGATCATTTAAAGATTTGAATAATGAGAATTTATGAAAAATATATGCTTTGATGGAAGGGAATGGAGAAAAACATAGAAGGCTTGTCCTCACTTCAAGAAAATGGATCGCAGGAGTAATCTTCTGGCAAGCAATGTCTGGTCCTGCTACTGTCATGGACAGGGCTGAGGGAGATGTGAGAGTTGTGGGGGGATGCAAGTGGCAGTAGCCAGGGCTAGAGCCAACTTCCTCCAGCCAGAGTGAGGTGGAAAAGACAATGAGGCACCAAATGCAGCTGGAGTGTTGTCATGTGCAAACTCCTTACATCTCAAGCAGCAGCATCCACTGGGCAGCATCTTGCTGACTCTGCTTCTTACCCTCCCAGGCCCTTTGAATACTGTTTATAGGCTGGTTGTATGTGGCAGGGTCCGGACTTGGATTTCCAGGATATAGTAGCATATTCACACAGGCAGACAGAGTGCCAAAGACACCCAGCAGTGTTGCAATGGGTGAAGCAGAATGGTGACCTTGGGCCCTTGTGTGGTGCCCCCTCAGATAAATCAAAGTGAGAAGGTGCAGGGCTGTATATGCTCCCATTCTGTCAGTACCAGAGGAGCTTCGAGTTTAATTGCTACCTTTATAGATCAGAGCAGCATTGGCTTGAACAGTTTGTCCTTTTGGTCTCTTTTAGGAGAATTAACATACATAACTGCTTCCTCCCACATCACAGCCGTCATCACTCACACTGCATTAAAAATGGCTCCCTATTTAGCTGCATTACTCAGAGGGAGGATATGCAGCCTTGTCTTGGGTGAAGATTTAGCTGAGACACCAGAATAGCAAGCTCCAGCAACAGAGGAGCATTGAAAACCTGACACAAGATCCTACTATCACCAATGTGAGGGAAAAGCTATGGCTCTGAAACAGGGGATGAGATGATCATGGTTGTAGTAAGAGAAACAGAAGTTTATTTTTTTGCCTCCCCCAGTGTCTCATGGCACAATCACAAGCAGGAGACAGAACCCAGCTCTTCTACTCTGGCTAACTAAATAATTTATCCTGGTAGGCGTCACAAGGGGGTCCTGGTATGATTAAGTTTGAAGCAATTATTAAAAGAATAATAACTAACTAAATATATATAATTAACTAAAAAATGTTGGGCTTTTGATATAATGCAGTGCAGGGAAGCCTAGACTAGGCTCTGCCAATGGTTACCTTCATAATCTTGGCTTTGCAATGAAAAAGAAACCAGAAGTCTTAAAGACCTGCCATGCACTGAGGTCTCCACTTCAGAAGTGGCAGATCCCCACACTGTTATTCAGTAATTCTTAGAGTGAGCCCTTCTTTTCCTGAGACATGTGCAACTTGACAGTAACCACCTCTCCATTAATCACACAACCCTGTTCTTGAACAGTGCCTTTTTAGACCCAAAACACCAGCCTTTTTATTTTTTTTTTTAATTTCCTGCAGTTCTGGATCCAATGAGCTCTGATGTATTACAAGAAATAAAAGTAGGACTTGGAATAGCCAAGATGAAATCAGATGAGTGTCATGACACTTCTGACATCAGATTTGGGTGCATCTTCATCAGAGGATGCATCTTCTGGATGCCAGGCACCGGGCTGGACTTTGACAGGACCAGGCCCCTTCTTGCTGAAGATTTGGGAATGAGATTAAGCAATGCCTGGCACTTACATGTGTCTCTGTCAATGTAGGAAGTTCCTTTACCCATTCTACTCTACAAATAAGCCTTGCAGAAAATGAGCTGCCTCCTGTCCTTTAGCAGATGCAGGCAGATAGCTGATACTCCTGTGGGAATGTTACTAGGTGTTCCATGTGAAGAGTGCTTGTGCTACTATCTTCCTCTGGAAGCTGGCCTAGCCCTTTATGCACAAGCAGTCCTTTCACATTGTTTTCTCCCGTGGCAGAGTTTTCTGCATCTTCTCCAAATATGCATTGGCCTGGGTTCTGAGTATAGCAGGCTGACTCCTTGTGTAGTGAACTGCTGCAATTGCTGTACCTCTGGTGGGGTTGTCCACCAACCACTCTGTTTGGGTAAAGAAGGCTGAAGTGGCTGCTCTGCCATCATAAAATTCTGATCTCCTACAGCATCCTCCATATTAATAATGTAGAATATGAGTTTATGGCCCAAATTAACAGTCTTGCAGCTTCCTTTTCCTCGAGTTACAGCTGGTGAGTAGGTGAAAGTTCACCAAACATCTCCCAGAATCATTCCATCTGCCCGTGCCGTCTGTCAGCAGCTGGCAGGGTTTGGGAAGTGGGCGGCCGGGGCGGTGGTGTCTGGCATGCCTGCCCTGACCTTGCGGAATGCCGCAGGCCAGGCCGTGTGGCTGCAGCATGGAGCAGGTGCCCGGCTCTCCCCCAGCCAGCCCCATCCCCCTGTCATGGAGCTCCCCTCTGCCGCAGCCTCCTCTCACAACCCACGGCTCTGTGAGGGGCACAAAACCACGCACAGCTGTAGGAAAACCTGTCAGGGAGGCGCAGCTCTTTGTCAGCCCTTTGCTGCGTTGTATTTTCTAATCTGTATCCAACCTGACCACAGAATAGTCTGGGTTGGAAGGCACCTTAGAGATTATCTAGTTCTAATCCCCCTCACCATGAGAAGGTGCATCCCCCACTGGGCTGCACACTTCTGAATTTTGGTATGGAATTAAAACCTTACAGCAATAATCTTACTGTAGTAAATTCTTACACTTCTCAATCTTCATGATTCTATACTGTGAGATGAAACTGAAATTTAACAGGTAGGAAAAATGCTGGGAGACAAAAATACACTGTAAAAAGACCAAAGCAACTGATGGAGAGAGAAATCAGTAAAATTACACAAAGAGGGATAAACAAAAGCTTCAATCAGAAACTGTGGCTTTGCTTGAACTTTGTTACTTCAAGTCTGGAACCAATAATATGGAGGTTCCATAGCAGGTAAGTGAGAATGAAACAGAGAGATTAAAACATAAATAAAAATACAGTGAAACAAAACTGTGATTTTTTTTTTTTTTCAATACTGCATTTCCCCCTCATTCCTTAAAATAGTCATTGAATAAATTTTGTCTGGCAGAAAATTCAGGGTTCTTTAAAGACCCTAACATAATTTGATACATAGCTCTATATTATCTATTTAAAAAAGGGATTTTCCTAAGAAGCATCTTGTCAAAGTTAGAATTAAGGGGACGATTCACAGTCAATAATTTATTCAGCATATTTTGCCTTTTTTTCCACTCCCAGATTGTTCAGGAGGCAATTGTATATATTGAATATATTTGAGTTTACTCACAATAGGCTTTAAGGGAATTATTTTTAGATTGGATTCTTGACTGAATATGATACTTGCTACTTGATCTCTGTTAGTCAGTCATTACTACAGTCAGGCAACTATTCACAGTTGAACTAGACACAACTTATTTAAACAATGCGGTCTCACTTCTGTTTGCAAATTATTCCCAATGAAATTGTTGTTTTGTGGGACTGTTTATGTTTCACCACATACAACCTGGTAATATAATATATATTTGGTATTGATTTCTTCTCATCTGAGCAGTGCTGTACTGTATCAGCTTCCCGGCCAGATGAAGAAAATCACATATAGCCTGTTTAAATTCATTAGTTATCAGCCAACATTTATAAACGTTCAATTAATCTGCAATTCAGGCAACAAGCAGGAGATCACTTTGGTGCAAATGCTCCTGCAAACATTTACTGAACAGGTTTCATCAACATCTTGTGAACAACCCTATGAACGATCCATTTAATGACATGATTTCCACCATTGTCATGAAAGAAAGGTTGGAAAACAGCTTGTGAAGCAAAAGGTTTTGCACACAAATGCCTCTGGTCTTTACTGGGCCATGTCATTTTGATAAGATATGTAGCTGTGGTTGCCCATATAGAGTGAGATATTGTTCCTATTCCCAAGTAGGGGCTTTATCTTATTTGGGAAGCTGCAGAGGAAGATTTCTACCTGCAGACATTGCAGTCCTCCCCAGTTCTACTCCAGGACCTTCTTGTGCCAAGTGTTGGCCTCTCATGGGGTCCTTAATTCCTATTCATTGCCTGAGGATCAGGCACTGTGTTGGGAGAAGATCACTGTCAGTTTTGAGAAGGTCAGTGTCAGCTCCATTGCCTTCAGGTGAATTTGTGGCCTCAGATAAGGATGGTGAAAGCTTTTTTTCTCCTAGCTGTTAGCTTTTCTTCTATTCACAATACCCTGTTGTTGAAGAGAAACAGGTGGTTTATCCTGCTATTGGAAAGCAGAGAAAAATCCTTGTTTGCATTGGTTTAGGAAGGAAACTCAACTAGCGTCAATGGACCAGTTCCCAAGGGGGTGTTCACATCATGTATCTTCATCAGCAGGTGAGACAGGATGGGTGGTGGTGGTCAGTGTATCCAGCCACAGTTTCACCACCTGAATATTGAAAACAGGAGAACAAATATGAATATGTTCAAGAAAAACATATATTTATATTTGCATATATCTTCTATTTACAAAGAAACTCAGCTGCTCAGTCAAACAATGTAAATGAGACAATGCCTCATTTATTAGTGAGGTTGTTTGTAAAAAGAGTAAATTTCACATTCAATTCAAACAATGCTTAATGATGAGTTCAGTAAACATAAAGCAGTCTTCCATTTGCATTTGTTTCCCCTAGGTGCCCATGCTTTATATATGCTACATCAACAATAGCTTTGTTAAGATACTTGACTTAGTCTCTATTAATGTCATTATCACCATTGCAGACATGGCTTGGTTTTCTATCTCATTTATAAGTGCAGTAACATCTTTACATCTGTCATACATCTTCCCACCTGGTAATTAGCAGCTGAAAATGAGAGAGTTTCACCTTGCTGTCCTCTGAAGAAGTTCACAAATTTCATGGTAGCACAGTTTTACAAACTGCATGACACAAACCCAGCATTTCTAATAAATATTGTTATTTCTCAGAGAGAAACATTCTTAGTAGAACAACAACAACAACAAAAAAAGCCCAATCAAACAACCCAGGATGAGGGATGTCCATTTGTGGTCGTGGCTGATCTCCTACTGTAATAGCACTGAAGCATTTTAATGAAAGACTTGAATTCAGCTGAATCTTAGTCAAAATATGAATTAGTGCTTCTGACTGAATTCTTTTAACATTTGTCCCAACGTCCCCTGTGTCCTTCTGCCCTGGTCTCCATGGCACAGAGCAACAAGCTTGAGTCATGGGCTGAGAGATGGGGTCAGGTACTCAGGTTCCCAGGTGCTGGTTCCCAAGCTAGTCCCTCCAGCTTGTGAGTACCCTATTTGTCCCAAACTGCCCCAAGCTACTGCAATACCCAAATTATTCACTGGAACACTGCCTTGAGGGAATCACAAGCTCTATTTCTTTAATGATTTTAATGGTCAGAATAGTGCCAGGTCAAGCCATTTAATTGTATATTTAATTAGTCATCTGTATGCATGAAACTTAAAGGTGTTCAGCTGTGCTATTTTATAGGGATTAACTAAGTGGGCAGTAAATCATCTATGCCAGCAATAAAAGTATTTATAGCAGTACTCCTTTATTATTTTTTTTTTGTTTTTTTAACTATTATTGCTTCATTGTTTGTCCTAGTAGAAGTCTGTATAAGAATAGCTCTGCTCTAAGACATGGGAGAAATACAATTTAAGATTTTGTCTGGCATCACCTAAAAATGCAGTGGGCAACCCAGAAAAAGCTGAAATGTGAAGTTCATAGCCAGATGACACAAAAAGCCAGCTGCAGGCTTGCTGTGTAACAGAAAATAAACACACAAGCAACCTGGCCCTGTGGAAATTCATAATTTAAAGAAGAGGAGGACAAGAAAGATGATCTGAACTTCTAGATAGTAGTTCTCTGTCTGGAATAAATCTTAAGAGTATTTGGCTGCTAACTGTTTACAAGTTTGCACTGGCAAAATATTTCCTGGAATCAGCCTCCCAGTCTTTCTTGTTCTTTGAGTGAACAAACTATGTTCTATGTAAGTGCCATTGAAATGCTGCACAGAATTATGGAACCGTGATTTGCATTGATAAAATGTGTCTTTTAAAGCAGGGAAATTATTTTGCACCTACATCACATGGACAGTCCCTCATAAACAGAACCAATGTGCTTGCTATTATTTTTGCCCCAATGTTTTCCATGCTGTATTTCACAATAAATCTTTCACGAGAACACTGGCAGTTTGTATGGAGCACTGACCTGTGAAACAGAGGAAAATAGATATTGTTAAAAGTCTTGGCTTGCTTGCTCAGAGATCATGTGGCAGAGCCAGGTAACTTTTGAAGTGGTGCACAGGGAGTTACATGAGCAGTAAATGCTGCAATAACAGCACCACTGACCTGAGTGTGTAAGCCTCTTTGCACACTTGGCATGTTTAGCCCGATAAATAACATCACGAGACGTCCATTCCCATCATGTTGTTATTACCGCCTGACCCAGATGGGCAGCCAAAAGCCCTCCATATGTGTGGTTTGCTCTCAGAGAAAACAGGCAGTGGAGTCAGGTGTTGCTGAATGACTGCTGTTTACCACAGTCCTGCTGCCCTCGGCTCAGGTGGAAACAAACAGGATGAGACATCCTTTTCATTCACAACTTTCAAACAGTTCTTGACCTCTAAACTTCTCCTTTGTCTTTCAACCAGATCAAGTGCTTGCTTGCTCCCTTCTCTCTTGTTTTTCTGCTGTTCCTGCTACAGACACCCAGACACATGTATGCCACTATCTATAAGTACATAATGTAGCCCAAAGCTATGTAGATATGCATCTGTTAAGGTGCAGGTTCCCAAGTGCCCTTCATGGATGCTGTGCCTCTGGGAGGTGCCCATGGGCAGTGAGAGCTGTGGACAGGGTGAAGATCTGACAGAGGTGCTGAAAATCACTTCTGTCTTCCCTGGCTGCTGAGAGCTTACAATCACTCCCTGCTCTGGCAGGAGGAATGGGACCTGGACTTGTGCTACTGTGGG
Organism: Cinclus cinclus; assembly: GCF_963662255.1. Taxonomy (NCBI): domain Eukaryota; kingdom Metazoa; phylum Chordata; class Aves; order Passeriformes; family Cinclidae; genus Cinclus; species Cinclus cinclus. The sequence goes on from NC_085084.1 coordinate 63,332,344, forward strand.
AGATGGATGGATTCAGATCTCCCACAGGCCTGATGAGAAGCTAAACAGGGAGATTATTTCTGCCCTTTAGTTATAAACTCCCCAAAAATATTCATGTTTAGGTAGGATAGAATGCTTGATAAATTCAAGACATGTTCAGCAAACAGTTTTATTCAAATGTCTAATCCTGACGATGCAGAGAGAATTTTTGAAAGTATGATTTTTTTACTCTTTATTTAAAAAAGGAAAACAGCCATTCAGGAGTTTCAGGCAGTTCATTTTGACCCAAAAATATATTTGGTTGAACAAACCATTTTCTTTGCCCTGAAATAAATGAAACCACGAATTGGGGCAGAAATCAGTTCCCAGCAGACCCAGATAAGCAGCTCAGGAAGGTGTGTATCTGCCTGTGAGTGACACCTTCCTCCCTCATAGTCCGCACTTCACCTTCCTTTCTGGTTCTGTTCTCACAATTTTTCCCCTCTTCTCAGATGAACCATTTCCCCTGTGTTTGCTCTTCCTCCCTGTTAAAAATCAATCAGCTGAATAAATCTGCTGTTCTACCAAGAGGAGGACTGCCCTTTCCCTCCCCATTCTTCAGTCACCTGGCTCAGCCTCTGGTTCAGAGGATCTCCCTGGCTGTGGGAGGGGGGACTTGGGGGGCACATAGCTGCTGGCCAGGAGGAGCACACTGGCCTTTACTCACTGTTGCAAGCCATCTGGAATAGGAAAATGCTCTTTGACAGATTCATGGGCATGCTGCTCCACTGGTGGCTCCCAGACAGATTCAGATGCCTGCTGTACCCCTTTTTCCCTGACTGGACAGACGATCTTCCTTTGGATTTGTCAACCTCTTTTCTCAGCTCAGTGCTGAGTGAGCTCTTCTGTCCTTCTGCACAACTGCACAGGATCAAAACAGAAAGGATGAGTTTTCCACTTCCCCCAAAGCCCTTGGAAGCCCTTGCTGGCTTTCTCTGTACTTGCTTGCTGCCAGCCCCCGCAGGAGCTCTGTTTGCTCTTCCTGAGACTGCAATTACCAGCACTCCCCTTGGCAGCTCTCCTGGCCTGTTACATTCCTTTTTGTTATGCTAATAGACTTATAACCAACTCCAGCTTCTGAGACTGTAATACAGCCCTTTTGATTCTCTAATCTACTTCTCTCCATGCATTACAGCACAGAGCAGTTTGCCAAGGGCCCGGCAGAACGTGTTTAGCTGACTGATTCTGATTGTTCCTATTAGATCCTGGCATGCTTCTGAGATTTGTCACTTCCACACAAATCACACTCCTAATCCTGGGGTTTAACAAAGTTTGAATGGATTTGGATTCTACTACATCTTTTTTTAGTGGAGATGATAATGCTCTTTGATGAAAGATCTCTGGATGGAAAATGTCTGTGCTGAGCATGAGAAACATCTACTTTCAGTCCAATATTTTGCCTTTTTTTTTAGTATAAGTGTGGGTGCTCATGTCACGACAGCAGTGTGAGCACATTAGGGCTCTAACCTGTACTCAATACCTTTGGGGGGGGGTGGGAATGATGTGATTTATGGTTGCCGTAGTGTCATGTACAAAGATGGACTTAACTTAGATCCTGCATTCCCAAGATGTCCCTCACAGAGCTGATTGCTTAAATAACATTTCCAGGGAGCTGTGCTTTCTGGTGGAAACCTTTTGAAGCATTCAAGTCTTATGTGACTGTCTCTTCTCAGAACAAAATCAGTATTTTCATAAATTTTGAACAAGACTATATGGTTAAAAATACTGTAAGCTGATTTTATATCCATTTTCCTCTCTCATTGACTATGAAGGTGTCCTCTGGAGTACCAGTCTTTAGTACCTGTACTACCATACTGCTTCATGACTGCTTCTTTTTAAAAAAAAACAAAACAAAATGTTTTCCCTCACTGATGCAAGAGAGTGCTTGGACTTGGGTCAATGTGTCTAAAGATCTCATATCAGCCAGTTGACTCTATGAAGTTTGGATTGCAGTATTATGTGACAATTGCTGATGGGGCTATGGTTTGATCCTCACTGAGAAACCGTTTGACAGATGAAGAAGGAAGAGACTGCTGTAGAGTGTTCAACTTTGAAAGCACAGACATCAACAAAAATTCATACATACATTGTGTGTGTGTGTGTGTGTGTGTGTGTGTGTGTGTGAAAGTGTGAAAGTGTGAAAGTGTGAAATTACTTTTTCTGTCAGAATTTGAGGGTCAGGTCTGTGGTGACTGGTATAAACAGCTGCACACCAGAGCATCACGTGTGAACATGTGGGAGGGAGGAGGGATGTTTTTTAGTAGCATGAACAGGGATGAAATTGCATGGCTGGCATGGGATTTCTTCTTAAAGACAGACTGCTGCTGCCTATGCACAGATTGTCAGCCTTTCCCTAGGGTTAATTTGTTTGTTTAACCTCTCTCACAGTAAATAAGACTTGGAAGAGCTTCACACAAGCTTTGCCTTCACACAAAATGTGACACCTTTCAGTGTGCCAGGGTCGAGCAGATAAACAGCCAAAGCTGAAGAGCCCTTCCACAAAGCATCTCTTTCCAGATACCTCTCAGGATGTGAGCACCAATGTTGAGCTTATCCTGCTCTCAAGGGGATGTTTTTTGTCTGTAGGAAATCCTCTTCATTTCTGTCTAAAAGGAAAATCTGGGCAGTGCTGCCTTCTGAGAACTGCAGCAAGAAGCTGCTTTCACTGCCTTCCCCACTTTCCTATTGCTCCCCAGTTAAATTTCACATGGATTTCATCTATTGTGCTTGATGGCTTAGCACAAAATTATTACTGCAAAGGGAATTAACTACATGTCAAGTTTGGAAATCCATTTTGTTTTGTTGCTGTGTTGATCCTAGCTTGTCTCAGAGAAGGCAGCTGATCCCTGCTCCTGTCTTTGACATGGAGGAGTTCTGCTTTCTGCCATCTGCTACAGCATTTCATTCAACCAGGGAAGGAAAACGGAGCCTGACAGACTATCGGCAGGACATGACTTTCTTCCTAGGCAGCCTACCCCCACTATTTAATGGGGACAAAGCAATTAAAATTTTGTAATATTAAAAAAGATCAGCACAAAATATAAGCCAGCAAAAATGGCAGTAAAAAGTCCCAATATGTGATCAGAAGTAGAAGTAATTACTGTGGTTCCTGTGCCCTGGGCCTCAGTAACCCCCCAAGAAGTATTTAAGTCTTAGTGCAATGAGGCAGGAAGTAAGTTAAGTTTTGAGAAAACTCATTTGAGCAGTGGAGAACCTTTTGCCAGAGTAGTCCTGTCACAGCATGCAAGTCAGGTGGCACTGCCAGGCCTTCAATTTTCCAGCTCTGCTTCTCACTTTTGCAGGGATGAAACTGGGACAATGCACAAGGTGTTGAGATTCTAGCTTCTCCCTGCCCTGTCCTGTGGGCCCCTGGCTCTCCACAGCCCTGTTTTGTTTCTCTGACAATGAAACTCTCTGTGGCAATTGTTCTCCTGATTTGTGCATGGAATCAATTCCTTCAGAAGTCAAGAATGAGGTGTCCATGCGCATGTGATGGGCACCATCACCATGCTCATTGCTGGACCCCTTCCAGTTGGTGTTCAGCTGTTGGTTCCACCACACCTTGTATCTTATGCCAGTCACACTGTGCTGCTGCAGGTGGGGCTTAGGTTTGTAGCAGTCCTCTCCTTTTGACAATAAAAGCATTAGCAATTCCAGAATTTTAAGACATGGTAGTTGCAGTGGGCAGAGGAATCCAGCTCAGAATATTCAGAAAGCTAGCAGCACTAGGGAAAGGTAAACCATGCTTTGCTCGATCTTCTGAGGAGCCTGACCTCTGCTCGGCCTGATGTGAGGCAGCCCTGACCATGAGCTGCTTCCAGTGCATACGAGAGGTGATTGCAGCAGTACAAAGCCCTCTCCTGTAGTTTTCTAAAACTCTGTTGGAGGCTGGGTGGAGGGAGGGAGTGGAGAGGGAGGAAGGTGCACCAGGAACCCTGCAGTGCAAGGACTTAGAGAATGGAGGGTCATTTTATTTCTCTGTCAGGAAAAATGCACAGTCATAATCACACAAAATTCTGCTCTTTAGACACTTCATTTGCAATAGAGCATCTCTTCAAGGAAGACAAAAGTATGTCTTCAAGAAAGACAAAAATCGAGAATATGGCATAAGCCGTGATGAACTCATGAGCCATTAAAACTAAGGAATAGACCTAAGTCCCTTCTGTGAAAGATCATGAATTGATCTTCCATTTTTGTCATCTTTTTAGAAACAGCACAGTGGCTACAGCTTTGGGGCGGTGAAATGATTGCTGCATGGATGGTAATTGTGTTGCTGTTTCTGCACTTCATTTGGGGAGCAGCCAGACTTCCCTTTCACTTTGTCCCTTCCCAGCCCCCTGCCCTGTGCCCTGGATGCCAGTACAGAGCAGCCAAGCACCGTGTCCTGCCCCACGGCTGCAGCCACCTGTGTTGGGAGCAGCTCTAACCATCAAGTGCTCCAATCCAGCTGGGGAGACACGCTGGGTGGGAAGATCTTGAGGGTGTGGCACTCTCCGTGCTTGAGAGGTCCATTTGCTGCAGGGGTGGTGAGCAATGCCATGTCCCCAGTGCAGCAGGAAACCTTCCCGTGGCTCCTGAGGCTCTGCCAGCAGTGGTGACCAGGTGATGCTGTGACCGCATTTGCAGTGAGCCCACTGAGCTCAGGTGCACGACAGCGCTGCCGGCCAGCATGACTCGCCTGGCATTCCTTCCAGGCTCTGCACTCACAGGGGCTGTCTGGAAAGCATCCAGGAAACTCCTGCTCCAGCAACCAGGGCCAGCGTGACTGGGCCTGGCTTTTTGAAGCCCTGTGTTGGTGCTGCCGTCCATAAACCGAGGTGGCGTGTCAGCAGCAACAGAGGATGGCTGAACTGGAGAGCAAGACCTTCTCATCAGAGCGTGAGAGCTGTGTGCCTTCCTCCTGAGCCTCCTTGCACCAGGCTGAGGGATCACACTCTCCCTGGGCACGAGGGCTGGCCAGCTCAGAGCAAGGACAGCCCTGCCTTGCCTTTTGGCTGTGGGACGGTACAGGCACAGATGCTACGTGAGCACCCAAACAGAGGCACTGAACTGGGTTGCATTGCCCAACACATCATCCAGGTGCAGAGGAAGCTCCAGTTAAAGCGGACAGAGAGTGGAGACCCAGAGGAGGATGCAGCTGGAGACATGACAGGGACCGGCCGGAGTGTCAGGGCAGCACTGACAGTCTGTGCAGCTGCAGCAGCTGCAGACTGAGGCCAAAGAGCTCTGTTTTCTTGTTAGCCTCACAAAGGAAAGCTTCAGTAAAGATTTAAAGAATAATATATGAGCCTTGGGTATAACTTCTTATCAGTCTGAAAGGGGCTTTGAGCAATGTGGTCTAGTGGAAAAAGTGTCTCTGCTCATGGCAGCAGTTGGAAGTAGATGATCTTAAATGTCTTTCCAATGCAAAACTTTGTTTTTCAGTTTATGGGGTGTTCCTGCCAAGATTAAGTGCAGCAGGTGAGAAACCATGGGAAGGCCTGTTTGAACCTTTGCAAGGCTGGCAATTAAGTCAAACATCACTGACACCTCAGAGGTGAATGCACCTGTGTTGAATAGGTAGTGATGAGACTTGGAAGAAGGGTAAAACTCTATTCCCTCCTAAACTGCTCTACCAGGATTATGCAATGGGAACTCCATTAACCCTTACCGTTACAAACTTCCTTGTGGAATGTCCTTATAACCCTTCAAACTGACATTAAAGAGGTCCTGAGGGAATGTCAAAGGCACAAAATGCAGGTTTGTTCAAACACTATTTTTAATGACAATACAGTATTTCAATGGGTAACAGCATCTACCAAACAGGAGTCTGTATGAAAGTGCCTAAGAAATCTTGGGTTTTATTCTCTACATTGCAAGTGATTGCATGGGCAATATTATGAACCAAGAGGGAAGACCCAGGCACACTGGAACTTGAACATTGGAGCAAATGTTGACATTGCTACAGTCAAGTCATTCACTGACCATGCTGAGGTGGGAAATTTTTGCAAATCTCTAATGAATAAGTGGGACAAATGCAGTTTTCAGCCTTTAGTCAGACTAACATTAGTCATTTAAAGATTCCAGTTACTTTCAGACAAATAAAGTGCTGATGTAGCCAACTAATGAAATACAGTCTTAATTTTACTTGTGGGTTACAATCAGTGCGATCATTAACCAGTTTGAAGTGCTTTGCTGAGTTAAGATCTAAGACTTTGTAAGAAGATAAATGTAGATTGAATTCCAATAGCATTTTGCATAAACTTGATAAGGCTTGGACAAGTAGCTTTTCTACTTGACATAAGTGTCCACAGCCTTGTGGAATAAAAGTAATGTTTGGAATATCTGTGTAAGTCATTCTGTATTATTTGGAAGGCATGCTTTAATGTGCTTTCTTTCACTAATGTATGCAGTCACTGGCAGGATGAAATCTGGGAAAGTGCTGAGCAGAGCACAGCAACAGCACCCAATAATTCAGGAAAGAAAATAAAGACGACAGACTGCAAAGAACTCTAACCCTTTTCTGAATATAGTAGTCAAGATAGGGATTTTTTTCTGGACTCTTTGATTAATGTCTCTTGCTCTCACATAAGGTGCCATGGGGCCTTTTAAAGAGCACTTTCTTTTACAGATCCTTTAACAGTATAGCTCTTCCTAGTCATCTGCTGGAGTAGGATTTCAGTATTGACTTGGAAAAATATTATATACTAAATCACTAAAATGATTTTCTGAAACAACTGGCTTTTGTTTTGGTGGTCTTCTATTCAAATAATAGCACAGACCAACATTTTATGACAATAGCCTGTGTTTTTTTCCACTATTCAGTTTTGTTCCTAATGTAATTGTAGTTTTGCCTCAAAGCAGATTAATTTGCACTCCTGGCTCACTGGCAGTGGCATTCCATTACACAACACATGAAATTCTGTATGTGTCTGTGGGACATGTAAGGGTGTGCACAGCTGAGCTATTAAAGAAGTGGCCCATTTCCCTGCTTATGGTTTCAGTGAAAAATTTGCTCTTGATTTCTCCCTCAAGCTGTTGCACAAGTTCAGATAGCAGCTGCTTGTGATCTAAAGGCCACTGCTCCCCTTTTCAGTCTTTCTGTGGACACCAGTCTCTTTCTCATCCTGCTGACACTCTGCCTCATGCTCAAACTGTGCAGCAAGGAGGATGTGGATAGAGGAGGCAGAACACAGGGACACTGCCAGAAACAGAAATCTCCAGTAGCATATGCCCTCAGCACCAGCGGACAGGATCAGCAGCAGTTAGTGCTGCAGCTGCCACCTTATAACTGGATATTCTTCTGCAACAACTCTCCATTTCAGTAAATGATTAGAGTATTAAAGTCTGTGGCAGCCAGCAACAAATTGCTCCATATACAATATACCCAAAATAGGCCGTATGAGGCTTCAGATTTTAATTCTGCATCTTTTATTCTCTATTCTGATTGGACAGGAGAAATCTGATTTCTCCTTTTCCTGATTTTGGATACTTATGTACCTTTTTTCTAGTGGATTAACCCCATTCTCCATCTGGAGGCCTGGGATTGCACCATATTTTCTTTGCTTTTACCACCAGCTGGAAAATCTCCAGCCCTGAATGGGGCTGTGTCCTTCGCTTTGACATTTGGTTTCCAGTCTCCACTAATAATCAGGGTTAATTCCTTTGCTTGTCACGATGATTTGTGGGTTTTGAATTGCCCTAATTTGTAGATTGATTCTGTCGATACATCAGACCCCCATTTTATGTCTGGCGCTCCAGTAGCGTCTCACTCTGAGTAGGAAATGTGAGAAATACATACTAGAAAAGGTACCTCTCCAATTTTCTTTTCTCTCCTATGGGGAGGATGAGAACACGCAATATGTAGGCACACCTGTTACCTAGTTTTATGCCTCCTGTACCTCCAGAGTTCACTCTCTCTTTACTGTGATCAAACTTTTTAAGTGAAAACAGGGATATACTGACACCATCTTTTATTGTGTATATGGCTTTCTTTTCATAGAATGATAGAGTGGTTTTAGTTGGAAGGGCCCTTAAAGACCATTTAGTTCCAACATCCCTGCCATGGCCAGGGACACTTTCCACTAGACCTGGCTGCTCAAAGCCTCATCCAGCCTGGCCTGGGACTCTTTCAGGAATGGAACACTTCTTGGCAATATATTCCAGTACTTCATCATCCTCACAATAAGGAATTTTTTTCCTAATATCTAATTTAAACCTGCCCCTTGTCCTTTCATTACATGCCATTTCATGAAGTCCCTCTCCAGCTCTCTTGTAGGCTCCCTTTAGGCATTACAAAATGCTGTAAGGTCTCCCTGGAGCCTTCTCTTCTCCAGCTTAAACAGACTTAACTTCCCCAGCCTGTCCTCACAGGAGAGGTGCTCCATCTCTCTAATTAATTTTGTGGCCCTTCTCTGGACTCGCACTGACAGGTCCACATCTTTCTTGTGCTGCCCAGAGCCCCCACAGCTGTCCTGCAGATTCTGGGCAAAATTTGTATGATCAAGCAGCATCCCAAAGTTTTATTAAATCTCAAACTGCCGTTTTCCCCTCAAATGTCCTTCATGTTTACAAACAAACACACATCCCAGTACAGCAATTACCTTGGAAAGGAGCAGACATTGTCACATTAGACATAAAGGAGAAATCGAAAGGTCAAAGATATGCGTTTTAGAGAGCCAGAGACATTAGGGTAAATAATAGCTACAAATTACTTCAGTCTCTAAGAAGCAAGAGGAACTGTGTTGCCCTTGCCAAGATGACCATTTAAGAAGCATAGCAAAACAAAAAAGGGAGTTGTATCAGGGTAAACTGAGGAGAACAATATGGAAAAACATCTTTTAGGCCTCTTTTACAGGAGATCAGATGACTGATATCAGCTGATGTGTTACAGAGCTACTTGAAAAATGCAGTGGATGGTAGATCCTCCAGATCTCCTTTAGAGATTTCTGCTTCTAAAGAGGACAGACATTACTCATTCAGCAACCCTAAAATAAATGAAATAGATGATAGACTTAAAGCAAGACATGATTCTCATATTAACTTGTGTTACTTTGTAAGAAGACTCCAGAACAGCTGTAAATTATTTTTAAAACCTTTTATTCTGACAGCACCCTCTCAGATTATGTTCTTATAAATGAGGATAGGTTCATGCATGGGTTTCTGTAGAGGAGAGGCAAACTGAGGCAGTGGGGTACAGTAGGCAATCCCATGGATTAGGATACTGTATCTACAGAGAAACCACCAAAACATGACATGTATTGTGGTCTGTGCAGCCCAATGCATCTGACCAAACAAGTACTTTGAAAGCTGTTGAGGCTTGCTAGAATAAGAATAATTGTTTGCTTAGATTTTTGGTGACCTTTTGGTAAGACCTTGAAAGAGGGAAACATGGAAGTAAATCACTGACCACAGGACAAAGTGCAGTCTTCTGCCATTTAATACATGGGTAAGCAATGGGCAAAGAAAAGATCCTAGGATTTGATATTAGTCGTAATGAAATTTTTCAGCTGAGGGATGACACCGAGAGGTATGGATATTTGGAGCTACAAGATTTAATGTACTTATGCTGAAAAATACTCTTTTAGTATTTCTTACATATGTGAGAAGTTATATACTCCACTGAAGATGATAGATATATCTAAGGATGAAGTGAGAGAAGAGTCCAATGCCACCCAAGTTAAATGGCAATTGATCTAATTGGTGGTACCCATGGAATCAAGGAAATGTCAGAAGGAAGAAAAAGGCCAAGGACTGGTATATTTTTTGAGCAGAAAGCAAAAGGCTTAGAGAGATGAATGGGGAAGTGCCCCACAGCAGTGGGGAAAAGTAGGACGTTTATTTGTCAATGCTTCATAAGAAAAGCCATACGGTGCTAGACAGAGTCTTGAATAAAATATCAATTTTGCTTCCTCTTAGAAGCAATCTGCAGCATCCAGAATTGAGGTTAAGCATTTGAACTAATCACTTTGCAATATCCTACTGAGCTGGGAGAATTAAACTGGTGACCTGGGGAAGCTGGCTGGGAACATTAGTTTGTTTTAAGCAGTAACAATACTATGCCACAATAATTTTTTTCTCCCTTTTACCTCTTAATTCCAAGCTTCCAGTTTGTACTGGTCTGGAATAGGCTGTCAGCAAGAAGATAGAGGGAAAGCCTCTTTATGAAAGGGCTTATACAATGCCACTGTCTCTGGTGGACCATATTCTGAAAGACAGAAAGGTTTTTTCCCAGTCTTTGCTCCTACATGAAACCGTCTAGAAATATAGTTTTTGGTAAACTGGACACTGTCTAAAAATGTCTAGTTTACATGGGAAAGCGTAAAACAGATTTGCTCCCTCATGTCCACAACCTAGGGCAAGGCAGTGGCTGAGCACTAGACACATTTTACTTGAAGGAAGGCAACTGACCAAACAAGGAATTATTTAGTACTTTTGAAATGTTTAATAGCAAAATTTACATGTGTTTTCTATAAAATTTAATTGGGAGAAGGGATAAATGAATGCCTTGCCATGGATGAATTCAGCAAGTCCCATCATGGTTTTAATATGCAAGTGTATTTGGGAAAAGAAGAAAAAAGCCCCCAACTCTGTCAAGCCAGAGGTTTGAAGTAGAACAGCTGCTCTGTCCAAAGACAAAAAAAAAACCCTCACTTTTTTTTTTTTTGCTCTGACTGTTCACAGGGGTTTTATGTGGTTGTTAATTTGTGTATTCAATAAATAACAGAGCACCTCCTCATGCAGTGTACTACACTTGTGCAACTGCCTGGGTGCCAAAGAACTTTCCCAACAGGCAAGGGTGGTCAGCAGAGCTACAGCAGTTGGTAAATTGTCATATGTGTCTTTGGTCAGACATCCCTTTCCTTTGGCAACACAATTCGAAAAGACCAGAATTGGTCCCCAGAGATGCAGATTGTTCTCTCTCTTCTCTTCTTACAGAGAAACATTTTAATTCCATAATCAATAGATCAAAATGGAGTGGTCTCTGGGTAAATGAGTATGGATGAGCTATGCCACTTAACTGTTTAAAGCACAAGCTATTTAGAAGTGCTCTAATTTGCTTTTGAGCAGTGGCCGAACTGGCTTTTCTAAAGCAGAAGAGAACATTTGCCTGAAGTTCAGGCTGGTTTTGAGTGCAAAAAAATAAGTTTATTTTCCATTCCAACTTCTGATTGGTGGTACTCCAAGCCTTCATACTGTTCTAGATACTGAGCTACGTGTTTTTACCACTTAATGAATTAAACTCCCCAAACATCTTGAGGAAAACCTCAGAACTTAGATTTACTGTTTTCTTTTGTCATCAAGTATTTGCTATTTTCTGTCTCATAAACTCGAGTTTTAAGTTTCTGGCACGAGCAGCTACAGCCAGAAAACAGGAGCAGCTACAGCCAGAAAACAGCAACAGCCCTGTCAAATACCTATTGTTTCTTCAACTCACTCTTTATTTTCAGGTCCTTGAATACATGATGGAGGTCCAAAGGTTGATTTTGCCACATTTGCCAAAGGCCAGCTGATATGAGAAAGCTGTTTAAGCAGTGCTGTAACATTTACCCTTGTTCCTCACTAGCACTTAATACCATAGATTATAAATAGAATCTTGCCCTGAGATCAGCCTGACACACAGCTGGGAACTCCCAAGGAGCTTATAGTTAAGATCTCTAAAAGCTTCTGCTACAGCAAACTGAAATTATTGCTTCTGTAGTCAGGGAGAGAGGAGTTCACCGTGTCTACAGCTGTGTTAGGATGGGCTTCTCGTGACAAGTCCCAGTTCAGGGGACACAGTGGCCCCTCTCCTAGCAGGGCACTGCATATGTCCTGCCATGCTCCCTCTGAACCGTGTGGCTCCTGGTCTGGCTTTTTTCTAAGAAGACTTGCAAACCAGAGAATAGAGGTGTTACAGCTGGGCCATACCTGGGAGATGCAAACTTGGTGCAGGGAGAGCAGCAAAACATTTCTCTGTCTGGGAGAGGTATGGAAGTAACTGGCTTTGGGTTCCAAACTTAGTCTTTGGAAAGCCTTCCTGCCTCCCTCACTTATGAATGGCAGTGGATTTCTGGGGATGGATGTAGCATAGAAGTTCTTCAGCTGGGGCAGTCCTGTCCTTGTCCCAGAACCATATGAGAGGTGTGAAGGGCAAGGGAGCCTTTCCTCAGGATAGACCCTAGGCTGCAAGCCCCTGTGCCATCCCCACCAGAAGATGTCTGCTCGCAGCCCTGGGTTGCTTTTGCTTTCTACCTCACCTGCCTGGGCTTTAAGAACAACTTCCACAAATCCCCATTGGTAAACAAGGTAGTCTCCTATGCCAGAAGGATTTTCCTGCTCTGGTCCCATAGCACCACTCTTCCCAGCACACGGAGTCACAGTTCAATCCTGGTCCACTGTGAAGCCTCTAAAAGGTAATTTTTCAGACCCATAAGTCACTACCTCATCACTCACTAACACTCCACTGAACAGCTTTGGATAATTTAGACAAAGACATCTTTTGTGGGAGTTAATACGCAGAAGAAAGTCAGCAATGCATGCAAGTGCATTTTGGCTAGGCTCTCACACCATGTCCTTCTCCAGACTCTCTATCTTGCTGAGAGAACCCTCAGCCAGCCGCCCTGTCTGCAGGCAGCAGGGGCTGCCAAGATGTACTCTGGCTACCTCCCATCAGCTGTTACATTTAATGGACTAGAAAAGCCAGGAGGGGTAAGGCCCCTACCCCTTACATGTCTGTGAGTCCTTTCTACAGTGAGCACAGTCCTGGGGCATGCCTCAGGGGGTAGTCTGAGCTGTTTGTGAAAGTGGGTTCAAATTGGACTGTGCTGTTTTGTAGAGACAGGCATCTCTGAGCTGTACTATGAGAACCAGAGAAGGACACGATTTATTAACAGTTTTTATTTATTCCTTCTTTTCCTTTATTAAGACTTACATAGCTATAGGGACCAGTAGAGCCCCATGAAGGCATTCCAAAACATGCTTCATGTGTCTGGGAAGGAGCAATTTGTGCAGGCAACAGGGGAGACTTGGTAACTACAGATCTTGGGGGCTTTGTCCTGACAGAGGAGGAGGAGGAGGTAAGCAGATTGTACTGCTGCTGCTGTGGGAGTAAGGAGTGAGGCATGGCTGGATTATCTGAAGGAGACCGGGTGGAATTTTCCTAAGAGTTAGGCAGCATAACACACTGGGACAGCAAATGACTGGAGGCAAATGATTCATTGTGCTAAGCACCATAAAGCCAAGAAAACAGATGTCTTGGCTGGACTGAGGACAGAACAACATATTGTATTAAGCAGATCTATCAATAGGATAATGAATATTTTTTTCAGATTGTTGTAAGGGTGTGTAGGGGTTTTTTTGTCCTAAACCATTATAATTAGATAAAGCATGAAACCCTCTAGCAAGAGTCACCAAAATTCTTTCTGAGACTAAAACATTAACAGTGTAAAAAACAGGACTTTAAGTCTGAATATACCAAAGTTATTACCCAGTCCTGCACAGCTGATTCATACCCATACATTTCTACTGATACCAGTGGGATTGCACGGATCGGAGTAAGTCAAATATACAGACCAGTGATTTTTTATTGACGTACCAACAGATGGCTAAATTTAAAGTTAATGCTGACTGAAACAAGAGCCTGTTTTTAATTTTATAGGTAGAAAAAGCGCCATATGCCTAGGGAAGGTGTGTAATATTTGTGCTGATGATTTATCTTTAAAGCTGGACTGACCTGCCTGCACACATGGATGTCACATGCCCAGCAAACTGACAGCCCCACTAAAGTTTATAAGAGGGCATCTGCCCCCTGCTAAAAACCTCATTGGCACAGGAAGGTTTTCTGACGAGGAAGCTGAAGGTTTCCTCGGGGAAGCACAGAGCATGGCAGTGGATGTAGGGGCAAACAAAACTGTGCAGACATTGCCTAGGTTGTCTGCAGGTGGCCAGTAAGGAGCCTGCTTATCTCCTACAGCAGGAAGGGTTGATGAGGTACTGTGGGGATATTTTAGGTCTACGTTCTTCTGGGAACTGTTCAAGACAGACACAAGAATTGGTTGCAAGCCAAATGCCATTTACCCACTGGAAACTAGGTAAAATGTTTTCTCTAGGTGTTTTTCCTAAGGATCTGAGTTGACCAAGAAAGCCAGTGGCATCCTGGTGTGTACCAGCAATCGTGTGACCAGAAAGACCAGGACAGGGATTTTCCCCTGGTGATAATTTGGCACTGGTGAGGCCACACCTTGAGTCCTTTGTGCAGCTGTGGGCCTCTCACCACAAAAAGGACATTTGGGTGGTAATGGAGAAGGGCAACTGAGCAGGTGAATTGTCTGGAGGAGAAACTCTGTGAGGATCAGCTGTGGGAGCTGTGGTTATTTATCCTGGAGAAAAGGAGGCTCAGGGGAGACCTTTTCACTCCCTATACATGCCTGACAGGTATCCAGGTGGGGATTCTCTTGTTGCCTTTCTCCCAGGCAACAAGTACCAGGACAAGAGGAAATGGCTTTAAGCTTCACCAGAAGAGGTCCTGATTGGGTATTAGGAAAAACCAGCTGTCCAAGGATCTCAAGGACGTCAAGGCTGAGTCACCACTTCTGGAGGTATTTAAAAGACATATAAGTGTGGCACTTACAGATGTGGTGAGGTGGCGGACTTGGCAGTGCTGGGTTAACTGTTGGACTTGATGATCTCATAGGTCTTTTCCAAGCTAAACCACTCTATGATTCTGTAACTTTATTAATATCCCATGGAATCCCTGGAAACCTTCATTTTTGGGGTATGATCAGATGTTCAATTTCTTTCTTCCAGAACCTTCACTCCTACTCAAATGCCTGCCTCTCCAATCAGGGAACAGATCTGCCTTGGATGGGCCACCAAAGTTTTTTTACTCTTTTGAAATTACTCTCAAAATTATGGGACACTAGACGTTTTGGTTATACACATGAAGTTCTAGAGTCAGTTTCCTAAGCAGAAAGCCATAGTGAAATGTCCCAGGTGACAAATGGCCCATAGACAATATCTATCTCTCTTGTTGACCAAATCAAAAGGATTTTCTCTAAGGAAAGAAGTGCATGCTCCTTACTTTATTTTAAAGCAGCAAGCAGTGACAAAACTTCCCATATTGTGAATATGTTCCACATATTCTAAGAAGAATAGAAATGCAAGCCTTGAAGATTGCTTTTGTCTTGAGTAGATAGTTACTTTAATTGCACAGCACGTCCTGACTCCAGTTGCTCCTTTCTACTCATCCTGATCCATTACTCCATAGCTGGTAGGTCTATCTGAACACAGGCGTGATGGCTGTGCTCTTTCTCTGGTCAGAAGCTGCAGTCAAATCAGTACAGTGATAACAATCTTAAAATAATAAAAATAAAAGCTAGAAATGCAGATGATTAAGTTTTTGGGGTGTGGGTGAGGGAGGTAATGATGGCTAAAGAAGGCTGCATTAATCACTCTCCATAATACTCCCAAAAGTATCTTGGCAAGACATTAATTTTAATTTAACAAGTTGAGTGATTACTGCAGGGTGCATTTAACTTTTTACCTCTGGTGGAGCAGCCCATTCTGGGAGTTAAATCTGTTTATCCCTTCTGTGGAATCTTGCTCCATTTCATCTGTGCAGCATACTATGTACTCTGCTGGGAAAAGAGTAAAAAAAAAAAGGGGGGGGGGGGGTAAAAAGTCACTGTTAGTATCATGGCTTGTTTTCTTTTCTGAAAACAACTGATTCTGAGAGGGAATCTTTGCTTCTTCCATGACTCAATATGTTTTATGAATCCTGTCCTCTAGGCAGAGCATTCAGGCTTCAACAAAGGAGCTGCAGCTCTCACCAAACAAGGGAAACAAGGGTAACTTGTTTTAAAGCTTCTCTGTCCTGGAGAAGCGTGTCTCTTGTGACTGCCACAAGATATGCCAAATTGGGTTAACTGCTGTCTCATTATTATTGTAAACTGCACTGTCTGATAATAAGACTGTTTGAGATAAGCCAGTCTGCTGAACAGGCATTACACTGTGAAATCCAACTGTGGGACAGATTATAGCAAAGCAGGGCATTCTTCAAATGAAAGTCTCCAGATGGAATATTGGCAACTGTGGGGAATTTGACTGGCAATACCCAACATATCTAATCGTCTGCATCATATGATATAGTTTTTTGCCTTTCTTGAGGGTTCCTGAATATGGCTGTCAGTCCTTTTCTTGAGAGGTGAGGCAAGTAGTTACCACCAGCATTTGGGAGATCTGCCAATGACTAGCCACTTCACTTGCCTTTCAGACTGACCAAAGCACAGACACCATGCAGATGCCCAAGTTCCTGTGGCCCAAAATAGCACACAGATTTTGGGTTAGGATTAGCATTGCTCTGGTTGCACGTTACAGCTAATGCATTTGGGAAGTTGATCCTTGTTTCTCCTTTCTCTCTCAACCCTCATTTGGGCTGAACATTCAGAATTGCTTTGCTGCCATTTGAGATGGCTAGGGACGAGATCAAGTTTCCGAGAGAGCTCATTCAGGTTTGTGTACTCTCTGCCACTTGCCTTTGAAAATTCTTCTGGAATATGTGGGCCACAAAATATGGAGCAGCACATGTGGAGAGTGGCAACTTGAAAGGATTTGGGAAAAAGAATATGTGAGGATGTACTTCTTCCATTCTTATTTGAAAAACCATTCTATCTGTGACCAGACGGATTATTTCTTCCGAAGAAAAACAAACCCACTTCAAAAACAGCAATAAGAAAAGGCAAGCTGAGCCACAAACTTTTGTAATTTTTTTGTGCTTCGGGAATAAAAAACTTTTCCCAGAAGCACCTATAATATTATTGTGGAAACAATTTCTGTCAACTGGACTGCCTCTCTTTATGTCCTCTACAGTGAGTGGGAAAAAGATGTAGAGCAGCATTACACCTCTCTCTGGCCTTGCTGTGCCAACAGATGTTTTCTTGGTTGCTATAGTATTGGGTGGGTAGAATCTGTTCAGGCCCATTTTTGTTCAGACATCCCTCAGGTGGTCTTCTTTCACCTTTGAAAACCTGCCTGGGTATCTACCTAGATTCTTGAGCAAAAAAACCAAAATCCAAATGCTTGGTAGTTTTACCACTGCATGCAAGGATCTGGCTACTCTTGAAGTAGGGGTTCTAGCAGAGTACAAGCTAAATTGACTGCAGCAGGGTACATTGGCATCTCCCATGTGTAGAGTTCCTCATGTGTAGAGTTCCTCATGTGTAGTGTCCTTTTGATGCCTTCCATCCTATCTGTGACATTGAGATGCTTGGAGTGGGTTGTGAAGGTGATGAAGAACTGTTCTGTGCCCCTGGTGTTCTCAGCTTTCTGGCCATACAGGTGGTCAACAAAACTGGCAAAATTTTGCAATAGTTGCCATCTTCATATGGTTTAGCTTCCTGAGGCAGCTGCTAGTCCTGGTGTCCTGAAAGTCCTGAACATGCTGCTGTCCATGCATCTTATTTCCCTTGTTCAATTTTTCTGCTGCACTTAGGCCCACCTATGCTTGCAAACATCTAAACTACTCTCCTCCTCAGGCACCAGATTCTGAGTGCTAAAGTACCTCAGGACCAGCTGTTGGACCACCTGTGAACAAGCAAACTTCTAATTGGCAATCAAGGACTTCTTCCATACAAGATATCACTGTAGAAGATTGAATTCCCACTTGCTCTGCTGCAGCAGAGGGACTCCAGCCCATTGCCTTTTTAATGCATTAAACCAGTGATAAACCCAATGTACTTTGGCATATGAAAACCTGTGAATGGAATGTTCTTGCTGCTCCTTGGGACCAATGATTTGGAAAGGAATAAATTCAGATAATTCTCTTTCTAGGGAACAGGGGATTTTACTCTTCTGTCTTTATTTAGAAAAAAGGACATAGAATTTTTCAAGATATATGTGGAGATAAACTCCAGAGTATATAGGAGATAAGAACGATGTTGGGAGAAGGCACTGCTTGACTGGGAACTTAAAACAGAAGAATGAGACAACTGGAAATGTGGTTGTGTGTACATATAGGTGTGCTTGTTTATGTTACACATGTAACATAATCTAGGCTTTATCCATTCACCCATAAATAAGTTGGAAGTTTTGCTTGTGCTGTGTGCAATCATTGTGCCTGCTGTCTTGTTGCCATCTAGCCTGTAAGAGCTGTGAGGACCTCAGTGGGGATGATCAAGGCTTGTTCATGAGTGAATATGGCCAACATGGTGTGCCACTCAGCATCCCTGCTGCCAGCATGGTAGGGGCAGTGGTGCTTGGAGCACAGTGACTTCAGTAATGGTGTCTGAAATGGGGGAAGACTAATTCCTTCCACAGCTTGAAAACATTAGCTTACTGCTGAGGCACTGTTGAATTGCTGGTGTAAGAGGGCCGTACTCATTTTGTGCAGTGTGACAGTGTGTAGTGCAGAAAAGTGCATACAAAGAGCACCACCTCCTTCTGCACCTGCCTGGCTCATTCCTCAGCTGGAGCTGGATCCCCAGCACTCAGCAGCGCCCCAGGAAGAAATGTCCCCAAGCTGCTTGCAAACAACACCTTGCAAAAATGAAAAAGTGATTTGCCACATTGAATGGGTGAACTTCTGTCTTCTGGACAGGCCCTTTCTGATCCAGTCACTAGGGGGTATATTGTTTCTTTGTGTAAATTCACTGCTTATTAGCTATTATTAATAGGAAGAGCATGGTTTTGCAACAAGAGAGTAGCACACTCCTAAAGAAATTTAATAATTGCAAAAGGCCCTGAAAACTTTCACTGAATCACCACTGTAACTTTCAGAATTCCAACAGTCTCTCAAAGCTTTGAAAAATTTTTATACACTGAAAGTCCTTAGACCTCAGGATAGGTAATCAAGATTCAGATTTTGGGATTTGGGGTTTGGGTTTTTTTTTGCTTGGTGTGATGCCTGTACCAATTTGCCACACTATAATGATTGAAAATCAGATCTGCAACAGGAGGTTTGGGTTTGTTTGTCTTTGCAGTCCACCTAGACAGGTATGCTGAAATAACTTTGAAATAGGAAAGACTCAGTCCTTCAAAGAGTTGACTTTAGTAGATAGTGCCCAGAGGTTGTGGAAATGTCATATGGTTTACTTACAAAAACAGTAACATTTCTAGAATAGGGCAAACCAGAAGATCTTAAATTTGTTTTCATTTTCCTCTTTAATAGATGTTCATCTTTCTGTTCAAGCCTGTTCATATTTTATCTATAAAAACAGCAATTCACTAGTCAAGAGATATAACAATAGTCTGAATTTTCTAAATAGGCTAAACTAGAGTTAATAGAGGGGACTTTTCCCTCTCCCTCTTTTCCCTGTCCCTGCAGCAAGGTTGGTAGCTCAGGACCTGTAGCAACAGAGGAAACCTGCTGGTTTTGACTGAACACGACACCAAAAGAGGCAATCCAAAGCTACAGTTAATCAAAATGCACAACCAAGTACATGGTTAAATATTTTACTTCAAGATCTCCAGACTGGTATGTTCCCATCTCCCAGCAGTACCTCCACACAGTGTGGAGCAACGCCCTATGGGCCAGGGCAGGGTCTCACAGTCAACAGAGGTGTTTGGAGACATCAGTGCTGTTAGCTCTGGTGCAGCACCACGTGGGCATGTCTGTGCCTAAGTACAGCCAGCCTGGTCACTGCTGATTGCCCCATGACAGCTAGGAGCCCTGAGGTGAGAGGTGTCAGAGCACCACCCTGAACTCTGTGGCCCCTTGGCCTGAAGCCATCTCTCAGGGAAACACTGCAACTTCAGGAAGGCACTTAACTAGGGCACAGGAAAGGTATATATGGGTTTTGCCTGCTTTTCCATGTCAGTCGGTGGTGGGACATCTCCTGTTTTGATATGACAATTATTGCCCATTTATTTCAGCCTTTGGCATTTGTGTCTTTCTCCCAAAGCTTTCTTGGATGTGCAATGAGGGAGGTTCCCAAATCAGTTAAGGAAATGTGTTTGTTGGCCCTCTGCTGCATTCAAAAGCTACAGACTAAAATCTGTGAGACAAAGCATCAAATTTATGAGCATTTTCAAGTCAGCTTCATGATTCTGACTCACAAGGTCTAAATTTTTGGGCTGGCAATATGTGTAAGCCTCTTTCTCTGCTCTCCAACCTTTGCCTTCTACTTTGTCTCCAGCCCCAGTTTAACAGCTGCCATAAGAATTTACCACTTGGGCTCCCTGTTGTTACTGCAATCACAATTAGCTGATTATTTTTTTTTTTGTGTGTGGAGGGGAGGGTGGTAGTAGTCTTGTTACAAATTTCTGTGGCTATTTTTGAACTGCGTGAATTGCCAATAAACGAATACTGCTGATTTCTGAGTTCTGACCTGTCTGCTTGTTCATAAGCAGGAGCACAAACTGCCTCAGTTTTTCCAATTCTCTTTTGCACACTCATATCCTCTGGTGTGGACTAGGGGCTCTGCCATAACTTGATTTAATGTGAAGCTGTCAGCAGCAGCATTAGGACTGGGAATCTGACCACTGAGTCAATTGCATTCAGAATATTTTTAAATCATGCCTTATCCTGGTACTAACCTTCACTATGGCTTCATGCCACATGCTGGCAAGATGTAGCAAGCAATGAGAGTAAACATAATGCATTTTTTTAAGATTAGGAGGATTTAGGTCAGATTCTGCTCTTAACAGAATCCGGTCTAACTCAATGGGTTTTCCTGACATCCTTCTGAATTTATTTGTCTAAAAATGTTGAGTTGGTTTTGTTTTTGTTTTGAGATGTACTTCAGGCCCTAGAAGGACCTTCTTGTTCACAGTAAGTGCAACTCAGCACAGGAGGTCTGTGCAAATGCGCTGGCCCATGAGAAATTGCTTGAGAGGCAGCAAGTCTTTCTGTGTAAAAGTTCAGTAGTCTTTCTGTGCAAAAGTTGATTTAAACAAAAATACTGTGAAAATAATGAAGAAAACATTCATATAAACTGGAAGAGATACACATTATTTGACCATATTCTAATTTATCTTACCTTATCTTGATGTCACTAAGAAAAATATATAACATACACTTCTAGTTTTGAAAAATGTTTTGCACCTCTTGAACAAAGAAGGTTGTTTAAACCACTGTAAAAGATAAAACAGAGCCAACATAAAATTAGTGTCAAGGCAGTACTTTTTCACACAGGACATGGAAAGAACTTGTTGCCACAGGATATTTTATGGTCCAGATACATAAAATGTAAAAAGCCAACCACTCTGTTAAGGTATGAGAAGTTTCCAGTGTGTTTCCTGATGGCCTGGGTGTGATCTCTGGCTCAGGAAACCATGGCTGGACTGTGAGTAAAAAGCTCAAAAAGAATAATGTTTCCCTTTGACAGCTGTCAATAACCACTGACAGATAGGGTACTGTGATAGACAGACCTCTGTTATAAGTGTGAAAACTTTATATTCTCATTAAAAAAAAGCTGGACTTTCTGATGGAATGATGGTCTTCCTTTATGCCTTGAGATGAACTTTAATAGTCCCAGAGCTAAGTATTTTATTTTTGAAACATTATTATGACTGTTTTTGAATATTTAAAATTAATTTTCAGCAGAGATACAAGCAGTGATTTTTACAGTAACATAAAATTCAGCTTATTATCAAACCTGAAAATCAAAGACCACATTCATGGTTATGTTTCTTAAGCAGTTTGAAGTAATTTTCCCCTGCAAAAGAATAAGGTGGGTTTTCTTTGTTTGTTTATTTGTGTTTGTATTTTTCTTAAGGGAACTCTTCAGACTTTGAAAACTTTTGGGGTGCTGGTCAGAAAACCACTAAATGCTCAGGTAGTTTAACTCCATAGATATGCCATACCATGACCTGTTTGAAGAGAGGTCTTGCATGTCAGTGCGGCTTAGCTGAAACTCTGTGTTATCCTGATTAGTATCATAAAGAAGAATATTCCTCCTCTCTCCTTCTGATGACCTATCTCGACATATTTTCCCTGGACTCAAAATTGCACCCTCCTCTTCAGCTTCTGCAGGAATCAGACATCTGTAAAGACTGAAGTGGGAAGATATTAGACTTAAATGGCCTTTCACCTGAAGAAGTGGTGATTTTCCTAAGTGGTTTTTAGTCTGACACAATTCCTTCTAAGGGATGGGGATCCCTTTAGGTTCTGGCACAGTTAATTTCCCTTTAGCATGAGTCTATAGGAGAGATTTCCAAAGGTAAGTGTAAAATTATACTGTTGCATCATTGGCAGATGAACAAAAGTAAGTTAACTTGGCATCCTTTTCTGTTTTTCAATAATCTTGCTGAACTTAATTACCTGTAAATTATAGGACCCCAGGGCAGGTTGGAATAGAGAGAAAACAAGGCAATATACATACACTTCTCTGTTAGTGATCACAATAGTGATCAAGCAGCCTGATTAATTTCGACTTGGCATCAGGAAGCAGCTGGCATTCTAAATTCTCCAGTTTGTTTTCACCTTATCTCTGTGGCTCAGACCTACTGCATAGCTTTTCCATTCAGATATTGACAATAAGGACTGAATAATCCTTCTTGAGATTTGGGGAGGGCAAAGAATAGGCAGTGCGTGCCACACTTGACACTGCATGGAGATGACTGGGGAAGGACCTTATACAAATTTAAAAGAGAAGCAAATGTGCTACTTGGTTTAGCTCTTGCCATGGTTTAGTTGTGGACTTGGCAATGCTGGGATGACCACTGGAGTCAATGATCTTAGAGGTCTTTTCCAGCCTAAATAATTCTATGATTCTAATGATGTGTGGCAGTGGCATGGCTGTCACTGATGACACAGAGTGGGACACAGCATGAGACAGAAGCTGATTTGCTGGCTCCTTGTTGCTGCCAAAATAACATCCAGGTCTCTTTTCTGCATGGCGTCCCCCAAGCTCTAGTGGAGGAAAATAACTGCCCCACCACTATGATAAATTCTCTCAATTTCTTGCTGTACCCATTCCCTGCTGAATCAGAGCTGTGAGATTTACCACAGTATTTCACACTTAGAATAAAACCTGAAAAGGTCATTGGTCTGAGTTTCAGATCTGAAACAGTCGGTTCTAAACAACGGAGCATTAAACATTCACATAGTCAATGATGGTGCGACTGTAGTTCTGGCTGCCCTTTGTCCAGAGCAGAGCATCACCCAGCTGGCACCTACAGATGAGCTCTGTGCACTGCAGTCCTTCCTTTTCCACCATGCAGTCTCTGCTAGTGCCATCTGCCAGACCTAGGGGTGAGCTCCTCTAAGGAAGTGCTCATTTCTGAGCCTTCAGCCTCACTGCAGTCACTGCTGCAGGAAGGCACTGGGCACTGGAAGAGTTTGGGTGAAAAAAAAGAACAAAAACAATAAAATCACCGCTTCAAAGAGTTGTCAATGATGACATGAATGTTCAGCACTACCTCAGTGGATAAATCCAGTGGTTTTCCTCCTGGGGAATGAGTCCTCACCTCCCTGCTGTACATCATGCCTCAGCAGGTAGTGGTGTTGCAGTTTGTGGGTGCTCATCTGGGGTACCTCTCATGTGGGGGACCTGCCTCAAGGCAGGAGTCTTTAAAATCTTTTAACTATGGAGCATCTCAGCTCTTACATTATCAAGAAGGACACATTTTCTTTAGTGAGTCTCAAAATCAGCAGTCCAGGTATAGAGATGAGAAGGAAGGCCAAGGATTTGGCATGACAGGAAGCCCAGATGCTGTGATGGCTGGGGTTCACTCCAGCACATTCAGCTGCTGCTCACCCCACATGGCCTCTCTCTGTTTTATGCTCACTCATACCCCAGCAGCAATTTGGCACCGTCTCTGTTCCCAGCAGTAGCCAGGGGCTGACTGCAATCCCCCTGCACCTTCAGCACCCAATGCAGGTGGCTGCCTTTGGCTGGGAGTAGTGGCATTCTCAAATATCTGGTTTCCTTCCAGGGTGGGCCCCTTTTCATTGACACAAGGGCACTGTGCCCTTGACCAACATTTATTTTAAAATTTGTTTGAAGAAACTAGTCATGTTCTTCATGGCTGGCTGACCCCTGGCACCCGTCCAAAAAAAAAAAAAGTGGGACAAAAGCAGAGTTGATGAGTTTCTTCCTCTACATCCTTAAAGATCTTGTCTCTTTGACAAATGAGCTCCTTGCAGCAGATGGTGGAGAAAAGAACTGCGATACAGTGTTAGGAGGAGTGGAGTGAGTAGCCAGAGATGAAAACACGGGAATACTGTTAAAATGAAAGTCAGATTGTATGGAAACAGCTATGGAAACCTAGCACAAATATGGAGTACCGGATGCTGGGCCTGCCATTTCTCCATGCCAGCCTGGGAGAACATGACAGCTAGAGGAACAGTGTTGCAGGAAGCCTGCTGTGGGCCGATGCAAAACATCACTCATTGGTGTCATCACAGTTTGCCCCACTGGAAGATCAAATGTCCTGAATCATTGTGGAGTAGAGCCTTGACACCGACAACTTTATCCTTGTGGTTTGTTGTGCAGAGTACTACACCCAGTGACTGAATGGATGCCAGGTTGACTTCAGTGGGATGTCGCTCCTTTTCCAGGAGAATAGGTATGTATGTTGGCAATTCTGATGAGGCAGCCAGGGGAGAGTTAGTGCAGCACCTCTAACTGATGAGTAGGCTGCTTCAGGATATACAAGACAAGGGACTGGTCCTATTTTTCAGTGTGTTTCTATCTTGCTGATGCTTCTTTTCTTTAGTTCTACATCCCCTTTAAGCATGATCATCCTAAGCAGGCATGAATACAAATAACATTACAATATCATACAGTTTGCGTTGAAATTACCACAACGGAAAGCACTCTGTGGCCTTTATTTACTTATTAAAAATTGTCCTTTTTATAAATTTCAAGCATTCTGAGAGTTTTTTTGGAATTGTTTTTCTCCTCTTCCATTCCTTCTTTTTAAAGAAATCTAGAGGTACACAGGTATGTTTATTTCTGACTGTAGAATACAGTACTTCTTGCAATATCCCAAAATATTGCAAAGTATTGACATGTGGACACTCTGGGAGGCACAGAAATGCCAACTTGCTTCTGTTATGTTTTGATACCAAGTGTCCTTAAAAGTAGTTGCCTTGCTCCTTCAGAACACAAGCTGAAAACTTGACCTTATGTGCAGTCAGAGGCCAGTGTTTGAAGCATGAAGATAGGTCCTCTAAGGTATGTAGAAGCCTACAGCTGTCATGACACCTGGGAACTACTGACCTGTAGTCAGAGGCCAGTCTGACCTCTGTGCCTGGGAAGATGATGGAATAGATCCTCCTGGAAGCTGTGCTAAGGCACATGGAGAACAGGGAGATGATTTTGGACAGCCAGAATGGCTGCACCAAAGGCAAGTCCTGCCTGACTAACCTTAGTGGCCTTCAAGGACAGGGTGATGCACCAGTGCACAAGGAAAGACCTAGAGATGTCATTTATCAAATAAAGCCTTGATTTGTTGTGTAGACTGTGAGATGGATAAGAAACAGGCTCAGTGGTTGCATCCAGAGTGTAATGGTCAGTGGCTCAGAGTCCCTCCTGATGGACATCAGTGTACCTCAGGGCTCTGCATATTGAGCAGTACTGTTTAATACCCTTATTAATGACACAGAGTGATTAAGTGCACCCTCAACAAATTTACAAATGGATTTTTTACAAGAGAATGTAGTGACAGGACGAGGGGGAATTGCTTCAAAGTGAACAAGAGTAGGTTTAGATTAGATATTTGGAAAAAACTCTTTACCCTGAGGGTGGTGAGGCATTGGAACCAGTTTCCCAGAGAAGTTGTGGATGTCCCATTCCTGGAAGTGTTCAGGGGATGGATGGATCTCTGGGCAACCCGGACTAGTGGAAGATATGCCTGTTCATGGCAGGGGGCCTAGAACTATGTGATCTTTATGGTCCCTTCCAACCCAAACCATTCTATGATTCTATAATATCACTCTTGGTATCCTCCTTGCCCAGGCAGGCAATTGACAGGCTGCTCTAGGAGTCCTGAGGGCTTTCCTTTGGCTTCAAAAATGGGTGTAGATCTATAGTTATTTTACCTAAATGGAGCAGAGTTAATTTGAAAAACTCATTACAGTGGTGATGGAGTAGAAGAGCAGGTGCTACCTGAAACAAAAATAATTTATCCATCAAAGATTTCATACTCTTTCTTACTAGGAGGAAGGTGAGTAATTGTATTCTAGGGGAGTTTTGCAAGAATTGTACCTAGCATTCACAAGAGAACAGCAGGAATGCTTGGTTCTTCCAATATATATTCTTTCTGCTTGAGTTGAGATACAACAAACTCAACAG
The DNA here is from genome assembly GCF_963662255.1 of Cinclus cinclus. Taxonomy (NCBI): domain Eukaryota; kingdom Metazoa; phylum Chordata; class Aves; order Passeriformes; family Cinclidae; genus Cinclus; species Cinclus cinclus. The sequence continues at coordinate 63,358,557 of NC_085084.1, forward strand.
TCACAGAGCAGAAGTGGTTGTCAGTGTGGGGTGACACAGCCAGAGTCCTTTCCTGAAAGTGGGTTTGAGGACAGCTATAAACTTCATGCTGTGATATGTTGTTTCAAAATAAACCCAGAACATGTGTGTAAAGTTACAGGGAGTTGTTGAAAAGCAAATGACAGCATCTGTGCCCCAAACAAAGCACCATTTTTTTGGTTGAGATCTTGCGAACAATCCTATCACGTAGTCTCTTAGCTGGGATCTGTAGTCAACACAAGGTGATATGCATGTGTATAATAAAAGAAGTCATCACTTGGTGCCCTGGTGACCCCAGGTCTCCAGCAATCTCAGCTGTCAGGAGAGAAGCTGAAGGCTGTCTCCTGCAGTGCAGGGCAGGACTGAACTGGTCACTTTGGAAAGAGGTGCTTCACCCATGCAACACCTAAACATGGTTCTGACAGCAGGAAATCATCAGGGACTTGCTGCTGGTCACTGCTGCTGCAAGCCTTGTCTCTGAGCCTGCTGCAGTAGGTTTTCCTTCCCCAGACCCTGTCCTTGTGAATTCTGTTGCATGAAAGCACCTGAAACTTCAGGGTAAAAGCAGCTGGGGGCAAGGCTAAAAGCTCACTGTCAGAAGTGTAACAGCACCCTCCATTGCATACTTAGCACTGTCTTTTTGTACCTTGCTTGGAGTCCTCAAGCATATTTTGCAGCTTCAGCATGTTCATTTTTTTTAGTACTTGCCCGTCACAAAGAATTAGGAGTGATGAATATTTTTGTTTAAACTACTCCTAGATCAAGGGAAAAAGCAAATAGAGCCCATCCTGGGAGTGAAAAACTCTAGCACAGTACTTAAGTTAATATGAAGCACATGTGTAGTCCTGCTGGCAGCAAGTAAAACTTGCTTACTTACTAAAGGCTTTTCAGAAGCACAGATAGCTAATCTGCTCTGGTACACCATGCAGTGGTAATTTCTTACATATCTAGATTTAAGGAACATGCATTGTCTTCTGGTGCATTAGGGTCCATGTATTCTATTCAGAGAAACAACTTGAACACATATTATATATTGTCTCCAGATATTCTCACTTAAAGATGTTTTCTTGATAACTGCCTATGTCGATGCTTATGCATTGGCAACAGATAGATTTTTTGGGGCACTGCCTTAAAATGGGTCTTCAATTGGAATTCTATTTAATCCCCTAGAGCCTATTTTCCTTATGTTGTGAGTCTATTTCTGAAGCAACAACTGTGATTAGTAACAGCATGATATGGAACAAACAAAAGCAAGACATTGAAAAGTTATTTAAATAATTAAAAAAAATCATGAAATAGAATGAGATATTCATGAATAACAATGAATGTATCCTTGGACTATTTTCCATTTTCCATTTCATAAAATGAACCTGAATTTTCAATGATTTCTCTCATTCTACTCTTAGAAGGCATTCAAAATTCCCTAATAATCCCTTAGGCCCCTGAAGGCCCTTACAAAGCCTCACTCAACAATTGTACCTTCCTTATTTGCCAAAATGACAGCTTTTTAACTGAGGCACAGATCCCAGCTCATTGTACTGTTTGTGCTGTTCACATGTCAGTTTTGAAGTGCCTGTAAATGCTGTAGGCCATATACAGTCATTGTGCAAATCAAAGAAAAATGGTATGAATCAAATTTAAACTCTAATTTAGTGTATGTCCTGTAGAAAAATGTAAGCATTTGGCAGACTTATAGGAGTGAAAGTCACATGTGACTGACAGCTCTGATTGTGCTCAGAACTTTGTTGGGCTTCACTGTGCTGAAGGAGTGCTCTCTTTTATGGGTGGAAACCTCACACTTTGGGATGTGGTCAGGAAGGACAGTCAGTATGTTACCCTATGGCTGGACATTGGAAACAATATGTCTGATGTCTGTCTATGAGTGTGCCTGCTCTGGCTCCCCACCAATGAATGTAGGTGGCTCCGTTTAGGGTGATCTCCTCTTCTCAGACAATTGCAAAAAGACCATGGCTGATGCTGAGCAAATTGTCCCATTCTGGGGTTTTCTGAGGCCTCAGCTTTATTAGAAGTGAGAGGAAAAAGCTTGTTATCTTCTCAAATGACATAAAGTAATCAGGTTAATTTAAAAAACGTTCAAACCTCTACCTTTTCTTATCTTGCAGCTCCTTCTGCCCATATTTTATAGTCTGCATTGTGCAGATACACTAGAATTAAAAGAGAAAAATTATTGATTAGTGAAGCAGCATGGACCTTACTTAAATTCAGGTGACTGAAAGCTAAGCAGGAAACTTTGTTTGAGGTACTTGTGGTTTTGCTTAAATCAAGTGGCAAATGGGAGACTTAAGATCAGAGGGGCCAGGCCTTCATCACAATGTGTTTCATGGTGCAAATCAGTTTTGTGACATTTGTTCCTCTCTCTGCTGGAAAGTTGGAGATGTGGTCCACTTTCCTGAGGGACAGATATGAGTAATAAAGAAAGAAAAAAAGAAAACTGAAGACATAGTCATGACGAAGTCACCACAGCAGGCTGGAATTCCATGGCATTCCCAGCTGTGGTGTGAGCAAGGCAAGATGGGTACTGAGGACATCAGCCTCCCTGGACATGAGCCACCTTCCACATTACTTGGAAATGGCAAGGTCCACTGGAATATGGCCCTTCTTGCTCTCAATGCACCTAGGATTACCCCCATGGAGCCAAATTCATGTACAGCATTGAGTTTCCAGAATGCCAGCGGTAACCAAGGTTACGGAAAAATCCTTTTCTATTAAAAGACAAAAATGTAGCTTATGACCTTTTCCTTTCCCCAGAAAAGCAAGCTGAGTTATTAATTTTAAGTGCAAATATCCCTTATCTGCTGCTAATTGGGGATTGGGATAAAGAAAGCAGATGTGGGAGGCACCAAAGCCTGTGTTCAGCAAAGGCAAAGCCATTCATTTCTCACGTGAAGATAAAGGTAGAAATGAACTTGCTTTTGATGTCTAGATGTTGGGAAGAGTTCAAGGAAACAAGGATTGTTAAAATTAATAATCTCATCCCCTTGGCACTGATTTTAGTGGTAAAAATTCCTGGATTTTTCAGCCTGGCAATTATCCATAAAGTCAACATGATTTTGTCTTGTATTATAAACAAGATCTTTTACTCTTTTATGAGCAGGCAGAGACAAATATTAACAAACATAGCTGTTCTGTTGAAGAGATTACTGCCATTAGGTCTAGAGTCGTTTGTGAGTAGCACTAGTTGTAAACTACAAAAGAAAAGACCCGAGAAATCAGAAGTAGATAATTAGTTCTTCCAGCATTTATGTAAAAGTGGATTAATTGTGCCACTGGCACACAGTGCAAGAACTACAGAGCAGCTGCAGGAAACATTCTCTTTTCTAGTTCTTTCTAGAGTGTTAACATTTTACCATTTCATTTCCTAAATTCTCAAATACATATTAAATCTTATGAGGATTATAATCATCAGTTCCAGAAGTCACAATTTGAATACCCAACTTTTAGGTAGACAGTATTTTTGTAGATACTTGTATACTGTATTTTGGACATGAGTCTGAACTCACTAGCTGAGACAGAAGACACACAGTTGTGGATGCTAGAAGACTTTGGGGAAGAATGGATAGACAGGAGTTGAAGAAGGTTAGGATCTCACTATCTGTTGGCACAGCCCTAGATGTGCTTCTGTCTGGTGGTACACTCAACTGCAGTTTGATGCATTACTGGCCAATGAGAAAGAAAGTCTCTCTTGGAAGGACTATACCACAGGGATAGATAAGGTCTTGGCCAGTATGGACCTGTGCCATGTCCAGCAATATGAGGCACCCAAAGCAAAAGGTCAGGAACATACTTCTGTGTGCACTCCCTTAACAAGAGTTCAGGCATTTAAACTGAGATCTAAATTTGGACATACAGAGTCAATCAGCATATAGGTCCCAGGTATTTTTCTCATTTACAGTTTTGACTGTTGGCTCCAGCAAGGATTTTCTTTGTTTAATCATGTTGCTTCATCGTTAATATCTTCATCCTATGAGGGTTGTTAGGGAATGGGAGCTGACCACAGTGATGGTGCTGCAGTTCTACCAAAAGTCTCTGTAGAATGGTCTCTGCTGCCAGCTGGATGCCTACCACCAATGTAGGCAATGCCAGTAAAGAAAGGTAAATTAGCTATTTACATACTAAAAGTAGGTATTAAACCCATTTATTGCAGGAGTCTTTGAAAATTAACTGGGACACAATGCAGAGGTAAGACTAAGTTGTTTCAAGGGTGGCTGGGTGATCAGGACTGTGGACTTCATTCACCCTGGTTCACACACGGAGCAAATACCACCTGGGAGAGGAAGCCAGTTCTGGGTAGATCAAAATGAACCCAGACAGTACCTAAGAAATCTACTCAGATCTGCTGATATCAAAATAATGGCAAAAGGAATTTTTTCGAATCAGGCACAGATCTTTAAACTCACTAAAATATTTTCCTCTGTCCTTTCAAGGATTGCAATCAACAGGCCTCCATTTCCAACGTGTGGCAGGAGTTAGGAACCAATTTTTGGTTTGGTCTGAGCCATAGGGTCCAAAACCCCCAATATCCATTTCAAATGAAATGAAATAATCTCAAATATTTGATATGATATTTAAACCAAAGGATAGATGTTTATTTCCATTGAATACTTGTGTACAAATGTCTTCACAACTGTAAAGAATGAACCAACAGATCCTCAAGCTAACAGAAAAATAATCAAGGTGAAAGAATGTCTAAATTCCCCTGGAATATTATTATTTCAATGCTTCCAGTCATTTCCCAAAGGACCTAGGAATTACTCAAAAATTCCTCCTTCTGACAAGGCTGGATTCTCCCCACAACTGAGCTGTGCTCTTTGGGGGAAAAAAGCACCACAAAAACAACAAAAAAGATATTAAAAGGGAGTATTTTAATGCTTTAGTAGACAAGAGGAAATGGCGTGAGATTGCTGGTCTGCTTTACCCTGATCTCTGAAGTATTTCTGTTATCCTGTTATGGCTGCACATCACTGTAATGAATATTCACTCTCTGTGAATATTCAAGCAGATCTTGTTCCTCAAGAATTCCATTTTACAGCGAAAGAAATTAATTTCCCTATTTTTATCTCCGTCATCTAGATAGTGAAACAAGATGTTTTAAGCAGCTGTTTTGTACCCATGACCCATTGTCCCTAACTTCCTCTAGTCCTGGGAAAGCCCAGCTAATCTTCTTTGCAAAATGTTTGTGAGTAATTATTTATTCCATAGCTTGTTTTATTAAAGCTTGTTGCATTACATTTTCAATCTAGAAAAAAAAATTCTACATGAGAAGAAGTTTCAGTGCCTTAGTCCTACCTTTTGTCCTTGCTCAACATCAAAATTCGAAAGGTTATAATTTACTACGAAATTAAGTACTTTGTGTATTTAATCTTGGAAATGCTAAGAATGCCTTTACATGAAATATATTGTTTGTAAAAGGGCCCTATATCTTATTTTGATTAGGCCAAGACATCTTGGTTTGATTCTTTTATTGCTTAATTTTGAGGCAAAAAACATAATACAACATAAATCATATCACATAAAAGACATCACTAATTTCCCACTGGAAACTATAACCAGTGACCAAATAATTTCTTTACTGTCTTTTAAATTTTATCTGATCAGTGTTTCCTGAAGGAAAAGAAATTCAACTGGAAAATCTCCAGCTGGTGTTAGTAGAAACAATGTTTGTGCTGCTGTGTCCATCTCCTTTGAGGTCAGCAGTCTGGTTATTTATCATCAGGGATGTATGCTAATTAATATGTCCTTATATAAGTCAACAATTTCAACTATTTAAAAATCAGCAAATTTTATTTAGTACAGACATGAAATTCAAAGGTATCATAAACTAATCAGAATAGAGCTCTGCACAGGCTATGGTGAGTGTGATAAACATTGCCAGCCTGGCTTTTCCACAAAACTGGCTACAAAGGTTTTGCTAAATGAAGAAGCCTTAAATAGGACAGTACAGTAGGGCTTCCTGAGCAGCCTGTCACAGACTGTCCCTGCAGCCCTATCAGCTGGGAACTCTTGGGCACATCCAGACGGAGTGGACAGCAAATGGCTGCCCAGCTTCAGTCAGTTTTCAGGGCTCTCTCCCTGATGGTGTGGGAGATGGGGAGTATATACACTCTCCATGGTTTTATGGTCAAGTGTCAGAGCACTTCATTAGCTCCAGGAATAAATTCTAAGGTGGTAGATAACCAAACTCTGCCCTATCAGCGAACCACAGAATTACAGAAGGGTTATGGTTTCGAGGTACCACGTTGGGTCATCTAGTTCAACCTCCCTGCTCAAGCAGAACCACCTGATCTGGCAACCCTTGTACCAGGGAATACATGCACAGACTAAAAGCCCACTGTTGCTGACTGGTTTAAACTGAAATGTAATTTAGACCCTTAAAATGCTAAAATGCTGTTTTAATCAATGTAGATTGAGGTGTATTTAATAACATGGAAATAGTACATTTGCATCAGTTTCAACATGGGAAAAGAAATTGAAAGACCTGTTCCAGCAAAAAAAGTCACTTTGGGAAGGATGTTGCTGCTGAATCCCACCCTATGCCCATTTTTAATCGCCCCTGTAACAGTGTGAGTGAAGATATGGTGTAGTGACACTTTCCCATTAGAGCAGACACCTTTCCTCACTTGAGCAATGCCTGTTCTGGCAGCAGCTTGTACCTGTGAGCGAGGGACTGGGCAGATTTCAGAACGCTGTTTGCCATCATGCTGAAAGTACCTCTGAGGGCTGAACTGAAGGAAAGCCAGGCAACCCTGCAGGTCTAAGTGCTGGGTCTGTGCCCCACCAGCTCATCCTGTAAATTAAATCTCACATTGATGAGGTGTGGGCTTGCAAAGCACATTTCTACCTAGAGTAACAGGCATAGAGCACAGTGGTAGCATTGCCCTCATGTCCTGTGTCAGCCTCACATGGCTGTGGGGTGGACCAGTCCTGAACTGGTGTCAAACTTGCAAGGGTAAGTTACTCTTTCATAGATTTTTTTTTAAATGGACAGGTGTGGGTAAAATAATTATGTACCAGCTCAGAGCTCTACAGGCCTGTGAAGGTGATTGATCTGAGGCAAGGGGCTAGCAAAACAGGTTTATTGTCACAAACTTCAGGGCCAGTCACTGTTGCTTATTCCTAGGCAGACAATTGCCTTCATAAAATAGCCTTCAGATCTCAGCACTTAAAATTATTTGGTCAGATTATTATGTGACCACAAGGCATGAAAGGCAGTTAGCTGTTTACACATATATATAACCACACACACACTATACAAATAAGTAAGTAAATAAATAAATATTAAATCCTTTATCTAGGGAGTATCAGTTTTTTTGCTTCATAATATACCATTGTACTAATTTCCGTGACTGAGTGAAAAAAACAATTTTTATTTTGGAGGCAGCAGAAGTCTGGACCATACTGGTACTTAGAGCTATAACTGAAGGAGGATGGTAAGAGCAGGACTGCGTAAGTGTGCCAATGCCTTGGTCTTGTGCTGACAGCTTTATACTCAGGACTGATGTCTCACTTGTTTGTCCACAACCATCAGATGGTGGGCAGGATTGCAAGGCTGCCTCATACTTACAAATTGGAAACTCTCCTCCTAAATCAGACTGTTGTGGTGTGGCAGTAAGTGGTCCCACCACATCAGTCTCTAAAATATGTCTGTAGTGGATTGTATGTGTTTCTTTGGATTTATTATGCCATTTCATTATCTTCCTCAATTCCTTCCCTCTTTACCTTGCTGACATATTTAGAGACAGACTTCAGGGGTGACATAAATAAAATCCATATTAATTAAGGCGGAATATCAGGCTTTCCATTGCAAGACTAGAAATAAATTACATGAATAAACAGTGTAAATAACAGCGCTGCTGATGTACACTGGGTAGTTTTCTACCACCTAAGCTCTGCTGTGCACCTGAACATGAAGCAGGAATGCAGCAACAGCTAAGTGCTTGCTTCACTTGCTGGAAGTAAAGCTGGGTGAGCTCTCTGTGGCACATCTATACCAATATCAATATATGGGTCATGGGCAACTGATGTCCCTGTATACCCTTATCTTCAAGTATCCACTTCCTCCTCTTCTCCTGAACTACAGCATAACTGCAAAATTTCACTTCATTCATCTCTCCACATTCACTGGACTAGTTTACTTTTAGGTAAAAATGCAAGAATCATAGACATACGAAGTGGGCTGCTTGGGTGATTAAGGACTTCTGTCCCTGGCTCATTTCAGTCAGCTTGTTGTTTACTTACTGCTGCCCAACATGGGTCATGTAAAGCTTGTGCCTGTTGGATTTACATAGACAGCATATCAATATTGTTGATAGCATAAAAAGACACTGAGAACATTGTGATATACAATCTGTGTGCTATCAGCCTCTTAAGGATGACTCACAAGGCAGTTGACAATACTGATGACATAATTGTTAGAAAATTATTTGTATTAAGAGCTTTGGTTTCACAGCTGGTCAAAAAACTATTAAAGTAAATATTCTTCAATGTAAAAATTATACTCTGATATGTTTAGATGAAATATTGAATGCAATTAGGTAAAACATCTATTTCCGTGAGACTGCATTTAGAAAAGTGAAAATGTATATCTTGGTTTCACATTTTACCTTATCAGAACAGAATATTTTCTTATTTCATTTTGTATTACTTACTTTTGAGCTAACATGTTACAAATTGCAAAAGTTAATATAACTTATATTTTCATAGAATTCAGGTTATCAAAGAAAGGCAACAATTTTTGATATGACTGTGGGTCTGGTTGACAGGTAACTGTATAGATACAATAGTTGACATCTGCAGGTCATCCTCCATGACAATTTGATTTAAAACACTTGAATTATAAAATTTATGGGTATCTTGTTAAAGGGATTAAAAACCACATTATTGATGTATCTCAGAATGCTATTATCACTGAGAAAGTATTAAAGACCATGCATAGGGCTGATTCTTGTCAAGTTCCTCATACACCTGTTCATCGTCATACAGTGTTTTACAATTCATACACAGAGATATTATCTTGTCATGGAGTCATCAACAAATTATGAAGAACAACAAATAATCCAGGTATTGGCATTCTGAAGAACACATTAGGAAATTTAACTGCATATTTAGGTAATTTTTCTTGGAGGATGAATTATTGTTCTGGATGGAGGCTGGTATGACTTCATGCTTGCAGTAGAGTTTGCTTCTTTAATAAATGATTGTGTGAGTCTGCACTTAAAGCAACATGATGACTATGTGTACACCTGAGTCTCATGACAGGACAAAGGACCTGCCAGGGAAGTTTAAACTTTGGTGTTATCAAACCACTTCCCAGAGAATGGCTGTCAGCCCCTTCAACAGGTATGGCCATGGTATGTAGTTTGTAATAGCACAGTATGACCTGTAAATCAATTTTGTTTGTTTTTTTTTGTTTGTTTTCACAGACACACAGACACAGACACACACACACACATACACACACATACACACACACACAAAACAAGCAGAATTTATCTTAACATTTCACTGTATGTTTTTTGCTGAATATAGCACCAATTATAGTGCATGTCATCTCTGACTTTTGCATGACTACATCTGCACATACTCACGGGGCATGGAATGAAGTTCCAGCCCCTGGCTCTTGTAAGGACAGTAATTCAGGTCCCTATCAGGTTCAGTCCTGTGGTAGAGCAATTGTAATGACCTACTTCTAACTGGAATGGAGTCATCACTAAGTGACATTTCGGTATAGTAAACTCATTTGCATTTGTTGCTTTTACATCTCAAATTGTTCCTGAATATTTATGTATGGAAGATATGTCATTCAAAAGAAGTCCTCCCTATTCTCCAAATAACTATTCTTCTATAACTTCCCAAAGAATGATGAATGAGTAGAAAACAGACAATATCTCAATTTTTCCTTCTATAGAGGTTCCTCATTAAAATGTAGATAATCATGGGAACACCAAACCTCCACTGTAACTGAACCACACATCGGAGTTTTCACAGCAGACACATACATGGATCTCAGCTTCTTCCTGCCTTATGTTCCTGCATTACCCTCCTCTGCCTCTACATACGCAACTATGCTTTCCACTTTCTTTATTAAGAGACAAGGACATGAATCTCTGCAATAATCTTTTTCACCAAGTCACGGCTTCTAGGTAATGATTTGAAAATTTGCCTTCATTAAGACGGCAACAGTAGCACCACTACTGGTACTTGGGTTTTCTCTAATCTAGCCCCTGTCATTGCAGAGCTTGACTAGTCTCATAGTCAGGTATTTTCTTGTGAGCTTTGTGGCCACAAAACATCGTGTCTTCCAGCAGTCTGCAAACTGGAAACAGTTGTTTGAGATGATAGAGTCATCACCTGGAACAAAACTATTTAACTTCCATCCCAAATCTGGGCAGGCCAATGAAGATTTGAGCAGAATGCTCTGTAGTGTGTGAATGCTATTGACAATGACAGAGAAGAAGACAGCTCTTAAGATACTTTCTTTGTAATGAGCCCTTCAAATCATGTGGCTGGAACAAAAAAAAAATACTGTCTGCACAAAGAACACAAAGAAAAGTCTTGTTGCTTTTCTGTGAAAGCCTCCTATCCAGTGATTGGCATGAGGCAGTCAGAAGAAGTAATGAGATTTAAACTAGCAGGCCTTGAAATACTCACCCAACAGGTGAATGCTTATCTCAGAGACAAGAGGACTTACCCAAACCTGTCTATTTACAAAACAAAACTGTAGACCTTACTTACTCATTCTTCCAACACAAAGTGTGTTAACCAGCAGTAGAAAATTTTACAGTCATACAGTCATGTATAGCATACACATACATGTACATGGTGCATGTATTCACAGACATATTGCAAAATTCATGTATTATTTGGAACTCCATCCTTAGCTGAAATTCAAGGCAGAAGTGATGCACTTTTCTTCAAAAGGAGTCTCACTTTAGTCTTAGTCTTGAAACACTTCTAAAATTTCAAGGGAATCCTCAGAAATATAGTCACGGGGAAATAGACATTACACTCCAGGACTAATGAGTGCATAGACCTAGGGTCAAGACTACCCCAAGAAAAGGTCAAGTGGGAAATAGTACACCACAAGAATTTAAAAAATAGCAGTTTGTGGCTTACTCCTCAAGTGTCTGATGTTTTGTCACAGTAAATAATGAGACAATTCCCATATAGAACTTGATGCAAAAGGCTTTAAAGACGTAAACATACATAAACCAAGACTTTGTTTTATGACAGAAATGCTTCTGGTGGTTAAGTCACATCAGCACATCCTTTGCAATTTTAGCCAGTCTTATCAGCAGGTTTCTTTTTTTTTGTTTGTTTGTGTTTATTTTTTTCACTAGAAACATGTACTTTTACTGTCAGAGTTTTCTGGAGATTCTTTTTTTTTTTTTTTTCATTTTATAAGACCTGACTATCTTTAATGAGTACTTTACACATGTGAAGTAGAAGATCTGTAGGTCCAGCAGCTAGCTGAGAACAGGGAAGAACCTTTAAGATGTTGGTTTTACATTAAATTTATATATCACTACAAATTGATGTGAGTTGGGGAATTTGGATTCTCATTTTCTTATACAAATTTATTACATTTAAATTCTGTCTAGTTTATATATTTTTATGTACAAGGCTGTGGGTCAAACTAAGATGCCATAAAGTGACTCACTCTTTAAAGATGAAGAGGAAGCAACACATTTATTTACTCGAGATGCTTACAAAACCCTTCAGCTTTCTGTATGCTGTCAGTTATCTCTTGCCCATTGCATATTTCCTTTACAGAACAGGAAAAGCCTTTGACCTCAGCCTGAGGCATAGGGGGGTCTCTCACTGCATGATCCAAGGTACCAAAAGCATCCCACTGAGCAAATAGCTGTTTCTGAAATCACTTATTGGTCACTTGTCCATGCATCACAGAACAGGTCCTGCTGCTGCTAGACTCTTCCTGTATAATTGTCCTTTCTCTGTCTTTCTGGAGAACTGTGCTGTGGCCATGGACAAGAAGTGATGCAGAAGTATCACAGGAGGCTCACTTTCTATTGTCAAGGCAGGGGACACAAAGGACCAGACCTGTTTTCCCAAAGCAGTGGTCCCTCAGAGGTACCAGCTACACAGTAGGAGCACCACAATCCATCACATAGTTGTCCAGGATCTGGGATCTTGGTGATCTCCAGGTGTGTTTTTCAATACACAGGTCTGGCACCTCATATCTCCAGCTGGGAACAAGAATCCAGGATGTCTACCTGTAAGGAGGCAGTTGCATTGGGTCTATTTCCTATGAAGTACTCATCAAGACAGAATCAACTTTGGTTACCCTGTGGTCTGGTGTTTCATGCAGGTATCTAATGGAGGAGACTAATCACAGCCATTGGATGCTTGGAAACTATGGCTGTAATAAGCACATCTCTTGTCGAAATTTTGTAACTGGGGAGATGCAAATGCTACAGAATACATTAATAACTGGAGGTCCCTGTTTCTGGGACACAGAACTTTCTCCTGGACTGAGAGAAAGCAGAGCTTGATGGGCTTAGTTTGCGTAGAAGGTCAGTGAAGGAAGGAATTGTCAGGGAAAAGACCTCAGCTGGTTGCTTTGAAGAAGGTATGACAAACAAGGAACTGGCATTGGATCAAAAAGTGGTATAAGTACTCAAAATTTCATCCTGGGACCAGATTAGTTGGACTGAACTAGTGCAGGTAAAAGTGAGACTTTAGGTTACAGGCAATGTTCATCCTAATGAAATAGGTGTATATCCCGTGCTTCCAGGACCTGAACACCTGGGATGTTTCCAATTACTCTCTTGACCAGATGTCCAGTAGGGACAAGCACAGATCCAGAAAATGCTCATAAGGAAGTCTCCTGTGTTTAGCTCATAAGGAATGCTCATAAGGAAGTCTCCTGTTTTCTTCAGAGAAAATCCTGAAGAATCATCAACATGTTATCTAGTAAGTATAATGAGGGGCAAAAAAGGGAGTGCAGCTGCTCGAGCTTAGGACAAGACTGAGGAATTTAAGAGCAAGGAATTTGTTTGCACCCATAGCTCTGTCCTGCAAGGTGTTTTAAACAAAATTTGGTGCTGACCCACAGACCTAGCATGTGTCAATGTGTCAAGGGTAAACACAAACACAACAGATGGCTGTGAGAAGGCAACAATGCCATCACCCAGAGTTCTTGCGCAACCAGTTGCACAGAGCGCTGTCACTTCCCTCCAGCTGTACAGCTGCTGCGTGAGAGGAAATCAATAAAACATCATCTCAGACATTTTGACAGTTTGAGGTTGTGATCTGCCCAATCAGGATTAAGACACAGATCTCAGTCCCTGGGAGGAACAAGGGCATGTGCGTCAGCTGAGCCACAATAACGAACTATGTTTTCCTCAGCATAAAGGGTGGTGGTTTAAACATCAGTGAAAAGCATCTGACCCCACACATTTGAGGCTAGAAGTGTCCGCACTTCAGCTGGTATAGAAGGACTTCTTCAACACAGGAGTTCAGCTACATATCATGTGTCTCCTACGTGGGTAACTCCATGACACGGGCATCTGTCAAAGAGATCATAAATGAAAGACTGAGTTATAAAACTGTCATTCTGTCACTGCTGGATGTCCATGTGGAGACACCAGGGAAAGCTGGGAGATACTGGGTGGCTTACTGTGTGGAGGATGCCACAGAAATGGAGTTCTCAATTGCAGCTGGGAAGCAGGTGTCTGCTGGATCTGACTAGAATGGAGCAGCAGCTTTGCTGTCTACTTGTAAAGGTGGTTTTGTCTTTTAGAACTTCTGCCTTGTCAAACCTGCTGCTTCACTTGAAAAACATATTTGTAACTGGTGACTGTTCTGGAGATAGTCAAAAGCTGAATGGCAGAGGGGACATCCTCTCAGATGTGCTCCTACACACAACACAAAAGCTTTAACTAATGATGTTCTTTCTTTTTATTTGTTTTTACTAGAGCTGTCCCAGTATACTATTATCAACTTTATCCCTACCACAGATTTTTGAAACCAGGACCCTGCATTGTATGTGATATATGACCTTCAAAACTCACAGAAAATAAACCCCCATGCTCACATTTTGGCTTCGGGTCCAGCCCACCCAACACAAGCAACATTATTTGGATTCTGCAGCTTTATATATTAAAATGGAGAAGCCCTATTGAAGTAAACTCACTGTGCTGTTCATGTAGAAATAGAAATGAGTAAATACCTCAAAGGTGGTTCAGGGATCCCTCAGGCATACCCATTCATCTTGTGAAGGTCCATTAGACACCCATTATAGTTGTTCTTTCCATTCTTTCCTTGATCATCCCTGAAGACTGACACCACCTAAGAACAGAACTGTCAGTAAGGTCATGATACTCAATATTGACCATCGTCAACAGAACAATGTTGCTTGTCCCCTCCTGTGTGTGTGCTGCCTTGACTGGCCTGTAACTTGACTGAGGTACCTCAGTCACACTGAAGGTGTCAAGCTCTGTATGGTGTGAACAGGATGTGGCCCCTCCTTTCAAAAATGTCAAAGTCTAGTGCTGTGGAAAATGACTAGAAAATAAAAATAAATTTTCCACCAACTGTGATTTCACATATGTGTGAATTTGCAGATTTGCACAAGCAAAAGCCATTCTGAGCTGCAGAAGTCGCTTAACCATAACCCCTTGTAAAGGTTACTAGGAGGCTATTGCCATTTTTTATTAAAAGAGAGTTGATGAGTAATGGCTGCTATAACTGTCTTGACTGAGGCATTCACCCAAATCTTTGGTGTTTCATTAATTTCTTGTTCCATTAAATCTTTGGAGCAAGGTTTGTGCAGATCATGACTTGTACTTGGCATTTTTATGTTGGGTGGGTTTTGTTTTTTTTGTACTGTTATTTTTGCCAACTTGGCAGCTGTTTGCTAACACTTTTTTCAGACAGGATCCTTAAATTCATCTTTGTCCTCGGTTACTGCTTAAGCTCATGGTACCTAGTTTCCACCCTCATCCATTAACAGAAATTCTTCTGGCAAGTTATGGGGTTTTTTCCATTTTTCAACAAACTTGATACTGGGCCTTGAAGCAAATAATTTTCCTCAGTGTAATTTTACTGTATATGCTTCTCACATTATATACTGAAGAGCAAAAATAACTCCTAACAGATTTTAATCTCCTATTCTGCGTATGTTATAAAGCCCAGCCATAGCCAAGTACATTTATAAGGATATTCCACAGCTATTAATGTTTTGTGTAATTTGTCATGAAAACTGAATCTTGAAGTCTGCATCAGCAGAAGTACATTTTAAACAATAGATTTGAGGGGTATTTTTCCCCAGTGTTTTCTTTCCTTATGAGTTTTCTAAGAAGCAGAATTATTCTCTATGGAAAACCATACTGTCTCTGATCTTCCTCCCTTTTCTTCTCTGTTCAATCCTAACCCCGCCATTAAATTTTGCTAATGGCATGGAAAATTTGACACTTTGATAGTGTCTGTCTATATATTACTCTCAATATCTGATAAAGCTTGAGGTTGAGTTTTTAGTTGAGGAAATGCAAACAGGGCAGCAAAACATTAAAAATGGGTAGAGTTGACACCTCAATATACTTATACTTGAAGTTTGTGATTTGAAGCCTGTTGTGAACACTTTGGTAGCTGGGGGCAGTTTGACAGACTGATGAGCACCTTATTCCTTTTCAATGCTCTCATGTCCAGTAGTTTTGGTGGTTTTGTTAATGGGAATGAACAAAATTCTCCATTCATTTACTACTTAGTTCCAATAGTTTTTCAAACTTGATAATCAGTATGCATCTTAGTTTCAAGACAAAAAAGGGAGGGGTCATTCCTAGATGCAATGCATTATTATCTTGAACATTTTAGGTGCAGTAAGGAGCAAACTGTAGCTATGGTCCTCAGAGTATGCTGAATCAGAGTGCAAGTATATTAAAAATACCCCTAGAATAAGGAGGCTTGAAGTAAGGAATCAGTTACTGGCTACCAGACAGTGTCAAGAAACAATGGGCACAAAAACTTCAGCTTAACTGTTAGCTCTGTTGTGTGAGAAAGCAGTTTGAACACTGCATTTAGCTCCTTCTCATCATGTCACATTGTGCCTTCCTGAATATTAAAGTAACATTTCTCAGGTGGGAAGCAAAAACAGGATCACTCTTGGGATATTTATACATTGTCTGGTTATTGACCAACGGTTCCTGCCTTTGGGGATGGGAGTATGTGCAAGGCAGAGAAGGTAAGCATTTTGTATTTTTACTGCTCCTAATCATTACAAGGGATAAGTCCACTGAAATGGATAGTTGACTATTTAAAACTGTCATGGGAACATTGTCCATGGCATGGCTCAGCGTTATATTGGTGTCCACATCAGTTTGAGTAAGTTTTATTTGTCTGATATGTCTGCTTCCAATGTGGAAAAGTATTCCATAAAAATGTAGTTGGTCTGATGGCTGTATCTCTCTCCCATATCACACTTACCAGGTCAGCTGACTGTCTCAATAGGTTTCAATAAATCCTGCCCACAGAGCCATCATGGCTGATGGAGACACTGCTATATTGCAAGACATACTCATTCTCCCTATGATACCAAGATGATTTTTTGCCTTTTCTTTTAGATACCTTTTACATACCTTTTATGCATGTTCAGTACTCCTAGCATGCATACTTGTAATTCCTTAAGTCTGACAGTCCTAGTATTGGGGCTAGCCCTTAGCATAGTCCTAGTATTCTGTTAGGCCAGGAGACCAAGCATCTTAAAGGCCTTGTAGTAGGAGATCAGAAAGCCCTACACTCTCTTTAGAAGCCAAGCCTCCTGTAGAACATATCCTGTAAACAAAGATTTGGATCATCCAAGAGGGAATTCCTCAGGATGGGGGAATGTCACACCACTCATCTAAGCCTCTCCTTGTGGCATTCTTGTTAGATATGCTAATTTGTAAGGTCTATAAATTGTATACATGATCTAGCATGGGGGTGCATTGCAGCACATCCCACCTTGGCAAAGTGGTGCACCAATAAGGATCCTTATTAAAGTACCAAGGTAAAAACCCCTTATCCCATGACTGTGTCTGGATCTCAATTTTTAAAACCAGGAAAAGGTATCACTGGGAATACCAGCTTTGTTTTCTTCCTAAACACATGCAGCTGACAAAGGTGCAGGAAATCACACTAGTGCTGCTTGATTAAGATAAAGATTGAGGTTCTGGCATGCAAAAGGAACGACTGTGTATTGGAAAACACACAAATATCATCTGTGAGAGATGACATTTTCAAGCCTGATCTCTTATATGTTAAAAATGTTACAGTGTCTTTACACAGCATTACAGGCAGGAAATAAATGTAAGGAAAGTAACAGTGATAAAGGGGTGCTACAGCTCCTGTACCAGGGACAGCCTGCTGCCGTGGGGGTGGTTTTTTTCCTTACTTGGATTTATTAACACATGGAGATCTCAGAAGTCATATTGCTTGATGAAACAATATAGAATGAAGCAGACTGCAAGTACTGAAATACACAGAAAACTACTTTCAGCTGTGTTATCTAGGGAGTAATTGATAGGCTTATTTAGCATTACAAAACTATTCACATAAAAAATAGTTTATACATGGTGTTCCACTTTCTAATCCACTAATTTCAGAGGAGAGAATCTAAACTTCAAATATACAGCAAGAACAGATTGTTCAAGCTGTGATTATTGTACTTCAATAAAAGTATGTTTTCCCCCTATGGTAGTTGAAATGTACTGGGGCTGAGGGGAAGAGAGAAAAAGACTTCAGATGATTCCTGCTCCTGTGCATCTTACAGATTAAATAGTTTGATGATTTTTTTTAACATTAATTACAGTAGATCTGCCAAGTGTCCCTGCAGACACTTAATGCCTGTCACCCCACCCACTCAGCTCATGTTAGCTATCATTTTGTCATTGCCCAACAAACCCACACACTGTTTTGTGGGGACCAGACAGCTCACAAAACTGCCAACTGCATAAAGCCATCAGATCTACAGAAAATCCCTCAGAGTCCTAAGAAACACAGTTTTTCAGATTATTTCCCTATTTACAAGTGCTTCAGTTGAAACTGACCTTTCTGACGTTTACAGAGAAGTGAGTGGTGGTTAAATCTGGTTCCTCAGTATTCACTCATTCTCAGTGACACTCACACTTAAAGCATGTGAGTGCTTATGGAAAGTGAGTATGAAAGTCAGAAGTGACTGAATATACATGAATTTTCAAACACAAAATTTCAGACACTGCTCTTTTCCTCCATGTGGGCTAGCAAAGCAGGAGCCAGTGAATGTGCTAATCTCTGTGAACAGCTTAACTGAAAGTGATGGAAATGCAGCTACATTTTCTTAGAAACTTCTACATAAAAATTAATTTCCCTTTCTGTTGAGAAACACAAGTATGTACAAATATAATCTAAAATGTGAAGCCTAAGTTAAATATTTCTGAGTATAATGTCTATTTTTTTCTAGATCATGTGCCTTTAAATTTATTTGCATATTGCTTTGTTGTTTAAGAGTATATACAACTATTGACCTTGTGAAGATATATGGAAGCAAAACAATAAAAAGGTTTTAAAATCTTCAGTTAACAAATTGGTTGCATTCCAAACAAATTCTGTTTTGAAAATATTATTTGGAGGATTTTGAAATTTTTTTGAAACTGTTTTCCTCCTGCTGAATTTTTATTTATGCTTCTTACCACGAAACAAAACAAAGCAAAAAAAATAAAAAAGAGAAAACAAAAAAATTAAAAAGAAATTTTCAAGTGGGAAAGTCCTTTAGATAGAAAACCCCCTCAGCTTTTTATCAGTTGTACCTCATGAGTAAACTAGATAGTATGGGATAGTCTTTCCTAATTTCCCTGGTCATCCTATGATTCAGGTTGGGTTTTGCTCCTGTAGAGTTTAATACAATATTTACTTTCTTTTCCACTCAGAGAACCACTGTTATTTGCTATGGGAGTTCTGTATTATCATTATTATTTTTGCTATTATTAAGCAGCTACTTATATTTAATGAGAACTGAACGAAGTACACACACACTTGCAGATGGAGTGTGTTTGTCCTAAAGTTGAAATGACCATGAATTTTAAGCTCTTACCAAGGTAGGCTGAGCTGCCTTCCACATCTTAAATCCTGGCTGTCAAGAAGACAGTGGTTTTTAGATAACAATGCAAATTATATACAAAAATTGCAATTTAAGCATGGTGCACTGGTAAAGTCATGTGGATGAAAATTTTTCTTTAAATTCTTTTTTGGATGGTATTTCATGCCTATTACCAATAGTTGAATAGGTACTGGAGTTCAAACAATGTTTCAAATATTTTTCATACACCAGCTTAATTTCCCAATTTCTGTATTCTCACTTTAAATATTGCCTGTAATTGGAAATTATCTTTTTAAAAGACTGCATATGAAAAATCTTACAGAAGCTCACCTGAATGCTTGCCTGTATTCTGCTGCCAGTTGTTTTTAACTTAAGCCTCCAGTGGATGATTTTGGTTGGAAGGAGGATTGCATTAAATTCAGCATACCAGAATAATACCTACTGTGTCATGGGTGTGAGGCCTGTACTGGCATTGCTGTGATTTGAAGCCAGTCATCATTCAACCAAAAAAAGTACAGAAGTGCAATTATGAAATAGTTCTCCACATATTCTTCTTACATTTCCTAACAAAATTGCTTATTCTTAAAAATCCACAAGATTCTTTTGCTGCACATTTCGTGTCTGAGTATTTTTTCTTCCTTCTGTCTGTTCTGTTGGTTATGTGTTTGGTTTGGGTTTTGTTTGTTTTTTGTGCTTGTGTGTGTGTGTGTTTAGGTTTTGTTTATGGGTTTGGCTGTGTGTTTGCTTTGGTGGGATGTTGATTTAATTTTTATTCAAGTTTTGTGTTTCAGAAATAAAAGATTGTAAAATGAAGATACACAAACAGTCCATTCAAGGTAGCATAAATCTCTAAATGGACCAACAGTTTTCTGATACCACAGTTACTTAATTACAAAATGCACTAGTACAATAAAGAACAAAATTTCAATGTTTGGCCACATGGCACAAAGTGCTTAAGATGATGCTCTATTTGTAAACAGTGCATTATGTAGATTGGAGCAATACAAAGCAATTCAATTAGTGATAGTATGACCTTTACTGCTTAAGCTCAAAAGCAGCAGAAGGAACCTCGCCTATAATGAACATTTAGCTATCTCTACTTTATTGCTGTTTTCTAGCATTATCTAAATGAACACGTCTTCTCTATATTGCAGATGAATTTGGACGTCTGCAGCCTTTCAAGAGGGAGATTGCCCTCTCTCAGCTCAGTGTTCTGAGTGCTATCAATGAGGTCATACATATGTTCTCACTAATATAACAGTAGCTTCAGTTTAACCATCAAGATATTGATTTCACCCTTGGGAAACTACCAAGCTGGGCATCATTAAAATAACATTTGCCACTTCACAGTGATTGCAGTAATGCAGTATCTCCTCTGCTGCACCAAGAACAGTTTCTGCCTCACTATCTTTCCTGTGGCGAAAGTTGTCCAGGAGCTTGCTGCAGGAAGCAATGGTGTGGCATGCAATACTTCACATTAATTTACTTATAATCAGTCTGGACTGAGATGTGGTTTATCCCAGAAACAAAGAGAAAGTAATTTAAAAGAACTCTACTCACTTCACCTAAGAAAAATATTTCTATTTTATGCATTGTAACTAATGAATACCATCTGATCAAGATGTCACTTTTGATAAAATGCTATGATCCCTTCTAATCATGCTGGTGAGCTGGCTCAACAATGACCCAGAAAATTCCACCTGCTCTTCCTACCCAGCAGCTGAGTTTTACTACAAGTCTCTTAATTAGAAATACAATTTCCTATATAGGGGTTCTTAAAAAAAAAGTTACTGCTCTTACATTTCTTTACCTTGTACTTGCTTTGTTTCAAAAATGCAACTGTTGGCATATGCAGTATGTGTTTCTAAATAATATCCTTCAGTATGACAGATACAGCCTAGGGTATAGTGTCAGAAAACGGCTTGTTGGGTGCAGGAGGCTGTTTAAGTTAATATGGGAGAAAAGCAACTTGCTGTGTAGCATTGCATAGCCTTCAGGTAGTTACTGAGAAGCTCTCAACTCTGTGAGTGAAACAATGGGAAGAAATTAGATAGGGGGCTTAATTACAGGAAAGTAAGAAGCAGGGGATGGGAAGTACCCCCGAGGTGGTTAGTGGACGCTTAGTCACACTATGCCAGACAGCTGGATTTCTGGGAATTTAATCAAATTCCAGAAAGCCTGGACAGTTAGTTGGTTAAGCTCTTCTGAGCAGCCCCAGCAGCACTTGGTGGTGTGGGGGAGGTTAATGAATGCCCTTGGTTCCAATGGGCAAGATTGCAGCTGAGTAAGGGAGGAATACATGAACTCACCGAGTGGACTCATCAGAGAGACAGGAAGGAAAGCTCTCATCCTTCTGGAAATCCCCAGCTGAACGCAGAGCAGGGCAGCTCTTTCTCTAATTCACCAGGACAAGGAGATAATATATGTGCATTGTCTTGGGATCACTGTTAAAAAGAATATTTCCATCCCACTCCTCACACAAGAATGTTCAAAGCAGAAATAGCTAAATTTTTTCCAATTATGGCATTTCCAGCTTGTGAGAGACTGGGTATTCTAGATTTTCAAGGGGGAGGAAGGATACTAAAACACTTCTTCATGGGTTCCTGTGGACCTTGACTCCTTCAGCACTGCCATTATGCTAGTTAACTCCTGAGCTTCAAGTCATGGATAGCTAATTCCTCTCAAGAAGTAATGCAGAGCTGATGAACAGAATCATAGAATCATAGGATGTTAAGGGGCTGGAATGAACCTTAAAAATCATCCAGTCCCAGCCCTCCTGCTATGGGCAGGGCCACCCCCCCAAGTTACTCAAAGCCTTATCCGATTTGAGCACTGCCAGATTTGGAGCATCTACAATCTCCCTGGGGAACCTGTTCCAGTGTCTCACTAACCATTACAAGGAAAAATTTATTCCTAATATGTAACATAAATTTCCCTTCTTTCAGTTTGTACCCATTACAGCTTGTCCTACCATTGCAGTTCCAGATGAAGAGCTTGTGTCTCTGGCTCCTAACCTGTAGGCCCTTCAGGTACTGGAAGGTTGTTTTAAGGTATCCTTCTCCAGACTGAACAGCCCCAATTTTCTCAGCTTGTCTTTGTAGGGTGAGGACTTTGCTTCAGGATCTGCTCTACATAATCACTGGGGATCTTAAACTGTGCAAGGGTTCACTGCTCTGCCCACAACTCTTTCAACATTATCTGCATAAGTCATGGGCTTCCCCCCATCCTATGAGTCCATGAGACACCACTGCTTTCCTAAGATGAAAACACTGTGCTTGTGGGTTGTCAAGACTCTCTTATTGAACATACTTGTCTTATCTTGAACTTGTATACTAACAACTAGCATGTTGCAGGGGCACAGAGGGGCAAGCTGGGGCTGAAGAGCTCAGAGACATCCCAGGTGCCCTCAGGACTCCATCATCTCCCACAAGATGGAAGAGCAGCTTGGCACAAGGTACCGCCATTATGATGAGCTGTGTCAGCTTGCATTTCAGAAGTTTAAAGCAATCTTTTCCAACAAAAGGTTCAGTGAATGTTTACACAAATGTGCAAGCACCATTGGGTCTTTGAAGAGGAGATCTTCACAGTACCACTGCTCCTGTACCATGTTCAGTGTCCATCTAGTCTGGGCCTGGGGCTCTGTCTCGAGTCCAATAGACCAGGGAGTCCAGCTGCTGCCTCCATGTCCTCACCTCTCAGCACTAAAGATGAGGAACTGGAGGAAATGCACCCTCACCATTAGATCTTTATCCCTCCTGACTCGACAAGATGTGTTCCAAAGGGAAACCAAACCTGGAAGCAGGTGAGAGCAGCTGCTGGGTGAACCAGGCTCAGGGGTTGGTTATTTGTTGCTACACTTGCACAGATGGCAGTTGACACTTGCCTCCCATCTGAGAGGCAGGTGCCTGTGACTGGGTTTTTACAAATTGTTTAGCACTGTTCTGCTATGGCACACTGACTGCAGCATGGACATGGAACATATCAGCAGCTCCTGCCCAAACATGGGTAACCTTGACCATGCAGTGTGGACCATGTGGATACACAGTCTTCAGAGTGGCATTGCAAATGTCTATCATCTGTGTGACCACAATGTATTTTTTCTATTTTTATATCCACTATGTCTTTAGTTCATTAAGTCTGTATTGTCTGACATCTTTTCCATGGGAGTGACTTTTAAATGTGGTGGCTTTTTTTAAGGTGGTAAGGTTGCTTCACTGAGGCTCCCTGTTCCCACCCAGTCACCTTAGATGTGATGTTCCATCCTTCTAAATTTTGCATTCTAGGTTGGCATTTTCACATGGTTAGTCCCAATGGTACCAGACAGCAGCATATAACTCCAATGTTCCTTTTAAAAGAAAGAGACCACCATAGGATGCAATCAAAACTGAGATTGTTTAGCAAGCGGGGATGTATTAGGAAAGCTAAAGAAAGGGATATCTGGAGATCTGGGAGTCACAGTTCCACCCTGTGATAGTACTCCTCATTTAGGCCTGCCCCAGGTGCTCCCAGGATGAGGCCAACCCAGTGAAGATCTTCTGCCATCATGTTGCAAAATTTTGCAGTGGAGCAGGAAATAGTGAAGGATTAGCTTTGTTAGGGAGAAAAGACGAAACTGTGTTTCCAACAATGTCAAAACCAAAGATGTAGTGCCTTATTTTGGTGTGCTGTGGTGAGGCCTAGTGCAGAGTGCAGCACTGGTGGTGAGGAGTGAAGCTCAGGGGCACACTGGTGAATGAATATGAAGGGCTCTGGAACCAGGACCTCAACAAGGTTTGCTCTGAATTTTGCTGCAGTCACTATGCTCCAGGGGGGCTGATCATAAAAAGTGTGAGCATGAGTCATCCCTCACCAGCTGATGGGAGGCTCCCTTCATGGATCATAAAGGCTGCAGAGATTTAGCCTAAATGTCTCTGTGAACATCAGAACTCAACTGCCAGGCACCGCTATTGCTCACAGCTTGTCATTTGACAGTGTAGGTTCTCCTGAATCTGATTTTCTAATAAAAGATTCTAAATTTGAGCATATTTTTTGTTGGCAGATAGACATCCAAATGATAGTGCTGTCCAGGGAGCAGCTCATCACTTAGTCTTACTGGAATTAATAACATTTACCTCCTCCTACTTATTTAACTTTGCAGCTCATTGTCACGCATATACCCTACTGAATACAAAAAGCCTGAGCCTACTGAATACAAAGAAGGGTGGAAAGCAGGCAGAGAGAGTGGTCACCACATCACACGCTTTCATTTGTTGCTGAACGCCTCCTCATAAGGGACCAAGAAGAGGATGTGCTTACAGCTGGAATGCCTGTGAGTCCAGGGTGGAGCACCCATCACAGCGGGGACCCTATAGCTGGCTAGGTCAGCTGTGCCCAGGCAAATATCCTCATTCCTGAAAACTCTGAAAGAAAGCCTCTTTCATCAAGACCTTATCTTGTCATCCTACGATATGGAAATGATACCTTTCCTTTACACTTGTTTCTTGGAAGAGCAATTTAGACTCTGAAGACTGGGACAGTGTTCACAAGTCAATAAATTACCAAATTTTCCCTGAAAATCTTTAATCAAAAAACCCATTTCCTTTCCAACTCTGCTATAGTTCAACATCAAATCAATACTGTAAAATAATCCCTCTAAATGAATGTTTCTCTATTAAATATGGGATTGAACATTTTCCATTTTGTAACAAAAAATGCACACCAAGACTCCTGTAGATAACATCTACTTGATTTAGGTTGGTCTGAAGTGAACTATCATTTTTGAGACAGAGGCCTTGTTTTGTAGCATTGTTATTGGCAGGTAGAGGGGGAGGAGAGGAAGAATCTAGTGGAATTGCCCTAAATTTAGTGGAAGTGGCCTTCTGGTCCTGTGGGTTTCCTGGAGCCCAAGAGGAAGTCTCAGGAGCAATTTAGCAGTTTGAGTGAAAAGCAGTGTAGGCTGAATTTTTTTTCCACAAAATGTTCTTAATTTCATATCTTAATTAATAATTGATGTTACCTGGGTGTTAAAAAAAGCAAAAAAAAAAAAAAAACAAACAAAAAAAACAAAAACAACAACAAAACAACAAATAAAAAACCAAAAGAAATCTGAAAACCCAAAAAACCCTACAATTACAAAGCCTTGAAAAGGATGTCTTGAAATCCCATCACTCCCACCTGTTTTTACTGAGAGTGTTTTGTCCTACATAATCACTCCATTTCATTAGCTCTCCATGCATTCTAGTCTCCCTAGTCTGCAGCATATTTTAGCCTGCATTTTTGATGAAAAGAATTAGAAATTCCCAGGACAAGTGGTATTTTTTATTATTTATTAGGGCAGAGGTTTGTTGCATCACTGGGACCCCCCTCTAGAAGCTGCGTAGCTATGTCCTGTAGCTATCATGATGATGGCAATGATGTGAAGAGAAGCCACCCATGTCTCTGGGCTGGCAGTCCCATGGTATGGAGTCTCTACATGGTGCTGTGACCACTGTCATGTCTGCAGTGCTGATGTGCTGTCAGCAATTTGTATCACCAGGCAATCAGCTCTCCTCTCTGTAGTCTCCAGCCATTGAAGAGTTACCCTTTTGACAAACTAAGTGTTGTCTTTCATTCTTTATGGCTGCAGGTCTGAGCTGCATCTCAGCCCCCCCACAGAAGGCTAACATTCGAGTCCTTCATAAAAATGCCACTGCACTCTACAGCAAAAGAAATTTTGCTATTTTCAGTCCTACTCCTTCTCACTGAAAAGGTAGGGCTGTTGACACACAAAAGCAAACATAAGTGATATACACTTGTTATTCCTTTGTTCACTGCTCTGTTTCTTGGAAATACTCTTGTAGTATTACACTTTTACTCTTAATAATATTTGATGCCAAATCTGATATGGACCCATGGTATGACTTGTATATTAATGCTTGGTCCAGATCATATCATTGATATGT
The DNA here is from genome assembly GCF_963662255.1 of Cinclus cinclus. Taxonomy (NCBI): domain Eukaryota; kingdom Metazoa; phylum Chordata; class Aves; order Passeriformes; family Cinclidae; genus Cinclus; species Cinclus cinclus. The sequence continues at coordinate 63,384,585 of NC_085084.1, forward strand.
CTCCTCTTCATTGTAACATAACATAGTATACTTATATTTTCACTTAAACACTTAAATGACCTGTCACTTCTGCCTTGAAATTTTTTTCCAAGCGGTGCTAGACCTTTTTCTGGAACATTAGCTTTCAGTCTGAACCCTACTCTAAGACCATCTGTGTCCTTTTCATGCTGAAAACACATCATTCAACACCTCCCTTTCCACAATGAGTATTTTTGGTCTCTGGCACTGAAAAATTCTGAGTGAATAAAATCATGGATCTCATACACAGCCCTTCAATGGTTAAGTAGAGGTAATTGTTCACTGTGCTGACTTCATCCCTATGGACATCCCCTCAGACATTTGGTACACTCTTGTCTTTCCTTTTTCTGATGCAATGCAGCCAGTGTTATTGAAACACTCCATTGCTGATTTACTAATCAGCCTTTATTACCAGAATTGGTCTGACCTTATCTACTTTCAGTATTGTTCTTACTGGCTCTGTTCCTCCAGAGCATTCTCATCTATTCCCATGTACAATGCACATTCAGGAACTTGTTTGGGTTATGAGTCAGAAGATAAGTCTGTCTCCCAGTCTCCAGCTGGAGCTCCTGAGGTTTAGCTGTGATCTCCAATATTCTTTACAGTAATTGTTATTTTTTTACAGGGTAGTTTGAGGGATCAATATCTAAAAGCAGTAGAAATATTCTTATAATTTGCTTGACATTTATTATCAAAACTATAGACTACACAGAGAAATTTGCAGGCATAGAAGTGCATGTCCTGAATATCACAATATTTTTTTCTTACTGTTGGGCATAGGGTGAGTGTCAAGAGTCTCCAGCATGAGCTGGACAGTGTTTGCAGGTTAGGTAAGGTTTTTTTCTTCCATGTACTTCTTGCTCTGACAAGAATCATGAAGGCTGGTGGGAAGCTGTTGTCCTATGTTCTACTTTCTGAGCAGCAGTGCCAACAGTGCCATGACACAAATAATCAAGATAACACTAACTTAAACCAAATACTAGCCAACCCAGGAAACCTCTCTGCTGGGTAGCTGTATGCTGCAGTCTCCCACAAACATGCTTATTTGCTCACCAGCCTCAAGTGGTGTGCAGGAAGCCTGGGCAAAGGGTTGGTTCACCAGCAAACAGCAAGGTTACACCTATGGATTCATTTTGCTGGAAGGCTAGGCTTGCTTCTGGAAGCCAAGGAGTCCAGCCAACAAGAAAGTGGGTGCTATCAGAAGAGTTGTTGCAGAGCACATAGGAGGCTGCTGGTGCTGGGAGATTTCAAACAGGCAAAAGAGCAGAGTGTTTCTCTGAGAGGCCGATTTGTTAATTCCAAAAAACTTCCAAAAAAACTCTGATTTTTTTTCACACACCTGAGCCTTCTGTCTTAGTGGGCCAGCAGCACCCTAAACAGTTCAGGCTGAAAGCACAATTAATAATGTATTGTTAAGTTATTATTCCCACCCTGCATTTCAGTAATGTCACCACATTAGTGTGTTTGCTTGTCAATGTTAGTGTTTTGCTACCCAGACAAAAAGTAGGAGGAATTGTATGACTGTGACTACATTACTCTGTGATCACAACATCATTTTACTTCTGATCACAACATGATTTAACACAGAGATGTGGGAAATAATTTCTGTAAGAAACATTTTTGCACTGGAAATGGAAGATTTTCCCACAAAGTGGGAAGTACTTCTTCTAGAGGGCTCTCTGCCTTTGGCTGCCCCTTCCCCCATCAGACAAATGCACTTTATACTGCTTTTTTATTATGCTCAGCATATTTTAAAGCACAATATATAATACTTCTAACACAAGCAATGGATAAACCAGTCACGTTGTCCCCCATATTTGTATTATAGATGGAGCAGAGAGCTGGTGCATGGACTGTACTGTAGGCAAAGAAGAAAAACCATTTTCTTGTGAGCCATTTTTAAATACTGACAGCATAGAACTGCAAAGTTTTTAGCAGGCTGGAGTATATTGTAGTGTTTGGAAGAACACCTGCAATTTTCCCTGTAGATTTTGTTCTAAGAGAAGATGGTGTTGCTATTATTCATTCTCTTTATAAAGCTATAGTAATTTGGCAGCCAGTCCCTCAGATAAGAGAGAAGGGGATTGTGGTCTTTACTTAGATGTAACCATTTTTCAGGAAAATACAGCTGACAAAGACAGAAGACTTCCCAAAGAGTACAAATCAGGATCAGAAAAAACCTCTGAAATGCTCCCAACAGTGAAAGCTAAACTCCTCAAACGAAGAAAACAATCTTGTGGTTGTGACCAGTATCCTATTCCCAATCAGAGGCTTTTGAAAAAAGATGAAATTATCAATACTTTTGGCAAAACTATTTTCTTTTGATTGTGATGGAACAACTAAAAGACTGCAAGAGGTTGGGTAAAAAAAGAGAAAGTAAAATTAAGAACTAGATTATAGTATTAGATGGTGGGAAATGCCATCACCTGCATCAGCAGCATCTAACAATGGCAGACTGGGAGGCTCCATCCAAAATCTTAAAAACACTCAAAGAGCACACTCAGCTCCCCAAAGACGTAAAGCAATCATCTATATTTTGAGTGAGAGTACTCAAAAAAAGAGAGAACAAGGGACTGATCAAATTACAATGAAGGCAAAGGACTGACTTGAGCAAGGAACAGACATAAAACAATGAAACAGTCATCACTAGATTCCTAACCAGGATGAAAGGCAATGACATTCAAAGGAAAATTACCAAAGTGACCATGTAACTCCACAAAGACTTGGGCAAGTCTAGTGCACAATCTTCCATTTAAAGACAGAGCAAAGATAAGATAAAAAAACAAGCTGCAGCCAGAAAGTGTAATGCCATAAACAGGGAAAGCATGCCCAAACAGAGAGGATACAAGCTGCAGACTCTGAATGTCATGAGGAAAAAAGTCTACAAAAAAGAGAAATGAAGGAACAAAACTGAAAAAAAAAAAAAATCAGGCATCCAAGGACTGAAAACTTGCACATACATGAGCTCAGTGTAGCTCAAAGGAAACCACAACCACAAAACACACAAATACACAGAAGATATCTGTAGAGCTCAGTGTGGCAGCAGATGCAAGAGTAGGGTCAAATCCATGTATAAACTTGAACCACCAAAACAGTTTAGGTTGAAAGGGTATTCTGGAATTCATCTTCCCATGCCAAAGCATGTGTTACCCAGAGCAGGTGACACAGGAACATGTCCAGTTGGGTTTTGAATGCTTCTGGAGGGGGAGAATCCATGATCTCCCTGGGCAGCCTGTTACAGTGCTCTGCCCTGCTTGACATAAAGAAGTCCTGCCCCATGTTGAGTGAAAGTTCTTGTGTTTTAGTTTATTGCCATTGCTTCTTGTCTAGTGTCTGGGCACCACTGAAAACAGTCTGGTATCATCCACTTGGCAGCCAGCTCTGAGATATTTATATGCATTGATGAGATCCCCTCTCAGTCTTCTCTTCTCTAGACTAAACAGACCCAGCTGTCTCAGTCTATCCTCATAAGAGAGATGCTCCAGACCCCTCATCATCTTTGTGACCCTTCACTGGACCCTCTCCAGGAGCTCCTTGTCTCTCTTGTCTTAAGGAGCCCAGAACTGGGCACAGCTCCCTTGACCTGCTGGCCACACTCTTCCCAGTGCAGCCCAGGATCCCACTGGGCCTCCTGGCCACAAGGACTCACTGCTGGCTCGTTGTCACCTTGAGATCCACCAAGACTCCCAGGTCCTTCTCCACAGAGCTGCTCTTCAGTGGGGCAGCCCCAGCCTGTGCTGGTACTTGGGGTTATTCCTCCCCAGCTGCAGGACCTCATCCTTGCCCTTGTTGAAACTCATTAGGGTTCTGCCTGTCCAGCTCTCCAGCCTACCAAGGTCCAGCCAAAAGGCAGCAGAGCCTTCAGGTGTATCAACCACTCCCCCAGTCTGTGTCATCAGCAAACCTGCTGAGGGTACCCTGGATCCCTTCATCCCGGCCAGTGATAAACAAGTTGAGTGAGACTCGACCCAGTATTGATCCCTGGGGAACAGCACTGACTACTGGATTCTACTGCCCTGATCCTGACCCTCTGAGCTCTGCCATTCAGCCAGTCCTTGGTCCACCCCACTGTCCATTCATCTAAACCATGTTTCCTGTGCTTAGCTGTGAGGATGTTTTGGGAGATGGTGCCCAAAGCCTTGCTGAAGGGGAGGCAGACAACATCCACTGCTCTGCCCTCATCTAGCCATCCTGCCCTGCCATCACAGAAGGCTGTCAGATTGGTCAGGCATGATTTCCTCTTGGGGAATCCCTGCTGACTACTGCCAATGACCTTCTTCCACATGCTTGGTGATGGCCTCCAGAATGTTCTGTTCCATCACCTTTCCAGGGATGGAGGTGACTGGCTGGTAGTTTCCTGGATCCCCTTTCTTCTTGCCAGTTTTGAAGATGATAGTAACACTGGCTTTCCTTCAGTCATCGGGCCCTGTTCCTGTTTTCTGTGATTTTTCAAAGATGGTGGAGAGTGGCTTAGCTACAGCATCTGCCAGCTTGCTCAGCACCTGTGGGTGCATCTCATCAGGGCTTGTGGATTTATGTGTGTTAGAAGTCTTCACAGTTGATCTCTAACCAAACCCTTTATGACAGGGGGAATTCTTCTTTTCTCCAGCCATCCTCTCCTTGCCCCAGGGTCTCAGATTTCTGAGGGCTGGCCTCAGCAGTTAACACTGAAGGAAAGAAGGCATTCAGTAATTTTGCCTTCTCTCTGCCTTCCTTCACCAGGACACCTATGTGATTCAGTGGTGACCCCACATTTTCCCTAGTTTTCTTTTTGCTGCTAATATATTTGTAGAAGCCCCTCTTGCTGTCCTTGATTTCCCATTATATACTAAATTCCAATGGGCATTGGATCTCTACATCCTCTGACAATGTTACTATAGATGCTCCATGTGGCCTGGCTCCATGTGGTAGAAGCTCCCTGCTTACCTCTGTGGGTCTCTTGGCCTCTTTGCTTTATTCCTTGCTCATGGGAATACACCGGATTTGAGCTTGAAGGAAATTATGATAGAGGGTGAAGCCAAAAGTGAAGCAGACAGTGGGATACAGCTTTGTGATTTATATCACAAAGGTATCCTAAATCTTTTGCAAGAAAGTAAAAATGCAGCAAAACAAATCAAATTAAAATTGTATGATGACATGCTCACAAAACTAGAACATGCTCACAAAAAACAATGTAACTTAAAAGCAGAGTACAAGGAAAGTGGAAGGCTGACATTTCAAGTAGAGAGAAGAGAATGAAAAATCTCTGATTTTATTAAAATATATGACCCTAACAATCCCAAAGCCAAAAGAAATATTCCCCTCATAGAAGGATGGCAAACTGAAGGTGTAGCAGCAGGAAATAGATTTTATGTTCCATCAAAGAAGCTGGAAGGTGAATAAATTACCATTATGCTTTAGTCTTTTTTTGGTGGGCAAGAACGTCTTTCAGACCTGTTATACGTGATAATAGAAAAAAAGGGTTTGGCTATTATGGGAGCCAAACTTATAAGAGCCAATCAACTGACAATGGGAGCTGCAAAGAGAATGAAAAAGCAGATTATGTTGTCACAGAAGCTAACAGAGGGATGAGTAGCATGGTACTTGCTTAGAAATCAGGCAAGCTATTTGCCAGAGACCCTTAATGATTCAAAGTACTAAAAAGAGCTCAGCATCAAAGGTCTGCAAAAGGAGACATTTAAACTGAGTTCACTACAGCAAAACAGCAGCCAGTGCCAACAATGGATATTAATAAATGTCATTAGAACTACTTTACCATATTTGGTATGTCACTAGGTTGGTAGAAATGGCAAAGAATGACATTTGGGGTAAAAACTGAGGGCAACTTCCAGTGTTACCAGAAAGATATATAAACAAAATTCTTAGGAAGTTGCATCATAGCGGATGATGTTCTGGCAGCATAGATGCAATCACTGGGGGGACACTGATGCAAATCATGTCAGAAATCCCCATTATCTTCTTTGACCATTCAGCAGGGATGAGGGACTGCAGTTGGAAGTGGTTACTTCTTGATTATTATTACACAGATGAGCCATATATTTACTTTGATGTAGCATAGCTATGTCACATAGACATTAACATACGTCTTAGACATTAACTACACATCCAGAAATATTGGGACGTGTATGGAAAAATGTGATAGAGAAGACACCTACTTCAGAAGTGGCAGTAGGTGCCTTCTGTGTTGAAGGCCACACTGAAACAGGGGCCTTGCAGGATCTTGTGCATGTGAAAAATGTATGAGAAATATGTTTGGTTTATCCAAGCACTGGAAACCTTCAAAGAGAAGGTGACTATGAATGAAAGTCTTTATAAAAAGACCTTACTGGAAGCTTCTGGAAACTTTCATCACGGGCTATTGATACTGCAGAGCTGGCACATATAAAAAATACGCTTCAGGGTACCAAGGTGTGCCTTCTTTTCCAAAGGGATATTGTGACATGAAGCATGGCAGCTCATCAATTTTAAAGAAATTACTTCATCAGCTTGAAAGAAATGCAGGAAACTATGTGACACACAACACTTCAATTGAGGTAGTTACGAGGCAATTTCAAGACAAAGGTTAGGAAGAGTCAGAGAACAAGCTACTTAAAGGAGCAAATTGCAAGTGTTTCTACCAGTTGTTCTGTTAGGAGGATGATAAGTAAGAGCAAGGCATGATCTTCCTTTGAAGAGTGGTGAGATAGGATGAATGGACCACAGCAACATGACATGTGAAAGCAACCATATTGCAATCAAAGTTTACTCTAGGGCATATTTGAGCCAATCTGGAACAAAATCTGGAAAAGCAGAGGGGTCATAGACATCTGACCAAAATATCCTGTGGTAACTTCTGATATGAGCGGGAAAATTCAAACTCAACAAAATAAACCACTTGTCTAGCAGACCTGTCTTCACTGCTGAGGTGGAATCTTTCATTGTCATTTTCTAGTGTTCTCCTAATAAAATCTGCTTCTCAGAATCCTAGGGACCAGAGACATGTAAAACATAATCACAGCAACTGCCCTGGATAATGCAAGGAACATACAGAAGGCCTTAGATCTCACAGCATGGTTTCACAGGGGAAAGCCAGCTTTGTACAAGCTACCTGTGTCTGTGAAGTCACACTGGTAGTGGAAGGCCTGCTAGAAATGGGGTTTTTTTACGCCCATTAGAAGATTTTGTGGTTGCTACAATTCACCACTTCTGCAGTAAAATTTACTGAAGGCGTTCATTGTGAAAACCATAGCAGAAGAAATCGACATGCAATTGTGGCCCAAAGAGTGGGCTTCCATTTTTGGCTGTGGTGAATGCTTTTTACCTATGTGAGAAGACAAATTTTCAGCTGTGGCTTCCAGATTACACAAAAACATCTTGTCTTGGTTTGAAAGACAGGTGTTTGTTAAGAAAGGCAGAAGCCTCCCTTTGAAATGAAGAGTGTAATCCCCTCTCCCTACAAATTATTATAATTTTGGAATTAAGGGAGCCCTCAGGCAAAGATATGGGGATAGGAACAACAGTTCTTTACTAATACATCTAACAAGACAAACAAAAACAACAACAACAGCTATGAAATTAGCCACAAACAGAACAGTAACTCAGTCCCAGTGTTTTTTGGCTGCAGGCACCTTTTCCCTGAGCTGCAGTTCCCGGTGCTGGGGGCGGGCGGGTCCCGCAGAGCTGCAGGAGGGCTGGGGGTGATGGCAGAGCTGTCCCAGGGGGAGAGAGAGATGGAGAGAGAGCCCTCTGCTCACGGTGTGGGGCCTGGTGCTCAGCAGAGTGCTGGATGGTGGCAGGTTACAGTGAGAAGGGAGCAGGGCAGGGTCTGACAGCAGTGAGGATGGCTCCTGGCGCTGGGATGGCAGGAATGGGGCTGAGGCACCGATCGTCCTTCTCATCCGAACTCCGCGGGGGAAATGGGCCGAGCCAGAGCCTTCTGTCTGCTCTTCTGGATGTTTGGATATCGAGGGGTTTCCATCTTCCCTCCTCTCCCCCTTGTCACCAGGGCCCAGTCAACAGGTGTCTTAGCATGACAATGGGGAAAATTCCACAGAGGGAAAAAGGAAAGAACCAACCCCCAACACATCTTTAACTGGAAACGTTCTGTGCTGAGACCCTCAGTGTTATACCTGAGTTTCTCCCCTTAATAATTTTTTTTTTCTGCTCTTCTGGGGAGAGGAAAATGAGGACATGAAACAACTCTTATTTTTGGTAAGGATAGATTGAAAAAAATCAGTGAGAGCAGCACCCACAGGGGAGTGTCAGGCCATTGGATATTGCCCTAAGGATTCTCCCAGCCTGAACTACTGCAGCTTGGGGATATCCTGACTTGAATGTGCCTCAGATTATTTGTTTTTTAGTGGGTATTTGTCCAATGTCCCCTTGAGTGTCTGTTAACCTTCAGTAGTTACTGCTTTGTCACATTCTTATTTTATGCTTGTACACTGAGCACAACCACCTGCCTTAAGCTTTTGCTTGATTTCTCTATGTGGAGAGTTATAAACCACCCTGTTCAGTAAAGAAAATCCTTGAAGTGGCACAAGGCTCATGGTCTGTAGCTACATTAATTTATAGGAAAGTCCTTGCTGAAGACAAGAAAAATAAAACATCTTAGATTTTCATTTTATCAGATCACTATACCAACAGCATCACTTTCAATTTAGATTCTATAGCCACTAAAGATAGTTATATCCTGAAGAGAAAGTCATATCCAACAGGATTTATAATTAAATTACATTAAAACATTCCTCATTAATTTCTTCCAAGTTCTTGGACATCGGCCTCAGGGTGCATTTTTCTGAGATGTCCTGAACAGTAGCTGATGTGGAAGCATCTGTTTGTACTGACCATCACTTATTATCCATAGGCATGCAAAACTCATTCCTAAATCTACCTATGATGAAGCCCCAACACCTCGAGTGACAGCCCAGAGCAGGTGTGGGCTGAACACACCTGGCTGGCAGTACACACTCTTCCCCATGCTGAACCATCTGCCAGCAGTTGTATTTCTCCAATGACACATCTGAGAATAAGGTATGGACCTTAGAGGGAAGATAGGTCTGGCATTAAGTGTTAAAAAGTTAAAAAGGCCAGAACTGCCTGCCATTGTAGACAAGAGACTTTGATCTGAGTTTATGACAAAGATGTTAATAACCAGACTGGAACAGGTTTTTTTCTCAACCTGAGGGAATTTCTAGGCTTGCACAATTCTTCTGTTACTCAGATCAAGGCAGAAAGTTGAAATAATGGAAGTCAAGACAAGTAGTCCTCTTTCCTTCTGTGACATGTTTTTAAGTGTATTTCACTTTAATTTTTCCTTTTCTTTTATTTTTGTCTTTAGGAAGAAGTCATGTGTCATCTTTGATCTTCTATCCCTTTCCACTGCCTTGCCCCTTCACAGTAAATGCCTACACTGCCTTCTGTGTCCTCTCACTACCTCCCTAAAAACAGTGGGGTTAAGCTGGTGTAAGGTACTCGACACTTTCCCTCTAACTGCTACTATAATACCTACTCAGCATGATAAAAAATATGGTTAAAATTTTAAATTTAAAAAAGCCTAAATGAGATGTTTCAAAAATAAAGACAGATACATTGCAAGGCAGGAAGGCCTGCTCCTGGGTACATTGTCATAAGTATTAAGTTTGGATAAAGCTCTGGTTTGGTGGCTGACTACCTCTCAGGTAAAATGCAGTGGAGTTCTAGGACTGATATTTATAAGAGAGAAGCAGAAGCTGAGCTTTTGCACCCTACAAGTGACGGTAGAGGGAACCAGCCTTGTTTTCCAATGCTGGTTACTCTAGCAAGTCCAAATAAGGTTTAGCACTTTTGAAAGTCAAAGCTTTTTATCAGGGACTCAAACACAGATCCTGGATTTATCTTCACATGCAAATGTTAGTGTCCAATGTTTTTCTAAAGACACCTGCAGGTACAGTCTTCACCAAGATGGCTGTGGAAGTGTCTGGACTACTGTTTATTTTTCTCAGACTATGACTATGTCATATAGGGATCTATACTGCTATAAGTTTCTTCTCAGAGCACCTTAGAATTTTTCTGGAGTCTGATATATGTGTTATCTATTTATCTCCTTTATTAACTCCTTTGATTGTTTTTCTGGTTGATTTGCTTAAATTTAAATTAACTTTGTTGAATTTCTTGATGCTCAATCTCTACAGAAGAAAAAGGGACAAACCCATTACTTCTTGTTTTGCTTCCACCACCAAAGTACTGAGAATAGTCATGTCTGTGGAGGGCTTTTTTACATACCCTATTAAAGCCAGGTTTAGTGTCCAAGACAGAGAGCAGTTTTATTAAAAAGATATGTGTCAAGCTTAGCAGCTTCTGGCATATTCTCTGTTTGCTCATACCACAGATGCTCAAGGGTAAACACACCTGCAGGAATATGAATACTCAACACCAATAAGGACTGTCATCCAGGCAGAGGTGTGCGCATTCTGTTGTTATCAAACAACATTTCCTTAACATGCCTCCTTTCTCATTGCTCATTTGCATAGGAAGCAGATTGCAAGGGACCCTTTACAGACAGGAGATAAGTTGTCTTCCTCTTTAAGATTGCTTTTGTGCACTGGTACCCCTGCTGTGTCATCTAAAAGCTCTTGGGGTAGATAAGCATATCAAATCCACAGTGCCATACCTTATTTTTTGCTCCCATCACATCTCTTTTAATGACAGGACACAGCATTCCAGTTTAGACCCCTAGCCTGCATCTTCTCTTGCTCCAGAAATGGCAGCAGTGGTAGTCATTAATGGTATTACTGCAGGAGCTGGCAGTTGTTGTTGCACATTGGGAGACACAGTGCCAAGCAGTGAACAAGCACAGAGCAAAGGCACTTTCCCCTCTTGGAGGCTGCAGCATAGCAGAAAGAGGAGTCTTAGGCAGGTGGAAGATGGGGAAGCAGAAGGAGGGAGTTGCCTAAGCAGAGAGACTATTTATAGTAAAAACAGCACATGGGCAGTCTAATGCTGTCAGGTTGTTTCTGGACAACTGCAAAAAAACAGCCTAGCCTCCTTCACCTGGAAACAGCTGCAGGAACAGCTGTACCTCCACAAGTTGCCTTGTGATTCTGCCAAATATCACCCGAGTACACAGAAATCAACCAGCAGGTAGAACAGAATCAGAAGTCTGCATAAATCCATTCCTGTGTGTGCAGAGATGGGAACAACTAAGTTGTCAGGGATGTGCTGAATTCCCTGAAAACCACAAGCACTTTGTCACCATGAATCCCACTCAAAAATATCTCAGAGAAAACAACTGTGGTCCTTAAAAATGTTCTATGCATCTAAATGCACAGCTCCCAGGGATGGCCATTGTCCTAGAAAATTTTGCCAATGATACCAAGAATAGAAGTTCAAACAGGGACCTTATTCACTGACGTTTGTTCTGTGAAATCTCACACTGATGCAATTTTGAGCAAATGCACATAGATGGAGTCAACCCACTTCTACTTCAGGTAAATAGCATTTATTTATTTTCCATGCCCGTAAATAGGCAGCTTCAACCTGCTTGCTCCTTTAGCCCTGCATGATAGACTAAATAAACTAATCCAGAAGTAAAAAGTGATTTTTGCAAACTGACATGCGTAAGTTTTCAAGTCAACCCCACTTCTGCAAGAATCATAGAAGAATGAAACTGCAACAGAACATAAACAAAAGAGGTGACAGCAAAATTTTAAAAACCCAGTTGCTGGACACTCAATTTAAAAAAAAAAATGTGATTAACAAAAAATTACTTTGAGCAGTGTCTCTAGTGCCTTGGCTTAGTGCTGTGACTTAGCAGGCAGTATGTGAGAGAATTTAGCCTTGCATTCCTAGCTCTGACCCAGACCAGTCCTTCATGTAAAGTAATCCCTCCAAGAAGCTTAATAAGGACCAATGGCAAGGACAAGGCAAAGGGGTCCCCTTGCCAGACGTCTGTCCTGGTGTATCCCAGCAGGAACACAGTGTGCTTATACCACAGATACATAACGTAGCGTGTCATTTGCATTTCAGGGCGTGTGTAAAACAGCTTGTTCCAGCCTCTTTCAGCTCCTCCACTGTCTTCAAGGTGGGCAAAGAAGTATCAGAACTCAACGCAAGGGTGTTGCACATGCTCTGGCAGTGCAACAAAGTGCACTTCTAACACAAAAGCTAGCTCTGGTGTTTGCATACAGGGCTGCTGGGCTGACTGCAGCAATGCACACTCTCACCTCCTAATTTAGTCTTCAGCAGGTTTTTAATTAATTTGCTTAGAAGTATTTATCTACCATTTTTAAATCTCACACTCACAAGGTTTCAGCAATTGTAAAAGGTTTAAACCACTTTCACCTTCCTGCTTCATTCGGATATTGAAAGAAGAAATGCCTCTTATGCATTACTGAACACTGAAGTCAGGGACAGAATAAAAAAAACAGACAAGCTAAATCTAAACAAAATATAGTCATCACTGTTCTTACACAGTTTAGTAAGACCCAGACAAAATTACCCTGTGATACCCAAATTGTGCTGTGTACCATTTAGAAATCAGAAGCTAAGGAAGATCTTTGGCAATGTTTTGTCAGCAGATAAGCTAGCTAAACGTTAACCTCTTTTTTTGCAATCCCTAATCAGAGGTTTCCATTCATACAGTTGCTCTGTACTCTGAACCTTGAGTTAATGTATCTCTATTTTACAGGAAAGCTTTGCTCACACTGCTCTTGGACTCTGCAGACTTGGCAATGAGACCTCCTGCTGCCAGCTCAGGAGGCAACCTGATGATGCCTTCGCTTAGGTCATGTTAGTTAGCAAGTTCACATCAGGTCTAGTGCTTAGCTTGCTAAGAACAACTTGAGGTTTCCAAATGAAGTGCAGCATCCTGAAATTAGGATTTTACTTACTGAAAAGAAGCAAGATGATTTGGAAAGTCACATTAGAAATACAAAAGTATTTCCAAATCCCAGTGCAGGAGTGCAGCAAGCTGAAAAATGTTGCTTGCCTGGAAAAGCTGACCTTGCCAAGACAGCATCTACAAGTTCTCAAGAGAAAACTTCAGACATTTTGGTGTTTATTGATAGTATATCCGTGTGGTCTATTTTTCACATGTAAATAAGAGAGAGAGAGAGAGATACTAGCTAATTGTTGTCATTTAACAGTATTAAGTATTAAAAATTAAATAGAGATAAGGTGCACAGTAGCAGCAGAAGAGTTAGATTTGGACTATGAAGACTGAATTTTAGTTTTGGCATTTTACAATGTTTAGTGATTTCTCAGTAGTATGTAACAAATGCAGTTAAACTGATGAGCAGGGCCCAGGGGTCAGAGCAGCTCAGTGGCTCTCTGTGATGGAGTCTGGGCAGCAGAATGCAATGGGAAAGACTGGAGGATCTGAAGAGGAGGAAGCATCCAATAATACTCTCTGTCCACCTTGGCCTGCCTGAATTCTGGAAATGTTTTGCAGGCAGTGCTGGGCCAGCAAGTCCAGCACAATGGAACTGTTCCATCTTCCCCTTCCACCTTCTCCAGCTACGGGACTTTCCAAGAGCAGTGAGAGCTTGGGGGAAGTCTTGCTTGCAGTGTCCTGCATATCTGACCCTCATGCTTAAGTATGCCTCTGCAGACTTGGTCTGTCTCTTCTGTGTTCTGAGAACCTAGTTTTGAAATGCCCTTCCTCAGCTCCTGCTTAGACATTTAATTTTCCAGGCAAGAAATATAGCTCAGTCAAAATTCAGTGAACAATTCCAATACCACAATATACTCCATCACATACTTAACTGCAACTTTAGCACTGACCCAGAGGGGATGTGAGCACATACTCAACTTGCTGTCCATGCTAAATTATTTTCCTGGGCAAGAAGTGACAGAAGGATCAATCCTCAGCTGAACTGAGCCCTTGTCAGATTTTATTTTTTAGAGTTCAGCTGTTTTTGCTATTGTTTATCCTACCCACCCCGCCCCCCACCCCCCCAAAAACACAATAGCAGTATTGCAAACATTTATTTTGCAACACAAGGAAAAATACATTTTATGTATTCTGCCTTAACTCAGTGACAATAACTAAGATAAATTATTTCTGGTTGGAAGTCAGAGATGAAGATTTTAAGCAGGAAAAGTAAATGTTTTTCAGACTCACAAAAGGTGAGAACTCTGACTGCCTTGTGGTCTTATTGCAGCTTTCATGCAAAAGCTCCTGGGTAAATTAGATCTTCTCACATGCAGTTTAAGGCAGTAAAGCCTCTGTAGAAGTTCTTACAGCACTGCAAAGCAGTTGGGTGAGCATAAAACCAGGGATTATATTTATTCATCCAGTTGCACTACTCCAAGCATACTGACATTAGACTAGTAAGGGACAGTAGCAGAGTACAGGGTCAAATACAGATCCACATTAAGAACCCAACAGGAGTGATTGCATTAGCTTTGAATTTGAGTGCAGATAAAGATACCATTTTATGATTGCATTACAGCTGTGGTCAGGATGAGCTTTACACAAGCTTTCATAACCACAATTCAGCCCCAAGGATCTAAATTTTAGGCTCATGTAGTGAAGAGTAGTAACACAGAAGCCTTCCCTCTCTCTTCATGTCCTTTCTGTATGCACCACACTGTTGAGGAACAGTGTTTACTGCAGCAAACCAGCTGTTTGTGTGTGGACCCCTACTCCTGTTCCAGGCACATATTCTGATAGAACAGCCCCAGTCCGGTGCATGCAGGAGGTAGCAGACCTTCAACATGGAACTCAACACTGATCTAATGCCCTGATCAACTTCCTTTCCAGACCCATATGGCACCCCTGCTGAGGCTTTTCCCAGTAGTACTGGAGTCCTCCAGTATTCTCCCCGTCTTAGCCCTGCTAAAAGTAGTTATCTCCCAAGATCTTTCTCTTACAGACCTCCAGAAAATCTTCCTACAAACTGTTTCTCCTCACCTAGGTGGATCTGTTTCTCTCCAGGATCTTGCTGTGCTCATTTAAGAGACTAATAAAATAATTTCACCCTAACAAATCATACACAGCTTTACTCATAAATCCCCTGTGACACAATACCTTCATGAGCAGATTTCTTTACCATTTTTTTATGTCAGTTACAATCTACCTTTCATTTACATGTGTCCTACTTTCCTGCTATACAAAGGATTTCCAACACATTGAAGCAATACCTGATAACTGTTTAGGACTAAGCAGTATTATCTGATTTTTTTTTAGTGTCTCAAGAATGGTAATATACATTACTCTGCAATAATATAAGCCATTATATAACGACCCATCTCTGAAAGAAAAATTCTCATGAACCTGGTGGTAAAGGGGCAACTCATTTTAGGTGTCTATCTCTTCTATATGAGGCAGAAGAGTATGGCTAGATTGGCTAAAGCTGCCTCTTCCAGGAAGGCCAGTGAGAAGGAGAAGTCCATGAATGGTCCCCGGTTTGCTGGAATACTGTTTAGTATGGGCAGGCTGCATCACTACAAATGTCTGTATCTGTTTAGAAGTATCTATTCTTATGCTCTAAGGACTTATCCCATGAGTTCTGTGGGTATATTTGCTATTTTTGATAAATAGTTTTGTGAGGGGTCTTAGATATTTAATGCAAGTGATCACTGGCCTTTGAAGTCACTGAGGGATAGCAGAACCATATAGTGTCAAGTGCAAATTACAGACTTCATCCTTCCCTATGTGAGAGGAGACAACACAGTTTTCATTAAACATCTCTTTATCCCAAACTAAGAACTGTCCACAACAGATCAATAAACAGAAAAGCAAATTATATCTTTTATTCAAACTAATGAAATCTCAAACTGAAGTATAAGCACAAAGGGTCAGACTGTGATGTACTCAAGGCCAGAGAAAGCACTAAATATGGGATGGTGGAGGGTAATACTGGGTGCAACTGAGATATAGGGTTAGCACTGCCATGAGGCAAAACCAAGAAAATAGAATGAAAGAAGGGAAAGTGAAAGGGAGAAGTCTGATGAAGTACTGTCATGGTTGTGTGGAACTGAGTGGATTTTCCTCTGCAGAAGTATGTGAAAAATATTTGCTTACATTCTGTGTGTTGATGCACTGACCCCTCTCTCTCAGTGGAGTTTCACAAATACGTCCATTTCAGATGAGCTCATCTGAACCTTTATGACATGTTACTATATATGCTTATATATGTATGTTATGTACAGTTGTAGGGTACATACTAGATGCCATATAATATGTGTTTTCTGCTTTGGAGTGACCACAATATGCACTAGAAAAACAGCAGTGTTGTTTTAGAATATCCAACCTGCTGAGTAACCAACCAAAATTGTCTCCCTGCCCTTGCAGCATATGGAGTAAGAATGCACCTTCTTAAGACTGAAATGGCTCTGCATCTCTTGTTTTCTTGCTACTGTCTGAGTTTCTACCAGTTGATCTGATTTGTGCCTCTCTCAAGGCAACAGTAGGTGATGTTGTGAAAGCTGCACTGTGAGGTGTTCTCTGAATTGCTTGTACTTACAGGGGATCACAAGATTTTGGGTTGTTAGTTTCCATGGTAAAACTTTTTCTCTTGCAATTTCAGTCTTTTGGCTTGTAGGTATAATTTATAACTTGATTTATTTTTTTTGAGCAAGAGCAATTATTCATTTCCTTTCTGCATGAAGACTTTTACATGCTCTTTTGTGTCTGCTTTTTCCATCAGCTTTGCTGTTTTAGGTTATGTAACAGCTCCTAACTAGAACAGCTAGAGTTGTTGACTGCTGGTAAATAGAACACCTGGGGCAGTAGGGCTAGATGCAAGCTGCAGTGCTGATGGGGGAAAGGAGCTGAACAAGCAATGCCAACAATGCACTACTTGCTGCTGTAAGAACCAGATGAACACACAGGCAGGACTGTCTCTGAGGGTGTATATCTCCCTCGATCTCCATGTTCCCATGGAGGAAACCTTAGAGTGATTATTTGCAGGACTTGATAAGCCTTCGCATGTTTGAAGAGCTATTCTCTTAATCAAGAGAATATGTTAGGACAGGCCCTGAGCAAACAAACAGTAAATGATGTTAATCTGCCTTTTGCTTATTATACACCAAAATGACTACTTTAATTATGTGTGTCAAAGACAGACATCCTCTTTCCTATCCAGCTTGGCATGCACTGCCAGCAACTGCCAGTGTTGTCCCTGAAGGTGACTGATTCATTGAGAATTCTTTTAAAATCTAGTCTCATAAGCTTTCTGCTTTGCCACAAAGCATAAACTCCAATTTATCTTCATGACCATGCACAACTGCAAGTATAACTGACTGTGACAAAAATAACCTCCTAACACCCAGACCCAGCTTTTAACTCTATAGCCATTTTTGAAGTGTGAACCATACATAGGTACAGTTCTGCTGCAGAAAGGTGGGGTTTGGACGTCAGTGTGTGTAAACAGGGTACACAATCCAAAATAGCTGACCATTCTATCCTCTCCTAAGACAAAGTGTCCAAATAAAAAGGACAAGCAAAAGACGCAAAAAGATAGATCTGGAACATTCAACTGAAGTTGAGTTTGTCTCTCATAACTCCAGAAGCAAGGCCCATTCTTGTAAGCATATAGAAAGAATTTATGGGCACAGGGGTTTGAAGTGACTGACTTGAGGTTCTGCCAAATATGGTCAGTTAGTACTAAGGTATTTGCATGGTATGAATGAATCCTCATATTCATGCAATGCAGCTCTCCATTCTGCTGCTCACAATGCCCGTCACAAAACTTGTATTTGCATGATCTCTAGGCATGAACAGGAATTCTCTTATTTCCATGGATGAGGGAATTACAGAATCACAGAAAAGTCAAATGATTTTCCCTCAGCCACACAAAGTCAGAAACTAATTGCAGGGACAGGTGATTTGTCTTCCTGTCCTGAACCATCAAACGACATCTGCTTGGGATGAAGAAAACAGGTTGCTTTTTCAATAGTAGGTCATAATTGCTCCACCACAGGGAAGACTGTAAAGCTATTTTTCCTGATGTTTGTAGACATTAAGGACACCATTTTAAGAGTTTAACAAAATGTGAGCTATCATTATGAAATGATGTTTCACTCTCTGTCCTTGGTGCTGGCATTAAAAATATAACCTTCCATGTCATTCTGAAACCATGTCATTTTTGTATCTATTCTTATGCTCTAAGGACTTATCCCATGAGTTCTGTGGATATATTTGCTATTTTTGATAAATAGTTTTGTGAGGGATCTTAGATAATTAATGCAAGTAATCAGACCTAACTGCCTGTATATGTGCTTCCAGAGCCTCTCACAAGTCAGTGTGCCAATTCCTGACAAAGACCAAGTTTTGACTAATCAAGTTCTTTGATAAACTCCGAGGGACACTGAGCAGAATAGATTCTATCTTTCTTTCCTGAAGTGCACAATTTGAGTCAGACTTAAAGCAAAGAAAGTGAGGGGAAGTAAAGAAAAAAATACCAAAACCATGACCTAAGTAAGAAAATAAAGAGAAATACGTAGAACAAGGAAAGTTTTAAATAATGCTGGGATCCAGTTCTTCAAGTAGAAAGATGTTTAATCAATCAAAAAATATTTAAGCTAGGAAATGTCCTGGCTTAATAGATAATTCATTGCAGTAGAAAAGAAGTATTACCAGAAATATGTGTGAAAGAAAGCTAGAATTAATCAAACCCAGGATGATGAGGGATTCATAGTAGGCTCCCTGTTATATTCTGGGCCAATACTTCCTATAATTTTCTGGACCCAGCTTTTTTTCTAATTCTGTTGCCAGTTGCCCAGCAAGCAAGAGGAGTGAGCATGCTGGCTGAGGAGACAAAGCAGACTGGAAGAGACAGAGGCAGACAGGTCATCAGGAAAATATCTGCATATGAAATGGCACCAGGGAACCAGAGCACTTTACAGAACAGAAGAGATGGGGGAATGCTGCAGGGACACTGCTGTCTTCCTCGGATAAGCTGGCCAGAACTTCGCTCTTTTGTCTCTGGGATATGCTCTCCTCTTTATACTTTGCTTTCCTGTCTCATTGAGAGGGGTAAGAAGGAAAATATTTGGACATGGCTTGATTGTAAAAAATGTCTTTTATTCATACAGGCAAACAAGAAAAAGAAACTTAGTTGAGGCCCCAGGTTAGTAAAAATAGTGCAATGCTATATGAATTTACAGTGGAAATTTATATAACATATATAATAATATTATTATTTATATACTTATATATTTCCACCATTTTTGGTGGAAAATCATCCCAAGAAAATATAACTTCCCCAGAGGAAGTGTTTTCTTCCCCCTTACAATTTCCTGTAGGCTCTTCTAGTCTTGGGGCTACAAGAGAAAAGGCTTTCAAAGAAGTACAAAAAAAATCATTGAATCATAAAATGGTTTGTTTGGAAGGGATCTTAATGATCATTTAATTCCAAATCCCCTGCAATGGGAAGGGGTACCACCCATTAGATCTGGTTAAATGAGAAATAGATTGTCTGTCAAACATAATGCCATTTGTCATATAATCACTCTATTCAGGAGCTCTCTTTGCTTTCTAAAACTTTCTTCTGGGTTCAGCTTTTTGGGGGAATGAAGTCATTAGGCATCTCCAAAACTATTAAGTCATCTATATTTCCCTGAACCTTTTACTTTGCCACCCTGTGGCACATCTGTACTGTGGTGAGACAGTGAACAGTGGTTGGTACAAGTAGGTTGGCATAAGCCTCGTAAGGATGGCACCATAAGATGGCTTTTACTTGTTTGCTTCCAGACACAAGGTATTGAATGCATTTTGGGGTTGCTGTTACACATTAAACACAGCATGCACTGCTCTTCATATGAATCCAGTGTTCATCTAACACTCAATGTATGGCTCAGACAAACAATCTGAACAGTCTGAATGAGACAGCCTGCTGAATTATAATGCATTCTGATCCTGTAGGAGCAAACTCTTCTGATGTAGAGGCATGCCACAGTGTTGTTTGCTACAGTATTTGTACTCAGGTATTTTTATTATTTCCATTTGGTCTTCACAAAAAGTTCACCCCCTTCTTGTTATTTTGGTGCTAATCAGAACTAATGTTTTTCAAAAGTTTCTGCTTCAACCCTTTCTGAACAATTTCTGAATGGAGATAAATATCAAATCCTACGAGCAAGAATAAATATTTTTTAACAGACTATAGGTACATGCTAACATGTTAGCATGTTAACATGTTGCAAAACTCTGGTTTAGTCTCAGGGGTTTACCAGGTGGTCAAAAGATTTAAAAGAAAATATTTCTCTAGTTGCTTCATAATCCCATTACTGAAAGTTGTAGGTGGCTGTAGTCAGGTAGGAGTTGGTCTCTTTCTCCAGGCAGCAACTGACAGAATGAGAGGACAGAGTCTCAAGCTGCATCAAGGGAAAATTAAGTCGGATATTAGGAAAAGTTTTTAAGGAAAGAATGATCAAGTACTGGAATGGTATGCCCAGGGAGGTGGTGGAGTCACCATCCCTGGATGTGTTTAAAAAAAGACTGGATGTGGCACTCAGTGCCATGGTTTAGTTGAGGTGTTAGGACATGGGTTGGACTTGATGATCCTGAAGATCTCTTCCAACCTAGTCATTCTGTGAATTCTGTGAAGTGCTTTGGTGCCAAGCACAATTTATAGAATCCATTGGGTACAAAAAGTTTTCCCAGGCGATTCCAAGCTCTGGTTCAGGAGAATCACTCTCCTCATGGCAGAGCAGCCAATGTCAGTAATGCTGTTAATAGCTATTTTTAATTGACTATGGCTGGAACAGGCTTGACTTATATGTAGTCACTCTGATTTCTTACAGCACTTCTCATGATGCATGTTAATGTGCTGAAATGTGAAAGGAAGGGAACCATAGTTTTTGTGTTTCCAGTGTGGACTCCCACATGGAAAGGTCTTCTGTAATGCCAAGGATGCGTAATACTTTTATCTGCCATTGACAATGCACAATGTCCCTGACATTGTGCTAAGCTGATCTCTGGAGAGAATGCGGAGCACTCAAGGTTGAAAACTGGATGTAAATGTTGGGACAGTCTGGATTGTGGGAAAGAATTTGATTGCTGAACAGAACTGAAACTTCACCCTACTTTCGACACATCCATTTTAGAGGATGTGGGGAACATTTGAAACATGTCTGAATCTGGTAATCTTTTCCAAACTTCTGTTTTATTTTGCTTTTTCATTTTAAAAACTGATTTCTTCTGCAGGAGTGGTTTGGGGACAGCCTGCACTCCAGTGTCAGCAGTCCTTGTTGGTATTTAGCTATAATCAATTTTTAGGTGCTTAAAGAAGCAGGCAACTGTCCTGCAATGTACACTGCAAATGTGGAGAATGAAACATTTTGTGACCGAACGTAGAAGTTAACACACAGAGAGGAAGTATTGCTCTGTTGAGTTCTGAGCTACAAAGGCAATAGTGCTGTGTCATACACCTCTTCATTCATTCTTCCTGTAGTATAAAATGCTCTGTCTCTGTGCTTCTCTTCTTTTTGGAAAGTATATAAAGACCAGCAAATGATTAAAAGAGCCCTGGTGCACTAAATAAATAACAAAAAACCCCAAATCAAATCAAAACAAAACAAAACAAACCAATCCCAAAACACAAACCAACTAACCAATCAAAAACAAAAACCAAAAAACCAACCAAACAAAAAACTACCAAAAAAAAACTACCAAACAAAAACAAACCAAGAATAAAAAAAGACAAAAAAACAAACCAACCAACCAACCAAAAAAAAGAAAACAAAACAAAACCAAACCAAAACAGTAAAAATCTATCATCACACTAGGATTGTTGCCTGCCTTAACATGATGAATACCAATCCTTTCTGACTACACAGAAGAAGGTTGGGTACCTTCTTGTTCAAGCAATTCAATTACACAAGAAGCTTTTTGGTTTGGCTGTATACTTAAGGTATTTCAGTCTTCCTATTCATAATTGAAAAGAATCATACATAGATCCTGAGAGTTCAATGAAAAAATAAGGGTTGGAGTAATGAACAGAGTTGTAAATTAAATTTGGATTACCCAGAAGAGTGAAAGTTTGAGAAGCAGAAAAGCTGAACAGCACATTGAATTCAGTCAGTAAATTTGTTTCTCATAAACACAATCTTGAATACACTTTTCAATAGAGAGTGATTTCACATTAATGCCTCTCATCCTACAGTTCCTGTGCTTTTTTAGAAGAGGTTCTACTCAGCTTTGTTAATGCATTAAGTCATATCTTTTTCTCTTGAGTCAGATCAAGCCTTTAGCATTAAGGACAAAAATCTCCAAAACACAGTTCTTCCCTTCTGTTTGGCCCAAATACAGTCCTTTCCTATATCATCAGAAAGACTATATTAGTCCTCCTTTAGGAGTCTGGTCTTTGGGCTGTGTTCTCTTTCCCTGCAGCACTTTGCTTCCTGCAATGCTGGTGAGTTAAAGTTAACCAGTGTAACTAGTGGCAAAAACATTCTTCAATAAAAAATTGTCAAGCTGACAATAAGGTGATGCACCTGATGCCTTGTGAACAATAAAAGATTCATTCATTCAATGTCATATATTTTAGACAGAAGACTTTTTTTCAAAATGAAGCGATTAAAATGTAGTAATTCCATCATGAAATTTCATTCAGAAATAAGGATGTCCTTAGGAGACTTGTGGCTCCTAACCAAGGCTCATAATAGCAAAGAGGGGATTACTGATCACAGAACTCAGTAGAAAGGTGGAACAGCTGGTGTGTTATCAGCCTGAGAAATTAAAGGTGAAGTAACTTATAACTGATGAGTTGGCAGTTAGAGATTTGCCCTTGTACTGCAACCTCTCATTGCTTTTAAGATGAGGAGCAGTTTGATCAGGGGTTTTCAAGATATAATTAATTAATTAATTGGCAAAACTTCTCTCTGAAGGACTACAGGTGGCTAGAGCAGATGGGTGAGGTTTTAGCATACCCTGGGAAAGAGGTAAGATGCCTCCTCCACACCAGGTTTAATTGAAACAGAGCAGGGCTGGGAAATGGATTGCTCTACTCCAGGTGGGAGACAGTGGAAAAGTGATCTGTAGACAGCTGCACCCATGGAAGAAAAACTCAAAATGAACAGGCAAGAAGGAAAGATATTTTCTGGAAGAAAAATACAGGTTCAGAAGGACCACAGAAAAATTGAAGGAAGGAGTGGAAAAGGCTTGTCTCCCTCAGCGCTGGCATAGTGAATCTAGTAAGAGGAAAGAGCTACACAATGAGCTCTGAATAAAGTCCAGGTTTGGCTTTGCCAACATCCTGTGTGTAATAATACCCAAAAAATTTCATCTTTCCTGTGTTTTTTTCTTCACACTTTGGATAATGTCTCTTGCTCAGGTTTGCATTTGTCCTTGTTCCAGCCAGGGTATTTCTTGCAGTAGTTATAACGGGGTGTAGGCGAAACACAGAGGTTATTCTATATCTCATGTCATTGCCAGGAGCAGGGGAAAGGAACTCTCACTTCCAGAGAGAAGGGGTTACTTCCAGTCAAGAAAACATGGTGGAAGGATCAGTCCATTATTTTCTATTATTGGGGATGTTTGTCCATGTGAAAAACTTATTTTCTTATAGCCTTTGTCAGTAATACATTTTGCTGTTACTGATTGTTTTCTTATCTCATCGCTGTTTCTGGTAAATTGTTTTTATCTCACGCAGCCCATGACTTTTGCCTTTTGTGTCTCCTGTAGGAGCAGCATATGGTTGGGAGAGTCTCCCTGGTGCACTGAACTGGGAAGTGCCATTCCTGGGCCACAGCAGCATGGTTCCAGCACAGGAGAGCATCAGGTTTCCTGAGGCCTCCAGACACCATGGCAATGAAATACTACCTTACTGAAACAGAAATTTTAGAAAGGAGGCCAGGTCCAAGCACAGGCCTGGAAACTGAAGGTACTAGAGCAGAAGGAAAACACGAAATGTCCAGAACCTTTTATAGGAAGGAGGGGTGCTCATGGCCTCTGATATGTCTGGATCTCCTTCTTTGGTCCATCCTTCCCTTCTTCTTGTTTCCCTTGTATTGTGTCTTCATTTTATAGCTATCAGCCAACGTCCAGCAGGTAAAATCTACACATATCATTTGCAACTAAAAGTTGCACGCTGCTAAAAAACTGCCTCTCTGTTTCCATGGAAATGAAAGCTAATAGCATGACAATAAAATAGGAGAAAATCATCAAAAGAGAGCAGCTGAATACCTATGTCTTGCTTCTGCTTAATAGCAGCAAGAAGGCAAATGCTTTCATCTAGAGCAGTTTCCAGTGGTGGATCTCAAAATACTTTCCAAGAGTAACTACAGCTGGTCTCAAATAGTCCTCTCACTTCCTAATGGACATTTCCTAATGGACAAATGGGCTTTTTGGACTCCCTTCCCACATAGGTGTGAACATCTTTGTTTGAGACTAAGCCTTTCAGACACTACATAGCAATATTACATAGCATGTGACATGACAGGAATATATTATTATGATCAGGATAAGATTCCTGTATGAGATGCCTATCTCTTCACATAATTTTCCCTCAAGAACAATCTGCTTCCTAGGTGCAGAAGGAAGCAAAATGGCCTTTCCTGGCTTTCTGGGAATACAGATTGAAATTAAATACCACCAAAAATAACAACAAGTGGGGTGTCTGACTTTTATTCCCACCACCATTCTCAGACGAAAATTAGATCAGGGAATAATAAAGCCTTTCAAGCTCCTTTAAAACAATTGCCTATACCATATGCCTGACCTTCTTTCTCCCATTTCCATGGAAACAGAGCAGAAAAAATGCAATGCAATGGGACAGAGGACAGCTATGCCAAATATATGTAATAGTTCTCACTAGCAGTTCTCACTGCAATTTCAGTTTGGCTGCATTTTAAGGAAGGGGAAAGTTAAAAAAAATTATGTGTATCTGAAGGTGGATCACTCCCCAATACAAATCTTCTGCAGCTAGTCAAATGCCTTTTTCTTTATCATTCACATAATGATAAACTTTACTGCACTGATATGAGTGTGATTGAGCACTGGAACATATGGCCTGAAGAGGCTGTAGAATCACCCTCACTGGAGATACTCAAAACTTTCTGGACACTGAGTGAATCCTGAGTAATGTGGTCTAGGGAACTCTGCTTGAGGAGGGAGGTTGGTCTAGAAGCCCTCCAAGGGCTCCTTTCAACTTTAAATATTTAGTGATTGATAAATCTCTTCCGTTCTGTTCTTAGTTTCACCAAACTTGGCTTTGTGGAACAAATGTATTAGAATAGGCACAGATAAACACCACAGCCTTAAAACAAGTGCCAGACACATTTGAAATAAGCCTATCTATTTGTGGGTCCATGCACTTTTGCAATACCTGTGCACTTCTGTTTTTCCACTGGGTCAAGCATGTAGTACTGATTTAATATGCCAAATTCCACATAATTCTCTTTGCTTTCTGGGGTGATACAAATGCTTTAATGAGTTACATTAATCATATTGGATGATTAATCCCACATCTTAATGGGAACACAGCAGCATTTTTCCTGTTGTTCAAATATGCACAAATGAACATTTGTGCATCCACCAACAATCCACGGGGGGCAACAGCCTCAAGATTTTGGCTTCCAGTGGAAAAGGCACTCAACCTCCCCCATTTTTGCAAGAGAGATGAGAAGCAACTGGTGATCATGGGTTCAAACACTTGCTTATTTTGTGTCACAGAAGCAACAAAAAATTCCAGAGCGCTCAGTAATATACTGTAATATACAGCTGTAATATTTTAAGTAGATCAAACTGACATTAGGAAAAAAGGAAGAAAAAGACTTTCAGAACTTTCTGATATCGTCCTGGCATGGAGGTGGTCCTGCATGTGCATGAGGTCTGACATCTGCATGGTCCTGCCTGTTGAGAAGGTTTGTTTGGGCTCAGAAGTTTGCATGTGAGCATCCTTTTTGCATGTTAAACCAGTCAGGAGTTTTCCAATGAAACCCTCCTAAAAGAGGTAATTCTCCAGAAAAGCACATAATCTTACAGAAAAGGAAGAAGGGGACATGGACTGTTAGGACTTTACCCAACTAAACAGAGCTCACTCTCAGGAGCAAGAATACCAGGTGGCCTTACACAAAAATTTTGTAAGATGCTGTAATTCCTCTTTACAGCTGCTTCACAGCAAATTCATACTATCTTCTGTCCTCTCTATGGACCATTCAATCAGAAAATAGAGGAAAAAAATGCCCCAAGACTAGTAGCATCCTCCAAAGTCTCTTGTTAAAATACCCAATATTACTCAGAAAAGGAGACTGAGCATTTCAGTCAGAAAAGGGGAGTTGCTGAGGACATGAGATGGAGAGACTTGGGGAAAGAAGAACCATTTAAGCTCTTACAAAGAAGACTGCTGGTAGGAGGAGAAAGGGAACAGGTCACTGAGTATAGTCTTGCAACATACTCATTGGGAAAATGCAAACAGAACAAGTGAGGGAGACCTGTGGTCTGCTTATGGATATTCTGGAAGCAGACAAATAGGCTGATTTAACTGGATAAGTTATTAACCATTAATTACTCTTTCCACCTGGATGATTAAAAAGGTCTGTTTATCTTTGTAGCCCATTTTGTATTTCTTCACATACCTCACAGGTAAATGCAGAACTGGTTACTTAGGTAAGGCATTTTGATAAAGGGACAAGGTAAATTAGTCAACTTGATTACAGTGGATTCCTGCCCAAGGGCATTTGACAAAGATTACGTTACACAAAGAAATAATTCAGATGTGCCTCTGAAACAGCCACATGACTAGTTCTGACCCTTTATAAGCAATTGCTTACCTGCACAATTAAAAGTCTGTATCTCACTTTGGCCTGAATAGAGTCAGTTTAACTCTCCTTGAACTTCTTTACTCAGAAAACTCTGAGTTTAGACCAAGTAGATGTATCTTTACTCACAAAGCTGAGACGTTTTTGCAAGGTTGATCTGAGCTGTAGAGAGCTGTTAAGTGATGGTGTCCTTTCAGTCCAGCGAAGGAAAATGTGAACTGCTGGCTAGTTTATTTATCCTAAGATACTGCACAGAAAGAGGATAGCTGTCCTGTGAGAGCCCTACTTTTGGTGCTAGGAAACAGTTGGAGCAAAATTGGTTAAAAAAAAAGGTGCAGCATTAAAATTCACCGTCTCTTTAAAATCTTTAGAAAAGCTTTGCTTTCTGCCCCATCTAGCTTTGCAATGAAGTGAAATAGCAAATCAAACAGCTTTTGCCTGGAAGCCAGGCCACCCAGAGGAGTCTGCTGTTTCTGAGAAAGGGAAGAAAAAACTGTGCTCTTGGTCTGATTGCCATGGCTATCTGACTCTAGCCTGTTAGACCTACCTCTGTAAGGGACAACTCCTCCCAAAACACCTCTTCAGATCCAGTTTGTACTCAAGGCTCTCCATATGGCCTTTCAGCCTGAATAGCTCATGTTAGTCTTCCTTCCATTATCACAGCTCTCCTGTGCATTGCCCTCCTTCTTTGCTGTACCCCACACTGACTGCAAAATTGAATATGTAGTTCCCACCACCACCAGTGCTATGATTTTTAGTTCCTTACAAGAATATTTTAGGTCTGGTAACAAAGATTCTTCACGTATAAGAGATGAGGGTGGGTGACTGATGATAGCTCCTCTGCTTCTCAGCCTTCCCACTCCTTGCTCTATACTCATGTTTGAGTTAAATACTTCTTATTTCATGTGCCCGCAGTGGTTTTGCAGTCACTTGTCTCCCAGCTACCTTAGGAGGAAAGTGCAGGGAGTCCAGTACTGCAGGGAGGAAGGCTGATGTTCACCTTTATGGGCTTTTTTCCCCCTTACTCTTGTTTAATACTCAGGTGCAGTACTTACCTTCAGACCTAGATGGTGGTGTCTCTGCTGTTTTAAGGGAGCACGAACTTCTTTGCCAGGGACAGCTTCCCCTGTGGGGAAGGAGTGTCCTGCAGTGGGTTCTGTGCTGCAGAGTGAGGCTGCTCTTGACCCACTGGGTCATTCTGCATTTGTGCCTTGCACATGCTTCTGGGAACCTAAGACAGATCTCTTTCTCAGAAAATTCTCAGACATGAGTTCTGGCTTTCTTCCAATGACCTGAAATTAATCCACCAAAACACCAAAGAGGGCATACAGCAGAGTGAGGTATGATAAAGGTGAAGGTGTTTTTGCTTGACTCTTGTTTTGGAAGTCATGTGGCTTTTTCCAGGAAATCCTTTGAGTCTTTTGAGCAGGGAGTTGGCTACTTAGAGAGAGAGAGACCTGCACAGCCGTGGATTCCAGGAGCTGTTTTCAGAGCTGTCTCTTTGTCCCTGAGACCAGCTCAATTCTAATCCCTCTATGGTGCAGTGCCTCCAGACCGATGTGGGGCAGTGTGGGGTGGTCCTGCTGGGAGGTGGCACCCGCTCAGAAATCACAGCTGTCAGACTAGGGTGAATATGGGTGTGGGGCCATCTCCTCAAAGCAATATAGCTGCAGCACTATTACTTTGACTTTTCTGCTTATGAGCTCAGGAATGTAACCTCTGAAATGCTGTTCAGTTTTCCAAATATTACCTTTTGCTCCCAAACATTCTTCAGTAATCTTATCAGTAATGCTGTACAGTTTTTGCACTGAGCTAGATTGCCAAAATAGCTCTTTAGCTGAGTTGTAATTCAAAAGATCTGGTGTCTGTTTCATACTCTGCTACCAAGATCATCTGCAACTCCATGAGCAAATCCATTCTTCTGGCTGTAATGCAGTGAGGTGAACTAACAGCAAAACGAGGGGATTTAATCAGCTAATGTTTTGCTTGCTCAGATGCAGAAATTATTCTGCCACCATAACACAATAAGTAAACACATGTGAGTGAAAAACACAGATAACGTCTGCTAACCTTCATCATAGCACCAGAGAACACAGAAAAAGAAGACACAGCCTTCTAGAAAGTTCCATCTAGTCTTTCAGCTACCTGCAGCCTGTTGAAATGTTTGGCATTTATCCGATCAAGCTAATATTTGAATTTATTTATAAAAAGGCTGTATAGATATATAGTTATATAATTGTAATTATAAACATATGTTGCAATTTTAAGATAGTTTAAAGCTCAATCGTTTATATATGCATATAGCTCTACACAAGCATAACTGGAGAACTACACACTCTCTTAGGTGTATATATCTGTTTCTTTCTCTTTTAAAGGAATGAAGACCACTTCTAATATAATAAAAGTCTCAACTGAAAAAAGCCAAACACAAAATCAGCTCACATCTAGCTCTCCGTCTTTCTAAATGTGGTAGAAATCAACCAATCTACTCAAAACATGCTGAAGAGACAGCAGACCAAAAACATAATCTTTGTTACTTTAGAAAACCACACCAAAAATCAAGCTGAGACTCCCAAAGACTTTTATAGCATTCACACTCTACCATTTGCATAAGAAGTAATTATTGTAAAACAATTTTACAGAAAAAAATGGTATATCAATTTGTTTATCTTTCTACAGTCTGATTTCACTAGATTATTTTCTGTGCTTTTCACACTTGTCTTCAAACCTCCATCTCTTTAATTTTTACTAATGAAAGCAACTTATGAAGGAGCCCATTAAAAGTCAGCATAGCCTCACACCCATGTTAGTGATACATTGGATCAGATCTTCCCTACTTAACAGCTTTATCTTCATCTACTAGCAATTTTCAAATTAAGCTTGTCCACCTGGTTGATCAGTGACTATACCTGTCCCATGAACTCATTATGTACCCTCCTAAAGAGACCTCATATGTTTCCACATGTTTTGATGGATGCCTGTGCTCCAAGTCCAGCATCCATTCTGAGCCATAGCTGTATCCAATTGCTTGGTCTGTAGTATAGCCCCAAACATGACATCTCACTGATGCAGGACTCAGCTTTAAATTAATAACTTTTCAGTTGCCTCCCAAGAATCATAGAATTACTAAGTTTGTTAAAGACTGCTAGATCATCAAGTCCTAACATACAATAGGCACTAAGGCCTCCCCTTACACTGCCCCAAAAATCCGCCAAAGAGTACTGTGAAAGTTGAGCACATTGAGAAACAAAAAGGGATAGTCAGAAACAATGAAGAGTATGGGAATAGGGTAAAACCACTGAATGATTATATTGTCCAGTTCTGTTTTGACACAGACTGTTTATTCCTTCTAATTAATCCTAATTATAGAATTATTTTGCATTACTATCTACATAGGATAATTTTTTTCTTATTCTGTAGAAAAATGTGAATTTATGACTTGCTGAGTAAGTAATCCAAAACTGATGCAGCTTATCCAAATTTTTGTTCAGATTCTCTGTGAAAGGAACCAGAGCTCTTCCCTCATCTCTCTAACCCTGGACTGCTAGCACATTCTGACCACACATTTTCAGCAGCAGTCATAGGACTGACAGCATTTTCTAGGGACATCCTCACTAAAGAGATCCCCAGTAGTGTTACTTCTCCATCTCTCTGAAATTTTTATGGACATAACTCCCAAAGTGGCCAAAGATGCAGGACTGAACTGTTATAGACAGGCTGCTTATCATCTTCATGTATTCCTGAGCACTATCTTACCAGGGGCTCCAGCCTGACTCCAGTGTCATCACAGAATATAATGAAGGAATTCAGCATCCTTTATATAGGACTTGGCCCAAATAAAGTCTTCATTGCCTTTGGATGAAGCAATTTAAATTTACTTTCTCTGGAGCATGAAAGGCACACTCTCAACAGAGTGATACACATGATGCAATAGATAATAGTCTAACTGAAATCTGGGAGAATTTTTATTTTGGAAAAAAATTATCATTTCAAATTAGAAAAACAACATTATGTATTCATGAAACAGCTGGTTTTGTATAACTCTTTTTAGTGAACAGGGATTGAGAGAACCTCTGACCATTTTCAACAGGTTTACATTTCTTGTTATTTCTCAACCACAGGAAACAGTGCAATAGGTTCCTCTTAGTCCCACCCATACAAGTATCCTTCCTTTCCTCTCTCCACTCCTCATCTGTCATCCTCATTATTAATACAGTTTAACCTTCCAGGGTTTCTTATTCAGCAGATACAATTCCAGGAATAGGAAAGTCTTTGCAGCCTTCTAATGTGACCATTTATTAAACTTTGTGTGTTGGCCCTGATTCTCTTTCAGGTAGTTTCTTGTATGCTGTGCAAGCACTGGCTGTTGGTCACATCTACATCCTGTTGTAGCAGACTTTGTGCACTTTGCCTATTCCTCTTCTCTCCCTCACCTCCAATATCCTGCCTCAGCTCTAGTGAACATTGTATTATGACAGAAAACATAGAAGTTATAAATATTTACAACACCTCACAATCTACCACTGAACTAAAAAGATTAAGCACTTTGCTTGTTTTTTTCCTGAATCCTATTTATTTAGATCTTTCTGCTTTTTAAGTTGCTACTGTAAACTTATAAGTATAAAGATGGCTTTTAATTCTGGTTTTGCATCTTTTTGACGATAGTGGATTGTGTTCACACCAATGATATAGTAAATTGTTAGTGAGATGACAATGGTTTTATATACAATAGGACAAAATGAAGTTAAATAGTGCCAGCCTGAAGTAAATATCATGATTTTTGGAGCTTAGTAGTAGTCTCTCATCCAACTCATTAGTTGATCAGAACCCACAGAATAAATTCATTATCAAATTCTCAGGGTTTCAACAGCTATACTGTCAACTGCAGAAAATAAACTTTTGCCTGAAGTTATTCACTTACATAAAGAACCATTAGTTGATCAGCATGCAGGCTGGGCTACCACAAAACTACCATGTGACACCTCATTTTTGAGAGTGTGTGTTTCTCTCATTCTTATTGGCTATACTACTAGTCCTGTATCTGACAACATTTTTGTAGTCCAGTCCCAAGGGGAAAAGCAAATGAGAATATTTTTACATCATGCAATGCTGAGAATTCCTTTGTTATAGTCCTGCTTCTCTTTTTTTACAAGAAATCATCTGGTCTGTTTCTGCTTATTAGCCCCCATTTTAATAGAAAACAACCCCAGTGATCTCTAGATTCAGTTATGGCCTTTTCCTTTATATTCTGGAGGTTTAGAGCATAGTTTGTCTCCCTTTTATCTAGCTATGAGTCCTGTGGGGGAAAAATTTCACCATCTTTGAAATGTTGCATGGTATTAGATGGATTTAGGACCACAATATTTAATGAAATACGGAATGTC
The DNA here is from genome assembly GCF_963662255.1 of Cinclus cinclus. NCBI lineage: Eukaryota > Metazoa > Chordata > Aves > Passeriformes > Cinclidae > Cinclus > Cinclus cinclus. The sequence continues at coordinate 63,416,651 of NC_085084.1, forward strand.
GTATCAGATTATGTAAACAGTGAATGAGGAAGGGGAGGTGAGCACATTTTAGCTTTGTAAAACAATTGAAATATCTCAATTATTGTGTGGAATAGAACTCAATGGAATCAGCATGCTGTTGAGGAATAATTTTTGCAGTGCAGCCTTAGCCTAAATACACTCTCCCTGCTGCTGCAATCTGTATTGGTTGGCCATAGATTCTTCAAAGAAGATGAAACATTGTTCTCTCACAAATTTCACGTTTATTAAAAGATTTCATCTTCTCCTGTGCTATGTTTGCATCACAACACAAATCATCAACTTGCTTTGACCCTGACACCATTTTATAGGCTTTATAACAATAAATCTATGTCCTGAAATAGTTTCTGCAGATTACAGCAATCAATCAAAATTCAGGGAGCCTTAAACCATTAATGTCATTGGCAATGATCCAGCACCCCGGGAATCCATCTAAATCAGCCATTATTACTGAAAATGCTCCTTAAGAGCCTTAAGATAAAGGTAGTATTTGGGAGCATAAATTGCAGTTCTATTTTTATCAGCCACTGAGGGATGATTTTCATGGTGATGTTTTTTGTATCTGTTTAGAACAAGACAAAGCCAGAACAATTCCTTCTTTTGCCTCATGCAGTTCTTTTGGTTATTGTTACAGAAAAATAGAAGTCAATACATAGCAGATTGCTTTGCCTGTGTGAAACGTGTTTGTTATGTAAAGGAGTCTCAAGATTTTTTTGAAGGAAAAGGAAAGAACGGCTGTCACAAGCCCTTATTGTACTTCATGGAGACATTTCTAGTTAAAGGCAGTGTTCCTAAGAGAAGCTGTGCCCATTTTATGAGACTACAGATATCTACAGTTTTGGTAATTTCACACACTGAAGTTTTGTTGTGCAAAGAAACAATGCAAGACTCTAGGACAAAGCAACTTTTTTTCACCGAGAGATACACCTCCAACTCTTTGTCACAGGATTTTCTGTAGATGATCATTAGCAACGTACCTGAAAACTTTTCATGTAAAATCAATGGTAATTTTGTAACATTGCAGAACTCACATATATCTATCTTTTATTGGTAAAGCTGTTTACTGCCTAGTTTGTGTGTAGACATTTTAAAAATAGTTTTCTTTTACCTGTTGTAATGTGATTTTTAATATTATTTTTTTCTTAGTTGTTTCAATTGAAATTTGCTAATGAAAAAGAAGGGCCATACAGTTTGGAACAAGGTCTTTTGACAGTGTGTAAACTGTGTCCTGCTGATTATTTTGCTTATTGTGGTCTGACAGCTTGTACCCACTCAACTGTGAGCATACAGTGCATCTCAAAAAAAATCAGTGCAGGCTCTGTTATCAGCATTGTTCTGAGAACAGCTATAATTTTATGAAGATCTGATGTCCATCACTAGCAAGAATGGACTCAAGGCACCATTGAAAACTAGCCTGGGCTTACAGGTTTGCTGGAAGCTATCTGCCCAGCAGCCTGACCCTAATGGACAGTGCTGAGGCAGTCCAGCAGTCTCCATCTTCAGCCATCAGCCTCTCAGCAGACATCCAGCCAGATAGCTATACAACATGCTAGCAAGCTCAAAGAAAAAATGTTTAAGCCATGTTGTAGAGGACAGGATTGTTAATCAGCTGATCAGACTGTCCCTAATACAAGATGTGTCTGAAAAGGGAACAATTTTTTTCCCCTATGGCCTAATCCATCCACAGGTACAGCTGCACTGTTCCGTTGTTCATGACTTGAACTTTCTGCAGAACAGAGCAAATGCAAACTATATGGACGGTTTTGAATCTTTATACTAATAAAACAAAATAAAAGATCACAGATAAAATCCCGTGTTGGAAACCATGTTGAGTGACGCTCAATGAAAAGCACCTTAAATCTATATCTAATTCAAAGAAAATATATCTACAGACAGGTTTTAAGTTTCCCATTTCACACTGAAAAGTGGAAAATGTAACAGAATATGTGTCTGGTTCCCTGCTCTAGTCTGACTTGGTGGCTCTCTGTTTTTGCAGCTACTTTAATTCCTTGTTAAGAGACCAGCTGAGTTTTGCACTTGAAATATGACATAGGTATTGTTGTCTAATAATGGTTCAAACCAAACTTCAAGACGTCAAGGCAAAAAGATTTCCACAGCTGACCCATCCCCTGTGAGAAATCACTAAACTTTGCTCCCAGTAACCAGGAGGTTCCTGGGTCTATAAAATTCTGGTCCCATGAGAAGCATGACAAGTTTTTCTACTTGAGTCTGGATTATGGCTTATGGAGTCTTTACAGTAGAGAAAGACAGTTGTAAGAAAAAAACAAACAAGTATTTTCCTTTCTCACCTGTCCTGTAAGTTAATGGACCAATAATCTATGGATATAATTACCTAAGGATCATGCAGCTAAATCTCCTTCTTTGATCCTTCCCTTAACCTTGTATTTCCTAAAATGGTATGCTTGACCTTTCACATCTTTTAAATTTGATAGCAGTAGCTTTTAAAAGCAGACAGGCAATTGTGACCTTGTCAATGTCAAATAATTTTATCTACCATTAGATGCCAGCCCTTCTCATTTAACTGATTTACATTTGGGACTGCAGTTCTCCCTAAGCTAGGTGGCTGCTAATGGGGCCTATTGCTGTGGTTGGTGATGCAATGAGCTATAAACGTTACTTTTTATCTTAGCTTTTACTATACAAGTGAAACCAGTTACTGGAAAAGCTGTTTGGTCAAATGAGTGACAGAGACTTTCAATTGAACACCGTAGCCCATTCTACATTTGAAACTTTGCTACAGGCATTACAGCTAGACAGCAAGGGTGGGGACTAAAAAGCTTCAAGACTTTGGAGATGGATAGCTGCTACTTCAACTGAGCAGAAGAGCAAGAAGCAAAGTTCTTGTTAGGTTATTTCTGAGGTAAGTTTTCTAGACCTACTGAATGAAAGCATTCAGCTAAAAAGGGGAGGTACATGAGAAGGAGAAATTTAGTATCTTGGAGTTCATTATATTCCCCAGTATCACAATTATTTGGCTAGTCTAGGCTCTATCTCATAGGTGCTACCCACACGGAGGACAAATGCAGATTTCTCTAAGTTCTTGTTCTTTTACATCTCTGTGTGTAACACCTATCAGGTTGGACCAGACTTCTTCAGGCTCTGTTCTATAGCTCTAATTGTTGTGAGATCAGTATTTGAAGTGGTGCTGTGTTGTAGGAATGGGCCATAACAGATCTCCTGACAATGACGAAACCCATGGACCTGGGCAGTAACAGAACTCAGGAATGTGGCAGGTGATGACCTAATCCTCAACTGAGGGTAAAACCATCTTCTTTCTGAGTAGCATTTTATCTTCAGCAGACCAAGCAAAGGCTAATGAAATACCTATATATGGTGCAGACAGATTTGGCAGATTGAAATCCATGGTAAGTTTTGGGATGAACATTTGAACTTTGAACATCTAACTCTTGACACAGTATCCCTGCCCCCAGATGAGGGTTATCTTATCTAAAAAGAAGTGCTAATTTGCACTGAGTTGTATTTCTATGCAATCTAAACAGGAAGAGGGTATTTCAGAACAGAGATGTCTGATGTGTGTGGAATCCTTGTACTTATGAATGTTTACTGTTTCATTTAATGTTTGACCTCACAGTTCTGACTGTCTGGTTCTGGAAATCTGAGGGGTTTGATCTGTGAACTCTCATCTTTCTCCTAAACTGCAAATTAAGACACCGATACCATCACATCAAAGGAGAAAAGACTAGCAGGATCACCTGCATGCAGAGTATCCTATGTGGTTCTTCTGGCAACAAACTCCATCTCAGAGATTTCTAACTCTCTAACTTAATTATTTTAAGAAGCAGCCCAGATTCTGTCACATTGCAGTCTAGTGAAACTACATAAAGGAGATTTGGTGTTGTAGTGACAGTGTTTACACTACAGTAGATAAATCAGATCATAATCTTACAAATCCACATCTGATTTTTACAAATATGTACATGTATTCAAAGACAGTTCATTGCACTTAGTTAACCATGTGCATAAAATGTCTCTAGGAGTTGAACATTTATTGTTGAATGTATTTCATTGTGTTCTACATTCTTGAAGATTTATACCATCAACAAAGTGAAAAACTCACAGTTGTGGTGTACTCCTGAAGACAAATGAAGACAAATTAGTATAAAAAGACGTAGCTTTAAGGTATATATATCTTTCTAAGTAAATCAAACATGACCTTCCTGACTTTGGATTAGTTTAATCTTAGCAGATTTCAGCTTCCTCATTTACAAGTTTCACACTTCAGAAGGCTCAAAATTGTTCTGTGGCTTAAAAAAGCTCTGAGGGTGTCCCAGTTCTGCTGGTACCAGTAGCAATTGGAAGTTATGCCATAAGGCATGCCTTCCCTTCAAGTGCACAGTGTAGTCCCATGTCAAGTGCAGAGTAAAAGGCTCCCTACAAATATCAAATACCCTCTGTAGGAGCAGTTGGAGGCATGAAGTCTTAAGGAGCTTGATATAAAGAGTACAGATCAGAAATGGCACTGAGCCACACAATGATTATTCCTGCCCACAGGAGCTAGGCCTTTCAGATCTGCTACAGCTACAAAATAAAGCAATCCAGTCTATAAATTGGCAGAGTGTGTTAATGAGAAAATTGGAAAGTGGGCAAAGAGCTAAGTATAGTCATGTGAAAATGCATATAGAAAAAAATCTTCAGCATTTCTGGAGGCTTTTCTGCTTCTAATCTTCCAACCTTAATCATGTCCTCAGTGAGCTGGTTCTCCCAATACCCATCTCAGTCCTTCAGATTATTTCCTCACCGGATGAGGAGAAGAGAGGAAAAGCTATAGGTGGAGGCAGGCTGGTGATATAAGAGAGAGCAATACTTACACTATTGGCTTTATTAAGAGGACAATTTAAGGATTAATGCTTACTGCTTATTGCTTTTGAGGCCATTTCAGAAGCTGAAGATGAAGGGAAGAATTATTATTTTAATTATTATTCTGCTAAATATTGTAGAGAGGCACTTCATAATCTCCAAACTGTCCATGTGGAGGTGTTGGTTCTCTCCAGATTTCTAGGAGGTAAGGCAGGCTATCTGGTGTCTGTCTGTTGTTTAAGAGTTCCAAGGGATAGGGAAATTATGTAATGAACAGTAGGATTTGAGCTTTTTCCATTAAAAAATAATGAAGAACATGCATTAAGAAGTTGTTAAAAGTGTCTCTGAGTCTTTCATTTTTGTGTAGCTATGTGCTGTCATTCCCATGGGGTCAGCGTGGAGTCTGGATGGGGCAAGAGAAAGCTGAGAATACAAAACAGTCTTGTCTGCACAGTGGTAGAGTAATGGTCTACAGTTACAAATTATTTCAAGCATTTCAGCTTGATGTTTTAGTGAGGATCAGTACACCCAAGGTGTAATGAAGCCTGTAGAACAGATTGGTCATAATAGAGAAGCAGCTTTCATGCTCTCTTTTTTCATCCACATTATTCTAGATATAATGGGAAACAACCTCAAGAAGTTACAACTTTGGAGTGTGTAACAAAGACAAGTTTCTCCTTCTTTGAAATGTCAGGTGGAAACATCTGTATTGTGGATGATAATTCCTGAGTGTAGTGAGTGAGCAGAGAGCTGACATATATGTAGTGAAGGATTTCTGAAAACTAGCCATGGTTTTGAATCACCAGTTGTATATTAAACCTGTACATGGCCTGACATTATGTGCAGCTCTTAGCAGAGGTGTAGCAGATAAATATTACTGCATTCAGTGTTTCCTCTTTTAGACCTTGCCAACTGTTCTGTAATTCCTAGTGGTGACAAAATTCTTTGAATCCAAAGAAGTTAAAAGAATCAGTATATGCTCAGCGTCTCTGGGTCAACAGGCTCACTGCAAATCAGAACCCAGGGCAGTGCTGGTAAGGAAGTGATAACCTGCTGGTGGACAGAGGCTGAAAGATCTATAATCTCCCTGATCAACCTCACTCCAGGTAGGCAATTTGCCTCTGTGTAACAGTGAGCTAGACTTGGCTGGACAGGGAGTGTCTGACTGAAGTCCCATCCAACCATGGTGATCCTATGCATGCCAACTACAAACCAAGTTTTCCATAGTCTTCTACACTGCAGCATTACAAAGTGCGCCACACTTCACTGATTGTCTAAGGATATGATTTAAGTTTGGGACAAGAAATTTCACTGGGTAGAGCAATGAGGAAGTAGCATTTGCACCACACCTATATGACAGCTATGATAACATTCACAAACCTTCAGGGTCTGGCCTGATTATTTTCTTGGGCAGAAAAATCAACCTCCATCGTAAATTTATCCTTTAATTTGAGCCCTGTTCCTGCCTCCTCAGAGATCCTATTTCAGCATGCAAAAAGGCATAATTTTTCATTCATATTAGCTCAAGCAATACAGCTCATGCAGAGTTGCAAAGTTATGTTAAGATGCAGGCTAATACTTGTTAGCTGCTCATATTGGGGTGGTAGTGTAGGCTGCAAACTTTGCTTTGCACTTAATGTAGTATAAATAAAACCAATAAACAGTAGGGTTATAAATGTATCCCAAGAGACATAACTGTCACTGATATGTATGTATGCAGATACATGTACACACAGTTTCACTAACTTCTCTAGCAGCTTTCCAGTGGCATTCAAAACAGTGATATGAGAGCCCACACAAAAGCTACAGGATATAAGAGTTATTTGAAAGTTTCATCTGTGTACTGTACTGGGCTTTTCAATCACCCTAAATTAATCTATCTGCAACTTTTCTACTCCTAAAGAAGAATGAAAGACCCATGATCAAAGACACCTATTACTTATTGCTGACCTGTGATGAATGACGTCTGAATAGTCAAGCTAAATCAGATAGTTGTGTTTTGCTTGAATAAGTTTATAAAGATACACATTTTCCTATTGGTCCTAAAGCAGATGGCAGCTTGATGGAAGTAAATTTTTTCAGGGGTTTGCTTCCTGCTTTCTGATTTCAAATCCAAACTAAGAATCAAGCTTCAGTTTTCAAAGGATTTAGGGTCACAAAGTCATAGAATGATTAGGATTAGAAGGGATGCTAAATATGATCATATTATGTTAGAGTTCCTCTGCCATGGTCAGAGACAACTTTCAGTAGACCTGGTTGCTCAAAGCCCCATTCAGACTGGCTTTGAACACTTGCGAGAATGGGATAATATACATAAAATTCACAGGATATCCTTTAAACTGAAGCTTTCCTTTGTGAGGCTAACAAGAAAACAGAGCTCTTTGGCCTCAGTCTGCAGCTGCTGCAGCTGCACAGACTGTCAGTGCTGCCCTGACACTCCGGCCGGTCCCTGTCATGTCTCCAGCTGCATCCTCCTCTGGGTCTCCACTCTCTGTCCGCTTTAACTGGAGCTTCCTCTGCACCTGGATGATGTGTTGGGCAATGCAACCCAGTTCAGTGCCTCTGTTTGGGTGCTCACGTAGCATCTGTGCCTGTACCGTCCCACAGCCAAAAGGCAAGGCAGGGCTGTCCTTGCTCTGAGCTGGCCAGCCCTCGTGCCCAGGGAGAGTGTGATCCCTCAGCCTGGTGCAAGGAGGCTCAGGAGGAAGGCACACAGCTCTCACGCTCTGATGAGAAGGTCTTGCTCTCCAGTTCAGCCATCCTCTGTTGCTGCTGACACGCCACCTCGGTTTATGGACGGCAGCACCAACACAGGGCTTCAAAAAGCCAGGCCCAGTCACGCTGGCCCTGGTTGCTGGAGCAGGAGTTGCCTGGATGCTTTCCAGACAGCCCCTGTGAGTGCAGAGCCTGGAAGGAATGCCAGGCGAGTCACGCTGGCCGGCAGCGCTGTCGTGCACCTGAGCTCAGTGGGCTCACTGCAAATGCGGTCACAGCATCACCTGGTCACCACTGCTGGCAGAGCCTCAGGAGCCACGGGAAGGTTTCCTGCTGCACTGGGGACATGGCATTGCTCACCACCCCTGCAGCAAATGGACCTCTCAAGCACGGAGAGTGCCACACCCTCAAGATCTTCCCACCCAGCGTGTCTCCCCAGCTGGATTGGAGCACTTGATGGTTAGAGCTGCTCCCAACACAGGTGGCTGCAGCCGTGGGGCAGGACACGGTGCTTGGCTGCTCTGTACTGGCATCCAGGGCACAGGGCAGGGGGCTGGGAAGGGACAAAGTGAAAGGGAAGTCTGGCTGCTCCCCAAATGAAGTGCAGAAACAGCAACACAATTACCATCCATGCAGCAATCATTTCACCGCCCCAAAGCTGTAGCCACTGTGCTGTTTCTAAAAAGATGACAAAAATGGAAGATCAATTCATGATCTTTCACAGAAGGGACTTAGGTCTATTCCTTAGTTTTAATGGCTCATGAGTTCATCACGGCTTATGCCATATTCTCGATTTTTGTCTTTCTTGAAGACATACTTTTGTCTTCCTTGAAGAGATGCTCTATTGCAAATGAAGTGTCTAAAGAGCAGAATTTTGTGTGATTATGACTGTGCATTTTTCCTGACAGAGAAATAAAATGACCCTCCATTCTCTAAGTCCTTGCACTGCAGGGTTCCTGGTGCACCTTCCTCCCTCTCCACTCCCTGCCTCCACCCAGCCTCCAACAGAGTTTTAGAAAACTACAGGAGAGGGCTTTGTACTGCTGCAATCACCTCTCGTATGCACTGGAAGCAGCTCATGGTCAGGGCTGCCTCACATCAGGCCGAGCAGAGGTCAGGCTCCTCAGAAGATCGAGCAAAGCATGGTTTACCTTTCCCTAGTGCTGCTAGCTTTCTGAATATTCTGAGCTGGATTCCTCTGCCCACTGCAACTACCATGTCTTAAAATTCTGGAATTGCTAATGCTTTTATTGTCAAAAGGAGAGGACTGCTACAAACCTAAGCCCCACCTGCAGCAGCACAGTGTGACTGGCATAAGATACAAGGCGTGGTGGAACCAACAGCTGAACACCAACTGGAAGGGGTCCAGCAATGAGCATGGTGATGGTGCCCATCACATGCGCATGGACACCTCATTCTTGACTTCTGAAGGAATTGATTCCATGCACAAATCAGGAGAACAATTGCCACAGAGAGTTTCATTGTCAGAGAAACAAAACAGGGCTGTGGAGAGCCAGGGGCCCACAGGACAGGGCAGGGAGAAGCTAGAATCTCAACACCTTGTGCATTGTCCCAGTTTCATCCCTGCAAAAGTGAGAAGCAGAGCTGGAAAATTGAAGGCCTGGCAGTGCCAGCTGACTTGCATGCTGTGACAGGACTACTCTGGCAAAAGGTTCTCCACTGCTCAAATGAGTTTTCTCAAAACTTAACTTACTTCCTGCCTCATTGCACTAAGACTTAAATACTTCTTGGGGGGTTACTGAGGCCCAGGGCACAGGAACCACAGTAATTACTTCTACTTCTGATCACATATTGGGACAATCTGACTGCCATTTTTGCTGGCTCTTTTTTTTTTTTAATTTGGTACTGATATTTTAAAAAATTATTATTTTTTTTAAAATTTCTGTTCAATTAAAGTAAAAATTATGATGGCAGATTGCCTAGTGAGGGATTAATTGGAGTACTGGTACTGTGCAAACCCATCACAAGCATAAAACATGATACTGATTTTGTGCCTTCTGGAGGTTTTTTGACAGCTGATAAGGTTTGCTGTAGCAGTGTTTCAGTTTCTGTTTGAGATAAGCTGCAACCATAATACATTACTAAAGCTACGAAAAAATTTCCTATTCAAAACTGGAATAACAACCTATGTGTAAGGGCATTTCCTAAACCATACCCTGCCAAGCACCCTTTCCCATAAGAGATTCCTGCAGCAGCTCTTTGTGGTCCTGTACCCCTGCCCTGTGCCTTGTGCTCATGTGCACATGACTTTCTCCTCAACACAACCTTAGCCAGCAGCAAATCTTCTTGACTGATTTCTTCAAAAATCTAACAGAAAAAACATGCAGAGCACTCTTTCAGCCTCTCCTATTAGTCATAGCTTTAAAATATCTAAACAGTTTATTTTAAGCCACTCCTTCACCTAATTCCATGTCTAATCAAATTATCCTGCTGTTAGATGTTCTCTCAGTAATCCTCAAAAAAACCTGTTTTCCAGCTAAGCTGATTTGTAACAAAGTCTACTTCACAAGCCTTAGTGCTGGGACCAGAGCTGTTGGCCCCTCCACCCTGACGCAGAGCTGCTAATGGCTTGAATATTTCCTCTTGGGTTTGTTTTCCCTGATCAAGTCAAGATGATACCACACTGCTGAATTACTGCCACAAGCAAAACCCGTTTCAGACGACTTCAAAATCCATTTATAACAGTTCTTGGCTTCCTTATGTATTTCAGAAAAAAGGTGTCAAGTAAGATGAGGAAACTTACCTGCTGGGATGCTCTTTTCTTGCCACAGTGTTGGGGGTTGGTTCTTTCCGTTTTCCCTCTGTGGAATTTTCCCCATTGTCATGCTAAGATACCTGTTGACCGGGCCCTGGTGGCAAGGGAGAGGGGAGGGAAGAGGGAAACCCCTCAATATCCAAACATCCAGAAGAGCAGACAGAAGGCTCTGGCTTGGCCCATTTCTCCCGCGGAGTTCGGACGAGAAGGACGATCGGTGCCTCAGCCCCATCCCTGCCATCCCAGCGCCGGGAGCCATCCTCACTGCTGTCAGACCCTGCCCTGCTCCCTTCTCACTGTAACCTGCCACCATCCAGCACTCTGCTGAGCACCAGGACCCACATCGTGAGTGGAGGGCTCTCTCTCCATCTCTCTCTCCCCCTGGGACAGCTCTGCCACCACCCCCAGCCCTCCTGCAGCTCTGCGGGACCTGCCCGCCCCCAGCACCGGGAACTGCAGCTCAGGGAAAAGGTGCCTGCAGCCAAAAAACACTGGGACTGAGTTACTGTTCTGTTTGTGGCTAATTTCATAGCTGTTGTTGTTCTTGTTTGTCTTGTTAGATGTATTAGTAAAGAACTGTTATTCCTATCCTCATATCTTTGCCTGAGGGCTCCCTTAATTCCAAAATTATAATAATTTGTAGGGAGGAGGGATCACACTTTTCATTTCAAAGGGAGGCTTCTGCCTTTCTTAGCAAACATCTGTCTTTCAAACTAGGACTGGTATTGTTGTTTGGTGAGGAAAAACCCAAGGGCATAGAGATCAGTCTTCTGCTTTCTAGAATGGCTAATTGATAATAAGCTTCTGTCTCTGAGTCAGTTTAAGAAATCAAAAAGCAGCTTGTCCACAATATAATGGAGTACTCTCTCACCATGATGCTGCTGCATACTTGAAATAAGACTTTTCCAAATGAAAACTCTTGTCAGTATTATTAAAGTAGATAAATACTGTCTACTAGGATTTATAAATAATTAAATAGATGCTAGAGAAAGATCTTGAACCTTGGTCTCCTGTATCCCCCAGTGAGAGATCTAGTCATTATGCCATCATATCCCTCCTAATTGCCTATTATTGCTCTGGGCCAGTGAATGTTTTATTATTTTCACAGAGGAGAATAACTCCCACAAAAAAAGATTGGTATTGATGAAGTCTGGTAATGATATTGCTTTGCTAAATATGGTGTATGGTTGTAACATCACAACACTCTTCCAGAAGTACTGTGTCCTTGGTCATTTCTCCTAGGCACTGAAAGTGGAAGCTCAGCAGTCACAGGGCTTCGCCAAAACACTTCTTTTAAGAGTTTTGTTTTTTTTGTTTTGTTTCTTTTTTCCATTTTTCATGTGCATGTCTAATGTTTTACTTTTCATTTTCTATGGATTGAGTGTTCTCATATGCCTTTTCTCCCCACCTCAAAGAAACTTGTGACAGAAAGCTAAGAAATAAGGCTCTGCTGAAACAGAGAAAAGAAGAAATGTGACCAATTGCAATGACAAGCTTGCATTGGGTAATTTAATACACACTCACATGAATTCTGCTTGCCTAAATGCTGTGCTAGTGCAGTAGTCAGATGGCCACAAGAAAAACAGAACAAAACAGAAAGAAAGAAGAAAGAATCTGAGAAGGAAAGAACCTGCCCATATTCCCAGGAAGGGATGAGTAAATTTTTGGCACATGAATGTTTTAGGTGAATTATGCCTCCTTCCCAGAATCATCTAAACCAAAGGAGACAGGCTGATGAGAGTCATCAAGCTTTCCACAAGCAGCCTGGTCTAACAGAAAAAGTGTCCTCCCAATTAACTTCTATTAACATAAGGCCAAAAATGAAGTATAGAGGCTCTAAGGCTACTGAGTGAGACAGGAATCAAGGAATAGACAGAGTTTAATAGGCTCATGTAGCACAGTGGGTCCTCTGACAGAGCTTCATCTAGTGCCTGGAATGAATTCCAGATGTATCTGCAGTCCATTGAACAGGAAGAACTGCAATATCTGCCTTGAAAATTATTCAGGATGATATAATATTTTACTAGTATGACTCTTTATCTAAAAAGCAGGAGGAAAAAATTGGCTTGTCATTGTGTTGATCTGAAAAATGTTAATTTTTTAAACTTTGTCTAAATGAGGGGCTTTTTTAGTTTTGTCTCTTTGTCATTGTTTTTTGTTCATTTTGTTTTTTTGGTTTGTTTTGGGTTTTGTACCTGCAGTGTATGGAATAGAAGTTTCTATTTTACTCATACTTGTTTAAGTAATGAAGAATGACAAAGGAGACAAAGAGCAGGAGGGAATAAAAACTTGGAAATTCATCAGGTGGAGAAACAGTGACCCATCTATGATAATTCAGGAATTAATGGGCTGAATCCAGCATGGATTTTGTTTTCTCTTCTTCAATCCCAAGACAAGACTTCCCCTTACGGATAAATGTAGGGAAATAAAAAAAAATATTTCCTCACGTTTATTCTACTTAGTGAGTGTTTTCCAGAATGGAAAGGAGGAAGAAGCCTTGTTTGAATGACTGAAAATTTAAAGGACTAAATTATCAGGAAAATGTTTCTAACCAAGTAAATGTCATTTTCATGCAGTATGAGTTCTGAGTATATCTGGGCAGGCAAATACTAAATCTGTTATAGTCCCCTCCATATTGGATGGCAGCTAATGAACTCTTGGCTTCAACATGTTAGGATAGAGTAGTACCTTAATTCTTCCCTTCTTCATTCTCCCCTTCCTGTTAATGGGAAGAAGAGCAGCTGGGAGGAACATTTGCTGTGGGCAGAGTATAGACTGCATTAAGGATCAAACATTTAAGCAGAACATTTCAACAGGGATGCAGAACCCATTTAGATTTCAGCTGTGAACATGTTCCATCTTGTTTAAAACTGAGCCTCTTAGAATGCCTCTGCAAAAGCTGAGAAATGTTAGAAATTAAGATTGCATTTACCCTTGAAGCAAAAGGTCATAAGAATAAAATAAGAATATTGCCTTATTTGTTTATGTTAAGAAATACATAGTGTGATTTTAGCACATGTAGTTATGGAACAGCACACTCCAGAGTTTGAAAGTGAGTCTCACAGACTCTTTAAGAGATGGCAATCTTACAGATTTCCAGAACTTTCATTAAATCAGTCATGAGCTCTGGAAGACTAAGGGAGGGGAAAAGAAAAAAAAAAAAAACAAAAGCAGTATTCTAAATGTGAACCAAAATTCTGAGAAAAAGGCAAAAAATAACAAGACCTGACATTCTGAATGTAGAGCTACATGTAGTTGATCATCACAAGTGATGCTATAAAGGGTCAAACTCCCAAACCTTCAAAAATTTGGTACACAGATCTGAATTATTTTAATATCTTTTTATTATATACTTGATTAGTCCCTGTATAATAACTTCTGTGGTTTATCATTCCTTCAGTTCTACCAAGTCTAATGATTTTACTGCCTGTAGTGTAGAAGCAGTTTTTCATTTCAGCTGTCCTGATGTATTTGACTGCAATGAATTTGTCTAATAACTCCTTAGTACTCACAGTTTCCCAGGCTAAAGAATTTTACAGTTCATTTATGTATTATTTGTATTTGTAGGTTTCAAATTAACCACCTGTTAAGTTTGTTTGATGCCCTTGGACCTTGTGTTCTAAGAAGCAGTAACTAATTTTTTTCTGTTTGCCTTCTCTTTTTCTTTCAGAAGTGGTTGTACCTATCACACCTCCTCATCAGCCACTTTTCTGAGCTAAAGCACCCTAGTCAAGCTTCTGTCCTCTTTCAGTGAAGTTATGCCATGCCTTTGACCACATTTGTCATGCTATCTCTAGTTTTGCTTTTTCATCTGCTTTTCTTCATGACAAAGAAGACAAAAATATGTAGTCAAAGACTTCGACTGTCTGAAACAACTGAGTTGTTTACCAACTTATGAACTGAGCCTCTTTGGGATGGGTACTATATAAGGCGTTTCTCACAGGTTCAGGTTTGATAAAGCAAAACTGAAGTGTGAAGTTCCACTGCCAGCCCAAAAAAAAGAAGGTGGGTCTGTGATCTTCAGGCTGATTGTCCTCATGTTGCCAGGAGGGGCACGGACAATTACTTATTCACTTGTCCTATGTGCCTGGAAAAACACTTACAAAAAATCCTCAAAAAGCAAACTAAACCAACCAACCAAGCAGCTGTTGGGAGTTGGTTTCTTTCCCTTTTCCCTCTGTAGAATTTTCCCCATTGTCATGCTAAGATACCTGCTGACTGGGCCCTGGTGACAAGGGGGAGGGGAGAGAAGAGGGAAACCCCTCGATATCCAAACATCCAGAAGAGCAGACAGAAGGCTCTGGCTCGGCCCATTTCTCCCGTGGAGTTCGGACGAGAAGGACGATCACTGCCTCAGCCCCATTCCTGCCATCCCAGCTCCGGGAGCCATCCTCACTGCTGTCAGACCCTGCCCTGCTCCCTTCTCACTGTAACCTGCCACCATCCAGCACTCTGCTGAGCACCAGGACCCACATCGTGAGTGGAGGGCTCTCTCTCCATCTCTCTCTCCCCCCGGGACAGCGCTGCCATCACCCCCAGCCCTCCTGCGGCTCTGCGGGACCCGCCCGCCCCCAGCACCGGGAACTGCAGCTCAGGGAAAAGGTGCCTGCAGCCAAAAAGGACTGGGACTGAGTTACTGTTCTGTTTGTGGCTAATTTCATAGCTGTTGTTGTTCCTGTTTGTCTTGTTAGATATACTAGTAAAGAACTGTTATTCCTATCCCCATATCTTTGCCTGAGAGCTCCCTTAATTCCAAAATCATAATAATCTGTAGGAAGGAATGATCAAATTTTTCAGTTCAAAGGGAGGCTTCTGCTTTCCTTAGCAAACACCTGTCTTTCAAACGAAGACACCAACAAAAAAAAGCAACCAAAAACCAAACAGGTTTTAGAAGAATTGCAATTTTAGAAGAGGAAATGTACACCTCCCTTTGCCTTTATGACTAATGAATAAAACCACTTCCTCCCCACACCCCACCCCAGCACAAAGAAACAAGAGACAGAAAATGTTGAACCCTCTAAAATAAGGTAACTACCAAGAGAATATTTTCTCACTACCCTCTAAAATTTCCTCTCGTATCAACTGATTGCTCCATCCTGACAGGGTGGGGCTTCTGATGACTGACTGAGACAAGCATCTGATCAGACTGTCAATTTGCTCTCTCTCCCTCACTCCCACCAGGTTATTTTTCAGACAGAGAGATGAACACACAGAAGACCTTAAAAAGACAAAATTCACCTTGTGTGAACAATGTATAAACAAAATTTATAGCTCAGATCCAAAGGACAAAGAGATCAAGAAACTTGGTCATCGGTAAGAACAGTCAAGCTCTCTAATTGGGAAAGACAAGTTCTCTTTTCCATTGCAAATATTATTCAGGTGTGGTAGGTGCAATCAGTCAGACACAGAAGGGGAAAAGGTTCCTATGACACTAGAAAAAAAGAAATCCACAGGAACTTGAGGCTGAAAAATCATCTGAGACAGATAATTTAGTTTTCTCAGTTACAAAAGCAGTATCATCAGATCTAAATAAATGATTGAAAAAGTTGTCAAATAAATAGCCTAATGGATATGATCATAATTTTGCTGGTTGAACAGCATTTGAACAAGTGCTCCTCCAATAATCTGCACAAGGGATTGTCCGAGTGACGTTTTAATGTGACTTTTCTTCTGCTGAACTTTTAAAATGAATACCCCTGATGCAATTTTACCACTCCTTCATAATTTTTGCACTTTGATACTGCTTCCTTAGAAATGATAGGAGAAGACTTTCTCCTTAACAGACTATACATGTTTTCAAGGCTAGGAGGCCTGACCAGTGATTTTAGTTCAGCCAGATTTGAAAATGTTGGTAAAGAAAGCAGAAATAATTTAAAAATAATTTAGTGCAGCAGGGCTAATCACTTTAATTTAACACAAAAAGTAGTGACCTGAATGGCATCTGGTCTACCTATAAGCTAGATAATTCTGGGAGATATTTTGTGCTGAGATAGATAAAATCAGTGAACCTAAAGAGATTTTTGGCACACGCAGCTCCACATGTATATTTGTCCACTTCAAGTTTATACCAATTTCTGTTGTGATTGGAGTAGTCTGGAGGGAAGGGATCTGAAACAAATAGCAAAGGGTCTTTTCTGACTTGGAGTTTCCAATCAGTGTAATAGTTAGTTGTGCTTTATGGTTAGTCTTTTATGCACCCATAAAAGATTCTAACACATTTGATGGCTGTTTTTTCTTTATTACTGTGTTCAAACATTTGCATTTCTGATCTAAAACACTAGGCAGTATTGAGTTTTTCAGTGCAACCGAGCCAAAACAAAGCACCTTTGATTTCTGAGTGGATAAGATAATAAGATGTGATTATGAAAATACCAGTCCAGTGTGGTTTCTGTGTCATACTCAAACCTGGCTAGGTTTGGTTTCCTGTTCCATTTTTAAGTTACGTATGTCCAAAGTAGAAGGCCTGTAATTTCTTCAATTGCATGTGATGGCTTTCCATGGTAGATAAATCTCCCAGACTTTGATACTTTGGCATCCAAAGCTACACTCACACTGCAGACAAATTAGGCCTTCAAATGTGACTATTGATCTAAAAATAGTTCTGATCCACATATTACTTCTTGAGCTGTAATACTCAGTAAAAACCGAAGAACTCAAACTGCCTATAGAAAAACATCACAATTTTAATATTACCCATATCAACCAAAGCCTGACTAGTTTTCCTGCTCTAGACATACAGTCATCATTGAAGCAGGGATGTGAATTAAATAATTTATTTTCTCTGCTGAGTGACAAAATAACGAGGCATTATAATGAGTTTTCTTCATCCAAATGAACGTTTTAATTTGTTTTATTTTATTGGTGGAGTAAAACCACCAGTGAATTGAAAGGATTTTTATAGCATGTTGTAAATAGCATAAAGCATTCACCTACAGCATCTTCTCTCTGCCTTCAGCCTCTGCTCACTAAAGATGCTCTTAGATCTCACATGTACTAAGTGACTACTAGGGTGATCACTGTTGGCTAACAGGCTTTATTAGATGGGAAATGAATTCCTCCTTTTAGTTTTGAACTTCCAACTTAAGAGTTGGACTTGATGATCCTTATGGATCCCTTTCAACTCAGAATTTCTGTGATTCTGTGGTCTATAAAAGAGTTCTGCTGAATTCATAACCTTTGTGAGGATTTCATACGAAATAAGTGAGGGTTTGTAAATAATAATTTCTTTTGAGGAATGATTCGTGATCAACTCCAGTTTGTGCATACTGAGCCTTTACTTCTTCATCTCTTTCAAGGTTTATTAAATTAATTTCTAGAAAGGATGGAGAATGAAAACATCTTGTTGCTGAGTGTGTAATTTATATGACACAGGAACATTACCTTGGATTATAAAATGCATCAGCTTCAACAAATACACCAGTAACTTTGAATTGATAAGGATGTTGGGCTGGAAAACTTTATCCTCAATTGTCTGCAGAGCAAAATTAAAAAGATAAGTAAGTTCAAGCTTTTAGAAGGCTGTGTGAACACCTGTTTATATTTTTATGCCTTGACCCTTCTGCTTGCATTCAAGAAGATCCACCAAGAATATAATCCACTGAAAATGGGTAGCTTCGGAAAAGAATGGTAGAAAACTTTTTGTTTTTCATGTCCTGTAGTCCTCCTCATGCAGTGGGAGCTAGTTCTCAAAGCTCCAGAGCTAGGTTTGCATCAGAAGCTTTAGAGGTGAAAATGTAGATAAACTTCAGATGTCACTTATGTGCTGGGACTCTGAAGATGTCAGGTCAAAGAAGAAAACATACATGTTGAATTGGCCATGGACACAAAACAGTCAAGGACTAAGTGTGTTTTACCAGATGGGAGAGCACTTTCTTTGAGTTTCTGGATCAGGCAGGTTTCTCACATTCATCCTGTCTTCATATTAGGGCATAAGTCATCCATCATCTTCCCTCACAGCTCTGTTGTCATCAAAAATAATCCAAGTGCATGGGTGGGAGTAGCTTTGGTTACTTCAGCTGTTTTCCCGATCAGTGGCCAGACCAATAAAATTAGAGAGCAGTCAAAAAGACCGCAGTCCTTGTTTTTTGACTGGAGATAAATATGTCAGATCTGATCTAAAAATTACAAATATTATCTTGGTTTGAATGGCAGGTGCCTGCGAAGGAATAGAGAATCTAACCTCCTTCCCTCCAAATCATTGTAAATTTGAAATTAAGGTGCTTTCAGGCAAAGATATGGGGAAGGGAGTAACAGTTCTTTAGAGGTATGTATGTGTATAACAAGGCAGACAGACAACAACAAGGACCAAAACCCCAGAAAACGCAATTAACCCTCTCCTCTCTCCCTGCCGTTCCATCCATTTCCGCCGGGTGCAGTTCCAGGCACAGCCAGCAGGGGCGCCGGTGGCTCCCGGCGGGCAGGGCGGGCGATGATTCCCCCGCTCCTGCAGGGGGCGCTGTGGGGCGGGCTCTGGGAGCACGCGGCCATGGTGGCGGGGCCCGGCCGGGAAGGGATGGAAAAAAAGGTTTTCTTAATAAATTCCCAAGGGCAGCTGGTTCCGGTGGCCCTCTGGATAGTGAAGTGAGTTATAGCAGGGACCTTGGAGCAGCAGCTGGAATGTCAGGGATGAGGAAAGTCCCGGAGTAGTAGACAAGATAGATCAGAAGCTCTGCAGCTGTAGCTGGAACCGCAGGAGGTCTCGGCACACACCGGAAAAAAAGCCTGGAGCAGCGGCAGAGAAGCAGCAGGCCTACTTTGAGGGGCAGTGGCAGTGGCAGTCTGACTCCTGAGCACTGCTGGAGAGGCTCCCTTGGAGGGGGAAAGGGTCTCGGGGGTCCTGGCACTTGCACTGAGTCACTGAGCAGATGGCGAAGGGTCCCCTGCCTGGTGAGGGAGAGTGTCTGTGAGGCCCCAGTGCAATGGCCTCTCCCAGGAGCAGAGCTCCACTCGCGGTACGAGGCAGCAGGAGACAGAACCCCGCAGTGGTGGTAAATTCTTCCCACAGTGACTGCAGGCTCTTTTCCCTCTTTTCCCTTCTCTTGAATGCTGAGAGAGCAAGACAGAGCTAGGAGCTGTGCTCAGCCCCTTCCCCCAGCCCCAATCTTGTGGTATCTCTGCCCTTCCCAGGAGAATGTCCTTCAGCTATCAAAGTAAAGCCAGCTGCACTCCTCCCCCTTCTCCAGGCTACTTCTTTTCTTTTGCTTAAGTACCAATCGTTATTGTTTTTTAGCAACAAAATGGGCAAAAATGCCCTAAGAGAAAGAAAACAAAAATGGAAAAACCCTGACCTCCAACAAATATGTACAATATTTGGGAAGGGATCTTTCAAGCTCCACAAGTGTCCATAGGGGAAAAACCCTACAGCAATATTTCACCTGGGCAGCATGGTTGCTTCTTTACTGAGGCATTGGCATGAATTTCTTTGGCTTCTCCAGAGGCTTTTAATCAATTTTATACCAGTTTCTAAGGATGCTTGAATTTCAGAAATTTGGGGAGAGTGGCATTTTGAGAAGAAGACACATTCATGTGCCTGTTCATGGGCACAGCCTGTCTAAGAAACTGAACACATTTTCCATAAGTTCGCCTGTCTTCAGACCTGAGGTCATGTTATTGGGTGTATTCCACTAAGAAATGTCAGGTGAGCTGTAGGTCATGGATATTAAAGTCATGTCTCTGTTGGAGACATGCTGAAGGGAGCATGTGCATACACACTGATATAGTGAAAATAAGGGAGGATTTGTTCAGGTAATTGCCACAGTTAACCACCTTCCCTAGTAAAAGGAACTCTATTCAGCCATCTTGATAGAGGATCTGCCCTCTGGTATGTGACACCAAAAGGAAAAATCTTACTACCAAGGCTTTAATAGCAGTCCTTTTCTTTTCCTACCCTCTCCTTTACTCTGGAAATGGCTGTTTGGAGTCAGGATTACACAAGAGTTGCTGCACACAGCTGTCAGAAGGGTACACAGGCAAATTGTGTCTGGTCTCTGGCCACACCCTGATGGAAGCACATGTGGCCCAGCCAGATAAGAGGCATTTTTTCCTCTGGAGAACCACAGACAAGACCTAACTCATCTGTGCCTGCCAAGATTACAGTGCAAATTTGGCAGATCATGACAAGATTTCAGTTTTAGTAACACTTATTGGCAGTGAAGATCAAGACATTTTGAAATATCAGTGTAATTTTACTGTGTGTATTTGTACACAGGTGGCTTTTTCTTTTCTTTAAATCAGTTTGTCCTTTCGCTCTCTCTGAAATACTCACAGTCCTGCAGGAGAGTGGCTGTACACATTCACTCACAAACTAGGTCAGTCTGTTTTCACCTAGGAGCAATATGCCTTTGTCCAAAAAATCTACAGTGCCTACCGTGAAGAGGTGCAATGCTGTGAACACACTCTGAGGGTTTTATTCACATATCCTGAGGAATCCTGGCACTCAAGGGTTGGTTGTCAATCCCTGGCTTTCTTGTTTGCATCGCCTCTTATCAGTAGAGCAACAGGTTGTTTGCATAGCAGCTCCTCTTCTTTCATGTCAAGACTTCTGAACCTTCTCCCTATAACATTCCTGCTTTTGACCTGACACTGGATTTGCTGTAGCAACTGAAGCTATTCAAGGCCTGATCTTCCATTTCATTGCATGGGGAAACTCCCCAGGTTCTCCACAGACTCTTCCCAGTAGAACATTCTGCACTTAAAGGTTTGGCTTAACTGGAGTAGGTATGCACACACTCATGTACCCAAAAAACACCATGGGACCTGCTACCTTCTTGAATTTTTCATGTAGAAGATGCTTGGGGCATATCACACAGCTCTCCTGCCCTGAAGTGGAACTCAGTTTTATGGGGAGGTAATTTGACTGTAGTCCTTCCTATCTTAGTTTTACTATTGCAATACCCCACCCTGTGGTCTCGACTATGAACCAACTGGAAGGAAAATTTTCCCTGGATAAGAAAGGAAATATAGATGTGGTGACTAACAAACTGATCTTACTTGGAAAAAATAGCAGCATCTTCTTCATGCATATCTTTTCAATGATCACATGGCTGGCAAGAGCCCAATTTATTCCTCAGAAGACAGGTCTATAGTTGTCACAAAGACAGGCTGTTGGGAGGCACTGATAAGCCAGGTCTGAGGCAGTGCCAGGTTTTTCCCTGAAGCAGTCAGAGAAGGAGGTAGTATCATGGCATTACTGCTTATCTGCATTCCTCTGCATGGAGTCCAGCATTGCATCTTCAAGGAGGATATGGGCCAGCATATTTTTGAACCTGTCACCTTTGCATTTACTATGAAAATCCCAAGTTCTATAAACCAATTGAAATTCCAGACCCATATTAATTGTCTTTTGTCATGATGCCTAAGAGCAGAAGACATTGTAGCTGGTACTGGAAAGATTAAAACTGAACTGCCCGTCAGCAGGGAAGAGACTGAGTTCATTTAAGCTTAGCCACATTAAAGGTGCACATCTAGGATATGCCATTTGCCTGGGCTCTCCTTCCAGTCAATGGAACAATTCCATAGAGTGATTCACTGCATCCTAAGAATAGTGCCTGAGGTAGGTGGGGTGAATCACTCTGAGGAATTGCCTGGATCTCTCTGAAGAGAGTTTTGCCAGACAGCTTTGATGACAAGCCTTTCTTTATGTGGTTAAAATTAGATGAGATGAATCCCACCTCTAAATGTTCAAACTCACTGTCTTTCTGAAACAAGGAAGAGCTGCAAATTGCACGAGAATGCAAACAGCTGATGTTTTGAAGTGACAACCTTTACCCAAGGCAAATCCTACATGGATTTCACAAAGAAGGTGGAAGGCAACTGGACTGCGCAGTCTGGGTGAGAGGTGTGAAGTTGTTCTTCTTGCCTTTGCTCCCTGATCTGACTCCAGTTCTGACAGCTGCTGATTTACATTCCTCTCATATTTCCACATCATGCTCTATGAGGTCTCTACTCCCATTCAGCCTTCCAACAAACAAGCTATTAAGCCTTGCTATACCTTTTAGATAGGTAGAGTTTACTGCTAATTGCCCTGAGTGCAGTGACAGGCATGAGGGCCCTTGAAAGCCATCACCTTTATGTATGAACCACTGATATGGGTATTGGGCAGGCAGGGGTAATGGATGACCCTGTCACACAAACAAGATACACATTTCCCTGTGGAATTGACTCCAGACATTGACTCTCAGTGTGTCTGTTTCACCTAACACCCCATGGATGACTACTGAAGGACTTCCACCAGTTTCAACATGAAAAAAATTGTGAAAAAGATGAATCCAGCAATATTTGTCTTATACCAAGCACAAGATTTGGGGGCAAAAAAGTAAACCATGTAGAAAACAAACATTTATAGACAATTAAATGCTCTCAGGTATTAATTCATTATCTTTCTTCGCAGGCTATAGTCTCTAATGAGTTAGGAATACCAGACACATGACAGTGAAGTCATCATCTGAATTAACTATATTCATGTCCAGTTTTGTCAATATTTTTTGTTCAAAGACCTGAGAATGGTAGGCTTTAGACCCTTTTGTGTGCTCCCTCTTGAATTTTACTCCTGTCAATATTTGCACACTTAAATCAGTAGCTCTAAACACCTCCATTTTTAGTATGCAAAGGTAGTTTCTTCATAGAGGACAGAATGGCACAAGTGGTGTCCTTGCAATGCCATTCTGGCAGAAAACAAGCCTTGGAATAGCCATGGATAAAACCCTGCTTTTTCGAAGAAGGGCATTTCTGGTTACCTGATTGATTGATCAGAGGTCAAAAGGCGTATCCCTACAAAAATTATCCAAAGTTTAAGTAGTGGCTGATCAATTAATATCTGTTTATCTAGAAGGTCCCAACAGAATTTCTCTTTTAGGTGGTCTGTGTATTTGAGGACATAAGTCCTCATGGATTTAAAGAGAGACACCAGAACTATGAGGTGTTCCTACTGTTCCTGTCTTTTGTTGTACCAGAGGCAATAGGGAAGGCCTTATGCCTCTTGCACAGCCCACAACTGCCTGGAAGCATGTCTGACCTCCTTCCCACGCAAGCTGTCCTGCAGGGAAAGGAAAAGCACTTATTTTTAGCCTTCTTTCTAGTTAGGGATGCAGGCAGGTCCCTGCTGTTTGCTATTTCCTCAGTCTGCACCCTTCAAATGAGGGAATGGGACCCCTGTGGTAAATGCTAAGTGTATCCTAATGGCAATAATCTCAAAAGAGTCCCCATATGAACAAGAGCAGCTCTTCCCCCATGACAGCTGGGAGGGCCATTGTGGGCAGTGATAGGTGGTCCAGGGCTTCAGAAGAACTGCTGTCCTTGCCCCTGCCCTTCTGTGCCTGGCTGCAGCCCTGGGAGCACCTGTTGGCCAGTGCAGAGCCATGGAAATGGCAACACTGAATTTCAAAACTTTCCCTCCCCTTTTTGGCTTCACTGCTCAGATAAAGGGATCTGTGTGAAGTTACTTGCGCACAACTTTGCATGAGTCTGGGAGAAAATATCCCAACCCATGAGCATTCCCAAGCCTTTAAAAATATCACACCCACTTGTGTCTGCACAAAGATAGATTTAAGCAATTTTCCCTATGATTCTGTGACCATCAAAGTTTAGCAAGAAAGTAGAGAGGGAAAGTGGGGGAATGTTTGTCTGCAGACAGTAAAAATAGAATGGCATTTTTTAAACTACTTTTCTAGTCTGCAAAGAGTGTTTTCTATACAATGTATGATACTGACAAGAAATCTGCCAGTCCATAGATTTTTCTGGATTATGATCCATTAGTCTTAATTTCTTTCCAATAGATTATGATAGATGATACATGATTCATCACTTAGCTCACCTTATTTTTCAGAGATGATTCTGTGTCTGCAGAAGTCTTTGTGGTTCAGGGGGCAGGACTGAGATAAACTCAGTGTCAGTATAAAATAATCAGCCCTCTAAGAAAAACTGCAACAGATGCATGTGCACGAGATCTAGTCCCGCTTGCTATTAAGCAGGCTAAAAATACAGTAATAGCCCTTAGTCTAAGTTTCTTTTAAGAATCTCTAAGGCTTGTGACAATGTTGTGGTTGTTAAAAATTGTTGAAGTCTGTGCTGAAAGTCTCAGTCCAGGGTACTTCCACATTAGTGTGAGCAATATGTATGCAAATTTTTGAATGGAAACCTTGGACAGATGGGAGTAGGAATCTCTTTCTTCCAGAGTAGCTGGCTGACTTTCCCAGAGGACCTCTCTTGTCGTAAGATATGAACGAGCTCAAAGAAGTCAGATACCATATACCAATAATGAAAGGAAGCAAATAAGGGTCACAATTGGCCTTACCCAATTCCACCCCCCTCCCCCCCCCGCCCCCATGCTTCAGTTTTATGCTGGTTTTCACAATTAGATGCTGACAAGAAACTGGTACCACTTCTAGTAGCAAAAGCTGACAGGTCGGCTTCATGGAAACCGGTGAAGAAACTCACACTCTTTTCAGGAGAACCATACCTTTATCTCCACTTCTGCACCGCAAGAGGCAGATAACAGATCATGAGTATTGTACTGTTTTTGCAATAGTATGAGATGAGCAAAACTGTTTGACATGAGATTATTTTGGAGCTACTCAACTACCTCATTCAGTTCAAGACAAAAAATGGCTGTGAATCAGCTGAAACTATTGGCTCCCTAGTTCCTCTCATAATAAGAGCATTTGGGTATCATTTAAAAAAAAAGCCACATAGAGACAAGAAGAGTTAGGCAAGGATGCTGGAAAATAAACATCACGGTCCCATTGAAGCCTCAACAACTGAACTGCAGTTTCAAAACAACCTTTATTCTGCTTGAAGACTTATTACAATTTTTAAAGCAACTCAAAAACAAGACACAGCTCCATCAACTCTACAGCTTGAACAAAATTTTAAGGAGGCATGTTTTCACTGTTGCCTTGTAAAGGCAATTTACAATCGGCTTCACCCTCCAACTCCTCAAGAAAATTTTAAAACAAAGTAATCTTAATGTTTTAAAGACATGTAACAGAACAGAGCTTTATTTTCAAAAAACAAGACTTAAAAAAAAATAGCAGCATCTTGGGCAGGTAATGCAATCTCATTAGGACAAGTGCAATGTAACCTTATGAACTCCTACAGTTTAGTCTCAACTGCCATAAACAACACATGATTCTACATAAAATGTTGCACTTTGTAACCTTGTCCGAAGGGAGGCATTATGCTTTGAGCTGCCCATTTCTAAAGCGACCCTGAAGAAAACAGAATCAGGATTCACTTTCCCAACTTAATACCATGCATAGCAAAAGCACTGTGTGAAAATCAGCAGTTTTCCCCATTAGAAGCATCTGAATGTTTTCCCAAGCATTATTATTTCATTGCCAATTACAAGACGAAGCCATTTTGTCACTACAGAACAGTTGACACCAAATAGAAAATCTGAAGATTTGGTTTTACAGATTGCTTGACAAGATAACGGAACCATACAGACAAGCTATTTTTTTTTTAAAGAAACTATCCAACAACACAGAAACTCAGTTTTCTAACTGTATCTGGAAACATGCTGCACCCACAAAGGTCTAGTGTGCATATGTGCGTCTTTAAACAAAGTTAATGATATTACTTACTAAACTCAGCAAAACGATCATGTTCTGTGAAAATGCATCTATATTGGGAACTGTTCATACATAAACACAGCAAGTGTGTACGAGTATGCACAGATATGCATCCCCAACCTGCAAATTCATATTTCAACTTAAGTAAAACAGAAACTCTTAATTTTGCTTGTGAGTTTTGGTTCTCTTTGCTATGTCTCATACCTTTTAAAGGTCTCGTGAAAGTGATGCTGCAGTGCAGCATAACTCAGGGATTTAAAATAAAACAAAAAATTCCCCAAACAAACAGAAAAAAAAGAGTAACAGAATAAAGCCCATCCATGAATTATAGTAGATTAAAAAAACTATGCATCAATAGAAATACAGAAAAACACTGTGTTTCTTCTGTTATATCCCCATGCTTTGTTTTCTGTATATAGTAGTCTGAGATCAAATCAAAACTGGAGTGAACATTATGGTACATTAAAGACAAACAACTCTGCAGTGAATAGGGCCTTTGGCAGGACTTAGCTCTGTGCATTAAGGAGGGAGAGAAATGCAGAGGCCACACAATATGTAAGTACCAAAGAAAACCCACTCATGCCAATTTGAGGGCATAAATAATCCCTGCAAATTGCACAGACCCTGTGTAGGCAGAACATCCCCTTAAGAAGCCCTAAGCACTCATCTTTTCAACATAGTGCTTATTTCTCGTTGCTTGTGCAAGAAAAGCAAGTGTCAAATCTGCACACACACTGTTTTTTTTTTTTTCTGCTACAGCCACACACAAAGAGAAGTTGCACAGCACACAGGAACAAATTATATTCCATACTGGGCTGAGCATGCTAAGGATATGGCCCACTGACATAGCAGGGGTTTTCTTAATATGAGGAAAATTAGATCCAAATGCTTTAACTATGATAAAATTTCTTGACAAGTGCTATGTGAAACATCAATTCAGATTACATATATTTTGCCTACAGAAAAAAAAATGCGATTTTACTCTTAAAATATTTAACATTCAGAAATTAATATATGTCTGAAGAATATCTTGGATTGCTATAAGTGTTAAACTGCTGTATATTGAACTAATCTGTAACTTCAAGCCCAGTAGTATAACTGGCGTGCTAGAGTAATTGTTGGTGTTTTTTGTATAAACCAGTTATCAGTATAACAGATTCACATGGTCCTACAGGCCTGAAAAAAGTGTGGAATGAGGAAGGGAAGGCATGAAGACTAAACTTCTATTCAGAAAAAATATTCAGAATAATTTTCTAAGTGATGACCATGAAGCAGTATTTGTTGAATCCTGTTTCTGATATAAATTACAGTTAAGAAAATACACCTATAGGAAAGCAAAGACAACT
Organism: Cinclus cinclus; assembly: GCF_963662255.1. Classification (NCBI taxonomy): domain Eukaryota; kingdom Metazoa; phylum Chordata; class Aves; order Passeriformes; family Cinclidae; genus Cinclus; species Cinclus cinclus. Next base: position 63,443,911 of record NC_085084.1, read on the forward strand.
CACAAAAAGAAAGAAAGAAAGAAAGAAAGAAAGAAAGAAAGGAAGAAAGAAAGAAAGAAAGAAAGAAAGAAAGAAAGAAAGAAAGAAAGAAAGAAAGAAAGAAAGAAAGAAAGAAAGAAAGAAAGAAAGAAACCACAAAGTCAAAATAAAATCTGAGCTTTACAGCCTCAGAACTGAAGTAACAATGACAATGTAAAAAAGAAAAGATAATATAAAGATTATTAGAGACTGGCAAATTTCTTGTTATTATTTCCAATAGCTTATAAAGCATGGCATACTTTGAAATAAAAAACAAGGATCTCTAACCAGAGCTATTATGAGAGAACTCCATGGGTCTCAGTCTTTTGATTGTGTGCGCAACTCTCTTTAGTAGTAAAGGATCTTATCTTTTGCATCTTGGGGGAAGAATAATTTCACGCATTCACTTACTCTAATATTTTCCAAGATTTCTCTGAATCTCATTACTTTATTGATTTGCAACGTGTGAATTTCCTCAGTGATCAGGACAAAAAACAACCATTGCAAACCATTAACAGTGAACTGTTCCAGGATTATAGCTAACTCTTTTTTAGTGAGATTTATATATTTGTTTCCTTTAACTGAACAATGATTTTGAAAATCTCTGGTGCCCTGAAATTATGAAAGTGTTCACTTTGATACTGCCTCAGCCTACAGACTTTTGAAAATACTTATCATAGCCTAATCATTTGCAAGTCTTAATTAGTTCTATATTATATCCAAATATTCTGAGTAGAGGTGGATTTTTTCCCCCCACAATACTAATACAAAAAAAAATCCTAGGCAACAGATAAGAGAAACTTCCTTCATGTGAAATGAAAATACCTTTACAGGCTGACAAAAATTCTGTCACAGGAGGTCAGGAAGTCATTTATTTAATGTGAAGATGGATTCATTCTGAGATCCAAATTACCTACACTCTACACTGCAGTAGCAAAATATCCCCATTTTTTTTCTGCAGTCACTATCAAAGAAGGATACACTATTATTCTTGTCTTCCATATACAAAGACAATCATGATAGAAGTTCAAAATACTTCAAGAAGCAAATGTAGCATGGTACCGTATTCTAAAAATATCTCTGAAACAGTATTGTTGGACTCAGTGATACTTTGTAATGTTCACATATTTTTTATTGAATTAAGCAGCTTTGAAGCTTATCAGGCACTGCCCAACAAAATATTTAGTCAAAAAAAAATTACTAATTTTTTAAACTTTGAGCTAGTAGCTCAATATTCTATATAGCAAAAATTGTAAAATATTTCATAGTTTTAATTCTCAAGCCAACTCTTGCTGGCTCCCTGTACATTAAAACAAAACAAAACAAAACAAAATTTAAAAAAAACCCAAAACAAACAAACAAAAAACCAAAACCAAACAAAAAACACCAAGAAAGTTATTAACAAAAAAAATAATAATCAGAAAAAATATCCTTAGGCAAAAGAAAAAAAAAAAGAAGACAAAAAAAACAAGAAAAACAAGCTTAATCTGTAGATATGCTTGAGAGAAGACTACAGCCTAAAGAAAATCCAGTATTGCATAGCATAGTCTAAAAATTCAGCTTTCAGCGAAAAGGAAAAAACAAAGCAGTTTGGTATTGACAGTTCTCCATCAATGACAGTTAGTCATCCAGTACTATGTACATTATTATACACTGTATGCCATTGACAATCCTGTTTTCTTCAGTCTTAAATATATTCTTAAAGCAGGATTTTCAATCATCTAAACAAAACACTTCCTGGCACTTTGCTATTACAATTACTCTGAACAACATATTGTAACTGATGTCCTTTTAAAGTGTCCCTTAGAAATGAAAGTGCCACTCTGCTACATATCATTCACCAGAAACCAAAATAGAACCACGATGCTGTATGGATCCACTGAGTGCAGCAACACCATTGCAAGTCAGATTGTGACCACGAAATTCCAATAACTGAAAGACACAGACCTCTTATACCTTGTGTCTGGATAATCCAATGTTCTAGCTGGTAAAGCTTCAGAAGTGGTCGTAAACAAGCACCATGCTTAAAGGCCTCTATGTCCCTGCAGGGAGATCAGGTTTGGATTTTTCTCTTGTGTTTTTCTTTTATGATTACAAAAAAAAAAATGTACTTCAGATTACAAACGTACATTCACAGCATAACACTGTGATCTCTCCCACTGCAGTTGTGAAGGAAATCTCTAGTCCCATCTGAAGACATATAGCTTTGATACTGCAAATTCTTGAGTAAAGCTGAAAGGAGCCTTTTCTCTCCAGAGGCCTCAATGTTGACAAATCATTTCTTTAAAAAAAAACAACAAACAACCCAGAGTATTAAGATCTTCATCGCCTCTGCTGTGCATATACTGGGTAGGCTAGTGTGACATTGAGAGAGTCATTGTGCTGCACAAGTGATGTGTGTTGGTAATGTAGCACCAGTTCTTTGAGCGAGTTGTACAAGTTATATGGCTCTGCAAATCCATACCCAGTAGGTGTTTTGTTTATCACACAGTGCTTCACTTCACCATCCACCCTAGAAAAAAAAAACAAAACAAAACAAAAACAACCAGTTTTTAGTTTGTGAGTACAGCAAAATTAAGATAGAAAATAAGGTATTAGCAAGACATCTTAAGATGCTAGTCTGTACACAGAATTCCTCTGTTCTGCAGTGGGATAATGGTAAAAACCTGTTTAGTCCAAATCTGTGAATGCTATCCTGTCTTAGGGAGGCAGGAGGTAGGCAGCACTTAGCAGCTGCACAGAAAGGAGTGCATACATGTTTTGGTTTCCCTTCTAAATGAGACTCCTCTGTGGGAGCGGCACAGGTTGGAGCCATGTAGGAAATGGAGCAGCAAAAAGAACAGCCTCAGGACTCCTTGACCTGCTTCTAAGCCTAAAGGTCCAAGAGGAATTGTGAACATGCAGAACAGGTGTCTATCTGCCCCCAGCTGAAGGTAGCCCTTATATCATTCACAAGTTAGGGTACATACACAACAGAGCAGGCATAGCAGCCTTGTTTGCTGCTCTCTCGAACAAGGAATGTTCCATCTCGTTTTCCCCGTAGCAGATTTTCAGCTTGGCTTCTGTTGATATTTCCCACATTCCATGTTCTCTCATCATGATGGGGCAAGTCCTCATCATCTTCTACCATAGAGTATTGGCTGTCGAAAAGAAAAAATGTGTTTGTGAAACACAGAACAAAATCCACTAATTACGTAGTCTTTATTCTACATTACAGGATGCCTCCTTGCTAAAACTAGGGATTTAAACCAAGTAATACTGCACTATTTAAACCACTGGATAAAACTAAAATATAAGCTTTGTTTCTTGTTTCTTTGAAGAATACTAATGTAAATTTTAGGAAGTATATAAAAAGATGATATGTTATTTTTCAGAACATGCTGTGAGCACTTCAGTACTTCTGCTATGGTAAATAGAAAGCCCAACAAAATCAGTACCCTCTGAGTCAGCTTAATTTCCAAAGATCAGAACACTTGGTCAGCAGTGAAAAATCATGCTATGTATCAACCACAGTTGCTGCTTGGAGAATCTCTGAGCAGTTGCACAGGGAGACAGATTAATTATTTATAGGGGAATGGCTTTGTGGAAAAGGTGCAATAGTAGAGTGCTCTCTCTCTCTCTCTCTCTCTCTCTCTCTCGCTCCCTCCTTATAAGCAGATTATGAAAAAAACATGCAATACATGCTTCTCTACTAAATCACCCACAAACTATCAAGCTGACTCAGAGTTACAGAGAATCCTGAGCTAAAGCCCACCATGAAAAAGGAAGCATCTGGTTCAGCTGTATGAATATCACTTTGGAATTCTGCAGTTGCAGAGCTCCCCTATCCCATAACAGCCTGTACTGGTTGGCCCTGCCTCTCCTGCTCAGCTTGCAATAAGTCTGGGTTAGGCTAATGCATCTTTTTCTCTTGGTAATAGGCTTTTAATTAGTATTCCTTGGTCTAAGAAAAGATGACTTCTCACTCATCCATGGTTCTGTCTTTCTCAAGATTCTCAAAGTAGTCTACAGAAATCAGCAATTGCACACAGAATTCTATTTTTCATAAAGAGAAAGGGTTCTTTTGTTTCAGATAACACTATCACCAGGTCCCTAATCCCATCACTATTTTGACCTGCACAACATTCACATACATTCAGTAGTGGCTCTGTTTTTAACCAGCATCCAGAGAAAGCAATTCTTGTTTTTTATCCTGCTTATTATACTGGAGGATTTTTTTCTGCAATAAAACTCCAGAAGAGAAGCCATGTTCTAAAAGTTTAATTTTTCGGCAGTTACGAGACTTGTCAGCAAGGAGTATCAGAGTGAGAGAAAATGAAGATTTTTTAAAAACAGTTTCACTTACTATTTTGATGCTACACTAAACCCACAGAGTGTTCTTTGTCTGCTGTTTAAGTGATAGGAACACTAGTGGGAACAGGTGCCTACATTTTTTACATCTCATCTTTGAATTGTCCTAAGACTGAGAAAACAACACGACTTTAAAATGTGTATGTAATTTTTACCTCCTGGTTCTACCACAGCAATAAGCACAATTTCCAGGATAACAGCAGCAGACTCAATAAACCAAGACAAATTAAAATAGATGTGGACAAGGCCAGAATGCAAGGCAGAATGCACTACAGTTATTGTCAGTCTGCTGCTTTCATTGTATATTCAACCAGGCAGCATAAAAGGGATACAAAAGAAACTACATAGACAGAAAATGTTGGTATGAATACTTCTGACACAATTTTGATTTTTCTATTTGTTCATTTTTCACTGTTACTGTGCTTCAGATATTATTTTGTGTCTTGCTTTTGTTTAAATTTTGTCTATGTTTACACAACCCAAGCACTTTTGTCTTTTTTCCCAGGAAAGAAATTAAATGTATTCGTCAGCCTAGCCTCTGTCAGAACCTACAGAAAACTAAACTGTTTAAAATGACAGAATACTACCCTGCCATTTTCCAGAAAAATAAATCAGACCACAAGAACAGAGGCTATTCCTCAGCACATAGAAATTTATCATCTCCAACAGCAATGTGACACAATGATCTGGGTACCTCTATACTGAATAACATAATGGTACTCACAGCTGAGATTTGGAAAAGGCATGCTCATGCCTAAGAGGCCTTCTGAACAATTTATCCAGCTGTATGACCTCTCTAAGATACTAATAGCTTATGAACTTAATTTTGCTGGCAAGAAAAAAGACAGGTTACATTTCAGTGCTTTGTTACAGTAACTTGATTAGGCACTTCATTGAAGAAAGGAGAAGAGTAGAGGGTGAGACAGCATTCTTTCTAACACTTGCATTATGTAGGCTGTCATGTCTTAACAGTGTGCATAAGACCTAGGCTTGAGATTTCCTGTGTGGTCCAAGACTTAAATATGCTTAAATATGCTTTATCTCACTTTTGTGTTCAGGTGATTTGAAACACCAGAATATCTAAATCTTTCAATACTCACTCTTCTGCATTTTCATTTCCAAGCCATTCATTTAGCTTCTTTTGTCGAACACCTTTTTGAGTCAGCCACCTGGACAATAGTTGCAAATGAAATTAATTTTTAGTCAGAAAAGATGGATACCATTGAAAAACCAAACAACTTAAAATTTGTTAATTCATGATACTCACATCAAGTACTGATCTCTTGTCTTCCTCAGCTGTATGAGGTCTGGCTTTATGCTGTTCATACGCTTGTCTATCTCTCTATATTCAGCTGCTTGCTTTTTCAAATCTTCTTCTAATCTACGCCTGCTGTCCACAATTTCACTTATCCGAGACTTCAGTTTTTCATAATTATGCATGATTCTAGATGGAACAATGTGTTAGGTTATACTCTGATTTCTTATTCATTACTTTATAGTCTGCTATTTAGAGGTGTAGACACCTAAGAGAATAGATTATTTCTCTAGATGTAGTTATAGATTTTGTCAGTTCACATCTACCCTATTTGAGGCTACTTTGCTTACAACTGAACAATTTCAAACTTGTCATCTTGCTTCAGTTTTAGGCAGTCCTATAGTTGGCATTGTTTGTGTTTTCAAAAATCATACAATTTGGTATGCAAAATCAAATACTGACCTTTGTATCTCTTTGTCATTTCCTTCCCGTTTGAATTTTTCAATGTATTCCTTACTGTATCTTTCTTGTGTTTGGCACTGCTCCTCAAATATTTTTATTGTTTCATTAAATGCCTCAATGGCTGTTCTTTTCATTTGAATTTCCTGAAAATAAAATAATTGTTATTACAGTTGCTATCAGATAAAGAGTAAGATTTATTGTCTTGTATCACAGAAACACTTCAGTATATTGTAGAAGAATAACTTTGCAATGTAGAAGAATATCTTTGCAATATCCCATTACCAAACTGTATTCTGTCTGCTGAACTTCATGGCATAAAGAAAATAGGCCTGTGCAAAAGGCTACCATGATAAGATTTCCATGATGAGGTTTCTCAAGAAATAAAACTGCTAAAAAAGGAATCAGTTAAAATCTTTAATTTGTATAAATAAATTGAAGCTTAGAACCTCATGGCAGTGCACTTTGCCCTTTGTACAAACTTAAGTCCTTAGAGGCACCTGGCTTTCTGAAATAAAGGTGACCTTGACAAATCTCAGGAGATTATCTAGTTTACCCTCCTGCCCCTACAAACCTAGCTGGTAGCCAAGTTTTAAGTCATTAGTTCAAGTTAGCAGCAATTCTCCAATGTTCTTCAATTCTTTTTAGGCATATTTTCTGCACACTTTAAGAAGCAGTCTTGATTCTGAGTCTGTAAAACTGGACTAATTCAATGACACTTCAAGGCAGGGCTAATAATTGATTAAGCTGCAAGAGGCAACTTTTCATTCCTGCATTTCACCTACACATGTCATCTCTTTATCCTGCATAGGTAAACCAGACCCTTCAAAAACTCAAAATAAAATGCAATGCTTCCCTGCAAATGTGCCTTGAAAACCATAATTTAGCTTGATGAGGTTAGTATGCAGAAGTGGTGGTAAATCAAGACAGTTACGTACTTGCTTTTGATGGAGCTGTCAGACTTGGGCAGAGGGTGGCTTAGTTTACAGGTGGTGGCTGCTCAAACATGAGTAAGCAATTACACTATTCTGAGCAAGCACATCAGGGCAATACAGTGGTGGTGGAAGAGAGGAGTAGGAAGATGGCAGTATGAATTCACAATAATATTCTTTAAAGTCTGCAAAGTCTGCCATTCTCCCTTTGGTTCAAACTTAGCTCACCTGAGATGTTCTTGTGTAGTCTTCATAGAGTCTGTCATATTCTCTGCTTTTTTCTTGGAACTGGGTATTATATTCATGTAATTTCTTTCCTACTGCTTCAATGCTATCTTCTTTTACAACTTGATCCTGGAATGATAAGCAGGAAGAAAGACATTCTGTAAGGAGACAATTATATTGCACAGCTTTTCTGGATGAAACTGTTAAAAAATGCTTAGACAATTACATGGAAATGTGATTCCTCTTTCACCAATATGGAGATACACTAAATGAATAACATGCAAATGAGAAATTTATGACAAAAAGTGTTGCAAGTGTTTAGCTTTATACTGAAAATTACATATTTCACCACTGAGTGGGATAATAATTACGACGTTTATTTCCTCACAGTGTGTCTGCAGTATTTAAAGTTTTAAATATTTACATGCAAAGCATGTAAAATTTGGGGATTTTTGTTTGGAGTTGGTTTTAAACAAAAATACAAAGTTTTGTACCCACTTGATTTTTTCAAACATTAACAGAGCTGAAGTTCATGTTCTGCAAGTTCTGCAATAATTTCTCTGTAATTTAGTGAAACGCAAAGAAAATAAACTAAATTACCTGCTGATACTTAGATACTGGATAGAGTAATTTTACATCCAGTTTAGGATTATACTGGGCTAGAGATTCATTCCGGTAGTGGTTTATTAGCTCGACCACAGAGTTGAATGTTAATGGGTCAGAAAAGCCATATTTTCCATCTCGGTGAAAAATTTTGATCAACTTGTTATTTCCTCCTTTCCTGCAAATGAAGTATATTGAAAAGTTAGGCATGATTCAAGTACTATTTCCTGAAGAATACTCTGCATTAAGTGCAATTATTGCATTTTACTATCAAGTATTACAGACCTAGTAATTAGTAACTAGTGTTACCTCAGAGTCAGTGTGTAGTCCCCATGCATTTTGGTTGAAGCATCTCGTACCAAAAAGGTACCATCAGCTGTGTCTCGAAGCTTCTCATTTACTTCTTCTCTAAAACGAAAGCAAAAGTAACCAATCATTTCAATTAGTTCTTACATGCTTATTTTTCCACAGTGCTGTAAATTAAAATACAAATGTTTTGAAATGTGTGTTTTAGAAGCCTTCTATGTCTCCATGTCAATACAACTACATAATACCTTATTTAAAATTGTTGGAGAACAAGTGGGATAAAAAATGGCATACTCTCTGCTCTCACTACTGGACAAAATTATTGTTCATGCACAGCTCTTTCTGCTTGTTCATACAAGCCTATGCAATTGGAGCAGACAGTGCTGGTCTAGTATACCTATATATAGTACAGATAAAAATATTGCTAATATATAGCACTTGTTAGTCTGACTTGCTGACTATTGTGCCTACAGCTGAGGTTCTGAATGAAAGACCAGAACAAAATTCTTTCTTAGTGCTATCTTTTCATGCTAGCATTTCCTGTAAGTCTTAAAGTAACAGAACAATCATTTTGTATACTGCATTCTAAGTCACTGCCAGTATCTTTTTAGTCATATTTGGAATAAAACCAACTGTAATATGTTTATGATGGAAAATACCATAAAATTGCTCTTAAAACTGTACATTTTCTACACTCAAAGCATAATACATATACACAGAATAGCACAGCAAGAATAGCACAGAGCCAAACATAAGAAATACATGTCTTGAGGTGATTTACCTTGAGATATCCCCCCAGTACCATTCCGCGTCTTGTAATGACATGTTGTTATTCATGCTATTGTTAGTTACGCTATTAGGTTTCGGTGGCTTAGGAGGCAGTGCTGCAAATGAAAGGGGGGAAGAAAAGTTGTAACTCACTGAAAACATGACCATATATTCCTTGAAATTACACATTTTTTTTTAACATAAATTTTATAATTCTGTGTTTTTTAAAAAAAGAACCGGTTGCCAAATGGAGTTGTCCATCATTAACAGTTAAAAGACACTACAGGAATTAAGAAATTTGAAATCAAAATAATTCAAAATTAAGTTTTACTGTTTAAAAAAATTATGTTATCTTCCAATAATATATTTTAAGGAAAATATAACACTGTACTCAACTCCTGCCCCTGTGAAGAAAGCATTTGAGCAAAAAAATCTGAAGTTTTGCTTTTACCTTCTTTCACTGTCTTTGGGCAAACACAAGTAATAAAACATGCCACTTTTTTCTATCCTCCTATGTAATGATCTTAGAGGAATTTTCCTGTTTTCTTACCTAGAAGCTGAGTAATAAAAGATGCAAACCCATAGTAATACAGTATATATGAAGAAGAATTGGGGTTTTGTGATCCTCAGCATTCTGTGCAATGATTTGCAAAAAAAAATCAAAATAATAAACCAAACAGTTTAAGAAACCCATCTGTGACCCAAATATACCTCATGTTAATCTTAGTATTCTACAGAATAAATTGTGTTCCAAATGACAGGACTGATTAAAAAACATCTCCCCCCCCCCTTCCCCCCCATTTTCTTTTCAATGTCAAAGCTGCATATGTACACCAGTGGGTGCCAGAGAAGATACTGCAGCACTGACTTAGTAACAAGAGGGACTACACTGGAATCAGGATTAAAAATCAACTATCAACTCAGCTCTTTCAGTTCTCCAGTAAGTGCATCATTCCTGTGCTGTATGTTATGACCATGCTCAAAAGACAGTGTTTTCAAAGTTGCAAGGAATATCAGGATAGCACAATACTTTCATGCGATACAAAAAATGATGCTACAACAGGCATTCAATTAGTATTGCTAGATTTCAGAAATCTTTTTTTCCTTCAATAATCCAAGCCAATGATTTGCAATCACTGTTTCAGGAAATATGAGTGTTACTACAGCATCTCCTTTTAGGCACTGTGTGGAACAGAGAGAGCAAAAATAGCAATAAAAGAAATACAATTTTTACATGATAAAATAACAGGACTAAAACTACATCTGACATAATAAAATCAAAACAGAAACAGGTCACTTCAGTAAAAATTCAACCAAGCAGTCAGGTATTTTAATATGTTACGATTATAATTACTACAACCATGCACTAATTCACAATTTTATTCTAATTTATGAAAAAAAAGAAAACTATTTGTATCAAAAACAAAGTAAAGAAATCCTATATATCCTGTAAGAATTTTTCAGCAACTATAGTAAAGACCAAAATTAATTAAGTCTTCTATAATAAGACTGCAGTTTTACCTGGTGGATCCATTTCTATGTAAAACATCAAGTCTGTGCCACAATTTATATCTGTCTTAGGACATTCTATATCCAGTTCTTCCATATTCCAAACAGTATTGTACATTTGTGTGAGTTTCACTGAGTAAGCTCAGATACAAGAAAAGAGTCAGGCTGCCTTTGTAATGGTGTCTTGGAATTCATTTTAAAACCTATAAGGGGCTGCACTGTAACCTATTACATCATAATCCTCAGCCAATCATGTCAAAATAATGTCACCAAACCACTCCTGCTTCCTCATTTTATTCTACATTAATCTTAGAACAATTTCAGTTTTGGGAAGAATCTACATTTAGCAGAATTGCAATATAAAGCTGGTATTACACACAAAAGGAGCAAGTGGGCTTTCCTTGCCTGTGTTCCTGGCTCATTTTCCTGACTTTGCAGCATGGTACAGTCCAATCCTGGCAGGATGACAAAAGGCTGATATGCTGCAGCACGTAGCTCTTACACACACAGGCACACACAACACACACTCACACACAGGGCAGCTCCCTTCAGAAGCTGGTCTGTCACATCTCAGGTGGATTCTCCTGCTTGAAAGCCTGATGCTTGCCATTCAAAGATTTAAAAGGATTCTAGAACTACTACACATGTTAGATATGCATTAGATAAGGGCATGACTGTGCGTGTATATCCATTCCACACTCATTTTACACAAACACACACAGAGATGTATACATCCACATAATGAAATATAGATTATAGTTTTGAACTCTGCATTTTTCTACTCTTTTTATGGGCACATGGGTCTGATAGAGTTAATATCACTATATAAACCATGCTGATCAGAGAGATGTCTTCCTCTATTACCATTATGTTATAAAACGCAATTCAAATCAATCCAGATTAATTAATTTTGAAATATAAACCCCAAATATTGTAATCTTACACTCATCTGATTCACTCAAATAATGGAAGAAAGTCATAAGTGAGCAAGATCTTAAACAATGGTTTTGCTGAACATAAAAAAGGTTACGAGGATACAATAAGATTTAGTCTGCCCTTTCACACCATTTTTCTACTCTATTCTCATTTATATTTTTATCAAGTTAATTGTTTTTAAAAGCAAGAGTCTCTTGTCAATGTCTCCTTAGCCCCTTGACTTTATGTCAGCAGCATCTTCCAACCATTTAGAAATATTCCATCTTAACTGCCTCCATCACTGACTGTAACTCTCTCTGACCTCTTGGAACAAACATGGACAGAATAGGCTATTAACTTCAGAGCAGAATGCTATATAAAGCCATATGAATGTTTTATGCTCACTACAATTTATAGGGAGAGAAAACCAGAGACCAAAAATAACTACAACAAAGACTTGCTGTAGCAACTATCTGTGCCTTACACCATAAGAAATTCTGGAACAGCTGAAATATGCTCTATTTCACAAATACTCACTTAAAAAATTAACACAATTTATATGATTTCCAAATATTTTGCCCCTGCCCTCCCCTCTCACCCTGCCCCTCTGTCTGTGCTGCTGAGCAGATTATCCCTTTCAGACAAGCATCAACATAAAGAGCATGTCTGGAGTACCAACATATACAAAAAGATGCATGCTAGTTTGCCCCCTACATTAAGAAACTTTGTTTTGAAGTAGACTCTCCCTTTCCTCTTGAGGTAGATATGCTCCAAAGATTCTTTCCATTTCCAAAATTAAATAGGATACTTAAAATCACCCCAGACACAAGTCTAAACACTGAACACAGAGGTTTAGCCCACCTGCTACCCAAACAGTTGACTTGCCAAGGTAATTATTTCAATTAAGTTATAAAGATTTCCTGCAAAAACTGCATTGCTGCTTTTAGGTCTTGTGGGATCAGTAAATTTTTTTATTCCATTAATAAAGACTTTCAGGAAAAATTACTTCCCTAGAGTTCCACTGGTGGCCAAATTTAGGACTGAACAAACTTGTATAATCAGGTTAGTGCTCAGCTCAGACTAGCTTAGCCTGCAGGCAAGAAAAGACAGAGGAGGCACATAGGCTATCACCCATTTTGTATATAACTTGGAGAGGTACTGAAGTACTTGACTTAAATTCACATATCTTAAAAGACTCTTACAGCCCTACCTGGTAATTAGTTACCGTACAATGCTTCCACGATGATGAAAAAAACACAGAAATTCAAAATCACTTACTTTGTAAGTTATGCATCGCGAATGATCACGCTTGTGAAACAGTTGAAAATACAATCCAGTATTGGTTTCCTCTTATAAAAATCTTTTTAAAAAATAAACCCTAAAACCTCCATTTACTAGGAAGCTTCTCTGAAGCAATGAAGAAAAAGAGATTGCTCTGCTTTCCAACTGATGTTCCATAAAACCCCCTAAAAGAGTTGTAACTTGCAGTGAGAAAATTCAAGCCTTCTCTCTCAACTGCTTAAACCTCTGTGCTGTGCAGAAGGTAACTGCTTACTCTGGTTCATCATTAAAAAGTGAACCTGACTTCAGTACTGCGAAAAAAAAAAAGAAACCACCACCCTCAGTAGCTTGCACGTCTCTCTTAGATAAAGATCTCAGTTTCATGATTAACTTGGGTAGGTTCAAATATTTGCTGAGCCAGGGACTTCAGTTGGGGGATGGGAGCCAGATTCAAAGTAAAAGTTGTCATCAGCTAACAAGTGGCCAATGAGGGGCTAACTTTCTCATTTTAGCTAAGTAGATGAGAAGACCATTGTAAGAGGCCTTAAAATAGATCCTATCCCTGGCTGCTGCATGCAGCATTGAAGATGAGAAAAGCACCATGAACAGCAAATACAGGAAGTGACTAACTGCAGAAAAGAAAAAAAACACAAAAAGCCCAGAGTAAAAATTTTCCTTGAAAAGAGCTGCATCTCTAGAAGCAGCCCTGTGCAAGCAAAATAGCATGCTTGCAAGCACAGCAGCACCTCGTACATGCTGGATCACAAATACAGGTGCTCCTTCAAGACCCTTAGTCTGAGGCTGTGAGACTTTCTAGTAATTTCCTATATACTAAACATATTAGGAAAAACACCTGTCTGTATTCATGGTGATTTCCAGTATATCAGGATTGTTCATTTCTAGGGAGGCAGGTGAGAAAAGGAGCTGTACAGAGAGAGAGAAGCTTAGGTTAAATCTATTTTCCTTGTCTTAGTGTTTGGTGGAGACCAAACTTGCTGAAGGAACAGAGTAGCAACTGAAGAGCCTAATTCCCTCTGCCTACAGAGCTTATCTTTTTGCCAGTTAAACTTCTACAAGGGAATAAATTCAAAGTAAAAGGAGAAGCAGACGCATTAAGAGAAGGAGAGAAGGGGATTAATATTTTCTTCCCACTTCTTGCAGTCAGAGAGAATTTCTAATAAAAAAATTGGATAATTTCTTTGAGATCTTCTTGTTGCTCCTCAAAGCAGTCAAATAGTATAGAAAAGCTTTTGCCTCCTTAATACTTTACATACCAAAATCATCCTATGCTGTGAAACACCACTTGCACCTAATAATGAAATCCCAAATATCTGCAGTACATTTTTGATGTTTTGCACTTGATTGTTTAGCTTCACCTATAACAATCCCTTGCTTCCCTAGTTTTAGCCTCTGCGTATTTGAACAATTGTCAGTTCTAAATATAATTTAAAGCAGCAGAGTAATAACGGTATAGCCTACTTCAAGTGGATATGGAAACCTGTAGTTCTGAACTAATTCAGCTTCAGACTGTAGTTGATACTCTTAAAATTACAGAAGGGGTTAAGAACATTTCCTGGTTTGTAGGACCACATTACAGATGTATATAGTATAGAAAGGAGAAAAGACAACCTAAACTTGAGTCACTGAACTTTTTTATCAATCAAAAAAACCCAGATACCCACACAGAGATAATTAATTCCTCATTATCCTGCAGGAGAGAATGAAGGGTCTTGTAAAAAAAAAAAAAAAAATATATATATATATTGACATGCACACACCTGTATTTTCAAATATTGCCCTGTCTTGTCTTTTTATCTAAATTTCAAAACCCTGAGTGGTGTCCATTTTATTTTGCAGCCTAATATTCCTTCCAGTTGTACTCACAGTGTTCTCCTATTAACATAGCACTTTTTTTTCTAAAAACTTATGTTTGAAGCAGGAAAAGAACTGGTCAGGTTTGACATGCTTCCACATGCTTTATACATACATACAAATACCTGCAAGACATAACAATCTCTAAAAAAAGTTAATAACATCGTATGTACTGTTCCACTTCTATAAAATTCTTGCAATTAGATATTTGAAAACATAAAGCACTGGCTTGTGTCAAAACTTAAACCAAGAATACAGCATTCCAAAGTACGGTGGTTAGCCAAGCATTGCTTCCATCAGGTCAGAAATAAAGCCTAACTTTTATTAGCTTAGGAGGGGAGCCCTCTGCCGGGTAGGACACGGATGCACATGGTCCTCCCTGCCGTGGGCACCGCATCGGCCGTCCCTGGCACTCGTAGCCTTCTGCGTGCTCCAAACCACGCCCGGCGCTGCTGGCAGTCCAGCCAAGACTCTGACATGGTGCAGGTAAGTTCTGACAAGGGATAGCATTCCTAAACATTCGTTTATATCCCCAGGACAGTACCAACACGACTGTGGTCTCAGGCTGATGCCTGTAGCAACACAAGTACCTTTGAGGAGGAATCAAATTGCAGGAGGAACTGGATCAGCCTTTACACTGCCCTACTTTAGCTGTTATGCCACAACTCTTGCGAATATCTTTTGTAACTAAAAGCAAAGTGTCTGCACCTTGGTGATGCTGTCAGGACTTTCACTGCATCCCCAACAAGTGAGCAGTTACATATAAGGCAGCCTTATTACCTCACTCATTCTTAGCTATGATGGTCTGAGTAATGAAAACTACTTTTTCAGGCTGCAGTATTTCAGACTGAGCTGTTATTTACAATGTTACATTCAAGCCTGGGAAACAGGGATAAACTAGGATAGAGAGCCCAGAAAAAGCAGCTCAGGTCTAGTCAGTGCACAGGTTATTGGAGGCTTTGATTATTGATAACAAGGCAGCTCTTTCCTTTGCTATAGCTCTTCTGCTCTTCACCAGCAATGCTACGAGCTCCCCACATCCCCTTACTCTCTTGCCACATTCCACTTCCTCTTTGCCTTCCTAAGACAGACATTACTCTCACACACCCAGAAAGGACCCCTATCTCCCTGAACTCCTCACCCAAAATTACCTCTCAGATTTCTTTGTGTGGCCTGCCTTCGCAGCTCTGAGTGCTAAACTGACCCTGCTGCTCCGAACACTTATTGCACCTACTGTGGGCAGCTTTGGGATCTGCATCCAGGGCAGGCCACTCCAGACAGGAAAAACAGGAACTTTTAAGATCCTTGATAATTAACTGGAAAACTACCCCAGTCTTCTATACCTATAAACACAGCCTAATATAGCCTGTTTTCCACTGTTTACCTTCACAAGTCTGCATGATGTGTGAGACTGTGTGAGACCTGAGGAGCACTATTTGCCAAAATCTGTTACACTTAAACATTTTCTTCTAATAGTGCTGTTGTGGATTGTGCATTTAGAGACTTGTACTTTGTTTCTCACTGTACTCTTTAATTTAAAATCTGTGCAGCTTTACATCAAGCTGGGATGTTCAGATGGGATGCAAAAATCACCTACCTTGCCCACCAAAACCATCTTTTGTCTCTGCTACTAACAAACTTGAAGAATGAGACAAGAACCAGAAAATTGATCTAATTTCCCCAGCCTTATTTCTCCTGCAACATTACTTTGTCTTCATCTGCTACACGAATTTATGATTCTATTAATAGGTATTGTTAACTTTAGTATTTTTATGTGGGATTAAGCAATGATTTAATCCACAAACTGGAATCTATAGTTTGCTGATGAACACAACAGACAAAAAACCCCAATCAGTGGTAAGTCAAGTAATGGTCTAGGAGTAACTCTTATTTTTGTGTTATGACATCCAAGAAGCATCACTCTAGGTAAAAGACGTCCAACTGAAGATGCCTAATTTAAGATCCTTATTTTAAAATACAGTGAGAGGTAAGTTCCAGCTGCTTACTTTCTAGTGTTTTCAGGTAAGAAGTATAATTAGTGGGTGATGTGGTAAGGATAAAACCCTGCAGCTGTGCAATGATCTACTTGCTATTCAGATCAGTTATCTCTTAACACTACATTTAATGTATTTATATACCTCATAAGATACCACTAGAACTTCATGCAAAGCTTGTTTTAGACAGAATGTTCTCATCTTAACAAAAATAATTAAGAAGGAAGGAAGACATCACTCCAGCCTGTGAAAAAGAGAAGAAACTGGCAGCACTGGCTTTCCTGTTATCACTTAGTTTTCATGAGGTTATTTTCAATAACTAAAATTCTTTCTTCTTGAGACTGTTCAAATCCTCCACATGTAAAATCCTATTTAAGATTGCAATTCTCAAAATACATACATGGCAAATAAGGTGTAGTTTATTTGGATTTTTTTATTACAGCCTATCTAAACAGTCTTTATGGAAAAGAAAGCCTCTAAAAGCAATAATCTTAAAGATGACAATTCTGAAAAACACATCTTAGAGTGTCACAGAATGATATTGATGTGGAAATGGACTCATGGCTTAATCCTGCAACTCACAGAACTTTCTATTAAGATTCATCTTTTCAAAATGATTCAAACTCTTTACATGTCTGAGGGCAGAGACTAGCTAACCAGACACTACAAAGCCTGAAAATTTGTTTTTTGATAGTTTTTTCCAGCATATTACTACATGTGTAAATGTTCTACTAAAAACCATTCTACTAGACATGATGACTTTGAAATGCACAGGGAAGGAGTTCTATTTTTCTAACAGATCACATGAAAAATCCTAGTAGGACTGTCAAACTATTGCACCATGCTATATTAATTAATGCAGAAGTAGTATTAAAAACAATCAAATGTTCAATTGTAATTATCAATGTAGTGTCAAATCACATAAATTGGATGGATACAATGGCATTTCTTCAAGCACCCTAATGACACTCTCAAAATGACTAGACTCCTAGTCCTCATTAGTAGGTCTAACATCAACACCTTTCACTTTTATACTTTCTTCACATGAAGCAACTTGGGCAGATACGCAGCTGAATGACCTCTTAAATGCAACTTATAAAATTCTTGCTTTGAAACTGAATAAACTGTTGACTTCACCTTTGTTAACCTCCCAACCAGTGCTTCTAGACATATATATTTGCATGCATATTAGAACTTGCAAACGTGCAACTATAAAATGTGCTATTAGCACTAGACTAATATAATCTGTTTTGCTTTTTAAGGCTCGTAACATGTGACAAATAAAATAGTTATTTAACACTTAGCAGCTATTTGCTGATTCTTAGTAAAATAGTACAAATACAGTAAGTTTGGACTCTTCTAGTTGTTACAAAGCATTAGTGGTTCTAGAAACCCTTTTTTAACTACTTCACCAAAATTAAAAAAAAAAACTGAAGAGCACACTGAAAACAGATGTTAGGGACAGTTTCCTAAATAACAGAGCTGGCAAGATTAGAAAAGCCTTTCAAACAGATCATTAGAACCAAAAATTTTACCCATTTTAAATTAATCTTCATTATCTGATGAAGAGGATTATACAACATGCCTACCTGAAATGCAGGAAATAAAGCAGATTTCTGCTGTGTTCTAGTTCTTCAGATCTTAAGCAACCCTGCAAATCCTACTGCCAAGAATTTTATTCTGTGCTTTGACTACAGAGGTGTGAAAGGTATAGGATGTCCAATGTTTTGTTCACCCTTTCTTTTGTTAGGACATTCTCTGTTAATAAGCTGTGAAAGGAATTGCTTTCAGCTAATATGTAAAGTTTCCTTCATTAATTATTTCCTTTGCACATACTTAGCAAATCTGCCTTGCTTCTACCAAATACTTGATTCAAACCCAGGAATTCTGCATAAATTAGAGGTGTGCTTTACTATTTGTTGACTTAATTAGATGTTAACTTACTGAAGCAATACAAGTAATATCTAGCTTTCCTGGCTCTTAATATTTTTCACATTACTTATTGATAAATAAATTTTTTGCATATCTGGATAAAAAAATACATGTATGTAAATAATGTCTCCATAGGGTATAGCAAATCTAAGAAAATTTGCCTGGGAGGAAATTGAAAGTTCTATAAAACCCTAAGAAAGCTGCCTTCCCCCCCCCCCCTCCCCCACTGTACGATATGCATTCTATTGGTTTGCAGGTCTTAAGAATCCTCAAAAAATCCTATTTGCTGTTTACTGAAAGAGAACAAAAGTCCTAAGGCTGTACAAACTATTAACACTGAAATTATTTTAATGAAAAAGACTATTTCGTATATAACAAACATTGCACCCCACTATAAAACATATAAATAAATTCTGCTTAGCTCTGTAATTGTGCAATTTTGTTTCGTATTAAGTTTGATTTAAAAAGAAAAAACACAAGCATTTACTGTCCTTAAGTTGAATTTTAATATTTAAGATAAAATATAACTTAAAATTTAAAATATTTTTACCTGGTACTGGCTGTCTCTCATTCCATTCACTTGTGATTAAAACCTCTAGGATTTTTATGTGGTGTTCTGTATTATCAGAGCTGCAAGAGATGGATTAGGCAGTAAGAACTAGGAGAAATGCAAAAGTTTATGTTAAATTATTAAAAAAAAAAATTGAAAGAATTTACTACAATGCTCTCACATCAGAAATAAGGTCAGAAAATTACTTAATCCTACTTTGTACATAACAATTTCATATTTATAGTACAAAATATGGTAAAGAAGACACACGTACCTTGCTATCTGGAATTTAAAAAGCAGAGGGCTGAAAATTTCAGCCAGAGACCTTGCATTCAAGAGATTTTTGCTGGAGGCTTGACAAACTCTGAGGAAATGTTTGAGCAAATACTGGAGTGTGAGCCAATACTGGGGAGGTATATTTGGAGATCTGATCAGTTTCTTCAGCAACTGAGCATATTCCTCTGTGCTCTGCACTTCTGCAAGCAAACAGATAAATGATTCTTCAAACTAGCACAGGAACATTCAAGTAAAATGAATCTACATGTGACTCCTTTGGAAACACCAATTTTACAGAAAAAATCTGTCCTTCATTAGAGCCAAAATATTTCTTCCTTCTTTTAAAAGAAGTGAAATGCTCAGTGAAGAGTAGAGAACAAGTATTTAAAAGTCAAATGGAAACAGATATGCATTTTGGTAAAAACCACAATGTGTTCAGAGTGTACTGGAAGAAGTCTGTCTTGTGTTTAGCGTCACACATGATTGGGTAATTCTGAGATGCAATAGATAAGTCTCACAGGTGCTGTTCTAACTCTGAAGGTTACCAGTAACAATATCCTGTCCTGAGATATATAACAGAATACTTAGCCCACGTGCTGAAAGCCTTTAACCTGTACTTGTTTGAAATGACCACTGTAGATGACGAATCTCACATGTATGTATTTCTCACTTCATAATCTGCAACCCCAATGTAACGCAGCACTACATGACCTCTAATACATTTACTTTTTCAGCACTGATAAAAAGTTAAAAATTAGCTTTCTGCATACAGGTAAGTCCTTGATTTTTCCCCCCAGTTCTTCTATAGTATTTCTAGTCACTAAAATGTCGAGAGCTGTCTTATCCCTTATATTTTACAGTACATTTACCTAATTAAGTAACTGAATAATGCAGAATAATGTCTAGATCTGAACTGAAACAGCTTTCATCAAAAGGGGTAAAGGTGTATTTACAAATTCTGAGATGCTGCTGGGTTATGTAGAGTTTTTGCTGTTCTGTAGGTGACAGCTGCACCATCAGATATTCAGAATTCTAATAAAAGCCTTTTTGTTTGACATTGGAAATAAAGCAATAATCATACCTTGAGCTACAGAAATCATGTCACTATAAACAGCTGCTGGAATGATGGGATTTGGCAGGTCCAGAATATACCTCTTGAGAGCATCTGATAAAGTGTGAACATCAAATGTCTCTAAATCCAATGAGGAGGCATCTAAAGGGAAAGAGCAACATGCTTTTTAGACTTCAGAAAATGAAAAAAATACACAAGCTCATAATAAGCCAAAATTTCAAACTTACACCTGGTTCATGGGGAACAATTCATAAGAATGTAAGACACCAACACATAGAGTTCAACACCATGCCCAGTCCCTCGGCATCTGATGAACTAAATGCTTTCCATAACTGTGTGTGGCCTTCTGTCACATACAATTCAGGGCTGAACTCAGAGTAACAGTAGTGACTTGCTACATCTAGGCAATGCTATAGAACATCAGAATATTTTTAACAGATCTGTGTTTTATGTGTAAATATTTTGTGTAAGAAGTAAGTACTAATCAAAGGTTTAGTCAAATGCAGCTTCTCTACAGGGAGCTACTTCTACTATGACTGAAAGTTTGATTAACATCTTGGGGATCCAAGTCTGCAAATATTTATGTAAGTAAGTCAAAACAAATATACACACAGAGAACTGTGTGCTTGGTGTTTTATACAGCTGTTGGGATTTATCTTGTAAAACTTGATACCCTTCCAGGATAGTTATGACTTGGGATAACGTTTGGGAGCGTCACATGGACTACTTGTTAGTGTTGGAGCAAAGAATTATTGGCAGCAAAAATAAAAATGGGAAAATACAGAACTCCTTCGTTAGTGAAAGTAAGGCTAGGGCTCATCCTAGAACATTAAACTCTGGCACAGTAAAGTCCTAAGTGAATACAAAAAGATCCATATTTTGTAAAGAATTGGAGGCATTATTGCTGATCAACCTTCTATCTAGCAAGATCCGTGGTAGAGTAACTGTTGAATCCATTTGTCCAGTCTAAATACAGGCAACAGGGAAGCAGAGGACTCAGATAAATGGTGTGTCTACCAATACTGTGAAATAAGGCAGCCAAGAGGGGATAGTAAGAAACTTAGTGCTTCTCCACCTCCTTTGTTTTCCCCCCAAAAAAGCTTGCAGTATGAGCTCAAATCCTATCAGACACCAAAGAATATGCATGAGAGAAAAGGCAAAATTAATGTCTCAGATTATATAAAACTTGCAGTTTGGGAATGATTTCTGCAAAAGCAATTATATGTCAGAGAATCAACAAATTCTTAAAGAAATAGCTTTTATTAGTTTTGCTGTTCACTTTTTTATTTCATAAGCCACATTAAATCATGCTTCTTCAGTGTTGACCATTCCTCTGAAGTATGTCCCAAATTACTGTAATGAACACATGAGTAAGAATATACTTACTCTGCAACTCTCTGGATGCAATATCATAAACAGACCTGAATTCTTCCATCTGCTGACCTGACAAGATGCAAATCAGCTTTGTTTTTTGAGCCTATTGCATATTGTGGTGATGCTAACAGACAGTTATCCAATTAAATAATGGAGAGAATTTTAACCACTAGGATAACAGCACGCTATGCAAGTTCATAACTCTGAGACCAAAGCTGACTTTGTCCTCTGAATTAGCATTCTGTTAATTCAAAGACAGCAGGCAGAGGAAATGAGATCGATCTCTATTACCGCACCTGGATACTCACTGCACCAGCTCTGTCCTGGAAGAGCCTAATCCTATCTTAAAGAGAAGTCCAAAAGAGACACTGTTACTAAAGGGAGATGTTCTGCTTCTCTTACTCAAACCCAACTATGTTTTAAGTAAGAATACATGTAAACCACGAGTTTTAATCTCAAGAGATAGATAAACCTCTCATAAAAGTATAGCTCAGTTTAGAAGCTCAAGAAAGGATTCAGATAAATTGAGAGATACAGTCATTTTGGTGCCACAGAAAATCTGGATTTATCTGGACTAAAAACCTGGACTACATATATAACACTAAAAATGTGATTATTATCATGAGGCTGCCAGCCCACTTGCCTATCTTCTTTCCCTGCTTGTACACATACACTTCTTCACTCCTACCACAATCAGCATAGGACAGGATTTGTTTTGAAAAAACAGACAACTCAGAGTATCATCTCCTATTAACTTTGTTAATGTTTGCAATTATTAAAAATAAGGGGACTAAATTACTGTATGAGTTTGCTTTCAACAAGACATGCAACCATTTTAACTTTCTACCCTAGATTTTCATTGTATTTTTGCACTCTTTTAGGCAAATGAAAGCTAACACCACACATTGCACCCCAGCTTGCCGAGTCATGGTCAAGCTCTTCTACTCTCATACTAAAACAGTGCTGCCAAGCCAGTATATTCTGGCCTGAAGAAGAAATTAAGTATACCAAAAAGGAAGAGGAATTATATTTCAGGAAACTTGAATGGGTATGTGGTGTTAGTGATGTAGTTGCATTTTACTGTCTGAGAACTCAGCCTACAATATTAATTCAATTGTCTCTTTCACTTCAGTATCACTCTGTACCTGGTAGATAATAGGCTGCAACTGACACCCCACCTACTGGACAAAAAAAATGCACCCCAGAACTGTATGTAAACAACTGGTCATTTGTTCACAAAATAATAACCTGCAGCCTTTCAGGAACAATGTATCTTTACCTTGATTCTGAACAAAACATCTTGTTTTTCTCTGTA
Organism: Cinclus cinclus; assembly: GCF_963662255.1. Classification (NCBI taxonomy): domain Eukaryota; kingdom Metazoa; phylum Chordata; class Aves; order Passeriformes; family Cinclidae; genus Cinclus; species Cinclus cinclus. Next base: position 63,466,917 of record NC_085084.1, read on the forward strand.
CAGCTAGACTGTCAGTCTTTGAACAAGTGAGATGAAAAGAGTTTAAAATAAATACTCTTTAAAAATGCAGTGGAGCCATGAAAAAAGGCAACTTGTAAAAGTGAAAAATACTTTTCATAGCAAGTGTAAAAGTTAGAAAACCTTTTTACTTATATATGTCTTTTAAACAGTATATTATTGAGAACCAGCACATATGAGCGAGTGGTCTGACCACAAAACCTGTCTAGTGCTTTAAGGAAGAGAACTGTACTTACCACATTCAAAAATTTGTCTTAATTCCACTGCGCTGCTTGAGCCTTGTGCTCCATACAAAGTTGAATACTCCAGACCTTCAAAATAAAATCGATGGGACACATTCAGGACAACATTAATATTTCAGTAACTGTTCCCTGATGCCACATATTTCTGTTTTCTTCAATAAGTACTTCCAGTATAAATTAGCAACATTCTTTAACCTACCACACTACAGAATGTGATTGTTTTTTAAGTCTGTAAGACACCTCTTTGTGCACTCAAGCTGCTGTGACTGCAGAAAGAGATGACCAAGGAAGATCAGAGATGCCAGCAGTCCCACTGAGGAACAGATTCATACTGGTGTCAGAGAAAAATATCTGTATATATCAAATAATGTGTCTAATAATTCACCTGCATTATTAGAAAATACATCAATGAAGTGATTTTGCATGAAAGATACTGTTTTCAACTTTCCTACATCAGTGAAAATAGAGACAAAGAAAGGGAAGACACAAGGAAAGAGATCATATGCAGGGATGCAGAGCACTGATGACTTAACACTATCAGTGGTTTCTCCTGAAACCAGCAGTTCCTTATGCAAACTGGTGCTAAATACTGGCTCTTCACATTGATATCAGCAAGCTCCTACTCTTTCAGGAAAGGATTACACTCCTTTAAAATGCCAGAGGAGCATGTTAGAATCTAAGTCCCCAAGGACAGAAGCATGATTCTCATCAGAATACCACTTTTGCTCTAGTTCCCCAGTTCAAGGCCCCTAAATTAGCAGGACTCACTGAGCTGCCCCTTATTTCACCAGGACTATGAAAGCAACAGCAGATGAGGTGCAGAAAGATAGAAATAGGGCAAAAGAAGTATGACATCATAAAAGAAAAAGAGGAAAGCCTCACAAGGATGGAGACACATCAGCACAGGAAAGCAGGTGAAGGCAAAAAAATATAAAAGCAACACTAGCTCACTATAGAGCAGCAACAAAGAATTGGTTCCTGAAGAAAAAAAACAGCTCTTGAAAATTTTTCATATTTTATTCTTTCCTTTTTTCAGGGCAAGACATAACTTTTTTTGCCTGTGTGTCTGTGTATCCAACTCAATGTTATGCTGGCATTTACATAACCAATTAAAGGTGCTTACTGGTTAGAAAAAACAAAACAATACCAAACTGTTCTCCCTTACCTTCCGATGATAATTGTATTAATTATTAAATGCCATTTAAGGTAAGCTTTAGTTTTGTTCCTACAGTCCAAATAGCCTCTAATGAGCAGAAACCAGTGCAACAAACTTAAAGGAGATTATTTTGGATATTAAGTGAAGTGATGCATTATCACTCTAGAAAGAGGACATGACAGCTCGGGAGACAATTCTGCAGTCCTGGTTCACATAAGCAACAAAAAAACTTTGGTAGATCATTCTTCAGCCTACCTTTCTTTTCAATTGTCTCTACTATCTTGACAAGAATCGGTGGAGCAACATCAGGAGGTGTGAACTGCTCTGTAAGGTCTGGAAGTGCAAAAGCTATGAAAAAAAAGGGAAGATACATAGGTCAAGCTGCAGATAAATGCAATTACTTTTATAAAAATCATGACATGTAATGCAAACAGTTAATTTTTAATCACAGAACAAACATCCCACTTGTCAGGGCTATACGAAAAACTCCATACTTAATAAAAATTGAATAAATTATGACAATTGCATTTTTTAACAGCATTTTCTTTCAGGGACCTCAGTCTTAGTTTCAGTCTCCATTTTGTCTAGGAAAAGAAAACACAATACAAGTTTGCAGTCTGTGGATGTGCAGAAATACAATGCAAGTAAGAAAAGAAAAAATCTTTTGGTTTGAGATATTTACCTATGCTGTGCACCAAGTGAAGGAGCTAAACACATAACTGTCTGGGAGTGCCTGATCCCCTGGGTAAAACAAACTTGCAAAGGCTTGAAACAGCAGTAGAAACAAGTAGTTCACACTCATACAGAAGCTCAGTAACTTCTGAACATTTCAACTTCCAAGCATCATACTATTAACAGTATAGTTTACTTGAAGCAAGAATTTTCTTTTCTACATGGGATGGTTAGGAATGAATAGCAGTATAATTGGAAAGGGACACTTTACAGATTCAAACAAAACTGCACACAGATTTTATACAAAGTCTGTTTTCATGCAATCTAGTTCCTTCATGGAGAGAATATACTCTATAAAGGTATGTTCTGGTTCTGTGAGAAAAGATCTATCTCTAAATACACAATTTTTACCAAAACAATAATTAAAAAGTTTTAGAATGGTCCTGTTTAACGTTTGGAAACAAGAATGTTTACCTAAAGATATCAAACTACTGCCAGAAACAATTGACATAGCTTGATGGATTATGATTGATAAACAAAGATAAATCACTGAAGTAAAAATTGCCAGTTGCCAAAACAGTGGTGATCTCTGCTCAGTTAAACTCCCCATGGACAAACTGAGAGCAATTCTTGAACACACATACACAAAGGTGCCTGTATGGATGTATATAAATACACATATGCACACCCCCCACCTCTATTTTCAGAAGACTGAAACAAAATGATGATAACTAAGTAGAGGGAGAAAAAAAATCCAGAAAATCATTAACAGAGAATTTTTAAAGAAAAACTTTGAGACAGACAAAATATATATATCTACCAAAAAAGAGAGAGCATACAATTTTGGCTGGTAATTCACCCTATTTTAGATTACATGGCTTCATTAAAATGCAAACAATTTTGCTGCAGTTTAACCCCAGCCAGCAACTAAGTCCCACACAACTGCTCAGGCACTCTCCTCTAGTGGGATACAGGTGTGAGTCAGAAGTAAGAGTGAGAAGTCAGAAAATTAGCAGATTGAAGTTTAGATAGTTTAATAGGGAACAAAAAAACCCAAGCAAAATCAATTCAGTGCTATCATTCAGTGCAATTCAGTGGTATTAATTCAGTGCTTCCCATGGGTAGGCAGATATTCAGCCATCTCCAGGACAGCAGGGTTTCATCACTAGGTAATGGCAGCTTGGGAAGGCAAACACCGTCACTTTGTACATCTCCCACTTTCTTACTCTTTCCCCAGATGAGCTTTAATGCTGAGCAGAATGCTCTGTGGTATGGAACATCTCCATGTCAGTTGCGGTCAGCTGTCCTGGCAGTGCCCACTCTCAACCTCTTGGGCACCCCCTGTCTCCTTACTTGTGAGATGGGGTCTGAAGCAGAAAAGGCCTTTACACTGCATAAACCCCACTCAGGAATAATTAAAACATCCCTGTGCTATTAGTACTGTTTCCAGCATGAATCCGAAATGTAGCCCCATGACAGCTAATGTGAAGAAAATTACTCTACCCCAGTAAAAACCAGCACAAATTTAAAAAACAGTAAGAGCAAGGAAGGGACAGAAGTTTGGATGTGTGGAGAGAAGAGGAATGAAATGAAAGACAGTGGTAATAACAGAAGTGAAGCATACTGGCAAAAAGAAGGAAAATTATGGTACCATAATGATGGAAATACTTTCTATAACTGAGGATAACTGAGGATATTAGAAAAATATCTGTTAGATGTAACAGTTTAACTTAGGAGGGCCAGAAGATAATCATTCAAGAGTCTCAAAAGAGTTGCCTATGCAGATCTCTGGCCTCATGATGCTTTTCAATGACTTGAGGAAAATAAGAGCAGTTCCCACAGATCCAAAGAATTCTAATATGTGATCCACACTCTGGAAGGACAAGTAACATGCCTACATACTAGTGTCATTATAAATCCTGGACAAAATAAAGAAAAACCTAAAACTAGGCTTATAAAATGCAACAAAAGACAGCAGACAGCACTGTAACTAAGGATCCTCTACACAGCTTTTTAGAGGATAGCTTCTTTCCTTAGTGGCATCTTCGTGAGCTGAAAAAGGCCAATGAGTAGACATAATAAACACCAAAATTCTGTCAGTTTACTTAGTATAACACTCCAATTAAAAGCTAAACTCAACAAAAGCATGTTATATAGGTGAATTAATGCAGAACAAGCTACTCAGAGAGCAAATGGACTTTTCAACTCCTTTCATCTTCAAATCACTTTCAGATTCAAATCACTTGTCTCCTAATTCCAGATGGAGGCAGCATGAAGCCACGGTCAGCATTCTAAACTGAAGGAGACAAAGAAGAATAACTAGAGACAGAGGATGGAAGTCAAAACTGACAGTTGAACCTTATCAAGTGACAGTTTGGCAGTTCAGGGATGACCCATCCAGGCTGTTGAGAAGCACAGTGCTTTCTTCCATGAACCAAATTGTGCCTTGAAATGATGACAAGACATCAGCAAATACCTATCAATAAGGTGTATTTAGAAAAATAATTCCAATTTCCACCAAAGTAGACTTTCTGCATGAGGGATGGACTCCAAGGAAAGGAAAGAGGAGAACCCAGGGTCAGGGGAAGATGTAAGTTTGGGAAGAGACTGTTGCAAGGTGAAGACAAGACAATACAGAAAACATTTTGTCTCCATGGGACATTAAGATGGTGTAGACTTTATCTAAATTACCTAAGCAGAGAGGGCCTCTTCCTGATGCTCTATGTTTTTCATCTCGACTTTAAACTTGACTTTAGGTTGAAACCAGGTTTGTATCATAATCTGTTACAAATATGTTGTAGATTATTCATCAATCAATAATATTCTTACTTAAAGTGAAAGCCTTTTGGAAGCTATGCATTTCCCTTTATATTTACACAAAATCAGTAATATATCCAGAAAACCTGTGTATGCAAAGAAAATGCCACATTGCTTGAAATGAAAAGTTTCCAAAACTTCTCTGCTAGCCTAAAATATGCATTAGGAGTTCAGAGGATTTCTGGTGTCTCTTCCTCTCTTTATCCCATTCCTTTCCAAAGCTGGAAAGTTAAACAGCCAAAGATATTGCTGAACTCTAGATATGACATGAGACATGTCAAGTGAATGACAATCCATTCCACAAATATACAGTCTGTAAAATACTTGTGTATTTGACTGAACACTCAGGTATTCACCTCTCTTTTACGCTCTACAGCAAAAAGACACAAACAACCAAAAGGACACACAATGGCAAGTCCAAAACCTGCAGTTATCAGCAACACAGAAGTTACAGAAGAAAACATCTAAGTCACACAGTTACAATGCTCAGCAATGTAGTACAAAAACATTCATTTCATGAGCACGTCAAAGACAGCATGAACAAATTGAAATCTTTTAACTTCCCACGTGTTCTAGGATTTCCTACTCACTATATCACATTCAATATAATTAATGCATAACATCATGCTGACTTTTGCTTCAAATTTCCCAAGTTCTGCACAATATAGAAAATTATGTTACAGGCAAAAGGCTTCACGAGGCACATGTAGTCAGTAAAAAAACCCAAAAAACTTAACAGTACTCAAAGAAGCCACTTTATTATATTTATAAAGAAGACAACCAAATTTGGGAACAGTGCACTTCAGTTTCAAAATGCTGAGAGGAAATCTCAGAAGGTAAACTGAAGAAACTTACAACTTATTTCTGGAAAAAAAATATTTTTCTGCTCTAAGAGCCAGAATACAAGTTATGAGTAAATAAGTCCTGATTCTAGATTAGGTGTATCAGGAGAAAACCCAGCATGCATGCTAAGATTTGCAGTGGGTAAGGAAAACTTTTTAGATAGGTGAGTTTTAGTAAAACACATCTGGAAAAAAAACCTCACATGCAACCTGCATTTAGTACCTGATTTCAAAGTTGTCTTTTTCTTCGAAGAACACCGTAGGGCAGCAAAGATGTTTGAAAGATGTTTGAAGAACCAATCCGGTATCAATTTTTAATTTAAAGTAATATTTTCATCCAAATGCTGTTTTGCGGGGGTTTTTTTTGTTTGTTTGTTTGTTTTCTTAATCCCAGGGTCTCCAAAATATAATGGTTCTCAAAAGTGTCTTCTTTCTAGGACTGGCAGTGGGTCTCTATATAGTAAGGAAACTTCTGATGACACACTTGATAAAGCTCTATTTTGACCTTGCCACAGTGAGAACAAGTGAGATGAACCACAAATGAAGGGTTACCTCCAGTCTGCAAACTCTTCCTTCTCTCTGTTACAGACAGGACCGAACAGCTCTAGGCAATGGCAGTGTGTGGGAGATGAGAGCATACCTTACATTCAAAGGTTGCCAGCACAGATACAAAGTGCAAGATGAAACCAGCACACAGCTGTACCTTTTGGAAGGGTTCTCAGTAAAAAGATATAGAGTTAGTACCTGGCAATGACAAGGGGAAATTTAAAGCTGCAATTTGGCTTCAGATGCTTCTGAGACATATCTTTCATTATTGCTAGAAGAAGAATGAAATTGAAAAACATGTGTAATAAAACCCCTTAAAATGAATAGCACATACTGTGAAAGGGAGTTTAATTTCTAAATATTTATGGGAACTATATACCAATTCTACTTGAATTTAACTTTGTGTTAAGATTACTCCATGAATGTTCTTATTTTTCTAGAAATGTCATTAAAGTTTGTGCACACATTTTGCTTTTGATGACAATACAGCTCTATACAAAAGTCTACTATTTGAAAGTTCAGGTCTTAAGATGATCATAATAGTTATGGTGCATGCAGGTATACTCTTTATGCATGGACTTGAATACACTAGCATAATGACTTTCTATAGCTTTGCACATGTCCCTGTTTGAAAGTCATACAATAACTCCAGACATGAAAGGTTTTACCAGCACTTAAACTAGCTATATTAAATGTAAGCATATTAATTAATGCAGGATGAGAAATGCAAAGGTAAGGATCATGGTCAAGCAAGTTGTGATAATGCTCCAACAAGATTAGCCAACAAAATGCAAAGAAATTATGGCTGCTCAAGCATATAGAATACTTCCACCAGCAGCACCATCATTATAATGCATTACCAGCTGCGGACAATAGGGGGTTTCCTACATAGTTCAACACTGAAAAATCTGGGAAACACAGGAGCTTACTTTCTTGATTGAAATACTATTATTCCAGCAGTTATGTACTCCCCTAGGTATGGGAAATGGAATTCAAACAATGTTCCACTATCCATCTTCCTTGCAACAAAATCCGAGTTTCAATAAGGATCCATAGTGTCTGAATCCAGCATCTTATCTGTACACAATGTGGAATTCCAGTGAAGATGCATTGGAAATAAGGGCAGTTTGGCAGTTCTGCAGGGCCTTTCAGGCAGTGGTACATTCCATGTACTCCTCCAGGGTGCTGGCTGCTAGTGACTCCCATATCAGAGTCAGCAGAGGAGATTGTGCTGGGAGCACACCAAAAACCAAGCCTGCAGAAACACAAGTTCAGACTCTGAAAAAGTGGAAAGCACTAGGAGGTACATCGTCACACAGATGATGGCACAGCCTGAAGCTTCTCATGGCCCTGTGGTGGCAGCCAACACAGCCCTCTCAGCATCTGCTGTAATCAGCTAGAGAATGTCACATGAGCCTCACAATACATGAGAGTGAAAGGAGCCTTACTGACAAAAAACTCTGAACTCTTAGTGAGAGGGAATAATGTGATCTTAAAAAATCTTAAAAAGTAGTAAGTTCCTACAACATGTTTTAGTACAACAGTATGAAAGACTTAAAAAAACCTCTAAACTCTAACTGTGGAGAAATTTTCCATAGAGATCTGTGCCTTGGGTTCAGTGTCAGACCAACACAAAAGGTAAGTCTGGTATTACAATTAAATACCAAACAGCAAGTCACTCTGAGATTTGAAGAGCTTAACCTTGCCTTGACATTTGCATTTTCAGATAACCTAACAGTATTTACCAAAAGAACAATGTTCAGAACTGCCTGGCTGCCATTAGCAAAAGGTTTTCACTGGTGAAAGATGAAAGACAAAAAAGGCGAGATTGAAGAGAAAGTCAATGTTACTGTGTGTCTCAAACAAATCAAAGTCTGCAACAGTTAGTAAATTCAGCTGCAAATGTTGGTAAAGAATACTTTTTCTTAGCTCCTACTGAGACGATTTAGTTAGGCTAGTTAAATGCTATTAGAGGCTGAAAGCACCATTTAAAATGTTAGGAGGAAGAGCTGTTCAGGGCTCAACCACTTTCTCCAGTACTGGTTTCATTAGAAAGATTTTAAAACATAACACCATTCATGGAAAAAAATGTAAGAGATTCAAGCTTCTGTGAATTTGACACATCGTTATAAACGGCTTGATAAGTTTGCCAACTATTTGTTGTCTCTTGCTTTTGTGGGATGCCATCAGTCAGGCAGGTTGCAGACTCAGAATATCACAGAAGCCTTAGCAGTAGAGAAGACTAGATTCAGGAGAACTGAAGACAGGTGAAGAGTATTGCACCACTAGATAAATAAATGATCATGCCCACCAAAACTATGAGCCTTTGGGCTCAGAAGAAGTCCATTTATATTTATATATTAAAATATCTGTCACTCAGGATTTATTGTGATATATATGACCCTGGAGCTATGAAAAGACATAAGGAAATTATGCCTGCTGGTGACTTCAAATTACTGGGGTACAACTGGAAAGCTGGATGAAAATACTACCATTTTATAATCCTTGAATATTATGTACCCAGGACAGTCTGCTTCTTCCACTAGGCCACAGGTGTTGGGTATGAACTGGGGGAGTAAGTGGTAACTTGATTAATGTGTTCCCTGTTAACAGTACACTGAATATTTTCTGAAGGAAATACAGATCTGTAGTGAGAAAATAGTTTATTACATCTGCTGTCATTCCTCTTTTTCCTCTGTCTTCAATGGTGGAACACTTGAATAAAGCAGAACTGAATAAAGCCTTTCAAGGGCATCTCAGTAGCAACATTTAACCCTCACGGCAAAACAGTATTCTGGCAATACACTTTCAAACTTCAAATACCTTTGCGAAGCATTCATAGCTCTGCTGTGATCCTACATCAGTAACACCGCGTGACAATAATCCAAGGGGCTTATTCCAAAAGGATGACAACAACAGTTCTCACAAGCATGATCTTTTGACTCCTCAGTACCAGTTTACTGCCCAAAACAAAGCCAACATCTCCAGATTCCTCTGTGTAAGGAAGGTACTAACAACATAGTCTATACACTTGAAAAAGGGATCTCAAACTAATTTTTATAGAAAAATGTACAAAACTTGTCGCAATATTGTAGCACTTAACAGAATAAGTAATTTTTTCAGAAGGACAAACACATCTATATTAAGATTGGGCCATTTACAGTCCAACCCACTAAATCTAAGAGGGTGAGAATAAAACCTGAATATTACTTCATTTCATCCTAGTAACATATAGTATGTCAAAAAGACATAGTTACCTGCATAAATCAATGCTGTAACTGAATATTTTGCCTAGATACTTCACAGGATGATCAGTGCACATGCAAGCAATGCTTGACAAGTATCATGTGCATGGTGACTATGCAGGGAATTTTGGGGGGCCAGGAGAACTAATTCCTCTCTTCATCCAAGTTTATGAAGTTGTGCCAGCTGCACTCTCAGGGGTAAAAAGAAAAAGGGGTAACTATATGAAAAGGTGAAACAAGCCCTGGTAAATGCAGATTAGTACAATAAAGTAATCCATAAAGAATACAAGACAGGACTAGGCAGAAAAAAGCTCTGATTTGATATTGAAAGTCTTATTAAATAAGATACCAATTCTCTGAAAAAAAATACAGGACCTTTTTACCCTTCCCTGTCACAAAAATGAATACTTATCCTAGAGCTGCTGCATTAATCAACTAAGAATTTCTCTAAGACAAAGCAAAATGAAAGTAGGGAGAGAAAGAACAAAGAGATTGTGTCTGGCTTGAGGAAAGTTTAGTTGCAGAGATAAGCAGAAAAACAAAACCACAAAGCAACATAGTATAGAGAATTATATTCCTTTATAACAGTTTAATACTTTCAATTGTGGCTGATAATCATGTTTCACACTTTATTAATTTAATATTTCATAAAGCCCTGTTTCTATCATCAGTTGAAAGGGAAGTGATAATGTCTGTACTGAGAAGGAATTCTGTACATAATATTCTATCAGATTAAATCTCAATAACTTTATGAATTATGAGCTGCCAGACACTCATCTGCTACAGAACATACTTCTTAGAAATAGAAGCTATAATTAAGACAACAGATGTTCTTTGTTGGCCTCATCTGAAGCATGGATAATTTTTAAAAGCAGCCTGCAGTTAAGACAGTATTCTGCTTCCCTCTATGGGTGAGCTTTTGCAATACTCGTTTTCCAAACAGAATTGAATTTAATTGCTGCAACTATTTATACCTATTATTAGCATGATTAAAAAATATGAGCAGTACTATTTTGAGGAAAAAAAAATAACTAAGTAAAATGTTCTGATATGAAGTACACTGTGTTATAATGCTGTACATAATGTATATATAATTTTGGAAAGGAAACTCTCCCCCAAAAAGCAAGGCAGAGATGGGAAAACCACCTGCTTATTCAACTCTTCTTTCAAGGACCTGTGAGATAAAAAGAAAGATAAAGTAAGAAATAAGCAAGTAGAAGGGGCACTTGAAAAACTGAGAAGAATAGTGTGTGGGTCAGGATAGACATAGCTGAAGCTGAAGCACAAGCAGGCTAGCACTGGGACTTTGACACCACTGGCTTCCAGGAGAGGCACATCTCACCTCCCTCACGTGGTCTGGAGCATTGGCACAGCTTGAGGCTTCCCATGCTTTTCTCAGGCGTGGCAGACTGGCAAGTAAATTTTTCTTATCCTTCACTCTCAGGGATCACCCCAAGTCCTGTGTGACATGCAGAAGCACAGCAATAATAGTGCTCTCACATTCCCTACTATCACTTTAAATGGAAGGACAGGTTAATGTCTCTAAATAGAACAAGCCAGCATGGATTCCAATGACAGAGAAAAAAATATTTTAATAAGCCAACACCTGTTTTTCATGTCTTGTTGACATCTGCAGGTTCCCTGCCAGCAGTTTTCAGTCAGGGAGATATTAGCAGATGAGAGGTAAGCTGTGATGTAGGTACCAAGTTACTGCATCACCACATGCAAGAGATGATGGCAGAGATGACAGAAATGAAGGAATGGGACAGGATCAACCAAGTAGCTGAACACATAAAGTGAAGAACTGCCTTTCTCATTAAGTGAGTCTTGTTATATTCCCTCGTCTTCCCTCAGGATTGCTGTTTCAGGACTAGAAAAGAGCTGAAATCTGCAAGAATTTGAGTAACTTGGCCTCCTCAGGCCTAAATGACAATTTCAGCTTCTGGCAGTGGTTTGGCATGAAACCATATGGGCTATCAAAAAGGGAAATATATAAATATTCAAGTGCAGTGTGGATAGTGCTGGTGTGAGGACAAACAGCACACTCCTCTGGCAGCTGCATCTTGTGACTTATTTATCAAGCTCCTGGTGCTTCAGTGTTACTATTGCCATTAAACATCCAGATTTCTGTACTGGTACATAGAAGTCCTTATTAGATAAAATGTTGATAGTTCTCTAAACAAAACCTCCCTTACTGGTATTATGATTAACTAAGCATTCCCTTAAAATTGTTGCCAGCTGCCTTCCCACAAACTACCTCATAATTCCCAAGGATATTTATGCTATGATTTAGGTTAATTTCTGCGCTTTAGACTTTTTTTTTTTTAATAAAGCAAGAGAGAAAAATCACTAAAAATATAATTTATTATAAAGTGACTACATGTAAGCTAATATATTTACATGGTACTTTTGCTACTGTCACTCTATAAGGAATGAGCAGCAAAGCTCCCTCTGATGCCTGCTATACTACACAGACACATTAAGAAAGCTATATTGTGAGAGCATCAAAACCACTACCAAGGTCAAGCACTCAAAAGTTAAGACCACAAAGAACTAAGGTTGCATGTGCAATTTCAGTTCCTGCTTTTGTCTCTTTTCATATAATGACATAGAATTTTCCCCATGAAATTACACTGCCCATTTCAGTGCACAAGGGTTGCTCTATCAGACAGATCTCTCAAGGGGTAAAACTCAGCTGAAGAACTGAGCAATTCAGTACCTGGAATATTATCTAGACTATAAAGGACACGTGGTCATGCAGTAGCTTATAGTCTCCTGTTTATTTTCCTCTTCGAACCTGAATTTTCTATCATCTCATCTCAGAATGGCTTCCCACGTAGAAGTATTTTGGTCCACAATTTGTTCTTGAGTTCTTCTTAGCAAGTGGGAGAGGAAATACCTGTTTAATTTTTCCTGGAAACATCTGACACATAGGAGAGAGGCAGTTGTATATCTTTTAAGGGAAGGAATGCTGAGGTCAATCTCAAGAGGCACTTGAAAATTTTGGTTCTGGCCAACCAGTGGAAAGTCACTGTGAGATGATTTTAATGACCTGTATCAGATAAAACTTCATAGAGAGAGCAAGTTCATGTGCTGGATCCATTTTCATTTAAAAAGTAATAGCAGGCATTTTCTTCTGAGTCTGGTGCTATCCTACAAGGATTATTAACATCAATTCCCTTTTCACATATAAATGGTGATGGTTAGAAACAGTGCTCCAGTAGTATCTGCTCTTTGTAACCAAGACAGGACTGTGGATGAACTTTCACTGTGAGATACCATGGGTGCTGGAACACTGTTGAGAATGTCCCATCTCTGAAGGATCCTTGTTCCTTATTGCTGTTTCCTCTTTTCCAGTAACATAAAGTTTCTTATTCAAGGCCATCACTGGTTTGTGATAGTATCTCTGCTTGAGAAGCACATTTAAAGCATTGTCTTTTTATTCACTAATCATAATACATAAAGATTCAGGGCAGTATGTTGTTTTGCTCTGAAAGAATGCTTTGTTTTGTTACCTTTTTGCTGTAGAGAAACTGATGGGAGAAGAAGGCTAACAAATCCCTGTCAAACTATCCATGGGCAAGAAATCTAGAAGGAAAGAATAAGCTCTTCACAACTGCAAGAAAAAGATAATGTGTATTTTTTTTATTATGCTTGAGAAGTCAAGTTGTTTAGATCTGGAAGATTCACATAAAAGAACTGGCAGAAGTTCCTGACAGATAAAAGTCAACGGTTCCTTCATCTCTTTGAAATTATGGGAAACATTTATAAGTACATAGAAAGTTAAAAATAATGAGAATATAGCAGTCAACCAGAAACAATGGCAACAGCTCTCCAGCACCATGAATTTTGTTCAAAAAACTATTGTGTTCCAAATCAAATCACACGTTTCATCCTTTCGTCCTCTTAAAAAAAAAAAAAGCAAAACCTTAGCAACAGAATACAGCAATGCTGAAAAGTAATCTTATAAGAAAGTAAAACTGGGTTAATCTTTACAGCCATTAAACCATGGGGTGTTCTGACACACAGAAGCAACATTATTAGGAAAATCCTGGACTGAATCTACAAAGAGGTAATTCTACCATCCTCTTTACCTTTAGATGAAGAAGAAAACTCTAAGTCTATACATAATAAGATTTTTTGACCCATATTATACTCCTTTTGAGATTTGTCTTCATGGCAATATCAGTGTTATTTTCATAATCCAATATATTTCATACTACCAAGATCCTAAACAAAAAAGGATCTTAATGTACTCATGTACTTAATGTATGAACCTGAAGATCTTTTATAAATCATTGTTTGTTCACTATCCACTGCTGACACAGCTTTAATTTGGACCTTAGCATTTAAGGTGATTAATTAATTAATTAATGAACCTGTACAAAGCTGTTGGGGCCCCAAACAGTTAACTAAAAGACCTTAATTTGTGTACTGACCAGTGCACTGTGTTACAAAATTCATAAAGTGTAAAACCCGTTTATAGGAAGCATATAAGAAAATTGAAAATTATAACAAAGATGGTGCTCATGAAAAACTGGCTGTTTTTACATCACCATCTGCAAGCCAAAGACTAACTGAAGTCAGGGTAAGAAGGTATGAAGCAGGATTTCAGCCTGCAGTGAGAGTATTCATATGCAGAGACCAAAAGCAAGACACAAAGCCTCTCTAAGAAAATCCAAACACTCCAAATCCAAGAAATCCTTCTGCAACCTTACAGTGTTAGAGTATCTTGTGGTCCTAAACAAAGAAAAATGTCTCTCTAGAAAACCAGCAGTGTATTGTAAAGGAGGGAGACTGAGCAGAATAGAATGAAATAATGGAAATAAATATTTTTAAGTGATCTTGGAAGGTGTAACTTACAGAAGGACAAAACTAGAAAAAGCATAAATCTGGTTAAGAACTGACATGTTCCCTATGATCTTCAGTTCATGTGAATCAAATAAAAGTAGCTCTTTCATGGAATAAATGAGGGAGGCAGAAGCACTTTTTAGGTCCTCTACAAAGACCCAATAGATGAGCAAGAAGCATTCTGATCCATTACATCCTTTCCTTACTTCTCCTACTCAGCAGCTGCCCTTCACTGACCTACTCCAGCACAGCAGAATGTGCTGTAGACATTCTCCAACTTCCTTGTAGAAAATCCACGGGTAACAGGATCGATGCTGTCTCTGAACTTAGAGGACTACTAAGTGTATACATGAGAATGACAAGAAAAACTAATGTCTTGAATATTTAAGTGCTGCTAGTGTACATATCTCCTAGAAGTCACACACATAAAACACCCAAATCAGTTTTTCCACCATCCTTCTCCCATCAAGAAAGTTAGCTGGTATTCTAACCCATCCATACCCGAATATACAGTGGCACTATCTATCTAATACATTTATCTCAATTTACACATAGGTACAGAACTTAAAGTAACAGTCACTCAGTTGAGTTGAATGTTGCTTATAGGATGCAATAAAGGAGTAAAACTACATTGCTGACTTGCACAAGATGTGATCAAACGTGTAAAGGCCTTCTAGCTATGACTCACTATGAAATGTGTGGGGGATTGAGAGGCTGAAAGGCTGCTGGCTGACTGGAGTAAGCCTTCTGGCCACACTGCCCAGCAAGGACTGAGAGTTGACTATTCTGTCAAAATGCCAGGTGTATCCTGGTTGTTTTCCTGGTATCCTACTGGGTGTAGGGTGGTGGGGAGAGAGGAAAGCCAGGAAGTCTTACATTTATGGTCTTTTTGTTATTGTGCTCCAGAGGAATCCCTTGGTCATCTTGCCAGAAGAAAGAACCAGTTACCTTTGGCCTTAGCAGAAGGGATCACCTTTTTCTCATTTCATTTGCCTTTTTGAATTTATTGATTTATCTATTTGTCTATTTATTTGTCAGCCATGCCAGAAGGAAAAAGGGTATTTTGTTTGACTCACAGATAGAAAATCATTCCAAAAGAACTAATTCCCTGCTGAGAACAGGAGAAAGGGGGACACATTAATTTTAAACTGACCTGATTTTTCTAAAATGCAAATCACTCCTTGTTTTTAAGCACAGTTCACATGCATGAAGCTGGAAAAAGTCGTCTCCTAAATAGCTCAGATGTGGCAACTTCAGAGAACTTTACTGAGGATTTTACAAGATAAATCTCCTCAAAAACGGCAGATGCAGCAGACAGCTGGTCTAACTCACCTAAGCTCTGCTATGCTACTACCAGGTACCTATTTACTGCAGGACCTGCAACCTCTCAAAGGTTTTTCATGGTAAATGTGCCACTAGTAGCCTCTAAAATAATTTAGACATATCAGTATGAGCAATCATTTAAACTATGGCCTTATTTAAAGGGAAATTCCCTTTTATTTTTGTTTTTCAGTGGTTTGGGTTTTTTCAAATAACATATTTCTTGATCTCTCAGGGGAGCCAGCCCTTCTGCTTCTCTTTTTCTTGTTTCAGTATATCAGTCTGCTTTTCACCTGTCAGCTCCCCACATTTTAAGCCTCAAACCAAGAAGTCTGAGGAGAAAGAACAATGTTGGTTGGTTATTCTATAATGACATTCAGCTAGGAGTGAACAACAAAAAGGACCAAGTGAAAATGTTAATATGTGTTGCCTGAGGTTGAGAAGGAAGACATAAAGAAAGTGCAAGGCCACAGGTGTAGACTTCTCTCGATACACATTTATATATAGATACATTCATTTGTCTGCTGATTCAAAAATGTTGAAGGATCGTTTTGTGCTAAACTTGTATGCCTAAAGACTGGTTCAGGGGTTTATTTTTTTTCCCAGAATAGCTACAAATTATGTATCACAAAATTAAATGGGAAAATTTAACCTATACTGAGAGGCAACAGTGCAGTTTTGAGTCATGCTAATAAAGACAAGAACAAAGTTTCAGAGCTGATTACAGCGGCCACTTATGTCACAGTTCAAGAGTGCTCTGAAAACATCCAAAACAAGCTGCACTTTTTAAAATAATTTGAGTCAGAAAATAAGCATGGATTAAAGATTTCTGACAAGCTGCAAATAGGTAACCAAATAATGCTTTGCATGATAAAAAACACATTATTTTCCAGAACATTAACTTGATACTGAAATAAGAGAATTTCATGCTTTTACTTCTGAATGGCTATCAACTTGAGCTCAACAGAACAAATTGGAACCATATTCAAGTCTATTTTTTCCTGCTGGCTTTATAGCTTCCCCATGCTTTCTGCACATTACGCATTCTCTCTCTTTTGCTCTCAGCATTTGGACTCTCTCCTTCAGGCATTCTGTAATCCTGCCAGCCAAAGAGCTTTGCTTTAAGTAAGTAGATCTGCCAACTTAAACACCAGTCTCCTAAGGCAATCAAATAATGAAACACACATGTATGTACTTGCATATAATCTGTCAAATACCTCTCTAGCCCACTACAAATGATTTTTGCAATCTGGGGTTTTCATAGGAAAATGCATTCATACTTAGTTTTCAAAGATCAAATGCCATGGTTCTCTGGAGTTCTGTGGCTTGTTTGTACACTCAAACCCAATGACCCTCCAAATTCCATATTTACATCTAAAGATAAGAAAAATTAGAAACTAAAAACACAAAGGTTTGTGCAGAGAACTTCCTATGGAGTAAGTATCTCCTTCAATTTCTCCAATTTGGCAGAGAGGTCTCCTGCAAGACAGCACAGATTCCTCCATGGCAGAACATTCTTTCCACGTTTCTAGTGTGTCTGGAAAGTTAATGAATAACCATTCCAGGTGTCAAGAGTATTTTTCATATCTCCCCCATTACTCATCTATCATCCACACTAGATGTCTTGACTTCCACTTTCTAAACTAGTCTTTCCTGAAAGTGGAACCTAATGTATGATGCTAGCAACAGAGTAACCCAGGAAAAACTTTGTCATACTAGGATGAAATTGCACTGCCACACTTCTTACATAAGTAAAACTGCAGATTACTATGTGGCAAGATAAAGATGGGAACAAAAGCATCTTTTAAGGAAGCAAGTTATTGATTACTGTTAGAAAATAAAAATCAAGTTTCAAGAATGGTAATTTGCTGTGTAATGTCACTATTTGCAAAAATTGTGAATCATGACTGTGATACAACAAAAAACCCCTCAAAACTAATAGAGATGCACCATAAAAACCTAAAATAAGAGGTGCTTAAAACATGTGTCACTGAAATGTTCTACTACGAAACATGCTTTACAGGTACAATGAAGTAGTGAGAATATGAAACACTGGTTTTGCAAAATCATGAAACGAGTAAGCTAACATTAAATTATGTTACCATATTTGTTGAATCTGTGCACTGACATTCTACTCATTCTTTTGATTTTGATGTTTATATTTGGATTCCATCTGGTGCAGAAAGATGTATGCCAGGAAGATTTATTCTGCAAGGAATTGCTTTGAACATCCAGTATGTAGTAACTGAAGCCAGCCATGAAGTGAGAAAATGGTACTCAGTCCTTGGGACAAATACAGATTTACAGAGTCAAACCTAATGCATTTGTGGTTCCTGGTTTTAGTTATCTCAAGGAAATGTAACAGCTAAGGTTCTTACATATTAAGAGTTTTTAAGAGTTACTCCTCAGGTTCACCATTTTAAAGTGAAATCTACTTGGCCCTCCTATGACAAAGAGATTAACCTTAAACTATCTTAAAACAGATTTTTTTTTTAATTGTCTGTTTGGTTTACCTCATTCCTTACAGGAAATATGATAGCATCTTTGCTCATAACAGTGTTCTAAAGACGATTTAGTATTTGTCATTATGAAGTTGTATGAAACACTAAATAGTCATGTCATTGGAAAGAGCAGAAGTATCAATGAAAAAACCTGTTTCCAGAGAGAAGGCTGAAGGCTGGGAAGAACAGGTGTCTTAAGACCACAAACTGATCAACCTGAATGAAGCAGTTTTAATTGTATCAGATGGTTGTACTTGTATGTATGAACACAAGTTTTAGATGCACTTTTGAAACCTTAATATTCTCCTACTGTAGTGTGCAGTTCATTGTCTAATGTACATACATCAAGGTGATAAAACTCTGTATTTATTCTAAATATAATAATTTGTTACAGTAACTGAATATACAAATAAAATGTCATCATATCACTTCCTCAATTATATGAAACCCCTATTACCATCACATTAGTTACCCAAACAGGTGTAAGGAAAATATCAGCCCTGTCAAAGTATCTATCAGCCTAGAGCAAACTTTTAGCGTGTATCAGTGAAGAGTTCTGAATATATTGAAAGAAAACAACTTAGCGAAGGTAATTTCTATACTGTCATTATCCAATACAATTTATATGTAGTTTCCCACATGAAAACATTTTACTACTACTAAATTCACAATTCTTACCATGAAATGGACATTAAAGGGATAAAAGGTTAAGTAATCTGCACTAAGTATGTACTAGAGGAAGCAGTTTGGACTAGTTAACTAGCAGTTAATTAGCAACAAGCTTTAAATTAATCTAGAAGTTATGACCTCAAAACAAGAATAACAGTGTAAAATTACATGCCCTGCATTAGCCCAGGGCCTCAGAAGAGATGCTTACAACAGTTTCACTTACTTGTATTCAAAATTTATGAAAGGACAGTCTGACTGTTGTTTACATCAGTGTTTATGGTGTAGTATTTCATGCGCATTCATATTCTATGATTCTGGTATACAGAAATCTCTTCCAAAAAGAGCTAAGATTTGTGCTCCAAACCCTAAAGACACTGGGAATTTTGCCTAACAGAACTAACAGTAAGTACTATGGGATTTTTCCCAATGCTGCTAAAACTTGACTGGGTCTGATCCTGTTCCTTCTGAAGTCAAGATGAGTTTTTCTACCAATTTAAGGGAAAGTTGAATAGTAACCTATGGCTTCTTGTATGAGCAAATCCTTGAAGTAAAGAAAAAAAACCCTCAACCATGTATAATATTTTCAAGAACATCAGTACTTCAAAATAAGTTTGCATCCAAAATGATTTTCAAGAAATTATTTTAATGCTCTATTTAGAAGAGAGCAGCTCACATTGACAAGCATGGGCATGTTCCATCCTAACTACCAGACAATTTACCACTGCATTTGATTGACTGGCTGTTTAGTTCAAACAGACATTGAGAAGGGAAAAAAAAAAAAACACACAAAACCCTCCCAACAAAACAACCATTCTCATCTAATTGGCACATTCTTACTGTGTCATAATAAAACCCTACATATTTGTCTTAGAGGAAACATCTGGGGAAAAAGTATAACAGTTTGTAACTGTCTTCCCCTTTTTTTTGCTAAACTGTTCATGTAGCTCAAAGTCCTGCATCCTAAATCACTCTGGAAGGCACCAGCAGCCCACTAGCTTTTACAGTGAAGGTTCTAATAATTATAGACAAGATTTTCAACTTGCTAAGAAGCAGGATTCTATGCTAGTTGCTCTGTAGTAAACATTGTTCAATCAGTGGTTTAATATTATTTCAAAAAACTGTCCTGACAATAATGGGACTGTGAAAATCACGCATTTCATGTAAGGGGCTGCAGTTTCCACAGGCTACCAGAAAGTTTTTTGAGTTGTAAGCACTAAGTTTGATCCAAGAGGAAGTCACAAAAACATGAAAGTTGCAGGAAATACACGTTACTCTTTCAACCAACACTAACGAATTAAAAATACAGCAAAGAGAATTCAAATGTTTATTACTCTGTGCCCTTAAAAAGCCCTCACTCAATAAACAGAGGTCCTAATTTCTGTTATTTCAGAAGAAATTATTGCTACCTGCTCTTTAGAATGTGTTCATTAAAATTCTATCAATTGGCCAGGCCAGATTATGAGGATGACTAGAAAATTTTTATGCCTAAAACTGGCTTGCACTGGAAGAAAAAGCCTCCCTAAATCTTTTTCTTATTAAGAAAATGGCTTATCTAGGCTACTCACTAGCTACACTATTCTGGCTTCAGAACAATTGAGTAGATTTGGACTGGCCAGAATATATTCTAAATTGTACTTAAACACCTGTACAGATTTTGCACCAAAGTACCTAAAATAAGCCTTCACAGAAGACCCATGTACCAGCAGAGACTGACAGGCCAAGGAACAGATCACACTTCACTGCACCCCATGGTGTACTGGCACATCACAGCTCTTTGAAGACCACATCAGGGCTGATATCTCTCATGCATGTGCCAATCAAGGAGCAAGGCAGGAAATTATGGAGGGTTTTGCCATGGTCTCTGTTGCTCCTCACCTGTGCCGAGCAGCTGTGTCTTTGCAAGGAGACAATTCAAGAGTAAGGTCAAAAACACAACAGACATTTTCCTGTCTCCATCCAAGCGCAACACATGAAAAATTGCAATGAAATTTGCATGAAAAAATAGCATGAGAGGACTAGAATGTGTGCTCAATGTTGAACATCATCTGCAAATACGAAAAAGACTGAAATTTTTTCCCCTTAACTGCTTATTTCTGGAATGTTCCTGGATAGAGAGATAATAAAACCAGATACAGCTGTGCAGCCTTATTTACCAAGATGTATAATTAGCAGTTTCTTTCATTAGTTCCCTAATTTAAGTGTCTTCATCTACCTCCAGCAAAAAAGAGCTGAGGAAGAAGACTTGGAAATAAAAAAGTAACCTCACATACTAAGAGGCTTCTATTTGAGACTGACTGCTAGAGAAGCCATAACATGCTTTGAAACATTGATTTGCAGTGTATAATTAAAAAGTTTCTTTGCCAAGAATAGTCCTCCATGCCTATCTGCTATCTACCAATATTATCCAAGCAGGTTAAAGAGATCTTGGAAAAACAGGTGATAGCACATAAGATTTCTCTCCTAACCCCAACAAATGAATTTCACTGTTATATCTGTAAACAAGACATACAAACCTGGTGCAGCCATGCCTCCTGCTAGGTTGTCGTGGTAACTTTATCCCAGCAAAAAACAGCTCAGAGGTGCATTCCCTCTCAGACTATGGATTTCAGGTTGCGTTACTCTTCCTTCCTTCCCAGGTGGTGAGCAGGAGGCAATGGAATGGGAGTGTTCAAACATGTTGCATCCAGGAAATGCAACCCCAGAGGAGAAAGAGCCAGGTAGAGACCACGTAAATGATACCAATCTAATGTGCTTGAGTGGAATAGTTTGGCTTTTTGCTGCTACGTTTACAACTTTAAGTATGCAAGTGTTTTACAAGGAAGCATCAAAACGTTCAAGGAAAGCAAAGTTATCTTTGTTTTTCTAAAACACAGACACTAAAACGAAAGGCAAAAAAAAAAAAGGCAAAAACACCACAGCAAAAATTCTACCTCATATATTTTACTGAAAAGATACAATAGCTGCTCAAAATGTTCTGAAACTTGAATGGATTCAAAGTAACCGCCACTCCTGCAAGGGGTCTCCCTTCTGCAGGAGCATCTTCCCATCCCAGATGCCACCAAGTGATTTGCCAGCACAGGTGGAAACTGTCATGTTTAGACCTACCAAAGGCAGGTCTCACTTTTTGCCCTCAACATCTACAATCTCCAGATCTCAAATAGTGACCTCTGGGAAATGTTCTAACATAGCAAATGAAGAGCATATACAAACAGACCTAGTGTATTGTACGAGAAAATTGTCTGGCAGCTAACTGAACTGTTAAAGACTTTTTTTCATCATTCATGTCATAGTTTACATAGTAGTTTTGAAGTATAAGATTGTCTCAAATTATATTTTTAAGTGAAGAGCCCATATGCAATCACACCTTTCCCTGAATCAGGGCAGTAATATGTTTTTTAAACTCTGCCTTGAGGATCTTGTTCCCTGAAAAGCCATCAGCTTAAATATAATTTTTTAATGCTGTGCTGCCTTACATGCCAATAAAGTGGGTCAACGTGTGAAAATTAAGAACCAGATTTGGGTGCTATTTTTGTGGACTGTGGCATACACATTTATAAAAGACTGAACAAAACACAGTCATGTTTATACAAAAGGTTAAACCTGCTTATGCTTTAGGAAAATATTTCAGGAAATGTCCAAGGATACAGGCATTTCTTCAACACAGTTAAAAAATGAAAACAAACAAAAACTAGAACTCCAACAAAAAATCTACACAAGTACCTTCTCTTAATGAAACCATCACAAAACAGAATTTCATTTTAGACATGAATTTTGCTGAAACACAAACAAAAGTTAGCAACTATTAACCAGAGTACTACTTTATATTTTGGTTTTTTTTAAACCAGAAATTCTAAATTCTCCCAAGTACTTAGATTCTCACCAAAGTGTTCTCAGGACTTAATAACCTTCTCCAGTTAAAATAAGCATGTCTTTAATATTGTGTAACTCTCTTTGTCATTCTTAGCTATAAAAATAAAGATCTTTGTATTTTAGCCTTCAGATTGATTTCATGGATCTTCACCATGGAGAGCAGTTTTGGAGTAAGACACAGATGTGAAACAGTGCACAGCCAGCTGCAGTTACAGGCCCGAGTTCTTTCACACAAGAAAATCTGGATGCATGTATGGCATCACACAACTATTTAAGTGGGCATGGGAGTGCTGAATGATCCATTCTTGGCAAACACTTAGCACCATGTATTGCTGAAACTCACGAACTGATGTTATCATATGTAAGCCTAAGTAAGAACTATTTGCTAACCAGTGAAGGGTTTTTTTCAGATGTTCCTGGATCACAGCTACAGGACTAGGTGATTCCAATGAGAGGTGCAGGCTAATTCACCTTTGCCACACTTTACATTTGCCTCAGCTTTCATGTCAGCACAAGGCATTAGCAGACTAAATCAGTGTAACAGAAGTCTAATGAAGGGTAAGCAAAGTCACTCAACATAGTGCTACTGTTATAATAATGGAAAGGCATATTAAAATCAGTATTACACCAAACAGACAAATATTTGCTATAGCATCAAAATTAGGAGTGCCTTATTCTTTCAGCTTCTTAATGCAAAATGTGCAAAATAAGGCACTGTTTTTATTAGAATAATTAGATTGATACAGTTGGGGAAAACAGAATAATTTCAGTCACACAAGCCTTTTCAGTCTAAGTTCACCTTTGAGGAATAAAAGGGGGTTCTGTGTGCCCCAAGTGATAGATTTTTAACAGAAATATCTGTTGTTTAATTGAAGTATTATTTTAAAAAGATCTCTCTCTCACTTTAATTTTTATCCTCTGAGGATTAAAACGCAACACAGAAGACGCTAGTTTAAAGGTTCTTCCTCCTCCTGCTTCCTTCCTCCTGTACCAGCAGGTGGGGCCACGCATCAACCATGAACTTGCCCAGGCCCTCTACCCTACGTGTACTCGTACTTGCAAAACCTATCCCTGTGCTTCCTATGGTGCTTACAAAAGCTTTTTTAGCTATCATCAACCCTGATATTATCACTGTGAAAAAAATGCTCTATCTCACTTCAGTGGAGCTTTCAAGAATCTTTGCAATCATCAGTGATAAAGCAAGGACTCTGATTCCAGATGCATGCACTTATCTGGCAGGTAGAAATTTGCCTAGAAATGTGATCACAAGTAGCCAGCAAGGCTTTATGGCAGGGACTTGCCCCATTTCTCAGTGCAAGTCAAACTCAACTCACATCAGAATTCATGACTGCAACACAATTCTGACAACAGCAGCAGGGCAAAAACTTATACTCAAACTGGTCCTAAAAAGAAAGAATTCAAGGGCTCTGGCTTGAATGGTAAATATATTTACCTTTTGTACTTGTCATGAGACAGTGACTCACACTTCATCCCATAATTTCCTTTTTCCATTTGCCTAAATCAGGCAAGATGACTGTTTTCTTCCCAATGGAGGCTCCAGGTTCGCTGCATTTCACTCACTCTTATGTCCCTCAATACACAAATGTCAATAATATTCACAAATGGATTGCTAGACTGGCTTTATAGCAAAATTAAAGAAACAAATTCTACATTATATTCAGTTAAACCATGCACAAATGATTTTATGCCCTCTGTCAGATTGGATCTCTGTCAGATATTGCATAACCTGGCTGGTGAAAGGAAAGACTTTCCAAATGTTCTGTGTTATTATCTTTGTGTAACTTGCTGATCTGTATCTGTTCTAGAAAAATAGTGAAAAAAAGTTTGGTCTTCTTAAAAAAAAAAAAAATCTGTTTTATAGCTTCACCACAAGAAGGAAGAGCTTCGGATTATTTTTAGCCTCAAAATCAGCTGAAATAGTACAAAGTGTCAACATAAACAACCCTTTCAAGTTACACAGGAAGTTGCAGGAAGCACCAAAACATCAAAACAGACAAATTATTCATATAAAGTTCTGGTCTGCCCTTCTGCAATCTGATCTTAACTTCTAAGTGAGAATTTACCAAGTTAAATCTGAAAGTATTTCAGTCCATCAATCAAATTTATGCTCCAAAATCTACTTAAGATGCGCTTTCACAAACCAGGTAGGGAAATGATACTGTATGAATCAACTCTAAGTGTATGCTGCTATATCAGATGAGCTGAATCAAAGTTTGCAAAATGTATCCGAACTTTGTTCAGCCTATGCACTTCCCATTTGCAAAGAGTTGAGGAAACCTGGAATAAGCAAGAGGAACCAGCCTAATGTAGCTTCAACTGAAAAAAAAGAAACAATAATTCCAAGAGAAAAGACCCCAGTCATGCAAAATCTTTGCTGCTTCACATAAACTTCAGACGCCTGTTGGGGAGAATAAAGATGACCCTATGCTCTGTCTCCACTGTTGCAAGGACCTCAATCCTCCCAGCAGCAGCTAGGCACTCCTACCTCATGGGAAAAGAAAATGTGGCTTGGAACCTCACAACAGCAAGAGGAATTCCATCTGCCTTTCCATAGCTCTGACATGCATCAGGCCTGAGAATGGAAGGTGCTAGAGACTTCTTGGGGATTTTGTTTCTCTTTTATTTTCATATAATTTCTGATTTTTTTAATCCCCACAAAATCAGACTAAATCCATTTCTTTATTGACAAAGATAAGGGGAAGACAGGCAAAATGCAACAGTCCTAAAAATTCAGCCAAGGAATGCCAGTTCTTGTCTTAACCAACAGTTCTAGAACTTGAATAAGTCATGAATAAAATAAAAATATAGGGAAAATGTAAGTAATTAATGGAATTTAAGACCACCAGCCAAGGGAGTATTTTTTTCAGATTGGCTTTTAACATTAAGGAAGCTCCCTGTTTCTAAGTAAGACTTGGAAGACACAGGCTTGATGAGCAGCTCTGCCCATATCACCAGCCTCACTGACTGCAAAGTGTGTTCAGATGTGTATGATTATTTGTGTATGAGTAATGCACAATTGTGAGTACTGGCAGCACTGTGCTTAAATATTGCAAATTGGATCTAATACAACACATTGGACATTGAGGAGCAAGTGATCAGGCTTAATAAAGCCAAGAGAAAATAAACATTCAGAGTGAATAATTAAGTATTAAAGAGTATTGAAAATATTAAAAAGTGTTCTCTTCAAAAAATGAACCTAGGCGTATGGCAAAATTAAAGGAACTGCTTTGATTATGCATATATATTTTTCAAAATCTCAAGTTTCTCATACTCTTACTCAACATATATGCAACAGGGGTACACACAGAATTGACTCTTTATAGAATTAAAAGGTACATGGATTACAAATAAATTAGGTACATTTACAAAGTCTTAAATTACACTTGCCCATTAGTTTGCCATTTTAATCCACAGTATTTTCAATATATCAAGTAGTGAAAATGTAAACTTGACCGCATTTGGTCAGGCAAGTTTCACACTACACATTAATTTATTTGAAATACACTCTAAGAGCGTAGAGAGAAGTATCATCCTGGGAAGAATATTTTGGCCTACTGCCCATTACATTGGCTGCTGGACAATATTCCCTGTCCCAAACGACATATATAAAAATAGTGAAGCCACCTGGAAATCAAACAGATATTTTTACATTGTTCTTCATCTGAACTATATTTCTGCCCTCACCTCTGCTTTTACCTAATTTTTGTAGTATTCTGCTATCTTAAAAATTTCACCTTCATTTTGATTTTTATAATAGTCTTTGAGTAAATATTTCCAAATTTGTTTCTAAGATTCAAAGCACTCTCTGCCTTAGATTTCTTAAACCCCGCCCCCCCCCCCCCAAAAAAACAACAAAAAACAAAAAAACAAACCTGTAAAGATACTACTTTTCCTCATTTCTTTTTGGAAAGCATACTTAATTTTAACAGTAACTAAAGTTAAAGTAACTGAAGTTCAAATTTCTATTCAGGAGGGTCTAATCCCTGGTTTTAGGGCAGTAAGGAGGCATCTAGCCTCTTATATAAAGCTTAAAATCTTTAATTCAAAACCAGCTATAGGAACTCTTTTTTTTTTCCTTTTTTTTTTTTTAATCAGAAGAAAACAAAGTTGGACGGCAAGATGATTCTTAAACATTTTAGAGCAGGCTTATATGTGCAGACTTTGAGATGAAGATTCTCAGTTAAATCAGAACATCTTCTCGTTTCCAATTCCTACAGTCTCATGGTATTAAAAATAAACACATTGTATGCAAAGAGTACTTTGTCTAAAGGCAATAAACCTCACATAGGAGGTTACACATAAACAGAGCCCCCCAAATCTGCAGCAGAATTTCCCAAAGTAACTCCTGGAGCTCCCATAAATGTCTTGGGAGGATTGGAACCAGCAAGATTAACACCAGGACTTCCCAAGGCAGTGCTGAGGCCAACTCACAGCATGGAGCTGTGAACAGAAGCATGTAGCAAGCATGAGTACAGAAACCAAAGAAGTTAAAGTGCTACTTTTTAAACCAATAAACATCAAAGCCGGGCTGCTCCAGCCCAACATGCACACGTAAACAGGGGGACTTTCTTTCATTAAAAATGACATGTCAGCATAGAGGTGTCTACCCAAAAAGCCATGTTTATTCTACAGTTACATAGGATGGTGACAACCATCTCCACAGGTGGGTTAAGAAAAGTCAATGTCACCTGAGCAGCCCACGTTAACATCCAATACAAGGAATGATCAAAGACATGATAGCTTTTATTTTCAAAGGAAATATTCTGTATTCAGAACTATGCTAATGAAAGAGAAAACATGAGGCTCTAATGACTACCAGTCAAGAGTTCAGAGATAGGCACAGTATAACTTATAAAATGCCACTACACCCTACAAATTCATCAGAGCAATGATTTACATATAGGCACTGAAGACTTGCTACAGTGCTTCAGAACACTGCTATATAAACCAGTGCAGATTCTCTCTTCATTAAGTCTCCACTGACACAGAAATGCTTCTGCCAGGTTAACTTGGTTGCCACATACATTTTTACAAATTTCTGCCCTTATCTTTGCTGGTTATCAGCACAGTTGAATATGAACTTATAATATCCACAGAGGGATAAAAGTTGATAAACTGATACCACAGATCTGCAAGTGATGCTGCAAACATTTCTGTGTAGGCAGTGTGACAATACTATTCATTACTATGGTGCAATGAGTGAATTTTTCACTGTGAAAATCATGATCATGTACTACATCTCTTATTACCTACAGTTAGAAACTCAGAGAATTTGTGAAGCATTAGAAGTTGAAGAAATATAAGCGACTCTAGACTTCTCCAATAAGCTCTAAAGTCTATGCTAAAATGTACTTGGCTTATTGATCTGTGAAACCCAACTATATGAATGTCAGTAGGTAAAGGAGAAAAAAATCACTTCGTGGAAGGTTTTTTGTTTCTTTTGTTTTTTTATCCCAAAGCTTTTCCAGTTATAACTTTCCAGTTATAACTCTTAACAGAAGAGTTCTGATAAAATTCTCAGTTCTGCCTAACATACTGTTACAAATACAGTTTAAAAAGCAACTTGGGAAGAAATTTCCTGTTTAACCTTTTTTAATATGAGGCTATATTTTTCTACTGCATGCCATAACCCTAGACCAGAATACATCTTTTGCTGCTAGCACGATATTTGTGCTACAAGAAGATACTTGTATTTAGAATGCGTTTTGTTGGACTCATTGAGAACTTTCTCAACAGTGAGTCTGAAGAACCACAAAAGGAAACATTTCCATCAGTTTCTTAGAGATGTAAAATAAATGTTAAATGACTCCTTTTCCACTAAAGTTTTTACAGTGGAGCATTAAAAACATACTTTTCAACCTGGGAAATGTACCTCATAGTAAGTCACTGGTCCTTGTGCCTGAGACAAACCACATGAAACTACAAACTAGTGTGTGAGATAAATATTACAATGTAGGAAAAAATTCTTAATTGACTGAAATGAGCTGTACACTAAAAAGCCTGACTAGCAGGTGCTACATACACCAATATACACTCAGACAAGACTGTGAAACAAAAATACCTGAAACCAAGAACCTTCTGAATACTGACCTTGTTGCTCACTCTCTGATTCAGCTTTTGCAGGACTTGGTGCTACTGGAAGAGGCCGAGGAGGACGAGGCTTTGGAGTAGGGGGAGATATTTTTTTTCTTCCAATGTACTCTACATAAGTTCCTGGGAAATCCCCCCTCTCCCCTGTGGTTTCATTAAAGCCATTCAACCAACCAATTTCCTCAGGCTTTGCTTCTTCCCCTTCACTGAATCCAAGTGCTAGTAAGGTACCTTTATTCACAGTTAATATATCTCCTAAGTGCAAGTCAATGTCTTCTTCTCGCTCTTTTTTGTAGTCATATAAAGCTCTGTACTGATATCCCTCAGCGCTCATCTTGGAAAATGATTAACATTCAAAAGTGCTATTAAACAGTATTAAAATGCAATTGTCCAGTTATAGTTTTATGTACAGAAAAATTCAAGATGAATTAAATGGGATGACAAAAATGTCAACTGTCTCTTAAGTAATAAAATCCAACAGAATGAAAAACACCAGTCTGCCTTTTCACTGCTGATGGTTTTACCAACGTATTTATTCTTAGTCACTGCCCGCTGTAGAAGTTAAAAGTTCCAGTTCTTCTGTGTCTAGCAATATTCTTCCAATTAGTTCTTTTCCTGGGCTTGCCAGCACTTCTGTGTCTCCATACACAAGTTCAGCTGACTCTTCAGCCAGTCACACTTTCTTCAGATGCATTTGCCACAGACTGCCCACATACCTTAAATATTCTGCCACCAAACTCTGCACACATGCTTTTCCTAGAAAGAGAAGAGAAAACTGATGAAATAATCTCACATTCTCTTGATGATTATGAACTTGGTATTCTACTAACGACTTAAGATTTCTGCAACCCTGGCAAAGACTGCGTCCCACATAAGAATCCTATGTAACAATAAAATCAAGCAAGAGCACAAAAATTATCTCCAGCTAATATTTGCATTTTTATAAAGGATATATGTCAAATTACTTGAACCAAATTTGTACCCCTGCAGTATGAGGAATGCTTCCTTCTCTGTGACTTACGGTTACTGAAAAGTCTCAGGGTGAGAGGGCTAAGCCCTGGAGCGATCCCTCTAGTGCAGTATCTAACCTGGCTGCAAGATTTTATATATTATCTCCCTGAAGCCAGACAGCCACACCCCTTCTGCACAAAAGGTCTGTCAAGACAGAGGAGGAGCTTACTGTAATTAGCATTGATCACTGGGATATTCAGTCTCCTCCTGTTTATGACAAGTGTGAGGATAGGCCACAATCTGCATCCTAAAGCCTGTATTTCAAAAACCTTTTGGAGGAACTTGTCTTCTCATAAACTGTAAAAGAGCCAAAGACCCAAAAGAGCTTTTACTTGATGACTACCATATTTCCCCTTTTTCTTTTTTAAAGAGGGGCTTTACCACTCCTCCATCTTCCAGATGTTTTTTAAATGTGTTTATAGCATAATACTAGAAAAACAATCAGCAACTGAAATAGGCACACCCAGACCACCTAAGCAGCCCTAGCAGAAGTAAAGCATCAGGGTGTATGCTTAAATTACATTAAAGGCATGAGAACACAGGCCTGAACTTTTGGCTCAAGGTTGCCCAACCATAAAGTAAAAGAAAAATATGACTAAACCCCAAATCTATTTAGAGAACAGTTGTTTGAAGACATATAGAACAGTGAAAGATTTCTAAACATCATTTCAACTGCTACTCATTTTCAGCTACTTAAAAAGACAAGACAAATCATAATTCAAAATGCTATACCAGAAACTAGAAAGTACTAACTACCCAAAGCTACACTGAAAATCCTAAACTACATCTGAATAAAAGACCTGAGAGAGCTGTGTAATACCAGCAAGTAAAATATTGACTGTGTACTATGTACTCAATGTATAGAAAGTTCTTCTTTTCATGAAACATTCCTTCTTTAAAATGAAAAGAGACACCAGTAGACAGGGCTGGAACAGGGAACATCTGACAACTCTTTTCCACACCATTCTTTCAATGTCTCAGTCATCAAGTCCTTTGAAATATGACTAACTGACATGCTAAGAAGTGTTTATAAGAATGCATATGGGCTTTCTGTGCCAGTGAATCAACCTGATCCCAAATTTGTATGTGGCTCCTCTGCAGTCCATCAGGTCCCTGTAGCACATTGCACAACATCTCTCGTGACAGAAAATCTTGTTAAGTTCTTGAAGAACTTCCTTATCATCCCTTACAACCAGTTTTTTGTTGTAGGAAAGAATGATATGATCTGAACTGAATTAGATTTCTGATTTCAAAAAGCTTGCACATCAGTATTTAATAACTTGCAAATCTGTCCATATATATTAGGTACCAAACTCCCACCAGTTTTAATAGGAAATTTCTGCAGCCACTTCTGAAAAACCAAACTATGCTGCCTACCTGATGCAACCAAATATGACAGACTTTGCAATTAACATGAATAGTTTCATCGATATTTAATTTTGTATCTTCTACCAGAGAAAAGTCTACCGATGAAAACTGGGGGAAAAGTACAAGTATCAGTGTATCAACTAAATTGCAGAGAAGCCTTTACAAAAGCATGAATTTCTCCTGTTTCATGTAGGAAGAGGAAAAAAAATGCACTTAAGGAGTGTGGATCCAAGTGTTATGATTAATACAAATGTTTCCAATCAAAACCAGCTATGCACACAACAAAGCCTGATAGAAAATTACCACTTGGACTACTTTAAATACTCTGAAATATTTATTTTCTTTTTAAGGAAGGTTCAACAAGTGCTTTGCTACAACTACTTATTTAACTCCTACTGCCTATGGGCATTTTGGCAGCCAACAAAGTCTTTTAAATACTGCATAATTCAACTGACTTGACCTACTCCTCTGATCTTTTATTATCAAATGTATCATAGAAACTTTATGGCCATATACTTAAAATGAGTACTTCTGTCTCTCAAGTATCTTTTGAAAATACAGACCTGGAAATGCAGTAAAATAAGAATTTTTTATGACAATTTTAAAGCATATTTTAAAACCTCAAAACATTAGAAAGACTCAATGAAGTTATGGTAGCAAAGTTTCCTTAGATCCAGTTTCTCTGGGGCTCAGAGCTGCAGTACTTGTTCATACTCACTTATCAGCAGCACCCTTAGTACAGAGTCCCCAGCATCTGACCTCCTGATCTACGGTTCATGTACCTGGAGACACTCCTGTGAGTCAGTCATTCAGAACTTCTTGGATTTATGCCTTTTTCTATTCTCATTATGTGCCAGGTTCAGGGATGAAATAAGACTCAAGAGTTCAAGAATCTTGCAGATAGACCAAACACAAGGACAAGTACCAGTTTTCCACAGCTGCTCAGTAACACCACAGTGTATCCAAAATGCCCTCTTAGAGTGCTTTGCTAAGATCCTGTATTGAAAAAATTCCCTTTACTCCAGCTGAAGTTACACAGCCTCTACTCTCAGGAATTTTGACTCAAACTGACTTAAGCTGACTGGTCCTAAAACATATCACTTGGACACCATCTTAAATAGATTAAAACAAACAAACCAAACACTTCAGGGAAGAAAGACTCATATTTGAGATGATGTATTACTGGATTTCTATTTGGCTGGTCAAATGAAAAAGGAGGAAGAAGTATTGTAACAGAATCAATGTTAATTTGTTTTTTATTTACTGTCTAGGAGCTTGATACCACTAAAAATTCCTGAGTTCAGACAGAATTCCGGTCTCTCAGCAGAACGGTTTATGTTGGGCATTTCAGTAGTGATAAAATTTAAAATTCAAAAGAATAACTCAATACATTCCTACAAATTTAGATGGAAAAGGAAGGGGACATGAAATCTTCCCCTTTACCCTTCCCTTGTTCCCCTGTTAAAAATGACATCTGCCTCCCACTTCACTGGTACCCAAGTGTTTCCTCCCACACAAGCCATCACGCCTTTGGTGCCAGAGAATTAAAACTTCTACACTACATATGCATGCACAGTGATACCAGAGGGGTGGGCTGGTTACTGGTACAGCATCCCTAATATAAGATGAAAATATTTTCTTTACCTTTATATTAACAAATTTAATAACCATATCTCCTTACACCGCAATCTCTCTAATACTAATTCCAAAAGTCGCTAGAGAAACAGTGCCTAACACAAGTTTTCTTTACACTGCAGGATAAGATTGGCAGATAGAAGAGCTGACTAACATAATCAGGGAGGCACTGAAATAATGAGAATTGAGGGGTAAGAGAGGAAATTTGCTTGAAGACAGACTCTTCTCCCCACTAGGTGTCTACACACCTGTGACTCAAACTGCAGCTTTCTCTGGAGTACGGTCTCCAAGTGGAGACGACCAAGTACCACATTGGAACACTATTTTCTGCAAGAAAGTGAGGTCCGTGATCTGTCACGAAGTAATACCTTTATACGGCTTCCAGTCTGAAATAATTATTTTTAATCTGTGGAGATTCTGTCGCAAGTCTTTGTCCAAATACATATACGTTGAATAAGTACTCTGAGCACTGTACATCACATCTCATTCTGAAACATCTCAAAGACCTTATAAAGGCTGCAGACGATATACGAAGGCAGGTAAGCATCAATTCCACTTCGGTAGAATAATTAAATTACTAATGATAATTTAAAAACTTAGGAAAGCAGTACAGTCTGAACTTCCGTCCCGTTGAAGAGGACGGCAGGTTAACCACTCCGGAGCCCTGCACCGACATGTAGTCCCCGCCGCAGAGCAATCGCTCTCCGGGCGCCGGTGCTCGTGGGCTTGCAGCCCCTCCGCCGCCGGGGCAGGGCTGCACCGAGCCGGCGGTGCCCGGAGGCGCGGGGACGATGGCTGAGCCCCGGGCACGGAGGACCCCGCGCCGGCCGCTCCCGCCCCAGCGCTCCCTCCGGACACCCCTTCCGCCGCCCTGGGGCTCTATCCCACCGTGGGCACCATGTCGGCTCCCCACGCCACCCGGGGTCGGGGCTCCCGGGCCGCCCCGCGGTGGCCGCGGAGCGCCGCCCGCCCGAGAAGCGCCGGGCCGAGCCGCCCCCGGCCGCGGGGACAGAGGCTGAATCGTCCTCGGGGCTCGGCCTCGGCCGCAGCGGACGGCCCGCCCCGGCCTGCCGCGCCGGAGGGCTCGGCGGCGCCACAGCCCGCCCCGCACGGCGGAAAAGTTGCGCGGGGCGGCGCTGCCGCTCGGACTGTCGCCTCAGAGGGGCGGCCGGTGCCCGGGTTCCGGACAGCCCCACGGCCCCGCACCGCACCGCCCCGCTCCCCTGACCCGGCGGCCGCCCGAGGGGCAGCACCAGCTGCAGCGGATGCAGCGGGACTCGCTTTACCTCAGCGGCAGCAGCGGTAGGAGCAGCTGCAGCAGGAGCGGCGGGGTCGTCACCACCTCCCTCTCTACCGCCGGGCAGCTGCCGCTGCCGCGACGCCCCGCTCTCCGCCGTGCGCCCGTCCCACCGCGCTCCCGGACCGCGTTCACCGCCTCAGCGCCTCGGCGGTGCCGTGCCCGCCGCCGGCTCTGCCCCCGCCCCGCCCCCGGCGCCTCCGCCAACCCGCTCTGGCACCGCCCCGCCGCGCCCGCTGACTGACGGCGGCACCGCCCGCCCCCCCCCTCCGCCGCCGCCTCGGCGCAGCCCGGCCAGGGCTCGGGCGCCGCCGGGCTCCCCGCAGCTCCCTCCCGTGGCCAGGGGCCTTTGGGTCGCCGTCCTCGGGCGCGGCGCCCTGCGATGCCTGCGAGCCCCGGGCGATGCCTGCGAGCCCGGGGAGGCCAGTCCAGGCCTGGAGGCGGCAGCGAGACGAGCACGTGCTTCTGCCTAGTTCCTCGTTGGGGATTTTCCTCCTCTCTTTTCCTTCGCGCCCGCCCACCCCACCCCCCGTATTGATGCGGTGTGTCACGTTAGTGAATTGTGAAGCTGGTGAAGTCCAGAACAAAAGCGGTCACTGTGGGCCGTGCGTGCCCGGCTGTCGGCGGAGCGGGGCCGTGCATACGGCCAGCTGTCCTCCCTCGATGGGCTGCCTGGGGCTCTCCGCCGAGGCACTGCTCGCCCAGGGCCGCCTGGCAGCGGCGGCCGGTGGCCGCACTCCTCCGCATGGCTCTGCCAGCCCAGCGCCGTCCACCGGGAGCCGCGGGCCGCAAGCCCCCCAGCCTCAGCCTGGGTGGAGATGGCAGCTGTCTGCAGCGACAGAGACCACCAGTTGATACCACTGATTGCCAGCGCCCGAGTTTGAAAGGCTCCACACAGTGCAGAATAAAATTGCTTAATCCCTTCTGCCACAACACCACGAGCTTGCAGCATGGCAGTCATACTGTAGATGCATCTACCGCGTTGGGACCGATCTCTGTTTAGATACTAAGAACGTTCACAAGCGTTACCAGACTGTGCCTTTGAAAGAAGGCGGGGTCGTCCAAGACAAGATACATCCAGGGTGGCAGGGAAGGAAGGCAAAGGCTGCCCTGCAAGAATCAACGTAAAGATTCATGGAGTCCTATGATGTGAACACAAGAGCAGGGGTTGCCCTGCTTAAAAGCAGCCAAAAGAGAGATAGCACAGGACGTCCAAAGTGTTTGCTGCAGAGAGAGTGCAAGGATCAGGCCTTGAAACAGCATGTAAGAAACTGTACATATGATAAATTAAGACAGTCTGAACTTAATAATCTGAATTATTATTATTATTTTATAATATATAATATATATATAATATGTTATTATATATATAATATATATAATATATTATATAATTATATTATGTATTGTCTGGGCAGGAGGGAAGAGTGTCTTGTTTTAATCTGAGATTCTGAAACAGTGGATTACCTTGTGGTCTGATCATGAACAACAGAAAGAAAAAGTGGACCAGTTTTACTACAAGCTTCTGTCAAGTGTAATAGATCAGATTTTGGAATCTTAGACTTTTTGGAGGTACTTATCTGGAAAAATGTTCTAAACCAATATTTTTTATTGAACCGAGTATGGGGTAAATGTGGAAATCAATTAGTTACAATTCCTTAAAACGATGCTCTTCACTTGTCTATTATTCTTTGCAGAGGATTTTACTTGTTTCCCCATTGTGTTCCTAATTTTTCAAGCTTCCAGGAATCACTAGAAGGATGTTCTCTGGCATCCATTAATGATTTTTGCATTGATTTGTTTGTTTCAGGACTGCAGGTGGGAGAGGATGACAGCTCCCAAGGCCTATAGGGTGACAATGTGGATCTGACCCCACAGAGGTGTGAAAGACCACTGCAATGCTATATCCTTGAAGGTCCAGGGCCCAGACCCTGATAGATTGTAAAAATGCTTTCAGTAGTCTGTCTGGCAACCTAAAGACACAGAATGACTTTTTAAAATAGTACCTCTTTTGGAGTAGAGACTGCTGTTTGTACACAAGCAAAAAGACTGCTATAATTTAATATTTTAAATAAAGTAATAAATAAGGTAATTAAATAAAGTAATATTTTTGAGGGAAACTTCAGCTCATACCATGGTGGTTTTTTTGGTTTTTTTTTTTTGTGTTTTTTTGGTTTGGTTTGGTTTGGTTTGGTTTTTGGTTTTTTGGTTTTTTGGTGGAGGGGATGTTTGTGGAATTGAAAATGCAGGCAAGAAACAGATTTAAGACATAATGTTCCATTTCTTCTGTCCAGACTGCTGCCTCTGGTATTTGCTATCACTGAAGGTAAAAACAGCATAGATTTTTGGAGGGTATTAGGCAGACTGGCTGGTTGGAATGCCAGTCCCAGCACTGGTCTAACAATGGGTATTTAGGGGAACTAAAAATTTCTCAAGCAGTGTTTCCCAGCTGGTGAGACTAGGCTTGTCCCACAGGAGAAATGCCGGGCTAGAGTCAATGTCTGTGCTCCCTCCCTGCTGGCATAGTATCTGCCAATGGAAGGACGAGTCTCCAGGGGAAGTTCCAGGACCTCCTTCTTGCTTCCTCTCTGCCCCTCCAGGGCATCTGTGTCACTGGTTTCCTTACAAGTTTTCTTCCCTGTACTTGACTTTTGATTTCACTTTGAGCATCTCATTTGCTGCTTTCTCTGTCAATCAAAGACAGAAAGGGACCCAAAAGAGAAGAAGCAGGAAATAGCAGCACATAACTTTGATGCTAGCCTTGCTGGCTTTGCTGTCATCACTGTTGTGACTTGGGTCTCAAGGGCACTCCAGCTCTTTCACACCTCTTTCCCCATAGATCCCAGGAGTATCTCCATGTCTCCAGGAATAATTTCTTATGTTTAATCTTGGCAGGTGAAAGTTATACAAAAAGGTTTGCCCTAGGAATTTTGCAAAGAAGTACCCGAGGAGACAAAAAGGAGAATGCACAAGTTGAAAACCATGTTTCTTCTTCTATAAGGTACTTTTCAGAGGGTCTTAAGGACTGCATAAAGCTTTTGCATATTAAGTTTGCAAGCTTTAATGCACGTATATGTGTTTGATTAGTTCTAGGTTTATGGAGAAATATATTCTTGACAAATTGAAAGGTTAAGTTATTGAGGCAGCATGTAAACAGGAAGGATTTTCAAGGCAACAGTCAATGAAAAGCAGAAGACAGAAGGGTAAAATGTGGGTAAGAGGGCAGGATCATCAAAGTACAAGTCACACGCACGTTTTTGCTAAGACAACTGTAGTTTCCATCTGTCAAGAGACCTTTTGGGCATTTCTGCTAGAAGCTCCTTAGGAAAATGCAATAAAAAAGTGAGCAGGTCTTTTTTTTTCAGTACTAGTAGCAGTTGGGTGATATGAACCTTTGTATCTTATCTCTGTGTAAGCTTTCTGTGGTAAAGGTCTTGCAGCACTGGAAAGGATCTACACTGGAAGCTCCCTTTCCTCTCGGAAAAAAAGTTTAGCTAGATCTTAGAAAGGAATATTTGAAGTATGGAAACTGAGATGAAAAAAATGTGCTCATCAGAGGATTTGTGAGGAAAGCAGTTTCCAGAGTATAGGATCTCTTCCACTTCAACTGATAAACTCCATATTTTTTCTTCACTGGCACATTTCACCCAGGAAGATTTCCTTCTGTTTCTTATAGGATGCCAAGGCAAATCCATTTGTGAAGTAAAATGTCTAGGTTAATGGACAGTGTTAAGTTCACAGCTGGACTCTATGATCTTAAAGATATTTTCCAATCTAAATAATTCTATAATTTTATCAGTGCTGAATCTGGTCTCCTGGAATAGATAGACAAAGGTGGAAGAGACTATGCAGAGGAGTTTTATTGCAATATACCTTGGGTATGATGAATGCTAATGGCATATGCCATTTGCTAAGTTGAGAAGAGAGTCCTGTGATTTATGACATAATATTATATCATCCTGCTGCAGTGGGGTTTTCAGCCAGCTGATTTGAGGAAAGAAATTGGAGGAGAATCAATGCATACATCCATTTTACTCCCAAAGATGAAATTTTTTTCATACAGTGTAATTATACTGTTCAACTATCATGCATTGCTAAATGACTCAAGTAAAATTCCTAAAGGAATGGGAGTTAGGAAAACAACAGGAAAAACTATCCATAGTTATTGTAGACATGAACTAAATGCAAAATAAATACAATGGATCACGAGAAAGACAAGCATCAAAGACTTTGAATGGTGATGCTTTCCTGTCACAGCCAGGACAAGGAAACATTGCTGTTCAGAAATGTAGCTTTAAGTGTGTTTCAGAAGTCAAAACAGTAGCATGGAAGGCAAGTTCCTTCACTGCTTAAAAGCTTTCTAGCATGTAAAGGGAAAGAACAAGCTGAAAATAAGACAGAGAAATTCAGGAAAGAAAGAAGCAAAACTTGCAATCTCTTTACAAATCAGAGAAGTAAGCCTGACAACTTTCATTTTAAAACTGGAAGGAAGCTGATTAGCAGCATGCCAATCATGTTGGGCATTGCAACATGATTCAGTCTGAATTTATTTCAGTTCTGTGGGAAGAATAGAATAGTGTCTCTCGGGCCAAAACTCTGACATCAGCAATAAATGTCAATATCTCAGCTAATCAGATAAATCTGCCTTCATGGATATTTCCAGTTTATATTCATGTCACCGTTGACATCTGAGGCTGTTTTCCATTCTTCAAGATACAAGGCACCTGGGGAGGTGATGGAATCTCCATCATTAAGTGTTTTTAGGAAGATAGTTGACCTTCTGCCTGGCAGAGACACTGGCTGTCTTGACTCAGCCAAACAGATGGAATTGGTGGCCACTAGAGGCCTTCTATGATTCTGTAAGTGGACATATATACAAATTATCAGAAGGAGGCACAAACCTGAGAAGTTTTATTTTCTCTTAAATAAATTTTCCCATGAGAATCAAAGTGGCCCAAAATTTGGTCCCCCTGCTTCCACCTGATATCTGAAAGCCTGATGACTACAGCTGTAGTAAAAAAGAATATGGCCTTGCTTCTCCAATATCATCTTTTAGCAAGGAGTTTCTCCAATCTGCTTTAGATCACAATTTCAGAACACAGTAGTGGAAAATACAATTTTTGTGTGCTAATCTCATCTAGGAAATACTTTGTGTTCATGGAAAGTCTTCAAAATATTTTGCTTAAAAGCATCCAAACTACTTTTGGTTATCTGAAAGTAGATTTTTTAAATTTAATGTTTTTCTTTAGTCTCATAATTTTGACTAAATATATGAAATATACATTTTGTCAAGTAACATTTTAAAATGTTTAAGAATTAAGAAATATAAGTATACAATGTTTTTCCATGTCAGAAGCACAGCATAATTGATAAAATAATGTTATAAATATAATATCTGCAAATGCAACATCTGTGTTTATCTTTCAACCATATAAAATTACATAAACAAGGATTCTGCTTTTTGTGACATCTATGAGTAATTCCTCCTCTGCTTTTTCAGTGCTTGTATGCTAAATGATGGAAAAGTCATGTTTAACAGCTATGTAAAACTCATGTGTTCAGACAAGTGATGCAGAGTGAACAGAAATTTTAGGAGTTTTCTCAGCTACTGTATCATTTTTGCACCAACAGCTACACCGACATTTCAGGTCTGACTGAGTAAGATTGCCAGGAGTAGTAAGACCTCTATGTGTAATTATGTATCTAACTATCTAGGGCCCTTTGTAACTGCATTTTCTATTAAGACTGTTTTCCTGAAGATGCTGTTTTAGTTTTCAGTATTGGCATGGATCACAGGGCAACTTTAATTCTGAAGAAATAAACTCAGAAAAGGATGGTACTCAACTTAGGTTTAGAGCATTTAGTAATTTTTTATCAGTTTTTACTGAGTAAGAGATGTGTAGTTTCTTCCAATTACATCAAGGTGGAAGGTATCACATACTGTTACAATTTTCTCAGAAATCCTGGACCATTAAATCAATTATTCAGAGGAGTCATCACAGTATATCTCAGTATAGATATTTGATACGTGGTACACTCCCTTCTCTTTCAAAGTGGATAAGATGCAAGACCAAGCATCAGAAAGCTTGCTAGTTTAGATGTGTTTTTGTAGAGCCTGTGAAATCCACTGCAATATGTGCATGAATAACCCAGACTCTGCCAGGCAGGAACATGTGCTGTTGCTCCTACATAAAATGCATCTAAAGTGACATATCCAACAACTACAGTACTGGGAAGCAAATACAAAATTAGGGCTCATCCTGTGAAGCTAGTAGGAGTTCAGGGCCAAAAGGGACGTGTATTTAGTATCCTCTTGCTTCCTGGACTAGGAAAGTATGTGGGTTTTTTGTTTGGTTCTTTGGGGGTTTTGTTTGTTTTTTTTTTTTTCCAGGGGTTTTGTTTTTATGTTTGTTTTCTTTTGTTGCAGCAATAAAGAAATGATTTCTTGGTGTTTAAATTGATGGATCAAAGGTATCATATTTTTAAATTTTGAGAGAAACTTGCGATGTGATTAATTGCATGCATCAATGCATTCTACTGCTAACTAAGGATGCAGCACTAAAATGACAAGTTTTTTATTGCAAATATTATTGCACAACATGGCAGCTGTCATTCAAACACTCTAAAAATGGAAATACAGAAGACATGAGCTTAGAAAATCAGGCTTCCTTAAATCTCAGTTAGTTGAGAAGGTTGTTAATATTTGCCTTTCACATTTTTGTGGGAAAATGCAAGGCAGCAAATTGCCTTTATCATTCCTACCTACTCCTCTTACAAAGGAACAGTGAACAGAAGATTTTCAGTCCCACCTTTCAGCTATAGGACAGGATGATTCATCATGGGTCTCCTCAGTGCACATGCATACCAACTAACACATATGCACATATAACTGATCCTTATTTATGCCTGCCATCTGAGTAGGGTGTTTGTGTCATATTATGGCAACAGCATAGTTGCTGTACAAAAAAAACATAAGAAAATCTTACAGTAAAAATGTCACAAAGCTATTAAATTAATGTCACTGTAAAACAAGTAATTATAAGAACAACTAGTGTTTGGAACCTTTTTCTGTTTACATGATCTAAATTTGAAGTTAGCCATGCCTGGATCAAATTACAAAGAATGGACTGATTAGCCCTCAGTGGTCCTTTCCAACCTAAATTATTCTGTGAGTTAGTGATTCTATGAAATTTTAATTTCCTCCATTCTGACTTGGAATGTAATAGAATGAATATATTACATGTAACGTTCCTAGAAGAGTATTTATTGGGCATGTACTACTAGGAAGCATTTTGAATGAGATAAAAATAGGATTTGACAAATGTATGAGAGCTAATATATTTCAATATAAACTGAATAAGTGTTTTGTACTTTCTTTGAAAAAATAGGGAAATTAATGCATTTTTTGAAAGGCTCATATCAAAACAATTGCATCGGGAATTTACTAAACTGAAAAACCCAACCAGAGAAGCCCTCAGTTACAAGCAGAAAAAGAAAATGCTATCCTTAGTGTTCAGTTGTCATTTTCATACTATCAGCAAGCCTCAGAATAACAGAATTATTTTATGTTTTTACATGCAGCAAAAGTGGTGAAACCTCCTCCTGTTCTGACTTTATCTGTTAAACCACAAAGGAAAGTGGGGGGAGCCTTGGGGGGAGGGATAGCAAACCACAGTTTTAAAGCAGGGTTTGGGGTCTAAGAAAAAGAATGGAAATTCAAAGATAAGGATGTCTACCCATTACCCACCAATTCGTACATTGTTGCATGCTTCATGTGAGAACAAGTATTTCACTTCTCTATGCCTTTGGAAACAGAATGCATTTTGGAAAAAAAGCACCTCTCAGTAACCTTCACAAGACAGAAAAATGAACCTTGAACAGAGCCATGTAATCTCTAGCAGTATTTGTTAGTGGTGTGTGGGGTGGGTTTGTTCATTTTGAGCAAGGATAGGTTTAGGTGGCAAACAAAAATCAGTGTCTGGTGCAAAGATACCATAATCTCCTGCAAATCATGGTGAGAGTGAGTTATGTTTTTGCTCTCACCATCCTTGTTTGAGTGTGCCAGCTGTCTGAAGCAGAAACTATGTTACAAAGGGCAATTTATTCATGCAACATTCTGTTGAAAATACTAGCTCAATGTGATGCAACTGGGGCTTATAGTAGGGTCACCAGGCTCTTAAGAGACAGGGCTGCTCTCCAGCCTGTCTTCTTGAAAGTAGCTTTCTAAAGGAAAGCAAATTTGGGAACTTGTAGCTCATCAGCTGTGCCATATCATAAATCAGATCTCAGAGGGATTTTGTGATAGCCTTAAAGACCTCAGTACAGAAGTGGATTCAGACAGTATCCAACATAAAATGTGACACAGAAAAAGACCTGCCATTTGTGAGTTGCTCTAGAGAGAAAGTCTTGAAAAAAGCAGAAAATGCTGATGGCTTGAGTTTAGGAAAACCAATGCAAAATGTATAGGCTGTGGGAACAGAGCAATATGATGAGTTGCACTGTAGGAAACATCATGGTTAAACAGAGGACAGAAGAATTGCTGCTACAGCAAAACATTTTCTTGGAAGCTGATGAGAGGAAGTGCTATTAAAACAGTGTGACATATTCTGAAACTGTGGCTATTCTTGTATGGGACTGAATTAAATTACTGACAAGGGTCTGGACTGTGGGAAGAAAATCTCCTGTGTGAGATCCTGCTCAGAGCTCAGAGCTACAGTACCTGAGGACTACAGTCTACATTTTTTCTGGAAGGCCAAGAAGTAGAAAACAGTGTTCCAAGGAGGGCCAATATCTCTGCAACGTTGTCTTCTCACAGTGCTCATCTTAAGCACAGATGCTTTAACAGTTTCACAACTAAAGTGCCACACAGAGAAACTCCGACTGAGTGAGCCTGTGGTGTGCCTTGCTCAAATTATGTGCCTTAGTGCAGCCACAACTGTCTCTCTAAATGGAAAGAAAATAGAAGAAGCTGAACAGCAAAACTGTAGCTTATACAGGTCCACAGGAAAATTGAGGTACAGAGACAAATGTGGTACATTGATCTTTGCAAAAGTTGTAAGCAGTTGTCCTTTGAGAGCATTTCTTCTTTGAGTAGAGAGAGACAAAGGGAGTGACCAATGTGCATAATGTTTCATGCACTGCTCTACACTATTAAACTCTGAAAAGCTGGGGAAATATGGAGCCTATTGAATTCACC
The DNA here is from genome assembly GCF_963662255.1 of Cinclus cinclus. Taxonomy (NCBI): domain Eukaryota; kingdom Metazoa; phylum Chordata; class Aves; order Passeriformes; family Cinclidae; genus Cinclus; species Cinclus cinclus. Next base: position 63,510,284 of record NC_085084.1, read on the forward strand.
ATCAAATATCTCCGTTTTAAATTGCTGAAAGCTTCTCCTGTGTATTTTTTTTCTCTCTGTGTGTGCACAGGTGTTGTTGCTAATGGTTTACAAAATGTTGAAAGAATGCTAGAATAGCATTTCAGTGGTGGAGTAGGGAGCTGGAAAAAACTTTATTCAAAAGAAAAGTCAAGCAGCTTATTGTCTATTGATAGTCTTTTCTGTGACCTGGGAGTCCTCCTTTATTTCAAGCTGGACAATATCATGTGTATTGAATTTTTAAAAGAACATTTCAATGCTCTGCTTTCATACAATGCAACCTTAATTTGCTTCCACTACTTGTAGTAGAAACATGGACAGACTGAATAGAGGTCTCATCTATGTATCAGAGTCCCATACATTAATATAAAAGCTAAAATAAGAATGAAATAATTCCACTCAGCCTGGAGACCTTGTTTTCCACACAGTACTAATTTCATATTTATGGCCACTCTATGGAATCTCACTGAGCCTTGGCAAAAAGGAGAGGCAATTTTTGGAGGCAGACTGAGATGGACTTTCCTTTCAATGGGAGTATTACTTCTGAGGCCTCATTATTTCTCAAAGAGTTCACCCTTCTTCCATGAAGACAGCAGGACATTCAGTTTGTTGCACTGCCTGACTCTGTCAAGGGACATCTAGTCAAGTCAACTTAAGCTGGTGATGAGGCCAGTGTGCATATAGAAAAAGATAAAAACTTTTCTTTCAAGAATTCCAAATAAGATGAAAGATACCTCTGTGGTAGCTTAGCTATAGGGGTGTCTTTACAGAAATATATGTGATCCATAGCTCTTAATTTTTGTTGGTTTATATCCTGTAGGGAGATGTATGAGCAGGATCCAAGCCCCTGCTAGGCTTATCTTTGAACAGGCATTGAAAAAGAGGCCCACTCCAGAGACCTGTCTGATAGGTATGTTAAGGTCTTAAGTCAACCAGTGCCTCTCTCTCTGCTCAGTACTGTTGCAGTGCTTCTTCTGTTTGTGGTTTCATTCTCCATGAAAAAAACCTCTGTCGGGTCACACACCTTGACCTTGATACAGTGTTGTGTGTTAGGGCAGGGAAGCATGGTATCCCTCAGGGTTGTTGCTAGGATGAGACAGTCAGGCTTAGAATAAAGCTGGAGACTTCCATAATGAAAAACCTGAGTCTCAGTGCTTTCCCTGCAGTCAGATTCCAGCTAGTGGCAGTTGCTTCTGTTCCATAATGCATCAAGAAATACACAGATCCAATGAAGAAAAGTAGTGCAATGCTGAGAAACCTGCTAGGATTCTGCAAAGCCTGGTCTTTGGCCAGTGAGTTCACACTTTGCATATTAACTTTATCCTGCAGCAGTAAAGTCTGCAAATTCTTTCTTCCCATATGTGCTTGCAGAACTCAGAACTCAGTCAGCAGGTCTACAGCTTTACCAATTCAACAGTCCGAATTTCTCACCAGCCTTTATTTTTTCTATAATCTGAGCAGAAACCCTAAAGTCCTGTTTTTGCAGTCCACTGTGTCCAAGCCACCTGGCTACAGCTTATGTGCTAGAGCCTTCTCATCTGCAGAAGAGGTGAACAGGATCCTGGTGGGGTACTGTGATGGATCACTAATTCAGTCCATTAGGACCTTGTTAATGTATAAGAAAGGAAAAGAACATTCTCCAACTTTAATGTTTCAATATAATTTTTAATTCATAGATCTAAGGCCCTAAGAGGTGGTTGCAGCCCTCTGTCATGCCAAAAAATCACTGGCTGAATCTTTAGTTAGATATGTCCACTACCTTGCATGATAAATCTGGATGGAATGCAGTCTTCTGAACATTCCTTATAATTTCAGGACCTACTTCACCTGTGTGAAAAGTTATTTTACTGCTTAGAAAACGATTGTCATATCTTGTCCCATGATGGAAATCAAGCCATACAGTCCCGTGTCCTTGTATTAAGTCCTATTGAAGCCTACATGTAGATCCTTACCAGAGGTGAACCACCACGTATTTATTTAAGTCGTTAGTTTATTTATGTATTTGAGTTAATTGATAGTAAAATAATGCAGTCAACTCTCTTTAAATAATTCACTTTCTGGAATGTTATGAATTAAAATGTTAAATATTCTTGGCATAATTATTAATCTAGTTAATAGGCAAGTTTTAATTGGATTTTATTATTAAATTCCCACACAGACCTATTAAATAATCACAAATGCATGTAAAAATATTCCTGTATCTACAAATAAAAGTACTCTCCACTATAGGAGGTAAGAAAATACAGACTTAGTTACAAGCACTACATACCACAGAAATAGTATCCTGAACACTTTGATCCATTTTTATACTACTATGTAAGAAAATGAAGTCTTCAGCAAATCTTTTTTTGAATTAAAAGTTATTCCTTCCAAGAATTTTTCCCCAAATCTCCCCACTAAGTGCTAGCATTGTTCCTGGTAGAATCCACTTTATATACTTGAGTGCTAAAATTTACAGTGCATTTTCTCATTTGTTTATAAGCCATCCTCAAATAAGCAATTAACTAAAATAGTTGCTCTTGTAAATGGACTGTAACAATAGTTAATAATTTATATTTTTCTGATTCCACTGTGCAAGAATGTGAAAATTAAGGACTAATTTGTTGTTGATATGGAAGGGAATTTTAATCTTTTATGAGAATGTCTTGGCTGTTGGTATGCTTATCTTTGAGAAAGAGAGTTGTAATTCTTCAGTGGGCAGTCTGCGAATATTATTGAGGCAGTCTTGGAAGTAAAAATAATTTAACAAGGATCTAGTAACAATTTCCTCTCCTGTACCTAAGATCCTTTTCAAGAACTCTCTAAGCAAATATGAACAGCCCATATTAAAGAGAGTATTATTTCAGATCTAAACCAATAATTTATTAATTGAACATTAATTGCTTCCCTTATAGGACACAGAAGTCTTTTGTTGCAAACAAGCTAAAAGAGAAATTTGGCTCACTTTTAATAAAAGTTCTGAAAAAGGTGACTTAATGACCAATATAAGTGTCATTGCTACTTTAATTAGGATTTCAGAAGAGATGGTTGTCTTTTTGCATTTTGGGGCCATTTACCTTGTCCTACTCTTAGGTTCATGCTTCCATTTAAAGTTTACCATTGTGATTGAAAATCAGACCTGGTGATTTCAGGGGCAAATCAGATACCAAGATAGTTGAAGGAGGGACAGGAGGTACTCCAGGCACCAAAGCTGAGGTTCCCATGGTGAGGCAGCTGTGCTCCTGCAGCCCATGGAGGAGACCAACACTGGAGCAGATGAATGGCCTGTGACCCTGTGGGAGGCCTGGAATAGGCTTCTGGCAGGACCTGTGGATTAGAGGAGCCCATGCAGCAGGTTTGCTGGTAGGAGCTGTGACCCTGTGGACCACAAACACTGAAGCACGCAGCTCTTGAAAGACTGTACCCTCATGAAGACCTCCAGCCCATGGGAATGACTCAGACTGGAGAAGTTTGTGGCAAACTGTCTCCTGTGGAGGGACCTCATGCAGGAGCAGGGAAGGACTCCTCTCCCTTAGAAGCATCAGAAACAATCTGTGATGAACTGATCATAACCCCCATTCTCCAACTCCCTGCACCACTGGAGGGGAGGAGGTAGGTCCCAGGGAGGGGATTGATCCTTGGAAGCAGGAAGGGACAGGGGAAAAATGTTTAAAAATGTTTAAAAGATTTATTTTACTTCTCATTATTCTCCTGTGATTTTGATTGGTAATAAATTCAGTTATTTTCCCCAAGTTGAGCCTATTTTGTCTATGACAGTAATCTGTTTGCAATCTCTCTCATTTCTTATCTCATGAACCATTTTTTCAATTGTGGAGAGGAGTGATAGAGTGGCAAATGACATCCAGCCAGGGTCAGTCTGTCACACACGATCTTGTCAGCTCTCTATGACTGACTTTGTTTTCCCTTTGGAAAACAATATGACTGGAAATTAAAACCATTTTATTAAGAAAACTATCAAATTGTAACATTTGCAGTGGCATAGATTTTAATTTTTCCCTTTCTTGTTTTTTGGAGGAAAATCTGTTCTGCCTTTCTTCTTAAAGTCTAACATGACTACTTCTATATTTGTTTGGCTTTAAATTTAGTGTTTCCCTTTACTGATTCCATAGAATTTAACTTCTTTTACAGAAATGCAGAAAAATGTTGTGTACTTTTTCAAAAAATGCACTTTCAATTGCATTTCACTGTAGTGAAAATGGGAATGGAAATGCCCTATTATATTTCTAGCTGATGCTCTTCATACCAAAATTGTTGTATATAGCTATTCTCAAGCACTTTGAGTAATAACGTTGTAAGTGGTTCTCCCACTCTCCTATGAAGGGTAGCATTTATATTCCTGTAGGCTTCCTTACTAAATGCTTTTCTTGATAAATCACATTAATTTTAGTGAACTTCTGACAAGTCACCTACCTTTGTGCTTACAATAGGCAACTTTCTCTCTTTTTGTTTTAAGGAGTCTTATTCCAGTAACTTTCTAGATTGGTGCAAAAAAGCCCTGAACAGTCCAGTTACTCTTTCTTTTTGCATGCATCAAAGAATGCATCAGAGCATGTAGAGTATACCTGCTTTTTGTGCTTGTAAACTAACATACAAGTATGTGAACATTGCTTCTATGCTGTTGATTTTGTGCTGCAGATGAGATGCTATTATTGGCTTCAGACTCAAATGTCATCTGGATTTGGAGTCTTCCAGATTATGATTTCATCTCTGTAAATTCTAGTTTTCATAAGTCTGTTTATATGCGCTGTAAACTGAAATATTCAGTCTGAAATAGTTTCAGACATAAAATGCTAATCAAAACATTTTATGGTTGAGTTATGCCTGCTTCCACTCTTCAAAAAATTCTGCTAATGAAATCACATCACTGTATTTTAGATTAGATACCTAAAATTTCCTTGTTTGTGCACTTGCTTTATCCAGACAAGCCACCATATTCAATTGAGCAGGGCTTAGGACTCCAAAATGGACTTTAATTTTGGAAAAAACCCAAATAGAATGACAACATTTTCATTCTTTCCCAGACAGGCTTATCATTGGGGAATTTGTTAGTTTAAATCAGTTGCTTCCTTTAATTTGCTAGCTACCTTTAAAGATCATGCAATTCCTTGGAATTCCAGGATAAATGCCTTTATAAGATGGCACAGAATGGGGGGTTGGTGATCTTTTGTATGTCTCAGTGAACAAAATAGGTGACAGGAAACAGTTCTGCCTGCTTAGACATTCTTCCAAGTCCTGCTATAAGGATTGGAAGGACATCCATTGACTTCACTGGGAACTGGATGAGTCTCCAAGCGTCAATAAAATCAAAGAATTCTCACAGTGAATTGGCCTATCTGGCACGCATTAAAATAAACGATTGTAAATTTTGAAAATGACTCTTCTTGCAGCATAGGCCAGTTGGTCAGCTGCAAATTTGGCACAGCTGTGCAGCATGTGTCCTGGGCAGTCCACAGGAACATGATGTTCTTTTTCACTCCTGAGAGCTTTGGAGAATGAAAGAAAGGACTCAACCCATTGCTGAAGTCTAAATGCTGAAATAATGGAGCTAAATAAAGAAATCAACAAAAGGCTTACAAAGATAACATTTATTTTGGAGGAAAATAAATTAGCAAAACCCCCAGAAGATGAAACATTTTTAAGGCAAAGTTACTGCTTAATTGGGTGTTCTGGAAAGAAAATAGCAAAATTTAGAGAATTCTTTGGCAGAAGATGATGGAATTTGACCTTTCTATCAATGCACTGTAGAAATCAGGCAGAATTCCTGAAAAAAAACCAAAACCAAACCAAAACAAAACAAAAAACAAAACACACCAAAGGGAAAAAAAAAACCAAAAAACAACAATCAAACCAAAACAAAACAACACCCCCCCCACCCACCCAGAACTAAACACGTAACTTTCATCCTTTCAACCTTTAACCATCTGTGAGGGGAGTGAAACTCATCCAAAGAGAAGAGAAGCTACTGAGCCCTAGGCATCCATGCTGATGTGAAGAAATGCTGCTGCTCTATCTTCAAATAGAAGGATGATTTTGCAGCACAGACTTCTAGATAATGTCTTCAAAGCCTTTTGCAGTGGGTATGAACTTCAGAAAAAACAGGTAGATAGATTTTTGACTGCATATAAAGACAGAAGAGCAAGAAATTACAGTCAAATGTTGTGGTTCATGTAATGTGCAAATAAAGCCCAGCACATGCACGCTTAGGCTTGAGAGCAGCCACTGAAAAACTGGTTTTGATTGCCCTGATTTCCTACAAAGGAAGCTTCTCATGCTTAGAAAGCTGGACCAATGTCATTAATGAAAAAGTAGCTTCAGCACGATAAAAGAAATGCAAGGTTCAGTATCTGTTACCATGCTGTTAAACATTAATCCCAGGAGACCTTAAGTCTAGAGTTCTTACAGCTCAGCATTTTGCAATTATGTAGCAAAAGATACTTTGCTAAAGCTTCCTTATTTCATGTTTTTGGGGGTAGTCTGCGATGGTAAAACAAGATACCACAGAATACATGATTAGTAACTAAATATCTCTGTGACCCAAATAGCTGCTTCTCTCGGAGAAGAGCGAGTTCTGAAGGGCCTCTTTGCAACTGCTAAAAGAATTTGAGAATTTGAAGGATTTTGCTTTTTATTTCCAGCTGTTGCATGTGATCTGAAGTTGTCCTCCTCCTCTGCTTCTCTGCTGGCTCTGAATGATTTGTAACTGCATTCCACAAAGACCCAGTGTGACAAAAGCAGAATACATTGAAATACCTTTTTAAGGTAATTTTATAGCTTTCTATTTTGCTAATTCAACTTCTTTTTTTTTTTTTTTTTTTTTTTTTTTTTTTTTTGGTGAAAAAATCTGACCACTAGTACTTTAATTTGACTCTGATGCTAATGATCCATGTCCACCTCTGTTTCTATGAAAATGGATGCCCTCATGATGAAGAGTCGGGAATGATTTTAAATATTTACTTCATAGAAGCTGTCACCTATCAGGTGTCCTTTATTGTTAAAATCTGACTTAGAAAGGTAGAAAAACATAAGCTCTGCTGAATAGTTTCTAGTACTAGCTGAGGAACAAATAAACCAAAATATATTTTCAAGTATATGCAGAAGAAAATCCCAGGTCCACAGGCTTCTTGATCCTGATTTCTTATTGTCTTACATCAAATACAATGATTCATCAGATCAGAAAGAGTATATCTATTGCTATGAAAGTAGGATGGGCAAATAAAGCATTACCAAAATGGCACAAGATTGCTTCATTTTTCTTTGTAAAGAACCAGGCAAGATGAGAAGGAAAGAAGGGAGAAAGTCTGGCAAATTTCAAATATCTGCTCTTAAAGGGAGCATAGAAATTGTTCTCCCATTGGAACATTGGCTCCCAACCATCCATAGAGGTTTTGCAAGTAAAGTGTAACACAACATTTCTTTCTGAAAGCTATCACTCTGGAGGAACATTTCCTTAGCCTGAACATGTTGGTGTTGTGTTGAGGTTTTTTTTTTCTGATTCATGGGTAAAATTCTTGTTGGTTCAATAGATAGCAGTATTTACAGCTGAGAGCAAAATTGTTTCTAACCATATAGAGAAAACTTAAAAGCCTTTTCTTGTTCCTGGCAAAAGACTGAAAGACTTCATTGACAATATCCCATCCATGTCTCCAATCTGTATATGCATGTACACACATGATCTTGGTCTCATAAAACAGTGAGGAAGGATAACATGAAATGAGTATTTACACAGAGTAATATGGAGAATACAAATCACTTCTGCTTTTTAAATTAACTCCTCTGGCACCATGTGTGAAGGCAGAACACATGTCCAGGCATGTATGTTTTTTCAGCATATTTTGGAATATGGCCACATGCTTGTTTTCATGACTTTTTAAAGTGAGTTCTCCCATTGGCTATCACCTGGTTTTAGGTTATTTGAGTCAGATGTCATCTAACATGCAGCATGTGCATTTTAATGTCTGTAGCTGGGCATACTGTAGCATCTCAACAGTGTAGCCCCTGACAGATTTAACGCACTGAGCATTTTGTATAGTGCATGACACATGGATTCCATATGTGCTTCTCATCATCTGAGGTCTTGCCCTTCGTGCCTTCTTCATTGCACACTTTGTCGCTCCACTCCATTGATCAAGTGGAAATAGACTTCATTGAAAACAGTGCTGACCACTTTGCACCTGATTTGAGCAGCTGGCTTAACATTGATCTTAACACAAAGAAATATTTTTGAAAATTCATCCTGAAAACTTTCCCTGAATAGAGCCTTTGTCCTGGGACAGTTCCCACCTGGAAGAATGATGTACCATTATGTGGCATGTTTGGATTTCCAGATTCACTGGATGGACTAGAGAGAAATTTTTCCTTGTTGAATTTTTATGCTTTCTGGAGTAAGAAAAAGAAATGTGGTGGGGCGTTTTCCCCCCAAATGCTATGGAGGTAGTAAGTCCTGTCATAAGTTACAGACCCTCATTTTCCTTACTGAGCTGCTGGAATGAATTACAAAAATCCCTGATCATAGTGCTATGGAGAAAACAGAAGTCGCAGGACATGAACATTAGCATATATCAGATCAATTAAATTTGGCAATGTTGACAGTAGAAAGGATCCAGCTGAAAACCAACATTGTGTTTAAAAATTAGTTGAAAAACTATTTTCTGTTGAAATTAAGTTTCCACAAGAAAAAAACCCTTCTCAACCGGTCATATCTGAAAGGCCAATACTCTGCTGATGACAAAGTATTTGGTTGTTACTTTTGTACAGATGGCTGCATAACATTCACAGAAGGAATGATTCTAGAAGCCAGTTTTTCAAATGTCATCTTCTACATATGTAAGTGCAAATGGGTTCAAACATATCACTTGTGCATGAAAATGATAGACCTAGCATTTGCACATCAAGCACAGATCATCTTTGAGCATTATCCTACAGATGGACAGACACAGTGTGAATCACATTTATTCAAAGAAATGAAGGCTAAAACCCCTTTAGAGAGGCAGTCCGTTGGTTTGTCTACTCCCAACAACATACAGTTGCTGAGGTCAGCAGTTATCCTCCACAATCTTGTGAAGAGAATTTTTTCTTTCTCTGATTATGTTCTTATTAATTCTGCTTTCCAAAGGTCTGATGCTGTGACACTGTGCACTGCAGAAAGGAAGAGAGGTTTAAAATTAATACTGGCTTGGGCTGTCAATAATTGCACACTTACCTCTTGCACAAAAATTGACAGAAAGAAAATATGCTGGGTCAATACTGGGAGACTGGATTACTTAAAAATGTTTTGTAATATCCTTGTCTTTAATCTGTCATGTCATTAATGATGTATCTTTGGCTGAGGAGCTAAGGCACATTATGCTTCTGATTAGATTTAGCCATGTGAAAGGGTTTTTTTTTTTTTGGTTTTTTTTCAGTCTAATTATTTGTAAGAATAGATTCTTTTACCAGAATAGCTAAGACTAAGAAATTTTGGGCCAGGGTCTCATGAAATATAAGCTGATTCCATTGGCTTCTATACAAATTATTTAGTCAAAGACTGAAAATAATCACCTTCACTGAGGCTCAGAGTAATTTGGAATAGTGTTAAACAGCTAATAGTATACTATCTACAGATGTGCCAATAGCTGGACATGCATCATATATTAAATTGAAAGTTTTATTACTGCTTTATTTAATGCTAGAAAAGCAGTGAGGTTTCACTCTTACTGAGAGTAGGAGTGGTTCTCCAAACAGTACCATTTTAAATGCACAACATGCAATAAATTACCTCTTGTCTGAAGAATTTAAATAGTATTTATATTTCAAAGGAAAACATCATAACACTTTTCCCTGTTTAAACACAATTCTTTCTGACAGAAAGGGAGCTCAAACATATGATTTTAAACTTTTGTGGATATTTATTGTTAGCTTTGCTTCAGTATTCTTGATATTTTTTAAGGAACTCAGTTAAGTGTGTCTTATTAGCTCATTTGGCAGCTATTTGATGTCAATAGTGTTAACGTGGGTTAAATAAAGTTCATGGAAAGTATTGTATTTCCAAAAAACAGACAGCTTAGCATGTTCTCTGTTGGTCTGGTCATATGACAAGGGGGCCTTATCATGACATGCTCAGTTTTATTATTAGAGGTAAAGCTTTCTGTGTGTGGTGAGCTATTTGACTGTTACAGTACTGCATTTTGGATAGTGGTCCATAAACATGGTTGTGCGCATTCAAGTATGTAAAAAATTAAGGACTTACATAATTGCCCACGAAAAGGAATCGAATGCAACTTTTGTTTGGATTCTGTAGGGAGCACAGCTCAGATGAGTATTAGCTATCTTTTGACTGAAAGCAACAGTTTTTAACTGTTTTTAGATCTTTGCATGTGTGTAGCTAACTTGAGAAGGCTTCTAAGGGCTTTCAGAAGTCATAGTGTTTTTTTTTTTTTTGCATAATGAAGAACTTTCTGAACTTAAATAATGTAAGATGCTGGAGGAGAAGAAGATACTGGAGGAAATCTACATCTTTTGAGTCCAGGGAGAAGAGCAGAAGACCCAAAATAGTAGACAGTGGGTGAAATTTTCCTAGAGGTAGTAACACACCAAGCTGGGTGTAGCAATAACTACATAAAATTAATATTTCCTTCCTCTTCTCTCCACAAACAGATTCAGAAAAAAGGACCCTGTGACTTCTTACCCTTTGAACTTTAATTGTTTTTTCTATCAGTCAATTTCTGTAGCAGTCTGTAGGGTGAATATGACACAAGCTTTGCTAATAAAAGTGCAAAGATATGGAGAAACTGAGTCACATCTTCAATAATGAGTAATTTTGAATGAGAAAGGTATGGAACAAAGAAAACTGACAGGACAATTTGTGTTAAGACAAGAGATTAATGTTTTACTACATAGTTATCTTCAAAGACAGGAATTTGTAGTGGAGTCCATCATGTAATTCAGTTCTTAGACATCATCTGGGAAGAGCATTCCTGTCTGCTATTCTCCCTTAAGTCCCACCATGCATTTTACTGAATGCAAAAGAAACCTCTGTTATGAACAACGAAATCATGTTTCTCCTACTTTGAAGCAATATACTGGACCGCATAATCTATTGAGAACATTTTCCTATTTCCTTTTCATTGATTATATTGTTGGAGGTAACTTCTCTGTGATCTTACAGCTTTCTTCCATGCCAAAGCAAAAATACAAATAATTAAAATTAAACTACTACCTAAATTTCTGTCAGAAAATCATTAACCAGAAAATAAAATGTAGGAAAGAAAATGTTCTCTGTCTCTTCTTGGATCAATGTCACTCTATTGCCAACAAGTTAATTCATTGATGTGGAGATGCACTTTCTTTTGTCCTCAGTGCAAAGGATTTATTTGTACTGCATTGCCAATAATAGGAGTCTGATATTTTATATGTTTGCAGCTAAGTAAATTCAAGATCAGTTTTTACTAATAACATGGAACTGTGCAGAATATCTGAGTTCTGTGCTGGGCACAACATTTCCATGATAGGTGATTGATTTAAGTTTATTTAGTGTACCTTTTATTTATGAATAGTAGGCAACCTCCTGTCAAGTATCTACAAAAGATGGAACTGTATCCAAGAACTGACAGCTATTCAGCACGGACAAAAACCTAACATGAATTCACTTTGAAATCACCAAATGCCAAGAGAAGTTATCATAAATTCTGCCACATTTTCTGGATGCTTTATACATGTGATAAACAAAAACCAGACAGCATTCTGCTGGCAGACATGTTCTTAAAAAGCAAAGTCTACTCCTTTCCAGTGCTGTTGCTCCATATAGTGGTTATTGGGTCACTGAAGTGTCTGTCGGATTTTAATAGCCTTTCCACATTCTGAGTGCCTGGTTTCTTACACAGAGTTCTTGAAATGACAGGTATCCTTGATCAATACTTAACCATCCAGATTTCTTGAGCTCAAGTTCTTTGACTCACAGGTGGTTTTTAATGGCTTAAGGAGGTTTCAGAATAAAACATTTGTAGTTAGGTAAGGAAGAATGATATTTTGGGATAAATAGCTCCAGAAAAATGGGTCTATAGATCGTTCTTTTAAACATCACTGCCCTTCAAATACGATAAAGAAAATAATGTTTTGGCCTGAGAATTTGAGCTGAGAAGAAAAAATAATAGTTATTTTATTTTGTTGGATAAGGAATTCTACCATTGTACTCTTTTGACTGTATACTGAGAGATAAATGCAGGTATGGAAATTTTACAGTTGTCTCAGAGAAAAACTCAAGCATGGATATGTGACAAAAGGGAGATTGTTTGGTTTGTTTGTTTGTTTGTTTGTTTGAATATTTCAAATAGGTCTAGAAGGTCCAAGAAAAATTATGTGTTTTGTCCTTGAATTGTTAGGTGGATTTTTGCATGGGAATGAGAGAGGCAAGAGCTGTAAATTTAGGTTCTTAGCTGGGATTGGACTCACTGCATACAAGTGGCCACAGATACCACTTAATATTTTTAGCACTCAGTTTTACTTCCTGACTTTTGTGACTTGTATCTCTCTTATTCAGATCCTAGTTTTAACAACTGCTTGGTCCTTCCTCTCATACACATTTTTCTGCATTTTACCTCTAACTACGAAGTGAACAGTTATCTCCTGTACTTGACACCCTATCCTCTTTCAGAGGGTAACACCACACATTCAGTGGCATAACTTCATAGTCTCTATAGTCAGTCCAAAACAGCAGCCTCCTTCATGTTTTTCTGTACTACTGGAGCTGTTTGGAACTTGTTCCTGGGAGTGGAATGTAGACTAATAAAATTCCAGAGTACATGAGGTTTATAAATAAATTAAAGTACTCTCATCTGAAACACTTGGAAGGGTATTTGTGAACATTAACTGTAGGCATGCACAGATATATGCCCTTATTTATCATCTCTTGTTGACTTTAAACAGTTAATCCACTCATGTGTGAAACATTTAGAATCCTGTTGGAGATGCTTCTAGAGCCACATAAGCAAGAAAATTCCTACAGTGTACTTCAACTTCTCCAAAGAATTGTACAACTTTCAGGTAGAGAGGCATATGTATTTTCCCTGCCTTTCATCAGTTTTAAGAGTATTTCAGTAAAAGAGAACTAAAAGAAATTCACTTATCCAATCCCAGTCAAGCATGTACAATTAAATCTATGAAGATCTTTTGACCAAGGACCAAGAACTGTCATTCAGGCAGTGCTGTATACCTCATCTTCTAATTGCTGTCCCACTACTTCAGTCTTATATGACAGGTAGGTTATGAGTGTGGAAATAGAAAAAAAATTAAAAATTTAAGAAGAGGTCCAATTACAGATACAATAATCTTTGACTGATAAGCAGATGTTTTTAATGCACTAATGTTGGACAAAGAAAGAGCGTCTCTTCCTCTCATAGAAGACTCTTTTTTGGGACCAAATTTGCACCAAGGCTGGGTTTTTTGATTGGTTACATTTTGCCTGTTCTAAGTCAGAACTGTCAAATAATCAGTATACTCAATTTGACTTGATTTTCTAAATATGCTTATAGTTTCTATTGCATGAAATCTTTGTGATCCTGTTGCAGGCCAGTAGGTAAGGCAGAATGAAGCCTCTGGACCTGATGAACTGTACATGTGCCCCACTGTGAAGGTTGTAGGCGAGGCAGGTTTTAGGGCATAGAGGAGAAGGTAAATCCCATTAATGTTCTCTATGCTCAGGATTTGTGCATAGAGACCTGGATCTTTATGAAGAGTAGATGTTGACTCTAACCTGGATTCTTCAATACACCTTACCCCATCTTCAAAGGTAAGGATGTTTTTCAGGTACAGTGGAAGGACACAAAATCTCAGTTCCCACTGCAGAGATCTTTACATCTCAGTACGTCTCACTGCTGGCTGCATTTCTGCCTCAAATTTACTACCGCTTCTTAAGCAGATACTTCTCTGTTTAGATTTTTTTCTCATTTGGCTTTGGTCCTGTCATCAGGAGTTTCCATTTTCAGTCTGTAGGACAAGGCTGCTACAAAATATGTTCAGTTTTCAGAACACATTGAATGCTGAGCTTGTCAGATGGAAGAATATTACTTCAATGGTTTCAATAGATGCTATAAATACCACTTATAAAATAAACTGCTCTTATTTAAAAAGTTTGTTTCAAAAATATGTATGAATTACTGACACTAAAAAATAAAACTAATGTAGATTTACAATTACAAACCAAAATAGTCTTCTGCCTGTTCCTTTCTGCAACAGGGTAACTGTAAGATTTTGGAGTTTTATTTGCTACAGAGACAGATGACAAAACAGGATGTACTAAGCAACCAACTAGAAGATGGCTTTTTAAGTGCTGACTTGAAGTGAGTTTGGAAACACTCCCAGTGAAAAAGTAATGGCCAGAGGCACAACTCATCAAGAGGTAGGAATCAGACTGTAGAATGAAGTAAGATAAAACATATTAATTTTCTTGTGGAATGAAGTCTTAAATCCCAGAGGACTGTTTCTATCACTGTATTAATGTGGGTGTTGTCACAATGCTTTATTATAATTTGGATTTTTCATAAATAGAAAATAGTAAATATTAAATGCTTAGTACAAAATCCAATTGTTACAGTAGAAAACTGCAGAAACACAATGAAGTCAAAATAAAGTATCTTGCTTTAGTTGAATCAGCATGTTTTGGCACAACATAAGTCAGTGAGGAGGCTTCACATCTTGTCTCAATTAGGAATCATTTTTGTCTTATGTACCCCAAAAACCTGAATTGTACAAATGTGGCCTCCTATTTAACCCACCTCTTTTTTTTTCCTGGATCAGACTACTCAGAAACCTTTGCATCAGTGAACAGTAAGTTCCAAAAGAAGTTCTTTCACTTCATTTAATACATGATTTCTACTTCAACTGAAATAACTTTTGATAGTTAATCTCTCTAGGCCTTTGAGAAGTCTTACATCACTGAGCTCTTGCTTGTATCACTAACAGAAGAGCAAATTGATACAGAAGGCAAAATGCTCCCTTGGCAGTACTAAGCTTGTTGGTCTTGTTGGTACTTTGGCCTCCCAGATGAAATTATTTTTGTACCAGTGAGTTGTCCTACATGGTATCAGCTATCAGGTGTAATTGCTCCCAGAATAGTTAAGGTTTTCTACAGCAAGTATCTGTAGTTATGGATGCTTCCAGTAGCTGGAATCCTGTTTGTAAAAAAGCAAGACAACTCTCATTATCTGCAAAGTGTGATACATTTATCCTCTGCATATTAATCTGAATGGTAGATAGAAAATACATAATCTCCATTTTATGAAAAAAATGAGTTGTCAGTGAGAACCCAAGATCTTATTTCTGGGTAAAGCTCATAAATTCAACTGAAGAAGTCAGAATTGGAAATTGGGGATTCAGGGTGCACGGCCTATCCATCACTGAAGTCATTGTCACATATCCCATTGCTGTTGGAGAGCATACCAAAAGACACCATCTAGCACACTTTGTGTTGTATTTTACTTTCCCAGATGATTGAGTAACAATGGATGGCTTGAGTTTCTGGCTTAGTCAATTCTGAGACAGTGTCCAAAATGAGCTTTATCTTCCTGCATGTCCATAGATAATTAAAGCACTGCTACATCAAATTTAGTCACCATGAAAAACTTGAGGATTGAATCTGCAGGACCTAAATGGCCAAGTAGATGAATCTGGCTAAGCATCTTGACAAAAAACATGGATTGCAGATACTTATATAAGTTCTCATCACATCTAAGAGTGGGAAGTACTTCCAGCTCTGGGCATCTGGGCTTAAGTTATCTAAACTGGGAATTGCAGTAAACTTTGCATATATAGCTAAGGCACAGAGCCTACGCTGAATAGGTTATTACATCTCCACCCTTAGTACAACTGACTTCAGTACCTGCACATCTTCTTTCTCCTGAACAAAATCAAAAGAAACACCTTTTTAAAACTGCATGGACATAATTAAATCCATCTTGTAGCATAATTTATGAATTGCTTTGTTGACACAAGGCAAATCCACATCAACTACTCTGCCCGTGGACAGAGACAAAGATAATTCAGCAGCGTGAAGTCCAGGTATAGAGTCGTTAGCTAGTTTCTTTGTGAGTACCACATTTGCCCTAGTGCAAGTGTTACTCTCTGTGCATTCTTGGGTTTTTTGAGCTGTAACTGTAATTGGCTTGAATGCTTCAACTGAAGTATTTTAAATTTTTTCAATACTCAAAAGTTCTCTAAAACATTTTTGGATCTTTCAATAGAACCATCAGCCAAAGATGTTCAGTGCATAAAAAAGAACAAGGTCTTAAGTTTTCGAAGCCCAGTGATACATTCATGAAGACCTAGTTTAATGTTTTCTATTCATGTTGTTTTCACCTTTTCTCAATATCTCTTATTAAAGAGGTATTTTGACTACTATAATTTACCCAACTACAAGAAATTTTTGAAAAGCAGCTGTAAGAAATCACTTGAAACTTCCAAATTCTTTTGGGTTTTTTCATGCTATGATGTAGATCTTCAATGATAAAATAAAGCCAGCATCAAAGTACAATTTGCTTGTCATACTTCTACACCAACACTGATATTTCTATTCCTTCTTCCAAATATATGACAAATATTTGACTCCAAATATCTTCCTCCAAATATTTTTATTTCTGTTGAAAAGGTTAATAAACCTTTAGTTACTCAGTATTGTCAGCTTTTTACCATTCCTTGTCTGCTGTGTCATTTTAAATTCAGAATTGCAGAAACAGCATGAACAATGCATCACTTAAGCCAGTCATAGTGTTATAATCTCTTGGTTACTTATTAATACAATTTATCATCCACCTAAATTACTTAGTTTTGTTTTCGCTGTAATAACACTAGGATTTTGAGTGTTCTTTTGGTGAAAACCTTTGGAATTTTTCTTGGGAAGAAATACAGCTTCCTTTCTCAGTGTATCCAAAAACTGGATTTCACAAATGCTCTGAGAAATGAAGTTCATTGGACATTAGTAATGTTTAGCATTTATTTTATCAGGGAGCAGAATGACAGCTTAAGGCTTGTTCAGGCAGAAATGGATGGAATCCAAAGTGCTTTTCCTCTCTTCATGTCACATATAAATTATTAACATTCCTAAAAATTTATCTGCCCCTCAGTCACCTCCTGTTATACATAAAGAGTCATATTTTTACTAATGTTTTCCTTTTTATACAGTTCACAATAAGGCACTTAGCTGACAAGATGGAGGAATTGTGCCAGCAAAATTGCAAGTATGATAAAGTTCCTTCATTTGAAGATTGACTCAAGTTCCCCAGTCTCTTCTATAATGTTGATTCCAGTAAACAACTCAGGATGCAATTCAGGAAGTAAAAACCGTGTCCTAATTATGAATTTCCATCTAAATCCTAAGCTACTTTGTCCTGCTCCCTTCACCTTCTGCCTACCTCTTCCTCCTCCTCCTCCTCAAAAAAAAAAAAAAAAAAAAAAAAAAAAAAAAAAAAAGCCAAAACCTGACTGGGAAAGACATAAAGACAAATAACCATTTCTCCATCAGCAGATACTTGTGATAAGCACTAGTAGCATGTGCATCATCACCCCTTGACATCCTGTATGTGGACAAATGTTAACCTAGTATTGGATGCAGTTACATCTGCCCTCCAAGTGACAGATCCACATAGTTGAGCAGATACCTCCTGTAGGGGAAGGGTTTCCAAGATGGCAATGTAGTCAAAGCAGACTATAAAAGCTATTTGCCATTGCACTGTCAGCGCTTCTGTCCTGAACTAGCAACTTTATTCCATGCTCATTTCAGTGATGTGTTGAAGTCAGTACTTTACCTGACCTGGAATTTTCCCCACTGCTGTTGAGGTGATAATGCTAATTGTATGCAGTGTAGTTAAGCAGACAATTTGAAATGGGACTTAAAAACCCAAGAATAATTTTTCCTGTGGTTGAAGAATACAAACCACAAAGAAGTGCCCTCATCAGAGGTTGGGATGCCTAAGATGAAAATCTCTACAGAGCCAGAACTGCAGCGGGAGCTTGCCTCAGGTGTATCCACCCAAGCTAAGGCAATTCTGGATTGAATCATTCCCTCTAAAATTTTGTTTTCTATTTGGCAGCATACTATTCAGAACCTAAAACAATACTCCTGAAGATGTTTTGGTGCTCTGCTGTGATAGGGGTTCACACTGCACTGCTGCTCAGCACAGAAGGAAACTCCCTGCGTGCCAGATATGATGGTATCTGCAGCAACACTTCTCACTTTGTGGGTTTCCTATCAACAGCTAGCAGTTGCCCACTGGCCTCAGAACACACCTCACCAATACCCAGCCGCATACCACCACATGAATTCTGCTGGTTATCTCAGCAGTAACGGCAGCTGGTTTACCAATCCAGCTGCAATCAAATGTTTTGCTGATCAGGTGTTATAATCATAAATATGGCAGTTAAGGCTGACAGACACTGCAGATACTGCTCTTTTTTTTTTTCCTGTGCCATAGGCAAGGTGATTTCTCCTGTGAAAACTGTGGCTCACCATGTCTCCATCCTGCTTTCTTTACTTCATGATGCTTCCTTCTCCCCTGCTTACCTTAGCTCTTGTTCCATACCAACCAGACTTACTCATTTGTCGTTTTCTTCAGCTGTTCTTGTTCCTTGAAAGATTCCTGTAGAATTGAATGTATTTATCTCAGTTTGTAATTAACAGGTGAGCAATTAGTTTCCTGAACAGTCTGATCTTTAAATAAGAAGCCCTTAATGCCTCCAAAATCAAGCATAAAAATCAGGTTTTCTTGGCTCACTAAAAGTTTTGGTTCCACATTAACTGTGTGAATCTCTCTGTACTACTCTTCTGTCCAGGTTCACAGTTTGCAGACAGAAAACTCTATTTTCCCTGCTATAGCCTGAGGGCTCTAAACCAGGTCTCAGATAATTCATTGTCTTTCCTTGTCTCTGAGCAAGACAAAAAAACCTTTTGGTTCTTACCTTTTATCTTTCATATATGTTCCCCAATTTGTTTTTCAAGTAGGTTCCAATCTTGTTTCATGTGCCCATAGAAGCACGTGCAAATGACTTGAGATGGCCAGTGAAGTTTTGCTCAAGTCTTTGGTTAGCAACAGGTAATTTAAAGCCAGAAAAACAGCCTGAATTTCAAAGGAAGTGAGCAAGAAAGACCTGTATTTGTGAAGTGAGTGTAGATTATATATGTGAGGTGCTTTTTCTGTCATAAACTTGCGCACTATTTTCAGGCAGAATTGTAATAAAATCATATTCCCAACAAAATAATAATCTATTTTACAGGTATAGTTGAAATGTTTTCTACAACAGGGTCTGTACCAACATGGCTGTTAGCACATTTTTAATTGTAACTGTAAATACCCAGTTTGGGAAGACTAAAATTTCAGAGTAATGTTGGAAAACCTATAATATCCCATGTATTTTCCTACCCATGTGGAAAAATAGCTTTCTGTGGTTTTTGCCATTAAGTTCTTAGAAAGCCACAACAAGATAGGAATACAGTTTAATCGTAATTTTAATTTAGGAATAATATTAAACAATTATAAAAGGTCTGTAGAAACTCTTCATTACAGTTTAAGATCAAACCTTATCCTATGAATTTCACTAGGAACTCCTTTCCCATTTTTCTCCTCTGCTGCTGCAGGCTGCTTCCTAGGAAGCTAATGAGCTGCGTGTGACCATGCCCTTTGCTGGCTGACCTTTGTCTCTCCAGCCTGTAGCCCCAAAACCTTTCACCCTGGTTGTGACCTAGCAATAGACCTTGCCACATGTAGTTAACTCATCATCCCTATCCTATATTTGAAATCCTACTATTAGATAACAGCATTAAACCAGCACAACAACATATGAACTATAGATGGAATTTTAATAAATATCTGTATTTTTATAGGCAAGAGTTTGATAATTCACGGAGTGAGAACATGCAACAGTTGCAGTTGTGGCTGAGGAATCAGTTAATGAGCTGTAATAATATATTGGTGGGAAAACTTCCTGTTGCTTGTGCTTGGGTAGACACTGTCATGCAATATTACAATATACTTCCTAAGTCACATATGGTAGCCATAATGTCCTGGAACAGAGCTGTATCTATTCTGGTCATCCTTTGTGCTTGACAGCACTCAAGGTGACACCAAATTATTCTTCTGATCTTATAGAGTCCTGCGTTTCTCTGTGTTGATTCAAGACATGTGAGAAGAGTTTCTCTTGAAGCAGTATTGTCAGACAGCATATGGCAGTTGGACTCAGTGTAGCTCAGTTTTACCCGATGAAATCAGATTCACTGAGGGATTATTGAAAAACCTTAGTATCTGAGTTACAGGTGTTTGAGCTTTGTATATGTGTTGTGAATAGATATGGCCAGCCAGCTTCCTTCACAGGGAGTGAAGGCTGACATTTCTTCAAAATACAATCTCTAGAATAACACTTATTCTTGAAAATATCTCAAGTTAATATTATCAGAAAACAGAAGTGATATATGTGGTACACCCTCTGATGAAGTATATATTTGAGCAAATATTACTGCATTTCAGAGGTCATCTGTGACAAATAATAGGTAGGCACAGAAGGCCTTCAATATATTTCAGAGTAGGAAGTAGTTTGAATAAGGTCAAATTTTCAGCTCAAAACAAATGTAACCTGTGAAAAAACTGAAAACCTGACTGTGATTCATGTTTGCTATTTCACATGTATTGAGGTGTGTTGGGAAATTTAACTCAAATGCAGTAAGATTGCTGATATAAGGGGAGGATTTCTAGAAAACCTGCATTAGTCTGAAAAACAGGACATATCACTGTCAGTCACTGACAACCTGTGTATAACCAGAAGTAGCTAATTAGAATCCCAAGGGATCCTCAGCCTTTTATTAATGCTAGTCAGTTCAGAGCATGGTCCTACTTAGCACATTGCACAGTAAGCAGCTTCAGCTACATCTTTATTAGTTAGGCATCTCTTAATATATTCTAGCATTGCTTGAACAATGTGTGTGTAAAACTAGCTGCTCCAGCAAATCAAATTCACTGTATATAAATCTTCCGCTCTTAGAAAATATAAAAACTTTTTCACAACAGGAAGGGACATTAGTAATTTCAAGAAGCAGCAGAATTGGTTTGGAAAATTAGTGAGGAGAAAGACCTTTCACTGGGAAAGATCAAGCGAGTGGCTGCAGGATGTGACTCAAGCTCAGTAAGAACTGTGAACTAAAGGATGTGACAGATAACAGGGTCTAATAGGTTGTCTACAACAAAAATGAATTCACCAAAAGCAAAACCAGGGAATCTGAGATTTTGAGAATAATGCCTGATTATATATATTATGTATTCTGACAATTACCAGCTGTTACTGATGCCTGAATATATATATATATATACACATAATACTTTCTGTCTATTACCAGCAGTTACTGGTAACCCTTGTAGCAAATTTTACTAGAACTGCTCAGAAACGTCCAAATGGATCTCTTTTTTTCTGTTAAAAACTGTGAATTTATGAATGTGAATTAATAGCATGACATTAACTCACAGGAACATACTAACCTGGGAATCTGGGCCCAGACCAAGAACAGTCTTGCAAAGAGCGCTGCCGAGATTGGCTGCCAGACAAATTCCTATCAGGGGTTTGCCAGTTTGCTCAGCTGTATGCTTACATATACCTATACTGCAACCTCAGGTTTGTGACCTAATATTTAATGGGTTGGCACCCCTGAAAGCTCTTATCTTGCATGTTGCCCTAGAAATCCAGGAGGGTTTTCAGCTTTTATAAGTCCAATAGAGTAACACTTAAGAGCTGTGATTACTTCTGTTGTTGTTGGGAGTACATCTGAAGTATCTGAAATGAAATCCCATTTCAAAATGAAATCTGGTATGAATTTTCCCTTTCCAGAGAAACATTGAAACTTCTGAAGACATTTTGGGGAAAAGCAGTATCATTCTCTTCCAATTTTGTAATACATAATGGGATAAATTCTCACTTTTCTCAACTCTAGCCACTTTATAACACAAAGAAAAACAGTCCCCCACTCCCTTGCTTCAGCAAAGAAGTAGAGTTGTATCAAAAGATAAACTTGTCAGGCTTACGAACTCAGGCTATGCTTGACTTCACATAGCTTGCCTTATGGTGCTGTCTTTCAGCTTTTCACTCGCTTTTTTTCTTGATATGGATTGGTCATGTCAGATTAAAAGCCCCCCTGAAATGTGAATGCGTAGCCATTGGTCAGCAATTAGCAAACACAAAAGAAGACAAAGGCACCAGAGTGGGGAAAATGTGAACTATTCCAAATAAATATAGGCCAGAAAGGGAAGTTGCTTTTGGAAGGATGGTCTCTCAAGCTGAAACTTTCTGTCCATTACCAGCTGTTGCATTTTTTTAGTTCTAAGCACAACTTTCTTTCCAAGATTTGCTGAAGTAAACTTAGAGAGAAAACGGCAAGGAGATTTTGAACTGCTGAACTGTTCTGGATAGGAAGATGAAAGGGATAAATATTATCACCAAATTAGTTATAAAAAAAATGGCAAAACAAGAAGAGTTTCTACATAGAGAACTGTAAAAAAAGAAGAAAACTAAGTGAAATGCTAAGTTAACATGAATACAACTACAACTCCCTCACTAAAAGATGTCATATAATCAGTCATAATATGCTATTTTGACTAGGACAGCAAAAAACTATTTTAATTTTGTATGGTGAAACCATACAATCCATACCAAACATGCTATGTGCTGATGTTGTGGTTTAACAATGAGGACAGCTGATTAATCATGAATGCATGAAGATTTCTTCTACATTAATGTAAAGTTGTTTACCTGTTTGCATGTTCACTGAGTATCAAGAGTTTTGGATAGATACTCCTCTTATTAACATTCAGGCTTTGTTGTACAGATTGTTAGCAATACAAATGTTGCAAAGAGGATGCACTTCAACAGCTGTGAAATTGCCTTCTACATCTGGACACCAATCTGAAAAAAAAATAGTGTGGACTGATTTTCATCCAAAAATAAAGAAAAACAGTGGAACATAGAGGTCCCATGCATTGCTTTAGCCATGTATATTTCTTACAAAGGAAATGCAACGTAGTTAGACTTGCAGTTGAAAGAGGAAACAGAGGTATATTTCTGCTACCTCTGATACACTGAAGCTTCTTCCTAAGAAGTTGTGAGAGTTTGTCCAAAGAAGATGATTACTGTTTCACATTAAGAGAGTAATTCAGATGCTAATTTCTTTCATATTATCACTGATAATGTTGAAAATTAAAGCATAAAGTTGCCAGGAATATAAGTGATTGCAATCTTGATAATTTTCATGAATTCTCGCTGTCTAGTATTTGCTCTATATTCCCACTGCAATAATTTTTCTGTTCTGTGTCACTTATTCATGATACTGGAAACAGGAAGATGCTCAACTTTTTGATGGAGAACTATGTCTGTTTTCTGGGATTCTGTACTCTCAGTCAGAGAAAGAGAGAAAAAAAAAAGGCTAGAGCTGTTACTATTTCTAATGTTTTGTTGTTTTCAGCTTTGAGGAAAACAAATCCACTATCAGTGTACACAGACAAAATAATATTCACAGCCAAAAAATATTTTTGCTTGCTGTTGTAGTCAGCTACTGAGCAGTACTGTAGGACAGTGCAAATATAGGCTCTGTGTCATATCATTGGCTTTCAAGACACAAGTATAGGATTCCTCATAGTGTTAAAGCCTTTCATGGTAAATGTCTGTGCTATAAATTTTGATGTACTTCCCAGCTGAATGGATGCTTTGAGTGGAGACAGACTGGCTGGAGCTAAAGCAGTTAGGTTTGATTTACCTCTTCTTTATTAGTCAGTTTTATCGAGAATTTGGAGGAGGGATATCAAGGAGTGTTGATTGACTTCCGTTTGTAGATTGAAATACAGTGAGTGTTATTTAACCTTGGCCAATACTATACTACCTTTAAATGTGCAAAACATTTGTAAAACAGACAATGTGTTTACACTTTGTCACACAATGTGTTTACAATGATTTGTAAAACAGACAATGAAACATGATGTTTGCAAATAAATTCATTAACAGATGAGCTTTTCCTAATGATTATTCAGTGTGTGTTTTTTGTACAAATCCTTATGGGGTTAGAATTAGAGAAGTACTTGTGAAGAGTCCCTGTGTGTGCCATTTCTTAAGCATTATTCATATTTAGTTTGATTTGTAGAGTTTGGTTTGCATATGTTGATCATATTCAGGCACTGCATTTCATCTGCTACCTTTTCTAGACCTGAAACAGTTCCTGCTCTCCAGCATTTGTAGAATATTCCTCCTTACTACAAATTTTCTGCAACATGCAGTTGTAGTGAGAGTGAGATAGCTATTAGTGTGCCTAAAATGAGTGATTTAAAAGAATTGATCCATTTTCTAAATCCTGTTATGACACTCTATAGCCTTCTTCATAAATATCTATGCACTTCTGGTATTTCTTCTCAGATGGAGCAGTGGGTATTTGTGGAGTTGAGTAATTTCCTCACCAGTTCTATCTAGCTTCCTTACTAAAAAGCAAAGTATGATTTCTCTTTCCTTCTGGAATCAAGCAACGATATCAGGGTTACTTTCCAGCTATTTATTAATGAGATTAATTAAGAGTTTTCAAGTCATTAATCCTGTGCAAAGCTCCTGTGTTCTGTTGCAAATTATAGGTGGCTTTTAAAGGATTGTCAATATTGACAGTTTAAAGTACCATGCAGTAAAGGGGGCAAACACTGGTGGGGAAAAAAAAAAAAAGGACAGATATGCAACCATCCTGAGAAAGATCAGGCATCTTAAAATTGAATAAATCCTTGCCAGCAATATTTCAGAAGGTGGTGTGATATTTATGTGTCAGTCCCTAGGGCTTTCTGAATGGGAATGCCTGTCAACTGTGGTAGCTATAAGTTACAGTCCTCCAAGCACATATTTGTTCCTCTGCATACTTGTCATGCAGTCTGGTGGCCCAAGGTTAAGCCAGAATTAGGATATTTATATCCTGAATATTATTGTCACTAACCCACACCAGAGTTAGACACATTTGAACTGTATTTAGCCATTGCATTAGACTCTGCGCACTCGAGGGAAATTCCCCCCCAAAAAAGAGGGGAAGGTCTGAGTGGTATCAGCTGTTACCATGCAGCAAAGTGACAATTAAACACTCTGTGTGTACAGTCCTGGTTAGTGTCTATGTATGCAGAAATCTGACCAGATATGTCTAACAGACATATCTGCTGTTACTGTGCACCATGCCATGCTGTTCTTGCTCAGACAAAACTGTCAGCAGCTGAAGGTGGAGCATGATCTTGTGCTCCAAGGCCTTACTTTTTGATCTCCATATCCTAGAAATTAACTAGTCTAAACAAGTGAAATATAGAATCCTTGAAGACTTTTACCAAAATAGAACTCTATAAATGAATCTCAGTTTATTCTTTTCCATCCCTGTTAATTTTCCCAGACCAGCCATTCCCATAGACTGAAAAAAATGCTTAGCATTCAGCTGAAGAGCTATATCAGGCTCCAGATGAATTTGAAATACTTGCAACCCTTAAGCATCCAGGTCTTTCAGAGACTATGAATTTCCAAAGAGTGTGTGCAAAACACACCCTTCAGAGTGAAGTTGCAACAGGAGATTTAGTCTGTCTCACATGTCCAAAGATTCATGCTTGGTTTTTTTAGTCCAAATTAAGAACAACTTTACATACAATTGGAAGGTTGTGGACTAAAACCACATATAGCCCACTGAGTTATCAAAACTGTGGTTCCCATTTATTAGTTGTAATGGATGGGAATTCCCTTTGAAGTTCTAGTATTGCAAGTTCTAAATTATTTGCTGTAAGTGGCTAGCTCTGTGTTTTGAATATTGTATTTAATGCCAGGTATAATATTCTTACAATGGTACCTAGAAAAAAAAAAAAAAGCGTAATTGTGCCTTTTCTGTAAAAGAGAAAACCATGCAGCCAAGTTCAATATTCACCAGACATCCTGAGACAGAGCGGAGAAGATGAGGAGGAGAGACCTCACAGATGCAGCTCCATAGATGTAAAACCAAGAGCTGTGCTCCTGACCACATCCTTTGAAGTGGTTTCTAAACCAAATAAGTTTGAAGGAGCCTGGGAACATCTTTCATCATCTGTCTCCTTGCTGCCCTTCCTTGATTAATGTCAATGAATTTGAGCATGAGGGCTGAAAAAGGCTTGCCAGTGTGGCACTCCTTGTTCTGTCCCTCAGGCAGAATTCAGGGAAACACATGCAGTGAATTGTCTTTACTTCTAAGTATTTTTCGGGTGAGACTAATATAACCACCTGTCCAAAGACTATATACAACACATGAAACATATGTGTTGCAACTGAGATAGTTTTGTGTTGGCAAGGTGCCAGTACCCAGTATAATTTAAATATCCTGGACTCAGTGCTAATCCATAGCTTGTCTCTGAGAAGACTGTGCTGATATTTCTAGTTAGTTCTTGCTACAAAACTGATTTTTAAATCTAAGGTGGCCCAGTTCTATGAAGTAGAGTGTGACTATAATAACTTAACATCGACGTTTTCCATGATTTTATGAATTATATTTCAAGATTTGTACTAATTATCCAGGAAGGCATTTATTATTTATTTGTGTGCTTCTGAATGACTTGAAATATATCTTGGAATTGTCAAAATATGGAGATGTAGAAGACAAAAGCTAAACTATGACTCTATCCTAGTCTGAGTCTTTGGATTTTGTTGGACTATTCCGCTTGTTTTATAAACTCTGTTTTCTTCAATGCCATGCTTTTTTAATCTACATAAATAATTATTACATGTTGGTAGCTCAAGTAATTTTCCTAAAGCTCAGTCAGTTGCCCTTATGCCTGACAACCTAACTGCTATTTGGAGGAGAAGCATTACATTACATTGAGCCACTAGGTACATAATTTCTCATTCCACATCACATTTCACAGCAGTCTCAGCATTCTACTTGGTGGGTATTTTTTGCATACATGTCTCTCTAAATCTTGCACTACAAGTTTCAGAGGAAATTGTTACTGTCCTTTCAAAAATCTACTCTAAATGTCAGAAGTTCCTCCATATATGTTCCAACTTCTATATGTCAGAAGTTCCTCAAGTCAATGATAATTAGACTCAATTTTGACATTTCTCACAGTTTAACATATCTCTTAAGGAGCTAATGACTACATCATAATCTCATCTTTCACTAAAAAATGCATACATAAATAAATACCACTCCACAAACTGGCCTATTGAACAAAATATGAAAGAGGAACACTGCAAGTTCAAACAACTTTAGGTAAATAAGCAGCCCTTAGCATGATTTTTTATTTAGTTTTCATTGTGTTTACCAACACCTTCAGCTTTTTGTGATCAGGATTTTTCCTCCCTCCTCTTTTCCTTTTTCTTCTTCTTTGATCTCTCAAGGTTCGCAACAGAATCACAGAACCACAAAATAATTTAGGTTGCAAAAGACCTCTGGGTCTTTTACAAGTCCCACCTTTAAAGATACCACTCTCTTAACTAGACTGTGGCACTAAGTGTCATGTCAAGTGGCTTCTTTCTTGATCACCTCCGAGGATAGAGACTCCACCATTTGGATGGCAGTCCATTCCAATGCTTATCAACCCTTCCCATGAAGAAATTCTTACTGATGTCCAGCCTGAACCTCCCCTGGTGCAGCTTGAGGTGATGTCCTCTTGTTGTGTCACTGGTTGCCTAGGAGAAGAGAAAGAGCCCCCCAGCTACAGTTTCCATTCAGGCAGTTGTAGAGAGTGATAAGGTCACTAACAAATCTCCTTTTCTCCAGGCTCCCTCAGGCTCTTCTCATAAGACTTGTACTCCAGACCCTTCAACAGCTCCACCACCTCAAAGTTCTTGTGGTGAGGGCCCAGAACTGGACACAGTACTCAAGGTATGGCCTCACTGGTGCAAACACATGATGCTACTCCATGAGAAAAAATTCTAAATCCATTCCAGTTTTCCAGTTTTAGAAGTGAAAAAGCCATCATCAATCATCCAGTAGTAAAATTTAAATTCCCAGATCACTTGCACATAAGCATGTTTCTGGAACTGTTTATATTTTACTGCCTAAGATTCATTACTTTTGTTATACATTTGATGAAGAGACAGAAGCTGATGAGTACAGATGGATTTTGGCAAGTAAATGTATAAGGATACACACCATTTCTGCAGTAGAACATATAATACATACTTAAAGTAAGAATGGTTTTCAGTTCAAAGAGAAATGCAAAAAAGTTCAGAAAGTTTCAATACATAAATTTAATTTTCTGTGTACAAAATGCATCTATGTTTGTTGTATTCTTATGTGCCTAATGTCAGGTAGTACCATTTTCCTTGGAATGAGATTTTTGATTGATGTAAAACTGTTTAATTGTGGGCAATTCTGAAATCTAAACAAAAAACAGTGATTCTCCTTGAAGTGACCTCTCAGTGTCGTGGTTTTAAAAATGCAGTTGTAGAGGTTGTGTTGCTTGGTGTGGAAGAAGTAATACGCAAAAATCTTCTCTGCATTAGGCAAGGAAATTTCATGAAGTTTTTAGCAAGTCTCATGTCAGGAATCAGAAAGAACAGAATAAGGATAAAGGATCAGTGGTAAGGGCAAACAAAGGTTTTGTGAATTTACTGTAAGATTTTCACATTTAGAAAGTTGAAGTTCAAGAGATCCTTCTGAAATTCCTTTAATTCATTGTTAGTTTAAATCAGATATTTTTCAGGAGGTTCTTCATGTTTTTGGTGCTGACTCAAATGTAAAAAGATCCAGAGGAATGATATGCAGCTAGTAATAAAAATTATGTGATCTGCAATAGATTTTGGCACAAATCTATTTATGATCAACAAATCAATTTTTTGGCACACCTGTTCAGGATTTTCTGTGTGTGGAAAAGCCACAGAATACTTACTTTTCAGAACACAGTAAATCAGTCCAAGCTGAAATTTCTTAGCACCTCATGCCATCAGAAACACTGTGATAAAACTACTCTCCTTTTTTAGAAGAAACATTTTTTTTTTGTACTTGGATTATGAAGAATTTGACTCTGTAGAGACTATAACAAAAGGATCCATTGAAAATTGCTTGTGAGAAATAACAGCTTAGTATGAAGCTGAATAAAGAAGAGCTACAGGCATGCAATGTGATGCAGTGAGGAGTAAAGGCAAATAACTACTGGTTATTAGAAGTACCTCCATCAGAAATAGAATACTGTCACCATCAGATCCTTCTACTTGTCACTTGTGAGACCCCACCTGGAGCACTGCACCCAGGCCTGGGGCCCTGTGGGATGATGGCCAAAGATCCAGCAAGGGCCAAGGCTTGCTACCCATGGCCTACACTGTGTACCTGCTACATTATCTTTGTGGATCAAGAAAGGATGGGCTGGCTGAAGGAGAAGGTCCTGTGGAGACAGGATGGGTAATGGCTCTGATGAACTGCACAGAATGCAACAAAGTCATGTGATTAGAACTTCAAAGGGCACCATAGCCAAAATTGTAACTTTTAGAATTGTAGAGTCATAAAATGACTAAAGTTGGAAAAGACCCCCAAGATCATCCAGACTTTTCACTGATCATCACCATGCCATCTAAACCACAGCACTAAGTGTCATGTCCAGCTATTTCTTGAGCACTTCCAGGGATGGTGACTCCAGCACTTCATGGCAAGTTTGTTCCAGTACTTGACAAGCCATTCAGTGAAGAAATTCTTGCTGTTGTCCAGCTTTTCCATGATGCAGCTTGAGACCATTTTTTCTTGCCCTGATTAGGGGAATTTATATATTAAAACATACATCCTGCAAATACCAGTAAGCATAATGAAGTATATGGAATGACAATGCTAAATCTGTGTATCTGTTGCTTCAATTTGCCACAGTATTTGTGAATCTGTGATAGCAAAGCTCTTACTGAAGTGACTGGACCCAAAGTGTACGATAGATTAATCACACCATTCGTGAGTCTTTGATAACCACAAAGTTCTTATTGAACATGACCATTCTTCTAATGCCAAATGGGCCATAATCAGAGATTGAGCTTAGTCACATCCAGCTTCTTTGGTCTCTGAAAACCAGGTGGAATGCAAGAGGGTTTACATCCTGGTCAAGTTGCTTAACCTGAATGTAACAGGCTTTCAACATGCAAAGGGAATGGACTCATTGAAGCAGGTCCAGAGGAGGCCATGAAGATAATCAGAAGGATGGAGATCTCTGCTATGAAGACAGACTGAGGGATATGGGCTTATTCAAACTGGGAAAAAGATTTTGGAGACACCTCTCAGCAGCCTTTCTAAAGGAGGCCTACAAGAAAGGTGAAGCGGAATTTTTAAAAGGGAGTGTAGTGAGAGGATAAGGGTTAATGGCTTTAAAATGGAAGGAGGCAGGTTTAGATAGGCTATTAGGAAGAAATTCTTCATTGTGAGAGTGGCAAGAAGAAATTCTTCATTTTGAGAATGTCAAAGCACTGGAACAGGTTGTAGAGAGTAGTTGTTAATGACCCTTGCCTGGAAGTATTAAAGGCCAGGTTGGATGGGGCTTTGAGCAATCAGGTCTAATAGAAGGTGTTCCTGTCCAGGGCAGGGGAGTTTGGAACTAGGTAGACTTTGTGCCTTCCAGCCCACACCTTTCTGTAATTCTTTGATGAAGCATCTTTTGAACAATTATTTTCAAACTTGGATGTTGTATTTAGGAAAGGTTAGCTTGGACTATAATGGGAGATGAATAGAGGAGAAAGAAGATATGTTGCAAGGCACTAGAAGGGTCTAGTTCACTTTACATTGTAAAACACAAACTATGAAGGAATGTATTCATTTTCTAAAGCAAGGAGTAAGAAGAGTTATATATAACAACAGCTTATGCTGGCAGAAACCCAAGCATAGCCTTGGCTCACAGCTCTTAAATTTAAGTCTTTTCAAACAGAGCAAAGAAGCAAATCACCTTAAACTGGTACAGGCTGCTGTGCATGAAGTTAGAGACATCTGGGGTTCAGCACTTAGGAGGTCAATTCCAGCATGGCTTGTTATGAATACAAACAGGGAAATGGGAGCTGATTTAGATTTTTTTTCAGTGAAATCTGTTTATTGTGGGAAATTCTAAATTATCAAATGAAAAATTTCCCTCTTTGTACTTTGTATAAATTTCTTTGTACTTGAAACTTTCAATTCTTTTTTTCTTCCCCCTCCTCAAGATTTTGTTCTTCACTTTGACTGGGCATAAGCATTTTTTGTGTGAAAGTAAAACACTTTCCCTTAGGGCTTTTTTAGCAGCCTTACTTGTGCATTGCCTGGGTGTACTGAGATGCAGTGATTTACATCTCTATTCCATTTGTTCTTCAAAATTTTAATTCTGTTTCCCACTAAGTACAGCACTTGCTTGTGCACCCCTGTAGCAGTAAATACACTTTTTCTTCTTTATTCTGATTTCTAGCCAATATGCATGAAGGAATTAGATCTCTATATTATCGTGATTTGATCAGTGATAATTGGATATTCAACACTCAGACTTAAAAAAATATCTAGAATCACAAGTACAGTAGCTGAAAGACCTCACAGGTTTAGAAATCCATCCATAAAAAAGCATGAAAGAATGACAACATGCATGGAAACTTTACTGCATATGGGAAGATAGTCCTTCAGTCAAGAAGAAGTAATGTTGAAAGTTTTTCCACTAAAAGCCTTTTTTTTGGGGGGGGGAGGGGGGATGCAGAAAATGTAGTTTAGTTCAGGTGATCTGACTATTTTCTTATTTATTGTTTTAAAAGTAATTTTAATCCATTTTAATATGAGAGACTAAAGAGATCTTCCAGTGGTAAGTGGGGTAGGCTACCATGACAGATTTAAGAAATATTGGACATGTCTGCAGTCCAAACATTTGAGCTGGCATATACCTGCTGGCACTAGGAGCCCTGGATTTCTACATTTTGGCTCTGACTAGCAGACCATAGGCCCTGAAAATTCCTAGTTGCAAGGAAGGTCCATGGCAAGGCCTGTCCAGCTTCCTTGCAGGGCCAGTCCCCTGACTGGATGGATTCTGTTGGAGACAGCCCGTGAGTTCAGGATCCGATTGTATGTACTGGAAGGAGGTTCTCTGAAAATCTGAATTTGAAAATCCTATCTCTGAAATATATCCAATTTTATTTCTGTGAAATGTTTTGAATAGGGATCATTCCTGACCACAATTTGTAAGAAAATTCTCTACCCGACTGGAGAATGGGAAGATTCTCAGCCTCAGACAGTAACACATTATGCAAACTACGTAAACTGTAGTTTATTTGCCTTCCTGTCTTCATTCCTTCCATCTGTCCATCCCATGCCTCCACAAACACAAAATCCAAAGAGATCTTCTTCTGTTCTCCTCAGAGCTGCACCTTTTCTTGGTATAAAATGCTTTCACTTGCATTATTGGAGAAGTACCTGGGGGAAGTTCTGATTGGCAGCCCTTTCCGGCATGAAGCGATAACATACTGAGAACATATTTAATTGCCTAGTTGAGTTTGAACTAAAAAACTGAAATAACGTCACCAACATCACTAGCTCTGTTAGATATTTTTTGTGCTAAAATACTGCTACCTTCTAAGCGTAAGTTAAGAAAGCTGGCAACAATTAGTTGAGCAGAAACAAGCAGTAAAATCAGACTGGGAGATGAGATACAATTGGAATTACCTGCCCTCTTATTTTTTCACATTTAGATTAATTTGTAGCTGTTTATTTTTTCTATTGTTCTATGCTTCAATTCTTCTTCCCATTTAAGTATGGAACAATATGTTGCAATATCTCAAAAACTCCTATGGAACGGAAGGATAATTTTCTGTTTAGATTTGGAGAGCAGATATAATACTAATAATATTGTTCTTTACTCTTCCTTTTGTTTGTCTTTCCCTGAGTTTCTTTTCAGTCACATGAATAGAGCTAGACTTATTACAGTGTGAAG
The DNA here is from genome assembly GCF_963662255.1 of Cinclus cinclus. Taxonomy (NCBI): domain Eukaryota; kingdom Metazoa; phylum Chordata; class Aves; order Passeriformes; family Cinclidae; genus Cinclus; species Cinclus cinclus. Next base: position 63,543,166 of record NC_085084.1, read on the forward strand.
TGTCAGAATTCACTGACTCAGACAGAAACCATGTATCTTCCTGCTACATGATGGAAATGTCCTTTTAATATAATTTCTCAACTAAGTATCTGTGATTGCAGCACATGCAGAGCTTGAAAAGTGTAAAAAGGAATGAAAAGCTGGGAATATGTCTAAATATAATGCTCAGTTCAATGCCGTAATGGCAAATTTTAAAAGGCATCTTACCACATCCCGCATGTTTTTTGTTGTAGCTGAAGCCTTTTGGTTAACGTAAATGACTGTGCAGCTATTGAAACTGGTGTACACAAAACAAAAAATTAATTCATTATCTGAAAGAAGAGAAAGCTACTGCATTTTTCTCCTCTGACTAAACTGAAAGTTGTTGTATTTACTATATGCAGCATTCTGGAGAGAGAAGGAGGTTTGTGTGGGACTGGCCTCCCAGAAAGATCAAGCAGCAATGGCAACAACAACTTTGTTGTTTAGTGGTTTTCAGAGCCACATTCAAAGCCCTTACAGGAAGAGCACATAAAAAGCCTTTAAAGAAACACAGACAAATACTAAATTTAAAGCAGAAGCGAAAATGTGGTTTAAAATAGACTAGGAAACATGTTCCAAAGAGACACTCTTCAAGGCTCTTGAATGATGTTAGAGAAGATATCTGAAAGCTAGGACTGAAAGTGGTCTTGACAGTAATACAATAAACCACTATAAGACTGATTCTAAGAAAGATTTTTAGAAATTATTTTTGTTTCAAATTTTGCATAATACTAATTACTTCTCTACAATGCTGGAATGTGATGTAATTGCTAATTAAATACTCTTCATAAAACTCACAACAGTCACATTGGCTACATTTACATTATCATGTAAAGAGGGACCAGGGAGCAAAGAAGAGCATTGGATTTCAGGTAGTTGAGACAGAATGGCTCCTGATTCTTCTTTTCGCTGTATTCAACTGACCCTGTCCAAGATGAAGCTACTCTTGGTTTTAGGGACAGGTACCTTCAGGGAACATTCCCACCAAACCACAGTGTAGGTGTTGCATCAGAGTTGGCTCCCTCTGCAGTATGCCATCGTCCAAAGCAATCTTATCAGGCTTTGCATTCCCTTATTTCCTCACATACCTCCTTTCTACACTCAGGGGCATACAGGTCCTGAGTTTCAGCCTCTAAAAATCTAGTCTGGCATAGCACTTTCTACATGACCTCACACAACCACAGGCCCTCTTTACAGAAACCTTGTTCACTGGGCTCTTTTGTTTAGTTGCACTGATGCACCATCTGAGATAGGTGAAGGCCTGCAAAGTGCAGTGTCCACAAGAAATACTTGCAAACAATTTCTTTGGCCAAGAATACACGAGCAGGACTATAAGCACATGCAAAGCAATCAGGGAACAATACTTCCTTTATCATTCCTAATATTTTGTCCTCAGGGGTTTTCTGAAGTAGGGATTGTTTACTTTTTTTTAATAGTTCCTACAACCTGAAAACTTGCCCATGACTACAAGAAACTGACCTTGAACTTTGATTTGACTAAATATGTGTAAATTACACTCTAATCCCATTTACACTCTTGCTGGGATTTGGAAAATATTAAAAGGAAAAAAAAAAAGAGGCAAAAAGGAGTCTTCAACTGCTTGTTCACTGGTAAGACTGGAGAGTTTATTTTGAAGATACACTCCACTGCCAGGAAGGCTACAGGTGTGTTTTTTTCTTTGTTGACCTAAACAATGTATTTCTTAAGTAGTCATTTGAGTTTAGCAGCAAAGGCTTTAGGAAGATAACCAAACTATCATGAGACTTGGACTTTGAGAAGGTCACAGAGCATAGGACCAGGATTCAGAGATTTCTTCTCCAGCCTTGTGCTTTTTTTTCTTTTCTATATGTAATTTCTACCAAAGATTCTTAAGAGCTTTAAAAAAGAATATGTTATAATCAATGGTATTCGGTAGCTTATGAAAACCACTAATTTTTAGTGGTTTGGGGTTTTATTTTGAATTTGTAAAAACTGTTATTGCTTTCTTTCATGAAATGTTAACACTGGCAAGGACATTTCAATCAAGTTGAAGCCTGTTTATCATCTTTCTTGGCACAGCCTAAATCAAGGCAATCTAATAAACTATCTGGAGAAATGCTTTTCTTAGTATTACTCTTGGATGCAGATGAAGAAGTTGAGCTTATGAAAACATTTTTTATGAGTACAATCGTTGTCCAATCTAGATATCTTAACAGATCAAGTGAATAGTTTAAAAAAATTGAAAAAAAATCTATATATTCAAGGGCAACAATAATACATCACTGAAGTTCAGAAATAAAAAAAAAAAAAATAAAAATTCCTGTTTCATTTTAGTTTGTCTTTCACAATTATTTTCCTGTTTCACTTTGGATAATGCTTCCTCTCTTAGTGGCACCCCCAGTTCAGCAGATTATGTATATATTTCCCTATTTATAGGTCCTAAAGCACACACACTTGGATATTCTGTAAGTTACTATAATTCACAGAGAAGCTGTGGGTGAATATTGAAATTGTTGGCTGTACATTTGTAAACTGTTTTATGCTGACAATGTAACTATGTGATGATCCCTTCTGGTTTTAAGATTCCTGACTAAGTATGGATTTCTAGCAGGCTATTCATAGGTGTACCTGAAGAAAAGAAATGTGTATTCTGCACACTTTTCCACTGAAATACAGCTACCTTCAAAAGGTAAATAAAATCAGCTTAAAATAAGCTATAACCCACAGAGTGGTTTATATTCCCACAGTTCAGGTGCTGGTTACAAAATCAATTTAATGCTTTTTGGGACTGATGCAAGAAATGGATGAAAAGATTTCTTTGAAACACAGGAAAGATTTTGTTTGTATTATTTTTCCTTGCTGATCCAGGTTTAGACTGGTTCTCATTTTATCTGTACCCTGCTCCCACCTTCACATGAGCACCCACAAAGCAGGGGCTTCAAAGCTGACAGCACTGGCCTAACTCTCTTCTTGTTAAAAGCATTGGCAAAACTCCCAGTGGCTTCAACAGCAACAGGATTAGGCCAACTGTGCATGCTTTGAGAAACTCACCCAAGGCAATAATCTAGCATTAATTCACAAAAAAAGGAAACCAAACAGGGAAAGGAATGAAGAGAGGGAAAAGAAGACTCATCGTTCAGCTGCTCAATGTCCTTTAACAGAACAATTACCCTGGTTACATATTATGATGTGGGGTCTGTGTGGCTGGTACATGAGAGTTTGTGTTAGGTGGCTTAGGGTTGTGCAGAGAGTTAAGATCCCCCACCTGGCCACTGTGCAGAAACTGCTGGTAATCCTGCTGTTTAAATGGTCCAAGAGCAAGGAGAGTTCTGAGATCACAGTTCCAACTCACCCATCCAGAGAATTGTACGGGATCATGCCAGCAAATGCTTCACCCTTTCCCCTGCAAAGCATGAGCTGCTCCAGTGTCCAGTGTTTTGAGGCACTTTGCTGTCATTTATTTGACCTACCTGCATCCACTTGTTCTCAACTCATCTTGCATGTTTTGCAGTAACTAAGGGGGGCCTGCAAGAGATCCAGACAGCATCTTTTTACAAGAGCATGTAGCGATAGGACAAGGGAGAATAGCCTCAAACTGAAAGCAGGTGGGTTTAGATCACATACTAAGAAGAAATTCTTCACTGAGAGGTGGAACAGGATACCCAGAGAAGTTCGGATGCTCCATATTTTGAAATGTTCAAGGCCAGGTTGGATGGAGCTCCAAGGGACCAGGTCTAGTGGAAGGTGTCTCTACCTGTGGTGAGTGAGCAGGAAGTAGATGATTTTTAAGGTTCTTTACAACTCAAAGTGTTCTAGAATTCTATCATTTACATAATCTTTTCTACCACTCATTTACCTGTGCCTGTCTTTGAATTACTTCCCTTACCTTGTTTTGTGGTTTGGTGTGGGGTTTTTTTGTAGTTTTCTTTTTCATTGTTGGTTTGGTTTGGTTCTTTGGAGGTATTTTATTGTTGTTGCTTGTTTGTTGTTGTGTTTTTGGTTTTGTTTTGGTTTTGTGGTCTTTTTGTTGTTTTTTGGGGGGCATTTTTGTTGTTGTCTTTTGGGGATTTTGTGGAGTTTTTTTCTTTTTTTTTTATTTTGTGGGTTTTTTTCCATTTTTTTATGGGGAGGGTGTTGGGTTTTTTATTTGTTTATTGTCTTTTCACTAGAGACATGAACCTTGGAGAAATGGGATTAAAAAATGCAATGGCAAAATAATTTCAGTGTGAATGCAGTAGGACCACCATTGCAGTACCAGAACCTCCACCTCAACTCCTTTTTCCTTTCACCCTTAATATTGCAGCAGCCTTTGTCATCTTCTGTGCTTCCACAAAGTGAGTAATGCTGAAAGCATTGACAACACTTCTTCATGAAAAGTTGACTTTGGAAATTGTCCAGATTCTTCTTAACTCTCTACACACAGTAGTGATTTCTCACCTTCACAAAGTGATTTGCCTCTCATAGATGTGGCCAGTATATATAGGTGGCATTTTCCCCTTCAATGTTCATGAACTCTTCATGCTGCCCTGGAAAAGCAAAAGGGCTTTACATAGACCTACAATGTGCCATTAACATCATGCAAGGATTTGTCCTTATTTTCAGAGGAGAGCATTCATAGCTCCTGCTGACACCTTGGAGTCAAAAAAGAATTTTGTATGAAAAAAAAAATTGTATAACAAAGATGTTAGTACATATCTTGTCTCAGACACCTAATTGTGATTTTTATTTCAACCAATATTATTATGTTAATCCCAACAAATTTAATTTGTGATTCTTCCATTCACCCTTTATGGTATGAGGAGCTGGATCCAGGGTTTGAAATAGTAAAATAGATTATTCTGGCATCCCTTTTCAGCAACCAAGACCTTCAGATTTGCATTGCTGTAGATTCAAAGCCTTATATTCCTTTTCTGGCCTTGTATCAGCATCATTATTTCACAATTTCATGAGCACAAGTTGAATTAATGTACATTTTCAATGTGAAAGAAGATTTCTAATGCATGTAAAGAAAAAACAGACTGAGAGAGTGTTTGGAAGAATACCATTAATCTATCTGAAAATTACCTAGGAGTTTGATGCTCACACAAAACTACAACTGGTGTTTTTGCCAAAGAAATGCTCCTAACTAGAATTTTGTGTCTAGATCTGGGGAATTGATTTTCAGGTCTCAATGGCAGTCCATAAGAATTCATTTTACATGAATGTGGAATGAAGTGTACAGCCAAATGAAAAGGAGGAAAAATAATAATTTTTGATTGAGAACAAATTTTAGGCTTTGGAAGGGATTGCTTTTCCTCCTCGTTCATTCTTTAATAAAACTGAAGTTCATTTTCAAAGGCTGAGAACTAAAAATAAAATCTCAGAACTGAAATGCTGACATTTTTCCAGTTTTAAGACTTTTTCCTTAAACAGCTTATACAAGAAAACCAAAACCAACATCAAGTAAACAACAAAAAAGTACACCAAACCAAACAAAAAACAAAACAAAACAAAACAAAAAAACCCAAACCAACAACAACAACAACAACAAAAAAAAACAAATTTGAATCAAAGTTTTCAGGAAAAACTTCTTGGCCAAAAAAGTTTTATCTGACTCTGTATCTGATATCCTCCCATAGTACTTATCTTTTTAATACAGAGTGGGAACATGCTGAAATGCAAAACTTAGTGCAAATCCAGTAAAACTATGCAAAAGAACAAGTCAGCACAGAAGACAGAAATAACTATGTTGTTTAGTTTTTAGTTAAAGCTATTAAACTAGATGATTTCTGTGTTCACATCACCTTTGTTAAACCATGTATAAATGCATTTCCTCCCCTTTCTTTTAGTAAAACCTGGTAGGCTTCTAATACATCTACTTCTCCTTATGTTAAAAAGTTTATTGTAATCTTGGAGTGTCAAAAAGTAAATGTTGTTAGAACAGGAAATCACACATGACAAAAATTAATGCATTGCCATTTTTGCATTTCCTTGATATTCACACATTTGCTATTTTTAAATTTTCTTGATATTTGCAACTCGTAATTTATATTAACAATTAATTTAAAAAGCAAAAGATAATCTTGTTCCCTAAGTAAGTTAGATACTATTGTTCCATCAATGATCATACTTGTTAAACTGAAGGAGCCTGAGATTTTAATGGCAACTGTTATGCAAACACACAAATAACAAATATCTATAGGCTAGACAATATCTATAGACAACAAGTACAGAACCAAAGAGAATTGCTGAAGAGAGAATGAACTGGGGAAGTTTTGGTTTGTTCACAGACAATTCAGGTGTGAAATACAAGCATAAAATGTGAGGTCCTGCAGTGTGATGGTCACTTTTATGACAGCCCATGTATAGTCAATATGAGTGCAGAGACAGGTAGTTATGGCAGGTGGTTCTTTATTTTACAGGAATGCTAACATCACTGAGAAGTTTTCTATTACCTTCACGGGTGTTTAGGCTAGGCCTTAAGGTAGCAGCAGAAGCACCTAGCAAATTTAACTTTTACTGTCAACCTTACCTTGAAAAAGAGGTTCATATCTAACCATTGCTATGCCATGGCTTGTTACAGTGATAATTAGTTTTCTGTATGCTGCACTTTTGCTATCTGCAGTCTTCAGTAAAGATCAGAGCATCCCAAATGCTGGTAAAATACAGACTCTGCAAACCTGATGCTGATAATAGCCTGAAATAATTGCAGTAGCAAGGCCCTTCCTGGAACCTGGCAGCACAGTGTGCTAGTGAACCCAGAAGTGATATGCAGACAATAGGATAAATGGTGTGGACTGGAGTGGCTGCTCCAGCTGAGAGAGAGACCACTGGTGAATCTAAGAAGAAAAGGCCAATGCATCAGTATCTGTTTTATATAATGATCTGGAAAAAATTTGCTGGCCAAGAGTAAATGGAGTTTATTGTGACTTCTGTTAAGTTTAGGTTTCCAAGGTACTGTTGATTACTGCTGATCACTTACTGGGGTAAAGCATTTCTTTTGAATGAAATGTAAATTCCCCTTCAGAGATGTGAGTGAGATTAGGTGGCATTTCTGTAAAAGTAAAAGGTACATAATCTTGGCAAAGACTAAGATGCACTGGGCTCTGTCCTCTGGCATTTGCCAAGAGATCTAAAGCTGACTTTTGGTTGTCCAGATATTCTAGAGTATGTCAATCCAGGAAAAACATATTTGAAAAGGAACTTACATTCCTTTTCCAGATCTGAACTCGTTTTTTTGCCAAAGTGGTTTGAAGTAATCTCTTAGCCAGTACATATCTCAGACCTCTGCTTCTGAGCACAGAACAAATAATCTGAAACCCATGAACTGACCTACAGATAAAATTACACTCTGGGACTCTGGAAGATAAAAATGGGTGAGTTTGGAGTTTCCTGATTCCATACAAACAGCAAAAACAAAAATTGAAGCTCAGAATTTTTGAGCTAAGGTTGAAGTATGTGGATTAAGGAGCAAGACTGATATTGAGAAATAGGTATTGCTTTAAAAATACCCCAAACAGTCTGGAGGTCTCTGCCTTCCCTGCAGTTATGGTGTGATCTGAGGAACATCCAGAAGGACAGGGTGATCTCCACATTCATGTGTGTCCTTACATTCTCTTTTCTTGTAGGTAACAGAAATTTTGTGCAAGTACCTAAAACAGTAGTTGCAATGTACTAAGTCTGAGCTTAGATACTACTTTGAGAGCAGTCTTTGCCCATACTTTAGGCTGTGATTCTGATTGAATATCTGGAGAGGTTATATAGGATGTATAATGTCTCTGAAATGCCCTTTGCACTGTAGAGTAGCTGTATTATTTGATCTTATATTTTTATACAACTGCTTTGTATTTTCTAATTTCAGGCAAAATTTTGGTCTTAAAAATGTGCATAATAATTTTCACTGCCGTCAGAAAAAGTTCAGACACATATGTTACAAGTGACTTTAAAGCAATGCATTCATTTCATAAGGCACTTGAATAACTACCTGGCACATATTTGAACTCTGTCTGATAACTGTACCATTTATTTTCATAGTTTCCTGCATCAAAATCTGTCTCTCTGATGAAACCCTGACCACTTCATAAAAAGCAAACGATAGCATTAATGTTGCCAGCAGGAGAGTGCAAGCCATAACCATTTGAAAAAAAAATGACATGGTTCTTTTTAGCTGAGCCTCTTCCTGAGGGTTGATTACTATGGAAAAGAGAGGTGAGAATTACTTGCTTTTACAAATGTCAGCATTGTTAGAAGGTTCAAGGTAACAAGAGGTGCTGAAAAGCATAGCAACAAAATCCTCATCTTCTGACATTAGTATTGTCACTTCTGTGACATTCTTGACCTCTTCTAACCCAGCGTCTGGGAATTTGAGACTTAATTTTTGGTCTACCACATGTTGCTGCAGAATATAGCTACTGCAAAATGAGACCACCTACAAATAGGGAAAAGATCTATTTAAAAATGAAAAATCCCAGCCCTCTCATTCTTCCTTAGCACAGGCATTTTTAGAACCAAATTTCAGTCTCATACTGACCACTTAATACTTTAAAAGCCGTGTTGCTCACTCCAGACAGGCAGGAATGTTTTGCTGTTTGTCTTTAAAGCCATCATGCATGGCTCTGCTGGGAGCATCTACTCATTCAACACCACTGTGTAGTTCACATTTGTAGGTGTAGAAGAAGAGATTACAGGTGATCTTACCCCTGAAAAGTCACAGTTGTATTAATCACCAAAAAGGAGGAATAGCTTTGTCCTTAATGGGTCATAGCTGTGACTAATAAAGATAAGTGTGATAAGAGGGGTGGGCTGGCTGGTTAAGCAGGTAGAGGGCCTGGAGAAAGAGGACCTTGAGGAGGTAGAGGAGTCCTGAAAAAGAAGGAACAATCCAGAGTGACACAAAGTGAAAAAAAAACAAGGCAGAAATTTGCTGCAGTAAAAAATCTGCTATGAGGTCAGTCTGATGGAGTCAGAGCCTGCTGTTGGAGCCTGCAGTCACAGTTGAGCTGGGTGAAAATTGTGTTCCAAGTCTGCAAACCAGTACTTGCAGTTGCAGACTAGTAGGAAATAACCAGAAGTCAGAGTCTGCAGTTGGACCCTACAGTAGGAGCTTGCTCTAGTCAGAGTCAGGGTGGCAGAGTGGTAAAGAACGAACAGGGATCCTTTTCATGTTGTTGTATATGAGTCTGTGTCTTGGCTCATTTCTACCCCTAATGAGAGGTCTTCTGCAATACATTCTCATTCTTAATTTCAGGGAAACTTTGTCTGGGTTTGTTGAAACAGACCATAAAGGAAGTGAAATTGTATAATAATTAATATTCCATGAGCAAAACCAACATTAAATTTGCTTAGTTTTGCAAGAATATAGTTCATGGATTGAATAGGTGGTGACCTAGTAGCCCTTGTTGATGGTATCATCTTCCCATTTGGTCTGCATTGCTGAGAGTTTAGATAGGGTAGAGATTCAAAATATTCACACAGCACCATGAATCAGAAGGGACCCACAAGGATTATGAAGTCCAGCTCCTGGCCCTACACAGGACCATCCCCAAGAATCACACCATGTGCCTGATAGAATTGTCCAAACACTTCTTGAACTCTGTCTGGCTGCTGCTGTCACCCCTTCCCTGGGGAGACTGTTCCAGTGCCCAGCCATCCTCTGGTTGAAGAACCTTTTCCTCATATCCATCCTAAACCTCCTCTGACACAGCTTCAGGCCATTTCCTTGGGTCCTGTCACGGTTCACCAGAGACAAGAGACCACTGCCTGCCCCTGCTCTTCCCCTCACGAGGAAGTTGTGGTTGTGATGGGGTCTCCCCTCAGTCTCCTCCAGGCTGAACAGACCAAGTGACCTCAGCCACTCCTCACACGGCTTCCCCTCAAGGCCCTTCACCATCTTCATGCCCTCCACTGGACACTCTCTAGCACTGTCCTTCTTGCACTGCAGCACTGACAATCCCCTCCCTTGCCCCCAGGACACGCTTGGCCCTCCTGGCTGCCAGGGCACTGCTGGCTCATGTTCAACCTGCCACGGACCAGAACCCCAGGTCCTTTCCATGGCACTGCTCTCCAGCCTCTCATTCCCTTCTGTCTGTACATCCAAGGTTGTCCTATCCCAGGTGCAGAGCGTGGCACTTGCCCTAACTCTTGAACTTCCTAAGATTGGTGATTGCCCAGCCCTCTCTGCAGAACCTCCCAGCCTGGGGGGAGTCAACAGCTCATCCCAGTTTTGTACCATCCGTGACCTCTGTATCCCTCCCAGCCCTGCACTCAATCATTTATGAAATGTTGAAGACCACAGAGCCTAAGGCGGAGCCCCGTGAACCCCCCTAGGGACAGGTCCCCATCCTGATGTCACCCCATTCACTGTCACCCCTTGTGTCTGACCCATGAGCCAGCTGCTCTCCCATCACACGATGTCCCAATCCAGCTGTGTGCTGGACAGTTTGTGTACATTTGGACACTGTGAGAGACAGTACTGAAAACTTTACTGAAATCCAAAAAGATCACATCAACTGGCTTCCCCATATCAGCTAGGTGGATTACCTTGTCATAAAAGGAATTAAGGTTTGATAAGCAGGGATTTCCTTTCCTGGAGCTGTGCTGGCTGTGACCAAAGACTGCATTAACTTTTGGGTGTTTTTCAATACCTCTTAGAATATTTTTCTGCATTACCTTACCAGGCACTGAAGTGAGACGGAGTTAGCAGAGTCATTCTTCCTGCACACCCTTCATTCACAGGCTGTGCAGTTTGCAGTGGGATTGTGCTCAGGGCAACAGAGTTACTGCCACTGACTCCTAGGTCCCTCAGCTTATGGGAGCCTGCAGTGCTCCAGTGAACTATCTGCTTCTTCTCAGTTACTGCAGCTGTAAGGTATGAGGAGGTGGCTGTACCAGCTTAACTGTAGCTTTACATGACATAATACCTGACACATTCAAAGTGTTGCTGGGTAACAGTTTTAGACTTTATAGCATTTTTATTATTAATGACGTATATGATACACTTAGCACAAGATGTATTCCTCAAGTTTTTAGTGTGTCTTGGAGGTAAAGTCCGGTAACATACCTTTTGCAGCTTGCTCAGAAATAAAGCTAATAGCCTTTAATATTAAAACTTGGGCTGCTGGGAGCCTGAGATACTAGCATAGAAATATAATGAAGAAACAAAGTTCACCTCAGCCCTGCTCTTCAACCCCTGCTTGTTCCCAGTGGTTCTTCTCTAAGATGACTCTGTTTAAAATATCTTTTTCTACAACAGCTGACCCATTAACATTCCCTTGCAGCCACCCCACTGAGGTCAGGAGACAGGATGCAACAGTGAATCTGCCCAGGGACAGATTCCTTTAGCTTCACTTTTGCTTTTCTCCCAGTCTTGAAGGCTTGCTACTTCACCACAGAGTGTTATGAAAAGACATTTCGTCTCCCCAAATTGCCCCTCTTCCTTGCTTGTAAGGAGAAGCCCCTACCTAGATACTGGAGATCTTAAATACAGATAGGGGCCAAGAGCTGTCACCTTCATGTATTGGGTACTCACGTTTTAAGCTCAGGTTCAGAGAAAGTTTGACTCTTCAATGTAATTCTTGTAAGTGAAAGTGAGGGACAAGGGCTCAGCTTGCTGCCTCTCATCTGGCAGAATGCTTTTGGAGCATCTGGGCCTGCTCTCCATCAGAATGACCTAATTCTACATACATCCATATTGATCTGATCAGCATCATCATCGGTTCAGCATTCATTAATGCAATTGGGTGCAGAAAGCTTTCAGGGGAAATAGATGAAGAGAGAGAATCATATATATTGTACTCCTAGAGTGGGAGTAAAATTAGATTATTTTTGTGCTATTCAGTTGAAACCTACTCAGTGACATTTTAGAAAGGTTGTGTGCAAAGGCCCTCCCTCTCTCCCCCTCCCATTCCTTCTCCCCTTCTTCTCTTTCTCCTGCTCCTTGTCATTGTTGTTGTCTTCCTCCTCCTCATCCTTCTCTGCTCAAGGCGGTGGTATAGATGGTGTCCAGTGAAAGGTACCTCCCCATGCAGCCTCTGCCTCTGACAAACAGCAAAACCTCTCCTGCCACCAGGAATGCTGGCATTCTGTTTGGCATAATAACACAGGCCAGTAGTTTCTCCCACTGAGAACAAGGCATTGTGCAAACCCAGGAATAACTCTCCTCTTAATTTCAATGGTGTAACTGCAAATCTTCCATGGACTCATTCCCAGTTTATATGTGTGAGTGGAAGATAACACAAGCACGCAATTAATTTCACAGATTCCACACTGTATTGAGGACAAGGTGGTCCACAGAACATCCTAGAACATCCCCACAGGGTCTTGAGAGGATGTATTTGCTCACCTCCTGCTTTAGGAGGAAGAAAGCTTGTCTCTTCTTGTTATATTTCTCATTAGAATCAGAACTGATGGACTTGTTCATGTTAGAGGAAATAGGCAGATGAGGAGCAGTTCTTGAGATGAAAAGTTAATGAGAGTGATTTGAGCTAGAGGCACCAACAGTCATATACTCCCAGCCAGTATGGACATCACACGCTTCTCAATTGAAGACTCAGCACATAAGAAATACATGACATGAAAGCTCTGTGGGTGTTAGCTGACAACATACATTTTATGTACCAAATAACACTATTGTGTATTTTCAAAAATTATTAGGAAAAAGCACAAAAAATTGTGCTCTGAAATTTGAGACAGAGTGTTACTGTATGCTGGTTTCATTTGATATTATTCAAACTCCCTTTTCATTCTCTACAAAGGCAAGGTTTCTGACTGTTGCTGCTTCCATTGTATGACTACTGAACTACAGCTGAACTCATACAGCAGTAGGATAAGTAACAGATAGAAAATACATTGAAATTAGAGAGATGTAAACTATTTACAAATATTTGGTTTGATCACAATACAACAAATATTTTGTTGTGTGATATTAATATAATTATGGGGATAGACTTAGTTTTATAATTTTGCTTCTAATTGCAAGAGAAAGATATAGCAAAGATGATGCAAAAGCACAGTTAACATAAAGGAGACTTGTAAAACAGAACTGGAGAAAAACCTGAGGGAAACTGTCATTCAGTTCCAACATGGAGTCTGTGAAATTCACAGCCATATTGAAAGAAAAGCAAAAGTAAATAGAGACCAAAGATTTTTGAGTGCCCTGTCATAGCTGCCATTTGGTGTATATGTCAAGAAAGCAAGCATTCTGATGCATATTCCTCTACCTCTCTCAGGAATTGGTTTTGCATAGTTAGTGATTCCAGTCTGCTGTTGCCATGAGGAATTCCTGACCCCTCAGTCACATTGACTCCTTCCCCATTTGGGGACATAATTATTAATAGAAAAAATAACTTTTCCAGGACAGAGGAAAGAAAGGAAAGAACAGGAAGGAAAGAATGGGAGGAAGGAAGGAAGGAAGGAAGGAAGGAAGGAAGGAAGGAAGGAAGGAAGGAAGGAAGGAAGGAAGGAAGGAAGGAAGGAAGGAAGGAAGGAAGGAAGGAAGGAAGGAAGGAAGGAAGGAAGGAAGGAAGGAAGGGAAGAAGGAAGGAAGAAAAAGAAAGAAAAAGAAAGGAAGAAAAAGAAAGGAAGAAAAAGAAAGAAAGAAAGAAAGAAAGAAAGAAAGAAAGAAAGAAAGAAAGAAAGAAAGAAAGAAAGAAAGAAAGAAAGAAAGAAAGAAAGATTTTATCATACCAGCTTTTCGGAAATGGCAGGTAAGAAAATTGTAGCACAGTCCTAATATGTTTCTGCATTAATACACACCAATACACTTGCATGTACCAAGAAACGTACCAAGATAAATATTTTTTCCCAAGCCACTCTCTTTGGCATTGTGGCTTTTCAATTTACTAAACTGCAGCAAAAATGCATTTTATAGGGGAGAGAGGAAAGTATTTGTGGGTGCTGTGATCAAATTACTAATGCAGCTGACATGAATGGACCTTAAGTCCTACTTGATCTTCTTAATACAATGTAATCCTTAATTATCTATTTTGACATCTAATGAGCACAAAACACGTGTGTGAACTCCCAAGGCATGTATCTCTCTTGCCCTGCTAATCCTGTTATCCTGGCTGTTCCTCTGCTAACTCTGCTGCTGTGAGTGACTCACGGATATAGTGTCTCTCCTTGCTGCTGTATTTCTGACATGTAATCATAATAATTATGCTCCATCATGAGGAAGATCTGGAAACAATAAAACCTTCCACCTGTTGACATATGTTGAAGTCTGTGCATATTTTTAATCCAGGATATAGTTTGTCAGAGGCCATTGCAGACCTTGTAATGATATTGATGTTCTTGCTGTGAACAGGCAACTGAGCAGTGCTCTGTTTGACACAGCATGAAGCCATGGCATTAGAGCAGGGGAAAGGACAGATGGTACTTACACATGAGCAATCAGACTCGGATTTTTCCTTGAAAAGAGAGAGAAACAACGCTTTCCTTAATACCTGGTGTTGCCAGGCTCTTCTACCTGAACAGTGTCAGGGCTCTAGTCCTGCTAGTTGTTCCTCAGCAAGAGACTGATGGAGTGGTCCCTACACTTCTTGAAGCACAGAAGGAGATTCAGAGATTCACATTTCATAGATGACTTATTCTTTGAGGGTTGAGCCTTACTAAAAACTACAGTCTAAAAATTCCAGGCAATTAAACACATTGTGGAAGTTGAGATATGGTGATTACAACTAAAATTCCTGCATTATTGATGTCCGCTTCACTGACAACATCACCATGTAACTTGTTGCATTCTCACTAGACCAAATATTAGGATGAATTTAATGATGCTGATATCAGTGGGGTGTGGGGTAACTTTCAGGATTCCAGCTGGAATAATTGAGAGGGGCATCTAACCTCCCTGCAAGAGAGTATAGCTCTCAAATAACTGCAATCAACACTTTCTCTGCTTTCATCAGGTAGGCAAACTTTGGTAAGAGCAGCAGGTAAACAAAGAAGAGCAGTTGTCATCCAGCTTTTGACTCCAGTGGGGCCCTCCATTTCAGCAGTGCCAAATGGAAATTCAGAACTTGTGCATTTGGGTTGGCTCAGCACAAATCTTCTGAATCCATTGGTGTAAATAGAATCTACGTCACCCAGCAGAACAGCGATAAGCCAAAGTGTGTTATCACCAGGGGATTCTCATGGGCATGTGACAGTGATGACTGCACAGCACATCTACCATCTCATGGAATTTGGTGCCATTGGTGATGATGTGCCTGTTATGGGAGCACACTCTTAAAAGGAGGGGGCTCATTAATCTTCACTATAATGTCCATCCTCATCTACAGTTCATAACTACAAGAGATGATTGTAGTCTACCTAGTGCAATGCACACTGGGCAAGAAGTTCAGAGATGAGAAAAAAACACCAATACAGTAATCAAAAGCAGTTCTGGACACAAGGTATTTTCTGCACCTGACCTAAAGTGCTGAAGTGACTAGAGGCCTCTCTTTACAGTTATTATGCCTAAAGCTGTTTTGAAATCTCTGCACTGTGTTCCACTGTGTGGTGTAGACAGGAACATAGATATTATTGTCTCCCTTGACTGAAATATGGGTGAGAATGACGGTCCTTCCATGGCACTGCTGTGTTTGTATGCAACTTAGTGTTGAAGTGCTATTAATTTTAAACACCAAAGGTCTAGTACTGGGAAGCCACTTTGAACCTTGTGGAAGTTTAAGCTTACTGTTTGATGAATGCGAAACTTAGGCTCTTTTACAGTCTTGCAGTAAAGTCATATCTTGCAGACATTTTATGAGGTTATAAAAAGCTAGTGTGAATTTGTGACAATACTGCCTATCAAGTTTATTCACCTTCTTAGGCACAGCTTACAACCAACCCAGATTTGTAACTCCTCAGCTGTGTACAGCTTTGACACTCCTTTGATGCTCAACCTTTCCAATTCCTGAGACTTTCTTGAAGCCAAGGGCTAGGAGAGAGACCACTCTGCTGGGCAGCTCTGAGTTCCTGGGTGCTGTCTAGACGACAGATGGGGTCTATGCAAATCACATGGAGATACAAACTAAGATGAGTCTAACAGCTAAAATGCAGAGAGCAGAAGGCAACAGACCGTCTTCATAGTCTCTACAGCTGATCTTGTGAGTGAGCCTAATCCCTTTGGGGCAAGACAGTCAGGTTAATTCACACTCCCTCCCTGTTGTGGGTTAACTAAACTTTTGACTTCAGATTGAAAGGAGAAAGAAATGTTCATGGTTACTGCTTCAGCTGAGTGGTGGTAACTACCATCTTAGGGTTCAAGCAACAGCCAACATCCAGCCAGTCCTGGTAAAGCTGTAAGGACTGTGCCCTTCCCAGAGCAAAAGTAACTATTGCGGTGTTAGTCTCAATAATTACAACTTCACAAGAATGGCTGGATATACTCTGGAGTTTATGCAGTTGCTCTAAATATTATTTAGAATATTTTTTTTATGGAACAGAAGTAATTATGTGAATATGACAGTAAAATGCAGGGTTAAATTACAAACAAATACTGGCAGCAAGATTTACTGCACTGACAGATAGGTTCCCTAAACCTTTTTTCTTGTTACCTTTATTTCTGGCTATTTTTAGGATTCACAAAGTGTTCTGAAATGGACAAGACAATAGTAGGTGTGAAAGATATATGTGTTCAGAATGGTGGGCTATATGGTCTCTGGTTCTTGATAATCACAGAGACTTTAAGAGTTCTCTCAAGAGGTAAAAAATACACAATGTATATCTCGTAAATCTGAGTGCTCCTAGTGGTTAATGAAAGAAATAAAAATCTAGTTTTAGCCACCAAAAAAGAAAAAAAAAAAAGAAAAAAGAAAAGAAGAAAAAAAAAAGAAAGAGAGAGAAGGAGGAAAAAACTGTTCCTTGTGAAATAAGAATTTTGTGCCTATGGTAAAACCGTGGCATTTTCCCCTTTTTCCTATGATGACACATGCTTTAAAATACACTGGATACATTTTATTGTAGAACTGAGTAAACAGGACTGAGATTCAGGTAGTTACTAAGTGACCACATAGAAAGAAAACAGGTCTGGGAAAGGATCTTTAATTAGGAAAAGTTAAGGAATAGCCTTGCATGCCAAATGAGAAGGGCACACCAAACACAAGGCTCAGAAAAATATTCCATTCCTGGACTCCCTTAGAATCTTAGAACTAGAGCATTGGATGCCTAAGCTGCAGAGGCCCTTACATTCAAATGTGTAATTCTTTTCTGCAACTTAATGAGCTAGCCTCACAAGGAATCTCATGGCAAAGATTTCTTCCCACTATCTACACCCTGTGAGATGAGTTGTTGAGCTGGGATGATTTCCAATAGCATTAAAATAAGAAGTTAAGCATACCATTTTTGCATAGCAAAATGTGTACTATTTTTGTATAGCATGTTTTCTTTTGAGAGTTTTTTGGATACGTTTCAAAGAGAATAGAAATCACAAGCACGGTTTTATTGGTCT
Source organism: Cinclus cinclus (assembly GCF_963662255.1). Lineage (NCBI taxonomy): Eukaryota > Metazoa > Chordata > Aves > Passeriformes > Cinclidae > Cinclus > Cinclus cinclus. Next base: position 63,560,573 of record NC_085084.1, read on the forward strand.
GAGCCATGTTCTGTTTAGTTGGGGTCCTGCTGGTCATGTTTTGAGATGTTAATGGCTCTATCTGCTGTCATCCTGCCCAAGCCTGATGTGTTGCTACAGGCGTGTGTGAGAAGGCATTGGAAGGATGGATGCAGGAGATCTTTTGTTTGATGAAATACTAAGGGTTGAGTGGGGAAGGCAGGGGCAAGGGATGATTCTCTACAGTAGTGAAATATAAGGTATAAAACAAAAAAATCCATCTGTTTAAGGAGCTGTAGTTGGTACTGCCATATGCTGCTGTAGTTTTGCCATCTCCAAGCCAAAGAGCAGAGCTTCTGAGAACATGCAGGGGAGCAAATCCTGGCCCAGACCAGACACAGCTTCATATCCATGCGACTGCAAGAGCAACACAGAGGTGCAGCCCCACTCTTTTTGTGGATAACACTCTCACCGATCCCACGTGCTGCAAGCTCATTGAATAGGACTCTATTCAGAGAGAGCACTGCACTGCAGAACTGTGGCCTGACTTAGATTTATGTCTAAACCACATTAGACCATTTTTGCAGTGCCAGCAGGTCAATCAAGTGGGTATAAATGGGAGTCAGCATTTGCAGCAGCTCTGAAGGAACAAGTAAAGCTCTGGCAGCTGAGCAGTGACTATTCAGCCTGCAGAATTTTCTTTCCTTTATTTTCATTGGCACATTGTGTAATTTATATGGCAGCTTGAGTGTTTGTGGTACTTTGTAACAGATAAAACATTCTACTAACCATGAAGGGAAATAGAACTTGAAGAGACAGAGAAGAGTGCAGGTGGAGAGGATGCTTCAAACATATAGAAAAGAGGGGGAAAAAAGCCCCTAATGAAATTAAAGAAGGTATTCAGTGGCGTGGGAAATAGAATCGTGACAGCACTGGTACATGCTTACGGAAAATACAAGAGAAGAAAGACTGAAAACAAAATTGCATTATCTTGAAGAGCAGTAGAACAGTGGAGTAAAATTAAGGGTAGCAAATAATCTGAGGTGGGGAAACTAGTAGCAGTGGTCATCAAGAGGAAGGAGATGCTGTCAGTAATGGACAAGTCTGTGCTGCTTAAGTCTGTTTTAAATCAGTTGCACAGGAAATAATTTCCTGAACTTAAATATGGTAGAGCTGCTAGAGCCTGGACATCCTTGCAGAAGCTGGTTAGTCAGGAGACCACAGGACACAGAATTCTGTCTACTCAGCAAATGAGAACCCTCTCTGTCTCTGAACACAAGGAGAGAGTATAGATTGCCTTTCTACAACTTGACAAAACAGAGAAAGGTTGAAGGGAAGAAGAACACATGAGCAAAACAGTCTAGAAAGAATGAGCTCTCTCCCCCTCCGCCCCCTCCCCCAAAAGATATCTAGTGTTTGCCTGTAACAAAAATTGAGATTATAGAGCATTTGCAGTGTCCAAACTGTCTTGATGTAATAACCCTCTGCTATACTGCTAGGAAAGATGCAGGAAGCAATTTTTTCTAAGTAAAATGAAGGATGTTAGTGAGTGTTATCATAATGTCCTTATTGCTAGAAGCCAAAGCCATGGTTCTGTGGGACACAGAAAGTTCTGTGGGAATAGGCACTACCAAGGACTAATATCTTGGGATTCCCTTGTCTTGAATGCATTTGTATAGCTTTGGTAGTTGGCCTCCAGCCAGTGTGGTAAGAATGGATATTCCTGCAAACATTTATGATGGAAAGTGGTGAAGGCTAATTGTAGTGGGATGTTTATGTAACTCTCCACAGATCAGTTTTATTTATATTAAGTCACTGCTTAATACAATTTAGCATTCACATGGCATGAAGTTCTGTTTATTAGGAAAAAAATTTGGATTTTTAATGTATGCCTCAGAAGCCTCATCCTTTTGGAGCCATTCCGAGTGTGCTACCATTGTTCCTTGTTTAGTTTCAAGGAAAATATCTGGTTTTGATGAGCCTTCTCCCTGTTTTTCTGGGGATTTCTGACTGACAGCTATTTTCTTTTACTTGATGAGTATGAATGAGAGATCATCCTAATGCATTAAAGTTAAATACAGATTGAAGAGAACTCCACCTACATTCAAAACACAGATTCAATCAATTCTGTTTCAACTGTGTTGAAGATACTCTGTTTCTATGAGGGTGACTCAGTTCCCTCTTTCAAAATAGACTGAAGAGGCTCAAAGTGTTTTATTTAACATCTCCTACTTTGCTGAGATTTTGCTGATCAAAATTACTTCTGGCTTGTACAATTTAGGTCACCTTAATACTTTCTCAGCTTTAAATTTGCTTTGAAGAAACCACACAGAACCAATTCAAAGTAAATCAGATATGTGTGTGAGCTATTCATCTTTCAAACTGTGTTCTTTCCAAGAGATGGCCATTTGTTTATCAGGGGGAAATCAAAGCTTCTTGTCATCTGAATGGAGCAATGAAAATACATTCAGCTTAACAAGGAACAGAAACTGTGTATTTGTGATCTGTTTACTTTTAAAGTCTGTTTGATTAAATCTTCTGTTAGTTTTACTAAAGCTAAATAAATGACACTGAAACTGTCCTAATGCAATTCATACTTGTATTTGCTGCCAGCTTTGTTTTCCTGTGTTGTATTGACATTGGAGGCTTAAGAACTCTTCATCCATTTTGACAATGATTATGTCTATAGTAGAAGCGGTATTACACTATATGTAGTTTTTTTTAAGTGGTAATATATGGAATATTCACAAACTCTTTTCCTGCATTCATCATCATGTTAGCTGAATGTTTAGAGATGCAAATTTGTAACTTAGCCAAATAAGCACCAGTTAACTTCATCACACTCTACATCTCTTTCCTCTTCTGATGGGTGATGTAATTAATAAACTACTTAAGGGTGACAGGCGTAATATGGAATATGGCTATGAGTAACAACTCATAGCCTGGGGCATGGAATATGCAACTTGATCTTTGCTGTAAAGTACATAAGGCAAGTCACACATTGTCTGAGAGATGGAAGGTTGAAGGCCACACTAAGAGAAAATTATGCTGGACAGCTTTGACCACAGATGAGCTGCTTGTGTCTGCAAAGGTTTTGAATCATAGCCTGCCTTGTGGGTCTTATGTGTCAGACTGTTCTGCATCAAAATTACAGCACGCTGTCACACAGCTTTTTACTTCTAAGATGGGAAAATCTAAGAAGTCAAAGAGAAACTCATTCTCTCTCAGCTGTTATACTGAGAAGGGACATTGTTTCTGTAAAGTCAACCAAGTGTTTAGGCAGGTCTATGCATAGCTATGCAGCCTTGCCATCAAACTTATCTTCCTGTATCATTTCAAATGCTTATACCTGAGGGGTAAAACATTTCACTTTCTCTTTGCTATTTCTAATGTATGCCTACATTTCTACCTGTCACCTTAATACATTTACCCCTGTTCTTTTTAGAAACACGTCTTTATTGAAGGTAAATGTGTTAATGTCCTATCCAGGATTTCAAAACTGTGGCCCTCCCATTTTCCCAGGATAGCTGTGAAGATCCTCTAGATGGATTTTGTAATGCACTGTCATCTGAGCTATTCAACATTTCTTTGCATATCAAGGTTTCATTTAAAAGGTTATTTGTTTCTTCATTTAAACAGGACAATTTCGTAAATCGAGGAAACATTCTAGAACTGAATTAATTAAATATTCAGCTTTTAACTTTTCTTCAGGTTTCTAACTTTTTCTAGAAGCCATAAATAGTTTGTTGCTTTGGACATTTGCCAGAATAGAATCTACATTCTTTCAGATGGTGGAATTAGAAGATTCCTGACTCCCACACCATGTTTTGCAGAAGTATAATTTCCTTTTAACTTGCAGTTTCTCTGGTTCAAGAGAATGCCTCATTGACATGACCTGTGCTGAATAAATAAAATAAAAAACCCCAATCTTTCTGCATTTTCTGAGGAGTCTGAATCAGCCAGCACACTGGCTACAACTCCAGTGGCTTTTTCTTTGTTTCATTTTTTTCCTTCTTTCTTTAAAATATTGGTAGTAACTGCTCACTGCCTGAATGTTACTGTTAAGTATGTTCTAAAGCCTCAATGTTATTAAACCTTAATGTAGGTTGTCATATTTTCACACTTGATTTTAGTTACACTTATTTTTTAAGAGGAGAAACCAATGGAATTCAATTACATATCATATCTAAGGATAAAGTGGTTTTTCATGAGAAGAAGTTATCCACTGTTCTCTGCATTAACATTTATTTAAAATGCATGTTTATTATGCTACTTAAAATTTCAGGTTAAAAAACTACAACAAGAACACATTACTCTGTGTACAGCAGGGCCTTTAGATACAGGAATCTGTTGATGGTTAACTTTGTTAAAGCAAACTGTCCTAGTAACAGTCAATTTTATGGTGCAGCTGGTAAATGACAAATTGATTTTGTTTCATCCCAGTGGATGATCACTTTTAAATTGGATCTGTGCCTGTTGTGAAATTTCACATAATCAAATTATGCTCCTGAAATGCTGCACTTTCCAACCCTCTCTGCCTAATACAGGACAGCAGCTTCTCTCTTTTTGCTGTTCTTAGTGAACTGAAAACCATGTATTGTGGAGAATGTCTTTCTAATCATGCTGCAAGTACCTCTTATACTGGGGAAAAAGTTACACCCTTTGCATTGCCCCTCAGGAGTTCTTCCCAAAGCACTGCAATTGATTACTGAAATCCAATGGAATGGCAGAAGGATGTAACTGCCATTTCAAGGATACTTGAACCAACATAAATACTGTTAAAAAAAATTTGCTGTGATCTTATAGTGCACATGACAGATTTTTGGGCTGGAGATGGGCTTGAGTATAATTTATAAAATGTCAGATTTTTCTTTCTTTTGACAACTGAACTGTCATCAATCCTTTAATAATTGTCTATCAGTATGAAACTTTATTTTGGAGCTAAATATTTCACAGGCTTCTTTCCATATTATCTGGAATTCAAGCCTCTTTTTCTTTTACCTACAGCATCAACATCTTCCAGTTTCATTTTCCAATCCAGGAAGAATTTTATGTCACCACAACGGGAAACTTTGAAGAAGCAGCCCTGCTTGGGTTTAATGTGCTTTCCATCGTCACATCATCATCAGAAATGAAAATGTACAAGCTGGTAAATATGTGCTAGGGGAAAATATATTATTTCATTGAGATTTTATTTTGCAGAAACATAATCCATCACTGGTTGTTTTCATGTCCATGGGGTGGTGGATCTGATGTACTTCAGATACAAACACTCTTGTCCTTGGGTCAAATATTTTTCATCATTGAGTAAAACTGATCTGAAGACGTGGGCATGTTTTAAGGGTTTTCTATACTCTCTGTGTATTTCTGAGGGGCAAAAAACAGAACAAAAAACCAAACCAAAATAAAAGCAACCACATACCAAAAAAACCGAAAACAAACCCAATCAAAAATCAGAGAAAACAAGAGCCAGTGCATCTGAGAGAAGCTAATCACTTAATGCCCATTTTGGAGACCCCAGACAGCATGAAAATTGGCATTGAAAACTGAGGAGCTGCATGTTACCCCAACACATTTATGTGTCTGTCTTCTAGTCACCTTCCCAGCTCTTTGAAGAACAGTTTGGTTAAGTGGCAGAGGGACTGTGAGTGCACTTCTATGTGGGAGTTTCAAGGTCTCTTTAGCCAAAATGTAGCTGTGTAATTTAGCTTTGAGTGTGTGAAAAGTCAAATCAGCCTTGAAAATTGCCACGGACGAAGTAACTTTAACACACACATTTTCCATTTAAAGATTGTTTTGGCTGCATGGTTGTTGTAGTGCATGCTCACTGTTCTCTATGTAACAAAAGTTCCTTGCAAGTTTGCAACAAAGCTTAATAAAAAAGATGCATAAAACTAGTGGAAATCCAATTTTAACAAGAAGACACACTCCTGCTGGAGGTGGAGATAGAGACAGGCTCAGATATTAATTCAGCTTTAGACTGCTTGGTGGGCATCCACTGAATTCAAAGAGTTAGTCCTAGGAAGAAGGTGTTGGTGAAAGACCTAGGAGGAGCCAGGGCTAGGAAGTTATTCCTAGTGTTGGGGCTGCTCCTTTTTGTGTCCATCAAGTGTGAGAGTAAGACCAATGAGAATATTAGTCTTTGCTACTCACTAGGCATCATCTTCCTCATATTTGATCAGTATTTAGAATTTAATTTTGTTCCTTATATTTCTGACCTGAGGGATATGGGCTTTGCAAGCTCAGCCAAGTTTTTTCCAGTTCTAGAAATCTATAGCTGTTGACCTGAAGAAAGAATTTCTCTCTCTTCTTACAGACCTCTCTTCACTTCTGTCCTCAATCACCATAGCTGCAACTCTGTAATTGCCTTGGTGACAGGTATGGGAAAGGGCTTTCCATCAATGACAAAAAATCCAGGTTTTTACAAGGCACTCCTTGGTGACTGCTGCCACTTAATAACCTCAAAAATGACTCAGTAGATAAGAAGAGATGACTACTTCTAGATGCTCAAAGCATGTCTCCATTATAGTATTTTATTGTTCAAATTATATAACAAAAGTATTTGTGGTACATTTGCACAGTGAATATACAGGAGAATATACAGGAAAACTGTGTCACAATAATATCCTAAAAATTTTGATAACATTTTGTACCGGATTTAATAAAAAATGGCTCATAACTTGCATACAGAATGGATTTAGTAAACTTTAAAGTGTCCTCAGGATTTTGTTGCGGTTGGTTTTGTTTTGGTATTTTGTTTGCTTGTGAAAATTTTATTTAACTTCTCTTACAATTTCTGATTACAATCTTTTAATTGATATTAAAATTCAGGTACAATGTATCAAAAGAGGCAAAATGCCTGTGTTTCCATGAATTTTAAAAAAATGAATGTAAACAGTCTTTTTAATGCTGTAGATTTTTTGTTTCCATCTAAGCCTCTCAAAACAGCCTTTGGGAATTCTACCCACAGACTGAGTGCACACCTTAATAAATTTTCTAAAAATCTGGACAGGAGGTGCAGAATAGTGTGTGTTTCTGGGGCTGAATTAAAAGATGCCATATTCATGGAATCAAAAAAGATGTTAGCTATATTTTTGTTATCTCTTTGTATCCCTACTCTAGCATCATTCTTTATATGTGCACTGTAATAGACAGACCCCCCAGAATATGAAGAGGAGTTGCCTAGTTACTCATGATTTTAGCCATATTTCAGCTGAAATACATCCAAATGCAAATTATAATGACAGAAGAGATACAAGTGCTACCTTAATTCATGCAACTCAAAATAAATTATGGACTTAAGATACTGCAGAAATAGTTTGCTTTATCAGATGGTTAAAACTCTTTGCTAAGAAAACCATAAAACTGAAGTTGTTAATGTAAGAGTGAAGAGAAGTCAGCCTTTTATTATGATGGGCTGTATTTTCAGTAAAGAGAAAAGTATTTTATACTTTGTTATTTTGACCAAGGCATGACAACTAATCTGTCATGTAACAGCCAGCCAGCTTGCTATATGCCTATCACTTCACTACAGAGCATGCCTGGCAACACAACTACTATGACTGCTAAATATCACAGGGGCTGCTTCTCAGGAATGTAATACTTGTGGCCCATCTTTAACTCAGCACTACAAAAGCTGCAAGTAGCACATGAGACTGCAAACACATGTAAGAAATTCATTCTAAGGTAACTAGGCATACAAATGAAAACCTATCAGCAGCTATCTGTTCAAGACATGAAAATAACACTCCTTCCTTCCCTACCAACCTCAAAAGCTACATTACATTCAAAGTCCTGGAATGATCCTATAATTATAATCTCAGTTTTCCAGGTCAAGGAAAGGAAAACAAGAGGGGCCAGCATACAGCCCATAAAATAATAAGCTAAGCAGCAACAGTGATCTTGTTCTTCATGTGGTTTGAGAACATGTCTTGCACCTCAGGGAGTGCCTACCCTATCCTGTCTCATAAATAACCAGTCTCTTGCTCAGTTTTAGCCAGATCTTTGAATGGTGGAAGACATTTTCACTCTCACTGATCCTATGCCTGTCTATTTTTGATGGCATTTCTTCCTCTCCCATTCCAATTACTGTTTGCAGATTTCAAGAAAGAGCAGTACAAAAGGAGACATCTGAAAAGTGAGGGAAGTTCTACAAAGTTTCTGAAAATCAGGTCCTGGTTGGTAGAGAATATCAAATAAGTACCCCATGAAGGGCACAGTGAGCAGAGCTCCACCCTTATATGCTGCTTTTGGCATTGACTGTCTGGGTTACACCACCTGCTGCCCTTCATGGTGTGGGTGTAGGCAGATGAGGAGTAAGGAGGGAGCTGGGTTTATTTCAATAAAACTGTTTGAGGAAAATGTTATGGGGTAGCACATAAACATCCTTAGAAGACAAAGCTTGCTTAGTCGTAGTTTTTCTAGCACAGTTCATTTCATTTCCTTAGTTCATTTTACATGACGCATATACTTTCTGCTTTAGTCTTGCTCAAATTTTCCCAGCTTGTGTTCTTGGAGCCTTTTAAATCTGCCTTGAATGTAAGTTTGATTACTTCAGAAGGAAGTCCTTACAAGTAAAACTTGGATTATACAGGAATATATTTGTAAAAAATGCATTTGCATTTCAGGAAAGTAAAATACAGCTGCACTCAGAGAAAGGTTGCTTCTTATTTCAGTTCTAATTTCCAGGGTTTCAGTGGTGGTCACATGAGTGCTGATTAATGGCAGAGTTCTTTCATTGTGGCTAAAGGAAAGTTTGACTCAAAGCTTATTAACTAGGACGACTCTTTATTTTAATTTCAAGGAAAACAACATAAGGATATGTGAGAGTCCTCTGTGCCCCTATCAGGCTGCTATCTCTCACTCACCCCTGCAGCTGTGGCCTCAAATTAATGCTCTAAGTTTTTTAGGGCTTGTTATGCACTAACCAACAGCCTAACAGGGAGCCTAAGACTGTCACTGAAAAATCACTCACAAGTGTAGTACTAATAGGAAATGGGACATTTCATGAACTTCCCCTCTGAGTAACCCATTTCTTGCTTTTGTGCAAGTGGTGTGCAAATCAGTGAAATGACATGCTATACTTCTGCCCAGGTTACTGGCAGGATTTGTCTTGGATATAAATTCCAGTAGGTCATCAGTCTCAGAAAATAATGGTTGAAGTTGGTGTTTTAAGCTCATAGGAGACCTAACTCCAATACTCTGTAAATATTCCTGGAAGATCAAGTACACAGCAGGTATGATTGCTATATATTCTGGAACTGCAAATGAGTGGTAGGCAGGCTGGATACACATAGTGCTGACTCCCATGTGGAAAGGTAATATCACTGTCTGCTTCCTGGTGCTTTGTTACATGTATGAACTGGTTCTTGGGAAAGACCAAAGCAACAAATGTCTTGTTGGTGGTGATTTACCTAGCTCAGCGGATTTTCCTTGATTGTAACCAAAAAGGATTAGCAGGGAGTCTGCCTAGCCTTTCATCAAGGTTTAGCCCACTTTGCCATCAGACTTTGACAAACAATTTCTTTCTTGTCAATGCCAGAAAGGTGATGCTGCTTGGAATTGCACAACACACAGCTACATCATTGGGTCTCAAAGTTGGATGTGGGTTTTGAGTCCCTGCTCTCCATGCAGATGCTTTTCTGTCACTAGCAACATATAATATCATTATGCTTTTATATCTATTTAACATGTGCAAGTCTGAAACGGTGACAAGGTACAGCCAAAACACAGGCTTAAGGACAGTCCTTGTTGTTTTCTGGATGAGAAAGGGGTGTTAAGTCAGAAGCACTGTTAACATCTGTATTATATCAAGGGTGATGAGATGAAAGAGTGGTCAAACCACCAATCTAAGGAAGCACACAGTGTCTCCAGGTTTTATGCCACTCTGCATTCCTGGAGAGGGACTCAAATCTCAGCTCTGGACATCTAGCTGAGGAGTAATGTATCTCCCAGCTATGGCATGCATTCTGGTTCTCTTTGCAATGTTCAGGGTTCAGCAGGTCTCATGCCAATACTGTGAAGAAATGGGGCTGGGTCATCTATCAGTGTTCCAGAACTGGAAAGTTTTCCTAGAACAGATGTAGCTTTTTTTTTTCAGGTGAGCTAGGCTGAGAAATATCCTTCAGGTACTTCTGACAGCATCTGGGCAAATGGCAGCTTGGTTGAGGGGATCCTGTCCAGTTTAAAATTACTAGGCAGGCATTGGACTGCCGTGTGGGAAAAAAGTCATCCTATGTATTTTCTAAAATGCAATTAATATTTTGGACCCAGCACTACAGCCAAGACCCAGATATGGCTTCCAATATATTGCTTTGCTGCACAAACCAAGATCCTTTACTTTCCTTCCCTTGCATACACTCTGGCTGTACTGGAAAGGTATAACTTAGTGGAGTGTCAGACCTCCTCAGGGAGGAGAACTAAAATTAACATGAGGCAGTGATGCCATCCAAGTGGCACCATGGCCTCTTGCCAGAACAAGGCCTTGGGGATCTTGTTAACACCTTCTGTCCATTTTCCTGCCAGCTTCTGCCAAACAAGTTTTAAGCCCATTGTTTTGTTGCAGCATTACATGGAAGAGGAGTGGAAGCCCTAAAGATAGATTCTTATAATTTTTATGAAAGCAAGTATACAGGTAGAATAGAGAATAAAATTAGTGATTCATTTAGGAATTAAAACATAAGAAGTGTCCTTGAGCAACTGGCAGCAGCTGGTTAGCAGAGCAGTGATGTTCTAGCACCACTCTGGCTGTGTGCACCAACCTGTGCCAGGGCCAGCTTGGACCAAGTACTGCCTGTGCTCTGATGAGAGTGCATGCAAGCCTCGAGGAAGCTGGTCTGTTTTGGTAGTTGGTGGAGCATTTAGGAGACAAAAAACCCAAAACAAAAAAACAAAAATAAAAAACACCAAAAACCAACCCTAATTGCAAAATGACAAGCTCAGCTCTAATTTTATTGCTGTCACCTCCCATGGCTGATAACAGGATTTCAGTGCTTTGTGATGATAAATCTCTTTCTTTAAGTCTTTGTGCCACTTGTCCCTTCATCTTTATTTCTTTGTCTTGTATTGAGAGGGATTTACTTTGCACTATCCACTGTTAACTTTTACTGTAGAAAACCACCTGCATATAATCATTGCTTTTGAGAAACAGGAATTTTGCCAATGTTTATCCAAAATTGAGAAGCTGCCATTTTTTATTTCCTCTTTGCAAATCTCAAATACATAAAATAAGGAAATAATATAAGGAAATAAATAATGATGTCTTACATAGCTGTGAATTAACCCTTGTAAATACCAACTTTTCAAGCAACTTGTGTGTTGTGTGTATGTTTATAATGCCTTCCTTTTCATCAGCTGTTCCCTTGGCACACAATGTAGTACCTGTCTGTCAAACGCTTCTTTAGACAACAAAATACATGATTTCACCTCAATCTGTAGACTGCCTAATCCAGCTTGCTTCTTAAAATACTTCTCAGGGAGCAATAGTAATCCTTGATTTACAGCCTGAAGAGCAGTGAATGGAGGAAAGAAATTAATTGTCAGGGGAAGGGCATGCAGATAAGTTCCTAGAGCTGAGGGATTCAGTGAAGCAGAGGGCTGCAGGTCCAGATGGCTCTGGCAGGCGAGCCAGTGGTGGCTGCCTCAACAAGGGGAGATTGTACTTGGGTGCAGAGAGCAAGCTGGTACTGCTATGGCAGGAGGAGCAGGGTGAGGGAGAGAGCATAACAGAGCCCAGTGTGTAAGGAAAGAAAGTCCTTAGAGGGTTTAAATGCATGGAGGAATGGGGATTTTGATACTGATTTGGAAATGAATGGGTGAGATTAGTGAGCCTGTTGCAGGGATAAGGGAGAGAGATAAATGCTACAGGGGAGACACAAGAGGCAGAAGGCTGGAAAGGAGATTTACGAAATTAGAAAATACAGCCAAGCTTGCCAAGCATCCAAACCAAGCAGCTGGACAACTTGCAAAGAAACGTTAGCTTCCACGAACGACAGATAGCTGTGACAGGAAATAAACATAATGTGAACTGGAAGTTGTTTGTACAACTTGCCAGAGAAATTACTGTCAAATTATATATAGTAGAGGCTAAATGCCCTCAGGGCAACAAGGAAGTATTTTCTCACTCAAACAAGGAACAGTCTCAGTGTGTGTGTCGGGTGTTGCCATCAGCTGGGCAGGGGAAGAAGGGGGCTGTGATGCAGAACTTGCAGACTTTCTTGTGAGTCTGACACCTGCTTCCTTGACCAGCTGCCTGGAAAAACACATTTGAGTGTTTTGGGGTTTTTTCTCAGACGAGGAAGGAAGTCTATACTACTTCATTTTCCCAGGGGAAATCACTACTGGCAAAGTGTCTGTCAACAGCATATTTTAGTAACATATTAAACATTATAAACATGGTGTTATTAAGTCAGAGATCTCCTAGATTAAAAGGGGAACTGTAAATGTAGGACTTAGTTTAATAAAAGTAAAAAATGCTTTCTCTTGTAAAATCAACAGGCAGTAGAGATTTTGGAAGAGAAAAAATGTTGTTAAAGAACCTTCTCAGGCACTTACATCAGATCCTATTTCTTCTTGGACAAATGCCAGCAGTTTACTTAGAAATACCCCTTTTCCATTGCTGCTGGTCAATTACTTACAATTTTTCATAAGTGTGAATCTATCTCTTAAGGGCTATTGGAACTTTGAAACATTAGAGGAAAATGAAAAAGTGACTTAGGACAAATCTTGTGCTCTGTGGCAATGGAACTGTGGCTGCACAGAGGCTGCAGGATTTGCTCCCTTTTGTGGAGTTGACAGCAGCAGCTGCCGGTACTGCACACTTGAGAGAGGTGCTCTGTGCCAGGGCTCCTGCTATCAATGCCTGGTTTCAGATACACAGAAATGGACTGTGGAAAATCAGCCTGGTGGAGAGGCAAACATCCTTTCTTTGAGCATTATTTTCTTCTTTCAAAGCTGACTTCCTCTGATTTCAGTGAAAAGTGCTTCAATATTCCAGTGGATGGAAGTCAGCAAATATCTATCACAGGCACAGCAGAACTGTGCTTCCCTCCTTTCACTTGCTTCTTTTTTTGCTGCTGCAAACTACTTTCCACAGATTGGCTGTTGTCACATTAGAGTAAAGGAGAATGCAGGGGCTTTCAGCAGAAAGCTGTCATACTGTGGCAATGAGGGCCAGGAGAATGGTTCAGCCATCAGTTTCTGCTGGCTGGCACAGTTTCCTCTTGGAGTTTACCTGTGGTACTTACCTTGTGTTATCTGCACTAATACACCCTCATGGGATTTTTAGCTTGAAGTAGGAGGAGGCAGAGCTCACATTTTCCTATGCTCTAGTGTATAAATTGATAGTCTTGCAAAAGGGCTTATTTCCATGCATTGTGGACTGAGCTAATGTGAGACACACTTACTTAGATCACAGAGTCAGTACACTTACAGTCTCTGCTGACAATCATTTAATGACATTTTCCTCTGCTTAAACACAGCAGTATTTCTTATCTGTTTATATACTTTCATTTACCATAATAACTGTATGTGTTATAGTAATTTACAGGCATAACTTATGAGTACCCTTGAGACATAAGGTGTATTTATTTTTCTTATATAAATGAGAATCTGAAGCAAAAGAAATGCAATGGCTTAAGGTCACTTTAGAGAAAATGAGAGACTGAATGCTTTACCACAGCTTCATGACTTCGTCTGTCAGCTTTGTGAAGTGCTGTCTTGAATCACACTCTGGACACTTCAGGGAAACACTGAAGTGCAACTCTGGAGAGAAACCTCCAGGATTATGGACAGCCCCAAGCATCACACCTGGGAAAAGCTATATCAGAATGACTGTGATTTACAGACACATCCAGCACAACAGGCCAACACAGACTTTATCTCTAGACAAGAGTATATCTGTGCTGCCCCTGGAGTCTCCATGGAACAGAGAAGCAGAGTTCATGCATATTACTGTGATTGGGATACCTAGCTCCACTGCCAGTTGTACAGCACAGGCTTCTCACAGCAGCCACATTTAGCCACTGATGGCTATGTGCATGATTTTGGCACCCCATTTTCTCCTTCCAGCTGCTGTCACTGCCAGAGCTGCTGCTCCAGAGCCTTCCAGCACCCCACCCATCTGCCCTTGTTATGCTGAGCAGTGGTGTAAGGCAGACCCTGACACAGCAGCAGGGATCGAAAGCACACCTACCAGCAGCTGTTGCACAAGAACAGGTATCCTTGCATGTGGAGGAAAGCCAGACACAACTGGTTTTGTCAAGAGCATTGAGCGTCCTTCCAGACACACAGACCTCCTTCCTACAAAACCTTCCCTTGGGCACTGTTTTGCTCCCTTTTTCTCACTGGAGGGGTGGAACAACTCAGGAGCATGGAACCTATTCTCCTTTAGCTTGTCAAGGTGGTCAGCCTCATAGTCTTCAGTAACAGCAGAGAGGTGATGGCATTGCATTGGCCTTCACTTAAAAAAATGCTTCTGCACCTGAAAATCAAAATCAGCAAACATGGACACACACCCTCCTGCACCCCTGCTTCTGTGCTGTATTCCAGTTCCATTTTCCTGGTCACTACTACCCTAAGCTGATGTGTTGCAGACTGAGTTCTTGCAAGATCTGGAGGACTCAGCTGCACGGTTGACTACAGGCTCTGTGAGCAGATGCCACACCCCAGTCTCCACCCTTCCCACACCCAGGCAGCCAGCCCAGGTCATTGGGCACAAGCTGAGACTTCCACCCAAACCACTTTGCCACAAGATGCTTGATGTTTGGTTCGTCTCCCTACTGGAGAAAGTGAAGGGTGTGTCCCTTTTCCTCAGGTCTAACAGGATTCAGAGGATATAGGGGTTCCTCAGAGCTCCATTTGGGAAAGATCCTTCCCAGATGTACCTGGGTTATCTCTGGAATGAAGTCTTTCATTGGCTTGGTTGTTTTGGCTGGTCCAGGAGACTCAGGGATGGAAGCACAGGGCAGCTGCAAGAAGGCAGAACTGCCACAGGGAGCTTCAAGTGCCATTATGTTGTTCTTCTTTTACCAGATTTTCCCTGTGGCAGCTAGACTGTCTTTTTCTTTCTAGATCGTATGCATGGATCTCCAGGCAGAACTGTCATTTTGATCTGGAGGCTGCTCTGAAGGGACATAATGACTCATAGCTTTTTGAGGAGCCTGTGTTTCCTTGAGCAAAACACTGCCACTCCCAGCACATGTTCATTTGGAGGTGTCCAGCAAGATTTTTAAATTAAGCAGCTTTTTAAACAGTGTTCCCCTTCCACTACTCTGTGAATTAGAGGCATTTCAGCCTAACTTTCCACCAGGTACCCGTTTCAGAGAATGCAAAAGGACTCAAGGCAAGAACTTGCCTGTCTGGTGACCTCCACACAGCTGTGGCAGTGTGGGTGCTGTGGAGAGGCTTGGATTTGGCACCTCTTCCCATCCAATAGCCTCTGCAAGTGAGGAAATTAAACACGAGCTGTCCCAGAGTGCAGTGACTTATTTTGCCTCCTGTTAGGGATGAAAACAGCTTTACCTGACAATGAGCAGCTGGTTCCCTGACTCAGCATCCAGGCAGGAATTTTCTTCCAAAATTTGCCTTCCACATATACATCTATACATATGCACATGTGCACAGATGTAAGCGTGCAGATGTACTTATCCTCAGGACCAGGTGCCAGCCTTCCAGACCAGCTTGGGATGCCAGGTATGGGTGCAAACAGGTACTGCTGCTGTCTGAGAGCAGCCCTGGGAAAGAGAGGTTCACAGCTTGGAGAGCACATCTCTGACTCACATTCTCTCTTCATGTTTTCTCACTCTCATATTTTTGGGGGGGGTTTGGTTTTATTTTGTTTTGTTTTGTTTTGGGGGTTTTTGTGGTTTTTTAAAATTTTTTGTGGATTTTTGGAGGGGGCAATTTTTTTGGTTTTTTTTTTTCTTCTTGTGGTGGTTGTTTTTTGTAATGTTTTTGGCTATGAGAAGCTGGGAGTATGTCTTAGTGGCTTGTGAGACAGAAGTGGTAAAATGGAGTGGAAATGTGCCTCGTATTCTGTGGATATGCCTTAGAGACCTTTGTTAGGGAGTGAGATGGGCTGCAGGACATAATAAGAGAGAAGGCTTAAAAAACAGCAAAGATGGCATCAGCAGATCTGCAACAGTGTCTCTGCTCAAGGCCTTCCCACCCCTTATTATTTTACCCAAGACTAATGTATTGATGTGTATGTTTTGCTTCTGCAGGGGGCTACTGACGTTTTATTAAAGGTGGGATGGAAGAGCTGTATTTATTGCCCCAGCGCTGAGGAATCCTAGGCTTAAAGTTTGTCCTGGATATCAGTTTGGTGAGCCTATAAAGATCTTCCTTAGTCTACTCAGAAATGCTCTCCACAGAAAATTCAGGCTAGCTGGAGAAGCATACTTCGTACAGGAATTTGTACTGGCCATGGAAGATCCAGTTTAGCCAAGAGATTCAATCACAGAAGAGCTGATTTAACCCTGGGAGTTTTTGTTAGCTGTGTGCTGTTTTATGAAGAACTTGCTGTGGAAATCTTTACTAATTACTTCAGTTTCTGTGGATGGTGATGCCAACAAGAAATATTTGTAATACTTTTTCTCTTCCCTGGTTCTTCTCTCAGCTTCATCTTCAATATGCAAAACTGAGGTATGAGAGCTTGCCTTGCTAAGGGCAAGTAGGTGACAATATGCATCCAGATTCCTTTCTTGCTTCTTTGCTGCCTGAGACTATTCTTAGCAGTAGAGCACTGTTTTCACACTTTCTAGAATAATTTTATGTTAAGAGCCCCTCCTTTGAGATGTTTCTCTCTGAGTTTTCTGCAGCTTCCTATCACTTTTTTTGGATTCATGGATACACCCTACTGAATGACCTAACTTCTCATGTTGAATACAGAACCTGGTTTTAGGGGATACTTATGCCTCCTCAGGCAGTCTCAGACAAACACATTATCTTCCAACCAATTGTTGTCAAGGAAGCTTGAAAGAAGTCTAGGAAGGAGGGAAAAAACCTGAAAAAACAAGCTAGTTGATGTGAAGAAAAAAATTCTATTTCTACATTCCTTTCTTTCCTCCCCACATGTAAGCTTTTTTGCTGTTATTTCCAGACAATTTTATTTTTCTAAATAATGTTGCTGAGTATATGCCTCCACCCATCTGGTGGCTCTCATCTGGTTTTCCATAAATGCACTCACATGTACTATTTCATCCCTGTTAGACTCTCAGTGCCTATGGCTGAGCATAAAAATTTACTTTCTCACTTCTCTTGATCACCTAGTCTTCTTGCCATTGTACAATGGTGTGTTGACAATCCAAGTTCATATCTTATATTCCTTAACTTATCTGTCTTATCTTGTGTCTAAGAACTACTGAATGCCAGAGGGAACATCTGTCACCAGATTAGTAAGTATGGGATAATAGGAGCCATAATTATAGCTCTAATTGTGCATATATCTAATAAAATAAAGTCAGATGTGGTAAAAGCAGACCACCAAGGAATTCTGACTGGTCTTGTTTTCCTTCTGGGAAGTCACATGTTGTAAGAATAGAAAGAATGAAGAAGAATCACGATTAAAGACAAAGAACTTTTGTTCAGCAATTAACTGACATGACTTTCATATGGTTTTACAACAGGTCACAGGACTGGGGCTCCAGAGACAGAATACAGGTAAAACTAGAACTGGATCCTAGAAATAAGTTGAGTCTCAGGTAATAGATATTCAGAGGTCAGGGACATCTTACCTAGAATTTCTGGAAAGACAAACACAGAGAACTGCGAACAAAATTGTACTGAAAAATCAGAATCAGACACACATATAGATGGATAGAAGTACTATCTGTTTTCAATCTAAGTAATAACAAATCAAGACAGTTTCAGGAAATATTAACTGAAATGCACAAGGATAGATTAATTCCAGGTATAGATATTATCTATCTTGTTTTCTGTAAGGCTTTCATCATAGTCCCATATGGTATCCTTACCTCCATATTGGAGAGATATGGGTTTGAAGGGTGAACTATTTGGTGGATAAAGAATTGGGAGTATGGACACAGGTAGAGAATTGTGGCCAGTGGCTCTAAGTCTAGGTGGAGGGCCAGTGAAGTGCATTGTTCCTCAGGGCTCTGTCCTGGAACTGGTACTATTCAATATCTGTATCCATGGTGCAGACAGAGGGATTGAGTGCGCTGCTCAGCAAGTTTGCAGATGACACGAATCTGAGCAGTGCAGTTGACCCTATAGGACAAGACACTATACTTCCAGAGGCACATAGACAAACCTGTGCAGTGGGCCCAGGACTACCTCAGGAAATTCAACAAGTGCAAAGTGCTGCACCTAAAGTGCTGCACCTAGACTGGGGCAATCCCAGAAAAGAGGACAGGCTGGAAGATGATCTCATTGACACCAACCTTGCCCAGAAAGAATCACAGGCTCTGTTGAATGAAAAGATGGACATGAGCAGCAGTGTGTGCTGCCAGCCCAGAGAGCCAAAGGTGTGCTGGGCTGCATCCAGAGAAGTGTGGGCAGCAGGGCAGGGAGGGGATTCTGCCCCTCTGCTCTGCTCTGCTGAGACCCCACCTGCAGTGCTGCACCCAGATCTGGGGTCCCAGCACAGCAAGGACATGGACCTGCTGGAGGGAGTCCAGAGGAGGGCAACAAGATGATCAGAGAGATGGAGCATCTCTCCTAGGAGTGATTTGGGGTTGTTCAGCCTGGAGAAGGCTCCGACTAGGCCATACAGCAATCTTCCAGTATTTGAAGAGGGCTTACAGGAAAGACAGAGACTGATTTTTGCATGGGAAAAGAGTGATAGGACAATGGGGAACAGTTTAAAATTAAAAGAGCAGAGATTTAGATTGGATGTTAGGAGGAAATTCTTTACTCAGAGAGTGGTGAGTCACTGGAACCTGTTGCCCAGAAAAGCTGCGGATGCCCCATTCCTAAAAGTGTTCAATGCCAGGTTGAATGGAGTTCTTGCCACCAGGTCTGCTTGGTGGGAGAGGGTGGAACCAGATGATTTTTAAGGCCCCTGACAATCCAAAGTATTCTATGATATGTCTATGAAAATCTGACATAAAACCAATTAAAAATGTGCAATTGGGTGCAGAGAGGCCAAGATTTTACCTTTATTATCTGCTTTTGGACAGCAGTCAAATAATAGAAGAAAATGGAAAATTATTTTGGGGCTTAGGTGTGATTTAGGAGGGAAGATTAAGCTTTAGATATGAATGATTTATTATAGAGAAAATAAAAGGGAATACTTTGCATATTTAAAAGTTGTAAAGCTCTTTTTAAAACTAAATTGCAACCATCATGTGAAAATTTACCATGAAGTATCAGGAAGAAATTAAGGTGGCAAGTGTTTAGCCTGAGTGATAGCAAAATTTCTGTGATGTGAATTGCACAGTGCCACATGATAAACTCGTTCCCAGGGATAAACTTGCTCTGGGATGTAGCCTGGTTTTCAGCTGTGCTGAAAGGTGATGCTGTGGGAAGAATCTGGGGCCACAGGATAGCTGAGAGTGGAAGCAATTTTACAGGTCATCTGGCTCAGCCCCTTGCTTTAAGGAGGTCTGATTTCAAAGCCAGCTCACTTTGCTAGAAATTTTTTCAGTCATATCTTGGCATACTCTAGGGATGGAGATTGCACAATATTTCTGGGCAACTTGGTCTGTCCTTAAATTACTCACATGGCAATATTTTTTTACCCTATATCCAACTGGAATTTTCCTTTCTGCGACTTGTGACTATTGCTTCTTGCCCATCTGCTTAAATTGATAAATTTCTTTTTTCTCTACCTATCCACAAGATAGTTTTAAGAAAAAACAAGATGTTTTAAGGTTCCTGTGCCTTCAGAGATAAAGCACATTTTCTATATAGGATACTAGAAGTTTTATACAGAATCACTTGTGGAAAATAATTTGCTAGAAAGCTGAGTGCACAGAGGGTGAGCAGCTGAAAGCAGTATAATTATGAGATGCTTTCTTCCAGTTCTCAAAATAAATTCAGAGTGTGTCCTTGTTTGGGATGTGGGTTTGGAGGTCACAAGTGGCAACTCTTTAAAATTAAAAATCACATCAAGAACTCTTCACATCTCTGCAACAGACATCAGAGTGCTTGTGGGAAATCAGCCACCTGAGTTCCTCTTCCTTATGCTTGCATATCCTTATCATATCCAGTGAAATATGGTAATGCTACTGTAAATTAGGTAAGGAACTTCTGCGGTGAGGGCTTGCAGATCCATGCAAGTGGAGTGGTTAAACTGCCCAGACAGCCGGGGTTGTGAAAGGCTGGGGTTCTTCCTTATTGAATATATGCAACATCTTCAGAAGTTTTGTTGAGACAACCTCAGGTTATGCATGTTGGTATACTCTGTGAAAATTCTTCTCTTGCTGTTGTCTCTCCCAGAGACTCTTTCAGCTGTAATTACACTTGCTTGTGTGTGCAAGGTGGGGGGACTCTATTTTTGGAATACATAAGCTCTCTTCTTTTCTACATATCAACCCTCAAGTGGTAGTTCTGTGGGAGGGAAGTCAGAAACATTGCAAGAAGTAGGAGACTGTTTCTAAAAGTGCACTGAGATCTTCAGCTACTTCAGTGTTGCTGCAGATTTAGATACGTAAAGATGATTCAATTTGGCCAAAACTCTTTTATTCAGAAACCCTGCCCTGAGCAGATTTTTGTCATAATGCTTGTCAAGTTTATCATGGCATGCATCTATCTATCCATCTCTCTCTCTTTTTCATACAAATAATACTTTGCATAAACAACCTGTAAGGCAAATCCTCCTGTCATATACAAGTCCAGAAGGTTTCCACTGCAAATTTGATGATTTTATTTGATGATTTTATGACCTTCTTCTCGACTCTAGTTTGAAAGATGGAACATGCTTTCTAAAGGAAACCTGCTTTCTATATGAAACTGGAAATTTTGAGTGTTGCCTTCTGTATGTGTATTCAAAATTGAAAACAGTTTGACAAGCAGATAAAAGAAATTTCTCTATTGTTTCTATTTCACTTTTTGGTATTCACCTTAGGAATATATTTGAAACTTTTTTTTAATATATGGCTGGAACTGAACTTTCAGGACTGCTAGATATTCGTCAGCTAGTTAGAATTTATTTTAAAATAATTTTTAATGTAGATTCATGAAACTAATCTCTGTTAGCAAAAATAAATTGTTATGTGGCTGTAAAAAGAGAACACTGATATTTTTCTATATATAGGGAAAAACAGGAGGTTGCTTTTGCATCTTTCATAGTTTCATTTTAGTTTAAGCAAAACCTCCTTAAATACAGGCAACTTAAAATTTAGGAGGCCTATGCAGTTTCAGAACATGAAAGCTATTCATAACAATTTGCTAGGCATAAATTATTGCTGTTTAGATGTCATTGAAATGAAAATACTTTCCTTCTGTCTTAACTTGTTATTGTTTACTTAGCAAAAAATGTTAGTGCTAAAACTTTTCCATCACATGCATGGATGGAATGAGATTCTAGAGTCTTAAGACATAACTTTAAAATCAAATCCCATCTTTGGCTTTTTCCTGTTCTTTGCATTGTAACTTCTGTGCAGCACTGAGTGGTAATCACTTTCCAAGTTTACAGAGGAGTGTCATGTTGTGTTTTGATTTTCACTGAGGTGTGGATGAGGATTAGCTATCTTTCTTTTGATGTCAAAAGACTGCCAAAACATTATGCCAGGCAGGAATAAAAGTCACAGTTTTGGCAGGTAATAGATAAACATCCATAAACCATAAATCATACTGCATTATTGGCATTGTGTGCGTTGTACTGTCTACATGTCTCTAATTAGGAAATAAAGTCTGATGACTACTTGAGACAAGTTATTGTTACAAAGCAGAAAATTAGTCTGACTGTGAAGCTAGGATAAAACCTATAGGAATAAAAACTGTAGGAAACAGGGCATTGCATCAGCCTCAGGAGAAGGATACCTGAAGACAGCTCAGAGAAAGGAGTTGCAGCCTGTGGGGAACTGCTCTGCAGTCAGAGGACAGCTTCTGTGGATGAGAGCAATTGCAGCAATGCAATGTGGGTGCAGATGGGTTGCTTGTGCTATAACTCTGCAATTCTGTTTATCTCTATGTTATCACTTTTCTGAAGAAGGGGATTCTACTGTTTTGGGCGACCCTTCAGTGGTGTTTCCCTATAACTTCTGTTGTTCCATTGGTGACTAAACAAGGAATTCTATTTGCACCACAGATCTAAGAAAAATGCAGTCTCTATACCTCAGAAAGGTGTGGGATGCATACATTCTTATTTTAAAGGACAAAATTTAACAATCTGAATAATGAACAAAGGAGGGTGTTTCTTTTCCTTCTGCTTGGGAAAAGGGTTTGTAAGCCATGGCAAATCAATATAAGCAAGAGCAGGAATCAAAAGCTCATTGCTGATTGTTGCTCAAGATCAAAGGTTCTTTGTGTCCCCCTCTAAAAGCTGATTTTTCAGCCTGGCTAAATATATAAATAAACAAACAAACAAACATTCTTGATCTTGAGGGACAGCCCAGAATTGAGTGAAGTGAATGGTGCAGTGACATCCAGTTGGCTTTATGTCATGACAGAAGTTCTTGCTGAGGAGGTTGCATGGAATAAAATTACATTAAATGGTAAAGAAATGAAGTATTAAGGAGTAAAATCCAGATTCAAATCTGAGTGCAAGATTAATCCATTCAAATACAGCCAAGTTGCAAAAACAGCTGCCAAAGGTTAGCTGTTTGACATGGTTTTACTGTAATTAAAATGATTGCTTTATTTGCTGCCCTGCTAAAATTAATGTAAGGGTGATTCCCAATTCAGTTGAACTCTTCTGGCATGCAAGTAAAATTCCCAGAATATATCCCACAAAAGGCCCATCAGCTGCTTACACAGGGTGCTTACACAGCGTGCTTCATCCTTCTTTGGTTGTTGCTTGCAACACTCACTTTCTCAGATCTCAGAGACCCTGCTGCTACACGTGGGGAAAGACTGCCTTGAGTACCCCATCTCTGGGAGGTGTCAATGGCTGGCAAAGGCAGGGCTTGGCTGACTAACACCACTCTGCAAGGTGGTGTCCCAGTCACTGCATCACCACCTCAGCTAGATCCATCAGCAGTCAGGGAAGGAGAACAGTCAAATCCTTGTCTCCTCTACAATCAACAAGGATGAGCCCTGAAGGTGTGGGCAGTATTCAAGGTGTGTTCCCACTGCATCTCCCAGCAGAGCATCAGCCACACTCAGGCAGGTAGTTTCTCCTGGTCTGGAATCACACTCTATAATTCGGGGAAAAGGAACTGTGGGGGGTCAGAAAGGGCTTATTTTGGGAGGGGTGCATAAATAGTTCAGATGGCAAAAGAGAAAAGAAGGAATTTAGCAAAAACTCTGAAGTGGCCATGAAGATCAATGTCAGTTCTTACTGCCCTGACAGAAATTTCTTTCTCCATTTCCTGCTTTACAGATCCTGTAGAAGGGCTGTGCATGGACCTTCCTAATACCATGACCTGAAATGTACCTCTACAACAAGTGTGAAACCCATAAACATTCCCACATTTTCACTACAGGCGAGTCTCCTTACATAGCAATGTCAGCAGTGGTGTTGAGGTACCCAGCTTTGGACAAAATTCATAGAGCATTATGAGTCAAGGGCATTTGGTCACCAGCAGTCTTCCTGGATCAACACGGTATTCATGGAATTTTTTCTTCCTCAATGAACTCGTTCCCTTTTTCTGGTGTCCTTGAAAGCCCCTGAAGAGAAGGCAGAATGTACTGGCAGTATGTTTCTCTTTGTCTGTGCTTGCCATGGGTTCTTTGCTTGCTCTATTCATCTCTGCATGTTTTAACACCTCTTTTTTTACCCTTGCTTTTGGAAAGCTATCAGGACTTTCTTGTGTCATCTTGAGTTCTCTTTTTAGCCAGGCAGCATGTGTAGTCTTGACTTTGCTTTCTCGTAAACATTTTCTGCTTTCTCTCCTTGGGATTTTCTTTTCCCCTTTCACTTTTTCTATCTTTCCCCTTGTTTTTGGTGGTTTGGTTGTTTTCTGGGTTTTGTTTTTGTTTTGTTTTGTTTAGTTTTTTATTCTGTGTTTTGGGAATTTTTGGAAAGGGGTGGTTGGTTGGTTGGGGTTTTGGGGTTTTTTTGTTAGCTTTTTATTTTTGTTTGGGGTTTGTTTGATTCCTGATACAGATAATTTATAAAAATGTTGAAGAATACCAACCCTATAATTGAGCCCTGGGGACCCCCAACGGTGACTAGCTAGCAGCCTCATGTGACCTCATTTACTATACTTCTTTGAGTCCAAGCAATTGTTCATCCAAAATATCATGGACTTGTCTAGCTGTCCAGAAAGATACTGTGAGAAAAAGTATCAAAACACTTGCTAGGATCCAGAACCACCACATCTTCTTTCTCCCCTTGGCCAGCCAGGTGGGTTATCTTTTCATAAAGGGGAATTAACTTGGTTAAGTAGCAATTCCTTCTCATGAACCCATGCTGGCTCTGACAAAAGACTGTGCTGCTGCTAAAATCTCTTTTAAATAACTTTCAGAATAACAGGTCCATGTCCTTGCTGTGCTGGGACCCCAGAGCTGGGTGCAGCACTGCAGGTGGGGTCTCAGCAGAGCAGAGCAGAGCAGAGGGGCAGAATCCCCTCCCTGCCCTGCTGCCCACACTTCTCTGGATGCAGCCCAGCACACCTTTGGCTCTCTGGGCTGGGAGTGCCCATGGCTGGGTCATGTTGTGCTTCTTGTCAAGCAACATCCACATGTCTTTCTCCAGGGACTGTGCTCTGCTCTCAATCCATTCTCCACCCAGTTGGTATTTGTTCCCGGGATTGCCTTGCCCCAGGTGCAGTAACTGTCATCTGAGTTTATTGAACTTTACACTGCCCACCTCTCAAGCCTGTCCATGTCCCTTTGGATGGCATCTCTTCCCTCTAACCAGACAGCCTGGGGTCCTTGTAACTTGCTGAGGTTGCACTCAATCCCATTGTTCAACTTGCTGACAAAGACGTTGAAGTCCTAATACCAACCCATGAGAAACTATCAACTACATAATTAAAGGTACACCCAGACCAGATTCAATAAGTGGAAAGATAATTGTCATAAATGTTACTAGAATCAACAGAAATTTAATAGTTATAATGCAGCACAAACCGCTTTTTCCTATATTTAACACCATATTTCTGTTACCAAAACAAGCTTAATTATATTTTTACTCTCACTGCCTGAAAAGAAAGCAGACATGGAAAGCTTTCCCTTTTTAATGGTGTAAGTAATCTAAACATACAATATAAATATATGATAGTCTAACCAATCAGTGACATGAACTGGTTAAAATGTCAGCAATAAAGAATGAGAAATGTAGCATATTGTATCTTGTTGCATAATACAGCAACTGCAATTTACAAACCAAACCAGTCACTTCCTTAAGCAAATTTTAAATACAGTAGGAACAATAGGACCTCCTTAAATAAATCCATAATACTTTCATTATCTGCATAAAATCAGAGTCTGTCCTCATGTTTTCTAACTGAGATATAATCACCTGCAGAAGCAAGAAGTTCATTATGTCAAGTTCATCCAGTAAATAGTATTTTCAGGGAAATATATAGGACTGAATTTTCTTTCTCATAATAAACTCATCTAAAAGTAGAAATGGATTGAAAAAAAATAAAGAAAGAAACAAAATAGTATTCAAGGCAGATGAATAATTGATTTTCTGATTTGTGGCAGTTCTTCAAACAGCTGGGAAAATATCAGCCTAGGTCAACAACAAATAAATTTCTTCAACATTTTCAACAAGCTGAAAGTTTGCAGGAGTATTTTTGTTATAGTTTAAACTTGCAAGAGCTAATATGTTGTCAATATATCATACAACATTGCATTTTGTTTGTAAACATTTTTCAGAAGTAAACAAAACATTGGATGGAATCTCTTATAGAATGTCAGCAAGCACAAAAAACATTCTCTTCTACAAATTAAACAAGCACTAACACCCATTTTCATTTCTCTCTCTCTGTTCAATTCCTTCTTCAGTGGATTCTGATACAAACAAGTTTGCTTCTTTGAAATAAATTTTAGATGTTGGAAATGTTATACTTTTTCCACCACAATTTTTTTGGGCATAGTATCCTACCCAATTTTCTTCAGGCTATTGTTGGAATATTATTGTCAAGTGCTTTTAAAAATCTGCCCAAACATGTCAGACTTGAAGCTGTTATGGGTAGAGCACATGTGAATAGCCTGTTATTTCTGTGCCTAGTTGGAAGCAGAGGTTTGAAAATTTGGCCATAGAGATACTCATTACTTGGAGACCAGGAGACCGCCAGTAAGTACACAAAACTATTGA
The DNA here is from genome assembly GCF_963662255.1 of Cinclus cinclus. Taxonomy (NCBI): domain Eukaryota; kingdom Metazoa; phylum Chordata; class Aves; order Passeriformes; family Cinclidae; genus Cinclus; species Cinclus cinclus. Next base: position 63,586,863 of record NC_085084.1, read on the forward strand.
TATGAGCTGTCAGGCCATTTGAGACAGATTGCCTACATATGAAGATTTATAGTTTCTCACACATCTCTGATGTTCTTAGCACTGTGTAATAAACAGAAAAAGAAGACATCATCCTGCCCCTGCTTTTCCTGGAAGTCTGTATTTGAAACAGCGTGTCATACTTCAGGATGTCCACCTGACTACACTGCCTGTCACCTGAGAATGCTAGTAAATTTTTTATTCTGTTCTTGTTTCTAAATTTATAGGAACATAACTTCCAAGGGTACACTTTATTTTTGAACCTCTATTTAAAGCCCTATTTTTCTAAATTTGATCATCTCCTGCATCTTGGTTGAAAGAGCAGTGTACTCAAAAATGCTGAGGCATGGTAGCTTTTTGTTGTGAACTTCAGGCTAATGGATGCTGCTGCCACAATGTGATCTTTGATAGTGAATTTTCTTCTGCTGCTTATCTTTCTAATGAGCCATTTGGCAGATTTAGGATGCTAACCAATGGAGCTGTACTTTGCCATATATTAATATGAACCTATTGAATCACTCAACAGGTCAGCTTTAGAAAAACAAGACTTCTGAGGCAGACTTCCAGTAAAAATGGAATGTCTGCGTATCTACCAGATCCCTCCCTGCCTAAATGTCAAAAGAGTTGCAGGGGTAATGTCTTATTAGAATAAAATAGAGGGATGAGAACAATAAGGGTTTGTGGCTATTTAAGGGAGATGTGTTGCAATATGCCTTGGTCAAAGGAGTTACTGCCTTTCACTTCAAATGCAAAAACACTCAAGGATGAAACTCTGTGCAAGGATTTAAAGTTGTCAAAGGGCAAATAGACTTCCTGGCTGGGAAAGATATTTTGTACACTCCTCTTAATTGTCTGTGCTCTCCAGTCTTTCCTTGATCCTCTGGCCCAGGACAGTGGCAGAAAGAGGAGCCAAGACTCTGTGTTTTGCTGCTGAGCTGTGAGCTAACAGAGTCTAGGGAAGGAAGTGGAAGTATGCTGTAAGCAGCTACTCTTGAACAGAGGTGATTTCATGAGAGGCACAGATTTTTCTTCTGAGAGGTGAAATTGTATTTTTGCTGTTTCACAGAGCCAAAGCTGATGTAAATATCCAAGGATTCACAGGGAAATATTTTGAGATATCTATCTTGACTCTTTTCCCAATTAATAAGCTAGCACCAAAACCCCTGCATTTACCAGTTGGAAGCAAAAATATAAGAAGACAAAGCCTATCCCCTTTTTGCTCTGATAAACGTTGCATCCAAATCCAGGAAGAGGAGGGTTCAATGTTCATTTAGGATTGTGTTTCATCTCTTTTCTGCATTTCTCTTTCAAAAAACCAGGATGTGCAGTGGTGCTGGTGCTTCTTTGGAGTGCTGGTGTTTTGCAACAGGGTCAGCATTTCCCCTGCAGAGGCACTGTCATAACCCCAGTCCTTAGGCTGGGTGAGGGCAGGAAATCCCTTTCCAATTCATGCCATGGGCCAAGGTCTGGCTGCTCATAACTTGAGTCACCCTCAGGACTACAGATCATGAAATTGCACTGATGAAACTTCTAGCATCAGCTGCCTCAGCAGACTCTGGTAATTGACCATGAGAATGGGAATGACTCATTCTTTTAATCTGATTCACATTTGCAGCTGTTATAGATTGAATAATATAATACTTGCCTTCTTATTCTCCTCCCTCCAGTGAAGTGACAAACCAAGACATTTTTATGGGGCTAAAATAGCATAAATGAGGCCCTTTTGCCTTCCTGTTTTGTAGCATACTTACATACATACACATGTATGTGCACAAGGATTTAAATGGTTTCATGCTCTTTGTACTTCTCCACTATTGGTCCGCGTTCCTTAACCCCAGGAGATCATCAGAGCTCTGTTTTGTTCACAAGTGGCTCAAGTATCACAGTACCTTTTTGTCCACTTATGTTTCAGATGATGGCAAGCATGATTTCTTGGCTGCCATGCTGCCTCTAGGAAAGCATCCAAGATATCATGGTGGAAGTATGGAAATGAATGTGCTGACATATTAAAGAACTCTATGTTAAAGGAAACTGGTGGGATGGGTTTTGCCTCCAATATTAAGTGAGGCCTCAGGATGACTGTACGTCTTTGAAAAAAACCCTCTATTCCTGTATAGGGGCATTAGTCAAAGCCTTTCTGGATGTGCTTTAAATGCAAGACTCATTTTTAGAACCCTGAGAGTGTTAACACCCTTGGGGGTGGGTGAAGAAGCCATTGAGAAGTCATATTTCCCTGCAGAGAGTACATTGTGTATAAAATCCTTCAATATAATAAAACCAGGTAATGGAAATGCCACATTGGGCTTTTTTTTTTTTTAATCAAGAAATTGCTTAATGAAGAGTATTATAAACTAGCCTTCTAATGTGAGCTCTTATACCTTCTGCATGGCTTAATTCTCATTAATTATCAACCTACATTCTTCAATTGCAGAGGATCTAATACCTGGCAGCAAAGGCTCGACAGACCTGAAGTCCCCAGGGTTGTGCTTGGCAGTCTGGAGACCCCCATCTCTGCAAGTGCCCTATCCAGGCTGGCAGTATTAACACAAAATTTGCAGTTTTTTGCTCACATCTATGGGCAAAATTTTCTCCTGCTCTTTCATTAAATGTCACATGATTTGGTTTTGCAGTAGACAAACAAGACTAGAACAAGAGGAAATTGCTTTGCAGAGGCTACTGTGCTTATGAGAGAAATTGGCTTGTTCTACCTTTAAACAATCATGTGATTTATTGTGTTTATCTAGCAGAAAGTAAGTTAAAGCAACTTGAAGCATTTGGCCCAGAAAATCCCCAATATATTGTACTTCCGTACAAGACATGCAAACATGACTGAACACTGCTTAAAGCCTTCTTCCTGATCTTGTACATTCCTGCAAAGGGTCATTCTACTTTACATGTAGTTGAACTGAATAAATGGCCTGTCTTGAATTACATCTTGAATAAACTGGGTGTGTAATAGATCCAGCCAGCCTTGGTGTTCACAACTGTCACTTGTATAACTGAGCAGCGCGTTTTTGAGACATTGCCAGGTTCAGAGATATCTCAGAAGAGCAATCTGTTCTTACAAACAAAAACAAAATGTGGTGGAAGAAGACAGCAAGGAGGAGGGAGATCAGGGCTTGGTAGGTATTACTGTCTATATCTTATAAGAGCTTCAGTTCTGGGGGCAAAATAATGGAAATCCATTCAGATTTGAATTGTCTTCTTCATCTCTCTAAAGCATTCTGTGATAGTAACAAAGAACAGGAATGATCCTATTATTCTGTCATCCTTGGATTACTTCCTGCCCTCAGACTCAGGGGAATAGAGTAGATCATAGTCAGTATGCTCTTATCCAAAAAACATCTCTGCTTCATAGTAGCAATGAGTAATATACTTTCTCTTAGCATGCACCAGATCAAAGAGCCCCTCTCTCACCTCTGCAGTAACATTGTCTCTCCAAGAGTGAAGGCTCTTCAAGCATTAGAAGCCACAGTCCAAGCTCATTGAAATATCTGAGCAGTGGGACTGCTGGATTTGTGGTAATTTCTCCCACTTAGACTGCAGAACAACAGTCTGGAAGAAGCATACAGTAAGGCTGTATTTCAATCAAGTAAGGGAGCTATAGCATCAAAATCTGCTCCACACAGCAAAGGACCTTTTCTCCTTCCAGTCCTCTCTCCAGTCCCATCCTCTCTGTACAGCTCCCACAACTTTGCATCTGCTTTGATGAGAATTCTTCTCTCATTGCTCTCAAACCACCCCAGTATTAGGAGGCAACTCAATTACTTCTTTCTTCTCTTTGGTGCATGACCACTGAGAAGACCACTGCAGGTCACAGCTGCTTTATCATATTAAACTCCCTCTGTTTCTCCTGGAGCATTGAAAAGGTCAAAAGCAGCAGTCTGTCTTTCTCCTCTCAGGAAAAGGACCACAAGCAGAGTTCAGCCATGCACAGGGGTAGGTGAGTCTTCACAATCATTGTCATTTCCTCAAAAAAAATTATCATGGTGTCAGAGTTAGAGGTGTTATAATACAGAAACTTCTGCTTTCCATTAAATAGAGCTTATTTCTGCCAGTACTTAATTCTCAGCAATCTTTTGTTTCCATGGAAAATGTAAGTTTAAAAAAAGAGATGGATAGATAAGCAAAGAGAAAATGAGAATGTTCCTGCTTTTGGTCTAAGATCCATACATAAATTAAGAACTGTTTATAACCTCTCACTTGTCCTTGTTCTTCAGTGCATTCTGAGGTCTGTAGGCTTATATCCATAGGCAGTATCCAATACCCTAATGCAGACCAGATGCACTTACATATCTTGGGATGAAAAGCTATAAGAAGACAAAGCTAGTGAATCTGATTGGCCTGTTTTGGCCTCCTCTGTGGTGTCTGACTGTCACTTTTTTTGCTAATTTAATCCTTTTTGAAGGACCTTTGACCTAACCTGCATATGACTTTGTACTTTTATTACTCAACAGCTTAATATTTTCAGCTATGTATCTCGTTGTCAAAAATGAGATGTACACAAGTGCCTGAGAGAACTATAATAAATTGGTACCACCTTTTTTTAAACTTTTGCAAAACCACTGTTGAAAAAGGTGTAAGTCAAGCACTCCAAGCCTCAATGTCTGCCAAAGCAATTGGGAGAACACTGGGAGAACTGACAGTGAAGACTGAGTCCACTCCATCATACCACAAAGGATCTGGGACTCTGATTTCACATGTGATAACCATAAAGTGTGTTCTTCACCTAAAAACTCTTTAGAAAACATGATGGGGATGAAGGCATTTGGCAAGGCAAGAAGAGATAAGGTCTATGCCTGTACCACAGTGGGGTGAAAGATGGAATCCTGAATTTGTTTTATTTTGGTGTGTGCTCTGATTGATTTTATAGGAAAATCCACTATTACAAGAAAACTTATTTTACTGAAAAATGTTTTCACAGCACATGAGCCTCAGAAGTTAATGTGCAATTTCCAAAGCTTTTTAACACAACAAAAATTTAAAAAGTAACAGCTAAAAATTTGAAGTAGCATAAATATATATTCCATTGCAATAACGAGGCGGTATTGTTTAGCTTATTGTTCACTTCTGGTGTTCTGGGTTTTTTTTTCCCAAAAAATAGATGATTTCTTATTTAAAGGGATGTGCAAATTACCTGCAAAATTGAAGAACTGGGGATGGAGGACAGTAAGAAAAGAGCCCAAAGAAGAACTTCCAGGTGTTATTCCAGTTCCTATGACCTTCCTAGTGTAATACGCCCCAAATAAAGCCCTTCTACCAAACTCAGAGTCATATTTGAAATACTAAACCCTAGCTCTCTCACATCTGACTGTTTAAATGAAGGATCAAATTCCTTTGATTCCTGTCTTCTTACCAGCAAAGGACTTGAAGCCCTACTTACCACCCAAATTCATCCAAATCCATCTAACTGCTCATAAGACACATAGACATGATGGTCTATGTACCCACCTTAGCATGTCCAGCATTATTCCTTAAATAGCAGGCACTAGACACTTTACTGTTTACTTTTTGTCAGAACCTCTCAAAGTTAACACCACTGGTGAAAACATTCTTTGCTGTATTTGAGCTTGTAACAACATGTTTTGCTGAAATTGAACACTTGTGACTATGATCATGTGGTGATCATGAAAAAGAAAATCATGGTGTGATTTTCTGGGGTTGTCCTGTGCAGGGTTAGGAGCTCAAATCTATGATTTTTGTGGGTTTCTTCCACCTCAGGATATTCTATGATCCTAAAAATAATTACATTTTACTGTCTTTTTGCTTCCATATTTGTTTCTCAGTGCAACAAAAGCAAGGTATCTGTGACAGTTCTAGTTTCCTCTCTTTTCAAGGCAAATGCTGATGCTCCTGGAATACAGTCTATTTAATTGTGTGGATCTGGTCTGCTTCTGAGAAAAGTGGGGAAGGAGAGGAGCAGATCTCAGAGATCTCTGGTGCATGAGGCTTCTTGGCAGCCAGGCTGGGCTCTGCCCTGAGCTGTGCCTGAACTCAGGCTATGCTGTCAGGACTTGTTGTTCTCATTTAGATATTCAGTGATTCTGCAGGTGGAGAACAAAACAGAATGAAGTTTTTGGGCTTTTTTTCTGCTTTGATTCCAGGTCTCTGCTCATGGCCCAAAGCAGAAGTGTTTTCATTAGATATTTTGGTAGCCTTGTGAATGTTTTCAACAAGAGTTGAATGAGCAAGTCTGGTTCTCATTGATGTTTAACTGCTTGTGGCTGCATTGAAGATATTTTTTCAGATGGATAGGAATCAATGTGAGATTGATTGCATCTTTAAAGAAGATAACTGAGCACGTCTGCTATTTCTACATGGCATTTGCCAGCACTGGTCCATGTTGTAATCTCCTGTCATTCCAACATTCCCTGAGGGCAAATATTCCCACTGAAGCATGCCTGTCACTCTGGTCCTCTCTATACAAGTGCAAAATTTTCTGTGTTAAGGTACTTACCTAAGTATTGGAGGGTACCAGTATTAAGTTTCTTTTGATTAAGTGATTAATGGTATCAGAGGAAGACACAGGAAATTCTGGAGCAGGTAAGAAAGTGAAGGCGTACAGGTTACAGCAGATTCACAATAGAAGTCTGTAAGAGCAGACACAGAGCCAGCTAGACAAAGCAAGACTACGCAAAGTTCTTTCTGGGACAAAAACAAACAGTAAAATGAACAAAAACAAAACCTAAAGAGATCTTGATACAATGTGAATTATGAACAACTAGATTTTCAAATAAGCTTCTGACTTCTCTTGTCTTTAAATAATTTGCAAACTGTTATCTATAAACAATTCTGCATAATTGCTGAATGTTAATATGTTTTTATTTAATCAAAGTCCAAAATAAGCTATCAGCCTAATAACAACCAAATAAACAGTCTCCATAGCAGACCTCCAAGAATGGAAAATTTAGGCTGCAAAAAAAGGTATCTACTGTAAAGTCTATGACTAGGAGCACTCTTTGCCTAGGGGAGCAAGACTGTCAGCTGTCCTGAGATCAAACATAAGGAAGAATTGTTTGTCTTGTCTGTATCTTACACAGAAAAATATGAAGGTAACCCTTCCTCCAAGGAGGTGCCTTGCTGGTGCCAGCACAATCTGCCTGTGCACCACTGCTGTGGCACAAGATTTGAATCATGACTATGAGACCTTTGCCATAATCTGCTCTGCTAAACATAGGAGCACATAGCAGGAACATCCCAGAGTATCACTGCAAGATGCTGGCTGAGCTGTAGGTGTTTTGTCTAACTCATAGGCCATGCTGGGCTTCTAATACAACAACCAATTTAAGAAAGGGTGGGAAATACAATAAACATGTCTGTGCAAACACATAGTCAATGATATTATATTTGTGATTCATTCTACTTATTCAAGACCTAAAATCAAGGAACTAGAACATTAGCAGGGGGGAAAACTCAATTCAAGGGTGATGGGGAAGGCATTCTTGCAAAAGTTAGCACGTGTGCACCAGGGCATTTGGCAATGATTTATGGTTTGTGTTCAAACTTGGCAGATAAGTTCATTTAAAAAGATAGTAGTACCTCATAGTTTATAATTAGACATTTGTAGTCAGAGCAGGGTTTAAGGAAAGGACTGAAATCACATGGAGGACCAGCCTTCTTCTTTCCAGAAGAACTAGGACACCTCTGAAAAGCTGTGCATTCAGAAAGGACAAAGTGAAGAAAACATAAAACTTCCCTTTTGGCAACAGGTCAAATGGACAGTGGAGACTGAGGTTATGACAGAAGGGGGTAGATGCACATAATGTCAGAGGACCTGGCAGTTTCTGCCCTGTGAGTGGCATTAGAGTTAATCCTTGAAAATTTGAACTCAGGAAGCCAGGTGAGAGTCACTAAAAGAAGGTTTATTTGCTCAGAAAAATGGGGCTAGAAAATTATCTCAGAAACTTCTTTATATGTCTGACATCTGATATGTTTTTTAGATTCCCAGCAGAATGCTGTAGTGGGCATGTGTGAAGATGAAGATCTGAAAGTTTCAGAAATATGAACAGAAGAAGGGAGCTGAATGCTGATGATGGTATGTAGGAGTGAGAATCAGCACTTTCACACTGCTTAGATGTGAAAGTGAGTGGAAGGAACATTGTGAATCTATCAAGAGATAAAAGGTAGGAACAGAGAAAAATTAGGAGGGAAGTGAAAGGACTGAGTTTTGACAGTACTAGGTCATACCTTCAAAGCATGTTTAATGGTGAAACTTCAGTGATGTCAGCTGAACTCCTCTAATTTCCCAGAAACTGAGAATCTTAGATGACCTGAAAGAGATATAGGCTAGAAAGTGAGGTCTGTGAGGGCAGATAGAACCCAGACTAGCTTGCTGAGAGGAACAAGCTATTGCAGAGATATCCAGAGGTACTGAAGAACCGGTTAGACAAAATAGTGCCAGGACTGACAGACTTGGGCGTGACAACACAACGTCTCATTTTAGCACTGGATGGCCTGATTCATGTACTTTCCAATCACAACAAGGATGATTTATGTCAAGGCAGACTAAACCCAGTATTCCAAAAAACAATTTTCCTCTCCTGAGGACCTTGACCTGTGGAAATCTACTCTCTTGCCTGAACTTTGCCACATAGCAATTGAGGAGGTGGCAATAAAATTCCTTTACTTTGCACTAAAAACTTCTTTCAGACAAAGAAAATATAGATGAATTAGACTGATCCCAACTCAAATTAATTTCTTGTGGTTGGGAAGTCACATCTGAGAGTGACTGGAAAAGCAAATGTGAGATGAGGTGATGGGATGGGATGGGATGAGATGGGATGGGATGGGATGGGATGGGATGGGATGGGATGAGATGAGATGAGATGAGATGAGATGAGATGAGATGAGATGAGATGAGATGAGATGAGATGAGATGAGAGGAGATGAGAAGAGAAGAGAACAATAGCAACATTCAGATGGAAGTCCAGCAGTTGCATCTCTGATGCAAAGAGATTTGTGAAGGGCTTTAGAGCCACTCAAACACACACACACACACATACACATAATTTGGAGGTAGCATTAACATTCAAGTGGAATGATTTTTTTATAAAATGAAAGGAATTTGTATTGCTTCAGAGAAATTTAGGGCCCTTTTTATAAACTAGGAGAAAGACAGCTGCTTTTCACTGAGAAGGCCTCTTTTCCTTGAATTAGGGTTCCAATGGAATTGTGAGTACTAGAGGGGGAACAGAAAAACTTAATTTTTTCATAGACAGTCACAAGCTCAGACACATGAAATCCACAATAGGTAGTTGGATTGCAAGCATTATTGTGTCCCAATTCTGACAATAAAATATTTGTACCAAGCTGTCAGTGTATAAAATACAAACCCTGCAGAAAAATTGTACCAGGGATGGTTAAGGCAGATGTTGAGGATGTAAGTAACTTGGAACAACAGGAAAAAAGGCCAGTATTCTGAATTGGTTTATTATATTATATAATATATAGATTTCCAGGGATCCTGACCATTCAGGCCTAGATTTACTGCTTATTTTCTTCATCAAAAAATACCCCCAGTATACAATGAGCCACAAAGACTTGAGTCATATATGTCAGATCAAGATCAAACATTCCACAAAACTCCAGAGTTTTTCAAATCCAAGGTTTTGCACTTTCTGACATCATATAGAATAGGTAATTTTTTGTTCAGGTGTGATTTTCTTCACCAGCAGGGAAATCTGGCTGAGTGTTTTTTCTCTCAGGTCTTATTCCAAGATACCACTAAAATAAATGAATGCAAGCTGGTACATATCAGAGATAAAAGAAGACATAAAATTGTAGCAGATAATTGGAGACAAAATGTTCTATTTCAGACTGAGATTTATCAGCGTTTGAAATTCAAACCTTCATTACCTTCATCACCAATACTGGTTTTGTCTGAAAAGTTTCACAGTTCTATTCTGACAAGGCCTAAACTGTGTCTAAGTGGAAAGGATAACTACACATGAGTAGATGGGACTCCAACATGTCAAACAAATGCATTCTCCTGACTGAGCAATTGAGTGGACAGACAGGCTCTTTAGACAGCCTTATGGATAAATAGGGGAATTGAGTAGCAACCTGTGAGTGTTTTGAGGAGAAGCAGGGAAGCCCTGGGTTCCATATGACTCTTGGCTACCAGGAGTTTTCCAGAAAACCCTTTTGATTGGGCAGAGGCCTTTCCTTTTGGTAGTATGTCTAATAGCTGGATAACTGGTTCATGCTACCCCTCTCTTGTATCTGTCTTTCCTCTTTCCCTTTGTTCAGATTGCAGGTGCTGCATGTCCTGGTTCTCCTGCCTGTGGTTATGCTGCCAGCCCACTTCTCTGCCATGGCTGTGGTGTGGAGCCCAGCTGGCAAGCCCAGTGTCCACGTGCCCATCCCATGTAGACCTCTCTCACCAGCAACAGTAAAGAGAATCCATAGTTCCTTCACACAGCCTTTTGTCCCCACAAGGAGTATTAGGACATCCTTTTGCAGGGCTTTGTCTGTGCTCTGAGAAGCAGAAAGTACCCTCTTTCCCTGGGCAACCTGCTCATCAGCCAGGGTCACCTACATTATTTTAAATTAAGAGAGGACAAAAAAGCATTCAAAAAGGCTGGCTAATGCAGGAAACTACCATTTCTCCCAGAGGAGATTCCTGATCTCTCCAAACAGTACTGGGAAGTGAGACCAGCAGAACCTATCCTCCAAGGGTGGCACCTGGGGTTCATCTCCACTGTTGATGCACTTCCATATGTGTTCAGCGCTCATTGCTGTAATGCTTAAGCAGGCAGTAAGGAAAAAGGTTGGTGTTGATTCCCTTTCCTTTCCTATGCAACCTGACGTGACATTTTCCTTCCCTGCTTGTGATGTCCCAGCACCCCTAGCTCTGGGCCAAATCCCCACCATGTGCTTCTTGCAATCAGCAGAAGTCACCCAGTGTGGAAGGAATGATAAGTATCAGTAAGACTTCTAGGCTAGCATCTTATGCACAAAGTAATAAAAAAAAAAACCCATGAAAATGAAACCACCAAAAAAGAGAAGATAGATACTCTGCCTTTAGTAAAGCATTACTCAATCATATGCTATGTACTTTTGAGCCTCTTTTGCTCCTCTGCCAAGACTCTCAGAGAGGGAAAATCAGGATAAATACATGAAAAGAAGAATAAAGAATAATATATAGGAAAGGAAAGAAAAACAAAACATCATGTCCGAGTGTGACCATGAATCTCCCCACCTCTGTTTCCCTGTCTGATGTTTTTCCAGTGATGGCAACAGAAGCTATATGCTTGAACTGTATTTCAAAAAATTGATAACTCCAGAGCATCTCCGTTTTCTGCCCTTGCTTTGTCCTGTTGTGTAACTGTGTGTCAGGCCAGGAGCCAGAGCTGACATCACATTGCAGAGGACTGCCCTGGGTCTTGCATAACCTTAATAGGACAGCCACTTGGAAAGTGTTTATGTGCCATTATGTGCCATTGCTTTTCTAACTACTCTGCTGCATTAGGAGAGCAGAGTCATTATAGACCAGGAATTGCATTAATTGCATTTGCATCATTGATGTCAACCATGAGGTATTTCAGTAGGACTTGATGTTTCAGGTCCTGCCCCCATGCCCAGTAGGAGCAAAACTCCAGCTGTGCCAAGTGATTGTAACTGACTGCAGTGTTATTGTATTTTATCCCAGGAGGGTTTTGTTACCTCAAAACCGTTTGTGATTTTCTGTGAGATAGGATCAGAAAGATGCCCATCATGCTGCAGATGAGTTCAGGGTCCATGCCCAGCATCATATAATTTACGTCTCTGAATAACAGCATTCCTGTTTGCTTGTGGTGTGCTACTTATTTGGCCCAAAACTTCCAACATGCTTTTAGATAGGTGGTAGCAGACTTCGAAAATGGAAGTGTGAGAGAGCTACAGCTAGAAGCAAATGCACCATGCTCTGCTTGAAAAGCATGTCCTTTTTCTTTCTTTCCCTACTGTGACACTTCTTGCTGGACCCAGGTCCACTCTGCTGCTCTGTAGTAGGCAGAGTCTGGGTAGATACAGGCCCTAGTACATGTTACTTTCCTCACCTCACTGCTGGGATGACTCACGAAGCAAACCAGGATTATTAAATCCTGATGCAAATTAGGAGCTGCCAGCTTTGTCTTCCATTAACACTGCCCTTCCTAGCAAATGGAAGGATTAAGGACATGCTTATGGAAATGAAAGACTACAGGTGGCTCTGCTAATCCTGCAACATGGAAGATGGCATGCTCCTCTGTCTTCAGAGTGACTACTACCTTCCTGGCCTCTACTTGTTTCATGGTGATTGGACAGGCACCTTCTCATGTCTTTGGAGAAGATAGGATACTACTCAGAAGAAAAAAAAAAGAAAAGGGAGTGGAGGGAAAAGTAACAGAGAAAACTTTCCACCAACTGAGATGAGGCTCGAGTATCTGCATCTTTCACTAGCTACTGTTAAATCTACGTGTACAGGTACAAATTGACTCACTTTAAGTAGTATCAAGAAAAAAATGACTGCCTTTTTTCATCCAATTGTCCCTTCTTATTTAGCAGCGGTGGTGATATTTTTAGAGTATTAAACAAGACATAAAAGATTTCTGTCTCATTCTCTTCCTGTATTGTATCTAAACATTTTTAGAGATGACAGCTACCAGCAGCCATAAAGAAAAGATCTGTTTTGGTAAATTTTTCTTACCATAATTATGCTGACAAGTTCTCAAAAGAAAGATATCTCCTCAAAACTTTGAGTGAGATGCTTTGATTGTACTTTCCGGCTGAAAGAAATTCTGTTTTGTTGCAGAAACCTTTCACATGCTGCAAGTTGTTGCCATTCTGCTTCCATATGGTCCCAGGAAATCTTACTTTCTCAGGAGAGTAAGCTGGGAGAAAGAAGATGTTAGGCAGTGCATTCTCCATCATGTCATCCCTTCCCATCTTCTCTTTTCTGGCCAGAATTTTTCGCCTTTGGCAGGAGCAAAAAAAAAGCTTTTAAAATGAATTATCATATTTTAAGGAACCAGCTCAGAGAAAAACAGTTTCCCCCATGGATCCTGATGATTTTAAAGCAATTTTGGTGACTATAAAAGGTCATACTACCAAAGAAAGCCAAACAAACCTGGAACAGCTTTGGTCTAAAACGTTCTTCTTTTAACTGATTGCCCACAATGGTGTACAGGAATTACAGGGCATTAAGTATCCAAACAATCCAGGCTCAATAATTTTCAAATAGCAGCTGATTTTAATTTTTTCTTTGGCATTTATACACACGTCCTATTGCAAGTTTGATTAATTTCTTCTTATGCTGGAAAAAATATTAAAGCTGGAATGGGAAGTCAAGAAAGTGGGAGTTCATACATTGAGTGCATATGTGGTTTAGTGGTGTGTGCCATGTGTACACATCACTTACTGGGGAAGTTAAATCACTTTTGGATGCAAATTTCAGCAACTGCTTCCAAAACTCAGTCAACTTCCAAACTTTGAAGTTACATTCTCCTCAACCTGTTATTGAAATATTTCTTGCCAGCTCAAGGCAAGCACCATTTTCCAAAGCAGAGATTTTTCTTCTTTCGCTCTTCAGGCTGTAAAGTGATGCTCTTTACTTGCACTTGCAGACTGTCTCCCACAAACTGGAATTGATTGTCATTTCTCTGTTAGAAACACAGCATGTCTTGTGCACTGAAGGTTTTTATTTTGTTTTCAAGTTTTCCTACTTTCTCCATCACCAATGATAAAAATGAATGCAGTGTTCTTCTGTGCACAAACAGGACCTCATTCATTTGCACAGTTATTGGGGAGGCCTTGGAGTTGTGAACATGAACACAAGTCTGTCAGTCTCAGCAAACTACTTCTTTGTGGTGGGTGCCTAATACAGTAGTGACACAGAATTTACATGATAAAGAAATTAAAAGTATCGTTAGCTCTGACTTCCAGAGGGCTGAAGAAAAAATTTCAGTGAAAGGAGTTATGACTCATGCACCAGTTTGTAAAAGTGCCTCTGTCGCTGGGAAGAACAGCTTTCTGTTTGCTCCTGTCAGGCTGTTTCCTTACAATGGGGGACAGAGTGGGTAGTGGTCACTCTGCTTTGGGAAGCTCTGACTCCCCACTGAATCTGCTGTTTCAGACGTGGCTATGCTGCAGTTGCTCCAGCCACTGGTGGTTCCCTGGCTCCCTCGGATCTCAAGACATCCACACAAACAACCTTCAGAGGGTGGCTGGTGGGGTCAGGTGGACCCCAGTGTCGCAACTGTTTGGGAGGGTGCTCAGCACATCAGAGGTCTCTTTAGAACTTGCTGGGCTTGGTGTCCTCCTCAGCACACAAGAAGTGTTTTTGCAGAGAGACAGCTTCCATGAACAGCTCATTTAGTGAGGGGAATAATTTTACACCATATCTCCCCTTTCTCTGTTGGTGCCTCTCTGGCTGTGTCCAGCCTCCCTTGCCCCATGCCTCCACAACTCTTGCCAAACATTCAGGTTTTTTAGTGCATTTTCCCTTGTTCCCATTATAAAAAATTATAGCTGATGCAAATATTGCTTCTCTGGGGAAACTGGTCTTTGCTGGGCAATCGCTGTCCTGTAACCTTCCCAATGGAGTTTAATTATGTGCTTGCAATTAAGCAATTATGTATTACCAGGAACAGAGTAAATCAACCCTTTTATCTCCACTAAGAGGATGTTTCCTGTGAGCCTTTCTGCCAAAAGGACATAGGGGAAAGATGGGACGATTCTGCATGTTACGTAAGCATGTTTATTTCAGAAGGTCTCAGCACAGTGTGGGACAAAGCCACCTCTATTCCAGCTCCAGCTCCAGCTCCAGCTCCAGCTCCAGCTCCAGCTCCAGCTCCAGCTCCAGCTCCAGCTCCAGCATGGCCACCCAGCTCCTGCCCGTGGCCAGGGCACCAGACCTGCCCAGCAGCCTACTCTGGGTGACTGCTGACCACAGCTCTCAAGCTGCATTCCAAAGCAGGGAAATAAATTTCAAAGATGTTATGCTCTTGCAGATGAAATTCCTTGGGCTCAGTCAAATGGTCACCCTGTCTGAAAGCACCAGGCTTGTGGAGAGGGGGATCTTGGAGCTGCTGTGAGCTCTGCTGTGAAGATTAAAGAGGAAAGAGGCCACCCAGGCTCTCACTCACTCTGTGTTCAATTAGCTTGTTCACTGATGGGCTAACACTGCAGAATGGATTTTCCCACTGATTGATCTCTTAATGTAAATGAGTTATGGTTTTAAACTCAAACCATGCATACTTCTTTTTTCCCCCTTGGAGCTGTTCTTCCCTCATATTCTGTTCAGAGCGTACTTTCCCTCCAGCGAGTGTTTGCAACACTATTGCACTTGAGGGCCTATATTTTCCTTATTTCTATAATCAGCTCTGAGGTGGCCATTTGCCACACAATGTCTATATTTATTTATTATTTTTCCTGTCTCTCCTCTTTTATTGTTTAACCCATGAAGCTCCTTCACCTCGGTTTTTATGTAGGAATAAATAATATATGATATGTGTGACATTGTTCCATGAACAGTTACAAAGGCATGATTAGCCAGTAATGTTCAGAGCAAACTGAGATTCATTCAGGTATTATAAAATTTAATAATTTCAAAAAATTAAAGTAACTAAGTAAAATTAAAGTAATTAAAATTAATTTAATAATTTCAAAAAAGAGACTGTCCTTTTTGAATACAGCATATACATCTCTTTCGGAATATTTCTCTTGTTTGCGATTTACATGTTCCCTATTAAATTATCAGACCTTGATAAGGAACTTTACTTCCTGTACCTGCAGCAATAACTATTCAGTGCCTAGTAGCTCACTTCTCCAGAGCCAAACTGTCATTTGAACAGTCTTTTGGATCTTGAACAGTAAAAACCCAATAATACAATGGAAAACAGAATAAGCTTTAATGAAATTATGCCCACAGCAGATTGGGTCAGTACTTTAGAATCTGAAATTTTACCCTCAAAATCTAATTTCTGTGTGCTTAGAGAAACAGAAGCAGATACAAAAAGTGCTAGAAAGGCATTGCTTCTGAGTAGTATTATAGGTGCTTTATTAACAAAAAACAGGAATTACAAAAAAAAAAAAACTTTTAAAACTTGCTGTTGTTATAAAGTTGAATTTTTTCTTAGCCAAGTATGGTATTCCAGAACACTGCTATTTAACATCTAATCACATTAAAATAGGCACTTCATAATACATATTTATGAAGACAGTAGCTCATGAATTTTAAGATTATTTCTATTAAAAGCAACATAATAACTCTGTCATTTTGGTTTCTGTATGAAATGCGGCAAGAAAGTCCCTCAGGTAGAACTGAAGATATTGTGAATTTTTGCCATCAAGAATAAGTCCAATTGCATTTGGGTATACAGGTTTTAAAATAACAATTCAGATTCTTAGATTTAAATTATCCTTTGGTAACTGAGCATCTACTTATGATAATTTGTACCTTGTTTTTCTTTTTTCATGGAAAGTGACAGGAAATAACCCCAAATCAAGAAAACAGTGGATGGTTCTGGAATGATTTGGCATAAATCTGAGGTGCCACAGCCTGAAGTGGGAACTGACTTGCAATGCAGCCTGTGGGTTATTCTGAATGTTGGTGGTCACAGATATTTGACTATCCTGTTCAGAGCTGACTGCAGCCTTTCCCACCCTACCTTGGGGGACTGACTCTTCAGGATGAGACTTAGGACCTCCTGAAGGCTTGGGGAGATAAAAGTCAGCAACCTCATGCTCATTTTGGTCATCAGTGTTCTGCCTGAAGTGAAAAGCACTACAATTTTAGGACGGAAAAAAATTTATTATGATCCTACAAATTCTTATAATAGAAATGATTTGGCTTTGGTTAAAAATATCAGGCAGGCCAGATTGCACTTCCAAATGCATCTGGGGAGATTTGAGATACATGCATGATGACCAAAATCAGAAGTGGTGCAGTGGAAGATGCTCTGCCATTGATGGCCCCGTAGGGCAGAAGGCCAGTGTGTGTGTCCATGCAAGAAGGCTTGAGAGCAGATATTTCCTGTCCAGAACCCTCCTCCACCGCAAGCCCAGTCCTCCTGGAGCTCAGTGTGAGCTTAATGGAAATAAATCTAGTATGAGGGAATGGGGAGGACAAGGGACCAGAAAGCTAGGGAAGTGGAATTTTCTCCTTTGACCATGCAGCAGGACAGTCCTTGTGTCACATGCCCTTTTGTCCCAGAGCTCACACACCTCTTACCCATGTTGTCCACCCCCAGCCTCCTGCACTGTTTCACTTCAGTACCTCTTCCTCCTCCTCATGGCTGTTGGGAACCAAGTCTGTGGCCTCTCTGCAGCAACTGGATGGGATCTCAGGATCTCACAGACATCCCTGCACCTCCCCAGGGTCACCCTGGGGGGCGTGAAAAATCACAGGAGTTGAAGAGTCAGCTTCCAAAGTGCTGAGTTATTTGATTTTCTTTTACAGCAGGGCTCACTCCTATGGCTTCAGTTTGTTCTGCAGCCCACAACAGCAGTAAGGTATGCTCACTGTGTATGTGGTGGAATGACATCTCACCCTGCCTACACGCAGATCAATTGGCTTTCCCGAAGAATGAGGATGCTCAAAAGTATTGCCACAAGTTGCAACAGCTGTCTTTGCTCAGCAGCCACAGAGGTCAATTTTGTACTCCCAAACAAAGATTTTTACCAAATTCTCTGTTAGATCAAGGAATATGTGTGCACAAGCCCCATGATATTCCTATTTTAATCAACAGTGTGACTAAAAAATCGTCTGAAAATCATCAATTTCTCCTTATAGAGGTTCTTGTAGAACAGTTACTTTTCATTATCCTGAATTTCAGAGCCTGTCATCATTTATCTATTTGCCCTTTGGACTGCAGATGAAAAATCTGCACTGTTTACAAACTACTGGACATGTAGTTTCTCATCTAAACACACAAAACCACAGTACTTTGAGTGTCTCAGGGCTGTTCACTTGCCCTTGGAGGCATTTAATTTTTTAAATTTCTCTGTTTCCTCCCTGTTACAGTTTGGATTCAAATACTTCCTCTAAATATTTAAAGAAATTTAGTCCTCCTAAAGTCTGGAATTCGCAAAATCAACACAAAGGAGAAGTCTGAAGAGAACAAAAGAACAAAAACTCAGCATGTTACAACAAAGACATAATTACAACTGACTATTTTTTTCTGCAGACAGTAATATTTCCAAAAAATCAAAAGACAGTTGCAAATTTCCTTGGTCCCTTCAAGATAAGAAGAAAAGAAAATTAAAACACTTCACTGAAGAATAATAATGAAATTAGGCATCTATCAAGAAGATGTAATTGAAAATTATCAAGAAAACACACTTAGAGGGACAGGAGTTCCAATAAGCTTCTTGCATGATAAAACGGTAGTGCTCTTAACTACAAGCTGCAGTATCAGTAAGCTGTTGACCATTAATACTAGGAAAACCCACTGTGTTTATTATCCACTCTCCCATGACTCACACAGAGCATTATCTTGTAGCACCACAAAATGAATATGCCAGATTTTCTCACGACTGGTTATATGAACATCCCAGTGGAAGGTTAGCTCAACATCTATGAGAAGGGCAGCCATGGTCAGACATAGGTCTTATGGAAATCAGTTTTACATTTTTTTCCTAGACTTATTCTTACCCAGTTTCTATCTCCTCCAGTTTTACATAGACACCAGCAGCATGCTGCATGTTCTGTAGTTCAAAGATCATGAAGAAAGGATATCTGATTTTTACAATAAATATGTTTTTCTGCACCCAGAGTCCCTTTGGTGGAAGGCCACCTGTCCTGCCCACCTAGAGAACCATGAGATTTTCCTTGCATGCTCCCTGTCCAGGAGCAAATAAATCAAACTAGGACATTTTTTTGCTTGAGACTGGACCAGTAGAAAAAATTTATGCTTTGTAAAGCATAAATGTAAAATGCAACTGCTTCCACTGAAGCAGTGATGTCCTGATAACTTTGATATTTCATCAGAAATTAGGTGGATTACCCTGAGCACAAATTATTATTACATAACAACAGCAATAATAATAATAACAACAATAATAATAACAATAATAATATATAAATGCAATTTTCTGAGCAACCATCACTGCAGAAATGACACCAAAGGCCAAAATCAAAGCTTCATCTCTTTTGTCCGGCAGCTGCAAGAGCTGGTGTGAGGAAGGGTAGTTCGGGATGGCTCTCCCCCTGTTTGGGGATAGCCAAGGAGTGAAATTATGGCAAGGTCCAAAGAGTACCTTTGCACTGCCTTTCTTCTATGGCCAGGCTTGTGCTAAGACAGCTCTCAGCCTTCAGGAAGAATCATGCATAATTATATGAAGGAGTCACAGCTCTCTCACTTGAGATCACAGATTGAAAGAAATTTATAAAGAAAACAGGGATGTTTTGTGTCAGATATTCTGAATCATTTTATTTAACTCAAGAGTTTGAACAAAATATATTGCTGTTTTGGCACTTCCAATTCCATCAAAAAGCTTTTATTTTGACTTCTTGTACAGACGGAATACCAAACCTGGCATGTCTAAGAAGACCTGATCCTTACAGAACATAGCATTTGATAGGAAAACAATAAGGTAATCTCTCAGCAACCCAAAGAGACTGTAATTCCTTTGCAATTGGTATCTGTAGCAATATTGCTCAGCGTGTGAGCTATGGACTTGCTGCTTGCTGAACAGTCCAGAGTTTTCATACATGATCATTTTCTCATACCAAAAATGCATGCTAAGACTTTCTCTCTGAGCCACAGTTCTGTCTGCAGCTGCAATCTTCCTACTGGGGTCTCATTGCCTTTGTACCCAGGCAGAGGAATAGGGGGATAAGAAATGTGCAACTGCTGCAGATCCCTGATTGTGATGGCTTCTCCTGAGCTCTCCCCTTCACTTTTATAACACCTTTATAGATTATTACATAGCCAGCTAAACATGAACCCCTTTACTCCAATCACCAGCATCACAAATTCTCTCCCTCAAAAAGAGTAATTTTATAGTTATAAAAATGACAAAGATGCACAACTTCATCAAGAGTCAAGATTTACTGTTGCTGCTGCCGAAGGGCTGTGTGGGAAAATAGTCTGGTGCCCTGGAGTTCAAATCTACAGCAGTGCACTCAAGATGTCTGAGCCCTTGAGAGCATTTGCTGGTGGTAGTGAATTAAATTTAGAGCTGTGCAAATCCGGCTTTGGATTTAGATTTGTGAGATTCACCTTTGACCTGGCTTCGGATAGAGATTTCGATGCCTGCCTTGTTCAAATATGTGGGCAGAATGCATTTTGTGATACTTTTCAGGATAAAGAGAAAGGGAATAATTTCTAGAGAGAATACTTTACCTACTAGTTACAAATTCAGGTTATGGCATCTACTCATGTCTATGCCCATTCTTTTCTACAAAATCAGGCTTTAAGGTGCCTGTGACAAGAAAAATTTCAGTTTAGTAGTCTTGATGCAAAGAACAAGCTGGGAGAATACCTTTAAATTTGACAAGCTCTAGACAAAGATCTGAATAACTGGATTAATGTACAGACTTCATGCAAACCATAATGGATAGTTTTTCAGACAGCAAGATACATATGGCTTGTCAGGGAAGGTCAGGTTTGCACTGTATTGTCTTTTGGGTTTTCTATTTCTGTAGGGGGAAGTAAAGCTGAGAAGAGAGTTTCTGGATGTCCAGAAAGATTCTTAAGAATTAAGAAAGACCTTTCTGGATTGGTTTAGCTGAACTTTAGCTGAACTGCTGGAAAAAAATGCAAGCTTGCAACAATAGATGTCCTCATCCACCAGATGAAACTGAAGAATCTCTCTGCAAAGACTCCATGTGGCCGTAACCCTCCAGCTAGCCCTTCCTCCCTCTAATTAGCACCCACACATGGGCATCAGTGTCAAAAGCTACACCTCTTTCCTAATCTGGTTTCAAAATACTTCACCATCTCAGCTGTCCAGACTTCCTGTACTAATGGTTGCCATGACAGGAATTTTCTCTTTAATCCCTTTTTAGGGACACCCTTTCATCTACAGCAGTGATTACACTGGTCACAGCTTCCTGCTGAGCCCTGTCTGTCTGCTAAAGGAAAAATGGAAATAAAAATGGAAAGCCAGCTAAGGCGCTTGCTTTATTCAATACAGATTAACACTATACACAGGCAATAAATAAAATAAATAAGATTAAATAATGTAAAAAGTTATTTCTGCCCTTGTACAGAAAAAAAAATGTTACAAATGTAGTTTTTCAGATTATCTGGTTCACAGATTGCAAACAGTAAGTTAGTGTCATTAACTCTTAGAGGAGAATTCATCTTGTTGAATCTTAGATGACTGAAGATGAATTTGCAGCCTCTGATCTTGATTTGAGAAGAAATCCCTTGGGGCAAAACCTAGAAAGGGTATCCACTGATGGCAAATTTCTCAGACATTAGGAGTTAAAAGCCATCCCTTGGAGCATGCCAGAGCCCATCTGCCCCCAGCACTGTATCCTTTGTGCCCACTCTGGACACAGGGCTGCCCAACCCTGCTCCAGCTGCAGGATGGGGAGCCAGAGTGGGCACCAGCGCTCCCTGAGCATGCAGGCACATCCCTTGTACCGCCACCATGACCTTTTTAGGGCTCACCTGCCAGAGACTCTGTCTGCATCGAGATCCTTGGCACTGTCAGGTCCCAACAGCTTTGTAGCTGTGTTGCACAGGACCAGGCACTTACAGAAGATGATGGGGACCAAACGTGATTCATGTCCTTGTCTGCTCAAACACTAGAGCGCCAGAGAATGGGCCTTTCACCCTTCCTCAGTCTGTCTTTTTTCTGTTGTTGCTTTGCCTACACATCATTACACTGTTGTTACATTAAAACACTGTAATTACAGTCCCCAGGTCAAGATACAGTTAAACAAAAACCACCTCAGCAATGGCCAGTTTTCCCAGCGGTACTTTCCCTTGTACTGTATATCTTGGGGAAACACAGAAGAAGGTGGTAATTAAGAGCCTAGAGACACAAACAGACATTTTGGTAGCTTTGTCAGAGTCAGAGACCTCTAAAAATCCACTTTAGCTGAAGATCTGACCCTGTTTCAGCCAGGAAACAAGACAGAAAAAGGGATACACAAAAAGTGTGTGAAAAGAACAGCACATTGAAATGATGTCCTCTTTCACCTATGTGCACAAAGGAACTGTGCCAAATTTGAGACCATGCTTCCCTACCTCTTTCTCCTTTCCCCAAAGCTGATGGCAGAGTGTGTACCTCAGCCTGAAGTAGGAATTCAGACCAGGAAAGAAAATGGGAAGCATTCACTGGCCTGGTCCAAATGTAACACTGGAAGAGATGTCAACACTCTCTGTGATTCCCAGACTTCATACACTCAGGGGCACACACATAGTTATAGGTAGAAAAATATCTTTTGGCATGCTGGAGGCTTCAGATGTCTCTCTGAGCTTTCTAATCCTACCCAAAACTCTGCTGCTTTAAAGTCAGCTTCTTCCATTTGGCTGCTCCCTTCCCTTTACTTTTTCCTCCCCTTGTTCATGTAAATACCATGCCTAGGGAAGAGGAAAGGGCTTGCACAAGGTGGTGATTGCAGCTCAATCCTCTGTGGACTGAGGATTTGCTTTTGTCACTCTCTTCTGCCAGCCCCAGGTTTCTGTGATGGTTTACACCAAGCTGAACAGTACAGAAGAAAGCTCACATAGAAATGCCCTAATCAAATTTGTTGGAAAGGGAACTCAAAGCCAATGATGATATAGTGCACATATAACTTGTGGAACTGAATAAAAAATGAAGAATGGGTTTTGTATATCTTGATCCCCAGCTAAAAATCCAAGAGCAATATGAAATTAATCAACAACTGTGAAAAGAAGAGGAAGAAAGTACATTTTCATTTCTTCCTGACAGACTCAGTTTTGGACTCTTCAGTGACAATTTTTTTTTTTAATGTGAAAACATTAAAAACATTATGAACACATAGAGACATATTCTGCTGAATCTTAAAGCTTAGTTTTAACTTCACAAAGTCAAGGGCAACTGGCAACTGTAAAAATATAGATATTTTAAAACTTCCCTAAAGTTCAAGCTATTGCTATCCCCACCTGGATTACTCACAGTGAAGCAAGAAAAGCAGGCACTTATCATTGCATCATTGCATATCCATGTTGGTAAAATAATCTCGCCAGAGGGATCTTCTGGGGAGTACTATGGATTCACACAAGGCAGGTCAGACACAGTGGCTCTGTTGGGTTTTGGACAGCCAGTCAGTCACCTCCTTCCTTTCCAAAGGGCCAAACTTTTTTTTTTTTTTTTTTTTTTTTTCCAAGCAAGCTCACCCACCAATACCTCACTCTTTACTCTCTGAGGTTTTTACTGCAAGCTTGATCTTCTTCAGACAGGCTGGTGGCTTCCCCTGAACTCCTTTTCCTCTGCTTTTGTTTGGCTACAGGCTCTTGGAGTTTGCGTCCCTCTCTGCATTCATCTTGTGGCTCACTGAGTCGGCATTTGTTCTAATGTCTGTGTTCCTTTGCTTGGTCTGCTGATCTGTGCATGACTTTCCCTTGACTTCTGAAGCATTTTCCTCTGCCTCCTCAAAGCCTGCCTGCTGAGCTGATTGAGCTTTTTCTCTACCACCCCAGGAGCTTAGCCACCTTGCCCCAACCATTCCCATGTGCTGCAGAAAATGGCAAGTCTGATGCAGGAGTGGGGCAACAGAGGGCTGGCCACAGTGTGCTGTTGAGGCTGGTGTGGGCTGGGAGAGCCCTCCTTCCCAGGGCCAAAGCGTTCTGCCAGCGTGGTGCCTGAAGCCACAGACAGCATTACCTTGAGTGTGGATCCTGGCACAGCTCTCCTTGCCTCAGGCTTGCACCACCTTCCCCAAGTGCCATGGGGGGAACACTGTGCCTATGCTGAGCAGCAGAAAAAGCCTGAACAGCTCATGAAAGCACTCTTCCAGACAGCTGTCTTCATCCTAAATACTGCATGGAGAAGGTCATGCAGCCTATAGTTATGCTGCAGAACCACCCAAAGACCTCACTCAAGTTCAGACTGGTCTTGCCATGGTTCACTAGTGTTCTGAGGGCAGCAGTGAATAGCTCTGCTGTCAACCACACCTTCCACAGGCCCACCTTTGTTTGCAGTTTTGCTTGGTAGTCTGACATCTCTTCCTGGCTTCATTAAGATATGTTTGTAAAGGCTGATCACTTTTAGATCCTGCCTTCCGCTCTTGATGTGGAACAACATTGCCTGTTAACCTCAGAGAGAAACCTGGGGCAGATCATTTGTGCACAGAGACCCCTGTGAAAGAAAAGGCAGAGGTCAAAGCCTCTGTGGGGGAACAGTTGTGCCTCTTATCATATTCTTCAAGCTCTGAAATAAACTAATGACTGTGAATGACACAAAACCAGGAATTTAAGAATTACTAGAACTAAAAGGACAATTTTTTTTCCCCACTCAATACCCCAAATTAAGTAGATGCTTTGTCATTAACCAATAGCCAGATTCAAGGTGGTCACCAATGCCTTCTGACCAGCACAGGAAGGCATGCTGCTGTGGGTAGAGGTGGGCAGCTCCAGGAAGAGCTTCTCTTCCCCTGGGACAGGTGTGACTCTCCACTCCAGCTTCACAGCTGACTTTTCTTGGGCTGAAGTTCCACCCCAGAGCCCACCACAGAAGAATTTCAGAGGCATGCACAACTTCCTCCAGGTGCCATTACTGCAGGGGGTTTGCACAGAAGCTGGCTTTGGCTTCTGCAATCAAAGACAGGAAAAAAACAACCATCAAAGTAGAAATATAGTAAGGAGTAAATACAAGTAATTTCCAGTTTGGGTAGTGCTTTGTTTACCTATTTATCATATATGTGAAAGTAAGTTTACTGCTTTCTTTATCACCTAAAAGGACTGTTTAAAAAGTTGCTTTAAAACTCATAAGCCTCATAAAAATATTTGTTCCATGCCTGTATTCTGCCCTTTTTTACTACCAGCTTTCTACAGTGACATTTTACAGCTGTGATCAATCAGATGTCCCATTGTCTATTCCCTACATAAAATCCCGCACACAAGAACACCGTACTAGGACCTGGGCTGTAGTATGTGTTTTTTTACTAGAAAGTAAATCTTTGAAAAATGTAGTCATGATTACCAGCTACTGCAAGAGATGTCTCAAATTCTGCCAGTTCGTAAGTCTGCTTGTTCAAACCATGAAGCTGAGGGTGCATCAGAAACCAACAGTCCTGTTCAATAAACTGTGCTGATCTTTTCATCTTGACTTCCTGAGTCATCCTAGCTCTGGACTTCAGCTGCCATATGGAATCCCACTTTGTAATACAATCTGAAACACACTTTCAGCTCATAAATGTGTTTGTGTTCAGAACTACAAAGGACACTTCCTGTCTGTATAGTAGGGTCTCTCTCTCTCTGCCTCTGTCTCTCTCTCTCTGTCTCTCCCACTTGTCCTGATAATGTGTTCATACCAGCTCAATTCTCATGTGATAACTTACAAATAATAGTGAAATTGTTGTTTTAAATAGAACATGGATCCTGATCCTCAGTTACCAATTGCTTTTAATATCTTATTTTGTAAATGTTGTTTTGCTCAACATATTTTCATGCTACTTTTAAGGAAAATTTTTAAAATGTTAAAATACATGCCTACTGCATCATACAGTGAGTTAAATAAAGGAATAATTGGCAAGTAATCTGATTATCAACAAATGTATTAGGAATTTTTTTCTTTTTATTCTTTTTCTTCTTACACTACACCTTTTTTTGCATCTCCCAGAAACACTGACATGCTGTTTTTTATTATCCACAGCTGTTTGCATATTGGTGCTGTCAGAGCTGGACAGGAGACCACATCTGTTATGTTTGCATGTCTCTGTGACTTTGTAGCTTGGACTTCGGTGAATAATTTGAAAATTGCACACACATAAGGCTGATTTACATTGTTCCTTCTTAAAAACACGTTTCAGAATATTCAGCTCTGAAAAGCACAATTTATTTTTTCTAGTCTGTTGTAAACATGACAGGTCATGAAAAATGGAGAAAGAAAAACTCTTTGCAGACTTACCTAGACCATATTGTACATACAACAAAGCAAGCTTTTAAAGTCACGCCTTGTAATAGTGCAGAGAGGTCAAGGGATTGTTTCTGCAACCCCATAGTGCTGTTGTGCCAAAGCTTACTAGGGTTGAGGCAATACTACAGCACAACACAGGACTGGATGCTGATACTTCCTGGTCAGTTGTATCCAGCCAGTCTTGGAGCCTGCCCGTATGGTGGCAGGGTCATCTTTCAGCTCTTATCTAGATACCTACCTTATCTATAAAAATAGAACAGAAAACAACTCCCCTCTGGTCCAGCTACAAAGTGTTGCAGGACTCAGAAACTACACAGAGAAACCCATAAGCACCAGAAATGCTGTTTCATTCCAACCTCTCTGTCCCTGGCCCAGAGCCAAAGAGCCAGGGATGTGTCCAGCAGCAATTTCCCCAGCTTTTGAGAAGCACACATTTCTTTCTCAGGCACCTGCATCAGTAGAGAAATTTTCCTGCTTTTCCTCTTCTGAGATAATGCCAGCACCTTGCCTTTGTCTGTCACTTCTAAGGGACTAGCCAAGTTGCTGTGGAAAGCAAACAGGGTTCCTGTTCATGTCTGTTGGTCCGGAGGATTTCCAGAAAAATCACAGGGCTGTACTGTGGACAGCAGGAACCCCAAGTGGGCAAGGACTCTGGGTGTCCCATCACCAGGGACTAGAAGCAGGTGCTTGGGCAGAAGTGGAGCATGCATTGCCCTGGAAGGGTCCTCCTGAACTTGCCCTGCCCTGGTGCATGCAGCTCCCCACAGCTGTGGGTGCCACAGCATGTCACAGAGGCGCTGGGCTTCTGCAGCACAGATGTGGTGCTGCTATGCCTTGGACCCACAAAGCATGGAAGGACATCAAAAGAGCATATGCCTCAGCAATGGCCCTTTCCAGCAGCCAGCTGTCCTGCCTGCTCAGAGCCATATGTGCTCCCAGCTCCTCAGGCCCTTCTGGAAAAGAGCTTTATTTGGAGTGGGGCAGGCTGGGCACAAAGGTGCTCCCCTGGCACACCACTCAGGTTGGCGTCGCTGCCAGCGGGTCTGCACCCAGTGGGAGCTAGCACAGAAGAAGGGAGCTGAGGTGGTGAGAGGTGAGGAGTGGCTTGCATATGAAGAGGGCTTACATTAAGGGGTTTCCAGCCTGGAAAAAAACCCAGCACATAGGTGGCATAACAGAGACCTCTGAATACCAGAGAAGAATAGGGATCTCTTAATTCATTGTGGGTTATAGCACAAGTACTGAGAGGCACAAATAAAGAACAGAAACCCCAGAGCAAATCCCCTTATAGCCAGCTCTAAGTTAAACTCTGAAAGTCATTGTAAGAGGATAATTTGTCAAAAAGCATAAACAGAGTGAAAAGGTATTAGCAAAGGAAACATCAACCAAACATCATGCAATCTTTATCTCAGGAGGTCCGGATTACTAGGGACAGATACTCCATACTTAATACTTTTACAGGCATTCAGTGGTATTAGAAACAAAGTGGGGGACTATGCAGAACTGTGGACTGATTCAGAACAGCTCTTTTGCTAGCATGTTCACAGAATAGTTATGAGATTATTCAAGATTTGTTATAAATTATTTTAAATTTCCAAAATATTTTTTTCTTTTCTTGTATTTTTTTTTCAAAAGTATATGACAGAACTAATTCAGTACCATGAGTAAAAAGAGCCCCAGTCATGCGTTTGAAAACATTGTGAAGCTAATGAGGAAGAAGTCTATTTCACATTTTAAGTGTATCACAATGAGGAGAGTATAAAAGAAACAAAAATGCAGAAGGGCTTATTTACAAGAAGGCAACAAATCACAGCAAATTTTTTGCTCCTGATGAGCAAGTTATGCTGTTTAAATGTAGTCAGGACAGCAAACCACAAACTGTCATGGAATAAGAAATAACAACTCTTAATCATTTTTTTTTTCCTAAACTGTGACTTTCAGACTCCAAAACCTGGGAAGAAGAGAAGCAGATACAAGAGTGTGCTGGTCAGTTGGGCTCAAGTAATGCAGTTTCCAAGAGTCTGTCACTCTGAAAGAATGGAAAGCATCATGAAGATGCTTGTGAGACATGGAGTTTTGAACAGGGGCAAAAGATCTGTAATTGTGTCAAACTGAGTGGTGAGAGCTCTGCACACTCTGTCAAAGCAGCTTTTACGCAATTCCTGTGAGCTGAAACTGAAACAGTTGCATTACAGGTGCTTAGTTTATATATGGTATTTTTTGCTCAGTTTTTGCTTCCATCAATTTCATTTTTTTTTTGTGCTTTTTAATTCAAAGGATTCTGAAGTCATACAGCAGGTCCATGACCTCTGCATTTCTTTTCCCCTGGATCATAGCATCTCCACTGGCTGGGCTGATCACTGAAGGACAAGGCTCAGTTTCTTGAGTCCAGATCTGGCAGAGTTCCTCTTGACCAAATTTGGTCTGGAACAAGCTGAACGCCAGCTACCACTTTTGCTTTGTGTCCTCTAGACAGTCCCAAGGCAGCTGTTGAGGTAACTTCCCAGTTTGCATCACTGAGTCCACCTCCCTGGTCCTCAAAGAACTACCTAAAACTTAACCACATAACTAAAAGTGTCATACAAATGCTCCATGAACCTGACAGGCATGGAGCTGTGACACTCCCTTGGGAGCCTGTTTCAGTGAAGAACCTTTTCATAATGGCTACTGTGAACTTCTCCTGAGGCAGTGTCATTTCATCTCCTCATGGCCTGTCAGCAGTCCCAGAGAGAGGGGAGCAGCACCAGCCCCTCTGCTTTCCCCCTTGAAGAAGCTGTAGGCTGCCCTGAGGTCACCCCTCAGCCTTCTCCAAGCTGAGCAAACCAAGTGATCTCAGCCACTCATCCCAAGTCAAGCACTTGAGATCTTACAGGGGGCAACCTCCCTCAGACACAGTATAACAGTTTGATATCCTTCTAATACAGAGGCACCCAAAACTGCACACAGAACCTGAGCTGAGGCTGCATCAGTGCATTGCAGAGCAGGACATTCACCTCCCACAGCAATGCTGTTCCTGATGCTCTAGCACAGAGCTTGCCTTCTTTGCTGCCGTGGCACACTGCTGACCCATACTCAACTTGCCATCAATTCAAACCACCAGATCTCTTTCTGCAGGGCCTGTTCTCCTTCCTCCAGTTTTATGCATAATCAGGTACCCCACCCTAGGTGGAGAATCCAGGATTGCCCTAGTTAAATTTCATATGGTTGGTGCTCACCCTGACAGTTCCACCACTGAGATACTTTTCTTTTTTTAGGAAAGGCACACCCCATATGCTGCCAGCAGGTTTGGTGTCATGTAGATTGACTCATGATAAAAAAACAACTTCTGCCAGTAACACCAGTCTTGGAGTCCAGTATTAATCCTGCTGGGTCTTAATGTTTCTTCCTCCATCTTTCCCTGCAACTGTAAGGAAAGAAAATAACATATATTGTGTTCATGATTCCCTAATCAATCCTTCCAAGGCCCTGAAGTCTGTCTCAATTGTTCTTCGACTACTTATTGCAATTTCACCGCCTAAATGAAAAAAAAAATCAATAATGGATAATAATCCAAGGTCCATAATAGAGTAGGAAGCTATCTCTTCACATCTTTAACCCAAATGTAAGGAAGCAGAAGTTTTCCCTGGGAAGTGAGTCTGGTCCAGCTCCCTTCTCTGCAAACACAATATTAATTAATTTACAATAAGCTAGTGAATAGAAAGGAAACTGTGACCTTCACAAGACACAGCCACAGACACATAGACTTTTCCAGGGGGTTTCAATTAAAAAAGCAGTGGTTGGTTTAGCCTCTCCTCCAGAGGACTGGGTTTTGTCCACCTTTACCATAAGCATTATTTACTACAGAGAAATACAAGTCAATCCTGAGACATAAAACTTTGCCTCCTATTCCCAGACTCAGCTTTGATTGCAGCAAAGTACTAGAGGGGAAGAAAACATTAGCAACTGCAACTGGATAAACAGATTCAGATTGACAAAGCACTGCTGTGGGTACATCTGAGCATGTCTCTCCATGCAGACATGGATTCATGACCAGATGATCTAGGTCAACCTGGACAAACACATTAGTTTTCATTCTGGGTTTATTTCACTTTTCCTCAAAAATCTATGCCTCTTATATGATGATAACTATTGGAACCTACCACTAAGACAACTTGTCACTTGCTTTTCTGTACCTATTATTCATCTGGGATTTACATAGGCATGGTTGCCATGGAAGCAAAGTGAGATACTTCCACTTTTGAAATGTATTCGATATTCTTCTCTGTGCACTTTTACTCTTCCACCAATGGTGATTCTTTAGATGTCCCACCTCTCCCACTGCTTCTTTGAGATTGCCTTGCCCTGGTGGGGTAGTTTCCCACAGCCCCCTGCACTTATAATGTCTGTTCTTACATTGGTGGCAAAAGTAAACAGCAATGACAATGTTGTTATTTCCAGGGGGGAAATGCTGATGCAGGAACTTGTCCCAAACTCTGTGTTCTTTGTATAAACATAAGAGTCTCGCCCTTCTCAGCAGCTGCTAACTTCAAGTCACTGGTTATTTGGAGGGGTCAGTAAATAAATAGATTTTTACTCTTTCTCCAAAATGTTTGAGCAGTCTTGGCAAGTTGCACAAATGTACACAGAACCACCTCAGCTGAAAGGGGACATGTGAATAGCAGCACTGCTGTGGCTGAGATCAGCTGAAGGCCTCGGGCTGCGTGAGCTGGGTTTTCAGGTCTTTTCTCTACTGCTATGGTTAAGTTTTATGCAGCCTAGATCAAAATCAGAAAAAATATAATTCTAATTAGTCCAAATTGTCAGAACTTCAGCCCACTGAAATTACCAAAATCTCAAGGACACCAGAAAAGCAGAACAGAGATTGGTGGTGAAAGAGTAGGGAGAGAAAATTACTTAAGTGCTGAGACTATTTTTTTTCCTGGGGGATGAACAGCTCCACAGCTCTGCTACATTTTAGCTGTTTTGTGGATATTGGTGTCAGCAAATTATTTTTTCCTAAACTTAGGAGAAATCAAGATTTTTTTTTTCTGTGTTCTATTCCTTCTTCATAAATGCTAAACTACTTTTCTTTTGTTATTCTTCCCCTCAAATGGAAAGATTCGACTACACTGGTCTCAGAGCCAGTTTCCCATCAAGGCAATGAAACAGGCTGACAAACTTCTGTGGAGTATTTCCGAGTCAACCACACACTTGCTTTGGCTCTCTGGAGCCTTCAGCCATAAACAAATGCTTGCAGAGAGCCTTTGTTACATTGCATTTGATTTGTTTCCAGTTAGAATTGATGTCTTTAGCTCATTTCCCAGCTATGCTTTGTTGCTCTTTCTATGCCATCTCTATTTCCCACTAGCATTTAATAAGCAGTTTACTTTTTTAACAGTGTCTTTTTCTTTTGTGGAATCTTGGAATCAGATTCCAAGACAAGGCATAACATGGATACTTATAGGGCTCCTCAACTCTTTGTTTTAGGGTAGAAAGAGAGCTTGCCCCTACTCTTCCGGTTGCACTTAAGGAGCAGATATCTCCATTAACAACTACAAAAAGTCTCTTTGTGCTGCATATTTCTACTGTTTTTTTTCCAAAGGTCTTATGCACTCCATTCACCCCATAGTTCTCATAAAATGTCTCATGGTATATTTCACAATAACCAGGTAGTAATCAGTGTCATGATTGTGTCTTTTGATAACGAACAGAATTCTTCGCATATGCACACACTATTAGCTTGAGCAGCAATATAATTACCATCTGACTTGTTGAGTCAAAGAACTGGTCTTTCAGGAATCCTCTACTGCTACTGCCAAGCCTACTCTTCCCACAGCCAAGTGTTTCTTACAGAAATTCCAGGACAGTCTTGACACAGGTAGGTAGCAGGGAACAGGTCTACTCCAGGAACATCTGCTTGTAGAGGTGCTTTATAGATTTCCCAGGGCACATGTTCTGTACCTTTTGTGAGTAGCATTCTGTAAATTACCCATGATGAAACATATGAAATTAAGAAAGGAGATCATCCCTAAGAATAAGCATTGTGTTAAAGACTCAGGTGCAGACATTTTAGGCTGCAGATGACATAGGATTACTGTCTTCATCTGCTGTATAATAAAAGATTACTGCACAGTGGTCCTAACACACCGCTCTCCAGATCCATCAGAAAGCTCACAGCAAGTGAAATACTTAAACTGCGCGAAAGGAGATTTAGTTGAGAGTGGTGTTTTCTTCTTCTCTGTCTGTAAAGAGAGAGAGGCAAGGAACTGCAGTGACTGAAAGGTCATAGGGTCCCATCTTCAAGAATTTTTCAAAAAAAGTTAGACAAGCATCTGTCAAATAATGCAAATGTGATAGCTTTTCTGCCTGTTGGGCTAGGATAAAAGACTAAATTACCTCCTGGGACCATTCCAGTCCCTCATTGTCTCTGTTTGTACAATTGTACCATTTAAAGAACTGCTTCACCCTGGAGTGAAACAAGATTCAGCAATTCTAAGAAATTTAACAAGGACAAGTGCCGGATTCTACACATAGTATGGGGCAACCCTAGACATATGGACAGACTGAGGAATGAGAGGCTGGAAAGCAGTACCATGGAAAGATACCATGAATATCCCAGTCAACAGAAAGTTGAACATGAGCCAGCAGTGCCCTGGCAGCCAGGAGGGCCACCTGTGTCCTGGGGGCACCAGGGACAGCATCACCAGCCAGGCAAGGGAGGGGATTGTCCCACTCTGCTCTGAACTGGGGCAGCCTCACTTCAGTTCAGGGGGCAGTTTTGGCCAATATAAAAAAGATGTAAAGCTACTGAAGAGTGTTCAAAGCAGAGCCATGAAAATGGTGAAGGATCTGGAGGGGAAGCCATATGAGGAGAGACTGAGGTTGCTTGGTCTGTTCAGCTTGCTGAAAAGGAGTGTGAGGGGAGACCTCATTGTGATCTTCAACATCCTCACAAGAGGAAGCTGAGGGGCAGGTCCTGATCTCATCAGTCTCATGATCTGCAAGAAAACCTGATGAAAAGGCATGAAGCTGAATGAGGGGAGGTTTAGGTTGGATATCAGGAAAAGGTTCCTCACCCAGAGGTTGATTGGACACTGGAACAGGCTCCCTAGGGAAATGGTCACAGCACCAGCCTGAGAGAGTTCAAGAAGCATTAAACAATGCTCTCAGGCCCATGGTGTAATACTCAGCATATTCTATGATTCTGTTTAAAGTATCTCAATATGTGATGAAATTGTGCTCATTTTGCCAGAGAAGTCTGTTCTCATCTTATTAGATCATTTCAAGTGCCACAAAAGTGGAAGAAATCTTACTTATATAAAGAAACAGGAAACTGTAAGAATAATTATTCTGTATTTAGTCAGCTTGTATGTTTACCTATCTGTACACCTTCCTCCATGCATGTTTGAAAGGAAAAAGGAACACTAGCAATTTGTAAGAATGCCCAAATAAACAGAATTCTCCATATCTCCATGAAACTGTGTTACTTCTCCATCAGTTTTCCTTACACTCACCTCCTGGTCTCACTGCCAATTGTACTGGTTTGAAGGAATGGGAGGAAAGTTCACCCCAGGGAAAGCTCTTCCTGCTCTTGTCAGGCTCTCTCTGGCTGCTCTGCTTTATATCTTTTGGCTAGTTTGGTGAGACAACAGCTATGGGTCTGTGTAATGGTAGGTCCAGGTTATTTAATCACAGAATCTTAGAATGGCTTGGGTTGGAAGGGACCATAAAGATCATCCAATTCCAATGCATCTCACAGGCAAGGACACCTTCCACTAGAACAGGCTGCACAAAGTGCCATCTACCCTGGCCTTGAACACTCCTACGGATGGAACATCCATGACTTTCTCTGGCCAGCCTGTTCCAGTGCCTCATCAACCTCATAAAAATAATTTGTTTCAAACATCAAATCTAATTATGCTTGAAGCCGTTTCCCCTTGTCCTGTCACTATATGCTCCTTTAAAAAGTTCCTCTCCATCTTTCTTGTAGGTTCCCTTCAGGTACTGGAAGACCACAATTACATCACCCCTAAGCTTTCTCTTTTCTAGGTTTTACAATCCCAGTTGTCTCAGCTTCTCCTCATAAGATAGGTGCTCCATCTCTCTGATCATCTTGGTGCCCTCCTCTGGACTCCCTCCAGCAGGTCCATGTCCTTGCTGTGCTGGGACCCCAGAGCTGGGTGCAGCACTGCAGGTGAGGTCTCACCAGAGCAGAGCAGAGGGGCAGAATCCCCTCCCTGCCCTGCTGCCCACACTGCTCTGGATGCAGCCCAGCACACCTTTGGCTCTCTGGGCTGGGAGTGCCCATGGCTGGGTCATGTCCAGCCTCTCACCCACCAGCACCCCCAAGTCCTTCTGGGCAGGGCTGCTCTGATCTGTCCATCCCCAGCCTGTGTTGGTACCAGGGTTGCTCTGACCCAGGTGCAGCACCTTGTACTTGGCCTTGTTGAACCACATGAGAATTCCATGGACCCATGTCTTGAGCTTGTCCAGATTTCCCTGAATGGCATCCAGTTGTTCAAGGGTGTCAATTAGACCACTCAGCTTAGTGTCACCTGAAAATTTGCTGAGGCTGCACTCAATCCCTTTGTCTATGTAATCAATAAAAATATTAAAAAACAGTGATCATGATATGGACCCCTGATGGGCCATACAGTCACTGATAGCCATCAGGTTTCCAAGACACAGACCATTACCCTCTGGATGCAACCATCCAACCAATTTTTTTCCATCTAATCCATCTCTCTCCAATTTAGAAAGCAGGATATTGGGTGGGACAGTGTGAAAATATTTACGCAATTCCAAATGAATGACATCTGTAACCATTCCCTTGTCCAGTGATGTAGTCATTCCATCATAGAAGACCATTAGTTTGGTTTAAGGAGGTATGAGGATTCAGTACATTAATTACAATCAACTCTGTATATTGACTGCTGTTAAACATAGTCTATTGGTTGGCATGGTAACAGCTAATAATATTTAGATGACATATGTTCTTTTTATTCTCAGTTACATCATCTGAGACCTTCAAAAGAGATCTTGGAGGACTGGCGGGAGATGATAGGGAATGAAAGTTGGGGGAAGTTATGAAATTAGGATACACCAATTTCCTTGAAGATTTCTTGTCTGTCTATCTGGTGTTTATTTATTAGATTCAAGAAATTCATTGCTACCTGTTTAATGACCTGCATTGCACCAAAATTCCACCTGCTCCCCAGCATGAGTCGGAACCCTCTCCAGGACCACATACCAGTGAAAAGGAGCTTCCATTTTTTTCTGCTAAGCTTCCATGGGTGGAAATCTTACAGGTGTACTTTGCTTGCTCTGGCTACTCAATTAGCAGCTGCAGACCACAATTCACTTCATCTTCCACCTTTGAACTTAGTTCACCAAGATGCCATGTATGAGACAAGGCACATAACAAAAATAATATGCTATTTTCCTGTGTTCTGAATTGGCTAGTCTTACTAGGGTCAGTTTACCTCAGTTCATTAGAAACCAGTTCCTCTAAGAGAGAAGCTGAAATAACCTGACCCATCTGGAGACAGTCACGTTAAAAAGAAAAAAAAAACAGGAAAGAAAACAATGTTATCCTTCTTTAAGTCAGCATCTTTATAACACAGACAGACAATATTCAGAAACATATAGCGCCTGTTGTAATTCTAGTAATTCCTCCTGGTATTACAAAAGGAAATGAATTTATTTCCTGGTATCTAAAGTCTCTCATGCTATCAGACAGTCTCAATTTATCTTTGGGCAGGGGCATATATACAACAGAAAATTTTTCAGAAATCCTTGTTGGCATGAAGTTAGTATTATGGTTTGTCTCCTGCAGTCTTTTTAGAGTCACAAGGACAAATCTGTGTTTTTAATGGAGTCCTAGAGCCTTCCTAAAAAATAGCATTGTAGTCCTGGGCAATGATCACACTATAGCTCAACAGGTCTCTTATTTTGCCATTTCATATTTGAAGTACAAAAGTTTGCATTGAGTTTATTTAAGTATTTGACTATGACTTTTCTTTTATTCTGGAACTTATTTATCCACTGTAGAACTAAAATTTGTGTTGTGAGAACTGTGTTTAACAAATATATTGGAAAAAAATTACAAAACCCCCAAACAAATGTGAATGCAGTTAAGTAACACCTTAAAAAGAGATAAACATGAAGTCTAGCATGAGATGAACATACCAAGAATTAACACATCTTTGCCTTTTCCACCTAAGTTGTTTCCCTTCCTATTGCTCTATGAAGTTTAGACTACTCTTTGCCTAGAGCTTGGGTCTGGGTAAGCGGTAAGATCTTCTTCCCTTTCTCTGGAAAACCACATGCCATTTCTGTCTGCCAAGCCACAGGATCTGAACTCCATCTGTGGCATGAATATAGGGCATCTCTAAACAAAATGTGCACATATGTCAACTCTACATGCTGCTAAAGCAAAGCCAGAAACCCACAATCAGGCAAATAGAAACCGTTTGCATTGTAGAGATGCTAAATGAAATACTCATTTTGACTATATGCAACATTAAACTTTAACCTAAAGGCTTTACCTAAAACTCCTAGTGTTGAGGTCACCTGGTTTGAAGTGCAATTTTAAAAACACTGCTCTCTCAGAGTCCTGCTGGCACTGATGTGCCAAGAGCATGAGTTTAACATATGTTGGGAGCACATAAAATCACTGTCGCAGAACAGCAAATGTATGAGCAATGGAGAAGCATCATGTGTCAGCCAGATCAGATAAAGTGTGCAGAAAAAAAGGAGGGGCAATGGGATAAGAGAAGGAGGCAAAAGAAAAAGGTGACTTAGAAAGGAAAGAGCACATGAAAAAAGTGATGTCTGTTAATGTAATTTGTCAGCTACAATAAGAATTATACTGGCAGACCTTTTCTGACTAAATGAATATTATAGGATCTTGATCAAATTGCATCCAGGAGTGACATGTTTGCAGTTGATTTCAAAGCCCTTACAGAAAGTAATACATACAGTTTCTGTCATTCTCTTGAAAAAGGCAGCTCCATATAGGATAGGATCTGCAATAAATGGAATTACTTTCCCCTCCTCCTGCAAGTTCTACTAAAAATTAGCACTCTAAATGTAAACTCACCTTCTAAAGCAGTATCAGTATTCACAACTAGGAATGAAAAAGAAAATTACAGCTGAGTGCATTCAGTATGTCAGCTGTTGAATAAAGAAAAACAGCTGTTGGTGGCAGCCAACTGTGAAGGTCATGTGGACAATGTTATGTTCAAAACATGAAGTGAACAAGTTGCATGCTGGCATGGATTCTGTTGCAGCAAAAGTGCCCAGTGCCTTATAAAACATTACAAATAGAGCCAAACTGTATAGATTAGAAGCAATACACACAAAATGTATCATAGTTGTGACTACACAAGTAATGCAGCTAGCCTGGGCCTTGAATGCATCATGAGATGGGGCCTAATGTGAGATATGCACTACCACTGTAGGGTTTAAACCTCATTCCTGCTAACCTGGGGAAAACTACACCCAGAACTGATGAGTCATGAAACCACCCTGGTATAGCATGTCTTAGCAGAAGCACTAATTCATTATGATACTTTTGATACATTTTTTGCTTAATTTCAGTATACGTTATACCAGAACTAAGATCTGTAGCTCAGAGTGAAAACATGAATTCACATCATGGGAGAGGCAATAATCTGTTCCCTGTGATGAGTATATAGCCCGAGAACCAAA
The DNA here is from genome assembly GCF_963662255.1 of Cinclus cinclus. Lineage (NCBI taxonomy): Eukaryota > Metazoa > Chordata > Aves > Passeriformes > Cinclidae > Cinclus > Cinclus cinclus. Next base: position 63,624,591 of record NC_085084.1, read on the forward strand.
AGACTTAGAAACCTGTTTTCAAATTATGCTCTGTCCTGCTCTTCTACATTGGCAATTTCCATCCCTCAATTACAAGAAAGGAGAGTTGACACGCTTAGATGGAGCTCATTGCAAGGTTCATATGAATACCAGGGACGTCCTGTGAGATCAGATCTTCTATTACCTGTGTGGGAATAGTGAATTTCCACATGACCAGATCTCCAATAGAGTGGAATTGTGCAGGAGAAATGGGTCACTTGACAAGTATAACCTGTCATGTGTGACTGTGACAGAGGCATACCATGAGACACAGCCCCTTTTAATGTAGAAATGTGTCTCCTCCATTTATAAGGTATCCTGCTGTGAACACAGTCCTCAAAGTGTGTAAAGCCCTGAGCACTCCCAAGGGAGGCTGCAAGTGTGGCATGCTGTGCAGAAGACTTGATGGCCCTTCAAAGGACAGCAATTGGTCACAATGCTTAATCACAAACACAGAGCAGTGCCTCACTTCCTCCTTATTTACTAGTGATGAATATTTCTCACTGGAATTTCTTTTGCCTCTCCCCCAGAATGTGGGACTCCTTGCTAAATTCTTCCCTAAAGACTGAATATTTTTGAGCCATTGGTTAATTCTCTCCTCTCCTATTTCCAGAATATGACTTCTACTTTCCCCAAAGGCCATTTGTTAAGACGTTAAGATGCATTTTCTATTTCTAATGCAGCTGTCCCGCAAGACAGCAATGTGTATGCTGTGTGCAAAAGATGAGACATTCTTCTCTATGTACATGAGATGCATGAGACACCTCCTCCAGAGACAGTTGCTGCTCTTCACAAGCTCGTCCCACCTGGGACATTTTCACTCCTTAGGAAGTTGCTCCCCTCTCTGAACACAAGAAATGTCTACTGCCAGAGTCCTCTCAGAGGGTCATGTGGCCCTCAAGATTGCCTCATCTGATGTTTTCCATCACTTCTACTGAACATTTCCTTGTGGAAAGAGTCCAGGCCTGTTTCATAGACATACTAATGGAGGTGCAGAAAAGCTAATGGTGGGATTGAGCTCAGCTTCATTCACCTAACCCCAAAATCAGGGATCTAATCAGAACTAGTCATCTAGGCTCTCTCTACAGTCAATGACGAAAGACAGTACCTCCATAGCATGATTCACTCCTCTTTTCTTGGACAACTCTTCTAAAGTGGTTGAATTGTACTCCAGAGATGCCTGTCTATATGCCTGAATGACAGAGGAGCTCTAAATAGCTGGCTTACCTGAGATACCTATCTGCAGGATGACTTCAGCTAAGTGCTGGGCTCCTGCACCAAGTGATGCCCCAAGCTCAAGAGGGGAGTCTCAGGCAGAGTCAGGAGTCAGACTCTTTCTCCCACCTCCAAGGCATCTGCCCAATTAGAGTCCTTCTTCTCAATGGAGACATTCTTTGAAGCAGGAAAATGTTGAAAAGGTTGTCCCTGTTCCTCTGATATCACACCTCTGATATCACCTTTGTTCCATTCAAATCCTTTGTGAAAACACAGATGTAATTTTTCCTCTGTCCTTTAGTTCTTTCTTTAGAAGAGCAACAAGCACAACAAAAGAACACAATCAGAAAAAAATTAGGAAGAAAATGTTCAAGGCTATGGCATGATTTCTATAGAATTTGAATTCAAGCAAGTTTTTCATTATTTCTAGATTTAATTATAGCCTTCAAATGTATAAAATTGCATGTGAAAATAGTGAACAAATCCTAAATATACTGTAGAACACCAGGAAGAATCACAAACACTGCTAGTTTGCAGGGATGCTGTTTTCTTGATCAACATAACACCATACCTTCCTCTGTGTCCTCAGCCAGACTAAGCAGGTGGAGAAACATCTATTACACACCTTAAAAATGTATATAAATATGTCCTTATCTGAGATTTAGCAAGCAGATTTGACCTTCAGATGGGATGCTAGGATTCTTTCTCAGTTTTAAAGTGCCCTTGAGAATGTAACTGGAACCAATAATTTTCCAGAAATACTGTTCAGCTAACCATAATTGTTCTTATATCACATATATAATTTCCCAGTAAATGCTATTGGAATTTTCAAAACTTGCTGTATCTCTGCATTAAAATAGAGTGCATGTGTCTCAGTGAACTTTTTATAACATCCCCTTTTAGGTCCTATTGAGCCCTTTTGGCTCATAACCCCATTACTTTCTCAAGGATCTTACTCACAGGAGTAAGAGTCCAGGACATGATCCAAATACAGTGGCTGTTTCTCCCCTTAGTTCTGTGCTTTCACAGAAGGCCATCTTATTATTTTTCAGAGAACACAAATGAAAGTAGGGATTGTAAGGAAGCACAATAGGTTTATTCTTTACAAATCCTGAAATTAATTTCATGCAAGAAATGAAAGGCAGCTCTTTCACCTATTGGATTTCAAGGATTTTTAAGAGTAGCGAAGATGTCAAAACCTCTTCAAAGACTCACCATCAGATATATAATTTTTGAAGTACTAGGTAACTTAATTCAGCATGTCATTATAATAGCTCTCACACAACATAGCAGTATTAATGTGTAGTGGTGGAGCTAACAGGGAAGTTCATATATTTACAAAGTTTGTTTGCTTCCTTGTTAAACAACCCACAGACCTGGAATGCCCTGAGATATACCCAGTATTTAACTTGCAGCCAGAAAAATTAAACATGTACAACTATTTCTTCTTTTAGGTTTTGGAGGGCTTCTTAGTAAAAGGAGTTGAAATTCATGTTCTGGGTTATTCTAGAGCAAAATTTTAATGATGAATTGTGAATTAATTCAAAATCCAAATCTTATGTCATCCAAGAATAAAAATAGTTGAGGGTTTTTTTCTGCCTCTGAGTTGCTGTTGGATTCTTTTTTATTATCACAGATCTTTAATTACTGTCTGTGCAGGCTTGTGTGTAACACATAGCATCTCCAGTGACAGTTTGTCCATAGGTGCTCAGACATTGGAACTCCTCTCACAATTCATGCACAGATGTGTACAGCTCTGGTCCTAGGGATTATACCATGTGGTGATGCTCAGAGGAGGACAGAATTTTTTTTTTTCCTTCAGGAATTTATGCGCACAATGCATGTTTTATCTAATTGTCAATTAGAAGTGCAATAGTAGATTAGGCTTAAATGTCAAAATATTTGATAGTGTGGGGGGCTAGAGGGGGTGCATCTGTTAGAATATGCCATTAGCTTCCCCCACGTGCAACAGAGCCAATTCCAGTGAGCTCTGAGATGGACTTGCCACTGTCCAAGGCTGAGCCCATCAGGGATCGTGACAGCATCTCTGGGAAAACATATTCAGAAAGAAGCAAAAATCTGTAACTGTAGAAACTACATTCAAGGACAAGTAAAAACTGTGCAACCGTAGATGAAGAAAGGAGTGAAAAGTGAGAGGATCTGCCCTGCAGACACCAAGGTTGGTGAAAGAGGGGCAGGAGGCGTTCCAGGGGCCAGAGCTGAGGTTCCACTGCAGTCCATGGTGCAGCCCATGGTGAGGCAGCTGTGCCCCTGCAGCCATGGAAGATCATGGTGGAGCAGAGATCCACCTGCAGCCTGTGGAGGACCCCACAACAGAATGGGTGGATACCTGAAGGAAACTGTCATCCCATGGGAAACCTTTGGTGGAGCAGGTTTGCTGGCAGGACTTCTGACCCCTTGGGGACCCATGCTGGAACAGTTCATGAAGAACAACAGCATGTGGGAAGGACTCATCGTGGAGAAGTTTGTGAAATACTGTCTATGAGAAGGATCCCACAGTGGAATAGAGGAAGAGCTGGTGGAAGAAACAGCAGTAAAAACTATGTGCTATGAACTGACCTATTACACTACCCATACATCTCTCAGAGGGAGGAGGTAGATAAAAGCAGGAATGAAATTGAGTCCAGGAAGGAGGGAAAGATGGGGGGAAGGTATTTTAAGATTTGGATTTATTTCTCATTAGCTTACTCTGATTTTGATCAGTGATAAATTAAACTAATTTCCTCGAGTTGGGTGTGTTTTGCCCATGACAGCAATTGCTGAGTGATCTCTCCATGTCCCCACCTCAAGCCACAAGCCATTCATTATATTTTCTCTCCTATGTCCAAATGAGGAAGGGAGTGACAGAGCAGCTTTGGTGGGCACCTGGCATCCAGACAGGGTCAACAAGACACAAATATAATAATTGCAAATTTATATTGGTACAATGGAAAATTAAGGAAGTATACTGTGCTATCACTGAAAGGAAGTGAAATTACCTGCCTAAAAAAAAAGCAGAAAAGAGGTAAGGTCGAGCTGTCCACCCTTTCTGGCACAGAGCTCCCTTTGGAGTTATCCTTGTGCACAAAGCAGGTTGTTGCTTACTGGGGATTCGGCTTTGGAGCTCTCTGAGTCAGACTCTTACCCAGGCAGTGCCAGCCCTGCTGGTTCCCATCCCATCTCAGTAGGGCCAGCCACCAACTTCCAATCTGAGCAGCTGCTATGAGTCCACTCTCAACACTTGGGGCTCAGAGAAACCCTAAAATCCAACTCATGAGAAAGAGAAAAGAAAAAAATATATGCGTGAGTCTTGCTCATGAATGTGCATGAAGTGCCATTAACTGACTGGTGGCCTGACTAAGCACTCATAGTCTCACACTGTCTGTTGCAACATTTTCCCTTTCGGGTGCTCAGGATTTTGGTTTCATCTTTGGAAAAACATCTCCAACCTAGAGCCAGTGTACTCCATTCTCCATTAGCAAACTTCATGATAACTTGGCTTCATTCCCAGTTGGAAAGTGTCCTCTGCACTAGCAAGCCACTGGCCAAATTTCTCCCTGGGCAGCCTGAAAACTGCCAGACAGAAATGAGATCTGTAAAACCAAGCTGACAGCATGAGGTCTATACAGTTTTCCAGGCCTTCTGCCAGGCCCTAGAGGCCTAGTTTTACAAAGACAAATTGAAACCATAACTAGCTAGCTAAGCTCTTCTCAAACCCTTTTACAGTGACAAAACCCTGCCTTGCCAGGCTTAGCCCCTGGTACTGGTACATCGCCAATGGCTCTAAAAAGACATAGCAGAAGTCAGGAAAATGTCAATAGAAGGAAATCTCCAGCCTTTTCTGTGTGAGGCAGTCCAGAGAAATGGGGCAGTTACAAGTTCTGGAATTTCCCTTTGTGTATCCTGCAGGTTTTCCATTGGGTACTGAAAAGCAGGAAAACAAGCCTCCAGGACTGAGCAGCAGTGCAAGTTCATATCTGGGAGAAAGTTTGAGAGACAAGATAACCCAGAACCCACTCTCCCTGGATGTGATCCAGCAGCCCTCTCCTTTCCCTCAGGACACCATCCTCTTAGCAGCATCCACCACTTCTCTCTTTCCCATGGGCTCTCTGGGGGTCCAGCTTGCCCAGGTGCTGATTTGAAAAAGCCAGGACTTTTAAAGGACAGGTTATTACCAAAAGCTGGTATTGTACGCATAGAAATTTGTGTAGGACACAAGCCTACATCAATTTTTAGGCAGGCATCTTAAATACCACTAGAAGGTGACAAAATATTTGGGCTTAAGTGAATAACATGTCCTTTCAAGAATAAGGAAGACATTGCCATTGCTTGATGTTTAATAGAGTTCTTGCTTGTTTTCTTTTGAAATTGTTTTCTTTTAATGTACGCACAGGAATTACTAGGGCAAGAAAATGGGGGCTTTTTTAGGTGGAGTCAGTCTTGTATAGTTAACGTGCTTTATTTCTCATAAAGGTATTTTGGAATAAAGGACAAATACAAGTACATTGTGTGCTCAAGTATTAGTGCATATCAAAAAGAAAAGTAAATACGGTCCAGTGTTTGCAAAAGCAAACCATGCTTATGAGATATACAAATGACTACAGAGTCCAGTTCTCTGAAGACTTAATGCATTTATTTATAGCTGACTGATTCAGGACTAAAATTTTGGAACAAGTTCACATATTCTTGTTTCTCCTGCCACAGCTTGTAGTTGTCCTTTTTTTTTTTTTTTTTCCGGCAATCAAAGGAAAGAGAACCTTTTTAACCACAGCACTTGTCTCCTTTCCAAGTCATAAAAAAGTAAATAAACTTTTACTAAGCACAATGCACAAATTGAGGGGAGGATCTTTTCTGTCCAGCAGTCTTTCACCTTGGAAAACTAAACAATAATATTGACTCTTTCACAAAACTCCAGTGCACTACAGAAATCTTTCAGTAGAAAGGGAAAAAAGCAACAGAAAGACAGTCATCGCATCCTAAGAGGGAGAACAAGACTTTGATTCTTCAGAGTTAAGTGCAGTCACACATCTTGGAACAGAAAGGCTTGGGAGTATTGGAATCAAGTAATACATGAACAATTTCCTTAACTAGCCACAGTTCCCTCTGTTCATGGCTTTATATTCTTTAATTCTTACCTTGTTCCATGCTGCATAGCATAATGGGGTTTTTCGCAATTAGAAAAGAGTTCTCAAAGTTGATATTTGTGCCAATCTGTGATATTTGGGCACATGTTTCTCCATATCTTGAAAAATCCCTGGCATGGAATTAATCATGGTTTTTAATATTCTTGTCTGTACTTTACCCAGTTTGGTGGAGAGCCTTGCATAAATCTTTTCCTGTATGTCTAGGTTTGTATAGATAGATTAGCCTATTTTTGACAAAGCTTTGCAGCATATCAGAATATCAGGCTGTTTCTCAAGAGTACACTTTGTGCTATGTATAAAACAACATTAGTGACAGGGTGTGCTTTTTTCAGTTGGAAATGACATTTGATACATTAGCCAAACAGGGACCACAGCCAGATCATAATTGGATATATATTTTCAACATCCTCAGCCCTTCAACCAATTGGCTGGGACTCCAAGAGGCTTATTAGCAGAAATGCAGCTTTGCCTTTTTTGCCAGTGTGTCTAAATTGAGACCATCAAAGATGGAGCCAAAACCAGGGAGGAAGGAAGGAAGGAGGAAGGAAGGAAGGAAGGAAGGAAGGAAGGAAGGAAGGAAGGAAGGAAGGAAGGAAGGAAGGAAAAGAAAGAAAAAGAAAGAGAAAGAAAGAAAGAAAGAAAGAAAGAGAAAGAAAGAAAGAAAGAAAGAAAGAGAAAGAAAGAAAGAAAGAAAGAAAGAAAGAAAGAAAGAAAGAAAGAAAGAAAGAAAGAAAGAAAGAAAGAAAGAAAGAAAGAAAGAAAGAAAGAAAGAAAGAAAGAAAGAAAGAAAGAAAGAAAGAAAGAAAGGAGAAAAAAAGACCTTACATATACAGTTGCAGTTCAAAAGAATTATGGCACCTTAGGCTTTGCAGGCAGTGGCAACATGCAGAAAGATAACACAGAATGGCTCTTAGATAAGGAATATTTTCAAGTTGTAATATCTGTCATTACCAAACATTAAATGGCCTAAGGGAAGATTCCACAGGGCAGCATTGGCTGAAACCTAGCATCTTTCATTCTTTTTTCATTTGCTGCTAAAGCAGGTTGAAAAAATACTGTCACTGAATGCATCTGCAAAATCACACCAAATTTTTTCAGGCACATAAATTTTTCACTTGTCTTTGCATACCTAGAAGAACAGTTTATATATGATATCAACTGTGCAGAAATTAATTTATATTTAATTCACAGACTCTTCTGGCTATATTAAAAATTAAGTTAAAAATCCTTCTCTTTTGCATGGTTCATCCTGATGAGGAGTTTGGCATATTTCAGTAAGAATGAAAAAAGGTATGGCAGGAACTGTGCAAAAGGCTACTGTGTAAGGGCTGAAAATGGAGAAACTTCACAGGAAGTTTTGAACTGTGTGAGAAGTATAAGCCCAACGTTTCACAAAATAAATCCTCTAAAATTGATCTAAGCAAAAACTGCTGCTAAAGTAAGACAACACCCACAGAGAGTTCATTGCAAAATAGAAGCTTGTATGTGCATTTAAAAAACTTGAAAGCTGTAAGACACTTTAGTAAACTGTGCTTTCACATGCCTTCTTCCAGCTGTTGTCAGCTGATGCTTTTGCCATGTGTGAACTGATAGGTTCTGCTCTGGTTTGACACATGAAGGCAATGAATCAGAAGCACTGAGTGGTAATAAGTCACAGCTGTAAGAAACAAGCAAGTGGCAATCAGCCATCATTCACTGCTTGACAACAGTCTTTATGCTGCAAAGAAAAATCACCAAACAAAAATTTTCCATTGACAGTTCAACTACTATAAAATGGACATGCTTTGGAAAGGTTTCTCTGGACGTTCTTCCTTAAGGAAAGAAGAAATTATCAAACCATATCAAACAATGATCTAAATGATTCTGTTACATGCCCAACAAAGATCAGTACCAGATGCTATCTAGAAGCATTAGGGGATGCCTACACACTTTTTTTTTCTGAAGTGGTTAGAGTTAAATAAAAGAGAGATACGTCTGAGGACTTAGTCAATTTTAAAGTCAGTAAGACATACATCTTTTAGAGCACAGAAAGAGGGGAGTAATTTAAACTAGTTTGGCAAAACAGTCAAAGAATCAGAGTCAAGCAAGCTGAGTTTCACCCCTTATCTACCCCCATCATGTGGTAAAGTTCAGCCTCATGATGGCCATCAAAAGTGAGAAGAACTGTGATCACTGGCTCTTCTCTGGTGCTTTTCCCATGTTTGAACCCCATGTGGAGTAACTGAGAAGGTCAGTCTGAGGGTTCCTTGGAGCACTGAATGCAGTGGGGTACCTGGTTTTCTCTGAGTCACTGGGATGAAGAATGACAGATGTCAGAGTTTTACCCCTTAGGGAAATTCCATGTGGTGATGGTTTGCTTGGTCTCCATCTGAAATATTCCACTTCCTAAGCTGTTCTTGATGTGTAAGCAAGAGGCTGAAGGGCTATTTCTAAACCAGAGCAAATTCAGATCTAACCACAAAATCTCCTGCAAAGCCCAATCACTCTTCCAATGGGTTAATGCTATATTCATTCTCATCCCCTTTTCAGCTGCTCCCAGTATAGTCAGGTAGAGCCAGTGAACAACATCTCCTCCCACGGTCAAAGCTTTTCATTTTGCTCTGATTCACTGGTCACTGGCTGCCTGCCCACAGGGCTGCCATCTGTGGGGAACAGGAACCCTTCCCAAACGCTGCTTTTTCACTTCTCACAAGGGATAAAACCCCCTGGCGCTTCCACGACTTTTAGGGGTTAAATAACAACTTTAGCTTCACAACTAGGGTGGGCTAAAACCATGCAAGCAGCAATTTGATCACTTGTAATCATCCGGCCATACCCTTGGGAAATTTCTAATCCATAACAGTGTATTACTGTGCCAGAAAACATTTACAGTTTTTCATTAGCCTCTGGAGATGAAATAATGAGAAGAGGGGACTAAAGTCCAAAATAAATTGTTTTGCACTCTTTCAAAACTCATATTCACAAGTAATTCAAACAAGCCCTTAGATTTAAGCATATGGAGTCTTTAAGAGGTAGGGATTTAAGCAGGTGCAGAATTTACTTCATAAAAAATATGGTCCTGCTTCTTTCTGCAGTGTTCCTAATCTATCTTCACATGCTTTCTCATTTTATAGTAGATGCTAACATTATTTAAGCATTTCTACCAAAAATCCTTCTCTTTGGTAGCACAGGTGGCTGACTAGACATCTCTGGTAAAATATCTGTACAACAATGTGCTACCAAAGCCATATGAAATCAGCACTGTGGAAAACCAGAGTCTATAAGCATAAAATTTGACTTGATTTCTTACAGATTTTCTAGGTTAAACTCAGTGATTCACAGATTGTTGAAATTTGCTACTGTGAAATATTTTTTTACTCAATCATTTTGCTAATATTCTTCACGAATTGTTCACCTTTTCTGTCCCCTACACAATATTTTTTTTTTTTTGCTGATCTGTTAGACATCCCTTTTAATTCATCTCTTCTACTGAAGATATTCAAAAGAGAAGTATAGCTGATGGATAGTCAGTCCGAACCATATGCTTCTGATAAAAACTCTCAGGTAGCTAATCCACCATGTTAAAATATATTAAATGTTTGAGGTGTGCAAAAAATTAATAATGATGACTTTGCTACTGAGCTGTAGCTAATGCAGACCAGCTATTAACTGTTAATGAAATAGGCATAAGGATCTGAATTATGGAGAGAATAATATAATGATGATTTAATTTACTTTAAATCCACACTGTAAGTAGAGTTGTGGTAGCCTGCAAACATAGTCTGGAAGCCGAGACTCCATATGACTACAACATACCATGATAAAAGTTGGAATTTTGCTCCATCCCCTAAAAAAATCCCAAACCCCACAGAACTCAATTTCTAAACCTGTGAAATGAAAGTGTGGTCAACAACCAGGGCACAAGGGTCCCTGAAAATACATGAGGATACTTGCTGACAAGCAGGGTCATTTTGTAGCTGTACCATGCCATAGTGGCATATATGTTGCAATGACTGCCAGTGTAAAAAATGCACAGATAAATTTTGATAACTGAGTTGTGAATGATTTAGCACTGAGTTACACTCAAATCAGACAAGTAGTGGTCAAGACATCAATCAAGTGGTAAATCATCAAGACATGGAGTATTTTTGTTATGCTGATAACTTCAACAAGACCCAAGATGGTATCTTCAAATAACAGGGGTTTCTCTAGTGAATCACACCTTAAAAAAAATAATGCTTATCTGCCTATCTTTTATGGATCACATTACTAGCAGAATTGGAAAACTCCCAGTAGGATGAAGAGTATATACTTAATACAAAGCATATTTAATTTTCTTTGGCTTGTCTTAAAAGCAAGGGTCTTTAGTTAGGTCCTGTTGATTGTAGCTGAAGTTTGCAAAAATTTATTTTGATATAATAGATCTTTGTCCAAAAAAAGAAAGCAGGAAGCAAAATTCAAATCTCTAGGAACAGTCCTCAGAATTTAATCCTTTGCCTTAGCGTGGGTTTAGCCTGAGGAAAGACTTAAAGCAGTCTAACTAGATACAGGTATACAGCAGCAGAATGTATACTAACAGGTCTGCTAGTGTGGCTTGGTAAAACATGGGGAGTGAGATACATAGGAACATGCCAGCTCTTTTTCCTTGGAGCTGCTTGGCACACTGAGCATCCTGGGTTTAGCCATCAAATGTTTGCATGCTGGATTGCAAAGCACCACAAGCTGGCTGCATGTAAACAACGTGAAAGCCAAGTCTGTAGGATTGCATCTAGAAAAGGGTCAGGAAGGGAAGCAGAAGTGAGGCCGCAGCTACACCTGGGAGTTGGGAAGTTTGGGGTCCCAGGGAGGGTCTGCATTCCAGATTGCAGACATGCAGTGAACTGTCCCTGGGAGCTGTCCCTCCTCAGGTTGGCATGGTTGGCAGTGGCAGGAGGAGGGAGTACATTGTGCAAGCTCCAGGAAAAGGGACCTCTCCTTCTTCTCTGGTGTAAATTTGAGCTGTGGAACTACTTTTGGTCCTATTCATTCAGATCTGGCTGAGGATTGAGAGCCCCCTACAGTAACAGAGAGTAAAGGAAAGTGAAGGGGGAAGGCAGAGCATTTGGAAATAATTATCATGTAAATCCTGGGGCCTGTGATGTCCTTCAGAGTGAGGTGGGAGTGAGGGAGCAATGCTGAGTTCAGTACCCTTTGGTGGGTCTTAGACACACAGCTCCTGCTTGGGCATGCAGTTTGCAAGCACCCAGTGGAACAGTCTGGATCTAGAGCCTCACTGGAATGTCACACCAAGGATAGGTAGATGCAAGGATACAAGGCCCCATCTAGATCTCTGAGAGGCAGAATTGAAGAGTCCCCTAGTCAGCTTCACTAGTGCTTGCCACATGCTTAAAATCTAGCATGTTCTAGCTTGCTCTGCTGGTTTGCAGCCAGATTCCTCTGCTTCAGGCCCATAAAATGGGGGAAAGGGTGGTGCTTGAGCTGTTTCACAAATTTATGGCTGTAGGACTTGGAGGGAGGCTGCCTGAGAAAACACCACCCTCAAAACACATGTACAAGTCCTAGGCCAGAGTCCTGCTGGGACTTGTGAGAGGCCAGGCTGAAGGTCTGGCTGCCAACTTAAAGGCCTAATTAAGAAGTAAAAAGAGGTTGTTGAAAAACTCGCATCTGCTTCATAGTACAGGGTGAGCAAGATGCCGTTAGCTTGGCAGTTGGTGTCTCCATGAAGAAAGCTCTCCTACCAAAAAGTGTCCTGCTATGGCATGGCATGGTGGTGCCCTGGCAAGAGAGCTGGTGGATCAGCAGGAAAAGGTATATAGTTGTTCTTGTCATGGTTTACAGACCCATGCTTAGATGACCAAATCCCTATTCCTATTCCTATTCCTATTCCTCTCTTGTCCACCCCCATTCATTGCACTAGTGCAGCCACCACATGACTCCTGCTTCAACACGTTGCGTTACATGATGCCTTGTGTGCTGCAACAGAATTTAGGCTGTATCAGGATGAAAACACAATTGCTCTCAACAGTGGTATAACTATAATAGTTACCTCCAGGAGCAACCCCTCAATTTGTGAGGTTTATGCCAAAGGCTCAGGAAATCATGCATCTGGTTTGCTTTATCTCCCTTCTTTGGGCTCACTGAGGATTGAACTGTGGATTTATTCTCTAGCCTGGAGTGAAGGATAATTTAGTTACCAGGACAAACTAGGATCTGAATTGTAATTTAGCTACTCTCCAAGCTGTCTTTGTCTGCAGCTCCATGTTCCTCTGTAACCCAGCCTCCTGGTGGTACAGTCTGGCTGGGAACTGGCAAGGATGCCAGCATACCATGCAGGAGCCCCAAGGTGCAGTCCTTACCTGAGATCTATTCCCACAGTCCCTACCTAGTGTGGGCCACCAGGAGAATCCCTGAAGCAGCACAGACCTTCACCATGGATAGGGAGAAGTGGGTGGTCCATACCGTGGGGGCGAAGCAGATGTTTTACCACTATTGGAAAATGAGTTGTTACAGAATACGCTCAGCCTCCAAAGCATTTGTGTCTGCTTCTGGAACTGGGCTGGGAGCCAGCCAGCTGCTGCTGCCTGGGGATAAAGATATGATGCCAAACAGCATGCAGCACTACCACTAGTGGCTGAGCACCCAGGTGCTGCCTGCCAGTCAGTCCTCCTCCTCTTCCTCCTCTTCCTCCTCCTGCTCCTCCCTCTTCCTCCTCATCGTCCTCCTCGTCCTCGTCCTCATCCTCCTCCTAGTCCTCCTGGTCCTCATCCTTGTCCTCCTCATCCTCCTCATCCTCCTCGTCCTCCTCGTCCTCCTCGTCCTTCTTCTCCTTCTTCTCCTTCTTCTCCTTCTTCTTCTTCTTCTTCTTCTTCTTCTTCTTCTTCTTCTCCTCCTTCTCCTTCTCCTTCTCCTTCTCCTTCTCCTTCTCCTTCTCCTTCTCCTTCTCCTTCTCCTTCTCCTTCTCCTTCTCCTTCTCCTTCTCCTTCTCCTTCTCCTTCTCCTTCTCCTTCTCCTTCTCCTTCTTCTTCTTCTTCCTAGACAAACGTGTGGAATGCAGAGGGAACTGTGATGGGGCATCAGAGGTCTCCTTCTGCACCAGAAACCAAAGAAGGCTGTGCATCCTGGTTGCTATTAAGAGTGTGTGGTGCAATAGCCAGGCCCTGTTTTCACTGTGTGAGCATCACCTCTGACCCAAGGTCACCATTTCTGCAACAGAAAAAAATTTTTTGAGGAAAGAGGAATATAAAAGAGGGAAATGCTTTACCTAAAAATGAAGGCTTCATGACAAGTAGTAAGGGCTTGAAAACTCAATATTACTCCTTTTAAAAAACAGGACAGAAGTTAATGAACACTGATTTTTAGTGTAACTGTGTTACAAACACAAGTTCCCATGTGCTCCTGAGAGCCAGCTTATTTCTGCCCCAATGAGCAAGCTGAAACACAGCCTCATGTATGCTGCCAAAGGCAGAGCCAGAATACTCCAACACAATAAAAATTCTCCACTGCCCTCAAGCCTCCATCTAAAATTGTATCCAAACCTGAACTGAATTATTTCTGAAAGAGTAATTACTTCTTGATTTCTTTTTACCAAACTCTAGGCTCCCAGGCTCCAGGCAGAAGTCAAACTGTCAGATGTCAAAAGGGAGAGAGAGGAAAAAAAAAAATGTTCGTACAGCTACTCCAGCCCAGCTGGCAGAAAGGAACACAACAAATCTTTTCTTGTGAGAGCTCCAGACCACTTTCCAGAGGCTCTGTTTCTTCTGATGCATTTCTGATAAGCCTCCAAACCCTGACAGAATGCTGACCTACCCAAGCTGCACAGAATGGGAAAGGAGGGGAGAGCTTGGCACCACAGTGATTTGCAAAGGTGAGAGCATATGGAGGGCAGCCCATCTCCACTGGGTTGCTTTTCAGCCCTCCGTGGAGGTGGGCTAGAAGGGGGTCTGGTCCTACTCTTCCCACCCCAACCAAAAGCCAGCACAGGTCTCCCACCCAGTGAAGCAACTTTCACCACTAGCAAGGTGCTGTGACTGGTGTGATGCAGGAGTGCTTCCCCTACCAGGTGCTGCCTACCAGCCCTTGCCCAGAGCAGGTGGTGCATTTTTCAAACTCTACCTCCTCTCCAAGCTTCACTCCCCACAACAAACCCTTCCAGAAAGGGTTTGAATTCTTCCCTATTTGGCTGTCTTGGCTGGCCACAACAGCTGTTTGTATGCAGCATCCCCAGTTTTCCACATCATCCTGTGGACCATACAAACCACTCACAGGCAGACACCCTGCTGGATCCAGACCACAGTTCAGGTTGGGTGGGGATTTTGAAGCCCAGCACATCATTTTACTATTGACTGCTTTCCATGCCTGCTTTCCCAATGATCACTCTCTTTGCACCGAACATACTTTGTACTCCTGTATCTTCCCCAGCACATTTTTTAAAAACATTTTCCTTTCTGAGTAGGGATAATGGGTACTGGATGCAGTATTCCTTAAACAGGTATGGGGTTTTTTTCCATAGTGTCATGTGACACTTTCTCTCTTGCTTTTATACATTTAAACAGATCCTCACATTAAACATTCTTAGTATGGAGCTTTTGCTAGTGAAAAATTTTCTTCTGTGATTTCAATCCTCCTAGGTTTCTTCTTGAGAGACATTTGCTCATTTATAGTCTATCCATATGTATGTAAGGCTAGGGCTGTTTTTCCCTGCATGCATAATGCAAAAGGCTCTTTTTTACCATTAAATTTCATTGTGGCAGTTTATCACCCAGTCATTCATTGTCAGTGAACACTGAGAAAGTAATTTTTCCCCAGCATAGCTAATGGAATTATGTATGGCTTTTCCTTTTTTGGGGTGAATATCACTAATGTTGCAGCCCTTGACCAGATGTCTTGGTTACAGCTGAATATGTGAAGAATGCTGGAAGGAATGTGAGGTCTAATACATTCTCAAAAGAAAGAGTCTGATCCTGAACATATTTTATTCCTGTAAGTATTGTAAATTATGGCTTCCTTCCTCATTTCTCTTTGATTCAGCAGATGCTATGTAGCATCAGGACTACTTGGGGGAACATTTCATTCGAAGTTGCCATACACTGGTTGGGTTGGATTTATTTCCATAACTTCATTTAACCACAAGAACACCACATATTTTATATTCCTCAGTATATAAAAGTAAAGAGTTAGATAGGAAGCCTCTGTAGGTATGTAAGTCCATTTCTAGGATGAAAAAGGAAAATCTGAAGAGGGAATATAGCACAAACTGGTGTGTTACATGGGTAAGGTTCCCATCCCATACATCTGGTCTCAAAAAGGCTTTGTAGAAGAATCAAAAAACCCTTTATTTTTGCAAAACAGTGGAGCAAAAATAGTCCTGGTTTAGGGACGAGGCTCTGGTGACTGAAGTGTGTGCTGACAGACATCAGGCAGGTCAAAAGGGAGCTGCATGGGCTTTTAGACCAAGAACAAGGTGAATGGGCCTCTTAGGTAGACCAAATCCAAGGAGAAAGCTCAAAGGAGATCTGTGTTGTTCTCTTGACCAAGTGATCCAATGTCAATAGAAAAATGTGAATTGGGATTTTTGTCCAAATTCCTTATGTCTGGCAGAGAATTCAGCCTGGTCATGGATCTAGAATGATAGTAGTGTAAAATTAACAGGAAAAATTATGATTATCATTAACTTTGAAAAATGTGAGGCCCACAAAAAGATAGAAGAGACACCCATCATGATTAAATCAAGATAGTTTCATTTCCCCTCAACAGTGAGTGTACAAGCAAGCAGAAAATTAGTAAGGTGTAGCTTGGACCAGAAAATTATTCCATGGCTTCCAATTTTTGTATCTGTATTCATCTGTGGCATTCAAAGCATTTTGTGGCATTGTCTTAACATTTCTTTAGTCACTGATCTTTCTTCTCAGGCTAAGCAAGTATTTTGTTCAAATTCCCTTTTATTTTTCAAATAATTTAAAGATCTATCTTCTCACAGCAGGACATTCCTGTAAAAATTATACATGACTGATAAGTCCATATTTATCTTGTTTACTGAGTATCTCTGCATCCGTTTTTAGTGTATTCTCCCTTTTTATTTTATAGAATATCCGTAAGACATTTTGTTTCCACATGACCATTTTCTACACTTACCATTAATTTAATTTAGAGAGGGCTAAGCTTTTGAACCAGAAGATAAGTATTCACACAGAATAGAAATACAGGAAGAAAAAAAATATGTTGAAAAGCTTAACCTAATATTTTATTTTAATCAGGTCTTTTATTTTTCCTTCAAAGGGTAATAAAAATAAAGCACACAGTTAGCACAGTTTCATTTTCTTGGGAGATGCACAGACAGAGTACTGTATCAAGTGTTACAAGGGCTTCTGTGGGAAGTGTGGTCTCTTTGATTGTCCTTTATACTTCATCAGGCAGTGAGGGAAATCTGAGTAACTTCTTGAGATGTAACCTATGAGTTTTCCCCACAAGTGTTTTCCTAAGGCTGGGTGAAAAGGGTGTTGGCAGCTGTGGGAAAAAAGGCAGCAGACGAGGGGAGAGTGAGGAGGAAAGCTGCAATATCAAGCCCTAGAATAGGTCAGACCAGGACTCCATGGTTTGCAGTGATTGCCACAGGCTTCATGAATAGTCTTTGGTTTTGACTATCTAAATTTTTGAGAAAGGGTAGAAACAGGAACAATTTTGAAGTAGCTACACTGCTTCACTGCTTTGGCTAGTTGCTTAACTATACTGTCTTGGATCAGGTAGCTGTTTTATTAAAACCCACACGTTTGCCTGGGTGTATGTTTCAGATAGTTGTCTCTGGTTTGGGCTTGTTTTCGCATTTCATGTGAGAACTAATGCTCCCTCACCAGCTTCTCTTTGCAGCTCCCTTTGCCCTAGTCTATGGCTGCCAGAAGTGTTTCATTGATAGAAAACAAGAGAACTGTGTTTATTTAGTAGGAGTGACCCATTTAGAGCAGAAGCGGGGGCAGGGGAGAAAACACATCTGCCAGATATCAGATTATATACTCCATAGCTGAAGTGTTTGCATAACTTTTCAATGGCTACCATTTAAAGAAAGAAAACCACCGATGGGCCTTTTTAAAATATGTTCCTCCAAGTTTGACATGTTCACTGTGTACTGCCAGCAATCATTTTGTACTTGGAATGCAAAGTTACTCATATTACCACCATGGCCAATGTTCCAGATAGCAAGACAGGACAGGCCTCCCCCATTTTCACAATCCTGGCGCTCGGCTGCCAGCAGTGCTGGGGGCTGCCCAGCCCTCCACATCCACAGGGGCCCTTGCCTCCCAGCTAGGGAGAGCGTGGGCTTTTTTGAGTGCCAGTTCTGTGTTATCAATAATGGTATCTAGAGAACATTCATTTGGCCATTTTGGTTAGTTGCTCAGTAACTCAGTAGAAACTGTCTGGTATTTCCCTTTGGAGGAAAGGAAAATGTGACAACACACAATCTCAGCACTGGCATTTGCAGGATTCCTGTCACTGGCCAGATTTTTTCTTTACTATGGAATTATCCAAGCAGATTTCCTTTTCTGAGCAGAAGGTGCTCAGATAAGCCTTCCCACTCTGTGGCTATTGAGCACATGTCTCAATATAGATTTGCTCTCTTTGATTGAAGCCTGAGGATTTTCAAATGCTTCTGGAGCTTTTTTTGCTAGCAGCCATCCTCCTTATGTTGCTCAAATTATAGCTTGGTGAAATCCATGAAGCCCACATACCTTCCACTTGCAGTGGGATGGTGCTTGGGCCACCTGGGACACTCTGCTAATGACAAGCATGAGCTGGGTTTTTCACATCAGCGAAGGGTGTTTTCTATTTTTGCTGCAAGGCAAAGCTACCAAGTGTTGTCTCTGAAATGACAGGCTGTATGCCAAATAAGAATTCACAAATGAGCCCTGTAATTAGATAATTCATTACAAAGGGGGGGGGGGGGGGGGGGGGCCGGGGAGCAGGAGGGAGGGAGGGAAGCAGTCTGTGGAGACATTTAGCGCTGTTTAACTGGTTTTGATTGCCCTGTTAAAGGGCAGAGTGAGACCTTTGATGTTCTTTCATAGTTGAAATGTACTAAAACCAGGTGTAATAGCTTACATTTGAAGGCTTTGGCAAGATTTTTTTTCACTCCCTATTTCTCTTCAGTTCCATCAAAAACCCCTATGATATGGATTTAGAGCAGCAGGTTTTAAACCAGCAGGTTTTCCTAGAGATTTTCTTTTAAAATTTCCCTTTTACAGAATGCTAACTTCCTCTTATTTCAGAGAAAAAGATAGCCTTGTGATGCATTTCAGGTACAATGAACAGCAAGATGGCACACACTGGTGAGAGAAGAATGGTTTAGGAAGGAGACAAATTACATACTTTTTTAATCACCTTTTGAAGTTTCTCTATGTCCTGATAAGTGTATATAATCCTAAATGTTTATAACTGATAAGTTATACCATTCCATCCCAACTGTCCTAGAGATATCTTCCCCAAGAATTTTCTGCAGTGGATATAGTAATTTATGTGAATGCTTTTTAAAATTCTTGACTCCTAAGAAATGAAATGCTGTCAGAAAAATATGGGATATTATTTATGTGTTCTGACACTAACTTTAAACCTTCTGCTTGGAGCAGGATGTTAAGCAAAATTACCTCCAGATTTTTCTTATAATCAATTTTTTTCTACAATTGTCATTGGCTGAAAAACCCATTCTATATATATTATTAGTGTCAGTAAGTTTCTTCAGACAAGTTATTGCATGAAGGTATATTGCAAATAGGTATATTTTCTTGTCTCATCTGTTCAGTTATAAATACATTTTTCTCCTTTTATTTACATCTTAATATAAACAGTGCGGACATAGACTACAAGAGCGCACTCTACAAAGGAACATGATTTAAGACCCATCAATTCCATCATTCCAAATGCAATGCTGCTCTGATGGTAGCTAGATTTGGCCACCTTTAGCTTCACCCATTTGTAATTTCAGTGTCAATTATTTTCCAGCTTCTGTACAATAAATTCTGGGTTAGGAGTGCGGTACAAAAGGGTTATTTGTTTTGCAGCAGCAGCACTGGGGGTGGTTGTGCAAGGAACAAGCTGGCTGCAGTCCAAATGGTCATCTGAACACAACAGCTACCCAGCTCCTTGCTGACTGATTTATCAGCATGTCCTGTGACATTTAAGTCTCAGTGTGTGTCAAGCTTTATTTCCACACCAGTTTCACAAACTAGCTGGTTTTCCACCAGTTTTCCATCTCCTGAGCACACCTGAGGAGCAGTACACCATGATAAGTTGAAGCTCTGCAATTGCTACGGTGTCCAAATGCAGCAACTGCTAGTTAAGGCTACAGAGTGCCCAGACAGTCCTCTGCTCTGCGAATGTCAAAGGGAATCTTAGTCTGAGATTTCTGAAATCTTTTCAGTTCCATGTAGAACAAGTCACAGGAACAGATCTAGCTATTTTATGTCTGTGAAAAGGCAGGAACAAAGCCTAACTTTGAGTAAGAAGTCAATTGAATCCTGCGTAGACTGACTAGCGGAGCCATGCAAAAAAGCCAAAGTTCTGCAATGTAATTAGGCCTGAAAATCCCTCTTCTTTATTTGCCAACTGTGCTTTAAAGCATTTTTTCAGGTAAAACCATTAATTTTGATTTGGCTCCATTTTTTCAGGCTGTACACAGTTTCACTGGATTCCTTTTCACATGTGGTTTAGCAACACCCCCACAGCAGCTCTAGGTGCTGAAGGTACCAGGAAGTAGAACAGCACAAACAAGGGTGGTCACTGTGAAGGAGGGAACACTTGCAAGCGGGCTTATGTGGAGGCAGATGCCAGGTAAATGTAAATTTCTTTTAACTTATTTCAAGAAAATAATAAAAATAAAAACTCTAAAACCAGAGCTTTTATAAAAAGTTATTTTCTCATGGGACATGTGACATCCACCTATGCCCTTTACATACTAGCATATGTGCCACATAGGTGGTACACTTTTTGCAAGTCCTTCCCCTGCTAGGTTTACATAGGGACTCACCAGGGGATTACTGTTCACATCATCATTAGTCTAATAAAGCAAGACTTCAGACTGTTAGGTCATTCACTAAAAAATGAGAATTAAAAGTGAACATGACACTTTTTTGTCAGGGTTAAATTCTCTCATTCTCTTCAAAGAAAAAAACATTTGCAAAGGAAGGAAGGAGGCACATATTCATATGGTGGGAGGAGACATGATGATGCACACAGAGCAGTGGTTGCTGCTGGTCAGTGGTCACCATGGTCAGTGGCTCTCCAAGCTCCATGCAGACTTTTGCAGAATAGCTGGTCTGTCCATTTGAAAGAACATGAGCACAGGCAAGGTCTACAGTTTACAAAAGAGCCATGGTCTGTTTTCAGAAGGCCTGGTTTAGGTGCCAGTTGATAAATAAGAAGTCCAGAACCAGCTCATGATACTGTGGTCATGCTCTACCAGTCATCCGAGAAAAGACAAGATGTAGACTTAGAAATAATAATAACTTTAAAAATTACTGAGACTCTTTAGTTCAGCAAAGCTCTCAGTTATGGCTGGGGAGCAAACCACAACAGGAATGCACGCTTCTGTGGAAGCAGCAACTGCTCTTCTCTTGGGCATAGAAGGAGCCATGCTTCAGCAGCTCTGGATAATAGGAATAGGGTGTTAGCATCATTCATTGTTCTTTCAAGCTAAAATACTCCAGCTGCTGTGGTGACTCCAGATCAGCTCTTAACTGACTAGAGACAGAAATCAGAAAGACAAAAGTCAGTTCAAAAGTCAGTTAGGTTCCCAGAGGATTTTCAAAGGTGCTTGAGACCACTGATGGATGACTAGAGAGACACACAAAACAATTGACTCTCCAGGGCAATTGAGCTTGAGTCCTGCAGAGTTGGCAGGGGGAAATGACATTTAAAATTCAAATTAAAAAGTAAGTGAAAAGCTTGAAGAATCTAAATCTACATGCAAATTTAAACTTATAATTACAGATTACATTTATGTTCTGAATAGAATCCAATAGGAGCTAACCAATGAGGTTACTGAACCACTCTCAGCAGCACTGGAAAAACCTGGGTTTACGTGTCTTCCCCATTTTGTTACACTTGAAGACCTTTAGGCCAGATGTCACCACTGATGCTAGCATTGAGTCATCTGTCACTTCAGCTATGGTCTAACTGAAAATGATCAGAAACACAGTGAAAGCGGGCTTTTTTTTTTTTTTTTTTTTTTTTTTTTTGCTAAGGAGTTCCCCTAGCGACAACTGATAAAAGCAAAATTCCTTCTGCATTTAAATATGATAGAAGATATTTATCTACTCTTAGATTTTTGGCTTCAGTTTTCTGTATATTGACTACCAATTGGTATGTATACAGCTCACAAACTTGGTTTTACTCTCAGGGATGGCATGTGCTGCATTTTTCTTGTGGTAAGGCTTACTACCTTATTCATCCACAGGAAGAAAAGGAAGATTGGCACCTGCAAGTCTGCCTCTGAATTGGCAAAGTGTTAAAAACAATTAGCCAATAAACAGGTTGTTTTCCAATCAGAACAATGAAATTGCTGCCATCTAGGTAAGAAATTGGTTTTAAATCTGGTCTCTTATGCCTAACCTAGCACAAAAGAGATGGAGGGAGCCTTTGATTATCTGATGGGTAGAAGTTGGAGTGACCTGTCAGAGGAAGCTGGAAGTTATGGAAACACAAAATCTGCTGACACATGGCATGAAGGCGTGACCAAACAGAAAGAGAAAGTGAGAGAATGCAGAAACTTTGCCACCTTCTCATACAGTCAGTACTTCTGGGGCTAGAAAGCAAACTGGAGAAGGGATACTGAAGTGGTGATGAATTTTTGTGCCTTTCATGTGCTATCTGCTCAGGCAGCTGCTTTACACAATCTGAAGAGTCCTGCATCAGCCATCCCATGATGCCTGGAAAGTGGGCTAAAAGGTAGGTTTGACACAGTCTATCTCTTCAACCAGTCCTCTTTGGAGGCCTGGGCTTGGCACAGAGGCTCCCAAAGGGCACCAGGTCAGCAGGAGTCACAGTCAGCTGTGACAGGGGCCAGAGCTGGCAATCCATGAAAAGCCCATCAATGTCTAGGAACTGCTAAAGTAGATTGGACTAAAGATACTGGTCTGAATACAGTCATGTGGAGTAGTTGGTCTGGCCTGAGACAGAGTGTTTTCAGACTCTGAGAGCAACCCTGCCTGGTAATGAGGTTGAGCTGGGCATAGCTACTTGCAACTCAACTTTGCATTGCAATTACCCCCAGGCTTCATCATTGGTGGGGACACAGCCATGACAGACAGGACAGGCAACACAAGACAGTTGCTCTGCAGAGTCAGGAGAGGCCAGGAAACTCTTGGCGTTTTCTTACATTATTCGGCCTCTCTGTCTGCCAGGACACAAAGAAAATCTACAGTGCCAACGTTTGAAGGGATGGTTCTGCTTTCCACTCCTTGCCACGCACATCCTGTATGCATCTGTGTATGCGTTGGAGCTCCCCCGAGGAGCTCTGTTGTCTTTCTCAAAAAACCAGCATGCTTGCAGCATGGCTCCTGGTCCTGCATGGCTGAAAAGGCACCAGTGTGCTTTCATTCCCCGGGAGCACAGCCAAGGGAGGCTGCTTCAGACACAGACCTTGATCACAGGGTTTTCTCATGTCTTCTTGTTCCACTATTGCTGTTTGCATTAATTTCTTGTTTTATTTCCACTGAAATTTTCTTGTAAGAGAGCAAGTATATCCATTGACAGCCTGCTCCTGTAGCAGTGGCCTTATCAGCACATCTGGTTAGCGGTACAAGACAATTGCTCTTTGTTGTTTTAACCTAAATAAAACAACGTGAAACATATCCCTCCTACCAAGCTGTTTCTTAAAGTGAAAAAAATGTAAAGTGTAAAAGCATTTTCTGAATATCTGAAGTCTTTCTGTTCCTACTTTTGACTCATCTGAAGTTCTCTTCTCCTTGTTTTTAACTGCTCTCTTGAATTCCTGCATTCTGGAGATCATCACATCCTGCTCCACTCACAGCCTGGTCTGGTGAAGTGGTGACTTCTGCACCAGCATCACCAGTGAGAGCAGACTGCCCACGGTCACAGCATTTCTCAGTTCTCTGGACCCAAGGCACACCAATTTTTCACAGAGGTGTGCTGTGAGGCTCTCACCCAGCATACAGTTTTGTAGGTAGGAAGACCTGTTTAAATGGGAAATACCACTCCATCTACCACAGGTATAACAAGCAAAACATGGTGCTCTATGTTCAGTTGCATAGAAAATTTTCCCCCAAGGCAAAACTCAGAGAGAGCCTGGACCACAGATGAGCAGATCTCTGCTTATTCTTGACAACTGAGGACGGCACAGCTCTGATGCTGTCCTAACACACAACAAGAAGGGTTTCTATAAGTACAACAGCATCAAAATGATTGGGAAAAGTGTTACACCACTGCTGAAGCAGATGGGTGTCCTGGCAATAGAAGGCGCAGAGAAGGCAGAATTACTGAATGCCTTCTTTGCCTCAGTCATCACTGATGAGGAAGATTTTCAGAAGACCCATACTTCAGCAATAAGAGAAGAAGGCTGGAGAAAGAAGACTTCCCCTTGGTGGTTGAGGGTTGGGCTAGACTTTGACTAGGCAGGCTTCTTAACACACATAAATCCACAGGCCCTCATGAGATGCACCCACAGGTGCTGAGGGAGCTGGCAGATGCTGTAGCTAAGCCACTCTCCACCATCTTTCCAAAATCACAGAAAATGGGAACAGAGCCTGATGACTGAAGGAAAGCTGACACAGTGCCAGGGTCTCCCAGCTAGCCCCTGCTGCCACGCTGAGAGTGGGACAGACCTCAGGAGCAGATGATCTGAGACCCGGCTTAGAGCCAACGCTCTATGGCCCAAGGCTGCCACAAGGCACAGGCAGAGACAAGGATGAGGAACACGTCGTCTAAGGTGCACTCTCAAGTAAGTCCCAGAGACAAAAGCACCTAACATGGGTGTGCATGAACTTATAAACAGGGGAGGTTCAAGGGGAGGGTATAAATTTTCAACCAATAGGGGAAAGTCAGAGGGGGATCATGAGGTGGGGCTTACTATACACAAACCAATGGGGAAACTTAGAGGGAGGGGACAGGTTACATTGACCAGTGGGGCATCAAAGTTTAGGGGATTTCAAAGCAGGAGGTTGAGACAAGAAAGGATTGACAGGAAATAGTCAAGAACAAGGGACAGGTTGAAGACAGATGACTAAGTGGGAGGACACAAATTTGGGGTGAACTGACAACACAGGGTGATAAAGAGCAGTCCATTAACAACAAACCACACCACAACAGAAAGCCAATGTTACTCTCATCTTCAAAACTGGCAAGAATAAGGGGGATCCAGGAAACTACTAGCCAGTCACCTCCATCCCTGGAAAGGTGATGGAACAGAATGTTCTGGAGGCCATCACCAAGCATGTGGAAGAAGGTCATTGGCAGTAGTCAGCAGGGATTCCCCAAGAGGAAATCATGCTTGACCAATCTGACAGCCTTCTGTGATGGCAGGGCAGGATGGCTAGATGAGGGCAGAGCAGTGGATGTTGTCTGCCTCCCCTTCAGCAAGGCTTTGGGCACCATCTCCCAAAACATCCTCACAGCTAAGCACAGGAAACATGGTTTAGATGAATGGACAGTGGGGTGGACCAAGGACTGGCTGAATGGCAGAGCTCAGAGGGTCAGGATCAGGGCAGTAGAATCCAGTAGTCAGTGCTGTTCCCCAGGAATCAATACTGGGTCCAGTCTCACTCAACTTGTTTATCACTGGCCTGGATGAAGGGATCCAGGGTACCCTCAGCAGGTTTGCTGATGACACAGACTGGGGGAGTGGCTGATACACCTGAAGGCTCTGCTGCCTTTTGGCTGGACCTTGGTAGGCTGGAGAGCTGGACAGGCAGAACCCTAATGAGTTTCAACAAGGGCAAGGATGAGGTCCTGCAGCTGGGGAGGAATAACCCCAAATACCAGCACAGGCTGGGGCTGCCCCACTGAAGAGCAGCTCTGTGGAGAAGGACCTGGGAGTCTTGGTGGATCTCAAGGTGACAACGAGCCAGCAGTGAGTCCTTGTGGCCAGGAGGCCCAGTGGGATCCTGGGCTGCACTGGGAAGAGTGTGGCCAGCAGGTCAAGGGAGCTGTGCCCAGTTCTGGGCTCCTCAAGACAAGAGAGACAAGGAGCTCCTGGAGAGGGTCCAGTGAAGGGTCACAAAGATGATGAGGGGTCTGGAGCATCTCTCTTATGAGGACAGACTGAGACAGCTGGGCCTGTTTAGTCTAGAAAAGAGAAAACTGAGAGGGGATGTCATCAATGCACATAAATATCTCAGAGCTGGGTGCCAAGAGGATGATGCCAGACTGTTTTCAGTGGTGCCCAGTGACAAGGAGAAGTGACACAAGCTGTTTCACCTCAATATGAGGAAGAATTTTTTTATATTGAGGGTGGCAGAGCACTGAAACAGGCTGCCCAAGAAGGTCCTGGAATGTCCCTCTCCAGAGACATTCAAAACCTCCTTGGACACATTCTTGTGTAACCTGCTCTAGGTGACCCTGCCTTGGCAGTGGGGTTGGATGAGATTATCTCCAGACATCCCTTCCAGCTCCAACAATTCTGTGATTCTGTGCTTTGCATGGGTACACTTGACCTTTCCACTGTGCATGTGGCTGTGATTGTGACTGGTGCTTCCCAGGGATGTCCATAATCCCATTACATATAACGAAGTCATCCAGCCTGACCATTCTTCAACAGTGTAAGTGACTGAAAGACCCCAGCTCTGCTGGTGTCTGATCTCCCTCATTGTTTTTTCCAGTCCAAGCAAGCTGGGTATGTCTAATCAGATTTACTCTCCAAGTGACATGTCCAAGCTATTGTGTTCTGCTGGATTCAATCTGCCTTGGGCTGATTAATAGAATCATTTTTATGCTGATTTTCACCATTATACCTCTACCTGGTGGTCAAGTAAGATCCCCAAGCATTGAAGAAATGCCATGATGGCTTTTAGCTGCCCCTCAGCTTTTTGAAGCTGCAGGCAGTCTACCCATTCTGGTTTATCAAAGACATCTCAGCAATGTGAACATTTCTCAAAGATAGGGTGTAAATTTGGGAAGTAGCACGTGCTTCCTAATGTGTTTTTCAATTCAGTGACATAGCTCAGCAGCCAGATGCGAGACTGCTAACCCTTTCTTCAGAGATATATTGACCATCTTAATTTTATATAATCAAAATATCATAACTCAAACTCCAGATTTGTCACTTCTTCGTGAGCTTCAAGTGAATTAATCTCAGATGTCATTCATGGAAAAAATAATGTTTTTCAGAAGAATGAAACCCTTATCCAGCTGTTGTAAGGTGTGGCAAAGCTTTTTATGTGTTTCTGTTTGTCTATTTGATATTTGCTTTGTCCAAATATAGTCAACATTGGTAGATCCTTTCCTTTCCTTTCCTTTCCTTTCCTTTCCTTTCCTTTCCTTTCCTTTCCTTTCCTTTCCTTTCCTTTCCTTTCCTTTCCTTTCCTTTCCTTTCCTTTCCTTTCCTTTCCTTTCCTTTCCTTTCCTTTCCTTTCCTTTCCTTTCCTTTCCTTTCCTTTCCTTTCCTTTCCTTTCCTTTCCTTTCCTTTCCTTTCCTTTCCTTTCCTTTCCTTTCCTTTCCTAAACTTTCCTTTCCTTTCCTTTCCTAAACTTTCCTTTCCTAAACTTTCCTTTCCTAAACTTTCCTAAACTTTCCTTTCCTAAACTTTCCTTTCCTTTCCTTTCCTAAACTTTCCTAAACTTTCCTTTCCTTTCCTTTCCTAAACTTTCCTTTCCTAAACTTTCCTTTCCTTTCCTTTCCTAAACTTTCCTAAACTTTCCTTTCCTAAACTTTCCTTTCCTAAACTTTCCTAAACTTTCCTTTCCTAAACTTTCCTTTCCTAAACTTTCCTTTCCTTTCCTAAACTTTCCTTTCCTAAACTTTCCTTTCCTAAACTTTCCTTTCCTTTCCTTTCCTTTCCTAAACTTTCCTAAACTTTCCTAAACTTTCCTTTCCTAAACTTTCCTAAACTTTCCTAAACTTTCCTAAACTTTCCTTTCCTTTCCTAAACTTTCCTAAACTTTCCTAAACTTTCCTTTCCTTTCCTAAACTTTCCTTTCCTAAACTTTCCTAAACTTTCCTAAACTTTCCTAAACTTTCCTTTCCTAAACTTTCCTAAACTTTCCTAAACTTTCCTTTCCTAAACTTTCCTCTCCTCTCCTCTCCTCTCCTCTCCTCTCCTCTCCTCTCCTCTCCTCTCCTCTCCTCTCCTCTCCTCTCCTCTCCTCTCCTCTCCTCTCCTCTCCTCTCCTCTCCTCTCCTCTCCTCTCCTCTCCTCTCCTCTCCTCTCCTCTCCTCTCCTCTCCTCTCCTCTCCTCTCCTCTCCTCTCCTCTCCTCTCCTCTCCTCTCCTCTCCTCTCCTCTCCTCTCCTCTCCTCTCCTCTCCTCTCCTCTCCTCTCCATCTTTCATTTCATGCATTGTATTTCTTTGATCATAGTATGTGTCAGACTCAGTAGTGAGTTCATTTCCCAGATTTTCTTTGCTGTCCTTCTCAAAGCTAGTCATAAAACTGGAGTAATGACTGAAAAATCCTGCAAAAAATTAGTCCCAGTAAAGCAAAATTAGTGTAATCTGCATTTAGATCTTTCCTAGAAATTTTCCAGTAAATACTGGCCTCACATTATCAAAGATGAGTGAATTTGAATAAATCCTGATAGAACTTTTACTGAAGTTAATGATAAGCTCATAATTGTAGATATTTGAAGACAAAATCTTATTTTAGGAATTATGTGTATACAGCAAGACAGCAGAAACCTATATGTACATTGCTTTGTGGTTATCTAAGTGTTTCTAATACACTTTGAATGTTGGATGTTTGGAACAAGGAATTCCCAATCACCAGGTCAATAATTTTTTGTAACATCTGATTTCTTTTATAAGCAATTTTGAATAAAAAATGTCTTTAGCAAAACCATTGGCATGAAAAGTAGCTAAAAATATCATGAACTACAGGTTACATCCCACTTGGGCTTTTTTCACAATCATATCCAAGCCACAAATGGTTCCTATTAAACAGAAGTGTCTGGCCTACTTAGGTGAGATGTTTACTGCTCTCCAGGCATTCTCCTGTGACGAAGTAGTTGTACCAGGGTGCTGATAACACTGCTGCTGCCTTGTTTTCTGCTCCAAGCACACAGGAAGTGAAGGAAGAGTGCAATGTGTATGTCTGCCCAGCACACCAGTTCTCACCACAGGAACACAGACATGGGCCCATTAAAGAAAGAAAAAGCACACAGCACGCCTATGACCTGAGTATTGCTGGCATGCTGTGGATGAGTGGCAGGAACCCATGGCTCTCTCACTCTTGTTTGGCACGGGAGACACATCAGGGCATAGGGATGGAAGCAGCCCTTCCTGGTTCTGGCACAGACAATGCTGCAATGATCTTGAAGCCAGCAAGATTAGGCAACCACTGGGAGTTAAGCACATGCTTACATGCACAGACAAGGCTCTGCCAGCTCTCTATATGGCTGAACCTGCACTACTGTCTCCTGTGGTGGTGCTCAAGAAAAGATGAGGGATGTATGCATCTATGGACATCCACTGAAATGCTTGCATTGAGCCCAATACTCAAGATAATTGTGTATGTATTTTTGAGTGAAAGTATTTTGGACAGGGAGGAGGGACAAAAATTAGGACATTTAGGAAGACACATTTAAGCCTGAGACATACAAAAGAGCAACAAAACTGTGCTCAGTCTCCAGGGCAGATACCCTTAGATCTTCATAGTCTTTGCTTTGTTCACACACAGACAAATACTTACACATACGTATATGCTCTTCACACTATCAGCTTGTAGGTTAGCCCTGAATATTTGTGTGGAAGTAGACCAAAAGAAACAAAGCTTGAGTTCCCGTCCTCTCTGGTGGCATCCACCCCATGAGCTCAATGGGCAGGAGAGATGAAGCAGCCACACTGCTCCTTCCCTGTGGCTGGTCAAGAGAGACTCCCCAGCCCTGTGCTGCATCATATCCATGTATCTGATCAACAGGTGGCCCAAATGTCTTTCTGTTACAGTTTTAACATTATATGCCCTGGTTGCAGCTTAAAACTGACCGAGCAATCTTCATTCTAAAGGAAGGAAGTACATTTCATTTGCATAGCTGTGATGGGATTAAAGGAGGCATTAGAGTAATTAAGGTCAGAGGGGCTTACCATCTTACTAAATCCCTAAATCCACCTCCACTCCAACATAATTCAGCAATATCATGGGGCAAAAGGTCACTGAAACAATTTATGTCTGTCTAGCCTTCCGTCAGAATGAGATAAACCCTTTTCTGGACAAAGAGCTTTTTGGACAGTGTACATATATATTATTTCCACACAGACAACACAAGAAACTGTCTTGGTTACAGTCTGAATCCATTAACTACCCTGTGATTTGAGTTCAGTTTTCTTCCTGGGTTTTATTTGGGGAAATTAATGATATCTTTTATGCACATGAACTTATATTGTTTCAATTTTAAAAAACCCAAAACCCAAAAACCCTCCTAGCTGGTACAGATCTTAAATATGCATTCCAATAATGTCTTCCTAAGTTCAAAATACTAAAGGAATCATCTGTTAAAATGAGAATAATAAATGGACAGAGAACATTTGGAAGAGAATGCATTATTGAATGTTACATGTTCTCATGAGTAAGCTTGCAGCAGTCATTACTTTTAATTAAATGTACATTTGACACTACTGAAGACCTTAGCTCCCAAGGCTTCCTATCTGTAATCCAAAGCTGCTTGATTGAATTGAAGGAGCCCTGAGATAGAGTAATGGTGAGCAAAACTGCTCCAGGGCCAGACACACATGTATGAATTGCCTTTTACAAGTCCAGTTAGCTCCAAACCAAACAGGTTATACTGGGTGTCCTTCTCCACTCATAGCATTTATGACCAACTGAACCATAAACTGTATCACACCAAAGCAGTCCTAGAGGTACTCCATAGAGCTCTGCACCAGAGAAGTTGTTCCATGCTGGACATAAAAGGGATTTGCAGAGCTCTCACCCAGGTAATTCCTTCATAAGGATATTTTAGTGATGACCTTGACCCATGTCATACTTAACCCAGCATTTGACCCACCTAATCTTGCAGGGGTGGTAGAATGCATGATCTTTAAAAGGTCCCTTCCAACCCAAACTATTCTATGATTCTACCTGTCCAAGTACTCTCAGGTACCTGATTCAAGTCTCTAAGGAAAACAAAGGGAGTTGAGGGATGAAAATAAAATGGGATTGAAATTGAAGAGATTTGTCAGAATGCTTTAACTGTACTATGAATAAAGAAATCATGGATTCAAAGCTAATGGATGTAACTGAAGCATCTTTAGCCATGCTACATGCTGTCAGGAAGTTGTCAAGTGGTTTTGAGACAGCTTTGGTGACACACTTGTCACCATTGGTGACCTCAGTGTCACTCCAGCTGTACATGTGATGGAGCAAATAACAGTCTCAGCAGTGGGACAGCAAATAAAAGGGAGAATTAAACTCCAAGAAACAAATTTCATACCAGAGATAATCCAGAATTAGAAGTAATTATTTTTCTTCTAAGGCATAAGGTACAGTGTACGTGAAATGCAGGACCCCAGTCTGCAGCCAGGTGCTGCAATACACCTGTATGCAGGGAAAACTGGGGAGGGGGGGGGGGGGGGGGGGGAAGTGTTCTCTAGCAAGGGAATTAGTGAGTCACCCCTGCACGACTTTGCTCCTGGGATGGACTGTCTGGGGAGTGCAAGGAGACCAGGGAGCAACTTTCATTCACTGCTTGCTTGTCAACTTGCATTTACATAAAGCAGCAATTAAATTCCAGAGTTTGCTTGTTTCCCCAGACAAGGGGCTTTTCTTCAGTTCCCCAGATACAGGGGTTGCTCCTTGCTCCTGGAAGAACCCTGCTTGGTTCTTGTGTATAGCATGCCTGTATGTGTATATTTGCATGTGTGTGTCCCCTTGCTCCATGTCACCGGAGGCTGGTGCAACACTGATTTCAGGACTCCAAACAGGTGCAATACTGCCTCCTGTGCAGAAACTGACCCTGCCCTGACCTCCCTGGTGCAGGGAGCATTGGCTAAACGGTCAAGAATAAATCCAATCATCCTTGACTATTAAGAGGCCAACATGGTGAGACAACAGAGCCACTTGAACAGATAATGCCAGCCTGCTGGCCCTCAGGCTGTGCTGGTGCTACAAGCCCTGGCACAAGGTGGAGGTGCCCCCTGCCCCTGAGGGAGGAACCCATGCAGTTACTGTGGGTGCTTGCACAGCCTTGCTTTCACCCTCCTCCCAGGTCAGGGCCCTGACCTCTCTGTGCTGAGATGCCCCAGGATCAGTCACCTGAATTTCTGTCCAGATGTGAACAATGCCTCAACTAGCTAGGTGCAGCCCAGGATGTCCCTCCATGCAGCAGCATCCCCAGCACCTGTCCCTGTCCACAGCATCAACATCTAAAGGCAGTGGTGTCTGGGCCAAGAGTGGTCTGGGTATGCATTTGCTTGCTGTGCAGACCTAATGAGACTGCACTGTCAGAAGCACATTATTGCAACGTTTTCTCCACCCAGGAATCCAAAGAGACAGGTATTATTTTTAAAACCAAATCTCCTAAGTCAGTGAAGAAGATGGAATCTCCTTGACATCCAAAACAATGCAACTTCAGAAAGATAACATAAAAAAAGACAGAAAAACATGCTGCAAAAAAAGAAGACACGCAAACACTTCTCTTAATCAAAGGGACAAACATGGCTTCTTGACCACTGACTGTATCCAGCATCACTGCAAGAGTAGATGAGATGTCTGTGCTAATTAAACAGCATCTGCCATCTCCACAGGCTGTTTGAAAGTGCTGACTAGCTGGTGAACAGATTAGCACTGTCTGACTCCTCTACTAATAACTGATTCATTACCCAGATTTGGCAATGCCTTTCTAATTGTCAGTTAGAACTGCTGACATTCCTGAATATTGCTCCTCAAATGTAAATAATATTTATTTAAGTGTACTGTGGACTCTGTTTTGATTCAACAAGTTCAAGTGAGCTTACCTGGAAGGACCAAAACAAGTTTTACCTCAGCTGGAATCTTCATTTCATAACAAACCTGTCATTAGAATTGTTTCCCTTACAAAGACATATTTTAAATCATATGCCTAAATTTTGGGAAGTATCTTGAGCTGGGTTGGGATGGATGAAGCTCCTTTGCAGTGGATTTAGACTTTGAGAAACCATTAAGCCATACTACTGAAGAGTGAAGTTTGAGCAGGTTATTTGTTAGAAAAAAAATTCAAAAAGCAGGAATGTAGACAATTCCACATTCCTATTAGAAAAAAATCTAATACTGAAAGCACACAGCTATGTTTTGTCTATGGTTTGTTTATATAGGTTATATACCAACTAAAGAAAGTGCCTTTTCTGAAAATCTCATTAGGTTTATTTATGACACCATCTTTTAAAATAGTCTGGGAAAAATGTTCTGATTAAAATAATAACCATGTCGTTGTTTTAAGTTCAAAATATCAAAATATGAAGTAATGAAAAGTTGTGGTTTTATTCTGCTTTCCCCTATTTCAATTGCTTTATGCTTTTTACAATCAGTCTGCTGAACAGATGGCCACTAGCTCCTGACAAGGATACTTCACTAAGTCTTGGCAGGATGATGATGGCTCAATCACCCATTAATTCCATGGTGGATAATGGCTGAAAGCACCAGATCAGGTTCACTCTTGTTGACCAGATTGTGCAAATCTGTACTGGGAGGGGGGAGGGGGACAAGAAGGGGGGAACGTTTCACTGATTTATTTGAAAGCTTTTTAATTTGAATGTGCAACATTCACATGTCAATCATTTTGAGTCTCATCACAAATCCCCACCCTGTTCTCCTGTGATCCTCCCATCTGGTGAAAAAAGCCTTAGTATTTTTCACCTGCAATACAAAAATCACTCTCATACATGATGGATTTTCAATGAAAACCACTGCTGTGAGACAGCCATGACACAGATGTGATACCTGATCTTGATTTGCACCTGGAGGCCAAGATGAAGTCCATCATAGAGTCTGACCCTGGAGGCATCACACCCTTGACAGCTGGGTACTGCACATCCCTGAGGGTTGGGCAGGCAGGCACCTGGACAGTTGATTCTTCTTCAGGGGCTGCCGCTGGGAAGTGGGCAACGAGTCCTGCAGGCACCACGTAGTAGGAATGGGAATCACATTCCATCTCAGTCCCTCTTCACCTGGAATGCAGCTTTGAAATGTCCCTATTTTCTGCACAGCATAATTTTAAGTGATTCTTCCATTTTAAAAAACTAATTAGAGAAAGGAAAATGGCAGATCACTGATATATACTGCCGTTTTGATTGTTTTCTAAATGAGAGAAATACAGAATAAATTTACTTGCTTAATTTCTTTCCTGCCTGCTTGCATTTTACATTTTTCATGTGATTGTGTGCAATCTGTCTCACTAATGAATATAGACAGGAGCAGTAGGTGGGGAGTTGCTTATTTGCATCCTTTGCACCTCTGTGTGAAATTAATTACCAGATTATGTTACAGTTAAAGGCTTTTGGAAGGTGGTCAAAACACTTGAAAACCTGAGGTGTCACAGCCTGATGAGTTTCACAAGCAGGTCTGAACTGTGGTGTCCTTATTCAGCCCCCAGCAAAGCAAAACTCACCATGCAGCCAGTGGCTGGGAAGAGGTTGAGATTTACAAGGAAAGATGTTGAGCCTGGAGCTGTTGCCTTTTACAGCAACAGCTATGGCTCCAATAGCTGGTATATCCAGATTTAGCAATTGCCCCAAAGATAGGTAAAGACAGGCACTCCAGCTGATGCATAGGTGAAAAGACTGTGGCAAGGAATGTGGCATCTGTTAGGAGACTCCTAGCACTGCTTCCAGCAAAAATGAATGCTGATGTTATGGCAGGAGGCTGCTGCAGTCAGTGGTAGCCAGAGCTCACCCGGCTCAGTTATCCTCTAGAGCAACTTCACCTGGTTTAGGCTTGGCTGCTGTCAACACTGGGAGAAAAAGCAGTAGCGAAACACAATGAGAAGGCAAAACAAAAAGGTGGACAGGTTTAGTGATGCACAGAAAATATTCACACCCTCAGGGCTTCCTGCACAGCAGAGTCAGAGGAGATGCGCCTTCTCTCAGAAGGAACTGGCTACAGAGGGCCTCCCACAAACAGCTGTCTGTCACCTAAAGCCTGATGTCCGTCTCCTCTGGGGCAGAAAAAAAAACAAAAAAAAGCATTCTCATTATAACCTTGGGAGGCAGAAAAGAATTCTATACGGTGACTTTTAACAGTAGTGTGTTACCTATGTTGAACCTGGATGTTTTCAATTAGTGTGTCCAGTCATCTTGCAATTTATGATGACCAGTCACCACATGAGTCATCACTCTGTTTCTAAACCATCCATTCAGCTTCACTCCTCTGGATACTCCTGGAGAAGAAATCAGCAAAGACCCATTGCTGAGAAGAGAGTTGGTACAGCAAAGCTCAGCTAATGACTCGAGCTTCTTTGATATTTAAAGGTATTGAATCTCTGGTCTGGAATAAGATTTTTCTCTTTCTGTTTTTAAGACATCTCACCAGTATATATGTTCTTTCTGAAATATCTATCTTCACCAAGTGGCTGCCTAAACTGATTCCAGATATTCTCCAAATATTTTTCATGAGCACAGAAACATGCATCCTCCACAATACCTGGGATCCAACCAGCAAAAGTTTCCACTAGTGTCCTGTAGCCAAACCATGAGGAAAGCACAAGGTGCCACCCCTCAGCATCCCTCCTGGCAGGAGCACATCACCACCATACCCACTATGAGTCAGCCAAAGAGGACCCACTGGACAGCTCTGTTCAAACCTTGCCCTAGCTGTGATATGAGATGATGAGATGATGTTTATGGAAAAAAAGACACCCTTTCCTCTGCTCCAGGGCCTGAGGGTCCCTCTTGTTTGATGTGTTTGTAAATAAATCTCCATTTCCAAGGATACTGTTTCCTGTTAGACCCTATTAAACGCTTTGCTTGTTGTCCTGTCTTCCTGTGTTTGAAAGACCTGAACACTGTTTGTCGTTTCACCATACCTAAATGACCCTAATGAAGTAAAGGCTCATTTACAGCTACATGAAATAGATGTAAACAGTGACAAATACAGTAACAAGCATGTGGAGTGATGACCAGAGAGTTTCAGTTGTAGAAACAGACCAGACCAAACCAGTGCTATGCAGGAGCCAGGACACATCGACTGAACTAACATTTAATCACTGAAAAAAGACTGAAAGGAATGTCAGGGAAATGTTTTCTTTCCACAGCTTCAGAATGTTTGAATAGCTCTCCTACACCCCTTTATGAAGGAAAATGTGCGGTTACCCTGAGTCTCTCCTGGCTCTAATAAGTCTAGCCTGAGCCAGAAGAGAGTCGGGACAGCACATGGACAAAAGCAAATCCCAGAGAAGGCTCTCACTCAGTGGCTCATGTCCAGCACACTTTTATTCTGGCGAGAGAGAGATATATATACAGGGAATAGTGGGCCTTTTTGAACCCAGAGATAGGGGAGGGAAGAAACACATCACAGCCAATGGAGCGGCACTGAGGGGAGAGATTGATAAGAGGGACAGACCACGCTACAAACTGAAATAGGGGAAAGAGAACAGACCATTTTCAGTGCAATATAAAACCATGATTATACACTACAACAGGAAAACATATGTATTTTCTTATATATGTATAAGAAAATTAGTAAACTTCATGTTATTTACAAACAATAGTGTTACCTTAAGGTACATTCTTTATTTCCTGTGAC
Source organism: Cinclus cinclus (assembly GCF_963662255.1). Classification (NCBI taxonomy): domain Eukaryota; kingdom Metazoa; phylum Chordata; class Aves; order Passeriformes; family Cinclidae; genus Cinclus; species Cinclus cinclus. The sequence continues at coordinate 63,660,806 of NC_085084.1, forward strand.
TATTATCTTCTCCTTCCTATTCACGTGCATCTTTAATTCCCTTCATATAATAGACATTTCCTACATGTGAGGATATGTATTTCAGCACAATAAAAAGGTAGAGCAAATCAGTATTTCTTCTTAAGACATTTCCTTGCCAGTCTCTACAAAGGTTTTTCTATACAGGTTTTTAAAGAGATTTCTAAAATCTCATCAGTGAATTGTTGACTTGGCTACAATCTTTTGAATTCATCACCATCCACATGCTGGGTTTAGATTCTGTTAGTCAAAAGTTTACATTGTGCAGCAGCAGCTGCATTGTGTACCAGCTGCTGCACAATGTCATGTGGCACATGACATAAACTAGCTTGGGTATCAAGTTGGACAAATCCAAACCCTTCACTTAGGTGAAAAAAATCTTGTGACATGCCTCCCCATGTGAACTGGGAATATTTATAAGTCATTCATAGCCCCAAAATAATATTTTGTTGGAATTAATTTCTGGTTTTGAATAGGAGTGAAATTCAAAGACTTCACAATATGTATCAGCAATCTTCCAACAGTAAGGAGGGTTAAATTATTGTGTGCATTTCCATTGCAATTAGCTTGCAATTAATATCTATACACTAGGCTTGCACAGATAGTTTTAAGTTCAGTTTTCAAAAAAAATCACCAACTTAATGACTAGGATTAGCTTTCACAGATGTGCCAGTTTCATATTAATTTATTTTTTGGTAAGAAAGGAAAGAAACAAGTTATTGAAAATAATCCCTTATAAGGACTTGGGCAGCTTCCTTTAGACCTGACAAAAACAATCAGCCGCTGATTTTTAATACTAACACATTGTTACACCAACGAAAAAGTTAGATGCGCCTTTGTGAACACACATGTAAAGATGAAAAGCCCCAGGAATTCCTCTTTTGGTTCCGGCTTCCCAGTAGGTAACGGGTCTGTCTGGGCCAGGCCGCGCAGGGCCCATGGGCCTGGTGGGGCCGGGCTGAGCTGGGCCCTGCCTCTGCTGCAGCACTGGACAGGCCGGCTTCCCAACCCAGCATGGCCAGATTGGCCCGTGGCACGGATGGAATGCTGCCGCTGCTAAATCTCGCAAGAAACCGCCGGGCCCCGAGAGCAGCTAAGAGCTAGACCAGATCACCTCCACCGCCGCCTGGCAGGGCCCTGGCAGCTACCGGGCAGGGGGAGGGAAGAACATCAGCCCGCATCTGGAATTGAACACAGCTAAAGCCAGAAAACAGTCAAGCAGTCAGAGCAGCCACCATTATTTCTCACTGGGCTCCTGCTATCCTGGCCCAGCCCCCAGCACAGCCTGAAATACTCCACCCCCATGTACTCCAGCCATTGATCAGGCAAGATATAAACTCTTTCAATGCACAGACAAGACCTACAGACCTTCAATTCTCTCTTGAGTGAGAGAAAAGTGACAGAGTGAAGACACAGAGAAACTACACGAAGACACCAAGGTCAGTGAAGAATAAAGTCCCAGATGGTAGGGACTGATGGATAATGCCTCACTCTTGGCTGAAATCCTCTTGTAAGGCTCAGGAGAAAATATGATGGAAACATCAGACTCTTTTTCCCTGTAACACATAGAATGTGCAAAGGCATTCATACTGAGCAAGCAGATATTGAAGTGGCTGTGATTTGATGAGAAGTTTGAACAGAGAGAGAAGAGTGATGAAGACCCTTTGCCGCCAGGGAAGAAGAAGACCTCTGTTCCGAGAGATAAAGATGATTTCAGAGTTAGATGAAGAGAACCTTTGCTTGAACAATTTCATCCTTAGAATAGTACCCCATAAGTTGACATGGCCTGTAAAGTCAGCTGTGGTAACGCTGTAAAAATGGAAAGGACTTCACCATTGCAAATTTCCCAAGCAACTACTATTCATAAAAATTAAAAGCCACAAGAGAACTATTTTCATATAGAGAAATCTCTATAGCCTGACAACAGACTCTTCTCCCTAAGTAGATTAGAGAAAGACTATTTTAGAGATGGTAAACTGACGGATTCCTTTCTTTGTGTTGTCAATGTGAGACAAAAGAGGGTGTAGAGGGAGGAGAAGTGCTCTGAAGATTTTATTCGAATTCTTATTTTTTTCTTTTGGTTTCTATTAATAAAATTTTTCTTTATACCCTTCAAAGTTTGAGCCTGCTTTGTCTTCCCTCCTAAATCTATCTCACAGCAAAAAATAAATAAATAATCCTAGGAAGTGTACTAGTAATTTAGCCAACACTAAACCCACCACATAAACTGGTACATTAGCCAAAAAATCTCAAATGAGCAAACCAAAGCCACTACAACAGGCTTTTCCAGTGAATAGTCATGGTGGCAAGGACAAAATAAATTTGGAATATTTAAATTTCATTGCATCATAGAATCAATGAATAAAATAATAATTTAATAAATTATGCTTCCATGGAAAAATTGGTCAGCTTGCTCTGATTCAATTACTTCCATCATGCATAAATATTAAGGTCACTGTGAGTTTTGCCACTGGCATAATGGGGCTCAGGATTTCCTCCTAAGAACTAATTAGTGGGAAGGTCAGATTTTGTACAGAAGGTTAAACACAGACATTTCATGTTGACATTATGAAGTCCATCATACTATTGAATGATTTAAGATTTTGCACCAAATCAGTGCCTTGTGAGCATGCTTATTTTGATCAGGTCTTTAAAACAAATTGTTAAGATAAGAGTAAAGTTCATTTATCACAAGTTCAGATACATTTATTACTGAGTGCAGAAATTAATAGCTTTAAGAAGAATGTTCCTAGGTGCTAGAAAATATTTGGCTTGTTTTTGTTTTTGTTTTGTTTTTTTTCCTGGTGGGGTGGTTTTGTGGTTTTTTTGTTGGTTTTTGCTTGTTTCTTTGTTTGTGTTTTGGGGGGGTTGTTTTTTTTTTGTTTTGGGGGGTGTTTGGAGTTTTTTTGGGGGAGTTGTTTTGTTTTGGTTTGTTTTTTTGTTTTTGTTTTTATAAATGACATTTGGAACCTTGGATTTGCACAAGTTGTCAACTTCCTATTTCTACACAGTCCAGATGATCTTGCTTTCTACCTTGTGCAGCTGCTTCTCAGGAAGGATAAGGATCTATGTTGAACTAATAAAGACAATTTATCTCACACAATCTTTTACACTATTGTTCAAACTACCATGTGTGTCAAGTGTTAGAAATATCACCTGAAGTCCCCAGTTCCTTTCCTTGTTTTCTCTTGCTATTTCTCTCCACTTATGCTCACTCATGGTCTTTATTACTAAACTTGGAACTGGCACCTTTCTAAGTTTCCTTTCACTGTAAAGTGAGGAAAACATGTTCAAGAGATATCTGGATGTAAAACTTGCAGTTATATTAATTTACTGCTTTTTGAGAATAAATACCATTAGAGGGTTCCAGGAAGCATGTTTGTCACAGTGTGCTTGTAAAGGATTTGTAGTAACTTTACAACTCAAAGCAGGAAAGCAACAGTGAAGTGAAGTGAAGTGAAGTGAAGTGAAGTGAAGTGAAGTGAAGTGAAGTGAAGTGAAGTGAAGTGAAGTGAAGTGAAGTGAAGTGAAGTGAAGTGAAAGAGCTAAAGAGCAAGGAAACTTCCATTTTCATACTCTGGGTTTCCAGAAGTAAGTTTGCAGCTAGACTGTTCTGTTGAGAGCTAAAAAGGATTCAATTCCAGAAACATGTTGGCTCAAGAACGTTTGTAAAGGAATTTCTCCTCCAATTCTGTGTTATTAATATACTATAAGTGACATTACACTCAGGTAACTGATGAATTGTGAAAGGGCGGGACATTGTTCCAGAAGTCCTTGTAAAGACAAATAAAAATTAAATATATTTAATGCTGTGTAAATAAAAGAGATGCTTATGAGCATTTTCCTCCAAACAGAATAATTTTTAGGAATTACCATTGTTACTTTATATTGTGATGGCAAACATATTTTGAGGATAGGTTGCTTTCTAGAAAGAAAGAGATAAGAGTTACAGAAAAGGAAAACAGGCAGTGAGTGGAAACCTCTTATTAACAGCAAGTATGTTGAATATAACATAGAATATTACTCCAGTTAAAAATTAGTTAACTTCTGCTGAAATTATTGTGCAGGCAAAGGCCACTGCTTTCTATAAATTGTCATGTGCAGAGAGCTGCTGGCAGCTCATGAGGATCACATGCTTTTCTGACCTGTAGACTCTTTTCATGTTGCACAACTGTGCTGAGTTCTCTCAGGGAATCCAGGATCAAATACAGAAGCAAACACATTTTCTAGCAGACAACCAAACTTTACAATTAGCAACTGAAACAGCAAGAAGGAACTAAACTAACTGAAAAAAACCCAAACCTGTAAGCACAAGGATGCACGTCTTCATTATATGTAAATGTCATTCTTCACCTTATATTAGTAAGGGAATACCAAAAATACAAATTATTTGGAAGAAAATACGGGATTGAACTCTGTCAGGATTTAATTTTTGATAGGAAATCCTGAATTTCTACTTGCTTTACCACAAGGGCTGGTGTTGATAGACTCTTTTTATATACCTTCTTCTAAAGGTGATGATCTAGCTTCCCTGAAGCATCCCTTGCAGATATGAAGCCATAATCAAACACAGATGCAGACATCTCTTTTTCAAGTCTGCACCTTATTCATTTCCATGTAAGCAGAAACTCTGCATTCAGGGAGGCCAGACTCCCCTTGGGCTCCCCTTGGGCTCTGAGCCTCAAGCTTCCCTATCATGCTGAGCTCCACAGTGCAATTGGCATGTCTGAATCTGCCACTGCTTGCAAAGGTGTAATCTTGCCGTGAACTCACTGTGTCAGGAGATCTCTTAGCTGTGCCAAGACAGCTGCAAGGTGCAAGAGAAACCTGAGCAGATGTGATTGTTATCAAGAAGATACTTCAGTTTAGCAACCTCACCTCAGAGTACTGCTTTCTCTTCCAAGCAGAAAAATTAAGCCATTTTTTTCTTGTATTCTTTCAGTTATTGAAGTAGTAGGTCTCTGAGAGATTATTCTGATTGGAGCATTACCCTGAGTCATCCTGTCTGCATCAGCAGATACAAATAGCCTTTTTTCTAGCCTTTCTTCTATCAAATATTTTTGTTCAAGTGCATATTTCTGGAAAAGTCAATTGAATAGTGTATTAATTGCATGCACACATACTTTTCCCAACATGAATTAGAGTTCAAGAATAATATATTTCAAATCTTATTTCCCACAGATCATCAGATAACCTAATTTTTCAGATGTATTTCATTTGAAGGGCCTTCTGACCTAGACTTCATCCCCCTGTGGTCTTCATTTCTCTGCAGCATTTTTGATTTTCCAAGATATCCACCTGCATTCCATGGACAACCCCACACTGGAGCAGGTGTGTGCCCAGAGGAGGCTGTGGCCTTTTAAGAAGCCCATGCTAGAGCAGGTTTCTGGCAGGATCTGTAACCCCATGAAGAGAGGAACCCACACTGGATCAGGGAATAAGCATTAGAAGTCCTTACCCTGAGGAGGGAGGAATGGCAGTGACATGTGATGTACTGGCTGCAGCCCAGATTCTCAGTCCCCTGATGTTGCTTGTAGAAGAAGTCAGAGAAAAGGGGAGTGAAGTTGAGCCTGGGAAGAAGAGAGGAGTGGGAGAAAGGTGGGTTTAGATTTAATTTTTATTTATTATTATCCTACTCTGATTTAACTGGTAATAAACTGAATTAATTCTCCCTAGCTGAGCCTGTTTTTCCTGTGACAGGTCTGTGGGATGGGAACTGGTCACCTAGCCACCTCTTGGCATCAGGGACTCCAAGCAGGACCTGGGTGTGCAGGGTGGCTGAAGCAAGACTTGCAGCCTGCAAAAGCCTCTCCTCTAATGCATTTTTTACAGCTTATGAAATATTTAACACAATCTCTCTCTTGTGTTTCTCTGTAGAAATTTTAATTAGAAGGAGTATTGCTGCGTGAAGTAATAGTAGTGCACGAGTGCTTTCCTCAAATGAGATGTCAGCTGGGATGCAACTTTCCCCGATATGTCTCCGGCACAATCACCCCTGAGGAAAGTGTAACTCTCCAGTGAAGAGGGGCCTCTCTTGGCACTCTACAAACCTGCCTTTATTGTAGGGTGGGCTGGTAATTCAGAGCTGGATTCCTTCTCCTTTTGCCACTGAAGCACATAATCTACCCCAAAGTCTAAGTCATGAAAGGAGAAGGCAATAATCATTCTCCCTAAAACCAGGTTACCTATTTTCACCCTACACTGAATGGCTGTGGATGTCAAACTTTAATTTATTAAATTTTTACACGTATGGGGTCAAATTTAATTTTGCTAGCACCATTTAATGAAAGGCAATATTTTTGAACCCCTAGTTCAGGGCTGGAAGCTGATGTTTAAAACCATAAGCTGGTGAAACATTTCATGGTACTAAATGGCTTGTACCCAGTGATGTAAAAGATGACCTTTTAATCTACAAACAGCCAAAGCTAAACATGCATCCCTATTCAAGCTGCTACACAAGTCTTTAAGAGTGATACTCCTGGGTTGCGTCCATGGAAATCAGATCTGACAAAACAGCACTGCTCCTAAAAGTGTGAAATCCAAAGCTCAACCATTCTCCTGCACTGAACCCTTACAGGCTTCCCTTGAGCCATTTCTTTGGTTCAATACAGAAAATTTCCTTTTAATCTTGTGTCTCCTGTCTTCAGATAAGTCCACAGAATGGTCATGAGTCAGACATCAGACATTACCAAATATTGCAATGTATTTCAACATGAGGAACCAGGTCCAGATTGTTTAGTAACTAGAAGAAGGCTCTATTCACTGGTGCCAATATATCTTTGCTCTTTAGGCCAGATCAGTGCACTTGAAGTGTTAGCTTTTACAAATATAATGAAGAATGTTCAGCCTCGTACTATCAGGCAATACTATTTGTGGGCTGGAGGCAGAAAAGACTTTGGCACAAACCAAGTCCATCCAGTCTAACACGACCATTTCATTTGGGGTATATCCTAATCCCATCTTCCTGGTTTTGGCACGTTTTTTAAAGGCTTGTATTGTTGTATAACAACAGTTTCTGCTAGCCTGTCATATAGTCATCCCTACTTCTCAGATCAAAGAGCACCATCTGCCCTGGGTTGTTCTGTGATACTACAGCGTAGGAAAAATAAAAACAAACCTGACCTAGGAACATCATCCAAATGTGACCTGTGAGGCAGGAGGTGAAAGAGGGTGGCAGTGGGAGCAGCCCCAAGGCTGCATCTGCCTCCCTGACAAAGGATCTGGAAATCACATGCTAGCTGGTTCACCAGGCTCCCAAAGAGTGGCCGCATGCGCACTCACCACAGGAGGTAAAACAGTATTGGACAAGAGCTACCAAAGAAGGAAATCAAATAGCCCTATTGGGAAGGCCCTCCAAGTGCTATAAACTTGTAACAGTTATTTCATCTCAGAGTCAATCAAAATATATCTGATTTCTAAAACTCAGTGTCTGAATGTGAAGTGGGAGGCCTGCTCTCTCAGGATCCAGCACTAATGTGGAGGCCCTCACTCCAGAGGAATGTGCCTTACTGGAGACACCCAGATACTGGCACTCTTTGCAGGTGCTGCTGAGGCAGGGAGAAATATTTGATACATGATTTCACCTAGTGACATCCTTTGTTCAGTACAGCTTGGAGAGCACAAAGCAGCTGAGTAGTGACTGAGTAAAGCACTGTGAACAGCAAAACAAGTGGTAGATGGAAACACAGACTGCTGGAAGAGATGCTCTGGAACATCCCAGGTAGGTGCGCACTGCCACAACCCCCAGCACTGGCTCCTGTCCCACTGCTCCACCAGGCCAGGCTGCTCTCACACACACTGCCAAAGACCCAAGAGGATACACACTCCAGTAAACACAAGGAAAAGTGAAGGGAATTGGCAAAACTCTCAAATTATAAAGACTGCTAGGATATAATACAAAACTACTGGAATAAATAGGAATGAAATAGGCATTCCTGCTTCACAAACTGTGCCAGCATTTCTAAGTCTTGGCTGTCTGAACTTTAGCTCTGGTTGAAAACTTCCATGTAACTATGGTAATGAGCATTTTTAAGGCCAATAACAATAGGTCATGGGATAAAGAGTAGTATTTCCCAACATGGATTATCTTGATCTCCAATGCATTGCTGGGTATATTTTTGTAGCTAACTCATTGGTGTTAGCTTTATAATCTCAAACTGTACATACAGATCATAGCACAAGATTTGTTTGCACATATTTTTTATTGCTTGCTTGCTTAGTTAATGATTCATGGGCATCATTAAACACTGTTGCTCTGCATTTGAGATGCTCCAGGAGCAAAAGGAAGTGACTTGGAAGAGCTCCATCTCTTTGCCTTGTGAGAAATGGAGTGTGTAAGCACTCCTTTACACCCTCATCTTCTGCCCTTATTATGGGCATCTATGGAGTCCATTCTCCATTGGGGTGAGACAAGTGAGCAAGAACACACAGGATTCAGCTCCTCCTTCCTCACAAGTGACTTCGATTCAGCCTTTTTCCAAGCAAGGCAGGGCCTCCCTGTGTTCTCACAGGACTCTGGCATCCCAATTTATTGTCCACAGGTTTGGGACTAGGGCACTCTGAAAAACTCTCACAAAGGTCAGAGGAGCACTTCTTTTAGGGGAAGAGTTAAGGTTGCTGTGAAAGTGATACTGAGGAAGGCAAGTCTCAAATGTCCCAGTATTGAGAAGTTTAAGTGAATTGTGCTTCAAGTGTTTAAGCACTGAATGAATTATTTTGGAAAGTACCTGGAGCCTTCAACCTCCCTACCTGACTGCTTTAATTTTTCAGATGCTTCAAAAATGTAACAATCTTGCTTTTTGTACATAGTATGATGGCTGCCCCCCAATCAGCCATCATATCCCAGCATCACCTAAAACAACTCTATCAGAAAAAGAGCTGGGGAAATGCCATCATGGGCATGCAGGACAACTCATCAAAACATGCATACATGAGCACTCATCATGTATTCACACTACTCCTTGGTGCTGCTTGTGCCAAGAGAAATCTTCTGCCTGGGGAAGGATCAGAGTATCCAGGGGGCAATCCTCACTACTGCAAACCATTGCAGGCAGGCTTTGGGGAAGGAGAGTGGTTGGCAAGCCAAGAGCAGCATGGAGTGATTTTGCACTGAGACAGGAACATTTGTCATTGCCGGTACTGTCCCCACCTTGGCCCAGTAGACTCCACAGGGAGTTCAGTGTTGGATCAGTGTCCCTCAGCAAGGAGTCTCTGATGAAATAGTAGATGTCAAGTCCCCTTGGACAGAGGCAGTGAAGGATTTGGACTGTGATAACACAACATACATGAAGACTGGTGCAAAGTTAGAGAGCCTATTTATGGAGGATTTGGTGGTTATTTTTTTGCCCTGCTGTTCACTGAAGAAGTTGTGGCAGTCTGGCAAATGCTGTACACAGACCTCTTTCTGTGGTCCATTCCTCAGGGACCCTTTGACAGAAGGACAATGCCTCTCAACAGAATACCGTTGCTGCAGCAAATCAGTATTTGGGCTTAATAGGTCTAGTCCATTTGGAGTTTTAGAGCAATCTGTGTATGAAAAGCATATGTGTGTGGGGCAGGCCATATCTACAGAACACACTGTGTCAAGTGACCCCAGAATAAATTTATCCTTTCCCCTTTCTAAGGCATAGCAACTTTCAGAACAGATGGAGCATGTGTGGGAGTTTCAGAGCCCATTGAAACGTTGACTATGGGAATGACAGTTTTGCTCTTAGGACTGAATTTTGACAAGAAAAAAGCAGGTGGAAACATAGCAATGCTACAATTTATATTCCCAGAGCTGTCAGAAACGCCCCCAGCTGCCCATAAACCATGTCCTGCTGTGCATGCAACCCCAATTTCCTTTACTTTCTCACCTTAATCCAGAGAGAATCAGTCTGTATCCCCATAATTTTTTTCTAGTATTCTCTCCTGAAATGTTCTTAGTTATCAACCACCATACTTCAAGTGAATGACCTGATAGCATCCCAGAGAGGATCAGAGGCACAGTGTGATGTCCAGATGTAAGCAACCAGTAAATGGTGTACTGTAACAGCAGTAACATTTGGATGGCATATGAATTTTTTTTAAAGGGGCTGCATCTAAGGAGTTTCTTGCTCAAATTACCCCAGATTTGGCCTCTAAAACACACTTGGAAAACAGCTTTCAAGGGAATTCTACAATTTATATTAACTATTTAGATATGTCTGTATTGCACAATGCAATGTATTGGAGACCTTACAGTCTAACACCAGATAAGTTAGCTCCCAAACCAGAAACATCACAGCTGCTCCAAACAGAAGACATACCACTTATATTCAAACTTATCTCCATATATGCTGTGTCATTGGCATGAAGATTCAGTTGGAGCTTGCCCAGGTACCACTGAGGCACCACACTACCCTGTACAGTCATGCCTTCAGAATACAAACACTGAAATAATGTTGACCTTGTTTTTACCTTGACTTCCTAAGAAAAATAGTCTTTTGTAACAACACTTTATATCTGTCAATCACATATGCCTCCCAAAAGTTTTTAATCCAGTTGCTGTCCTTGCCAGTTAGATTTAACAGAGAGAGAAGCTTCAGGTGTAAGAGCATTAGGTGGTTATATATAAGGAAGAAAACCAAAATGAATGTTCCCAGTGAGGGAAAAGCTGCAGTGGGAGCTCATCTCCAGTTTTGAAGGGCTGGAAGAGAAGGACCCAGGAAAACAGGCTGACAGTGCTCCATGGTGGCTGGGGACAGAAAATCTGAAAAGCAGCCCTGAAGAAAATTGTGGAGCTTCAAGCAAACACTCCTCCCACACATTTTAACTTTTTGACATCCAGTAGCACCACTTAAGATAACAACACTAAAAGCCAAAGGCATTTATTACTTAGCTTGAAAAGCAATTGTGCTTTTCACATTGCTTTCATGCCATGCAGCAAATCTGGGAGAGTTGCATTCCCCAGCTGCTGTTGCAAGCTTCTTGGTGTCCCTGGTCCCAGTGTTGAAGGCAGTCAGAGGCCGGCAACCACAGAATCACAAAATCTTTTATGTTGGGATATACCTCTGACAGCAACAAGTCCAACCTTTGGCTGATCACAGCCTTGTAAACTAACCATGTCTAATGTAAACTAATGGCACATCCAGTTTATTCTTGCACACTTTCAGGATAGTGATTCCACCACCTCCCTTTCCAGTGTTTAACAACTCCTTCCATGAAGATATTCTTTCTCATGTCCAGCTTGAACCTCCCTTGGCATAGCTTGATGCCATTTCCTCTCATCCTGGCACTTATTGCTGGGGAGAAGAGACTAACCCCCACCTATCTTTTCAGGTGGTTCTCCCAAAGCCTCCTTTTCCCCAGGCTTAGCATCCCCAGCTCCCTCAGCTGCTTCTCAGATGACTTGTGCATCCTTCACCAGTTCCATTGCTCTTCTCTGGACATGTTCCAGAGACCGCAATATTTTTCTTGTAGTGAGGAGCTCACAACTAGACACAGGGCTTGAAGTGTTGCCTCACCACTATCAGTGTTGGTATCTTCATTTGTGCACAAACTTGAAATGAAACAAACAAGATTCAGAATTCAGAGGTTGAGATAGGAGGACTACATGCCTCAGTCTTGATGACTTATGCATGCTGGGGACATTCCTGCCAGGATTTCTTGTGGACGGGATTTCTGCACCAGAGCAGGAAAGGCTGGATTGTCTCTGACAGCTGCTTCAGACTAAGTCCACACAAATTCCTGCTGGCCATTTCTAACAACCTCCTAGCAAGGGAGAGATCAGGGACAGGGACGTGGGGAAGGAGGGCTGGCCCAGCACAAGCCAGCACGTGTCTGTCGAGACTCATCAGCCCAGCTTTATCACCTCTTCAACAGTGCCACTGCAGTTCACCGCAGAGGCACGCCTCTGCAGCTGCCAACAGGCACCCTCAGGTTCCAGAAAGACATATAGAGAATAAAAGGTACTGGAATTTATGCCACATCTTCTTGTCTCCTCCTTTCACCACCAGGATGCAAATTAGTCATAGTTTAGTAAGTGATTACATAAGCATCATATTAATTTTGTTCTTATTTCCCCAAAGAAATCAGCAAATTGTTAGAACAACTTGGACTCACAGATTTATTTTCCAGGCATCATGGACTATTGGCAGCTAAGGTGCAGTCATTTATCATTTCACAATGAAGATAATCTGTTTAACAAACCAAATTTCTTCCCAAAGAAAAAGGCAAGAAAATAGGCAGTGACAATCAAAAGCCATTAGAGGTTTTGGAGGAGAATGCAACTTTGTTTCAGCTCATTGTTTTTCGCACTGCATTCTCTAGAGCTTGCCATCCAAAATATTCTATTACACAAAGCATTATTCAAAGACACAGGGAAAGACTGCACATTTGCAAATGGAAAAGGTCTTGAGGAAGTTCAATATAAAAAATGCCCAAAACTCTCAATCCTATATGATTTGATAGCCCCAGAGGGCCCATTAAGAGCACCTCCCACTGACTGCCACCTCCTCCGACTTTTGCTGAATGATACATGCACAAGTTTCACTGGATGGAGAAATAGGTCTGATGAGAAAATTTGCTGCTGTATTCATTTTTAGTGCAACAATAGGGCAATGAGAATGAGCTCTTGGCAGGCATGTGAAATCCCCTTAGCACAGCTTAGAGTAACTTGAGTTGTGCTAAAAAAGTAGATCCACACAGCCTTTGGACAGCCCTTGCTCTACCCCTCCTCATTGTTAAGTGCCTTTCTGGGAAAAAGTGTCTCTTGAAAACCTTCTTCTTGAAAAGCTTCTTCTGAGGGCTGACACTTAAAACACCTGTCTTAAACCTTGGAGCAGGAACAGGGCTTATCGTGTAAATAAAGTTATATTCTTTTACCTTCCCATGGAATATTCTCAGCCATGAGTACTCTGGAAGGGAACAAGCTGATAAAAACCAGGAACATAGAACTGCTAATTTTATTATTTGTTTCCTGCAACAGACAACCTAACACTCAGAGGGGATGAAAGACAGTGCCTGAGCACAAAGCTGCAGAAGGCCCAGTACACAATTCCTTGCCTGTAAGCACCAAGAAACACAGAAACTTCTCCACCTCTTCTACAAAATTTGTCAGCCTGGGGCTGAATGATACCACCTTGCAGTTTCACTGTGGAGAAAATCAGCCACAACCAGCCTAAAAATGTCCCTGCACAGGACACTGTGGATGGAGTACACAATATCCCTGCTGTTGGAACGCCCTTTGTCACAAAGCCCATGGTGAAGAGGGCAGCAGGCACCTCTCAGCCATCAGCTTCCCTGGCCCATTCTCAGGGTGATGTTTTGGTGGGTTTCCCTTCCTCGTACTTTCCCCTTCTGGTCTTCAAGCTCAAAGCAGTTTCCCTGCAACCACTTCCCACTCCTCAAGTGGCAAGGATTATCTGATGGGGGGCACTGAGAGAGAGCAGAACAGAACGGACTGTGCTAAAAAAAATAGGAAGAATGTATCTTTTGCCAAGTTCTACATCTGGAGAATGCCTGGGTATAAAAAAACCCCAGAACTAAATATACAAACAGTCTCTCTTTTCACTGCTAGTCATCTCCTCCCTTCATACAAGGCTGTCTCCAGACTTTCCCTTGAGGTGATGTGGATATCACACATAAAAGAAAACAGGCATAAAAAACACTCTTTCAAACCAAATGGAGGAAAATGTGTTCCTCTGTTATTCAGTGGCCAGTCAGCGTACTTGTTTAGAGCTAGAGAAACTGTGTCCAGGTCCCTTCTCAGTTTGACAGGCTTTACCCCAAAATCTGCCTGCAAAACATCCTCCTACACTACAGTGTTGCACTGTCCTACAGTGTTCAGGAGAGCTGTGGTTTCTTCCCCTCACAGACATTCTTCTTTGGGTCAACACATATTTGCTAGATTAGAGGGAGAGAGACCATCAACACTCTCTCAAAAGACCATCAAATGCAGAAATCAGGAATACCAAGACCCATACTGACGCAAACCTGCTAACATCACATCACAAATCACTCTGACGCCTTGTGCCAGGCCTCTGTCCTTCCAGGAGTTCCCCTCAGGAGCACCCCAAATCCTCCCTTCTTTTGGTGTGACAGGGGTGAACATGTTCCCGCCAATGCTTGCTAGAGGGAATCATGCCATGGGTGCCTGTTACACCAAGCCCTGTGGAACGCATGGGGTGAAATGGGTGCCACACTGACTGGGCTGGGGCAGAGCCTCCATGGACGTGGACAACCCAGTGCCAAGGAATGAGAAGTTCTAGGAACCCTTGGACTCCAGGCAATATGTCAGCTCAGAGGAAGATTTGTACATTGAAAATTAGACCTGAGAGTGATCTGTGGCAGTCAAGAGCTACATCTTTCTTCAGATTAGGTGAACATTTACTGCAGGTTTGTTGGAGATGGGATGTTTCTTGCAAGATATTTCATGGGATCAGCTGGATTGATCAGCTGACAGCCTGAACAGTATGATGTCTGAGTACAGGATTGCAGCTAATGAACAAAGATTAATATAATAAGGAATATTTCTAGACTTCTGAGAGAATGATTGCAACAGTCCACTTGACCCTTCTTCTCTTTAGATTCTAATTATTCTATATCCAAGATGTTACTAAAAACATCCACAACTGTGTTCTGTGGATCTAGAGTGATTTCTTCATTACATTAAGATTTCTTCATTACATTAAGAGCCACAGAAGAACTACTGGAGCATTCTTGTCCTCTGTGTGGAACAATTTCTTTCTGTCCTCTCCATCCATCTGAGAAGTTTAAGTCCCGAGACATTTTAAAGCCTAGTCCAGCAAAGTGCTTTGGCAGTTACCACACAGAAGTTCTTATAGAACCAGGAATAGGAGAAACTACTTTGAGTTTTATTTTATTTAGGAGATATTTAGTTGATATAGCAGTGGAAAGCATTAATTAAAATTTCACTCTACATATCTAGGTTATGTTGCAATAACATTTGTGTCTATGTAGTTCAACTACATCATGCATTTTGCAGCACGTGCCTGCAATTCAGAGGTCAGTTACATCCAGGATGCTTTGGGGGTGCAGCGGGCTGTATTTTAAATATGCCTGAATTAATTTCATCAGCATAACATAGTCTATTCTACTACATTATATGAACTGTTGTTATTGTACAGTGGAGCAGCTCAAGAGCAGGTGCTTTTCATTGGTAGGTGAATCGTTTCTCTCAAACTGTGGAGAGATGATGGACACAACTGTATTTTTGAAGAGCAGAAATACAACATATTTTGTGATAACTGTTAACCTCCAATCATCTCTATTTCTTTGAAGTCTTTGGATGATGATTTATTTCCAAGCTGAGGTTTGATAAATAAGGTTTCAGCTCTGAGCACAATTCTGAAGCCAAGCTTAAACTTCCTGCAAATGAAAATTCATTATGAAACATAAACAAGTCTCTAACTATGACATGAAGAATACAATCAAGAGGTGAAATCATTCTGCTGTGATAAGAACAATTTGTCTATGCAGGTGAATCATTGTTCTAGACTGAGCATGTGGAAAGAATTAGGTTAGCCTTACCTTCTCTGTCTTCAATTCAAGCAATTAAAAGTTAACAGAAGGTAGACTAAAATTAGCTCAAAACACCAAAGCCATAAAATAACCCAGAAATCAAACCACAGCCCTGTCCATTGTGATTTAAATCTAAACTGGAATGGTACTAGTCCTAAAATGGTTCCCATGGCTCTGTGGTTCAGACTGCTCCTCTTGTTTGCCTGCTGATTTCTGCTCCATCCTCTGGAGGAAGCCCTACCCTGAGCTCATCTCCTCCAGGATCAGAGTTTCCAGATTTTACACCCAGATTTTCACAGTCCTGCAAAGATGCAGACCTCTGCCTGGCAGAGGCACTGACCCAGCATCTACTATGCAGGTGCAAGGACAGCCACAGTCCCCAACAACTCTGACTGGTGCTATAGCTCCTAATTCAGCATGCTACATCCTGGCTTTGCCCAAATGACACACCCGTAGTCTCTTTGGTGTCAAGAGAGAGAGTTGCCTGGTTGGGGTGTGTCAAAATGTTGGATGCAGGAGCCTTTCTTTCTCCACCAGGCACACCAAGATATTAGGTGGGTGCCACCAGCACCTTCCCACAGTTGTGTCAGATATCTGCCTAGATATCTTCAGAAACAGGAAATGCTGTCTCCAACAGCTTCAGCCACAGGGCCAAGACAACTCTCCTATACTTGGTATAAGCAGTGCTACTCCATGAATGCTGAATTTCAGCTTTGCAGTGCTGTCCAGGTGAAAACAGCTGTCCAGAAGACAGGAACACTGAAAATGACCCTATTGGCATGAGGGAGTAAGACCCTCTTTTGGTACCTGTGTGCCTGTGGATGCCTACTTAATTATAGCATCAAGCTGGGAGAGGACACAAGCACAGAGCAGCCTGGAGAGCTGGCCTTCCACTGCCAACAGGAGTGCAGATTGCACTGTGGTGGAGGGCCCCAGACTAGTGCAGCCCCTGGCAGCAGAATGTCTGCACCTCCAAACTCCATCACAGCTCAGGGCTGCCTCTCACCTGATCCAGTGGCACCAGGATATGTGCAAAGATCAAGCACCAGGGACACCTAATGCCTACTTGCAGCCTGCTATGCCATGTACTGGTTGCTGGACAAGCATCTTCCTTTCCATCTGTCCTAGCATATCTTGGTGGCAAAATCCAAGTTCTAACACAGCTTTTGTTTCTAGTGGGGAAATGAGCAGTAACCAGGCAGGAAGGTGCATGTGCAGAGCAAACCAGAGTGTGCCAGCTGCCGATGTTGCTCATACCCACTCAGACTCCCACAGATGAGCAAGAATAGTACCTGATCGCGTTGCACATGTGACTTGCCTTCCCCTGATAAAAGTGCTGGATCTTCAAGCAGAAACAATGCTTCAAAAACCCTCCTTTTGTGCTACAAACAGCAGGGTCCTGCATCCCTACATTTGTACATGGCCAGATCATTCCTCAGTAGCAGCATACAGGACCAGTGTGTGCTAGGAAGCTTCATCCTCAGGACTGTGTGCAAATAGCTCAGCAAGAGCACTTTATACCACTCGAGAGAGGTGTGGGATATTAGAGCAGCAGACAAAAGGATACTCCCAATTCTGCATCTCTCTTCTAGCCTCAGTCCATGCTGCCTTTCCCTGTGGGATCCTTTCCTTTCAGAGTCATGAATACACTTTGAGGGAGACAGTTCTGGCTATCTGCTACATGCAGCTTTGCTGATGCCAATTCAGAAACACCTGTGACACTATCTCTTAAGGTACAAAAAGAAATCCCACAGTAATCCTATGCTAAATTTCTTACATGCAAGACACAGTATGGTCTTCCCAGAAACTGCAGTTCAGCTGTGTGGCTAAGGCACTGCTTCCACCACTGGAGGGAAAAAAACAGGGCATGTGGAAGGTGTGTGGGTCTCTGAGAGACTTTATGGAATCCGTGGCAGGTAAGAAGAAAGGATGACGAGGCATGTCCCCTGACCAGGAAGAGTCATGAACATCAGTGCAGGATGTGAAGGACCTACATACTACTCAGCTGTCCTGATCCTGATTTTGCAAGAATAGCTGATCTTCCCTAATAGTCTCCAGTCTGTATTACATTACTTACCTTCCATCTCTTCCTCATATGTGCATATCCCTAAGAGCTAATACTGTCAGTGCACTGCAGAGCTGCAGTCCTAAACATCCCTCAGTCCAGTGAGAAGGGTTTTCCTCAGGCACGGCAAGCAGTGCTTGCAGGCCACTGCAGCTGCACAAAGCCTGTGTGCACTTGTGTCTTGCTCTTCAGCTCACCCTTCTGGCAGCCAGACAATTTCACCCTCTCACAGGCACTTGAGGCATGAAGACAGGATGATCCAGACCCAGAGCATTCTTGTCTCAGAGCAATCCAGAGTGCTGGCACCTCTGCAAAGCTCTGTCTGCTGAGGATTTCAAATGCCATTACTATAGGGGGGTTTGACTTTCCTTCTGTTCTATTTTGCATCATTTATTTGTTCCTCTAACCAGTAGTAAAATACTTTCCTTTCATAACTTACTACACATTTTTAGTTCAAAAACCGAAAAATAATATGTGTTCCCACTGAGTAGGAGCATTCAGCCCTGGGACAATTTTTCCACTTAATGCGCTGGTATATCCATGGGAGGGTTAAACACATCTGCAGCTTGATGATTGTCTGAAGATCATGGAGATTAGCCAAAAATCCAATTCACAGCTGTGGATGCTTCCTGACTCTGCTAACTCTGATTTCCAGAGTTGATTTGCCAACTTTAAGCTGGCTGATGGGAAAGAACAGGCACTATGAGGAGCTACATGCTCTAGTCCATGTCTTCCTTTCATTGAGTGCAGAATAAGGTTAGATTAGCACATTTGTCCAAGGATTTTCTGACCCTACTTCACTGCAAAATTATTGCCTCTGTCTTTCTCACAGACCCAGAATGATGCTGGCATCATCTGGCAGCGCAGAGGAATCAGCTTGCCCAGCATGGCATCTCCTTGCTCTGTGACAGAGCTGGGTCCTGTTCTGGCTGTCTTCTGCAGGGGCCGGGCAAGCTAAGTTGACTGGTGGCATCGTTGCACTTAAATGTATCATGCGAGTCTCACAGATATAGGCACTTTCACACAAAGGTGCAACCTCTGGTTGTCTCGTGTAGTACTGGTGTTTGCACACTGGTAAGCATCCATGCCACTGGGCTGATAACTTAGGGAATTATTTGGGAACTGCTTGTGGGATATTATTGGAAAGAAGTGCAGGTTTCCAGTTCAGCTTTAGTCTCACACTATGTTGGTGTCTCACAAAACCCTGACAGAGGCCTGACATGGTTTTGGTGTTCACAGATCACATGACTTGCTGCCATCAGTTTGCCAGAAGAAGACAATGCTACCAATTTCATTGTTAACACTTCATTAATTTAAAATTTACAACATATCTTTGGGGAGGATTGTGTTTGCTGATCATGTTGTTTC
This sequence comes from Cinclus cinclus, assembly GCF_963662255.1. NCBI lineage: Eukaryota > Metazoa > Chordata > Aves > Passeriformes > Cinclidae > Cinclus > Cinclus cinclus. The sequence goes on from NC_085084.1 coordinate 63,679,758, forward strand.
ATACCTGTGGGGATTTCAGGCTTTGTTTTTATTTACACAAAAGCAGCTTGTGATAAACAAGGAAAGGCCTGTATTATTATGTGGAAGATGGAACTTGTTGAAGCGTGTCTGATGCTGATGTGTAAATGTTGCCTGGATCAAAAAGCACAGATAGCTGAACCAGGTAGGAAAGGCAGTACCATCTGGGTGAGGAGCATCCTTAGCAGACATTAAGAAGCAGGACTATAACTGGCCAAAACAGGTAGGCTGGTAAAGGCAGGCACAACTTACAGGACCATATGCTGTAGGCTGCCAGGGCTGCTCCTCCTGGGAGGTGTTTGGGCTGGCCAGGAGCAGAGTCTATGTTCTGGCCACCAGCTGAGGTGTCAGGGGCAAATTTTGTGAGCAGCAGTTTCCCACTTGGCAAGTGCTAGGGAAATGAGAAATGATGGTTCATGTATTCCTCTGTCAGGACCTCTGCAATGGGGTATTTCTAGGGGAGCTTGGACTATTAGAGGGAGTGTTTGGATACCCCCCCTATGCTCTGATGTATCCTGATATACAAGGTAAATGAGACAAATTCCCCACCAAACTGCCACAGCCTGGTGAGTCCTAGAGAAGCCCAGCAAGTTTTGCAGTTCCCAGTAGAGCCTTAAGGTTCAAAGCCAGAGCTCAGCCAGTGTGTGTTCACCTGGTGCTAGCACAACATGGACACTTGATTGTTTGAAAGAGTGTGAGGAAAACGCTTTGTTTGCAAATGGCCTCTTCACTTTGGCTAGATGGATGGAGGGCAATACTGAACAGCAGCATGGCTGTTCACGTAGGAAATACAGCTCATGGCACATTCATGTTCATGGGCTTTGGTGCAGGGCAGAGGGAGAACAGTAAATGTCGCTTCCACCAACCACAGCAAGAGAGAGGCCAGGTCTGTCTGTATGAGGTTAAAAGAAAGGGAGACCAGCTGATGTGACTAAATGGCTTCCATCTCTCACCTCACTCCTCATCAGTTAGATCTTCACCCTCAGTAACAACTAAGCCAAAGGTTACCCCATGCTGCCCCATCCTGTGGTTCTCTAATACGTACATAGATACCCATTTCTGAAATACAAATCACATGGCTCTTAAAGCAAGTGATTTGATTTTCTTAAGAACATTTAGCACTCTTAAATTTAGACTTCTGCACTTGCAAATAGCTTTTAACACCATTACTGGGTGCAAATGAGGACATCGTCTGCAAATGATGAATTACTTGATTGCAGTAAATCATGCTGGTAGATGTCTGTGTAGTCTCGCTTGAATCCACAAGGAGTTGCAAGTCCAATCATTAGACATTTTAAAATTATAAGATACAAAACAGGAAGAAAAGTAAAAGTTATTTAAAAAATTTGAGACAGAATTTAGTTGGCAGCAAATTAAGTCTACTATGCTCTTTATCCCTACATGTAGAAGCTATTGCTATAGCTCATTTAGGTACTGATTAATACCAAGATTTTTTTGCCTTTGCAATTTTTTTTTTTTTTTTGTAATGTGCAAACTCAAAATATTGCATTGTTATATAAAATCTTGTGTCATTTTTTTCTGGTTTTACTGCAGCAGTGGTTGTCTCTAAAGAGAGTGATATTTATTACAGTATCACTATCTCTCAGCTAAAGGTCTTCTTTTCCCATGCTCCTTCAACATATCGTATCCTCAAGTACACACACAAACCCACAAGGATGAAACACTGCTTGTTTCAGAGTCTCAATTCTGAATTTCTATAAAACTAGCACTGAAAAAAAGTCTAACAAGAAACGTCAGGATTTTTTTTTTCATAGCTTTATCCAAAATGTCTCAAGTGCAATTATTTTTCTCAAAATATTTTTTTAAAAAAAGTGTTTCTGTAGTAGATTCTTTTTTGTCAGGAGATTACTCTAATAGTGAACATGTGACACACAAACCACCATTTTCCCTGCTTGAGACGAAGTTATGGGTGAGACTTTGCAGTTAAGCCTTACAGAACAATCTATTCTGGAAGAACACAGTTGCCTTGGTGCTGTGCCTCCTCGATTGTTTGCGCTGGAGTGTCTTGGCTGTATGAAGAGTTTACTGTTTCTTTTAAATGCCACAGTAGCACACAGGAGACTCAAATCTTCCAAGCAAGGAATGGCTTATGAAAGGATAGCAATTACTACTTCTCAAAACATTTTTTGGGGGAAAAGAGCCACAGGGTCAGAAGTTTACCTCTGAGTACAATTTTTTGGCCAGAGACAGCACAGATCTGACCCACAGGGATTATCACATTATGTGTCATGTCGGTGCCAAGCCCAGGAGCAATGCCACACCAGCCTGACTCCTACCCACAGTGCTGCAGGCAGAGCTGAGCCCTTTGTGCAGAGCAAGAAATCAGCAATCGCAGGGACTCACTGTTCAGCATGGCTCCCACAGCAGGAGCTCACACTGGCTTCAGAGGATGTTAGACATAACTTTTAGGAGGTATTTACAGAAATTAAATGTGAGCAGGTCACTGAGACCCCTGCTCAGGTAGCAGATCTGTGTAAACAGCTGCCTAGAAAGGACCTGGTCATTCTGCAGGTATAATAACAAGCATACAGCAAGTGCTGAATCCAGCCATGGTAATTTCTGTTTACTGGTTGAAAATAACAGGAGGGACATGTAGTCATTCTGATCATCCCTCTTCTGTTTGAGCACCATGCTGAGCACAGTAAAGGACAGATGTGAGGAAAAAAAAATTTCCTATCAATTAAACTAACCAAGGAACCTGAGTAGTGTTGCAGAACATGCTTCTTGAATTTCAGTGAGCAAGCAAGCAGCCTCCCTGATTGCTTACAATTCAGATTCCCCAACAATGTGCTCTCAAGTGATTTTCTGCAAGGAATTTTTCCCCAGAAAACTTATCATTAAAAGAGAAGAGAGCATGTGGGTGTAACTGATAATTTGGAAGATATTTATAACTCTTTTGCTAGAGGCTTGTACAGTCAGACTAGAGAAATTAAGCAATCCTAACTCCAGAGATGGAATAGCAGAGATGTCAGTAACACTTCTCTGACAATGTTTAACACTTCTGTGACTGAGTGAAGATAGGTTTGTTTCACACTTGCCTTGGGCTGCCATATGTGTCTAAGGATTTTCCTTGCTGTAGGTAATGCAGTCATGCCCAAATGATCAGAGCTTCTCTCCTACACACCAGTGTTTGCTTCCTCCATTTCTCTCCCTCCAAATTAATGTATTTGTTAAATACAGTCACATTGTCATATCAAACTTTTCTGGTCTCCTGCTATGGCACTCTAGCTGATACACTGATATGACTTTTTCTCATCTGCTCTGAGCACATCCTTCATCACATGCTTTTGACTTCATCCAAACAGGTAAATGATCTACAACTTGGCAGGTCAGTATTTAGATGAAATTATCTTCAGCCCTCTGAATCCCAGTGCTTAACAACCATTCTTTGGCAACCTGTCTTCAGTGCAAAACAGACTGCTTTTTTATATATGGGTATCTACTTTAAAACATGATCCATTAGCCAGTTTCCTATAATAGCTAGTCTGACAAAAATGAAGATCATTCTCATGAATGAATACATGAATTTACCACAAACTTTCACAGTAAGAACATGGTACATGGTGGAAATTATTGCCCAGAGACATTCTTGAATGTCTGTGACTGTAGGCATTCAAGATTCAGCTAGACAAAGCCATGAGTGACCTGGCCCGATTGAACAATACTCTCCATTTTTAGCAAAAGTTTTAACTGGGTGTTTTCCAGAGGTCCCTTCCAAGCAGTAATTCTAAGTTCCTATGAATTTATGTGTGCAGAAAAGTAGAACCTACATGTAAATTGTCTCCAGAAGTCTCTGTGAGTTATCTTGATATAAGAAAATCCACATTTATTTTCACTGGAGATGAACTTAGACAGGAATGATCAGCCATGTTAAAGAAGGGGTGGCAGCAGCTGTTCTATTGTGACAGAAAGAAGGTAAATGAATAATTGCATTATCTTTGTAATCCTGTTCTATCTATGGAGATATGTGATTGTTTTCTGATGACTTTAAAATCAGATTACATTAAATAAATTACAATCAGGAAACCTCAATATAAACCTCAGCAATAAAGCAGGAAGAGATGCATGCCTGCATGTTGGTTTTGCAAATGAATTTAGCTTGATTTATTTGCTGTGATTTCCACTACCTCTTTTCAAGGTACTACCTTGTAACTTTGCACAAGTAAGTGCAAAGTGGGGTCAAAGAAAGCATAAGGTGTGTCCCTTCCCATTGGGAACCAAGCAGGACTACCCAGAGCATCCATACACATGGTCATGGGAAGGCACTGTCTTACCCAAAGCCTTCTGCTTCCCACCCTGTATGGTGGCTGGTATGCAGGGCTGCTCTGTCTGCAAGGATGGGCAGGCATTCAAAGACATCTCTCAGGAGCCAAAGACATCTCACTCTGAGCTCTCTTTTCTGATCTCTCCAAAAAAGCACAGATAAATCATCCCAGACTGCTCTCTTAATAACTTCCCCTTGTTTGTATTTGTAACTATTATTGGTGATTAGATGCTGAGAAAAAAAAAATCCACAAATTAAGAGGGTTTGAAAAGTGCAGTTATTTGGAAAATAATGGGGGGAAAAAAACGCCCCCAAACCAAAACAGTTCCAGGTAGGTATTATAAACCCTAGAACAATTAAAATACTTCTTATTGCTCCAATTCCACATAACTTTAAGTGCTCATCGTATTTCCCATCTCCCTGAAGGATGCAGTGTAACTAGAAAAAGTTTTTTGACACTCAAGAAAAGTAAAAATTATGTATTGAATAACTGTTTTTCCTAACTCCATGTCTAAGAATAACATTAACAGTAAGGCACATACAAAGAATCTCCCTATAAATATAACTCTAAAGACAATATTTAGTCAGTCATTGAGAAATGAACATAGAATTTTCCACTCATGTTATTGTAGCTGGTGAAGGTTTACATTCTGATTCTCATAAAAGGATTTATAGAGTGCTGTAAATTTACAAAGCACTTTCCAAACATAGATAAGACATACACTCTGACCAAAATGTCATGGAAGACAAATGTAAGAGGAGACACAGAAGGAATCCTGAGGAAGAATTAGGTAGTACAGAGCTGTGAGACCAAGTGTTGAGAGGATAGCAGTGCACTGGAAAACACACAACCTAATTCCTGAGCTTCTTGCATCAGCTCATACCGGTACAGTCAGTTTTCTTGAGGGACCTGATTTCTGCTCCACACCCATAAAAGCAGAAAGCTCCTACTTCTTTTATTCTGGCAACAAAAAAAATAATTCTCAAATTAGCAGTAGATAGAAATCTGACTTCTAGATTTCAACCAAGGATTCAAAACTGAATATGTTCAAAACCAACCCAGAATCTAAAATATCCCAAACTGAAAAGGAAACCTCGATTTTGGGACAAAGACCATTTATAAAATGGGGGTTTTTCAGAATTAAAAGTCAAAACATCATGGAGAGAATCAGTCTCCAGTTTTGGATCCTAACTTGTGACCTAAACTGAATACACTGGAGATAGAAGCTGTTCCATGCTTGATGAGACTTGGGAGCTCAGGGCTGCTTGAACACATTGAAATAGCACAAAATAATTGCAGAATTCTGCAGAATTAACACTAGAAATGTTTGTTAGGACTATTCTGTTCTAGCTGCATATTTTCTCTCTTCCTATTGGACTTCGCTGCTGTAGCAGTTCTTCTTTGAAATGCTCCATTTAATTTTAGATGAGCCACTGAACAAGTAAAATTCCATTCCATGAAAGCTTGTTTAAAAGTCTCATCTTTATTATCTCTAAAATACTGCTGTTGAGCTCCACAAGTAATTTTCAGGGCCTGGACTTGAGCCTTTGGCTGGGAAACCTTTCATCTAACTGTTATTTTAAAGATGAAATTATGTTTGGTCAATCACAATATCTTCCAAAAACATGGAAGGAAAGAGCTTCAAACAACAAGCAAATAAACAAAAGCAGAAAAAGAGACTAAGGAGCAAGGAGTGTCTTAAATGTGCCTTTTCTCTACACAAATCACAATCTGAAAGCCACACTTCTGTTTAAAGCAATGTTTGCACAACTCTCACTAACTTCCAAATTGATATCAGCAATTTATAGTGAGTTTCAAATCCATTTTCTGGTGCATCAATACATCCTGAGACCCTGAAGTTTAAAATAGAAGTCTGTGCTGTTGATAAAAAACCCATAATAAACATAGCACAGAGCACTAAGATAGCTAACTTCCTTTATTAATCTTTCTGTCACCAGGAGTTGTGTACAGATTTCAGTAAAGAAAAAGATTCAGAATTTCTCATGAAATAAAAGGTTTTTCTGACAGTATTAAGAAAGATTAGTAAGGTAATAATAATTCAAATCTGCACATTGGGGTGGCTAAGCTCTTTTAAAGTTCTGCACCAGTCTCTGAGCTCCTCAGACCTCACATTTTCAGTTGCACAAAGAACAAACCTGTGGGGTTTTTGCTGAAGTGTGGGAAGTTGAAAGATTTCCAGGACATAAAGTCACTGTCTCATCCTTTCCTTATCATATGCATCCTTCACACACAGTTATTTTCTAGTTCTCCAAATGTTGTTGGTACTGCCTTGTTCATCTTTGACTGTCTCAGCTAAGGAAGGAGACAGTGGCACGTCCTGCCACCCCACCCACTGTGTCTTCTAGAAACCCTGTGTTTCTCAGCCGCAGACCCACAACCCCAGTGGTGCCCAGAAGTGGATTCAGCATTCATGGCTGGCTTTTAGGGAATTATCTAGCCCAGGTAGTCCAGGACAGTTGATGACATGGTTTGCTTCAGCCCAGTCATGGAGATTTTAGCCTTTGGCTTTCTTCTGAGTCTCTACACAAAAATGAAATTAAAATGTCAGAAAGACAAGACAGACAGTGCAAGTAGATGATAGCTACCTTGTGCTGAAATTTGACCATTCAAATATGGAGAGGATCCTGGCTTACACAGAAAGCCAAGAGAGCTGCTGTGGTGGGTATCAGACTCTAAAATTGAAATATCTGGTGAAACTAATAGCTGGATTTGTTGTAAATAGCTTTGTCAGCTAGTCAGGTCTGTTCTGGAATCCTTCTGTAGTATTGTGATTAAGTTATTATTAAGTAACAGTAGTATTAAATAACAGGTACAACTACTATACATCGATTAGAATCACAGAACACTTTGGGTTAGAAAGGACCTTTAAAAGTAATCTAGTTGAATATACACTGCCAGGAGCAGAGTCATCTTCATAGATCAGGTTGCTTAGAGCCCCATCCAGCCTGGAGTTGAAGGTTGCCAGGGAGGGGACATCCACCACCTCTCCAGGCAAACCTGTCCCAATATTTCATCATCTCAACAAAAAAAGTTTCTTTCTTATATTTAGTCTGAGTCAATGCTCTATTTGTTCAAAACCACCACCCCTCTTTCTATCTTTCTATTAAAGCCTCCTGGTAAGTACTGAAAGGCTGCAATAAGGTCCCTCCATAGCCTCCTCTTCTCCAGGCTAAACAAACCTACTCCCTCAGCCTTTTCATAAAGGAGAGATGTTCCATCAGTCTGATTATTTTTATGACCCTCCTCTGGACTCCCTCCAGCAGGTCCATGTCCTTGCTGTGCTGGGACCCCAGAGCTGGGTGCAGCACTGCAGGTGGGGTCTCGCCAGAGCAGAGCAGAGCAGAGCAGAGCAGAGAAGAGAAGAGCAGAGGGGCAGAATCACTTCTCTTGACCTGCCAGCCACAAATAAATGACAATTTTCATAATACTCTATAGCAAATCATGAACAAGAAGAATAGTCTTAAAAATTTGACTTGACATTTGTTCTTTTTAATAAAACTCACCTAACTCTCAAAATGTCTGCAGCGTTCTAAGCAATCTGCCAGCCTTCGCAATTGTGAGCTGCTGTGCAGAATCTAAGGCAAGTTTACAAAGTGTCTGGAGGTGTGGGGACTATTTATCAGGGCTTAGAAGTGTGGCACTCCCTAATTTAGACTGCAATTTAGGATTAATGGAAATCATCTGCAAGAGTGCTTTTAAAATTCAGTGAAGATATTTTCAGTATTTTAAGGCAAACAGGTAAATTTGAAAACATGGACTTTTTACTGTTCGGTGAGATTTTCAGTTTAGCAGACTCTGTGGCCAGCATCCATACAACCCTCAGTATCTGAGTTTGCAGATACAAGCTCAAAGGCTAAAAAAATGCTCAGGGAACCTCCAAGGTCTTAAAATTACATTTGGTGATGACTTCTAGCTAACATTCATTTCCACTTGCCAATGAGTCTTTTACGTTAGTCCTGACTGGGCATGTAAGACACAGCTACATCCTATTTGTTCTGCTGTTCCTGGAGTGAGGTCTTGATTTCATATATAGATGTTTATCGCATTAAAAAAGCAAAGAAAGTAATTGTTTTTTCTGTCAAACCGGTAGCATAAACAGGTCTAAACCAGTTGTTTCAGAAATACTGAGAACCAAAAAGCATGTATAGAAAAATTGTACTAAATGGATTAGCCTGTGTTTTTTAATATGAACTATTTCATTCACTGGGTTTTCTCAACATCTGTGTAAAGAAACCAAATGTCACTTGACCAAAGGGTTTGGTGTTCCTGGCAAACCAGTTCTGTTTGGATTTAGCTGGTAATACTGCTGGTGACTGCTTAATAGTCATCAGGGAGGCCATCAGAGAGATTCAGGTGCTGTTGAAGTGTGTTTCTTTAGTTGATTTGGGGGGGGCAGGGCAGGGGTTTGGTATCTGGGCAAATGTTTAAAATTATTCAAGTTTGAGGAAAAGACACTTGTGCCTCTCTTACAAAGCTCTAAAATGCATTCTGAGTGCTGTCAGTTACTATTATTTATCCAGATCGTTGTATGCACCCACATGTTCAAATTTTTACATGGTACTAGAGGGGAGAGATGTTTCTGGCTAATTTCCTACAGCTTAGTTGCCAGAGCACCATGCAGAAGTGCCTTTACATATTTCTTGCTATTGATGACAGGCCAGGAGTGATCAGCATTTAAACGTCAACATCATTGTACAGGGGAAAAAAAAAAAAAAAAAAAAAGAAAAAACACCAATAAAAACTCCTTAAAACTCCCACAACATCACTGAAAACAGAAACATGGAATCCCTCCAAATTTATCTTTTGCCAAGTGTGTACTAGTGCACCCATTCCCATTCATACTGACTTCCAAAAGTATTTTTGCCTGACCAGCACTAGAGGAGATATTATATAAACAGAAGGCAAAAATCTGCAGTCATCCTCACTGAAAATTTGGTTATCTCTAGTAACTAGGCTTAGCACTGTTTTCTGCTTATAAAATCTTATTTTCTTTTATGACAAGATAGCTGACTGAGCTGATCAGGGGAAGCCAGTTGGATGGGAGAGCAGCTGGCTCATAGGTCACACACAAGGGGTGACAGTGAATGAGGTGCCATCAGACTGGGCCCCTGTCCCTAGGGGGATTCACAGGGCTCCACCTTAGGCTCTGTGCTCTTCAGCATCTTCATAAATTATTTCAACACAGGATTTGAAGGGGTACTAAGCAAGTTGACCCCCTCAAAGGCTGAGAGTCCTTTGACAAATTAGGGAGCTGGGCAATCACCATTCAAAGGAAATTCTACAGAGGAAAGTGCAGGATTCTGCACCTGGGATAGGACAACCCTGGGTATACAGACAGATGGGAATGAGAGGCTGGAGAGCAGTGCCATGGAAAGGACCTGGGGTTCTGGTCCATGGCAGGTTGAACATGAGCCAGCAGTGCCCTGGCAGCCAGGAGGGCCACCTGTGTCTTAGGGGGCACCAGGGACAGCATCACCAGCAAGGCAAGGGAGGGGATTGTCCTGCTCTGCTCTGCAATGAGGCAGCCTCAGCTTGAGTGTCACAGTTTGGGAGACAGACAAGCAACACGACACCCTGGGTTCACGCACAACAGCCCACTTTTATTAAGGACAGTTCTCCTCACATAGATGGGAAGGACTGTGTGGTGCATCCCCATTGCCTGGACCAGTCACCATCCAATCAACCAGCTGAGAGCTGCTCACATCCCCAGCGGCCTAAGCCTACTCTCTAAAGATCCTCACTGGCTAAGTTTTATAATTAAGGTACTTATATAACTATTTATCTTTCAATTATAAAATGGAGATTAATTATAATTGTGAGGCCTTCAGTGCTGGCCACCACACCTCGAGTGCTGGGGCCAGTTCTGGGTGCCACAGTGTAAGAAGGACAGTGCTAGAGAGTGTCCAGTGGAGGGCATGAAGATGGTGAAGGGCCTTGAGGGGAAGCCGTGTGAGGAGTGGCTGAGGTCACTTGGTCTGTTCAGCCTGGAGGAGACTGAGGGGAGACCCCATTGCAGTTACAGCTTCCCTACATGGGGTAGCAAAGGTGCAGACACTAACATCTTCTTCGTGGTGACCAGTGACAGGATCCAAGGGAATGGCCCGAAGTTGTGTCAGGGGAGACTTACGCTACATATTTGAAAATTATCCAGGAGGTGATTGGGCACTGGAGCAGGTTCCCCAGAGAAGTGTCACAAGACCAACCCCATCAGAGCTCGGGAAGTGTTTGGACAATGCTCTCAGGCACATACTGTGACCCTTGAGGTGTCCAGTGCAGGACCAGGAGTCAGGTTTTTATGATCTTTGTGGGTTGCTTCCAATCCAGAAAATTCTGTTATTCTGTGATTAAAGAATTCAGCAAGTCACATACCCTTTCTCCCTTTGCACACTTCCCTCTACCAATTGCCTGTTTTTTCCTTAAGTGATTAGTTCTGTAAGTCTTTTTCATAAGAATGATAATCCTTTTGTTGCAAATTTGGTGTGTCCTGGTATCACTTTCTGAACTGAGCTCTCCTGTTTGCAAAGATATCTTTTTCTTTGTTTAAGTAGACTTGGATATGATTTCAGATTTAAATTTCCTTCCTTTGCCAAATTTGGGGTACATAAGAATCAAAGACAGCAAAACATGAGGTACATAGGAAAGCTTCCACTTAAAAATGAGATGTCAGTGGAGTTTAGGTAAGCAGGGTATTTTAAAATGTTTTAGGATTCTATATATCTAAATTAAGATGGAGATGAAATTCATGAGCATATGCCTGGATGTAGCTGTTAGGAAAATGGGAAAATTTATGGCTATCAGCCTTGATGCTTGCAGATACTGAGTGCCTCAGGATTAGACAGTAACCTGATGAGCTTAGAGAGAACTTTCAGAAGAACTTTCAGTGTCCGAAGAGATAGACAAAATCTGACAATTGAGGCTTTTTGTAGATCTAAACATCTCCCTGTCTGCAGTTCAAAACCCATACGGCTCATCTATTACACACATCTCACTAAAAACACTCTGCAGCTCTATTTTACAATACAGTGATACCAGAGTTGTACTGTGGTAGATTCTTCAGAATAGTAGTAGTGTACATTTATACACATGTATGGAGATGTAAACACCTGCACATACATGCACACAGGAAGAAACATGAGCACTGTCAGATTAGAAGAATTAAAAATATTACTACACCGTATTTCTCAACCTGCATCTCACCAACAGCCAGGATAAAACAAGTTCTAGAATGAGGAAGTAATCAAGTTATATTAACAAGTCAAATTCTCAAGTAATGTAAACCGTAAAAGTTACTAGATGGAGGCAGGGTCAATATATTTAAAATGAGGGATAATTTCAGGGAAAATTTTTAGTATCATTTATTCTTTCTAGTTCATTACAATTTTCCAATGCGCAATTTCAAATGTATTCCTCACTGTGGGTAATTAACAGACTGCAAGCAGCATCTCATTTATTTCCTTTTATTTTTCTCTTTCTCACTAAACTTGCATTATCTCTGCATCTCCACCACTCTGCCTGACAGTTTTGGTCTTCCAATAATTCCTACTCTGGCTATCTGAATTTACAATTGGGTACCATTTAAAATGTCAAAGGCAAAATCATACCTGTTTCAATATACTCTTCTGTATGTTAATAATCTGGATATGGCAAAGTCTACAACATCAATACAACCTGCCCTCTGATTCCTAAAGGCATTTTAAATTACCCCAAGTTCTTACACAAAATTTGCCTGAAAGCTTGAGAAAGACTTTCATGCTCTCTGTAATATGTGCTCAAGGCCTCTGTCCTGCTACTGCTAAATTTCTGTCTTTTCTTTCCTTGCTTTACAGAGAAAAGGGTAAAGTTGTTTTCCTGCCCTGCTCTATTGATATTGTAGAGGTGACTGTCTACTTTGACCACTTAAAATACTTTGTTGCAAGCCTAAAGCAGGGCAAAAAGCACCTGCATCTGCTTTCCTATTATCTATCAAATTGTATAGCTACACTGTTGAAACATTTGAGTTGTTGTGAAACTCCTTCTTATACAGGATACACTGGAAATAACATAGAAAAAGCCATGTGCTTTCACCTGCCAATAAACCTGCTCAGGAGAGCTCCTCCGCCTCTCCAACACCTTCCCATGTTGCAAACCCCGGGCCCTCTTGTGCCCCCTTCTCTGCACACTCACTACTTTTCTCTTGCTCATAATAATGTCCACTTGGTTTTCATGCTCCTTTTCCTCTCTGCTCATTCCAACATATTATCTCACTCCTCTGTCTCCTCTTCCTCACAAAATTGCCCAGTATTAGGGACATAGGAAGTGCTGAAAAGTATAACTAGCAGTGACTGCTGATCTAGGTGATCTTTCTCTGTAGCTGCAGTTTATTATGAGCATATAAAGAGATTTCCAGCTGCTCTCCCCAGGCAAGCAATAGAAAGCATGGAAAGAAAGGAGTCACATGCATATTCTGCCAATTCTCTGCAAACCGCAAGTAAATACTTTTTGAAACAGAATGGAACCAAGAGTCACAGCCTGAGCCATAGCAGGACCCCATTACTTCCAGTTACGTACTGGGTTTGCAACACAGATATTCCCCTTTCATTCTGATGGTACAACATGACTAGAAAACAATCCTCATCACACCTCCTCCTTAATCATGTCTGATCAAATGCATTTCATTCCTGGTAAATTTCTCCATAAGCTTTTTGCTCTGTAGTTTTAAATATTTCTGTGGGGGTTTTAATGGTATAACAGGAAATATAACTAAAGGAGAAAAAGTAAAGTTGAGCCAAGTTCAAGAAGTCCATATGTTTGGAAGGAAGGTATAAAAGTATCAAGATCAAGATCACTTTCTGTTCTAGAAGTCAACCTGGAATGCCAAGAACATTAAGAAATTTACTTTTGGTCATTTTTTTGATTTTATCTCTCATGAAAATGCTTTGACAAAAAAAACATCCTTTAACAACTCTGTTTGGAGTCTCAAAAAAACCCCAAGGAAGTGAAAACGTATAGGAAACAACAAAATTCTTTTTTTTTTTTTTGAGGCTTGAGAATAGTTTTATAGTAGTATATATCTCTGTCCTTTTGCCCAAACCTAGTTTAGAAGCCCTGCCAAGATTAAGTCCCTTAAAACACAAATTGTAGCCAGTCTTTCCATGACACCTGCTGTGATAAACAATAGCCATCTAAAGCTTAACCTGGGCATTTGAGTACTTATGCATCCTCTCAAGTCCTCTCTGTCCCCAGGTCACCATGCAGAGCAGCTCCAGTGCTGCTTGATGTCTCAGGTAACTGGGAGCACCTTCAGCCTGGAGACACTGCTCATCCATGTGTACAGAGCACTTCAACATTCTACAGTCAGCTGCACCAGTTGGGCTAACAGATTACCCATGCCACCTGGGCACTCATAGCATGACTGAAGTACAGCATTTGCCTGTCCTCGCTTTGAGGACAGCAGCGCCTTTATCTCCAGCACTGACAAACAAAGACATGTCCCATTTTCAGCACTCATGACAGTGTTGTGAAGATCCTGGGAAGCTCCTTATTTTTATAAAGCCATGAGCTAGTCCTTACCTGTCAAATCCAGGATAAGTGTCTCATCTCATCTTTAAAGCTCCTTGCTTCTCCATGTATCACTCACCTCTCACTTGTTGACTTCTACTGCCAGGAGGCCATTTTTGAACCAAAATTTTTCTTTTCCTTAAATATTTTCCTTTCTGTCAAAAAACATCCTTAAGTAAATACTCATGGCAAAATCTTCTCATCTTTGAATCCTGCCTGAAAGCTGGACTGTTCTCTGAAACCTGCAAAAATATTGGCTCTGACCAGCATACATTTTTGCAGATACCACAGCTACTTCTGCTGCAAGTAGAGAAGAGATGAGGTAAACCCCCCTTTGGTCAGAAGCAGGGCTGGTAGATGGGATTCCAGCACAGGCAAAAAGAAGCTGCTGTTTTTTCCCTCTTCCTCTCTTTGCCTAGCCAGGCACCCCGGCAGCAGCATCTTTCACAGAGCTTGTGAGGTGCAGAGATGGTAAGATGCAGCCCCAGGACAGCCTGAAAAGCCTGGATAAAGACCCATGGCTCAGAACTCACCCCATGCTGTGGTCAAAACTCAGCAGTCATCCCAATCCCTTGGATGAGAGCATTGCATTTTCCACAAGATCCCTGTTCTTTATGCTTGCCTGATTTTCATACCCAGCCCTTTCTCAAGAATAGAGAAAACTCAAAAATGAAACTTAGAGAGGTTTCTAATCTAATTTCTTTTCTGCTAAAACTTTTCTATTTATCTCAGATAGGATTTTTTCTGGGGACTGCAAATAGTATGCTACCTCTTCAGATCCTATGAGGAGTTTTACTCAAGAGCATGAACATACATCTCCTTGAAGGTGGTTTCCACTGGGTTAGCCCACATCTGGCTAATAATGGGTCCTTAAAAAAACCAGATTTTTTTGGTGCAAGGCAGGCACATTTAGTTCAAACATAGAGCATACTTTTTAAAAAATGCAGTTATGGATATAAATTTATATGTAGATATAAAAGTAAGCATTTAGAAATTGTTCTGGTTTTAAAATATGCATGCAAAGACAAGTTCATAGGTTTACCTTTTTGGCAACTCTGGCCACAGGATACACACATACAACCTTTCCCTTGTATGAGATCCTCATACATTCTTAAAAGCTTTACCTTGTCTTTAAAGATTTTACTCAGACATGGAGGAGTTTTAGGCTTTTCTGGGATACTCAATAAGTGGCGGCACTTGATACTGCTTGCAACCCCTAGAATAATGTTTATGGTACCACATTCATAACCGTGCATTGGGAGTAAGAGATTTCTAATCCATCATGATCTGTGCTTACAGACATCTGAATTTCACCCTCAATTTCCTTTCCTAACTGCCACATGGGATTTCTATTCTTTAGTTTGAAGGCAGAAGGTTTCTCTCAGCCCTTATGTGAACATGCCACAGCTTTCCATAGGGGATCTCACTGCAGCAAGCACATGGGCATTGGTGCACTGTGAGCAAGAGGAAAGGGCAAAATCAAATACAGATGTTTCCCTTGTGCTTTACTAACCTCTAAACCCTGGGGCTGGAGGTGAGGGGACCAGGAGCCATCTGCATCAGTTATTGTTTTCCCTGTGAAGCAAGGTAGAAATGCAGGGTAAGTTTGAAACTAGGGATGCCCTCACCATGCAGAGTGTAACATCCATAACTGCATTACCAAAGGTTTCACGGAGATCGGAACAAACCTGGTGAAGAGCCAGATTTCTACAGTGCCACATACTGTCAAAGGTCTAGGGAGGTGGTTCTGGCTTCTGACAGCTCCCTGGTATTTCTGACTTCTTGTCCATCCTCTCTCTGTGCTACTTTTCCAACTATAATATGAATTCTCATTTTCTTCCATTAAACAGAAGGAGATGAGGAGAGATTTTGAAAAAGGGGTAAAAATGCATAATCATACAGTGCAAAGAACTCAGGAAACTATTGAAAGGATTAATTCAATTGTTTTGGCTCCAAAAACTCTGCTTTAAGGAGTATACGTTTAATCTCAACATCCTGTAATTGAATTCCTCTGACTTCATAGAAATGCTTTGTTTAGGGGTTTATTTAAATTTTACATTTTTAATGGTTTTCTATGCATCACTCTTCCCACTTGCAATTTGAATACTTAATAAGCTTTCCTTAAAAGTGGGAAAATTATGTTTTATATCTGCTTATCTAGAAACTATAAATATTATCAAAACATTTTCAGGGAAAATTTATTAGAAAACTTTGCATCTGTGAAAGATGTTTTCAATCCTGAACTCTATGTTTGAAAGATAACCCCTGACACTGAAGTTCTACAAGTTTTATACTCCTGGGATATTTCCTTTTTGTTTTTCTTTTCCTGCAGGGTTATGTCTGAAAACCTCCAAGGCCTTTTCTATCTGTAGAGCAGATATGCATGCATGTCAGCTCATCTTGGCCTATGGCTACACAAAAAGGAAATTAAAAGTTTCATTGAAAAATTTCTTTTATTTAAGAGGACAATCCAACCTATTTGGTGGTGAAGACCCTCTGCTGAAAATGCCTGTTAAAATGCACAGGAGTTGTCCTGTCTGAAGTTCTCTGTCTTAACTGACCAGTGAAATGTAATGAAAAATATTTCAATTACATTTCTTCCATGAGGAAAAGCTGACAGAGTTGGGGTTATTAAGCCTGGAGAAGAGAAAGCTCCAGGGAGACATTATATAGGCTTTCAGTATTTAACAGGAACTTATAAGAAAGAGAGAGATAAACATTTTACTAGAGATTGTAGTGATAGGAAATGGAGTAATAGTTTTAAACTAATGGAAGGTTGGTTAAGACTAGATATAAGGAAAAAGTTCTTACGGTGAGGTTTTTGAAACACTGGAGCAGGTTGCCCAGAGGGGTGGTGGATGCCCAACCTCTGGAAACACTCAGGGTCAGGTTGGATGGGGTTCTTAAAAACATGATTTGGTTGAAGAGGCTCCTGCCCATTACAACAGGATTAGATTAGCTGTCCTTTAATGGTCCCTTTCAAACCAAATTCTTTGTAATTCTATGATTCCATGACTGTATGGTAAGGATTGAGGTATTCCATTTTATAGAGGGCAACTACTGCAAACACACATTTAGAGTGCTCTGTGACAAAATTTTGAGTTTATATATTTAAGCCAGGGCTGGCAATGAGTGTTCTTTTCAGTGTGGTACCAACTGTTCTGCAGGAAGGCAACTTGGCCTGCAAAATCTGATAAACCTGATTTTCCAGTCAGCTAGAATTTGTGTTAGCTGGTTAGGCTGGGAGACCTGAAGTTCTCTCTTCCTGCTTCTCAGCCATATTCCCATGCCTGAAGCCAGCTCTTAGCTTGAGCAGATGTCAGGCTTGGCTTATCTTGGCCCTTTCCCTGCACAAAAACATTGCCATGGTCTGGCCATTGCCATGGACATGAAGTAGAAAGCCGCTTCCACTTCCATCTGAAACCTTTGCTGAAGAGCAGCTGGTAGCACACACCAGTGGCTCTTCATTCCATGGAGAGATATGTTTTCACCCAGCAAGGAAATCCACAGGGGTTGCCTTCATTTTTCAAAGAAGATTCATTTAGAGTCTGTTTTAAATGGAACACCAAGCTGTTGGGTTTGTTGTGTCTCTGATGTAAGAACAAGTCAGAAAAGAGTTTTGAAAATTCAGAAGAGGGATCTGAGAACTGAAAAAAACTGAGTAAATACTGAGGTTTGCAGGCTTGTTTCCATCCAGGCACTCTGTTGGTGGATTTCCACCCAAGCACTGGTGGTGCTAGGGGAAGGGGGTAGCAGAAGAATTTCATTATCCAAACAAACAAGGTGATCCAGATTCTTCAGCTTTGTTCAAACTGGTGGGTAATGTTCAAATAATTAAAAGGTTGTTATGCACTGGCCATCACGATCTGTGAGTCATGCTTTTCAAAGCTCAGTCAAACTGCATTTAAATCAGGCAACAGACTTTTCACTGATTCCTGGAGGCTGGGGCACCTCAAGGCACTCCATTCAAGACAACATTTTACAGGCATGTTCTGCTCTTATCCCCAAGGTCTCTGAATGCAGCTCTCTGCAAACCTAGCCCAACTGCACTGAGTTTGTAAGCCTACAGAAAGGAAAATAACATTTATAATAGCAAAGAAGTATTAAAAGAGGAATTAAAACCAAGAAAGCTGCTGCCCCTCCCTATAGCTCTTCTGTCTACAGGGTGTGTAGGGGAAAGCTTTCTTTCTGAGAGGTCCATTTCAAACTCAAAACCAGCTGTCATATGGAGGCTGAACACAATAATCTAAAGAAAAACAGTTTTACTTCTGCTAACAAAGAAGAGATTTCATAACTGCTGCTTCTGCAAGTAACAGTCCTCTGACCTTCAAAAAGGCATTCCTAAAATCATCCATTTCATCCAGAGATACATTTCCCTGGGATAGCTAAGTGGGCAAATTTTCCAAGCAGGGGTTGTTTTGTAGACTCTAATGTAGTGCAGTGAGAACTGCTGAAAATTGTGACCCAACATGCATTTAGCACCATACATACACAATTGAATTCTGAGAAAAAATTTGCTATTAAATGTAACTAATATCTACCTAATCATTTCCCAGCATTAATCAGCCTACAGAAAGCATGTCCAGAACATACCACTGATGTCAACAATGTAATATGATTCAAATACACATGAATAAGGAGAATATTCACAATAATATTGCACAATAAGCTCTTCCATATGAATTAAAGGGAAAAATGAAAAAAATACTTTATGTAGCATCCTCCATGCATTTTGTAACAGGGGTTAATCATAAACTTGCCAGCTGGCTGGCTGTTTTCTGACCATCCATTACCAATTTATTTCTCCCTCTTCCTTCCAAGGGTGAGGTACTGGCCTCTAACTACAGACTGCTGTGCTGGACAGACCAGTGAAGATACTTGGCAATTTCCAAGTGACTATTAAATTACCCATGCATATTCTTGACCTAGTTGTAACATATAATCTCTGGGAAATATCCAAAAGAACATCCAGAAGACTGATAATAAATTTCAGATCCTGTGTGACTAGTTCAAAAATCCAGCCCTGGCAGGAAGCTAGGCTAATTTTCTGATAGTTGTTTTCACAGCCTTTTTAACCCAGAGGAGACGGAGCTGCTCCCTTACACACAAGTCTGTACACATGCCTGCACTGGAGCTGGGTTAGCAGGCTGCCCTGCCAGCCCTGGGTCTGCCTGCTTCACAGCACCATCAAAATAAATGGAAAATTCTTCTTTAAAAAAACAAAACAAAACAAAACAAAACAAAACAAAAAAAAAAAAAACACAAAAAAAACCAAACAAAAAACCCACCAAAAAACTAATGTCAAAGACGTGATAATTCAGCATCTACTGGGAATGGGGTTGGAGTTCAGAAAGAAAAGGACTCATTTTATGTTACTGTTACTTTTGCAAATTTTGTTTGGCATTGTCAACTATTGATAGCTTTTCACAAGTTTTGGAGGATTTTCTATATTCTTTATCTTTCCACAAGCAAAATGGAGAGAAATGAGTAGTTAGGATGTGAAAAGCATTCTTTTTGAAAAAAAAAAACCAGCATTCCCAGAAAAATTTTTTGCTTTCCTAAAAAAAATGCTGAGTGAACCTCACGGGCAGCTCTTCTTGCAAGTATTGGATTTCCCACAAGGTAAAAACAAATAACTTAGTGCTGTACCTAAACCAATAGGGCACTGAAGAGTCTTCCCATCCAGCAAATTCATTGCACAGCCCACCAGGTCCTTCCAATGTCTCCATCACTGAAGTTTAATTTTCTCATGGGCATGGTGATGCTGAGACTCATGTTTTACCATACAGCTATGAAATGTAACTCCTGCAAGTGTAACCTCTGACAGCAAACAGTGGTGCAGGTTCCAATTCAAATGCTGCTATTACTTCTTCCAAGTGAAAACATAAACATTTTCTTTGAGCCCTCCCCTCTCTGCCCCATTTTTGCTTTTTCACTGCTTATGAAATTCAGACTTCATTTTCTGTGTGACTGATACTACATCTCATGGTTCTGTTTACAAATAGGATGGCCCAGTATGAGCAGCAGCCCCCTTCAGCAAACAGCAGATGACACATCACACTTCCTTCTTGGTGGAAAAAGCTTCTCTCCCACCAGGGAAATGGTCTGGCTGAAGCAGGTAAAGACAGAGGAGCAGCCAACATGCCCTGGGCTCACTGCATTGTCACTGTGCCACAGTGTAGAAGACACCACTGAGGTGTGACAGAGGTGAGTGCCAACACAGCTGGAAGCCCCATCTCAGCAGGACTTTGTCCTCTGATAAGTGCTGGATGACTTCCAAGCCCCCATGGCCACTTTAGCTGATGCTGAGAGATAAAGATGCTGTTCTGCATACCCTTGACATGGAGGAGAACTGTCCTCTGACAAGTTTCATTGTCATTAAAAGATTTACAATATTTACTATGTTGTAGCTTCCTCTGAAATTTGAGGACCTAGTCACATTAATTCCACCACAGATATGGAACAGCTGAAATAAAGCGAACATGGCACCAGGGAGAGAGGCAAAGCAAAAGAGAAAGATATCTCAAAGGTGAACATTAATAAAGAAGACTTCTGCATGCAGACTGTCCACTCTGACTTGCTAATGTGATACTTTGTGATGCTCTTGCTTAAGAGTGCCTTTGTCCACTTTAATTTAAACCTGTTCCCAATCAGCTAAAGCAAAGCTGAGGTAAACCTGGATTAAATCAAGACTGGAATGTACAGAGAAGGACTACTTGGAAACTGTGTCCCAAGGCACATGCTTATTTCAGCTGGATGAAGCATTGATTTATATGATGGTTTTTCAGGATGGAAAGTACATATTAATAGAAAAGACATAAAAAGCCATTTAATTGAATGTACAGGACATTTTGGATGACCTTTCTTCAGTTGTTTTTTTAGAAAGCATTTCATGAGGCTGCAAGCTTTGAAAAATAATAGTACCAAGAAAAATACTAAAATTATGGCAATAACTAATATATCTAGATGAGAATAAAAAGCTGCATGCAATCTGAATGTCAGGGAATCAAAAAAAAGGACCTGACTTTTCATAATTTTTAAGTTTTAAAAAGCCCCAGCTGTTTTTATCCTTAATAACCAACATTTCCAATATAATAGAACATGCCAGAAAAATAATATATCCTGGAGTGCTATGGGTGGCTTTACAAGACTGAAAAGATCAGTTAAATAGTTCATCTCCCAACAGCTGGGGAAAAAAGACAGACTCTCAGCAGCCCCCAGCCTGGACCCAGGATCACTCACACAGATACTCAGAGACCAGATTGCTCAGGGCCCCACATGTGGGGTGCCCAATTGCCTGTTCTAAGATAGACAGTTTTCAGTCAGCTCCAATTTGCAACAATCATGACCTATGTGTGGTAAAATTTAATGGCTTGATTTCATTTGCAAATATAGTTGTGCTGTCTGGATCTAAAAACATACTTCCGTTTATGCAGCAGGATAGAGGGATTAATAGAATAGTCAAGGACTGACTTTATCATCTTTTCACAGAGTGCACCATTCCCTGTTGGGATCACAGTGGCAGTGAAGCAGAATTTTGGACTTTTTAATCCAATATTGTGAAATAAAAAACACCTTGAGGAAGGACAAAAGCAAATAAACCTCCTTGATTTCCTTCACATGACAGGACAGAAATGTCAATCAAGATTATATTGAGCCTCATTTCAGGGCTGCAAAATATGCTGTTTGTATCATTAATCCTGCATAGTTATTCCTATGTCCCAGACTTGCTTGGTATTCATTCCACTTGCAAATAATAATGGTAATATTAGGTATCTTCAGTTCAAAACATGCAAATCTCAACCATTAGTTTTTTTTTTTTAATTTCAAATTAACATTGTCCCAGGATTACTACCAAATCCAATCTTTTATATGGGTATTCATAAAATAGTCTGTGACACACCAGCAGTAGCTTTCAGCATTTTAATTTTCCATTCTCATAGTACCACTAAAAGACAGTCATGCGAACAAGTAAGTATAATTAGGTTGGCCAGACAAAAGTGTGGAGGCATCTATAAAAGCATGATTGACTTTATGTCTGTGTTCCCCTGCCAGTCTGCTAGGGCAGCAGTGAGAAGATTTGAAGAATGTAGGGTTTTCTCATCTTGAGCATTATCCTGTTCCACCCATGCTACTAACTGCCATCCAGAGTCCACTCGGACAATTTTGAAATGAACAAATATATGTGACAATAGGATCTGTTTGAATAAGTGTTCGTGGAAAGGAATTACAAGGGATTTCTTGGCAACTTCAGTCTTAGTTCCCTTCCAACTCCATATGCGTACTTCTAGGAGAGGGTATGTAATTATTCTATTTCCAGCTCCTGAAGCTATGCCACGATTCATGCTTTGCAAAATTAGAAACTAATGAAGTATGCTGGCATTAGGAGGAGTCCTTGGGAGAAAAAAACAGTAATGAAAGGTTGGTAATTGCTGCTGAACAAGGCACTGATGGATAGCGCACCATGCTGGTGCAGGTAGGTAGGCAAAGTGACTCATTAAATAGGCTATATAAAGGGATGAGTAATCAGTAAAAACTGAGTGAAAGAACAAACTGTCTCATATGAGAAAATCAGCTGTTGATGGAGATCAGCTACTAGGACATGGAAACAGTAAGGAAAATTTGGTGGAGTGGAATAAAGAAGGCTAGTGGAAGAAAGTAAGAGAGTAGCAGCCTCCAGTCCCAGTTGGTTCAAGAACCTGCATCACTCCCAGCAGCTGCAGCATTTCCTGAACCAGAGCAGAAGAGGCAGACAATTATTTATGTACTCTGACGCATCTTGCATATCCACAGCTGGATGTGAAGGGAATGGAGGCTGAGATCTGACTGGAGATGGTACCTAGAGATACATCTTTTCTGCCACTGAGACAGTGCAGATTTGGAAGTGAAGTGGAACCCAGTATTTTAAGGCAAAACATTGTCTTTGCATTTGGATGTTAGAGCATGAGCATCTGTGTGGTCAGCATTCATTACAGAGGACAGTAGAGCTCATTCTTACTAAAGGGGCTTCTTCCCAGACCCCAGTAAAGCAGACATGTGCTTCACTGCTGTTTCCCCTAGCACTGCTCCAAGGAGCATCACTGCTGTGTATTCCCACGGCTGCACTATAAGCACCAGGGGGGGAGATGAAGCTCTTCTCCTCCAAAAAGGGATCCCAACGAGAGGTGGGATAGCCAGCACAGGCTCATGGACCCAGGAGAGCCACAGAAGTTGTACCGCTCTTTGAGCTACAATGTGCTGTGACTTTTCCCTTATTTGGATAGCTATTTACACACTTTTACACACACATTTTACACACTAAATGAAGCCAGACCATCTCTCCTCTGTCTGTGATTACCGAATGGCAGTCAGTTCTAGAGACTGGGGATACTCTCACACTTCAGCCTTTTGATATGTTGTTCATCCAATTCTTTCAGGTTCTGCTAGATATTAAAGCATTGCCGTGGTAATTTTGTATAATTTGACTGTATAGCCAAACAATGCTTTTGAGTAAACTGTGGTGCTAGCCATTGTGACTGAACAGAAATGGGATAGATTTACCTTTGTTCTCAGAGGGGATAAGCCCACCCAATAGAAGAAAGTTTCCTGGTTTATGCTCTTGGCATAAAATGAAACTCCCTATCTGCACTATCCTTGCTTGTACCCTGAACCCATAAACACTTTCACTAAATATTTGCAAAGAAGAGGAAACACAGCCAAATCCCACTAAGTAATAATGAACAGCAATCATACTGCAGAACATTTATCTTTTCTGCATGTTCTACTGGGGAGAGGGTGCTTTAAAACTTTCAATATGATTTAAGCACAAATGTTTTCCATATAGGTCAGGAAAGAGAAATGTAATTTCCCTTAGTTTTGTTTGGTTGAAGTTTTCCATTCTAGCACTTAATTAATGACTCTGGTGAAATGCTTTGAAAACAGTAACATTTCTAACCCCAAATGTGTTGCCAAAATGAATACTTCCTGGTCATTGTCTATTTTGGAGAGGATGCTGAACACCCATGCATGTGCTGTTAATAAACTCGAGGAAACTATTTTTATGGCTGTGGAAAAAAAGGAAAAAAGGTATTTCTTCTTAAGTACTCATCTCTGTCAGTTGTAGCTGTGGGAAATAAGAAGGTGAAATAGAAATGTAGAAAGCAAGGGAGAGGAGGGAAGGAAAGCCACACAGGGCTGTGCACCATTACCCCACCTGGAACAGTCAGCTTCCCCATTTGCCTCTAACACTTGAATTTCTTTTCTGACATATCTATCCTTGAAACCCAAGCACTTCAAAGACAGGCTACATAAGGACAGAAGCACCAAGCATCAAAATGAGGCAGAATTGGGTCCAAAACACAATCCTCAAATGTTTACCTAATCCAATGACTGCCTGAGGTTTTGCCAGTATTTTTTCCCATGGTTTTAAACTTTCGTGTCTCTTACAGCCCAGCCTCTGCCTCAGTCACTGCAGCCCAGAGTGTATGCACACTCAGAGTTCCCCTCAGGTTTGTTTCGAGTTGTCCCTACAGTCTGACAACCTTGCCATCAAACATCAACCACGACAAGGGGTGATGCATTTCCACCTGTGCCACAGCCTGCTGTCCCCTTTCCCAGGCAGCACCAAATGCATTGATCCTGCAGGCACTGCTGTTAGAACCGCTTTCAATTGTCAGAGCCTCAAATTGCCATGGTTCCAAGTCTTTGTGCTCTTTGACTGCCCTGTTGCCCAGGAAGGCCAGACTTCACATCCTTCCTCTTCAGCTCTTTTGCTACCAGACCTACAACTCAGGAGTGGGGAAAAGTTCACTGATAAGATCCTTACATTGTCTGAACGATTTCTTGTGGAAGCCCTTGTCACATCACTCAAGCACACTCACACAGGGAGCTGGAGGAGGCTCCAGTAGGAAACACTGCATGGCTCTCACAAGGTACAGAGGAATTTAGGAATACACCAAAGGTGTTAAAAATTCTTAAGCATTACTGGCACTTCTTTAGTCAGAAAATAAACTGTAAAAGCTTGTCAAGGCTGTGACAACAAAAGATTTGATCTGCACAGCATACAAAGCATACAATAGCACCACACACATGAATTTCTTCTGGGTGAATGGACTAAGTCTTCATCCTGATGCTTATCTTGAAGTGGGGTATGTGAATGGAAGTGACAAAAGTGATAAGGTGAAGACACCACAAACAGAGATGAGAAGGTTTCAGTTCTAAGTGAGAATGACAATGATTTTGGTTCTGACATACAAAAGAGTCATCCCTGAAATAATGGTGAAAGAGCTGATCAGTGCATCAATACGTAAGAAATATTGAAATGAGATATAGTTATTGAGATCTCAGGTAAGGATAAAAATAGGAATATAAACTAACAAGTAAACCATAAATCTCCTATCTGAAATATTTAATGGGTGCATCACCTATCTTTAAAAAGCACAAACATTGTTTATTTAATGTTGTTTCACAGACCCACAGCATCTGCAAAATAAACAGCTGCCCAGGACTTCTCATTCTGCATTTCTGCTTTCTGGTGGAAAACAATGATACTGACTAAACATGTGTCTTGTAAACATTTGCCTGTGGTGTTCTTGCTTTGTATATTTACACAGCCATGTAAATTTTATGTTTTACTTTTGACACAGAAAACCCGCAGTGACTTTTATGTTTAATGCATTCATTCTGAAGTTGTTGCTTCACCTACTGCCAATATGCTTATGTTTTTGTTTAAGAACATAAAAACATATAAAGAAAACATATTTGCTTCATGTAACCTTCACACTGCTGCTATGTTTCAGTGTCCAAGGAAGTGAACTATTCCAAGGTTTTTCATCTGCATCATTAGAATGACTTGGCAAGGCCAAGAAAACAGAGCTCAGAAGGCATGGGGATCCCATGTGAAAGTTTGCCAGCCTGGAAAGAAAGAAGCCAAGGCAATGCCAAGTCACAAATGCTGAATTTGCTGAAAAGCCGAATCATGTTAGCAGGAGATGCAACACATGGGTGAGGAGGAGAACAGTGCAGAGGCTGTTGAGAGCAACATAGACAACTAGTTGGCAAGCTGGCATCTTTATTTTAAGCTGGATGCAAACTTCAGAGGAACTTGCTATTGGAGAAAGAAAAAAGCCAGTCACAAAAAATAATAAAGAAATTAAATAGAGGACTTGCTTTGATCACTTGCTCCTTGCTAAAGGAATGTAAGAGCTAAAGTTATTACAAATATTTACAAAAATGAGCAGCCAAGGACTGTAGAAGAGGTATTAAAATACTCACTGTTTCAAAAATAGATCCCATATGGAACTCATCAAGCTGACACCTCTAGGAAGAACAGGTAATCCATACAGTTAGAGAAGAGTCTGAGGCCACTGGGAAGGCCAGAACCTGATAATAAACACAGGCTAGGGTTAAGAGAACCCAACCATCCTACTCGTCATTGCTCAAAAGTTATTTCTCTGCCTTAAAACCTGAAAATGAAGAAGTTTCTTTCTCAGTAAAACGTTTCAAGTAGCATACCCCACTAGGATGGTTAAAAGAGAGAAAAGAGCTTTAGTGTGGAATCTGTTTAGTTTTTTTAAGGAAAG
Organism: Cinclus cinclus; assembly: GCF_963662255.1. Lineage (NCBI taxonomy): Eukaryota > Metazoa > Chordata > Aves > Passeriformes > Cinclidae > Cinclus > Cinclus cinclus. Next base: position 63,706,180 of record NC_085084.1, read on the forward strand.
ACATTATTTACTGCCTACAAAATGCACAGATACTATCTTCAACTTCAAGCATCCAATCTGCCAAGCATATACAAGTCAAGGTGGTGTTTCTACTTTTCTGACCTGAACAGTCAGAAGAGCAATGTCCAGAAGTATAATTTCTGAGATTCAGAAAAGAATACTGCATAACTCCGGGTAGACTGGACTATGTTTGCCAGACCTTGTGGAGGTCTCCTGCAGAAAGGGAGTCCAAATAGCATTTTTCTCAGCTACTACTGGAAGATAAAAGGATAGGTGGGACTCTCAGTATTAGCTAATTAGATTTTTTTATAATAGATATTTACAGGATTTATGGAATTTGTAGCCCTTCACTGCTCTGCTTTGCCTGTGCTTAACTTTTTATCTGCAAAGAAGAAATACATTCTGTTTCTTCCTGAAATGTTTAGAAAAGGGAATGAGGTCTTTTAAGGACAGGCAAAGCTAAAAAACAACAACAACAACAACAAACCTTAGAGATTCCTTATGCTCTGTCTAGAGGAAAAGGAAACTCAAAAATCACTCTGTGTGTCAAAAGTGCAGGTTAAGTCAGGCAAAATGTTTCAGTAATAGAGACAGAGGCAGACCTTGTAGTGGAACAGACATGTAAATTCATGTACCAGACCATAATTTTTTCCTCCTTCAGCAAACAGGAACAGATGGGCATTGAAAAGCTTATACTGCACCCATTTGCATGGGGTATGGGCCCAATAAGAGAGGAACAAGACCTGAAGAAGATCCCCAGCTAGCAGGCAGGAACTGGAATTGTTAGGTGCAGTATTAAATGTAGATACCTTACTACTAGCCTTAATCCTTAGTCTACAGGAACAGTCATAACATGGTCAAACAGCAAAGCCTGGTTGTTGAGCCCCAGCTCAAGCACATCTGCTGGTTATTGCCTTTGCTAAAACAAAACCTCATGAAAACAAAGCAAGCATGTGAAAAGCAAGTATACAAAAACATGTTCAGAGGGAACAGCTAGTGCCAAATATTTCCCCATGCTTCAAGTGTCACCTGGGACTCACAGGTGCCTTTGGGAAAATAAACAGTCAGTCAGAGCAAAAGCTAATGGCTGCCTAAAATCCCTGCTGTGAGACACTGGCATCTCGTCGTTTCCATAATTCTCCTTTCTGATGGCTGAAGGAGAAACACAACCTTCCAAGATACCCAGCCTTGCTCATTCCCTAAATAAATATAAATCTCCTACAGGCTCTCAGGTGCTGAGATGGTTGGATAAGAGCACAAGCCCCGCATGAGACATCCTGCTCCTCCTGAATTCCTCCATTACCCCAGGGCTCTTCACCAACAGAACCCTTCAACCATGTTGTAGTTCTGCCTGATCCTGTATCTCTCTGTGTTGGTGTAGTGAGGACAGCCTGTCCTGAGGATCTGATGTTCAGCTGGTATTTTTGCATTTTAAAATTTAGTTCCCTGATCTGCCACGTTTCTCAGATTCCATGTAAATCACATCACAGCACGAGAATTCTATTGCTCACTATCACACTCAGATCCTGGGAGAATGCAAGAAATAAAGGCTTCAATCTGATCCATAGAGAGAAAAAGGGCCATAGGCAGAAGTATTGTAAATGTGACTTAGACTCCTGTTCGCCACTTTTGTTTCCTAAGATAACGAATTCTGAGCATTTCTGTCTGCCTTAAAACACCACACAGAGTTAAAATAGGCTCACTGGGAAGATGGACTAAACTTTCACCAAAATAGCAGCACTCCCATGAAATAGAGATTTTAAGATAACCCTTCGACTTTGAAAGAAGAATTTGAACTGGTGTCTTCAAAGGCCAGAAAAGCATTCAGTAGTCTTTGATCAGCAGCTAAACTGAAAAAGATAAGCCTGAGCTTTCATTGTAATGTACTTGGTTTCTTGAATCCATGCTGATATGGTCTCTGCAGAAATAACAGATCAAGGTAGGTTGGTCTTACTGTCCAGAAAGCAGTATTTCTAAGCAGAAGCATGATCAGGAGAGAGGATAGCAATGGAATATACTGATAAATGAGGAAATCATTACAAGTCACTTAGCTATACTTCCAGAACACCAGCTGGTGAAGGAAAAATGTCAAAAAACCAAAATTCCTGCATATTTATCAAGGGATAGAAAAAAAACACATTAAATAATCACTGAATTTTTATATATTCAGCTGATCCCTTGCAGATAACTTTCAAAATTCAGGCCTGAGTTTGGTGCCAAAAATCCATAAACATTTTGACACAGAAGCTGGAAAGAGCGGGATCTGGCCCATGGATAATATAAGAAAAACAGAACCAGGCCAAGGATTATTTTTTCTTTATTGGCAGACATTTTAAAGGGGAACTGGAGATTAACTGTGTTCACCACTACAGAAAACATTTACTTTCAGAAGTCAAATACCCTCTTAAAAAATTAGGATTTCTTTAAAAATATCCCAAGTTACTAATCAAGAACTTTTGGAAGCAAAAATCACCAGTCTTTTCTGAAGGTTTAATTGAAAAGACAGATATATAAAATTAAAGCCTAGTTATTTCCCTTTACATGGTGCTAAGGTTACAATTTTTACTTCTTATGTGTTCAGTATCCAGCCTAAAATGTAATTATATGACAATTTCATAATTTGAACCTACAAATATAAAAAGAAAGATTTAAACTTTGTGGCTTTCACTGTATTTCTCTAAAGTCCAAAACAAAAAGCACACATCTAACAACCTCTGACTGCAGTAAAGTTCAGTCCTTGTACCTATCCAAACTACAGAATCTTTGGCTATTCCTAATCTTTAGTTCTATTGGGCTGTCATTTCTTTATAGGAACAAAAAAGAAAATCCAACCACAACAACAATGAAAAAGGGAAAACACCACCACAAACAACTAAATCAGCCCAGGTTTTAGAGTATTTTATGAGAAAATCACTGCTGTTGAAGCCTGGTTAAATACATGAAGAGAACAGCTGAATGAAATACCTTTCATTTAAAGGAAAGATACATGAAAACACATAACCCCTATTAAAAATAATAGGTACTTGGAAAGCTGCTAGGTTTGTGAGGGTATTTTACTATTACAGTACTAAAACTCTCCTTGTGTACAGTTTAATTAGTATCCTGCTACCTATAAAACATAATGTTCAGTCTACATCTATCTATTTTACTAGGCTATGTATGAGTTCTGACCTGGTATTTCCAGAATCTCCATAATTTCTGAGGTATTCTCTTACTTAACTGTGTTTATCACTATAAAATAAACCAGAAGCTAACCTGAAACATGGCAATCTGACTCCACTGCCAATACAGCCAGATGTAGTTTTCAAGGGGAACAAATCCCAGGACTTGATTGTAAACCACTTGGCTGGCTTTGTTTTTGTGCCCACCAACCAGGGGTAGGATGGATGGGGCTAACGTTGTGATCCCACTGTGAGTGAGTCCTTTGGGAGTCCCTAGCTCCAGTTATACCTAGTGGTAACTGCATTGCACTTGCAGTGCTGCTGAATTACAGCCTTGGACAGGAGGCTGCCTGGGGGTGCCGAGCCTTTATTCCCATTGCAGTGCTGTGCTGTGATAGAGTGTTCTGTGCAACAGTAAGATAGTACCACCTTATAGAGGGTTTTACGAGTGGTGGGTAAATCTTTAACTTTTGAAAGGTTCAATGTTGTTTTGAGGTCATAACTTAGCCTTTAGAAAGGAAATCTGCCAGACTACTGCAGCTGAAGTTACCTGTTGCTTTTGAGATGCTGCAGGTCAACTGCACCTGCTGCCCTTCCCGTGTGACCTGTGCCATCCAGAGGAAATCCTCCTGTGGATCCATATACAGGCGCTTGTGCAAACAAACCGGTTCCTGAATCCCATGATTAAATAGCACAGCCAAAAGCTTGGCAAGGGTCAGAGCCATATAAAACAATGGCAAATTACAGCCTGAAGGCCATAGAGCTGAGACACCAAGGAACAATCCTGGGCTGCTCCAGCCCTGAGTGCAGCACACCCTGATGGGGCTCTGCTGGGGGAAGGAGGTGGGGCTGGCAGGTGTGGGGCCATGCTTCCCCAGTCTGGTGGAGCTGTGGGGCAGCCTCACAGTATGGGAAATATCATAGCACTGGTGCTGGCAGCCTGGGACTAAAGAGCACAGCAGAGCATGCTGTCAGGTCAGGCCAGGTCAGAACATAATGCAAGTGTGAGGGGCCTTTCTTTTTTCTTCTCTATTTAAACCAAAAAGCTTTACTTTTTGTGCAAACATTACCACATATCAATTCTGAGACTTCACAATAAATAGAATCAAGCATCTAAAGCATCCTATTAACAGAGTTTAGCCCCAAAGATCTGCTTGACCACTATGTGCCCCTTACCATCTCCTGGAAATGGCTTTGACTGGCATGCAAAATAAACATGGTAAACCACAACAATAGATCCACACTGAAATGACAATATTTGCACACACAGACAAGCTAACAGAAATCAAAAACCTAAACAGGCTGCAAATATTCAGTTTTTTTACAGCAGTAAGAGGCTTCAGGGGAGAAGAGACAGGTAGATCCAGGTTGGAAAAGATGATAAAAAAAACCTGAAGAAAATGTCTAGTAGCCTTGTAATCTATTTGCTGGGAGAATTATTTTCATACTTTTCATTACTGATATGCAGCTATTAAAAGATTACATTTTCTTCTTTGTCAAACTGCTGTGCCCAGGGGACTGTTACTGGACAGAGCAGCTCAAAGGTGGTCCAGCTCTTTAAAAACCAGAGTATTCTACACAATGCCCTGAGGTTTAGTAACATGGAGAGTTAGCTCTGGAAGCTGCTTTTGTTTCTGGGGCATTCCATTTTCTCCCTTAAAATTTAATCAGAAGTAAATGGCCCTTCTGAACAGCAGGAAACTTCACTGCTACCAAAGCCACTCTACGCTGCCAAGCTCCTGCAGAAGTTGCAGCCTTGCTGTCTGGAGGAGTCTCCCAGCCCTCCAAGATAGCCTCTTCCTTCTAGGGAGAATGCAGAACAGCATTCCAACAGCCTCCTTGAGATCAGAAGGAAGAGCAGTGCACACTTCCATTTAATTGAATTGAAAAAGAAGGTGACGTAACAACAGAAAAAATTATGGGAACATTAAATCATTTTACATCAGGTTAGTAAGGGAGATCCCTCCTTACTGAGTGCTGGGAATCAAAGTGCCTCCTAGGCAGATCTTCAAGCTTTGAGATCTTGACACCCTGACCCTAGTAACAGTAATGTGATGAAACCTGCATTGAACAGTGTAAAAGAAGTATGCTCTCTAAAATATTTTGTCTGTGCTATTAAGTGTGCTAGCACAGAGCAGGTGTGCATATGCATGTGTAAACAGTCACTGACAAAGCACCATGGATTCTGACATCATACTGATGCTAGGGAATGCATACCTATCTTGTGGGAGGGTGTGGGCTTCCAGGAACAAAAAAAAAAAAACTATTAATATGAAATTATGAGATTATAAGGAATGCCTTTCAAATGATATATAGTGGCTTTTTACCAGAGATGATGATTGTGCAAGATATCTCAGTGTTGCAGAAACCACAGATAATGGGAAAGAGAATGAAAGGGAATTGGTGAAAATGTTGTCCGTAGCACAAGAATGACAAATGTCCTGGGAAGAGATCCTTTAATCACTCTAGCAAACTCTATTATAATCAAGGTGTAGGCAGATAAGAGGCCATTGTATTCAACAGTGAATCAAAATAACTTTTCAAATGCTAAGAGGATTTGAGAGGGAATAATTGGTAAACAAGAACTTTTAAGGGGAGGTGGGACTCTCATTACATATGGCTAGCAACTGGCTTTTGCACTCAGAACAAGGACATAAACTAATAAATTACTTAACCTGGCACTCCAAACAAATATTACCGAAGTCAGCATGATTTGTTAATTACATGGTGTGATGTCCCACCTTTAAGGGGAAGGAAGTACTCGAGATTTGTAAATGCTTGTGGCCAAAAGAAATTACAGAAGTCAGAGGATCCACAAAAAAAATGTATTAGTGAAGTACACACTCAGCAAGAGAATTTGTACAGTAGTCCCTCACCTACTAGGAGAGAAAGAAAGAATGAGTGACAGAAGGAAAGAAACAGAGAAAGAGAGAAAGAGAGAAAGAAAGAGAGAAAGAGAGAAAGAGAGAATCCCTGTGTTTGTGCTGTACTCTTTTGTGCTTATCTGCAGGGACTAGAACAAAGATGTTTTCCTCAGAAAAGTGCTGGCCCATGTCTACATGGCCCTTTCTACAGTCACATCTTGCTCCTTCTCATGGCATGTGAGTACCAGCAATCCTTGGTTGGTTCAAATCAGTGAAATCAGTGTTTCAGACATACCCATTAGCCTCTTATCTTCTTGACTTCTACTTGTGGCACTAACATGCTAACAGTCCTGTTCCAAACTGCCCTAATAGGAGATTCAGACATATTTCCTGGTATCAGAGGAACATAATATATATCTGTAAAATGCAAAGGATGTCTTCAGCAGGGGAAAAAAACAGTCTGAGACAAAGATGTGAGCCTCAGATTTCTCTTTGGTTTTCCCAAGACCTGGTTAGGATATGTCAGTCTTGTTTGTGGTTGAACTAGTTTGACAGAAAAAAAAAATTGATCAAAAATAAAATATACTAGCACAGTCAAGAAATAAAGGTGAAATAATTTTCCATACCAAATTCTGGTCTTAAGAGGCAACTAATGCTGGATGAAATTAGGTGGTTGTGAGAGCCAGGTACCTTGCAACTTGCAGCAAACCAGCCCCAGATGAATGATAGGTTGAAGATTAAAATTACATTAAAATGTGCTTTGTTTCACATATCAGGGTGCACTTCTTTCAGCTTGCCTTGTCAACTCCATTTTCATTTCTTGGCTAATACGACAAACCATATAGACTGAAAAAAGCCTTATGATTGATGCAAGTCACAATGGTTACTTGCATAATTTTAACTTTCCATTGTTCACTGTGCCCTCATTATCTGATATACACTGTGATAGCCTCTGAGAAGGGGCAATAATAAATTATATACACATTCTCCAAGTACAAAGTACTCTAAATGAGTTAGATAAATTAGTAGTAAACATACAATGAGCACAGTAGCCATTACTTAAAAGAAAAAGTGCTAGTTGCTGTCCTTATTAAAAAAAAAACCTCAAATTGTCACCAAACATTTGTAAAATATTCCATTCTCAAATTTCTTTGGCAATTGCACTGGAAAATCTCTGAGGTCAGAGTCTCTGCTAATGTGGGCAGAGCAGCTGAGCCAAAGCAGCCACATACTTGAGGTCGGGATACCATCTTTGGACAGCTATCGCATTTTTCATAAGGGAACCTCCTGAAGTAGGATTTTAGAACAACCAAATTTCTTGATGAGAAGAACAGAGGTATTTAGCTTACAGGTAAGCAAGCCTGTTCATAGGCAAGAAGTAACAAATCCATTGGTTCTTCAGAGAAGCTTCCCCATTCTTTTTTCTCCCCATACTGCATTTCTCTTTTAAATTTAATAAGCCAAGGACCTATTTTTAAATGTCATGCTATGCAACACAGCAAATATTCTGGGTCAGGACAGATTGTGGAACAGAGCCAAGACAGCGCAACACTGGAAGCAGAGGACAGAGAGAGCTAAGCCCCACCTGGATTTGGTTGTTTTGGTAAGGAGAAATGAGAGAAGCCAGTGCCCTATTTCTTCACAGCTCATAATGGCTGCCTTTGCCGCATCCCACTTCACTATATCCTTCCAGCAGGCTTTAGCTACCACACCACACAAATTTGTTATGACATCCTGCTTCAATCAGACTTGCTGTGCCATTTTCAGAGAACCTGGAAGGACAATCTGTAGTCTTTATTCAGCCTAATTGCACCACTTTGCAATCACTGTCATTTAAGGCTTTTTAGCTGATAGGTCATCAAAATAAAATTATTCCAATAACTTGTTCTTTTACCTGCCTCAGATTCACAGAAATAGTAATCAGCATATAAAAACAGTTTCTCAAAATGAAATTGCAGGAGAAGATTTGAATTAAGGGTTACATTTGAAAAAAACATAGGAGCTTTTCACTGAACAATGCTAATAACAGGAGGCCTTTAAACTCTATTGAAACATAATTAAATACATGTTCACCTCAAAAAACAATTTTAAAGAATTAAGCTTTCCTAAAGCCATTCCATAAAGCCCCTTGGAACCCATTATGAATCCTTTCAATAACATTTAAAACTATTCAGTTATGGGGTTTTGGTTTTTTTCTTGTTGGCTTGGTACATTTCATGAGAGCAAAACTGCTTAGTTCCATTGTGTTAGCTTTGGGGGAAAATGCAGCGCTATAAGCAAATGCAAATGCTCTTTTGTTTTCCCCTCATTATCCAACAGAATAAGAATGGGGTGTAATTGAACAAGTGACCTCACATTTGGACGCACATAGGAAAGAATGAAATATATGTTATTGTAGGTTCTCTGGAGTTTCCCATTAGCAAACCTCTCCAGATATTTCCCTAAATGTCAGATCCTGCTTCACATGAAGTCAGTGGGAGGTTTGCCATTGTCTTCTGTGTCAGCAGGATGGAGCCTCTGGTACTTGTGTTCAGATGTGGTGACTTATCCATGCTCACAAATGTCACTAGAGCTCTGTCTGCTTAGGTTAGCTGAAGATCTGCCAAGACTTACGCATAAATACTCTATCACTATTGAAATCACAGCATGCAGGAATTTAAAAAACAAAACCAGAAAGGGCCAACAAACTTTTTTATTCAAGGATGTCCTGTAGGACAGTCCTGTGCCTTTGGGAAAGGACTGCACATGAGCAGAGCTAAAGAACATGGAAGCATTTAGTTATGGTAGCAGCCAGAGCACTGCACAGAAGATGAGCTTGCTTTGCTTGCTCCCAGGAGTGCATGAGCATGTTGCTCTCCACAGACAGATATATGAGAGCCATAAGTAAGAATGATGTCTCCTCCAGCTCATGAGGCCCTGCAGAGCAGAGATGAGAGAAGAAATATGTAAGTGCTGGTTGTCAGCAAAGGATGAGGAATACCACCTGGACTCCAGGTGATGGAGGAGGAAACCCAAATTCCTACCAGCAAAACCACTGAACCCATGGCTGGCAGAGCCAGCATATGGAGGGACCAGAACTGCATACAAACCTATCCATCTTGGCATTTTTTTTTCCCTTTCCTGTTCTTTATGACCCAGTCACTTTGATTTTTTTCTCTGTATAAAAGACTGAAGTCTATCAAATAAAACTTTCAGTTTAAAAGTCCTGCCATTTTCCTACAGAAACTTATTGTAGGGGAAAGGCATGGCAGATCTGCCCCAAATCTCTGTTCATTGTACTCCTGTCAGAAGTACCAACAGACATCAACTGCAATGACTCATGAAATTTAAGAGGTTTTGGGGTTTTTTTGAGGTTGTTTCATTTTATCAAAACCATTCCCCTTGCTATCACCTAAGCTGCAATATAAACATACTCTTCTTAAAATTACAGTGCATCTTTGTTTTGTTTGAATGTAACTTTTTGGAAAACAAATCCTGCTGAGGTTTACATCTTGCTCAGCCTTTTAATTCAGTGCCAGACGAAAAGCAGACAGGGTGAACTGCTTAAAAAAGACAACAAGTACACTTTATTTTGGAATCAGCCCACCACGGAGAAGAAAAAACAGCTGTGATGAGATTCATATTCATAAGGCTCCTCCAACAATGTTTTCATTGCTGTAATGCCATCTGCTTAATGAATATGCCCAGCAACACAGCAAGGTAATACTCTCAGCTGGAAAATGGAAACAGAGGTGGTAAGCAGTGTTCCTGAGGTCACAGGACTTGTATGTGGTGAAGACACCAAACCACAGCCCTCCAATCCAGGCTTAACCAGAAGACCATAACTTCTCTATTAACTTGTTAATAACTGTGTACACAATCACAGAACCTATGACAGGGAACTCCAGGACCTCTGTCACAACAGAATATGAAGTTGATCACAAGCAAAGCTGTTTCTGCTGACCTCTGGAATGAGAAAGAGCTGCTGGCAAGAAGTAATGCTGAATCCTGGAGCTGCTATCACCTCTGTGATAACAGGTTCAGCATTTGTTGACAGTAATAGAGCCACTCCCCCAGAAATAGTAATACTTTAGATTTAACTCTGTTATATCTCATTGCATATAAAAACCAAAAGTATCCCACAGAGAGCTGAAACACAACTAACTCACTGAACACCATTTATGACTTTACTAAGATGCTGCTGAAGCTATGAGGAAGGACACACAAAGTCCAAGAGCTTCTGGCCAACCACAGAGGGAGAAGGGCCAATCTCTCCACAGCAGCCACTGCAGAGGACACCGCATGTGTGTACAGCCAGCATGCCCCATGGTCATCAGCCAAATAATTCACACATCTCTGCCTAGGGAGGACCACCCATACTCTCTGGAGGTCTGAAGGAATAGAAAAACTTTTCCCTACTCTGGGGCTGCCCAAGCTCTAGAGCAGTAATCATGGTAGTCAGGGAGAGTCCATGATGGCTGGAGAAAGAGAATTGTAACACCAGCTTTTAAAAAGGGGAAAGTGAGACCCAGGGAACTATAGAGACTGGTCAGTCTCACCCCCTGTGCCAGGCAAGATCCTGGAGCAGATTCTCTTGGAAATTCTGCTAAGGCACATGGAAACAAAGGGGTGATTGGTAACAGCCAGCTAATGGCAAATCATGAGTGACAAATCTGGTGACCTTCTATCTATCTATCTAAGGTGACAGCATCAGTGGTCAGGGTAGAGCTACTGACATCCCCTAGTGGACTTATTCAAAGTGTTTGACACTGTCTCACACAACAGCCTTGTCTCTAAATTGGAGACATGGATTTGAGGGATGGACCACTGGGTTGATAAAGAACTGGCTGGATGGCCAGCCACAAAGAGTTGTGGCCAAGGGCTCATGGTCCATGTGGAGACCAGGGACGAGGGGTGTCCCTCAGGGGTCAGTGCTGGGACCAATACTGCTCAACACCTTTGTCAGGGACATGGACAGTGGCATCAAGGACACCCTCTGCAAGGTCACTGACAGCACCAGGCTGGAGGGAAGGGATGGCATCCACAGGGACCTGGACAGGCTTGGGAGCTGGGCCAGTGCAAACCTCATGGGGTCAGCAAAGTGAAGTGCAAGGTCCTACTGCTGGGTCATGGAAATCCCAGACACATCAACAGCTTGAGCATAGCAGTGTTTGAGAACAGCTCTGCAGTGAAAGATTTGAGGTGATGGCTCATGGAAGATTGAACATTAGCCCGCAGTGTGTGCTTACAGCCCAGAAAGCCAGCTGGGTCCTGGGCTGCATCCAAACCAATGGAGCCAGTGGGTGAAGAAGGGGATTCTGCCCCTCTACACTGCTCTGATGAGACCCCAGCTGGAGTGCTGCACTCAGTCCTGGAGTCCCCAACAAAGGAAGGACAAGGAGCTGTCAAAGAGAGACCAGAGGAGGCCATGAAGTTCATAAGAGGGCTGAAACACCTTTCCTGTGAAGACAGGCTAAAAAAAATTTTGTTGTTCAGCCTGGAAAATACTAGTTTCCATGAAGACCTTATAAAAGCCTTACAGTATCTGTAAGTGGCCTACAGGGTAGGTGCCAGAGATGGACTGTTCATCAGGAATTGCAGTGGTAGGTCAAGGAGTACTGGGCAGAATTTGATATTTACTGTGAGTGCGGTGAGATGCTGGAAGACATTTCCCAGGGAGGCTGTGCCCCTGTCAGTGTTAATGTGTGGATGCCCCTGGCTGGACAGTGTCTTGAGCAGCCTGGTCTAGTGGAAGGTGCTCCTGCTCATAGCAGAGGGAGCTGGGACCAGATGATCTCAAGGTCCATTCCTACCCCTTAACATCCTAGGAGTCCACCATTCTATGATAACTGTGACCCACCTCCAGGGGCACATCTTACCTCTGGTAACACAGGCAGTGGCCTTTCCTCAGACTTCTGTCCCACATGCCATAATTGTACCCTTTCTTGTGCCCTCTGGGAACAACTTCCAAAGCAGAGCCAGGCCACCAGCTAACCCACCCACTAGGGCCCTGTGTCCTGACAGAAAAAGAGGCACTGGTGGGTACAGCAATGCACTACAACCAGGTCCCAAAAGCAGCCTGTGTGATTGGGTCTGGGCACTGGCTACTAGGAGGTTGAGAAGCAACGAAGGGACAGGTCCTAGTTTGGAAATCTGAAGGTTGCTTTGTTGATGTACAGCTTCCAATATATGTCCAGGGACAAGAACAGGTATGGGCTGAGGGTACAGCATTATATATGAGGTAAGAGGGGGTGGGGTTTGGGAGTTAGGGTCCAGTGGGGACAGGGCAAGGTACTGGATAGGAGGGGTTAGGGATAGGGAAAGCCAATGGGGATTGATAGGGTGGGGCAATGTGACAGAACACAACCAATAGAAATCCAGGGAAGGGAGAACATTCTAGGGGTTGTACCTAAGTGAGAGATGGGGGCTGAACCAGGGTGGTCAGGGCCAATGGGCCAATGGGACATGGGAACTGAGGGAGAATTAACATATGGGTGCAAAGGTTTGTGGGTTTGTTTTCTCACCACAACCTATAGGTATATTACTCCAAGGTCAAGGGGTGACCCAGACTAACACCAAGGAAAGCTGGTGGAGATGAGTGAAGTCTTTCACTGCACCAAGAGATATTCAGTACTGTGGATCACAAGGTCAACATGTCAGCCCAGCATTTCTAGCTTCAGGGTAAAGGATAGAAAGGCACCGGAAGAGAATATTAAGGCAAGGATATTGATATGACAGAGCTGAAATCAAGATGAGAGACTTAATCATGCATCAGCTTTCCTCAGAGGTACCTCAATGACTTGACTATGACTGTGTCATGTACCCATTATATATGTTTTCCTCATTGAGGTGTAGAACCTGCATTCATTCTTAAATGGACTATTGTTAACGGCATGTGGATGTTTCCTGTTCATCAAGTTTCTTCTTGCCAGGCCAATAAATCTTTGGCTTTTGGCCTCACAGTATTTATTTGCAGTATATTTCACCCTTGGGCAAAATATTAAAACAACTCACTTTTGGGCAGTAGGCAGCTGAGATGCCTGCCAAGCAAGATGTGCTGTGTCTGCCCACACAAAGCACAGAACACACGGGCCACAAAGGGAGCTTCAAGTAAAGAGGTCAGCCACAGCCATACATGCTCAGATGACAGACCCTGCCTGGGAGAAGAGTGGACTCTTCACTTCCTGAGCTCTCACTGATATTTCTTCCACCTGAGGTAGGAAGTCAAGAGTCAAGAGTCAAGTCAATAGACAAGAGTCTATTCATTAAAACTCAAGTTATTTTAAAAGTAACACCTGCTAGACACTTCAAGCGATTTCACAGATCTTCTTGGAAAGGAAAATGAGTTTTTCTGCTCAGCATAACAATCCTGAAATGCAAAGATTCCTCTCCCTGTGGAGTCCTCTAACTGATACCATCTTGAAGTAAACTTGGAAAATGGATTAGTTAATGTCTCAATGCACTGGGACAATTATAACTACAGTTTCAGTGCTTTGAAATCTGATATATGAAGAGTTAATCCAAAATTATATCATATACTGCAGTGCCATCATGGCAATAATTCATAAATAACTGCCTTCATCTTTGCAGGACAAAATAGTGGCAATATTATGAAACCCATACAGAAACTGACTGTAACATAATTTATATGAATGGTTTATTGGAGGTGGGCTGTTACCTTAAGTGGTACAGTTAACTTTTTCCTCTGTTGTTAGCTCCAATTTTGAAGGGCTTTCTTAAATCATCTGAATAAAAGCAGTGTTTTCCATCTGTTTTCAGTAGTCAATAGCTCCTAAACACTTTGACTATTTGGAAATACAGCTGCAAAATTCCATGTGAATACCTTTAATGATGAATTAATTCAGGACAAGTTTTAGTTGGCCTAAACTCAAATCCACTGAATGAAGTTGCCCTGTAAAAAAATTGGTTTGAACATTTCATGCTTGCACCAATAAAGACAGTGTTTCCTGAGTAGCCAGTCTTATTCACAGTCTTTGAGGTGAATTATACTTTAGTAGCCATGCAAGTAGGACACATTCTTCCTATCAAATATGTGCCTTTCAAAAGCATAGGCTCCTCCACTGCTGAAAGAGTTGGTGTTTTAAAATACACTTGTGCCATTTTGGTGTGCTTTGAAGAAGTTACTGCTTCAAAGCAAAGGCACTCAATCGCATCAGAAACATAAACATCTGCCAAAAATATGTTTGTAATAAGCATTCAGAGTCAGGAAAGCATCCCTGCGCAGAAAGGTTAGTTCAGCATGTGTTTAAATTTAAGCACATATTTAAGTCACATGAAAGAAAGTTATACTTCAGCATTTCTCCTTGCACTGGCTGTTGTACTTACTCTCTTCTGGAGAAATCAGAGGTTCATTCAATGAGCTAAACACAGTGCCTGTATTTCCTAAGAAAAGTTGACATACACATTGAAATATTTTCCTAGGCAAGCGTGGGATTTCAGTATATGCACAAGAAAGTTTCTAGATAAAAGTCTAAAATCAGAAAAGATGTATGAAGAAACAAGAATTAATTACCTGACATTCCAAAGACCTTATTTTCAAATACAGCCTACATTTTTAAGAGAATCACTGTTCTCTGTAGTTCTTGAACAGCTGGGCTTCAGCTGGCAAGGTTTAGTTAAGAATGAATGGCAGCCACCTGATAAAATATTCTCATTTCCCAGCATGAAAAAGGAGTGGCCTGCTCAATATTGCGTTTGACGTAAATAAAAGGGTAGGTAATTTCAAAGACACCTACTAATTTCTTTTAATTAGTATATTAATAGTTATTACAATTAAATAGCTCCTGGGTTTTGATAAAAACAAACCTGCCTTTTTTTAACTACACTGAAAAAAAAAGTCAAGTTAGTTTTTATCAAAATCTTTCTATCTTTTTCTGCAAGAATTATATTTTTCTTTTCAGATAAGCATGTCTCAGCTTAATTAGGGACAGCAATTGCTCTGCTTTGTGAAAAATGGAGTCACAACTTCCAATTTTTATGGATTAGAATAATACAGATCATGCTGTTTTATAAAGGACTTTCAGAAATTCCATTTTAGGTTCTGCTTTATAGTGTTTGCTTAGCTCATAATCTTCCCATAAAATGTTTCTGCCCAAAACATTTATTTCTTGATTTGGTTTGTATTTAATTGCCATAAATCAGTGAACTGCAAGAACTCTGTACAGAGTGATTGATCCACTCCTTCACATAATGTATGCATCTCTGACTTAACTAAGTTTAGCAGTATTGCTCAGTTCCTCACCATATACCAACGTACTTCTCTATCAAACTTTACAAATGTTTGCGAATTCTTTTTTTTTCAACATATTGACCAAAAAAGTGAGTAAATTTAAGAACAAAGTGAAATTCACCTTGTTCTTTTAAAAACTAGAAGGGAGGAAAGACCTGTCTAACACAAATATGACCCCTAAGAATGACAACCAGCTAATAACATAGTGGACCAGTTCATTTCATAGCTTTGATGTCTGGAGAATGAACATGACTGAGAAGTTATTTTGGTATTCAAATTAATATTGTATTTTCACTTTACTCATCCCAAGACTCAGAAACTGAAACAGAAAATGTGCACATGCTCAGGACTATATAGTAGCAACATCTTTTCTGAAAACCCTGCACTCATATGATTTATACTGGAACAGTATAAAGCTTCTCAACACTTGCCAAAAATATCATGACTAAAAGGACACAGTCACAGATATACCAGCACATAAATAGTCCTGTATCAGTACCCTCTTCAGAGCACGGCTTGCACACTTCATCACAAAGAGCAAGCACAGATTTAGATATAGTCCCTTGCAGGACTCACATTTGTGCCTATTCCCCATCAGGTCTTCTGTGCACACTGCACAACTAATTGGAAGTTCTAGCAATTTCTTGCAGCACCATCTTTAGCCCATCAGCATCCGAAAGGTGGTTTGACCCCAGAGGGAAAAAAGTTGAGTGGACATGTACAGTGTGAGGAGAAAAGGAAGTAAAATGCCAGAAGCAGGCAGAATTTTCTCAATAAGTACCAAAACCAGACAGAAAAGAGAAAAGCTGATAGGTCAGATTATTACAATTGAAGATTGGGCCTGTTGTGCAGCTGGTGATAAATACAGCCTAGCAATTGCCATCAAGGGTCAGAAGTCTCTGAAGGAATCCCTCTGCAGACATCTGTAAGTGACTGTACCGATCCACGTTATAACCAAGGTGTTCTTCTAGAAGACAAACAATTTGTTTGCTCCTTGGAATTTTGGTCTATATTAAGATAAAAACTCAGCCCATCCTTCTCTCCTTCAAAGCTGATCAGAATAATATTTAATAAGGAAATTATAAAGCAGAAATCCGATTGAAACTTATTTCCAAAAATCACTTTAATTTCTTCTGCTGTGACTGACAGTCAGATCAGCGTTGCTCAGAGCACACACAAGTCTTGTAAATGGGTGTCAAGGAATTTTGCCTGAGCCAGCACTTCCCAGATGCAGCATCTGGTTTTCAGCTTACTGGCAAACATACAGTTTGGTTTGTTAGAGCACAAGGGAGGTCAAGTGACCCACCAGAGGTCTCCCAGCAAGTGGAACATAGCACTGGGTTTGAACTCAGGTTCCACCTTGTTTGCAAACTTCTATTGTCTTGTTTGGATGCTTCCCAACCATCAACCCTGCTCCTCCCTGCCAACTCCCCAGCCACCAAACTCACCAATCCTTCCTCCCAACCAGGTTACAAGCAGGTTATTTTACCATATATCCAGGACACACTGGATTTGGTGGGTTCAGTAAAACTTCAGTCTGGACTGAAACTGTGTTGTGAGTGCACAAAAGTGGGGGAATAATACCCCCACAAAGCCCTTTTTGTGGCCGACTCTCCCCACCCAGCATTCTTACAGAGACACATGAATAGATAGGAAAGTTTCTGTAGTGCCTAAACCAGGGCTATCCGAAGCTGGTCATGGCAAGAAGAGTCACTGCTCCTCAAACGTGCAGAGGTTGGGGTCAGTCAAAACCCAGGAAAATGTTGGAGAAATACATATTTTCCTCCCTCTTGACAGCCTTGGCATTAGCTGAATGCCTGCTTCTTGGACATAGCACCTCTCTAAGCTGCTCATCGCTGCTCAGCTCTGACATGCATCTGACTGTTTCCTTGCTCCTCAGAGCCATGACTGAGCCCATCAGAGGCCTGGCTGAATTGCTTTTGCAATCAACAAGAACTTATAAATCAGTAAATTTAAGGGTAGTAAAATAAGGGTTTAAATTGGTTTTCTTTTTGTTATTATTCAAAATAATGAAGTTAACAGTAAAATACTCAACCCAAAGAAATGTGTTTTCATCTTAAAATGTACAAATTTTTCTTGCCTTTGCAGTGAATATGAAATCAGACTGAGAATCAAAAAAGTCAAAACAAAATCCGAGGGTTCCCAATAAACAGCTTTACAGTCTTGTATAATCCATATAATTTCTATGTGGTTCAGTTCCCTCTCCTACACAGTAGAGCTATTAAAAAAGTCTCTTTGCTAAAAAGTGGGTTTTTCAGGAAATGAGGATTCTATTAGGTGTGATCCTGAAAGTTAACAGGCTTTGAAGCATGTCCTCAAAATTGAAACTATCATCTATGTGGTTTGGGTTTTTTTGACTATCTAGTTAATTACTTCATTGTGTCCAGCAAGAAAAGCAAACATTAATAAAATGTGACTGTCCATGGTCAAAAGAAAGAGATACTGTCCTTCACACAAAGCAGTAGAACATGAGGCTGGGGTGCCTCCAACTCTGTCATCTCAGCTGTATATAGAGCTGGGCTCCAATGCCTTCTGGGGAGCTAAGAGTGCTTAGAAACCAAACCTACAGACCCAGTTTTGCTAAAGAGTTTATTTGGAACAGGAAGCTCAAGACAGGACTTTACCACATAATTCAATGGCTGATTTTGCTAAATAACAGCGCTGTGCATCATATGACTTTTGACCCACACTGGCTCTTAGGAGGAAAGCTGTACAGAGCTGCTCTCCTGGGTGGACAGGTACATACACAGTGGAAATATCAGTGTCAGCTATCTGCAAAACACTGCCTGAGACTGCCTTTATGATCACTGGTTGATTTGGAGTTTATCAAGGATGGACATGTGGCTTTGGAGATTCCTCCTGAAAAGCCACAACATCTGTTAGTAACGACGCCCTTGTGTTATTCATAGCTGAGTTCACATTTTTGTCTAAAGGATGTTCTACTAGATGCTGTTTAAAAAATGCTGCACTGCAAAAGCAGAAAAGAACATCTACTATCATTTCCACATTGCAGTATTACACTAGATTAAGCCTTTAGATGTACCCCAGATGGAGTTTCTTCCTGCTCCAACTGCCAAACAATTTACACCATCAAAACTTGGTTTTGGACAAGGTGTAATGGGCACTATCAGACTACTCTTTCTTTGTCAATTCAGATTCAAAAATTATTCTCAAGTAACAAATTATTAAGGCATGCAAAGCCTTAGTTCACTCTTCACCTATTGAGCACAAATATTTTTTGAAGTAAAGAAAAAACAAAAAAAAACATGACAACAACAAAATTTTTAAAACCCTTTAAAATTGTTTGAATAGCTGAGATTTCTTTTATGGCTACATCCAAATATCTTGCTCTATTTTGTTACAGTCCTAAAAGGTCACGAAGCATTTACCACTTTTCTTAATCCCACCCCACAACATGTGCCATAGTTCTCAAGTTGATCCTTCTCACGACCACCCTCTTCTCAGTCTTTGTAAATCAGAAGTCAGCAACAGACATCTCACTCTGTATTGCAACATGCTCCTGTCATGTTATTCAGAACAAAACAATTCCTAATCTGGACTACATAGCAGGGGGAAAATGGGAAATTTCATGGCATCTTTTGAACTGCCATATACCATAACCCTGCACAGAGCAACAGAGCCATTTTGTTGACCCAAGCTAGGAAGGTATGTGGCTGTGGCAGATGGGTCTTGTTAGCAGCAATGCACAGCTTAAAAAAAAGGGTTTCTGTCCTCCCTCTGAAACAAGAAAGTTTGAGGTGTAACACATCTTGTAAAGTAAAGCCTCAGAAGTAGAAAATGCCTAAAAAGATTCAGTGTTTAATATTTAACACTGAGTTAAATGTTAGTTTTAGATTACAAATAAAATAGTCCCTGTCTCTCTCCAACCCAGAAAGCAGAAACTTGGCACATGCTTTGGCCTTTATCTCCATGTGAGCCACATCATGAGAATGACATGATGCACAGTCTCACAGTCTTCTGCTTCAGTTCAAAAATTAAAAAGAGAAAAAAAGAAAGAATCGGTACATTTCACTTGAGTTCAGCTCTGGAGTTTGAAATACAGATTTTGAGATGAGAAAGAAAAGCTTCTTTTCCTAACTACAGCATATTTTTCTCTGTGGAGGAAGTGAGCACTAGCCAAAAAGCAAAAATATAATCCATGAGTTCCTGTATTTTAACTGTCTCTCATCTTGAAGCAATAAACAAAGGTTAACTAAATACTTACTAGCTAAGTAAATATTTTTGCTCATATGTTTAAACCGACCTAGGTCAGATTCTCATGTTTTGGCTCAGCATGAATATGTCTTTTCAAGGTTGGTAGATTCAAAATTACTTTTTTCCATCTTAACTCCATATACTAAATTGAGAAACTATGTATATATATATATAAATAAGTGTATACATATATAAATAAGTGTATACACACACTCTGTACACATTGTTTTTTGCAGACCCTCAAAGAACTGTTTCTTTTTCCCTTAAACAAAGCCCAGAAGCATGTTCATGAAAGTGCCTCCACAGAACTCTGCCATAACCATTTAACAGGGGTCAGCATATTCCAGCAAGGTAATACACTCCAGCTGTCCACAAGCTAGGTGGAAGGATCTTCCCAGCCCACCTTAGAGAGACTGGTGACATGTCAAAAGCTCAGTTTAGGCAACATGCTCCCACCCAACACTGCTTACCTTGCATGTTCACTCCTATCTGGCTTTCAGCAAGCCCAGGTCCTGTATCACTCTTCTCACGAGCCAGCATAACAGAGTCCTACCTTTCTGTCTGGTTTTGGTACTTGTTGAGAAAAGTCAGCTGTCTGCTTCTGGCATTTTACTTCCTTTTCTCCTTACACTGTACATCTCCTCTCAGCTTTTATCCCTCTGGACTCAATTAACTCAGCTTTTTAAGGACCACAGCCTTGCAAAACAGCTCCATCACTACAGCTGTAAGATGATGACCCTGGACTGTACTTAAGCCAGTGCCTTTGGATCCAGAAAGTAAAAGTGCAGAGTGCGTGTTACCAGGCCACCTATCCAGACTGTGGCCTGCCCATGGATGCCAGATGGATCTGACACCTTGGCATCTAGATCTGACACACTGGCGTCTAGGTCATGACTCCACAAGCCAAGGCTCCCCAAGGGATAGCACAAATGTTTCCTTTACAGGAGCTAGCTATGCTTGTTTATTCTCAGTGAGGAGAATGCATGTTTTTTCTGACAGAAAAATCATTAAAACATTTTGAAATGGAAACTAGACCCTAGATAGTACTTCAGTGCTTATAAAATATAACATATGAGAGATCAGAGGAAACATTTATGAGAATCTAATTTTTTTCCAATATTCACCAATCACTTGGGAGTGAGGTGAATAACTGTACAGTTACCCAATTCCTTTCTCATCCATTAGACTTTGCACCTTCTCTCCAAAGCTCAGTGAATGCATTCACCCCAAGGGACCCAAAAGTCAACTTTCCCTGCAAGTGTTTATATGAGACTAACCTTTCATGGATCCAGGCCAGACCACAAGGAAGCAAGCCACAGCCCTCTGCCCATTTTTGCCTTCTCCTGGAAAGACAAAACATTGCATGCGTTTGTCAGCAGTGGTCTAGCTCAGCTCCATCTCCACCCTGGGATTTAACCCTGGGAAACACTCACATGACTTCTCCTTACAGAATCTCCATTTGAGACAGATTTCCCTGAAATTTTCCCCTCCTTATTTTTCCTACTATTGGCTTTGTTGTTATGGACATATTTTTAACCTTCAATTTCATGCTTTGGGGCCCTAATTGTAGGAAGACCTGGCTGCACCTCCTCAGTTATGAGAATAACTTCTGCCTGCTGCTTTCTCAGAAGAGCAGCTCCACCACTGAGACTGAATATTTTCCCTCCCATTATTCTTTCTGCAAGTTTCAAATTTATTTCTATCTTTAAACATAAGCCTACTTAAACAACCCACATGTACATTAATGATGCTTTAGATGTTTCTTTGGGAGTCACTAAGTCAACCAGCATCAGAATTTCCATGTAAAGCAGTCTGATATGACCTTGCTGGTAACCAGGTCTAGAATGGAGAGCAGGTGACAAAGGGAGAGAACAATGGGACAAAATGTGTATTATTTTCTCATTCTCTCCCAACTCTACATTCTCCTTCTTCCAAGTTCAGTCTCAGCTTCTTTCCTCTTACTGAAACCTCCTTGGTTCTCAGCTAAAACTTCTGCAGTTTCAACTTCAGGCAGAGAAGCACGGTTAGGATGGCATCAGCTCTGCTCACCATGGGTGATAAGGGTGGAGAAGATCTTTCCCAAGCTGCTGTCAGGGTTGGGTTTCGGGTTTTTGCCCATTGCTGGGAAGTGTGTCAGCCAGAGGCAACCCACAACCTTACTCTCACAACACTGCTACCTGCCCCTTAGGAAGCTGGTCACCACTGGCATTTTTCCATGTTTATTACCCTCCTTCAAACTTCCAAGTAAAAGATGTGGGTTTATGTCTTACTGAATCCTTTGAAATGATCTTGTTCTTTTTTTTTCCTGTGGGCAGTTTATGGGAATGAGCATGGTTATAGATAGAACCAGTCCCAGTTACTAACTCAGCTGCCACAGCTCAGAGGGAGAGCTTGTTTCTGACCTTGACACAGTCCTCTTGCGCGAACATCCCCTCAACACTAAGACCACTGGCCACTACTTTGTCTGTAAGATCAAGATGCACTTTCTCCAGTGGCTCCTCCACCACCTTCTAAGGAAGCTGAGCTGCTATTTGAGGCATAGTCTTTCAGGGAGATAGGCAGCCAGGTGTTCGCAGTGGGACAGTGCAACATTTTAAAAAGAAACAAGTATCTATTAGCCCATGTTAATAGTACCAGTCGTGTACCAGCTTGTACCAGTCATGTTATTTCTCTCTCCTTAACAATGGCAAAAATAATTTAATTCTATCAACTTAATAAACATACAATTATCATTCTCAAGTCATAAGACTACTGTCTGATTTCAGCCTCCAGTTATGGGTTTTTTTACCTATTTCTGGATCTCTTGGGCAGTAAACATGATGTGTGGTCATAGGCTTTCCACTGTAGACAGGTCAAAGGCCTCTGATCTTTAACATCTTGACTTATGCATAGGACTTCCAACTGGCCAGCAACCTAGTCAATCCATACCTGCCTATATGGTGGAGCCTGCAGTGTCAAGTGCAGGGGTGGAGTGTAGATGTGTGCAGGGGAAGTGTCCACCCTGACATTGGTGCAAACAGGTCACAACCCCCAGGCTTCCAGCAGCTCCTCTGGGAAGGTATCACAGTTTCACTGCCCTATTACAGGTTCAGAGAGGAATCTCATTCCAGTGCTGTCATTTCTAACAAGTCCTGAACAACAAGATGAGGGACATGCTTTTACACCAGCCTAGACAAGCAACAAAAGTGCATTCAAGGCAGGAATGGCAGTGGTGGCAGGGGCTGGTTGTCCTGCCCAGTGGGCAGGGGTCTTCCAGATTTACAGTTGTTTTCAAGATTTATAGAAGTTTTAAGACCAGGTTTTGGAGAAAACACAAAACCAGCTTATATTCTGTCCCACCTGAGTGCATCTGCCTTACTAAGCTTAGCACTGCAGGCTCACCTCACCCACAGTCAGCAACTCAGAAGACAGATGCACTTTCATTTATGTGTTCTGTGTTATTTCTACAGGATCTCCTCTGAGTTTTTCTATATGACTGAGAAGATTTTCCTCTGCTGCTGCTAATTAAAATTGTAATAAACAGACATTTGTGTACAGTCCTACCATTACACAGTTTATATCTCTCTCATCTAGATATTTCCTGGGCCATGTTTTAGTTTAAATATCTCTCAGGTAGTAAAGTGACTCTCCTTCCCACACAATGCCCTCACATATATCTCATTCCATATACATTTCAGATACCCCTTGCCTTTCAGTTTCTTGCCGTCATCCTTTAAAATTACCTTTATATGTCCACTCTAAGAGGAATATGTTTTCTGAAGCTACTAGAAGCATTTTCTTACCAGATACTTGCTCAGAAAGGAGCAGTGTTCTTCACTTCAACAAGGTTCTGCACAGTCCTTCTTATATTTCAGCTCCCACTGTGGAGAGTACTGAATCCCAATTTCTTGAGGTTCTAAGTAGGGCATATGGTGTGCTGAGTAATGAAATACTTACTTCCTCATTTTAGCTCTTGCTCCCTCTTCCTGACCCCTACCCTCAAGCAGCATAGCCTTGAGTTTACAACTGCATGGGTTTGCTTCAGACCTAAACCCAGAGGGAGAGCTTTCAAAGGGCAATGCTGGTGATACTAGTCTGTGCTCAGAATTAATGCATGCACATCTGCTCCACCAAGGTGCCTCAGCACCAACAACTTTCACATATGTCAAAGTGAAATCTCATATAATATGAGGTTTACTGTAATTTAATCAAAAGTAGTTAGCAGCTTCTAAAGGAATAATCAAACTCAAAGCAGTGTTGAAAGTGAACAGAAATAATAGATCCAAGTCGTATCAAGTAGACACAAACAGTAGAATTCAAATTTGCTCTGCCTAATGCTCAAAATGTCTTTGTTAAGCAATATAGCTTGTATACTAACCGCTGTCATTTGGCACATTCAGGGATGTTTTAGGCACAGAAAAGAGGACAGCAAGGACTGCTGTGATATTAAGGGATACAAACATAGAAAGCAATGAAAATATTACTATGTCCTCCTTGGGCTGCTGTAGTTCTGCAACCTATTTGATGGAGAAACAACATGTCATTTATCCTCTGCACACATATGAATTATAAAGTTCTACAAGTACCAAGTGTGCAATTACAGCTGGATTGTGCATACAAAGGGCAAAGGAGAGTGATGTGGCTTCCTACAGTCTCCCTTGTGCATTTCTGCTGGAATCAAGCCCTTCCAATGAGGAGACTATTGAGTAAAGCAGGAAGAAAGAGTCTATTTTTGCCAAGTAGGGGGTTCTGACACCACTTTGGAGAAAGGGACATGAGGCTCTGGCTGAGTTGTACAGTTATGGCCCACACAGAAGGCAAAATCTATACAGGCTGCCAAAACAGCCAGCTCCCAAGCGAGCTTCACTCCCAAACTGGGAGGCAGCCCCAATGACTCCTTGAGAGCTGGCATGCGTCACCTCTAACGCACATATCAAAAATTCTTCATCCTGTCCCCAAGACATGCCTTGTCTTTTAACACACTACAAAAAGTAAGTAATGGCATTGTTATAAAAGTAATAAAGATGATCTTTTCAGAGACAGCTGTATGCTATGCTGCTCTGAGTGCAGCCATAATTCACATCTGTTGGACTTAACCCATGCAAAATCTATGTATCGTGACTGAGTCACAAGAGATCATGTTTCAGCCCTGCAAAACCTGTGGATCATGAGTGAATCTCAGAAGATCATGTTTTGCAATTGTGTACGCAAACCCAGTGGAAAAGGGGTGAATGCAACAAAGACAAGACAGGAAAGTTCTCCCAACAGAAATTAGGTCTAGAAGAGAAATGTTTACTAGCAGCAATGATACACAAAATGAATGCAAAATAATTAGTAAGGAGATTAAGAACATATTTATGTAAGAAAGAGGGAGAACTCAGAAAGCACTTGGCATTGAAGCAAACTGCCCTTTCAAGAGCTGTTGCAGAAAAAAAAATTCACACAACAGTTATATTTAGAAACTACACTGAAACACTAGAGAGTCATCTGCAAAGATGCAATAAAAAAAAAACAATTTAAATTCATTGGCCTGATTCTCAAAAATGGGTTTCATTGAAAGTTATGAAGAAAGAAGAGCTATTAAAATAAGCTCTTTGGAGGGTCTTGCTATTATTAAATAAATATGAGCAAGAGATTATCACGCTTTTGCAATTTGATCATGATGTTCCAGGCACATAGTGAATATAAAGAAAATGCATGTTTGATTATGCCCAAAGAATTACTCCTTCTAATGATAGCTATAAACTGTGTTTATTTGAAACCCTGCCTAAGAGAGGGCAAAACAGTCTGTGTGTCTCAGGCAGGCACTGCTTGCTACAAAAAAAAATCATCAGCATTATTGTATCTAAGGCAAGCCCAGGCACTTGTGAAAAACACAACAGAACTTGTTCGCTATCATTAAAGTTGTCTCAAAACACCTGAGAAAATGCCACTGAGATCCACTGCCACTGGGAAGTTCTCAAATCTGCCTTGAGAACCTGAGGGGAAAGGACATGGGAGTGGCTCAGAGTATCCCAAATAATGGCAGTAAAACAGCTGTGGCAGCCTGGCTTTGTGCACAGGGGTGTGACACCACTGGTTCTGTGCCACACAGGACCCTGGGAGTGCCTTGTGCTACACCACAGCACCAGCTGCCACTGCCACTGCTACCACCAGCACCCACTCTGAAATCACATCAATGCTGAAACCACTGCCAACGCCACAGCCAAGCCCTGCACCATCCTTAAGAAGAATTAAAATAAGCTGGGGCTGAACTGGCTGTGCCAGCACAAACTCATCATCTAACTGAGGCTATTCAGATCTACTATTGCCAAGGGCTGCTGTACAATTTCAATGGAGCTCAGCTGGTTGTTTTTCCCCCTCTTCTTTTCCACTTCTTTTTTCCTTCTTCTTTTCTGATCAGCTGTCAGGAACCATACCAAGCTTGCTGGACTCAAGGGTGCTCCTCTGGCCAGCCTGCTCCCCAGCTTCTCCACAGGCTGCTGTGGGGTCAGTACTTTGTGCTGTGCCTGTGAGCAGGCACATGCCTGTGCTGCTGTGTGCACCCAGTGTGTGAACACTGTGGGAGAAATAGGTCGAAGCCTTCTTATGCCCCAACTTGCAGGATTTTTGTAACAATTTTAAAGCAGTCAGCTCTTTTACCACCAAAAATGCCTGGCTAGTCAGATTTTTAGCAATCTGTTTAGCTCTCTTTTAATGGGAGCTAAACCATTACCTTTTTGTTGTTGTCCTTGCCTTCTCCATTGTTACCTGGTCCTTTCTGATCCTGACTACTCATCTACAATTTCATAGCTCTGTGTTGTCAGGTCTGTCTTGTGTTATGTTGGTGAAGTCTCAGTGCCTCAGTGCCAACCATACTGTCATAACCAGTATACTCTTCAGATTTACGAGGTGAAGGACTAAAGAATTTTAAAATCTTTTCCAGACTTTCTGTTTCACTTCCATAAACCTTAAAAAAAAAAAAAAAAAAAGTTACAAGGAGGAGGAGTTGAAGGGAGACACAAGGGACTCATAATAGAGAGGGCAGGGCTGCAATGCCAAGTGCAGTTGTAACATCTTGTAACTGCCTTAATGAGGAGCCAGTTTATTTTTACAAAAAAAGGAATTACATTTGAATGTCATTATCAAACATGCCACAACTGATACATCACCTGTACATCTTCAGAGAGCTCTGCCTGTCTACTTTTGGTGATGGAGAGCAGCCAAGCAGGTCTCTAACCAGGTCAGTCTCATGCCTGGTGGAGCAGCATGACAACTCTTGCAGGGCTCTGTGCCAGCTGGCAGTGCTTCAGTCTAATAATCTTATACAGCACTTTCCTACAGTGCACGGCAGGGTGTTGTAAGGCTTCATTAGCTAAGTCTTGTAAAGGATTGTGGCTGCTTAAACAAAAGGGACTAGTTTAATGTTAAATATTAGGAGGACACTTTTCACCACGCAAAATTTTCAATTGCAGCTCAGAGAAAGCAGCTCTCATCCTGCCCTCAGCTCTGCTAAGCAGAGGCATCTGCCACAGGCAATAGTATTAACAGGATTGCCTGGAGTGGCCTGAAAGTAACAGTGATACACAGATTTCTTTCATATTCAAAGGAACTTTTCACTGATTTCTTGAAAGAAATGTTAATTTTCTTCCTTGGCAATACTTAAGCAGCTAAAACTACATGCAGGCTGGTCCTGGTTTTTGCTGGAACATTTCTTTCAAAATTTAAAACCTCTTTAAACAGTCATTTTAAAAAGTAACAAAAAGGAGGTAAGAAGACTATATTTTAGCCTAAAACTATTTCCATTGCAATTAGCAGAGCAATTCACACTCAACAGCAGTAAGCTTTTGCTGCTATATTGCATAAATAAATGACAGTTTAAAATAAAACAGTTAATCAACTGCTAGCCATACAAACCTTCCTGCACTACATCATGAAGACAATGTAACAATGGACAGCAAGGACCTTTCTGTTAAGAAAATCAGTTCTGAAAAGGAAAGGAAAGCTCCTACCGACTGTGGACCTAGCAAATTGTTCTGCATCATACCCTTAAAAAACAAAACAAAACAAAACAAACAAAAAACAAGCAAACAAAAAAAACTTAAGTCATATTATTTACAGGAGGTAGATCTGAAAAATTCAGAGGATCATTCCAGTACCAAAGAAGAACCCTTCACTGTATTATAATTCAAAGGTTTTGGAAATTACTGAAGTAAATCACCAGGGTCACTCTTCTCCTTGAAGTTCTCAACTCATGTCCATCCATCTAGCAACAGTCACTAAAGTACCCTATCTTTTGTATTCTGTACTATAAAGACCTGAAAGCTTTGAAAGCAGAGCTGTTGACAGTTGAAAACAAAACTTTTCCCAGGAAGGAGGGTCCTGAGGGAGCTGGCAGACTAATTTGCCAAGCTACTATCCACCATTTTTTAAAAACAACACAGGTGAAGTTCCAGATGACTGGAGAATGGGAAATGAACTCTCATTTTAAGAGGGGTGTTAACTCTGTTATATCTCATTGCATATAAAAACCAAAAGTATCCCACAGAGAGCTGAAACACAACTAACTCACTGAACACCATTTATGACTTTACTAAGATGCTGCTGAAGCTATGAGGAAGGACACACAAAGTCCAAGAGCTTCTGGCCAACCACAGGGGGAGAAGGGCCAATCTCTCCACAGCAGCCACTGCAGAGGACACCGCATGTGTGTACAGCCAGCATGCCCCATGGTCATCAGCCAAATAATTCACACATCTCTGCCTAGGGAGGACCATCCATACTCTCTGGAGGTCTGAAGGAATAGAAAAACTTTTCCCTACTCTGGGGCTGCCCAAGCTCTAGAGCAGTAATCATGGTAGTCAGGGAGAGTCCATGATGGCTGGAGAAAGAGAATTGTAACACCAGCTTTTAAAAAGGGGAAAGTGAGACCCAGGGAACTATAGAGACTGGTCAGTCTCACCCCCTGTGCCAGGCAAGATCCTGGAGCAGATTCTCTTGGAAATTCTGCTAAGGCACATGGAAACAAAGGGGTGATTGGTAACAGCCAGCTAATGGCAAATCATGAGTGACAAATCTGGTGACCTTCTATCTATCTATCTAAGGTGACAGCATCAGTGGTCAGGGTAGAGCTACTGACATCCCCTAGTGGACTTATTCAAAGTGTTTGACACTGTCTCACACAACAGCCTTGTCTCTAAATTGGAGACATGGATTTGAGGGATGGACCACTGGGTTGATAAAGAACTGGCTGGATGGCCAGCCACAAAGAGTTGTGGCCAAGGGCTCATGGTCCATGTGGAGACCAGGGACGAGGGGTGTCCCTCAGGGGTCAGTGCTGGGACCAATACTGCTCAACACCTTTGTCAGGGACATGGACAGTGGCATCAAGGACACCCTCTGCAAGGTCACTGACAGCACCAGGCTGGAGGGAAGGGATGGCATCCACAGGGACCTGGACAGGCTTGGGAGCTGGGCCAGTGCAAACCTCATGGGGTCAGCAAAGTGAAGTGCAAGGTCCTACTGCTGGGTCATGGAAATCCCAGACACATCAACAGCTTGGGCAGAGAAGTGACTGAGATACTAGATATAAAACTCAACATTAACCAGTTCAGAAAGCCAAGGAAATCCTGGGCTGCCTCAAAAGGAGCATGGCCAACAGGCAAGGGAGGTGATTCTGCCCCTCTGCTCTGAAGAGACCCCAGCTGGAATGCTGCATCCAGCTCTTGTGTGCCCAACAAAGGAAGGACAAGGAACTGCTGGAGAATATACAAGGTTGATAAAACAAAGCCAGACTGAGAATGTTGTGATTGTTGAGCTTGGAGGAGAGAATGTTTTGTGGGCACCTGGTAGCAACCTTCCAATATCTGAAAGGGCCTATAGGGAAATCAGAGAGGGACTGTTCATCGGGAACTGAAGTGCTAAAACAAGGAGTAATGGGTGCAAACTCAAAGAAGGGAAATTTAGGTTAAGTATTAGGAAGAAATCCTTTCTTGTGGGGGTAGTGAGACACTCAAAAAGGTTTCCCAGGGATGTTGTGGATGCCCCAACCCTTTAATTGTTGAAGGCCAGGTTGAGCAAAGCCCTGAGTGGCCTGGTCTGCTGGGAGGTGTCCTTTCCCATGGCAGTGGAGATAGGGATTAGATTATATTTAAGGTGAATTCCAACCCTTGACATTCTATGATTTAAGTCTTTATGGATGGTTGAACGACCATATTGGGCCAGGAACCTGCAGGAGGATGGAACTGTAGAATAATTAAAGCTGGAAAAGACCTCAAAGATAATTGATTCCCACCATTAACCCAGAACCACTCTGCTGACCGCTAAACCATGTGCCCAAGTACCACATTAACATGTCTTAACGTGGTGACTCCACCACTTCCCTGAGCAGGCTGCTTCAATATCTAAACATTCCCTTTCAGTGGAGAAATTTTTGCTAAGATCCAGTTTAAACCTCCGTTTGCACACTTCAAAGCCATGTTCTCAATGGCATGGAGTAAGTAGGAGTGCCCAGTGCTGAAAGGGATATGCAAGGCACACCAAAGCACTGTTATGGAGATTAAAGGAGTGGTCATGTTCCTCTTCCTGTGATCCTCTCCCCTTTTCTGCCACACATCTCTCTTCCCAAGTATATTGGCTTGACGACTTCCTCCATTAACTGCAGGGGCTCTTCTCCTTTCAAGGCCAAAACTGCTGACTCCCAAAGAAGTTTACAGTAGCTGGTATTTCTGCTGTCTCTGATATTCTTAATGACTTGTTGGTCAAAGAGTAAAGAAACATCGGTTCGTTAATATTTCTGACCCCCACAGCCACCTTCAGTAGCCTTTGTCCTTCAGTAGCCAGGATGTCTTCCCCAAGGCATGGTCTGGGATGGGTTAAGTCCAGACAAACAGTAAGGTCAGCTAAGTAATCCAGACTTTGGGAGCATTCACTCTGCAGCTGAAAATTCTGCCCACTGTCTCCTTTTTCTTTACGAGCACTCAGACTTCTTATTTCACCCCAAACACTTTTATCATGGCTTTATGCAGCACAAGCATGTTAAACAAAGTAGTCATTACTTAATTATCTGATATCTAAATTTGAGAGTTTAGTCAAACATCTCAAGTTTTTGTAATTATAGCCAACTTTATATAAACATCTGCTGGCAAACACCAGGCTTGCATGCTTGAAGGAGGTAGACCACAAATGACAGGAGAATAACCTGAGGTAACAAGATAAACACTGTTGCTCATCTCAGCTTGCTAATCTTCTGAGTATTTTCCTTCTCTAGTGATTTTGACAAGCACTTTTAAAATTCAACCAGAAATCTGTGTATCATTGAAGTGGTTTATTTTGTTACTACTACAAACCAAAGATTGAGACAATATTTTAATCCTAGCTCTGGTTTGTCAAGGAATTCTGTTGTTAACATTATACCATTACCTTTCTGCATAAAGCATAGCTAGCAAGACCTTAGCCTGGAATAAAAATGTATACAGGTAATTCTGTATCTATATATCTTAGTTCACCTGTCTTTTCACTCCCAGAACTCTTTCTTAGGTGCAGCAAATGCTAATTTTATGGCTGGCCAATACAGAGTTTTCTTTACTATGAAATACCCAATAGAAAGTGATTCCAGGCATTTACTTCAGAAAAAGTCAGGCTTTTTTAATTGGTAGAGAGGAATCTTGTTCTTTTAACTTCTCTCAATCAGATGCTGAAGAGCACTACCAAGTCTCTACCCAGATCTCCTTGCTGATTCTTCCTTCCAAGAGGAGATCTTAGCATTAATAGGCATAGATGACAAAACTGTTCCTGACACCTCTGGGCTCTGGGAAATCTGTCCATGAAATGGGAAAGAGCTGGATCTTGGTCTGTTTGCTTTGGTTATCACAGGACATCTACAAGTGCAGTGACCTGCATGATCCACGACACTGGAGAAACTCCATGTCAGTGCAGCAGTGGGTGATTGTGAACTTCTCTCACACTATTCCTTCAGTAGAGGAGCCGTTTCTTTTCTACCCAGACACCCTCAGTGGCAGCTGTGTCACTCTGAGAAGCCAGGACACAAGCATTATGCCAAGATAATGTTTACATTATTTTTTGCTTTAGAAGCATTAGTAGCAAAATTATTTTATCAGTCCATTTTATCAGCCATAAAGTCTTACTCAGGATATCCTTACTTCCTTTTCATGCTTGTCTTTTTGTTTGTTTGTTTGGCTGGGTTTTTTTTCTTTGTTTGTTTTTGTTGTTGTTTGTTCTTTATTTTTGTTTGGGTTTAGTTTTGTTTTTATTTTCAGTAGTAGGGGTGTTGTCCTGGCTTAGTCTATGTTTTTTATTTGGACTCTGAAGGTTAGCATCATCTCAGCTCCTTGTGTGTGATCTCCCTGCAGTCACCTCTTCTTCTTTTCAATGCATGTGCTCACATTTTTGTCTTGTAGCACCTGCATCTTATGGAAACCCCTTGTTACTTCCTTATGGCTCAGTCCTGCCTCTCCTCAGGTGAACCTTTCCCTGTCTTTCCAGTGGGAATAGGAGACAAATATTGCCATACTTGCCATATCTGGCATCAAATGGATCAAAGGAGACAGCTATGGACACTAAGTCCAAATTTCTCCCTGGTGGAGGTGCCCAGGTTCCTGGAAAGGTGTTTTTTGCCCAGACCACTGTGGGTGTGGTTTATTCACAAGACTGTCTTTGTGCCTAAGCAGGGAGACAAGGAGATGTGAGGTTGCTCATTGCTCAATGTCCCATTTTATAACTCTAAATGAAATTAATTGACTTTCTGCAACCTACATAATTGTTTATACTTGACAAAATCTCTTAGTGTTACGGGAAAATATATATGATCATTCTTACTAAGCACATGAATGGCAATACAGAGCAATATATAGTATTTAATGATAACATATCCAGCTGTTTCTAACATTATGTGTTGTCCCAAGGAAGAGGTACAGCTACACATGCAATACTCACTCTGCTGTAATCTGTCTCCGGTCACCAAGGCAGGTAGACTTTCTTACTGTTTGTCAGGTGGAGTTCACAGAATCATAGAATCACAGAACAGTTTGTGCTGGACGGGACCTTAAAGACCATCCAGCTCTAACCTCCTGCCCTGGGTAGGGATGCTTTTCACAAGATCAGGTTCTTCAAAGCCCTATCCACCCTGGCCTTGAGCACTTCCAAGGATAAGGAGACAACAGCCTCTCTGGGCAATTGGTTAAAGTGCCTCTCCACCTTGTTTCCTTATAAAGAATTTCTTTGTAGTATCTAGTCTCAACCTGTCCTCCTTCAGCTTAAGGCCTTTCAAGCCTACAAACCTTTGTAAGCCTACAAGCCCTTGTGAAAATTTTCTCTCCAGCTTTCTTGTGGGCTCCCTTTAGCTACTGGAAGGCTAATGAATTAAAGTATTAACAGTCCAGAAAATTATAAAAAGCAGAAATAATAAGAAATCAGTCTAGACAGAGTACAACCTATCCCCTTCCCCAGTGTTTACAGAGTCTCTTCAATAAGTTACAAAGGAGAAAATTTTCTTGTTTGGCATGGTTTAATGATAGCCCCCTAAAAGGACTAATTTCCCTAATGCCTAGAATCCTAGTGCATAATGTTGAGCATGACATTATTAGCTGTGCAAGTCCCAAATAAGTATTTTGGGTTGTTTTTGTTTTTTTTTTTCAAATTATAATGTGATTTTTAATAACTGTAGATCCAATTATGCCTAAAGATTTTTGACATACCTGCACAATCTTATAAAGTTTACATTTGTATAGCTTCTTCCATGATTGGTGATTACCAAATTACCTAACAAAAAGTTCTTTACAGAGATAGAGAGACATTTTTATACTCATATGTAACTCAATCAACCTGTGGAAACAGACAAGTAAAAAAATCAAGTAACATTTTAAATTCACTAAGTTTGCTATGTCCATAGTGCCTCAAGGTAGAGAAGAAATAATTTCAGCCTCTTAAGCCTGCTTGGACTCAAT
The DNA here is from genome assembly GCF_963662255.1 of Cinclus cinclus. Classification (NCBI taxonomy): domain Eukaryota; kingdom Metazoa; phylum Chordata; class Aves; order Passeriformes; family Cinclidae; genus Cinclus; species Cinclus cinclus. The sequence continues at coordinate 63,739,592 of NC_085084.1, forward strand.
TTGCTGTTGTTGGAGAGAGAACTTGTTGTAGGAAAAATTAGTGAATATACAAGAAAAAGAGTTGAGTATTTCCAGTGAGAAACAATTTTGCCCCAGCAGTTTCTTGTAATTGACTGAAGAGGCTTTGCCATAGGGTTTCCTGCAATTAGCTGTCAGTCAGCTTCTCAGAACATTGTCCTGAATAAATGAACCTCTAGATTAAATCACTGTGATGGACACATAAGCACATATTTATAGAAACAATTACAAATATCCTCATAAACTTTATGTCTCCCCTTATGGGAATTCCTTGATGTTTCAAGGTTTCATTCCATCAGCACTTAATCAGAAATGTGAATCCATATAACTGTCCCTCCCCCACAGTAAAAAACCTGATGATTTCATATAAAATCCAGTAGCCAATTATTTCTTCTGTGAAGCTTTTAGAACATACTACTAATTTAAGTTACCCTCATGTAGGTAGTGGTGGTAATCTCCTTTAAAGCAATACTCTCCTCCATATACTCAAACCTCCATGTACTACAAGTGCCTAATTCATATGCAAGAGTTGATGTATGTGATACTTATATGAATATATAAGGTAGGTAAAGGCATGAGTACATAATGTGGTCAAAGAACTAATGACTGCAAAGAATATAAAATCCTCAGAGAATTGTTCTGGCCTTCAGACTGTGAAGGACAGAAAGGTTAAATAGGCCCAAGCACTCTCTACCTAGAAGGAAGGAAGACCTTCTCAGCCTAGGACTTTTTTTTTTCTTTTTAATACTTTAGCATATTGCATGTCAAAGTGTTAAGTATCACCCACTGGTCAATAATTTATTACGTTGGTTAATGCACCCTACTGATAAACCAGCTCTGGCAGAATCCTTATCCTGAATGTTAAAGCTTTGAAATTAAAAGGAAGTAGGATGACTGAATTCTGGTTCCATTACAAGCCAAGATGATTCAAGTTCCTTACTGATGGAAAGTGTATAAAGTGTCCTATTAGAGTCCTATTAAATAATCCTATTATTTAATAAATAATTATTATTATATAAAAATGTTTTTACAAAAATAAAGTGCTCATCTATTGAAACATGCAGAGTCTCAGCCTATCTGGGAAAAAAAAAATTTGCAACAAAGAAGGGGGAAAAAGCATGGGAAAAAAAAGAACTCTCACTGCTCTCAAAACCCATCTTCAGACATAAACATGTTTACCTTTGCTTAGCCTAGCATCAGACATAATCAGAACTGCCATCAGAGCAAGTGCTTTTGCCAGAGTGAGCTCCTACATGGTAGGGATGTCAAAGTATCAGCTGCCACTGAATGTATGTAACATGTGGCTATTAGAAAGCAAAGTGCTCTCTGTCACAGCCATATTACAGCTTGGTGTGGAAGGAAAATAAGTTTCATGTGACATATCTCAGGAGATAAAAAAATGACACAGTTCTGAAAGGCAAAGCTAACCTGTCTGGACTTTTTTTTTCCTTTCTAGTTTAGTCAGTGAACCCTCATGACCCCCTTCCTCCCTCAAATGACTTATTTACACAAACTCAATCTGCCCCAAGAATTAATTTGCAAGAATTAAAGGAGAGCAGATTGTTATACCTTTGGGTAAAGAACCTCCTGATATGTCAGTGACATTTAAGACAATTTATCAGTGGTATTTTCAGACTTTCATTTTATACTCCTCTTTTGTGTGCTTGTTTAGCATTTTGAAAATGCAGTTTCAGATGTCCACACCAAAACGTACAAATCCCTAGCATTTCACATTTCCAGTCGCTGCGGACCTGTGAAACTGCATTAAACTGTGGCAGGAAATGAAGTCTTTCATTTCAAAGACACGAACTTAAAGGTGTATCAATATTTTTTCTTTAACTTGCTCAGTTAGTACACCATTTGCAGTATTTCCAAAGCCTTGGATTTCAGCAGCATGTCCCCCATGTCACACTGATAAGGAATCTGAGCATGCACCATCCTCACATCTTGTGACATGTACTACACACTACACCAGGTGATACTAGTGATTTTGACTACAATCCCTGAATCCTCAGGCTCACTGACATTTGAAATGCAAAGTGTGCTCCTTGCCTCTGCCCAGCCTCAATAAACCAAACTTCTGAGGATAAATTACTGCCAAGGTAGAGCAGAGACGCTTTCAATGAAAGACAACATTCAAATTTAAAGAAGCATAACTCCCTCCCCCCCTCCCCAAATTAGAGAATTAGGTGCCACTGAAAAAGAGGCAGAGAAACACAGTACATGAGTCTTGAATAAAAATGAAAACCTAATCACACTGCTAAGGCTGTGGATAGAACATTTCATCCCCTTTTGTGTATTCAGTTCAGCCAGGCAGGCATAAAAATGACCTTTCTTGTATTCATGTTTTCAGAAACCTTTTTCAAGCAGATGTTTATTTTATCTGCCTGGATCAGCTGACCTTCAGCACAGATGATACCACATGTTTTGCATTTAAGGACCGCACTCTGAAAAGTTAAGCCTGGGCAGTATGGCAGGTGTTTGTGTGTGAGCCGTCCACCTCCTTCATTCCCGTGATCTTTCAGTGCTATGTGACTTCAGCAGAGGCTGCCAGTAAGCAGGAAAGCTGCCTGGTTCCTCGGCTGCTGTTTGACATGCATTGTCCAAGAGCTATGGGTATGGTTCAAAGCATCCTGTGGTGGTCCCAAGTCTACAAGCCATCCCTTGCTCCTACTAAGGTGAGGTTTTCTCAACAATCAATTGAAGTTTAAACTGAGACCATTTCCTTCCTTTCAGCCTCAGACTCTAGGCAATTTTCCCACTCTGTTTTGTCCAGAGTTCAAACTCAAAGGAAGCTGCCTGCTGAAAGGAAAAGGGTATTTAGCTATTTAGCTTACCTAGCACCAAGTAAAAGACCATCTGGAATGGGAGACCAAAATATCTCTGCGGCTCAAAATCTTGTCTCTGACAGTGGCCAAAAGCAGGTGCCCACAGAAGGTGGCAGGTAAGGAAACAACTGTAGGATACTTGACCCAACTAATGTCACAACATCTGGTACCAGCGGGATGATGGGCACAGTAAGGTGGGGGTGATTCCTGCATACTGGGTAGCCCCAGGTGCATTTATCTGTCAATTAATATATTTTGTCTCCAGACATGAACTCATGTATCTGTGTTATCCTGTGGCACAGGGCTCATGGCTGAGTCATACAGCACTTGAGCAGATTAAAATTGAGTGGGTGAAATTCCACGTTAACAAAAGTGTGTATGAAAGGAAGTTCTTGAAAAAGAGATGAATGAAAGGTAAATGGCACTAAGGAAAAAAAGAAGAAAATTAAGTACTGCCCATAATACAGTGTTAATCTCTCAGTTGCCTTTGGTCCTAACCCAGAGGTACTGGAAATCTAGAAAGGTAATATTTGTATCTTGGGTGATGATAATGATGGTGATGATGATGATGATTATTGTTGTTGTTATTATTATTACTACTACTACTACAACTCCTACTACAAATACCAGCTTAGATCAGATCAAAACCCTGGGATTAGCCATACTACACATCCCAGCTGCTAAAACTTATTTAGTCAGCTGGCATCTTGTACATTTTCTTGATGAAAAGGTAGTAATTTTTTAAGGAACATTTCAGTTTGGGGTTGCAACAAAGATATAGGGGAAAAAAGAGGAAGACACTCAAGAGAAAAAAAAGTGAAAATGAGATTGGGCTAATTAGAGAAGATAATGTAAATTCCTAAAAGCATAAGGATATTGATGAAACCTGAGCATTATCACATTGTAGCTCCTTCTTTTTGTGGACTTAGAAAGACTTTGACTATATCTTACTGTAAACATGTGCCTGGGGACCTGTAGCGGTCACAGTCACAATCTGCCAACAAGTGGAAAGGTGGAATGAAAGAGGGGGCTTTACTGACTTTTAGTAAGTGAGTAGAAGAGTGGTAGAGAGACATCAGCCACTCCTAATCCACTTACCAGCCAGGATTTTGGCTTTGAGGAGATTTCTTAGTCTGGACAGACAGAGGAAGGAAAGTGAAGAAGAATTAAAAGATGTCTGTTCATTCAATCACTTCATTATGAATCTAAAAGATTTAACTGCAAGACCTCATCTGGTCCTAGATTTTTCCAGTATAAGTATCTTGATTCGTTTGTGGAGAATTATAGAGTGCAGTTCACAGAGCAGTCAAATTTTCTTGCACATGTTATTTGAGATTGTAAAATTGCTTTCAAAATTTTGTATCCCTCTGGAGTTTTCCAGTCCTGAACCACATCTTCATACAATGTGTTATTATTGCTGCCATATCTGAGAGCCTGTACACAAAACCAAACACAGACTAATACATCCAGAGCCAGTTTGCCTGCTTACAAAGAAGAGCACATATACATACAGACAGATGCACAAACAAGGAGCAAAAATATCTCTGAAAACACATTGCTACTGTCCCTCAGAGGCACTTGGCTCTTCAACAAGATCTTTTCACTATATTCCAGGGCTTAATTACATCACTATGGATGACAGGAAGTTGTCCTCCTTCATCTGTGTGGGGATGTAGAGATTACTGAAGGGTAGGCTAAAGAGCTGAGTGTATTATAGCATTAACACTATTTTATACCCCATTAATGAACCCTGCTTAAACACAATAAAAAGAAACACCTTGTATTATAGATAGGAAAAAGATGTGCCAATATTGAAAAAATATTCAGCACTAAGAGGAACTCACACCGTTTAGGGGTAGAAGAAATGAAGCATGGAAACTACACAATGCAGTTTCAATAAATACAGTTTTAAAAACCACAAATGTTTATTTACGTTATTTCTGTAAAGCTTCTTTGGCTTGCAACCTGCCACTGAATTAACTAGCTCTAGAAAGAAACCATATCCTTTCACATCAAATACTAGATGTCAAAATAGTGGGAGAAGTTGCATAACAGCTGCTGCAGCACAGATTTAAAAAAAAAAAAAAAAACAAAAAAACAACTTTTTTTGTATACACTGTATTGAGCAGAAGGGTTATTTGTATTTAATTTCTATAATATTGTGAAAGGCTTTTTGTGTATAATGTTTCTGAGTATTTCTGTTCTACTTCCTGTGTTTTTCCCACTGTTTTTCTGACAGCTTTTCTCAGGCAGATGGACCTTGATAAAAGACCAGGAGAAAATTTCTTCTAATCAGCACTAAGTCACAAGCCAGATGCAATAAGCACTTGGTTAGGAGATGTGTTCAGCAGGTCAAACTGGGAGCAGTAAGGTCCCTTTTGGCCTGACCTGAAGATTTTGGCCAATGCAGTCCTTGTGGCACACCTAGCCCAGGTTAGCCTCAGCTGAAAACACTTTTTACTCTTAGGTTGCACAGAAAACCTCTAACCCCCAAGACACCTGGAAAACAAGGTTAATGCCCTAGACTTGCTTCACAGAGAGAGGCCTATCACAAGCTAGTAATTTTACCCACAAACACCCTTATCCATGTTCAGCTGCTTATAACCCAGAGGTAAGAAGTAGCTTATTTCAGGCTCCTGGAGTAACATCGTATTCCCCAGAAGTGTCTCATGAGGTAGTGATTATTTGCTGAATGAAACCACTGTGCTGAACTGTAGTACATATGTGACTATTTCCACTCACCCTCCTCTGCACAGCACATGCAGCAAAAGCATAGAGTTTAAATTCTATTAAGAAGTTTACTCTGGAAGTGTGATCATTTAATAGGATCATAAAATTGAATAAAATACACAGTGAGATTTAGCATAAGAAAGCATGGACTTTTTTTTACAGACACATGTTTTTACATGGTTCTTTATTTATTAGAAGTTTTAAAGAGGAATTAGAGACCTGTCTAATATCTACACTATCTAGTAAGCAATTTTATTCTTTATTTAAAAAATTAGATTTGTCAAAGGTAACAGTGCACCGTGAAAGTATCAGAGCACAGAATAACTTGCATATCTAGTTGACAAGTCCAGAAAATAAGGTAATAACCCCCAGTAATTCCTAGGTATATAGGACTACCATGGAATAACACTAAAAGTAACTTGGTAAATTATTTAAGAATGCATGCTGGTTTTACCTTGAAGGCACCTGAGGGGAAAGGGATACCAGGAAGTTTTTATCCATGAGAACTTCCTCTGTGAATTGATGGGACCAATTGGAGCCTGGTTTAGTTGTTGACAGCCTGAGAAACCAATTGGAAAAGTCGGTTCGCTCCGTGAATCACATTTGAAGCAAGTAAACCCCAAGAAAGCTCTCTTGCATTTCTGGCCTTTCACAAGCCAACATAAATCTGGCCCGGGTCCACTTTTGAATGCGGCCCGGGCCAGGCAGGGCTGGGCTCGGGAGGCTGCCGGGCCCCGTTTCCAACCAGGAGCCCCGATAACCAAAAGAAGCCGAGCCCATTGCTGGGATCCTGGCCCTTTTCCCGGTGTGTCCGTGGCTCGGGGGGCCCTGCCCTGCCCTGCCCCGGCTCGGAGCAGCCCTGGGGTGGCCGAGCCCGCCCGGCCGCCCTCACGGGCTGAGGGGGAGGCAGCCGGGCCCGGTTCGGGAGAGCCCCCAGGGCTTTGTGTGCTGGGCAGGGCAGAGGGAGAACCCCCGGGCTGCGGCTGGAGCTGGGGGCGGGCAGCGCCGGGGGAAAGCCATGGACACACGGCCTTGGCACCCATTTCTCCTCTGCGTGCACTTTGCAGTTTCCATCCGGCCCCCCCAGCACGGCCTGGGCACCCTGAGATCCTGACACAGCTCCGGCATGGCCTGGCACAGCCCCTGCAACTTCTGGGTGAGATTTTAACTTTTCCAATGCTCAGATAAGACTGACAGACTTTCCATCCTTCCTTGGGTGAGAGGGAGAAGAACAGAAAGGATGCACCAAAGTCAATGAAGCAAGAGCTAAGTTTTTAGATGGAAGGAGAATGAGGAGATGCCATGAAGGTTGGCTGAAAAAATCTTTTTGTAAGTTATAGGGATGGACTGTACTACACTAAAATATTCATTTAAACCATGGGAAAAAAAGACGTTGGAGGGGTGAAGTGTAAAGTGTTTGGAAAATCCTTTGCCCCGAGGGAAAAAAGGGGATCTCTGTTCCTGGGAGTGAAGTATGAACAAAGAGAAGTGAACTGAAAAGAACTCTTGCCTTTAAGTAGCTCATCCTTAAAAGTAATACCCCATGACTTTTCAACATGGCCTGCAACTCAGCTCTGGGAAGGCTGTGAAGTGGGAAAAGTTTCATGACAGCAAATCCCAGGCGGCTGTTATTCATGAAAAATTAGAGTCAGGAGAAAACTGGTTATTTCCTTTCTTGGAAAAATCCTTATAGTTAAACAAGAAAAAACTCCTTTCCCTAAAGTGAACTAAAAAAGAGTATTTGAGTATGGAATTGACTGAAGTGTCTGTGTATATTGTTAAACTGTGACAAAGAGGAAGGAGGAAATGGTCTGAAAATCTATTCTTAATTTATTATTATTTTCCTTTGTGTTGTTATAAAAGTTTTTCTTTATCCCCTGTTAAGTTTTAAACTTGCTTTGCTTTTACTCCTAATTCTATTTCACAACAAAAAGCAAATATATTAAACAAACCCAAACTGTGACAGAATGCCTCAGAGTGTAATTATGTGCAGATAGAGGTCATTGGGTAGAATATTCTTGCTGTCCTTTGGAGTTCATAAAACACTGAGGGTCATATTCTAAGGTACTTCTAATTCCATTCTGTATAATTGAGGTGGAAAAGTAGCAGCATGACAGTATCTGATTTAACTTCTAGGTAATTGTAATACCTCTGATAGGATTTTTCCACTGAATAACAGGACAGGCAGTAACTATGTGAAACAAAGGTCAAGAAAAGAAAAAAAAAAAAAGATGTGAATTTGAAGAACTCAGAAGCACATCTTGAACTATTTTCTTGTCTTCAGGAAAGAAAGAAGGCAGACACTTCTGCCAAACTGTGAGGAAGCTGCCTTGTACTCATCCAACAGGTTTTGTCCTAGTACCTAGAGTGCTTCCCTCCTAAGGCGTATACCAATGGAAGCTCCCTCTAGAAAGCAGTTTTGCAAAACCGAGGCTTGACTCTTTGTTGAGGCACTGACTGGGGACCCTGGGAGTTTGTTTGTTTGCTGACACAGTGCCCTCACTGCCCTCACCCCAGCACACCTCCTCTTACTGTTTAGTCAAGCACATGTTGAGAAAAATACTCATTTTTTAAAAACAGAAATCCTGCATTGGCATGCAAAGAATCTCCCTTATGCTAGAAAACCCCTTTGTTACTTGCCAGTGGGATGTCTCGGGGAGTTCACTGGGGACCTGTTCAGGCCAAAAAACACTGACCACACATGCACCCCACAAAGGTTGCAGAGGAAGGATGAGCAATTCAGTGAGCCCATGGTCTGAGAAAGTTCCCTGGTAGTGCCAGTCCATTCCTCCCTCTCCCCTGATAACCACAGCACAGGTACTGTGCTTGCAACAATTATGAATCAAAATTGAGTAAAAATATCAATGAACATGGTGTTCACAAATCATCTGAACAAGCTTTATTTATTTGGAAAAAACTAATACTTCTCACTGTGATCAAGGTTTGAAATGAAGCCAAAGTTAGAGCACTAGCTTTCCTTCCCAAAGCCTAATGAATCAGGGACCTGACTTTAGAATTATATTTAATTTTATTATGAAATAAAAAAACAATGTAATACTGAATTTGCCTTTTTCAAGTCACAGAAGTTTCACTAACATTCAGGGTTCCTCTGGAAAAGAAGTAGGTTAATCTCAATTTATTGTAAGGGAAAGAATTAATTAGAGTAAAAATAAAGTTCTCTGCTAAATTACATGTAAATTATATTTTGTCAGGAAACTAAAACTGACAATCAAATAAAAATACCCTGAATAGTCATTATAGTAGCACAGATGTTCTCTTGCCCACATTTCACTTTGACTTTTTCTATTCAAGAAGCTCTAAAATAGATAATTGAATAAGAAGCTCTGACAGCAGGCTACAGAACCTTTCTGTCCAACTCAGGCTCGCAGACCTTTCTTTTCCACCTTTTTTTCACAAACCTGTTGCTCCTAGGCCACATTTCCTGGATATTGAACATGGGGAATTCTATTTTTAAAAATATATGTTTTGCAGAAATATAAGCTCTGCAGCTGTTATGGTGCCTTTTTTTTAAAGCACTCTGTCCTGCACACTATTAGCATTTTGTGTAACTTGTCAAAGGAGTTCAAAATGAGGGCAAATATGAAGTTCTCAGAAGATCAGCTAATTCAACAGCTTGGAGAGAAAAGTCTTTCAAGAAATCACATAAAAAAACTGTTAAAAGTGCTGAGTCAAACCAAACTTTGCCTGCTGCTAGCTGATTTCACGGCAAATTTATGTTTGTGCCTACAAAACCTTGCTTTTTGCTCCTGAGAGCTACTAAGGGATTTTGTTTTAAACAGGACTTTGCAGACCAGACCTCTGCAGCCCGTCTGAAAGCTCCTGAGAGTTTGGTACTATCACTTGCTGAGGAGTCATATAATTAATTGGTCCTGTCAGTTTGCTATGTTAACTGAAAAAAGGAAAAAAGAGCAAAACAAACAACAACAATAACAAAAAAACAAACAAAAATGAACAAATAAAAAAACAAGCAGGAAAAACCCAACAACACCCCACACATGTGCAAACCCCACCAAAAAACAAACAAAAAAAGCAAAACAAATCAACCAACCAAACAAACAAAAAGCAGCCCTTTCAACAAGCAAGCAGACCCAAAGCACCAACCAGATGCCTCAGCAAAGCAAGAACAGGGAAAATATCACAGGGATTCAACAGCAATGTTTCCAGTGGTCCAGAGTGGAAAATACATTTTTAAAATTAAACACAGTCAAATATCACAGCCAAGGGTTACTTGGACCAATGCTATTATTATTTATCTCTTTTTTTGTGCAAACTCTTACATTCAAAACTATGCACCTGGAAAATTTCAACTGTCTTACTCGGGGCCCAGGCACAACATGGCTTTACCAAGTTCTGCCTCTATGTAAATATGGCCCTCCACTACTGCTTCAGACTAAAGCATATCTATTTTACTTCAACTCTCAAGAAAAATCTATGACTGACAGGGCAGAACTTCACCCTTCCACTCTAGCAGAGCTTTAAGCATCTAAACCTCTTTGAGATCTAAGTATCTGTCTTAAAAGCAGCCCATGACAATTTTCTGCCTCACCCCATTGCACACTAGCCAAAAAAACAAATGTGCAGCTCAACATGGACAGTCAAGGGATGGTGAGGATGTCCCCCCAGAGCATGACCCACCCTGTTCTTGCTCTCCACATCCCAGTAAGGATTAAGCATGTCCACTTTTACCACAGACAGAAAAACTGATAGCTGCACTCTCATTCTCATGAGATGGTACTGGTCCTTGCACCATGCTCAATCCAGACCAGCACATGGAAGAAGCTGAATTTTGTACATACTGAAAGCACGCGACATGAGCCAGACCTCTCATCAGGAAGTCAATACATTTGTGAGCCAACCACCCTCAGCATGGAGTCACAGTCCACAGTAGTCACCTCTGAAGCCCCAGAAACCCCATGTGTGGTCCCAGAATCAGAGGATGGGTCAAGCTGGAAGAGACCACAGTGGGTCATTTGGTTCAATCTCCCTTCTCAAGCAGGGTTATCTCAGAGTACATGGCACAGGATTGCATCCAGATGGTTCTTGAATATTTCCACTGAGGTATTCACAGTCCTGCAGGGACTTTTGCACAGAAATTCATTTGGGGACTACAGGCTGGGACTGTATTTCTGAGAGCTGTGTTCCATGCATCTGCAATGATTTTTCCTTATCTGCCAGGCCTTTAAATGAGAAATCTCCTTTCCCTGCCTCAGCCATTAGTGATTTTGTGTTTAGATGTCCCTTACAAAAATGCTCTCATATTCATTATTTCTGCTCTTTTTTCCCTTTAATTGGAGTAGCTCATTGTGGCTAAATGAAAGCATTTGAGGTCAGCTGACTAAATGGAGTAGCATTTTAGCTGTCAGCACTTCAATTTGGAAAAAAAAGAAAGCCACGGCAATAAAAGTTTGAAATGCTAAAATGAGCTTTTCCTAGGACAGGGATTCATTTTAAGCTGCTCAAAGTATCATATATTTCAAAATCTCACTCACAGCAATTTAATTAAATTTGCTTTTTACTTTCCTTCCAAGATGTCAAAATCCCAATATCTGTCCTTGAGCAGTAAGTCCTGAGACACCAGCAGGTACTTTCACTGAGGAATACTCAGGCTTAGTTCTAAAAATCTCCTTTGGACCCACCTTACCAGAAAAGCAGAGCAACTGAGGAGTCTTCCAGAAACTAAAGAATTAATCTGGTCCAGAAGATGCAATTCTTCTGGAATTATCTAAAAAACAGCTGAGCAACATGCTGTGTAAGAACCTGGTGGTACAACCCTTGCTTGCTTGTCCTAAACATCAAATATATAATTTCCCCCAACTCTGTTATTTGTAGCTTTGCGCTTTTAATAAAAGGATTCAAGGAGAGCTTCCAGAATTGTGAGGCTGAATTAAGATTTCCAATCTAAAGGACTTCTAGCGATAGTTGAAGAATATTTTCCTCCTACGTCTGAAAAATGTGTGTGATACAAATGGCTGTATGTAAAGAAAGTAGGTTCTTGCACTTCCTTCTGTGATTTATGTCTCGAGATTTCCAATGCATGGCTGAGGGGCTCATTTCTAGCAGCCACCTGTATGTGCAGAAGGCTTTGCATACAGTGGTCCTCTCTGCTTCTTGCCTGCGAGCTGCTGTGCCTTTGTTAGTAATTGCCTAAATGAACCCGGTTTTAGGTGGTCTCCACAGCGGCAAGGCTGTCACATGCTGGCCCAAAGGTCTCTGATCCCTGTGGCAGGTAAGTGACCTCTGTGCTGCTTTTCTTGTCATGTTTCATTACCAAACTACCTCCGGATACCACAGTTCTCAGAACATTTCCTGCCAGAAATAACTGCAGCCCACGCTTTCTAGAGTACATAGGCATGTGCTGTTCTACCACCCATTTCAGCCTGTGCATCATCCAGGAGAACTACCGGGGAAGAACATGTTAGAGCTATCTCAGTCCCTCTTTCCTCCTTATTTTATAACCTGGAGGTGATGTGGTCAGATGCCATCAAAAGTCAAAAGAGGAAGGGAAGGTGGAAACAGCATGTCTCACATGTCCCACTGCACAGCCTTGGCCGCCAGCACTTGCTGGTGTAGAAACTTCCTGAGCCAGAGCTCACACCCCAGCTCTCACATGTGCCTGTTTGCCGTGGGCTTGACTAACCCTTTTTGTGACCCCAATCATACCTTTGGCCTCCCAAACATCCTGTGATGACAAATTCCCCAACTTAAGCATACATTGTGCAGAGAAGGACTTCCTCGTCTTTGTTTTAAACCCACTGACTGATACTTCCACTGAGTGTCTCAGACTGTGAGATCACAGTGAACAGTCATTCCCTGATTATCCTCTCTGTACCATTTTTGTTTATTTAAAAAGAAAACTTTCTCTGTCTTCCTCAGCCCTCAAAGCTCCATCCTATACTGAATGCAACTTACCTGTACCACAGAATAACACTCAGAAGTCTCAGTTCAATTAAACAAAAGCTTTTCCATACTTCTGTTTCTGCTTTGTTTACATAAATTTCCAAATTATTCATTACCCTCAACTAAACCCAAAAATGATGAAAATAAGAGGCCAGTAGTGCCGTGCTTAAGCCTTCATCTGAATTAGGATTTCCAAACCAAAGACTGATGAACCATATACACACACAAGGACCACATTGGACCCCTTTGGGACCAATGGCCTGTTGTAGATACCAGAAACCAGTACTGATGTTCCCTTGCTCCAGGACAAAGATTCCAGTCTGGAAAACTGCTCATGCACTACTGCAACCAGAGATCTACACCTGAGCAGTTCACGGTCCAGACCTTGTTCTACTGCCTACCAACATACCCAGCACCTTGAAATGCTTAGTTCCAGTGGAAAAAAAGGCCCCATGACATTAAAAACCTGGCTCAAAGAAATTGTCCATCAATGGTGAATTAGAGTGGTATCACTATGGCAGTAAACAGCAACTGAACAATGGTACTCTAGAAGCATCTCACTGCAAACACAGAGGCAAAATAAAGGTGTGTTCCATTAAGCAGGAGCAACACGGGAATTCACACAGGTGTAGCATAATGAGGAGAGATTCCTGTTTTTATGAGAATAATTATAGGTGTTTTAATGCTTGATGTGTATTTAAAATTGAGCTTTGTGACTAGATCCTTAGTTTCCCTTCTTCAGTTTGAAAGTTGAAAATTATGTCTGAGTGACATATGTGAATATTATGACCCTAATCTCATTTTATGGTAATAAGGTTGTCAGAAACCCAGGACAGCTTTATCACTAGAGCAAAACCATGCATAGAGTGTATGCATGCATTAAGGTGAAATATGTGATAGGTGAGAAAAATCTATTATGAAAAAATTAAATTGCTTAAAAACAGCAAGAAGAAAATACTTCGTTCACAGAACAGGAATTCAGCTCTAAGCAAAAAGTAGCAGGCTGTTTTAAAACTGTAACTGTGCCATTTTGAACCAAACAAATCAATGTGATACCCAAAGTGCAGTTAAGCTAGACTGGCTGTTTAAACACAGATGAGTAGTAAATCTTGGGTTAATTGTTGAAGTGCAGCTCCTTCAGGCACCGTAAGATTTCCAGCCAGGAATCCCCAGCTGGTTTATGTCCCATTTTGTATGTTTGCCAGATCATTGCTGTACTCAACACCACACTTCCCGCTCTCAAGGGCAAATCCTCCCTGAAAATAAGCAGCAGAAACCCTGAACTCTGAAAGGCTGGTGGCAATGCCATGGGGAGAACCATCAGGTTCTGCTCCACCTGGTGCTGGCAGCTGTCAGTGGGGGCACTGCCAGAGTCCAGGACTAGAGGTGGTGATCTTAGTACATGACAGCACTGCTGGGAGCGCCTCCAGAAAGTATGCCTCTTGCCATGCCCATCTCACCTGTGTGCAGAGCAGCCCCTCTAACATCTCTGCAGAATGAGCTGCCACACAGGGCAGGCAAGGATGCTTGCGTTAAATCAGCTTCCAGGAGAAAGGAAGCCTCAGTTTCTGTATTCTGGCAGATTCTCGATTATATTGAAATGGTGTGTTGATATCAGGACTGGCAGAAAGGGGAGAGTGTTTGGAACAGCCCAGGTACAGCCACGCTGGGTTCACAGCTGGGTGGCTGCCCTTACTGATACACTGTCTGAGGCAGGTTCTTGCTGTGGAGCCCTGATTACCCCTCTGCTCAGCCAAGCACGGTCCACTGGGCTGGTCACAGACAGGTGACAAAGGTAGCATCAAGTTCCAGTGTTATCAGACTCATTGCAACTACCTTAGAATCATATTTTGACACAGATACAGGCATTTATTTTGCAAGGGATTATCCTATGTTTCACTTCTGCTACTTAATAACATAGCTGAGGCCATGATGAATATGGCAAAAGAGAGGAGATTGCTATGCAGATCAGATACCCATCATTAACTGAAAGCGCAATAATAAGTGAGGTTAATAGTGCTGCTGAGGGAGAGTTCAATATGCTGAATGTAGATGAGATCTGCAGCCGAACTTCCTGAAGATTTCACAGGGAATAGGAACCTGAATCATAGTTTCAGACTGAATCCAGCTGAGCACATCTCTGGGACTAGGGTATCCCTACTTCTGACCCTAGTCCCCCTCTGTCCTGAAGACTCTCACTGTGCAAACTCTCCTCCCCATGACAGCTCTACAGCACACACATGCACACACACACATGCACACACACATGCACACACACACACACACACACACACACACACACGTAGTGAAAGCTCTTTAAACATTTCCTGTTGCTTCCATGCAGATCAGAATAGATTAGTCCCACAGAGATAGTACTTGTGATGGTCTAGCAGAGCAAGGTAATGTAAATGCTGGAGCAATCAAGAGTAAGGGAAGGTAAATATCACAGTCTGCTGATTTATGATTACACTGGTTGATCTTGCTAAAAAATTCTGGAAATATATGTTATTTAGGCAAATAAATTTTCTTCATGTGAAAATATTCCTCATGACAGCAAGTTTAAACAGGCATTATTTACTATTACTTGGTTCCCAGTGAATCAATCAATGTAATTTCAAAAACTCACTAATATATTGTTGGACCAAAGTAATAACTCCCTGTAAATAAATACCAAGCACATGAGGTGCTTTACAGTTCTATCCCTCCTTCCATCCGGAGAGCACTCCGCACTTTATGCACTCATAAATTTACCCTTCCAGAGGGTAGAGGAGAAAAAAATTGAAAAATTCAGCTCTAACACAGAACTGTAACTTATTTGTAAAAACATAATGCAAACATATTTTGAAACTGATTTCTTTTTTCCACATGGATTTTCCATATTTCTCTTCATTAATATTAGTTGCAAATATGCTCCAAGCTGATAAATTCTAGTAGTGAAGAGCCTTAATAAAATAAAGCTGATGCTAAGAGAAGCTTGAGTCACCTTGATCCTCCTCCAAAGAGAATGTACTGTATTTAGAGTAGTACTTCTACAGTGTGTTTCTAGTTATTCACTGTAAAGCTATTAAAATAGTCGTATATGATATAACACTGTATGAAACAATAAATCTCCAGAAGTTTAAGTAGCAACTATTTCTGAGGAGAAATCATCATTCTTCTGCCTTTGGGTCTGTATATATCCCCAAAATCTTGATATTCAAATGACAAGCACAAGATTTCAACCCAAAAAAAAATATCTCAGATGAAAACCTGTTTGCCTTCCAGTAGATGCTGGAGGGAGATTTAAATCATTCATACCAAAGTGATCAATATTCTGCATGGCATTTCACAAAGGAATTAAAGAAAATCAATTTCCTACAGACATTCCTATTCTGAGTTTTTTTATGAGTCAATGACAGCTGAAGTGTTTGCATCGTCAATGAGGTCTTTCAGCACATACCTCAAACACTGCACAAGACCTCTCTTGGGAGGCATAAAACAAACTCACTTGTTCTGGTGTGCAGACTTCAGAGCAGCAACCAGAAAGCATGGCTGCATCACACCTCTTATACGTGCATACACATAAATTTTTTTAAAACTAACTTGTATTATGCAGAGTAACATATTTTGCTAGCACTCTGAGCTTAGCTGCATTCATGTGGAATACCCCAGACTCCATAGGAATCAAGAAAAGCAAAAGCACAACTACGTGCTAGACATTTTAAATCGTGGTGGCAGAGCCTGAAGGAACAAAGGAACAAAGGAACACGGTATGAATTGCAAAGTATAATACGGCTGCTCTTTTCCTCTGTAGCAGCTACATATACCCTAAAATCAGACAGTTTAGCTTGTGAGGTCTCCAGTCTAAAAGTGCAATTTAGCACAGTAAGCAGAAAATTTCACTGAAGAGATATGCAGAAAAAAAAATGGAGAGAGCACTACTCATGCTTATTGCCTCTAGGAATAACTAACCAACAACCCTGCTAAGGGGTTTGCATTCCTGTGGTACCCTGTCTCTCAGAAAACAATGCCTGATGGGACCATTGCTTGTCAGGCAGCCCTGACTGCTCAGAAGCATCTCCCACAGGCTTCAGGAGTCTCCTGCTGACAGACAGCACAATAGTCACAGAGATCTTTAAATTCCCTCTTTCATACTGAGAGGAAACTACAGTTATACTCACACCACTCTGCAGCCTCCAGCTCTCTGTGGGTTGGTGTTTGTGATCCTCCTCCTGCTGCTAGCATGCTGCACATATTCCTCTCCTGTGATCTGCTTTTTCCACCACAGTTTTTGAAGACCACTTGCTGCATCCTGGATTAGTTTGACAAGCAAAAGTTCACTATCACAATCTTAGAAGATACACTTTTTCAGCTTTCCCTCTTATCAAACACATTAGTCCTAAAGAAGCCCTGTGCCAATGTGGGTGCTTTGTGCAATACCCAGGAAATTTCTAAGATTTAAGCCTTGATGTTCTGAAAAAAAATGTTCTTATGACTTCACCTGCAGATAGCCCACAGCTGTGCAATAGCTGCATAGTTTGCTCCGTTGGTAATTTTTTGTCCCACTTGCCAGGTGACTCCATGGGGCTGTGTAGGAGTGGAGTGAACAGGGTGGGAAGCACTTCAACTCACAGAAAAGTTCAAACAACATCGATGTTGTGTATCCAAAATGTTGTCCAGCACAGGGAGCCACCCCAGCAGGTGCAGCCCTGCTATGTCCCAAGGCAGGCCAAGCCAGGTACCCAGCAGGGCAAACAGCAGCAGAAGCATTGCACCAGTAACCTTCTTTGCAGACACCAGACAGGTCCTACTCTCATTGGTCATTTGGTTCCCTTGAGTGAAGTTGAATTTATCTTGTCACAGCTGAACCCTCCTTCTGTGCCTGATTTACCATATTTTCCTACCCAGATTACGGCAGAAAAATGCAACATAGAGATGAAAAATTGGTGAAGTAAAAAGGTTCTCCAGACCCAACAGCAACCAAATCAGAAGGTGTGGGTATCATCCCAATGTTTGGTGTTTGCACTGCTGTTTATGCAAACTGCAGGATCTGGGTAATTTTTAGAAGAAACTTACAACAAAAGAATATTTGGAAAAATACTGTTTTGAAAAGCACTCATCAATGACCACACCAAGTACTCAATGACTGCATCCATCCATTGAACAGGAGCTTTACAAGGTAAGTATTTTTGACGTAAAGACAAGTGTTTGGGGAAAAACCCTTGCTGATGCTACAGCACTCCACTACGAGAGCCTGACTACTCTGTTAACTGGCTAGATGATCCAGTCACTAAAATAAATGAGCTACACTTTTGAAGGGCTAGAAACTCGGGAATACATACTGCCCTGTTATCTTACAGTGAATAAGAGCCTTTAAATTTTGCAGACATATAAGTATAAACCAATTAAAAAGGGGAAAAAAAAGAGAGATAAACTCTAAGGAGCATCTTGTTTACTTTCGTTTTTGTCACCAAAAATTATTATCCATCAGAGATCCCACACATTCCCCAAGAAGCTCTCCAGAATAACACACAAGAGATGAGCCCCCCAAACATCATAATCAGTCAGATTAAATGTTTAAATGCTTTTTCTTCATGAAGTGAGTAAATTAAAGGCTCATCTAGAGGGACACAGATATCCCTGCACAAGAATCTACTACCATCCTCACAATTCGGTTATCATTTTGTTGTTTTGGAAAGGAGGAGAGTCAGGCTGGATGCTTGTTAGACAGCCTATCTAATTTAAGCCCCCCCAACACTTGTAATACACAGTGGCAAATGCAAATCTGGATAGAACATGTACTAATAACCAAAGGTGTTTGCACTCTGGGTAGTGAGCTTCTGCAGACTGGCCCAGCTGCAGGCACATATTTTTCCCCTTCCTCTGTCCTGCAGAAAAGGACCTCTGGGTTTTTCTCTGCTCATCCAATGCCATGGCTGAAGTAGACAAAAGATGCTAAGTGCTAAAAGATGCTAAGACTCTTAAGTTTCTAGGTAACTAAATTCTCTTGTTTTCCAGGGGATGTATTTGTCTATCCATTACATGCCTGCTGGCATCACCTCAAATCAACAACTTTAGCCCTGAAGTCCTACCACCCAAGACAAAGGACTGAAGTAATTATTACTAGTTAGGTCTGTCCAGATTGTCCACCAAAGGGATATATATTTGGACTAGAGCTGGTTTTGAAGCATTTTAATATGAAATTTTCACAATGAAGGAAACCTACTGTAACCTACTATAAACAACTCATTTCAGAGAATACAAACTCCACAGAGAAGAGGATTATTAGATACTCTGGTGAAAGTAAGATCCTACAAAATTATTCCCTATGACTTCAGTGTATATTCCTGCTGCTTTTTCTTTATTGGATTTATTACTAGCATGTCACGTTCTACCTTTTTTCTTTTGTTTTTATCAGTCAGGTTCATTAGTTGAAATTCACAGTCATTCATGTGAATGAGGAGAATTTAGGGTCTCCTGTATAGAAGAGGATTTAGGAAATGCTCTTTTACTATCTCTTCAGAACTTGGCTCTGAATTCCTCATCCTGAATAAGTTTTTCCTTCTGTTTAACCAAAGTACAGATCCAGGAGATGGAGGCTATTTGGGTGGAGCTGAGATATGTGTACTCTTTGGCTAATCCAAAATTCTTTGGGCAAAGTACTTGAGGCAACATGTGCATAACTAGGAAATTATAGGCAGGCATATAAATATGCATAAGTGTATATTCAGACTTAATTTCTCATATCCTGTGGCTGAGCATTACCAACCATGGGGTGCAGGGGTGAGGAGGAGGAAGAGAGGGAACATAAATAAAAAGAGCCATGGGTCTGTTTGCTGTCTGCTATTCAGTGTCTCCTCTGCCCTGAAAAAGAGTCATTCAGTCTGCATTCTAGGAAATGCACAATCTAAAGTGAAGAATATTGTATATATATGAGGCCAACAACCCACACGGAAATGTTCTTGCATCTCTTAATAACTGGCAATTATTTGTACATTATCTTCCATAAATGAAAATAAGCCTTCATAATGAGGTATGTAATATTATCAATGATTGTTGAAAAGAAGTCTTCTGAGAAGAATCTGAAATGCACATCCTATCCCTGAATTCGGGGAAATCACTTAAGCCTGATCTAGCTGGCATTTGTCTAACAATATATGGAGGCAAACACCTTACGGTTGAAAGCATATTGGAAAGACTACGGCAATCTATTTGTTCCAGCAGTGGTAAGAAATAAATTATATTCCAAAACATATGCTCCTTACCTTCTTGTTTATGGCTATCTGACATGCAGAGCTAAAACCCCTCGGTTCCAGTTAAAAGAAATTTCATTTACAGAGCAAAGCTCATTTCTAGGTGTTTAAGCACAAGCAAGATGAACAAGCACATCCCTGTCAATTTACTCTCTGGCAGGGAAGTGATGTCCTGGAGGCTATACAAAATTTTGTGCAGCAATTACTGATCAAGCCCTTAGGTGCATAGAGAATGCCATTTTGGTGGTGTTCGCTGAAAGAACCTAATGGCTGCCAGGAGGTGAATTTCAGGATGAAAGACAATAACATTCCTCATTAAAACACTGGATTTGCTGTGCTCATTTTAGATTCAGTTGAAGGAGCAATGAAATCACTTTCTATATAATAAAAAACATTTTTGAGCTGCCTTACAAGGCATTAAATTGCAAAAGAGGTCAAGGGTAAGCCATTCCACCTGAGAGCTTCCACATATTGTGAAAGAAGAGACTGGAATATTAGTTTTGCTGGAACTGGACTTCATAAACACAAAGTCAGGTGTATGGGTTTGGAGAGGAAACTAGGGGGAGATGGGCTTTCTGAATGCCTAACTCTTTGGAATTACAGTCTTTGGCTATACTAAGAGCTGTACCCAGTGTGTACTGAAAGGATAATGCCAATAAGTCAAATTCATAATATCAGTCTGCATATAAATGATACATAATCCTGTACATTCTCTCCCTTACAGTTTACTCAGTGTTTCAAAAATTCATGAAGAAGCTGACTAAAGTTTCCAACCCTGCACAAAACAAAATCTCAGTACGTTTAGGAATTTACAGAAAAGTGTGACAATTACACTTCTATAAAAGACTAGCAATGAGCTCACAGGACTCCAGAGACTGTTTTTTTCTGACTTTTTCCCTGTTCTAAAAACGGGCAGTGCACAGTGTAAGGATGGAAGACAGAATGAAAAAGAGTCTGCAAGTAACTGATTGCTTAAAACTCCTGGAGGATGAGAAGGCAAGGTAAAGCTTCAGTAATATGGAGGAAATATCTAATTGCATATAAAATATGCATAAATAAATATTCCATTCCATAATACTAAGGAAATATAAACCAATCTTTCAAATCTGGTCTCTGCTTATGTAGCAAAGTATCACACTTCTTTTGTGTGGTACTTAGGAACCAATAAAATGTATGGAACAGATGAATAAACCTCTCCTTTTGGTTGTCTGCCACTGGAGCAGACTGGATCATTGCTACAATATGGATTTTTTTAAAAAAATAATGAAAAATAAGGATTAGAGGTTTATCCAAAGGTTTAAAAATATTTGATCCACAGAAACTGCTCATCTTTGCTATTTCTCTGCCTGCTTTTCTCCCCAGGGCCAGAAGACCCATTATGGCCCATCCATTCTACTCTTTCTCTGAACTGTTTGTTGTTTTTTTTTTTCAAGGAATAATGTAGAACATTTATGAAGCAGTCTCACTGTTTGTTTTCATTTGCACTGTAAGCCTGTCATGTTCTTCTCTGAAATCTCTGGCAATTCATTTGCTGTCTGTTTTTCTGTTTATAAATTATTGTGTAATTATTGAGTAAGTTGTAGGAATTTCATTCGCATTTTGCATTTCAGGGCTTTGCGGATGAAGTGAGGATTATTTTGATGGGTTTTTTCTGTTTGTTTTCAAGTCCACAGAACACCTTGAACCTGGACTATTGATTGTTTTTCCAATAAATCCTTCCATGCTTTTTAGCTGAGCATTATTTTACCTAACTGACGGGTTGGACTGCTCTGTTCTTGAACTGGAACATGCTATCATATTCCCCTTCAAGAATTTTTGTGAATATTTCGGGATTAAGTGTGAAGCTAGTTCAGGCAAGTGCACTGAGGGCACTGTTTATTTGCCGTAACTACAGCCAGGAAGTAGTTATATAGGATTCTTTATTCTTTCTGTATCATGAAATAAGTATTTCTGCTTTCAATATCTCCTAATCATGTAAACTGCAACTTGAACAGATTTTCTTGGGGCATTTGCCCACTGTGCTTTTGAATACCACCAAACAGCACTTACTTGTGACAACCTGGATAATACATTCATTCCCTATGTGGAATAATAATAATTAAGTGGACAATAATTTACACCAGAGTGTATAAATTTATGAAGATACTGGTAGAGGTCATCACATTAAATGGCATATGTTCCCCAAATAATAAACCAAATCAAGAGTTCAAGGTTCAGATGCCCATAAGCCTCAGGAGCATTTGAGCTGACTGCTTCTTATATGCAGGAGTTTCACTCTTCATGCATTTAACATGTGCTAGCTATTCAATTACCTACAATTTCAAATGGGAACATCCATAAGCCCTGATATACCTATGCAGTAAAATTCAGACCTACATGGTGTCAGTAATCAGTCTGTCATAATTCCACCAGCTGTGCAAGATAATCATCCTCTCAAGAGCAATCATCCACCACCTCAGGAAATAGTTAACACCAACTCTCTCCAAAATAATAATAATAAAAAAAATTAGTCAGCTCATTGCTGTCTGCACTGTCTTGTTCTTGTTCGAAAACTCTCCAAACTCTCCCCTGCCATGAAAGAACCAAGATAAAATGAAAAGTCTCCATGTGGTTATGATAGAGACTTGTGATCATTAATATCATCATGTATTAAAGTGCCTTGTGTTTAAATGATAGTCAAATTGTGCTGCAGACATTCAGTCTTACCATATGGACTGAAGAAGTGATACCTCAAGCATCGTAGCTGAACCACAAAAGCCTGCAATGATCATAGAAATCCATACTATGGATTTTAATGTAAATTATTATTCAAAGTAATAACATATGATAGCAATATAATAATGTAAATAACATATTCATTATCATAGGTTTAAAATCCTCTGACTTGCAATACTTGCTCCACTTTGAGTTGGACCTGCCACCCCATAAGGCAACAGACACTACATCACAGACCACAGTTGACCATGATGTCAGTGACTAGGGTGAATGTCATGCAGAGAGTTCACCCTCTGGAAAAGTAGTTAACCACTCGACTCACTGAATCCTAGGAAGAAGTCAGGGAAGTCCCTCTATGAAAGAGTCACTGTCTGATAAAGGCAAAAAGCACAAGGAAGGTTAGAGCAGGATTTTCTTTATATTAATGGTAATGTCCTGTCAGCCCAAATGCTCCTAGTAGAAGACAGAGTCAAGGGTCCCAGACCTGCTGTACTGGACCATTGCCCTTACCAGCCTGTGTAGCTCCCAGAACACCCAGGAAGTCAACTGACTTCCGTGAGACTGGCAGCAGCATGGAGTTTGCTGTTGGGATTATTGAATATCATACACAACACATGAAAACTCTTCATTTGTAAACAGTCATCACTTCAGATATTAATTAGTTGTAACCTCCCATTTTTACACTATCTTGTTGTTCAGTTTGAGCATGCACACACACACAGCTGTGGGGTATGGAAATCTCCAGAGAAGTCAGATGGCAGACTAACACAGAGATCAAATTTACACGTAAGATTGAAGAGAAAGGATTGTTGCTGTTTCACTGGGAAGATCAGGAAGGCCTGGAGCAGCTAAAAATGTGAGATCAGAGCCATCAGGGAGCAATAATATAAACCGAAGAAACTGGAGAAGGAAGACAGAAGTGGCTTAGGGTGTACTCAAGGCAGTAGATCAAAGAGTTGACTTGTTAATTAAATGTCAGATTCAAAGCTAATTGGGTAAAGGGAAGAGCAAAGACTGAAGCAAGTCTAGCTTCCTTTACTATCTGCTTTACTGTCTCTACTGTGCTTACAAAAGTTACCTAGATTATCATGGAGCTATTGCAAGCAGGGCACCAGCAGAGATGGTGATGTTGACATTCAGAATGATTGTGTCAGAGGTACTTTTTATTAAATAAACTCGTATCCTCTGCAACTGACAAGGCAGGCAACTGTTACTTGCCTGTTCTCTTTCCCTCTTCAAATAATTCTTAGGCAGGGATTGCAAGAGGAGCTCAGGAGCTTTGAAGCTGAGATGCTTTGCTTCATCCTGTAGGCACGGACTCAGAGGTCACTCACTGGGGGCACTTGAAGGAAGATGTTCCACAGGACAATGAGCTGGAAAAGGGCCAAGGAGACTTCCAGATGCTTCACAACATAAAATTGTCTCTAAGATTTAAACTGCTGAGGAGCAGTCCTGTAAGAGCAAAGCTGTTTCATCCAGATCTTTCCAGTTTTGACACAGAGTTAGATAAATCATATCAAGAGATGAAGCAGCAGCCAACATAAGGGCCCCCTTTTTACTCTATCTGTAGCACCTGAGGAAGAAGGGGTGAACTGAGATAATTCTTTTAGTTCTTAAAACCTTTCTTCAGTATCATGGTCATACGTTGCCCTAATCATCTTTAATTGAGGTGTAGAAACATCCCAATTATCTGAAGCCAATTTAAGAAACAAATAATTTAAAAAACATAGCTCTGAAACAGCTTTCAGAGAATCACAGAGTCGTTTAGGTGGGGAAAGACCTTTAAGGTCATCAAGTCAAACTGCTTTAGTCTAGATTAAGTGAGATTTATAACCATGTCTGGTCTACGCATCTCCAGCAGCAAAAGGTGTGACTTTCACTACAGAAAATGCTCTAAGGAAAGACCCCCACCATCCTCAAAAGCCTGCAAGAGAGAGACTACCCCTTCAGGTTAGCTGCCGGGCTAGAACAGATGGGATCTTGTAGGTCTCTCCACACATGCTTGGTGCAGAACATGTCAGTGAGACACCTGCCCAAAGTCAGGAAGATGTTTGCACACCTGGGTAAACAGAGTCCAGGTGGGGACTGCACCTCTCAGGGCTAGGCTTGCTACTTCAGGGCCAAGTGCCACCCCCACAGATTAATTGCAAACATGTAGCAATGAACATGAACATTGCTCCACACTGGCTGCTCTGAGCTGAGGTTCATAAAAGAAGGCAACCTGTAACATAGGCAGGCTGAATAGGAAACACATTTTTCCATCTCACCACATCTCCGTGTGTCCCTCCCCCAGTTCCATGATATGCATAGTCACACAGATAACCTCAGTTTGACATTTTCATCTGTAAAAGTCCAATGAGTTGACTGACAGGCTTCTCACATGCCAGATTGTCACAGCAAGAAGACAGAAATAGGTATGTGAGTATCACTGTGTTTCAGCCCCATCAGTCAGCTCAGCAGCGATAGTAGGACCAAATGAAGTCTTTCCACTCATTAGATTCCTGTGGTCTACTGTGTGCCAGGAGTGTGACCACAACTGCCTGGCGTATGTAGATGGCTTCTGTGATTTCCAGGTGGTCTCTCATCAAAATAGATCCCAGGCTTGCATCTGGTTAACTTTCAAGAGCAAATGACCCCAGTTTTTAGCAACAAAGGTCACAAAATAACCACCACTTGTGGAGTCAGAGATAAGGAGTCAGAGCGAATCTATCTTATTTTCTTTGGGAACAATGAAGAAGCAAGGCTTCTATTTTCTTAACCAAAAGAGTACTTTAAAAGACCTTAAACCCAATAATTTTCTTTATTTTCAAATAAGAATTATCACTTCCCCATGTAACCTAATCCTTAGCCTCTCTGCTCTCTCCCCTCTTCTGGATAGCTCTGCTCTGACACCCCTCAGGCCCAGGACTGAGGAAATAATTCTTACTGTGAAAGCAAGATAAATCTCTCTTTTTATCAAAGTCCTTTTTCAATGGAATTTGATACGGTTTTATTATTTGATTCTGCAAGAAAAAACCTTGAATCAATACAGAAATAATTAAAGGACCTGGGCATTGATTTGATTTCCAGGCAGGAGAACAAGGTCTCTCTGTTTCCCTCCCTTTTTACCACACTGCTGGCTCAAAAACGTATGAAATGTGCAAAGAGGATTCAAGAGGATTCAATAAATCAATAGAAAGACTTATAGGGTTTTGGGTTTTTTAACTTGAAGGATGAAATATAGGAACAGGACTGCAAAAATAAGGGAGGGAGAACTAGGAAAAAGCAGCAGATGTTGTAAAATATCTACTTTCATGTTCCCTGTGCACCAGAAATGTTCAGACGTATGCTGGCAGAGCTACAGTCAGAGTCCACAGTGAGGCTACATCTTACACATCTGGAAGGTATTTGGCAGGGTGTAGAGTTCAAATGTTTTCTGCTTCAGCTGATTTCAGACATACCTCTCAGTGACAGGCTGAGCTGGGGACAGCTCAACCAACAGACTTGTTAAAGAAGCCGCTCACTGCAGTTCCAGCTCGCCTGCTCCGACTGCTGTCAGGAGCAGGCATGGGGCTGGGCTCTGCTCTTCCCTTGGGCTAAGGGTGCTACTCACACTCAGCAATGAGAATGATAATAGAGGAACTGGGAGGAGAGCAGGCAGAAGAAAATGGCACCGCAACTCAGCAAGGCCTGGCTTTGTATCAAGAAACAGAATGTACTTGGATGAAAGCCAGGGTGTGAGTTAACTGGAGTGCAGAGCAAGCCGTTCAGGAAATAAGTAAGTCCTCACTGCACAGAAACACGGAAGGGTCACATTAGAGCCCATGTGCGTTTTTTGTTGTTTTTTTTTTTTTAAAGAAATCCCTCTGTTTTAAAAACAAATAAATACAAACAGAAAGAAAAATTCAGTTTGTCTGCCCTAGAAGAAGCACCTACTTAAGCCAGCAGGGAAGGTGAGGCATGTTGCTGTGTCTGGGACTGCCTGACATTGCACTGGTCCAGTATGGGAGCTTACAGCAGTCACCAGAGGTTAACTCTACTTTGGTAAGAAATGTTTCTCATCAGGAATGCACTTCTAGGATCTCTTCATACTCCAGCTGGCACAATCCAGTGCTGTAAGCTACCTGCTGAGTCCAGTGAGGAGAGAGCAAGTCCCTGGTGTGGTGCATAATTTCCAACATCATGACAAGATTCCCAGGTGCAGAACACCTTGCTGTGACAAGCCTGCCTGACAGCTTGCTGTGACCAGCTAACCACCATGCTAACAAAGCCTTGCTGACGCTGCAGATCCCACAGGTATGGAACAGCTCATGGCAGAGGGAGGCTTTCCCCACCTCACAGCGCAGGTTATGGCTGTACCACTGTGGGAACCAAGCCAGAAACTCCAGTGATGAGGAAGGACACCTTGTGTGACAAGGAGCCAGAGGACAAGCTTTACACCTGTGAGCTTCCCTTGGGCCACCCAGACAATGTTTTCCTCATTTCCTCTGGAAATGCACAGGAACTCAAGACAATTCATTGATCCTTTCAATGCTTGACACACTGCAGGCGTGCAATGTAGAGTATGTTATACACCTCCACTTCTGCCTTCCACCCTCTCTGCCCAGAGCCATCCTGGAATTACAATAGGGAGAGAGAGGAGGAAGATAAGATGAACCAGTGTCTAAAAGCAGTACACCAAGACATGACCACTGAATAACACTGTCAGTGGAACATTTTGCGGCACAGCACAG
This sequence comes from Cinclus cinclus, assembly GCF_963662255.1. Taxonomy (NCBI): domain Eukaryota; kingdom Metazoa; phylum Chordata; class Aves; order Passeriformes; family Cinclidae; genus Cinclus; species Cinclus cinclus. The sequence goes on from NC_085084.1 coordinate 63,766,745, forward strand.
TTCTTGCAACACCTCCACCTCCAGCTCCCCCACACTCACCTCATTATTTTTGTTTGCACTTTGCACTCTCTGACAGCACACATACCCAGATATAGGTGATGTTGCACTTCTGCTTTTTTTCATTCCCCTTTAAAACTTGAAAAGGCAGCAATACTTATTCAAATTTTTGCTAAGGTCACAGATACTAATAGGCTTGAGCCACACATGCAGTAGAGAGATGAGGGAATGGAAAGTCCCTGTGCTGTTGCACCTCTGCATGGCCACTGCAGTCTTCCTTACCACTAGTCCAGATATGTTGCCCCATTTTGGAAATATCCAGCAGCAGGGCTTTGCAGTTGGGTTTGGCCTCAGAGGGTGCTTCTCATCTACCTGTCAGCCCAGACATCAAGTCTTGTACTGATATTTTCCCTGGGTCAGCATTTCCAAATTTTTTTTTATCCTGACCCTACCACCTCTCTCCTCCAGGCTCCTCCTTCCCTGGCTCCCCCATGCCATTCCACCACACACCCTGACAGCTTCTCCAAAACAAGCATTCACTCCCTCCCCTTCCCTCAGCTGCCCGTGCCACAGCTGAATTCCCCCACAACCCTCCCATTCTGGTGCTGACATGCAGGAGCCACACTATTTCTTTAGCTGACATAATGACAAGCTCAGTCAGGAATGAAAAAAGTCCAAGAGAAACAGAAGTTTTATCAAAACTTGAAATGACAGCAAGTCAGGACTTTAAAACTGCTCATTCAATACATTAAAATTACAGCCAAGGTGAAGGAAAAACCTTGCCACCACTTGTGGCATAACAAAAATTGAAACCTGGAACAAATTTAAATTTATCTGATTATTAATACAGGCTGAGAGACCTGGGACTGTTCAGCCTGAAGAAGATAAGGCTGCAGAGAGACCTTGTAGTACCTGAGGAGAGCCTACAAGAAAGACAGAGAGGGGCTTTCACAAGAATATGCAGTGATAGGACAGGAGGAATGGCTTCAAACTGAAAGGGCAGGTTTAGGTTAGGTATTAGGAAGAAATTTCTTAGTGGAAGTTTGGTAAAACACTGGAACAGATTGCCCAAAGAAGTTGTGGGTGTACCATCCCAAGAAGTGCTCAAGATTAGGTTCAAAGGGGCCCTGAGCAACCTGTTCTTGTGGAAAGTGTTCCTGCCCATGGCAGGGGGCTCAGAACTAGATGATTTTCAAGGTTCCTTCCAACCCAAATCATTCTGTGAATCCATGACTATGATGACTGGAAAATCTTAGCAGACTGAGACCCAGGTAGTTAGTCTTATCCCTACAAATAGCTTTACTATAAAATACGTATGAACCATAAATATAAAATTCACTTATTTTTTTCAACTTGCTGTACCTACCTTAGCAATACCAACATGACATGGTGCTGTGTAGATGAACAGTCTGCACTGGAAGAGTAGTTTAACCACAATGTCCAACTGCTCTGCCTCAGCACAGTAGCTCACCTCCCTATTCCAGCCCTAAGGAATAAAGGAAAATGGTTTTGAAATAGGAGAGCACCCACTGGAACCACCTGAAACACCTGTGTTTGGCTTCTATGTAAATAATCTGAATTCCAAAACAAACTGTAGGTTGTGTCCTAATGATTTTTCATCTAAAAGAAGCACCAGCAGCATCAAAATAGGGAATAAACAGCAGTCCTCCAATCTTGCAAGTGTAGAGAGCCAGGTCAGGGTAAACAAACAATTACCTTAATCCAAGTCAGTGGCAGGAGCCCTGGGGCAAGGATGCAGCATATGTGACTCAGAAATATGTGGTCTTTCCCAAAGCCAGGAAAGGGGAGAGATGTTTTAAGCACTAGATCAGCTGTTTCCCTCAAGACTGCTTCAGAAAAACCATAACTCCATCATGCTGATGTGCTGAGCTCTAAGTCACAGCACAAACAACAGAGTTACTCCATCTTGGCAAGGGTGGTGCTAGCAGACATGGGGTATAATGATAGAAGAACATAAAGCAACAAGGTATGTGGACAGAGGGAAACACTACACAGCTACAAAAATAAAACAGACCAGCTTTCATCATGCAAGCTTTTTCTCAGGTCTGAAATGGAGCCATGACCCATGGTGACCACAAAGAATCTGAGAAAACAATGGGATACTGAAATTCAGTGGATTATTCACGCATATTTGAAATATTAAGTAGCAGGAGGGCTGTTGACTAGCATAGGGTTTGGCCAGGGGAAAAGGGCAGCCAGCTGCTTGCCAGGGGCTCTCCAAAAGCTGGTGGGAATCAACCACACTGTGATGAGTAGAGCAGACCTTGCTGCAGCTGGCCAGGCTGGGACTGGGAACCCATTTGCCTGGGACACCGACAGCTGAGGTTCAAGCAATGCCCAGGTTCCCAGGCTCCCAGGGCTTTCCCAAAAACATGTCAGTGGCAAAGCACACAACTTTGCTTACAGTTCTGATGGAAGTCCAGCAAAGCTGCCTGGCTTGGTGAGGCTGCAAAGGCCTCACTTTTGTTCAGGCTGAGCTGGAAGCCAGTCAGCAGTTACTGCTGCAAAGTGCACAAGTATGGGGCCCTTTGGGGATTTTAAAATTCTGAAAAAAAGAGTTTGCAAGAGATAATGTTATTTTTTCCAGCTGTTAACAGAACTTGCCACATCTCTACAGAGCAACTTCTTTTAAAGAATATGAAAGCCCTTATAGTCAGCCTCAAGCACTGAGGGAAATGCTCTCTTCCTGCTGAGATAAAGGTCCTGTGGCACATGAAGAAAGGCCTATGCTCCCTTGGAGAAATGACAAAACCCAGTGCATTAGTATTGTTCTGGCTGAGCAGAGGCCATTGCAGCTGCCCTGCTTCATTCTGTATTCTCTTTCTTGTCATCTATACAAGGGAGATTATGAAAGCGTAGCCCAGACCTGCTCCCAGTCAGAAGACAAACATGAGTGTGGAAGAAGAGCTTGTGCCTGATTTTGAATGCCTGCTGAGAAATAGATCTGCACATGAAAGTTAGAAAAGACTTGGTCTGGTAGAAATAGATCTAAGTATGTATCTTTGGATGAGGGGATGCGACTAATTAGAAAGAGGAGGGAAGAGACAGCAAGTGACCAGATTTAACACATGGAAACTGAAGTTTTTGCCATTGACATTAAACAGCCTCAGACCTAGTGCTGAATGGTGCCTTTTACCCTTCTGTAGCAAGAAACATCTCAAAGTTAGAATATTATGATACAGTCAGAAGTGATACCTAAGTTTCAAGATGCAGAAATATGGATGTTATTTATGCAAGAGGAGTCATTGCAAAAAAAGGGGAAAAGCTGTACTTGGGTGAAAGATGAGCTGATGAGTTGTGTGGCATAACCTTTATCCATCATCTCTTCACAACATGTTTTCTGCTTTAATGAAATCCCAAGAGCTGATGAAAAAGGAAGACAGGCAGCCAAAATGAGTGAGGTACTGTCATTGCAGAGTGGCCTGAGTTCCCAGTGCTCAAGCTCACTTGCAAAGCTCAATACCTCAGGTAGGAGTTATAACTGATGGCTGGTTTTCAATTACATGTGAAGCTCAAAAATCATCTCTCTCTGGTCAGATAACAAGAAGCCAGTTTACTACTTTTAAAAATTATGTATCTGATGTTAACCAAATTGAAAATATAATCAACTTCCTTTAAGTCACAGGGCCTCTGTGGGAAACCAAAAGACATCAAATTATCTCACTGTCTATCTTTTATCCTTCACCTCTCTTAGGATGCTATTAGCTGTGATGCTCAGTGCCACATCCTCCTCCAGAGGCTAAACCTGCCTCAGACTAAGCTCAGGAAGAAAAGCAAGTGTCTGAAATGCTTCCACAGATGCAACCATCTTTCTGCTTCATGAAAAACCCATGGGGAGACTAGACCATAGGTTGCTCTGCAGCCTTGCCTTTGGCAGTCAGCACTCTGGCCAGCTAAGGCTCATCCTTCAGGACTTCGTAGGTAAAGAGTGTTCTTAAGACCATGGAGCACTGAAGCTGTGGCACTGGTACCTGATGGTTGTTTGCCACTGCTGCCCCAGACAAAAACTGAGAAATTGGATCTGTTGCTTTTGCTTGTTGCCAAAAATGCAGCTTAAGAGAGACAATGGATCTCTCTGCAAATCTCGAAGATGGAGATGAGATGCTTCTCCCAGAATGACAAGGAAGTTTTCTCATCACAGCCAACACAATAGAGCTAACAGGAGTACTGGGGGTTGGGGTTTGAAGTACAGCTGAACCAAGCTTCAACTGCCCTCCAGCTCTGGTTTTGATTCTTCTCCACTCTTAGGCTCAATGAAATTTATGGCAATTTCCTTGTGGATTCAACCCATGGTCACAACATGGCTGGAGTGACTTCCACAGAGACACATCTTACATGTGACTGCTACTGTCATAGTTTGCTTCACTTCCAGTGCAGATCTGTGCCACACACATTTGCCCTCTTGCTTCAGATGCATTCAACCCTGTCCATTCCTGTTTGGAAAGTAACAGACTGAGACTGGATATGAAGAGGAAGCTTTGTCACAAATCAGGGTTTCCCTCACCTTTAGACGTAATACCTACACATACATGAAGAAGATAATTAGAGAAAATTCAGGATTTCAAAAGCAAGTTTTTTTATTACCCCCATACCACAGATCTCTACCAGTTACCTAACTGGTGCTATAAACCAGCTGCAGGAGGGTTCAGCTCATATAGCCCTGGCAAAGTCTTCTCTGCCTTGCTCCACATGGCCCTGGGTTGTTGGTGCCATCATGCAAGGAGCTGCAGGATGTGATATCAAACCCATGGGGCAGCTCAGTGTCCTGTGTGCCTTTCTAACTGATGCCAGATATTGGCTGATGGTTTGAAGTTTATATGTACTACGTCTTCCAGATCATTTCCCTTCCAGTGTTGAGAGGGCTGTTTTCATTTAAAGTATGTCTTGCTTTGGTATTATTTAACCCAGTCCTCTGTACTACCACATTTTTCCATGTTAAATCATTTAGGACCATTTTTACTGAAGCATAGAGGGAATCTGGATTTTTTTACCCCAATTGCTGGCCATCATCTTACACAGAGAGGACTTGCTTTGTAAAGGCAGAAGTAAGAGACAGAAAGTTTGCCATGGAAGTACCTGAGGTACCTTCAAGGAGCAGGGAACATAAATCTTCCTACGGATGATGAAACAGGATATCAGCAATACCAAGGCCTCATCTGGCTTAAAGGAAAATCTGTACCTCTTGCATTATTTCTACAATGGACCTTCAAAATTGTTGTAAATAATTGCAACCCCTCTTGCCATAGACAGCTCCTCACTTTTTTTATTTCTGCCTTTTTTTGTTTCAAAGTCCACAGAAACAAATTCTTGGGTGTGGCAGGTGATTACAAACCAAGTGACAATAAATAGTTTCAGGGGTGACCAAAACTCATATTTTCATAATTCAGGTGAAATAGTGTTAGCCAAACAAAGTCAGGTGATAATTTTTAAATAAACCATGTAAGTATTTTTATGGTGTAAAAATAATAATATTTCATTTGACATGAAAGTAATGCATTTGGTATCTCCAAAGTAAAATTTTTCTTTTATTACATTTCACTGCAAAGAAAAACAGTACCCAGACTTGTGTGGTTTGCTTTTTTTCTTCCCTCCTTGGCAGCTGAAACATAGTTCAGTCCAAAATTTCATTACTCAGGTCTTTCATATTTCTTTCCCACAGTTCCTATTGCCTGCTTAAGTACTTTCCAATGGATATAATTTCTAACCAAGACATAGGTTTGTCATTACATGAATCTCAACAAATAGACAATAAAACAAGAAGGAATCATATCAGGTTTTTTTTTACTAATTGTGCTTTATCAAACTGGAAAAAGAGTGAAGAGAAATAAAGAGAGCACTGACCAAGTTTAATTACATATTTTCACTTATGAATTATGACTTGATAACTTGATGTTTTCTATGTAAGGCAATATGAGCTGAGTGACCCCATTTCTCTTTATCATTGCCTGATATTTGCAACCTCATTGACATCTCTGCAGAAGACAGTCTCCCAGAGGTACTGCAGGCCACATGGGTACCTTCCAAAAGGCTTCTGACTGCTTTCATCTTCCCACATACAGGTTTGCCAAACAGAGGCTCAGGTCTTTAGGAGCTGTAGAGAAGGGAGAACATGAAATTAATAAAGAAGAAAAAGAAAAAAAAAAGAAAAAAAAGAAAAAAAAAGGAAAAAAGTTTTAGTACAAAACAATCATTGTTCATTAACAATCAACAGCTTTTTCTGACCACATCATTTCTACTTGAAAAAGAGAGACAACAGGATTGTAACAAGCACTTGGGAGGCTATAATCTTTATCTTAATTATTAACTACTGATATGGATCTCTGTGAGGGACTAATAGCTCTCTCTCACCCTACAGCTGATCTACAAAGCCATGCCATGGACCACTTCCCTTAGGCTAGATGGAAACCCTATTACATTAAAACATTTCAAACATTTCATATCAGAATGAAAACTAGACCAACATTTTTGAGAGAAGAAGTCACAGAATTGCAATCTGAACTTTTATTTAAAATAATTACCAGGAGAGCAACAGGCTGAGGTTTAAGGTTTTTTTTTCCCTCATTTAGAAAGTATCTGAAAACCAGACCTCCAGCGCCTCAAGGGAATGCAGTGAGACACAAGCATACAAAGCTCCAGGCTTTGTGAGGAAACCATGGTGTGCAGACAAGAAACCCTGGTGCAAGTGGTGCTGTTGAAGGATACAGCTCTCAGGGTGCTTTGCAATAAAAACAGTGCCAAGGCTGCAGGGTATGGTGCAGGAAAGGTACAGACATTCTCCTGATTAGCATCTGTGAAGCTGGAGAGCTTCAAACTATTATTACTGTGTGAGCAAAGACAGACTTTGCACACCACTTCTTTTTTTCAAGAAAAATATTTAACTGAAATGATCTGTTTATGGACTTGAGCTACCAAACAGAGAAGCCCAACCTCTTGCCTGCAGTGGTAAGTCAGTCAGAGGGTGTGTGAGTCTGAGCTCTCATGTTTGAACACTGTGATACCAGGGTGGAAGTGCTGCTGCAAGGGGAACGTGAAGTCCAACACAGTCAGCTCCTTCTTTCTCTTGCATTCTGATACATTGAGGCTTCAGTTTTCAAACCTGATCTACAGTCTCACTGTTCTATCACATGAGGAATGACTGACCTTACGACTCTTGGTCCTGCCCAGGGAGCTGGGAAGCTCCCCAGGAGATGCATTTTGATTTCCAAATCTGCCAGCCTTCCCTGAAACACGATACTATGTTTAGACTGTGAGGCAACAGGCACATGAAGATTCTGGAAATGAATAAATTGGAAGATATTAACAGTATTAATCTTAACAGTAACACAGATTTGGATAGCAGACAACACGAGTTAATGAAGAAATAATTGATTAGACTACTGCAGTTCGTAGTAGAACTGCAAGCTTAGTGGAACACAGCAGATGTAAAACAACACTACAACCTAAATTTGAACTCACTGCTGGGAGGCAAACAGGGGACCTGTTTTGTCTCACTAAATGTCTTCAGCAATCATTTTTCAGCATATGGAAGCTGCACTCCCCAAAGAAGGGAAGTGGTGCAGGAGAATTAGGTAGTTTTCTTGTAGATACTATATGCACCAATTTCAAGTGCATGATGTGATGAAACAGTAATTGCATGAGCTTCACGAAGTTCCTCTCTATGGGATCTGTGGGCTGGAGCTGATTCTGTGTAACCAGTGAATCAACTAAGCAGTGCTTTCCTGTACCAGCTTTTCTGCAAATCCTCAGGGAGGAGCCTGTGAGTGCAAATAAACAGTTCAGTTAGTACTGATGAAGAGGAGGTGGAAATGACATGCCACAGCTGTCAACTAATCCTGTTCCATTATGGGATTCTTTCTTTCAGGATTGGCAGACCACACTAATCCCATCACTTCTTTGGGGAAGTGCTCTTTGAGCAGAGCATGGGAACCTGCTGAGCAACATCCGTGGCAGAAACAGTGCACAGCTCCTCTGTGTTCAGCTCTGCACGCAGCAGAGAAAAGTCACACAGGCTCTGCCACTTCAGGAACAGACGTGTGAGAACAGAGGTCCATACTGCGTTGGATGAAGTATTTTTGGGAGTCCTGTTGTAGTCCCCTGTTGATCACATTCAGTGAGGAATTGCAGGCAGTGGAAATAACCCCGAGCAGTGCCAGAGGAACAAAAGGGCATCTGGAGGTAGAATCTCATGCTTTGGAAGAAACTAGTTGGTGGAGGCCTGGGGAAGCTGCACACTATTTGGCTTAGTTTCTAACTATCTGGTTAAAAATCTGGCTTGTTAGGGCAAATTTTGCTCTCCCCTTTGATCTTGATATGGAAAAACCACCAAGTGAGGAAGCTTTCAAACAGAGTTGTGTAATACCTGTCTCTCTCACATCAGGCTGCAGCACACTGCTCAAGTTACCACTTTTTGAATAAGTGGTTCTGCAACATCATCTGTTTTCCAGTCATCTGAACACTCTGAAATCAATTAAATCAAAACATCCTAATATTATGTATTTTACTGCAATATTCAGTGCTCAGCTGGAGGAAGGTTGAGGAGTTTGTTGAAGTGTTTTAAAATAATTAGAGTGTCTTATCAGAAAAATTCTAAACTGTTCTACTGTTCCCTTTCTTTGTGAAATTCCAGGAAAATCAACCTGATTTCATAGAACTCTTCAATTTCAATGGAAATGCTTGAAATTTCTTTCTCCAGCTACATGTTTCTATGTCCTACGAAAAATGTCTGAAACTCTTTGTCATAAAACTCCAGAGTAATTGCACTAACTTGGAAGCTGGAAGCATCATATTGCAGATGCTTATTTAATGCATTTGACATAGCCCTTAATAACTTCTTAGAATTCAATTATAGTATGTATGTAAGAGAAGCAGCTCAAAAAATGTTATCTGAGATGACAATTCCTGCTGCAGCTAAAGCACAAAGTTTTCTTTGAGGATTAAGAGTTAGCCAATCCAGTCTACCTTTCTATATGACCAAACTGCTTGACCTCACCCGGAATTTCCAATTTCTTCCATATACCCACTCACACATCTTTTCTTCCCTTTTACTGGCTACATCTTGCTCATCTACCTCTTTACTAAGAAAAGCCACCAAAGCCACATTCTCAGCAGCACTATTCTTAGCTTTTTGTTTCCCCTGTAGGAATTGTACAGTTCATGTTACCACAAAACCAACTCACAAAACCTTATTTTGCCAAATCTAGCTGCAGCTTGAACCAATTTGCATTTGACAGCTACCTTTGTTCAGACAAGCTACATACTACAAAGTCTAGTATTATGTTCATCAACATACACACAAAAGTGAGAGTCAACAGGAAGCAGTGACATTAGAGCTCATGACAAAGCCACATTAGAAGTGGTGAGGTTCCAAACATTCATCCCATGTCAGAGTGCAGCCACAATTAATTGCAGAAGAAACTCAGAATACAAGTTTCTTATATTTCTCTTTCATTCTGCACCACCATCCTTGAAAATGAGCCAAGACACCTATTGCTGTGGAGGGAAAAGCTGTACCACCTGACATACCAAGAAAAGTCTGAAGCCAGGTTGTCATATCTTTCAGTTTGTCCAGTGCAAAATGCTCTGAAATATTTGTGTTGTAGACTTGTAGAAGGCTACAACTTAAAAGAATCTGAAAAGCTATGAACTTCTTACCACTGCTGTATGGCAAAATCAGCTGCTCCAGTGTCACTTATGGGAATATGTGTCCCCCTGTGGTTCTTAAAAATTGGCATCCTATTCCTGCAGTTCACCATCACTACCATGAGAAAGCATTTCCTATTTTAAAATCAGAAACTTCTTCACTGCTATTTACAAATTGTCATTCCCTTACTCCAAAGCAATTATGCAGCAGCAAAATACTTCTTTCTTCCATCTTCATTCTCCCATTCTTTCCACTGGAATACTGTCAGTCTTTCACCATTAAACATTATTTGCTGCATCCCATACCATTTCTTTATCAACTTTATACAGTTGCTGCCCAACTTCTCTGCTGTTGACACAGCTCCTGAGCTGCTTTGTCACAGGCTCAGTGCATCCTGCTAGAGCTCACACTGCTATCCTTACTGACACTTTTTCCACATCCCCCTGCAACTGGAAGATAATGTTGCCTCACATTGACTTTTGAAACCCCATGACCCAGAATACCTTTCCTCCAAACTCCTACCTGTGCCCAGTGATCTAATAGCTTCTGAGAAAGCAGAGCTTTGGACTGTCTTTATTTACACCATCCTTTATCAGCCCTTATCTTTAATTCACTTAGATCCTTTACAATTCAAAACCCTTCTGAGACATCATCACAGCAGTCTAACCTTGGTGTTATCTGCAGATTTAATGAATTTTCTCTACTTCACAAAAACATTGAGTCGTGATGGACAAACCTCTCACAATCATCTTCAGTTTTGATTTACCAGTTTCTCAGCCTCCCTGTTGAGTAGGGCAGTTTTCTTGATAATGAATTCACCTACACTTCCCCTCTGATTGTAAAAACACAGTCCAGTCCTTCATACCTTCCTGTGGCGGGGTAGAAATAAAGATGTCACTAATGAGGGATGAGAGTTTTGCAAAAATAAGTCATCAAGCCTAATACGAGATAATTGTAAAAATCTGCACCAAAGGAGCTACCCACCCAAATGAAGAAATCTCCCACTTAAATGCATTGGTAACCACTACTTCCACTTTCCTTCTGGATTTTAGCAATTTCATCTTTTAAAATTCCATGGACACAGGCACTAAGGTACTCACACAATTCTTCCTCACAGCAACAGACAGAGCCAAAAATCAAACAAGGGGAAGGTGAAACATCAGAAAGAGTTAAGATGTGCCCTAACCACTGTAACAAAGTCTGGATAATATTCTTTGGGGAAAACAGATACAGTTGTTTTATATTTGCATTGTAAGTAGCATTTCTGGTTCAGTTTGATCTTTACATTACACCAGGTGTTTAAGACTTCTCTCTTACAACTGTTGCTCCCTAATTTAGCATTACAACAACTTCTTCACATAGGTTATTCCCTGAAGCACTAAACACAATTAAAACATTAAAATAAATGCACATTTCTAGGGTAATCTTTTGATATTGGTCCACTGGTTGTCTTAACTCTGGCTCTTCCCTGTAATATTATTTTTGTTTATGTAAAATCTGACAATAATTCATTTAATAATTAAGCAATAATTATTTGAGATTGTCTTGAAGATCATTGCTTCTGCAATAGTAACTGAAACTCTTCATGAAACACCCTTGGAGTGAAATCTATATAGAACCTAAGGCTACAAACATGTGATGTTCCTGTGGTTAATTTCTCTTTTTTTGAATAGATTTTTGATGTCCCTTGACCAAAGCTTCTGGTCAGTAACAGGTTACAGTTGGCCAGGCTGGTTCCTGAATGCTGCACAGGTGCCCCAAGCAACTACTCCCCCAGCCACCAAGCAATCCACATAAGATACTCAGGCAAATTCGGTCTCCCTGCATAGTGTTTCCACAGGTAAATTTCAGTACTCATTTACTCTTTCACAAGATTTACCCATTCTTGCTGTCAGCACTGCAGTGTTCACCCATTTCCCACAGTTAATACTGGACAAGATGAAGGAGTCAGTCTGTCCTTCCCATTTACCAACACACCACTGATCTTTGTCCCAAAGGCTTTACAGTCTACTTTGAAGAAAGGCATGAAAGAGCACAAACAAACAGGGGAAGGACAAATGGAGATCAAAGGCATTCAGGGCAATGAAGATAAGACTGAGTAATGATGCATACCTGCCCTTGATCAATTTAATGGTTTTAAATCATCTGAAAAATCAGCTGACCTTCAAACAGATTCAGGTACAATTATATTGTGTTTGGTTTGATTTTCCCATGTTTAATCAGATTTTTCTTTTTCTTCAGAGGTGTCCCAGTAGAAGAAATTCTGACTGGAAACTACCTGGCCAAAGCTTTTGACCTAGTTCAGAAACATAAGTCAAAACAGCACAGGGAAATTCAAGGGAGATGTGAAGAAATGAGCCACAAGGAAAGAAGGGAACAGTCACAGAGATCAGATTAGGTGCTGGTGGTCTAAGATACTTGGAGATCTGGGGATACAAACCCAATCACATTTTGTTGAAAAAGCAGCTCTTGCATCAGGGCTTCTTAGCTGCAGGATGGCAGAATTGTCTTTTTATTTCTACCAGGGATGTATACAGAGAAACCAGAGATATTAAAGAGAGTGATGTCTTTGAATATTGCATCTGACAGCACAGTAAAAGAGTAAGAGCCTGGGGATGAGGGCTAGCACCATGAATTTGCAAGCCCAGTGCTGCATGGAGCCCACAGAGCTGTGCAGAGCTCTAAAGAATAACAAGCTAGAGACAAGCAATGCTAGGAACTTAGAAAACTCATACGGTGATCCTGTCTGCTGTGACACACTATTTAATAAAATTAAGATTTAACCTATTCTGTAGTTTTATGTAGATAACTAACACCATCTAATATAGATTCAGCTCAACAGAGCTCTGTCCCGCTGTGAAACCATATTATTACGAAAGCTTGACTTCATTACTACGGCAGACAGATCACCACTGTTACAGTATCTTTTTATGTATGATGCATAAACTATTGCTTCCCTGCTCCCTTTACTATCCTTTTTCATTTTCTCCATCAAACACAGAGTAACAAGAAACCCTGCTGTTGTAATTTACTCTGCTCAGTATGCTATTTTGCTTAAATTCTTTTCTTTCATATGGCATCCCAAAAAATACATAAATATGAGAATATTACTGTGGTTGAAAAATCAAGCTAGTTAGGTAATGTCAAATTGGCAGACATTCAGCATTCTTCAATTACCCCCCTTGTACATATGCATTCTGGCATAGCCTTTAATTAACATGATCTTACTTTTCTTTTTCTAGAGAAAACATGTCATTAAGTACCCAGGGTGAGTGAGGACCCAGTTCAGTACATTCTACCTTCTCCATAATGATTAACAGGCTTATTTGCTGTAATCCCCAAAACCCCATTCTGAAGACAGACTAATTAATTTCTGCCTGTTGTCTCCCATGCCACTACAATACGTGAGTGCTTCAGAAACAACATGTTCATTTTCAAGTCAGCCTGGGGAGACAGGCAAGGGGTAGGGAGGTGTGGGAAGCAATAATTTTCATTTTACAAGAAGCAAGCCCCAACTGAGGTCCTCAGTGGGGGCCATATGCAAGCACAGTCCCTCCTATCCCACCCCAGACTGGAAAAGCATAAACTACCCACCCCAAGCTGAAGCACAGTGCTGGGCTCCGTGGGGACAGCGCACACTTCAGCTGGTGGCAGAGACATCAACATGGCTAGTGCAAGTCCCAGGCCATGTGGCCTTCCCAAGCCACTCCAAGGGATGAAGCATGGGGCACTGCAGGAGAGCATGTCCACCAGGATTTATGTCCACAGGATTTGTACTCAAGAGCGGCCAAGTGTTTTGGCTGAAGTTTTCCAGCAAAACCAGCTTGACTCAGAGATCTGGCAAGGAAGACTCAGGGTCAATTCAGAATCTCACACTGTCAGAATCTGACAATCAGAAGCACCTGATAACCATAACAATAAGCTTATAACGAGAAAAAAAGAAGCATGACTGGCCATCAAAAACTGAGATTGATTTTGACATTCTGACAACACAGTTTTAATTGCTGTTTATAGCACATCACTTTTGTGTACCCCTATAATCCATTAGCAGAACTGTCAGCAGCTAAAATACAGCTACATTTGCATACCTGCTCAAGGAGGTGCACTGGGTGGTCTTGTGTGCTCTGGGCTGCAGATGGGCTGGTACTGCTCTGGCCATGGCCACCCCTACCAAGGACCACCTCTGCTTTGACTAGAATCAGGTCATAGCAACCAGGGTCACTTTAACATAAAGAATTATAGAATGGGTCAGGTGGGAAGGGACCACATCTTGGCCAGCCTCCCTGCTCAAGCAGGGTAATCTGAGAGCACACGGCACAGGATTGTGTCCAGGCAGTTCTTGAGTATCTGCAGTGAGGGAGACTCCACAGCCCCTCTGGGCAATCTGTTCCCATGCATGGTCATGGTCATGTGCACAGTTATAAAGTTCTTCCTCATGTCCTGGTGGAACTTCCTGAGCATTAATATCTGTCCATTGCCTCTTGTTCTATTGCTCAACATCACCAAGAGCACCTTTGTCCATCTTCTTGGTAATTTCCCTTCAGATCTTTATATATATTGATGGGGTCCTCTCTCAGTTCTATCTCCTTGAGACTGAACAGGCCCAGCTTCCTCATAAGAGAGGTGCTCCAGACCCCTCATCATCTCTGTAGCCTCTGCTGCCCCACTCCAGGAGCTCCATGTCTCTGCTGTCCTGAGGAGCCCAGAACTGGACACAGCACTCCAGGTGAGGCCTCACCAGAGCTGAATAGAGGGGCAGGATCACCTTCCTTCACCTGCTGCTGATGCTCTTCCAAATGCCCCCCAGATCCCATTGTCCTTCTTGGCCACCAGGACACGCTGCTGGCTCATGGACAGCTTGTTGTGCACCAGGACCCCCAGGTCCTTCTCTGCAGAGCTGCTCCCCAGCAGTCAGCCCCAGGCTGTGCTGGTGCCTGGGGGATTGTTCCTCCCCAGGTGCAGGACCCTGCCCTTGCCTTTGCTGAATATCACAGGTTTCTTCTTTGTCCATCTCTCCAACCTACCGAGGTCCTTCTGAAGGGATGCACAGCACTCTGGGGTATCAGCTACTCTGCCCGGCTTTGTGTCCTCTGAATTTGCTGAGCAGGCATCTGCCCCTTCGTGCAAGTCATGGATGAATAAATTAAACAGTACAGCCTTGAACCTGGAGGGACAGCACTAGGGACAGGCCTCCCCCTAGACATGTGCCACTGATTTTGACCCTCTGGGATCTGCTGTTCAGCCAGTTCTCCATCCACCTCACTGTCCACTAATCCAGCCCACATCCCTCAGTTTGTCTATGAGGATGTTGTTAACAGACTCTTGAAATCCTTACTGGTATCGACAATATCCACTACTGTCCCCTTACCCATCCAGGTAGTTGTTATGCCACAGAAGGCAATCAGGCTGAT
This sequence comes from Cinclus cinclus, assembly GCF_963662255.1. Taxonomy (NCBI): domain Eukaryota; kingdom Metazoa; phylum Chordata; class Aves; order Passeriformes; family Cinclidae; genus Cinclus; species Cinclus cinclus. The sequence continues at coordinate 63,781,814 of NC_085084.1, forward strand.
CAAATATGACTTCCCTTTAGTGAACCTGTGCATATGTATCCATGTGCACTGAAAAACCAACTTGCAAGGATAGATACAGTTCAGGGCCACATCAGCTCCAAAGGCTTTTGATTAAGAAACCAGTCTGTAGAAGTTCAAAGGACTGCACTTTAATCATGACAGGTGAGTACAATAGTGTACTCACTTGTCCAGTCAGTGGGGAAGTTGGAGCTGTGAGGATGAAAGATCCTGGGAAAAATGCTCTTCCACCCATTATGTGTTTAAGGGTCAAAGTCTGCCACAATGAGACTCCCTTGGCATGGTATTATTAATAAAAAATAGTAACAGTCAGAGACCTGACTGTTTGAGCCAGAGCAATAATTGTTTTCTGAACTAGTGACATGAGAATTTTACTCAGCTACCATGAACAGAAGAGACACAGTCAGATCTGAAATACAAAGCTGTCACCCATCTTTTGCAGCCCCTCACCAGACAAAGTAGGTGCCTTGAAGGCATTCTATATTTCCCCTTAGAGGGAACAGCATAGGCTTTAGACAATGCTCCTCCTCTCTTGCTGAAGCATCAGTAAAGCAGTGTTACATCTTTCTCAATGTCAGTAGAAAACCAGACAATCCTAACATTTAAAAATATTCTTGTAGGACTGCATTGAAAACCAAGATTAGATGATATTCTAAACCAAAGCTAGGAACAATTCCTCGAGTTCACCCCTTTTGCTTGACACTTCTCACAGTGGCAGATAGACAGAAGTTTTCATTGCATTCTCGGTATCAGTGCAAAATTTAGCACATCCTTAATTGCAGCACTCTGAGTGGCAATCCCACAGTATTTAAAGAAGAATGAAAAATCCTAATCTCTGCAGGACCGTACTAGCTCATGGCAAACAGCCCTGGGAATAGCACACAACACGCTGTGAGACACAGGTAAGAAAGACAAAATGTTCCACATTACAGCAACTACCAGCATATTTTAATCTTGCTCTAAAACCAGCCAAATGGGTAGCATTTATTTGAAGGAATTATTGTAAATAATTATATTCAAACAGCAAGCCAATCCTTTGCAAATCTTTCCCCACTTTGCCAGCTAGCAGGTGACTGCTTTTGACTCTTAGCAACCACAGGCTCTTGCTGTGCAAAATAAAATGATTTTTCTGAATATTCTCATGGTATGCAACCATTTTAAACCTAAAGATGAAGCAGAGGCTTTCTTTAGTAAGATCTTTCTGCTGAACTCTCTGAATGCATGTGCCTTTAAAGCAGGTTTGGACAAAATATTAGATATATATATATATATATATATATATATATATATATATATATATATATATATATATTGATCAAGTGACACCAAAAGGTTCAGTAAAACCTTCTAGATCTGTTTTTATGAGCTGAGAATAAAGAAAGTTACATTTTGGAGGAGAGTAGGAAACTATGGCTACCAATATTCAAATGACAAAAACGTCTGAGAGAATTCCAGATGTCAGCCATGTGTTATGGTTTAATAGTTCAGCTCTGAGTCACAAGCACAAAAACCTGTTATGAAACACATGCCTGCCTGTATATGTGTGTATGCACACAACAGTGTGTGCTAAAAAAGGAAAAATCGCAATTTGGAGGGCATTAATAGCACTGGAGAAAAGCAGATAATCTAAGCTGAGGTGGGAGGAAATCAGCACAGTTTGTCCTATACCATGGACCAAGGGTGTGATGATTTATAGTTTCAACATTTACAAACTGAAGTTATAACTGGAGAGAGATTAAATACCCACTTGACAAGCATGTGCAATCCTTTCAAATCCTAAAAGTCCAATCACAACCTGTGTCTTGAATTATCACTAGCCTAAATCACCCACACCCCTGACATGTGAAACTCATGAAAGTTTAACTAATTTCTAACCCAGAACTTTTAAATAGTAGAATTTATACTGTAATTTATTAGGTTCTTCTGGCATTTTTTTTTTATTCTCACATAAAAGGAACAAATATCTGTGGCACCAGTGCTTGCAAGAAGTATCTCATGCTTCATCTTCTTCGTGGCAAAGAAGCACAACCATTCCTTGCTCTGTGAGCTGCTGGTGGCCATGGGCAGGCACCCTTCACTGGTTGATTTCTCCCTGACTCTGGATGGTGAGCCGGCTGGGCATGGCAAGCAAGATGTTCCCTCTCTGCTGTCCTCCAGCTTGGCTACCTGACCAAAGCAAGGACCTGCATGAAAGCAGAATAATGTACTTTAGCTCACTCATTTTTGACTCCTGGAACCAGTGTTTGCTGTGCCACGCTCCCACACACAGCCATCAACCTGCTCTCTCCCTCCACCTGGGTGAACCTTCCAGGGGCACAGCTTCCAGAGCTTTGGGATCTGAACCGGCTGGTCTCAGGGAATTTGCACAGAAGTGCAATCCATAAGGAACTACAGACACTTTGTCATCCCCAAGAATTACACCCTGAACATCCACAGGCAATTGCACACTGCAGTTTTTTCATGGCTGATAGCAAATGCTGTTGGTACTTGGATGTGCCTCTGGCACACCTGTGCTCCCACACAGACAGATGGGTGCATGCAAGCCTGAGCCAGGCAGGTCATGCTTGGAGTGCATGCTAGGCATGCACAAATAGACACACACTTTTATGAAAATCACACCTTTTAATCTATGTTTAAATAACCCACATTAGCGGACTTTAATGACTCTGAAAGGACAAGTGGTATAGTGGCAGTGAAGCAGCTCAAGCAAAATCACTTCAAAGCAGTTCATGTTGGAAAGTGGAGAGTGGGAGGAAAAGGAGCAGACTTCAGCTGTAGGACACACAGCAAGGTGCTCCTTGGAAGGGGCGATGGCTGAAGGCTGCCTGCTTGCTGGGACCTCCCAGACATATTTATCAGCTGCTCCAGGTGATCATCAGGTTGAAGAAATTGAAATTATGCTGATTATCTCTCTGTTTTGGTCTTGATAAACAAGAGACAGATAGTGCTTGATAAGTGCCTGTGTGCTAAGAGTATACCAAAGGTTTTGGTCTGCCTCAAGGATGCCTGCAAAGAGGACAATCCTCTCTGCTTGGGAGTCTGCAAGAGCCTTTTATATTTCCCCAAAATCTCCCTCTACTGTAAAGCACAGGTTTGAGGGCAGGAAAATATGGGTGTTAAACTGTCATGTAAAAAAAGCCTAACCAATAATTGTCAAACACATTTATGCTCCAGTCTCTGCGAATTAAGATTTAACACAGGAATTTGGACAGGTGCAGCGTCACCATATCTGGCAATGGCAGCCCCTACCTAGATAGTTGACCCTTGTTTAGCTTGCTGCATTTCTGCTGGGCTGGGACTCACAGCAGTGAGGATTTCGGGCCCCGTGTGGCTGACAAGCAGCAGCCAGCTGGCCCTCTGCTGTGGAACTTGCTTGGGAAGGAAACCTCTGCCCACTGGCTCCCTGGGTGGCCCTGGACTCAAGGCAGGCGCTTGTTGCCAGCATCACCTCATCGAAAAGATAGCACTTATCTCCTGTGTGCCAACAGGGAACACCAGCTTCTCACAGCAATGCCAACACAGGCCCACACAAGCTGTGAGCAAGGGGTGCTCATGATACCTTTCTTACAAGCATTGCTGTCTTGGTTTGAAAGACAGGTGTCTGCTAGGGAGGGCAGAGCCTCCCTTTGGAATGGAGAATTTGAATCCCCTCCCTCCAAATTATTATAATTTAGAAAATTAAAGGGGCTTTCAGGCAGAGGTATGGGGATAGGAGTAACAGTTCTTTACTAATATGTATAACAAGAGAAACAAACAACAATAATAACTACAGCATTAAAAGCAAACAGAACTAGGGGCCTTGAGGGACTTTGCTTTACAAAACCTGGGACAGTCTCATTCCACTGCGGAACTCCGAGAGCACCAAGCTGGAACGGTGGAAAATCCTGGGCTGGTGGGTGAGATGAGAAGCTCTGTAGGTGACAGGTGGAAAAGCAGGAATGTCCTGGCCGGGCAGGTGGGTGCAGGGCCGCAGCGTAGTGAAAAGCCCCAAAGCAGTGCCGAGGAAGCAGCGGCGGTGGGACAGCGCTGGCCCAGCTCCAGCAGGGCAGGAGGAGGCAGCTCAGAGCTCCAAGGAACACGAGGAGATGATGGCAGATTCCTCAGGACCAGGCCCGGTGGTGACGATGAACTCCTCCTGACACCCTGTTAGTTAGGGTGGTGGTAGCGGTCCAGATGAAGCAGTCTAGTTGAAGCAGTGATCTCGTAAAGAAGGTCTGGTGGCCTTTGTCCTCTGAAAAATCGAGTGGGTAAGGGCCCAAATCCCACATTATATCCAGGTGAGGTTCCTTGGCTCCTCCCTCTGGGCAGAGCACATCCCAATGGGATGATATCATTCTGTGAGTCCTGCAGCAGGTTCTTGATTGCCCGTGAACAGAGATAGCTCCTGGAGGGAGTTATCTATGAGTCATGGCAAGGCATTGATGGGCCCATTAACAGTTCATGAAGGTGGTGATTGAATAGATTTTGGGCACATCCTGGACTGTAACCTAGGACATAATCCACCCCTTATTCTATCACCATCTCCATCACACACTCTTACAGATATACACATATATATATATATACACACACACACACATATATACGTGTATATACATACAGAATGAAACCTTACACACCGTTGTCACTTAAAATTAGGTCTCCTTGAGGTACACATCAGGTCACTCCATCCCTTTGCATCACCTACCAGGTGCAACCTGGTCCCTGAGCGAAGACAACCCCACGGATGGGATTGTCTTTGCTGGAGGCAGAGTTCACCCAATGAGTTTTTCCCAGCATACCTCTCATGTGCACTACTGGAACCTTATCTCCACTGGCTCTTTGTAAAGGCTCGGATTGGGCAGGGACTGCTCGGTTGATAGAACCTCAGGTATTCACTAACCATGTGGCCTTTGGTAGATTAATCTCCCAGTTCTTGAAAGTCCTCCCACCCAGTGCTTTCAAGGTGGTTTTAAGCAGCCCATTGCACCGTTCCACTTTCCCAGCCGCTGGTGTGTGATAAGGAATGTGGTACACCCCTCGATGCCGTGTTCTGTGGCCCAGGTGCTTATGAGGCTGTTCTTGAAATGAGTCCCATTGTCTGACTCAATTCTCTCAGGGGTACCATGTCTCCAAAGGACTTGTTTTTCCAGGCCCAGGATGGTGTTGCGGGCAGTGGCATGAGGCACAGGGTAGGTCTCCAACCATCCAGTGGTGGCTTCCACCATGGTCAGCACGTAGCGCTTGCCTTGGCGTGTCTGAGGCAGTGTGATGTAGTCAATCTGCCAGGCCTCCCCATACTTATATTTAGACCACCGCCCCCCCATACCAGTGGGGCTTCACTCGCTTGGCTTGCTTGATGGCAGCACACGTCTCACAGTCATGGATAACCTGGGAAATACTGTCCATGGTGAGATCCACCCCTCGGTCTCGTGCCCACTTATAGGTAGCATCTCTACCTTGGTGACCTGAGGCATCATGGGCCCAATGAGCCAGGAACAACTCTCCCTTGTGTTGCCAGTCTAAGTCTATCTGTGACACCTCTATCCTTGCAGCCTGATCTACTTGCTCATTGTGTCGGTGCTCCTCATTAGCCCGACTCTTGGGGACATGAGCATCTACATGGCAGACTTTTATGGGTAGCTTCTCTACCCAACTGGCAATGTCTTTCCACTCATCAGCAGCCCAGATTGGTTTTCCCCTACGTTGCCAGTTAGCTTTTTACATCTTTCCAGCCAACCCCACAGAGCATTGGCTATCATCCATGAATCAGTGTAAAGGTAAAGCTTTGGCCACTTCTCTCTTTCAGCAATGTCCAGGGCCAGCTGAACGGCTTTGAGTTCAGCAAGTTGACTTGATCCACCTTCTCCTTCAGTAGCTTGTGCAACCTGTCGTGTGGGGCTCCATACGGCTGCTTTCCACTTCCGGTTCATCCCCACGATGCGACAGGAACCGTCAGTGAAAAGAGCGTAGTGAGTTTCATCTGCTGGCAGTTGGTTGTATGGCGGGGCTTCATCAGCCCGGGTCACTTGTTCTTGCTCCTCTTCATCGGCAAGATCAAAATTTTCACCTTCTGGTCAGTTTGTAATTATTTCCAAAATCCCAGGGTGATTTGGGTTTCTGATACGGGCGAGCTGTGTGATGAGGGCAATCCACTTGCTCCATGTGGCATCAGTGGCGTGGTGGGTAGAGGGGACCTTCCCTTTAAACATCCACCCCAGCACTGGTAGTCGGGGTGCCAGGAGGAGCTGTGCTTCTGTGCCAATCACCTCTGAGGCAGCTTGAACTCCTTCATAAGCAGCCAAGTTCTCCTTCTCTGTTGGGGTGTAGTTGGCTTCAGACCCTCTGTAACTTCGGCTCCAGAATCCCAGAGGTCAGCCTCGGGTCTCACCAGGTACCTTCTGCCAAAGGCTCCAGGACAAGCCCTTGTTCCCGGCTGCAGAGTAGAGCACATTCTTCACCTCTGGTCCCGTCCTGACTGGGCCGAGGGCTACAGCATGAGCGATCTCCTGCTTGATCTGGGCAAAGGCTTGCTGCTGTCAGGGCCCCAGTGGAATTCGTTCTTCTTCCGGGTGACCAGGTAGAGAGGGCTCACGATCTGGCTGTACTCAGGAATGTGCATTCTCCAAAAGCCTATTGTGCCCAGGAAAACTTGTGTTTCCTTCTTGTTGGTTGGTGGAGTCATCCAGTGATCTTATTGATGACCCCAGTGGGAATCTGACGCCATCCATCTTGCCACTTTACTCCCAGCAACTGGATCTCTCGGGCAGGTCCCTTGACCTTGCTCTCCTTGATGGTAAAACTGGCTTCCAAGAGAATCTGGGTGATCTTCTTTCTCAAACACTTCAGCTGCAGTGCTCCCCCACACCATGATGTCATGGATGTACTGTTGATGCTCCGGAGCCTCACCCTTTTCCAGTGCAGCCTGGATCAGTCCATGGAAGATGGTGGGGCTGTGTTTCCACCCCTGGGGCAGTTGGTTCCAGGTGTACTGCACTCCTCTCCACGTGAAGGCAAACTGAGGCCTGCACTCTGCTGCCAGAGGAATGGAGAAAAATGCATTGGCAATGTCAATGGTGGCGTACCACTTTGCTGCCTTGGACTCCAGCTCGTACTGGAGTTCCAGCATGTCCAGCACAGCCATGATCAGTGGTGGAGTCATTTCATTCAAGGCACTATAGTCCACAGTCAATCTCCATTCTCCATCAGACTTGCGCACAGGCCAGATGGGGCTGTTGAAGGGTGAGTGGGTTTTGCTGACCACCCCTTGGCCCTCCAGCTCTTGGATCATCTTGTGGATGGAGATCACAGCATCTCGGTTCATCCAATACTGCTGGTGCACTGTTGAGGTGGCCACAGGTATTCATTGCTCTTTTATCTTCAGGAGTCCTAATGCAGATGGGCTCCCTGATAGTCCAAGCAAGGTGTTTAAATTCTTGATTCCCTCTGTCTCTACAGCAGCTATTCCAAAAGCCTGAGTCTGTAGCCTCAGCTATTCCACCTGGGTCCCTTAGGGTCTTTGTAATAGTTACTTCAGAGGAAATCTATGCCCAAAATACATGGAGCCCTTGGGCCAGTTGCAATTGGATGCTTCTGCCACTCCTTCCCAGTCAGGCTCACCTCAGCTTCCACCAGAGTCAGTTGCTGTGGTCCCCCCATCACCCCGGCAACAGAAATGGGTTCTGTCCCCATATGTCCTGATGGCATCAGGGTACACTGTGAACCAGTGTCAATTAAAGCTTTATATTTTTGTGGCTGTGATGTGCCAGGCCATCGAATCCACACAATCCAAAAGACACGGTTTACCCATGCCACTTCCTAGCTAGAGGGAGGACCCCTCTAGCACTGGTTATTATTCCCTTCCTGACCATACATAGTAGAGGTTCCTTCAAGAGTGATCTGACATATCATCCTCACTTCTATAATACCTGGTGGCTCGGTCATGGGAGGCTGAAGCTACCTTCATTTTAGTGGCACCCCCTCGGTTAGTGCTTCTCTCCTTGAGCTCACGCACCCATGCTGCCATGGCAGAAGTGGGTTTCCCATTCCACCATCCCATATCTTCCCCATGGTCACACAGGAAGGACCACAGTTCAGCTCGTGAGGTGTATCCTCCCTCTCTAGCTGGGAGACGTTGGGCTTTGACTCTGGGGTGTGTAACTCGCACCGGTGCCATATAGATACTGTTCCTCCTTATCTCCTCCCTCATCTCCCTCATCTCCTCTTTAAACTCCTTAACCACAGCAGAGACATGAGCCTGCATCAGGCCACTGATCATACTCTCATAATTTCTGACCCTGTTGGCAACAGAACCCACTGTCTCTCGGTTGGCATCAGGGTTAATCATCGCAATGAAGGTAGTGTATTCACGTGGCCCTTTAGTTGCCAGACTCCACAGTGTTTGCCCTGTGCACCTGACCTTGTCAGGGTCATTATTGTGCTGTTCATCCCTCCCAAAGAGTACCTCCAGTACTGCCACTTCTCGCAGCCATTGGATCCCTTCCTCAAGGGTCTTCCAGCACATTTTATGATGGTGTTCCTCAATTCTGTCTCTGTGGACAAATCTCTCCCTTACACTCATTAAAAGTTGCTCCCAGAGGGAAAGGGGCCCTTGTTCCCTTATGAATACCTGATTAATACCTGAGTCCTGGGTCAGGGGTCCCAAATTCCTTGCCTCACTACCATCCAGTTGCACACCTGTACCCATAAGGTCCCAGACCCAGAATAACCAGATTGTATAAGTCTCACACCCCATCGCGCAATATCTTTTTGCAGATTGCAGAGACTTTCCTACGACAGGGACTCAATGATGATCTCAACCGCTGGCTGCTTTGTGGATTGTGAGGACCCTCCTTTCTTATCATTATTGCCTGGGTGCTCTGATTTCATCTTATACTTCTTTGTTTCCACAGGGGCGACTGCTGCTGGCTGTGACTGCCCCTGTGGTTCATCTGGAACCTGGACAGTTGTAAATCTGTGGGTTCCACTGCTGCACCATCAGTCTCTTGCTTTTCAGGGCAGGGGGAGGGTTTCCCACCAGCTGGGGCTAATGAGGCTTATGAGGCCACCACTGGAGAAATGTGTTCCTTCAGCGTCTGGCTCATCTCATGTATCTTCTTCACCAAAACTCCCACCCAATCTGGGTGGTTCATTTCTGGTGGGCTGTGGGGCAGGGTCAGGTGGTGGGGCAGCATCCCTAGTCTGTGGGGCAGTATCAGGCTCTGTGACAGGGTCCCTAGTCTCTGAGGTTGGTGTCTGTGCAGTGACCTAAGTCAACCTCACCTTAGCTCTGAAAGCTAAATAGACAAGGACTATCAGCAACACTTGGTTAGTATCTAGAGGAAATTTAAACCCTTCAAAAGCTGCTAGCATAGGCACAAAGAATTGGTTGAAGGGCTGGGAAAAAAACTGCTCCCACTGTTATTTCCTCACAGAAAGTACCATTCTTAAAATAACCCCGAAAATATGCTTTTAGTGTGTGATAGCTCTGAATCCATGTGCCTGCCTTCCAGAAGAAGTTAAAAATCCATGAATTCTTCACATTATCAACCCATAAAGCAAACTGGATGGCAGCCACAGTAGCTTTAGTTATGGGGCCCATGTTCAGATAATGGCTTGCAAATGGGAGGAATATAGCCATGGCCACATTTACAAATGGGAGAAATACCGCCTGGGCCATACGCAATCCAAACCTAAGCTAGGCAACATGGTGATACTTAACGAGGTTTCTATATCCAGTACAAAAGAAATTAAGTCGATTAAGAACTGTTGTTCCTTTTTCACCCTTTTTCACTCAATACTCTCAAGCCCCACATTGGGCGCCAAAAATCTGTCTTGGTTTGAAAGACAGGTGTCTTCTAGAGAGGGCAGAGCCTCCCTTTGGAATGGGGAATTCGAATCCCCTCCCTCCAAATTATTATAATTTAGAAATTTAAAGGGGCTTTCAGGCAGAGGTATGGGGATAGGAGTAACAGTTCTTTACTAATATGTATAACAAGAGAAACAAACAACAATAATAACTACAGCATTAAAAGCAAACAGAACTAGGGGCCTTGAGGGACTTTGCTTTACAAAACCTGGGACAGTCTCATTCCACTGCGGAACTCCGAGAGCACCAAGCTGGAACGGTGGAAAATCCTGGGCTGGTGGGTGAGATGAGAAGCTCTGTAGGTGACAGGTGGAAAAGCAGGAATGTCCTGGCCGGGCAGGTGGGTGCAGGGCCGCAGCGTAGTGAAAAGCCCCAAAGCAGTGCCGAGGAAGCAGCGGCGGTGGGACAGCGCCGGCCCAGCTCCAGCAGGGCAGGAGGAGGCAGCTCAGAGCTCCGAGGAACACGAGGAGATGATGGCAGATTCCTCAGGACCAGGCCCGGTGGTGACGATGAACTCCTCCTGACACCCTGTTAGTTAGGGTGGTGGTAGCGGTCCAGATGAAGCAGTCTAGTTGAAGCAGTGATCTCGTAAAGAAGGTCTGGTGGCCTTTGTCCTCTGAAAAATCGAGTGGGTAAGGGCCCAAATCCCACATTATATCCAGGTGAGGTTCCTTGGCTCCTCCCTCTGGGCAGAGCACATCCCAATGGGATGATATCATTCTGTGAGTTCTGCAGGAGGTCCTTGATTGCCCGTGAACAGAGATAGTTCCTGGAGGGAGTTATCTATGAGTCATGGCAAGGCATTGATGGGCCCATTAACAGTTCATGAAGGTGGTGATTGAATGGATTTTGGGCACATCCTGGACTGTAACCTAGGACAATTGCACATATAGCTGGCCCTAGCTTTGACAGCTCCTCTTGAAAACTCCCATATAATTGCCTCTTCCTGAGCTGCTGCTGTTTATAGGGGCTGCAATGACAAGGTATGTTCCAAAAAGGGCAGGAGGTGTTCAGCTCTGTGGGCTTGACTTGATCAAAAGACAGGTATGCCATGATGTTTTCAAACATGTACTATAAAGCAACAGCATTTACATGAATTTTTGTCTGCACTGTGACTCAGTAGAGAATGGGGCTGGTAGGGGTAAAGCAGAGAAGGAATGAGCAGATGTTGCAGTGGAAGAAGATTGCACATGAAAACAGGCATAACAAGGCTTTTAAAAATTTATTTTAAAAGACAGAAATGTCAAAGAAGAGGGTTGTAAGAGAGGGTAATGATTCAGCAAGTGATGATTCAGTAGTCTGCTGCCCTAGAGGGCTAATATTTGCAGACTGGGGCCACAGGCAAGGTCTGATGGGTGTCAAAGAGCCACCCTATATATGCTCAGGACATGGGGTATTGGAACTTTCCTCACCATGGTAAAACAGACCTTCTAGAAGGTGAGGCTGGGTGCACACCCCCACAGCTGCTCCAGTGTGGGGCAAAGCTGCACTTTGAGGGTACTTACCTCCATCCCTTGGGAGCAATTTTTGCAAGAGGCCTTTTGATGACACAATCTATCCAAATGTGCACTGAGGTCCAGCTGTTGCTTCTGGAATTTGCCATTTTTTGAATAATGATTTTTCATAAATTCTACCCATTTCAGAAATACTGTAATGGAAATTTTTAAAAGATAAATTATACACAAATAACATCATATAATAACTTATAACATAGTGCATATAGCATATAACATATATAACATATGTAACATATGTAACATACAACATATATAACAGTATGCAGTATCCCACTTGCTTCCCAAGGGCTGCTTCCAAATCCATGTTAGAATAGCTCCATCTTGTGGAAATCAGTAGTAGCAGTGGGAGCAAACGATCTGGAAGAAAACTGTAGGAAAATATTGGCAACTTGCTCCTTGGCCACATGTGCCAGCAGCAGCTTTGGTTCCCAGCCACAGAGGTTTTTTCCCAGCCCCTTTCCTCACAGAATTTCAGCCTGAGCTGCAGGTTTGAAAAAAAAAAAGCAAAAAAAATCTATTGCAAATCCATAATTATTGGCATATTTTATTGGATTTTTGAGATACAACTATAATATTTGCACAGTTACTGTGTGATCATGTTAAGAGCTCAGGGGCTGTTTGGTGACTTCGACCTCTGTCACCCAGAACTCCACTTCAGACTGTCTCCTAGAGGGACTTCTGCTCACTCACTGCTTCCATCAATTAATTTTCAGCTGTGTCTTCACCTCAGCAGTGTTTCTCATTTCTGTTCTCATCTCCCTCTGCCTGTACCCCTGTGTGTGCAGTTGTTAAGTGGAGGGAACAGCTGCACTGCAGAGCTTAAACACGTTTCTGTCTTTAAGGACTTTCCAGTTTAGATAATAAATTTGTGAGGTTACATTTTAAAATAATAATTACTCCCTCTTTCCTAATGTACTGTTGGATTTTTTCTCATGTTTATCCAGACTCTGAGCTTTACACTCAGATAAAAAAGTCACTTAAAACTTTCCATTTAAAGTCTGTTTAATCTATATCCTGAAGGAAAATAAGTGAATTTCAGCTTGAAGTGTCCATTTGGTTTTGCACGGTTACCAACGCTTAGAATCATCTAAGTGATGACAAAATCTTTCAGGCCTAAGAGGTCTAACAAACATCCCATAAACTATATCAACAACTCACCAGCACAGATCAGTGAACAAAGAAGCAACAACACCCTCAGGTGAAATTGCACTCACCTGAAAGGCAAACAAACACTTAAATAATGCTAAGAAGATGGATTACCCTGAAGAGAGCTCTTCTTGTCATGCTCAGGGTATCCCACATGGCCTTAGCAAACATGGCATTCAGCACATGGGTGTGGGAGCTGGAGCTGCAGGCAGACACAGCAGTATGCACTGCAGGGATACATACAGCTGGGCATGAGGAGGTCCAGCCTGACAGCAGCTCGGAAATGGAAGCTCGAAGAGAAAGGCCGTGGAAAATGCTGCTAACTGAAAATCTAGACAAAGTCATGGTTTTGTCTCAAGTAACTGGCTAGATTTTCTCCTGGCAGCAGGCAGCCAACTAAATCTGTTACAAACTCTAGCTCCCTGAGTTCCCACTCACTCCACAGTGCTGTATATGACTCCTGCAAGATTGGATCCATAGCAACTGCTGTTTAGGTGGAAGAGTGAAGAAAAGAATGGTAAAACTAAATAAAAGGATAATATGAAGGCAAATGTTGGAAATCCCATCAAGATATAGGAGTTTTCCTTTCTTCTGTTGTTCACCTATTGCTCACCCCACTGTCCTCTTCTAGAATTATTTCCACTTGTGTGTAAAAGAGTCCATTTGTACAGTCCTATTGCCCACACCCAGCTTGTGTCAAACCCCACCCAGGGCAGGCTTACTACTCACAAAGAGCAGCACATTGAGAGACACTGCTGTTTCTATCACACCAACACAACATCTGAAACTTCCTCTTTGTTCATTAAAATGGAGTGCCAGTACTCAGCCCCTAGTGCTTCTTTAAGACCCACTCTTCTGTGACCTGAGAAAAATACACATCCCACAGTGCAGTGCAGTCTAACAGAGACACATGTCTGCCCCAAGCAGTGCAGCTCAGATCATCACAGCAGCATGACAAACTACAAATCACACACCTTCTGAGAAGGTTTCTTTAAACATGGTTTTGTCCCCACAACCTGAGGGTGATGGCTCTGACCAGGCAAGAAGCAATGTAGGGAGGGGATGGGGGCTACAGTGCCCACAGCCTACAGATGCTGCAGATGATATTAAGTGGAGAAAAGAAAAATAAGCAACAAGTTAAATTAGAGCAAGGAAAATACAGCTACACAAAGAGGAAAAAGCCTGTAATTGACAGCAAGTATGATAGGCAACAGGCCCCAGTGGCAGAGGAAACGCTGACTATCCAGCCAACACCATCCCAGCGAGATTTCACTGTCACTGCCTGTGGGAGGATGGAGCCAGCCACTGCTCCCTTCCTTTTGGCTAGGGAGATTAGCCATCCCAGCCTTTCCCTGCTATGGATGTGGCTGTTCAGCTGCTCCCAGCCACCCCAGGAGAGCATAGAAAACTGGGGTACAGTCTCTTGGGAATTTCACTCCTTTCTTTAAAGTTATTGCAGAAAAGCAAGAGGAGGCTTTGGCTTGCTTCTGGTATTCCTTTGAAGGAAATTAGTAGTTTGGAGGGATGGCAATATGCAAAGAACTAATATCCAGACAAGCTGCAGTGTGAAGCTCTTGATGTGCTTTCTCTGATGGAAACAAAACCTTGCCAAAGACTGAGGTGGCAAGTGAAAACCTTTTAAAATACTAATGGCCAACCTGCAGGTTATTACTCCTGACAATACTGTAAGACATCCATCCAGAGATTTTTCAGGGGGCTGGGGAGCAAACCATGATCTGACTAATTCCACAGGTTTAAACATTTGGCAAATTCTCCTTGCACATAGTTTTGGAAAGAGGGACTAGGTATTTGATGTGTATAGATATAAAAAGCAAACCACATGAAAGTTGACATTAGAGCAGACAGGATTTCAGGAGTGAGTATATAACAGGAGAAATGACCTGTGGCCCCAGCTCACTAGTTACTGCTGAGGCCAGTAGGCAGAGGGGTCACAGCTGAATAGCTCTGCACACATGGAACCACTCTTCCCATACCCTCATCTCCAGTTTGGCTGAATAAGAATTTACCCTTTCAAAACCATCTAATAGAAACAGCTTATTAGCAGCACCCAGCTGCAGGCTCAACTCCCAACACCTCCATGAAGTACAAAATCCTGAATTTTAGCAAAGAGGTTGGTTTGTTGTCCCATCAGTAAACCAGGTCAGTCAAGGATTCACACTTGACAAGAAAGGCAAGACCACTGTGAGCCCCATCTCTGAACCATGGAAAGGACAAAGGAACAAATGTTATGCTGTGGCAAAATATCTTTATTTTGTCATATTTCTGAATGGAGAATGTACTCCACACCATTACATCATGTTATAAACAGTAGTTACGTAGCAGTTGGAGGGATGATTATCAGGCAAAGACCATCAGCATAAAAGATGATAATTTTTTAATATGAATGTGGCATAAAGAGGAGATAAACTTGAGAAATGGATTGAAGCAATCAAAACTCTACTGAAACATCTCTTCATGTTCCCAAAACATCTGGCTGAGCATGACCTATGGTTTTTCTGTGTTACTGTAGCAGTTTCAGGTTTCTCCCATTATTCTCACCCACCCTAAGCAGAAGCACAATGCTCCTGCATTTCAGCAGGTGGAGGAGGAGAGGTGGCTCTCACCTGCCCACACAGTCTCTCCAGTGGCCACTCTGACCTGAAGGGTCATGGGAACACTCTCACAGACAGGACATAGCTGGAGCACTTCAAACACACTTTGGATGCATCTATGGCTTTTCACCAGCATTTCTTCCTTGAAAGCAGCAGAGGTTTTTCTCTTCCTGGAGTTCTATACTCAAGAATTCACGTTGCTTAGCAACAGGGCTTCCTTTTAAGATGTTCTTTTGTCATTTCAAAGCCTTCATGCCAGAAGTTCTTAAAATAGTCTGAACTCACACCAGCATCCTCAGTTTGGCTCTTTTCCTTTATCTCTGCCTGATTTCCTTCCATTGCAAGGTTAATGTTTGCATCCAGCCAAACCAAAACCAACAAAAATGCAACTTCTAGTGATCAGTCCAGCCTCACTGTATAAGGGCTAAGAACTTCCTTTTCCCCAAAGCCACACCAAGCAACACCCAATAGGGAACAGTAAGGAAAAGGGAAGCTTACAAGGGTTTAATTTCTGATTTTTTTGTTTTTTACTTAAGCCAGAACTGTTGCAATTACTGTATTTCTCTATTGTTTGTTTTTAGCCTAGTATTTTAGACTTGTGCAGCCCAGTTTGTGAGATTCTGTACTGTTTGGAGAGAAGAATAATGGCTTTTTAGTAATCATTGCAATCTGCATTTTATCTTGGCCTTTACAGTATTAGTGCCTTTACAGTACTATAAAGTACTCACTCCCATGGGGACCAAGAACACTGAGTACTTTGCTTGGTGTCATGGAACAGAGGGTGAATTTTTGAGACAGAGAAAAGTCTGATAGCTGTTTCAAAGAGTAATAGGGAGCTCCAGCACTGAGATCCTCAACACATTTTTGAATTTTTGAAAAATCACAAGCTTCTCAAGGAGGACAACACAAGCAGCAGCAGCTATACAGAAACAGTGTCTGCAAAGAGTGCATAGGAGATATTCCCCCTTTGAAGAAGAAGCATGAATGAACACACCAGTAATTAATCAGTTGCTAATTAATCTTGTCAGCAATTTCCTTCCACAAAGTGCCTTTATCCTGGCCATTTTTAATCTGCCTTTTATAGGACTTCACGCAGTTCCATGTGCCCCAGTCATGGCAAATTCAGCTTTTTGGCCACCAGCAGTGCTAAGGATGAAGGCACAGGGGCCAGGAAGCCCTATGTCCCCTGCCCTCAAGCAAGCTGCAGTCAAAACCTGAAGTTTGTTCATTCTGTCTGATAAAAAAAATAGCACTGCTGCCTCCCCTGAAGTCAGGGGTTCCAGGGTGTGGAGCAGAAGCAGTACCCTGGCTAAGTAATTTTTCCTTTTGAAAGTTACCACAAATAAAATCCACTAGACAGCAATCCAGCAGTGGAGAGGCATCCAGAGGAGTGCTCACTTTATTTGTTTGGAATATTTCTATACACAGTGCTCACATCATGTCCCTGGTCACACCATCCCTTTCTTCCAATGAGCATCCAGGTCACTAACCTCAACCATCAGTTCCAGAGAAAGGAGCTGGTGGTTTGGTCACCTGCCAAGGAGTGGTGGCAACCAGAGGATTGCCCCCTGAGGAAGGGGCATGCTGTGGCTTGGTCCCTGGCTGCCCAAAAAATCCACTGGACAAGCTGATGCCCAGCTGGGAGGGCACCACAGATGCAGTCCTGCAGCTCTTGTCCTACCTGTGTCCCTACCACTGCCAAGGGCAAGCAAAGGGACATTGCCCATGTGCCCAGAGTGTGGGTTAGAGAGCACACCTGGCTGCTATCCCCTGCCCTTGTTTAGGATTTCGGAAAGATTGGTTGCTGCAGCCTGAAGTAAAGGAGTTTCATATAAAGTCTGGTGAAGTCTGACATGTTTTACAGCGGCTGTGTCTTCCTGACAGTGATTTATCCTCTTACTTCATCACTTTGTTTCAGGCTTTTCCTTAGAGTGCAGCTTGTAGCCTGAGCCTGCAGCACCTGCTGCACTGGCAGCAAAGCCCATGCAGGTTTTCCTGCTAGGAAATACAGGTTTGAATTAGAGCAGGTGGTCCTGGTGCCCCCCAGCTGCCATGTTTCACCCTTTTGTGGTACCATGCTGTTGAGGGTTAGTTCTCTCCCTTTTTCCCTCTGTGGAATTTTCCCCATTGTCATGCTAAGATACCTGTTGACTGGGCCCTGGTGACAAGGGGGAGGGGACGGGAGGGAAGAATCAAGCCCTGCGAGATTCAAACAGCCAGAAGAGGAAGCGGAAGGCTGGGCCTCGGCCCATTTCCCCCGCGGAGTTCGGACGAGAAGGACGATCGCCGCCGGTGTCCCATCCCTGCCATCCCAGCGTCGGGAAACCACCATCGGACCCTGTCCGGCTGTCTTCTCACTGTAACCTGCCACCATCCAGCACTCTGCTGAGCACTGGGACCCACACCGAGAGCAGAGGGCTCTCTCTCCATCTCTCTCTCCCCCTGGGACAGCGCTGCCATCACCCCCAGCCCTCCTGCAGCTCTGCGGGACCCGCCCGCCCCCAGCACCGGGAACTGCAGCTCAGGGAAAAGGTGCCTGCAGCCAAAAAACACTGGGACTGAGTTACTGTTCTGTTTGTGGGTAATTTCATAGCTGTTGTTGTTCTTGTTTGTCGTGTTAGATATACTAGTAAAGAACTGTTATTCCTACCCCCATATCTTTGCCTGAGAGCTCTCTTAATTCCAAAATTATAATAATCAGAAGAATCACATTTTCTTTCAGTCCAAGGGGAAGCTTCTGCTTTCCTTGGCAAACACCTGTCCTTCAAACCAGGACACATGCAGCCACAGCAGGAGAATAGTCACAGTCCAAATCCCACAGCTCCAAGGCAAATCTTGAGATCCTAACATCCAGCATTCAAACATTTGGATTCCTACCTCATTTGTAATACCAAAGAAAACAGCAAATGATGAAAATCTTGAAATTCATACTTGAAGGAAATAGCTGAAAACTATTTTAATCCTTTGATCATGTATAGGATTTGCAGTTATTTTGGAAGCCTTGCTGTATTGGGTTGCCAATCCCTTTCTCTTCAGACCTGTGGAAGGCCCAGAGATAGACATTAATAATCTTTTTAAAAAGAGAGAATTAACATCTCACAGGGATTCTGAAGGTATTAAAGTCTTTTTAATAAATATACACAGTTCAATGCACTTCAGGTTTTTTATTTTATAGCATCTTAGATTGATGTTCACTTATTCCTACAGTCATTACACATCATTTTCAGGTTCATTCAGCCTGCAGCATGCCTCAGCACCTGAGTTTTCTGGAGGTGTGCCACTCAGTGATGTGACTGGGACCCATTCCTGACAGGCTAGGTCTGGCATAGGGTCAACCAAGTGGATTTGATTTCACACAGGTTTTCCCTTCAACCCAGCCTGCCATCCTCCAGGTGGAGAGGCTTCTGCAGGACCCAGGATCCTACCAGGAATGGGACCCACCCTTCTGTGTTGGGGTGGTAATTGGCATCCTGTGCCTTCCACAGTGTTCCAACAATCCACACGATGCCGGGTCTGTGAGTCTGTGTCCTGGGCTGAGCTGAGGGACACACGAGCACCTCACTGCCACAGCCCGTGCTAGGACTGACTCTATATCCCTGATGGTTTTTTAGGCAAGGGAAGATCCATCATTACCTGTGGGCAGACACTGTGTGTGACTCACTGCATTCTGGTGACTTCTGTGAGCTGTTCCTCCTGTCTAGTTCAGGATAGCAGTTTAGAATAGGGAACCCGGGGTGAACCACCCTCTCTGGAGGACTCTCTGACTGCAGGACAGGCTGGTTGGGGTGCCACAGCACTGGAGGGGCAGAGTAGAGGCAGCAGTGTGATCAGCCCTCTGCAACACACAGCATCTCACGAGCATTCAGTGGCAAGTACTGAGGTTGATTATTATTGCTAGTGTTTGCTTGCTCCTAAATTTTCCCCGTCATCAATAGTGGAAAAAGTTTCAACCAAGCACAGAGAAAACTTAATTAGGAGCAGCAGCTTACTCTTGAGGGGACTGTCCCAGAAATGCCTGTGGTCTGATAGTCATCCTGAATGTAATGATGGAGAAAAAATCTATCCAGCACTTGGGAACAGCGAACACCAGCATGCAGAGGAGCAGTACTGAGCATGGGAAGTGAATTAGCCTGCAACAGCTCTGGCTGTGACTGTCACAGAGGGTCTGCAACCTGCCTGAGCCCACAGCAAAGCCCCCTGCAACATCAAAACCCACTCCCACTAGCTACAGCCATAAATTCTTACAGCTCCCTGTTTTGCTTTAAAACCACAAAGATCTAAATTAATCTGATAGGCACAGACAATTAATAATTCAAATATCCCTTATCAGTCAGTTAATTGACTAATTAGTTAACTGACTAATTAGTCAGTTTTACTAAGTTCAACAATTATTTGAGCACATGGTCAAGAAGAGAAGCTTCAGTCACACAGTACTAATTTCATAATTAATTCTTCATTATTCAAAGTGTGCACTTTTGCGATCTTCAATATAAGGTATAAAGCTACCACAAAGTGTCCAAAGGAGGGCAATAAAAATGGTGAAGAGCCTTGAGGGGAAGCCGTGTGAGGAGTGGCTGAGGTCACTTGGTCTGTTCAGCCTGGAGGAGACTGAGGGGAGACCCCATCACAACCACAACTTCCTCGTGAGGGGAAGAGCAGGGGCAGGCAGTGGTCTCTTGTCTCTGGTGAACCGTGACAGGACCCAAGGAAATGGCCTGAAGCTGTGTCAGAGGAGGTTTAGGATGGATATGAGGAAAAGGTTCTTCAACCAGAGGATGGCTGGGCACTGGAACAGGTTACCCAGGGAAGGGGTGACAGCAGCAGCCTGACAGAGTTCAAGAAGTGTTTGAACAACATTCTCAGGAACATGGTGTGATCCTTGGGACTGGCCAAGAGTCGGGCTCTAAGATCCTTGTACATCACTTCAGGTTGTTCTCTGATTCTATGAAATTGAATTAGGCCCTAGAACTAATTATTTGTATAATAAATCTTCCCATTTTCTCAGTCGTCCCACTCATTCCCCCAACCCCACTTCAAAAAAAAAAAAATAAAAAAACAGAACAAAACCAAAACTTGTTAAACCAAAAACATCTCTGGAGTTATTCCTGCTTTCTTACATGACACACAAGTTCCATGATACATAATAGGCTTCACTGCACTGAAGAATGAACAGGATTAGCTTTTGCTGATGCTTTTCTTGATTCAGAGAACATTTCTTATAAAATACTTCATTGATTTTAAATTTGAGGGTTTTGGTATGGATGGTTCAAGTAAGTATCTGTGCCATCAGGGCTCACAGTCTGCAAAAAAAAGGTCATAGGGTGCAAGTCCAAACTGGTTCACCCTAGGAAAGCACAGCAGGGATCACAGGGTGTAGAGGTTTGACCAAGGCTGGATTCCAGGCACCCATCACTCCCTCTATCACTTCCATCCACAGCTGGACAGAGGAGACAAAATATAACAAAGGTTTATGAGCTGACATAAGGACAGGAGACATCACTCAACAAATACAATTACAGCCTAAATAGACTGAACATGGGGATATTAAGTAAATCTATTACCAACTAAATCAGAGCAGGATAATGAGAAGTAAAATAAATCTTAAAAACATCTTCCCTCCCCCACTCTCTCCTTCTCAGACTCTATTTCCTCCCCCTCAGTGGTGCAGGGAATGGGGGTTATGGTCAGTTCATCACAGATTGTTCTTGCAGCTGCTCAGGGAGGGAAGTCTTTCCCCTGCTCCACATGGGATTCCTCCCACGGGATACAGCTCTTCATTAACTTCTCCAAATCCAACCCACAGATGCAGCTCTCCATGAGCTGCTGCAACATGGGTCACTCTTCCTTGGGATGCAGTCCTTCAGGCACAGCCTGATCCAGTGTGGATCTCCCACAGGATCACAAGTCCTACAGGAAACCTTCTCCACTGTGGGCTCTTCTCTGCCTGTAGGTTTGTAGGTCCCTGCCAGGAGCCTGTTCCAGCCCAGGCCTCCCACAGGGTCACAGCCTTCTTTTGGGCACTCATCTGCTCCAGTGTTGGTCATCTCCAGGGGCTGCAGGTGGATCTTTGCATCCCCAGGGACCTCCACGGGCTGCAGCGGCACAGCTGCCTCACCATGGGAGCCTCAGCTCTGGCCCATGGAGCACCTCCTGTCCCCACTTCTGCACTGACCTTGGTGTCTGCAGGGCTGTTCCTCTCACACATTGTTGCTCTGATCTTCTCTGGCTGAAATTACATTTGCACAATAACTTTTTCCCTCTTAAACCTGTGATCACAGAGGCATTATCTAGTTGGCCCAGCCTTGAGGAGGGGTACCTCCATCCTGGAGCCTCCTGGCACTGGATCTGCTGGGTGTGAAGGAAGCTTCTGGCAGCTTCTCACAGAAGTCATCCCCACTACCCCCACTACCTAAACCTGTCCATGCACATCCGATACACAGGGACACACCAAGCCTTAGCTTTTCAGTGTTAAGATGAAAAATGACAGATAAACAAGGAACAAACATACTAATCAAATTATTCAGAACTTTTTGTTACCAACTGAAGAGCAAAAAGGATTTCTAGCAAACAGAGAACTGGCTGGGGAAGAGGCAGAGCTGTTTGTTGAATGTGGAGTCAGCTTTTCAGCTTGTCATTAAGATAAGGTATTTTCTTTTGTATAGTGTACATTAAAGAGGAGAAAAAACCCCCAGCCAACTGGGGTTTTTGGCACAGAAGCATCCCAGTAGCAGACAAATACAGCAACAGGGCACTGTTTCTGTAGCCTCTCAGTGCCTGCCAGCCCCAAGAGGTGTAGGCAAGTATGCAACATGGAGTGAGCTCTGCACTTCTGGCAGCTTCCCTCCTGACTTGTTGACTGTTCTCCTCTCCTCAGCTGCCTGCAGGAATGAGCAGAGCATGATTCAGGTGAGCCCTGAAATCAGCTCCAGCTGCCAGCAGAGCCGTGGCCTTCCTACACTGCTTCAGAGCCAAAGCCACTGATTTTGTGTGTATCCTTGGCACCAGAGAAGTTGAGGTGTCTTCACCTTCCTGGGAGACCTTGATGCACCCCAAATAGCATCTTGATTACTTGAAGCTTCCCTGGTTGAGAACAGGGTCTGGATTGGCTCTGTTGGGCTGTGACGCATTTTCTGACCCAGTAAGTTTCCCTGACACCTTTTTCTCCTAGGCATTGAAGAAAGAGTGCCTCTTAAGGCAAACATGCTGTCAAGCTAATAACTCAGTCATTTAAGAAAGGGAAGAAAAAGGCAGGTCAAGCTGTTTGGCTGCAGTCAGTGTTCAGCACAGCCCTGGGCAGTCAGGACCTGACCCCTCTGTCTGGGTGGCACAAGATCCCCTCCTGCAGCTGCTGCACACACTCTTCTCTTAGGGGTGCTTAGAAATACTGTCCCCTTTCAAAAAAGGGATCATTATCTGCAACCTAAATACAAGAGGAAGACTGTTAATTTTCAGATTGTAATATTGCTTTCTAGCTTTACTGTTTGTACTGCAATAGACGTGCATTAGCAACACAATCTATTTGCAAAAGTGTAGGCAGACATCTTAGAGTCGTAGAATGGTTTAGGCTGGAAAAGATCTGTAAGATCATTGAGTCCAGCCAAGTCCTGCTGCCACCAGACCCAAAGAAGAGTTCTGATTGTCAGCTGGTTTACAGGATTTTGTGCCTTTCTTAAGTGATGAATCAAATTTTGTTCAACTCAAATTCCACATTTCATTAAATTACCCTTTAGTATTGTGCTACAGTCCCATCTGCACTACCCTGTATTTAGCAGAGACATTCCAGTCCACATGAATATGAAGACTGATTTTCCTCAGTTTCCACTTTTAAAAAATCTGTTCTGCCTCAGAAAAGCAAAGCAACCTGACTATATTTAAAGCAGGCAAGTCCTGTTTCATTCTGAAACTACTGTTTTGCTCACACTGAGTTCAGTATGTCTTTTCCTTGCAATCTGCTTTCCAGCCAACTCCCCCCATTTGTCTGACCTCTCTGCTTAGCCTCACATTCATTCAGAGAAGGCAGCACAAGATCATCCAGCGCAGCAACCCACCTCTCTCCATAATGGCCTGTGATTTACACCTCCTGATTTTCACAGTGTTCACCTGTGCCAGCTCAAGGCACCCGGCACAGTAGACAATGTGCGTGGAGCAGTGACAGCCACCATCCCTCTGCATGTACAGGAGCTGGCACACCTGGGGTAAATGCTGGCCTGCTGATGTCTGAATGTTTACAGCTCCCACGGGATTTTTCATAGGGAAATCCTAATGTCTTTATCAGAGGAACAAGATATGCTTAGAAACATCAGCCACTGTCCCTCCTCCTCCTCCTCCTCACATCTGGGCAACCTCACACCCTCTCCCACCACTGACGGGGACTTTGGGAGCCCATCAAACCATCACTGTACTTCATCCCACAGAGAGCTTGAAGGATGATAAAGTTTAATGGGTATGAGAGATAGAGGAGAGGTATAAGAATTTTACCTCTTATGCTCTTTATACAAGAGTTTGTACACAGTGAGGTTATGATAATGTCTCTATTTGCTATTTGGTTGGTGTGCAATACCACATGAGAATAATAAGAAGGTATCAGGGCTTTTCCAGAGGCAGGAGAAAAGATTAACCCAACAAGTCTTTTCCTTAATACTTTATTTTATCTTGGCTTTTCTTCTCTTTTTTTCTATTTTTTTTTTCTATTCCAAGTGGGAGACAATAGAAAAAAAGGTATTTGATTCAAGGAAGAAGCACAATGGAAAAGCAGCCCTCTGAAATGCACACCTGGGGCTAATAGCAAATTCTTCCTTGAATTAAATCTACAAATGCACAACAGAATCCCCCAAGGGATAGTCTCTCCTCAGTTCACTGCAAGAGCCACTCCACACCCTGAAGCATATGGAGACAGCTTATTTACTCACTGTTTTATTTGAATGGTAAAATATAGGCACTCTTCTCATTTACAGTGACAGTTAAGTTTTTTTAATCTGTCAAAACTACACATGGCAATGGTTAGCTCCACAGTTTCTTCTTTGCTTAGATGTATTGAAAGCATCGACTTTTCTAGGTCTATATTTTGTCATTTTTGTAGATACTGACAAGTGCTTCTGGGCTGGGCCCCATACCATCACAAGTGTTATCACAGCAGGTGCTGGGCTGGCTTTCTGCCCCCAGGTCATGGCAATCAATGCATGTTGGGCCTCAGCCATGGGCAGCACTGTGTCACCCCTCCCTGCTGATGCTGTCCCTGGGTGTTGTCTGCCTGGCCCTGAACTCCAGCTCAGACCCAGCATGCCAGAGGGAGCTGGACAGTCAAGGAGCTGTGCTTCCCACCTGGATGGGGAATTCTGTGCTGACAGCCCCTCTCCCCTTCCTCCCACTCCACCACACTGCTGCTGACATCTCTCTGCCCCTGCCTGCACTGTCTGCAGCAGTGGAGGCCCACGTTGCTTCCCCAGCATTCCCTGGCACCCTTCAGCTACAGGATTTGTGCTTAAAGGAAGGGTAGAAAATGTTCACCAAACCCAGACTGCGGTTTGCAACAAACACTACTTCTCTTCCTCTTCTCCTGAAGCTACTGAGTGCAGACATGGCCCACTTGCCTCTTTTAAGCCAGAGACAGGCAAAGACGTGGTTTAGCCTCAAATACACATGGCTGTGTCAACAGAAAGACGTGAGCCCCACACACTGCTCCCCAGGCCATAGACGTGCACCTGGACAAACCCCACAGACCATGTTCTCCCTCCCACAGGGCACACACCTGCACTGTCCTCTACATCTCATGGGCTCCAGGACATTCTTCTCTGGACACACCACTGCTTTCATCCACTAGCACAATAGCTTTGTATCAAATTAAAGTGCTCATGTTGGCCAGCTCTGCCATACATGTGTTTACTTCCCCACAAGATCAACACCTGCAATGTTATGGGATAAGGGATTGCCAGAGCTGCAGCTCGTACGCAGCCCGGAGTACCCCACCCTGTTAGGCTGGCCCTGGGACCACTCAGGACAGAACATTGCTCTGTCCTTTGGGAGGAGAGGTGGGTGTGCAGGAGGCTGGTGCTGCACTGCCTGTGCCTGTGTTCCCCACTGCAGCTGGGATGAGGCTGATGCTGCGAGCATCCCCACGCCTCAACAACGTGGCAGGCTGTTTCAGAGTGGCAGTAACCTTGGTCTGGTTGACTTCCATGCAATCACCAGGCAAAGGCAGGTCAAGCATGCTCAGTGAATTTCCCTGGTATCCACAGAGTTAACTTCTCTATGTTATAGGTGGGTTTATTTTCATTTAAAACTGAAAAGCCTTTGTAGACATTTTAAAGACTTAGCATATCAGGCATGATCTTTGTCTAGTCTGAGCTAAACATTCCTGCTGTCTCCTAACTGCAGTGTGTAGTTGAATCCATATTAAATTAATTTGGCCACATTCCTTCTAGTAACATTTTCCAGACCTGCTCTTTTTTATTTCCTCTCTGTAAGGTTTACTTAAGATTTCTCCTTGAATAAGTTTTGTTTCAAGACTCATTACATTCACAATTTAGAACTACCCTGTGAGGATCAATTTTTAAGGATTTAATAATTCATCCAGAAGAGTAAACAATCCTCATATGGGTTAACTTTGATAAGAAAGTACTGCAGGTGAGACACTTCAAATTAATACAAGAGAGATTCAAGGTATTAATTTTAAAAACAGACTCTCCAAGACCCCAGGGCTATGCATTGCAAGCCTATGTTGAGGTTTCCTGAGGTTTTGACTGCTCTGTTTCAAATCATTCAAAATTCTCTTTGGGTTATTTTGTAGGTTGTATTAGTTTGGGCGGGAGATTTTCCACATGCCATGTTTTCCTATTTATATTCAAAGTACATAACTATTTCAGTTTCACTGTGCATTTTCCACAGCCTACAGAAAATAAGAGCTAGAGGTGGGAAGGTTTAGGACTGAGAGAGGTTCCTGTGACTACTTGTCACAACAGAAATCCTCAATTTCAGCTTCAATGTTCTCCCTTCCCTCCACAATTCAACCTTCTCTGACCTGAATTCTCTTCTCTCCTTGGACTTAACAAGGTATGGAAGGAACATCCTCACTTCTCATCACAATCATGAACCCCCCTGTCCTTGTCAGAGACAGAGACTTCTGGAGCACACCACAGCAGCATCTTCCTGCCTTCGCAAGGAAACTACTCTCAGCACCTTCAGACAGCTGGTGAATTTTTTTGCTAAGTAGAGATTGATCCACTTGGGCAATATCTCAGCTTCTCCTCTAGGGACACTTATTTACAGTTCAGTGGGTGAAATATACATTCCAGATATTACCACCTTTAAGGCAGTAGTGGCAGCAAATTTTTACTAATTTTCAATATTGTTCCCTAAAAACTGGAGAAAGACGTGTTTGGCCCTTGGAAGTTGCTGGCTTTTTTACAGGAAAAGAGATTTTCCTGTTAAGTTAGACATTAAATACTTAATGTCTCCTGTGTCCCACAAATGCCTTTTCACACCCATAATTTCAGGACAGGTTTTTCTTCTCACCAGAACCCTGTAATTAAATGTGAACTTAAAAGTACCAGGCAAGCATGACTTTTACCCTCGTGACGACAACAGATCTTGGATTTTTACAGATATGAGGTGCAGTTCGTGTAATCACATTACCAGGAGAATTTGTGAGTCAGGCCACTGATGCAGTTTTCTATTGTTTTCTCAAGGTGTCAGATCAGCTGGGCATATGATGGTGCCTTTCACAGCAAGAGGCAGCTGAACCCAGTCATGCTGACCAGAATCCTGCTCATGTTTCTGTCTGACACAGCATTCACTGGCCCACACTCCCTGGAGTATGTTGACACAGACAGGAATGACAAGGATCTTCATTATTCCTGTGTCAAATCTTGACGGCTTAGCGATCTTCATCTTGGGCAGCAACCACATCTCTTCACTGCAGCTTCCTCCCAGCTCCCCACTTGGAACCTCAAACACCTCCATTTTCAAATGAACAACATACAAGCAATCACAGCAGAAGATGTCCAAGCTCTGCAGAAGACCAGCAGTGTTACTCTCATCCTTAAAGGCAATAACATTACATATGTCGAACCTGGATCTTCTCAGTCCCATTTCTACAGTCTGGGCTTGGTAGGCTGTGCTCCCTGGGGGTCCTGGTGGGGATACAGAACTCCACAGCCCAGACCCATCACCTGGGAACATTTTACAGTGTGGAAAAGGAGTCTACATATGCCCAGATGTTTTACAAGGCCTCTGTAGTATCTCTGCCAAGGATCTCTATCTGCAGTTATGGCACTTCAAAAATCCAAATGCTGACACATTTCAGGGCTTAACCAGGCTCCAGAAGCCAGACCTAACCCAAAACCTTATCCATGCACAGCCCCCTGGCATCAGTGGCATGAGCTTGCTAGAGGAGATGGTTCTCAATGTGAAGAGTACCTCTGCAACACCAGCTCTGCTGCCTTCCCCTCCCTCACCTGCCTCCACATCAAGGGTAACTCACAGGTTCTCCAGCCAGGCTCTGGCTGTTTGGAGAAACTGGCAAAGCTTCAACATCTAGATTTAAGTCAGTCACACTGAGTGTTCAGACTGCTCTAGAAAAGCACTGAGCAGACTTTTTTCCTGTATCTGAGCCACAACACACATCTCCATCTCCAGGACACGCTCATTTATGGCACTGCTAGCCTAGAGCTGCTGGATTTACCCTTCACTCCGTTCTATAACAACACTTCACAGAGCCTTTTCCAAAATCTGCATGTCTAGCAAGTGCTGAATCTTTCCTCATCTCACATTAATACTAGCATTCAGTATCTCTTTCAAGGCTTGAAAAACCTCATGTTCTTGGACCTTAGTCAAAATAACTTTGAACTGGAGATCATGCCAAAGGACAAACTGTTCCAACAACTATCCATTTTAGAGGTGCTAATATTATCATCCTGTGAACTGACAGCAATAGGTAACCAAATATTTCACAACCTCAGGAAATTACAGCATGTTGATCTGAGTTACAACAAATCTACTGCATTCAGCACAGATGCATTTTCTAATCTCAAGAGTACCTATCTCAATTGTACCCATAACAGGATCCAGTACAGCTGATCCAGGTGATCAGCTAGTACCCCTAGATGGCAACTGCATAATCAGTTTAAGCCACCACCTTCTGGACTGCACCTGCACTAACATTGATTTAATCACCTGGTACAAGAAACATCTGGACAAGGACCTTGAAGGAACAAGGTGTTCTGAACCCAAATTATGAGCTAGGTTCAGCTGGCCACATCTCACTCTCCTGTGGGAAGAACACATCAGGAATCATTGCAGTTGTCTTGGCTGTTTTATCTTGTAGTGCCATCTTCCTTTGGGATGCTCACTATTTCAAGCAAAATAACCAACAAGTCTAAGTCTGGGATGCAGACACAGAAAATATCCACAGCAACTGTATTAAGCTGAAAGACATCTCATTGTTTTCATTTGTGACATGTATTTTCTTAACTTTTGTAATATCCTCTCTACCCGTATTAAAACTTTTAGAAAAATAATGAAAAAATTATAATTGAAAAAATAAATTATTACATGAATCTTGAAAATTATTATCTTATGGAGAAATCACAATTCAGCTGGTAGCCCTGTTGTGCTATTATTGTGGTTAATGCACTTGGAAAATCCAACAGCCAAAATAACTTCTCTTTTAAAAAAGAAAACGTAACCACCACCACCACTCCCAAAAAACAAACCAAACAACCCAATGAAAACCAAACCAAAACCCCTAACCAAATTCTACCCTCTATCAAACACCCTTGAAAAGCAATGTTTTATAAGAGCTGGCAGTACTGTACCCCACTCTGCTGAAAAAAAACCAAAACCAAAACCAGAAACAGAAAAAAAACCCACAAAACAAACCCACCCAAAAATCCCCCACTACCTATAAAGGACAGATTTATAATCACATGAGACATACCTGCAGGACTGGCAGAAACATCATGTATCACCACTGTGATTTAAAAAAAATATTTAAAATACTTTTGATCCTTAGAGAATTAATTCCTGGCCATTGCAATTCTGTTTATCCATCTTTCAGCCCGGGGCAGGCCCTGCTCCTGTGCTCTTTTCTAAACTCCATAGTAAGTAAAGACAGAATGATTTCTAACCATAAAATTGTAGATTTGTGGATCTAATATATGGGTCCAATACTCTGCTTGCTTGCACAGGGCAAAAATCCTCAATGCTGACAGATATGAGCCAGCCTAGGGTTCCTTTCAGCCACAGCCCACCTGAGAAAACCAGAGGCTGCAAAGGGGGCAGTGCACTGGAAAACCTCATCCCACAGGTGCTCCTGAGTGTCAGCAGCTACGTCACGTTGCTCCTGGTGCATGTCCCTGGAGAGAATTCAGGGACAATAATCCCTGCTTCAACTCGATATGCAACAGCTAGGTAGGAATAAAGACCTATTATTCATACAAAACCAAACTGTTTTCTCTACCATCATATGTGAATAAACCCAGAGCAAGGCAGGGTTGGACCAAGGATCTAATGGGAACTTGTCAGGCCTACTCATCTGCCCTGCGTCACTGTGAAGTCATTTATGTTTTCTTTAAGAACAGGCTTACCCTGATGGATAGACACAGCTTTCCTGGCGGTAGGACCTTCCTGCCTCCTGGAGCACGCAGGGGAGGCTCAGCCAGTACCACTCCCTGCTGCGTGGAACTCGCTGGAGATGCAGCTGCTCTCCAAGATGTGGAAGGCCAACTCTCAACACTTTCTATGCAGGACTCCACATTCAGCTTCAGCTGCTCTCTGAAGGCATTTCCTCAACATTTGGCTCTCTTACATGCTGACTAGCTAAGATTTCAAAGATTCCTGCTGGACTAGAATGTTTCTGCTCATTTCTAATGATACTGCTGACAAGAACCCAATTAATCTTCTCCAGTCAGAAACACATCTCATTTGAAAATCCTCTTTTACCATATGCTAGCAGACTCATGCAATATGTATTTTTGCAGCTTTCAGATGCCTTTACATCAAATACACCACTGCCCTACCCCCCAGCCTCCCCTCCTCCTGCCTCCATAGCCATGTTCTGCCCAAAGGCACACAGTGAGTGAGAGGCGTTTGCTGCTCCTTCTCCAGTTGCCTACACACACTCCAAGACTTGGCGTACTAAAATGATCCTCTCTGTATTGCTGGTCCACATCCCCTGTTCGTGTGGCTGCTGAAGGCTCCTCCTGATACAATGGGCAGGTGCTGAGCTCCAGCTGCCCAGCACTGCCCTTCTGCAAGGGCTCAGCTATAGTAGTGACTGGAGGGAAAATTGTATGTTGGGCTGAAAGGTATTCTGAAATGCCCTTTGGTTTGGAGAGAACACCACAGGATTTAACCACTACCAGTTTCTGAAATGCTATCCTGTGTCATGGTGTAGACTCAGGTATAGACTTCATCTAAAACTCAGACGTTTGAGAAGTTAAAACGTGTTTCTTGTGCCATACATATTTGCACACAGAGTACTAAAGCTTTCTTGTAATCTATCCCTTGTCCCACTCACAACTTGTTTTGGATGACCAGATATTCAGGTGTTATAATTTTACTCTTTTCTTTACAGTGTTATCTCTGCTCTATTTACCTGCAAAAATGCCATTTGTAAGACACTGTGCAAACAATGCTGAACAGCACACACTGTATATTTCAGGATACACAAAATCTAAATACAGAACCTTTCCTTTTTCTGAAGGAAAATTTATCTCTGCTATAATACACTAAAATGTCCAGATTGTGTATGGAGACTTTGTTAAATTCAAAGACTTCGTCTTCTGGGATTATTTAGTAAGGATATACAGTAGAAAGAAGCAATGTATCTTTTTCTTACGGAACTGTGTACCTACTCAAGCTCTGATGTGATGCACTCTTTTGGCTTCCAGTCCTGCCTTTTATCCCTTTTTTTTTTTCAAATATGGCTACAAAGCCAGCACACAGAGAGAACAAGAGAACTGCCTGAGGTGAATGGTGCCTAAGAAGATTTAGCTCGCCATCACCCTAGCTCCTGGACTACATATCCCTGAAAGTCACAGTACAGCTCAACACAACCCAGAATTTATCAGTATTTACAAAGAGAAGGAACTTGAGGGTATCTTCATTATTTCACAGACTAGTAAGCTTTATTTCACCAGGACAAACCAAAACTCAGAGCCAAGTTCTTAATTTCCTTAACTGTGCTTAAGCAAGGTCTCTCAATAAGATGCAGGTCAATTTTTGAAGGGCCACTTTACTCTGGAACAAGATGATTGAGTGGACCAATTTCCATGTATGTTGACTTCAAAAAATACATCCTCGTGTCAATGGAACATCTTCTAAGAACTCTATGATTCACTGTTCTTGTCTGAACCTGGAAAAAGAACAGGTGAAGACCCTTCTCAAACACTATATACTATACCTCCCTGATCAGGCAAAAACAATGGAAATTCTTCTCCCCCAGTAGCAGAAGACATTTTCCTACCAAATTCCTTGGACATCCTCTTCCCCTTCAGATCTGCATTCTTTAGGGCTTGATGTGTACTAGAACACAACTACACTGTTAATGTGTTCTTACTCTGCAATCTTCTCAGTTCCCCCTTATGCTCTTAGATTTTGCCTCTTGAACTCTAACCTTTAGCATCACTTCCTACTCATGGAGGCCAGAACTTTAATATTCCTTCCAGCCCAAACCATTCTGTGATTCCCACACTCAGTTCATTCAAATGCAACCTTGGCAGGTACCTGGAAGATCAGCCTGGTCAGTTCTAATCAACTACTGTACTACAGATAGTTAATGAAAAGGAAAACTGTTGCTACCTCAAGGCATGCAGTGGGATACGCATCCATACCCTCTCTAGTATTTCAGTCCTGTGATCTTTTCCTTCTGATCTGCCCTCTCAGCTTTGACCCAAATCAAGCTGGATGTCCCTGCAAGTCTTGCAGGCTATGTAAGACTACATACAATAAGGGGCCTAAGGGTGTTTAGCCAACAGTTCAGTGCTGAGGGAGGGAGCATGCATTCCCCTTCAGACCATGGAAGCATTCCCATCCCAGGTTAAGGTGAGAATGTGAAGGTGACAGACACACCAGATGTAACACTGATAACCCATCTCTCCCACCTTCCCCCTTAACACAAACTCCATATACCACCCCTTTTCTCTGGCCTACAACACTGGGGCTCACTCCGGGCATGCAGGCTTCTATGCCTCCCCTGGCAGAGAGAACTATGCTGTTCACAGCCAGAGACAGCACAGCCATCACAGGAATGAGACAGTCAGCCCAAACTCTTCTAGCTTCCTTCCCCTCAGCTGCTGGATCCTGCTCTTCTCTCCTCAACCCATCACCCCCCCATCAGCACACTGGATTTTTAAGACTATCTGCCCTCTGGTGGGCTGCAGCAAACTGGAAAACTTGGGGGTGAACTGCAGCTTCTCCTCAACTCTTAGGTTTCAGGGAGAAAAGCAGCAAACATGCTGTAACACTGCTGCACATTTTGTGCAGAGGAAAAATACACACAAAACAAAGCAATAATAAACTGTAAACAAAAATTCCCAACTGCTGGGCAGCTCTGCAGAGTTAGGAGCAGTGGAACAGTACAGAGGTGTGTACTTTTAATATATGCTGCTCCTATAGTAACGAATGATGGTATGTCTTTTGCAGAAAGAATTTAAATGTCACATTTCAGGCTGTTGCCTATAGAAGCCAGCAGTCAGGCTGCGTCATCCAGCACCACACCACACTTACCTATCCAACAGCTGAGCGGAGGATCCAGACATAGCCTGAGATGAGATACTCAGCCATGCACACCTCCTCTGTCCCCCCAACCAAACTGCATGCAAAACCCTCCACCAGCACGTGCCTTTAAAGGGTGCACTGAGCTGGTCCCAAAACACACCAAAACTTCCAGCCTCTGACTACAGCAGAGATGTGCCTTACACTAAAACAGTGAAAGCAGTTCGAGAAAAAATGCTAACACAACAGTTTCATGCTGAATTTTTATTTCAATGTTATGCAACTGCATAAGTATAAATAATTGTGTTCAATATATAACAATTATTACATCCATTAGGAGTTCCTCAGAGAAAATAAGACTGCAAACACTTTATTGCACAGACCCTAACAATTTTTTTTTAAACTTTTTAATTTTTTTTGTAAGCTGAGAAATCTACTGCAGGAAGTCTACAAAAGAACACATCAGATCTATAATCACATTAAGACTGACCAAGAAGAACACAGGCAGGAAGATCTCTAACATCTCACTTATAAGGTAAACACCAACAAACAGTTACTACATAAACACAAGCTTATGCACTTTTACACTTCCAAAATGCAAAGAACTTATTTGTCAGAAGTGATAATACAAAATATTCATAAAGGCATACTGTAAACAAAAGCTAGATGTGTTTTAAAAGAAACAAGAGGATAGCTGAAAAAATGCAGAGACTGTAAACTAGGAACTATCTCCCAGACAGAAATGTTATTTTGAAGTGCATTAGCATTCATTTGTATTAACTGCCAAAGCACAGATGAACTGTAAATGTTGAGACCATTTTATTTTTGAGACTTCTCAAAACTTATTATCCACTGCTTACTAGCTCCTTTCTGAATGCATCAAAGGCAGTATGAATGTTCTAGTGCCACAGGAAAAATCAGGAGTTGTTCGCGTTACTGGATTTTTCTTACAGGTTTGCTGTAATCCAACTCAACAAATCAGTATAATAAAGTTTTCAGCAGAGGGAAATGAATTCTGCACACTGTCTGTTGTCACACAAGTCTCTGAGTCAAGATTACACTGTGCTTTTACGAAAAGTTTTCTAGCTTTTGAGACAGAAAGACAAACTATAAGCATTGGTGAAAAAGGTAGGGGCCTAGCTCTACTGTGGTTACAGAAAACAGAAATAAGCAAAACGACCATTCTATTGATCCCCAGTTATTAAAACCCATGCGCCTGCAAGGGTATTTCGTAGTGCTTCTGTACATGTTTCAAATTTTACCTTTCATCCCTCAAAACAGGCTAAATACTCCACACAAAAATGATCAAAGTCTACATGTTCCACTGTATACAAAATTTAAATAAGGCTTAGCAAAAGTAAAAAGACAGTAACATTCTAGCACCAAATAGCTCCAACAAGTTCCTTTGTTAAAAAATGCTTCTTTTATAATTACAGTATTGAATTTTTTTGCATACAAATAAAAAGATTATGTTTTGAAATGTATGGAGCTACTCAATGCATTTCAAAATGAATATGAAACCTGGGATTACTTGCTAAAAACAGCAAGTTAAATCTACAACATAAGGCCCCAGCTATGTATTAAAATGTGTCAGATAGCCTAAACTTTTTTAAAGATATGATACCAAAGTGTATTTTTCCTTTTTACCTTATGTCATGAAATAGAAAACAGCTACCAGCCGTATGACACTAATTAAACAAACCTATATGCCACAATGTATTCTCTAAATGTATTAAGAACAGGGATGAACATAGTACTACCAGTCATGTGCTTATATTTGTGCCTCACACTGTAAGGGCCTGAATTTAAAAAAGCTCAAGGAACTCGAGAGGATTGCAGCAAAAATTAAGCACATGGCACGTGCTTCAGAATTTCAGCCTTGTCTGAGGTGAAAGTCACACAATACACTCCCAAGAGACAAGACAAGAAACATCATTTCACCAGAGAACACAACTCTTGCTGGGATGCCCTGATAATTAAGTGGTCTTTCCATAGCTTTAAGGACATCTACTCTAGCCAGACTTTGTGTAGCAGGGAGATAAGAGTTATTTCTCGTGTTAGATCTGGTGAAGCAGTCAGCCAAGTACAGTACTATCAAAATCAGATTATTAAAAATACACATAAAAACTCGCAACAGGTCACTGTATTATTCTGTACTAGTATTTTTTAGCCTCTATCTGGGATTTGTAGTAAGTAAAAATGTGGCCTGTTTTTTTTTTTTTGTTTTGTTTTTTTTTACCAGTCAGACCAGTGCTTGCGCATTTCCATGCCAGGTCTGAATATTAGCAATTTGGTTTCATATTCGAGTATGGCAAATACGTGGCAAAGCAACTATCTTAAAAAGGGAAAGAGTAAACAACGCAACCAGCAGCAAAGTATATATGCTACATTCAAACCCCAGACACATTGCTAAGTATTTACAGAAGTATTTTCAAGAGCTCTAGGCTGTAAAGGTATTTTTGTACAAATACTATGTGGTAACAGTTTTACCGGTTACAATTGGAAAGGCATTTTGAAAAGAAGTCCTCTCTTTACATATCCCCTTGTATTGTTTCTTCAGTGACATGAAAGCTTTGCCGCACAAAGACACGACACAGTGCTGGTTTAAAGGCAGTACAACGTATTGGAATTGTTTCCACTAGTGTTGAATTCACACTTGCCAGGTCTTAAGAGTTAACACGTTTTTTTGTGAGCACTGCTCCGTGAAACTTCCTTTCCTCGACGCCGAGCTGAGTCTTTGTCATCTGAAAGTGCGTTAGGGCGGTCAGGTGTGGCTGCTGACCTAGATAAATCTTTACCTACATTCTGTTTTCTTGAAGCAGACTGCTGAGTCACAACAGCATCTTTTCCCTTTACATCCACAGTGTTAATGAAAAGAGACTTTTCTTGATTTCCAGGTTTCCCCCCAAGGTTTGAAGCAGGGTGGTGGGGTTCTGCTACAACAGCAGCACTGTGCAAGGCCATCAGTGAAACACTCTTAGTCATTTCTGCCTTACTGCTCCCTGTGGAAGAGGTGCTTTTCTTATTTAGTTCCTTGCAAGTTGCAGGAAGCTCTGATGAGCCTGGTTTAACCTTTGCTGAAGATGCATCGCTTTTGGCTGAAGACAAAACAGATACTTCCTGTCTACCTTCAGAGAAATTGGATGAACAAGTCATTGACTTTCCTGGTGCTGCAGCCACACGACAAGAACTTTGCCCACTGGCAGTCGGTAGATGTTTTATTGCAGTCTGCTTGTTTGCATCCTCTGGCTGTTTCTGATTAACTTGTCCCTTCCCTTTTATATCTTGAGAGATTTTGCTACTTGTGGTTGCTTTTTCTGTTCCTTTCCCTCTGATATCACAGGCTGTGAGACAAAGGGTAGGCTCCACTTTCCCACTGTCTAGCTGAACATAAAGTGCATCAGTGCATATTTTTCCTTCAGGTCTTTTGTCTGCAGCGATCATCTCATTACTAGGACTTCTGTCTGCCTCTTTGTTCAGTGAGAGACAGTCTTCAACAGTGGAAAACTTTGGAGCAGTGGTTTGTTTTTCACTGAAACGAAGTTGCTTTGGATCAGCAGATTCCCCCAAGCCTGCTGCATCCTGCCTCTGCACCTGCTTGGAACTTTCTGGGCTGGCTGGCAGTGGGCCCACTGCAGAAGATTTCAGTTTGGTGTCAGGGGCTGTGCTGCTCATTTGGAGGGTGGTCAGCGAGCCATGGTCCAAACCCAAAGGCCTTTCAGCCTGCACATGTTCATTGTTCATTTTTCTTGAAGAGCCTGTAACAGGAGAAAGATGATCTAGGACACTTTTACTGGCATGTTTTCCATCCTTCCGGGAGCTGAAAGACAATTGAGTAACAATTTCTTTTTCTTTCATGGTTGGAGCACATGGTTTTTGTGACGATGTCTGTTTATCCAACGACTTGGACGAGCTTGTATCAGAGGTTGGCCTGGGTTTATTACTGCTGCTTTCCACACAAGTGGCAGCAGGCTTCACGTGTTCTTGAATCCCTACATGAACTTCCATAGTGCTGTGTCTGCTTACTGCCTCTTTCACAGCAGGGGAGCCTGAAGTGCTAAGTTGCTGCCGAGGAGCTTGGCTGGACTGCTCTCTCTCACTAGTTTGAAGCTTTGTATCGGTGAGTGATTTCTGATCTTTCTTTCCTGTATCTTTAGCACTGTCCTTCTGAACAGAGGAAACTGGTGCAGACTTCTCAGTTTTATGATCACAATCTCTTGAGGGTTGCACGGGCCATTTGGATGGAAGAACATCACTCTTTGCCTCTGTGATAACTTTCTTAGACTCAGCTTTCTGCTTGGTTATGTCTCTTTCCACAAAACTTTTAGAAACACCGCTGTCATCTTTACCTTGCTGCTTCTGCGATTCTCTGCCTTCCTTAGGTTGTGCCTTGGGGCCAGCTGACTGCGTTTTTCCTTGCATCTCAAGTGGAATGGCAAAGTCAGCATGATTTTTTTCATTGCTCTTAGAGCAGGTTGTTATCAGGACATCTGAGACAGAAACCTTCAGAGATGACTCCCTGATCACTTCCACCTTCGCAGGGATAGGCTCACAACCTCTCTGGGCTACTGGCTGTTTGACATGCAACTCTCTCTGTATTTGCTTCTCTTTTCCTACCGCTTTTTCAGGAGTGCTATGGCCAGCAGAAGGTTTGGAATATGTCTGAGTAGTTTTAAAACTCTGACTTTGAGTAACACAAGATTTTACCTCCACTGAAAGGTCCCTCTGTTTTGAAGGGGAGGTATCTTTCTTCTGAGCAGCTTCAACAACAGAAATACTACCTTTAGTGGCTGGACTAGAAACCCTTTTCTCTGTCACTGCTTCTGTAGCCACAGGGATGAATGGTGGATTTGGAGAACTCTTGCCTACTTGTAGAACCTGAGGTTCTGCTATGTTGACTTTGCCAGATTTTGAGTAGCTTAACAACTGCTCTTTCTGAGAGACCATTTCTGCCTTCCCACCACTCCCTTG
The DNA here is from genome assembly GCF_963662255.1 of Cinclus cinclus. Lineage (NCBI taxonomy): Eukaryota > Metazoa > Chordata > Aves > Passeriformes > Cinclidae > Cinclus > Cinclus cinclus. The sequence continues at coordinate 63,819,637 of NC_085084.1, forward strand.
TGGCACTGGGGATTTAGATCCCCCATCACTGCTGGTACTTTCTCCTTCTGGCATTACACACAAAGGCAGCTCAGTCTTTGAAGCCTGTGGCCCAGAAAGTAATGCAATATCTAGTGTGCCTTCTATTGGCTTCAGACAGGAAACAGACCTCCCATCGAGTTTATATTCTGAAGGACTTTTTCTGACAGGAGCTTCAGTGGAAATAAGGGCTGACTTTTCCATGCTCATGTCTGCTCGGCCACTTAAGGTCTTCAGAGGAACAAAAGAAACTGAGTTAATCTGAGCAGCATGTGCACTGCCAATAAATGCTCTACCATCTGCAACTGCAGTGGAGTCCTGCTGTATATTTACAGGTCTGCCGGTACTAAGCTGAAGGCATTCATGAACATTAGATGTCATCTTAGGTTTTAGCAATGGACAGACACTGTCATCTTTTTCTTCAGTAGACATTTTCTTTCTGAGATAATCAATATTTCCAAGTTTACCATCTAATCTCTCAAATTTGACAAATTCTTTTGTTGGTACAGTTTTATCTGTGCTTTCTCCCTTTCCATTTAGTATCTTGTCAGAAGACTGAGGTAGCACATCTTGCAGGGTACATGAAGGGGAAATTCTTTTGAAGTCGTAGGAAATATGACTGAGTTCATTAGGGGGAGGCCCACGACACAAGAGCTGTGATTCGAAAGCAACACCATCATTTGATCTCAAGTTTGCATTCTTTTGAAGGGTGTCTTTGAGTATGCCACCAGCTGACTGGGTCTCCACAGTAAGAATTTTTGTTTCAAATTGGCTTGATCTTTCTAATACCTTCTGGAATGCTTTTTTGTCTCTTTCTTCCAGTCTTAAGGTATTGGGATTTTCTGGTTCACTGCTAGGTTCATGTACAACAGCATTTGCTTTTTCAGCAAAATCTTGCTTTTTCATAACTACCTTGACCTTCAACTTCTCTCTGTCTAGCTCATCAATGGATTCTTGTCTACCCAATTTTCGGGAGATGGGTCGTTTCAAGCAGCCCTGCTCTGCAGGCCTGACTCGTGTCAGTGATGGCACGTCACATACATTCTCCTCCAAGCTCTGAAGAGTTACTTCTCTTTGAGACAATTCTCTATTCACTTCTTCCTGGGTCACTTCCAGACTGTGTTTTCGTGAACATAAGTGCTTTTTATCACCGCCATAAGAGGGTGCAAGTTTCTCTTCAGACTGAACTCTCTTTAACAGTGGAGATCTTGGTGGCTCTGCACTCTTTGGCCTGACAATATGCCTCACAATAGTTGGAGGTGAGTGCATTTTGCTAGGAAAGGACTGAGCTATTTTTGTATTTCCAATTGAATGTCCCAGCAATGGTGATGGAGACCGCTGAGGAGATGTTGGCTGGGGTGTTGGAGAAGGTGTCCGTGCGAGAGGAGAAAGGGGAATGCTGCCAGCTGATTTGCGCCTTCCTGATCTGTATCTTTGCCCACCAAGCTTTGGACCCAAACCATGAAGAGTGCTGGGTCTTATGTGCCCTGAACCAGCTGGAGAATTGGGAGCACTGGAACTAGGGGAGCTACTCTGGGAAGAGTTAGTACCTGCAAAAAGAAAAAAACAAGCAAACAAATGTAAGATTAGCAAGACTTTCTCAATCTTGTCTAAATGTTCAGTGAGAAACAGAAGTCCTGTGCTGTCTCCTGTCACAGTATTCCAAAATCTGGAAGGCTTTAAGTGCAAGAGGTTTTAGGCTGCAAAAAAACCTGCATCGTTCCAGTAACAATTCCTGTTTCTCCCTTTCTCTCTCTTCCATCATCCCCTTTAAGTTATCTCTTGCTTCTACTTAAATAGAATAACTAATGCTTTCTGACACTTCAAAGCAATGATCAAGGTTTTCCAGATAATTTACCTTTGCCAAGGGACTGAACAATAGCAGTCAATTCTAGTACAGACTATAATTGTGACAGAAGTAAAAGAGGAAAAAGGGGCAGGCTTTTAGGAGTCAGAGAGATGCGTATTTCAGCACACAGCTAATCTTTTTCAACCATCCCAGTTCAAACAAAGTAGCAGCTTTTACCCCAGTTTCACTGTTTTATCATGTAGCCTCTCTTAGGCAAAATTCTCTCTTTCGTTGCAAATTGGGACTGTTTATTAGTCAACCTTCAGCCACCAGATTGAGATTTAAACACTATGACAAACTTAAGAGAGAACTGCTTTTCAGGTGCTTCTTTTGTTTCACATCCGGAATCTGTTCCCCTTTTCCAGACAGAAAACACTTGTTCTATGATTATGTCTGTCAGAGCTGACTGCTCTTAGAAGAGTGTATCAGATCTGTGGGGGCCCACAAAATGTACAGTATCCTTCCAGTCCTTTTCCTCTGCTCTTCACTGCTTCACACTCACCTGATGGAAAATCAGGAGTGGAACGGTAGCTTGGGGTAGGAGATCTAGGAGATAAGCTGTGGGTTGGAGAGCCAGGCAAGCTCTCTCCTGAAGAAAGTGATCGGTTCAGGCAGGAAAAACTTCTGCTTGTATGAAGAAGAGGTGAGGGTTGCTTTGCCAGCTTTTTAAAGAGAGATCTTCTCCTTGTGTGAGAAAAACACAGCATTAGTCATAAATTAAGGTGCCCAGAAGATACTATTACACAGGCAAAACTTTTACAAGCTGACACAATGAGAATAGTAAATCCATCTTTATATGAAACCAAGCCGCACTGCAGACTGTGAAGTTTAGAAAACATTCTGATTCATTAACAGGTAACTATTAGTAGGCAATTAGACACTGTAACTAATTTTATTCACACTAAAATTTACTCTCTGTATTTCAGAAGAACAATTACCTCCTTATGAGTATAAATCTTAATTTTCTAAATTAAACAGCCTAACAAAACTGAGGAAATATCTATAAAGTACTATCAACATATTTATAAAATACACGTGAACATATCAAATTAAAAATTCTCACAGGCATTAGCACTAGAGAGTTTAATTAAAGAAATGCAAAATTATATAGTTAAGCCAAATTAAGATGCAACCTCAGTTATTCACTATTTTTAGAGGTTGTTTTAGCAGCTCTAGTTTAGGCAAAACAAGACTTGAAAGGCCACAAAATCTCAGAAAAAAGGCAGAAATACAGAGGATGAGAGAAAACTGTATTAACTTCATATTTTAAATTTGGTGTTATGTACACGCACACACACACACACACACACACACACACACACACACAAACAAAGAAATGCCTTCACTGTGAAAGCTAAGGATTACTTACCTCTCTAAACTCTCCTTCTTCTTGGTCTTCTTACTGCGCCTAACCATTCGGCTCCTGTAGCTGTTCCGCCTGGCAGGTCCTGTCTTGATGGAAGTGTTTTCAAAAGGAGTTGTCATTACTGAGACTTTGTTGCCGCTCTGCCAAAATGAAGGTAGATGCTTCAAGTGTAATATGAGTAATACAAAGTGTCTTTGCCTTAAACTGAATCTACACCATACATGCAAATGCAATTAAAATTAACTCAAGAATAAGAAGTGTTTCTGCAGACATTGCCAGCCACAGTTAGTAAATGAGGACTGGGAAGTTCTAAAACTCTGGTGTATTTCCTAACTTCCTCCATTCAAGCCCCAAGACAAAGAATAATTCCAGCAATTGTAGCTAGACAGAAGGACACCAAGGATTAACCAAGACTGCAAAATTCAAAATAGAAGCTTCCACAGAAACACCTGATTTTCCCACAAAGAACAGCTGTAACTGCACAGTGGTCCATTCACATCTCAGGACACCAACTGTTGCAATGATGAAACAGAGGAGAAGAATGAAATCTTCACTGTCAATCCCAAAACACATTTTTACCTTGTTCAAGAGGGTTAACAAGTATAATTAACCTAAGCTTTTTAGCACTGATTGCATGAATAGATAATTCAATTAAAAATACAGGTATTTCCTGCTGATTTTATGTTTTAAAACTACGTGCCTCCTGCTCAGCACTGTATACCCCCTACAGTTAACTTCCTTTCAAAGAAATCGCAATAGCCCAAATTATTTTATGATACAGCCCAACAAATTAAGTTATGGATAAACAACGATCCCTTGTTTTGAGTTTACTCTTGTAAGTAGTGAGCAGGGTTGCCATGTTTCTATTGTGTATCTGGCCTAGATAATGAGTGCACAACTGACTGCCTTAAGTCACAGAATTTTCTCTTACAAACTTCTTGCAAAATTGGAAAACTTAGAACTTCCTCCTGGTTTCAGAGAAATAAAATAAAGACTGAAGTAAAAGTGTACTTTGCATCTTTCTTTAGCTTTTTGTATTTTCCCATCACCTCACTGCTCTCCAGTGCTTTTTTCTTTACTTCTTTTATAACTGACTATGCACTTTGACAAGCAGAACTCTGCATATAACACCATAAATTGTTAATAATATAGGATGCAAATATACAGCTTTCTAAAGTAATTCTGATCTACATTAGCTTACACTAAAAAGATTACATGAAAAATGAGGTATGATGAGCTACAGAGAAAACGAAAGTTGGGTTTTTTTTGTTTGTTTCAAAGGAAAAACTGTGATTTTTCTAATAAGACAGACTTCATAAAACTCCACAAGAGTAGAATGTGACAGATTATTCATGAGCTAAGCTGCACGATGAGAATTTCATCCATCGAAGAAGCTCTGACAGACATGCCAGGGTATACATGAGACAAAACCCTTTTGGGCCTTAATATGAAAGCAACTTCCTATATAGCAGGCAAGGAAATATTTCATATTCTTTGTGTTTATTTTTCCTCACAGATTCCACATTTGAAGAAGAAAAATGAGAAGCATCATCATCAAAAGCATGAAGTATCTGATGAAGATGGAGGCATTAGAGAACATGTTTGAAAAGGTCAATTTTTTTGAGAGACAGAGACATCTTTTTCATGTCATTGCCTCAAATTTATTTCAGCAATCTCTGCATCAGTGCCAGTCTATGGCAGAGAAACTAAAATCATAGCATGGTATGGTCAGTGGCCCTTCTCCCGATCTGTGACAACAGCAGCTTAGAGTCTGTACTCCTAAGAACAATAAAATCTAGTAACTAATCTCAAGAAAAAAAATACAACCCCACCATCATAGACGAAAACAGCAACCACTTTAGCATCCCAGCTGGCTAAGAGTTACCTTTAACAACAATTCAATGACTTCTGTATGAACAAGACCATGCACTGGCTCTCCATTGATATGAGTAATCAGGTCTCCAGCTTTTAAACCTGCTTGGTAAGCTGCACCTCCTTCTTCCACATTCTGAAAAACAGAGGAAGAGAATACACACAAGATGAACTCCAAACCAGCTGGCACTGAAGAAACTTAATTATATAAAGGAAGAAAAGAAGAACAATACATTCAGCTCTTTCACCATCCTCCACTAACTCAAACTGTCTATTTAGGTGGGGCCTGGAGTGGTTTCAAAGCTCACTGAAACACGCTACCTGCTATGGGTACTATGTAAGCTCTGTAAAACAGGGAGTTTTCATGCATGATAACAAGGGGTAGTTCATCATCCACTGCAAAATTTCAGAACTGAGTGAAGATTTTTAGCATCTGACTGAGAAATACTATAACTAAGGTAATGGTCACATGCAGTACTCTAATTACAATAAAAATTAACTCCACCATATGGTTAAGGATTGTTTCTGTTGGTTCAAACTCACCAGACTTTCAATTAGAAGGGCTGTTGCAGGACAAAAGTGATAAAGGACTAAAACAAACTGAATTCAAAAATATTTTGAAGGTGGTTTAAATAATTTATTATATTTTTAAATAAGTTTTTAAAGTCATGCAGACACTAGTGAAGACTACAGTGCTAACAGAGCTTAACAACAAACTTATGATACTTTAAAAAACCCAAAGGTTCAAATTCTACTGCAATTTATCATTTTTCCCCTTCCTTTCACTTGTGTGATGTTACGCTAGTGGCAAGAAATCTTTTTTTTTTTTTTAATTTATTCCATTATCCACCAAATGTACCCAGTTCTCCAGATTCAATATTCTCAATGGATTAATAGGTCTAAGGGGTAAACAATATGAATAAAAAATTAGTAGTACATTACATCTGCACTGCTACTTCAAAATCTACAATACATATTTAGAACTAAGCAGTATACAAAAGTTAAAGTCTTTTGTTGAATTTGTAATAATCTTTTGGTTGAAATCATTTATATACACACACTATTTATGTACGTGTAATTTATACAATATATAAAATCATAATTCATTACAATATAAATTATAAAATTAATGCACATATATGTACATATATATGCACATACATATGTGTATATAAATATTTTACAATTAAGGAGGCTGACAACCAAATAATTGCTTTAGGCTCTCTCCCACTGTGTAGTGAAGAAAGGAATAAAAATACATGATTTATTCAAGACAGTCAATCTTCTTCCTGTGTCATACAAATCTTAAAAGTATTTACAGTTCCAAACAATCTGTACATTTCAACAGAACAGAAAATCAGTGCTTGAGATCAGCTTACTTGTGTCTAGTAAAATACTGCTGACTTTCATGAATCTTTTAATTGATGCAGTTTAACAAACTCCACCTATTTTTCAACGATTTCTCTTTACAACCTCCTACATTTGCAGATCCTGACCCCAATCAAAGAGCGTCTGCACCAAGCCTTTGGTTTCCTAAAACACAGTACTCTAAACTCAAGGTGCTATTTTTCATAACTGACAAACTTGCCAAAAGTTAAAGTAAAGCTGCAGAAGTTCAACATCACATGTAGATAATGCTTCTGCCAAGGATGGCTTGCTGTTTTCCCTACAGGCAACACTGCTCTTGTGTACAGGCAGAATTTCATTCTAAGAAAAACTGCTTGGCATATAATTGTAATTTGTCATGCATTGGTAAAAAAACACATATTATCTTACCCAAACGATGTGGTGCACGGTGTAGATATCACTGTCACCTACATAAACTCTGATTGCTCGGATAGTAAAGCCATACTTTTTTCCTGAACTGTGAATTACAATCGGCTGATGAGGACTTGCAGCAGCAATTGATGAATCACGGCTAGGAGAAGAATCTCGGGATGATGAAAGGTCAGATGACAGGGAATGAGGAGACATAGGACTTCCCAATGGAGAAACACCAAACACATCTGGAAAAAAAAATCTGCCTATTACACTCTGAGCACACACTGAGTTTTGTTTAGTCTAATGATATCTTTGTATTAGAATACATAATTGTCTTTTGTCTAAACAACCTCTCCTCCTCCTCCTCTTCCTCCTCCTCCTTGCCTGGTATGCATAATATTGAATGAGAAGTTCAACAAACAGATATTTGAACTTAATTCTTTTCCCTGGAGTATAAACTGTATTGTTTAATGCAAGGGTTAATTTGTTAGATGTAGACAGCTTTCTCCTTTTGCACAGGAAACACACTCTTTGCTAACTCCGCAAGAGCAATTCTCAGCCTTTTCCTAACAAGTGCAGATGAAAACAACACCAGAGTAGGGGAGGAAATGTTATTATGAGTACACCCAAAATAATTCCCCAAGTAATCCAGCAATGCTTGACAAATTGCTAGCTGTTTTCTTAGTTTCAGTTATATATATCAAAACAGATAAAAGACTACTGCAATTAAACCACAGTATCTACTGGGTACCTAGGGCAGTAGCTCAATGTTTGTAACAAGCCTTCATTGCTACATTCTACTACATCATGTACAGACTACAGGAGTTTCTTGCAACAATAACAATTCCAACTTTGTTTTACTTTATTGTCTTGAAGGCACTATGTGCTCATGCTTGTGCAAATGTGAATACAATTGCAGCACTTTGGACTTCAATTCTGAACAAGACAGCAAAGTACCAATCCTTCACGTGTAAACACTCAATATTACTGATATACCTCCACTTATTGCATTATTTTCTGGCTCCAAACTCTGAGCACTGATCTAAGTGTAGTACAAGTAGGAGGCTACATGCTATTTATATTTTTGTGACATTGCTCTGCTGTTTATCAGCTTTTCTTATGGGGGACAAGAGAGAACTAGTCATGCTGCTTTAACAAACAACTGTTTTTGTAAGCTAGTTAAAACTTCATCTACAACCCAACTGTCCAGATGGGCCAGTGACTGAAGTCGCATCGTGCCATGCATGTTCAAGGTCAAACGAGGCAGTCACCATAAAGTTGCATTTTTGCCTTTAAGAGAAGGCCCTTAGGCTGGAAGTGTGAGCACCGTAACTTGCTGACAAGATTGTACCAACTAGCTAAGAAAGTGAACAAGAAGAGAAATAAAAAGTGACACAGAATCAGTTCTGGACTATACAGAATCTTGAATTTGAATCATAACATTAATCATTAACATTTCAATTCATAGCATAATCATTCATAGGATAAATCATTAACATTTCAACTAGAAGTATTTATCTCTACCTCCTGGAATCATGAGGGACAATGCACTTGCAGAAAGGGACTTTGTGACTTTTCCAGAGATCTTCTTTTTCTCTGTGCTTTCCAATCGCTGCCGAGCTATGTGAGATGCAACTTCACCAGCTGGCTTTGAAGAGTTATCTGTACTGTCCACACTCTCACTTCTTCCATTTATTTGATCTAAGTGTTCTGAGAAACTGCCAACTGTACAAAGAAGAAGGGATAAAGACATTGAGGGAAAACTGACTATCCCATTGCTAATGGACCACAGAAAAAATAAATTATTCTTAAGTGTAACTGGCTAGGTGTAAGACGAGGATCACACGGTCTGAGTCATCACTGTAACTGTTGCGTTAATGCCAACACCATTACATGGGACCTGGGGGATAGCAAAAGAGACTTGGGATACAGCACAATCATCATCAAGGTTTTAGACATGGGAAGAAGATGGATGACCCTGAGGAATTTTTTTTTCTCCAGAACAGAAAGGAGGGAGGGGGAAGAAAACATGGACTATATGGGAAATAAAGGGCTTGAGAATAGAAGGGTATATCTTGAACAAATTCAGTGAGGTATGTAAGAGAAATAAACTAAAGACTGATAGATGTGCAGATGAGAAACCAAGGCCGTGGAGTCTACTGAAATGCAACAAGTATCTGAGCAGGCAGATGATGCTCAAAATTAATTAAGTAGAGAATGGTTTGCAACACCCTCCTAGATTTGTAATGACCAAAGTGACTTCTACAAGTCAAAGAAAATCCTCTCAATTCTGGAAGGTGTTAATCAAAGAGAAATCTTACTTAAAAACACACATGTAGTACTAAGTGTTAGATCCGATCTGATCCCAAACCAGACCCCTGTTGGGACAGGCTTCTAAAACTATGAATGCTACTGCAACAAGAAGGTGGTCTGGAACTGTTTGTAGTATCATCAGTCAAGACACCCACTGCAAACTACCTGATAGTGTGGAACTGCTGATTGTACTTGCTGGAGTGGTTACTTCAGGTTCATCTTGCACTATTTCCTCGCTCACAAATGCAGACTTCTCCTGTTCTTCACGGGGTCCCCGTGAGCTGGTGGAATCATCCTGTTCTCCTTCAGCTGATACGGACAATTTTGGAAGCAAACCAGAACTGCGTTGCTGCCGGCTACTGTCAGTCTCAGATGAAACGGATGTAGATACTTGCTGTCTACATGAAAAATAAGCAAACTCTCAGGCAGTTAATGAAATGAGGAGGCCTGCTATATGACAAGCAGGATGTAGATGACTTGCTGTACATCCTTCTACTTACATTTCAGAATATTCTGAACTCCAGCTTAAAGATTCCACAGAAGGCAGTGCTACACTTTTTGTTTTGTCTCCTGCATCTTCCTTTTCTTCACCTTGAATTTGAATGACTCGATCTATACTACTAAAAACCTATTAAAGAAAAAAAACACACAAAAAAATCAAATAATCACTGAGACATTTGATATTAAGAAAAAGCAAAAGATATGCAGGCTCTACAGTTCTATGATTTTAAATGGTTATATAGTATTTCAGAGTGCAAACTTCAAACTTCTTGAACATTTCCAAATTTCGTATAGTTACTGTTTTTAAAATGCTTTCTCAGCTCCTCATGTATGGGTAATCAAACAGAGCCTCTTCCCATTATCAATTTACCAGTTTTCTCCTCATTTCATGAATATAGTGAACCAAGACAGTAAAGGCAAAATCCTGGGTGTCCCTCTTCCATTATTTCCTGACAATTCACCCTCCAGTGTATTGCCTGAGCATGTCCACTCTGTTCCTACAGATCTCTGATCAGCAATAATTAGCCTTCATCTCAGTTACTAGAGTATACTACCTTTTGGGCAGTTTTACCTTCAATTCAGAGTGTTCAGATCACTCCCTCGAATCTACTTTTCTCCATGACTGGAACATATGCTAACCATCACCCTGCTTTTTCCTTTGGTCAAATGTCATTAAATTAACACCTACTACATGGTAGTACTATAATATTTGTTATGCTGTTGCCTACAAGATACCTAGGACACAACTGCAGCAACATGAAAACTATGTATAAAAGAAACCAATGCAAAGAACATGTATTAGCATTTAACAGAATGCTTTCTTGACACTTTCTATTATGCTATGCTAAGCCTTTTACAGAAAATACCATCATATTTATATAATTTTCTATTAGTATCTTAAAGATTCAAGAAGTAACTTTTCTACACAATTTTCCCATATTTTGATTTAATGGTATTCATTGTATTCTTGCTCAATTTCAGTTAACTTTATAGTTCTTGAGAAAACAAGGCCCTATATATCTCTTCTATATTTAACACTTCCAAAATTGGCAAAAGTAGATCAATACATACTAATATTATAGAAATTTTTACTTACTTTTGAAAATCTGTGTGAACATGAGGAAAACTGTCTTATCTCTAAATTAAAATCTTCATCATTGGTATCATCTTCTTCCTCAGTTTCCATATGGTGGTATTTCTCAGAACGAGCTACAGACAAGGGTAATAAAACATCTGAATTTATCAGGAAGAATGGATACCAAGTTTTGATATTAAATAAAAATCTAGTTTTATTCTTAAGATTATTTCTACTCAAGTGTCAATTCACTGGTGAAACTGCAAGTTGCCGGTGATTCTGATAAAGGAGATTTTAAAAGCAGTTAGCAAGAGTCAAAGACAGTGATTACTTAAACAAAGAGTTATTCACTTTTTTAATACCATAAAACACCTACTGTCAAAATAACTTGTATCATCTTCAGACTCCAACTGGGGAATAAATTCTGCTTTCTGCCTCAGCAGACTATTCCAGTCAAGGCTCCTGAAGAACTGATGCTGCTTTACTTCATATGCACCACCTGGAGGAGCCAGAGGAAAACACTGAGCAAACTGTACCAAATCCTCTGACATTAAATAAACTAAACCCCCAGCCAACAATGCAAATAATCATGGAAAGGCATAGTCACCGGTGTAGATATGAACCTCCACTACCCATTCCCATCAGAATGGGAAAACCTAAGCCTGTCAGAAATACTGCCCATTTTGTTGTTCCCATTTCTTGTAACAGTTTATTGCTTTACCATCTTCCCCTTTTGAGATTTTTATTTTTCTGGTTGTACTAATCTGTTAGCTGCACATTAGTCAGAATCATTGAATGTAATTCTACAAATATAAATACGTGCTCTAGGTAAGTACAAGCTGTAAAGTAATGCAGAATGATTCTGAAGAGTTGCTCAGTATAAACAGTATTGCTGACTTGAGATCCTTTCAATGTTTTATGGCAGTAATACACAGTTCTATAGGAAATACCCTATCATTTCTCTTATTTATTACTGCCTACTCATTTAATGTGTATTTAATGATTACACTAGTTTGAAGTTAGAAAACAACTGTAAGAACACGATGAAATACTGAAAATTTTGTCCTGGGAAGGTAGATGATTATTAAGTCATTAATAAACATTGACCTAATTCTAAAACCTGAACAAGTAACATGCAGCAATATGACCTGCTCCCAGCTTGTTTTGGGTTTATGTTGCATGGTTTTGGCAGTGGGTAGGCTACAAGGGTTGCTTCTGTGAGAAGCTTCCTTTCTCTATATCCAACACAGCCACTGCCAGCTGGCTCCAAGACAGACTCACTGTCAGCCCATCAGCATTATCTGGGATAATGTATTAAAGAAGGGGACAGCACAACAGCAGCCAGGAAGATAGGAGTGAGAATAGGAGAGAAGAACAACTCTGCAGACACCAAAGTTGGTGCAGAAGGAGCTCCAGGCACTGGAGCTGAGATTTCCCTGCAGCCCATGATGCAGACCATGGTGAGACAGCTGCACTTGAGCCCATGGAGGACCACGGCGGAGCAGAGATCCACCTGCAGCCCACTAAGGACCTCATGGCGGAGCAGGATGAATCCCTAAAGTAGACCGTGTCCTCATGCAAAAGCCTGTGCTGGAGCAGTGCCCTGGTAGGACCTGTAGCACAGAGGAGGCCCAGGCTGGAGCACTCTGATCCTGAAGACTGCACCCTGTAGGAAGGATCCACATTGAACTAGGGGAATAGTGTGGGGAGGAAGGTGTGGCAGGGGCAGCATTATGATGCACTGACCACAAGCCCCATTTCCTGTCCTCCCACACTGCTTGGAGGGAGGAAGCAAAGCAGTAGTGTTAACTGGTGATAAATTAAATTGACTTCCCTAAGTTTTAGTATGCTTTACCCATGGTGGCACTTCCTGCTCTTATCTAAACCCCTGAATCTCCGCGATACTTACTCCTCCCATCCAGCTGAGGAGGGAGGAGACTTGGTGGGTACTTAGTGGTTAGCCAGGGTCAACTCAGCACATTGATACCACATGTATACTTCTCTATGTCAAGGCTACTGAGAGAAAAAATGAAATCACCAGGACTGGTTTCTAAGTCAGTATTAAGATTTCTGGATTGGGTTCTTCACTTTTCATACTGCATCAGGGAAGAATTCAAAGAAGCCCATCTTCCTAAAGCAGACCAAAATCACACCACATCATAAGTCACTAGCTAAGTAGTGAATATCTCTCCAAACACAGTAATTGGATATTACATCAGAATTGTACAGTTCTTGATTGGTATCAGACACTTCAAGCCCAAAGAAGTCTTTTTACTGCTGTTTTTCTTCTTCAAAGTAAGTATAGTATCAATATCTTTTCTTTCAACTTGCCTTTACCACTCAGGTCTCCTGAGCAAATAAACAATTGCGATTTTCATGAAGTGTTATGCAGCTTGCTGATACACGTTTAACAGATAGGACTGCCATTTGAAATGCATGATGGAGCCCAGCATAAACCATGCTATTTTTCACTGCTCATGTGGGACCTCTCACACTGCAGCCTCCATTTCTGCGAGCTAATTCTAACACTTAAAGATCCTACAATTTTGCTGCAGTTTCTTAACCTTCTGCTTCAAAGAAACAGCTGCCTTTTTTTCCTTCTTCAGACGGTCTCCTACAGACACCAGAGCATTTAATGATGTCAGTTCCTAACTGAGCACCACAAGTGCTTCCTATTGTAGCACTGACCATTCAGTATTTAAGACAGCCTCATCTCACTCAATTCACTTTCTCCACCAACAGTATAGCAACAGACACAGAATCTGTAATCCACTTCTGATCCAGCCTCTCACAGGGCAACAGTCTTGAATTAATACCATGTTTACCAAGAAAATTGTCCCGACAATACAACAATGCCTGGAAGGAGTGTACTTAAAACAAGGGAATAAATCTAGTGGATTTTCATTCTGTCTTTGGCATTGGTGCCCTCTGCAGCAGATGAAGCAGGCAGCAAGTGGAGAAGCTACTGGGGCAAAACACCTTCCTCAATCCTAACTTGTTCAACATGAGGCAAGGGACAGCAGTAACCTCACTGGATGCCTTAGACCAGACTATCCGTTATGGTGAAGTCTAAGGGCTGTTCACACAGATGCCAGACATCCAGGCTACAAGGGACAGACACGTAGTTCATTCATATTGGTCACATCATCATGCCTTGAAGGAAGCTGGAGGAAGAAGACGTATCATTTGGGACCATGTCAATAGTACTCGGGGTCTGGGTTATAATCATGTTTCCCCTGAGCAGCTGTGATAAGGCCAGTTATTAAATGATTCCTTAAGCCTCTTTTTAATTATGCCTAAAAATAAGTAGCACAATTGGACTCAGTTTTGTGATCAATTTGCCAAGTACTCACATGCTGACGCAGCCTGTGGCTTGGTTTCCTTAGCATCTCAAATATATTTCTGTTCATGGCATACAATGTTCACTGCAAGTAAGACTATACCTTTATATTTGGGCTCCTTCATGCAGGAGGCTTTTTTTGCTGTGTTTACCTAGTGCTTTGCCTAAAGGGATGGCAGTCAGTGTGTAGGGCTCCCATACATTAACACTTAAAAATCATACACAATAATCATTACTGCCTCTCACAGAAACTCCAAAATAAATCCTGGTCAGTCAACCAAAAAGTAAACTCTTACTACATAAACACACAGTACTTTCACCAGCCTATGGAAGTCCTAATACTTCCTGAACATTCTGTTTTATTTTAGTTCTTTTTCATGGAAGGCAGTAGTGCTTGATAAATGAGAATGACAAGACTTCTCACCACACAACCCCAGACAGTAATTTCTGAATAAGCAGTTTGAGTATTCATCACCCACCCTAACACCTGGAGGAATGAATCTGCCAGGCTAAGATACTTCTGAAAAAGGAAGCTATGTACTGATTCCCCTCCTAGATTTCTGTATTTAGTAATTTAATACTGTATTCATGAAGAAACCCCATTCACTGACTAACAGGATCTTTGAGAAACTTCTGTTATTTTTATCAAATTAGGAGAAGAGTAAATGCAAATGAGCACATATAAGTCCCACAAAAAACGGGATGGACATCATCATGTTAAGTTCATATTACTGGTCTAAATCTGTAAATTATTATGGCATGCTGTCATACTACATGTCGTGACAAATGTTTCCCAAGCAAAATGAACTGGTGAACAAAAGCTCCCAATGCTGAATACAGAAGCTATTTCTAGTACATTAACAATTTAAAATTAGTGCCTCCTAACCTGTTCCCAGTCTTTCCAAAGGATTCTGCCTAAGCAGCAGAGTAATTAGATCCTGGGCATCTGGAGGTGGTGCTTCATCCTTTTCAGGCCAGTTGATTTCATCTAAAACAAAAGAAAGTTGTTTGATATTGCTGAAGACTGATCCCAGCACAAATTACATGAATGCTCTCAAAAGTGACCTAATAGCAAAGAAGAGTAAAAGCAACTTTTTCAACTTACTCTGCTGCATACTAATTATTTCTAATTTTTATGCTCTCTATATAGACTGCATAAACATACTAAGTTCCCATTTCCTTCAGAAGTATAATTTAACTCAAAACTGTGTTTAGCAGCAGAATACACGAATGCTTGGCTCATGGAAAACTTCCAAAATATTAGCACAACTTGTATACTCTCTCCTCCCCCACTAAATCATGGTTTAAACTGTAGTTATGTTCCATGGAAACTGTTGTTAAGATGGAAACTGCTGACCTGACCTGACAGTTGTTCTCACATCTGTGTTCCTTCTCTAATGTTAGCAGACTCCCTGAAGCCATTACTCCCAAGACTAAGGGTCAAGGTGTCAGACTGTGCTCTTGGTGACATTTATGACAATGAAGCTTCTTTTCAAGAGTCTCATACTTCCGTATCATCTCTCCCTCTACTGACTCTTATGCTACTATGGCTTCTGTACTTCACAGCAAGCTGGACCTAAACCATACAATCAAGACAGGATACACTGTGTATGAACATGAACTTTCTAATAGCCTACAAACAGCAAGTTTTGCCTGATCTTTAGTGGAAGCTGCCTCCACAAATGTTTATACAAAACTCTGTGGAAGTTTCTTGGGAGAATTTTGGCATCTGAGAGACAGCACACTTGGAGCTCCAGAAAGCTGTTAACAATTTTGTTGTAGTTTTATGATCTAGATTTCTTCTATTCAATAATCAGAACTGAATAAAATAATCATCAGAAGCTACACACAGGTTTAACCTTCGTATTTCAGAGTTTAAGGAAAGGTACTGACACAAACAGACATGAAATGTAACCTGTTTCTGGAGCAATATTTTAAATTCTTATCTCTTTAGATATCTAAGTTTACACTGAGGCCTCCCACAGCTGTCCTCACATAACGTGAGGGCAGGAAAGGCAACCTACAATGAAAAAGGGGGCATGAAGTTTCTGAAGTAGAATCTTAAATAGAATGTAAATTTTGCTCACAGAAACTGGAAGAAAAATCTAGGCTACAGTTTGGTTAAGATGGCTCTTACAGTCAAATAGAAGGGGACAATTTATTTTAGCAAAGGAAACATATCCAACTAGAGTTCTAGAGATCCTAAGAATTATTTCAGTAAATAACGATATTTCAAATAAAAGAGAAGCAACTGATAAATCAACATCCAAACAAGAAACAGATCCAACTAACAGTCTCAGAGGGTGAGTAGGAATAGATGACATTTACAAATACACTTCTACAAATAACTTCTATAAGAAAAACTGACAGTCAAACAGATGAAGATATTTACAAAACTATCAGCTAGACTGTAATACATGAGAATATGTTTAAGACTATTCACTTCTCCCAGTGAGGGAGTGTAATGATAAAAACACAGGTAAAGTGTGTCTGGAAAAGCAATAAAAACATGAGTTATTTCCATGTTTGCCTGCCTACAGCTTCCACTGCAGTTTAAATCTGATTTGAAAAATTAAGCATGAATATGCATTGCAGCCATGGGGCACCCAGAAAACAGACAGCATTTGCTGCTTGTTAATTAAATAGTTGATTCTTCTTGCCACTCAGGCCTCAGCATATCACATCAGAAAACAACATGCTTATAAATCCATGAACACAGAGAATGTCACATGCATTTTCATAGTTTACAAACAAGTCTGGCTTTCAGTTTCAGAGACAGAGGAAAAAAAGATGGGGACAGAATGTCTCCTTAAGTACAAAAGGGAATTTGTTGCATTCTCACAGAATGAGGAACCAGAGATACATTCTTACCTATTGAACTTTTTATAAGCAGACCATAAAACAAACTGGGAAATATTTAGTAATAGAGGTGCCATTCTGTTAACATTGTGTCATCAATAGTGATCCTCTGCATCTATGCATTTGGGAAATTTATAGAAACAGCAGGTAGGACAGTAAACAATTCTGTTTAATTATCGCTCAGTTTTGTCACAAGACACACAACAATACTTAGGGTCAGTTTGCAGGTAAAGATCTAAAAGATTATTGAATTTTACATGGAAGAAGAACAGCTGCTACAGAAATAACATTACACTCCAACAATCACCAATGAAATCATTAACAATCTGTGAATTGAATTAGTTGCTTTCTTCTCATAATTTATTATTTGGGAAACATTTGTTTTAGAGTTTTATTACATCTCTGTTTATTTCTTTATTGTGCTATGAGGCATTTTCCCATTTACACGAATTTATTTTAACTGTTTCTTCTCTGGCATAATTTCTCTACCAAAGGCAGAAAACACTAGCGCACAGTGGCACTAGTTTTTTACTGGCATAGCTTCTCTCTTCCAAACAGTGCAGCTTAATTCCTGGACTTTATATCAATAAGTTTCTGGACTTAGCAACAATATACAGTAAATTCAGCTTTTAATCTGAATTAATTGTTACTGCTTTGATAGCAAATTGTATAGTCTATCAGTAAAACTGAAATACATTTACTATTAACAGATTTCGGGTTTTTTAGTGATAATCCTCACCACTGATTACTTGTCCAAAGAGCTCTTCTGGTGTATCTCCAAAGAATGGCACACATCCAACTAGAAATTCATAAAGAATAATTCCCATAGCCCACCAATCCACTGGTTTTCCATAACCCTGTCTCAGTATCACTTCAGGAGCTATGTATTCAGGTGTACCACAGACCTAGAAGAAAGAAAACAAGCACGATGGAAAAGCAAGTCTTAATTGAGATGTCACATTATTTGTTGTTCCTGAAATGTAAATTAATATGCAAACATGGAAAAAATGGAACTCAAGTTGGGTTTAGTCTGCTGAGTATGCATAACACCTTATGTTTCCAGAACAACCTACCTACATTAAGAGGCATCATAAGCAACATTACTGTATCTGTCATGCAAAGGACAGTTTGTGCTTTGTACACAAGGAGTCCATCATGGCAAGTATCTCATTTAACGTAAAAGACATTGTTATCCTTATATGAAAGTTGTGATGGTTTTATCTTAAGTAACTTTTACAGTGAACAGATTGTGAGCAACAGTAATGAGGCATGCTTAAAGTGTAATGGGCCACAGCACAGATTTTAGCACTCCTGGTTGTACAACGCGTAATGAGCTCCACAAGTACTCTGCTGAGACTTCTGAGCTCTCTACAAAACAGTTTCCCATTAGTCTCTCTCACAGATTCACTTGCACACAATTAGGTTGTTCATCTTACTAATAGATCTTAATATAAGAAAGGAAAAAGCCAAGGATAATCTTCAGGGCACCAGTTAAAGTACCTGATATAGTTAATTGGAACACCAATGCAGAAGTAACTAGGGTTTTTTCTGTACTACACTATGTTCTGCTGGCAAAATTTTACCTCATTTTAATACTCAGTGAAGAACTGAAAAAGGCTGTTTCTTACTTGTTTGTCAAGGAATTCTCTGGCATCCTTCTCAATGTGACCCTCGTACAGATTGGTGGTTAAACTCATCAGCCCCACTTTCGACAGGCCGAAGTCTGTAAGCTTTATATGGCCCATGGATGTTACTAACAGACTGGAAATAGAAAGTTTTTAAGTCACAGTGATACAGTTCAACATTATGTGCTTCTCACTGTTATTACTATTACAATTATAATACTTAGAGGAAAATGTTTCATTACCACTGTAAAATTATAAGAAGTAATTCAACTGGTACAGAATAAACAAGTTAAAAACCCAAGTCTTACATTTGTTACTGCTATCACAAGTAAACTAACTTTTTATGTGCAGCTGAACAACATCTTATAGAACTATAGATGTCTTGAGAGCTGAACACTTGAAGCTTTGAAGTTACTACATAAAATAAAATAGAATACATGTCATTTTTGAAGTATGGTGAGTATTTTCCATCTGCAACAAGCTGGGTCAGTCATGCATTCGGAAATACCTCAGGGTATTAAGCTAGCAACTAATACTATACTGTCCTAAGGTATCCTGCTATGAAGGTATTGCTGATCAACACCCATGACTTCAATTCTTTATTTTTATTGTGAAACAGGAAGAAGATTAATGGAGTTGCAAGGGCCATACTTTTTATTTCAGCTACTTGCTGTGATGCTAACTTACTTGTATGGGAGCAACACTGTACTTATAAATATAGAAACTGAAAACCCTAATCCCCTCAAGAAACAAAGGAACTCCCAAAACCCATTCAACAGGAGATTTTTCTGCATCTGATCAATCTTGTCTTCAAAAATGCAAATACGTTCAAGTTCATGGTATTTTGTATCACTTTGAGAAAGTTTTTCCTAATGACTAAAATGTGTTTCCCTCCATTCTAAACAGAAGGATAAATATTTTTTTCTTTTTAGGTACTCTGATAGCCTCTTCCATCTTAAATACAGAAAATTCCTAACAGCTCTTTTGGGAGAAAATGCATTTTCTGTAACTGCAAGTAATGAACATTTAAATACTGTGAAGGAATTGTGACTCTGTGTAATATTTACAATAAAAAAATAATTCAAAGCAAGTCTAAACCTTTTATATTTTATCTAACAATTTCAAACTCCTCTTTCAGTTATATTCTATATACATACTTGTCAGGTTTCAAATCCCTGTGTACAATTCCATAATTATGAAGGTATTCCAAGGCCAGAACAGTCTCTGCAAAGTACATCCTTGCCATGTCAACAGGTAAGGGACCCATATTCTTCATCAAAGTAGCACAGTCTCCACCTGTGGAAACAGCACAAATGCTCCAGATGACTCTATAAATTCTGAGGTGTATCAATATAAACCATATATGATGCTGAAAGGAGCACAAATTGCAGTCATAAATTTTTATTTTCTAGTCAGATGATTCAACCAAACTACTGTACTGCAAGTAGTGTGGAGCTGGGAGAGAGCACTACAAGGATTCAGCTGAAAACCAGTAATGTACTAATATCTAAGGAGAAAACAAACAAACAAATAAGCTGGGGGGATGGGGGGTGGTGAAAGCCCACAGAACCATACATGGGTATCTGCTTCTGTCCACTGTTCTTCTTCAGCATTAGCACCTTTTCAAAATGTCTCCTTTTTCCTCTTTCTTTGTAAAAATAATTACAAATCCCCCAACACTTGCTAATGAAAATTTCAGCTCCAGAAGAAAGCAAACATTTCCACATGAACTTTGAATACTAGCACACTTTCGATTACAACCTACAAGGAATTTACTCTAAGAGCAGTTATTTCCCATTATGGCTGGAACACAAATGTTTTACAAGCTGTTTACTGGGAGATAATCACTGGTGAAAAAAAAATTAAAAACCACCTTGCTGTTGGATCTGGTTCCTAAATCTGAAGTGCCATAGTATGGAGGACACACAGGAGGCCCCTTCTAATTCAACTACCATATGGGTTATTTGTCTTTTGTGGTGTAAAGAAATTCTCTTCATCCTCTGTAAAACAGAAGAGCAATTTTACCTTCTACATATTCCATGACCATGCATAAATGACGTCTTGTTTCAAAGGAGCAATACATGCTGACAACAAATGGATTTTCTGCAAATGTCAGGATATCACGCTCAACGAAAGCCTGTTGGATCTGGTTTCGGAGGATGAGATTTTGCTTATTTATTTTCTTCATGGCAAATCTTTGTCTGGTTTCTTTGTGTCTCACAAAATAAACCGCACTGTGAAGTTCAAATGGGAAAGACAAAGAAAAAGGTCTGGTTAACCACTAAAAATGCATTTGAAAATACATTTTTCACTCACTTTTTAAAAAACTACACATATTATAAAAGAACTTGCTTTCAATTCAATGTAGCCTTTCACATTAAAAAATGGTTACAAATCTCATTTTGTTTAAAAACCAGGATGAATCTCAGTCAACACAAATTAGTACTCAAACTAAAACAAACAACTCTCCTGTCCTTCCCTCTCCCTCCCAGCCAATCAACAGCAAATATAACAGCAGATATGACAGCAAATTCTCAGGCAGATTTTAGTCATTCCCATCAACAAAGCATTACATAGAAAATCCAGCTGGATTTTGTACAATTGTACATTTTGTACAAATGGCACAAATGTTATAAATCACTGTGACAAATGCTTATTCAGTAGGTGTGCTGAAAGGAACTTATGACTTGGACTCCGCCCAGGGGATTTTAAAAACATATTACAGGTCTCTTATGATGATTGCTTAGAAGTTCCTCTAAGGGGTGGCTCCTGATTACCAGGTGCAAAATCTCCCATTCTTGTTCAGTTCCTGACATCAGCACTAATCCATGTCAGTGGAAGGTCACCAGTAGGTAACCCAAAACAAAGATCACTGTGTTAACTACATGGTCATCTGGGGCTATGGTGCATCTTGACTTGCAGAATTCCCACTGGGGTGCTGGGTACAAGGTTTCCTGTATATTTGGTTAGGTAAAGTCAATGCAGTGACAGGAGCAAAGGAAAGAAAACTTCAGTTGGGCAACTCTCCTGTCTTTCAGGTCTAAGGAGAAGGTACTATACCGCTGTGAAATACTCAGAAGGACTTTACTGCTGCACTTCTCAAAATCCCTTGAGGCAAATCCTGAACATTTTTGTCTTGCGTGAAATCTGCTTTGTAGCACTTATTGCTTATACCATCTCTCATATATAATTATCATAGTGGTATTTTCTTTCTTATGGAAAGAAAGCACTCAAAGGAGAAAATAGAAGGGGGAAGGGGGAGGAAATGTGATTCAATTGTCAAGTTTTTAAAATTCAATTAATTATCCCCATGAGGTCCAACTATAAGCATATAATTATTTATATAATATAAACACAAAAAGTAATACTGGCCTGACTATATCTATAAAGATCTTCACACAGCTACCTAAGTCATGGGTACTGAAAAAATTAGGACTTCTCCTTGTTAAGGAAAACTTTCTAGACAACACAGTTTCTCTTACTGATTCCAAAAGCTTTCATCAATCTCTCATTCTTGTCTCAGCATAGGGCGGGTAGAAGGCATTACACAATTACGAAAGTAGGTAAAACTCACCTTGGGCAAAACCCATGACAAACCACACCCTTTGTGCCTCCTATAAGTCTCACTCCCTTCTGCCCCTCCCAAGGTGGAATACAGACTGAGTTTATTCAGCTCATTACTCCTTCCTGCTGACTTCATGCCTTGTGCTCTGCAACTCTTCCTACTGCTCCCCTCATATTCACCTCTCCCTCCACCTCTTACTTCTAAAAGCTGTGCTTTTCTTTCCCTTGTATTTTGGTTTTCCTCTCATTTGTTGCTTTCTCCTGTCAGTTTCATAATCTCCTGTAATATCTTCTCTTTTACTTCTTTCAGTCCCTCTCTGCATTCCTGGCATGTAGTAAATTATTGCCTGAAGTCTTCATGCTTCAAAAAAACCTAGTTACATGAATGAACTAAGAACTGACTGAGGACTTGGCATATAAATATTTCTCTAGAATTTCAAACTGGACAGTGTGCCAAGATGGACTCTTAAAAGGCAAACAGAAACCACAGCATATTATTACACCATCTTAATAAACCCTCCTTTCAGATCATACATACCTGCAAGATCATTACTCACATATTTTAAAATTATTAAAGAGTAAGTTTCAAGGACTACATAGTCCTGTAAATATCTGGGACATGCTACTATATTTTCCTAGCTGCCTAAACTGCATCTGCAGTCTTACAGTCACAAAAAGGTAACTTTCCAGTAGGATTCTGTTGTTTCTCACAAAAAAAGCTGTTTAGCTTCAATGTATCAGACTCACGAGACAACTGCAACACAATAGTCTCTCTTGCTTTCACATACATGTGTGTATGCATACACTGTTTATGCTATACAAAGTACTTCTAAATGATTTTCAATGTACAAAAATGTCTAACATCCCTCACATCCTCTGATCATAGTAACCCCAGTAAGTAATATTTATGCCTTATGAAGAAAATTATAACCCAGTCAGCAGCATGTTGATCATCAAATGCTGCCCATGATCTTCAGTACATTACAAAGTCAATTTCAAATTTAAGGATTCTGTGACACAAAAACAATGTAGGGAGAGCACCCAGACTGTTCTGTCAATCCACTGAATGACAGTGGCATGCCCTGTCACCCTGCAAAGCCACAACCAGAGTGGTACTGTTTCATCCTCCTATTGTTTCAAATGAAGAATTTGATTTCCTATCTTCCCTCAGCTTCCTGTTTTCAAAACAGCAAAGAGAGCTTCCAAAGAATCCTCTGATTTCACTGTGGAAATTTCAACAGGTATGCAAGTGCTTTGTATTCTAGTGATGCTGCAGCTTAACACAGCAAAAAAGCTTTGCTTTCAAGAGAAATAAGAAGTGTCATAAAGAATAAAAAAGTTCATTCGGCTGAGTCCAAACATTACCTTATTTCACTTTCAGTATAAAACTCAGCCTGAAAATCTGTCGCCATATAATAACTCTAGTTAGGCACAACTATAAAACACTGTAGAAGTGGTAAGATGACAAAAAATAAAGCAAAAATATTTAACGGGGTTCCTGATTTAGGTACTGCACCTACTGCTTAAAAATTATACCTGCTGACCAGGAACTTTGTTTCATTTTTACAAGCTATTTCCTGAGAAGAGACTGCTAAATTCTGTCCAGCCCTGGAATTATGCCTCATGTTGCCTCCAGTGAAGAGAAGCTACTTGCGAAGCTGTGGTTTATATTATTTGGTAAAGTTTATAGGTAGTTATTTAAGATCAGAATTTAAAAACACTCTGCACCAACTCCTAACAAAGCAATGCCTGTGACCAGATCAGAGTTATTTGGGGGCAGGATGAAATGCTACCTAAAGCACTGCAGCTCTTGGACAATGCAACCAGCCTTCTCCTTGCAATATTTTAGACTTATCCTAGTATGCCAAAAAGGAAATGAGAAGCTGGACATGAGAGAACATGATGGCTTTGATCCTTCTCCCTCACAACTGGTATTAGTCATAGTTGTTCTAATATGTCATCAGTTTTGAGTAATAAAACCACCTCTTCATACCTAACAGTACCAATGCCTTCCATCTTTATGGCTAGAAAACACAGATTCAAAGTAACGAAACTGCAGTCCAAAATTCTGATGGGGAAACTGTCTTGTGCTACTTTACTGAATCTACAAAATCACACTTCCATCTGTCCCCTTCCACTTTTAAACTAGTGGCTGCCAGGCTGATCATGAATTAACCTGACCAATGGGGTTTTACTCAATAACTGGTAACTTTCTTAATCCTCTTCCAAATACAACTATACATGAGCAAGTACTATCAACAGAATGGAGAAGGGACAGAAGAAGTACTCACAAATTACATGCAGCAGCTGCTCCAGACACACTGCTTTTGAGTTTTTAAATTTATTAAACAAGAGCATTAGCCAGTATGTCTTGTATGTACTTTACCATTACCATCCCTGCAAAACTAAAACCATTCTAGGCAGGAGCAAAAGTGGTATCATGTATTTGCTTTAAACTGGTATGTTTATGCGTTGAAGAGATATTGAGCTAACATTACTTACTTCCCTGAAACCAAACGCAATTTTTATTTTATTTAATTGTTTCAGGAATTCAGGCTGATGGCAAGTTGAAGAGATGGAACACTACTACCTGCTGCCTCTCACAAGCTGGAATATGGAAAGAATGTTTTGATTGCAGTAAAAAATTAGAATTTGGTAAATAAGAGTTTTGTCTGGCTGAAGCAAGTCAGATAAACAGCTTGTGAAACCATTAATGACTTGGCCAGAATCCTACACATTTACTGATTCACAGCTTGTTTAACTTCTTGTATATTCCTAGCCATTCCCAAAAGCCTCATCTACTCATCTTCTACACCTCATGTACTATATAGTCATTTAATTGCACTACAGATGAGTTTACCCAATCAATTAAAAGCAGAGCTGCTAAGATATTTACTCAAACCTTCACAAAACAAATAGTTTAAATTTAAACTCATCAAATTTCATGTATCTGACAAATTTCTGCTACACCATGACAAGACCAACAACTACCCTGTCAAGTAATTAAAGCTTTCCATTTCACTGATAAAGGCAAAAACACCACAGAAAAGGAAAATAATGGTTCAGAGTTTTCTTTAATTAGCTCAGATTTAAACCTTCCATTATAGCCTCAAAATAAGTGAAATATTGCAACAGCATACTGCAGCTTTAGTAAGTCAGAGCATACAATACACCCACTGACATATTTTAGAGAATAAATCAATGAAGCACATGCAGAATTCACATATACTTAGATTATTTAAAAAAAATTAATAGTCTGGAAAAACATAGCAGGGAAAATACATGTGTTGTAGCATAACAGCAATAACATTTGTTTCAGCTACTTATACTTGTAAATAAACTATATTAAATGCCTTCGGGATACTTTCTTGCTTTATATTCACAAAAAATAGGTATTACTGGTTTCTTATACTCCATTTCATAAATGGGTTACACAGAATTTAAGTTATCTTGATGTGTTCCCCTTTAAACTTGACCATAACTTTTGAGTAAATTAACCATCAACTGTACTAGTGCCAACAGCAAAAAGAAAGCCCTACTTCAGTAAAGACCAGAAAAATGGTCTGTTGATTTTACAGTCCATCTGACACAGCAGAGATTCAAGCACACAGACAGTTCTGAAAAAGTGGTATCCTAGAGAACTTCGCAGCACAAGCCTCCTCAATTTACAGTATTGAACAGATGCTAAAATCACTTTTAAAAGTGAGAAACCTTTTCTAACTCACTTTTAAAAGTGAGCAAACACTTTTATAAGTTTACTGTCTCACATTTCACTGTGTTCCTTTCCCTCTCCATGTATTGGATTTGTATAGCAAGGTTTTGGTAGTGGAAAGACTACAGGATCCCAGAGTGGAGCAGGTTTCCTGGTACAACCTGCGACCCCAACAGTGGCCCACACAGTAAAAGGCTGTGCCTGAAGAACTGCACCCTGTGGAAGAGTGACCCACATTGCAGCACTGTGGGAAGGGCTGTTGTTCATGGGATGGACTCACGTTGAAGAAATTCATGGAGAGCTGTCTCCCGTGGGAAGGACACCCCACACAAGCAGAGGAAGGACTCTCCTCCCTGAGCAGCAGCAGCAGCAACATGTCATCAACTCACCATAATCCCCATTCCCTGGGTCCCTGCACTGCTGAGGGGAGGAAGCAGATGTGGAGTGATGGGGGGAAGGGGTTTTTTAAGGTCTCATACTTCTCATTATTCTGCTTTGATTTTTTTAGCAATAAATTCAATTAATACTCCCAGATCAAGTCTGTTTTGCCTGTGTTGGTATGTAATGACTCCTAGTCATCTCCTAGTCTTTAGCTCAACCCATGAACCCTTCATTCTGTAGTCTCTCTCCTGTCCAGTTGTGGAGGAGAGTAACAGAGCAGCTTTGGCAGGTGCCAGGAATCCAGCCAGAGTCAACCCACTACAGGCTTTGTTTTCTCATTTTTGATTTTTCTTCTAAGAAGTAGCTATTTTAAAGAAAAATAAAAACCAACAAAATCTACTTCATTATTCCTTAAGGATGGAAGTAATATCGCTCTACAAAAGTGATGAGTTTTCCAATTTCCACTTATACTACCACATCATAAGCAGGCAGCCTACCCGTTTTCACACTTGATAATGAAAATGATTCATTAAGAACCTGGATATACTCCAAGCTGGTTATTCTCTAGCATCTTTCTTTTTTTTACGTATTTATCAGGGTATCATTCAACTGTTTTACAGCATAACACTGCCAATTTTATGTATTATTGGCATTTAAAAGAAAATTAGTAAGTCTTGGATTTTCCCTGCCATGAATATGAGGAAAAAACCGTAACTGTGCGTGACAGCTTTTCATCTGCTCTTTTCCAGCTTTGCTTTCCCTTTTTGTCTCTGGTTTCAGGGGGACACCTGTCTCCAGTCTGTATTTCTTAACAGCTCTTTGAGCCTTCTTCTGGCTGGAACACCTATGGAGCAAGAGGCACAAGTAGGTCTAGGGAATCTCTGCCTTCAGGTGCCATTCCTCACTCTGCTGACCGCTGTGCCACATCCCAGTTGCTCCGTCCTTTTCCCATCGCTCGGAATTGAGAAAGGGTCAGTGACCCTCGACATCCCTTTCTCCAACAGGGACCTAGTCCACACAGTTCCTTTTATCCTCCTCCACTCCTCCAACAACAAAAAGAGATTAAGGGAGGAATGGAGGAGACTTAACATCTGCCAAGGGAAGGAGAAAGGGGTGCATCCAGGGAGGGGAGTAGCATCTAACTACTGACAAACTAACTAACTGCTAACTGCTGAGAGTCAGGCTTTTGAGGTACTGGGGTTAACTGGGAGAAGGTGAGATACGGTAAGCAGCAAGTTTGTCTGCAAAGAAGTTCTGACAAAATTAATTGAACAGAGCTTGGATAGTGATAAATTTTATTTGAATATTTATATAACTTTACTGCAGATTATACTATTTTGTTTGGGATTTTTGCTGAGTTATGAGAAAATGTCTGGACACAAGAGGCCTCCACACAAGCCACCACAGGCAATAGTCCAGGCAGCATTAAATGCCGCCAGTTCCAGAACTCACAGCTACCTTTAACTAAATGTCATTGGAGAGAGCCCAACAGCTTCAGGCCATTCAGAAGGCACACAAAACTTCAGTGGGTGGACTGCAGGTGCTTTTTATCCTAGGTCCAAGATCCCTTCACAGAGTGCTCAGTCTTAGCAGCTTGCTGTCACTTCCCACCTCAAGCAAGGGAAGCAGCACCTTTTGTGCTGGAAAGCAGCACCTCCCTCCCCCTCTGCCAGGCTGTGACAATGGCTCATTGGCAGTGGGCTCCTCACCTCAAGATGCAAACCTCTCTTTTTTGAACCAGTTTACATCCCTCTTGTTCCTTCAGGTTACACAGAACAACAGTTCCTGTCTTGATATATTGCAGTGCAGAGGAGGAGCCAAACAAGGATCTAACAGATAGCACAGGATCAGAAGAGGGGGCTGAAGACAGACACCACCACTGCAAAGTACTTCCAGAAAATATTCTGTGTTCATTTAGAGGCCCAGGTTACCAGAATCTTCTCTTGGTCTTCTACGATATCTTCAGATTATCACTAGGCAGTAAGTGATATGTAAACAAACCAAGAAACAAACCAAAAAATGGCAATTCCTTTAAAGCTAATTGGTTAAAATTTGAGAACTAGAATAGCATCCACAAAGTAACAAAACACTGCTTGCCCTACTTGAGGAAATTTGTTTCTATTGCAATGATACTTCTAGGTCAAGTAAGCAATCATTTTTATCAATCTATCTCCCTACAGATTAAATATAATTCTCTCACACATCTGCATAAACACAGACTTTTTGCAGTGTTATAAAGGTGAGCTAAAATGTGCCCTTTGATTTAATCATACTTCATCGTCAGCATGATATCTGATTCTAAAAAATCTTTCTGATGTAATATTCAGTACTTTGATTTACTGCAGCACAAAGCAATTCATTACTGCCTAGAAAACTTTCCAATACCTTGTGAACTTAAAATACTAGTAACAAAACAATAATGCAAAATGAAAACGGCGAGGTGCAAACCCACTCCCTCACACAAAGACCCCTGAAATAAGAAACAATGGGGAATTAAACAAAACTAAAATCCAAAAGAGTTGTCACAGTCAGGGATTACTCACCCATATGCTCCATTACTAATCAGTTTAATTGTTTCAAAATCACTTTCCCGAGGTTTCCTCTGCAGCTTCAGTGAGGTATTAGAACTCTTCGAAGTAAGAGATGAGAATGAACAAAGTTAATACAATATTTTTTTTTCAAAACCAGGGGAAAAAAGCTCAAGCAAGAAAACTATTATCACCAGGCTTCATACTGATGAACCAGGTAAAAGCCCTGGACAGCCAACCACAGAGCTAGCACAGAGAGGGACCAAGGGGTTTCTGAAACAAAGCTGCCTTTTCATCAAACAGGTATCTGCTGCACTGCAGTGAACTGTCCACTTCTCTCCATGCACAGGTTACAGCCACGAAGGCTTCTGGTAAAGGAGTTACTGGCAATTCTCATCTGGAGTCATGGACTTCTGTGAATTCCACATGGAACTTCTTGGCCAGTGCCTTCCCATTTTAGTAAATCTGACCTTCATACTATGGCCTGGTAGAAACAAACTGTTGATGAGCCCTTGTTCACTCAAATATAATTTGGCATACTTCAAACTTATGTTAGGATAAAGTGTGACATAACAGGGAGGATGGTGAAAAGAGACAAGATGAAAGATAAAAAGATGAAAAATAAAAATGCATTAATTCCATCTCTAAAGAAGTCACTTTAATCCACTTCTTTGTCAGAACTTGTTTTTGAAAAAGTTGGCCCAAGTTTGGCAATACCTATTTTCTAGTTTGAATTTTTAATTAATCTTGAAGATGTGTCAATTAGAATTGGGGTTCAGCACTGCAAAGCACAGGACTCCAAATGCAGACTTCCAGACTCACAAGATCTTTTTCAAACGTCTTTTTGAATCTCCAAGAAATTCCATGATCCCTATCCAGGAAGTTAAGTAACAGCTGGAAGCTGAAAGTAGACATGGTTGAAACACTCTCAATTGAAAACTTGCTAAAGAAAATTCAGGGCAAGACTAGTGAAAATGTTAATATAATGAATTACATAGTAGCTGATAGGGAGGATTTACTAAATTGTTCAGCCCACTTGTCTGCCAGTACAGGATTCTTCCCAATTGCTATTTATGACGATTGTGAGCATTTCCTGTACTTGAAAGTTACACTGCAGTGTACTGAAAGTTACACTTCCTGTCACTCCCCATGTATGTTTATTCCACATCTACATTTTGAGATGTTTCCAAATGTTCTCTTCACAGTTTTCTTTACTGACTTAATCATCTCTCCATTTACATTCCTTTATTACACCACATTACTCTTTCTGTATTTCTTCAGCATTTGCATAGCACAACTTCGCAATTTCAATTTCTCAAATAACACTAAGTCACTTTGCACCTCAGATTCAGTTAAGTACTTTGGCACTTCCCTTACGCCTTCTAGTTATTCTGTCTTGTCTTCAATTTGTCAGTGTCCTTCCACTAAATGCTGTTCAGGTCTAATACAGTATTTTAAATACAAAGGAATGAAAGCAGCAGAGTAAGAAACACCTTTTTGATTAATTACAGAATCTTTCGTAAGTGGCATTTTGCCAAATGTTAGAAAATATCCCAACATAACATGACATGTACCAGACAATGATGTCTTTTCAGTTAAGTATCAGAACAGGTCTAACAGATAATCCATGCCTGCTAACATTTGTAAATACTTGTTAAGTACCACTGAATTACCTAGACATCCCCTAAAACTGCTTGTTTTCACCATCCACTTGCACTGAAATCAAGACTAAATTGTTAGAACTTCATCTACTCTGTTGACTGAAATCCAAGATAGAAGAAGCAACTTTTAAAAGTAAGAATTTAAAATAATCACATTTAAGCCCACAATCAACATGTCCAATTTGCTTTTGTCATCTTGAGCAAGTATCTTAACAAAATATTAATGCAAGATACCCACTGATGAAGGCAAGTGTTTTTGAACATAGATTCAGAAGGATGATATACAACCTTACAAACTGTAAACGAACTTTTTCAATCTAGGCTATTTGCTAAGATATTAATTTCTCTATTGTGTCTTCACTAGATCAGTTCAGAATCTCTTAATTTGATCATTAGCTGCCTCTGTGAATGGACCGCTTTAAAATACTTTGTTTTATTAAACAGTTTACCAATACTTCTAAAAGAAAAAGAAATACATTGATATAATACAAAAAAAAGAAAGTGGTGGATTTTTTGGTAAAGTTACTGCCACATGGTAAGCACTCACTCTGTGGAAGATGAAGATACTGAGATATCTAGGAAAACAGGTAGAAAGCTTGGTTACACCTTTTGAAAGCCTTCTGCTTGAGGAGCGTCACAGAGTTAGTGTCAGTATTAACCAATATTTATTAAATCTGTTCACACATACTAGGAGAATACAGAATAGGCAGGGTTGGGGGAATACACCAGATTTTCCTTGTTCACATTCAGCAAAAGCAGTAATATAACAAGAAAGCTTACATTTATTGATTCATCTGCTTCCAGAGTTTCTGCTGTCCCACTGTCACAATTAGCTAGCTGAGCTATTTCTGAAAAGGAAAATCAAACACTTAATTTTAAACTGTGGAAAACACAAAACTAAATGAAGCACAGAAAACATCGTAAGTGACACCTTTCTGGAATACTTAATAGAAAATGGTGTCCTACTTGCAGCACCTGACAAATAACTTGCAGGGCATCTCCAAGCTTATATTAAAAAATCTACCCCGATAATGAGGACTTGCTTTTCAGTGCCTACATAAAAATCGTCCATTGAAGCAATGAAGACTAGCCATGAATCAATGAAGAGCAATACTGTTTTCACTGCAGAGACCCAGCATTTCCAAAAGCTGTGCGGAAACTGAGCACTAAGGGAAAGATAGCATTAATCTGCTAAAACACCTGAGCATCTCAGCCACTGAGGGGTTAACAGTAGGCCCATCCTTTTGGGCTTTTCCACAGTTAGAGCAAAAGCTTCTAGTTTAGACCTAAGATGGACTCTAAATAATTTAGTTATTCTACAAAGAAATGCTGATAAGCCTAGCAGAATAAGCTAAAATCTGTTTTCATGGAAGCTTTTATTAGAGAGTCACTAACACAGATGACTTCTCCGGGAAAGTAAGATTTTAGGAGCCTAAAACTTGATCTGATTGCTGCTACCAGTGTCAGCCTATGCTGCAGAGCTGCTAAGCCCAGTTTGTTCTTCAGGGTGGGTAGTAACCAAGAATTCATCTGGGTGAAAAGAGTTCGACACACCAGCTAGTCCTCAGCAAAAGACCTCAGCAAATATATACATATTTAATTATATCTCCTACATAGCCAAAGATGCAAATTTTATCACATTTATGTGCTGGGAATCAGAAATAAGACCACCAAAAATTTCCAAGATTCATTTTTATCTCAGAACTGTTATGACTATGAAATATAACTGAATATTCCCACAGAATATTTAAACTGCATTTTTCTGTATAAAAACAAGTGATTATTACAAGTGAAATGCTCCACAACACTTACAGCAATTTTTAAAAGCAAATTATCACACTGATATTTTTTTGTTGGAACAGCTAAAGATTTAAGGAGTAATTCTCATTTGTAACCACTATATAAACCAAAACATGTGGTAAATATAAGAAACAGAAGAAATCAGAATGTCACTACAAAAGCCAAACAGATCTTTCAAGTGTTAAAGAAGCTAAAAAACATTCCAAAAATTGAATCAATAAACAGTGAAAAATACTGCCACTAGAACCAACAAAATCTTAAAGAAAAAAAATTACATAGGCTGAACCTGAAGTGGATTTTCCAGTTAAAAGTCACAGTTTTGTGATCATGGGGGTTTTAGAATAGAAGTGTTGATGAAACATTTATTGTATAGGCAAGAACCAAGCTAGCTGAATTAATATACTTTGACAGGCTTCTCAACTGACATTACTTTCATAAATAGCAAATTAAAATAATCCTTTTTGAAACAAAACTTTTGCAAAATAATCATTATCTGAGAAATCCATATTATTTGAAAGTGGTAGTTACTAATGGGATGGAAACAAAAGTCAGCTTTCAAAAAAGGGAGCTATGGAACCATTTTACAAGGCCTGAAGAGATTTTCCAAACCCATTTAAATACCATTAAACATCTGTCCTTTTCCTTTCATTGATTTAAACTATATCTGAAGACTCATGATTCAAAAAGGTAAAGATAGTAATTTAAAAAACATGGGGAAAAATTTCTCCCCAGGGAACTCTTCAGAAATTCAGCCACCAGTCTCTGCTAAGTGATGAAACTGCTGTGGTATTGCTTTTAATACAGTATAAATTTATCTAGCATTATCTCCGAATAATACAAGCATCATTTCACCCAAAGAAAGGACACAACAGTTATGACTGCAAACAAAGGAAACAAGCAGAGAAAGGTCTAAAGTAGGATGCTTTTCCCTGCAGATGAAATAAAATCCCTTGAATGAACATATATGAACACTGAAGATATAAATTAACATCTTGGTTGAAAATACAATTCTATGTTACAGGATATGTAGTGCCATGGAGGTGCACTTTTTGGGTTTGGAAAACTTGATTCTGCTTTTTAAAAATTTTCTATTTTTACATAAAAGGGCTTTAAAGGTCTTGAGGATGATCTTCCCATAATATTTTTATAGTAATGAATACAGTGCTCCAAATAATTCTCTTTGTAAACCATTAATTCCAAGACACAAACCCACAGTGCCCTTCTTTTTTTTTTTTTTTTTTTTTGCTTAAGTCGCATCCCTATATACAGAGACACAAATTTGCATCAAAACCAGATCACTTAAGAAGTCATTGCACAGCGATTTATACTATTTATAAGTATTTCTTTTTTTGGAGTGGGGGAGGAAAGCAAAAACACAAATCAGATGGCCTAAATTACCTATTACAAATACTTACATATATTAATCTTTAAAACAAAACACTAAATAATTCAATTGCTCGGATCTCCAACTGAACCAAAATCAGTTATCCATATATCGTAAACCCCTCTGTGTTTACTGACAAACCACACAGGCTATTTTTTTCTTCAGAAAGAAAACCCAAACCCCAAAACTTCAATTATCATTTGAATGCTTCAAAGTTTGTTATATTCGTTGATACTCAGTTCATGAAATACAGTAAGATGCATTCTAGGTGAAGTATGCTCCCACAGAAGACTCACTTAGTTAAAGAAAGCAGTATTCTTTATATAGGCATTTGTTTCTAGACCTCTCTCACAATAAACTGTCCTAAAAAAAATTTAGTTGCTATTAAATTTGGGTAGTGACAGATTCTTGACTACTGCTGAGGAACACTTTTATCCAAGTGGGCAGGAAGAGCCAATGAGAAAGATAAGGTTCAACTGGCGGACAAGAGTCAATGACACAAAACTAGTTAACCCACCCTCCAAATTAAATCTTGCATATTTGATCAGTGAGGAACTTATGAACTGTCAGTTTAGGACAGACCAACAGCTCACCAAATCCAGACAACAATGCTTTATCTTGCAGAGAATTTCAATACTTCTTGATCTTTTCCAATACCAAAAAGAAAAATAGTATTTATGTGTATTTTCCCAATTTGTCTGACTTCCTTCGCTGCACTCCAACTATAAACAAAAAGCATCAAAGCTGTTGATCTGTATCTCAGGCAAAAAAATTATACTAAATTTTGATGAGGAAGTTCTGTGAAGATAGGAAGTGGACTAATAATGCACTTGACTTTCTTTAGACCTGTTAATATAACATTAATGCCATCTGTAACAATACTCAATCTAACTGAATTAGAACTAACCAAATTCCTGACAACAGGCAGTACTGAACTTCACAAACTGCTTTAGTTCAGCAAATGGGTTTTAACACACAATATACTACTTCTCTGATTTAATAACATGTGATCTTGCATCATGAAAACTGTCAAAAAAAAAAATGTTTATCATAGTTTTTTGCTATTTGCTATTATTTTGTGTTATCAAGCCCTCTCCTAGTCCTGGTTGACAACATGATAGACAAGCTAATGGGCACCAGCTGGGCTTATTTTCCCATTACAGCATTTCTGATAATTTCTTCCAAATTGCAGAGCTAGCACTGAACACAATGAACCAATTTCTATTTGTCACCAGTGACAGAACCTGGTCTCAGGGTGGCAAAGAAGATGATCTGGCTAGGACAGAGAAGTGATTTCAGATTTTTTCAATGCTGTCCTTAAAAGAACCACAGAATGCCTTGGGTTAGAAAGGACCTTGAAGATCATCTTGTTCTAAACCTTCCACCGTGGGCTGGGACACAGAATCACAGCATCAACTGAGTTGGAAGGGACTCAAAAGGATGATGAAGTCCAGCTCCTGGCCCTGCACAGGGCCACCCCCAAGAGTCACACATGCCTGAGAGCATTGTTCAATGCTTCTTCATCTCTGTCAGGCTGGTGCTGTGACTTCACTGGAGAGCCTGTTCCAGCGACCAACCACCCTCTGGGGGAAGAACCTTTTCCTAATATTCAACCTAAGCCTCTCCTGGCACACCTTCAGGCCATTCCTTCAGATCCTGTCACTGGTCACCAGAGAAGAGATCAGTACCTGCCCTCTGCTCTCCCTTGCGAGGAAGTTGCAGACGGCAATGAGGTCTCCCCTCAGTCTCCTCAAGGCTGAGCAAACCAAGTGATGGCTTCCCCTCAAGGCCCTTCAATATCTCTGTTGTCCCTCTTTGGATGCTTTCCAACAGTTTAAGGTTTTTATACTGCATTGCTGGACTGTCCCCAGCACTGGAGATGAGGCCACCACAGAGCAGAGCACAGCAGGACAATCCCCTCCCTTGCCTTGCTGGTGATGCTGTCCCTGGTGCCCCCCAGGACACAGGTGGCCCTCCTGGCTGCCAGGGCACTGCTGGCTCATGTTCAACCTGCCATGGACCAGAACCCCAGGTCCTTTCCATGGCACTGCTCTCCAGCCTCTCATTCCCCAGTTTGTCTGTACATCCAGGGTTGTCCTATCCCAGGGGCAGAATATGGCACTTTCTGCTGTTGAATTTCATATGGCTGATGATCGCCCAGCCCACAAACTTGTCAAAGGTCTCTCTGCAGAACCTCCCAGCCTGGGGGGAGTCAACAGCTCCTCCCAGTTTTGTACCATCTGTGACCTTTGTATCCCTTCCAGAACTGAACCCAATCATTTATGAAATGTTGAAGACCACAGAGCCTAAGGTGGAGCCCCGTGAACACCCCTAGGGACAGGTCCCCCTCCTGATGTCACCCCATTCACTGTCACCCCTTGTGTCTGACCCATGAGCCAGCTGCTCTCCCATCACACGATGTCCCAATCCAGCTGTGTGCTGGGCAGTTTGTGTACATTTGGACACTGTGAGAGACAGTACTGAAAACTTTAGTGAAATCCAAAAAGATCACATTAACTGGCTTCCCCTGATCAGCTAGGTGTGTTACCTTGTCACCCACCATTAGACCAGGCTGCTCAGAGCCTCATTCTGTCTGGTCTGAAACACTTCCACCACTTCTTTGGGCAATGTGTTCCAGTGTCTCACCACTCTCACAATAAAGAAAAATTCTGCAGTAACAATACTGCCACTGGAACCTAAGCTCTCACTACAAAAGCCCCAACATGGACTCA
The DNA here is from genome assembly GCF_963662255.1 of Cinclus cinclus. Taxonomy (NCBI): domain Eukaryota; kingdom Metazoa; phylum Chordata; class Aves; order Passeriformes; family Cinclidae; genus Cinclus; species Cinclus cinclus. Next base: position 63,855,978 of record NC_085084.1, read on the forward strand.
AATTACACAGAAAATTAATGGGATAGTCTTCTCAGAGACTCCATGATGAAGAAACCTGGGAGCACTGAGAAGCAAACAGCAGATCAACCAAGAGTCACCTATAACAGTGCTCAGATAACAGTCACCATCAAATTATCCAAGTAAATTTCAGCTAGAGCTGCAATGAGGAATCAGCATTGTCAGACTCAGAAAAGATGAGCGGTATCACTGACACAGTGTATTTGTGAATGACATTTGCAAAAAAAAATCCTATTCAGAAGAAATGGCCTTTTAAATGTGTTTGAGCTTGTGAGAGTACAGTGAAGGTCAGCAAACGCTTGTTCTGCTACCATCTTTACTTTGACCCTTTTCAGATACACACAGATTCTCAGAATGACAGAACACATTGAGAAAGAAGAACCTAGAAACCTGTAGCTATACCAGGAGATTCACTTACCTTCCAGAGGATCTTTATTTAAGCCCAGCTGGCTAATAATATATCGAGGGATGTCTGTTTTAATGCCTTGCCCCTCTTTAGCATGGCCTTCAGCTGCTTCCAACAGATAGTAAAATTCTTCAGGATCAAATTCCTAGAGGAAAAACAATCATCATCATTTTCTCTGTTGAAACTGGCTTCTTAGCGTCTAACATAAAAAGAATATCACTTCCTTTGCTTCTTCTAACTCCACATATATAGAATTTTCCTACTAAAAACAATACCCCTTTATTCTATTACTAGTAGTCTATTAATCTATTCTGATTCTTATACAGTATAACATGATGTAAACAATGGAATTGCATGTCATTATTTCAGAGCACAATTTTATATGAACAGTATGTTCTTTGCCCTCAAAACTTCACATGATGCTGAGTGAAATAACCTATAACCAACAAAAATAAGATTTCAAATAGAGAATAATATCTCCCTGTATGTGCTTGCTTATAAAAATCCACTACAACTATGTAAATATATTGCACTATACTTTTTACTTCTGAAGTATTAATTTCAAGTATTTCTAATCAATATATATGCAATATGTTTTATGGAAAATACAATTAAATAAATCACTAGCTTTAGAATGAAGATAAAACTGAAACTTGATTTTAAAAATCTGAGCTTCATTGATTCAATTGTTTCATACCCAGAAATGAAATATTTTTCTGTGGGAATTAACTATATTACAACTATCATTTACAACATACCAAAAAGGCAAGCCTCAACAAGGAACAAAGAGAATAGAAACTGAAAACTCTACATATTCCCAAGTCTATTGGAAATATATTAATTTCACTACCTTTATAGACTACAAAAAGAGAAATACCTTGAAAGGAGTGAGGAAGATTATTAAAACAATGTGGGTGGTATTTTTTAATACAGTTTAACTACTCTTTCTACTGGCATGAATTCATACCTAAACATCTGTTCATGATTACTGGATTCTTCAAGGTGTTTGTGCCTTCAGGTACAACCCTTAACAGAGTGATAGCCACTAGTCATTAATATAACAAAATAGACTTTTTCCTCAAGTAGGTCAGCTCTGTCATAAATACCTGTAGAAGCCAGGGAGACTGCTGAGATTGCTAATTTCCTGACTGTTTTGCAGCCAAACATAACTCCATGGCGTTTTAGACAACATGTTGAATCACAAGGGTCCTGTCCTATATCCCCAGGCTACTCAGGACTTGGAAAGTTGACATCCCAACCCAGAAGGCAGCTTGAGAAATTTGGTACCATGCTTCATTTTGGAAGCATCAGAACTGTTGCAGCTAACAGCAGAGCTCCAGCATGTCTGAATATAAAATATCTTTGGAATTTCCAGTCTTATGGAAACAATCTTAGTTTTACATGTGTCATGAAACAATTTTCAACGTGTACAATCCACTGCAAAGGTCTTAACCACAAACTCATTAACTACCCAAGCTGCCTTACTATAGCCCGAAGTTGCAGGATGCTGCACACCTGCCCAAAAACCTGAACCAGTAACTAGACAGTACATGCTATTTCAGTCTTACTCTCCTCATCTTACATGCTGTCCCCAGCTAACTCTCTCGTATGTTACTCCTTGGCACTAAAACAGCCAACAGCATGATGTTGTGTGCCAAGATTTCTATTTCTTTTGTCTTGAAAACATTATCATCTCCTGACCTGCTGCAGTGGCAGATACACAGCTTCTTCTCCACTTACTAACAAGACAAGCTAATTTCAAAACAGGTAATTTTAATCATATGAATGTGTGTATGTGGGGTGTGTGTGTGGGTGTGTGTACAGCTATCTAAACACACATATACATACACAGGTCCAAATAATGAGAAGCAGTGAATTTATTTTCTGCTCTTCACTTCCAGCTCTGCATTTCATTTTTCATGTACAAACAGAGAAAAATACTCAAATAATTTGCAGTAGATCTTACACATATGAAACCGTAAAACCTTTATTTCTATGATTATCAAGTAAACTAAAGTAAGATTTCACATGTTATGAACACCTGAGACAAGACCACCATCAGGAAACTGACAGTTTTACTGCTCGCTATCTGAAATGTCTGACAACCACAAGGCTGGATTAATTTCCTACAATTTTATGAACTTTTTTACAGAGGCTGAAGTTTTCCACACCTATTATCTACTTCAGATGTATATTATAAAATATCAGACAGTAATATTCGTAAGTTTCCAGAGAAATGCTACAGAAAAGATACTGTAAGTTTACAATTATGTATATGATCCAGGCTTAACATCTTCTTGCATGAAAAATGTATTGTTGTATGATCATAAGACTAAATTTGATCAAGCTACCTGTAGCTGTAGAAACATACGATGTAGAGTTGTTACAATCCAGTTTAAACCTTTTGAAAATCCTGTCTTAAGTGAGAACACTTGAAGCAAGCTGGGCTGGCTTTCCCTGCCATTGCTGCTCTCATACTCAACTGTGAGACACAGTCACATCTGACCTTTGCACCACTATTTTTCCACTCACTTCAGCATGCTCAGCAAAAGAAGGGGTGCACATTACTTGAAGGATAAGGCAGAGCAACTAGCCTAGGATAAAATCCCAGTGGCAAAAAGTGGGAACTCAGTGAACAGATATTTAGACTAGATCCCATTAAAACTTAGGGAGAATAAACTAATAGGCAAATAGACTACCAGGAGAGAACTTGAATTGGAACCACAGAACTATCATGGTTTGAAGAGACCTTTAAGATCATTCAGTACAACCATCCATACAGTACCATTACTGTAAATCCTAAACCACTGAAGTATCACCCAGCACGAGAACCAAACACCTCTTAAACACCTCCAGGAAACTCCATCACCTCCCTGGGCAACCTATTCCAATGCCTGACTACTCTAAGAGGAGAAAAAAAAAAAAATTCAATTATGCAATCTGAATCTCCCCTGTCTCAATTTAAGGCTATTTCCTGTAGTCCTGCAGGCACCGTAGGAGAGACCAGCTCCCACCTGGCACCTTCCTTTGAGGGAGCTCAAAGAGCAGTAAGGTGCCTCATGAGCCTCCTCTTCTTGAGACTGAACAAACCCAGCTCCCTCAGTCGCCCCTGGATACATTGTCTAGACTCTTCATGAGTCTTGCTACCCTTCACTTGACACACTCCAGCACCTCAATTAGAAAGAAAGCTAATACAGAATGGTGATGCTGGGAGCAAGGGTTGATGGGAGAAAGCTACCATGCCTGTAATGGAAGGATGTAAAGTATTATTAAGAAGTCTTCGTCTGACTGCCTACAAGATGCATTTAAGAGCATTTCTGGATGTGTGTAATAGAGAAGGATGCAAACCAGAGAGGGAAAAAACAAGGATATGAGAAACTGGATGATGTGAAGAAACATAAACCTTGTAAATAAAGCAGGGAACAACACACTAGACATGGAATTAACTTCTCAGGAAGATGAAGTAAAACAAGTGTGGATTCAATGGCAAAAATGGGACATGCTAAGGTGTTCTCTTTAAACCCTTCCTTTGTGCTTGTTTGTTTTTTTGTTGTTGTTGCTTTTTTTGGTGTTTTTTTTAACATCTCTTTTATGCTGATCCAGAGCACGTATCTTATTTTTACACTCCTTCTGAACTGCAAATAATGAACAAAAAGGCAACTAGCAACACTGAGACTCAATGTTTCCAAAACAAAATAGAGGAAGCTCCCAAAATGCCCATGGCTGAACAAGCCAGGGTGTGGATTAACTGTGCCACAGATGAAGGGACACAGCACAGAGCCAAAATCAGGTTGAAAAAATTTACTAGCTCAGATTCAGTGCGACGCAACTGCAGTTATGACAATTTCAGGCATCACTTGAGTCTAGCAGCAGGCTGGCTTCCACATAAGCCCTGCCAGCTTCAAATAGCTGTATGCAGCATCAACACTGATCTTAGTATTGGCAAGCAGAGGGGCTCAAAGTCAGCTCAGGCTGCTTGCCAGGCCTTTTGGAATCAGGCTGGCTCTGGCAAGGTATTTGGGTGTCTACACCATCCTCCTGTGTACACTGTGTTCTGCTAGTGTTTATTAGCTCAACTGAACAACTGAAGCACACTGGCTCTGTGCGTAGGAGCAACTTACCACACCTGAGCCATCCCAGCACCCATAGCATGGGCAAGAAACGCAGAAACACACCCACACGGCTCGCACAAACTAACCCAGTCTCGCAAAGTCGCTGCTATGCTCACGCGTAAGTAAATCAACTCTTCTGCTCCCCAGTATAACAGCAACTACCCAGGTATCCAGACAGCCTGATCCCCCTTCTGCTCTTACCACCAGATAAGGTACTGCAGAGCTGACCTCAAGATGTTTATAGTTCTGGCATCTGTTGAGTGCAACTAAATTATGAAACTGTTAAGAAATAAGAAAACCACCAAGCAATTACAATTCTGGAACAGTCATCCCAAGAAATGGAGAAGTCTAACAAAACAACAGGAAAAGCCAACTGGTTTTAAACAGCAGCTTCCTCAGTTGATGAAAAGGATTCCATACCTTAGTATCCACAATGGCAAGGAACCAAACAAAACTGCAGGAGGATCCTGACAGTATACTCTATCAAATAACAGAAGTGGAAAGGGTCCCACTAACAGTGAAGCCCTACACTGTTTGACATGTTCCAAAAGTCAGTTGTGAAGAGCCTTGAACACCAAATCATAGAACTGCCTACACTACTAAGTGAAAAACACTACTCATAGTAAGCATGACCTTACCAGGCATTCCAGTAAGCGAGCAGGACGAGCAATAACTATCAGGATTTTTCGAACAAGTTGTTTAATAAATGCCATTTCTCCACTCTCTGATCGCTCTTGCGCCTAAAAGATAAAAATAAAGTCATATTAAACCAAATCATATTCAGTGCGCTGCTCAGGAAAGCATGCATGATACTTAGGACACCCCTAGGGTTTGAAGCGTGTACTTGATACAAAGGGCACATCAATTTCAAGATGCCACCAGAGATAATAAAGATCTGTGCAACACTGTAACTTCTGTTCCAATAATCCCCGTTTTAAAACTCCAACACTGTAACAATAAATGTGCCTTCAGCAGACAAACAGCTATTTTTTTTGTTTCTTAAGCTTACACAGTACTACAACCACCAGTTTTGCAAGCAGATACAGATAAATACAGCAACAGATACATGATCAACACAGATCAATACATGCAGGTTGTGCTTCAATTGTTAACAATGTTAAGCCAAAGTGAAAATTAACATAATTAACAGTAAGAGATATAAGCAACATCCATCCCAAATTCATACTCTTTTGATCAGTCACAGGAAAATGATGATTTTTATGTAGATATACATACAAAAACCTATATTTGCAGACAGGCTTCATCTAAAGGTACATGTAGAAAGGATTACAATGAAAAAATTGAGTTCCACAAAGATTACAAAAGAGAGGGGGAAGTGCTAGAGAAGAATATATATAGAAAAGATACTTCTGGAAGGTTTGATGACATCTACACAATGGTCTGAGCTGCATTTCAAGTTTCTTTTGAATGTTCCCCACTAATAACAAACTACATTATTTAAAGATGCTAGTGAATGCAAAGAAACTGAGTAATTCTCCTTCTGATTAGAATGTACTAATAGCCCTTCTCTCAAATATCAAAGCATTTCCTTGTTCTGAACAGTAGAACTCACAGACTCAAGTTTCTCAGCATCTCTTGCTTATTCAAAACCATGAAGAAAATAAGGAAACTAACACTTAAAAACTATTGCTATGGGAGAATAAGTACTTTTCCTATAACACATTACATTTTTGAAAAAAAAACTCCATGAAAATAGGAAGCTATGCATATAGCTCTTAATGTTCTTAAGTACCACAACTGTAAAAATCACCAAATTTGTGGAGTTTAAAAAAGGAAAAAATAGAAAACAGCACAAATATTATCTAGCAATCTGCAACAGGTTTCAGAAGAACTTTAACTGGACAGAAGCATAATTCTGAACACTATCAACTTAGCCCAGATAAACCTATTCTGTAAACAAACACCTGCCTATTTTAACCACCAACAAAATTTAAAGCATCTTCATGGAGTTTATTGAACACTCAGGTGTCTAAGCAAACAAATTATTCAAAACATATTACATTTAAGGGGAATGAAGAAGGAAAGTATTCAGGTCCACTTGACCTTAGAATTCTAAAAATTCTGGCTGAACCAAGCTGCTTCAACCTCAAGGGAGTCTTCACCAAGTTAAAATAACTGCACAATGCCAAGGAGTAGCAGGAAATACAGCTTTATACTGAAGACTGCAGCTGGGAATTGACAACAAATGAAGCACAACTAAGTGCCCCTAACAAAGCTGTACAAAGAACATGTTTTCATACTGTCACATCATGCTATTTGCAAGAAGCAAGCAGTGGACTCAAAAGTTAAGTGTGACTTATTTAATGTATAATGCATTTACAGAACAGAAATCTTATTCATAATAAAGAATAAGCATTATAGAATATGACAAAATGAGTGGCTTTATGATTTTTAAACAATGCATTGCTTTATACGCAGATAGAAGAATAATATGCTGGCATGTTTTTAGCAGGTTTTCAGAGACGTGTTAGTGAACACATTCTAAACTCAATGTGTAGCCATTTTAAGGTACACTACATGTGGCATTAATTCTTTTGAAAACGATACACTAATAAACTACAGCGACTTATGTAACAGAACATTTGTCAAATTTCAAGTTCTTAATTAATTTAGCTGATTATTCAATGAAATCTTCAACACATTTAGAAAAGACATTATTTCTGTTAGTCAACATTTCAGCTATGAGAGGAATGTTATGAATAATTAAATAATAAATAATCTCTCACTAATGGAAACCCAAAGTTTGCTGTCTGCTTTCTCAACACAGTGGGGTTGTTAAAAGGTAGTTGTGTATGTTACCTCAGTTATTTAAAGTGAATGGAACAACCAGCCCTGTCTGGGGTTTATCCACACACTTCTGTAAGCAATCTACAGCTTGCACTGCAGGACGTAGTACTGCTGATTCCAAAATCTTTACAACCCATCTATTCCAGAACAACATGCTACGGTGCCTTACAGCTTTTGTAGGAGTCATTATGTAGACTGTGTATCTTATATATACCCCTTTGACAATTACTTGAGTAAACAGTCGTAATTCAAGACAACATTCAAGAAAACTCAGGCGAACAGATTTAAAAAAATTTTCAGGCAAACACAGAGCAGTCTCATGGCTCATACCTCCTGTAGCAATTTGTCTAATTTCTGCTGTAATTCAAGGAAGTATCGTGATGTGATGAGGCCCTGGTGAGATTTATCCAAACAATCTCGAGCCAGTTCTGTGATCTGATGGTGGGTAAAACTGAGCACTCCATCTGCCAGAGGAAGGATGTTCTCTGGAGAATGATTTGTTATAATGTCCTGAAGCCTCTCTTCCATCTGAGCTGTGGCCTGTAGAAAAGTAGTTTTTCAACACATTATATCATCTCTACATTAAACTAACAGCCTTGAAGTTATTTCTGACTCTAGAACATTTCTGTACTGCCTCAGAATTTACCTAGCTGGAATGCATGCAAGGACTAAAGCTAAAAGGCAAGTACACAAAAGCAAAGTGACAGATGACATATCCCCACACCACCAGTACAGAAAAGCAACAGCCTTACTGTTCTACTACACAGCTCCCCCACTTTGTCCCCCACTGGTGAATAACTGTGCACTAATCTTGTCATAATCACTAACAGAACTAAAAAGCTTTTAAGTCAAAACCAAAGTGGAAATATATAAAAATTAAAAAGAGAACTCAGAGGGGTCTGCTTTGTTCTGCTAAAACTGCAGACATTACACAGCAGAATACAGTCATTACTTTCACAAAGGTTATTCCATAAAAATACTTCACTGAGCAGAGTTTGAATGAGACTCATTTCACTAATTAAAAGCATCACAGGCTCACAGGTCCTGCCAAACGTGTCTGTAGGCTCCCAGATGCATTTGTTTTACAGAACCAGCTGTCTGGTTCTCACAGAACTGCAGATGCTGTAAAAAAACCCTTGAAGATATTATTATTATTAAACAGCAATCCCACATATCTTAGTCCATATCCCAAACACTGAGTGAGCTCTTCACATTTCACATTGTTGCTCAATTACTCTGCAAATCTTGACAAAACTTTCTTCATATTTATATGGAAATGCAAAAGAAATTCTCCCTTTTAAATTCACATTTTAGGAATAGTACCTTGTTTTATTTTCCAGGGGTAACCAAAATCCTAGGAGCAACCAAGAGCATATTGCTACAAGCTGTGCACACACACCTGCACCTAGGAACCCATCTTTGTCTCAAGATCTCTGGACAGAAGAGCAGAATGTCCTCCTATCTCACAGTTAAACCCCCACATCTGTGTACTGATCTCATTAAGTGCATTAAACCAGCGCATATAATACAAATACATGTATGTAGAATATACAGCAAGTGTTTGAGAAAATAAAGAAATGGCATTAACTGAAGGAATCTGCTGGTGTATCACAGCAGATGCTTCTCAAGACTTAGCACAGGAAACTGGTTTTGATTTACTAATGCAGTATGCATTTACCCCAAGTACACACCACCTATTGAAGTCCAATATATCATCAGATTCCAATCAGCAGAATATATTACCAGCATGATTCATTTCAAAACCAGTTTGGCAGCACTGCCAAATGAGTGTCCAGTTCTCAGCCAGAGTTTTCTTTATTGTGATTTTATCGTTACAGTAAGAGCTCAGTGATGCTTTATGGAAGCCGTTACAGGGCTGGCTCATTACTTCCCATAACAAAAGCAGCACTTACTTAGAACCTATGTTGCCTATCAATTTAGATACTGGGTATCTTAAATATAATTCATTACCTTTGGGAACCTTTCTTTGTAGACATGGTTCATCATAATTATTTCATTGTCACAGCAAGCAGGAGAACGTCCAGGGCTGCAAGCAAAGCAAATTATCCCTTTACATTTGTCCCAGCATGAACTACATACAGTTAGTTGTTATATGTTTTGTATTATTTATCTGCAACAAAAAGTCAGCACAGACTTCACTGGAAAGGTATAGTCTGCAATCAATGGTTCACTTGGTTCCTTTCTGCTATTTCTGTTCAAGTCCTCATGATTATTTAATGTATTTGACAACTAACTGCTAACCATGTTATTCTCCTAGTTTGTACCTATATTTCAAGGTAGATGAAGCCTTGTGAACATTATCTTTTTCTCAGAAGGGCAACAGAGATCTAGTTAACTAGTCTTATACCTGTACCTTTGAAAATTAGATACGATCAAAACAGCAAGTTCTGTCCAAAAACTCTGGTAGCTGCAAGTGAAAAAGTACAAAATGAGTTTGTTCAAGTTTTATTTGTTTTTCTAAATGGATAATCTGAAAAAAAGGATCTTTTGGGAAAAAAATATATTTTTTAAAAACCAATCTGCTTTCAATCTGACCAGCAGATAAAGGCATTAACTTCCTACAAATAATGTCATATATATGCATACGTTGAACAAAGCTGGAGCACTGTGCCCTAAAAAAAGCACAAGACGTTGAGGAAAAGAATTTATAAAAAGTACCCATAAACTTCACAAACCTACAAAATACTTGTTGCTATCATGAGCCTCACTGTCCACTACAAAGCCCTTTTAAAAAATCTCAACACAGATTTCCTGTGTTGGTGATTCTGGCCCATTTAATCTGTCTAGAAGGTGTGGTATACTGCAAATGTTCCTGCTCACAGCAGGGGGGTTGAAAAGAGATGACCTCTAAGGTCCCTTCCAACTTAAATAATTCTGTGAATCTAAACCTGGTTTCTGGTATTCTTAAAGGTCAAAACTGAACACTAAACTTCGTCACAAGATATCACAACAAAGGATTCTTGAACTGATAGAGTCAGTCTGTTACAGACAATCACAGGCTACTACTGAGGTCAGAGCAGGTACATAGATTCAGAAAGGGAATACTGCAATTAGGTCATTAATGACTAGGTCATCAAGACAGTCTCTGTAGGTTAGCTGCCTTCACATAAAGACCTATCTCAACAATATTTACCACTGAAGTAAGTCATGACCAAAACCAGAGCAATTTAAGGATTTAAAGTATTTAAAGGACTATTGTTCATTCAGCCACAGTTACATATATATTTCAGCCATTTCAACAACACATTCCCAGTGCAAAAAACCATGATGGTTCCTGCAATATGTGAATTTAGATCCAACCCCTGTTTTCAGATACACAAACTCACCTGAGACTTCGGGACCGAGGGCGCATTGCAGTGGTCCTGCACCTGTTATCACTGGCAATGCTCTCAGTGGTACAGAAATGTTTAGACAAAAAATGCAGTTCATCAGGTGTTGGTTGGTATGGTAGCTGGTGTAGCTTCTCTTGGGATGAGCAGGATGACTGCAAGAGCACAAGAAAACACAAACCTCCATCAGAGTGAAAAAATAAACATTTTCAAGACCATACTTGGTGTTCATGAATAAAATAATTTATGGTAAAAATTATAGTTACTGTTTCTCACACCTGACTATTAAAAATAAACAAGAATTTAAATAATTTTAGAAAGAAATTTAAACAATTTTCAATTTAAAAGAAAATAAATAGTAACTCTCAAACTCAAGAGTATGGAGTAAATAAGAAAAAAAAAACATTTCAGCTCCAGAAGACAATTGCATTTCAAAAATTTAAATTTCCTAAGGCAAAGGTGTTGTCAGTGATTATAGGAACATTTAAAATGGAGTCTGCTGAAAATTAATTATTGGAATAGGACAGCCTAAGTATGGTCACTGTAAAGAACAACTTATTGTCACAATGCCAAATCTTCAAAATAAAGGTACTTCACTATCCATATTTAAGACATTACTAATGCTCTTAAAAATAAAATTAAATACTACCTAAAACCTTGCGGAAAAAAATAATATGCTAATATCTTATGAAAAATTCTGCATTGAAAATAAAGTGAGAAAACTCAATACATTTATCAAGACCAGTTATATGGCTGGCAAAAAGTGAAAGGAATTATACTAAAACCACCTACTTAGTATAAAACTAGAAGAACAGTAGATAAGAAAATGGGAAGTGCTACACCACAACAACCACCCTTGCAACATTTTATGTATGGAGCTGCATTACATAAGCAGTGCAAGCGACCATACTACCGTATTTTTCAGGTCTTTATGCAGCTCTACCTGAGACATACTAGATGCCTGAAGGTAGAACTTTGAACTTTTCTTTGAACTTGGATCTGGTACCCTTTTTAAAGAACACATACACAGTTCAAATCATTAACAACCAGCCTTGCTAATGGTTGGATGTGGAGTGACAAACTAAGAGAAATGCTCTACTGTTCCTGGTACTAAAACCAGTTCCCCAAGTTAGCTGACTCCTAAATACTCTTTTACAACTGCACAAAGCTGCTTAATACCATGCAGACATTCCCTACATTTTACCTGCCAAAGGGAAGAAGTTCAAAAACTTGGATACTTTCTGGAGCCCTTCAGTCTCCAGCTGGATTTCTCAATAAAATCAATTTTTTCTGTGTATCAATTTACATGTGCCCATTACTGCTTATCTGACCTATCATATTGAACACCAAGGCCCCTAGCTGGGTGCTCTTTTAATGGAGGCAAACACAGTAAAGAGTTTCTTTGTTACATCATTTCTAGCGAGGGAAATCAATAAACTTTTGTACAAATATTGCCCCTGCAATGCTTAGGTCAGTAGATAATAGCCAGGCTGGTAACCACAGAAACTAGTAAGTCTTTTTCATCTCCTGTCAACTTGTGTGGTAAAGGCTAATATCCCCAACTTTTGGAAGCAAAAGAAAAGCCTTCTTATCACACCAGATCTCATTAAGTCATCTCCTAAAAGCAAAAAAGAAGAAAACCCACTGGCAGAAAAGGCTAAGAAGGACTGGTCTACATGGGAATGCTGTATCGCATTAGAACAAGCTGAAGTTTGCAAAACCCTGTCACCTTGCTCTGCTGCCGGCTAAGAGGCATGCACACCAAGAATTTACCACAGCTCATATGATAGGTAGTAACTTGTTCAGTTACAGTAACTCATGTATGGAATCCTGCCTTAGCACATTACCATGCATAAATCAGCATACAGCATAGGTAAGGTAAATTCTTTCTTATCTCACACTATAGCAGCTAGTTGCAGTTAACCTCACAACGTATCTTCCAGAGCAATGCTGTGTAAAATAAAAGATACTCTAGCACAGGAGAATTTCCCAATACAGAGCATCACAGGTGGCTATTCCTCAAAAACATTCTCTACCTCTTTGGTTTCAGGGAATTACGGGAAGATCAGTGGGAAAATAACTCATATTACACTTCTCATATAAAGTGTCACAGAGCTTAGATCCTACACAACTAAACTGAGGATCTATGCTAAGCATCCTCAGTTGTATCAAGACCATCACAGGCACAAAGCACTTTTTTTTGAGACCTAAATTCTGATTTCAGTACAAATCCAAATTCTGACAGCAAAATTCTTTAACAAAATAGTTTTCCAGGCATTCTAAAATTAATGCTCCAAAAATCACACAAGAGTTAAGACACTTTCAAGATGTTAAAACCGTAGGAAGAGCACAAACAGAGAAATGAGGTGGAGAAGAAGGCATGGACTGTAGAGCAGGTGGGAATCAAGACTTCCAAAGACCCCTGAAGCCCTCTGACTCACTTCCACAAGTACTTGGAAGAATGGACTGTGGGTGATAACTAATTCGCATGGAAAAAGTGACAAACCCACCTTCAGAATGGCAACAGCTTCTCTACAAAATGGTACCCCCCTCACAAGCCTCAGGCACTCCCAGATAACCCCATATAACCCAGCAGCTGGATTAATGCTGGAACCAGGACTGGTGATTTCTTCCTCCCCCCTCCTCCCCTCTCTTTTTTTCTTTCCTTCTCACCCCACCCATTTTTACAAAACCCACTGATATGTGCTTATATAGCAGGTCAGAGACTAATATACCATCATCTATGCCAAGTGTGTAATTTACAAATCAAACTTAGTGATTTTTTGTGGATCATCTGACTTCTGTCATTTCTTTCGACCACAAGTATTTACCAATCTTGGGCACTCCCCTACTCTTAAGAGTGGGATAACATAGATATTTATGGCATGAATTCTCTACTGCTGCTTCTTCAACCAAATTAAAATGTATTTATTGGAAAAAACAGGTTTATTTCCACAAGTAAAAAATTGCTTACTCAATGGTAGGGAAGACATAAATATTTTATTATTTATACATCCTAGTCAGAAATAATCATGGGATAAGTCAGCAATGATCTATTGCAGAGGTTAAGACATCTGGACTTAGATCATAAATCCACAGTCCATATAAATCCATAAATATGGACAACATATGCAAATAGCACATGAAACTTCTCCACATTCCAGGATGCCTACAGAAGCTAGTGAACTTAAGTGGGAAAAAAGTATATGAATTAGAATTACCATTTTAAAATTGAAGATGTCAAAAGAAATTAATATGGACAGAAAATTAAAATTGTGTTTTGATCTGTTTGTGACACAGCTTTTTTATCTCTTTTCTAGCGCAAGCCTGTTTCTTGCAATAGTGATGGTGTCTCTATGGCAATTACTTTTATCTGACTTTTATAAACTCCTTAATGTCAATGTATTTTAGGTGAAGAGCACAGCATATCTGATCTAGTTCCAATAAGAGGTATACAAACATGCCCTAATGAAAACTGCTTACAGAATTAATGTGAAACCAAGGAATTTACTTGGCAAGAGTTAACATCTACGCAGAAAAGAAAGCAGAGGTCAAAATTAGTGCTTTAGAAGAACAGCTCTTAAGATACATGAATTTACTCAACATGGTTTAAGACAGGTAGAGCTGTCCTTCCAGAAATTCTTGTGGACAAAAATAAAGCAAGAGTTGATCATAACACAAAATAGTCATACTTCATCATTTCACAAAACATGGAACTCAATTGTTTCACAAGAGAAACTGAACAAACCAACTGGAAGTGGGAAGAGAAAGCCCACTTCATTGTCAAAGAAGCAGCTTTAAAAAATCAGTTACCACCCATTCAGTAAAATGTGTCATTCATAAAACGTAAAACACCTTTTATAGGCATATAAGGCATAAAACATTTAAGAGTCATAGCTGAATCTACACAGACCAAGCCTTTCTCTGCAGTGATGTGCTCTGTCCAAATGTCAACCATTCATTATTTCCAAAGCAGGCTTTTTCTACATCTCCAGGTTGTAACATGAAACAGTTGTTCCTCTCCAGTACAGAGCCAGGCAGATGTAAGAAGTAGAGGCTGATATTTCTCCCATGGCCAACTCCCAAGTCCTGAAGTAGGATGCAAGGCTCTGCTGGGGCATACAGGACGTACATGGGGGGCTGACACAAGAGTGGCAGAAGCGAGCCTGAGGGGAGCCAAGCCGAGCCCAGCCGAATACTGACAACCACAGCTGAGCCCAGCGGTCTGGTAGCAGACAGGATGACATGGACAGTCCAGCTTTTTGGGGGATTTGTCCCTCATTGTTTCTTTTACAGCCCCCAGGGACAGGGAACGCAAGCTGTGGAGAACAAATGCCATCTTGTCTTTGTCTAAGCAGCCACACAGAAATGAGCTGAGGTGCTGAACACCTTTTGCCTGTAAAGCGCCTTCTCTTTAGTAATTTTTGATATCAATACTGTTGCCATTACTGTGGATTTCTTATTCCTTAGCTGTTGGTTTTCCATCGTTATCTCAACCCATTGTCTCTGCCTTTATCACCCACTCACTGGAGTGGGGTGGGGAAAATGGGGGTGGCTTATTTGGAGTTTAATTCCCAGCTGTGTTTTTAAACCACCACAGTCACACTGAAACAACTGGTCCAAAAGGTAAAAATTAGTGAGTTAAACTTATTCTATTATGCATTCCAAATCTATTCTGATTACAGCCATCTAAAAGGCTAGGTATTTAACCTATTATCATGCACTAACATCTCACAATTGCCAAAGGAAAAGAAAGGCAAATGTGTGATTCATCCCATCCTAAAACAGCAAAATCAGATTAATCATACCATAGACAGTTTATCTTTCTTCTTGTTATCAAGACAGCCTCACTTAAGACTTGATAACTAACTACTCTATAGTTAAAATAAGGCAGATAAAAGGGGGCAGTTAAACACTGTTCTCTACCAGAAAGTATCTCTAAGCAAAGTACACACTGCATAAAGTTTTCCTTTATTTCATGGAAGTAAAGCAGTTTCCTATCACATGTTCTATCAAACACAACAAAACCTACATTGTCGTCTCCTAAGAGAAGCATGTAACATTTGAGAAGCTAAAGCATGTAAAAGACATCTATTGGCACAGCAGAACAGATGCTTACAGAAACAGTTGAACTGGGTGTATTTGTACCATAGCCAGAAGAAGGGAGAGAAGCCAAAGACCAGCGGCGACCATCAGTCCTGAAAGTTATGAAATGGAGGTTAGTCAAATGAACACTGCAGTATCCTGATGCAGTAAAATCTGCTGAAGTATTACTGTGTGAAACTGCCTCCCAAAAGCATGATATAAATAGGGATTTTAACAAACAATATACTTTCACTGGGACCACAATAAACAAGCATTTACCAAGGATGAATTATTTTTATTGCGCTTTTCTTTATAATTAAAAATCATTGAGATGAAACAACCACAAAGAGAATGAACAGCTCCATAAAACTGGTATCTAATACAAACAGAAATGGACAAGAAGTTCACAACTTTTAAGTCCGTCACACAAAAATTAATGAGAAGCAAATTAAAAACTTTGCGAACAAATGCAGACCAAAGTGCTCTGAGCCACAGAATAACCATCACAGTCTGATTGATATAAAAGGGTCATCCTTCAGTGACATCAGCAGAGGATATCAGCAAACTATCAGGCTAATGATTAGGTAAAACCAAACCTGAATGTTAACTGTTACATACATAAATCAGGAAAAACAAATCTTCAGAAAAAAAATCATGCTCACTCAGAACAAAACAATAAAGTAAACACAAAAATTATAACCAATACTCTATTTATGTTCTTCATTGCCTGAGGTGATCTACACAAAAACAACATGGAACGTCAATATTCAAGTGGCAAACTAAAAAATAACTATGAGAGAAGTGCTTGGATTTTTGAGAAGATAGAATTTACCTGTCATTTCGATGCCCATGACTGCAAAACAATTGAATCAAATGTGTTAAAATAAAAGGCAAAGTAATATATAAATAACAAAACAGGCCAAGTTTTTATTGACAAATGGTATGAGGGTACAGAAGGGGACTGAAGACCTGTGTTACAAAGATCATCTCCCAAGTCTGATGGACACAATAAGTGAAATTCTGAAGAACTGAAGATTAACTGAAGTGTAATTTTGAAGAACTAAAGTCATGTTATTTCAGGAACCTTAAATCTATTAATGCAGAGGTTTAAGAGGTCCCTTCCTTCAAGCTAATTGTCTAAAAAGCCCCTTGCTTCCTTCCAATATATCCATTTATTCATCCTACAAACTACAAACTCAACTCTGGGACTTTGTATATATAAAGCGCGAGAAAAGGACTACAGTACATCCTAAGTATTACAATATGAAGAGCACAGATGCTAGAGACTTCTAATTGTGCCAAATACTGAACTCTGGAAAAAAATTCCACCTCATAATTTTGCTCTTACTTCATTCTTCTTCATTCTCTTCTTCACCTAGGTATATAAGAGATACCTCCAAGAAAGCACCATTCTAAAAGTAGTTTTCTCTTCATTTGACTTAGCTGTTCACAACTGAAGCATGAACTCAGGTAGTATTTAAACATGGGTGAGACTCATGTATTCTGCATCTGCGAGAAAGTGTGTGTTTCTTAACTGAGTAACTCACAGTGAACTGGGTACTTGAATCACTTGGAAAGGCTGTCAAGAGTGCAGCTAGACCATCACAGTAAGTTAAAAGGTGGGAGAACAGAAGGCATTCATAAGGGATTACAGGGAAAAAAGGCGACCAAAGCCCAACAGGACTTTCCCCTGGACTCTGATACACCACTTGCTGGCGTTCTAAAAGTATGGTTTTACTCACTTTCCAGCAGCTCTAGAAAGTGCAGTCCATCACCTACCCATGGGTTTGTAGATGCTGGACTTGTACATACAGCAGAAGTGCTGATTTCCAGAGGTACAGGCTATTCCTGGGCACTGATCAGCCCATCAGATATAGGCAGAGTAAGGCGACCCTCCAGGTTGGTGCTGAGGTGCTGGGGAAGGGTACCTCCAGCCCTGCCCACCAGCAGGCAGCACAGCCCAGGGCCATCTCCATGAGGTCGCTGCCTTTTGCTGTGGCTACTGCATGGCATGGCCAGTGCCTGATGAGCAAGTGGCTACACTAAGGAAGCAGCTTCACAGGAGGCTACAAATCATTTCTTTTGCCTCTATTCCTTCTGCACACTGTCCCAGCTTTTTTATATATCCACTGACTGGGTGGCAGTGGATGAAAAAGCAATACCCATACCCCTATACCACTGCCCCATGTCCTTTGACCTGCTCTATAACTCTGGTCCTTCCCTTCCTTTGTATATACATTAAATTTACAAAATATAACAGAAAAGGCATAAAGTCAGAAGTCTGCTCTCATTAACCATAGTGCATTTTACTATGTAAATGAAAACAACCACAACAGACATACCAAATTTATATGAAAAAGTTGTATTAATGAAGTTTTAAACCTCATTGTCATCAAGCATTTTCAATATAAACACAGAACAAAATCAGTTTCCATAGAAAATTGCTCTAAATGATTCTTGAATCACACTGAAATGGTGAGATATTTTTAAATCAGAGGAATTTCCTTCAGTTAAAAAATCTATTTAAAGCTCATTACAGGGCTTTAGCAAGGTCAAAATCCAAATGAAACACTAGAAAACAAAACCTTCAGTTTTTTGGATTTTTTTCATTAATTCTGATTTTTAAGGTTTGCAAAAGTACAATGCTTTAAACTTTCTGTTGATTATGGGTGGGGAAGGAAAGCTATTTCCAGACTGCTGCATTTCTAAGCAATGCTCGATCTTTCACATCTGCTTTTCCCGTTATAACCTATTTCTGGATTTAATGAACCTTTCTAAAAATATGCTCACAAACAAATGTAATCTCTGAAGAGATAGTATCTCTGACAAAAGGAAAATTATCAAGAGGAAGTAGATTCAAAAGAAATACTCAAATTTCTTAAGATAATTTTTAAAAAAATCACAAGTTATTAGAAAGACTGACAAGATCTATTGTCACAAATTATATTCAGATCAAAAAAATACGCAAGTTTTCATCCCTTCACAGTTTAAAAAAAAAAGTTAAGCCATTTCTGTCTCACAGATAGTGGCACAGATACTGAAACAGGTCAATGACAGGTATTCAAGGTATAATGGTATTGCTGCCGTCAGTAAAATGAGGAGCTGTATTAGAGTGATACTGTAATCAATGTACTTCTTACATTGTTAATGTATGAAGAAACCTTTAAGTAGTTTAAAATTTCCCCATATCTCAGTAGGTAAGACGATAATGACTGAATCAGATTCATTACAATTAAATCATTAATCTGTTCTTTTAAATTCAAAAAGATATGTTCGCATTGCATTGCACATTCAGTAATTTGCTGCTGCTGAGGTTTAAAAGGGTTTAGGTAACTGAGCTAATACTTATTATTCTAAGTGACAGACCTGACAAATGTATTTGCAATCACCTTTTGTATCTGCATCCAACAACATTTCCTCTGTGCAAAATGTGTGTTGAATACTACAAACAACCTCTTACCTTCGTGCAAAAGAAAAGTGGGCTGAGGCACTGGGAGAGAAATTCCTAGGGCTATCTTGAGGACTGTTTCCTGTAGGAGATGATACCCAAAAAAATTATTAGGTGGTGGGGTGAAGAGAAGCCATTAAAACATTTAGACATATTAATGCACACATTTCCAGCAGTTTACAAATGAATTTCAGACTTTCTTCTCCCATAGTCTCTCTGAAAATAAATTCTGAAACAGAATCTTATTTTGACTCATGTTTCATTTATACTGGATTTTAGTGACTGGATTTTCTAACTCATAGCTAACTTTTCATTCAGCCCTTTAATCTGAAAATTCTCAAAACAATTTGCTAATTAATGCATAAAGAAACCAGTACATTAGCTTGAAAAACATGTTTTTAATGTCAGAAAAAATTGGGTTTTTTAGGTTATATAAATATTGAAAGATAGAAAAATCATTATCAAATAGATTTAGCCCTTACATGAAGTCTCTACACATTTCCACAGGTTTTACTGCAATTTTTTTTCACTGCTCTTTTTTTTTTCATCTCCAAAACAAACAAGCAGACAAAAAACACACCAAATTGAACTCTGTCACCCTTAACTGCATTTTGTGAACAGGTTTTAACTTTGGGGTTTGTTATTCCTTGTTAGAACACCTGACGTCCCGG
The DNA here is from genome assembly GCF_963662255.1 of Cinclus cinclus. Lineage (NCBI taxonomy): Eukaryota > Metazoa > Chordata > Aves > Passeriformes > Cinclidae > Cinclus > Cinclus cinclus. The sequence continues at coordinate 63,875,876 of NC_085084.1, forward strand.
GGACCAGCACAAGTGCAGAAAAGCAGCAGCTGCTGAGAGCTGATTCTGCCACCTCTGTCCCCCAGCCCATACACTTAAGAGGAGAAACTGTATTCTTTCCTTTAAAAGGAATAAAAAATATCGCTAAAATAACAATAAAAAACCTATAAAATAACCCCCCTCAAACAAACCAGACATACACAAAAAACCTCAAACCCCAAAGAAAAACCAAACAACCCCTCCCCAAGAAACCCCAATGCCCTCCCCCCTCAAAAAAAAAAACAAAAACCAAAAGGATCCAATCTAAAGTAGCACTACCATACATCTAACAATCAATCATTCCTTAAACTTTTCTTTAAAACTACTGAAGCAGCAACACATGAAAATAGAAAAAAAGTAATGCAATTGTTGTAGCATTTTATTTTTGGTCATAAATGAGGTCGCAACAAAAGCAACTGATAAAAAAGTAGCTCCTATGTAGCCAGCTAGAAACAACATTACATTTTTGAGGGTAAAATTACTACCGATGCATGAAAAGTCTAGCACAATACAGTGAGTCCTTAAAAGGTTTCAAGTGGCCTTGACTGCTATTCACATGTTTGAATTAACACCACATTTATCACAGTGACGCCCATAACAGATTGCATTAATTCCATATGAGAAAGCATAATCATTGAGCAATTAGGTGGCAAACACAGAGATCAACATACATCCCCACACCACCCCCTCCTTTTCCATCTAGAAGCAGATGCAAGATGCTTTTTGAGCTGTGCTCAAATCATGTCTTTGCAGCTGCTCTTCTCAAATCCCCAAGAGACATGGATTACACCCTCACTGGCCAATACCCCCAAAAGATTTTTTGCCCATTAATCTATCATGGTAGAATTATGTCCTTCCTACATTTTCTGCATCCCCTCAAATGCCAGCTTCTTCTTTATCCTTCAGACACTTCTGAGGGCCTCAATAATTTTAAGCAGCAAGGACTTTCATTCCCTGAACGGACTGGAGCAGAGGGAATCTGAAGACACAGATTACAACCTTTATTTGGGTATTAACAAAATTTATTCTTATCCTGCATCAACTGTAAACACCAAATTACTGAGAGCAACAGTTCATTCAATTTAGCAGCCAACTGGATTATTTTTTTCTGCTACCGGAGCTTATTTAACAAAAAAGCTAAAAAAAAAAAAAAGCTAAAAAAAAAGCTAAAAAAATTAGCACTGTGCAGATAAAACATGGCCGCAAACTTTAACTGCTGCACTAGAAAAAAAATCTGCTGTAATTTGGAGTGTGTTATGTACTTAAATAAGGAAAAAAGACTAAGAAATTACCTTGAGTTCTGGCAGAAGAGTATAGAATTAGTCCTAACATAGTGAGAGAAGCAGCTCTTAACAGGAAACAGTTTTACCAATCAGAATATGGGAGTTTGTAAACCAACTCCCTTTTTTTTTGCTAGCTGAAGTTATATATGGACATAAACATGTTTTAACAAACATCAAGGACAAGCCTTACTGTCCATGAGCTAAAATATACACAAAAACTTCATAAAAAAGAAAAAAAAAAAGTCATTAAATAAGCAGTAATTTCATAACTATCAGTGTCGATTTAGATTTGTGGAGACACAATGCTGCAAACTATGTTGCTAGAATCAACGTAGAGCACTTCCTTATAGACAAAAACTGAAGAAGCCAAAGTCTTATTCAGGAAGAACATCAGATCCTGTTATTAGGAAAATCAATTTGCAAGCATTACTTTCAATAGCAAATTTGCTTTTAAAATAACAAGACTGTTGACACCATATACATAATACCTGGAGATACTAAATCCTGAAGGTTTATCTAGAAGTCCTAAAAACTCAAACAAACCTGGAAACAATGAATGAGAATACACATCCCTAATGACTCAAGAAGCAGCTAGTGCTATTACAGGTTTAGAGTGTAGTACTCCAGAGGAGCAAGAGAGGTTGGAAGCCTCCATCCAACAGAGCATTCATCCACCTATCTGCAAGTCAGTATCTGGGAAACTTTCAAATAAAACCCAGTGCCAGTTAACTCTCTGTCCATATGCAAAGTGTTTGCTGAGGACTCAAGGCCCCCTAATCTTTGGAATCTCCTTTTATTGTATGTTTTAGTCCTACAGTATCTCTGTGTAACTGAGACTACTGCCCAAGTATCTGATCTGGTAAAGTAAACTGGACTAGTGGTCAGATATTAGATAATTAACGCCAGCATCCTCTGGGAGACACTATGAATAGGCAATCAATGTACCAAAACAATACTCTGCTTCATAACAACACACAAGGCAGCTCATTTTGTAACCATCTATTGTTAAGAAAACTGTCAAGACAATTCAACTGTCATTGTTTTGCATGTAGCTTCAAGAAATCTTGCATCTTGCTACTGAGGGAAGATGTTTCAAATCTTTTTAAAAACCATATTACAGTCACTGTATTTTATCAATGTATTTTTAATAGCTGACCACTTACAAAATAAAGTTGAAGATGCAATGACTTTCCCTTAGTATGGAAGGAAGACCAGATCAATGGTAACTGTTACCCCAAATTCCTGATGGATTGAAGACAAAATCCAGTTCGAACTTTTCTTAAAATGTACCACAGTACATCAGTGCCCTACTAATACAGTGTAACAACGGGTCCTACATTTCTCTGTATCAGCTGACGTGGTGATGAACCCAGACTGTGAACTGAATAATACACAAGACATCATTCACCTGCAGTTACAACTCTGACCTTCTTACCATAACAAACAGCATCAGTCAGCAGAACAGACAGCTGGGCAGTAGAATTATTCTGAATACTTCTGCAGGTACTTTCCAAAAAGGTTCGTTCATGTGAGGATCTTGGGCTATTTAAAAATCTGGATTAACCATACCTGAAATCAGCAAACAACTTTCCCCAGCTCTGGCAAGGAAGGTCTGTATGGCTGTTAAATCCATCTGCAAGAAAACTCTGAATGTTCCAACCACTATTTAAATACTGAGAGTGCTATTTTTACAGGATTTAATTTATATCTGCATGTAACTTACCATTTAAGTTTTCTCCTCCTGTCCTTGAACTAGTAGAAGATGATTTGAAATTTCCCTAACTATTTACTGCACCTAAAAGCAAGACTTTTTAAATAAAAAGTTTTGTTTTAGCAAATCTGTTTCATAATTCTACGTGTGACAGTAGTCAGAGTAATTTATATACTGCACTATTTTACTTCCAGTTTTCTTTTAAAATATGACATTCAGAATTCTGCTTTGTATTCCAGTTTTTAGCATTTCCATACTACACCACAAAAATACACTATTGGACCTCATTTATTTACAAGCATAGTCTTTCCTTTAAAACGTATGGTGCAAACAGCTATACTGATTACTATGCTTCAATGTGGCTAAGTAAAGTACATCTCTCCAACTGAATTATCTGATGCAAGCTAAGGCCTGACATAGTGAGAGCAGAGTATGAACAGCCAGCACACTGCCAGTGTCCACCTAGAAAACACTACACAACCCTGAAAAATCCGAGAAAAAGAATTACAAGTGGAGGCAAAACCTTGAATTTTCATTTTGCTTTAGGGAATTGTATCATGTATTCCACTGTGAGAGACTGATGTCTTGAGGCATTTTGGGGTGCATGTGTGCTGAGGAAAGGGGCAGGTCACACCTTACCCTGGCAAGGCAGTGCCCTGCCCTGTACACCCCCAACCCCATACAGCATGTATCCCAACCCAACAGAGATGCCACTCATTGGCCATGGAGGTAATGCCCCACACACCACCTCTGAAGCCCCGAACCCAGCTCTTAAGTGGCCAAATGACAAGAAATCCCACCTAGAGAAAGGGCCCAGGAAGGCCAGGGGTATTTAAGGCAGAACACAAGACCATCATATCATCTAGACCCCACCTCCTTGGGGAAGTTCTGTCTGAATACTGCTGGAACCCAGAGTTTGCTTACTTCATGAGGGCTCTTCTGCATCCTTCCTCCCTTTCCCTTCTCATTCTCTCTTAGAATTTCTGAGTAACTTAAAGACAAACAGGCTTAGCATTTGCTAAGTTCAATGGGCCTAATCAACTCTTTGGGAAGTGTTCTATGCTGACTGAAGGCTGCACTAAACCTTTTGCCCAAGTTCTCTGATTTTCTAAAGTTGCCAGTGAAGGTTTTTTGTTGTTCTGACCTACTGAGAATATATTGTCGGCATTTCTCCCATGCAACTCAGGGTACATGAACAACCATAAATCCATTTAAAACTTCACTGAGCGAGTTGTTTGGGGCCTTATACCAATTTACTTATTTATCCAACCTCATAGAAAAAGTCAGGTTTGTCTCTGCCATACTTGGGTGGACAATTCTTTAAGACCCCTCCCTCATGTTCCAGTATATATGGCCAGCATGTGCTTCTCTTCCTACTCTATGAAGGGGAAAAAAAAAGGCAACTCTGGTTTAGATGACAATACTATCTTCCAGTCTTCTGTTTCTAAGGAAAGCAAGTAATAGCTTTCAGGCTTACACAGAAATCTCCCACATTCTGTCTCATCAGCCCTTGTCCCCACATGATCACACTTGAATACATATGGTAATAAACATATGCAGTATTCCAGATGAAATCTAACCAGGACACTATACAGTGGCATGAAATCTTCCCAAATTAAATTGAAGATTACTTCCTTAATGCATCATCTGATATTTCATTTTCTAAGCTGCCTTAGACTGGTCCTTCAAAGCAACATGTTATCCAGAAAATGCAGTCAGATCCTTACCTAAAGTCCTTGTAATAGGTGAGTTCACAGTTTATCAGAGACATTTCTGTTACAGGTCCTCCAGTACAAAATGTTGCATATTGCAATTTCATATTTTTATTCCAGTCATTCAGTCACTTCAACACAGTACCCCAATGTTACTTCATATTGGATGTCTTCCAAATTTGTATAAGCTACAGTAATTTTATGCCAGTGTCACTTATGAGAAGAATAAAATGTTTGACCACAAAAATAAAACCTGGTGACTCGACTGACAACCTCCACTCCCACTTTATAATATTCCTCATTTTAGCACAAGCCTCTTTTTCAACTTAAACAATTTCCTACTTATCTTACAATTCTTGTCCTAGTCATCTCAGTGGCACCACAGGGAATATTCCTAAAATACAAACAAATAAAATTTACAGCAGTGCTCCTAACAGCTAAAACTTGCTCCTTCAGCAGATACAATTAAAAAGCACCACATGTGACTATTAATCATTAGGGGTTAGTATCACCCACATGAAAAAGCTCCTGTGACTACTGAGGTGGGGACACCGGAATGCCCTGACTTGCTGAGATTATAATCATTCACTTTGCAGGCTGGGTGGTGCAGATGACCTGCCTACACAGCATTAGAAAGTCAGGTAGAAAAGCCCATTAATGACATGGGTACCAGGTACCATCCTAGCTAGTGCTGCAACTCTTAGATTCCCACAATTCTCAATGTAGTCAACAGCTCATGGAAAAATGAGAAATGCTTTTCAGCAGGTTTAACACCTTCCAGCCCAAATACTGAAGGCAAAGGATGTCCAGACAACTGATCTAAGACAGTTGCTAATAACTATGAGCCTAAAGATATTACCCAGCATGTTTTATATTTTTGCAAGAAACAGAATCTTTATGTAATGAAAGCTGACACTGTGTGATTCTCATGTGCATGCGTAAGGCATGGCAAGAGACTTCAGCTTCAAATTAAAGTCTGACTTTCCAGACACAAATTATCTCTGCAAGCAGCTACAGGTCCTAGAAATAGAGAAAAATGGACTTGCATGTATTAGCAATTAACATACGTAACAGAGACATATAAAATCTGCTGTACACAGTCTTTTTCCTATCTTATTTATAATCCTCAGTCTCAGACCTTACATCTCTCTGTGCTCCCAAGCCTTGGACTACTTACTGCTCTAATACCTTTTCAGTGCAGCCCAGGAGCTTTTATGGTCACTGTTGCTTACAAATAGATGTGCCCCTTCCCTGACAGGTGCCACTCATATACTACTTGCACTCTGCACAATCTGCTTACTTCATCCGTGTGGTGCTGTCTCACTGCTTCTCCCTCCCATGTGACATCCATCTGAGTATGACTGGGATGGTAAGGCTAACAGTTAAAAAATTCCATGTTAAGTATTCAGTTTTTGTCCAAATCAGCTTGCATCTGCAAAGACTAACAACAAATCCTCCTGTAGGAAAAATCTTCCACTACTTTCAGGGCAAACAATGAAATCTGTGGAGGCAGAGTGGGAAGGGAGGGTAATTTGCCTGAGATATCTATATTAGACTTTCTCAAATGGGTCAATTATTATTACCTGAAACTTGGGCCACTGGTCCAACCTCAAAGAACATATATCTATACCAGATAATAGCTGATACCTCCAGTTTAGACTGTATCTGAATGAAAAACAGGACTACAAGGAAGAACATTAGCATAAAACGTGCTTTGAAGAAGAATGCTTACATTCAAGGTGCTTGTCCTCTAAAATACAGCAATCCTATTCACATCCAATCTGTTCCGGCTAACTCAAAGCCAGTTTTTGATTAAATAGTAGCTACCTGAGCTCTTCAGCAGATCTGAAGGAATGGCACATTGCTTCCAAAGGTGCAGCCAGACCTCTAAATGACTGCTCTGCAGACATCAAAGATGCAAATATTCTTCAGCAAAGCCACGGGCACTGGCAGGAGTGCATATGCAGTGCACTCTAAGAGAGCTCCACCTTGAGATTCCAGAACACAATTTCACTCATTTTGCTACATTTGACACAGAAGACTCATAGCACTTTTCTGTCCTCAGAGATAGGAGGTCTTGGGGGAAAAAAACCCAAGCACCCTATGCCAGTGGTCCAAATCATCTCAAGTATGCCATGCAAACAGAGGTAACTGAGTACGTATTTAGCTTGCTTTCAACAAGCAATTAATTAACATTGAAGGGAAAAGGTTGGGAGGGAATCCAAGCACGTCCTCACACAGATTAAAAATACTCAGTTCAGATGCCTCTGAGGCAATGAATCCCAAGCAATACCAACAATCTCATTAGGACTACACACAAAGCCAAGGCTAACACTACAGACTATTAAGATGGTAACTAAAAGAAATTGATCCTGGGTGGATTTTCAAGAGTGTGACAATTTTGGTTCCATTCAACTTCAACAGTTCAGAGTTAAGGACATACTGATTTCAGCTGGGATGGAATTTCCTTCTTAATAATACAGCGCTGTGTTTTGGATTCATGAGAGTAATGCTGGTAGCACATTGATGTTTTAGCTGTTGCTGAGCAGGGCTCACCCCCAGCCAAGCACCGTTCAGTGTCCCATTCCCCATCAGTGAACACATGCACAAGACACTTGGGGGGAGTGTGGCCAGGACAGCTCACCTTGAACAGGCCAAAAGGATGTTCCACAACACAGAACATCATGTCCAGGATGTAAACTGTGGGGAGCTGACTGCCAGGAGGGGCTGACTGCTGCTGGGGGGTGGGCTGGGCATTGGTCGCCAGCTGGTGAGACCTTGTGTGTTGTGTGCCACTTGTTTCTCTTCGGAATTATATACTACTCTCTTATTTTCATTACAATTATTGCTGTCATTGTTATCTTCAGTAGTAATATTTTTTTTGTTGTTTTCAGCTATTAAACTGTTCTAATCTCAATTCACGAGTTTTACTTTCAATTTTTTTTCTACTTTTTCTACCTGCTGTAGGGGGATGGTGTGAGGGGGTGAGCAGCTGCATGATACTTAGTTGTTATTGCACGGTTCTAATTTATTCCTTTGCTGTGCTCTAACACCAGCTGGCAACTAAGATGGTACAAACATTAAGAATCTAGTCCACTTAAGTAAGAGCAATGAATGGAACTCTTTACAGTAAGGGTAACAGCAGGCTCTCCCCAGAAATGGACGGAGCACCTTGACAGTAGGGAGTACAGGAGTGGGATCCAGTAGAAGAAAAAGCCTAACATGTAACATGAGGAAGCTAAAGGTTTCTAGTATAGGTGATACTGAAAGAGGCCTCAATGGCTAAAGTTCCTATCTTTCTCAACAGTCAGACTGCATCTCTTCAAAGGCAGATGCAAGAATCAGTATTTTCCTTTGACAACCAAGTGACAAGAAACTGTGCAATGGTCTCACAAATATTAGCATCAAATGTTAGCATCCATGCAGCCTGATCCTCAGCCCACACTCACCTGGGCTGATAGCTTGAATGAAACAGAACTCTTAACAAGACACATGAGAAACTTCTCTAGAGCACATGCTCTCCAACGTCCTCCAAGTTCTGCACAATCTCACTAGAACATGTGTGTCAAAAATGCAGGTTACCACACTTCAGCCAGTAACAGCCTGATGAATAAACCTGTTTTCAGTAAATGCAAGCACTTTGCTGCACATTCAGCTTGCTACATCCTCCTCAAGGACTGGAAACTCTTCTGTCTGCCTCTCCCTCTCTTATTGTTTCCTCTTCCAACAGTGAATGACAGAAAGAAATACGTAAAGGTTTTAGAGGATCATCTTCAGTCTATCTGAAAATTAAGGCTTGAAGTACATGCTCCAGGCAGATGATCTGGCTGCAAAGTAGCAGACTATAAAGTAAAAACTTTCAATTTAAAGAACTTTTCTAAGAGAATCTCAGATTCAGAAAGGAACCTAAAATCATCAGTATCTGGGCAGGAGATACACCAGGTTCTCTAAGTGGAGACAAGGTGGCCTCTCTGACTTGAAGTAATTCCCCTCAACCCAGGAGGGGCAAGAAGAATAAATGCAGCAAGCTGTACAGCACACACACTCTCTTGTCACACTCCTCTACCATATTTTGCAAGGAAAATGGCCTTCAGTACATGCCACCATGGAGAGCAGGAAGACAATTTGAGTGTGCAGAAGTTATGGTAGTTTAATACTTGGTAGCTCTGACAACACAGAAATGACAGTATCATTGTAAATCCAGCCTCAAGTATGACATTACCATAGATTTATAGACTTTAAACACTTGAAACAAGGAACACCTACTGCCTATGTAGAGGAAAATTTTTGATTTACATTTTTAATTTTGCATATTTTTTCTTTGTGTGGATTAGGATTACATTCACAGAGATTTAATGTACAGACTCGTCTGGCACACTAGCCAGCTGAGCTAGAAGCCAATAGTTGTGTGAATATCTACTATAATTAACCATTCACAGAAACAAGCTAATAACAGAGCTGGCCATGCATATGCAATCTTTCATCTCATATATGTGATGAGATTTACTACAAGATTTACTAGTGCTGCTCAAGTGTCTAGCACATATGCCTGTTGGCAGTAACTCTGACAAAAATGTAGACGATCATGGCTTAATGCCATAGGAAAACTCTTGCAAGTGAGTAAAAAATCACTCCCAGAATCCTCCAACTCTAGTATGTTCATCATTGCCAGAAAGTTCTCTGCTTTCCTTTTCATCATTGGCACCTTATTGCTCCTGCAATAATTTCAATATTCCTAATTGCCCCTCCCTATTAGATACCCTCCCTAAACTCCACCCTAATTTGTCCCCTCCTCCAAGTTTATAAATACCCCTGCATGCCCCAACACTTGCTTTTTGCCATTGTCCTCATGCATGGGATTAGCCACCCTGTACCATCTTTTCTGATTCATTCAGTACAGACTGTTCAGCTTGCTGTTTATTGTTTTCAATTATTGAAGCTTTTTAATTCTCAAACGATTGGGTCTAATTTTCTTTCTGCATAAAATCACCAAGTTCAGTGAAGCCACCAACCCTAATAGCCAGGCTAAAGGAGGCTTCACCTGCCTTTGCAAGTATGCAAATAAAAGTACTGTATTCTGTGTAACTGTATTCTGTTACTGTATGCTGTGTAACTGGAGAAGTTGTCAAATTTCTGTAATGTTTTTGAATAAGTAGTATATACAGCTGAATTTAAAGAAAAGAACCACTTACACTTAACCTGTCTTTTTACTTATAGAATTGGCTTTCAACCTTCCAAACCACTTGACAATAGCTGTGACATCAGCAATATAATTTCTCTTTTACTGTTTGGGAAAACGATTCAACAGATGAAGCAACTTGCAGAAAGCTTGAGTCCACTGCCAGACATCAACTTTCCAGCATTTATCAAATACACAACTTATATCCAAATCCCAAGTAACATGTGCTGGACAGTCCATACTTCTGAGTTCATTAGGCATCCCTGGTCCAAGGTTTCCATTTCTAAACAGGTGGTATAGTAATTTACAGCAATAGACACTCCAGAGCAGGCACAGCTTTCCTCAAGTCAGCACAGCACAACCAAAGATGCTTTCCATGGTGACTACAATGACCTCTTCCAAATGGAAATTTCTGTATTTGAGAGACCCAAAACAGCATTCCAAACATTCCAACATTTAATTTTTCATTTTCAAAACAGTCTTCACTATGTTTTACTTTGCTTGTTTTAAATGCCCTGCTGCCTTGAACTCTTCACAAATCTTCATGTTGCCTGGATTCCCAGTTGTGGCAGCTGCTTCGAAGAGTGAAAATCACCACCATGTTTTCCCCAACAATCTTGCTTCCTCAAGAAAACTGGAGATGCCTTAATATACTTCAAAAATTCATGTGAAGCTCTGCACTTCCTTGTTCAGCATCTCTCTGAGAGCAGTTCTCCAGAGTATTCAGTGTCATTGATCACAGAAGGATTAGTGCGGCACTTTCATTTTGGCCTGTATTTACAGTCAATGCACTCTCAAAACTAAAAAGACAATAGACCTTTGTGGAAATATGAGGTGATACGCTAAAAATGTTCCTTTTTGAGAATGAAGGCAATTATTATAAATAAAATATTTATTTATGGATATTCATTCAAGCTATAAGTGTTTCAGATGTTCTAGAAGAAAAAACAAAATTATGATCAATTTATTGCCATGCAAAGTGAAGCACAGCAACTAACAGCAAACTGCCTGACATTATAAATCCTGGGGAGCAAAAGCATCAATAACAGAATGCAACAGACTCTGCTACCTTCTTTATGTGGTGCAAGCTATAGGAAGGGCAATGGTGGCACTGGGAGACAAAAACTATTAGAATGCAAGATAGGGAAATAAAAAATAACTACACAGTATTTTTGGACTGCTCCTGATCATAACATATGATTTATGGATCTAAATGTAAAACAGAAATTTGGATGGAATGACATGCAACTTTTTGCTATTACAAACAGTGAAAAGAATAGTAGAGTATGTTTTCTTTCAGTTACAGAGACACTTTAAGAATTTCATAATAGCAGTAGTAGCATAGTTACACAATCACCTGTATGAGCTGAGAGTGGTGAATGAGGCCGAGGCAGAGCTGGAGACTGGCTACTGCCCATCAAACTCTTCCTGTTGCTTGTTCTACAGCTGTGGGAAAAACAGAGGAAAGAAGACATTAGTATCAGAAATACAGTATATAGCATGTATGGGCGTTTTTGAGAATTCTGCTACTGAGTTCCTCGACTTCCCAGTTGCCAATTAGAAATATGAGCTATTGTTGTTTTTGTAGGCATGTCCAGGAAGTCTACAATCATAATGGATAATGGCAAATCCAGAAGTTTTCAAAGAAAATACACTATGGATACTTTCCGGGCTTGCACATTTGCTGTTCTGTGCAATGACCAGCATTTCCCTGTAGAATAATTTACAAAATATTCTTCTCTGACTACAGCATATTTCTCTGCCATACACTTTTAATAAAATATAAAAATAAATATAATGTGAAACACAGTCTCAAGTTTACAATCACCATTCAATGACTAAACCTATTTCTGCTGCATGAACTGTAGCTTGAAATCACATAACAGAGAGCAAGACTGATCAATCTGAGAATGATACAATAATTATAAATCTAATTATTGAGATAAATGTCACATCTGTGCCTTTTGTCAATGGAACAGATGATAACTAACAAGATGAATGCATTTTTTTACTCATACATTTTTCGTCTGTAAAGCCACTAATTTCCCATACCATAAGATCATTAAACAAGATAAAAAGTAAATTAACACATCCATTAAACTTTGCAAAGGAGGTATTTTTCTTAAATACATCATACAGTTTTTAAATATTTGTTGACAGAAGCAGTTTTCTTTTTCCCTCATTCTACTATAAAGAATAGTCTCATAAATATAAATCTCTAACACTCCAAACGTTCATGAAGAAGGAAAATATTATCCTGAGCCAAGAGGCCGTAGCTGTGTATAAACTGAAGTGCATATGCTAATGTTTACAGCACTGCAGAATTTTTTCTGCTAAGATTTAGAAAAACTCCAAACTACTAAAACAGGGAAAATTTATACACAAAAACATTTAATTATCAAAGCAGATTACAAGAGAAGCAGATTCAGATTCTTATTTGTAAGACATCTCAAAAATCAATTTTGTAATATTATGATGATCTCTCATTATGTAAGAGCCAGAAAGCAAGACTAATTAGCCCTGATATGGTTAAACTAAATAAAGTGCAAAAGAATGGATGGCGTGTAATAGCATAAGGAAAAACAGATGCAGAAGTACTCCAAAGTAATACAGAAGACAAGGAAAATAAAGGGGGGAAAAAAAGGTAGAGGAAAAGTTGAGTATGAAATCTGTAGAGATGGTATCTGCAACATGCAAAAGAAAACAACACTACAACCACTCTCTCCTTGAAAAATGCTTTGTGAAGCATCAAGAGTGCCACTCCCAAATCTCTAATAGGTTAATGCAAAGTCCATTTGCACACTGCACACAGTTTTGCCATATTACTTAATTATTACATTCAGTGATTTAACCCATAAGTGTATCACTACTGCAGACCTTTCTAAAAAAAATGTACAAAAATTATTTCAAGTTTCACATACAGAGTACTGGAAAAGCCAAAACTTATTTAAAACATATACTGACATTTTTAAGCCAAACAAAATGGAAGAACTTTTAAAATGTGAAATTATATACATATATTTTTAGTAATCTGTCTAGATTAATTTCTACTTTTCCAATCATAAAACCTGAGCAAATATTCCATATTCCATCAGACAACAAAGTTTTAATTGTTTCCCTGCTTCTTTAAATTTTGTCCCGCTAAAGAATCATTGAATTCCTCTCTTATTGAAGAGTGGTCCAAAATTATCTTTCTGCCTTCATGCAATGTCACCATATTTTTGCTAGCTTTCCTCCCTTTATCTCCTAGTCTTGTTTTAAAAGCTTGAATAGCTGCTTCTTCGCAATTGTCCAATCTAAAATTGAACCCAGGAAAACTTCTGGTATTCATTAGATATTCATTAAAAGACACAGAGATTGCATCTATCCATGATGATGTGATGGTATCACTACCAACATATGTGGTGCAGGCTGGGGCTCAGAGCACCCATTATGTGACTTGAAAGCAGTTGTGTGTTGCTAAAGTCTGGGATTTAAAGGACCGCTACAACTTCTGGCAAAAGAAAGTAAGACATTTGAAGCACAATAATTTTAGACACCCTTCAGAGATTTTGCTACAAGGATGATTCCTTGCACTTACTTACCACTTGCCCTTACTTGTAGAAATTGAGACTTTTTATCACTTTCCCCAGAATTTCCTATGTAAATAAACAAATGCCTCATATTCACTTTTACATTAATATCCAAACTTTGCAATGTCTTTCACAAATCATTATCAAAGACATCTAATTAAACTTATCTTTGCAAGTCCTTTTTGGAGGCTGTGTATTTTTAATACTCTGGGGATTACGATGGCTTTATCCTCAATATCAAGATCTTACATAATGAATCTTTACATAATGAATCTTTCCCCCCCGCTATTTCAAAAACATCTTTGCTACTTGGCCAAATGTGGCTGCAGAAAGAATTTCTCTTCTATCATACTTAAATGAGATGTTCTATTGAGAAATAAAAGATATGAAGTCTCCTCTATTTGCCTTACCAGTAAGGTAAACTGCAACTCACTGCATGAAAGGACAAATCCATCCTAGAGCTCTCACTGTGAGCTTTGTTTTTCAGTTGTGCTGAAGATTTTGAAACAATGTAATCCATCCTGTATAATCTGTGAAACATAATTCCTTCCCCAAAATAATGCTATTATAAAAGAGGCATTTTGTGGATGAAACAAAAAAAAAAAGAAACTTCATGGAACCTTGAAAGATGATCTAAGGTGCCAGAACGCCACAAATGGGAAGCAGGGTGGCACAAAGGAAGTATCAAAGCATTACTTACTGAACTGTATTTAGCCTTGAAACAGCAATCTTCCTTATACAAAAGAATCTCAGAAGTTAAAACCCTTCTGCAGACACAATAGTTTTTTCTAGATCTCTGAACACATCAAGTAACTTTCCCCTTCTATTGTTTTCATAAAACTATTCTTCTCCCATTCAAATCTGACAAGATAAACCAACCGATAAGAGGCAGCCCTGAAATAAAGCCTCTTTGTCTGCAGTAAAGTTACAGCCATGCAGGAACACTCTACAGGGATTGTAACTTAGGGAAACATAAACCTTGGTAAACCACAGAGCACTAACCCTCAAAATGCAATTCTCTAAGCTTTGAATTTCATGCTGTGATCAGGTTGCATGCCAAGAAGAAACTAGCAAGCTAGGCAGCAGGTAAAATGCAAAGCTTAAAATACTAAAATAAAACAAAAAACCCACATACAAATAAAAAAACCCTTTTGAAAGGATGAAAAAGAGCATGGGAGAACACAGGAAAAAAATCAGTCACAATTAACAATAACTAAACTTTGGGGCGTGCAGGAAACTTGAACAGAACAGAAAGTTTACACTCATTGCCCTTTGCCGCCTTCTCTGACCCACAAATATCCTTCCTGGACTTTATTCCTCCTTGGTGAATACCTATCCTTGACGTTACACTGCATCAGAAGTGCCCTGGACAAATGGTATTCCTTCTTATCTTAGAATCCAATTCATATTTTCCTATTTGTTTCCCAAATCCACCCCCTCAGACAGGTTCCGTTGTACCTCCTGCTCTGTCACTGAAACTCCTGCCCACTCATTCTTCTCCTCCCTGTCCTGACTTCTCACCATGTCTCACTGTGAGAGAACTCCTTCACCCCAGCTCCAGTATCATTCCAAAGGCACTAACTCCAAGTCAACTCTCCAGCTGCTACAGACAATCAACGTTTCTGATGAGAAGCACTCCTGATAAAACAAACAGAAGACACAACATAGTGTTTTTGCTGAACTTCTCTTGTAACAAAGCCATGGTGAACAGCAGCTGATGAAAGATGCAATCCAGATGCATAAAGCTTGATTACTTTGCTCATTTAATAGCCACAATTCTTCCTGTATCAGACAAAACGTATCTGGGTAGAAACGAGGGAAACTGTTAGACTGAAATCAGCAAAGCACAAAACTCAAGTATGAGTATGGCAGTTAAAACAGAGCTACATTCCACAATCTCCTGGAAACATTAAAGAGAACAAAAGCTGAAGCACAAATGCAGTGCTTCTAGACAATATTTTATACAGAGCTGAAATGCAAGTTTCCTGGTACAGTAATCAAGAAATGGCACTGAAATGGAAATTTCTTCCTCTGAATGAGGGTTAATAGATTAACAGATTACTGGCAGTGAAGGTTAATCACTTTTATTCATTCAAAAAAAGTAGGAAAAAGTGGGCTATTTTGTCAGAGATTACCACTTGCCAGGCTTTTCATGGGAAATATGGCATTAGCCTTTATAATTTAAAATAATTTCATTTCACCATCCTCAATTATTACTATTTACACTTGTAATAAAGATGGATTTGGACTGTAAGCTATTATGACAGTTCACCAACTCTCACAGGCTACACTGAGTACAGCACTACTCCGCAACATCCTAATTCTAGTATTAGTGTAATATATAGTGGTTTAGCTGGAGGCAAAGATTAAAAGGGGATTTCTCCTTTTCTAAGAAGATGCAGCAAACAAATGGTTTTAGTTGCCAATATAAGCACAAAGAAATGAAATTACTACCATACCCAGAATGCGAAGCCTAACCATGTACGCATGAGACACTAATAATGCAAGACCAGCCTTCCTAGAATAGGGGAAGAATCCCTAGAAGAATAGGGGAAGAATCCCTTCCTAGAATCCCTTCTAGGGATATAAAAGGTGGTTATAATTTTTCTGGTGTTAAAATTGCATAGTTGAAAACTACCCCAGCAGGAACATGCTGTCCCTAGCAAGATCCAAGATGTTGTGATTTCAGTTATACAGGAAAGTTAAAATTAAGTTCTATTTCAGTTATATTTAACTTGTTATGAAGGTAGCTAAGGTATGACTTCATAGTTATCTTCAGCAACACTGAAGAGGCATTTAAGAGCAATGCACAAAGAAAAAACCCAGAACGAAATGAGGAATTTTAATTTAGTTTGTCTTGGTTATTTGGTTGATTTGGTTTATTTTGTTTTTAAAGAAGAGGCCTTCTGCATAAAAATCAGTTCAGTGAGTACTTCCATGTGCTCCAGAACCCGGACAAGTTCTGTGGGATGTTATCTGGAACAAATGCAAAAAGCAGCTGCCCTGAAGAGATGACACACATCTATATTGCAATCAGCTTCCTTGTTAAAAGCAGCCTTTAAGCTCTATTTGATGAAGCATCTCCAGACCTAAAAAGTCAAAGTAACACAGGGCCCACACTTAGCGCCAGTTCACACCTACACTGCTTTAAGCAATAGATTGCTTTATGCAAGGAAACAAACCGGCTCCTCACTGAACGCTGCACAATTAGTTACACTGGGACAATAAACAGACTCCATACAGAGGTAATGATGGCTACACTGTTCTAACTTACATCTAGGAAAGAGTAAAGAGTAAGGTAGCAAAGGTTTACAATTTTGAGAAATATTTCCTGAGTTAGAATTTCAAGGTAATACAGTAATTGAGAAAGTGTGCAAACCATCTGAATGCAAGCAAAATATAGCATAGTAACACAGAGAATTTTAATTTTATTCTTTTAAAGGCTGTCAGTGTTTCACATTCATATCAATTTATTACCATCCAGCAGTATTTTCTGATATACTTTACCTAGACTAAATGTCCGCATATACACTCTCCAAATCTGGTATGTGTATACAGATGCATACATAAGCATATACATATACACATTCATATTTACAAGCATAAAAATATATGTATGTGTATATATATATATATATATATATATATATGTATGTAAAACATCCTACCTTTAAAACTTTGCACATACACTCAAACCTCCTACTTACTATATATTCCCCCTCTGTGAGGAATTTTTCTACATCAGTATGTAATGAGCTGGGAAGACCAGGCTACTGAGATGTAAATTTTAATTATTATAATCTAGGGAGGGATTCAGATTTTTCTCTTTTGCATATAAGGTTTAGTCAACTTAAGTAAAATGAGCTTTAGTCTGAAGAAACCAGAGTGCTGTCAAAACATAATGAACACAGCACACCAAGATGAGGTATGCAGCTGCTTGCAGCCCAAATTTAGTGATCTGTCTTGAACCTTTGCAACACTACATTGAGTGCTTCAGCTTCAGCTATTGGCCAGGTAAACATGGCTAGGAAGCTACAGGTCCTCTCTAAGTACTGAAAAATGTGTGTGGAAATACCTTTCTCCCTAACATTAATATCAATTACCAGCATGCCACCATGCCATCAGAACCTCCCCTTTCCTCAATCATACAAAAGAATACTTCATGTTTTTTCTCCACATTTCTAAAAACCTGCAGGAAAAATAAAACATAAAATGCAATCAATTAGATGTATGATCATCCTTTCCATGGACTAAAGGATTCAAACATACACAAGACAGCATCACTGCAAAAACAGACACCAGGAAAAATCACAGAATTGCAAAAATATCTGCCAAATCCCTAATGGTCAGACCTGAGGGAGACTGTCACAAAGACTTCTTACACTGGGGTTTCTCAATCCCCTTTAACCCAGAGTACTACAATACTAATAAGGAGATCATTATGCCTTCTGAACTGAACTTGCTAGTTGGATGTGTTCAGTATACTTAGCTTCACTGACTGCTCTCACTTTTACTCTAGGCCATTTTGATCCGTAATTTTTCCTCTTCTCACACAGGAGAATAATCAGTAGTTACAAGAAATCAGAACTTCTTCTACAGAATTAAAATTATGTACTTCTATCTGTCCTGAACCTTCCTAAATCCACTGATTCACATTTAACTCACATAATTAAATATTCATCTCTGTGGAAACAAAAAAATAGTATATAAGCTAACTCCACAGCTATACAATATTCACAAAAAAAGTCTGTACTAAAACCAAAGTGAGTATACAGAGGAGTGTTCACGAAAAGAATGCTCAGGATCACAAACCACTGGGCCACAGAGCAATTCTGCTTTATTATGCACAAAATCAAATTTTGGATCTTCACATCATACAACCCATTGAGAACATGACGATGTGATCATTTAAATCCCACTGTTTCTTGAATTTACAGTTTATTTTGTATTCTGAGAAGGGAAGTAAAAAAAAAAAAGCACTATATCTCTTATCATACCGAGAAATTTAACTAAATTCCTTGATACATAAATATTATTCATTCAAAACAGAAGGGTAATTAGGAAGCTAGCACCAAACGTAGAGGCAAAACATGCAGGGCTGGCCTAAATTACTGCTAAGTAATATTATCTGCATGCTATGTAACTCAGAACATGTAAAGAAAACTTGCAAACAAAAAAACAAACACCAAAAACAACACAATAAACACCCAAAACAAACAAACAGGCTGCAGACAGGAGGTTCAAAAATGAGGCCTCCTTGCACTTTTGAGCTATCCCCTGCAGTTTACATTAACCCTTATCACTCCATATTCTGACTACAACCTCCTGGTGCATGCATCTCTTGTGCTGACAGAATGCAGCCAGACATTTCCTACCAAGTTTCAGAGCCAGGCTGGGGGCAGGATGTTTTTCACTCTGACCCACTGCTGGTTGTTAACAGCTTGGGAGAAACTGGGGGAGCAGATGGAGGTGAGTCAGGATCTTGGATGCCATTTCTCCTATAGCTGTCACTTCACCTCAGGCTGGCATGCTGTCAGCAAGGCTGTAATACAGACACTGTCACAGGCAAGGCTTTCCACTGGCTCTGTCCCTGGTTCAGGAGCTAGGCTGGAGCCCTGTCACTGCTGCTCACAACACAAGCCGTCAGACTCAGACAAGGGATGCCTCAACTGAGGGACCACCTCCTCACTCTTCCATCCCCACAGTGGGGATCGATGGGGAACAACAGCCTTTTCCACATTTAGACTAAACAAAACAGTCAGGATACTGGCAACTTTTACCCACTCAGTCCCTTCAAAAAATAACCCCAAGGAAAACCAATAAACAAATGGGTCCTGCTCAGCTGTATTTCCTTTGAACAACATCCATCCAGACCCAAGGATTAACCACAGCCAATTCCCCAGGACATTTCAGTACTGCCAGGAAGCCAAACAGATATCCTGAGTTTTCTGTAACTCCAGTTGAAACTGCGGCCAGCAGAGTTCAGAATTTAGATAAAACATGGGAGTGTCTCCAGATTACAGACTGAAGACCTGTTTGTCCAGTTACCTACCACAATGAAACCCGGTTCACCTTCTCTCCAGCTTTCTCATTTTGTTTTCCCCTTAGACTTTGCTTCTTTCTTGCTCAGAGCACCACTGTTCCTAACTTACCATGTATCTAAGAGTCAGTAGGTCAGGATGATAAGCCATACAGGCCTCTTCATAGAAGAGAGCACGTTCCCCAAATAGCACAGAGAAGAACTTTAAGGAATACTTCCCTTGGCTGAAAGTGTCTGCATGGCATCAATACTCAAAAGGCCCAGTGGGTTAAAGTCTGTAATGTTTTGAAATTAGGTAGTTAAATGCAGCCAGCCTAAAAACACTTACTTCCTTGGTAGATATCTAAGAGACACAGCAAAAATGACTAATATATTTCCAGTTGGGGGAAGAAAACAAGGAACTATTTAGCTTCCCCAGCTTCTTGCTATGGAAGTAGTGCTTCATCTTCTTTCAACCTCCTCTATTTGCTGGTACCCACTAAAAAAATATATTGCCAAGGCTACTTTCACATAAAAAGGATCACAAGCTTATTAAAGCAGAAGTCTACATAACACTCTTTATCACATGAAACACTATCTGCTTTGCACTGTACTCCAGAGACTCAACCCAGGAGAAAAGCCACTAAGAGAAAAAGTTGTAGAAAATTTTTTTTCCTACATTATTTTACAGTATTTTTAGGACAGTTTTAAGATTTTATTCCCCTTTGTTTTCCACACCCCCCCCAGCCTTTTTTTTCTCCTAAACAGATTTCAAGTAGTAGAACTAAAGTAAATCCTAAAATTCAAGGGTAGAAGATTGGGAGAGATGCTTGAAGGAGACAGATTTTACATAATTTTGCATTCTAATTCAATTATAATTACACTTGACTCCTTTCTGCTATAATTAAGAAGGAACAATTCCTTTTTACTCAAAACAACATTAAGTCCAGACAGGAAAGCACTGCTTCTTTCCTTCTCTGGTAAATCTGGTAGCTCAAATTCTCTCAAAAGTATGAGGCTGCACACGATGGATTAAATATGTTGTCTTCAAACCTTTAGCAAATACTATCAAAGATTTAAGAAATTAACAGGTAAGACAATAATATCAGAGCAGTGCAACTGATCTGACTGTAGGAAAACTATACAGCAGATTTCACAGTAGCAGACGAGTCTGAAATTTTTTATTATCACACCCACAAGGATGAGTCTGAATTATTTTATTCTTACTAGCACAGGCTTCCCACTTGGGCAAGGAGAAAAACAAAGAAGGGAAAAGCATTTAAGGAGGATAGTTCCCTGAAGACACATACCCTACTAAGAAAGTTACCTTCTAACCACTTGAGAAGCAAAAGTAGGGACACACATCTACAGACTGGAAAGCACTACAGCGATGAAGCACAGCTGCCTACCGAGCAATTGACAGGTGAGGGGAAAAAGTTTCATCCCTTCAGCAGCACTGTCGCACTAACTGCTGTGGTTTATCTTCCTTCTTCATGTAAATATGACAGTTGCCAAAAAAAATTGAAATATATGCCTAATTTTAACCAACATGATGTAAATTTGCATATTTTCTTTATGGGAATCGATGCAAGTAACAGAAAAAGTGGTCCTATTCTTTTTCCCTTCTCAGGTTTTAAAAACCAAAAGAGCAAATATTCTATAACTAAACTGTCACAATTTCTATACAAGAAATAGAAACACTTTGCAATTAATATTCTGTCCTGTCTTTTGTTTGGACACAAATAGTCAGTTAGGCTTAAGCAGTTAATGCATTGGACTTAAGGAAAAAAAGAAACTTTTAAAAAATTAAAATCATTATTTAGGGCAAAATAGGGGTGTTCGAAAAAAAATGCCCTTTGCTGGAGACTGAATATGAACAATTAAGTGGAAGGCATTCAACCTCAAAACTACGTCTGTTCCCACAAGACCTCTGGCAGCACATCAGTGTCCCACATTTGAGCGTGTACACATTGACTGCAGCTCAGAAATTCAGTTTGCAAACAAAAGACCCTCCTCTCTTTAGTGAGACCCACATTCTCCTTCCCTCCCACTGACAGCTGACCAAAAGTTTTTTTAATTAAATCATAATTAAGCATCTAGAAGCATTATTTTCCCAGGGGAAGGTGAAAAAAAAAATCCATTCACTGTGCCCATTCAGCTGTTGGTCTCTGTCTAGCCTGTGGCAGAGGGCATCAATTAATGCCAGCTATGGTGGCTTTCATGAAGGGGTGTTTGTTCTGCAGGAACCAGACATCTGCAAAGTTATGCTAAAAAGGTAAGTGACCAAACACTCCATAGTCATAATGTTAAAACACCACTACACATTTACCTGCAGCCAGCAAGGTGGCATTCCCCACCAGTCACATAGAGCAGAAACAAATTAACATCTGTTTGTGTTTGAGTTTCCAAATGCAGTCATATCCCTTTAGTAGCAAAACAATAAATGATGGTTATAAAAAATTGCTACATCTGATCTAGCTTTTTTCCAGATTAAAACTGAGCTTATGTAACAGACATAACTACCCATCATTCCTTTTTATTTAACAAAGCCTTATGAGAAATATAACAGAAAAAAATGAAGTATGTGCTGACACATATTTGACACCATTTACAAATGGATATAAATAATTTCTTCTCCCCACAAATTTTTATTTTATTTACAGTATCCACACTTAAAAGAGTTAGCTGTGCATCTAAACTGGTATAGTCACATAAGCGTACCTCCCTTCTAAAGACAAAGTTACACCATGGATAAGTCTTTTACTGGTTCAGAATTTCCCCATAAGGAAATAAAAATGAACCATAAGAATTCAAACTGCCTTTTTCAATTGCAATTGTCTGCTAAGAAAGCTGTGTCAGCAAGACTAACTTGATACTAGCTACAGCTCAAATTATCATCCCTGCATAAAACCTAGCACCCAGACTAAGTCTGGAAGCAAACTTCAGCTCCACATGACAATATAGCTACTGAGGAAGGAAACCTATTACTCACACAGATCATCATATTGCACAGTCACAGTGAGGTAATTGGAAACATCTGAATCACCTCTAGTGAAGCAATTTAAACATCTCCAGGCATAGTCACGAGTGGGGATGACAACACAAGGCCTCTGACATCCACTCACTATTTTTTTTTTTTATGGTAATGCTTAATCATCAAGCACCACACAAGCCAGGAAAGATCTGATGATTTATATGTCTCAGCATGCTGCCACAGACCTGCACGATACATACATGCACATAGTATTAAAAATAGTGGGGCATGGTACTGAAAAAAGTTTCAGTGGCATATGCTTCATGTTTCAAGCGACTGAATTACTCAAGTGAGGTCAGAAACAAATTATCTAGGCAGATGCAAATAAAGTACTGATGAAGTACTCATGTTACATCATCAAACATCCCTTCTTCTGACATGCTGTCACTTCAGTAATCCAAGTCTCTGAATCATAAACACTGTTCAATTTTAGAATCCCTTTAGCCTATCTAAGATAGGTTTTCTGCAGATCAAAACACTGTAGTGCTGAGTTCTGACCTCTCCTACAGGCTCTGAGAAAAAATGAAGCATTACCCAGGGAAAGGGAAATCCTTCTCTGCAATTATATACTTCAAGCTCCCTCCCACAGGTGGTGACCCAGCAGAACTAGAACACAATATGACTTTCAATTTATCCACCTGGTTATGCTTAATGAAAATCCAGTGAGCGAAACTGGAAAATTACCAGCATCATCTGAACAAAAACCCCAGTACACATTCAACACTAGCAGTTTCTAAGCAGAGAGAAGCATATCAACATGAATGAATCTGGCTCACAAAATCCATTTATAATATGTCTGAAACAAAGTATCTTACTGTGAGTAAGGTTTTACAGAAAAAAATGGTATTTCCAGAATCAAGTAAGTTTGATTTCTCATCTACATCGCTCCTGGCCACTTCAATGGTCAGTAACAACTTATTCTCTCATGAAAAACCAAGAACTCAGAAACAAGACCAAAAAAAAAAGAAGTAGCTATACTAGACTTAAATCTATACGTCAATATAGGAATACAGAGAAAAGGCTAAGACCATCTTAAACACATTACAGAGTATATAAGCAATTTATGAAAACAACTTTTCGATGTATTTTGCTCTGTAAAAATACCCACACCAGTAAAGGACTATTTTACCACCAAAGCAATGTATTAATTGCTCACAAAAAAGAAGTAGGTCAGCAAAGATTCATGAAAGCAAATAGCAGTGACTCAGTGTAGAAGGAAGAAGAAATGGAAGAAAATGAAGCAAGGATATGATTTACAGTGTGTAAACAGGTATGAGTTAATAGTGTGAAGAGGAACAATTTCACGATGAATATTTGTTTAATTCATCCTGATGTGTCAAGAATGAAGTATCACATAAAATGACTAGCAAACCAGCATCCACTATAGACAAGAAAGCAAGCAATGGCAGTCGCAGTAAAAATTCTAATTTTGAACACATGAGGTAACTTACAGTGTGTCTGCAGCCACAGCAGCCCACAGCCCATGTGATACAACCGCTGCAGCAGCTCAGTGCCCAATCTAGCAGCGCTACTAGCACTAACCAGAAACACCTGAGAAGCTGCAGGAAATACTGCCTGCTGAACCATGCAGTGCAAGACCGTTAACATCTGCCTCTTCACTTAACTGGTCAAACAGTATCTGCTCCAATACAAGCAGAACTGCTCACAAACTTAACGGAGAGGAAACCAAAGGGAGCGCGTTGCTGTCAAGCCTTAAATTATATAATGTAGTGCATGCAGTCTTCAAGTTCCATCTTCTGGATTCATACAGTGACTCAAATAGTCCAAGTTTTCAGCGTTTGAGGGTAGAGGTTTATTATTTTTGGGTTTGGTTTTTTGCTGTGTGGTTTGACAGTTTTTCTTGGAAGTTCATGTTTCAAGCCCTATTTTGGCAATGGACAGATTTAAGATGAACATTAAGTATCCAAGAAGAGACACAATTAACTACTGCTAAACTTTACACAGTGGTAATAAATTACAAATAAAAAGGAACACTAGTTTTGATACATATGAAGTTGAACAGTGCAATCCAGTATATAGTCTTTCTTTACACATCAATCTTTTCAAGAAATTTGGAAATTTTATCATGTAGTTAAAAATATCTCAAGATTTCATAATCCTGCAATTTCTCAGTGTATTGGCTGTATCTGTCTTGGCTTTTAAACTTCTACTAAAATTTCACATTGAAGCAGCAATGTCTGGGGCAGCAGTAACATGCCAGTGGAAGAGGTAAATTGGAAAGAGAATTTGTGCTAAAGTTGTCCATGAGGAGAGCTGCAATCCTCCCACAAAAGGTGAGTCTACATTAAGTCTTGCTGTTCATAAGCAGTTCATTAAACAAAAGTGTTAACCTGAAAAAGAACCATGAAAATTACACAAAAAACTTGGGGGAATAAATCATATATTATGTTTCAATGGGTACATCAAAAAGGTAAAAATAGGATCCAAAATAAGCAAAATTCCCTCTTTCTTCAACTTGAAGTACCATTCCATCATGTCACAAATTTCACAAATTCTCTAAGGCATACTACCATGCTAACAAGTAGCTCTTACATGGACAAGCTAAAGTCACAGAGTTTCCACACACTCTGTACTGCCATAAGGCTAGTCTCATCACTACTATTCTGAGATTCACATCCACGATTCCACCACAGAAAGTGGTCTTGCAGATTACCTGTCATCTTAAGGAGCAAGGCTGAAGAGAAAAGAAACCTACAGTTTAAGATAAATTCACTAGTTCTCATAGAGGAATACCCTGTTCCACTGAAAAAAACTTACACACACTGTCCATTTGACATAATGGAGGCAGGTTCAAGTGGAACTACAACACTTTGCATTCTGTGATCTCCTAACTCTCTCAGTAGTAAGGAAGAATTTAAACACTAATTCCTCATTTCCTGTTTGTTTGTTTTTTTTTTTTTTGTAAAAGAGAAGCCCTGAAACTCTAATTTGGTTCAGTGGTTTAATCAAACATTAGATTTTCTATTAGCCTAAGTTCTAGCTCAGCTTTTCAAATAATCATTACAAATTACCTCACACTACACTCATCTTGAAAATCAAATGCAGGCATACTTGTGAAAGACAAGTTAATGTCAGCAAAGGCTATTTTCTTAAATGTCTTCAGTACAAAAGAACTGAGACATTTGTTGGTATTATCCTTTCTTCAAATCATAATGTCGGGGTTTAGTTCTTTCCCTTTTCCCTCTGTAGAATTTTCCCCATTGTCATGCTAAGATACCTGTTGACTGGGCCCTGGCGGCAAGGGGGAGGGGAGGGAAGAGGGAAACCCCTCGATATCCAAACATCCAGAAGAGCAGACAGAAGGCTCTGGCTCGGCCCATTTCCCCCGCGGAGTTCGGATGAGAAGGACGATCGCCACCTCAGCCCCATTCCTGCCATCCCAGCTCCGGGAGCCATCCTCACTGCTGTCAGACCCTGCCCTGCTGCCTTCTCACTGTAACCTGCCACCATCCAGCACTCTGCTGAGCACCAGGACCCACATCGTGAGTGGAGGGCTCTCTCTCCATCTCTCTCTCTCTCCCCCTGGGACAGCGCTGCCATCACCCCCAGCCCTCCTGCAGCTCTGCGGGACCCGCCCGCCCCCAGCACCGGGAACTGCAGCTCAGGGAAAAGGTGCCTGCAGCCAAAAAACACTGGGACTGAGTTACTGTTCTGTTTGTGGGTAATTTCATAGCTGTTGTTGTTCTTGTTTGTCTTGTTAGATGTACTAGTATAGAACTGTTATTCCTATCCCCATATCTTTGCCTGAGAGCTCCCTTAATTTCAAAATCATAATAATCGGGAGGAAGGAAAGATCACATTCTTCAGTTCAAAGAAAGGCTTCTGCTTTCTTTAGCAAACACCTGTCTTTCAAACTAGGACACATAACCACAAAAATTACTACTTTGAAGATATAAATTTAATGATAAAGCATAAACATGGGTCAATTTTAACATAACCATATGCTTCTTAATCATCTCCCTTCTATAAATCCGTAACTGAACATTAAATCAAAGTGATTTTTCAATCCTTCAAAAACCTCAAGAAAATGTGTGCAGGTAGGTAATGGCATACAGATTCAGGAGGGCTGGACAATTAGTTGGATGTACATATGGGTGTGTAACCAATTAAAAAGTGACTGTTTTCTCAACCTAGCTTACAGAGTTCTGACTTGTTTTTATGGGGATATTTAATCTCTTGCCTCACTGTGACTAGCACAAATTTAGCTGATACAAGAGAACAATGACAATGAAAAAAAAAACCAAAACAAAACAAAGTTTATAACTGGCAAACTGGTATTCAACAATCTGGTGAAGAACAAATGCAATCCCATCATCTCCTCCTTCCCAAGTTGCTTCACACAATCATGGAGAGTATTTACTGAGTGATGCAGATTCTTTTCTTCTTCATATTTTACGGAGAAATATAGTATCTTGCACTCCTAATTTTTCTTTATTATTTCTTCCCCTCCCCCCTTCCCCCCCCCACCCCACCCGTAAAGAAACCCAAACACTAGAACAGCAGCTTGACACCTATTTAACATAGGACAGGTACAGTGTCATTCTGTAAAAATCTGCTACACTCCCCAAAGTTTCTGTAAGACTGAAGCTGGACTAACACTCCATTACTGATAGTTCTGTACTCGGTATTACACCTAAGCTACTGAAGCATTTCCTACTGAGAGCTCTAAGCAGAAGTTATAGTAGAAGCAGTACCAGAAAATAATATTCTGCTTTTAAATTCTGACTACACAGTATGTTATACCAACCATATTTTTGAAACAGATAATGTAGTCACTCTCTCCAAAGGGCAAATTCTGCTCTTCCTATTCACTAATGTCTCCTAGCACACTCTACCACAAGTAGGAAAGTAGAAACATGTCATTCACCAATCTCGGGACAGGAATCATGCTGCAGTGTGATGATACAAAGCAACATTCTTCACAAGTCTAGCTGTAATAGTCCAACCAAATGCCTGCAGCCATTCTGCCCCGCACTGAGCTTTTTTCACATTTTTGGCTGTGCAGCACTAGCTACTGCAGGAAATTATGATCACCTCCGAGTCAGAGCTAAGCATACACCCCAGCACGGTGCTGCAGGGCATAGTGCTGTTTTGCAGATGAATCTGGGCTGCCAACCACATGAGATCATTATAGATCAGTGCTCTGAGTAAACGTAAATGCAGTGAAGCACACTTGGGCAAAAACTTACTGAACATTCTGAAATGAAATCAACTGAATGTTTTTTCCTCAGTCCTGGGTTGCTCTTCAAGATCTCAATGAGCTAATTAAAGAAAAATCCTATTATTTAGACAGCGTATTTGTGTTAAGAAATACCCATTACCTTCAACATTTCTCCACCAATGCTTAACTTAAAAACAGCAATCGACAGAATAAGGAAAAAACCAACAAAAATTAACAAAAAACCTCCAAAAAAAAAAAACAATAAACCAAACAACCTTCCCAAAATAATAAAAATAAATCTCTACACACACTATGTATGTACAATTCACCAGTCAAGAAAACTCAGCATCTCTGACAATAAATTGCAATGAGGATGATTTCAGATTAAATTTAGCATTACACAGCTATCAAATCACAGGCCAAGTATAAAAAGTAGGTAAATTACACTGATAATCTTGTTAAAAGGTTATCACCACTGAGGATGCAAAGAGTAGCATGGAAGTTAATTCTATTTTTTAACGTGACAAGTGGTTTATGGTCACATTAAAGATTAGAAGTCAATTTTTCCTATTCTAGCAACTAAATCATACCATCAATATACATGTGAAAGTTTTTTTTAAAAAGCACTCACTATAGTTCAATATGATCATTTTATAAATTCAGTGTGCTGGCAGAAGGGAAGGAAAAAAACCACCAAGCCTTAAGCGTAGAGACTATTACATTACAGTGTAACAGGAGGGTATCTTCCAGCTTAGTTCAAACACACTACATCAACAGAAATTAATCATACATTATGCTTGAAATCATAGATACTTGAAAACCTTCATAACCACTAAATTCACCAAGTACATTAACACTATTGCACATTTTCTATTCCACAATTAACATGCAGAAAATGTGTGAAAAAATAATCTGCAGTTTGTTTTCTACGCATCCTGTCTTCTACAAGGACATATGAAAACAGAAAATTGTAGGTGCTCCTATGTGTGTCCCTACAGCCATGTGATTATTACTCACAGCCAAAAAAGTCAACTATGCTACTACAGGTAGAAATAATGATGCTTTTTGGTTGAAAAAGTCTTTGGAATAAATGGTAACAGGTTGCAGATGCTTTTACTCAAGATTTTATCTAAAAATAATGACTGGATTATTTTCTTTGTTCTTCAACATGTACAATGATTTCAGATTGAAGCCCTCCTCCTTTAGGCTGCAACTGAGTGAATTTAAAAAAACTCTGAAAAAAAAAAGCCAGCTTTGTCCCAAGACTTCTAAAAAGTATTTTGACTGAAGATCTGTCATAACTGAGGAAAACCTGTATTTTCTACTTTCAAGAACAAAACTATCTGGGTCCCTCATGCAACAGAGCCCAGTGGAGAGACGCATTATTATTTCTTATATATGTAGTTCTGCTACAAGTCTCCATTGTTCTCCACATCACAGGAACACAACAAAGGACAACCTCCACTCCAAAGAGCTTACTTACACAAGCTCAAAAACCCAGCCTTAACACCTAGACAAGACAAACATCTCCAACAAGTTAGAATAGGGTGTGGCTGAGGTAAGGTGACAGAAAAGGGTGTGCTACAATTTTTGGCCATCAGGAAGAGTAATCACCTTACTACTCATCCGGCCTATTAGTCCATTAGCTAATTTAAGGTTTCCATTTGCATCACAGCAGAAGAATGCCTTAAGAAGTGATGTTCATAAAGCATAAAACCAGTATTTCTGCAGCCTTTGTTTTCTGGAAAACATCCCAGATTTTATGAACACCACAGAGGGTTTGAGAAAAAGGAAAAAAAAAAAGTGACACTGGTCAAAAAACTACTTCAGTACCTCACAGTCACAGCCAAGTCACAAAGACAGGAACAAATTCACCTTCTACATGAGCTTCCCTTGTTCTTTAAGTTTTTTATGAGACAGCAGCTCTTACTTTCGACAGGACCTGGAAGAACACATTGCCTAATAAAGGTAGAAGCTAGCAAGTTAATGGGAATTGTTATAATAAAAAAAAAAAAATTAAAAACCCTATTACAAAGCAAATGCCTTAAAAGCAAAAAATCTGATACTGCACATGTCTTATCCAAAGAACATGAAGCACCACATTCCTTCCAAATCATATTATAATGAACTGTCTTTTAACTACTTAGATTTCAAGTCCTATACTCATCTTCACTTATCTTGAATAGCTGTATTGATAATATTTGCTGCCTCTGCCCTAAGGACGATTAATGTAAAGTGAAATCATCAACTCATGGTTTATGAGTTTTATATTTACAGAATCTTGGTATCTATTAGGAAAGTGGTTTTATAAAATGATACAAATTTTGTAGGAAAATAACCCTACAGCACAAACTGTCCAGGCGAAACATCTATACATCTATCAACACTAGAATGCAATCTATGTCTCTATCCTTGCTTTTGGTTGTGGAGCATTATGTGCCTTTCTGCTGTGATTTCAAAGAGGACACCGTGTAATGCAGAACAATGAATCAGTTCTCAAACACTAATACCTCCCCATTGATTAAAAATGTCCGTAACTATTTTTTTTTTCATATAAATTGGGCAACACACATAATGCTTTCTCTTCTGTTACAGGTACGTTTAATATGCCTATTTATATGAGAGTAGCAACACCTTGGTGTAAATTAAAATAAAAAAAATCTTAAATTGTAACTTCAAATAATTTGAAACCTGGCAGATATTCTTATTTTATAGGAATATGCTACCCCTACACCAAAACAATATTCAGCAGTAAGTCATTGTCTTAGGGTGCTGGATTTCTAATATGAACTGAGAGTTCCTGCCCCATGTTCCTGTTCATACTACATGTGTTTTACTTTATTCCTGCATGTTTTTTTTTTTTTTTTGCAATGATCTAGCTGATTTACCTACAAGTTAAACCTTGGAGCAGCTCTACAAATAATCTAAGAGTCTCTATTAACAATACTTCTGCCTCCTGCTCCAGTCTTCCAACACCTCAGCAGGACTCACTCCTTCACACAACTCCCACACCCTTCCAACTTTTCAGACACTCTGTCACACCTAAGTGAGAAAAGCAGCACACAGCTTCTCCCTTCCAAGTCCTTAGGCACATCCTACATTCCCAGAAGGACCAGAGCCAAGCAGTCCCACCAGAGAAAGACACCAGACCATGCTGTCAGCTCCTCAGTCAGCTTCCCAGGGCAGGTGTCTTTTAGAAAACACAATGCCACTGTTCCCTCAGTATGACTTGAAGGGAAAATTAATTTTTCCATACCAACTGAGGCAGAAAATGCTGACAGTCCTTGGGATCTCTCTTTAGATTGTTTCCGTCTATTAATATCTATCTGGTGACCCTTGTACTGGATTCAGGCAGTCACAAACAACATACTGAACACTTTTGGTGCTTGTGAAGAGACTGGCCCAATATCTCTGAGGTTATTACTAAGGTTAGTGTTAAAGACAATAGCATCAGCAATAAATTAGTACTGGTAAAACACAGCTCACTTAAGGAACAACAAGAAACAAAAGAAAGTTGTCCTGAGCAGTGTTAAATCTTTCAGATTTTGCTAAACTCATCAATGATTAAACAAACAGGTTACTCTATCTGGGAGGGCCAAATTACTAAATCTCTAACACTATTACTCTTATTTCCTGTAGACTGTCAGAGTAGGTGATCCTACTGGTTTCTTCTTGCCTTATAATTTATGAATCAGAAGAAGGAAACACATGATCGCTAGAAGGTATTAATTTGTAGATAATCCTGAATGCTTAGGTCTGAGCCACACAAACAATTTGCATATTTTAAAAAGTAACCTAGTATATTCATATACACTAGTATGTTTAGTATTTCCTTTACAGTAAAGGGGAAAAAAAAGAAAAAAAGCATCTTGCTCTTCTAAGATTTGAAGAAGGCACACAAGAAATAATGTGAAGATATAATTTTCAAACTTAAAAAAAGTAACAAACAAAACCACCAAACAGGAAGAAGTTTCATTTTTATGTTTTGAAATTTTTCCCACAGATAGAAATCAAAGCCTTGCAGAAGATAGTTATATTTTGACATGTGACAAGACAGAATAACATATCTAAGACACAACCGAGCAGCAAGAAGAACTTGACAGAAGTGTATTTTCCACCAGAACTGTTCTACAGTTACTTATAGGTCAGAGATGGGGAGGAAATGCCTCCAAACTCAAATCATCAAAACATGGCAGAAAGTCACCAAGCCTCATGTAAAAAAAAAAAATAAATAAATAATAAAAAAAATATATATATATAAAATGCAGCCTTATTTTAAAAAAGTGTTATATATTTTCTGTGTTCATTATGTAGTTAATGCAAAAGATGCTCTGGTAGGACCTGATGGTGCAGTGAACTGACATAATCATCCTTTTGTGTGGCGTGTTTGTAGACAAGGTGAATAGAGCATACTGGACTTGTCTGACTGCTTTTGCTTCTACTCTTACAGCACTTATGGAAATTCCCTTGACATACCACCCATGTGTAAGAACAAGCTAGACAGGCCTAGAGTCACTGAAAAGGCAAATCTGTAAACAAACATACACAATCTACTTTCTATAAATGCAGGATGGTTACCAGTATTAATACAAAAGATATTTGTTATTTACAACTTCTCACTAAACAGCACTGTCTGATGAAGGAGATATTAATCAAGCATTCTCCTTCCAGTTTCCCAAAAAGGGAATTTAAAGAGCCATGTATTGATTTGCATTATAAAAACCATGCTGAAGACAAATTCTGGTAAACACCAAAAGAGCTGTTGAAAGAAACACGTCTCATTTATTCTTGTCATCAGCATATAACTTCTGCTTCATCAAGGACTGGATTGTTAGGTTTATGTTTAAACTATGCAAAAACTGTAAAGATATATTTATCAACGGAAAGTTCTAATAAAGATTTTTGCTTTTTCTCAGTCAGCAGGGACTGTAATCAACAGGCAACAGCCCGTTTCAGACCTTCAACAGAACTTCACTCTGGATGGCTAAGCTCATTGATATTAATCAATACACTCTTTAATTAAATGACATGTATCTGTTACAAATAATTCTGTCAAAAGAATAACTAGGGAATCTACATATTATATGGATCCATGTCCTCTGACTGAACCACAGCACCACATGTTTCACAATGCTCCTGTGAAATTCTCATCTCTCATACTCCATTTGCTCTCCAAACTCCCTTTGGGGCCAGCTTCCCTCACTGCTGCTCAGCTATCCTAGTGCAAGAGACGCTTCATGGAGCCACTGGTAAGCCATCTCTGGGAGACACTGATGGCACTTCTAGGCAGAATGTCACAACTTGGCTGGAAGAAGGTTCTGGCTTCCAGTTACACAAACCTCTCCATGTCCATCAGGCACACCAGGAAGTTCTCATGTTCCCTTAGAGTTCAGTTTGGGTTTGAAGACAGAAGGTTTCAGAGTTAAAGCACATACTTAAAAAATAAAGTATTTTTAGGACTACCTTTCTTCTGTTTTCTATGGTTGAGGTTTCTGTATACTTTCACGTAGGAGTACCTTGCCAAAAAATTCTAGCATCTCATCCAAGAAGCAGTAATAACAGTGGCTCCAAAAGGATTTTAGAAGTAGGAAGAATTTAAGTTAGAAGCCAATTCATTATACTCAGATTTATTAAAGGAAGTTCAAACTACTATACTCATCTTCCCTATAATAACCTTAGGACTTAGAATTGATGTTTAAAACCATAATTTTTAAGTGTACTTCAAAAACAAAGTAAACACTTCTTACAGAAATCTGAATCTGATGAATACCTTTAATAAAACAAGCAATTATCATATAAACTTCTCTCTTCCAAGCATGCACAAAAAGAAAATGCCAACAAGCCCAACAAAAAAAAGCACTGCAATGTGTTTCACATATCAAGTCAATCTCCTGTGAGAAAGTGGATTCTGTTTATAAGCCTACTACAATTGTCATACAGGAATTGGGCCCAGCAGCCCAGAAAGACTGACAAGGCACTGTTCCCAAACGCATGTAAGAAAGCAACCAGGGAAAAATAATGAAATCTACCTACTACTGCCTCAGTTTTGCATGTCTTAAGCACCTCTTAAAACAACCACAGGTGATAAGTACCAGCATTCACCAAAGTAAATTTTAATTTATTAGCTCTCTCAAGGTGAGCTTCCAGACCAAACCACCATCCACATA
Organism: Cinclus cinclus; assembly: GCF_963662255.1. NCBI lineage: Eukaryota > Metazoa > Chordata > Aves > Passeriformes > Cinclidae > Cinclus > Cinclus cinclus. The sequence goes on from NC_085084.1 coordinate 63,909,753, forward strand.
ACCTCAAAAAAGTGAATACTTCCCCTGTTACTTAAAGGAAAAAAAGATACAGATAATATGGTATTTCAAAATGTAAACACTTGACTTAGTTGAGTTGAAAGAATTTTTCTAGTTCCAACCCTCCACTACAATCAGGGACATCAGGACTACTGATATATATGAAGATCAATAATAAACAAAAATACTGACATTTTCTCTCTGACCTCAAACATGTATATCTGCCAAAACCAAAAGATAACAATTTTGTCAGATACGTAATCTAGTTCCTTATTGACAAAAAAAGAAACTGAATTTGTTCTACAACCAACCACCTTACTGCCTTGAGAGGAATGATGTTTTCTTTAAATTCTGGAACATTGTAATCAAGTACTAAGAGAACTAAGGACATATACATTTTTATTCAACTAAATTATTTCAATGCCTAACACTTCACATTGTTTGTTTCAGTAATTAAGCAGCAACAGGAACAGCATTCCTTCAATACCCTTGACTTTACACAGGACTACCTTAGTATACCCATCATTTAATAAAATAAATTATATGTGGTTTTGATTTTTCCATACTTACTTGGACATTAATAATTATGTTTTAAACCAGTCTAGTTAGAAGAGAGACTCTCTGATTATATCTATCTATAAAAAGCCATTTCCTTAGCTGTAAGCCATGCCTTACTTGATGTAACTTTCAACTTCTTCTTGAGGGAGAAAAACAAAATTCAGTGGGTAGCCTTTTAAAAATTTTTCTTTCATACATTATTTTAAACATAGATTAAAGTAAAATGATAGAAATCGAAAGCTTTAAATTTTCACAATGACCACAGTTAGTGAATTTGCAAAGGTTCAAAGGAAAAAATCCTCTGAAAGGTTCTCAAGAGAAAATCCAGGAGCCATCACTGAATGCAACACAGCCTGTTGAATAAGGCTGAATGGAAGATTTGTGAACTTTCTGATTCTCCTCAGATATGCATCTCTCCTGATGCCATCCCAGTGTTCCTCAAAACAAACCTAAGACCTACTAAATGTCTTCTAATGACATGTAACATCACAGCCCCAATCTAGGTTGCCAGCCTACACATAATGTGACAACATACACAGAACTACTGCATGTAACAGTTAAGTTTTACATCATTTTCAGCGTGATCCATTTAACATACTTCCTTTTAAATATTTAACCTAAACCAGTTATCAGTATTTTCATATTCTAAACACAGTGACTCAAAATATTGAGTGATTCCACCTCCATAACTAACAAAATTACCATTCCTGCACAATGACATGTAGCAAATTCACAGAAACACAGAATGGGTAAAGTTGGAACATGAGGACCACAGTGGCTCATCTTGTCCAGCCTCCCTGCTCAAGCAGGGTCATCCCAGAGCACACAGCACAGGATTGTGTCCAGGCAGTTCTTGAGTATCTGCAGTGAGGGAGACTCCACAGCCCCTCTGGGCAATCTGTTCCAGTGGATGTCCACCTGCACAGTTCTTCCTCATGTTCAGGTGGAACTTCCTGGGCCTCAATTTCTGCCCTTTATCTCTTGTCCTACTGCTCAGCATGTCTGAGAAGAGCCTGGTCCATCCTCATGAAACCTATCCTTTAGATACTTATATACATTTAGATACATATACACAGTTCTATCTCCTCATGGCTGAACAGCCCCAGTTCCCCCTGCCTTTCCTCATAAGAGAGATGCTCCAGACTCCTCATAAAATTTGTCCCCCTTCACTGGACCCACTCCAGGAGCTCCATGTCTCTGCTGTCCTGAGGAGCCCAGAACTGGACACAGCACTCCAGGTGAGGCCTCACCAGAGCTGAATAGAGGGGCAGGATCACCTTCCTTCACCTGCTGGCAATGCTCTCCAAATGCCCCCCGGATCCCATTGTCCTTCTTGGCCACCAGGACACGCTGCTGGCTCATGGACAGCTTGTTGTGCACCAGGACCCCCAGGTCCTTCTCTGCAGAGCTGCTCCCCAGCAGTCAGCCCCAGGCTGTGCTGGTGCCTGGGGTTGTTCCTCCCCAGGTGCAGGACCCTGCACTTGCCTTTATTGCATTTCAGATGGTTCTTCTCTGCCCAAATTAACTGGAAACCTCCACTGAAGTCACTTTTCTGACCACCATTTCAGCTTTGACAAAGAGCTACTAGAGGCAAGCCCATCAATCGGAATGTGCAGCCACACAAGTTGGTACTCGTATCACTAACAAAGTTTGAAGCTCGCTGACAAGAGGCACAGCAGAAGAGGCAACTATTAACAACTGCATGAGTGAGCTCCTGTGTGCTTAAAAAAATATTTGAGAAAGATGAACCGAAGTCTAATACAGCAAGAACTGTAATGACTGCAGAACATCAGTAGCAGATGTACACCAGATACAGCTGAATCTCTGCATGCTGTGCCTAGACCATGCGGCATGTCCAAACAACCACAGTTCATGAAGGGATGTTTTAATTACTATCCTTTAAATTCTCTGAGTAAGAAAAACAAAGACTGTCTCCTGTTGTGTCACAGTAGATATTTACCACAACAGTGGAATAAAATTAACAACTGCAGCTTCTTTCAGCATATTCTAGCATTCTCCTAAGCTTTTTTAAAATTTTGTTCGTGTATCAGCTTTCCTCAGGCTTTCTAAAAAAAGATCCTTTGGTCACTTCTTAATGATCTTGACACACTTCTAATAAAATTACATTTTATCAGAGTGAAAATGAAGCAAAAAATAGCAGTATGACCAGATGAATCTTTGCCAGTCAGGCTGAAGTTAAAAAATAATGTTGGCTCATTCAGACTGTAAGCAGAACTTGAAATATATTAATTGCATGAAGAAAAGACTGGTCCATTAAACCAACCAAAACAAAAACAACACATTAAATTTGATGGTGAGACTGTAAAACTATCCCCCTAACAGACAGCCTTTACTGTGAATGAAAGGAAATACAATTACCAAGATACATTAGCACTTCACTAGGTAGTAGAGAAAACAATGGGATCATTGGTCCAGCAGATTAACTTCTAACAAAACATACTCAATGACCATGTATTTGGAAGCACAGATAAGTCTGCCCAGATGTACTTCTTAATCTCCCCAGTTCTGGGATAACAATCTTTTCTAAACTTACTCAACATCTATTAGAATAATAGCTCCTGTCTTGCATGTAGGAACTAAGGTGAATGAAGAGATTTGAAAGTCAAGAAATGATGAAACTCTTCAAACTACCACCCCCTCAAACATACATTAAAAACAATACAAATACATCAAAAAGAAATAAGTTTTAAACAATGTTTGAACTTATGTTTACTCTTATGGAGAAGTAAAATAACTCCATTGGAACACAGTTTTAGCTGACATCAACATCATTAAATATTAGTTTTCTTATATTATCAATAGGACCACTTTAAACACCTGTTGTCAAATAAAACAATTTATAACAGTTTTAGCATAGTTTTAGTACATTTATAATACAGTTTCATGTTGATAAAGTTAAAAAATAAAGTCTACATAAAAACCAACAGGAAGAATTTACACAGCAATTTTAACATCACTGCACCTATTCAAACTACCAAACTAGAGACATTTAAGAAAACCCTGCTTTTCCAGCCAGCACGCTGTCCCAAAATTAACAGAACTACAAGGAAGTTTGACTACTCTGTTCTCTGTTTCCAACAAAATTTATCATTTTCCACTGTTTTTAAGATTTCAGAAAGGTTATGAATTGCCTTAACACATAACTGATATCTGATGAATATTTTAATCTCATATTATGAAAGACTCACTACCACTTCATTGACTGTAAACAAATAAAATTAAGTTTCAACACAAATTATCTAGAAGTCTACTCTGGTTCAGAGGCAACTGGGCAAGCACTCATGAATTTCATGCCTTTGGGGGGAAAAATCCCACTCTGAATCAAAGAAAGAGCAATTGCTCTAACATTGTTCCAGTGCAACTACCATAAAAAAAGCAAGAGAAAACAACACACACAAAAAGGATCACTGGCTTGTCGGTTTTGTTAAAGATACACAGAGAAAATCAGACAAAAAAAGAGAGCAAGTGTCAGAGAGAAATATCTATCATAAAACCAAGCAGAAAATGGTGATTTTTCCATGTGAGAAGAAGTGTATCTGTACACATTTATCCATCTGTAAATCTAGACAGCAACTTCCATAAGTAGTTGTCTACAGATAGAGAAAGACCCTCTCACTGTAGCTCCCTAGAGACTCACATACATATTTCTTCATTGTAAAAGCACATGGTATAATCCATGGCACTTACAGTCTCAGGGATTTGAATAAGAAATGCCTCCAATTTATAATTGAAGATAATTTTTCTACCCGCCAGTCCTGAAAACCCACTCCACTTGAAAGTCAGGCTGTGATATTTCTTATGCAGGTATCACTTCCCAAAGAGCTGCTGCAGCTGAAATTCAGCTAAGTCAACTGTTGGAAAACTCCTCCAGAAGGAGGCTATCCTCTTCATTCTTTACTTCTGTGAACCTCAAGGAGAGATATATGATTACATCAAGTAAATCTGTACAGAGACACAAAATTCATACTGCTAGCAGACAATTCTCATTATCCCAGGTATTAAGAAAGTAGGGTAGTGCTTACAGAAACAATAGGGTCGAGCAGGCCACAAAAATCTGGTAGCACAGCTAAAAATAATTGAACTGGCAAAAGGAACATAACTGAGAGGCAAAAATGCTGAACCAAGCCATAACATTCTTTCTCTTGAATTGGCAAGGAGTTCCAAAGCCAGCTGAGGACTCAACTAGAAAGAAATGATTCTTCCTAAGTTTTCTTGAAGCACCCAGGCAAGCAGCAGGCTAGACAAGCTTCATAGGCAGCGTAACTATTAAGAATAAACCTCTCTTGAATCAGTGACCCAAAACTTTCACTTACACCCAGCAAAATATTCAGATGACAGGAACTAAACTCCCTTCAAATCTCTCACTCTTGAGGCATCTAAAACGCCTGGGAAGCTACACAACACGAGTGGCTACCAGCAGCACTCTTACAAAGAAAGGGAAGGCATCCTGTGACAAGTTAAACTAAGTAAGCAGCTATCTGTCCAATTTTTACATGCAGCTGCAGCTATGGCTGACTGAGCCTGTGAAAATAATGCAGGTGAGACACAGCACAGAACACATAAACCTGGCTAGTACCTCAATTCAAAACCTACTTCTACAATACAGTTAGGAGAATCTGCGCTGTCCATGCTGGGTTTTATGCTTCTGACAGTTTTATTGCTCCTTAAGTTTCAAACCTTACATTAGTAAATGAATTATGAGTATAGGGGGGCAGAGGGCAGGTCACCTTTAAGAAAAGAGCTGAAGAAGTGTGTGGATAGCCTTCCCCAGGAGGCATCAACAGAGCAGATTCTGACCTCCCACCACTCAGAACCAACCTGATAAAGGAGGGTTATGTGGGCCCATTAGGAGTAAGCAACCTTGAAATTCTACTGCTAGCTTTTTTACCTTACAGTGGTGTGACACACTGACTTGAGAGGGCATTGAATGTTTAGTATCTCTACAATGTATGAAACACAACTGCATATATGGCATGTGCTATTCACTGACATACCATACGTGTGATATGCTGCTTTAAAAAGTCTTTCAAGTATTTCAACAAACCCAGTATAGCATTGAATATGTTTAAAAATAAAGAAGGCATCCAAATATATAAAACAAACCAGTGATACATATTTATTCCATGCTTCTTGTGAGATCTATGAAGTTTCTCACCTCTTCAACCTGCCACACTGACGTAGATTTAGAAAAGGTATTTGTAGGTCTTCACACAGTTACAATGTGAGTAAGAACAGTGAAGACAATTTGAAAAAACCTCTACAAGTCTCAGCAGAAAAATCGGTAAGGCCTATTTGGATCCTCAGTTAAAACGGTGTAAGAGCGAAAAAATTTTCCACAAGAGGGAGATAATAATGATAAAATAACTCAGCATTTTCAGCTACCCCAAGCAGAAGACACAGATAATAGATATTTACTGCAGAAATAGTTTTTTCATTTATGTCGAACAGGTCACTTGTTTTTCCTATTTTAAACTTTCTGCTCTTATACAGATAGTTGTTTTCTTCCTTTTGAAAAAGAAATCAGACCATAAATATTTAAAGCTTAGCAAGAGGCAACTTTGCTAAGCCTCTATCCTGTTTGCTTTGTGCCACCGTTTTAGCCAGATGAAGAAACGTTTTATGCATGTTCTCCAAAGGTAATACATAAGCCAGTACTCATAGTAGTTTCACAGTCATTTAACACCACACCTGGTATGTCTCAAAATCCCATATGGGGTACTAGTGTACAAAGTTACAGACTTCCATACCTTCTTCCCCTTGTGATAGGGACATATATTTAGCCGAAAGGGCCACCACAGCATAAAAAATGACCATGATGTGAAAGCTTGTCAGTCTTTTGCCCACTGATGGCACAACCCCTTAACCTTTTACTCAGCATTTACTATTTCCAAGCCTTCCCCCCACCCCGGACAATAATGAAATGCTACAAAAATAAAAAGGCCATTCCTGTACTAACGAATGTCAAGCTAGCCTGTTTTAAAAAAAAAGGTACTTATGCAAACCTGTCCCTTTAAGAACACCGAACAAAATAGGCTATCTTGAGCTGTCCATATAAAAAAATATCTGCTTCCAATAAAAGGTCCAATACTTGAGAGCAAACTGGAAATGTCTTTAAGAGGGGAAAAAAGGAGGAGGGCAGAAGAGTTGGACAAAAGATATCTTACAAATGGAGGCAGAGTACTGTGCAGCGTCTGGTTAGAAAACCACCACCAAGGGCCTCGCAAGGAGAGGCTCTCAGCTCTCGCAGCTGCAGACCAGCACAAGTCAGGAGAGAGGCCGCGGGTCCCGACGCCTTCCCAGGCCCTTCTGCCGGGGAGCAGGAAACCCAGCGCCGCTCCCGCGCACCTGGAGCGCCCGGCCTTCCTCACCTCTGAGTCCGGCGGAGCCGGCTGCCTCGCCGCAGGTGGGGCAGCGTGAAGTTGGAAAGGAGCGTCCAAAAACTGGGATCCGACGTATCCATTTCTCCGCCTTTGGAAGCTTAATAACTCAGTGCCATAGTACGACGAGGAAGGGTAGGAAGGGACGACAGCCCTGGGAGAGAGAGCGGGAAGGCAGCCAGCCTCCGCGGGGGCGGAAGGAGAGCAGAGATAGCAGCAACCCGAACCGACAGAAACTTTTCCGTGTGGCTGCTCCGCGGGTGCCGCCCCGCCCCGGCCATTGGCGGCCGCGCCGCTCCGCCCGCCCACCGCCGGTCAGAGCCCCCCGCCCGTGCACCCGGCACGGCACAGCCCCCGGGGCTCAGCCCGCACCCGGCACGGCACGGCCCCCGGGGCTCGGCACGGCACGGCCCCCGGGGCTCAGCCCGCACCCGGCACGGCACGGCCCCCGGGGCTCAGCCCGCACCCGGCACGGCACGGCCCTCGGGGCTCAGCCCGCACCCGGCACAGCCCCCGGGGCTCAGCCCGCACCCGGCACGGCACAGCCCCCCGCGGGCCGGAGCCGCCCGCCGGCTGCGCTCGGACGTGCCCCTGGGAACTGTAAGTTAAGGAACAGTGACTCGATGCAGTGCACTGCGTACGTGTGTCACTGCCGGGGCTTCTGCCTCTCCCGGGAGATCTGACGGTACAGGTACTCTTAATTACCGTTTGTCACACTGGATACCTGCCACTCCAGACACCAGTCGTTTGCCACGGAAAGCGTGAGACCCGCCTCCCTCCATTGCCAGCTACCTCTTTTGAGAAAGATACCCGGAAGCGCAGGCTGGCAAGAGAAGGGTACAGAAAGGCTGAGTACCTTTCCCACTCATAACAATGACCTAATCCCTCAGGTACTTTGACTCATTTCTTCCCCTTCTTCCTTCCAACTTTCTTCCTTTGCTTCCCTCTCTGCCATTCCCCAGCTGCCTCCCAACTCGGCTGGTTTGCTCTCTTGACTCCTGCCACCCAGTGTTCTACTTTCACTCCTCGTTTTAACCTCTGCTGACTGCTGTCCTCAGTCTTTCAGATCTAATCCAAGCATCACTCTCCAGCCCTCTCCTCTCTCCCTCTGCAGCTCTGTCTAGACTAGCATTTTTCTTCATATCTCTGCAGTACACAAAAAAAAAAGCATTTCTTAAATTAGTACTTTACTACTTAGTCATTCCATATTGTCTTAACTCCAGATGTTGAAAGCAATGATGGTCAGGTATAGAAAACGATACTGTGGATTCAAAAACTAGGTTTCTTCTAATGTTCTTAAAAATTTCTACTTGCCTTTTTGTTTATCTGAGGGTCACCGAGCTGTAAGGGTTCCCATGACAGTTGGGATGAGACAGCTCTGACAGCTCTCACTCAGCACCAAAAGCTTTAGCAAAAATCCCCAGCAAACACAATTTACTGTCATGCCACAGAAAACATCAGTGTAACATTAATCAAACACAAAAGAATAATCAAACTTTTCTTTAAAGACATACTAATTTTAGAGGACACCATTTCCATGTAAGAAGGGACAACAGCCTCATCTAGTTTTCTTAGGTCAGATTTTCTTGTACGAGAAAGGCTGAAATAGCTGCAGAAGTTTGTACTTGGGCTGATGTCCATTTGTGCCCCACAGGAGGGCACTTCCCAGCATGAATGCTCTTTTTATACCTCTCCATTAACACTGAGCATTCACATCTACTGCAGTCAGTAAAAGAAAAGCTCTCGTCCATTTATTTCTACTTTGAGGCATGCCTGAGGATACTGAGCATTAAGTTTTAAAGGTTCACATGAGGGCAAGTATGGCTAGCAACACTCTTTCCTTAAAACTGGGCAAGAAGGAAATCCTCAAACCTCTACATAAATACCAAGAAACTCCTCCTCCACAGACTTCCTAACTTTATCTTCTCTGCTACATACACAACTTTTTGCCTGTAATCAGCACGTTTGAAGAACTGTACACAATCATGAAAAGAGACATAACTGATATTGTCAACAGCGCTGACTAAAGATTAAAAACAAAGTCTTCCACCTGTAACACGAGAAGTTTCAGTATTGTCACTGCCCTCACTGAACTGCAAGTTCTCCCCTCACCTCTACCTAAGAAGCAGTTAAGAGTAAGAAAAGCAGTTCAGGTTCCACGATTCAGTCAGTCAAGCACATCACTTGTGAGGTGATCATGGAACATGGAGTTCAAACTTGATTTCACATTAAGGTCAAAAATTACCAATCTTTTCTGTTCTAAGCTCAGGACTGAAATTGAACTCAAGACTTCTTTGTGAAAATCACTACCACTTTATCAAAATGATGTGAAGTCCCCAATTCTGAAACGTACCCTGAAAGTTTTTAAAAATTAAGCAAGACAAGCCTGTCATAATGTTGTCAAAGACCCACCAGAAAAAAAAAGACTGCTGCTTGCAAGTAGACAAATTCTGGTGCGGAAAAAAGTTGAACCTCTCTGTGCACAACCTGACATGATTATACCAAAAGCCATTACACAGATTTCACTATCTGAAAAGCTGGATTTTTGCAAAAGCAGAAAGGGGAAAAAATAGGATAGAAGAAAGGATCAATTCTAGGCAACTGTTGCTGTCCACATATATAGCAACAGAAGGTATCCTAGTGTCATGGTTTTAGGAATGGTGTTCTTAATGCTCTCACTGAGACTCTACAAACATATGACACTCACTTCCCTCTCCCCCTCTTTCCCCCTCCCCCCCATGCCCCTGCAGCAGGATGGAGACAAGAACTGGAGATACAAAGCATAAAGATCACAGGTTTTTAGGCAAGAACAATTTTCTGGAAATAAGATTAAAAAATGAACAGTAACAGCACTAATAATAAAAGAGCATACAAAAAATGAACAATTTGCATGTGAGTTCTCACACCCCCAAGAATACCTGACTACTACCTTCACCAGCCCAAAAGAGACCCTTTCCCCCATACCAGAAAATCACATGAGGTGGTATAGAATAACCTCCATGTCCTAGCCATGCCTCCTTCTGGCTACTGCAAAATTTAACACTGGCCAGAACCAGGATGATGCATGATCATATCAATCAATGGTGAACACTGTTCCCTTCAAACAGTGACAACGTCAAATCCCTTGCAATTCTGCCTCTAGATCCTGTAGCTTCCCAAATTCCATGACCTGTAGATCCAAACATAACTTCATAACATAACTTGGCATTCTGTGCACAGCTGCATACACACACAGTCCTGCTAATCAGTCACGTTGTTTGTACCATGGGCTTGAAGGCAAAGAGACTTGAATAATTATTTTTCTGAAGTGCTCGCTGGACATACGCATATTAAGGCACTACAGAGACTTTGACAAAGGTATGAAAATGAAGGGAGGAGCTGTAACAGTCCAGCATCGTCCCACAACCTTAGACAAATTATATGCTTCATAAAGCAAAGCAGAGGCTTTATCCTTTAAGAGAACAACATGTAAATGGTGGTGAAGACTTGCAATGCCTGTCAATAAATGACGTAGCTTCCCAAGTGGTGCCTGCAGTTAGTGACTTTCCATGACACAGAAAAGCCTGATTTCAAAGAGAACACTTCAAGGGAGAGTGAGGTTTTGCAAGCTTGTTAGTACTGCACAGATGCTAAGAGGACATCTTCTCTCCCAGTTTAGTATGCTGAAGCAGCTCAGTGAAAGGTATTCCAGGACCAGACCCAACAGAAGGGACGTGGATGGAATAAAGGGTCAAGGCAGAGAGGCAGGGACAGCAGGACCACTTCTTTTTCAGCGGTTGTCCCTAAAATTGAAGCCTCTTTCACCATCAATACTGATAATGCTGTTTATCCTTTACAAATACATGATCAAAAGATGTGTTTTGTCATGTTCCATAAGTCACTGCAATTTACTTACCTCTGTCATGTAGAACTGAACAAAAAACCCTGACCAATAAATATGATAGTTTTAAAAATATGAAAACTCCAAATTATCAGGAACAGACCTATGTAATATTGATAAATGCACAGTTGACAATTAGCTATAATTTTCCTGCAACAAAATGTTACTGGCATGTTCAGCAACTTTGCCTCAGTATCCAACTAAAACAGAATTCTCCAGCTGTCAAAAATAAAATAACGAAGAAGCTGAAAATGTGTTCTTAACAGCATTTATTGCTTAAGTTAACTGCTATACAGCCAGTTGCAAAACAACAAGCAGCTCAGGCAACTTCATCTCTTAGGAGATGCTTTACAACAGAACTTGGATGACAACTTTTATTTATCAGAAAGTGTTACATAAGCTAGCATGTAACAAAGCAAGTGATAAGGATCATTAAGTTTTCCCTTTTATATTCACTTGATGATAAAAAACATATCACTCAAATCAGAAAAGGTGCTTAATCTACCCTGGCTTTGAAGATTACATTTCCAAAAGAAAACTTATAAAAAGCATCCTTAAAGAAGTCTCATTCAATATATAAGAGGAAAAAAAATTCAAAATGTCAACATTTACTTCAGTAATTAACAGCAATAAAGATTCTTCCCCAATAACTTTTTAATTGTGTAACACTGGTTACTGATTTTTAAGTACCACCATAAAATACTACTTAGGAAGTTGAAAGTGCATCTTTAAAACCACAGTGCCATACCAATACTAAATCAGTATATTGCACATAATATTCCAATGCAAAGTTATCTAATCTACCATCTTCATGATGATAATTACACTAAGAAACACTGGAATTTTGTAAAACATATGAAAATCTTGAGAAGTCACTGCCCAAAGGCATTACAGAATGCTCAAATCTCATCAGTTTTATACGACAATGTACCCTGAATGCAGTTCACCAGCAACAACACAGACAACAAAGAGTTCCTCAGTGATACTAAGACTAGTAAAATCTTAAAAACATAGGCCTCATACAGAAAAAGACAAGTAAATTTGTGAATCACGGAAAAAACCAGGGTAACTTAAGGCACCTTCTCTATTTTCATGGGCTAGGAAGATTATGAAATCACATCTTTTAGCATCAAAGAAAGGCTTCTCACTTGAACAACATCTTAGAAGAATGATAGATTAGAACTGAGCTAACACATTCCTGAAGAAAAGTTTGTTTTGGTTTAGTTGAGTCTTTTTAGTCAGATAATTATTATCCAATGACTAATGAAGGAACTGGTGAAGCTGCTCATTCAATTATTGCTATTTTCAAAGTGTCTTGAAATAGCTGGAAGTTATTACAATGGCTGAACAAAGCTGTCATGCCATAAAACGCCTTGAGAAAGACAAATAGGATATTAGCTGCTACAAGTACTGAGTTCAGGTACAGTAGCTTACTTAGTATCACATGAGACAGTCTGCTCAAAAAGTGTTTCAAGTGAGATTTCAAGTCTGGTCAATAACCATCTCAGCTGACAATATATTGAGACATTTGTAAAATATTCCACCTGTCCCCTAAGAATGTTGTAGTAAATTCATTACCATAACAGAAAAAAAAACATGCATATGGGAAAGATTAAAACTCACTTACAGATTTGAAAAAGTAACTGCACATTAAACATTTCTAGCAGATCATACAGGGTTATGTTTTTCATTTAACACAAGTAAAACTGTTATCAAATGAGCTGGGAAAAAATATCATACCATCATACTCTTTCTGGCAAACAAGACATAAGAGGTAAGTAACCACAGGAACAGGATAATTTATCATTGGATAAAGCAGCCTTATTTGAACAACATGCATTAAAGCCTTGCTAGCCATCAAGTCCTACCGAAGGACAAAAACACCTCCCAGGTAATAATATACATACATATTGCAGAATCTGGAAGGCAGGTATCAGGCAAACAATTTAGGTACTATCATAGATAAACAGCTAAGTAAGAGTTTTTCATGTGATGTATAGATAAAAGAATAAATATCCCTCAGTTCTGCAAGCAGGAAATCTCTCATGTGAGCAAGGAGATGATATAACTGAGCACTGAGGGTCTAAAATGCAGCTAGTTGTGGCATTTCCCAAAGGCTGCAAAAACAATATGAGGAGTTCAAGAAAAAAACTGTAATCTGAACTATAGTGTGAAGCTTTAAAAAATTAATTTATTTCACTTGGTCAAGTCTATCGGAGAACTTTTGTCATTCAGTAGGCATTTCCCCATCACAAAGAGTGTAAAAACAACAAACTCTATCATGTCCTCTCCTCACATACAGAGTTAAAGGGCTCAATCTGCAGGATTCAGACAAAAAAGCAGTTTTAAATTATTTTATCTATTGTAACACAGGGATTTTCAAACACTGTGTATCCTGTACCTTATATGCCTTTCTAATGAAAAAAATAATTCAAAAACAAGCACTAGAGGATGGATTAAAAAGACCTAAGTGGCAGATGAAGTCTGCAGCCTACTTTATAAAGGTTGTCAAACTCAAAGATCTCACTGGTATATTCAGTGCATAATAGTAGTAATTAAATATTAGCACTACACTTAATTACAATACTTGAACTCTTGCTCCCCCTAGTGGTTGATGTAGATGTTTATTGCCTTCTAGTGACTGCACAAGATTTTCACTGTGATGTTCAGTGTAAAAATAAATTGAAGAAATCACAGTACTAAAGAATATTTTGTGGGTGTATAATATATGTCTGCCAAACTTCTAAGTCTTCTTAGCTATGTTTATAAATACACATAAACACTATTACTCTAATCAGTTTTGAAGTAATACACAAAATACATTTTTTAAAAAACCTCCCACTGCTCTAGTTTATTATAGCTCATCTAACATAAACACATTTAGGAAAAGCAATGGCCCCAGCATCTCCCCCCATTTCTGAAAGGTTCTAAAATTATGCACAACGTATTTAGAAGTTAAATATATTGTCTATCCCATCTGCATCAGGCATCAGAATTTATATCAAGCAACACTATTTTTAATCCAGCATTTTGCTGTCTGTAGTGGAATGATCCAACCATGCTAACAGCTATACTGTCTGTTTATGCTGGCCTAGAGATTAGCTTCTCCTTCTGAGCTAATTTAGCAAACCAGATAATTGAGAAAATGTAAAAGAACCATTTCCCATTTTTATCACTAAATTTTCATTCATCTTGGCAAGTAGAGCAGCATTACTACATTTCAGAAATGGTGCTTTATGCGGTAAGCAAGTCCAGAGAGGTTCAGAAAACATCTAATAAAAATGTCGTAATTTTCCAGATACCATGATGCTTGGACCTTGACTTCATTACTGCAAATGTCAGGGGGTGGGGAGAGGAATACTGTGTTAAAAATATTAGTATCATTTTTCCTACTTTGTTTGCTCTTCCAAGTACCTTTTTGCCAGCATTTAGCAGTATCCCAAGAGGACCACATCATTTTTTCAAATCGTTAATTAACCATTTTTGTGGCTGCAGTACCACTGATATAAATGCAAGGGCACCCTGTTATCCAAACACGTAAAGGGTCATAATGAAAGCTTTCCATGGTTCTGGATATTCATGTGAAACAATCACCACTTAAGACTTATTTCATTGCACTGGTTTAGACCACTCTACACACTTAGATTTTCTCCTGATGTCACACACATCCAGCCATATTTTATCAAGCATCTTTTTAAGACAACAGCCTATGTCGCAAGCGACATTATTAAGGGTCAAGGTGTAATTCCTAAATAATTCTTAAGAACACAATCATTCTTCTAAAGCAGCTATGTACTTAGATATTGCCATCTATTCCAGTTCATAGCTGCAGTCAACTAAGCCTTATTTTTTGAGAAAAAAAAATAATAATTCAACTGTAGAAAATCCTTGTTTGTTTGTTTTTTAATAGGTAAGCCTTTTTTTGTTTTTACACTGGAAAGTTAAAGTTTTGTTTCTGACATTTTGAAGTAACATAAATCTGTATGAATCAGACTTACAGCACACAATCTTCCTCTAGCTTTTAAAGATTAATATATTTATAAACTATTTTTATTACAGAAAACAGACTACACAAAAAGAGTTTTAAACACATATGTAAAAAGAATACTGTTCAGTCTTTGTAAGTTTGTGTTTGTTTCATTTTCATAAATTTCTAACTGTGGAAAACAAGAGTCCAAAACCCACAATCTTCAAAAGACAACTGTGGAGCATTTTTTACTGCTTTCTGGTTTAAGAATCCCAAACAACATACTCCTCTGAGAGAAATACTATGCCTTATACTGAGCCATATCCTCATATTCAACTCTGCCCCAGGACATCCCAGTGCCATCCTCACAGATGTGAGTAACAGACATCATGGATTCTCTATTTTTAGTCAAATGAACTAGGGAAAGGAGTCAAGCTCAAGTTTTGTTTGATAGTTTTTAATCCTGATAGGTTTGGGAAAGATGTCATCACGAGTTGTAACTTTCCTCATCTTTAAAACACCTTTAGGGGGGGTACAGGGGAGGTTTAATGGAGGTCAGCACAGTGAAGCTCTCAAGTCTGTTAGTTAAAGTCTAAATAGATCAGCTCCTGTGATACTGAAATGAAAAGCATTTATTCAGTATAAATGCTGTCTCAGAAAATTTCATCAGCTGTAATATTTGCACACTGAATTTCCTAAACTAATCACCCAATCAGCACAAGACTGATAGTTACAGATCCATTACAGGTCTCTGTCAGAGCAAGGACATTACAGGCTCTTCCCTAGAAAAGGCAAGTACTCAGCTTACTTCCCATATTTTAAAGACGCAATTTTCTTTAAAAACATTATGTAAGTGACAGTGCATAAAAACCAGGTGCCAAGAATTCAGAGCTTTGCAATATATATAAACCCAAGCCGTTGCATTTCCTGAGCTTTCCCTGCACTCATCTGGCTTCATGCTTCAGTTAACCCATGTGATGGATCTGTTGTCAGCAGAACTGCATGAGATGGAGCACCCCATGCAGTGCAAGCTGGCAAATTGGAACACAGGTACACAGGAAGTTGAAAGGGAAAGCATTATCTTTCGAAGAATATTGTGTGGACTGCCCGTTAATGCTATCCTTGGTATTTCAATGAACTGAGCATACAGCACTGCACATTCATAAGATCCTTAAATCACTTTACAGGTCACCCTTAATGCTCTCCTCCTCAAAAGGCTAAATAATAAACAATCATAGGTGTACTTCAGCACACACCTCTGGTTTAAATCTGAATTTCTGAACAACCATAATTACACTCAGCACATACTTTTTATGTCTGTGGAGTTTACTAAACAGTTAACTATCAGTCATGCAGATGATAGGGCTGCCAAACAGACCACTGGAAGCAGCAGAATTAACTACATAGAAAGAAGGAAACTTTACAGAAACAAAATTAAAAGCAAGCATCTGGAATCACAAGACTAGTAAAGATTATTTTAGTTAGTTGTGCTTACAAAAACATGACAGAAAACGCTCAAAATTAAGGATAAAATACTAAAAATTACCTCATGGCTAAGGTGCCTCAGGGTCTAAGACCTGATGTCATCTAGCTATTTAATCTGCTCTTTGGTTCTCCACCTGTAAAGCAAAGGTATTTCTACTTCTTGGGAATGCAGTGAAGATAATTCCAGAAACACCTGCATCAAATGTTCAGGTACTAAAAAAAAAAAGGAAAGACAGAAGTAGACAGTAATAGGGAAATCTTCTTTGGGCTGACCACTCTAGAGATTCAGAGGTACTGAATGATTTCTACAATTCCTGCCTCTCTGTAAGTACAGCCCATATATGTGTAAGTTGAAAGGGATTCAGATGAGTCAAGAAACAGTCTTAAATCTCTCTGATATGTACATTAGGGAGAATGACAAGAGTCAGGGACCACAGTAAGTCACAGAATTTCACCCTCCACTTCCTAAGAAAGGCAAACACATTTTGGTTTGTTTTTGCAGGACTGAGTGCCCATCAGCTCTCTAACAAGGAAGCTACAGTCAGCGCCTGAATTGTCACCCAGACTGTCAGAACTATGTAAACCAAGAAGCAGAGGATCAGTACAACCCACATTAGCTGTTTTAGGCCTCCAGAATTCTGAAAAACTCTATCATAGCAGAAATCAGGTGATTAACCATTCAGCTTTCAAGTAACAGTTCAAACCAGTAAGTGTCCTAATTTTTATGATAACACACAACCTTATTATTCCATTCATGTAACTGCAGAGTACATAAGTTTATGGAAATATCAATATACTGAAACAAAAGAGATTTTTAAGTACGTACTTACCACTGCAAGTATACATTGTTCCTACACCAGAAAACAAAACAAAACAAAACAGAAAAAACAAACCTATCTCAAAACCCCTTCATGATTCAATCAGCCTCTCCTTTGACTATCTCCAGTCACATCTGGACATGGCTTACCATGAATTTTAATGAACAAAATTATGTAAATAGTTCTTTTAAATCATCATACTCATTTATCTCAATATTTTGTTTTTTACTGGTACAGGGCTTGGATTTTTTAAAAATTATGCAACAATTCAACTCTGCAAAATTTAGTAATAACCATGCATAATGTTGACAAAGGATTATCTCAGCCTATTCTATATTCTGATGCTCCTCAGCATCCACACTTGCACACTTCAACAAACTCACAAGAAGAGCAGATTTCATCAGTCCAGTGGCAGACTGAGTGGGAAGAGACTAAATGATCTCTTGCCAAAGAAACAGCAATATGAAGGAGGAACATAGCAGACTGTTCATAATGCAAGACTGGCTTCAGCTGATAAATATGTACACCAGCACATGCCATCATCCCCTTCTCTCAGGTACTACACCAACTTTTAGAAATATTTCTCAGTTTTTTCAGCTGGGGATGTTACACAGTATTTACACATTATACTTCCCAAACATGATAGCATGTGCTCCTATGTACTTGCCAACAAAACTACAGCAACCAGTCCACAACTTCTAAAACATGACAAGAACTTCTACCAGTGTAGCGACTGCACTTCGCAGTCCCACAGACATATCTTTTACAGTTTTTGTTGTGTCAAAGTTTAGGTCTGTTTCTGTCACCATTTATTTCTCTATCAATTTGAAAAATTGCCTTCATAGCCAAGCAGTATCTGCTATCTCCAGTCCAAGAACCCCTCTTGGAGCAAACTCCTTTCTCCTCTTTCAAGGTACACATTTTGGCAGTCAGACATACTAATGTTTTGCTAGGTAACCCTGAAGCTGTAACCTCCCACCAATTTTGCTCTGCTGAAGTGTTACTGTGCTCAAGCTGCTAACTGCAAACCACCTTCTTTTTTCCAGCCCAACCAGGGTCTTGCTGGTCTTTTTCTTAAGGGCAGAACTAGCAGCCTACATCACTCCTGGCATGAACAGAGGATGTGCCCTAATTCTGCTCTATGACAGCAGCTTTCTTATTGCTACGAAAAAAAATTTGCAGGTCTGGGTCATTCCCTCTCACAGTCTCTAATATTAACAAATAGTTTGCCACAGAGTGTCCTATGGATTTGAGCCTCAGACTGCTCTAGAACAAGCTCAACACATCATCGTGCTTATCAAAGCCAGATATGACAACATACACCCAAGATGTACAGATGAATAGTGACACTGTGGTCACACCACACAGAGAATGGTTACCACAAACTGACAAACACACTAGTGTGTGAAATCTGGGTTACCAGGAGATGGAGACAAAGACACCTTCAGGTTGGGACCATTCCAGCATCAGGTTCCTCAACACTTTCTGCTTCCCATCACCATGTTCTAGCCCAGTGGTGTCCCAGCAGTAGGTGGAAACGCTTCCTCAGAGATGCTCAGGACTACATTCACCACATTTACTCTGTGCACTTCCAAGAGCCCAGCTGCATCTCATCTCCTACCAGAGAATGAAGACACTGGGGGTAGCTGTTCAGTCTGTGTCCCCAGATCATGCCATGAGGTATCTCTCTCTCCCAACATCCAGGGAAAGTGCTCTCCTGTTACAAGCCAAGAGATTATTTGCTGAATAGCTCTCCCAGTCAGGAGCACTGGCCTTCCCTGTGCTAACCACTGATGCATCTCGTGGATCAAGATGACAAACTAGCCACTGTAAAGTCTCAAATACAGCAGTTTAGTGATGTTCTCCAGTTCTTTACAGCTGCCACGCATTGCCTCTAGGAACCTACATATGTACTTTCTTTCTGAAATGATTAGTGGCAACCAAGATTAGAAACAAGGTCTCTGAAAAACAAAGGGACTGAGAAAATTTCTACTTCTGGGGGGCTCAGTCTCATGGTTTTTCATTTCATTTTACCACTTTGTTTCTACAACATTAATTTTTAAAAGGTTTTCAGAACTCTGCAGCTGTGAAGCTGTTGCTTCTGTAGTACTCAAAAATAAGCTATTACCAAAGCAAGACACCTTAAGGGATCACCAACTTCCAGTGCAAAGCAATTCAGCCAGCACAGCAGTGGAAACAAGTTGTGTTGTGTACAACAGAAATAATGAAGCCCCCACAAAAGGCCACTACAGGGACAGCTATGTGTTTCCAACATAAACCTGCTTCTTCTCCATTCCTCACTTGAAATCATTTGAGAGCCTCTAAACATTTCCTCTGCTGAAGCTATGTGTTGTAGGTAAGGCTAAAGCACACAGCGCTGGTTTCTGTTCTGCATCTATTTTTATCAAACAAGTGCAACAAGTGCAAGATGCAACACAATGCTGCAGCACTGTCACTGAGCAAGACTGAGAATTTCCATCTCAAGAATATAGCTGCAGTATTTTTTCTCTGGCATCTCACACAAGGATCAGCTGAAATTTGTCATTGCACTGCAAAAAGACTGCAGAATTTCTGGTGGAATTACCTCAGGAAATACTTCTGCTGAAAGAGAACCACTGACATCCCTATCAGATGAAATTTAAAAAAGTATAGGACAATTTGCAGGTTAACCTAACACTTTCTCCATATCTGCAAGAACTGATTGATCTGTTAACTGTCTGTAACAGATTACAGACAGTCACATTTTGGACAGTAAGTGGACCTTGAAATCAAGATATATTAAATGCATTCTTATAAAATCAGATTAAGCAAATGTTGAAGCCAAACTACAAAAGTCTGAATTGTACACACAGGCTGAGAGAGCTGAGGCTCAGCAGGTTTCAGTCATTACTAAGAGCTATGTCACCGGACAGGCAAAGCGAAGAGGTCGATAGGAACAGTCACACAGCAACTTCTGACAGCTGCTAGCAAGTAACTTGCATACCCATGAAACTCTGTATGTGACAGCACAGCAAGACAGTATACTGCCTATTTTCCAGTACTTTTCAAGACCCACCTGAAGAGTTATTCTGCTATGTAGAATGCAGATCAATTGCTCAAATTTTAACCACCTCCTTGAACTGCAGTGATTTCTTAACACCACAATGTGCAGTAATCAACTCACCTATTTTCTGAGTGGCCCCGAACAGAATTCCCTGTCATCCTCCCTTCTTTCCTACAATTTCAGATTTAGATGTGGTGTATTTTTTCTTAAGTATAAACAACTAATGCGTGAGGTTTTTTTAACTAAAAATGTGGGGGAAAAAATCTACAGATTACTGTCAGGTTTTGATTTCAAAATGGGACAATAACAGGCCATTTGTATTCAAGACCTGTATGGCAAAAACATTCACATATTAGCCAATTAATACTTTACTAAGTAGCTGACTAGCACATCAAATTATGGTAAAAGTAAGCATTATTATGAGGGAATATCTCAGTGGGAAATACTTCTAGAATATTTTAATTCTCTGTTTTAGAAAGTAGTAAAGCAGTTCAAGAAATCTCCATTCAGTTAATTCCTATGACTGCATAGCCTTCAAACATGTAAGAAAGACATTCTTCCAAGCAGTATTTTGAATAAAAAATAAAAACTGCCTTCAGATTCAGCACTCCCCTGTTACAGCACCACTCCAAAATTACTGTAATTTTCAAATTCATGTTACCTCCTCAAAATGCTTAGAAGGCCTAGCATACTAAATTCAAAATTTAACATTCAATGGTAAACACAAAATAAAACCTGAAAGGCCGAAAGATTTAATAAAGCTAGCACACAAGTACTTTGGGAGGATTTTTATGAGAGTTGAGGGAGAGGAGATCAACAAACTGGCATTTAAAATGATTCAGAGGAGCTCTGTGTCAATAGCTTTCAGTCTACCAGAAAAGTATCTGTCACAAGAACTTCCCTGATTTCTTAAGATGCCCCTTACACATAAACTAAAACAAACAAACAAACAAACAAACAAACAAACAACCCCACACCCAACAGCACAGGATTAAACTAAAGATCTCTATCTCCGGTAAGCTTTCTAGAATTTTGTCCCTGTAAGTCAGAGGAAAACCTGTCCCTTGCTTTACTTGATCTAAAATATATTTACCTAAATCTTTCTGCAGAATAATATCAAATCGTAGAAGTCACAAATGAAATTGAAGAAGTTATGTGGATAAGAAAAAGTCATACTGAAGAATTCAGTTTGTTCTGGGAGCTTTTAAAAATGTACTTAAAGCCTAATCTTTATGATATGAGAAAATCAGATTTTATACTCCAGAAGCTTTACAAAACATCATCATAACATTAACACTTTGCATCAGCGTGGGGAAAGTCAAACCACACCTTCTTCAGCATCAGCTCAAAAAACCCCACGTGGAATCAGAA